>NC_091667.1:22187500-26987500 GCF_042453785.1 Malus domestica | reverse complement strand
GTCTACAAATTCTCTCATCTCTTCTAACCCCATATTCAATTTTGTTCAGAAACAAAACCCCACCATGATTCCCAAGCATCTAATTGACATAAATGGCAAAAACAAAAATTGGCGCTTCTGATTAAAATATGTGCTTCTGATTAGTATTTGAATTAGTCGCTGTTGCGACCCAGTAAATTTTCTGAGTTAATTTGCATGCTTGGTTGGAACCATGATCCAATTTAAAACTGTCTCCTCCTCTCATTCTCTGCTAATTACTTACCTTAATCAAGAATCCTTGTGACCTACTTGGTCTTTTCATGTTTGAATGTAGTAATGATCCGTGAACTGTATCAAAGCTTAATCACTGTGATACTCGAACTATAGAATCTGAGTCGCACCATTAGTCATTTTTGTCACCATTCTCTTTTCACTTCAGCATGTGTATAAAATTTGTGAATAATTAATACTTACTTCCAACTAATTGGGTTTTGCAGATCAAATTTAGGCTAGCGAAATTCAGTTTCCACTTTATATTAGAGGACGTGATGAATTCAAATCTTATAGATGATAGTAGTTGAATAAAAGAGAAACGAGTGGATATCTGGTGGTAGAACAAGGACTTGAAAGTTGCAAGGAATGAATCTAACGAGGAGATCTTCATGAACTCCCTTATTTGGTTTATTTGAGAAGACACTATACTTGTATATAGTGACAGGTTCGTTATTCGAGATTTGCACATCTAAAATATATGCGATCTGCCTGCCTGCGTGGGAGTCAGTCCACGTAGGTCTATATTCTTATTTCGGTCAGGGCCGGCCAGACCCAGTTCTTTCAGGGCGACCGTCCAGGATTCAAAAAAATTAGGGGCACCAAAATTATTAGGGTGGTATATTTATATATGTTTTCATAAGAGTATAAATTTATAAAATTTGGTTCAATGACAAAGAAATGTAACTAGAACTAGTGGTTTTGTTGTTTGAAATTAATGAGGAGATCTTGGGTTTAAAACATCATAGGTGCTTATTTACCTTTCAATTTTTACAAATTTCTTTTCATAAGAATATAAATTTATACAATTTGGCTAAATGATCAAGAAGTTTAATTAAAATCAATGGTTTTTGTTGTTTAAAATTAACGAGAGGTCCTAAGTTCGAAATGTTAAGTCCATGTTTATTCTTTTCAATTTTTACGAATTTTTGTTTGGTTGATAATTTAATTTTAATTAGTAGTTATTAGCTATGTGGGTTGTTATTTTTAAACATTTGTTCCTAGGGATGGGCAATGGTTATGGCGGGCAAGTAACTGCGATTATTTACCCATAACCGTTTATGCTCATACCCGCATAACTGTTTACCCATTGGGTAATTGCCTAAACGGTTATAACTATACCCATAACCGTTTATAAACGATTAACCATACCCATAGCCGCATACACATTTAACCGTAACCGTTTAATACCCGTTTATCCATTTACCCCTTTTAACCCGTTTTTCTTTCTTTTTTTTTTACCATTACCCCTTTTTCACCCGTCTACATTTTTTTAATAACTTGAAAATTAAAAAAAAATATTGTCAAAATTTTTTTTGTTTTGACAATTAAACACCGTTATAGGTACATTCATCATATATTTCCGTATTTTAAATTTTTAAGTCCTTATACCATTCCAATAATTGCAATAATAGTTTACGGACGATATTTTTAATTGTTAAAGCACCGTTATAGGTACATTCATCATACATTTCCATATTTTAATTTTTTAAGTTCTTATATTATTCCAATAATTGAAATAATAGTTTACGGACGATATTTTTAACTGTTACCAATGAAGGTAAATATAATATTTGCTAAGTATTATTGGGTTACAAAAATTGTTTAGAAGACATTTCTATTAAAGCATTTCTGTCAATCTCACGGTTACCCGCAAAGAATTTAAATTAATTTGGCGAATTCCTTGATGATGAGAATCATCATTCCTGTAGCAGTGTTATTGAGAGAATGACCGATGAATTCCTTGCTAATTTATTGGGCGCTAAGTATTATTAGATCGAGAGCATGGTTTGTGTTAATTTTACATATATAAAACAAATGGGTAAACGGTTACCCGTTTATAACCGTGGTTAATACCCATAACCGCCTATTTAAATTTCGCGGGTAAGCAGTTATACCTATAACCGTTTAGTTATCTAAACGGTTACCCATAACCGTAACCGTTTAATTTAAATGGGCGGGTAACCATGGTTACCCATATCCAATAGGTATTTGCCTATCCTTATTTGTTCCAATTCAAGTCTAATCTTTAACAAAGAGTAATGCGTTGACCAATTTTTTTCAAATTGCAAATCATATGACGTGTCATTAAAAAGTTTAATTTAGTACCCATTTATTACTTATACATATCAATAAAGACTCAAAAACATCATTATTTTTTTACTCTCATATTGACAAGGTTAGTAAATAAGAAAAAACAGCTCACGATTTATGCAAAAACATTTTAAAAGTTAAGATGGAAAACAAAACTCATATCTACTTGTAAACCTGGAGATTTTTCGTTTAATTCTCACAATACAAAATAAATTAGTTTTTTTGTGTTTCTAAATTATTAAGTTTGAAGTGATTTTCTAAGTATAATTTTATCGACATCTTACGTGTGAAAACAAATAATTTTTTTTTATACAAAGTCATATGACCGGCCCTATTTCGGTACAAAGGAATTAGGTCTATAATTTGAAAATAACTAATACATAACAATGCATCATTAGACCAGAACGTCATATGACGGTAAACTCGTTAGATGTAAGTTTCTCTAATAGGCTTGTTATAGAATTATAGAATATAATTGAATGAGAGTAATGGTGCAATATTAATATATGTACCAGATGCTTAAGCAGAAAATGGTAACAAGAAGGAGAAGTCTTCTGTTATGATCAATGTATAAAATATCGATATTATCGACGATATTTCGCCGATAATATCGTTTTTGTGAGAGGACGATATTTTCATACGTATCCAATTAATTATCGTCAATATGTCGCGATATTATCGATAATATTGCGATATTGAGTATGCATCCGACGACGAAAGTCGAGAAGACAAAGTCGAGCTCGTTGAGGCCGAAATTGGGGCCGGGAAGCCATGTCACCGAGGACGCAGGAGCTGACTCCGACCACCTCCTCCATTAGAACCTTGAAGAGGAACTGCGGATCGGCGGCGACTCGGGATCTCCACCTATTGAGAAACTTACCCAGAACTCCGAATCCCGAAACTAACGACGACGACGAAGACGAGTCGTCGGAGTTCCCATCTCCGCCCCGGCTCCATCCCCCGCTGTTTCCTCCCGCTCCTGCGTTGCCACCGCCATTTTCGTCGAAAAACAAAAGCTCTGGCTTTTGGACCCAGATGGGCTTTGGGACGAAAAAGAGAGGGCGATTCTGGGTTTTGGAGTAAGGGAAAGAGATTAAAGAATTAGGATCTGCAACTCCAACTCTCGCAGCAACATCTGCACCAAACGCACTTGCATCAGACTCGCAGACGCACCTGCATCACAACTTGCATCTGCATCTGAATCTGGCCTTGCTAGAGGTTTCTGGTAAAACTAGAGAGAGAGAGAGATTTTCTGGGTTTGTGTGTAAAGGGTCACCGGCTGATAAGATATTAAAGTGGGTAGAGATCTGTAGAAATAAGTAAACAATGCTTTTCTTTACCTCATCTGTAGCATTATAGAATAAATTTATTTTTTATAAGAAAACAAGGCTGTTATTAATTGAAGGGCAAAGACCAATATTTGAATAAATAAAAAAAAGCAAAGTCCAATAATGAATTAAATATGTAAGCTAAGTAAATGTTACAAAATCAACATAAAAAACCCTAAAATATTACAAATATACTCATATTTTATAACATATATAGTAATTTTACGTAAATCCGCTTAGGGCCCGACTAACGCTTAGCGTTTTTTAGAATATTATCGATAATATTGCGAGATGAAACCCAAAAATATTTGAAAAATGCTGAAAAGTCTCAATCTTGCGCATAGAGGAATCCGAACCCCTCCCTTTGCCAACCACGCACATGGGCCTTATCCAACTCACTACATATGTGTTTGTGATTACATATTCAGCCTATAATATTTATATGGTTGTTAAGATGTCTGCAAGGCTTGCAAGTTAATATTTATTATCTACGATAAATTTCTATATTTAAAAAAACACCAAGGAAATTCGAACCCCTCCCATTTTACTCATTCAACACCTTGACCACCATATCACTTATGTTTTTGTGAAAATATGCTAAAATACACTTACTATACACATAGAGATGATGAAGATAGTGAACATTTTGAATCTCATAGGAACTCTATGTGGTACTAAGTTACTCATGTATCTTACCATGCAATGTATAAAGTGTAAAATATTGTACTAATTCATTATATATAAATGATTATGGTGTGTTTAAACTTCTTTCATTAATTACTACATATTTTCTACACTCACAATGTTTGTCAGCTCGCTATATAATCAACTTAAATCAGTTAAATCAATCATGCAATGCATTTCCTTCCAATTTTTTGCGATAAACTAATAGATAATTGACTAAATAAACATCATGCAAAGTTTCAATAAAAATTTCCAAGTTTTTCTTACAATTTCCGTGGTTTTTATTCAATTTTTATCGATATCGATAATATCTCGATATTTCCATCGAAATTTCCATGTTTTTAGACTACCGATATTTCTGATATCATCGATATTTTAGACTTTGGTTATGATTATCGTCAATAACGTCACGTGATGCTATTAATCTAATTTGTGTTATAACTTATAACACAAAAATTTATGAAAAATCAATCTTATCGTTAATTCATACCATTACACGTGCATTTGTACGTGGAGATCTAACTAGCTCTCCAATCCACGCTGATGATATCCTCTATCTTATCAACCCCATTGCCAGCTTTGGTAAACATTATTGCTTAATTATAAACGAAGTTTAATTAACAATGGTGGCAGCCCAGAGACTGGTTCTCTCTCATATTTTCAGCCGTTGATCAGAGATCATGCATGCAAGTCAAATGTAGGTGCACATAATAATTATTATTTGATTTATGGGTGCATACCTTTGACAAATTCTAATTAGCCTTTCACCATCGATAATTGATAAGCTTACCTATCTACGTAATTGAGAACTTGTCGGAATAGTGAGGAACATTTTTTTTATGGTTAAGATGCACCGTCTTTGGGAATATATTTCAAATAAGTATTTGTTATTTTCTTATTTTAAGAATCAAATTCTATGGCCACTTAATATTACGATCTAGTGGTATTCCTTTTCGTTTGTAATGAAGAGGTTTTAGGTTCGATTATCGCCCAATGCGGGTTTGAACCACATTATTACTAGCCTAAACCCATCCCATTCCCTTAGTATAGAAAATATCGTTTATTCATAAAATAAATAAATAAAAAAGAATCCACTTCTATGAGAGAGTGTTGGTTAACAAACTCTAAAGTAAATTCAAGTGGAATTCACATATATTAAACGATTAACAGTCACACCGATAGCTACACAGATCATCCATTTTTAACATTTATCTTAACATTTTGGTGAGCAAGGTATCTTTCTAAAAGCGTCCATTTATGAGTCGCGTGAAGAATGATGACATTAGAAGTAAACACTAGTTTATCAAGTCAGTCATAATTAGTTTGGTTCTTGTTTGGACGAACTGGAAACTTGAAAAATGGTTTTAACTAATCAAACCCCGCTCTTTCCAGGTTGCTTCCCGGTTGTTGTGGAACCAACCCTAGCTCTTTTCTCTTCCAAAAGGACCACAACTCCACCTTCATCTAAAATTAACAATATCGATCAGTTGCATTTTGGAGCAAGCCAGATACTAGTTCAAATTGCTAATTAGACGATCGCTCATTGAAAATATCACTCAATCAGCAAATTCAGATTCACAATTTGACTACTAAATCAAATTATTCAACAGAAAGCGAAATCTCTATATATTTGGATACAAGCAAAGGGATTTAAATTTGACTAACTAGAAGAATGCATGCAGCTTGACCATATGATTCATTGAACATGATATATTTAAAATTAAAAAAACTAAAAATATGATGCAAAAATTGCTTGATTAATTATATTGAAAAATCAGATCCAGAGTCAGTCAAATAGTAAGGTTCCAAGCAAATAAGCAAATCCACCTCCCTCAACTGGAAACCGGACGGCTCTCCTCTATAAAACCCTTCCAGAACCAAAAACCACAACCATAAAATCAACTCTCTCTCTCTCTCTCTCTCTCTCTCTCTCTCTCCCTCTCTTTCAACACCATTCCCGGCTCAACTCTCTCTCTTTCTCTCTCTCTCGACACCATTCCCAGCTCAATGATGCTCTCCGAGTACCTGAAGAGTGGTAGTACTACACTCACACCAAGGAAAGGAATGTCATGCCTCTTTTCCTTCTCGCATGTCAAAAACCATTCTTCTTACACACCTTCAAGCACTTCCACCGGTCCAAAACCTTCCCCGACCTTGTCTCTTTCGATGATGGAGGAAAACATCGAAACAGCTGAATTCATCATCACGAAATGGGATCCAAACTCCTCCTCATACACCAAACTCACGTCTATCTTCCAGAGTAGCAGAAAAGAGGCCAAACAGCTTCTCAAATCCGTAAAGGACTTGCGTAGTGCTATGCATGTTTTGGTTCATGAAAGCTCTCCATCCAGCAAGCTCGTGCTTGCTCAAAACCTAATGCAAACAGCTATGAAAAGGCTTGAAAGGGAGTTTTATGAGATATTGTCTGCAAACCGGCGTCACCTTGACCCTGAATCAGTTTCAAGTCGAACCTCAATCGGATCATGCACATTTAATGGTGAAGACGAGGGTGGATCAGAAGAGTTGGAAATTGTTGGTGGGTCGATCACTGAGGTGGAGAGGGTCTCGGCTCTCGCCATGGCGGATCTGAAGTCCATAGCAGATTGTATGATCAGTTCCGGCTATGGTCATGAGTGTGTGAAGATATACAAAGTTATCCGAAAGTCAATAGTAGATGAGGGATTGTATCGCCTTGGAATCCAACAGTTCAAGTCTTCCCAAATCCATAAAATGGATTCGGAAGGACTAGAAAACATAATCATGAACTGGATGGATGCTGCGAAGATTGCTGTGAAAGCACTATTTCATGGAGAAAAAGTTCTCTGTGATCATGTGTTTTCAGCATCTGAGACAATCGCAGACTCATGCTTCTATGAGATAACAAAAGGAGGAGCAACCACCCTATTCAGATTTCCGGAACTCATAGTGAAGAACAAGAAGTGCCGGGAAAGAATTTTCTGGCAACTGGAACTCTACGAAGTATTCTCCAATCTTTGGCCAGAGATTGAATCAATATTTACCTCTGCATCAACCCAAGCAATAAAACTACAAGCTCTGGCATCGTGGCTCAAACTTTCAGATTCTGTCCAGTCTAGTCTTTCTGTCTTTGAATCAACCATTCAAAAGGATTCATCAAAATTTCTAGCCTCTGGTGGCAGGATTCACCCGTTGACACAATCAGTGATGAATTTAGTATCTTCATTAGCAGACCACCATGGAGCTCTCTCTGATATCCTTGCTGACTATCCACCACCGAAGAATCAAGTATCTCACTTCAAGAGCCCAATGGCAGATGACGGTTCAACACCAGCAGTGTCAGTCCACCTAGCTTGGCTCATTCTAGTCCTTATGTGCAAGCTCGACACGAAAGCTGAAATTTATAAAGATGCGTCTCTGTCATATCTCTTCCTTGCCAACAATCTTCAATTCATTGTTGAGAAGGTGCAGCAAACACCGAACCTGAAACTCCTCCTCGGTGAAGATTGGGTCACTGAACACACGAAGAAGTTTAAACTGTACGCTTCAAACTACGAATCCACAGCCTGGACAAAGGTGTTATCATCATTACCAGAGAAGTCATCAGAAACATCTCCGGAAATGGCAAGGGAATGCTTTAAAATGTTCAACGCAGCGTTTGAAGAGGCATACAGGAAACAGACATCATGGATTGTAGAGGATAGGAAATTGAGGGATGACTTAAAGGTTTCAATTGAGCAGAAACTGGTACCAAGATATCAAGAATTTTATGACACATACATGGTAATGCAGAGTGGGGAGAAAAATTTGGAGTTGTTGGTAAGATATTCACCAGATGACTTGGGGAATTACTTGTCGGATTTGTTCCACAGGACTTCCACCTCAGTTAGTTCCACAACTTCATCGTCACTGTTGGCTTCACAACGATGCCTCCGCATCTAGATGCAATTCTATTACAAGACAAACTGTACCATTTTGATAACTAATACAGGTAACACAGAGAGAATAAGAACTGCCAATTTTCTCAAGCTTCAAGTTATTTCTATAACCAAGATATAGAGAACCATCTAGTCAATTATGAAAGAAATGAATGACATTATTTGCATTTATATCCCTTCAGATTCATTATTTCCCACCACGTCCCTTCAGATCAATTTGGAAGTTTATGAAAATTTTAAATTCAAACCAAATGATCATATATAAAGATGTATATGTTTGAATGCTTGACATTTCCAAATAGAAAATATAAAAATAAAACTGATTAGGTCATGTTAACACAAAGTCAAACAATTGCAAAATATAAAGGTGTTAAATCCCATATCAAATAAACTCAACTGCGTCTGAGCCGGCCGGCCAATCTAGTTGAATTCTTTTCTCTATGCACGTTTAACGTGAAATAATTAATCTGGAAATACATCTTTATCTACAGGATCCATACATACATACATACATGAGAACAAGCATGTAAACATGGCATGTGTGTTATGGAGTGCTTATCATAATTGATAGGTTCTGTCTTTAAGCTACGACAGAATGACTTTGTCAGGGTTTAATAAGTCAAATTGACAAACTCATAAGTATTACAACAGCAGATAGCAAATCTGCTGGAGTTTATTAAAAATATAATCAAAGACTATTCTGTTATAGAACCTATAAAATCCTGTTACAGATGTAGTGAGAACATAAAATCATACAGTTACCACCTGCTCTGCTGGCCGATGAATGGATTGCCAGCCAGTAAGAATTTGGAGAATGGCTTTAAGAGAATCTGAGGCTGCTTCCATAGTCCACTGTGGATAAAATTCACTTGGATGGAACAGGCATTCTTCACTGAACCCTGTCAATGTGCATGGTTGAGCTCCATTGAGGAATAGATCGCCCTCGGATATTATGAAGCCAGACTTTGCCACTTCTCTGTCTGCTGCCTATTGGAAGATTATATACATTTGAAAAAGAATGTCTTCTCAGAAAAGGGATGTAAGTTGTACAAATAGCTTATATTCCTTTCAGTGTAAATAAATACCAGACGGTATGAAATTAAAAAGTTTCATGTGACTTTTTTGTCACTGTACCCTGCCTCAGAATAGAATGCTACTGTGGATATAATGAACCTACGTTCTTCTTGTTCATGTCAAACTATCAAAAAAATGAGCGAGAGATGGTCATGTACCTTTTCTGTATAATATTCAAAGGTTTTTTTCTTATTCCCTGCTTCATAAATGTTGCATTGAGAGTATATCTGATATAAACAACTTAATTAGATAATGCAGTTCAGATAGATTCTAAAGATCAAGGAGATAGTTACGAAGTTTCATTAACCTGGGATTCTATGCTGGCGCAAACGGCATATATACCCCAGTTTCGAGTGTAATTGTTGTAAAGATGAACTTTCCCAAATCTAAGACGAGGTTGTCTTTGCCTTGTTCCATCAAAAAAACAATGATGGATTGTCACCCGAATGCATCTGTCACCAACGTGCGAGGGGTCTGCTCCAATAAGCATCGTCTTGTCATGTTGTGCAAAGCAACATCTGGTTCCAAGGGAAGGAGAAACCATCAGATAGGTTATATCAGTATCCAAATTTATATCGTATTATAGGGCATAAGTTTAAACCCACCTAGAGATAGTTATGTCTGTACTTTGTCTGGTGATATCTATGAGTCCATCATCATAATCACGAAGGCTGCATCGGTCTATCCATATGTGCCTAGAGTTCGGTTTAATCTGAATGCCATCAACATCATGTCCTCTACCACCTTCAAACTCGAGGTTGCATACAATTATATGCTCACATTCCTTGAGCCTAAGTCCCTTTCCCGTGAGCTTTATCCTCTGACCTCGTCCATCAATTGTCTTATAAGACGACACGCTCAAGTAAGATGAAAGGTGAATGGTGCCAGAAACCTCAAAGACAATCCAGAGTGGTTCTTGTTTTCGGCATCCTTCACGAAGTGAGCCTGGACCATCATCTAAACACCAAAACATACATTCCACTCATCGATGCAATACGGAAAACATTCCATCCAGTAAGGAGACAAAGCAAAAATGTCAAAAACTATCTTTTTGTTTCCACCCTCAACCCGTTTTTTCAAAAATGTCATATTGATATTGCCAAATCTTATTTTTCTATCAATCAAAATTCAAAATAAGCTGTTTATAAATGTACATTCCAATTTTTAGTTTTTGATAAGTATTCTGAAAGATTGAGGTATGTTTGAGACTGCTTTTTAAAGGGCAATAAGCATGTTCTAACAACCAAAAACACTTCCAACTGCATTTTACAAAAAAATTGAAGTGTTTCTAGGTTGTAGAAGCCCTCATGGAGAAGCAACTGTTAGATGTTTCTTCAAGAAGCACTTCCATAAAAATTCAATTTTTTAAAATAAAAATATACTTCTACAAAAGCGCTTATGAACATAATTGCTTCCTGCTTAAGCGGCCCCAAACAAAACCTGGTAGTAAGAAGCAAAAAAACAGATGCATTACTTAGGAGTATGGAATCCAGCCTATCTGGTCCCTCATCCAGCCATATGCTACTTGATTACAGATCCTTGCACCAAATGGGCATCTAACTTGCAAGAATGGTTTCATTTTGTTCCATCTTCTTAAAGCAATAACAGCTAAAAATGCTAGTATTGCTCTCAAAATTTCAGTCCTTTTTTTTAAAATTTTTTTACAAGAAAAAAGAATATCTAAAACTAGTCCAATGGGCAAGGGCGATTCGAAATTCGTGCTCGGTGGTGAACCGTCCTAATCAACTAGCCTAACTCACGTCTGCGGTCTGCAAATTCTCTCATCTCTTCTAACCCCATATTCAATTTTGTTCAGAAACAAAACCCCACCATGATTCCCAAGCATCTAATTGACATAAACGACAAAAACAAAAATTGGGCAAAAATTAAAAACTGATAAGAATCATAAAAGAACCTGCCAACGTGGTGACGAAATAGACCGGCCCGTTGAGGCCTCCGATGGCGAACCGGCCAAAGCCCTCGGCCCGACCGGCCATTGATCTCAGGCTAAAATCCACTTCGGCGTACGGTAGCGAAGCCATGTCCGTCTTTTCCTGCACCTGAAATTGGAATCTCTCGGCCGCCTGTATGTGACGACAAGTCGTTAAACAATGCCTCTAAACTTTGATGCTTGTACCATTTTGCCCTCCAAACTTGAAATTTGAATTTTAGCCTCTAAAATTTTAATTTGTGCCAACATAGCCCCATCTAGATATCATGTCACAAGTTTCGTTTAATTCCATCACGTGCAATCAATGCCCACGAGCTTTTTTTTTTTTTTTTTTTTTTTTGAAAAAAATAATATATTAAATAAAGTGACCACAATCACAATCAGTTCTAATATAATCAAAATGGTAAGCCTTTTTCTCCATATGGGTAAGCTTAAGCCACAAACTAGGTCTATCATAACAATTTAGGATTGAATTCATCATACGCGACAATTGAACTTAAAATCTCTCACTTACAAGTAGGAAAAAAAAATCATTATAGCATAATACTAAGTGACAGGTTCACAGGAAAATGTATAATACTTGAAATTACCATAATTGAGTTATGAGAAAAATGAAGAGTTCAAACTCAAACATCTACGACTTTAAATTTTATGTTGTACACATATGTGGGTTAAGTTGTTTGGCTAGTTACAATTTAGTTTCTTTTCTGAAAAATGAACAAAAAAACTTCTACATTTGACAAAACAAAAGATCGAAAACATCGACTCAACATTTGAGAAAAAAAAAAATAAAACCAAAGGTCCAAAACAGAAGGGAAAATGCCAGCAAGGAGACTAGCACTTAAGGGTAGGATGATGTAAATGGAGGGGCTGGTCCATTGGTTCAGTGTGTGGTGTTTTCTTGGCTTACAGGCTTTTACTGCTACTACTACCACTGCGACTCATAAATTTCTTCCTTTCCTCGTAATTACAGCCGGGATCTAATAGAGTCGTTAGTTTCGCAGTAGAGAATTTTATAATTCAATTTAAGATCGAGTCAAGAAGGAATTACGGCTCTAGCTTTAGCTCGCAATAAAGCTATTCATCATAGGAAATTATTGCATGCAATACAATGTTGTTATAATATTTCTCTAACGTGACATCATTTTACTGTATGAAAGTCACAATTAAAATCATTCATACCCTTTATCATCTAAAAATATTTCCTATAATTTATTTATTTATTTGTTGACCATTTACATTTAGTCATCCATATGTACCAAAGAAACTTATGTTTTACCGGATAATGTTATTTGTTATCATAAACGTTAATATTTTCGACACATCTAAACACCTAATTGATCTCCAAGCCGAATGAATTTTTCTAAAAACGATCTTCAGAAATTTATAAAGAAAATAAAACATAGCGAAATGATTATAAACAAAACATGGTGAACGACAGATGTTGAATTTGATCACGATTAAGTTACAAAGCAATTATCATAATAATTGATCACGTACTCAACATGTAAAATTTGAACGAAACCATTCATTAAAACCTTGTCTTAAAATGGCAACATATAAGAATTTATGTCGTAACCTAAACAATTAGTCAACAGTTTTAGTATAAAATCTCCACAAAGCAGTGAGCATAAGTAGAACTACCAAACATTAGAAATCTCTCAAATTCTCTCTCTACGGCCTCCATGGAGCTCTTGTTAGCAATGTGTTTATTGCTTCTAGTCTGTGCTTTCATCTACCTCTGCGAGTTGGTTCTTCAACGGAGGCACCAACAATGCTACTTGTTGGCTTATGAGTGCTACAAGGCCACTGACGACCGGAAGCTGGACACCGAATCCTGCGTCAAGATTATCCGCCGCAACACGAATCTGAGGCTAGAAGAATACAGGTTTCTCCTCAAAACCATCGTTAACTCAGGCCTCGGAGAGGAAACTTACGGTCCAAGAAATGTCATCGCTGGCCGCGAGGAGTGTCCTAGTTTGAAAGACTCACTTTGGGAGATGGACGATATAATGTTTGGCTCGCTCGACAAGCTATTCGACATAGCAGGAATTTCAACTTCGAATATCGACATACTTGTTGTCAACGTGTCGTTGTTCTCTCCCGCGCCTTCTCTGACGGCTAGGATCATAAAGCGTTACAAGATGAAGACGCACATCAAGGCGTTCAACCTCTCGGGAATGGGGTGCAGTGGAAGCCTCGTTGCCATTGATCTTGTGCAGAACCTGTTGAAAAACGTACAAGAATGTAAATGCCGTCGTTGTGAGCACAGAATCGCTTGCTCCAAATTGGTACCGAGGCAAAGTTCAGCCTATGATGCTTGCTAATTGCCTCTATCGCTCGGGAGGGTGTTCTATGATCCTCACAAACAAAAAGCATCTCAAGCATCGATCGCTTTTGAAATTGCAATGCATCGTGCGGACGCATCTTGGCTCGATGGATGAAGGATATGGCTGCTCCACGCAAGTAGAAGACAATAATGGATTCCGCGGTTTTAATCTCAGCAAAAGCATAGCCAAAGTTGCAGCCAAAGCTCTTACCATGAACCTTCGAATCCTACTGCGAAAAGTGTTACCGCTTACAGAATTACTGCGCTATGTTATCGTGTCACGTCGTCCAAACAAAGTCGGAAATGCTGGCTTGAATCTCAAGGCAGGGCTTGATCACTTCTGCATACCCCCTACTGAAGCCGCAGTTGTTAACGGGGTTGGAAGGAGCTTAGGGCTCAACGACTATGATCTCGAGCCTGAGAGAATGGCGCTACACCGATTTGGAAACACATCTTCGGGAGGGCTTTGGTACGTTTTGGGGTACATGGAGGCTAAGAGGAGGCTTAAAAAGGGTGAGAAAATTTTTATGGTGAGCTTTGGAGCTGGCTATGAGTGCAACAATTGTGTGTGGGAGATTTTTAAGGGACATGGAGAATGCCAATGTCTGGAAAGATTGCATAGAAAGTTACCCTCCAGAAACCCTAGTGAATCCTTTCATGGAGAAGTATAGCTGGATCAATGATGAACACTTGAGCTTTGTCAGATTCGAGGAGGTTATGAATGCAATATGTGTGGATGGTCAACCCTCCAAAAACCTTGGTCAACCCTTCCAGGAGAGGTATAGTTAGATCAATGGGTACTTTTGAAAGTTTTCTTTTTATTTTTTATGTGTAATTTGTTGTTTTTTTTTAAGGAAAAATTAGAGTTCGTTTGGAAGTATTTTTAAAATTACTGAAAACACTTTTGGTGAAAATGTTTTTTGAACCAATTTTTAGTAAAAACTCAAGCGAATCCTAGAAAAACACTTGAAGTATTTTGTAGAAGAAACACATAAATGATGCTTCTTTCAAGAAGCATTTAAATGCTTTTGGAACTCAAAAATGTTTTCACTAAAAACGTTTATAGTAATTTTAAAAGTATTTCCGAACGAGCCTTTTTATTGTTGTATTTCATGAAATGAGAAGTATACTATATGTTGTATTTGAGAACATAAATGAGCATATAGTGTATAAGTATTCTAAAAAGGAGTTCATTGTGAAATCACATCCCCGGAATTTCACCATTTATTACGTATCTCGTATTTTAAATTCGTATTTCACGATTACGTTATCTTTATTAGTTAATTTTAATTCCGCTAATTATAAGTTTAGTAATTGATTAGTTATCGAGTTGGAAGTTTCATAATCAATCTTTATCTTTCGTTGACATTTCAAAGTTACTGTGAACACGGAAAATTCCTGAAACGAAAGAGACAAGAACAACGTGCACAAACAAAATATTTGTATTTTTGATGATTTTAGGTTACAATCTCTCTCAAATTTGATCCTCTGATTCGATCTCCGTAAGGTGTTGATTGGTGGATGTGTGATTGATCCAAGGGCCGTCGAAGCTTGATCTTGGATGAACAGTTGGAAGTTTCTTCAAAGGGTCGGGGGCTTGATTTTTGAAGGTGGATTTGAGCGGATCTTCAAGGAGCCGTTGGGGCTTGATCTTGAGGATAAGTGTTTCTTCAAGGGCCGTTTGAGGCTTGATCTTGAATAACGGTGATGAGCGGATCTTCAAGGGCGTTTGGGCTTGATCTTGAAGAACAGTGATGAACGGATCTTCAAGGGCTTTTGGGCTTGATCTTGAAGAACGGTTTGTTGATCCAAAGGGCCGTTGGGGCTTGATCTTGGATGAACGGAGAGCGAAGAACGATGAGAGCTTTCTTGATTCTTCGGGAACTTGGATGCTTGAGAGTTTCGGAGTTTCAGAGCTTCAGAGCTTCAAGGTGTAATATGAATTGGTCCTCTGAATGAATGAAATGGGCTTGTATTTATAGAATTTTCCAAGGCCTAATTTTGAATATAATATCCCAGATGAAATAAGTCGTTTCTGCCAGGTGTTGACACGTGTCCTATTTGATGACTTTTCCAACTCATTTCAATTTTCGTTGAGTCACACGCTACGTGTAAAATTTATGTAATACATGAGCGTTGACACTTTGATTTATCGGTCAACATTTATTTACCGAAATTTCGATGTCTACAAATGCCCCCACTTCAAGGCACGTCGTATACATGTGCTTGTCACGTGTAGGAGATGCGTTTTGAAGTCCCTTACTGTAGATGTCGATCCAAGGGCCGTCGAGGCTTGATCTTGAATTCGGCTGGAGATTTCTTCAAGGGTCGTCGAGGCTTGATCTTGAATTGGGCTTGAGATTTCTTCAAGGGCCGTTGAGGCTTGTTCTTGAATTTTTTTGTTTGAAATTTCTGCAAGGGCCGTCGAGGCTTGATCTTGAAGGTTGAAATTGGACCACAATGAGCTTCATGTGGTAGATGATCTTTGGCTTTGGTAGTGGGTGAATCGGCACATACTTTTGTTGCGCTTGTTGACTTTCCACAGCTTTGATCTTGAACTGGGTTGGAGGATCTTCTGGATTCCTCCAATTGTTGATTTTCCACAGCTTATTCTTGAACTAGGTTTTGATTCAAGGGTGGTAGACACTTGATCTTGAATCAGACTTGTGATTTCTTCCAGGGTCGTCGAGGCTTGATTTCGAATTTGGCTGAAAGCTTCTTCAAGGGCCGTTGAGGCTTGATTCTTGAAGGTTGACTCGAACACATGACGAGCAGGCACGAGGTGAAGGTGATGACTTGTTGCTCTGTTCAATCTTTCTAATTCACACCTGAGCAGTTTGGTCAACGGTATGATCTTCAAGATTGATGAACTCTTCTTCCAGTTGGTGACTTGATCTTTAAGGATTTGATTCGAGGGTGGTGAATCGGCACATGCAGCCCACAACGCCTAGTAAGTCGACCCAAGAATTTGAGGGTCAAAACGAGTTCTTCATCTCAGACTCTTTCTGCCGAGTTGACTGAGCATGCTGCATTCTTCTCTGCTTGTTTCTTCAGGCAGATATGGCAGCTTCTTGAGTTCTTCAGCTCGGACTCCTTTTGCTGAGTTGACTGTGCAGACTGCATTCTTCTCTGCTTGTTCCTTCTGCACCTTGTCTCCACATGCTGCAAGGTATCATTTTCACTTGCCTTATCTGTTCTCCAGGCAGATGTGGCAGCTTCTTTGGAAGTACAGCAGCAGTGGGAAACGAGTACTCGAGAGCAGTGCTAGGTAGGCAATCAGGGAAGGGTTCCAAGCAGTCGGTTCCTTACCCGAGTTTGAGTGGAAGTTCCGACATATTGTTTTCTTTATCCTTGTCTTTGTAAGTAAGAACAAGGACAAAGGAAAGGACAGGGAGAACGCATGATATGAGATACTCTTGCTTTCTACCCTGGTGATATGAGATACTTTTGCTTTGGAGTCATTGGCTTGTAGAGGTACCCCAAGGAATAAGGAACATTGAATGACTCGAAAGGCTTCGTTGGGAAAGCATTTTTTTGGAGATGAAGAAAGGTTCAGTATGTCTGCCTTGCAATGGAAGGTGAAGGTAGACAATTATAGGAAGTTCTTTGATACCTGTAGAGGTACTATTCTTTCACTCGTGTCGGTAACCAATGCGTGATTGATCAGTATGGCTTCACGTGCTTTCTTCTTTATCAGAAATCTTTGACAAATTGTCCGTAATTTTCGTCAAGCTGAGTGTGTATGTGATAGGTGTTGACAAGGCTGAAAAAGACTGGCGCCTTTTCGATATCTGGGATCGGCGTTTCGACAAATTGCCCGTGATTTCCGCAAAGCTGAGTTTGCGCGTGACGGGTGCTGACGAGGCTGAAAAAGACTGGCGCCTCTTCGATATCTGGGATTGGCGCTTTAACAAATTGCCCGTGATTTCCGCAAAGCTGAATTTGCGTGTGACGGGTGCTAATGCGTCTGGAAAAGCAAGATGCTTATCCGATTTCTAAGCTTGCCTCTTCGATTTTTGAATCGGCATTTTCGAACTCTGAGCTCACCTCTTCGATCTCTGAAATCCCGTCGAGTGCCGATTTTTTTTATAGAGGCACGCAGTTCGTTTCAAAGCACACTTGAATTTTCGCTTGGAGAAACTCCCTTCTTGCACTTCTAAGATCTTGATCTGTCTGACCTTTTCTTTCTTCAACACCTTTGAAAATGTCTGGACCCTCCGACCGTCGTGTTGATTTGAACCTTGGTGAAGAGGCAGTCCCGCCTTCTCCCGACAACATATGGCGCCCATCATTCATATCCCCTACTGGTCCTCTTACCGTTGGGGATTCGGTGATGAAGAATGATATGACCGCTGCGGTGGTGGCCCGGAACCTTGTCACTCCCAAAGATAACAGACTACTTTCCAGGCGGTCTGATGAGTTGGCTGTTAAGGAGTCTCTGGCTCTTAGTGTGCAGTGTGCGGGTTCTGTGTGCAATATGGCCCAACGCCTATTTGCTCAAACTCGTCAAGTTGAATCGTTGGCGGCTGAAGTGATGAGTCTCAAACAGGAGATTAGAGGGCTTAAGCATGAGAATAAACAGTTGCACAAGCTCGCACACAACTATGCCACAAACATGAAGAGGAAAATTGACCAGATGCAGGAATCTGATGGTCAGATTTTACTCGATCATCGGAGGTTTGTGGGCTTGTTCCAACAACATTTGCCTTCGTCTTCTGGGGCTGTACCGCGTAATGAAGCTCCAAATGATCAACCTTTGGCTCCTCTTCTTCCTGGAGTTCCGCCGAGTGGTGTGGCTTCCAACAATCAACCTCCAGCGCCTCTCATTTCTGGAGCTCTGCCGAGTGGTAAGGCGGCACCTGATCGTCCTTAAGATCCCCTCTTGTAAATTTGATTTGATTTGATTTGATTTTTTTTTTTTAAGTATGTATAATGCAAATTTATGTAAAATTTCCAGAAAAAAATAAATAAAAACGGACTTTATTTCTCTCGATGCATTTGTTTTTTTTTTTGCTGTAAACCTACATATATTATGCACACACACATACATACATACATATTAATTTTTCACATGGACTGATCCACCATTCCAAAACCTTTTCCCCTTTTTTTTTTGCATGGTGCTAGCCACCAAGGATCCACTTCTTTATATATAACTTTTTTTTTTTTTGGCTGGCACATGGTGCCAGATGCACCATCCATTTATATATATATATTATTATATTATTTATTTATTTTTTATTATTATTATATATATATATTTTTTTTTTCCTTTGCACATGGTGCCTGATGCACCTCCCCTCTTTTTTTTCACGTGGTGACACCACTTTGCTTTGCTCCACCACCCTCCCTTTTTTTTTTTAATATATTTTTTCTGTATAAATTTGGGTGGTGGGTAGAGGAATTTGCAGGGAGCGGAGTACGGAGGCCGAGAAGATGGTGCTTCGAGCTTCACGACCGGCTAGTCGTTTGACGGTGGTCGTTGAAGCTTTTTGCTATCACGGTGATCATAGTGACGAGCTCGAGGGAATCTCTCAAGACACCCTACTCTCCCAACGAGAGCCTCGCCGAAGATCTCTGCCCAGCACGAGCTCCACCATCCGTCAATCAACATCGTCGTCAAAAGCCCAGCCACGAACTTCATTATCCTGCAAGCTTCAGGGAGCACGACCGTCCTCACAACTTGCTTCGACTTCAGCCTCCCTCACTCCTTTCACCATCGCCAACACCATCACCAAAGCTTCGCTTTTTCTGACCCGCCAATTGACGATCTCCGGCGGGATGGAACCGGAGAGAGCGTTGCCGGAGAGATCCAGTGTTACGAGGTAAGGAAGCCAGTTGCAGATTTTGAGGAGGAATCGAACCGGAAAGAGCGTTACCGGACAGGTCTAAACTCTGGAGGCTGTGGCAGAACTTGAGAGACTCCGGGAGCATTCCGACGAGCTCCATCGACGGGAGCTGGAGGCTGATGAGGCAATTCTCCTTCTCATTCCAGCAGGAAACGCCGACCAGCTTGCAGATAGAGGCCACCGACCTATTGGCGAGGTCCCATTGGCCCAGCCGCCCTTCTGGGTCAGTGAGCGAGGACTTCACTCAATTTCTGCCGAACTATTTGCCCCAAAGTAGGCTTTACTGGCTGAAAAAAAATTCATCAACAACGTTTTGGGTTCTTGAGTCCTCTGAAGATGAAACTCCCGGAGTTGTCAATGTTGCATTTGAATTTGAACTAATGCCAAAACTACTCGATGCAGGTGCCTGCCGCTTGGGTTGCCTTCTTTGAGGTCCACTCGGTGGTCTCAGCAGCCTCCATGTGAAAACTATTGCGACAGCAAAGCCCGCAATTGCCCCAATAGAACGTGAATTCAGATTGTGGAGGGAGATCGGGAACAGACTGGACATCTTGACAGTGAGATAAGCCCCGAAGCGCTTGATGAGCTGAAGCAGCTCTTCCTTTGAAGACTCGGCCATGACTTTAACCAACGAGAATTCGTCGTTTTGAGAAGCTTACGGCGTTGTTTTGAGAAGCAAGTGTTGGTGAAGAATCAGCTTGAAGACCTCAGGTCCTCCTTCCCATCATCGAGCATGTATCTCTGGAATCCACTATTGACCTCAACGTTGTTGGAGAAAAGACAAACTCTCATGATCGCATTGTGGGGGCACATTTTTTCAGTCCTGCTCATGTGATGCCTCTTCTTGAAATAGTACGGACAGAGAAGACTTCAGCACAAGTTATTCTTGATCTTTTTACTGTTGGAAAAATAATAAAGAAAGTTCCTGTTATGGTTGGTAACTGCACAGGCTTTGCCGCCAATCGAGCATTCTTTCCCTATGGGTCCATTCCAGCTTCAAGACTTGGGAGGCTACGGAGTAGCCCTTGCTGCTGGAAAGGAATTATCTCCTGCTTTCCGTTTATGAGAAGGGAAGCAAGCCAAAACCTGATCTTTCTGTCCTACCACTTATCGAGGAATCTCGACGGGTTACCAATACCATGCCTGGTGGAAAGCTTTTGACTGTTTACAGACCAAGAAATTCTGGAGATGATGCTGTTTCCTGCGGTGAATGAGGCATGTCGTATTCTAGATGAAGGAATAGTTATTCGAGCATCAGACCTTGACATCGCATCTGTTCTTGGGTTGAATTTCCCCTTTTACCGGTGAGTTCTATTTTGACCCTCGTGTCTGCTTGAACTTTAGATGTTTGAAATATTCGCCTCTCTACTCGTGCAGCTAATGGAGAGGGCTGATGGTTCGATCTGGACATCCGAGGTGCAGGCCAATGGATCCCTTGCTGGATCAACCGAGAGCGAAAGCTTATGTCTTTCGTCAATGACGAAGGTGAGAGAAAAGAGAGAGGCGTCGCTGCCGCTGTTGACGCTAGAGATGATGTATTGGATGGAAGGAGTTGAAACGTCCTCTAGGTTCAGGTCCTGCCATGGGTACACATCGATCTTGTCCTCCAGGTTCTGCAAATTTCTGCAGCTTTCGGATCCAATTCGCCCAGAGAACTGGACTGCTTAAGCTGTCTCTGTATTGAATACGTGTCACCCAGCTGCATGTACCCCGAGAATTTTGCCATCGCATGATCCAACCTATTTTCTAGATCTGACCTTGAGGCCTCTGTAGCGAACAACCGTAGAAGAATGTTGCTGGGTGCTGCTGACGTACTCGTTGCTGGCCAAGGCCCGGAGGCGGTCGACGAACACGGCACCGTTCTGGATTAAGGCTTGGTGGGCGAGGGAGCGGTCGCCGATGAAGACGGCGGAGCGGGAGCCGAAGCGGAGAGAGATGATGGGCCCGTGTTTGGCCTGTAGTTTACGGATGATAGGCTCGAGCTCCGAGAAGGATTTGATGGTGGATTAGACGGGAGATTTGCAGGAGGAGGCGCATGGAGCTTGGGCCTGGATTTATGGCTGGGCTTGCTAGCTTTGGAGAGACGAGCCTGGACGGAACGAGAACTTGCAGGAAGAGGGAAGGAATTTGGGCTTGGAGGTTGTTACTTGGGCTTGGATGGCCTCCCTTTGAGAGGCTTGCTGCTGATGGATATACATACATATATATATATATATATATGTATGTAAAAGAACTTTTTTTTTTTCTTTCTTTTGTAAATACATAAAACATATGTGTATATATATATATATATTATTTTTTTTTTTAATAAAACATTATTATTATTTTTTATTTGATGTGACTGAACTTGAAATTGAATATTCAAGCTGCCTACGTACCCTTCCAAAGAGATCAAGTCGAAACGTAGTTCAAATACATACATATATTTTTTGGTATTTTTTTTTGTGCCGTTTGCAGTTTCAGCTCATGCAGGCAAGGAGTGTTGGTGTCGTTTGCAATTTTAACTCGTGCAGACAAGGAGCGTTGGTATTGCCTTTTATGCTCGTGCAGACCAGGAGCTTTGTGCCATGCAGTTTAGACTCGTGCGGGCGAGGAGAATTTGTGAATTTTGTCAAGCAATCCGGGAGAGGCGTTCCTCACAATTTTCATAGCAAGGAGCTTTGACCGCGTGATTGAAGAAGTCTTCGGGCAAGAAATCGCGCATCGTGATGGGGATGGACGATCTATGTGTCGAAATTTCATCATCTTCAACACGTTCACGTTGCTTTGAAGGTTGACAAGAGCTGCTTTGCCCCCTTTCCGATTGGCGGACTTGTGGAGGAGACGTATGCTTCTTGTGCAATTTCTTAGGAGTGACTTGAGTCCATCCTTCTACTTTGCTTGTCTTGGAGGATGCCCCCAGCGGTTGAGGTGAAAACTTTGAGTCGGAAGAGCCAGAAGTGAAGGTGGTACAGTTTGACTCCACCACATCGTCAAGATCTAGCTCGATGATTCCTTTCTGAGCCAGCTTCATGATGAGATCTTTCAGCACGAAACACTTTTCTGTCGGATGATTGATGAAGCGGTGGAATTTACAGTATCTTGGACTGTCAGTACGATTCATCTCTTCCGGCCGTCTGCACTCAGGCAAACTGATCACCTTCTTGTCCAACAGGTCATCTAGCATGGCAACCACATCAGAGTCGAGGAATGGATAAGTCTTCTCCTCAAGCTCCTTCAAAGTGCGTCTAAGTGTCTCTTGATCACGAAAAGCTTCCGTTTGAATCGCTTTGCCTCGTGTGGATATTTTGACGGGAGATGTGTTGACCGTCATCGCTTCCTTGGTGGGTTTCCATGCAGCATTTTCCACCTTTGTCCCAAGAGCTTTTTCGTTCTTGTAGTCGGCGATCGGTTCTTTCTTCCCATGATGGGCGATGCTCAACTCCATGTCATGGGCGCGAGTGGCCAATTCCTCGAAGGTCCGCGATTTAATGCCTTGAAGGATGTATTGCAAACCCCATTGCATGCCTTGGATGCACATCTCGATTGAAGAGGTTTCCGAGAGCCTGTCTTTACAGTCGAGGCTTAGAGTGCGCCATCTGTTGATGTAGTCAATGACTGGCTCATCCTTCCACTGTTTTGTGCTCGTTAGCTCTAGCATGCTCACAGTGCGGCGGGTGCTATAGAAGCAATTGAGGAATTCCCGCTCTAATTGCTCCCAGCTGTTGATGGACTCGGGCTCTAGGTCCGTGTACCACTCAAAGGCATTTCCTTTCAGCGAGCGCACAAACTGCTTGGCGAGGTAGTATCCCTCCGTCCCCGCGTTGTTGCAAGTTTCGACGAAATGTGCAACGTGCTGCTTTGGGTTTCCTTTTCCATCAAACTGCATGAACTTTGGTGGTTGATAACCCCTTGGCATCCTTAGGGCATCAATCTTCTTGGAATAGGGCTTCGAGTAGAACAATGAGGCATGGGAGCTCCCTTCGTACTGTGCCTTGATGGTATTGGTGATCATCTCCTGCAGCTGCTGGATAGAGAGAGATCCCATGAGCGCCGCTGCTTGGTCTGGTTTCGGCTTCCCATCGATTTTCTTCACCGGGGGTTCTTCGTCTCCGCCAGCTCCTCCCTTTAGTGGATCATCCTCTGGGTCGGGTTTATCACCGTCCTGCGCCTATAGTCGATTGACGAGTGCTGCAATTTGCAAGTCTTTTTCTTCCACAGTTCGGGTTAGCCTTGCGATTGCTTCATTCATCTGAGCCAGTTGTTCTTCAATGGAGGTAACGCCGATAGTCATGACTTGTGCGACTAATAGACGTGACTTTCCTTTAGACATCCAGGATGCTGATGAAGAATGTCGTTGGCTGCTTTGGGATGTCATCTTGTGTGCCTCAGCAGCATGCTTTGGTGCCCCCAGTGAGGTCAGGTTGATGACAGACTCACACCTTGGATGCTCCCTTTGCTCTTTTAGCGGCACCAATTTTGAAGTGGCATGTTGAGGAGCGGTTGTGGCACCAATGGATTGCCCGTTTGCGGCAGAAGTGCTTAGGATCATTCCCTCAGTGGTTGCGAGAATGGCTTGTTCCTTGCTTGATGCCATTGACTTTGAGGTGTGCTTGGATTCCTTGAACGGAGAAAGAGATGAGAGGTAAAGATTGTCCCACCGGGCGTGCCAATTTGTGAACACGGAAAATTCCTGAAACGAAAGAGACAAGAACAACGTGCACAAACAAAATATTTGTATTTTTGATGATTTTAGGTTACAATCTCTCTCAAATTTGATCCTCTGATTCGATCTCCGTAAGGTGTTGATTGGTGGATGTGTGATTGATCCAAGGGCCGTCGAAGCTTGATCTTGGATGAACAGTTGGAAGTTTCTTCAAAGGGTCGGGGGCTTGATTTTTGAAGGTGGATTTGAGCGGATCTTCAAGGAGCCGTTGGGGCTTGATCTTGAGGATAAGTGTTTCTTCAAGGGCCGTTTGAGGCTTGATCTTGAATAACGGTGATGAGCGGATCTTCAAGGGCGTTTGGGCTTGATCTTGAAGAACAGTGATGAACGGATCTTCAAGGGCTTTTGGGCTTGATCTTGAAGAACGGTTTGTTGATCCAAAGGGCCGTTGGGGCTTGATCTTGGATGAACGGAGAGCGAAGAACGATGAGAGCTTTCTTGATTCTTCGGGAACTTGGATGCTTGAGAGTTTCGGAGTTTCAGAGCTTCAGAGCTTCAAGGTGTAATATGAATTGGTCCTCTGAATGAATGAAATGGGCTTGTATTTATAGAATTTTCCAAGGCCTAATTTTGAATATAATATCCCAGATGAAATAAGTCGTTTCTGCCAGGTGTTGACACGTGTCCTATTTGATGACTTTTCCAACTCATTTCAATTTTCGTTGAGTCACACGCTACGTGTAAAATTTATGTAATACATGAGCGTTGACACTTTGATTTATCGGTCAACATTTATTTACCGAAATTTCGATGTCTACAGTTACAACTAGTGTTTTTAAATAGATCTCAAACCCACAAACGCATAAGCGAAAACCGTTTGCAAGTCCAAATTATAACGGTATAGTTACTGACGTTTGAAGTTGTGAACTATAGATTGTGGGAATTGTTTAATTTCCACATGTGGGCTAAAGGTTAAGTTAGTCTAATAATAAAAGGGGACCAATCAGATTTTTTTAGGGTAGAAAGGACCAATTAAAGGGAGAGAAGTTGAAATTCTCCCTCCTCCATTTGTGAACCCGTGTGGTCCACCAACCATTTTCAAACCGGCCAATTCCTCCATTTCTCAGCTGATTTTCCTATCTCCTTCATCTGCAACTTGCTCAACTATCTTCTTCCTTCCATCTCCACAAAAAATAAAGGATTTTTAAGGTCTAATTCGGGTAGAACTCCATCGGATAACCCGGGGATTTTCGACAGCGATTCGTTGTTCCGGTGAGTATCAACATTCACCATCACTCTTAATCAACTTCCCTTGGACCTAGGAACAAGACCCAACTGGTGGTTGGGGCGTAGGAACACCAAGGAAGTCGAATTGAAGAACACCCACATTAGGGTTTTGACGGGTGCGAGACAATTTAAGGACCTTCCCTGCCAAATTGGACTCGGCCACAGTTATAAAGTTTACTCTACTTGTTGAGATCTTCATTCTTGTAAAATTTGAGAATTTTTGGAAAAAGTCGAATCTTCTGATGTGTAACATTTGATTTATGAAATGATGTTGGTTGAGTATATTTTCGATAAAGTCTGCCACTTAAATATTCTAATAATTGACGATCTTATCATTGAATTGACACCAAATTTTAGTATGCTATTGTAGATATTGTTAAGGACCTTAGGGACTTACTAGTGAAAATCTAGTGGTTGGATCTTACAGAGCAAGCGATGTAAGATCATGGACCATACCTTTGATCAATGGTTTGATTCTCATTAAATGTCATCATGGGAGACTTATGAGAGTTTTGGGTATGTGAATTTATCGAGAGAAACCTAAATGTGGACTTGTGCTTTGTTTTAGGCGGTGATAGAGCTTGATGCCTTGAATTCCATGCTAGGGTGCGTTAGTGTGGATCTCAGGTGAGTGATTTTAATTTATGTGATATAGTTATTGCTTTGAAATCTTCGGTGCTAATATACTTTGTGGTTACACCATGGATTCTTAAAATACGTCTTATGCTAAATAATTGTTGTTATAAAGTTGTCATCGCTCTACTTATGAAACATTATGTGACTTGGATATTTGAACTGTTGATGGATTGTGTTTTGAAATATATATTTTATGGTTTGATAAACATGAGGGATTGTAAAGGACCGTTACCCTAGTGTCATGGGGTTAGGTGACACTAAGTCTACACCACGTAGCAATGGTACATGGATGGTCCTGCTTGGTTAATCCATGTTATGGGACCATACTAATTGTGGATCACGCTTGGTTAATCTGCGTTGGGCGATCCTTATATCCTAGGCATGGCCATACACATTTAGGAATGATCATGCTTGGTTAATCCGCATTAGGTGATCACTTCCCAATAGTTGTAGGAGTGACTCTGCTTGGTTAATCCGTGTTAGGGGGGTCACTACCTACTTGGTTACTTTCTTAGGGGTGGCTCTGCTTGGTTGATCCGCTTTGGGGGGCCACTTCCTATTTGGTTACTTGCGAAGGCTTCAGCCAAGCGACATCTCTCTAGCTCTAGTTTTGAGTGTATTCGTGAATTTTTGCTTCGAGAACTTTGAGTTTGGATTTAGAAAAGCCGTTGGATGTTTGTGTGACTCCTTCGGAGTTTGCAAAGTTTGGTATTGATTTCTTATGAATGATTTATGTTCAAGATTTATAAATTATGACTTATGGCTGGTTTTATTATTAGTATCATATACTTTGCATTATTGTCGCTCACACAAGTTTCGTAGCTTATCTGAGTTGTTGTTTGCTCGGTGCACCATTCCGATGGTGTAGGCACTGATCTTTCAAGTAACAAGTCTGAGTAGCTTTCGAGGGGTTCGTAAGTGGGGTAGCAGTTCAGTTATCAAAGATTTGGAGTGTTACCCTACATCCTATCTTGTACTTTATCTTTTGGGACTTTCTTTTGAGCACCTCAAACTTGTTCTTAGTAAAGCAAAAATTATGCTTCTTTTTAGGACGTACATATTTGTAAATATCTTGTGAAGAACTTAGCCACCTTCTTTTTAGTTTGAGTTGCAGTTAAATTATTTCTTTCTGTATGGTATGTCATATTCAATGAACGTTATTTTTCTTTTGCCACGTGTCGATTTTCGACGTATGTCGGGATCGAGGCGTGACATTCATAGTGTATTTTTTGGAGTTAACAACGAAGTTTGCAACTACCTGGAATTTTCTGGAGGGGCAAGAAGTTCTCTTGTGGCCAACCCCTCAAAGGTTTGTACCCTTTCACAAGTCATATTATGTTGCCCAATTAATTTTAGAACATAAATAAAACCATACATAGTCTAGATATTTGGACCATAGTTACTAATGTAACTAGTCAACATGCTCAATATTATTCATACATAAGTGGGTCTTGCGTACATAAATGTGTCCACTTATATTGTGAGTTGCTCAATAATGTAATCAGTAAATATGGTCCAACTTCATTATTTATGCATATATAGGCAGCTTTAAAAGAGAGATTCTCAATTTTAGCAAAATATGGTAACTATTTGTGAGTCTATTATGCATTTTTAGGTTGGAGTCCATAGATCATCTTTGAAAATTAATGATTTAGACATCTAATTGTGATTAAAGAAATCGAAAACAAAAATATAGATTTTTTTTTTGTAACAAAAAGTTTTGGGAGATATTGGTACTCTTATCACCAGTGACAGGGCATACCAATAATCTCAAAGCCGGAAGAACTTAAGCATGGTGCTTAACTGCCAGATGCCACCAGTATGAATTTATGTAGAAATTTACAGATTGTGCGCCGACAAGAACTGCTAGCAGCAGGGATCAAACTTGGATTGGTAGTTCCACAAGCACGTTCTTACCAACTGAACCAACCCTCGTTGGCAAAAATACTGAAATTTAGTGATAAGAATAAAACGAGTTATAAATAGTATAATATTAAGGTGATTTTTTTTCAAAGTTAGGCTCAATTTGGTATTGCAATTTTTCACCAAAAGCTACTTCATTAAAGTTAAGCAATAAAAAAATTGTTAAAAATAAATATCCTACTTATTTTAAAATGAAAACTAATGAAAATGGCTTGAAAACTTTAAGTTTTAATGATAAGGACAAAATAAAGGGTAAAGTGAATAGTATCAGGATTGACTTTTTAGTGTTAAAATGTGGTTTTTCGTTAAAGTGAACAGTACCGGGTGTTTTTCGTTAAAGTTCCCTATTTTAAAAGCAATGATTTTCAGACAACAGCTTTTGAAAGCAGCCTATGGCTTGCTTTTAAAAGCTACTTTAATAAAAAACCGAGTTGAGTATTTAATGAATATTTCAATTTTTGTAATACGTTAACATTTTACACCACCATTGCCATTACCACCATGACACCTGCGGCTATGACCACCACCACAATTATACACGCCACTACAACTGCCACCACAACAACCACCATCATTGTTGTCACTGTCTCTACCATCATTGTTAGATCCCACATCGTCCATGAGAGTGGATCATCTATGCCTTATATGTACATGCCCACTTCTACCTAACACGAGGCCTTTTAGGAGCTCACTGGCTTCGGATTCCTTAGGAACTCCGAAGTTAAGCGAGATCACAGCAAGAGCAATCCCAAGATGGGTGACCCATTGGGAAGTTCTCGTGTGAATTCCCAGAAACAAAATCGTGAGGGCATGGCCTGGGCCCAAAGTGGACAATATCATGCTACGGCGGAGGAGGAGCCCAGGATGTGGTGGACCCCAGGTCAGGATGTGACAATTTGGTACCAAAGCCAATCCTTGGCTGGAAGTGTGCCAACGAGGACGTCGGGCCTCTAAGGGGGGGTGGATTTTTAGATCTCACATCGCCTAGGGGAGTGAATCATCTATGCCTTATATGTACATGGCCACCTTTTCCTAACACGAGGCCTTTTGGGAGCTCACTGGCTTCGGATTCCTTAGGAACTCCGAATTTAAGCGAGATTGCAGCGAGAGCAATCCCAGGATGGGTGACCCACTGGGAAGTTCTCGTGTGAGTTCCCAGAAACAAAACTGTGAGGGCTTGGCCGGGGACTAAAGCGAACAATATCGTGCTACGACCGAGGCGAAGCCCAGGATGTGATGGACCCCGGGTCGGGATGTGACAACCATTGCTACATATGCAGCCCAACCACCACACTCCTTTATTGGTACCATCATCACCACCATCACAACCACTAGCCTCGCCACCATTGTTATCGTCATCCTTCACACTATCATGTCCAATTTTTGTTATTATATACAATTAGATCACTTTTACATTAAAAATTAGGGAGTTTTAACGAAAATCCCACAGTACTGTTCACTTTAACGAAAAATCACATTTTTACACTAAAAAGTCAAACCTGCTAGTATTCACTTTACCCTTTATTTTTTCCTTATTATTAAAACTCAAAGTTTTCAAGCCCTTTTCATTAGTTTTCCTTAAAATTTATTACACTCTTTTACATTGCTTTTCAAACCCACAACACTTTTAAAATACAGTTTGTCAAACGTTCAACTACTTTATTTTACAACTAGTTATTCTTAAAGTACAGCAAAAACAGTTATTAAATAAAGCACAACAATCCTAAAGGCTTTTAATTAGACATAAAAATAGATAATCAGGCTATAAAACAATGCCGAGTGAGCCTCACGAATCAATCCCGGGTTAAAATTACACATTGCAAAAACCTATGAAAATTAGTACAAGCTGGGTGATTAAAATGTTCCCTTCCACATTTAGAATGGAGAGTACAAGAGGAAGATGGTTGGTTTGAAATTTACCTCTTCTAGGTCAACCCATGCTAAGTGGCCGCCACTTGAACCAATGCAACTAATATGTATTTTTTTTAAATATTCACACTACAGAAGCAAGGAGAATTAGCAAGTCAGACAATAAGTCATTCATAATAATTTGTTTTGAATTTGTCTTTGACAAAAATCGATCTAACACTTCTCCTTTACAATTAAAGAAATTTATTACTAGACTATAATATTAAGTGGCTGCTGAAAAATTATAATTAAAATAAATTTACATTTTTTTAAACTTTTTAAAGTGAATTCTACCAATCGAAAAGAGAAAAATAAATAAATTCACAAATTGGTATAACTCACTTTACGTCTATAAAAAAATATGTTGTTAGACCATCGTTAAAGAAGATGTCAAATTTTAAACCTAAAATTTAAATATGACAGTTTATATAGCACTTTGACATTTTTTTTAAGCTTTGCTCTACCTGATATGTCAAATTCTAAACATAAAATAAATACTCATATTTACTGCCTTTGCATTGGTCATGAAAGGAAATGAATTAAAAAGTATGAAAATATTTAAACATTACATTGATCATAAAAAGAAATTAAAAGGCAATGTTTTAAACCATAAAAAGTTAATAAAAACATTTAATAATTAATTAGAAAAATTGGAAGCCTGATAGCAAGGGGGAGAGATGTCATGCCATATCAAATTTGACTTTTTGGTTGATAAATATTATTGTTGTTTTTTTTTATTTTTTTTATTTTGCTGATTTGAACATTTTGACATATCTTTTAAAGATGTTTTTAGGTCGAATTAAAATAGGATCATGAAAAGGAAATTAATCAAATTACTTTTCCACCACCGACAGTATCATTGTGTTTGTATCTTTCTTCTTTCACTTATTCATTAATGAACTTCAACCACTTGAACGGTGCATTCATCATGATTCGTCAGAACACGTTATCTGCTGATAAATAACACGTGATTTAAGGGGTGTGATATCTACACACCATTTTTTACTTCTTCCACACCTTTTTAGTTTTCGGCCGTCGGATCGGATTAATTGAAGAAGATCAACGGACATAAATTAACAAGGGGTGTGTGAGAAGTAAAAAAGGGTGTGTGAATAGCACACCCCAGTGATTTAACTCGCCCTCTATCTCTTCTATTTCATAAGCCCAATTGAAAGTAGGTTAACCCATTAACCGAGATTGGAATAGATAAAAGTCTCCTAACCTACATTTCATTAAGACAGAGAGAAAAATGATGGAAAGTTTCACACCAAATCCGAGCAAACTAAAATATAATATATAATGAATGATTTTACTACTAACTGTAAGAATGCCACATAATCGATCAACATGATATGAAGGTTTCAGTTAAAACGACTACACATCAAACATATCTCGACAAGCATCATGCAGTTAAAGAGATTTAGACAATCTCCAACCGAACAAGGACTAGAGTGCTCGTTTCAGCTCTCTAGTTCTTCAAGATATTAATATTTTAATGAACAGTACATTGTCATATTTGCCTCCATCTCCAACCGAGGGTCAAAGGGCCATACAGCTCATTTTAGCGCCGTCACAAAAAATCGTCTCCAACCGAGAACCAAAGACCCAAACATAATTTTGTTATTTAAATTTAAAACTATAACAACTTAAATTTAAAAACAACAACTTATATTTAAAAAGTACAAATTAACTTTAAAAACAACATTAACTTAAATTTAAAACTAAAACAACTTAAATTTAATATCCATAATCAACATCATCTTCATCATCCACCATTGTAGGAGTATAGTCAGAGGTAAACAATTGATGTCAGGTCATAATATCTATTTTTTTTTTCTTATCAAAATAGGCCTTACTTATTGGAGTGTAATTCGAAGTGTTCATTTTCATATTCTTATCATCCATCTCTTCTTGTATTTGTTTGGCCCGTTCTTCATGCATACGGTTCCTTTCTTCCGCGGCAATGGCATTTTGCTCCACCATTAATCGCAATGAGTTGCCACTTCCTGTTGAGTGGCGTAATCATCATTTTTTGCCTTACATTTTTCCTTCAACCATCAGGCCTTGTTTCATCCCATAGCCCTAGGTATGGAATCTTCATCCGAAGACGGATTTTCTACCCTTATTTGTTGAATAGTAGGAGATCCATCTTCATCCATATCTGCAGTTGAGTATGCAGTTCCAAACACTGGCGTAGAAGCTACTCTATGTTGAGGTGGATCTTCAAAAAACATCCAATCTTTACAAATTTCCCAACAATCGTGAAACTGAAAGGGTTTTGAGCTGCCCTCCATATACAATTCCTCCGCTTGGCGTACCTAGAAAATATAATTACAAAAATTAAAGGAAATTAATATATGAAATTAAATGTAATATAATTAAATATATTTACAAAAATTAAAGGAAAGTAATTCATGAAATTAAATGTAATATAATTAAATATTTAAAATAAATTGTGAAAACACTTACTTCGTCATAATAGTTAGCGCCGCTTTCATGTCTACTTGTGGCTGCTAACAGTGCTTGATACCATTTGTTCAAACTTGGGTGAAGATGTTTCTTCCATCTTGAAGAACAACTCTCGTGGTTTCAGATATTCAGTAGAGTGGTGCCTTCATAGAAATCTAAGTATTTTTTGGACACACAAGTCCAAACACCTTCACTTGTTTGAGAACTCCCTCTTACACTATCTTCCGACACCCATCTATAAGCCCTACAAAGAGCTTCATCTTCTTTTCGGGTCCAAGCTCTGCCTTTCATTGCAGACGAGGCAATTTGAAAATTATTGAAAGAATTGAAGGAAATATTTTTGAAAGAGGTAAGAAAATATGAGAATTGAAATGGTGTAGGAATGGTGAAAAATTTGTGAGGAATGGTGAATGAATGGTTTAGGTATTTATAGGAAAAAAATGAGAGTTTTTAAGAATTTTTTTTTTTAAAACTGGCCCAAAAAAAACAAAAAAAATCCAACGGTAACTAACAGCTAGCTGACGTCAGCTAGCCATTACATTCACTAGTAAAAAAATAAAACCTTGCGCAATGAAATTCTAAGATTAATTGTGCAAAGTCTTGCACGACGAAAAAACATTGTCGCGTAAAGTGACTTTGTGCAAAGTCTTGTGCGACGAAAAATATATTGTCGTGCAAAGTGACTTTGCGCGACAAAAATTTAAACTTCGTCGCGCAAAGTCTTTACAAAAATAAATAAAATAAAAAAATTAATTTTTTTAAATCTTTGCCCGACGTAATTCAAATATTTCGTTGCCTAAACCTTTATTTTCTTTTTTTATTATGTACGCATAACACTTAAGAAATTGAACGGTATATATATTTATTAAGTAGCTTTAAATTTATTATTGTAGTTCGTATCAGGGTTTTGTTAGAAAAATTTATTATTGTAGTTTGGATCAAATTTTTGTTAGAAAAATATATTTTAAATTGACGATCGAATTAGTTCATTGTATTCATATAGGGTCAAGGAGTGTAGCTATAAAAAATTCATCAAAATCGGAGTTGAAACAATCGTTAAATCGTGATATTTCGTTTATAACCATAAAAAAGTTGTGTCCCATTACTTGATCTCTGAATGTTTGTTTTTTGTGATTTTTGGTGTATATGATCTTGAAGTATATACAAACAAGTTTGACGGTTAGATCGTTGAAACTAGTTTCGTAGAATGCGTATCCCATCAAAACAATAGATTCACCAATACTTAGAGTTTATTTATATTTTCATTAAGTATAACATAAGATTTTGTGGTATCCACTAGTGTAAATATTTTAAATTGAAGATCAAATTTAGTCATTGTATTCATATAGGTCAAGGAGTGTAGCTATAAAAAATCATCAAAATCGGAGTTAAAATAACTGTTAAATCGTGATTTTTCATTTATAACCGTCGAAAAGTTTTGTCCCGTTACTTGATCTCTGAATATTTTTTTTTTGTGATTTTTGGTGTATATGATCTCAAATATATATACAAACAAGTTTGACAGTTGGATCATTGAAACTAGTTTCGTAGAATGCATATCCCATCAAAACAATAGATTCATTAACACTAAGAGTTTATTTATATTTTCATTAAGTATAACATAAGATTCACTAGTGTAAATATTTTAAATTGAAGATCGAATTCAGTCATTATATTCATATAGGGTCAAGGAGTGTAGTTGTAAAAAATCATCAAAATCGGAGTTAAAATAACCGTTAAATCGTGATTTTTCGTTTATAACCGTAAAAAAGTTTTGTCCCGTTACTTGATCTCTGAATGTTTTTTTTTCAATTTTTGTCGTATGCGATCTCGAAATGTATACAAACAAGCGTGACGGTTGGATCGTTGAAACCAGTTTCATAGAATACGTATCCCATCAAAACAATAGATTCATTAACACTTATAGTTTATTTATACTTTCATTATCCACTAGTGTAAATATTTTAAATTGAAGATCAAATTCAATCATTGTATTCATATATGATCAAGGAGTGTAGCTGTAAAAAAATCATCAAAATCGGAGTTAAAATAACCGTTATATCATGATTTTTCGTTTATAATCGTCGAAAAGTCTTGTCTTGTTACTTGATCTCTGAATGTTTGTTTTTTGAAATTTTTGGCATATATGTGTGAACACGGAAATTTCCTGAAACGAAAGAGACGAGAACAACGTGCACAAACAAATATTTGTATTTGATGATTTTGGGTTACAATCTCTCTCTATTTTGATCCTCTGATTCGATCTCCGTAAGGTGTGTATTTGTGGATGTGTGATTGATCCAAAGGGCCGTTGGGCTTGATCTAAGGATGAACGTTCTTCAAGGGCCGTGGATTTGATCTTGAAGGTGGATTTGAGCAGATCTTCAAAGGGGCTTTTGGGCTTGATCTTTGAAGAACAGTGATGAACGGATCTCTAAGGGCTTTTGGGCTTGATCTTGAAGAACAGTGATGAACAGATCTTCAAGGGCTTTTGGGCTTGATCTTGAAGAACGGTTGGATGTGTGGATTTGTCGACGTTGTTGATCCAAAGGGTCGTTGTGGCTTGATCTTGGATGAACGGATGATGAACGATGTGGCGCTAGAAGGAGGGCCGTCGGGGCTTGATCTTGAATTGGTGGATGGTTGATCCAAGGGCCGTCGGGGCTTGATCTTGGAAGAAAGATGAACGAAGAACACTTTCTTCAAGGGCCGTCGGGGTTGATCTTGAATTGGTGGATGATTGTTGATCTAAAGGGCCGTTGGGGCTTGATCTTGGAAGAACGATGAACGAAGAACGAAGAAGGCTTTCTTGATTCTTCGGGAACCTGGATGCTTGAGAGCTTCGGAGTTTCAGAGCTTCAGAGCTTCAAGGTGTAATATGAATTGGTTCTTCCAAAATGAATGAAATGGGCTTGTATTTATAGAATTTTCCAAAGCCTAATTTTGAATATAATATCCCAGATGAAATAAGTCGTTTCTGCTAGGTGTTGACACGTGTCCTATTTGATGACTTTTCCAACTCATTTCAATTTTCGTTGAGTCACACGCTACGTGTAAAATTTATGTAATACATGAGCGTTGACACTTTGATTTATCGGTCAACATTTATTTACCGAAATTTCGATGTCTACAATATGATCTTGAAGTATATACAAACAAGTTTGACAATTTGATCATTGAATGGTATGTGTGTGTGTGTGTGTGTGTGTGTGTATTAAGTAGCTTTAAATTTATTTATTTTGTATGTATAACACTTAAGAAATTGAATGGTATATATATTTATTAAGTAGCTTTAAATTTATTATTGTAGTGTGGATTGGGTTTTTGTTAGAAAAATATATTATTGTGGGTTTTATGCAAAAAAAAAAAAGAATTTGAAGGGAGTAAAGTCACATTTTCAATAAATTTTATTATTTTCTTTTTTATTATTTATAAAAATTATTTTTATAAATTTTGCGCGACGAACCAATAATTCGTCGTGCAAAATCCTTAAATTTGGACTAGAGCCAAAAAATGGGATGCGGGATTTTAAAAAAAAAAATTTAAGACTTTGAGCGACCAATTTTTCGTCACGCAAAACTTTGCGCGACCAAACTCTAAAAATTGGGCGGCCATCAAAAATGGGACGTGAGAATTTTTTTAAAAAAATTTTATTCAAGTGGTCGCGCAAAACTTTGCGTGACCAACACTTCGTTGCGCAAAACTCTAAAAATTTGGGCGCGCACCAAAAATGGGCTGCGTGAATTTTCTTTTAGTGGTCGCGAAAAACTTTGCGTGACCAATTTTTCGTCACTCAAAACTTTGCTTGACCAATACTTCATCGCGCAAAACTTTGCGTGACCAACACTTCATCGGGCAAAACTCTAAATATTTGGACGGGCAAAAAAATGGGACGCGGGAATTTTTTTTAAGACTTTGTGCAACCAATATTTCGTCGCGCAAACTCATATCCTTTATCGCGCAAAGTGATACTATTTTTAAAACCAAAATAACTCCTCCACAATTTTCTCAATGTCTTTCTCTACTCTTACCTCTCCTTTCTCTTTCACTCTCCCTAAATTCGACCCTCTCTCTCACACTCACTCCTTTCACTTAATCTCTCTTCTCTCTTCACTATCTCTCACTCTCACTCACTCTCTCATCTCTCTCTCACTATCTCCTCTAAGTCTCTCACACTCACTCCTCCCTCTCATTCTCACTCACTCTCAATCTTGCCAAAAGGTATATTCTCCCCAAATTTTAATTTTTTTCATTAGTATGTATTTTTGGAGTTAGTTTTGAGTTTGGTGCGGGGTTTGGGGTCGAGTATAGGATGAGGAGTGGAGTTTGGGGTCAGATTTGATGTATACCAATTTTAGGGGAGATTATGCCAATTTTTTGTTATTTGACCATATATATATATATATATTTTTTTTTTTTGTTGTAGGGAATCGTCTAGACTTTGACGGCTAAAGTTGAGGGTTAGAACGCTATCGAAACATATCCACCACCACTACCACCACAATAGACTTGTATTAGGATTTTATTATTGTACTTTGTTAATTTATGTGTACGTTTTGAATATATTATATATGTTGGATAATTTGATCACTATTTTTCGTATGTAATTTTATTTTGAATATGTCAATTTAAATTAATGTAATTAAAAAAATAAAATCATACAATTAAATTAAATTTAAAAAGTAAAAATTTGAAAAATCTTGCGCTATGAAATATTTTGTTGCATAAACAATTAATATAAGAGAAATAATAAAAAAAAGTCAAAAACCTTGCGCGACAAAATATTTCGTCGCGCAAAATATTAAACTAATTTATTTTAATTAAAATTTTTAAAATTTAAAATATTTCGTTGCACAAAGCTTTGTGCGACATTATCTTTGTCGCGCAAAGTATCTTTGCGCGACAAACTACTTCGTCGTGCAAAGCTACTTTGCGCGACAAAATACTTCGTCACGCAAAGATAATTTGTGCGACCAACTAATTCGTCGCACAAAAAAGTTTCGAGCGACGAAGACCCTATTGTCACGAGCTTTGTGAGACGAACCATACACGACCAAAAGTGCGCAACGAAATTGTACTTTGGGCAACAAACTTATTTCGTCGTGTAAATTGTTTTTTGTAGTAGTGATTTGAAATTTGGTTTAGAATTCCTGTCAGATATAACCGACAGGATTCATGAGATTTCTGGCTAGCCCGGGGCTAGCTGGCTGGCTGAATTGGGCCAGCCATTTGGCCCTTTCAGACTTCGTGGGGCCCACGAGTCCTCTAGCCTATCCCTCGGTTGAAGGCGGTTTTTGGGCCTTTTTTGGCCCTTTGGCCCTCTGGACCCTTCGGTTGGAGATGGTCTTACCTGTAGGCATGGCCATTCTGAATGTAAACTGAAGTAGTCTTCTACTTCCAGTACCCTTGATGATCTCTACTAACAAAATAAGGTTGTAGTATTGGTGAGAATTGATTGGTATGGAAGCAGGGACTGCTATGTTTTAAGTTTTGTAGCTAGGGTTTCTATCCAATCTCGCCTATTATTGGAAAGGATATCAACCCAAACTCTATTAAATCAATTAATTAAAGTCCCATCATGATTCTAAATCTTTTTATTTACTTATGTCCTTATTGATTGCATATAATTAAGACTCCATAATTTTTACTCTATTAGGGCACCAAGTATCCTTGAGAGTCCAATGACTTGTAAGCCAAGTCACCTAACCTTCCAAGTAATCTCGGTATACAACTCATTGTCATTCATATTAGGATTTTCACTAACTGCATCGGGACATTTCATGTAAAACCCTACAATGTTGGCTTTTAGTATAAAACCCTATACACATGTTGGCCTGTAAGTACCTCTTGAAACTTAATAGACAATGCCGTCTATCCAATTCATAGTCTTTTATTTTATTTTTTTTATTTTATGAGATCGTGAGTCATGACAGAAGACTTGAAACTTAACATTTAACGTATCTCGGCAAAATGCGGCCTCAAATTTGAGTGTGATCAACTCCAACTCCAATCCCATATTATCTGCAGTTAATTTCTAACTAGTTCCATTTATATTTCCCCATTATATTGTACAGTTTTTACTGTATTACCATTTATCAGTTTCTTTTTTGAAGCCTGGAAATAATTAAAGGACTCTGCGACTACTTCTGGGAAGTTGGCCCCCCACCATTGAAAAAGGACTTTGTCAGCTGCCAAGTTACAAAACCAGGTACCAATACAAACAGATTTCAGATGCATTTTTAAATACATATATATGGATGGGAATGAATCTCACATTAATGAATGAGAGACCTTACATGTGCTTATAAGGAGTTCTGCTACTTTCCATATTGCCAATTGATTTTATAGTGGAATCTCAACTTTCTTCATGGTATCAGAGTAGCCATACGAGACCTTACATTTATGGTGGAACTCAACTTTCTTCAGAACTAATCCATGTATAATTAGTAAAAGTCAGGTAGTAATTAATTAAACTCCTTTGCTTGTGGGTAGTTTGCATATATTATGTATGTATCCCTTGAGCACTGAACATTATGTGCAAATTTCCAACGGATATATCTTCATTAATGGGTTCAAAAACACAGATTGCTTTGCTTTTGAACAATTAGGCGTGCGCCTAATTAACAACCGACGAGATGATGTCTGCATATACTGCACATGACTTGTGGTTTTAATCAAAGAATTTTGTATTGATCACACATAAGCCAACAACTGTTGTGCACGTTTAAACGGACTAAATCTGTGATTTCCGATGTAAGATTCTATTCTTCAACAATCTGTTCCAGCATCATTAGGTTCCAACACAGGTCGCACTTGGTGCGATGGCTAGTGCCTTCGCCCATGAGCGGTAGGTCTCGGGTTCGAGACTTGGGAGCAGCCTCTCCATAAATGGGGGTAAGGCTAGCCGACATTCACCTCTCCCAGACCCTGCATAAAGCGGGAGCCTTGTGCACTGGGTACGACCTTTTTAGTCTTATCTCATCAAAAGGTCCCGATACATTTTACAGTGTTGAACAACACTACTTACTCTTTATTTCATAAATAATTTGTTCTACCGTTCTAATTAAGGTGGGAAATTGAATTCATCCACGTCCATGACTTGAATCGAGCCACAAAAACACCATTCATAGCAAATACTTCAAAAACAAAAAATCAGAAGTAATGTTCCTAGAAACTTACAAAGCAATATAATTGAAGACATAGTACCATATGGCCAACTGCTAAGTGTAGATATGAAGTACATAACTCCCTCTAAAAAAAGTTGACTATTCTGGGAAACTTTGACCATTCATGCAGCCTACTGACTATCTATATTTGTAGGTAAAAAGTAAATTCTTTACATTAATGTTCAAGAGTTTCAGTATTTCATCACTATCTATCTATACTAAAGGGGTGGCTGCAAAGTTACGTGTATATTAAGAGAAATATTGTTCAAGTTCTGCATTCATTGAACAATTCACAATTCACAGTTCAAAAACCTAGGGCCATGGAGATCCTCATGACAATGTCTCTACTCGTTCTTTTCGGCTTCTTCTCCTTCTTGAAGTTGGTTTTCCGAAGGGGAGATCAGTGCTGTTACCTGCTGGCTTACGAGTGCTACAAGGCGAAAGAAGACATGAAGATCAACAGCGATTCCTGCGCGAAGATCGTCTTGCGGAACAAGAATCTGGGGTTGGAGGAGTTCAGGTTTCTCTTGAAAACCATTGTCAATTCCGGTATTGGAGAAGAAACTTCCTGCCCAAGAAACATAATTGAAGGCCGAGAAGAAAATCCAACCAGGGCAGACGAGCTTAATGAGATGGATGGCATCATTTTCGACACGCTTGACAAGCTTTTCGCAAGGAATGCTGCAATTCCTCCTTCACAAATCGACATCCTTGTTGTCAATGTGTCGATGTTCTCCCCCGCACCCTCACTAACGTCGCGCATAATAAACCGGTACAAGATGAGGGAGGACATCAAGAGCTTCAACCTCTCGGGAATGGGCTGCAGCGCAAGCCTCGTTGCCATTGATGTTGTGCAGAACTTGTTCAAGTCGCATAAGAACGCAAATGCGGTTGTTGTCAGCACAGAATCCATAGCTCCAAACTGGTATTGCGGCAAAGAAAAATCCATGATGCTCACGAACTGTCTGTTCCGCTCGGGAGGTTGTTCGATGCTGTTCACAAATAACAGAACCCTACAGCACCAAGCCAAGTTGAAGTTACAGCATTTGGTACGTACCCATATTGGCTCGAACGCTGAAGCGTATGAATGCTGCATACAGCTAGAAGATGAGAGTGGATACCAAGGGTTTCGCCTCACCAAACACCTCACGAAAGCAGCTGCTATAGCTTTAACAATGAACCTCCAAGACCTAGTCCCAAAAGTGCTTCCACTGAGAGAATTATTTCACTACCTGATGGCCTCTAGGGTTCGGAATAGAACTGGTACTAAAAGCCAAAAGCTAGAAGCAGTTGGTATAGGGCTAAATCTCAAGGCAGGAATAGAGCATTTCTGCATTCACCCTGGTGGAAGAGCAATCATAGATGGAATTGGGAAGAGCTTAGGTCTAAGGGATTATGATCTTGAGCCGTCTAGAATGGCACTTCACCGGTTTGGCAACACGTCAGCAGCCGGATTTTGGTACGCTTTGGGATACATGGAGGCAAAGAAGAGGCTTAAGAAGGGCAACAAAATTCTGATGACTGGATTTGGAGCAGGTTTTAAGTGCAACAACATTGTGTGGGAAGTATTGAAGGACTTGGATGATGCCAATGTTTGGAAAGATTGCATAGAAAGTTACCCTCCTAATAATACTCTGGGCAATCCTTACATGGAGAAGTATGGTTGGCTCAACGACGAATATCTAAGCTTTGTTAGGCTCGATCTCTCCCAAATTTTCGCTTAAACTTGCTTTTTCCCAGTTAATTTTCGTCATTTTCTTTATTTGTATGCTGCATGGTGTGTGATTTTGGTTAATGTTTGTGAGCTGCTTGAAGGGTTTGTATAATTTCTTCAACAGATCATCAAATTGTTGTTCATTGTGCTTGAAAACTTGTGCTATCTATTTTGAAGCTTCAACATAATAGTTCAAAGTGATTCGGGTAATATTCATCTAATGAATGGTCAAGCTATATTCTGACCTCCATGTTTAATTCTATGAATCGTAGTCAGATCTTTGGTGTTTTTGACTTGCCTAATAAATTCTGAAAGAAATTTGAACTGCTAGTCTGCTACAAGTCTATAAAGTAAAAGCCTGAAAAGCATGGAAAATTTTATCTTAGAACCATACTTAACCGCACCTCCTCGTTGGCTAAGTTGTGATCAACGGATTTTTACTGTACACACGTCTCAAACAGAATTGTTAATGTTTTTTAACACCGTTAAACATTTAAAGATTTTTTTTTGGCAAAAACATATCCAATCGCGTATGGTAAAAATTCGTTAATCGCAATCGAGTAAACAATGAGGTGTAAGTGCTCAAACCCTTAAACTTAGTATGGTTCTTAAACTTTTTACATGTATGTGTGTGTGTGTGTGTGTACCAAAAGAATGGCAAGAAAAAAGGTTACTTTTGAGGTGAAATTATATTTACCATATCTGTTTTTTAGGGGCACATTTCCATACCTTCTCAATGTCTCTTTTGTGTTACAGATCTGTATAGCCTTGAAAGAGTAGCTTCTGAGGTTCACATTCAATATCTATGCACCTCGTTTAGAAATGGAAATTGGCTGATATTCTGTGAAACATGTTACATTGCCATTACCAAAAAAAAGAAAATTGAGGAAGTGGTCAAGAACTTACAATTTAAATTTACAAATATCTTGCAGCACTGTTTCTGCATAACCATTGATCCAAGATAGTTAAGGATTTATTATAAAATTAGTTAGTAATATCGAGAGTAGTTTAATTACTTATAAGCATATGCGAGATCCTTTCTTTTATTAATATGTGATTCATTCTCAACAAACTCATTTACGTATGAAGAATTTTTAAGCCTAACACTTGAACAACACAAATTGAATGATGTCGAGCATGTATGATGGATGAGCTTCACAAGTGAGACAACTTGATCTAATACTAAAAAGTAAGTTGAGGTTCCACCATAAAACCAATGATAATAATAAAAAAATATTTCAACTACATGTAAACACATGCAAAGTCTATTTTCTTGTTAACTAGAAATTCATTTTCAACGTAATAATAGAACTGACACATTTCAGAAACATAATAAATTTCTCCTGCCTATGGTCTTCTGCCATGCGTCGTCTCAGTCAAAAGTTGGTCCTTTCCTTGCCATCAAAGTAATAAATTGGAAAATAAGAGAGTCACAAAACCATAAATGCCAAGGCAGCATAGCCTGTAGCAGAACTGTGTGCTGCAGTAATGTCTGCTTTTATCTTCATCAACCAAATTGTTAGAAAATGGTGATAAAATTAGGCGTTTAAACTTCCATTTTAACACTTGAACGTTTGACCAAACAAACACTTCAAACTAGTTTTCAAAAAAAACAAACACTTAAAACTACTTCCACCGCATCTTCAATACAAGCATGGCAAGAAAATATCAAACTCTGGTTGCCAAATGCACATTGAACATCCTCCAAGCAAATGTCTCACCCAGGAAGCTTTAGAACTATAAACAATGTGTAAAATCATTTGTAAAAGTTCACTTTTCAAAGAAAACTAAGTTGTATCTTCTTGGGTTCAAAATGAAAACTGATTTCATGTTAGTTTTGGGATGACAATTTCGAATACAACATGTTACACGACTTAAAACTTGTATAAATATAAAACTCGTTGTGTACACGATTAAAACTGTTAAAGTAATATTATATTTAGTAAAATGATGACTTTTCTCTTATTTTTTTATGAATGTATTGACACCATCTCAAAGTTTTGGTCATTGAGTTGGGCAACAAAATTTTCCATTATCTATTCTAAAGTTGAGGAGGGTAATTTTGTCCTATGGGTTTGGGACGGGTTGGGTGGGTTGTCGTGTCATTCGGGGAGGGTTTAGGGGATGGGACCCATGTTGCGTTTGAGAGAGAGAACGAGCAAGAGAGAGAGGGAAATGGAGGATTGGGGGACAGAGAGTTGATTGCGGGATTGACAGATTGAGGGATTTTTCTGCTTTTCTGCTTTTCTACTTTTTGAATCTTTACAATTTTTCTTGTCAATCGATTCTGTCTTCTTCACTTTACCTTTCAATTTGGTTTTGTCCTTCACAAATCTCTGCTTCTGTCCGTCTTCATTTCGCTCTCTTCGTCTCAAATCATGTGTTTTTTTTTTGCTTCACAGAATAGTCACGAGCAAATCATGTTTTGGTTTATTTAGAGATTTTGTTTCCAGTCTCCATTTGGTGCCTTACTCAGATCGACTCTGCACTCATCATTGACGACTCCACCTTCACGAAGGACTCCACAAATCCCAAGACCAATAAAGGTAAAGCACGTCCACCTCTCCCTTTCATTCGTTTTCATGGCCCAATGTCAAATGAAGCAACTCTGATTCATGCATGTGTGTTTGGTGTATTTTGTAAAGGGGCTTCTCAATCTGTTGTCTGGACTGAAGAAAAAGCGGATAAAGCTCTCGAAAATTTCAGATATGAGAAAAGACTATGTCTACATTGAAGTCCAAATAAGATGGATCCGTGAAACTATGAAAGCTAATATATGAATAACATTTTTGGTATGAAAGCCCTAAAATTGAGACAAAAAAGGAAGGATGGCAGACATGAAGAGGGCTTTGGTGCGAGGATATGCTGTGACGGCTTTAAATAATGATAGAGGTCAAATAACCATATCGTTACTATTATTTTTTGTAATTATATTTGTATGAATTTTTCATTAAAATTTTCGACATAATTTCACTATATATTATGATATCTATTGTATTTGTTGTATAAGATGTGGTTTGAGCAGTACTACTCATATTGTCCAAGTGCATTTAGAAGGTTTTAGTGCACTTCAAGGGATCTCGGGCTCACAGAAATTTCTGATGCACAAGGCGTAGATCACTTGCCATCTGCACATACTTGGTAACTTCTACTCTAATGTCATTTTTTTTCTTGAATATGTTCTCTATTATCTGTTTGAGTTATCAGTTGCCATTTGAAACTACTTTTCAAATAACTTTTAGCATCCAAATTAAGTTTATCCAATTGCGAGTGCGGAGCGCTTATTAAAGAAATTTACTAAATCCGGTATGAGATGTGAAAAGAGGTACATGGTCTTTGACTTCGTTTGTTGGTTTAAGTTGTTTACTGTGCATTCCATATTAGTTCCATTTAAATTATATCAATTACAGATCATATGGGCAAAGGTTTCCTAAGTTGGTAAATGGTTTTACCAAGTCTTCTTACTTATAGGTAATAAGTCATTTATTATTGTTATTGGATTTGATTTGATTTGATTCCAATGGGTTGCACATTTACATTTTGGATTGGATTCCTTTGCTTTATAGACAATTTCTAAATTTCCTTTTCTATTTCTCTCCTAATAATGAGTTTTCTAGAATTTTTATAGGGAGAACTGCGTGTGTGCAAAAATATGGTGGAAGGAATTGATGGATCTTAATTTTATTCTAATTATTTGTGATTAAGCTGATTAAGTGATCAGACGTGTAATACTTTGATTTATGCCAATTAGGCTGATGATGGTGTTCTAAGAATTGGAAAAAATTGATTATTTCTCTTTTAATTTCCTTTTTATACATATTGAAATATTTATTTATAGAAAAAGTTTATTGTTCATTCTATTTTAGTGATTAGAATCGTTTAACTTTTAGGTTTTTTCTAGAAAGATATATGATGACAAAGTGTGTCAATATAATGGAAATAAAGCGAAGATTATGGAGTCGAGTACCCAGATGAAGAGATTAAGGAATGAGTTTTGGATCCTAATAATAGCTGCTCTTTTCCTTGGAATGGTCAATGCTTTCGATTTTTGGGTAGAGAATTTTAATGAATTTATATGTTTTCCTCTGCTTTTCAGTGTTTTTAGGTGATTAGAGCTAAACATAGAGAAAGTTTTTGAGACTTTTAGACATGTTGGACCTCTCAAGGTTGATGTGGTAGGTATTATGGAGTTATATGTGCAGTGGTCAAATTATATTTATGTCTGTCGAATTCAATTTATTACTGGTTATGCTATAACTTACTACTATTAATTTTTACTCATTTTTTGAAAGATAAACTGCGCAAAGATTTGCTTGGCCACTTTGATAAATTGAAGTGATTAGGAATTAGGACTTGGTTATATCCAACAATTCATTGCCTAAATACAGAATTCATATAGAAAATGCAATCTAGAAAATTCATTCATGTATAGTGTATAACTTGAAATGCAATCTAGAAGGGTAAATCGAGTGACTTCTTCTTTGTTTTAAGTATTGACAAATGCTATTGAGTAACTGTTCACAAACTAATTAATACAAAGTACTTTAAAAAGAGAGAACCATGTTATGCAATGTGTATAATCAGTGTACGTATAACACAGTATGTGCGGGTGTGCGTGTGTGTGTGTGTGAGTATAATGTGTGTGAATATTTAATTAGCTCGCAAAGTTTGTTTGTTCCTGTGAATTTTAATTGTACTAAGCATGTCAAATTGCTATGGATTTGCTTTGTTTGTGAATTTTAGAAATTTGGAACGTTGGAGGGAGCAATTGGGTCGTTGGTTTTTTGAGATATATTCAATTACAGTAATTTTGTTACTATATTGTTGAATTTTTATTACTAGAGAATTATGATTTTGTTACCGTTATTTTTGGGTTTTCTCCTATGTGAAATAGAGAATTGGGCCTCAAATTTTTAGGGCATTCTCTAATTTTTGTGATATTTGCTGTGTATTTTGGGGCATGCTTTAATTTTTGTGATGTGAAATCCCTGTAAGCGCCTCTAAACATTGATCATTTGTTTTGTTGATTAGTCTTAACGCCAATACCTTATCCTAAGCTAGGCATCACAACATCTGTAATTCCTTAATTCATTTATGAGAGCATATTCGTACTGCTGTGCTATCGTTATTATTTAATACACTGCTTAATTCGAATTTTGATATAAGTTTTCATTAGAATTTAGAACCTTTGTTATGATCAATAATGTATTGTTTTTTGAAACGAAATGATGTATTGTTTTGGTCGATGATGTATTGTTATGATCATTAGAATTTCATATACACCTGTGATTTAAATACCATTGAATATTTAATATGCATTTGCAATTATTTTGGTAAAGAAATTGAAAAGGAATGTAAAGGTCTATTCCTTTTGAGCTGGGTTGCTTGCCCCTCATTATCATTTTCTTAGATTCTAACTTGCATTAGTTATTGGATCACCCAATACGTCAAAACGATCACTTTCTATATCACGTGTTAGTTTATTCACTTTGTGGATAGCTTCTCTCTCCAATCTATATGCTCAACTTGGAATCAACATTTTTGGTATGCAAGATTTCTGATATGCTTCAACTTCAGGTACTCATGATGTGGATGCAAAGAATATTAAAATGAGCATGTTTAGCTGCCAAAAAAAAAAAACAATGACAGGGATTATGAAGGGAGAGGAAGAGGAGGGAGATGACGAGTAAGTAGTTGTTTTGGAATAAGTTGCAGTTGTAGAACTTAGAAATGAATTTGGAGACCGGATGTATATTTATACTCAAGTGTAGTTTTTGCCTTTCATTTTTTCAATTTGTTCTGTTAATGGTTAAGAAGACATGAATCACATGTATGTAAATATTGCATATCGTATATATACGTGAAACTTTTGACATGTTTTATATGATTTAAAAACCTGCAACATTGCATGGACACCATCACTAGTTACCATTGTTCTAAAAATCTCCGCCTAGCGCTGCCTAGGCGGGGCAGCTGGTCACCAGCTCGATTAATGCCTAGGCGTTTGAAAATTAAGAAATGACACCTAGACCTGCTGAGGGGCCCGCCTAGATCGTGTAGGCACCCACCTAGCCCGCCTACGTTACGACTCACTTAGACAGAAAATAGATAATTTTAATTTTTTAATAAATTGTGACTTGTTGAATACTTAAATGAGCATACATTATATGCTTGTTCCCCATGTTTTTATTATGCTCCAATACTTCATAATATATATGTCATTCTATTTTGTAGTTTATGATGAAATTATATATACTTTAAGTATAAATAGACATTTATTTACACGAAATATAATTGATTTACTTAAATCCGCCTAATTTACTTAGGTGCCCGTCTAGACCCCGTCTAGCACCTAGCGTGTTTTAGAATCTTGCTAATTACAGACTAACTTGGTGGAGTTGATACGAAAATGGGTGAGGATTTTGATGGGGATAAAGATCAAATGAGCAAAGGTACAAGTGGGGATTGAGCCCTGAAAGGAAATTGGAGGAAGTGAAAATGTGATGGAATCATCATGGACGAGCAAGAATGCTTTTGTAGGTTGATAACCGTTGAACAAAAACTATGCTGCATAAGTCCCACATTGACAGAGTAGCCAGATGTCCAGTGGCGCTAGTATAAATGAAGTCAACATGTGACTGTTCAAAACACAGAGCCATGCGTCTAGCACAAAGCAAACTATTCTTTCTCTTTTTACTAAAGAATATTGTGTGCTCGTCACTACAATGGCATACGCCTATTTTTTGTGGGTATATAAGCTCATAGTGGGCCTTTTTCGTCCCACGACCATACAACCTTAAGCCCAAAACTTGATGTCATGTTTAAGCCCACTAGCGAGTGTTAAGCTGTGATTTTTAACTTCAGAGATTCATGTCTCTTGGAGCAAATAATGACCGATGATGAAGATGATTCATAGCTTAGGAATACTGCAACTTCTTCAGCAGGACAACAACGATACATTCCCATGAAACTAATCTCCTTTATAATCATTAAAATCATAGATTGGAAATCTAATTAGACTGCGTTTATCAAATCACATACCAATTTTTAAACCAATACATATACGTTTGAAATAAAAAAACGAACACATATACTAGTTTCTAGGAAATCTCCTTCCTTTGGAATCCAAACCAATTGAAAATTTCAATTTTGGAAGACATATATAGTTGCATAGTTCACATATACCGATAACTTTTTTGAAAATACTTTTAAAATAATTAAAAGTGTTTTCAGATCCCAAGAAATGTTTCTAAACCATATTTGACAAAATATATATATATATATATATATATATATATATATATATATATACAATATATATATATATAAGTGTTTTTTTGATAGAAAAGCACTTGCATTTCTATTAAATACCACAAGTGCTTTCTGAAGAAGCATTTTCAAACTATAAGTCTTCAACATAATTCTTGTCAAGTAATTTCCACTTAGGTTCGCAATCAAGGCCTAATTTCATATAAGAATTGACAAAGGAACTTAGCTGATATTTCAACGGGCAAAGAATTTTGGTGCGGAATAGCTAAATAGACCAAAGGATTTACGGGATTTGAGCAAAAAAATTGGGAGTTAGCAAAAAAGTGGAAGCCAAACTATTTGCCCCACACCAGCCACAGGGGCAAACTATCTACCTTCGCTCATATAAAATATTGTAGGCTGCGGAAGATTAACTTACGGAACCAAGCGTTGAGCACAAAGCGAACTATTCTTTCGCCTTTTACTAAAGAATACCTTGTGCTTGTCGCTTTAAATGGTATACGCCTATTTTTGAAGTTCAGCTTGTATTTTCTTTAGCTGTTACCCTTTATGCTCTGGAACTGGAACTAAAGAGTGAAAATTTAGAGTAATCTCCATAAGTCATACACGCCAAATATCACTCGTTAATGTGAAGGAAAACGAGGTGTGCTGCTGCTGAGGTTGGAATATGCAGTGTTTTCTTATTTTTATTACAAGTGATATTCTGGAGGAAAGAAACCAGTAGTCAATGACTTGCTTTGCTGTGGAGTTGGGTGTATACCGCCACGTCAATGAACACTGGCAGCATGCTTAACACATGCAAGTCGGACATGAAGTGGTGTTTCCAGTGGCGGTTTTCTCTAACTATGAGAGTAATGTACTAGCAAAGGGAATACAAATATATCAAAAAGAGAGTTTGCTAGCATAGGAAATACTGATATAGATCATGCCCTCACATCTAGAAAATTAATGAACTCTTATTTTTATAAAAAAAGACCTTGAACACCTGATCGATCAGGGTTTATTTATGAGATACATCCAGACTACAGGGCTTGACAAACTTCATACAAACTTCAAACAACCACACTTCTCCACAAGGTAAAAGAAAAACGCAAACTTATTAAGTGCTGAAAAATCAAACAGCTAACAATATTATTTTTACCACATTTTTCATACCAAATATTTTACCACTTTTCTAAAGAGATGAGACCCACATGAGTTGGTGGATCTTACTTCTATTAGAGAAATGATATAAATGTAATATGAAAAATATTGTAAGTGTAGCATTACTCAATAGCAAATAGGGAAAAGTCAAACCTAACAAGGCCTAGATAATCATCATTGATCCAGCCATACTTCTCCATGAACGGATTGACTTGGTTTTGATCCCTAGGGTAACTATCTATGCAGTCTTTCCACGCATTGACATCATCCAAGTCCTTCATCACTTCCCACACAATATTGTTGCACTTAAAACCAGCTCCAAATCCAGTCATCAGAATCCTGTTCCCCTTCTTAAGCCTCTTCTTTGCCTCCATGTATCCCAAAGCGTACCAAAATCCGGCCGCCGATGTGTTTCCGAACCGGTGAAGCGCCATTCTTGACGGCTCAACGTCATAATCACTTAGCCCTAAGCTCTTCTCCATCCCATCTATGATTGCTCTTCCACCAGGGTGAATACAGAAGTGCTCTATTCCTGTCTTGAGATTCAACCCTAGTTCCCCAGCTGCTTTTGGCTTTTGGCTTGTAATACTAGTTCTAATATTGTTAAGCCTAGAGGCCACCAGATACCTAAGTATTTCTCTTAGTGGAAGCATTTTTGGTGCTAGAACTTGGAGGTTCATTGTAAAACCCAGAGTTGCTGCTTTTACTAGGTATTTGGTAAGGCGGAAACCTCGATTTCCACTCTCATCTTCTACCTGTATGCAACAGTTATATGCTTCTTCGTTCGAGCCGGTGTGCATTCGTACCAAATGATTTAATTTCAGCTTGGCTTGGTGCTTTAGGCTTCGGTTGTTCGTGAACAGCATCGCGCACCCTCCCGAGCGGAAGAGACAGTTTGTGAGCATCATGGATTTTTCTACGCCGCAATACCAATGAGGAGCCAACGATTCCGTGCTTACAACGATGGCATTCGCATTCTTGTGAGACTTGAACAAGTTTTGTACAACGTCAATGGCAATGAGGGTCGCACTGCAGCCCATTCCCGAGAGGTTGAAGCTCTTGATGTCGTCCCTCATCTTGTAACGATTCACTATACGTGAAGATAGGGAGGGTGCAGGGGAGAACATCGACACATTGACGACAAGAATGTCGATTTGCGACGGAGAAATTGAGGTAGCCCGAGCGAAAAGCTTGTCCAGCACGTCAAAGATGATGCCATCCATCTCCGCAAGTTCATCTTCTAGGGTTGCAGTTTCTTCTCGGCCTTGGATGATGTTTCTTGCGCAGTAAGTTTCCTCGCCAATGCCCGAATGGGTAATAGTTTTCAAGAGAAACCTGAATTCTTCCAGTCCTAGATTCCTGTTCCGCAAGACGATTTTCACGCATGAATCAGTGCTGAGCTTCAGGTCGTCTGGTGGCATGTGGCACTCGTAGGCCAGCAGATAGCATGCCTGGTCTCTCCTTCTGAGAAGTAACTTACAGAGGCAGGAGAAACCATAGAAAAGAGCCAGCAAACACGTTGCCATCAGGATCCCCATGTGTGTGTGTGAGAGAGAGAGAGAGAGAGAGAGAGAGAGAGAGAGTTTAGAATTGGGAAGTGTCGAATGATCAGTTGCATGTATACAGCTTTCAACGATCTATTTCTCTTATAAATAGATGTTTAAGATAGAGCTAGTGTATCATGTAGTAGGCCTCATTAAGGTGTATAGTTAGGTAGTAGTTAGGCCAACCACTAATAATAATTAGTAGGGTAAGAAGGCCTTGACATTTAGCACCTTATACGAATGGAGAAATTTTTCAGTGTACCAGAACACGACTCGGGACACTAAATGTTATAATATAAGTGTTTAATTTTTTTTCAATTATCCAACCACTTGTATTATGACACTTAATATACCGAACCATGTTCCGGTACTGAAAAATCTCTTATATACAAGTTGTGTGTTAGCTTTCTCCACTCAAATATTGCGTGGGCTAGTCTTTTTTTCATTGAATAAGGTATTTTTCTTATCATTTTTTTAACAAATTCAGGGATTGAACAATGCATGGGAAATGTCTTCTTCATGAAAACTTGGCTCGGGACTTACAATTTTAACCGTGGAGCTATGTCGTTTGTTCTCTCGGGTTGGATTGGAGATCACTCATTAGACTCTAAACTTTCTATATTTAGAAAGCAAAATACACTTATGAGGAGTGTAGAATGAGATTTTTGGAGAGCCAAAAACATTTCCCATCCGAAAATGGTATGATGAATTTGATGGTATTATTAGGTTGGATTGAGGTAAAAGAAATATATGAACTCTTGTACGAAAAATTGGTTATTAAAACTCAACAGGAAAATTGCCTTGACAGATAGGATATTCCTCAACTTACTAGCACTGCCATTAATGTTGAAACTCTCATGTAGCTTAGGATACTACAACAACAATAAAATATTATCTCACTAAGTGAGATCGGTTGTATGAATCATAGGACGTTATTGTGCTTGATTTTGTGCCAAGACTTCCGTTAACTTCAAGTATTCTATGACTTTTCTTAAAGCTTATTTCCAACTACTAGGTGTAGCTTAGAATACTAATAAAAAAAAAACCAATATATGTGCATCCTGTTGTGAATAATATGTGGATGACCCACATAAATAGTTTGTTACTATTTATGCACAGTATTTTCACTATTCATTTGTGGAAAATTTGTAAAGTGAATAGTGTTCTCTTTGCTTATAAAATGAATGAGAGGTGAAGAAGGAGGTGAGATACGAATGAGGATAGAAGCAACATGGCTGAGAAGAGAGAAAAGAGAGGAAGAGGAGAGGAGATAATATGAGATACGAATGAGGATAGAAGCAACATGGCTGAGAAGAGAGAAAAGAGAGGAAGAGGAGAGGAGATAATAGAGAGAGTTATCTTTGTACTCCTATATTCCAAATTATAATGAAAGCACCATTGATGCCCCGAGGACGTACTTCAATCACACTGACTGTAGAGGAACCTCATAAATTTTGAGTCTTATTTCATTTATTCCACTGCACACACCGTCGATTTTACAACATGTCCTTATTTTTTTTATAAACTAAATGCTCTTCTAATATTCTAGTCCACGTTCTGTAATTGGTGACATTGAAATCCTTGATTCTTAATTTCTTTGAAAAACAAATTGTTGTTATGATCAAGTGAACCATGCCGCTTTTTGCTAAATACGAAAAAGGAAATGGAAATAGCTAAACGATGTTTTGTTTTCATCCGCTTATCATTTCTCTACTAAAAGGAAATACCTTGGTCAGACCACAATATAAAATGACGTTACGTTGCTATTTGTTTGCCATGTAAATTTGTATTAAACAAACTTATCAAAACGACGTTGACAATTATGTAATTTTCGTGTCAATAATATAAATCTTATGGAAGACATGTATATTTCTTAATACTGAATGGTCAAACCAACCAGCTTTTTGAGATGATTTTATAGTAAATTTGTTGGTAGGTATGTAAGCTCATAGTGGACCTTTTTCGTCCCACGACCATACGGCCTTGAGCCAAAAATTTGATGTGCATCATAAGCTACAAGCGAATGTTTTGCTGTGATTTTTAACTTCAGGGTTCATGTTTATAGGAGCAAATAATGACCGATGATGAAGATGATTCATAGCTTAGGTATATTGCATCTTCTTAAGCAGGACAATTCCTTATAGTCATTTTTACTCATAGGTTGGAAATCTAAGTAGACATCGATTATCAAATCAAATACCAGTTTGAAACGAACACATATACGTTGGAAAAAAGAACGAACACATATACAAGCTCTAGGAAATCTCCTTCCTTTGGAATCCAATCAATTGAAAATTTCAATTTTTGGATAACATATGTAGTATCATATTTCACACATATTTATAACATGTTTAGAAATGATTTTAAAATAATTAAAAATGTTTTTATTTCACTAAAAATGTTTCAGACCATATTTGACAAAAACATTTGAAAGTGTTTTTGTAATAAAAAAAGCACGTGCATTTCTATTAAATATTTCATACCATAAGTGCTTTATGAGGAAGCATTTTAAAATGGGCTATAAGTCTTAAACATAATTCTTGTCAACTAATTTCTACTTACACTATGTTTGGACGAAGAAATTTAAAATTACTAAGAAATTTTAAAATAATGGAAATTGAATTGATGGAATTTTATTTTTCAGAATTTGTGAATTTTTTTGTTTGGTTAGCTTAAAAAGAACAATGAAATTGAATACAGAATTTGTTATTTTTAAGTTCTCAATCATAGAAATTGGGAAATGACATCTATTTACATGGAATTTAAACTTGGGAATTGGAGATCCCAAATTCCAAGTTTTTTTTTCACGCGGAAATTCTAAATTTCTATGTTTATGAATTCAAACAAGAGAATTGGTGCATATCAATGTACAAATTCTAACTTTTATCTAAATTCCAAGTTTATTTCCCTCATCCAAACATAGTATTAGGTTCGCAATCAAGGCCTGATTTCATATAAGAATTGACAAAGGAACTTGCAAGCTTAGAGTTTTGAACTGGAGCTGATATTTCGACGGGCAAAGAATTTTGGTGCGGAATAGCTGAATAGACCAAAGTATTTATGGGATTTGAGCAAAAAAATTGGGAGTTAGCAAAGAAGTGGAAGCCAAACTATTTGTCCTACACCCGCCACAGGAGCAAAGAACTATCTACCTTCGCTCATATAAAATATTGTAGGCTGCGGGAGACTAACTTACGAAAGCATACATGAGCACAAAGCAAACTATTCTTTCAACTTTTACTCAATAATACTGTGTGCTCGTCGCTTATACGCCTATTTTTGAAGGGCGCATCTCTGTTAGTGCACCTAAATCTCAGTATTTAAATTGTAAAAGTTCAGCTTGTATTTTCTTTAGCTGTTACCCTTGATGCCCTAGAACTAAACAGTTGTCTTGTCCTTGAAAATTTAGGGTAATCTCCACAGGTCATACAAGCCAAATATCACTTGTTAAAGTGAAGGAAATACGAGGTGTGCTGCTGCTGAGGTTGAAATATGTAGTGTTTTCTTATTTTTATTACAAGTGATATTCTGGAGGAAAGAAACCAGTAGTTAATGACTTGCTTTCCTGTGGAGCTAGGTGTATACCGCCACGTCAATGAACGCTGGTGGCATGCTTAACACATGCAAGTCGGACATGAAGTGGTGTTTCCAGTGACGGTTTTCTCTAACCATGAGAGTAATGCACTACTTGTGGTAAATGCAGTACTAGCAAAGGGAATACAAATATATCAAAAAGAGAGTTTGCTAGCAAAGGAAATACTGATATAGATCATGGCCTCACATCTAGAAAATTAATGAACTCTTATTTTTATAAAAAAAAACCTGGAACACCTGATCGATTAGGGTTTATTTCTGAGATACATCCAGACTACAGGGCTTGAAAAACTTCATACAAACTTCAAACAACCACACTTCTCCACAAGGTAAAAGAAAAACGCAAACTTATTACAACAACAACAACAACAACAAAGCCTTTTCCCACTAAGTGGGGTCGGCTATATGAATCCTAGAACGCCATTGCGCTCGGTTTTGTGTCATGTCCTCCGTTAGATCCAAGTACTCAAGTCTTTTTTTAGGGTCTCTTCCAAAGTTTTCCTAGGTCTTCCTCTACCCCTTCGGCCCTGAACCTCTGTCCCGTAGTCACATTTTCGAACCGGAGCGTCAGTAGGCCTTCTTTGCACATGTCCAAACCACCGGAACCGATTTTCTCTCATATTTCCTTCAATTTTGGCTACTCCTACTTTACCTCGGATAACCTCATTCCCAATCTTATCCTTTCTCGTGTGCCCATACATCCCACGAAGCATCCTCATCTCCGCTACACCCATTTTGTGTACGTTGATGCTTCACTGCCCAACATTCTGTGCCATACAACATCGCTGGCCTTATTGCCGTCCTATAAAATTTTCCCTTGAGCTTCAGTGGCCTACGACGGTCACACAACACGCCGGATGCACTCTTACACTTCATCCATCCAGCTTGTATTCTATGGTTGAGATCTCCATCTAATTCTCCGTTCTCTTGCAAGATAGATCCTAGGTAGCGAAAACGGTCACTTTTTGTAATCTTCGCTAGATTGCTCCGGTCATTAGTGTGGATAAGTATATAAATGGATAGAGATAGGAAAGCAAACACAAGATGTACGTGGTTCACCCAGATTGGCTACGTCCACGGAATAGAGGAGTTCTCATTAATTGTGAAGGGTTTACACAAAAGCAAACACAAGATGTACGTGGTTCACCCAGATTGGCTACGTCCACGGAATAGAGGAGTTCTCATTAATTGTGAAGGGTTTACACAAGTACATAGGTTCAAGCTCTCCTTTAGTGAGTACAAGTGAATGATTTAGTACAAATGACATTAGGAAATATTGTGGGAGAATGATCTCGTAGCCACGAAACTTCTAAGTACCGGAGTGTGGTATCGTCTTGACTTGCCTTATCTGTCTCATAGGTAGATGTGGCATCTTCTCTGGAAGTACTCTTCCTCCATCCAGGGGTGGTATCTGTAACTGGTGGAGATGCACAAGGTAATGTATCAATTTCACTTGAAGCTTACTTGTAGTTTCATGCTTGGTCAAGCGCGATACAAACCATGTAGTAGGAGTCCCCCAAGTCGCCGAGCTAGGGGATCTGCTGAAAGAGGTGACAGACAAGGTAAGCAATCAGAGCTCCGGCTGATTGTTCACATTCTCCCTATCTTGCAGGCAGCATGAAGGATAAAGAGAAGAAAAATGAGGAGAGATGATATGGGATACTTTTGCTTTTGAAGAAGTAACTTTCCACAGGCTTATTCTTGAACTGGGCTGGAGGGTTTTCTGGTTTCCTCCAGAGTATAAGGCCGACTGAAGAATTTGAGGGTCAAAACAAGTCCATCAAATCTAGAGTACGTTCGACCCTGCTGATATGGGATACTTTTGCTTTTGACAGAGTAGTGGATGTATCGGCACGTGTGCTGTTACGCTTGTCTCCACATGCTTCCTTGTATCCTTCTCACTTGCCCTATTTGTTCCTCAGGCAGATGCGGTATCTTCCCTGGAAGCATAAGATGTTGAAGATGAGTACTCGAGAGCAATGCCAGGTAAGTAATCAGGTAAGGGGTTCCAGGCAGTCAGTTCCTGGCTGGAAGCTTGATTCCAAGTGCTGACTGATTGCTCTCTTTCTCCTTGTCTTGCAGGTAAGAACAAGGCCAAAGGAAAAGACAGGGAAAAAGCATGATATGGGATACTCTTGCTTTTAACCCTGATGATATGAGATATTCTTGCTCTAGTATAGCTTGTTTACAGAGGTATTATCGGGGGGAAAGAAAGCTGAATATTTCGAAAGGCTTCGTTGGGAGTGCCCTCTCAGATAAGAGAAAGGGTTGAGCATTTTTGCAGGTCTGCCTGTCCGTTAGGGATGGAGGTCGACATATATAGGAGTCTCCCTAACATCAAGTAATAATGCTATTCCTTTACCCTGCTTGGTTATAGCACGGTAGTGGGAGCTGCCAGCTTCACATGTTTTAACTCTGTCAGAGCACTTTGAAAAAGTGGTCTGTGGTATCTGGAAAGCTGATGTTGCGTGTGAAGATTACAGACAAGCTTTATCCAAGGAGATCCAGCTCTTGAAGTTGGGAAAGTGGTGCCTCTTCCATTTTCGAACAAGCAATCCTGTCGGGGATCTGGCTCTCGAGATTCAGAGAACGATGCCTCTTCGATTTTTGAGAAAGCAATCCTGCTGGGGGTCTGGCTCTCGAGATTCGGAGAGCGGTGTCTCTTCGATTTTTGAGAAAGTAATCATGTTGGGAGTCTGGCTCTCGAGATTCGGAGGGCGGTGCCTCTTCGATTTTGGAGCAAGCAATCTTGTTGGGAGTGTTTTCTCGAATGTGAGTAAAGGTTGGACGTGTTTGCTAGTCTACCTTGCCACGAAGCACAGAGGTTGACACACAGGGACTTTCCAATTATCCAGCAGTGGTACTGTTCCTTTACCCTCTCTTCGATTTTTAAGAAAGTAATCATGTTGAGAGTCTGGCTCTCGAGATTCGGAGGGCGGTGCCTCTTCGATTTTGGAGCAAGCAATCTTGTTGGGAGTGTTTTCTCGAATGTGAGTAAAGGTTGGGCATGTTTGCTAGTCTACCTTGCCACGAAGCACAAAGGTTGACACACAGGGACTTTCCAATTATCCAGCAGTGGTACTGTTCCTTTACCCTCTCTTCGATTTTTGAGAAAGTAATCATGTTGGGAGTCTGGCTCTCGAGATTCGGAGGGCGGTGCCTCTTCGATTTTGGAGCAAGCAATCTTGTTGGGAGTGTTTTCTCGAATGTGAGTACAGGTTGGGCATGTTTACTAGTCTACCTTGCCACGAAGCACAGAGGTTGACACACCGGGACTTTCCAATTATCCAGCAGTGGTACTGTTCCTTTACCCTTGTGGGTAATAATATGGTAGCTAGACCTTCAAAATTTATGTGTTTAAACTTTGTTAGTGTTGTTTCTTTGCAATTTTTTTACCCTTCTTGGTCAGAGCGATGTAGTGGGAGCTGCAAGCTTCACGTGTCTCAACTTTGTCAGAGAACTTTTGCAAAGTTATCTGTGGTACCCATGAGCTACTGTTGCGTGTGGGAAGTGGGTGATTGAACAGTACGATTCATGTGCTTTCTACTTCGTCAGAAATCTTCGATAGAATGCCCATAATTTCCGCAAAGCTGAGTGTGCGTGTGACAGGTGCTGACAAGGCTGGAAAAGTAGGTGCCTCTTCGATTTCTGAGATCGGCCCTCGTGGTCTCTGAGCATCCCAGCTTTTGAGAAAGCAAGCCTCTTCGATTTCTGAGATCGGCCTTCGTGGTCTTTGAGCAGCCCAGCTTTTGAGAAAGCAAACGCCTCTTCGATTTTTGAGATCGACCCTCGTGGTCTCTGAGCAGCCCAGCTTTTGAGAAAGCAAACGCCTCTTCGATTTCTGAGCAGGCGCCTCTTCGATTTCTGAAGCTTCGTCGAGTGCAGATTTTTATAGGGGCTGACATTAAGTTCCAAAGCACACTTGAATATCCACCAGTAGAAGCTCCATTCTTGCACTTCTAAGATCTTGATTTGTCCGACCTCTTCTCTCTTCAACACCTTTGAAAATGTCTGGCCCCTCCGACCGTCGTTTTGACTTGAACTTTGTTGAAGAGGCAGCCCCGCCTTCTCCAGACAACATATGGCGCCCATCCTTCGTCTCCCCTACTGGTCCTCTTACCGTTGGGGATACCGTGATGAAGAATGATATGACCGCTGCGGTAGTGGCCAGGAACCTTCTCACTCCCAAAGATAACAGACTACTTTCCAAACGGTCTGATGAGTTGGCTGTTAAGGATTCTCTGGCTCTCAGTGTTCAGTGTGCAGGTTCTGTGTCTAATATGGCCCAACGCCTATTTGCTCGAACCCGCCAAGTTGAATCATTGGCGGCTGAAGTGATGAGTCTCAAACAGGAGATTAGAGGGCTCAAGCATGAGAATAAACAGTTGCACCGGCTCGCACATGACTATGCTACAAACATGAAGAGGAAGCTTGACCAGATGAAGGAATCTGATGGTCATGTTTTACTTGATCATCAAAGATTTGTGGGTTTGTTCCAAAGGCATTTATTGCCTTCGTCTTCTGGGGCTGTACCGCGTAATGAAGCTCCAAATGATCAACCTCTGATGCCTCCTCCTTCTAGGGTTTTGTCCAGTACTGAGGCTCCGAATGATCCTCCTCCGGTGCCTTCTCTTTCTGGGGCTCTACCGACTGCTGAGACTTCTCCTAAGCAACCTTTGTGAAGGCTCCCTCTTTTTTGTTTATTTTGACTCAAGTATATGTACATATTTGTAACTTATCGGGGATATCAATAAATAAGCTTTCCTTCATTTCAACGTATTGTGTTAAATACACCAAAGCCTTCTTCGCTAAGTTCTTTGAATTTTCTTTTGTTGAAGCTTGTATGTTGAAGCTTTGTGAGTGGAGCATATAGGTTGAGGTAGTGTTCCCTTAATTTCCCGAGTGAGGAAAACTTCTTGGTTGGAGACTTGGAAAATCCAAGTCACTGAGTGGGATCGGCTATATGAATCTTAGAACGCCATTGTGTTCTGTCCTGTGCCATGTCCTCCGTTAGATCCAAGTACTCTAAGTCTTTTCTTAGGGTCTCTTCCAAAGTTTTCCTAGGTCTTCCTCTGCCCCTTCGGCCCTGAACCTCTGTCCCATAGTCGCATCTTCTAATCGGAGCGTCAGTAGGCCTTCTTTGCACATGTCCAAACCACCGTAACCGATTTTCTCTCATCTTTCCTTCAATTTCGGCTACTCCTACTTTACCCCGGATATCCTCATTCCTAATCTTATCCTTTCTCGTGTGCCCACACATCCAATGAAGCATCCTCATCTCCGCTACACCCATTTTGTGTACGTATTGATGCTTCACCGCCCAACATTCTGTGCCATACAGCATCGCCGGCCTTATTGCCGTCCTATAAAATTTTCCCTTGAGCTTCAGTGGCATACGGCGGTCACACAACACGCCGGATGCACTCTTCCACTTCATCCATCCAGCTTGTATTCTATGGTTGAGATCTCCATCTAATTCTCCGTTCTTTTGCAAGATAGATCCTAGGTAACGAAAACGGTCGCTCTTTGGTATTTCTTGATCTCCGATCCTCACCCCTAACTCGTTTTGGCCTCCATTTGCACTGAACTTGCACTCCATATATTCTGTCTTTGATCGGCTTAGGCGAAGACCTTTAGATTCCAACACTTCTCTCCAAAGGTTAAGCTTTGCATTTACCCCTTCCTGAGTTTCATCTATCAACACTATATCGTCTGCGAAAAGCATACACCAAGGAATATCACCTTGAATATGTCCTGTTAACTCATCCATTACCAACGCAAAAAGGTAAGGACTTAAGGATGAGCCTTGATGTAATCCTACAGTTATGGGAAAGCTTTCGGTTTGTCCTTCATGAGTTCTTACGGCAGTCTTTGCTCCTTCATACATATCCTGTATAGCTTGGATATATGCTACTCGTACTCCTTTCTTCTCTAAAATCCTCCAAAGAATGTCTCTTGGGACCCTATCATACGTTTTTTCCAAATCTATAAAGACCATGTGTAAATCCTTTTTCCCATCTCTATATCTTTCCATCAATCTTCGTAAGAGATAGATTGCCTCCATGGTTGAGCGCCCTGGCATGAACCCGAATTGGTTGTCCGAAACCCGTGTCTCTTGCCTCAATCTATGCTCAATGACCCTCTCCCAGAGCTTCATTGTATGACTCATTAGCTTAATACCCCTATAGTTCATGCAATTTTGTACATCGCCCTTATTCTTGTAGATAGGCACCAAAGTGCTCATTCGCCACTCATTCGGCATCTTCTTCGTTTTCAAAATCCTATTGAAAAGGTTAGTAAGCCATGTTATACCTGTCTCTCCCAAAACTTTCCACACTTCGATTGGTATATCGTCTGGGCCTACTGCTTTTCTATGCTTTTCTATGCTTCATCTTCTTACCGCATTTTTCATACCAAATATTTTACCATTTTTCTAAAAGAGATGAGATCCACATGAGTTGGTGGGTCCTACTTCTATTAGATAAATGATATAAATGTAATATGAAAAATGTTGTAAGTGTAGCATTACTCAATAGCGAATAGGGACATGTCAAACCTAACAAAGCTTAGATAATCATCATTGATCCAGCCATACTTTTCAATGAACGGATTGACTTGGTTTTGATCCCTAGGGTAACTATCTATGCAGTCTTTCCACACATTGACATCATCCAAGTCCTTCATCACTTCCCACACAATATTGTTGCACTTCAAACCAGCTTCAAATCCAGAGTTGCTGCTTTTACTAGGTATTTGGTAAGGCGGAAACCTCGATTTCCACTCTCATCTTCCACCTGTATGCAACAGTTATATGCTTCGTCGTTCGAGCCGGTGTGCATTCGTACCAAATGATTTAATTTCAGCTTGGCTTGGTTCTTTAGGCTTCGGTTGTTCGTGAGCAGCATCGCGCACCCTCCCGAGCGGAAGAGACAGTTTGTGAGCATCATGGATTTTTACACGCCGCAATACCAATGAGGAGCCAACGATTCCGTGTTTACGACGATGGCATTCGCATTCTTGGGAGACTTGAACAAGTTTTGTACAACGTCAATGGCAATGAGGGTCGCACTGCAGCCCATTCCTGAGAGGTTGAAGCTCTTGATGTCGTCCCTCATCTTGTAACGATTCACCATACGTGACGATAGGGAGGGTGCAGGGGAGAACATCGACACATTGACGACAAGAATGTCGATTTGCGATGGAGAAATTGAGGTGGCCCAAGCAAAAAGCTTGTCCAGCGCGTCAAAGATGATGCCATCCATCTCCGCAAGTTCATCTTCTAGGGTTGCAGTTTCTTCTCGGCCTTGGATGATGTTTCTTGCGCAGTAAGTTTCCTCGCCAATGCCCGAATGGGTAATAGTTTTCAAGAGAAACCTGAATTCTTCCAGTCCCAGATTCCTGTTCTGCAAGACGATTTTCACGCATGAATCAGTGCTGAGCTTCAGGTCGTCTGGTGGCATGTGGCACTCATAGGCCAGCAGACAGCAAGCCTGGTCTCCAGGCTAGTCTAGAGATTTTTGAGGCCCAGGGCGACGTCCAAAAATGTGCCCTAACTTTATATAAAAAAATTATTTGTTTTCACACGTAAGATGTCGATAAAATTATACTTAGAAAATCACTTCAAACTTAATAATTTAGAAACATAGAAAAACTAATTTATTTTGTATCGTGTGAATGAAACGAAAAAACTTCAGGTTTACAAGTAGATATGAGTTTCGTTTTCCATCTGAACTTTTAAAATGTTTTTGTATAAATCGTGAGATGTTTTTTTCTTATTTACTAACCTTGTCAATGTGGGATTAAAAAAATAATGATGTTTTTGAGTCTTTAATTGATATGTATAAGTAATAAATGGTAACTAAACTAAACTTTTTAATGACGCGTCATATGATTTGCAATTTGGAAAAATTTGCTCAACGCATTACTCTTTGTTAAAGATTAGACTTGAATTGGAACAAATTTTTAAAAATAACAACCCACATAGCTAATAACTACTAATTAAAATTAAATTAAGAACCAAACAAAAATTCGTAAAAATTGAAAAGAATAAACATGGACTTAGCATTTCGAACTTAGGACCTGTCGTTAATTTTAAACAACAAAAACCATTTATTCTAATTAAACTTCTTGATCATTTAGCCAATTTTATATATTTATACTCTTATGAAAAGAAATTTGTAAAAATTGAATGGTAAATAAGCACCCATGGTGTTTTGAACCCAAGACCTCCTCATTAATTTCAAACAACAAAACCACTAGTTCTAGTTAAATTTCTTTGTAATTGAACCAAGTTTTATAAATTTATACTCTTATAAAAACATATATAAATATCCACCCTAATAATTTTGGTGCCCCTAATTTTTTTTAGCCTCAAACGGTCGCCCTGATAGCACTGGGCATGGGCCTGGCCAGCTGGTCTCTCCTTCTGAGAAGAAACTTACAGAGGCAGGAGAAACCATAGAAAAGAGCCAGCAAACACGTTGCCATCAGGATCCCCACTGGTAAGTGTCAAACGATCAGTTTTTCAACGATCTATTTATCTTATAAATAGATGTTTAAGAAAGAACTAGAGTATAATGTAGTAGGCCTCATTAAGGTGTATAGTTAGGTAGTAGTTAGGCCAATCACTAATAATAATTAGTAGGGTAAGAAAGCTTTGACATTTAGCACCTTATATGCTTGGAGAAAATTTTCAGTATGTCAGAACACGACTCGGGCCGCTAAATGTTATAATATAAGTGTTTAATTTTTATTTTCAAGTATTCAACCACTTGTATTATGACATTTAATATACCGAACCATGTTCCGGCACTGAAAAATCTCTTATATACAAGTTGTCGTGTGTTAGCTTTCTCCACTCAAATATTGTGTGGACTAGTCTTTTCTTCATTGAATAAGGTATTTTTCTTATCACTTTTTTAACAAATTAAGGGATTGAACAATGCATGGGAAATGTCTTCTTCATTGAAACTTGGCTCGGGACTTACAATTTTAATCGTGGAGCTATGTCGTTTGTTCTCTCGGGTTGGATTGGAGATCACTCATTAGACTTTATGTACGTTTTGCAAGAAACTTTAAAATTCTTGGGTTCAAAATTAAAACTGATTTCATGTTAGTTTGGGCTGATAATTTCGGACACGCCACATTACACAACTTAAAACCTGCACATATATAAAACTCGGTTTATACACAGTTAAAATTGTTAAAATAATATTATATTTAGTAAAATGACGACTTTTCTCATACTTTTTTTTATGAATGTATTGACACAATCTCAGAGTTTTTGGACATTGAGGTGGGCATAATTGCTTTGGATTACAACATTTCCCGTTACAGACTAATTTGGTGGAGTTGATACGAAAATAGGTGAGGATTTTTAAGGGGATAAAGATGAAATGAGCAAATGTACAAATCGGGATTGAGCCGTGGAAAAGACTTGGAGAAAGTGAAAAATGACAAATGTGATGGAAGCATCATGGACAAGTATGAATGCTTTTGTAGGTATAGATGACCGTTGAACAACAACTATGCTGCATAAGTCCCACATCGACCAGAGGAGCCAGCTATCTAGTGGCGCCAGTATAAATTGAAGTAGCAAGATTTAACTTGATTACGTTTGTTATAAGGTATTTGAAAAAAGAATTATTATTGGCATTTCAAATTTTTCATTTTATACTGTAAACTTTCTATATTTAGAAAGAAAAATACACTTAAGAGGAGTGTAGGATGAGATTTTTGGAGTGCCAATAACATTTTCTATCCGAAAATGGTATGATGAATTTGATGGTATTATTAGGTTGGATTGAGGTAAAAGAAATATACGAACACTTGTAAGAAAAATTGGTTATTAAAACTCAACAAGGAAATTGCCTTGACGGATAGAATATTCCTCAACTTACTAGCACTGCCATTAATGTTGAAACTCTCATGTAGCTTAGGATACTACAACAATAATAAAATCTTATCTCACTAAGTGAGATCAGCTGTATGAATCCTAGGACACCATTGTGCTTGATTTTGTGCCAAGACTTCCATTGGTTTCAAGTATTCTATGTCTTTTCTTAAAGCTTATTTCCAAGTACTAAGCCCCAGTTTAGCATTGCGGTGCTTAATTAAAAAGTAGCTTTTTAAAAAAATTTGGATCCTTCAAGTGTTTGGTAACTAAAAAATAAAGCAGCTTTTTCTTGAAGCGAGGTGATAAAAAGCAGAAATCAGGAAGCTGCTATAACCCTGCTTTAAAAAACTGCAGAAAACTGCTTCAAGAATGCAACCCACCATAGCCGCAGCCTACCTCCTATATTTTCTCTCGAATCCACAACCACTACCAAATTCAAAACTACTGCTATAGACTCGCCTTCAACGACGGTGTGGAAGCCGTCGGATCTTACCGATGACTGGTGAATACTCGCTTCCGTCTTAGGGGGTGATGAAGCCGTAGCCCTTGGTGTCGCTGAACCCCCACACCTTCTCAAAATTTTGAGCTTCATCAACTCTGAGTCGCTGAACCCTCACACTCCAAACCTTATTATCACCAAATTTGCATATGCTTTTACTGTAATTACATAATCAAGCCCAACCAAATTTAGAAAATAAATTATCAAATTTGGGGAGATCATCTTGGTCTCAAGGGTGCTACAGTGGGGGATGGTTGGAGGTGTGGAGAAGTGTCTGGAAGATGTGGAAAAGAGAAGAGGGGGCAGAGAGAAAATTGGATGCTTCTAGAAAGAGTTACATTATGAATAAAAAAGTATAACATCTAACATCATACCCTTTTTGATCATTTAACATCGTCACATCAGTTTTATATAAAAGTTTACCAAACATTTAAACAGTGTTTTTTTTTGTTAAAAGCGCTTTTACAAAAAAAGTTACCAAACACTCTACTGCTTTTTTTATAGCTGTTAATTTTCACAGCACAACAGAATCAGTTTTTTTAAAAAGCACAACAATACCAAACCAACCCGTGTAACTTAGAATACTAATAAATAAATAAACCAATATATGTGCATCCTTATTTGTTTTATAAACTAAATGCTCTCCTAATATTCTAGTCCACGTTCTGTAATAGGTGACATTGAAATCCTTGATTCTTAATTTCTTTGAAAACAAGTCGTTATGATCAAGTGAACCATGCCGCTTTTTGCTAAATACGAAAAAGGAAATGGAAATAGCTAAACGATGTTTTGTTTTCATCCGCTTATCATTTCTCTGCTAAAGGGAAATACCTTGGTCAGACCACAATATAAAATGACGTTACGTTGCTATTTGTTTGCCATGTAAATTTGTATTGACAAACATATCAAAACGACGTTGACAATTATGTAATTTTCGTGTCAATAATATAAATATTATGAAGGACATGTATATTTGTTAATATTGAATGGTCAAACCAACCAGCTTTTGAGATGATTTTATAGTAAACTAGCCTTAATTTTTGCAAGCGCCTTGCGCTTGCGAAAGGCTTTTTTTACATCACAATGCGTTACACGCAGTATACATAATTCTTTTTTCGGTTCCATAATTGTGCATGCATAAAGACATCTTTACTACAAAAAACTTCAAAAGGCATACATATTCGTTTGAAAAAGCTTCACTATGATTCCCATATTATACCATCAACTCATATTTTTTGTAAGCCAATTAAGGTTGCCAAAACCTATTCAACCAATTTAAGGTTGTCAATGTTGGAATATTTAAGCACACACAAGCCATCAACATAATCAACGTAGCGATAGGATTACATCCATTAACAACCTCAGTACAAAACCCTACATGCAATCTGCAAAACGACTTACCTGATGTTGCTGCCATTGAATGAGCAAGTGAATCAATCTTCTACTTCCAGCACATAGTGATGATCTCTACTAGTAAATAGGGTTTAGTTCTCGAGAGTCTTATTGTGTGGAAGCAAGGACTTCTTCAATATGTATATATACACCAAATTATTCTCTCAGAGTTCCACACATACCGGCCTATTATCAGCAGTGGTGATAAAATCTATCCTCATAGCAAATTCAATTCCCATCGTGACTCTTATATCTCAATGAATACCCTGCAAGTACTCCTATTAATTTGGTTGTACAATAACTAAACTCCACAACTCCTATTATACCAAGGATCTCAAATTCCTTTAACCACATAACTCGGGCAATGAGTTTACGTGTATTTCAAGAAACATAATTGTTATCTCATTGTAATTCATACGAAGTATAACATTCATTGAGTTTACAAAAGCTTGCAATCACCAAATTAGTAACCTGTCATTTCAAGAAAAATGCAGAACCATAGAAATCCCAAGTATGAGTAACATGTACTTGATACTCTATAATTACATACACATTCATCATGAAACACTATGTTACTACCAGAATCACGATGTTGAGAACCAACAAACAAAACGTTTGTTCCTCAAAACAAACTGAAAATTACTTTCAGTACTAAAACTATTTGAAATGATAAAATGCATAGATTATCAAAACAATAATAATTTATCGCATTGCATTGCAACTAGCTACTGACATCAAAAGAAACAACTAAATAAGTTCAACACAGCCTTTAGAGTGCTTACTCCCACTCATTAACTGAATCAAAGGACTCTCTTACTCCCATGTTAAAAACATGCCTCTTGAAGACTTCCACTAGTAAGGCCTTTGTCATTAGATCAGCAACCATCAAACTTGTGTTGATATACTTAATATCAATAGTCCCCTTCTTCACTTCATCTCTCACTTTCAGAAACTTTATGTCCATTAACCTATTCGCATAAGACCACTTATTATTCTTCGAAAAGAAGACTGCAGCTTTATTATCACAATAAAGTTTGAGAGGCCTTTCAATATTGTCAATAATCACCAGTCCCTTCATCAAATTTTTAAGCCAAATGGCTTGTTGAGTTGCTGCATAAGACCCCATGAATTCAACCTCCATCACGGAATAAGCAATACTCTTTTGCTTTGAACTTTTCCACGAAACTGCTCCATTAGCTAGCAGGAAGATGTAACCGTTAGTTGACCTCTTATCGTCTATACATCCTGCAAAGTTAGAGTCATAGAATGCCACCAACTCAAGTTTGTCCACATGACTGTATATCAACATAAAATCCCTAGTTCTTTTAAGATACCTCAAGACCTTTTTAGTTGCAACCCAATGAGATACACCAGGATTTGATTGAAACCTGCCCAATACACTTACTGCGAAGGCTAAATCCGGCCTTGTACGTACTTATGTGAACATCAAGGTCCCTACTAGAGATGCATACGGCTTGTCTTTCATTCCTTCTTTCTCTAGATCATTCTTGCTCGTAAGTCAGCTTGACTCATTTTCCAATAGGTAGCTTTCCATTTGAACATTTGTCCATGTTAAATCTTTTAGTCACCCTATCAATATATTGTCTTTGTGAAAGACCAAGGGATCTTTTAGTATGATCCCTAATGATTTTTATCCCTAAAACAAACCGAGCATTTCCCAAATCTTTCATATCGAAGTGCTAAGCTAACATGCCCTTGGTCGATTGTAACAGAAACACATCCGAGCTCGCCATTAATATGTCGTCTACATACAATACCAAGAATATTACCTTGGTACCACATACTTTAAAGTACACACACTCATCCAGTTTATTCTCTTGAAAACCTGACTTCTCCATCACATTATCAAACTTTTTGTTCCATTACCTCGAAGCTTGTTTCAGCCCATAAATCGATTTATTCAGCTTACAAACCATCAATTCTTTCCCCCTTTCAACAAATCCTGGTGGTTGGCTCATGTATATGTCTTCTTCAAGATCCCCGTTAAGAAAAGTTGTTTTAACGTCCATCTGATGAAGTTCTAGATCAAAATGAGCTGTGAGGGCTAGTATTATTCTCATGAAGTCTTTGGTTGAGACAGGAGAAAAAGTTTCGTCGTAATCGACTCCTTCTCTCTGTGTAAAGCCTTTTGCCACTAGTCTCGCTTTATGTTTGTCAATATTACCCTCTGAGTCTCTCTTTGTTTTAAAGACCCACTTGCAACCTACGAGTTTGTGAACCCCCGTCGATTTTGGTACTAAGGTCCACACTCTATTCTTCTCCATAGACTGTAATTCTTCATGCATGGCTTCATTCCATAACTTTAATCTTGTACTTGAGATTGCTTCGTGATAGGATGTAGGATAATCATCATCACCTACATTATATTCTGCCTCATTAAGATACACAAAATCTGGTAACATAACAGCCTTGCGAACTCGCTGTGACTTTCTAACTAGTGCCTGAATCGGTGCAACAACCATGCCATCTATGTGATCATGAATATTATTATTTTCCACGTTTGCAATGTTAAAACCTTGCTCTTCATCATGGGGAATTTGGTCATCATTCATCATTTCATCTACTTGCTGCTCAGGGAGACTATCAGGTGTAGGAAATGTTGGTGACTCGAAAGGAATGCACACGGCAATAGTTTGCTACTCAAGCAACTCACCTTCTTGTGGTAGTTTTTCAAAATCTAATGATATTAAATGTGAAGAGCTATCATCATCTCCATCCAAATGCTCGAGAAACTTAGCATTGTGTGTCTCCATAATTTTGAAATGACTGTTAGGGCAATAGAACTTAAACCCCTTTAATCTTTTGGAGTATCCAATGAACCTATAACTTGTAGTTCGTGGATCAAGCTTCTTCTCCATTGGATTGTAGAATCTTGCCTCGACTTTACATCCCCAAACATGGAAATGGTTGAAACTCGGTTTTCTTCCAGTCCCTACTTCAAATGGCACCAAGTTGACAGACTTCCTTGGCACTCGGTTCAAGATATATGTTACTGTTTTCAATGCCTCTCCCCAAAGAAAAATAGAGAGATGTGAGTGTGTAAACATAGACCTTATCCTATCCTTGAGAGTACGATTTCTTCTTTCTGCCACCCTGAGGAGTCCCTGGGGTGGTATATTGTGCTACGATGCCGTTTTGTTCAAGATAAGTTGCAAAATGCCCCTTTGTTGTCCAACCTCAGTGTACCTGCCAAAATACTCAACACCCCTATCGGATCTCACAATTTTAATTTGTTTTTCAACCTCTAAAAGAAAAGATTTAAAACACTCCAAAGCTTCAGATTTTTCCGAGATGAGATAAACATATGCATAACGTAAAAATCATCAATAAAAGATATGAAATATAATTTTCCACAAATGGTTTTGTTTGGAAAAGGTCCACATATGAGAGTATGTATGATTTCTTACAGGGATTGACTAAGGTTTGAACCTAATTTTCTAGTGTTGGTGAGTTTTCCTTTGAAACAATCGACACATTCTTTGAAATCACTAAAATCAAGTTGTGGCAACATGTTTTGTTTTGTCAAGATTAGGATTCTTTCTTTAGATATATGTCCCCAACCTTTTTTGCCAAAGCATGGACGATTTTTCAGAAGTGGACAATGATTTTGAACCAACAGCTTGAACACTAAAGTATTCATTTTTATATGAACAGTCTAATTGCCACATATTGATTTCAAGATAAGCTTTCCCAAGCAATTTATTAATATCATTCGAATGGTAAAACTTCACACAATGATCGTCACCAACAAAGGTAAAGCCTGACTTAACTAACTTAGATGCAGAAATCAAATTCCTTCTCATGGAAGGTACATAAAGGACTGGACTCAATTCTAAAACAAAACCAGACGAAAGGACTAATTCGACTCTCCCTATGGATTCAACAGCAACTTTGCTCCCATTTCCTACATAGACATTCTAGATTTCATTGTTTATCTCCCTTGTTTTTTAGAATCCCTGCAAGGAATTAGTTATATGAATGGAGCACCTAGTGTTAAACCACCAACTTTGAGGTGGAATAAAAACTAAATTTGATTCAACACATACAAAAACATTTATGATTTTACCTTTAGTGACAAGCTAATTTTTGAATCCACTGCAATTCTTTCTTAAGTGACCTGTCTCTTTGCAAAAATAACATTATTTTTCTTTCTTAATCTCGGCATTAATAGGCTTAATTTTGTGAGATCCTTTAGAGGGGTTAGTACTTTTAAATGAAGAAAAGTTTTCTTTCTTTTTCTTCTTACCAGCAGGTATGGTTGAACCAAAAGTATGGTCCCTTTTGTGTTTTTCAGCTTGCACAAAATTCACATCCACTGCCTTGTCCTTTTTGAGTCTATCCTCTTATTAAGCACACATCGAAAATAATATTATTCAATAGCTAAATTTATCAAAAGTAGTTTTCCTCCTTCCATTTCTTGAAGTTAGAGCCAGTCAAGGTCTCTATATTGTTGAAGTTGAGAGACATCATATGAGGTGCTGAAGAAGATCACGAAAATAATATTATTCAGTAGCTAAATTTATCAAACAAGGAAAACTATTGTTTCAATATTTCCCCATCCAAAGTCATATAACCATGGTATCATCTTTAGACAGAAACCATTTATATTAGATTTGTATAACTAAGTCATTAAACACAAGAGCAATTTACACAACTTCAACACTTTCAAGCAGATGAAGAGTTTAATCTTGTCAGTTTAATGATTCATTATACATTGATTTACTTGTTTGACTTGAATAAATAAACACTTTTGAGTAGATTATTATTCACTTAATACAAATAAACCACATATCCAATCAGTTGATCAACAAGCCAAAAACAACAATCCAAACACTTTTGAGCAGATTAGATGTTGTATTCCTTGTTTATAATTTATATTATGTTTGTCAGTTCATTATTGACAAGCATATTATGCACCCAAAATTTCTTCTGTATTTTTGCTGGTCTTTCCAGCGTTGTCCTCATCTGATGAAAATAGGTTTCCTGCAAAACATAACAAACACAACTCGAGAAACACCAGGTAGCCTATTATCATATTTTAATTGATAGGTAAATCACTAATTGATAAAGCAAGAACATATAGTAGAACCATAATTTTGTCCAGGATTATATTTGGTTTTGCATTTATCAAAACTCTATCAGTCTTTAATGAGGGTGAAGAACCCTAGCCACGTTGAGTGGCTCTGATACCACATGTTGGAATATTTAAGCACACACAAGCCATCAACATAATCAACGTAGCGATAGGATTGCATCCATTAACAACCTCAGTATAAGACCCTACATGCAATCTGCAAAACGACTTACCTGATGTTGTTGCCACTGAATGAGCAAGTGAATCAGTCTTCTACTTCCAGCACGGTGATAATCTTTATAGTAAATAGGTTTAGTTCTCGAGAGTCTTATTGTGTGGAAGTAGGGACTTCTTCAATATGTATATATATACCAAATTATTCTCTCAGAGTTCCACACATACTGGCCTATTATCAGCAGTGGTGATAAACTTTATCCTCATAGCAAATTCGAGTCCCATCGTGACTCTTATAGCTCAGTGAATACCCTACAAGTACTCCTGTTAATTTGGTTGTACAATAACTAAACTCCACAACTCCTATTATACCAAGGATCTCAAATTCCTTCAACCACATAACTCGCACAATGAGTTTACATGTATTTCAAGAAACCTAGTTGTTATCTCATTGTCATTCACACGAAGTCTAACAATCAATAGAAGGTTTTTGTATTTTCAATACTTTTCGTAATCCAATTTAATGTTGCCAAAACCTATTCAACCAATTTAAGGTTGTCAATAAAAGGTTTTCGTCTTTTCAATTACTCTTCTCATGCGCGTGCAAAATGTACTTTTACATTGTGAGGTTTTTTTTTCTTTATTACATTTGGTTATGCATAAAAACGTTCTTATAATTATTTTTAATTTGTGACCTACATTATGAAAGGTATCAAATTAATAAACCAAGAAATCAAGAATGTCTTTATGCGTGAAGTCAAGCATTAACTGGAGATATTATTTATGTAAAACTAAATTATTGCTCCTATCATATGTGTCCATTCTTGATTTGTTGAAATCCACTTTAATTTTTTTTCGTATTCCTACATAAACCCAAAAAAGAAAAAGAACGCAATAATTTTTTTGACAAAAGAAAAGATAACATGAGGAAAAAATATATGCAATAACAGTAACTTGCAAATTAATATCAGTGCAGAGAAGAGCTATATATTCTTCTCTACCAATCAGTTTAGAGAAGAGTTATTTAAAAGACAAAAATTCTCTATACCTAAGTCATAGAGGCGAAGCATCCACATGAGAACCGAAAGACCATCATTAAATTTATATAAATTTAATTCGATACGTCAACAATGTGCGGTTGTCAAATTAATAAATCATATAAGTTGAGGAAATATTTTACTTTCATAGATTGACAAAAAAAATTATAGTTCCGAAAAGCTAAGAAAAGTCACAAACTAAATTCCGCTGACGGTTATTGTAAGACACAAAAAGTTGAAAGAAATTGTAAGAAGAAATAACCCATGCATATGATGCAACTTTCCACACTATTGCTTGTATAAAAACAAAAATTTAATGCGACTTCATGTGTCGTAAATTTTTTTTTGTTTTTTTTGGTCAATGTGTCTTAAAAATTTTGTACGAACACGTTATGGATTAAAAACAAAAAAACGTAAAAGCAATGAGCCACTATATGATTAACAAGCTTTGGAGAACTGAGATCTGAACCCCAATCCATCTTTTCTTTGTGCCCTAGCATTCTCTTATGGAGTCCATACTCCTGAAATTGATGACACCTCCTAGTAGAACACACAGTTTGTGAGCATCGGGGAATGACACTGTTCTCATGAGAAGCCAAGGGCTAATTTCATATAAGGTATGACATTGACAAAGGTAACTACCAAACTAAGAGTTATGGTCATGGTCGGGAGTTGGAAATGATCGAAATTTCTACAGTACTCTGGAGTATCGTATATTCGAGAGTTTTTAACCGTTTAGATTTTATAGTTGTATCTTTAACTAAGGATTTCAGGATTCAAAACTCCATAGTACAGTAAAAAAATCTCGAACTTGGTTTCTTCAAGCATTAAGAGTTTCGGTGGGGAAATTGTTCAAAATAGTAGAAATCTAAAGAATGTCATCACACAAGTCATCTGCTCATGGAAGCTGGTTTGGTGCCATTGGGCATCAAAGACGAGGGGCTGAAACGCTGGTATGGGTTTTGGTGAGTCAGTCCCACACCGCCTAGTGGAAAAGAAACAGCTAGCCCAGAGGTATAAAAGACAGCAGCATCCTGGTGTCAAAACCACGGAGCCATGCGTTGAGCACAAAGCGAACTATTCTTTCGCCTTTTACTAAAGAATACCGTGTGCTCATCGCCACAAGTGGCATACGCTTATTTTTGAAGGGTTGCACCTCTGTGGGTGACCCTAAAATTTCAGTTAACAAATTGTGGATTTTTCTATTGTTTATCTAATTGTTACAAAGCTCTAATTTTATCCATTTCACTCCTTTTATTTTATTTTGAATTGTGTGGTTCGTGTTTTGAGATTGATTGAGATGTAAATTCTTATTTAGGAAAACTAATGAAAAGGGTTTGAAAAATTTGAGTTTTAACGATAAGGACAAAATAAAGGGTAAAGTGAATAGTACCAGGTTTGACTTTTTAGTGTTAAAATGTGGTTTTTCATTAGAGTGAACAGTAATGCGGGCTTTTCGTTAAAACTCTCTTCTTATTTTGCGCGAGAGTGATGAAACTCCGTTACTTTAGCTGTCTCCATGACACTTGACTTACACACAGCGAGATGAATGCTCTCAGTTACTTGAGCCCTCTACTCGTCCTACCTCATCCGGTCTCGTAGGTTCATGAAGCTCGATCAACCCTTCCTCTAATAAAGATGTGAAGAAATCTTCAACATCATCATTTCTAAATGAATATTCTTTTGGTTTGTGTTCTTTTAGGATTTTAAAGACACTTAAGACTTTGTGACTTGCACCCTAATCTTGGTTTTGGGAAAATTGCTCAAATAATACCAAAACTCTTAAATTTAATATAAATAACCATCTGAAACATCATGTTATGTCGCAAATTGGCACCACCGAAATTCACTAGCCCTTTTTATAATGTACTCTAGTCATTTATTGCGACTAGAGTACTTGAAAACAATTCTTCTATCGACATACACTACCAACAAAACTACATATGTTTGTGCAGCTTTTTGTTTATCTCAAAAAGCTCAACGCTCTCATCCTAGTAGAGTAAAATGTCGAGAATTTATGCTTGTCACACACCACTTTTGACAAAAATCCATATGGAAGTAGAAATGCGTCAAATTGCAACACTATATTTCCTTTTGATTTTTTTTAAACCTAAAAGTCATAGTATCATTTAACCCAGCGTCCATGGTGTTGGAAATTTGAGTAGTTTGAGTAGAAATTTCTTTGTCCCACATTGGCCATTCTCAAAAGATTTTATCAGTTTATATGGCTTTATCCTTTATAGAAAGTGATTGTAGTAATAGGCTTGGAGAATAAAATTGGGTTCACCCTTGGGGTTGGGCTTTGGGGTGCACTAATTAATTGGTAATTAATTACAATTAATATATTTAATTAATTAATTTTGGATTTAATTAATTAATTTTAATTAATTTAGAATTTAATTATTTATTTATTTTTTACCAACAAACTCATTCTTTCATATGAAGTTTGAAGAGTTCAGAAAGAACACAGAACAAAGCACCCCTCTAGAGAAGATGTCTCCCAACAGACACATCTCATTCTCATACATGTTGCGAACATGCATCCATCTACTATATATATATCCATCTGCATGACATTTAGAATATAGAAAATCAATATTCTTCTTCTACAATCACAAACATCCTTTCTAAGAGAACCACACAGAAGTTCGCCAGAAGTTAAGTTTTCCGGTGCTGGAATTCTAACTTGATCGTTGAATCCTGGTGAAGTAGACATCCGTAGAACTACAAGCACTGAGTAGGGACGAAATTTCTGTTTCAAGGACATTACGGTACGTAAGCCTCGATCTTCAATTTTCTGTTTAAAATTATTTCGTTGTTCATACTATGTTCAATATTTATTAGTATTTATTATTTATTAGCATGTATAAGTTTATCACATATTGTTGACATATATCCAACACATGGTTGATTGAACGGTGTTAAAACGCAGCGCACCTAAGTAGTCAAGATTTCTAGTTCTAGTATACTTTTGGATTCTTTATGCATTGAGATTTTTAGTCGTCAAACTTTTTATTAAGCATTCTAGGAATAAGTTATATTGTCAAAACTTCTAGTACATAAGATACACATAATAAAATTTTCATAAAATATCATTGTTGAAGAACAACTTACATAGCATAGGACCGCCACATAGTATCATGTGCCAATGAAATAAGGACACAGGAACAAAAATTTCATTGACACATAACACTACCATAGTGGTGTACCAATACATTGTAAAATGACCTCTTGAAGAGCTTCCACAAGCGGATAGGGTTTATCTTCAATAATCTAGTATTTTGGCTTTTTATTTATTGGATTAATAAAAAAAAGAAAATAATATTCCCTCATTTTAATCATGACTGCTCATTTTTCGTAACATATAATTTGAACTATTGCAGAGAAATTAAAGTATGCATATAAGTTCGAGAAAGCTTCCTTAGTCACTTCAATTTAAGGTTGTCAATAAAAGGTTTTCGTCTTTTCAATTACTCTTCTCATGCGCGTGCAAAATGTACTTTTACATTGTGAGGTTTTTTTTTCTTTATTACATTTGGTTATGCATAAAGACGTTCTTATAATTATTTTTAATTTGTGACCTACATTATGAAAGGTATCAAATTAATAAACCAAGAAATCAAGAATGTCTTTATGCGTGAAGTCAAGCATTAACTGGAGATATTATTTATGTAAAACTAAATTATTGCTCCTATCATATGTGTCCATTCTTGATTTGTTGAAATCCACTTTAATTGTTTTCGTATTCCTACATAAACCCAAAAAAGAAAAAGAACGCAATAATTTTTTTGACAAAAGAAAAGATAACATGAGGAAAAAATATATGTAAGAACAATAACTTGCATATTAATATCAGTGCAGAGAAGCGCTATATATTCTTCTCTACCAATCAGTGCAGAGAAGAGTTATTTAAAAGACAAAAATTCTCTAAACCTAAGTCATAGAGGCGAAGCATCCACATGAGAACCGAAAGACCATCATTAAATTATCAAAATCCAGTCAAACATAAATGAAAAAAGACATGAGTAAATAGAAAAAACAAACGAACTCCATCGTCAAAATTAAATTGTTCCTTTGCATCGCCTCCTCATCCACATGAGTAACACATAGAACCCTCGCCCTGGAATTTATTGAAGGCATCCTCATCCACGGGAATAACGCTGTCGCACTGGAATTTCCAGAAGGCATATGAATTATTAAAGATGCCTTTGCATCTCTTCCTCATCCACAGGAATAGCATAGAACCCTCGCACTAGAATTCCCAGAAGACATCCTCCATGAAAATTAACACGTCACATATAAAAATGTCGTAGAATCTCATCATGCAAATAAGACTCCATTTGAAGAAGTTGCCGAGTTTTTTGCCTGAAAAACAGACAAAAACGAAGAACAAATGAGCCCAACTCTACAAATTCCATGCAATGCAGCAAATGATAAGATCAAATCCACTACATGTTCTCTTCACATGAACTACTCCCATTAGTCATAGCACCATCAATGGACAGCACGGTTTGTTGCGGCTCCGGCGCTTTCTTTCTACCAAACTTGGCATCCTAAAAATACAAATAATTTTATCAGTAGAAAAAACAGAAGCAAGCAAAACAAACAAAAGCAAGTAGTACTCTGTAACGCAAAGCAAAACCTAAAATTTAAAAGAAAAAACCCAAAACTACTGCTCCCTTTTTGTATTGAAAATTCATTTGCTCTTCTCTTGAAAGCTTCTAGTCGAGTTTATAAGGCCACTTCGTTGAAATTTTTTACCCATTTTTTGTTGGTGGTTTATTTCCTCTCTATAACCATTCCGCTATGTTTGCAAAGCCAGAGACGTAGAGGAAATACTGATGTGGGAGTGGGAAGTTATAGGGGAAAAAGCAATGTTATGCGTGCGAAGGAAACGTGGAGGTTTGAATCACACGTTCAATTTTTTTACTTTTTTTTTCCCTCTTTTATTTATTTTATTTTACTTTTAGTTTGACAAAAATATCCATCATGAAATATTCATAAATTCTAGGTAGCTTTATATCTAAGGTAGTTTTTTTTTTATTTGAGGGGCTTTTTAGTCCAATTACTTTTTATGAAGCCTTGAGACACCAAACTTGACTTCTGACTTTCTAATATTTCTAATATTAGAGATTAGAGATTAAAGATTTGCTCTTACGTCCATAATTCTTGGTAGGTATATAAGCTCATAGTGGGCCTTTTTGGTCCCACGACCATACGGCCTTGAGCCCAAAATTTGATGTGCATCAAAAGCTACAAGCGAATGTTTTGCTGTGATTTTTAACTTCCGGGTTCATTTTTCTAGGAGCAAATAATGACCGATAATGAAGATGATTCATAGCTTAGGTATATTGCATCTTCTTAAGCAGGACAATTCCCATGAAACTGATCTCCTTTATAGTCATTTTTACTCATAGGTTGGAAGTGTAATTAGACATCGATTATCAAATCAAATACCAGTTTAAAACGAACACATATACTTTGGAAAAAAAAAACGAACACATATACTAGCTCTAGGAGATCTCCTTTGGAATCCAATCAATTGAAAAAATTCAGTTTGATAACCTGCTTGAAAGTACTTTAAAAATAACTAAAAGTGTTTTTAAATCACTAGAAATGTTTCAGACCATATTTGATAAAAAAAATTTAGAAGTGTTTTTGTGATAAAAAAAAAAAAAAAAAAAACTTGCATTTCTATTAAATATTTCATACCTTAAGTGCTTTGTGAGGAAGCATTTTCAAATGGGCTATGGGTGCGTTTGTTGCGCCGGATTGTCTCGGACTGGACTAGCTGCCGGGACTAAGCTGGACTGGCTTAGACTGGACTAAGCTGGACTAACTTAGTGAAGCGTTTGGTGTAATGTCGGACTAAGAAGCAGGATAAGAAAAACAGTACTGTTCACCAGATTTGTGTTTGCTTAGACTAGGACTACAAATTTTTTGCCATTGTGTAATAGAGTAATGCTACAAATCTCATGATATGGGTTAATTGGAGCATATTTTTGCCATGTATATTATGAATCTTAACAAAAATTGACAATTGTTTTGTTTCTATTACCTGCTAATAGAATTGGGTTTAATTTGCAAATGTAGCTTGGTTTAAACTCTATCACCCAACAGAAGAAAAATAATAGTGCCCAATACATGCAACTTCAACAAATACAAGTACATAAGAAGATCTCCATAATTTAGAAAATCCTAGTTAACATTAGTTAACATTAGCCAAAATAGATCTCCATAATTTACAAAATGGCTAGTTAACATAAGCCAAAATACTAGTGCAAAGCTAAGTTATAAGCCATAACATAAGATTGTATGATTAATAAAATACATCCATGTTAACATTAATAAAATACATCCATGTTAACATTAGCCAAAATCATCATCCGCTTGCGTTGTCGCTTAAAAGCTTTTGGACGAACACTTTCTTGAGTTCCGGTTTGATTGCCCTGAACACTCCCACATTTTTTGGTTTATCCAAAATAAGAGACAATGCATCAATTTGATCCATAGGAGAGAGACCCATTGCTTCAAGTTCATTAGCTATGTCAGTATGATCTGCAGTACCTTGAACTAAAGCTTCAGTTACCATTTGCATCCTCTTCCCACTTTCAACATAAAAATCTTTCAGTCCACTGATAATTTCCTCGGTTCCATCACTTGAACTTCCCACAGCTCTTTTCCTCTTTCTTTGGCTATTTTCAGATGGGGTGCTTTGTTGGCTTTGTTGGTTCATTGAAGAAACAAAATTTTCACCTCCAATATCACTTTCACCAACATGATCATGACTTTGTTCCTCCACCATTTGAGCAGGGGTTTCGGCTACATTACCCGTAGCCCGATCTTTTCCAAATATATATGCAAATCTATCAAACAGTGGAAAAGGTTTGCTTCTCCATCCATCGGCTTCTTTATTTCTCTAAGATTATATCAACATAGCAAAACTAAAATTTAGCATGCGTAACAAATATAGCAGCAATAATATAACTAATGTATAAATAAAATAGGATATGAACCTGCACATAAGTTTGCCATGAGTCATCACTGTCAACTTCAACGCACTTTTTGACATCATTCCATGCAAATCCACTTGTGTTTATCATGTCAACGACCATACTATATGTTTTTTTCCATTTCTTCAACTTGAACTCAATATGTGGATTTGCCTTTATATTTGAATGAGGACATAAAACATTGACAACTTTTGCTATTTCAACCAAAGTACCTTGTTTGAAAGCACCGGTGTCACACCGTTGCTTCCGAGCAACAAAATCCTCAAGAACTCCTAGTAATACTTCTTCCTCAAATGCTTCCCATTTATGCCTTCTTCCTTTTGGCTCTTGAGTAGCATTCAAAATATTTTCGTTATCCATACCTAAACAAAAAATATTTTAATGAAGGAAAATACCATACAAATAATCAATTTGCATAATATCCAATCAACTTGCATAATATCCAATTAATTTGCATATCATCCAATCAGTGTGCTAATATCTAACAAATGCATGATAAAAAGGAATACTAAAATAAAATATTATCATTAACACATATAGCTAGTTCGGTTGCTGGTTCCTAATTGCTCTCCACTCGTTATACATTTCCTGAGCCATATCATTCCTCTTTGCAGTCCACTGGTCAGATGTTTGAACACTACCAACATATTCACCTTCTTCTGTATTTTGTCCATCTTCTATTATTAGCAAATTCTCCATTGGATCTACAGACATCTCTTGCCTAATAAGATTGTGTAGTAGGCAACAAGCGGTAATTATTCGACCTTGTGTCCTTATCGGATAGAAAGATGGACTCCTTAGTATCGACCACCTTCCTTTTAGCAAGCCAAAACAACGTTCAATTACATTCCTTGCCTTAGAATGCTTCATGTTAAAATATTCTTCCTTATTAGAAGGTGTTCATCCCTCCCATTCAGATAAATGATAAGGTATTCCTCTATAGGGTGCAAGGAATCCTTCACCATTTGTATAACCACCATCTACAAGGTAATAATAACCTAATGGAAAAAAAAAAACAGACCTTATTAGTGTTTTGTAGTTGACAAACAGAACTAGACCTAACTTACAAAGTTGAGACTAAGTAATAGTCTTACCCGCTGGTACCTTAAAACCATTAGGCCTAGTAATTGCATCATGTAGCACTCTAGAGTCTGATGCAGAACCCTCCCACCCCGAAAACACATATATGAACTGCATATCTCCTGAACACACACCTAACACATTAGTTGCGACTCGACCCTTTCTTGTTCGGTATCTTGGTTTGTCAATTTCAGGTACATGCACATCAATGTGTGTTCCATCCAATGCTCCCAAGCAATTCTTAAAAAATAAAAAATAAAAAAAAGTTTTTGTTAATTTATACAAAGGGAATGAAGAGTTAAAGCTTAGGGAAAATGAAAAAAAATTCTCATCATACCTTAAAACATTGCCACCTAGGATCTGTAGAATCAATAGGCACATGCTGAGGGACTTTTAGTAGGATACCTTGTAATCGCAAAATTCCTTGCAATACGCTATTGAAATACCTACTTATAGTCTCTCCCAACCTATAAAATCTACCGCCAACACTACGATTCTTAGTATGATGTGCTAATATTTGTAAAGTCATACACACCTGCTCTTCTACAGACACCAAATCATCAGTTTTTACCCTCCCATCTTGACGAAGTAAGTCACATAATATGCCAAAAGTCCTTCTATCCATTCTCAATTCGTTGACACATTCAGTATCAGTATTCCCTATTATACCATTCAGATAACACAAACTAATCTCTCGTCTAATAAGTGAACGGTTAGTCAATGTGGGTCGTTCAACATGTCTCTGTTTGCCACGTAGCATCATCAACACAAGAATCGTACAAATGCAAATTGTCTCCAAATAAGACATCTCTAACAATAAGATCAATAAAAGCTTCATTCGGTCCATATCTATCCAAACAAAAAAAAAACAAAAAACAAATTAAGGACATTATATATGTAATATTTACTGTTATTAAGGGTGATGGAAATGAAGTGATTATGATACGAAATGAACTAGATCAAAGTAACTAGCGAAGTCACAATCCGAGGCATCAAATATACGGGTGGTGTTGGAAATAAAAAAGTTATCATTAACCCAAGGCAACAAATATACAGGTGGCGTTGAGAAAAAAAAGTTATCATTAACCCGAGGCATCATATTCAAAATGTTCTACTCTTATACATCTATAAACATGTGTCTAAGAACACTAGTATGAGGATTGCTATCATTGCTAGGCATTGCATGTGAAGAGGGAAATTAAAGGACACCTGTAATGCAGTAGCCTTAGCCTTAGCCTTCCGTTTATGCTCATCTTCTCTACAACTAACAACCACAAAAAATTGCAATTCAGCATCAACCCCACACAATACAAAACATTCACATTGTAATATCATGGTTATAAACCAAGTACACACACACACTCATGGACAAATGTGCAAAATACACATACATACTCACACTCACACTCACACTAACACACACACACGGACATACACACTCTCACACACGGACATACACTCACACACACCCTGCATACATACACACACACACACACACACACACACACACACACACACACACACAGCATACATACATACACACACACACACACACACACTGCATACATACATACACACACTCACACTGCATACACACACACACACACTGCATACATACACACACACACACACACTGCATACATACACTGCATACATACACACACACACTGCATACACACACACACACACACTGCATACATACACACACACACACACTGCATACATACACACACACACACACACGGCATACATACACACACACACACACACACTGCATACATACACACACACACACACACTGCATACATACATACACACACACACACACTGCATACACACACACACACTGCATACACACTCACACACATACTCACACGGACATACACTCACACACACCCTGCATACATACATACATACACACACACACTGCATACATACATACATACACACACACACACTGCATACATACACACACACACACACACTGCATACATACACACACACACACTGCATACATACACACACACACACACTGCATACATACACACACACACACTGCATACATACACACACACACATACACACACACACACTGCATACATAGACACACACACACACTGCATACATACACACACACACACACACTGCATACATACACACACACACACACTGCATACATACACACACACACACGGCATACATACACACACACACACATACACACTGCATACACACACACACACACACACTGCATACATACACACACACACACACTGTGCATACATACACACACACACTGCATACATACACACACACACACACACTGCATACACACTCACACACATACTCACACGGACATACACACTCTCACACACGGACATACACTCACACACACCCTGCATACATACATACATACACACACACATTGCATACATACATACACACACACACACACACACACAGTATACACACACATATTACACTTACACACACACATATTACACACAACACACACACACACATAGAGTATACACAAACAGAGATTACACGCACACAGAGAGTATACACACACACACAGACAAACCAGAGTACACACACACATAGTATACACACACACGCACACACACACAGACACACACAAAGATTACACACATAGATTCTGTTGATGCACAAAACCGGATGGTCTTGGAACAACGTAAATCCGACTGTGAATCTGCAAGTAATGTAAATGACACAAGAGTTATCGTGGTTCACCCCAAGGTTTGGGCTACGTCCACACTGATAGTTGATTCTGTTTCTCTGTAAGTGTATGGATACAAGTGTTTGGGGGAAGTCCCCGGAGAAAGAAGAGAAGGGAGAGGAGAGCCTCGGTGGTGTGAGGTCTCTCCTGAATGTAATGATAGCTTCTCTTAGCCTTCTTAGGCTTGGCTCTTTTGCCTCCCTCAGAATGAGGGTAGGAGTCCCCTTTTATAGAATAAGGGGCTCCTCCTCTTTTACAAAGTATGGGCTTTAGTGTGAGGCCCAAATACAAGGCCCAAGGCCCAAATATACGAGGCCTTAAATATGGTATAAACAGATTCTAATCTCAATTTGACCTAAAAATTGATTTTGAAGTTTACCAGAAAAGTTGAAATACGAAAACCCCAAATTCTAATCTCAATTTGAACTAAAAATATGAAAACCCCAAATTCTAATCTCAATTCGACGAAATCAATCGAAGATTTGAAGCTTACCAGACTGTCTCCGACCAGATGAGGGCGAGAAGACGCAGAGATGAGGGTGAGGAGGACGACGACGAGGAAGCAGGGCAAGGTCGACGACGAGCGACGAGCAGGACGAGGGACGTTGGGGATCCTCGCAGAGATGAGGACGAGCAGGACGTTAGGGATCCTCGCGGTTTTCTCTCCGAGCTTACGAGTCCGCCCAAAATTGGGGTTCTTCGTTAAGAACTCGTAAGGAGGCGTGTAATCCGAGCGAGTCCCACCTAAGCCCATTAAAGCTAATCCGGTTGCACACCAAACACAGGACTATAGTCTAGTCCAGTCCAAGCCTTGCTAATCCTGTCAAACAAACGTGCCCTATAAGTCTTCAACAGAATTCTTGTCAACTAATTTCCACTTTGGTTCGCAATCAAGGCCTGATTTCATATTAAGAATCAACAAAGGAACTTGCATGCTCAGAGTTTTGGACTGGATATGATCTTTCAACGGGCAAAGAATTTTGGTGGCAATAGCAAAAAATAGACCAGAGGTTCTGTGGGATTTGAGCAAAAAAGTTGGGAGTTAGCAAAGAAGTGGACGCCAAACTATTTGTCCCACACCCGCCACAGGAGCAAAGAACTATCTACCTTCGAGCTCATATAAAAAAGGGGTGTGCTATCCACATATCCCAAATTACTTCTCACACACCTCTTGTTAATTTCTGTCCGTTGATTTTCTTTAATTCATTCGATTTGACGGCCGAAAATTAAAAGGGTATATGAGAAGTAAAATGAGGTCAGGTGTGTGGATATCACACCCCATAAAATATTGTAGGCTGCGGGAAACTTACGGAACCATACATTGAGCACAAAGCGAACAATTCTTTCAACTTTTACTAAATAATATTGTGTGCTCATCGCTTAAACGCCTATTTTTGAAGGGCGCACCTCTGTTGGTGCACCTAAATCTCAGTGTTTAAATTGTAAAAGTTCAGCTTGTATTTTCTTTAGCTGTTACCCTTGATGCCCTAGAACCAAACAGTTGTCTTGTCCTTGAAAATTTAGGGTAATCTCCACAGGTCATACAAGCCAAATATCACTTGTTAAAGTGAAGGAAATACGAGGTGTGCTGCTGCTGAGGTTGAAATATGTAGTGTTTTCTTATTTTTATTACAAGTGATATTCTGGAGGAAAGAAACCAGTAGTTAATGACTTGCTTTGCTGTGGAGCTAGGTGTATACCGCCACGTCAATGAACGCTGGCAGCATGCTTAACACATGCAAGTCGGACATGAAGTGGTGTTTCCAGTGACGGTTCTCTCTAACTATGAGAGTAATGTACTTCTTTGTGGTAAATGTAGTACTAGCAAAGGGAATACAAATATATCAAAAAGAGAGTTTGCTAGCAAAGGAAATACTGATATAGATCATGGCCTCACATCTAGAAAATTAATGAACTCTTATTTTTATAAAAAAAAACCTGGAACACCTAATCGATCAGGGTTTATTTATGAGATACATCCTGACTACAGGGCTTGAAAAACTTCATACAAACTTCAAACAACCACACTTCTCCACAAGGTAAAAGAAAAACGCAAACTTATTAAGTGCTGAAAAATCAAACAGCTAATAAAAATGCTATTCTTATCGCATTTTTCATACCACATTTGTACCATTTTTCTAATAGAGATGAGACCCACATAAGTTGATGGGTCCTACTTCTATTAGAGAAAATGATCCAAATGTAATATGAAAAATGTTGTAAGTGTAGCATTACTCAATAACTAATAGGGACATGTCAAACCTAACAAAGCCTATATAATCATCATGTATCCAGCCATACTTCTCCATGAACGGATTGACTTTGTTTAGATCCCTAGGGTAACTATCTATGCAGTCTTTCCACACATTGACATCATCCAAGTCCTTCATCACTTCCCACACAATATTGTTGCACTTAAAACCAGCTCCAAATCCACTCATCAGAATCCTGTTCCCCTTCTTAAGCCTCTTCTTTGCCTCCATGTATCCCAAAGCGTACCAAAATCCGGCCCCCGATGTGTTTCCGAACCGGTGAAGAGCCATTCTTGACGGCTCAACGTCAAAATCACTTAGCCCTAAGCTCTTCCCAATCCCATCTATGATTGCTCTTCCACCAGGGTGAATACAGAAGTGCTCTATTCCTGTCTTGAGATTCAACCCTAGTCTCCCATCTGCTTTTGGCTTTTGGCTTGTAATACTAGTTCTAATATTGTTAAGCCTAGAGGCCACCAGATACCTAAGTATTTCTCTTAGTGGAAGTATTTTTGGTGCTAGAACTTGGAGGTTCTTTGTAAAACCCTTAGTTGCTGCTTTTACTAGGTATTTGGTAAGGCGGAAACCTCGATTTCCACTCTCATCTTCTGTCTGTATGCAACAGTTATATGCTTCGTCGTTTGAGCCGGTGTGCATTCGTACCAAATGATTTAATTTCAGTTTGGCTTGGTGCTTTAGGCTTCGCTTGTTCGTGAGCAGCATCGCGCACCCTCCCGAGCGGAAGAGACAGTTTGTGAGCATCATGGATTTTTCTACGCCGCAATACCAATGAGGAGCCAACGATTCTGTGCTTACAACGATGGCATTCGCATTCTTGTGTGACTTGAACAAGTTTTGTACAACGTCAATGGCAATGAGGCTCGCACTGCAGCCCATTCCCGAGAGGTTGAAGCTCTTGATGTCGTCCCTCATCTTGTAACGATTCACTATACGTGAAGATAGGGACGGTGCAGGGGAGAACATCGACACATTGACGACAAGAATGTCGATTTGCGACCGAGAAATTGAGGTAGCCCGTGCGAAAAGCTTGTCCAGTGCGTCAAAGATGATGCCATCCATCTCCGCAAGTTCATCTTCTCGGGTTGCAGTTTCTTCTCGGCCTTGGATGATGTTTCTTGCGCAGTAAGTTTCCTGGCCAATGCCCGAATGGGTAATAGTTTTCAAGAGAAACCTGAATTCTTCCAGTCCCAGATTCCTGTTCCGCGAGACGATTTTCACGCATGAATCAGCGCTGAGCTTCATGTCGTCTGGTGGCATGTGGCACTCGTAGGCCAGCAGATAGCATGCCTGGTCTCTCCTTCTGAGAAGTAACTTGCAGAGGCAGGAGAAACCATAGAAAAGAGCCAGCAAACACGTTGCCATCAAGATCCCCATGAGAGAGAGAGAGAGAGAGAGGGTTTAGAATTGGGAAGTGTCAAATGTTCAGTTGCATGTATGCAGCTTTCAACGATACCTTTCTCTTATAAATAGATGTTTAAGAAAGAGGTAGAGTATAATATCGTAGGCCTCATTAAGATGTATAGTTAGGTAGTAGTTAGGCCAACCACTAATATACCGAACCCTGTTCCGGCACTGAAAAATATCTCAAATACAAGTTGTCGTGTGGAGTGGAAGCTTTCTCCACTCAAATACTGTGTGGACTAGTCTTCTCTCGGGTTGGATTGGAGATCACTCATTAGACTCTATGTACGTTTTGCAAGAAATTTTAAATTTCTGTCAAAGTTAAAGCTAGAAGATGAATTAGTTATAAAAGAATAATTGATCACTATTTTTGTGAGAATTAGAATGGATTAATTCCATGACTACTTTTGACAAAAAAAAAATGAAAACTTAAATAAAATTAAGTAGTTGCATATATTTTTTTTTTAATTTTATTATTATTAAGGTGAAGGGAAGAGTTCCAAATTATAACAATAATTGATAGGAGGCGAGAATTTTGAACCTGAGACATATAAATTGAAACTCAACATCCTATCAAACTGGGATATTGTGTCACATGCAAATTTGTCGACACCGGAAAAGTTGGGAATGGCCTCTCAATATAAAGGGGTAAAATGGAGAGTATATCTGAAAATCGACTGAGGCTTTGTTTGGTACTAAAGTAGGAGCTGAACCTGGAAGTACAGTACGATTCTCATAAGTCTACAACAATATCAAATGGAGGTCCAAGTTTTTGTATGTTGACTGCTGGATTGGACTGAACCTATTAGTCATAATTTCATAAAAGAGTGCGGTAACGCTCGGCGTCCCACACCGACGGCGACAGCAGCTCTAGCTAGTGTAGCTAGTTCACAACCAACGCAACGTGCCTCTTCAAAACCCACGGAGCCATGCGTTGAGCACAAAGCGATTTATTCTTTCGCCTTTTATTAAAGAACACCGTGTGCTCGTCATTTCTAAGTGGCATACGCCTTTTTTTTTTAGGGGCGCACCTCTGTGGTGCCCCTTACAATTTTAGTTTGAAATCTTTTTTATTGTTTTTAACTTTAAAAGTCTATCAAAGCTGCCATTGCATCATCTCATCTTTGCCGCTGCAAAGTCAACTAGTTTCATAAATTTAAGCGGCAACACTCTTTCGGCCCAATGTGTCATAATTTTCACAGCGAAGCTCTTTCGGCTGTATGTCGATCCAGTATGTTATAATTTTGGCCCAATGTGTCATTAATTTTAACCAGCAAACCTCTTTCGGCCATATTTTGGCCCAATATGTCATTACTTTTGGCCCAATGTGTCATAATTTTTACCAGCTAACCTCTTTCGGCCTAATGTGTAGCCTAGCAAGAGTCCAAAAATTAAAAATAAATAAATAAATTGCCTCAACCATTGACCGATAAATGTGTCTTGTTAGTTGTTGCACTAAAAGGTGACATGAGTGTATTTTTCTTTTTGAGAGTGAGGATTATTGTCGGATTCTTTTGTGAGGATTTTAAAGATCTTCAAATTATATCCGTTCATCGTATATCGTACAGTCATAAATCATTATAATTTTTTTTATTTAAAATTGAATATAAATAGTATCTGATGAAAACTAACCGCTTATAATAATCGAACGTGATTAGAAGATTCCCAAAATCTTCACAAATCCTCTCTTTTTCTGGTGTCTTGAAAATTGCAGTATGAAGTTTTTTTATTCAGTGCTTCTAAATAATAATGTACGAGTATTTTTAATTGAGAGAAGCAAATCTGAAATGTAAAGGATTACTTTTTACATTTTCCTACGACGTATAAGGACACCAACTGGAGATGTAAACTCGGGATCCATTTAATTTTATCTTTTTGTTTGGAGGGGCTCATATCCAAAGATTAAAAAAAAAATGCAAAACTGCATTTTTGTTTATATTTTCCGGTCAAGATGAAATTTTATATAGAACAATCTGACTAACCGAAAATGTAAAATTTTCATTGTAAAGCATTTTGCGTCTCTCAGTAGAGATGCCCTAAAATGCCTAGTGCCATGTGTGGCTAAGGTTAAAATCTGTTGACTGCCATTTCATACTATAGTTTAGTGGTATTCCTTTTTAAGAGAGAGATTTTAGATTCAATTCTTCGTACTACATTATTGCTAGCTCATTGTGAGACTTAGCCCACTCTCTCATCCCTTAGTGTGGATAATATCATTTGTTAAAAAAAAAAAATCTGTTAACTTTGATTGGCTTAGATGATATGCCTAGAAAGAATCAGTCACATGAATTACATAAGTTGAAGAATTCCTATAAATTTAATTGGATACGTCAACAATGTGCGGTTGTTAGATTAATAAATCATATAAGTTGAGGAAATATTTTACTTTCGTAGATTGACAAAAAAAAATTATAGTCCCGAAAAGCTAAGAAAAGTCATAAACTCAATTCCGCTGACGGTTATTGTAAAACACATAAAGTTGAGAGAAATTGTAAGAAGAAATAACCCATGCATATGATGTAACTTTCCACAGTATTGCTTGTATAAAAACAAAAATTTAATGCGACTTCATGTGTCGTAAATTTTATTTTTTTTGTTTTGGTCAATGTGTCTTAAAAATTTTGTATGAACACATTATGGATTAAAAACAAAAAAAAACGTAAAAGCAATGAGCCACTATATGATTAACAAGCTATGGAGAACTGAGATCTGAACCCCAATCCATCTTTTCTTTGTGCCCTAGCATTCTCTTATCGAGTCCATGTTGGTATATGGTCCAGCCCATGATCAATGTTTTAGATTATTCTAGTAAGCAAGAGAGATGGCTGGAGCATGCTAGACAATTCTAGCATGTTATTAAGTTGATGGAAGAAGCTAGAGAGTACTAGCTTCCTTGGTTGCAAATGGAAAGATCTAGAAGCCACACTTTTGTGGCTAGTCTAGATCTTTCTATGCTAGAGGTTTGAAGAATACACTAGAAACTAGTAGAATGCCAAACCCTCACCTATAAATATGGGTGTGATGTTGTAGTGAACCAACAAATCAAGAGAGTAGTGAGTAGCAAAGGATCAAGTCCAAAGCTAGAGTTCCACTCCAAGAGTGAGAGTGAGAGTGTTCCACTACACATTGTGTGAGTGAAGTTTAGTGTGATAGAAAGTGTGTGTCCTACTTTCTTGTATCCATCAAGCCTTGTCTTTGGCTTGGTAAGACTACTCTTGTTGTACTCATCTTTTCATATAGTGAAGATTGATCCTTGTTTGGTGGACGTAGGCATAAATTGCCGAACCACATAAATTTTTGGTGTCCATTTTCTACTTTACTTTGTGCATTCTCTATCTTGTAGTACCGACATTCCTAACAAGTGGTATCAGAGCCCGGTTGGCTCGTACTACGAGATGGAAGGAAGTGGCACTATGATCAAACTCACCAACTCCAATTGGGTAACATGGAAGCCAAGAATGGAGGACATTCTCTATTGCAAGGATTTGCATGAGCCAATTGAAGGAGATGCCGCTAAGCCCGAGAGCATGTCCGATGCCGAGTGGAAGAAGATGAATCGCAAGGCTATTGGCACAATTAGACAATGGGTGGATGATAGTGTTTTTCACCATGTGTCTAATGAAACCAATGCTCGCGAGTTTTGGACGAAGCTTGAGTCCTTGTTCGAGAAGAAGACCCCAGCCAAGAAAGCCTTCTTGATCAAAGAGCTCATCAATGTGAAGTACAAGGATGGTTTAAGTGTAGCAGAACACTTGAACAATTTCCAGAATATCATCAACCAGTTGGCTACTATGAAAATGACGATCGAGGACGAGCTACAAGCGCTCTTGTTACTTGGATCCTTGCCAGACAGTTGGGAGACCTTTGTGGTGAGTATAAGTAACTCTGCTTCTAATGGTGTTCTTACTCTTGATAATGTTAAAAATAGCATGCTCAATGAAGAAACAAGGAGAAAGACTTCTGGCACAGATAGCAGCCAAGTATTTGTCACAGAGAACCGCGGAAGAAGCAAGAGTAGAGGGCCTAGAGGTCATGGCAGGAGTCCTAGCCGATCCAAGTCAAGGTTCAGGGGTGCATGCCACCATTGTGGCAAAGAAGGCCATATGAAGAAAAATTGTCGAGTTTGGAAGAGAGAGCAAAGGGAAGGAAACAATCAGAAGAAAGATGATACTGGCAATACCACCGCTGTCATATGTGGTGATGTACCAGAAATATTGTCTGTTGGTGAATGTCTGCATATAGGCAACTCTGACAGAGACATTGAATGGATCTTTGATAATGGAGCTTCCTTCCATGCTACGTCCAAACGGGAGTTCTTCAGTACATACAAAGAAGGTGACTTTGGCATAGTGAAGATGGGGAATGAAAGCTATTCCAAAATTCTTGGAATTGGTGATATCTGCTTAAGAACTAATCTCGGCTGCCAATTGATGTTGAAAGATGTGAGACATATTCCTGATATACGTCTCAATCTGATATCCATCGGTACCCTTGATCGACAAGGATATTATCACCATATTGGCGAAGGAAAATTGAAGCTTACTAAAGGCTTAATGGTGGTAGCAAGAGCACGACTTTGTTGTACGTTGTACCGGTCAAATGCCAAGGTTTTGAAAGGTGAGTTGAATGCTGTGGAAGACTCATCTCTAGACTTGTGGCATAAGAGGCTAGGCCACATGAGCGAGAAAGGCCTACAAGTTTTGGCAAAGAAGTCTCATATTCCCTTTGCCAAAGGTACGTCGTTAAACTCTTGTGAGCATTGTTTATTCGGAAAACAAAGAAGAGTTAGTTTTTCTGTTTCATCTACAAAGAAAGGAAACTTGTTAGATCTTGTTTATTCAGATGTGTGTGGTCCCATGGAAGTCGAGTCACTTGGAAGAAATAAATATTTTGTTACTTATATTGATGATGCTTCACGAAGGGTGTGGGTGTATTTGTTGAAATCCAAAGACCAGGTGTTTCAGACATTCCAGGAGTTCCATGCCATGGTGGAGAGGGAAACTGGGAAACCTCTCAAGTGCCTTCGTAGCGACAACGGCGGCGAGTACACATCTCACCAGTTTAGAGAGTATTGTGTAAAACATGGTATACGTCATGAGAAGACAGTTCCTGGAACTCCACAACATAACGGTGTTGCTGAAAGAATGAACCGAACCATCATGGAGAAAGTCAGGTGTATGTTGAGGACTGCAAAGTTATCTAAGCAGTTCTGGGGTGAAGCTGTAAGGACAGCCTGCTATTTGATCAACCGATCTCCATCAGTACCATTAGGTCTTGATGTTCCAGAGAGAGTATGGACTGGTAATGATGTGTCTTACTCTCATCTGAAGGTGTTTGGTTGCAAAGCTTTTGTGCATGTGCCCAAAGAGCAGAGATCGAAGTTAGACTACAAAGCTACACCGTGCATCTTTCTTGGTTATGGCGGTGAAGATTTTGGTTACAGATTATGGGACCCATACCAGAAGAAGTTTATCCGAAGTAGAGACGTGGTCTTTTATGAAGATCAAACAATTGGGGATTCGGATAAAGAGGCACAACCAGATGGCGCAGTCAGAGGAGTTGATCCATTAGCTTCAGATGAAGAAAGTCACGATGACATCCCTGAAGCAACTGCCAATGAAGTGCCTGCAGAATCAGATAATGCTGATCAAGAGGAGCCTGATCAAGATGTGCCAGACCATGAGATTGCTGATCAGGGGGAGCCTAGTCAAGAAGAGCAGATTCAAGGAGAATCCAATCAGGGGGAGCCTCTAGCCCCGCAAGAGAATGAAGATCAGGTCAGAAGATCCAGCAGAAGTCGAAGACCGTCTACCAAGTATTCTTCATCAGAGTATATCATGTTGACTAATTATGGAGAGCCCGAAACTTATGAGGAGGCCAGAGCTCATAACGACAGTGATAAATGGATGAAGGCAATGGAGTCAGAGATGGATTCCTTATTAAAGAATAATACCTATGAGCTGGTGGAGCTTCCAAAGGGCAGAAAAGCATTGAAAAACAAGTGGGTGTTCAAATTGAAAAATGACGACAACATGACAAGGTACAAGGCTCGTTTGGTTGTCAAAGGTTTTGGTCAAAAGAAAGGAGTTGACTTTGATGAGATTTTCTCACCGGTGGTGAAGATGACTTCCATTCGAGTTATCCTTGGTATGGCAGCAAGCATGGATCTTGAGCTCGAGCAGTTAGACGTTAAAACTGCATTTCTCCACGGTAACTTAGAAGAGGAGATATATATGGAGCAACCCAAAGGCTTTGAAGTCAAGGGTAAAGAAACTTTGGTGTGCAAGCTCAAGAAAAGCTTATATGGTCTTAAGCAGGCTCCGAGACAGTGGAATAAGAAGTTCAACTCATTCATGGTGAGTAATGGGTACAAGAGAACTCATGCTGACTCTTGTGTCTATATCAAACAATTTTCTGGAGGTAAATTCATCATTTTGTTGCTTTATGTTGATGACATGTTGATTGTCGGTCAAGATGCTTTTATGATTAAAAAGCTCAAAGAAGAGTTATCTAAGTCCTTTGACATGAAGGACTTAGGGCCAGCCAAGCAGATTTTGGGCATGGAGATAATTCGTGACAGAAAATCCAAGAAGTTGTGGCTGTCACAAGAAAAATATGTTGAACGGGTGCTTGAAAGGTTCAACATGAAAGCAGCCAAATCGGTAAGCTCACCTTTAGCCAATCATATCAAGTTGAGCAAAGAGTCGTGTCCAAAAACATATGAAGAAAAGGAGAAAATGGCAGTTGTTCCCTACTCTTCAGCAGTAGGAAGTATCATGTATGCAATGGTGTGCACACGGCCAGATATTGCTCATGCAGTAGGAGTGGTGAGCAGGTTTCTCTCTAATCCAGGGAAAGACCATTGGGAAGCTGTTAAGTGGATTCTCAGATATTTGAAGGGGACTTCTAAGATGTGCTTGTGCTTTGGCGGTTCCAAACCAATCTTGGAAGGATTTACAGATGCTGACATGGGAGGTGACCTGGATGGCAGAAAATCTACGTCTGGGTACTTGTTTACTTTTGCAGGGGGAGCCGTGTCTTGGCAATCCAAGTTGCAAAAGTGTGTTGCTTTGTCTACAACCGAGGCTGAATACATAGCCGCTACAGAAGCATGCAAGGAGTTGTTGTGGCTGAAGCGGTTTCTCCAAGAGTTGGGTTTTAAGCAAAGTGATTATGGCGTTTATTGTGATAGTCAGAGTGCTCTGGATTTGAGCAAGAACACTGCATACCATTCACGCACCAAGCACATTGATATTCGTTATCACTGGATTAGAGATGCTATCGAGAACAAGATGCTACAGCTGAAGAAGATTCATACCGATAATAATTCTTCAGACATGTTGACAAAGGTGGTCACAAAATCAAAGTTGGAATTCTGCATTAAGGCTGCTGGGATGGACTCCAGGTAACTTGGAGTCATGATCGGAATTCCTCCCTCATGGACTGGAGGGGGAGATTGTTGGTATATGGTCCAGCCCATGATCAATGTTTTAGATTATTCTAGTAAGCAAGAGAGATGGCTGGAGCATGCTAGACAATTCTAGCATGTTATTAAGTTGATGGAAGAAGCTAGAGAGTACTAGCTTCCTTGGTTGCAAATGGAAAGATCTAGAAGCCACACTTTTGTGGCTAGTCTAGATCTTTCTATGCTAGAGGTTTGAAGAATACACTAGAAACTAGTAGAATGCCAAACCCTCACCTATAAATATGGGTGTGATGTTGTAGTGAACCAACAAATCAAGAGAGTAGTGAGTAGCAAAGGATCAAGTCCAAAGCTAGAGTTCCACTCCAAGAGTGAGAGTGAGAGTGTTCCACTACACATTGTGTGAGTGAAGTTTAGTGTGATAGAAAGTGTGTGTCCTACTTTCTTGTATCCATCAAGCCTTGTCTTTGGCTTGGTAAGACTACTCTTGTTGTACTCATCTTTTCATATAGTGAAGATTGATCCTTGTTTGGTGGACGTAGGCATAAATTGCCGAACCACATAAATTTTTGGTGTCCATTTTCTACTTTACTTTGTGCATTCTCTATCTTGTAGTACCGACATTCCTAACAGTCCATACTCCCGAAATTGATGACACCTAGTAGAACACACAGTTTGTGAGCATCGGGGAATGACGTTGTTCTCATGAGAAGCCAAGGGCTAATTTCATATAAGGTATGACATTGACAAAGGTAACTACCAAACTAAGAGTTATGGTCATGGTCGGGAGTTGGAAATGGTTGAAAATTCTATAGTACTCTAAAGTATCGTATATTCGAGAGTTTTTAACCGTTTAGATTTTATAGTTGTATCTTTAACTAAGGATTTCAAGATTCAAAACTCCATAGTACAGTAAAAAAATATTGAAATTGGTTTCTTCAACCATTAAGAGTTTCGGTGGGGAATATGGGTTCTTCATGGTGGAATTGGAAATTTACTCATGGAGCTTTAGTTGCTTGAAAGATGTTCGAAATTGTTCAAAAGAGTGGAAATCTAAAGAATGTCATCACACAAGTCATCTGCTCATGGAAGCAGGTTTGGTGCCATTGGGCATCAAAGACAAGGGGCTGAAACGCTGGTATGGGTTTTGGTGAGTCAGTCCCACACCGCCTAGTGCAAAAGAAACAGCTAGCCCGGGGGTATAAAAGATAGCAGCATCCTAGTGTCAAAACCACGGAGCCATGCGTTGAGCACAAAGCGAACTATTCTTTCGCCTTTTACTAAAGAATACCGTGTGCTCATCGCCACAAGTGGCATACGCCTATTTTTGAAGGGTTGCACCTCTGTGGGTGACCCTAAAATTTCAGTTAACAAATTGTGGATTTTTCTTTTGTTTATCTAATTGTTACAAAACTCTAATTTTATCCATTTCATTCCTTTTATTTTATTTTGAGTTAAGTGGTTCGTGTTTTGAGATTGATTAAGATGTAAATTCTTATTTTGCGCGAGAGTGATGAAACTCCATTACTTTAGCTGTCTCCATGACACTTGACTTACACACAGCGGGATGAATGCTCTCAGTTACTTGAGCCCCCTACCCGTCCCACCTCATCCGGTCTCGTAGGTTCATGAAGCTCGATCAACCCTTCCTCTAATAAAGATGTGAAGAAATCTTCAACATCATCATTTCTAAATGAATATTCTTTTGGTTTGTGTTCTTTTAGGATTTTAAAGACACTTAAGACTTTGTGACTTGCACCCTAATATTGGTTTTGGGAAAATTGCTCAAATAATACCAAAAGTCTTAAATTTAATATAAATAACCATATGAAACATCATGTTATATCGCAAATTGGCACCACTAAAATTCACTAGCCCTTTTTATAATGTACTTTAGTCATTTATTGCGACTAGAGTACTTGAAAACAATTCTTCTGTTGACATACACTATTACCAACAAAACTACATATGTTTGTGCAGCTTTTTGTTTATCTCAAAAAGCTCAACACTCTCATCCTAGTAGAGTAAAATGTCGAGAATTTATGCTTGTCACGTACCACATTTGACAAAAATCCATATGGAAGTAGAAATACGTCAAATTGCAACACTATATTTCCCTTTGATTTTTTTAAAACCTAAAAGTCATAGTATCATTTAACCCAGCGTCCATGGTTGATCGAATGGTGTTAAAACGCAGCGCACCTAAGAAGTCAAGATTTCTAATTCTAGTATACTTTTGGATTCTTTATGCATCGAGATTTTTAGTCGTCAAACTTTTTATTGAGCATTCTATGAATAAGTTATATTGTCAAAACTTCCAATACATAAGATACACATTATAAAATTTTCATAAAATATTATCGTTGAAGAACAACTTACATAACATAAGACCGCCATATAATGTCACGTGCCAATGAAATAAGAACATATGAACAAAAAATTCATTGACACATAACACTATCATAGTGGTGTACCAATACATTGTAAAATGACCTCTTGAAGAGCCTTCACAAGCGGATAGGGTTTATCTTCAATAATCTAGTATTTTGACTTTTTATTTATTGGATTAATAAAAAAAAAAGAAAATAATATTTCCTCATTTTAATCATGACTTCTCACTTTTCGTAACATGTAATTTGAACTATTGCAGAGAAATTAAAGTATGCATATAAGTCCGAGAAAGGAGCCTCTCGTACTAGCAATAGACAAGTGTGGAAATGAAAGACCCACCACAGACCCAAAAATTCCATGGAAAAATGTCTAGCAAAAGCCAAAACTGATTAATCAAACTCAAACTATTACTAATGCCCGTGAAGCTTCCTTAGTCACTTCAAATATTAACATCCAAATATTCTTTTTTTTAATAAACGATATTATTTACATTAAAAGGGAACGGACTTTGCCTCATACTGGGCTAGTAATAATGTGGTTCAAATTTATTTTTGATGAAAATTGAATCTAAGACATCTCACTTACAAATGAAGAGAAATACCACTAAACCGTAGTATTAAGTGATAAATATTTTAACTTTTTGCTTTGTGTGAAATAAATTCACATATCCTCTTAAGTCATGGACTCATACATATTTGCCACTCTGCAAGTGCGTTACGCATCTAAAGCCCCTTGCCATTCATAACCCATTGTTAGCTTCAGATTAAACCATAGGTCCAGTTAGAGTAATGTTACACTTACAATATATTTGTATCATCATTTGTACTATCACTATAAGGTAGAACCCATTAACACATGTGACTCTTATCTCTATTAGAGATAATCCAAATGATGGTGCAAATATGTGGTAAAAGTAGAATTTTTGGTCTGGTTATAGTGCTACATCTTAATCAGTGATATGAGCTTCGAAAATGCTACTCTTATTATATATTTATATCATCCCCCTAATAGATATGAGATCGTAATGTGTTGGTGGACCCTACTTCTATTACATAGATGATACAATAATATGGTAAGTGTAACATTACTTTGAGTTTTATTCAAGATTTAACTATTGTAAAGATTCATTAAATTTTTATATGAATCTAGCTGTTGATTTTTCAGACTACTTATTACCAAAATAAATTACAAACTAGGATTTTTCATGATTACCCAAAAAAAAACTAGGATTTTTCATCTTAATTCGGTGTTCATGATTTAACATCACACTTTACTATTTGTTGCAATTCGTACACAATAATTTGTTAACTTTTTGAGACAAAACCGCACATGAGCGACTTATATGAAAAAAGATTTACTTTTTCTTTTGGGGAAGAAAAGATTTAGACTTTCAAATGTGCCTCACATGCTTATTATATGTAAAAAGTATTGAATTAAGTCAATCATTGACGCAGTATCTTTGAATTGGTAACTATTACTAATGAGCTACAATCTTTCAATATAAAATCGAAGGCCAACGAACAGTATTTTTTGGTGTCACAAGCTTCACCAAATGATTAGACAAAAATACTCATCAAATAAAAAACTTCAAAAGTAATTTAAAATAATCGATCAAATGTGGTAAGGGTATTTTCGTTATTTTAACAGTGGCTTTTTTAATAATTAATTTTTTTGTACAATTTTTTTTAATAATTAGTACCTCACAATAGACTAGCAATAATGTGATTCAATTAGTTGTTCATTAAATATTATTTTCTCTATTTTTAAACACGTTCAAAACATCTTAAGAAGCGTGTAATGCCGATTATAAAAAAAGTCTTTCGCATGCGGATAATAATGTGATTAAATTAGTTGTCAAATGATTGTTTTTTTTTCTTTTGAATAAATAATATTATCTATTCTAAGGAGGAGGGGATGGACTTAGCCTCACAATGAGCTAGAATAATGTGATTCAATCAGTTGTTTATTAAATATTATTTTCTCTATTCTTAATATAAATTCAATAGAGACTAATTTTATTATGTGGATTCAACTGCTTTAATTGGTTTATTAGGGGTTTCTTCTAGCATGATCTAAGATTATTCATTTACTTCAAATATTTGATTTTTCTTTTGTCAATTTAAGCATATAAATACATTTGAAACGTGTAAATCACGTGTAACACGCCGTAATTCAAAAAAATGTCTTCTGCATGCGCTCATGCGCGTGCATGAAGGCTGATAGTTACATCATGACAACTTGAATTACATGAATTATTGTACAACTTTACTCAAACTACATAGATAAAATTTAAATATTAACATTCATTCTGTTTGTAACAATGCAATATCATTTACTATTTTTATTCACGAGAAAGCAGATTTGAATTTTTGTGCATAAAGAGTACGTTATCCTAACCAAGTGTCATGATAAAACCTGTCTTTAATCGGAGATACCATGTGACTAGTGTTTCTTTAAAATTTAAACCAAAAGAAAATTCAATCTTGTAAAAATTAAAAAAAAAAAAAAAACTTGATTATTTGTATGTAAGAGGTCATTGTTCTCTCAGACGATTGTTGTTTGATACTCGCATTAATTAAGTTATTTTTGTACATGTAGCCGACTATAATTTTGCAAGTAAAAAGTGAAAGAAAAAAATTGTAGCAATTGTCCTTTAATTTTAACCCAATTGAAATAAGGGAGATTTAACGAAAAACCCACGATACTATTCACTTTAACAAAAAAACCACATTTTTACAACCCATGGTACTATTTACTTTACCTTTTATTTTGTCCTTATCATTAAAACTCAAAGTTTTCAAACCATTTTCATTAGTTTTCCTTTGAAATAATGGTCCATCGACTAAACATTTGTAACCATTGGTCCCTTAATCTGTAATCTCTTATGCCTGCTTTTACTGTGCTTAGCCCCTACTTCCATTATCCACTTCCTTCCACCTCCAATCCACTCCCTTTCCTTAGCAATCAACTCCATCCTACATCGATCTCGCAATCTTGTTTGTTACCTGCTTTTCATCATTGCGATTTCTTGCAGTTAAAACGCGATTTTTCACTGTTCTTAAAGAAGGTGTGTAGTGCTTCGGCTCGGGTGTTTACACTACCTCCTTCCCCTGACTGGTTTCTTTCAATGTGCGGTGGTAAACAATGTGGTGCTCGTTGAAGGAGTTCGGAGTCTTCCTTTCAGCCTTTTTTGGGGCTCTGCACGTTTTGATTTATGTTGATTGCAGGAGACTCTGTTTCAGATGGCTAGAAAGTAGCGGTCCAGAGGCTTGGAAGTTGTTAGGCTATTCCAGTGTTTTTTCTGTGTTGGGCTCAAAGGTCTGTTTTTGGGCTTTTCTTTTTGTTTCCTTTGGTGGCCCATATTTTGACTGCATATTGTTGTTGGGCCTCTTTTCTTGTAACTATCTTGGGTTGGTGTGAAATTACCTTTCTGTCTAAAAAAAAAAAGAAAAAAACAAGGGAAATGGTGTCGAAAGATTAAAAGAAAAAGAGAAGTAATTTTTCGCGGCAAATGCAAGTCAGAGAGAAAGTTAGGTAAATATCGTTTGTTGAGGCGATGACATGGAAAGTGAGAGAGAGAGAGAGTAGCAAACTGGGGGAAGCAAAATTCCAAAACAGCCACCACTAATCGCGACTCCCATTTCCTCCCTCCTTCCTCCCAGTCCTCCTCATCTTTTTTGTCTTCCTATCCTTTCCCCTTTCCGTCTTTTCACTCCCCCAATTTTCCTCCTCTGCAACCCAGCAGCCTCCACTTTCAGACTCTCTCTTTCTCTCTCTCATGGCGTCCCCAATTGAGCAAGGTACACTTTCTCTCTCTAGATTTTTTTTACTTTTGAATTCCTCTGATTTGATTATTTTCCGGGAAAATATACCTCAGAAAAAGAAAACAAGATTCTCTGATTTGATTAAACCCGTCTTTTATTTTCCCGGAAAGTTGCCTCCTTCACTTTCCTCTGAACCAAACAGGTTTTGTTTCTGATCATTTGTGTATTATTTGTGATTATTATCGAACTTGTAGGAGGTGATACGGATTTAGGGAAGGGTCTGATGACTGCACAGCCGAGCCAAAACCCTCTGGCCGAGCCATCGCCGTCGCCGTCTCCGTCTTCCACGGCGTCAGCGCCGGCTTTAGTGCTTTCCAACTCGCCGTCGCCGTCTTCCACCGCGTCGGCGCCGGCTTTGGTGCTTTCCAACTCAGGAAAGCGGATTGACCAGGCGGGGAAGAAGAAGTACGTGAAGCAGGTGACGGGGCGGCACAACGACACGGAGCTTCACTTGGCGGCTCAGCGCGCGGATCTAGCCGCCGTAAAGAAGATTCTCGGCGATATCGATTCGCAGATGGTGGGGACCGTAAGCGGTGCGGAGTTTGATACGGAGGTGGCTGAGGTCCGGGCGGCGGTGGTGAATGAGGTGAATGAGCTGGGAGAGACGGCTTTGTTCACGGCGGCGGATAAAGGGCACCTTGATGTGGTTAAGGAGCTGTTGAAGTATTCGAACAAGGAGACCGTTACGAAGAAGAACAGGTCCGGGTTCGACCCCTTGCATGCTGCTGCAAGTCAAGGACACCATGGTAATGATCTTCAGCATTTGTGCTAATTTGTGCTAATTTGGATTTTGAATCTCTTAGTCTAATTTTAATTTTAATTGTGTGGTTTGTGAATTTGGGTGGTTTGGTAAAAGATGGTAAGAGGATATTAGGATAAAAGTTTGCATCTTTGAGATGTTGGGATCTGGCTATGTCATTTCTCTTGTTCTTTCAATTGTTAATAATGCGAACTAAGAAATACAATGTATTCGATCTTCTTGATTTATGATTTGAGAGACTGGTTCATTTTGGTTGATGGAGTATCCAATTATGTGCTGCATAAAAGTGTTGTCTGCTTTCTGTATTTTCTCGTTAACCAGAAGGCTGTCTGTTTTTTGAGATATTGATTCATAGAGAGTGAGGCATTCGGGATTTTGATGATATTAGTTAAGCTGCACTGGTAGTATTAAATCGATAGTTATGTGAGAGGAATTGCCTCATGTTGTGAAACAAATCATGAATTATTAGTCGTATTTTGAAGCTTTCTGCTTAATCAGGACTTGCATTTGCTGCTTATGGAGAGCGCATACCTTTTTTCCGTTGATCATGGAATTTAATGCAGGGGTTTTCCTAAAACGGCTGGTGCCTCTACTAGTCACTTGTTTCCTGGTCCCTTGGCAATCCTCAAATAATGATTTCTGATTGTTATCTGAGTAAAATGAAAGTTGCAGCTACCTGTTTTGAATGCTTCTGTGCCATTGGACATTACATTCATACTCCTACTTTTCTTGCAGCCATTGTCCAGGTACTCCTAGATCATGATCCTGGGCTAAGCAAAACACTGGGCCCGGCAAATTCAACCCCACTTATATCCGCAGCTCATAAAGGGCATGTAGCGGTAGTTGATGAACTGCTGTCGAAGGATTCTACCTTGTTGGAAATTTCTAGATCAAACGGGAAGAATGCATTGCATCTAGCTGCAAGACAGGGGCATGCGGAGATTGTAAGGGCATTGCTTACAAAGGATCCACAATTGGCCCGAAGAACTGACAAGAAAGGGCAAACTGCATTGCATATGGCTGTAAAGGGGACAAACTGTGAGGTGGTGAAATTGCTACTAGGGGCAGACCCCGCAATTGTAATGCTTCCAGACAAATTTGGGAACACAGCGTTGCATATTGCCACCAGGAAGAAGCGAGCAGAGGTATGTCTGGGTTCTCACTTTACCTTTGTCTTTACTGATGTTTGATATATGGCTGTGAATTCAAATTCTTTTGATATAGTGACGGCGGATTTAGTCCCACAAATATCATGAGTCAATGCTGTAAGTAATTTTCTTTTAGTATGTACTAGGTAATGAAAATTTATTTATCTGCCCAGAGTGTATAAGGTTTATATAGATTTATTCTTTTGCCATTTTAAAAATCCTTGCTCCGGACATCTGATCTGTGCACATGGTTTCTATGATACGAACTATTCTTCTTTAGCAATTTCCTTTTCTGATCTAAGTTAATTTGCACAGTAAAAAATAGTTGCAATGAACTATGAGTTCTTATTTTCTAGTGCGGTGTGAACAAAAAAAAATCAAGTTGGCTAAAAACCCCCATCAGTTTCTAGGGACCTCTGTTGTATTTTCTGCACTAGTTTTAGCTTTGGCTCGAGCTGAACTAGTGTAGCCATGATTCTTCCCTTCATGATTGTATATCTCCGCTATAGATTTATATGTACTGATTATTGTATCTTTCTTTGCAGATAGTGAATGAGTTGTTACTCCTCCCAGACAGCAATGTTAATGCACTGAACAGAGACACAAAAACGGCTCTTGACATTGCTGATGCACTTCCACTTTCCGAAGAAGCCTCGGAAATAAGGGGTTGCCTTTATCGCTATGGTGCTGTGAAGGCTAATGAACTGAACCAACCAAGGGATGAACTGAGAAAGACTGTGACTCAGATCAAGAACGATGTCCATATCCAGCTTGAACAAACAAAGAAAACCAATAAAAACGTTCACAATATTTCCAAAGAACTTAGAAAGCTCCACAGGGAAGGAATCAACAACGCCACTAACTCAGTGACTGTGGTCGCTGTTCTATTCGCAACAGTTGCCTTTGCCGCTATCTTTACTGTGCCAGGTGGTGATCATGATGACGGGACTGCCGTGGTAGTGAAGGGCCTTCCTTTCAAAATCTTCTTCATTTTCAACGCCATTGCCCTCTTTACGTCTTTGGCTGTTGTGGTTGTCCAAATTACCTTGGTCAGAGGCGAGACAAAGGCAGAGAAACGGGTGGTGGAGATAATAAACAAGTTGATGTGGCTGGCTTCAGTCTGCACTTCGGTGGCATTCATAGCCTCCTCTTACATAGTGGTTGGCCAGCGCCACAAATGGGCCGCCATTCTTGTAACAATGGTTGGGGGAATGATAATGGCGGCTGTTCTCGGCACCATGACATACTACGTGGTGAAGTCAAAGCGGACACGGTCCATGAGGAAGAGGGAGAAGCACACGAGGAGGAGCGGTTCCAACTCATGGATGCCCTCTGACTATTCCAATTCGGAAATCGACCGAATTTATGCCCTTTGATCTGAATTTGCACTGAATTTGCACCATTTTAGAGGAATTGTAGAGACTAAAAACACTACGAAAATGGATGTTGAGTTGGTGCAGAGGTGTTTAGGTATATCCGTGACCTCCAGGAAAGATCCTGGAGTCGAATAACAGCCGTATATTTATCTGCCCGCAGTTTATACTCTGCTTGGCTTTTACTTGGAAAAACTGCACTTGTCTTGTATATATATATTTGTGAAGACGAGTAAACTTTATGTTTTGTTTTACTTTTCACGAGTAGCTAGTACTAGTTTTTGTTACATAGCCCGTTTTTATTGTTCATATGTCGTTCGCGATGTGTCGGTATTATTTTTGTCAACGGAACAACTCATGCGATTGCTATGAAGCATAACACGTTAAATATCTTAAACTTTTTGTTGTCATGTCATACAACACGATTGACAATTCGAATTTTGTGAAACGTTCAAGCGCATTGTCGGGAACTCCTCCATGGCGACGCAAAAGGTTCAAACATCAAGCAAAACCCAAAAAATCCTAATATTTTGCTGAAAAAACCCACTGATTCAAATATTAATTCTTAATCTCCTAATCACTCACTGGTTTTATTACTAATGCAGCTGCTTCCTTTGTCTTACCGAGTACTGAGAAACCACGTACAAGCTTTGGAGAGGGAGCTCAACTCGGATTCTGAGTTTCAGAAACTGTTGGCAGGTAACCCTGTTTTTGTTTTCTGCGTTTTTGAATTGTGTATTGCGATTAGGAAGTTTTGAGTTTGATTGCAAGGTGATTAATTTGATGCATTATTTGTATGGTTAATTCTGAAAGCGAAGTAAGGTGATTATATTGCAATTGATTTCGACATGTTACTGAAAGCGAAATAAGGTGATTAATTTGATGCATTATTTGTATGGACTGCAATCGATTTCAACATGTTACTGAAAGCGAAGTTCTGAACTTTTTAGTTGTAGAGAGTCATATAGGAGTATGCTTTTGATGCTTTGTGGGACAGATATAGCTTGGTAGTTGGAATATATTTTGTGGCAGATTGTTATCAAGCTGCAGTCAAGTAACTTGTGTCCTGCATAATTACTGGTAAATGGCAAATGCGTCGACTTAATTTTTCCATACATAACATATAGTTGTATTTGGGAGCAGCCTCTCCATAAATGGGGGTAAGGCTAGCCGACATTCACCTCTCCCAGACCCTGCGTAAAGCGGAAGCCTTGTGCACTGGGTACGATAACATATAGTCGTATACTGATATTTGTCTAGTACATGTTTGTGTACGCGTGTGTACGTGTTTTGATTGTGTGGACGAATATTTGTGTTCATGTGGACGATTGAATTTGTTCGTGTTCAGGAAATGGCAAGATCCATCTGGATGAATGCAACTGCCCATAAAGATGGATGCCGATAAATCAAGGCACTAAGGCACTTGATTTTCGAACGAGTTACAGCTCTGCAGTGCATGTAAATTCTTCCTCAATCGGGTTTGTGTGTTATGTTTTGGTTTTCAGTAGGATGTGCATACCAGAAAGAATGATAAAAGACGTCTGTTTGTGATGCATTGACAAAAATCATAGTCTTTAAGTACAGATTATAGTCAGCTGTAATGGTCATAGATGGCGGGCTTAGTTTACCTTTGTTTCGTAGTGGAAAATTTCTGTTGATTATGCAGAGGTTTGGATTTATTACGATGTTTGTGTAGTTAAATGAAGAGTAGCAATTGCCTTATCTGCTTGTTTGCGAATATCATATGTTTATGGTATAATTGTTATGCTATCACAAGAAAAGATATGAAAGGATCGAAAAGAGAAAATGTCAAATAATGGCTTCTACAATGAGCTTAAGCTACATCCAAATTTTCCAGGTTCCAGGGATAGCTTAGTATAAATTCTAAAACTTCCAAAAGCCCGTTCTTAGATTAAGCCGAAAAAATAACAAACTAAATAACCAATCATTTTCCGCCTCAGTTGACCTTTAAACTATTTTAGCCAAGAACAAATGTAATCTTACATGACCAAGGTTAGAGTTTAGTTTATGCTATTGACATTGAATTCTGAATATGATATAAGCCCGTGTCCGTGGATACCAAATGGAAAATCAAAACTTCTACCTAAAGAGGAAGATAGTCGAGAATGAGGTAGAACTAATGTTGTTACATAGTACATACCGATCTCTGTTGGGCAAAAATGGTTGTGGATGCTATACCTCAGTTTTTTATGCTAACTTTGTGCCTTCTGTGCTGATCTAACTAGCAATCCAGCTGGTCTGCATGCCCTACCGTTTCCTTCTTTTTCCCAGTTAACATTAAAATTTGGGTGGGGAAAAAGGTTTGTGGTTAGATGTGTATCTGCTAACCCATAGTGCTCAACAACATCAATTAGACCTTTTAATTGCTCTTTTTTGCTGTAATCCTGTCAAAATTTTAGCTGACATGCTCACTTAATTTAAGGTTTATATTTCCCACTAGGGAGTATCTGGGAAAAGAAAAGGGGAAGGAACAAAAGCCAAAGTAAAGGCTGTTTTCTTTTACTTGCACTTGAAGATTTCCTCTTGTATTAAATTGTTGCACATTTACTTCCCTTTGTCAACTTCGTAATTTGTTTCACCTATACTGTGCCTTAGAATTACTTTGTTTGATGCAGTAAGAATGAGTGAATACGTTTTCATTGTTGATCCAAGAATCATTTTCTTCTGTTAATACATATAATGGAGGCTGGTGTCTCCTGGCTACTCTTGAGGGGGAGATGGGTGGGATTTTCGAAACTCGGGGTTTGATGATTGGCTGGGACATAATGATGTTGATCTTTGCCTAATCGAAGGTACTTTGCACTTAAATATTCATCGGGGAATGATGTCGGCTCATTGAATTGATGGATGTTGAATAAAATTAGCTATCCATATATGATGATGAGAAGATTCATTTATTTATTTTTGTTCATTGATTCATGGTCCATTGGGTGACTCCTTGAATAAAATCAGGGTTGATGAAGACTGTTGACGCGGATATTATCCCGAACTTTTCTTTCCCAATTCACTTGTTTATGACATCTTAAAAGATAGCTATCGTAGATTCAAAACTTAGCTAGTTGAAGTCTAGAGCTACGGAATTTGCTGGAAGTGAAACAGTTGTCAGGAATAGGGAAAAGCATGACGTCCTGTCTAAGAAAATGATTACTAGAAAGTATCAGGTGATTTAAAAGACATCAGTAAATCAAAATTGTTAAATGCTTGCTGATTTGAAGGTTCGAAATTTGTGTTGGTTAATCCTTATTTGTTTGCGCTCAATTTAACTTAATCAAAACTTCTTCCATAGGATATCTTGCCATGACAGAGTTTCTGACAGCCTTGCACTGAATCAAAGCATATCCATATATCAATTTGTGAAAGAAGGAAAGAAAGAGCACATCACTAACACAAGTCAAAAGTTTGTACTTTGCCATCCCCCCTCTCACTCACTGAGATCCCCTTCAGCCCCTGCAAAGCTCCGGTCTTTCTTGATCCTCGCAAACTGCTATCCTGGAAGCTGACAACGAGTAGAACCCAACTTCACTTACTGTCTTTCTTGAACGGAAAGGTTGCTGCGACTGCTTGCAATGTGCAATTGCCCCCTGAATTGAACTCTCAATTTCGGAACTTGCACTGTTGCATCTCTTCAGAAACTGCAGCTCCTGAGTCCCACTTGAATGATTTGAAGATGATGAAGAAGAAGATGAAGAGCCCGAAGATGATGAAGAGGATGTCGAGATCTTCGTTGAATTCCGTTTGATGGCCAGTGAGAATGATCTCCTGTGGAGAGCAGCACCATCCTCAATGATCTTGTCTTTGCTGAAGCTCCTCGCGCCAGAGGCAGACATTCGGTATTTCTCCCTCTGAGTGTGTCCAAATGGGTTCTTGGATGTCTTCATATATTTACTTAAATCCTCAGATTTGAAAACCATTCCTCCATGTGCATGCCTGGCAGCAGCTGCACTGGACTCATTGGAGCAACTGTATTTGCCAAACAGAGACTTGAGGTAAGCCCGGGAAGACTTCAGCTTTGAACTAAGCAATGACTGCCTGAACTTTTTGGTCCAAGACTTTTTCGGGTTTTCATTTATGAAGCCGCTCACTTCAGTTGAGTACTCCAAAATATACTCTTCGGGGTTCAGCTCCCTACTAACCTGGCAAGACTCCGAAGGCGATATATTGCAGGACTCAAATGGGGTGCTGGTTGTGGTTGGAGTTGGGGCAGTGGTGGCCAATGGAGTGCTATAGAATTCTTCAAACATATCTTTTTGGTGATCAAAACTAGAATAGGAGTTCTGCAGTAGTTTCTCGACCATTTGTAAGCGCGGGGGGAGGTGGAGGGGAAGGAGCTTCCCTTTGTAAAAGAGCTCATCAGCTGGAGAAGTTGTGGGGGGATCTCTCTCCAAAGAAGTGGATGACATTTGAAACTCAAACTCTCTGGGGTGTGGAGGAGAGCTCATGGAATGGTTGAGGAAGGCAGAGTACGAACCGACATCCATGTCGATGTAGTCGTCGTCTGCATGGTCACAGGATAGGTGGTCTACAGCCATGGCTTCTGTGGTGCTTGAAGACGAGCTTTGTGAGGTTTTTGAAAGTTGTTGTGCAACCTTTAGAGATTGTCGATGGTGCCAACTTATAGTAAAAAATAAACTGTTTTTCGAATATTTTTTTAGTGCTGCCAAATTCCAAATATAAAATTCGATGTGGACCTTTTTCTGTTGGCTCATTTCTAAATGTTTTCTTTTTCTCTATCATTTATAAATCTGTGGTTGTCTATTTCTTTGTTTATGTTTCTCTCATTGTTTATATTTTGGAAAAAAGGAATATGTATGTATGTATGTATGTACATACATACACACACACATATATATATATATGGGGACGGATTTGTTACACTAATTTTTTTACACAATTTTTGACATGTTTTGTGGAGGCCACTTCATAATGTATTTCAACGATCTGCCCTATATAGGACTCCTTGAAAAGTGTTGTAGTTAGCATCATTAAGTTTAGAACTTTAATTTGGGGCCATATGAATTTTCCAATCAACCTTAAGGTTCCTAAGTTGTGAAAAAAGACGAATATTGTGGTCCATAATATCTAAAAATGCTTAATTAAGCAAGAACCATGATTAAAGGATTAATATCTATTGATGATTTGCTTTAACCCCTTAATTACAATCATCAACTTGGCCTAGGCCGGCTATTGTTCAGTGACTTGGTATTTGTTAGACACAAAATTGTTTGAATTTTTACTTGTTTAGATTTCAACATCTCAACATAAACAATGCTTGAATCGTTGAAAGTTACCATAACAAATTTTTGTTTGAAAGCATATAAAATAATTGACATGGGGAGACTGCAGTAGACTAGCAGTCAAGCAAACCAATGCCACCTATTCAATTAGTGAGTTTAATAACCCAAAAATTAGGCGCATGCTCAAGAAAATAAGTATTTCTTTAAGTACTTCTCAAACTCACCATCTTTGTGGTAAAATTCAAATTCGAGACCAACCCCACGTCTCAAAACCTGGCTTTTTTTCTGCAGTCCAAGAGTTTAAATAACTCTCTCTCTCTCTCTCTCTCTCTCTCTCTCTCTCTCTCTCTCTCTCTCTCTCTCTCTATGAAAACAAAACTTGAAAAGCTTTTCTAATCAGTGGAGTAATGCTTGGAGCTAAAGGTTGAAAAAGCTCTTGTAATCCAATAGAGCAGTAATTAGAACTAAATAATCACTTTATATTCTTCACCTGATCATCTGCTACTTTTACTGGATTCCTGGGTTTGTTCTTCACTTTTATTTCATATTTTTACGTGCATGCACACATATCTTTGATGCTTATGTGTCATATTTCATTTCGCACACAAATTAAAACTTGACATGCATGCACGAATTATCCTTTTGCAATTTTAACAAGTTATCTTTGCATATGTATATCGTACTAGAATTGACGGCACATGTTATATATTTGAGTTCTATAGGAGAGTAGAGACACGAGGAGTAAAAAGTTGAGTGTGCAGTGACGAATGATAAATCAAAATTGCTACATCACTCCTTAGTTATTAAAGTTATATTTAAACTGATTTAGAGTACTAAGACACAATACTAATTTTACATTCATTGGTCTACTAAGACGATTTTCTTAATACGTAGTATAAATAAGGGACCCTTTGGTGGGGATGTTTGACTAGTTCTTACCGGTTTATTCCAACTTGGCGTTGATCTAGATCATAATACAATGAGTCTTATGCTTTTATAACAAATATAATATGGATGATGTGGTCAAACACTCACACATAAGTTTTTCTCGTATTAGACAATATTTCATGTATAAAACAGCCAAACAATATTATCCTCGAAAAATTATCAAATTTGTGGACAAGAGTTTCTTTTTAGTTTCTAGAAAATGAGAAAATTGTCAACCTCAAACATGGCCAAGACAGAAGCCGACAGTTGGTGGTGGGAAAGGGATATTTCCGGAAGGAATGCCTTTCGTTTGTCTTCTCCCTCTCAACACACTCCCCATCTTTGCGTTCCATCTTTTGCTGTGTTTTATTTTCTTCTTCTCAAATTTTAACCACTAAAAAACTGTAATGGGATTCCCTCCTTTGTCAAAACCCAAACCAAATGGTTGGCCATGACTCTTATGATAGCCTATTCCATTCCCCATACTACCTCACCACTCACTAGCTACTAAAGTTGATCATATGTTTTGGTCAGCTGATTATGCTAATGTAGCATATCTAAATTCACTCAAATTATAACGCACGTACTAAGTTTTGAGTTTAGAATTCAGGGTTTGGGTATTGATAATAGTACGCATATTGTAGACTTGTAGTGGAGAAATTTTGCATATATGCATTAGTATGCGGCGCCTTACATAAAAAGTAACCCTAAATCGAATTTACATGCAGAGGTCTATCTTTGTGTGAGAGGTGTCGCATGCTGACGTCAGTATGCCATAGCACACAAGGTTTATATTTGTGGCCTCTCCCACTTTCTAAAATATCCATATGTTGGCATCAAAGTTGGATTGTTTTGTTCTCTCTCTCATTTTCTTGAGACAAACGGCACTAAGTAGTAGGCACGATTGTCCTCTTACAGCAAGCATTCATAAATGTGTTTTCTTTAGCTTGGGTCCAGGCTCCAAACTGTACATTTAAATAGAATCCCAGCTTAGATTTTAAAGGCTTGAGTAGTCACAAAACACCCCACTTGGACATGACTTGCCCCAAACCCTACTCCACAATATCAAACTTTACAATGTCAATACCTTCTCCTACTTTTAACTCTTGCATCCCCGAATAAGGAGAATTTCTTAGTTGCAGACGTCCAGATCACGAGGTTGTCCAACCACACATAAAATATCTCACTCTTTTGTATTTTGGTTTTGCCCACCTTTTTAGGTCTCACTCATTTGTGTCTGTATCTTATACAGACGTCTGGACACAAGAATTTCTCCTATATAATAAGGATCGAACAACCAATACGTATTACATTTACCTTTATGAAAAATGTTAATAATAGTCACTCGCGTGTGTGAGTAATTGTTAGTGGTTGATTAGATCAATTCCATAACGCATCAATGGTTGATAATCACTGCTCCCGTGACGACTATTCCTAGCACAACTCTGACGTTATATGCAATGACAAATATCATAACCAAATTATATTAAAAAATGACCCACAACCCTAAAATCCAGGATGCTTGAGCTATCTGATTGGTTCAAGGATTGACATGTAGAGCCTCTATGGATGGATTAATTGGGGCACCCTTTGCCGGGCATCCCACAAAAGAAAGAAATGAAACAATAGATTGAAACTAACTTCTTTGGGAAGTCGTTTTAGAAGCTGCTTTTGTAGAAAGGACTTTTGGGTGGAGAAATGTTTATTGTCCAGGCCACTAGCTTCTGTTCCCTTTGTGCTAAAAACATAGGAGGCCCTGCGTAATTATGGTGCTCTTGAAACATAAAACAAAAATTATACTTCTATAACGGGAAACCTTTTCAAGTCCACATAAACAAAAGAGCTTGAAACCCCACATTCTTCTCTGGATACCTCCATTTGTGGGTCTGAAAGGCCGGCATAAACATCCGGTGGACATCCGGCGTCCGCCACTCCAGGAAGAGAAACACAATTGTAGCCACATTCTCATTGGCATCGAACAGTTCTACGGGACACGGTGTGAAGAAGCTAAATTGTCGAAAAGAGCGTTGTGATCACCGGCTACATCCAAATTACACCATTCATTCATTTGTAATTCCAGAATACAACATACCGGTTCGAGAATTTAAGGAAGAATTAACAAATGGATAATCCGTCACTCGTTACAATGAAGTTACAAATTGAAGTATGTGCAACTTTTCGGAGGTCAGGACAGTCTTATATCATGCTTATAATACACAGGTGACGATCGCCTAGCCAGCATAAGTATTGGGCTATTTGGCTGATGAATCACCAGAACGGAATTCCCTTTCAAGTTCATCAAATTCCCAGTCATTAATCTCCTCTGCTGAGTAGTCTTGACCAACCTTGCCAAACTCAGATTCCAGCTTAGCTAGTTCCGCTTCCGTGTCAAGCGTTTGCTCTGCCTTGACTGCACCTGACCCGGACTGCTTATCTGTCCCTGCTTTCTGTGCTCCTGTGCTTTCTGTTGGGACGTGAGATGGATCGCTCTGCGGCTTTTCACTAGATGAAGTTTCTGCTTTTGGGGCTGGATTCTCCAGTTGTAGATTTGGTCTCTCAATAGCATCAAATTGCTCTCTTAATTTTTCAATATCAATAAACAGCTCCTTAACCCTCGGGTCTTTTTTCCTGGAATAGGCAAACCAAGTACATCATATTCGGGGGCTTTGGTGAATATCTCCAAACATAAGTGTACAAAGGAAAACAAAACAAGTTCATACACCCCCACAAGTTCATACCTTGAAAATTCGGCTCGTTGGCCATAGAACTGCTCTTTGATGTTATCTACTACACTGAAGGTGGTAATAATCTGAAACAAAAGGACATTATCAATGTTTCGTACTTTTTAGTAGATAAATTTTGCACAACACATAGAATTAGGTAAATTATGGAACTGAGAAACCTTAGACACATATTTGAAGCATTCCTAACGTGTTACTATAAAAGACTACTGGCAAGAGAAATTTGGGATGATAGAAGATATAGACAAATAAGACTAACACATAATTCCTGATATGATACTATAACAACATATTTTTACCTTGGTTTCGTGGTCCAAATATTCCTTCTCAAGATTATTTATTGGATTTAATACTTTGGAATCCTCATTCTCAGCACTAGATGCCATCTTTGATCTGTCTCATCAGGTCAATTTACATTAAAAACGGTGCAAACACAATAAATGTGCAACCATCACAGTTTAAGAAACATTACCCCTCACTCAATTTCTTTAGGTTCTCTACAAACGTCCCAATATGGCAGATAGAAGGCCCCAACTCCTTCTGCATAGAAGATAAAGGGCACGCGTCAAGAACATTGAAAGAGATATCATATATATATATATATATATATATATATATATATATATATATATATATATATAGAGAGAGAGAGAGAGAGAGAGAGAGAGAGAGAGTCAATACCTTGTATGCAGAGAGATGGTCAATGGCCAAGTTCAAAAAATAGTCCTCATGTTTCTCCAATTCATCGCTTGAAAATGCAGAAATACAAGAGTTATTTAAATAACAATGCATAGATTTGAAGAGAGAAAAGAATCCAATTGCATAGAGTTGAATAACATACTTGACCTGCTTCTCCTTCATATCTGCATATGAGCGCTGGAGAACCCAAGTATCTTCGAGAAAATTAATCCATGTCTTTAGAATATCAGCCTCTACCTTACATGATGCAATAGATTTCGAGAGCTCATCTTCCTGTGAACAAAACAAAGATTTGAATGATGCAAACGGCCAAAAGGTGCAACACTCTGAACCTGAAATATTCCAGAAGGTGAGCAGCATAGTAAAAAAGAACCCTAGCCCATTCCCATTTTGGGCAGAAAAACTTCGAAAATAATCAAAACCTTTGTTTCGCAGTGAGAAACAATCTTATTGTTAGCTTCCTCAAATTGTTCTCTCTCTTCCCTGGTATTGCGAAGGCGAGCATTAGCTGCAGCCAAGGAGATATTAACCTACAGAAGGTTTGTGTTTAGAAATTCACAATCAATGGAGAGCAAATTGATTTAATAGATCAGGGGAAAAATCAAAGCAGAAACACCTTTTTCAGTTTTGCCTCAAGATCATCCCTTTCTTTTTCAAGCTCTGAAATCTCAGCAGTTATTTCCTGAAAATGGTCACAAGACAAACTAAAATTCCCTCTCCAAAACCCGTGGTATGCTTGTACAGAAGCATTTCATCCCTACCACATCTATAAGCAGGCCTTAGCATGAACCAAAAATGAAGGTTTTACCCTTGGGAGAAAAAAAGAAGGGAGAGGTTTATGAACTTCAAAATTAGCTTTTAAGACTCCACCATGCACTCACATATGGATTGCACAAAGCTTCTTTTGGAGTTCAAATAATACTTCCCACAAGAATAAAGATGCTAAAAATAAAATATCCACATGTTTTAAACTTGATAGCTAACAGTGCAATTACCCAATAAAAACCTCTCTACATAAAAATGTCTGGATTTAGTACAAACTTCATGTTGTTAATAAGTACGGTTGAAGAACGTTACCTTCTCTCTTTCAGTCACTTCACTTGCTCTGGCTACACGAACCTTTATTGCCTCCTCTTTTTGAAGTCTGTCATTTAGAAAGAACAAGGAAAGTGATTTTGTTTTCCCTATTCCGTGCATCTAATACAATAATAAAAGAAGCAGAGACTGCATGCCATTAGTGTTAATCAAATCAATAATTCTTCGCTGAACTACAGTTACAACATCAAGGTTCACTAATCTCTATATGGATACAATACATCGAGCCAAGTCATATAAAGTTTTGACTTTTGAGTTAATGTTTATTAGTCGATAGCTTAACATTTGACTTGAAACCAAGACAACAGGGAGAATATAATGAAAATACATATTACAAGAAAAAAGAGCAATTGTAACAACTTTTCAACACTATAGAAGAGCAACATGAGCACAAATGGTTCCTAAAGTGTTGTTATACCTGTGATCTGAAATACGATTTTCAGCTTTTGCGGAGGAGCTAGCAAGAGATTCTGATAGTACCTTCAGTTTATCAACCTGAGTGTACAACCAAAATAATGTTGGTAATAGGAGTTTATAACCTTGAAAGAAAATTGGCAATTTCTTGGTGCAAAAGTAACAATCAAAGGATCGAGCTGCACTCAATTCATAAACTATAGAAATAAAGGCAAGATGCTGCCAACAAGTTTGAAACCATGCTTTCAGATATGTAACCGATAAATGATGAAGCAGGACGACAAAAGACATACTTTTTGAGCATGGATCTCTGGAGAATCTCCATTGTTCAACAATTTCTTCTTCAGTAAAATCCCTTCTAATCTGGAACATGCTCGAATTTGTGTAAGTGCTTCTTTTAATGCCTACAAGAAACATAGGGCAGTCACATCCATTATTTTCTTAATTTTCACTCAAAACTGGCCAATAAAAAGCTTTCAGAAATCCATCAAATTGGACCTTATAAAGAAGGAATAAAAGCAGAACTTGGACATGTACAGAATGTACCCTGAAGACATTGTCATAGTTCATTTGCACCTTGTGCATGATATTTTACTCAATCCCTACCAAGCAGCCAGTTGTCTTTTTTCCTAGACATGGAGTTCTTAAATGGCTTCTTTTACTGTATGTTGTAAACTTTGAATTTTTAATTGTTACAGTTTCAATGGACACCTTTTACATGGCAGCCTCCCATATAAATAATATTATAATTATTATTATATTCAGAAAGTCAGAAGTTTAAATTGCACACATAGTAGCAGCTATCTATTGGGTCGCCCATGGCTAAAATTGCATCATTAAGCCACTAGTCTTCCACTTGATAATATTTGACATGTCTTCGTAACTTATGATTAATTACATAAAAGGTAATGACGCACTAGAACCACAAAAATCAATAATGGCAATTGTGCTCACCTCTATTGTTTCCAATTTTGTTTCTTCTGATGGTTTGTCATGCCCTTCATTTGAGGGCTTCAGAGGTGGTTTCATTGCATCAAGCTTCCTCTTTAGACTAGAGGCTTCTTCATCTATTCTGTAGCAGGACACATATATAAATACACAGGTAAGAAAATGTTTATCAGCCGCATCTCACCCCTTTAACCCATTGAGGTCTAGTCTCACACTTTTACGCTCTATCCAACCAGTATGATAATTAAATGCCCAAGGTCACCATCCCAGCCAACAAATCTGTAAAAGTTTCTAAAAAATAAAAATAAACAAATTTATTTGCATAACCATACACCTATAGAGTGGCAGGACTAGTCCATATCCATACAAGAACAAAATCCACTGCCTATTCTCAAAAAAGAAAAAGCCAAAAGAGATTAATATGTATTAAGATCAGATTTGCTCATGATCATTCAACTTACAAGGTGATAATTCATTCACATTCATGTTTTGGGTGTGAATGCGTGTGGTAAATAAAACTAGGGCAAACATAAGAAGTTACTCATGAAATTGCTATATCAAGTGAAGAGAGAGATAGAGAGAGAGAGTTCTGTTATCTTGTGCACACCTTACGACATCAGCATTTATCTTTAACCCCGTAATTGCACCTTGTGCAAATTGGAGCAATTCCTCCCGTTTTACCTGAATACAAGAGAATATAGCTAGTATGCTTCACTTAAGCAAAAAGAAGTACAAGACTTGCGTGAATTATATCTATATAAACTTTACAGAAAATATGTATATATCAAGCTTTTCCACAATTCAATTTGTTGATATAATCTTCAAGTGCACTCTTAGTTTTATATCTTTACCAATACTTCATCTTCGTAGCTTGAAAAAGCTGTTGCCAGGTCCTGTATACTGCTCACTACCGCATGATGAACTTCTGTTCCTCCAGTAAGACAGAGCCTGCAGTTTCATATATTCAGGCCTTATTTTTGCTAACCCGGACAAATAAAACTGGCACTTAATAGACCACGAACTGCATTACACACTAGTGGACAGTCCTGGTTCTCACCTAAACATCTCCATGAGCAGGGCAACCTCTTCATCATTTGGAGCTTCAAGAATCTGAGAAATAGTAAAGAGTTAACCAGCAGTTAACCTCCAGAATCAGTAATTTCAAAAAAAAAATATAAGATCATTTAGGATAATTCCAGTTTTAGAGGTTTTAGGCATTTGATGAAAAAGATAAGTTTCCTAATCCTCCTTTTTTTCCTTAATTAAGAAAACGCCACTGGTTCTGATTACAGAAGAAAACTCCATGTGCCTCACAACCAAAAGAATATGTCATAATGCTTGCGAAAAAATACAAAGAGCAGCCTATTCAACAAGATCATCCCGACTTAAACCATTTTCCACCATGCTTCCATTAAGTTCTTCCCTTAACTAATGAACTAAGCAATCTCTTCATGTACCACATTCTTTCATCCATCATAGCACTCACCGGTTTGGCTGAACTATTTCTAAAATCATTAGTTAAAAGAATAAAAACAAAAAAAGCACACTTCTTTCATAAAAATGTCTAAATACTTCAATTGCATTGATTATTGCAGCATTCCTTTCTCGAATTCATACCATAGACAGTGTTATGCCCTCCAAAGCCTGACTTTGAAGAAAAACTTCGCGGAAATTCATTGGTTCACCGCCAACATCAGAATCATAATACAAAACCTAATCACATTACCAAAAACCATAAGCTTCCACTACAAACTATAGTTCAACAAAACCAATAAAACAGTATGAAATGAAATAAAAGTGCAAAAACAAAATAAAATCGAACCAGAGAGATTCTTTTTCGAATCTCGTTCGGGTCATCGGCCACAGCAGGCTGCTCCGGCGCATTCTCCTTCTTTTCCGCAGAACCCTGAGAAAGCTTTAGCCTCTCAACCTCTTTCAGCAGCAGCACCCACCTCCTCAGTATCTCAAGTCTTTCAGGCCCCCTGCAGGACACAGCCGCTTCCTCCAATCGCTGTATACTCTTCTTCACACTCCTAAAGCTCCGACCTCCCTGTAAACAAATGCGAGTGTGAAAAAATGGAGGAAAATGTCAAAAAGAAAATTGACGGAAAATGTGAAATTACCATTCGGTCCTGGAACCGTTTGGTGCCCTCGGCGACGGCTTGGCCGGCGTGCTGGACGACGGAGTCGGCATAGTTCTTGACGGTGCGGGTGAGGTTGTTCTTGTTCCCAACCTCCACCGCCTTGCTCACCGCCGATCTCAGCCACGACATTTTCTCCGACTTTTTGCGCTCCAGCTGTTGAAATTATTCAGAAATTTTGACTAAAAAGCTGAATTTTTTAGGGATTTTGATGTTTTGGGAGAGGGATCGAGGAGGCGAGAGGTTTAGGGTTTGGGGTTTAGGGGAAATGGGGGAAGGATTTGGGGATTTTTTGGCGAACCATTGCCAGTTCAGACGGAGGGAGGGAAGAAGAGAGGATGAACAAGTCAGCGTTTTGTTTGCCACGTTGTTGGACTTAAGCGCCGTCGTTTTTTGGGGGAGGGGGGTGTGTGTGTTTGAGTTGATGTGTCCTTGCTCTTTACAAACTACCAGTCCACTTCTATTTTAACCGATGATTCTCATTTTTTTGGTAAGAAAGCTACTTAAAGAAATATTCCCATTTTTCTTTTAAATGAGGTTCAGTTGTGGGTCCATCCTCATTGAATTTTAATCACCTGAACTCACTTGAACCCAGAAGGATCCTCGCCCGACCCTCAGGATCTTGGGGATTCTCTTTTTGTCTCCAATCATCATCGTATATTATGTGATAAAAAATTATTGTAATTTTTTTATTTAAAATTGAATATAAACAGTACATGACAAAAATAGCCGTACGATGTACGATAAACATATGCGCTTGGAGGATCCCGGGATCCTCACAAAAAGAATCTAAAGAGGATCCTCTCTCCCTTTGAATCGTTTATTTTTCAAGTTACATATCATAAATCATCTTTACAAATATTAGCTAAATTGAAAATTTTTAAGGTATTTAATGTAGTTCAAATAAATTGACGAACAATATATTCTAATGAACGTTGAAATTTCATTGGGACAATAATCGATAAAATTAAAGAACGGACTTAAAATAATAAATTATTGAGGGGGCTAAAAATAGCCCCATTCGATTGGAAATTATATATAGATATAGCATGGTGCTGTTCGTTAAAAAATAATTTCTTACAAGACTGTAATCTGAACAGAAACTAAACGTAACTCATTCGGTTGAAGATGGCTTAACTATATATTTTATAGGGCTATTTTTCAGTGGATGCTGATAAATAATGCGCATGAAAAGGGTAGCAATGTCCGTGGTCCTAAATATAAACTTCTTACATACATTATCTATATACTAAAACTCAGCGGAAAACACTGTTTACGAGCAGTGTAATGTCTTAAATGCCCCTTGGTGTCTTCTTTGTTTTCCGTTGTCTTACCTGTTTGGTGCAGTTAACTGACTGAAATGCCCCTTATGTTAGTCTTTGCAGTGCTTCTTTCCATTTTGTACAGTATTGCATCGGGTCTGCCGTTTCTATCCACCTGTCCATCATCTGTGGTTCTTTGGTTTTTAAACCCCTGCACATTTTTTAATCAATTTTTCCCCCAACAACCAATTTCTTTGTAATTTTTTATGTTTTTTTGGACCACAAAGCATGTGTCGGTTTTAACTTCTGACAATTTTAATAATTTCTTTTGTCCTTTTGTCCTGCAACCTATTTGTTTATTATTTTTTGTCCAAAAACCAATTTGTTTATCCACAGGGTAAAACACTCGGTTACCGTTTATTAACAGTAAAATGTCAGAAGTGTTTGAAAGCAGAGGACAAGTATTATCTGCCCTCCTTGTTTCCGTGCCCTTCTTCTGTTTGTCTGGTCACGGTTAAACTACGTCAATATTTTATATTATTATTCATTTTTGTCTTATTATCTTTATAAAAAAACAATATAAAATGTTGATGTGGCTTAACCGTAACCACACAAAATAGGAGAACATAAGAACAAGGAGGGCAGACAATCCTTGTCCTTTGGGGTTTCATATAGATAATAATAAAATAATAACATGAAAAGGAAAGACAACCCACTTTCGGACAAGGATTGTCTGCCCTCCTTGTTCTCATGCCCTCCTGTTTTGAGTAATCACAGTTAAATAACGTTAATATTTTATATTGTTTTTTTATAAAGATAATAAAACAAATAAATAGTAATATAAAATGTTGATATGATTTAACCGTGACCATACAGGAAGGCACGGTAACAAGAAGGGCAGACAATCCTTGTCCAACCCGAAACGATCGGTTACTGTTTATTAACAATACAATGTCAGAAATGACCTTCGTTGTTGCTTACTTTCCTTTTTGTTGTTGCCCCCATTTCTGCAATGAAAAGACGGTAATGCCCCTCTTTTTGCCTGGAATCTTCTCTATTCCTTTCCCCTGCCGTTTCAGTGATTTTTTTTACCTAGCCCACGTGTCGGTCATCGTGAGGTTTGGTTATTAGTTTATACCCACTTTGCTTTTGGTTCAGTTTCCCATACCAAATTCTGCATTTCTATCGTTTTGCAAGCTGTGCGTGTTCCTTTCCTCTGTCCATTCCCGCCTTCGGTCGTCCCTTTCAAATCTCGCTTTGTGTCTGTTTCAGCTCTTTGTTTCCTCACTCAACACCGTATCAGTGTAAGGGTTTTCGGCTTTTGATTTTTCTTTTGTTTGAAACTGAAAAGTTTGGTTTTGATAGATTCGAAAGATTACAAAAGTTAAATCTTTATTTGGGTGAATTTTTAAACCCAGTTTCTCTTATGGATTTTCATTGGTGGTTAAATTGAATTTGGAGGTTTTTATGTGGTCTCAGATGGAAACGATTATACAAGGGATGCAAGATATAAACGGGGTGGAATGTTTTCTGTTCATTTTTTTTTTTTTTTGAAATCATTTTGGGGTTTTGTTTGGTTTTGCTAATTACGGGCTGTTGAACCCAGTAATTTGTCTACACGATATTTTGTTTGGATTAAATTTTAGGTTCTCCAAATCATAAGCTGCGTTTTATTTTGATTATATTGCTTCTTATGTTTATATCAATTTGGTTGCCTCTTATGTTTATGATGGTTCTGATATAGCAATTTGATTAAATTTTAGGTGGCTGACAAGTGTTGCACTGCTCAGATTCCTTTTGTTTAAAACCTCTCAGGTCTTGCAAGTTCTTACTGGTTATTTTTCCCTTCTTTTTCAGCGTGCGTTTTAAATTTTAAATTTTTTTTTTTTTTTGGGTTGTGTCGTTTGATTTAGTTCTTTTTTATTTTCAGGAAGCGATGATTGTCGTCCTGCGCTCTAGCAACTATAAAGATCACAGCTTTAGGTACGCTTACTCTCTGATGAATATCCCAATTTTAAGTCTTAATTGATTTTTGAGTGAAGTGTTTTATGGTTTTGTTGATTTGGCTGGTATGTTTTCATTTGTTTGATTAAAATTTAATTTGGGTTATTGGGTATTTCTTGATTTGAATGATTTCTAAATATTGTTTCTCCCCCAGTTTATGATATGGATAACTGTTGTTGGATAATAGTATGAGCTCAGTTATATTCTTTGAACCAATGACTGCTATTCAATTTGTTTTTTTCTGTGTCTTTTTGAACTTTCATAAGTCATTTAATTTTTCTTAATCAATATTTTGTTTAAGTCTTTACTCCTGCATAGTCATCAAATTTTGATTTAAGTTAGCTTATCTTTCCTTATTTATCTACATTACTTACACAAGATAGTATTGCTATATAACTGATATCTGAGAAATTAATATTTTTACTGATTTAATCATTTATTTTAAGACTTGACGATAACAATTTTTTAACTCATACAAGCTATGCTTGTTTAAGCAGAGATTTAATGAAAGACATTGAGATGACTCCCATCCTTGAGTTACGGCCGTATATAAAGGCTGAGAAAATCAAAGCTCGCGTTTGTAGAATATGGCAATCAACAATTCTCGGAACTACTAAAAAATACACATCTCTACACTGCATTTTGCTTGATGGGACGGTGAGAAAATATTGTTTTATTATTTTGATGAAGAATTATAACAAGAATGATTGACTAGCCAATTAATATTTTTGTTTATCATTCTTTGTAATATATTCAATAATGAATCCTAACTGTATACAGATAATCATAACACATTGATATATATTTTGTCATTAATTTTACATCATTATTTAATTGTGTATCCTGTAATTTATTTAGATTGCAAGTAAACATACGAATTAAATATTTTTAGGTGAACTTCACACTTTGTGATGAACAATACTGGTTGCTCACTTTTCCTTTTTGATTCGGACATCCCAGAAGTTAATGCATACAAGTCGGTGTAAGTATTTCTATAGCTGTTAACACAATTAAACTCTTTTCACTGTTGTAAAAGCTAAAGAAATATTAGTTTCATAAAATTATTCAAACAGTTTCACATTTTCAATCATATAGGTTTGCAAATTGTAATGAGCCTATGAAAATATTGGCCCCTCCTCCAGACAAGTAAATGAGCCTGAAATTTTACACACAGCCAAGATGTTCACAATTGATGAAGTCGCTTTTCTAGATCCTGATTTACACAAGGTATAAAATCTAATTACATGTTTTTAACTCATCTTAAAAACATATGATTGCATTTTTACATTTTTAATAAACATTGTATACATAATTAGTATTCCTTGTACAAAACTATTACAAGCTGTTTTGCAAAATGATACGTTTTTTTTGTAAAGCGTGTGTCAAGTGTTTGGACACGTTATCAATGGTGGTATAGTGTGTATGCCAACTGTGTAAAACAAATGCATAAAGACTTTGACAACTGAACAGCTGATCTGCCAAAACATCCAAACCAAATTCCAACTCCTTGGTAATGTTTAACATGCATTCCTCAAACTTTGTCATAAATTGCTTTAAATATTTGTTATCCTTATCTTTTATTCATTCTTTATATAATCTAACATTTACCAAATCTTTTTTTTCACATTTTTGACATTTTTTCTCATATTTGTATGCACATGGTTTGAATACATTTATGAAGAATGAAATCAGGTCAGATATCCTCACCCTCATTGATTATTTTTCTCGCTGTTTTTCTGCAGCTGTTATCCAAAACTTTGTTAGATTGATACTTAGCTTAAATTTTGTGATGTTAAACAAAAAATTCTTACCTTTCCTGCTTTCACGTTATTTAAATAACTTTCAAATACTATGTGTTCAACAATTAAATCCTTGTTCAAAACATACTTACTGCAGCACAGATTTACCCTTTTTGTACAAAATTGGTATAGCTTATGCACTTTTGATCATGTTATCTTCATTACTTAGTGACTACAATCTGCTTCTTTTCGTTTACACTTGGTCAAATTGTTCCAGTATTGGTTATGGTCTTCACATATACTCTGCTTTTCTCACACGTTAATATGGCTATCATAAATCCAAACTATTAATAAACTTAATAACCAAGAATTTTGTTGTAGATTTAAGTTAAAAAACAAACACTGATCTTTCTGGCTTTATCAATGCTTTCTTCTGTTTTATTTTTATTTGTATAAGTTGAATTCAAGATTATTTTCCCTCAAGCAGTTTCCTTTTTTTTAATCTAGGTATAAAGTCAATTTGGTTCTTGAGTATCACACCATTGAAATCAATGCTCTCATAATTGGAAAATCTGGTGAAAAGCTTTTTGGTGTGCCATGTAAAGACTTAGTACTGAATCAAAGATTAGTTTTACCAACAACAGTTACCAAACGAGTTATTTAAATATAGTTTGTTTTCTTTTCTGCAACTAGGTTGTTTTGACAGTGTAGAACCAAAACTTCATCTGGTGCCCTAAAAAATATACAGTATGGTTCATCAGCATATGTAAAGAACTCTTCCGGATGTTTTATGGCATGCAAATAACTTTTTTTACTCAAAACTTATCAATATTTTTGCATGTTCATACACCAGCACTTCTTAATATTTTGTTTATCATTTCTGGTTCTGGTTAAAAACAACTACAACTACCAGACTGTTAGATGAATGTAATATTTTTTGCATGTACATAGACCAGCATTTTGTAATTTTTTGTATCCAAGTGCTGGTTTCAGTAGAATGATAGCTATAACTACTAAACTATGACAAATGGATGTAATATTTACCAATGAAGTTGTCCATATTTAACTGTTTATCTCTATAGTGTTTCTAATATTTTTGTTATCAATGGTATTAATATTTTGTTACATTGTTTTTAAACCCGCGGCAACGAGCGGGCGTTATACCAAGTGATTATACTATGCGGTACATAGCAAAAGGCCCAAAGGCAGGATTGAAGTTGCCATATGCTTTGGACACCTAGCAACATACGTTGGACTAGACCTGTAAACGGGTCGGGTTTATTGGGTTTGGGTCGGGTTGAACCCGACCCGTTAAGTTAATGGGTCACCCGAACCCAACCCGTTAAGCTAACGGGTCACCCGAACCCGACCCGTTAAGCTAACGGGTCACCCGTTTCATCCGTTAACACCCGTTAACAATTATTATTATTTTTTTTTTTTGCATAAAGTTTATTTTTTGTTCTTAAGACTTTACTAAAATTACTAAAATATCCTCAACTAACGGGTGCTAACGGGTCCTAACGGGTCTAACGGGTTGACCCAAAGTGACCCGTTATTTAACGGGTTGTTAACGGGTTCACCCGTTAGCGACCCGACCCGTTAAGCATCCACCCAAATACAAATATTAACGGGTTGGGTCGGGTCGGGTTAACGGGTTGGGTCCAAAATGCCAGGCCTACGTTGGACACCCAAATCACAACAACACCGATATCAAATATAATTTCCAAACATTAATGTTATTTGTTATTTAGTATTACGGTCTAATGATACTTTTTCAACTAATATGTGTGTTCTAGCTCCCCCTGCTCTCCAAAAACACCCTAGAGGCGCCGCTCCCCCCTTCCCAAACCCAGATTCCTCCAAATCAAGCCTACCTTAACCTGCCAGCCCTTCCTCTTGGGTGGGGTTAGTGGCAACCTCATCTCCTCCTTCCTTTTTCCCCTTCTCCTTCTTCCCTAAGCCCCATCTTCTTCCTATTCTTTTTCTTTGGCCCCTGTTTTTTTGTTGTTTTGCTTTGAGCTTGTCTCATTTTCCTTGAGCTTTGTCACAATTTCTTTGAGATTTGTCTTAATATTTGGCAATTGCATATCTGAGTTTCAGGCTTTTTCCTTCCCAAATTGTTGCTCCCAGTCGCGAGCTCCTGCCCACTTGGTTCAACTATTCGACTCCTTGTGCTCTTCCTCTATGGTCTTCGGTTGGAGGAGTCCCTTGGGATTTCGGTGGCTATTAAAGTGCATTTTGTACTATTTGGTAGGATTATAGGAGCGCTTTTTGCGCAGGTGGCTTGCCCACTCTCATTTTCCGTTCATTCTTTTAGTTTGTCGGTTCTTCTTACCAATGGAGGCAGCTTGGCGATCGTGGTGTGGCTGTTTTGGTGGAAGCAGTTGTTTCTCGTTTCCAGATCTAGGGTTATCAGTTTAGGTTGTACCTTGGGCTCAGCTTGTTTCCTTTACTTTTGTAATGGGTTGCATTTTTACTGTGTTGTGGACTATTTTTGGACTAATCTCACTTTGTATTAGTGTATTTTATCTTTAATGAAATTTAGTTGTTTGACCGGAAAAAAAAAAAAAAAAAAAAAAAAAAAACCTAACATGTGTGTTCTGAAATATAAGTGTTCCTCACAAACAATGGTAAAACTCACATTATTAAATAGTGCGCTAGAAAGAGTTACAGTTTTACTTGTTGACATGGTTTTATCGTGTTTGATTTAAAATATCGACGCACTGTCATCTCGATAAGTTTAAGATGGCCCGTTAGATGTAGCTTCCGCTCAACACTACAAACTGTAAAAGGCGGGCTCACGTTAATCACGCCCTTCGGGCTCTATAAAAACACACACCTCGTTCCTACCGTTTAAACACTCACCATCAAAACGAAATCAAACATTTTAAGGTTGGCCAAAAGAAGAAAGCCAGTATTCAATGGCCTCACTATACCCTCTCAGGCACCCCAGTTCAGGTCGAAACGATGACGTTTCCGCCGACCGCCAAGCCTCCCGGCTCCGCCAATACCCTCTTCCTCGGCGGCGCAGGTTCTTAATTAACTATTCAATTAATTTGATGATAAAGGAACTAATGATAGTTTATTGGGTTTGCATGCTTTTGAGTATACGTTAGAGGTACTGTACTTTGCAAGTGCTAACGTGCGCAGGGGTGAGGGTCTGCCGATCGAGGGCAAGTTCGTGAAGTTCACGGTGATCGGGGGTACTGGAGGATAACGCCGTGCCTGTCCTCGCCGTCAAGTGGAAGGGCAAGACGGCCCAAGAGCTGGCGGACTCCGCCGAGTTCTTCAAGGACGTCGTCACAGGTAAAAATATGACTAGCTAGTTTAGCTTAGAACAGTACCCTACGGTGGCATCAATATGTAGGAAAATGCTATTAACACACTCTTTTTATCTCCCACACTTTTTAAAAAAAAAAATTGTTATTCATCTTCTTCAATTTATTCAATTTAACGGTCGAAAATTGAGATGAGTGTATAAAAAGTAAAAATAGGTGTGTGAATAGCAATACCCAATATATATATTGTTAAAAACAACAAATGTAGATGACTTTCTAATACTATGTTTGAATGAGGGAAATAAATTTAGAATTTTAACAAAAGTTATAATTTATAAATTGATATGCACAAATTTTTTTATTTAGATTTATAAACATAGAAATTTATAATGTCCGCCTGCAAAAAAAAAAACTTGGAATTTGGGACTTCCAATTCTCAAGTTTAAATTTCATATAAATAGGTGTCAATTCCAAATTTCTATATGTATAATGTGAGAGTTTAAAAATAATAATTTCCATATTCAAATTCCATTTTTCTTTTATGTTAACCCAAACAAGAAAATTCATAAATTCTAGAAAATAAAACTCCGTCATTTTAAAATTCTAAAAAATAAAGCTCTGTCATTTTAAAATTCTAAAAAAATAAAATTCCATCATTTTAAATTTTATTATGATCTTAAATTTCTTCGTTCAAACAAAAAATAAGAGAATTCGAATAATGTGTGTCGGGAAAATCTTTTTTTTTTTAATTCAATTTTTTTTAATTTCATTTATTGACATGATTTGTTTAATACTTTGATGAGGACGCCAACAAATAAGATCAGAAATAAATATAAATAAGATTGATTTGAAGTGTCTGATCAGTCAAAGTTTCACAGAGAATCTGCAATCTGACCCAAATTTCGGAAAAAAAAAATATTTAATGGGATTGGATTTGGAACTCTGATGTAGTATAATTCGTAGATAACATATGGGTATTAAAATAGGAGGTAGATTGTCTGCCTTCTTGTTATAGTGTCTTTTCCATTCCCTTCTATTGATGCAGTCACGGTTAAATCATATCAACATTTTATATTTCTATTGTTTTTTGTCTTATTATCTCTATAAAAAAAATTAATATAAAATGACACACCCCATCCCGAAGGAGGGCATGCTGGCCGTCACGTGAGAGTGACGTAACCATTTGCACAGTACGGAAGCTTTAAGATACAATTTAAATTGATACACCCGAAGGTGAGTCCTAATTTTGTCCAATCTGTCAGAACACCGTCGAATTCCTCGTAGTCACCACACCTTTGTGATTCCTGAACCTGGAGGGGCGCAAAACCAAAATTGAGTGGGTCAGTAAAACAATTCTTTTCCAAATCCAAACATTTCTCAAAACGTTGTAACCCCTCTCCGTAAAACCTGTATACTTTCCCAGAAATGTAAAATATAAATATACATATATATTCTCAAAACTTCATTTTTACTATCTCAACATTATCTCTTTATCAATCATGCCATGCCATGTCATCTCAACATTTCTCATATTAATTATGCCATGCCACATCATCTCAACAGTAATAAGGTATGAATGCATCAACATAATCATATCAGGTGCAAGAAAGTAATCAACCGTAGGCCCTCTAATAGCCCTATACGGTTGAACCTAGAGCTCAAAATCTATCATTATCACTCTACCGGAGTCACCTCTGTGACCCGTCCGGCCTTCTGCACACAAGTTACGCTCTAGTGCTTCTCATAAATCATTTGTGCACATAATCTAAGGTCACCCACCAGTCGGAATCTCACTAACACTCTCGCGACTGGTCTGTCGTACCCACTCCGCGTGGACTGTACGACTAGCATCTACTTGGATCCAAGGCGAGCGTGCGATGCGGTGAATACTATAAGCACTAAACCATGGTGCAGGATTTGAGCTCAATATATATCATCATCATCATAACAGTAATTAAATACTCATATGTGCGTCCACCGCACCATTTCATACATATGCATCATAAATCAATTCTTACCTGTGCGTCCACCGCACCAATTCATACATATGCATCATATATTAATTCATGCATGGCATTTCAACTCACATTTCTATATACTTTTCATATCAATTCTATGCATGGTATTTCACTTCCCGTTTTTCCACATAACTCATATGCATTTCATTTTAAACATAATTTCATGCATTTTCAATTTCTGGGAAAACGTTAAGTATATATATATATATACGGAAAACAAAACTGCCCACTCACCTGGAGTTCGTCCAACAACTCCCTAGCACCACACATCAAGGCGTCACGACGATCGCCGCCTAGAATAGTAATCAAATCCAACCTCAGAATTCATATCGATAGAATATATAACTTATATAAAATACGTCACTACGTAGTTCGATCCGGAAGATCTGCCACTCAGATTTTAAATCCATAACTTCCAGAGGTCCACAATATATCTCTAGGATAACATCCTAAAATTTCATTACCATCCAACGGTCGGATCTCCGTCAATTTCCAAAACTAAGTGACGGTTAACATTTTATATTATGGACTTACAATTCCAATTCCGGAAGATCCGTAACTCGGATTCCCAATCCGTAAGTTCCAATAATCCTCAAATATTACGTATTACAACGTATCAAAGTTTGGTGACGATCCAACGGTCGGATCATCAATTCACATTTTCACCTAAATGTGAAAACTATAAAACGTTATTTGAACACCTAACCAACAATCTTCAATAACTTTCTCATACGGTGTTCAATTTAGGTATATGAATATACCACAGTGATCTACTCGACGTCACGGACGTCGACATATTTTTAAAATAATTTAATTTTTATTTTTTATTTTTACTGTAGCACCTTCTTCTTCCTTGGGTCGCCGGACTGGTTTTTCCGGCGGCCGTTTTCTGGGCAGTTTTTCAAATTGCCATAACTTTGTCATTTCTCAACGAAATCAAGTGATTCAAAAACGAAAGTTGTAGCCCTTGAAGAGACAAAGAGAATGGTACCTTTCCCAACACCTAGTTCGCCGTAGTTTGGCCGGAAACTGCCTCGAAAGCCTCAGAGGTCGCCGGAAACTGGGTATTTTTCAAATGAGTATAACTTCTTCAATACTCAACGAAATTGAGTGAAACAAAAAGGAAAGTTGTAGTACTTGACGAGACGAAGAGATTGATACCTACCTCGACGCCTAACTCGCCGGGGATTCGCCGGAAAATGCCTCGAAAGCTCCGGCCAAACTTTGAACTTATCGATCTCCGTGTTCTTACGTCCAAAAACTTCCAACGAAGCACTCCGAGCTTCCTTGGAACCTCACTAAGCTCACTGTGAGCTTGGATTGTCCTAAAACAAAGTCAATTCGAAGATCATGAACAGTGCACTTTCACGGGGAGTTTAGAATCTAGGTTTTCCGAAGTAAAACTTACCTGAAATTGGTGTCTACGTGATCGTGGAGTCTCCAGGAGTTCGATGGTGGTCTTAACTCCGTCGTTGGTGGAAGTTTAAGGTTGTTTTGTGGTTGGTTTGTTCGAACGGAGAAGAAGAGTGACAGAGAGAGAGAGATTCGTGAGGGAGGAGAGAGAGAGACAGTATGCAGAAAATAGGGAGAGGATTGAGGGGTGTGGGGATCCCACATGTCCAACTCAATCCAAATTGTTAAATTTTCGCCCCTTAGTCCCGTTTAAGGGCATTTTCGTCTTTTCATGTCCTCGGAATTAAAATTCCGGGACGGGCTGTGACATAAAATGTTAACGTGGCTTAACCGTGACCGCACAAATAGGAAATGATGCGATGGGCACCATAACAGGAGGGCAGACAATCTGCCTCCATTAAAATATCCATGTACTTGGCCTAGAGCATGATATATACTAGCCTTCACGCACGCGTTCACACATGTATATAAGACATTTTTTAAATTACGGCATTGTTTGGACCCGTTTTTACACCATCGGCCCGAGTAATCGAGGTCGTTGAATGAACTGAATTTTAGACCGTTGAACGACAAAGTGGTTGAGATGATTTTCAATTATTATTGAGGAATAATATTATGATTTTAATCATGGTATTATCTCTTAGTAATATATTAAATTATTTAAACCTAATATTTGTCTAAATCCCCAATTGATTTGGATGATGATGGAATATGGGGATATGCATTAAGGTATGGCATCAGATAACAACATGCAAAGATATTGGGGATACGTTTTGCATATGTGGTATTGCTTTGGCTACGTGACACGTGCACAATTAGGACTCCTATGGAAAGTGGTATTTGATGGAAGATGGCATCTCAAGTGATTAGCTAAATATTGCAATTAAATTGCATGCATGGTTGCACCTGGACAGGTGTCGTGGGAAAGAAAGCATTATAATTTCTATTGGGAGTCTTGGCTATGACTAACAGCTTAATGGGATAAAGCAAGGCTACTTATATAGTCATCAAGATAAGAAGCCTAGGTGGGCTAGACTTCTAATGTGATGTGATAAGACTAGATAGGTTTTTATCCTATTTGAAAAGTCATGAACAACAATCTGAAGGATGTGCCTTGGCTCCTGATGCGGATCAAGTTCAGTTCCACAAATTAAAGTTGCAGTTGGACTTTACGAAATTATCTGGCCGCACCACACAACATTTGCTCCTATAAATACAGAGGCAGTGGCAACGGAAAAGCCCCCTCCCATTCAACATACAAATTGCCCTGCGCAAACTCTCGCTCTACGCAAAACCTCTCAACAACCTTGAGATTTTTATTTTCTTTTTCCCCGACATACCTTCAGTTTGGATAAACAGCACTATGGAGGCAACCGGCAAACATCTTCAGTTTGGATAAACAGCACTGTTGTCGTAGAATCAGCCGACCGTGAAGCACCTTCAGTTTGGATAAACAACATTGCAACAGGGTCGACTGGTTATCTATCCAAGTCTTGGTCGAGAAGGATTTTCGGATCCTTATTGGCAGAGGTCATCTCATCAGCCTTCTCGGCGAAGTGAGGTGTTACTAGGGGTCGTCACATTGAACGTCGAGTTGTCTTATGATTGGATACTCACAAGTAGGTTTTAGAGTTCGGCATTCTGACGGTCGAACCATGTTTACCATCAAGACATATATTTGTTTTGAGTATCTGTGCCCCTATACTTTGGTGTCGATTCGGCGTGCTTATACTCTTACGAATATAATCACCGTGACCGAATCCGGCGCCGACGATTTGTGAACTTCGCAGAACTAGTAGCCTTGTCTTTAGGCTCTAGAACCCGAAGGCCGAGAATGTTCCTTCCTCGGCCGCAATCGCAAGATCGAGAAGTCAACCGCGGACCCAACGCAACATCAACAAATTTTACTCCTTGGCCGACAAGTTGGCACGCCCCGCATACAACTGAATGACGTAGTTAGCTTACTAATTACTCGGCATACGCACCACGTAGGTTTAGTAGTTTTTAGGGTCAACATGCATGCTACGCACGACTTATACATTTTAAATGTATTTATATGCGTAAATTGACAAAAGGAAAGTTAAATATTTGAAATAAATGAATAATTTTAGATCATGCTAGAAGACACCTCTCATAAACCAATTAAAGCAGTTGAATTCATATAATAAAATCGATTTCTATAGAATTTACATTAAGAATAGAGAAAATAATATTTAATAAATAGAATCACATTATTGCTAACTCATTGTAAGGCTAAGACCACCACCTCCCCCTTAGTGTAGATAATATCGTTTGTTAAAAAAAATTGACAATTAATTTAATTACATTATTATCCGTGTACGAAAAACCTTTTTTATAAAGAAAATAATATTTAATAAACAACTTATTGAATCACATTATTACTAATCTATTGTAAGATACTAATTAAAAAAAAACTTTACTAATTTATAATTGGCACTACACGCCTCTTAAAATATTTTGAACACAATAGTCATCATTTTCCTTATTTTTTTATTATATTTTTCTTTCTCCTTCACGTGGGTACCATCAACTTTCACATAACCTTTCATTTTTTTTAAATTCTTTTCTCTCTTCCCACTTATATTTATATTATATTTTATGATAACCAAATTATCAAATTAGCCCTGCATTATTTGATATATTATATTTGGTTGCTTTTTGATTTTTTTGGTTGATGGGCAATTTTATCCTATTTTATTTTTGTCAAATGCGTGACCTCAAAGTTTTTGTTAGCACACATGACCCCAAATCGGGGCTATCTAGTTACAATTTAACTTTGTTCCTCCATGTAAAAAATGGGTAGAGGAGTAAAAAAGGCTGGAGGTGAGAATGGGAAGGAGAACAGGAACAAAGTAAAAATGGGAAGGAGAACAGGAACAGAGTAAAAATGGAGAAGTGAAAATGGGATAAGGAAGTCGGCTGAAGTAAAAATGAGAAATAAATGAGGTTAACAAATGTTGGCGGTTGTATTCGCCAGGACATTGAAATTCGATAGATTTTTTAAACATTGTGTCAGTTATATCCGCCAAAAAATGAAAATCTGACAGACTTTGCATTATTATGTCAGACGGCGCATTTATGAAAGTTGGATGGAAGATATATAAATGTCAGAGAACGCATTTATGAAGGTCAGACTAGTGTCGGTTATATCCGACAACCTACATATTTTGTGTCGGTGTTAGCCGACACAAACATCCAAAAACCGCCACAAAGTTTTCCTCCGTCGGTGTTTGTGCGCTTTTAATTTTTTTGAGTCAAAGGCGCGGGAAAAATCCGGCCTAAATTTTTTTTTCCTTTTACTGTCGGTTATATCTGACAGGTACGTGAGTAAAAAAAAAATGAAACCATATGTTTTTAAATACCATTTTAAATTTTACCACATAAACTAAAATATTTTAAATAAAAAGCACCACACAAATTTAAATATAGTCTAATGATTACTTAAAAAGCATAAAGTAAATTATAAAACTATTCCATTTCATCTTCTATTAGGTCATCGGCGGTATTGACAAAATCAGGGAACTGGGTAGGCAACGGTAATACTTCGTGAAAAGGAGTCTCTTCCACGCCAACCCTTGTATGCAAATTTTCATTGTCAAGTAAACGATCATCTAAATCAGGTATGACATAATCATCAAGTGCATCGTTATCCTCTAATACGTCAAATAAATCTCTCGGCTGCGTTCGAACAACAACATGCCAATCTTTTTCAATTGTGTCCTCCACATAAAATGCTTGTAATGCTTGTAAAGCTAATATGAAAAGATCCTCTTTAAATCCCAATCGATTGAAGTTTACTAAAGTAAATCCATATTGATTAGTCTTCATACCTCTTGGACTTTCACTATTAACCCATTCGCACTTAAACAACATCACAGCTCGACCCCTGTCTCCTGCTTCAGTAGGGCCACAATATCTAACCTCAAACATAGCCATGACTCTGCCATAACAATTCACTTGCCCAATTGTACCAGGGACATTTGTAGGTACAAAGACACCATAATTTTGATTCTTGTATTTATCGTCTACATATTTTGTACGAAACTGAACCCATGAAATATGTACGAGAGCATCGTTTTCTACATTGCCCAACCGAAGTATCTTTCTTTGGTTTTCCAAAGTAAATCTCAAAGTACAAAGTTCTTCAAGACATTGTAAACCAGTCCACTGCCTTGGTGCACTACGATGCTCTCGTCGACCATTAAAAGATGTGGTTTGCCTTCGAAACCTATGATCAGCAGGAAGAAAGCGTCGATGCCCTAAATAGCAAATCTTACGACTCGCCGGCAAGTAAATAGATTCTTTATCATGCATACAATGTGGACATGCTTTATATCCATGTGTACTCCATCCTGATAACATTCCATAAGCTGGAAAATCACTTATAGTCCATAGGACGGCAGCCTTCATCGTAAATTTTGGTTGGAATACGCATCATAAGTAGGAGTGCCCACATCCCACAACTCATTCAACTCATCAATCAATGGACGCATATACACATCAATCTCTTTACCCGGGCTGCGTGGTCCTGGTATTAATAGAGACAACAACAAATTTGGTTACTTCATACACATCCAGGGAGGTAAATTGTAAACTGAAAGCACCACAGGCCATGTGCTATGGTCTTGCCTCATTTTTCCAAAATGATTAAATCATCACTGGCCAACCCCATTCGGACATTTCAAATTTCTAATCCAAACTCCGGATATAAATTATCCAAATGCTTCTATGCTGGAGAATCTGAAGGATGTCTCATAAACCAATCCTTAGGACATTCAGTTGCGTGCCACCTCATATGCTCAGCTGTATGCTTTGACATATACAACCGCTGCAATCGTGGTTTTAAAGGAAAATACCACATAACCTTAGCTGCAATTTTTTTTCTAGAGCCATCCTCTTCATTGACATTTTTATATCTTGATTCACCACAAACTGAGCATTCGATCAACTTTGCAGTTTCTTTCCAATAAATTATGCAATTATTGGGATACGCATCAATCTTCACATACGTCAGACCCAAGTCATTTATAAGTTTTTTTTGCCTTATAACAAGATTCAGGCAAACAATTTCCATCAGGCAACATTTTTTTAATTAACTCGAGTAACGTGGTGAAGATCCCGTTCGGCATTCTTGCTAAACACTTAATCTGATACAATCTTACAACTGCCTCCAATTTTTTAAATTCCTTACAACCTGGCCACAAATCTTGATATGCCTCTTCAAGCAACTTAAAAAAAGTCTCGACCTCTTTTGGATTCCTTTCCCCAGAAATGGGCTCAATAGACGGCCCAATACCTTCTTCCATTAATGGTTGGACAAATACATCATTAAGAACATCATGAATACCAGTCAACCGATCTCCTGTTTCAATAGATGGCCCAACACCTTCTTCTCCAATCCCCATATTTTGCTCTCCCATGAAAGATTCCCCATGATGTTGCCATGAAGCATTTTTGTAATCTTTATCCATATCATACAACACAAGATGTTCGACAATAGTTTTTCTAATAAAAGTATATCGATTACAACATCTTTTGCAAGTACATCTAAACTTATCAGGGTCAACACCATTCGCAACTGCTTGATCCAAAAACAAATTAATTCCATCTGTATACGCTTCCAAATTTCGCGATATTGTCAACCAACTCTTTTCCATGTTTTACCACTGTACGGTAGCAAATATTACGTTGAAACTAAGATGCCTACAATCTTTCAATCCCTATCATGTAGGCATAACTATTAGAAATTTCAATCCCTATCTTTCAACCTCGAACTATCACAATTGCAATTTAATTTCCAACACCTATCACAGTAAAACAAATTAAAAAAACAATAAAAGGTTAACAAAAATATGTTTATCTACACTCTTCATTATTTATTAAATTTAAGTTTTGTATATCCTCATAGCAATTAGAGTGAAATATTTAATTAGTTAACATAATATATACCTATATTACTAATATTACCAATTTATGTTATATTAAATATTGTCAATTTAACATAAATATTTACAAATAATATTTATCTCAATTTCTTTATAACAATTTAAGTAAATCAAATAAAGTAATGGAACACAAATATTCCTAATTTATATTACTAATTAAATTAAAATCTCTAAATAAATAATCAAATAAAGTAATGGAACACAAATATTTCTAATTTATCTTACTAGTTAAACAAACAATTTAAACATCAAGAAGTTCAGTAATAAAACCTGAACTATTGAAGAATTATGTCGTCGATCTACTCTTTGTGTACTCAACCACCTAAATAAAGCCCCTACAAAATCAAATCATAAAATAAAAATAAGTCATTAAGTGCTTGATGAAGAAATAAATAGAAGATAAAAGTATGGAAGCAAAAGAAAATGAAAAACTTACTATGAGATGAAGTACTTGATGAAGAAATAAATAAAAAGTATGAAAGCGAAAGAAATGAAAAACTTACTGTGAGATGAAGAGAACAAAAAGATTGATGATGAAGAGTAGAAAATGATTGAAAATTGAAGATTGAAGACGAAGATTGAAGATTGAAGATTGAAGATTGAAGATGAAGATTGAAGATTGAAGATTGAAGATTGAAAATGAAGATTGTGGGTTGAAGATGAAGAATAGAATGAAATATGAAACTAAAAAACTTTTGGAATAAAAATATTAAACTATTAAATTTTTGTCGGTTTTAACCGACAAAAAATTCAAATAATAATGGCTAGAATACTAAAATAATAAAGTACTAAATTTCTGTGGGTTATAACCGACACCATGAACTCCAAAACCGCCAAAATATAAAATAAAAAATTCAAAATTCCTGACGGTTATAAGAATTTTGCGTCAGTTTAATCCGACAGTAATTACTGTCGGTTATATGCGACAAAAATTGACTTTTATCCAACACTAACTAAATTATGTGTCGGATATCTTTTATCCAACAGAATGCCTCGTTAACCGCCACCATCATCCGACACTTAAGCTAGTATTGTAGTAGTGAATTGATAGAATCACATTATTGCTAACACATTGTAAGGCTAAGACCACCACCTCCACTCCACCTTAGTGTAGATAATATCGTTTGTTAAAAAAAATTGACAATTAATTTAATTACATTATTATCCACGTGCGAAAAACCTTTTTTATAAAGAAAATAATATTTAATAAACAACTGATTGAATCACATTATTGCTAATCTATTGTAAGATACTAATTTAAAAAAAAAAACTTTATTAATTTATAATCGGCACTACACGCCTCTTAAAATATTTTGAACACAATAGTCATCATTTTCTTTATTTTTTTATTATATTTTTCTTTCTCCTTCACATGGGTACCATCAACTTTCACATATCCTTTCATTTTTTTTAAATTCTTTTCTCTCTTCCCACTTATATTTATATTATATTTCACGATAACCAAATTATCAAATTAGCCTTGCATTATTTGATATATTATATTTGGTTGCTTTTGGAATTTTTTGGTTGATGGACAATTTTATCCTATTTTATTTTTGTCAAATGCGTGACCTCAAAGTTTTTGTTAGCACGCATGACCCCAAATTGGGGCTATCTAGTTACAATTTAACATGTGATCTGTCCCATCTTTTACGTAGGACCATTTGAGAAATTCACACATGTGACGTTCATACAACACTTAACTGGCAGACAATACTCAGAGAAGGTTGCAGAGAATAATATTTAATAAACAATTGATTAAATCACATTATTGCTAGTCTATTGTAAGATACTAAAAAAAAAAAAAACTTTACTAATTTATAATCGGCACTACACGCCTCTAAAAATATTTTGAACACAATAGTCATCATTTTCCTTATTTTTTTATTATATTTTTCTTTCTCCTTCACGTGGGTACCATCAACTTTCACATATCCTTTCATTTTTTTTAATTCTTTTCTCTCTTCCCACTTATATTTATATTATATTTTATGATAACCAAATTATCAAATTAGCCTTGCATTATTTGATATATTATATTTGGTTGCTTTTCAATTTTTTTGGTTGATGGGCAATTTTATCCTATTTTATTTTTGTCAAATGCGTGACCTCAAAGTTTTTGTTAGCACGCTTGACCCCAAATTGGGGCTATCTAGTTACAATTTAACATGTGATCTGTCCCATCTTTTACGTAGGACCATTTGAGAAATTCACACAGGTGACGTTCATACAACACTTAACTGGCAGGCAATACTCAGAGAAGGTTGCAGAGAATTGCATTGCCTCTTGGAAATTAGCCGGATTTTACAGCGGGGAAGAAGCCAAAGCCATTGAAACGTTCCTAGAGGTCTTCAAAGATCAAACCTTTCCTCATGGCTCCTCTGTCTCTTTCACTCAATCACCACCGCATGGCTCATCAACGGTAACTAGAACTTACGTACGCATATATAATCTTTTTTTATCTTTATATATTTTATTATATAACCGAGGTGTGAAATCGAATTTGAAACCTTGAGTGCTAAAGTGAATGCTCTTAACTAACCAAGCTAAGAATCCTTTAGTGTGCATATATAATCTTGATTAATTAATTAGTAATAAGGGTTCATGTATAATAGTCTTCACTATATCTACTGCTACAGATTAGCTTCTCGAAAGATGAATCCATCCCACAAGTGGGGAATGAGGTGATGGTGAATAAACTACTCGGAGAGGCAATTCTGGAGTCAATCATCGGAAAGCACGGTGTTTCGCCTGCGGCAAGGCAACGCTTGCCCCAGAGGTTATCGGATTTGTTGACTGAAAAGCCTGAACTGTTGGGGGTTGGAAAGCCAACAAACCAAGTTGAGGTTGGGGGCAACTGATCAGACAGGAGAAATAAAAAAAAATGGTTCTCGCTAGCTATGTTATGTCCCCTTAAAATGAGAAAAGTTGTTTCTTGTTTGTTATCATGTCATGGTTTCTTTTGTTTAATGTAATAAGTAACTTTTTTATGGGTGTGTTAGCTAAATGCTTGCATTCTCCTTTTGAGGATGAGTTAATTCCCCCACTTGTAATAATGTATTTTCACTGTGAAAAATTTATAATCGAAATTGTTCAGTCTTTTAATCTTCATTTGGAGGCCATTCATGCGGAAAAATATTTGAATCGGTGATTGTTTAGTCATTTAAATGTATTTAATTAAATCAACGATTCATCATAAATATGATATTTAGTACCTACATAGAGTACTAATAAGTGAATAAGCCTTAAAAGGAAGAAAGTTTAATTATCCTATAAATTCATCACATCACATGTTGTGTCTTGGTCCGTTCGTTAATACAGAAACAAGATTCAGATTACCTCACCGAGATATTTATGAGGTTCGGCAAAAACTTGTCTACGTTCCAAAAGAAATATTGCTCTTCACCATGAGAATAACAGTACAAGTTACACATGAGTTAAATCGACATAACCCAATCTCAAATCCCTTGTACACCCACGTACTCATAGAATTTTCCCACTAGCCTCACTCTACCCCAAAAGTTCTTTCACTAGAATACTTTTCACTCTAGCTCTCTTGATTTTCTCTCAACCCATGTTCAACATTTCCCATGGGAGAGCCGTATGCTTTCCCCCTTAGATGCTTCTATGATGCTTACCTTCCAACTTTCCAAGCATAATTAATGCACAAATATTGCATCTAGTTATAGGCATACACTAGCAACTATGCCAACAACTAAGACCAAAAAATCTTAAGTTCACACGACATAGTCATCACCTAGCCTACTTACCATGCACCAAAGTCTATACCTAACCTATAGTGTACAACTTTTATTCCATTTACCATTTAATGCGTAGAAGAGAAAGCATGCACAATTGCGTGCAAGCAAACACAAACTCATAATTACTCATAAATGTATGAGCCAAACACAACATCACATACAATCATATTGCTTAAGACATCATGAAACGGACAATGTCATATCAAGTGAGGCCCTTAATAAGTATAGAATTTTGGTTGATATGTTTTCTTTTACATTTTAATTTTTATGATTATTTATAGATTGAGTTAAAGAAAAAATTTCGTGATGTGGTTAGATATCTATTTGATGTGTAAAAGAAAAAAATTTGGTGCTGTGTTTTTGGGTTCGAAACTCTTTATTTTAACATACCTAATAAAAAGCCCTTAGAGGGTCTAACATTTTGTTGCTATGTTTTCTTTTACATTTAATTATGATCACATATAATTGTGATGATGTGAGGAAAAAAAAAATCTTAGTGTGGCGGTTAGGTACCTATTTACATCCCCTATGTTTTTGGGTTTGAAACACCATGCTTTAAATTAAACAAAATAAAAACATAACTCATTCTTTTAAATACCAAAACAATTAAAATAAAACACAAAATAAATTAAAATAAAACATTAAATAAACACCATGCTTTTAAATACCCAAAAAATTAAAATAAAACAAAAAAGAGTCAAATCCAGTTTCATGGACATGGATTATGGATAAGAAGCGGAAGACAATTGGGCGATGAGAGGACCTTGGTATATCATTGCAAATTTAAAAACTTATACTATATCTACAGGTAAAATAAAATCGTAATCGGGGGCCATTCCGAATTAGGGATCATGTGTGGTGGCACCATTTGCACATCCTCATGGACGGCTTTATGTCATATGAACAAAGCAAAATAGTGGTCAAACTTGCAACATCAAGCAAAATAGTGGTCAAACTTGCAGTCATAGTTGAGAGTTAGGAATCGAACTACTCCACAGCCACAACCATATGATTGTTCTAAGATCCTACACGAATTGCAATCATAGGAGATGGAGATTTTGAAGTCAAGCTCGAAGGATCAGATGCAGGTTGTGAAATCAAGCTCGAAGGATCGGGAATGCAGATTGTGGAATCAAGCTTGAAGAATCGGAGATGCAAATTGTGGAATTTATGATCAAGCTTGAAGAATTGGAGATGCAGATTGTGGTATGTGGAATCAAGATCATAGCATCGTCGATAAAGAATATATGGAATCAAGACTCGAAGAATCTGCGATTTCATAGCTCGATAAGAGAGTGAGAGCCGCATATGTGACGATCGAATTCTACGCGAGGAGCTTTTGGTTTTTACTTGACTTTAATTTTTCCTTCTTATAAAAATATGATAGCTTTTGCTTTTTTAATCGACTTTATTTTTTTTCCTTGTTATATAAATATGATGTTTGTTTTAAACAAAATTGAACCAATTTCATTTATTAATGTAGAGCGTTTATTTCATTTATTCTCACTTTTTAATAACGTTATATTCTTATGGTATTAAATTAATTGCTAGTTTATTGTGAGGCTTCGTTTAATTTTTCATCTTTAGTATATATAATATTGTTTGTCCAAAAAAAAGTTATAGTATTAAATGTTATAAAGGAGTATTTCATAGCATTTTTAAGAAAATATGCTATTAACTACTGGTATTAATTAAAGATAAGTTTTCCAGTAGTGTATAAATGACCATATTTTATTTCAACAAATATGAAACGTTATAGCTCGAACTATCAATCTATTGTCTTAATTCCAAATCATCCATAATGAAGTTTAACTAGAAAACCATGTAACAATCTCTTAACGGATGACCTTTGAAAGAAAATTTGAAAACTTATACTGTTCGGATCATTAAAAACTTGTACTTATCGTCTTATTTATTTGTTTTGGGCCTTGATCAAGACTCTGTCTGTTGGCTTGTTCTTTTGGGTTTGGTCAATCTTTCTGTCTTCTTTTGATTAAATTAAACCCTAATGGGATTCCTTATTTTACAAGTATTGTAATTATACGTCATTCTCCATAGAATTCGAATCCTTCAAGTCAAATAATTGCGATGTACATATAAACGGGTTTATTTCTCCACTTTATTAAATATTTTCTGGTTATATTTTGTCTTCTGTTGACTTTTTCCTTCATTATCTTAGGTGACATTTGATATGTGCAATCACATCATTTGAACTAATCAGATTTTTAAATTTAATTTATTATTTAATAAACTAATAATTAAAAAAACTAATTAATTAAATGATGATCGTAGCATATGTGGAGTCTTTCTCCTTTATTTTTTTGGATTTTACAAATTTTTCAAATAATATGACTGTCACATCAGATATCACCTAAAATGATATAGAATTATGATATAAATACATGGTACGATTACTCTTTTGTCTTTTGGGAAAAACACCTGAAGGGTAGTTGGTACCAGAATAGCAATTCGTGGAAAGTCCTCCGCCTTGCCTTGAGTGACCGGTGAAACACCCTCCACGTTTTGTAACACTCCCACCTGCCTCTTCCTACTCATCAAACCTCCTCCCATTACTCAGTTTCCCGACCAATGACCACCTCTATTTAAACCCACCGTTCCCGACAACTAACCCCATCTCTCTCTCAGCACAACATATAAATTGTCAAACAATATATAAATTGTCAAATGGCTCCACCACCATCGCTCGCTGGACTCCAGGTCGGAGCCACTGCGTTTCCACCGTCCGTCAAACCTCCGGGATCCTCCAACACTTTGTTCCTCGGTGGCGCAGGTTTGTAAACTTGGCACCTCTGGCGCAATGCAAAATATACATCGGTGATTCTCATTTTTTGTTGCTTTTGGTTTTTATTTTGCTGTGTTTGCTTGGTAACGTATGTGCGCAGGGATGAGGGGGTTGGAGATTCAGGGGAACTTCGTGAAGGTCACGGCGATCGGAGTGTACTTGGAGGATAACGCCGTGCCTCTGCTCGCCGTTAAGTGGAAGGGTAAGACCGCCGAGGAGTTGTCGGAGTCCGTTGAGTTCTTCAGGGACATAGTTACAGGTAAACGGGTTTCTTCGCTGTTTGACTACTGTTTGAATTTTGACAGTAAATTCCAGTTACCATTGCAAAGTTTGTTACCTTCTCGTGTTATAATTAGCAAAGAAATTGAATTGCATGTTTTAGTGAACCCGAAAACTGATTTTTTTTTTATTATTATTATTATTATTTTTTTTTGTTTTTGTTTTTTTTGAAATCGTTGACTGTTAAGATGCGTGGGTCGCACTTTAATTTTAGAGTCATACAAAGACACGGAAAGGGATATCTCCGAATCCTTTTTACCTAATTTTTCTTCAAACAATCCGAATTCTCGAAATTTGATCAAACGGCTAAAAATACAAGCCTTTAAAAATTATAATAATTTTAGCAGTTTAATCAAATTTTAAGGATCCGAATTGTTTGATAATCTTTCTCATCAAACAATCCGAATTCTTGAAATTTGATCAAACGGCTAAAAATACAAACCTTTAAAAGTTATAATAATTTTAGCAGTATAATCAAATTTTAAGGATATAAATTGTTTGATGAGGAGGATTATGTAGAAGATATTGAAAATAATCCCTTTCCCAAAGACACAGAGTCAAAATCTTTTGACTTTTGAATATAGCTCCAAGGGTCTATCCGATTAAATTTTTTCCTTGCGTTAAAGATGGAATAAGTAATAAATTAGTTTAATTTAACTTTCAACTCTAACTTTTTCAGTCAATTGAAGATTTCAGATTAATTTAGAATATGACTTGAATTAAATAACACTCTTCAACTTTTTTTGGAGCAACATTCATTAATGTTCAACCCTATAGTTATGAAAGATTTTTTTAGTGTGTCGGGAACATAGTTTGATACATCAAGTGTTATAATACAAGTAGTTAGAATATCTTTTTTAGTCTATTAAAAGTGTGAAAATCCTCCTTACTAGGCATGAAAATACATAGTACTCATGCCCTGCATCTTAAGGCGGAGCCGTTTTAGAATAATCAGTATTCGGTAGTCATGCCAAACCTAGTCAATCCCATACCTCGCCGTTCTCTCAGCTGCCAATATAACGTTGTAACAGTCGATGGATGTTGTAGATTACTTAAATTACATTCTAATTTCATAAGTTTGTGTATGCTTACTATAGAAATTTAGTCTTGACTCGCCACTTAGAGTGAATGAATCGCTGAACATGTAGTGCTATTTTCTGGATATGATGATACTGTAGATATGACTAAAGTTTTATAGCATGGATTATGATCTTCGTTATCCCTTTGTAGGTCCGTTTGAGAAGTTCATTCAGGTGACAATGATATTGCCACTGACGGGCCAGCAATACTCTGAGAAAGTTTCGGAGAATTGTGTATTCTTTTGGAAGTCAGTGGGAATTTACACTGATCTAGAAGGCAAAGCCATTGAACAGTTCATTGATGTTTTCAAAGATCAAAACTTCCCACCGGGTGCCTCTATTCTATTCACACAATCTCCTAAAGGATCACTCACGGTTAGTAATCCTACTTCTCAATGGTTAACTGTGTAGTTTACATAGGAGTTTTGACCTCCTTGCTTCTTTTTCACCACAGATTAGCTTCTCCAAAGATGCATCCATGCCGGAAGCTACAAATGCGGTGATAGAAAACAAACTACTTTCCGAGACAGTTCTAGAGTCTATCGTGGGAAAGCACGGTGTTTCCCCTGCAACAAAGCAAAGTTTGGCCGCGAGGTTATCCCAACTATTGAACGGGTGTAAATGATATCGAAGCCGGAAATGAAAAATTGGAAACCAAGGTAAAGGAGGTTGTAGTGGAGGCGTGAAACCTGAGAGAGGAGAAATAAAACTTGGGAGTGAATCCCGTTCTATATTTAGTGAGTTATTTACATACAATATATTGTTGGCGTGAGTCAACAATAATACAATAGGAATGTAATTGTGTTTCCTAGTTTGGTTATAACTCTCCTTTTATGTCTTTAATATTCCTTGTAGATCAAGGATTGAGTATGTATATATATTTGTGTTGCCTCCTATGAGAAAAGAACAGAGAACTATATTGAACCCTAAAATTAGTTTTATCTTATATGAAGTTCGAGGAAAGTTCTATGTCTTGTTTAATTTAAGGAGAATTGATCATTTTTTATGAGAAATAACATTGTTGTTTTGTTATATGTTTAATCAAATCAACAAACATAGAGGTCGAATATCATTCGCTTAGGTTTTCCGATTAGGTCAGTTTATTTAACCTTATATATATTGTAAACATTTTATCAAATTAATTAAAGGAATCATATTTCTACGTAATATCATTCGCTTAATTAGGTCTTCCAATTAGGTTGTTTTACCTGCGTCTTCTCGTCCATGGCGTCCACTTCTCTTCACGGTCCTCAAACTTCTCACTTCGTCAAACTCACTAAATCCAATTATCTTCCCTGGCTTCGCCAGATAAACCCCTACCTTGTTGGTCATGCTCTCTGCAAATTTATCGATGGCTCTCACCCTCTTCCTTCTCTTATTCCCGACCCTAACCACAAAGCCAAAGAAGATGAACCTATTCCTCAAATTCCAAATCTTGCCTATGCTACTTGGACTCAACTGGTTGTAAGTTGTATTACTAGGGCAATTTTGGAGCCTCTTCTTCCTCTCACCATTGGATTTGACTCCCCCCCAAAGATGTTGAATTGCTTTCAATAACACTTTGCTCAAACGTTCGTGGCTAGCGAAGCCAATAATCGTTTTCAACTGCTTGATCTCTTTAAAGATCACTAAACTACTGAGCAATATCTGCAACTGCAATATGTATCTACATTTTGCTCAAACGTCCTAGTGTCAGTTTACCATTTTTATTCTTTGAATCTTTGTCACACAACATAAGTCATTATTGATTTTCGTATGTTGCATTGTGTCAGATTGTAATAGAACGAACATAGACATAAGAGAGATAAGACTGATTGCATGCATTACAAATTGTTATTAGAATCTGACACAACTCAATAAAATTAAAAATCATGTGAGTTTCAAAAATTTTATATGAGCTTAACCATGTAAAAATGAGTCTCACGGTACTGTTCAATTTAACGAAAAATCACATTTTTACACTAAAAAGTCAAATCTATTACTATTCACTTTACTCTTTATTTTGTTCTTATCGTTAAAACTCAAAATTTTCAAGCCATTTTCATTAGTTTTCTAATTTATAATGCTCAACAATCAAAATTCGCTTATAATATAATTTAGCATCAGACAAATTCTTGTGAAGAGAAAATCGTGTCAAGTCACTTGTCCACCCAAGATAAGTACAAAAAAAGCTCAATGTATTTGTGTCCCACATGAGCCAATTTTAATGGAACTGAATGCAAAAAACACGTTCTGAGTGTCATTCGTGGACGAATGACGCTGTACAGGCTCGCATACCCAATGTCTCTCAAGGTGAGTTGGACGTTTATGTTGGTACGCAGAAGTATTGACCGAGGAAAGGTACAAACGAGAATGGACACCCCAACAACCCCACCAAACTGCGCCCAGGTCCCTACCGTAGCAATCCCTCTCCCCAAAAAAGTCCTGCTAATCCGGTGCTACTCTGCTCCATTCAATCAGTGAACCCCGCTAATCCAATCACCATGTCCGTCGATCTCCCCAAAACGACTCAACAATTGACTTACAGTGTGCTCTACTTTACCAAAACTGCAACATTACACGGACCGAACTACACCAGGAGCATCGACATCTATATCAACGGTCAAAAACAGTACACGGTAACACCTAATTTCGATAAATACAAGGTGATCCCTGTGTACCCTATGATGGTTGCAGGTCCCACAATTAATGTGACAATGGCCATTGGGTCCACCGACTCCACCCTCCTCCAATAGTAGTGCCACGGACGTGTTCACAAGAGTTGAGGCCGATTCGAAGAGGAGTTCTCCTCCCCTTCCACTCCCTCATTTGGTCCACGCAAAGGACTTTATTTTTAATCGTCTTCCACATTTACATCAATCTTTTTACTTAATAAAAATTAAACGCTAATGTCAATTGTTCATGTCTATATAAACAAATATCAACCGTTAATTTATATAAATTATGTAATAAAGTTTACATATTTTAACAACTCAGAACATTGTTACAAACTCATATGGTACACCATACACGAAGAATATATAGTAAACAATGTTTATAAAGAACAATTTATTTATTTTCCACATCTACATAGAGGATTATAATAAGAACAACGTGTCTTTTACCAAACTTTATATTGATTTTGTAATCAACAATTAGTTGATGTTCGTGGCTGGAATTTCCGTGGGGAATGCTTCCTGGCCGACGAGCACATAGCTCCCCGAGAGGTTGGCGCCGGTTGATGCTTTCTGTCAGGCTTCTGCTTTACTGGCGGGCTTGTCGGGCAAAGTCTGTCGGGCAAGGCTTGTCGGGCAAGGCTGAAAGAGAATGACAGAGTTAACTTTGAAATGTGCCTTTGTGAGGCCTTAGGTGTAGGCCTTGAGGCTCACGATCAAGATTAACTTTTAATTGCTCAGGCGTGCCACTACCATCTTCAACATGGTAGATGTAGAACGGATGTTTGAGTTATAATTATATATATTCGAAAGACTATGTTAGTTATTGACAGGTGCCTTTGTGGGGCCTTAGGTGTAGGCCTTGAGGCTTCCCATAAATAACTAACTTAGTACTCAAACACATAAGGTTCCTTTTGTTGGTTATATGGATCTTATAACCATCATACTTCTGATTACCTGAGCTCAAAGAGCAGAATGAATCTAAATAGGTGCCTTTGTGGGGCCTTGAATAGGCCTTGAGGCTTCCCATCAGAACCCCTTTTGTACTCAATGTTCTTGTCCGAGAAATAGGATGAATCCAAATAGGTGCCTTTGTAGGGCCTTGAATAGGCATTGAGGCTTCCCATCAGAATTTATCCTGTACTCGAACGTTATATCGTCATCATGATATAACAGAAATAAAACTAAGTGGCAGGTCGATTACTTGCGCCCCAAGTAATTTCGGACTTCTTGTTTATCAAAGATTGTCGTGGATGGGTTAAGTCCACATCCGGTTCTTTTTTATGCCTTGAGGCCAAGGACTTTTTAGGGTGATCAAATCTTATATGCCCAAGGGCTTAGAACTTAGATCTGGCTTGAACTGTGAAGACATATTCAAATCGAATTCAAGCGCTGAGAGAGTCTTTTAATAGCCATATTACTAGAAATAACTTGGATACAACTTGAAGTATACAACATATTGCTAGGCTAATGAATGAAAAGACAAAAACAAAGAAGGTCGGGCAAGGTTTAACCTTGTCGGGCAAGGCTGATCGTCTTGCAACTCCCTATCTTTGTGGGTTAACAGAAGGTTTGAAAGCTTAGAAAATGGGTTGGGAGGTGAGTTTGCAGAAAGAAAATCGATACTACAGCAGGCGATGAACCGGGTAGCAGAGCTATTACAAAAGGTTTGTCCCGAAAGGGATGAAGGCTTGGGCTGACTACAGCTTCGTTTTGAAGGCAAATCTGGCTTTGAGCAGAGTTTGTGCTTTTGTTTGTTTGTTTGAGTGTCTTTGTTTCTGACTTCTCTTTCTCCTTTTATAGCCACCTTGGCTTGGTCTCCTGTAGCAATAATCTTGCCCGAATGCAGTTTAAAGGATAGTGACTCATCAGCTATTTACTTGTACTGCCATAATAAAGTACTTTTAGGCTGATTAGCTGGCTGGTCTATACCACTTGGCCCTTGGGTAGGTGAGCAAGTGGTGCAAATGATCTGCACCTGGTCGGGAAATGCCCTTTTTGCTTTCTAGGTCTGGGTTGAGCTTCAGGCTTTTTCTTATCTTTTTGGGCCAACTCCCTTCTAAGCCCAAAGTTTAAGTTTCAACCCAAACAGTGCCCCCTTCAATCAATATTCAGACTTGGAATTCCAGACGCCAATATTGATTGAATAGGTCTCTATTAGTACCCACGTCTTTCATCCTCGGGATTTCAACACTTTTCAACAGCAATCACCGCCTTTCTTCGGTTAATCCCATCACTTCCGAATCTCCTGCATTCTTTTTATCTCCGTAATCGAAAACTTCCTAACCTTTCAGTCGTTTCTTCCTTGTCGTTTTATTTCTAAACTTCATCAAATGGCTTCAGGATCCAGCCAAATCCACCTATCATACGAATCTTGGGAAGGTATCGCCACCTTGCGCCGTTTACTCAACGGCCTGCATCGCCCTCGAGCAGGTTTGTTTTCTGAGCTTTTCTTTGAAGTACATGGAGTACAATTGTTGGGTTCTGCATGGATTTCTCGGGTCCCTGCAGTGATAGAGGATAATATGCCCAAGGATAACTGGTTTTCTCCAAATCCCTATTTGGCTAAGTCAGGCATTTCCTCATCTAAGTAGTCGTCATATCGCCGAGGTTTTCCATTGATGAATGATCCGGCTTGGGCCCAATGGATTGATGAACTAGAGCCAACATTTAAGAAGAAATGGATGAATAATGACATTTATGAGTTGATAATGCTCTAAAAAACCACCATTATTCCCAAGCCCGAACTGCTTGCCTCATCTCTTCTTTTCTGGAATTTGGGCACAAATACTTTTGACTTTCACATGTGTCTCATGTCTCTTACTATTCTCGATATGGCTCAAGTCTTCGGGCTAAGGCCGTCGGGCAGGATAGTAGACGTTACTCAGGACTGGGCTCTCTCCTCAATTGCTGAAAGCTCAGGTTCATCCACATCCTTCCTCTCCCTGGAATATAACTCCGCAACCTTCAAGAGTTACGGGACCTCGTTCAAGGGATTCATCCCTTTTGTAAAAGAAAACTTTGGAGCAGGTTCTTCCCGTGCTGATAGAGATCAAGAGCATATGTATTTCCTTTTATACTGGCTCAACAAACATATCTTCCCCAACAAATCTAAAGGGGTAAAGGTTGATTGGATCCCCTTGGTGGAAGCTCTTCATAATTTCGATGATGTGGCAACAGGTCTATTCCTTCTTTCTCATCTTTACCACATTCTCTTCGAAATGACTCAAGGCGAGCCATTTAAGACTAACCTAAATGGACCCATATGGATGATACAAACATGGCTCCAATGGTATTTTCCAGAGTTTTGGGCTGCCAACTTAGAGTTCCCGGAAGGTGTAGCCCCTGCCCGAATCCTAGCTGAAGCTGCTCCTACTGATCACTCCACATTTGCCTGCTTTTATTTCTTCAAGGTTTGTAGGACTCGATCAGACCTGGAATGGGGTGCATCAGTCTTGAGAAGATATCCTTAGTTCTCAGATCAGGCCTTTCAAGATGCTCTTGGGGAAGATGCCACCTCTTCTTGTAGGGAAAATTTATTAGTTGCATCCAATCGAGAGATATGGCTTGGGGAGTCCGGGGCAATCGATACGATCGAGGGTTGGAGGTGTACCACCCTAACTTTTGCAGCAGGCAATGAGGCTTCAGGCAAACCATCCCCATCCCATTTTTTGACTATGTTCACTGTGGCACTTCTTTTCGTTTAGTATCTCCCTCTGAAGCGACCTTTAGAGCTACCCGACGCAGTCTTGAAGTCATGAGTCAAGCTGCCCGAAAGTCCATCATCCTTAATTTTGAATGCACTTCACTCTTCTCTTCTTGGTGGGAAGACAAATAGACCAAGAAATATGGAGGAGACTTGAGAGAGACTCATGATCGCCTGTTCGGTCAACTTTCTATTAAATCATACCCTAGCTCGGGCGAACTTGAAAATTGGAAGGAGATGATTCAAAAGAAGAATCGGGTTATTCTAATAGGTATCATTTTCTTATCTTGATTCCATAATCCCTTTTTTAAACCCTTTTAACTTTTTCCCTTCTTAACCCTGCATCCCAAGTGGATGTTGAATCAGTACCTACTGAATCCGAGGATGACTCAGCTGATGCAGCAGTTCTTCATGGAGCTGCGGCAGAGGCTGAAAGGCGAGAAACTGGAGAAAGTGGGGACGTTTCAGAAGATTCAGGAGCTGAAAAAGAAGCGCCTGAAGCCACCATCCAAGTGTCTAAGCAAAAGAAAGCAGTTATGATTGAGAACTCAGATTCTGATCCTGCATCCCCACCCAAGACTAAACGACGAATTCTTACCCCTACTAGAAAGAGTAAGAGAACCAGAACCGTCCAAACTATCAAGTTTTCAGACCCACCTGCTCCATTTGTTGAGGCGGGCAGAAAGAAGCAAAAATCTTCAAGTGAGTCATGTTCCTTCTTGTTAGGCTGCTACCTTTCTTCTTTATCTAGTTTCCTATGTTTGAACACAGGACCTCAAGCATCAAAGAAACCAACCATCACCTCCAAGGATGAACCCTTAGGAGCTGCAATGTATAAAAAGGCTGAAGAATTGAGAAACCTAACCCTTAAATAACTTGAGGTATAATCTAATGGTATGTCTGCATAATCTTTCCTGTTTTCACAAAAACCCTGAGCATGGTTTACTTGAGTCAGGCTGCAAGAAACGAAAAGCTTCATCTGCCCGAGGTCTCTTCACCACTTGCTCAAGAGACAAACCTCCCCCCCCCCCGGGTTGATCCTTCAAAGGTATACTCCCTTTCTCAAACCTTAGGTAACTTTATGATTTCTGGGGGTAATGCTTGATCTTTTCTTTCTTCTGACTTCATCCAGGTCGGGGTATCTGCCCCCTTGCCTAGTTAAGGTTCTCTTTCGATTTCTCCTTCTGTCTTGGAGGCAACTCCATCTTCTCAATTTGATCCATCCACGGGGGTAATGTTGTACTTCGTGGATGAGGACAGTAATTTGGTGAGTAACCATCCTTACAGTGATTTCCCGTACATTGTTTTGATATTAACTTCTATTTACCTCTTCCTCAGCCTTCTTCAATACAAAATCCGTCAATGGCAACAAGAACAAATGACGAACCCATAGTTCCTGAGATTTCTGTGACTTCAGAAGCAACTACTTTGCAGGTGTTTGCCTGCCCGACAGTTACTCTTGATGAACCTCCTTCATCTCCTCAGGTCGAACTCTGGTAAGGAGATATTTCCTTTCTGTTCTTCTCTTACCATCTGCTTACTAACCATTGCTGCCCTTCCTGGATACCTCTAGGGTATTGGTGAAGGTTCAGACGCAGTTTCTTCTTCCCCCGTCAGTGGTAGGGAGTCTCTTCCTCAACCAGGAATTGGTACTCTTCCTTGTGAGACTCCAAGGCTTAGTCAGGTATATTTCTTCCTCCCAAACTTCCCTTCATTTTAAACTGTATGTTTAACAATCTGATCTTCTTTTGATTTTTACAGCAAGATCTTAAAGAAACTTCTCCTCCTCGCTTGGTTCGTAAACCAAAGCTCCCCCGACCTCATTTAACTATTGGGAGTACTAGGATTGTTCATCCTAGAATGGAGAAGGCCGGAGAGCTAAAAACTGCCCCATCAGTAGGCGCTACTTCATTAGAGGAAAGTGGAGTATGAAGTCCCCTTCTTACTTCTCTAGCTTCAAAAACTGCTAAGTTGCCCGAACTGTTTGAAAAATTCGGGCAGTTCGAGACAAGGCTGAAATCTTCGAAGCATTCTTCACCTTCAGGTTTTCCAGAGCAGAAGCGAGTTTTCCAAGAATGGGCAAGGAATGATTTCTCCGCTTCATTTAGCCTTAAGGCCCTTTATGATCTGGAAAAGGTTACGAGCGAGCTTTTCAAAGTCGGCCAACTGTCAAAAACCCAACATGATTCCTTCCTCTCTTTCTTTGAAAATCTGAGGGCTCTTCGGGACCAACATAAGAAAGCAGAAAGACAAGCCAAACGTGTAAGATGTTTCCAGGAGAAGGAATCAAGTACATCTGCTCAGGTAGACAAGTTGATGAATGATGGTTCATTAACAAAAGAAAGAATTGGAATGGTGACCGCTGAAATCCAAAACCTAGATGAACAACTGGTTGTTCTCAAGGCTGAGCAAGCAACTCTTCTTGACACCCTCGAAAATCAAATCGAAGAAGTGAAGAAGACAAACTCGGAATTGGAGCATTCTAGATCTCAGCTTGCAAACAGCCACACTGTCCTAGCCGAACCTAGTAGGATTTTTACAATCATGCAGACATATCACTCCCGAATAATCACCCTGAGTGAAGATGTAAAATTATTAGACTAGGATCACTTGTAACCCCTCTCTTAGTGGAATGAACATGTACTTGTCTTTTGCTTGCTTTGCTTCTGGTCCTTGTCTAAACTTTTTTTTTTTCTTCAGGCAACTATTTGCCCCATTTTCTACCTTCTCCTTTATTTGAGCGAGGGTGTGGTGACGACCTGAGATCCATCTTTCCCTTTTATCGTACCAACTGATAACACTGGCTCCTCCATCTAAACCAGATGAATCGCGTTGATAGGAGCTTCCAGGAAAGGATTGGTATCAACCATCATACTAGCTTGTGGCTTGTCAAGTAACAACTTTCCCTTCACTATAAGGTTTTGTACCCAGTCTCTGAACTGGACACAATTGGTTATAGAATGGTTGAAGGTATAGTGTAACCTGCAATACTTTTTTCCCCTCAGCTCTTCTGGTTTGGGCATCTTTTTCGTACTGTCGGGCACAATCACCCTTGCCCGCACCAGTTCTTCATAAATCTCAGGTGCTTTTGCCAGATCGAACGAATAGCTCTGGTATTTGGAAGGTTTCATCGGGATAAAGCCTCCATCGTTCATCACAATCTTCTGGTCCTTGATGGGCTGAACTAATCCTTTTACTGTCAATGGTTTGAAAGGCGTAGTCATCTCAGCAGCACACACCTCGATTTCCTCTCTATCATGATCGTCCTCCTGCTCTAGCCCAATTTCTCCTACCTTCACATGATGAATTGTAGCTTTGTTTTTGTAGAAATTAGGAGTTTTGGACGTATGCTTCACTTGTTGTTCTTCTAGCAATAGTTTCTCATATCTTGTGGCAGCAATGACTAATTCCTGTAGCTCATTAAATTGTGTATCATAAAATCTTTTCCTCAAAGGTAATTTCAAAGCCCTTTGAGCAATTAATATGAGCTGAGCTTGGTTAACAGGGAATTGCCACCTCATCCTTGTCTTCCTGAACCTCATCATGAAGTTTTCTGTGGACTCATGCTCGTATTGTTTGACTTCAACCAGATCATTAATAGTCATTTCTGGTTCTATTCTGTAAAATTGTTCATGGAAAGCCATCTCCATTTGCCCCCAATTGGCAATAGAGTTAGGGGGTAATAGAGAATACCACTGGGATGCAAGCCATGCCAACGAATTTCCAAACAACCTTAACTTGTAGTTTGGGTTGTCCTTATATGCCACACAATGATTAGAGAACTTGAAAATGTGATCTCTGGAGGACACACTACTGTCTTCACCCGTGAATGTTGGGAATGCAGGCATCTTGAAGTTGAGAGGAAATGGATTTTATTCATCAATGTATTCAGGATAAGGCTTTTGATAAGTAATCCTGAATACTGGACGAGCTCGTGGTTGAGCATTTTAAACCACTGCCCTCCTCAATTCGGCCAACTCATCCCTTAGTTGTTGAGTAGCTGTATTATTCTGGAAGAGAAGGGCGGACTCATCCTTCGGGTTTCGGTCATTGCCTATGAATGCTTCTTTCTTTGATTTAAGCTTCCTTCAATTGATTCCCCCTCCCTTATGGGCCAAAGGGGGTGGCCTATAAGGAAGAGGTTTGTCTGGGGCCGCGGAGCTTTCTTTTTGGCTGGACTCTCCCGTTGTTATGGGCATCTCATACTTTGTCCTTTCCTGCTCGCTTTGCTTCCTGTTATTAAATGTTAACAACGGGAAGCTAGGAAACTCTTTCCCCAGGACCGACTCTATCACGGGTTGACTTCCTTCAGGAACTGTTTTTTTCTTTCCCCTATCCGCTTCTTCTTCTAATAGTGGAAATAAGGGAATGACTGGCTCACTTCTGATGGTAACCTGAATCATCCCACTCCCTTGAGCGCCTTTTGGAGTGGAAAACTCCAGATCTAGCATTCTCTGTAAATTTCCTGTTAAGGTACACAGTCTACTGACTTCCCTCTTGGTCTCCAAAGAGATTTTTTCCATACTTCTCAGTACTTGTATCATAGTAGCCTGTAATTCCTCATTCGTTCCTTTTCCTTCCGACTTCCCGGATGAAGATGAGCTTTCTAGGACCGCCTGTCCTGATAGGGAAGAAGGATTTCCTGATTGCTCTGTTATTGGTAGCAAATGTTGAGAAGAATCGTTCTTTGTACTCTTTTTGCAAAATTTATGGCCTTTTTCTTTTCTTGGACATACAAGATCCACAAAAATGCGGTCCCACCGGGCGTGCCAAAACTATGTTCGTGGCGGGAATTTCTGTGGGGAATGCTTTCTGGCCGACGAGCACACAGCTCCCCGATAGGTTGGCGCCGGTTGATGCTTTCTATTGGGCTTCTGTTTTACTAGCGGGCTTGTCGGGCAAGGCTGAAAGAGAAGGACAGACTTAACTTTGAAATGTGCCTTTGTGAGACCTTAGGTGTAGGCCTTGAGGCTTACGATCAAGATTAACTTTTAATTGCTCAGGCGTGCCACTACCATCTTCAACATGGTAGATGTAGAACGGATGTTTGAGTTATAATTATATATATTCGAGATACTACGTTAGTTATTGACAGGTGCCTTTGTGGGGCCTTAGGTGTAGGCCTTGAGGCTTCCCATAAATAACTAACTTAGTACTCAAACACATAAGGTTCCTTTTGTTGGTTATATGGATCTTATAACCATCATACTTCTGATTACCTGAGCTCAAAGAGTAGAATGAATCCAAATAGGTGCCTTTATGAGGCCTTGAATAGGCCTTAGGGCTTCCCATCAGAACCTCTTATGTACTCAATGTTCTTGTCCGAGAAATAGGATGAATCCAAATGTGTGCCTTTGTGGGGCCTTGAATAGACCTTGAGGCTTCCCATCAAAATTTATCCTGTACTCGAACGTTATATGGTCATCATGATATGACAGAAATAAAACTAAGTGGCAGGTCGATTACTTGCGCCCCAAGTAATTTCGGACTTCATGTTTATCAAAGATTGTCGTGGATGGGTTAAGTCCACATCAGGTTCTTTTTTATGCCTTGAGGCCAAGGACTTTTTAGGGTGATCAAATCTTATATGCCCAAGGGCTTAGAACTTAGATATGGCTTGTGTGAAGACATATTCAAATTGGATTCAAGCGCTGAGAGAGTCTTTTAATAGCCATATTACTAGAAATAACTTGGATACAACTTGAAGTATACAACATATTGCTAGGCTAATGAATGAAAAAACAAAAACAAAGAAGGTCGGGCAAGGTTTAACCTTGTCGGGCAAGGCTAATCGTCTTGCAACTCCCTATCTTTGTGGGTTAACAGAAGGTTTGAAAGCTTAGAAAATGGGTTGGAAGGTAAGTTTGCAGAAAGAAAATTGATACTACAGCAGGCGATGAACCGGGTAGCAGAGCTATTACAAAGGGTTTGTCTCGAAAGGGATGAAGGCTTGGGCTGACTACAGCTTCGTTTTGAAGGCAAATCTGGCTTTGAGCAGAGTTTGTGCTTTTGTTTGTTTGTTTGAGTGTCTTTGTTTGTGACTTCTCTTTCTCCTTTTATAGCCACCTTGGCTTGGTCTCCTGTAGCAATAATCTTGCCCGAATGCAGTTTGAAGGATAGTGACTGATCAGCTATTTACTTGTACTGCCATAATAAAGTACTTTTGTGCTGATTAGCTGGCTGGTCTATACCACTTGGCCCTTGGGTAGGTGAGCAAGTGGTGCAAATGATCTGCACCTAGTCGGGAAAGGCCTTTTCTGCTTTCTAGGTCTGGGCTGAGTTTCGGGCTTTTTCTTTTCTTTTTGGGCCAACTCCCTTCTAAGCCCAAAGTTTAAGTTTCAACCCAAACAGTTGCGAACACGTAACACTTAACGATGCAAAACTATTTAACAAATGCATGCCATTGTTCACTATGTAATATTCCAAGTATAAATCACAAAACGTCATACAACCTCGCCAAAACTTAATCGGATTTCGTTCAAGTTTTTGCCCTTTGGGGCTGTATATGCATATGATTCGTTGAGGTTTTTGCCAAATCTTTGAGAACAAACACTAGAAAACAAATTAAGTGTGATTGAGGAAAATCGCATACGTTAATGATTACTAACTGATGATATATATTGCACGTATTTAACAAGTTGCATGCATCAATGGTTGAGAATTACAGTATGTCCCATGTAAGTAGTGTTTAAAATATTTATGAAATTGTCAATATTTTAGGTGAAATATCCGAAAAATCAAAAATCGATATGGAAAATAGAAGATGAAATGCAAACTTCACCTTATAGCTACGAGATAGAGGTGATTTTAATTATCACATACATAAAAAGGGCTCTTCGTTAGTTACATGTATGTTGTTACAGTAATGCAAGTTTAATAAATTGTGATTCATTGTCCTATACAAATCAAACTCACGAGATTTTAGTTACACTCAACAATTATACTCACATTAATTAAAAAAAATTCAACTCATTGTACGAGCTTGTTCAAATTTATAAGAATCAAACTCAAGATTTTCAGTCATTATGTACATTCGAAGGAGATTTGGGCCCTGCAATCAATCACAGATTCACTATGCCCAGTGCCAAATCCGAATCCCACCATAATCCTGCATCAATCTGAAACAGTGATATACAAAAGTGGTTGTGGAAAACGCGTAATTAACAAACAGCTGACAACGACAAAAGATCCCATCAACCATTAATTTATATAAATTCTGTAATAACATTTACATACTTTAACAACTCAGAACATTGTTACAAACTCATATGTTACACCATACACGAAGAATATATAGTAAACAATGTTTATAAAGAACAATTTATTTATTTTCCACATCTACGTAAAGGATTATAATAAGAACAACAGGTCTTTTACCAAACTTTATATTGATTCTGTAATCAACAATTAGTTGCGAACACGTAACACTTTCAACCTAATATTTACATTCGAAGTCTCATTTGGGCCCTTCAATCAATCACAGATTCACTATGCCCAGTGATCCGAATACCACCTAAATCCTGTATCAATCTGAAACAGTGATATTCAAAAGTTGTTGTGGAAAACGCGTAATTAACAAACAGCTGACAACGACAAAAGACCCCATCAATCTGCCCTTTTGAACAAATCAGACAACTCAATATTCCCTCTCAGAACGAACCATCTCATGAAACTCCCCCCCTCTCTCTCTCCTCTCTCTTTCATGGGACCAAACGTATTTACTAAGGAGATGGATAGTCTGTCCTTCCCTTCTCATACAATTCTTATACCTTTCTATTTTTTGTGCGGTCACGGTTAAATCATATCAACATTTTATATCAATTTTTTTTATAAAAATAATAAGATAAAAAATAAATGTTGATGTAATTTAATCGTAACTGCATAAAACAAGAGAGTATGAAGAGGGAAGCGCAGACAATCCATCTCTATATACTAATCCAACAACGTGAGCCACCCATAATAGCTGTCATCAAATTATGTTGTCTGTTCAGACATTCTTGATTACTCGCTATCCACCATGTTGTTCTCCCCCTCCGACTTCGTGGATCTTGCTTACGATCCCATGAATTTGTCAAACTACACGTAGGGCAAAAATAATAAAAAAAAATATATATGTTATCCACATATCTTATTTTACTTTTCACATATTTTTTGATAATTTATGTTAGTAGATCTTCTTCAATTCATCCGATCTGACGGTCGAAAATTAAAATTATATGAAAAGTAAAATAAGTTGTATGAATATCACATTACAAAAAAACGACTGTGTTTGGTTTTTCCGGTCAATGGTGGTTTTGGTCCACATTGTTGTTATCGTGTTCTCACTTATTTGTACCAGCATAATTCAGCAGCTCATTGCAGCGAGGCAGCACTGAGCTCTTCTGATTTCTGATTCTCTCACTTGGGTTTTAATCAGATTCAAGAACCTTGATTTGCTTCTTCAAGTTTGATATTTTCAGGTGATTTCAAGCTTACCCTTTCGGTTTTTTTTTTTTTTTTTGCTTAATTTGGTGGTTTAAGCTTACCCTTTTGGTGTTTTTGCTTAATTTGGTGGTTTAAAGCTTTACCCTTTTGATTATTTTTATTACTTTATTGCTAATTTTGTTTTTTGATAAATGATAGGATAATTACACCAAGTTCATCCAAACTACGTAGGGGATTCAAACCTGGATACAAAGGGTGGGTAGAGCACACCGCTCCAGCCAATTTGGCTACACTCAGGTTCGCTTTGGCTAATTTGTTGGGTTCTTTTGTATTGGTGTTGTGATGAAATCATGAAAAAGATGGGAGAGGAGTTTTTATCAATTTCATATTATAATCTGAGCCTTTGTCACTTGTGAGAAGCTGTTTCCTTACTGTAATCCGACTTTTCCACTTGCAAGTTGCAGCTTTTGGTTTTATAATCTCAGTTTTCCAAATTTCTGCTTTTAAGACCCTCAGCTTTGTTCCCAAAGATCCCATATTTTTTTTTTTACTTAAGTCCTAGTTTTGATGGCTGGTGGGAGTGGGACTATCAGATTGTTCATAGGGGTTTCTTCGATTTTGTTTTCGATTTGTGTTTCATTGGGGTTTAATCCTGAAGATAGTTATCTGATAAACTGTGGATCTTCAAGCAATGTAACAGTTGGTGGTCGTGTATTTGTATCTGATAAGTCTGCATCAAATCTCCTTTCAGCTCCTCAAACTATTTCAGCCAATGCAATTTCAAAATCCAACTCTTCCTCCTTTGATTCAGTTTTGTACCAAAGTGCACGAATATTTGACAAAACCTCCCTTTACACATTTCCGATTACAAAACAAGGGCGGCACTGGATTCGCCTCTATTTCTCTCCTTTTGTTCATGGGAGCTACAATTCGAGCACATCGAAATTCTCTGTCTCTGCTCAAACTTTCACCCTTGTCAAGGAGTTACGAATGGAGAGCGATTCCTTTGTTATGGAATACTCTTTGAACGTAACTTCTGAAACTCTTGTTCTCACTTTTACTCCTGCCTCCAACTCATTTGCTTTTGTAAATGCCTTAGAAGTTGTTTCGATACCGGATACGATCATCCCTGAGGCTGCTAGAACCATTGGTTCAAAGGAAAATAACCAAAGTTTGACGAACAAAGCATTAGAGACAGTTTTGAGGGTGAACATGGGTAATCAAACAGTGTCTCCCCCCAATGATACCTTGTGGAGACATTGGGTTTCTGATGATTTGTACTTGACGCACAACGGTCTTCCAAGATTTGTGTCAAATGAAAGCGCTGTCCATTACACGCGCTGGCTAACAGAGGATGTTGCTCCTTCTTCTGTCTACGGCACGGCAACTAAGTTGGAAACGATGAAAGAACCTATGTTGAATGCCAATCTGACATGGCATTTCGATGTTGATCCTGGTTTTGAGTATCTGGTTCGGTTTCACTTCTGTGACATAGTCAGTAACAATGCTCAAAGTTTCATCCTCAAAGTTTATATCAATTCGTTGTCTGTTTCTGATAGTCTTGATCTTAGAAGTCTGACATCGAATATCTATGGCACCCCATATTATATGGATGTCGTGATTAGGGCAAGTGATAGCGAGAAGCTAAACGTTAGTGTTGGTTCTAGGCCAGAAATTGTGTATCCTATCATCTTTCTCAACGGGCTGGAGATCATGAAAGTAAGTAATTCTAAGAGCAGCCTTGATGTCTTGGATTCTTCTTCAAAAACAGGCTCTAAGATGAAAGTTGCTATTGTAGTTGGCTTGGCTGTTGGACTATTTACTGCCATCGTGGTGGCTGCAGTCTTGTTCTTGCTGTGCAGAAGAAGAAGAATACTAGCGCACGCCATCCATTCGAATGCAGAAGATGGAGTGTTGAATGAAACGGAAAGTAAAATCACCGACAGTACAGCGATGTTTTCTGTTTCAAAAATTGGGTATCGCTTCCCTTTTGTGGCAATTCGAGAGGCTACAGATAATTTCAGCGAGAACCTGGTTATTGGAGTTGGTGGTTTTGGGAAGGTTTACAAAGGAGTTTTGAAGGACAATACAAAAGTGGCAGTCAAGAGAGGAGCTCCTCAATCAAGGCAGGGTCTTGCCGAATTCATGACAGAAATTGAAATGTTATCTCAGTTCCGCCACCGTCATTTGGTGTCATTAATTGGATACTGTGACGAGCACAATGAGATGATCATTATTTATGAGTACATGGGAAATGGGAGCCTGAAGGACTACCTTTACGGTTCGGACTTTCCGAGCTTGAGTTGGAGGCAAAGGCTTGGAATATGTGTTGGAGCTGCCAAAGGACTTCACTATCTTCATACTGGCTCTACAAAGGCGATCATTCACCGTGATGTTAAGACTGCAAATATACTGCTAGATGAGAATCTTATGGCAAAGGTTGCTGATTTCGGGCTCTCAAAAACCGGCCCTGAGATTGATCAGACGCATGTCAGTACTGCGGTAAAAGGAAGCTTCGGGTATCTTGATCCAGAGTACTTAACAAGGCAACAGCTGACGGAGAAATCAGATGTGTACTCATTCGGAGTTGTGATGTTTGAAGTCCTTTGTGGAAGACCTGTTATTGATCCCTCTCTCCCGAGGGAAAGCGTGAATCTGGTTGAATGGGCAATGAAGTCGCATAATAAAGGGCAGTTGGAGGAGATTGTAGATCCTTGCCTTGCAGGTCAAGTGAAGCCGGAGTCATTGAGGAAGTTTGGAGAAATAATTGCAAAATGCTTGGCGGAACATGGTGTTGATCGACCTACGGTGGGAGATGTGCTATGGAACCTGGAATCTGTGCTTCAACTCGAAGGAAGTGAAGGAAGTAACGGCAGGCTATCTTCGCAAGCTGATCACGTCAACCCCCTGGAGACCAGTGTATCTATTGCAGAATTTAGCATGGGAAGTGCAGGGGACCTTGCTGGCTTCTCGATGAGCAAGGTTTTCGCCCAAATGGTGAAAGAGGACATGAGGTAAACTGCTGAAGCTAAAGAATTTCGGTTTTATTTTTTCCTGTGTTTTTCTCATGTAATATTTGGATGGTGAAAATCCTGAATGAGTGAGTAATATACGGAACCATGTGAGATTCAAGTCAGTTCTCACAAGTCTATAAATATACACTATTTGTAAAACGTTTGATGTTGTTTCTAAGGCTTCGAACTCTAGCAATCAAGGTTTTTACGCTACACTCGATTTATGAGTTTTTCCTTTCCTTCCCTCAGTCGGCAAAAGCAAATGAAAATGTCCTGATGGATGATTCCTTTGCAGAAAACGAATTAACATCTCATTTCTACAAGGATCTGATGTGTCCTTTTTATGCAGAAATGCAAGAATGATAGTGCAAGTCTCAACTTTATACTCGATTAACTTAAAGAGCAACAAGGTTCCAGACTTATGCATTCAGAATTGATAGAATCGTAGAATGTAAGTAGTCTAGTACTGATTACCACACATACGTACATAGTCCTAACAAGGTTACACCTTAAACTTTTCCGGCAAGCATAAAAGCCTTGTAGGTGACTGACCTGACCAATTTAGAGCCACCCCAAGCACCCTCAAACTCTTCAACCAGCTTTTCCGGTAACAAATCCACGCCTTGGTGTTTGGCTGTAATGACCACAGACCATGACCCTACCATCTTCAAAAACCCTTGGAACGACAGCTTCTTTGGAATGTCCAGCGGCAATGGACTCCCCTCGCATCCGAAACCAACACTCTGAAAAGGAAATGGAAGCGTCTTGTAACCATCAAAGATGTACTGGATGTTACGGTCCCAAAAGGGCAGGGTTGTGTCATGAAATCGCTTCATAATAGGATCAAATTCCGGACAAACTTCAATGTCATTGTAGCACCAAACGGCCAACACACCTCCTGGCTTTCTCAGAAGCCGCGGAACAAGATTGTAAAACTTTGGCAGGTCGAACCAGTGCACAGCTTGAGCCACAGTCACCAGGTCGACTGAATTTTCGCCCCCGATCAATGCTATTAATTCGTCGTCTGTAATGGTTAACGGTGTGTGGACATATCGAACACGAGGATGTGGCATTGCACGCTGCAACTGAGCTTCACTCACATCGGTTCCAATTACTTGTTCATAGTGCTCAGCAACCTGTTTAACAAATCAAACCACACACATTATCAATGCTCTCTTGTCAGACTTAAGACAGTCAAACAAACTTTGAGGTAATACCAAAGCAATAATCAACTTGATCAATAGTCCAAACATGCAACCATTGTATATGTTATATACCAAATTTTCATTTTATAATTTTTTTTTGACAAAGCAATATTTTAATATGCTCTAAATTACGAAAAATGTAAAGGATTTAAACTTAAATGCAGAGAAAGAAACACATTTATCGAGTATTTTAAAAGCATAAATCTCACATCAGAAAGCAAAATGATGCATAATATTTTAAAGAATCATGGGCTCTCTTCCAATTGACTATACGATCAAATAATATTCTAAATTACTCAAATTTACGGAGATTCCAACTCTAGTGTGTGGAAAAATTCAAGTCTAAGAAATGCAACAAATTGACAAATGGTGAGTGAGGGGAGAATTGCAATACTAACGCTGACAGCGGCTTGGCCGTTGCCGGTTCCGACATCCCAAGCGAGAGTGTGGTGAGGGGTGAGATCTGCTAGCTTGGAATACCATTCCGTCGGATAAGTTGGCCTGGAATCCAAGTACAAATCCGCTTGCTTATCAAACAATCCTGCCATTTCACTGCTCGATTGATCTTCCTAATTTCTGCTGCCTGCCTGCTGTGCTGTTGATTTATGGTGCTTAATCTGTATTAGCCTGCTCTTAATATCTCCGTATTCTGTACGAAACGAAGAGATTCCTTCACCAAACACAAAGTGACAGATAAGCCTGATGGATGCTAGTAATCCTAATTTTTTTGGATATTGCTAAGAAGATCAATTTTACAAACTAAATTATATGTCATCAATAGAAAATAAATACGTTAATCAACATTTAAGTAACAATCAAACCATCAACAATCACATAATTTGATTTACAAAATTTAATTTAAAAATTTGGTATTTTTAGCATTACCCTTTTTTTTTGTAACTTTGAGTTATGTTATATTAATTTGATTTTACAAATGTTTTAACCTGAAAAAAAAAATTACATTCCCGACAAAATTTTCAAAACCGTACAAATCACAACAACCAACTACTCAACCAATCAAACTTCAATACACACCAACTAAACTTTAAAATTTAAACCAACCACATACTTCAGTACGCACACCAACCAAATTATGTACTTTTCTTAATGTCGATATATTAAGTTTGTGTGATTAATATAATCTGTTCTAAAAATTTATTTTATTATTTTGATCGTTGGATTCAAATTTTATTCTTTGGATTTATTTTTTTTACTATTGGATTTGAGGAAAAAAAAAATATGAACCGTTATAACAAAATCTAATAAAGATTACCAAAAAAGGGATTTAATATGGATCCTTGATCACCAACGTCCTATCGAACGGCTCGGAATCCCCTAAAATGTTATCGTTTTGCAGTTGCTGCCCCTTGCCAATTGGGGCCCAGTTGTTTGCCACTTATCACAAATCCTCTGCCCATTGCTTTAATCTTCACGACTGATTATATATTATAATTGAATTATGTGTTGCCACAACACTCAAGTTAGTATTGTTAATTTATTGTGATAAGTAGGGTTATGTTCTTACTGATTTTTTGAAGCTCATCCTCTACTGTTTATATAGGTTTTGCGAACTAGATAGTTAAGAGGGTAGACAGAATGAGATTGAATTATATATGAGGTTAGAAGTTTAATTTACTTTCAACTTGTTCAATTAGATTATTATTATTATTTTTTAATTTTTTAGCTTGCAATTGAGGCCTCAGTTTCAACTCTCTTGTATAAAAAGTTCGATACTAATTTCTTATGACTGGTCCATAATGTGAATTAGCATAATTTTTTTAATTTGTACTGTAAATATACTACTGTGAATTTTAAAGAAGAAAAATGATTTCCCTTTTGTAAGAGAATATAAAATCTATTACTGTGTACTGTAGATAATGGGGATTGTTGGAAGCTGAGAAACCACACGTTAGAACATTTAGGATCGCAAATATATTGTTTCAATTTAACTACCTATTATTGAGTTGTATATTATTTTTATACTTCTCAGCACTCTATATAAGTAATATTTTTCTATTCTTTTAAAACAGATCCCTTTTCAACGCTCCGAAAACCCAGAGAGACAGGAAAGGGGAAAAAAAGAAAAGGAGAAACCTAACCCCCTTTCAACTGTTTTTCAGTCTCTGCAGCGCCTAACTTTCTTTCTATGATCATCTCCTCTCCAATCTAATGGCATCCTTCAGTGATGGCGTCTCCTGCTATAATTGTTCAATATTGGCCTTCGTGGTTTTAGGGATTTTTGTCCAAGGTAAAATTTGAAACTTCTATTTATGCAAAAATGCACATACCCTCACAAAATCTGTAGGTATAGTTTCAAAACATAAAGTGCATTGATAATATTTCCTATACTTGTGAGAGAATTCCTGCTAAGGAATGATTAACAAGTAATATTAAGGAGGTCAATACAAAAGCGGTGCATTTGTTAGAAAGGTGATAAATGAAATCTCAATTGGATCATATGGTCCAGGGTCATATATAGTTTTGTTGCTGAAGTTTAGACAAGGCTAGATCTTCACTTTAGCTAGCCCAGCAAAAGATTCTGAATAGATTTAGATGAAGTATAATTATTGAAAGATATTGGAGTGATGGGAAGACATGGGAAGATATGCATGGGACACTATGGAGTGATTGATGGACCTAGTTGACATGGGTATGGTTCCCGTAATGGCTCCCTTAAATTAAGGATTAGTTGACTTGTTGATATGGTTTTTAGTTGTTTGATGTAATCCCTTGATTTAAGTATGTTGATAGCTTAGGGTTTACCAAGTTGTTAGAGTTGTTTAGGGAAAGGTTGCTTGTAACCAGTTCCCTTTCTGCTTCTTTATATTTTGCCTTGTACTTTCATTTATTCATCTATGAAACATACATTTCAAACCAACTTAAATTTCAACATGGTATTGGAGCAAGTTTTGTAACCTGCCTCTGGCCATTTTTTTTTTTTTTTGCTGCATCTCTCCTTCAACCTTAAGCCATGGCTGAAGAAGATTAAGTAAATATTGAGAGTGACATCTCTCATACATCTCCTTCAAATTTCTCGGACATTGAGGTTAACACAAATCAACATTTATGTTCAGCCTTGCTGAATGAGTTCAACTACCCACCTTGGTCTCGTGCAGTTTCACTTGCCCTATGAGGGAAAGGAAAGCTTGGCTTTGTAAATGGAAGCATTGTTATTGTTTTAGTCTGTTGTCTTAATCTGTACTTGATATGTTGTCTTAATACGATAATTTGTATTGCAAGGACTCTTGGTGATTATATTGCTAGCGGTCAGTTGAACAGCTTGTGTGTTCCAAAACGTTTACAAATTCTGAAACAAATTACTGAAGGCTTAGCTTATTTGCATTCAAAAGATATTGTCCATGGTGATTTAAAGGCAGATAATATCTTTGTTCTGGATGATGTTTGGAAGGTTGGGGACTTTGGCTTAGTTGAGATTTTGTTTGTATGTCTCTATTATAATGTCTTGTTTTTAGATTTTTTTTCTCTTTTTAATTTTGTGCAGCGCATAGAGGAGCACATGTCCAAGGTTATCAGAATGACTTGTAACATCTTGGTTTGATATTCGGTGAAGTTATGTTGGTGACCGATAATTCTGTGGAAGAGCATTCACAAAATATGTTCATGTTGAAGTCTTTTGGAGGGGTTTCAAAGCTTTTTCGTCCTGGAGTGTTTCGTGGGATATTGGAGGAACTTTTCGGCAGCTCTGGGGGACACCTTACTGCTGATTCTATTTTGTCATGTTTCGGTGGACTTAAGAAGTTAGCAGTAGCAGGTGAAAGTACTTGATGGAAAGCTTTATAGGTTTTATAGATATTGAATCTCAATAGAGTAAATAGTTCACATTGCACAATAATTCTGGAAACTTGTTTCTTTTGAAGTTCTAGAGTATATAGTTGATATTGCAATATATAAGTATGGAAACTTTTTTCTCTTGAATTTCTAGAGTATATAGTTGTTGATGTTACAGTATGTAAGTCTGAAAACTTGTTTCTCTTGATGTTATATATGGTATATAGTTGCCATTGGTAAGTCTGGAAAGTTGTTTCTTTGAAGATCAATAGATTGTGGTATAAAAAACTTGTTTCTCTTGAAGTTCTATATAGTATATAGTTGACATTGGTAAGTCTTGGAAAGTTGTTTCTTTGAAGATCTATAGATCTCTATAGTATATAGTTGACTTTGCTTTAAAATTGTTGTATTTCTACTCCATTGGGTACAAAAATACAAGTTTCCGTGAATTAGCTTAAGCTATACACCTCTTCACATAAGTAGACAAACTACATGCAAGGCTTGAAACTTTTGAACTCCTTGATAAAGAAGTGGTCGAGTTGCAACCCGTGTCGAAGGGTGGAATGAAATGTCATGTCCGGAGGGTGTTGTTGGGAAAAGTCAAGTCCAACAACTTTGTAGTGATTAGATTCAATAGGGTTACAAGCTAAGGCAGCTCAAAAGAAGTTTCGACCATTATGTTCGGCAGCCAATGGTCGAGGCTTTGCCCGTTGTTACATCTCTTAAGATTTATAAGAAGTAATAATTTGTTGGCTCATTTCCATTATTTGTTCTTGGGTTCAATATGCACTACTGGTCCCTCACCCAAGATATAATATTTTTGAATTTCTATCATCTATAGTGGATTTTTTTTCCCCATATATTCAATACTTTAAATTGGGAGGCAAGTTTTCTATTTCTACGTTTTGTACCTGGATTGAGATTGCACTTGGCACATCCAATTACTCATGCACCGTCTCTTTTACGTAGACGAGGAATTTTGTTAACACCAATTGTTCGCACCCTAAATTCGTCATGGGCATCGCAGACATGTCAGGAATCTACTCGAACAGGGAACTGGCAGGTTGAGAGCGTGCCACACTACTAGATGCCGCTAGTAGGCGGGATTTGAATGATTGAGATTGCGCCTGAGTTCAACTTCTAACCAAAAGATTGTGCCATTGAGTGGGAGTGGCTCAAATCCAGGTTCTTTCTTTGCCTTAAAGATAAGGACTTTACTTATATGGAGAAATGTAACAACAACTAAATGACAAGGTTGTTGGAAATTTAAATGACAGAGGAAAGTAAATGACTGGTATTGTAGAATGCTTGTGAACTAAATGACTGGAAATGAGTTGTACATAAACTACAAAGGAGATCGATACTACTGGATGAGTAGCAGAGCTTTTAAACTAGAGAAAGATAGGCTTTCTAAGGAGATCTAAACAAGAGATAGCTTGTTGCTAAAAATATGAGATTTTGGCTGATTACAGCTTTTGAATGCAAATCTGACTTAAGAGTAGAGTTTATATGTTTGTTTATTTGATTGATTGAGTATCCATAATCCTTTTGCCTCTGCTTCTTTATATAGAGATCTGAAAAAGCCCCCTGCTAAGAACAATGAACTTGCCCGAAAGAAGCTTGGCTAGCTTGCATGTGGAATAATATTTAAAAATGTCAACTTGCCTTTCCACCACATATTTCTAGCACATGTCTCCACCATTTACAATAAACAAATAATTAAAAGAAGCAAGCTGGCTTCTTTCACATGTCTTATGCAGGAATGTCTGTGTGCCTTCCAATTCACTTGAAAGCATGCAATTGTTTTGATTAAAGAAAGCTCTTGGCAAACCTCCACCACCCAAACAAAAGGGAAAAGTAATATTATAATGTCAAACTACCCCACTTGCATCCAAATATCTTTTCAAAGTAGTCTTTCTCTCAGATAATCCTCCAAATAACATATTTAGCCCGAATTGCCCAAATGAGTAAAAATAAGTACATTTTAGGTGCAAACACCAATTATTTGAAGGGAAGTGATGAGTGGTTTGTCGAGAATTCCCACTCGATTGTGAATTTTGCTCGAGGAGGAATGTGACATTGGCATAAAAGTAAGATCATGCGGTCACTTCCTTTGATTCACAGCATTTGTCTAGCTTTTTGGTCACGTGTGGGGGACATTCAGTTTAGTTATAAACTTATTTAGGTTATAACCCGAGCCTTAGTCAAGTGTGGCGGAGATTCAGTTTTGTTATCTCCCGCTCTGTATTACAAGTGCGAGTATGGTTTGAGGATCCTCCAGTTTCCTTGTCTTCTCCCATAGCTCTGGTGCGCGTGTATCGGTTTTATGCGTGTTTGCTTCCAAAAAAAAAAAAAAAAGAATTATTTGTAAAAAAGAGGGCAAAACCCTATAAGAAAGAGAGAAGGACGTAAAATTACTTTTCTTTTACATCTTTCTCACACACGACTAAACCAATTCAAGATATTTTTCGTCTCCTATGGCAAGAACCTTTGGCTGCGATTAGGTCCCATGCTCATCGCAAGTTACTGGATGTTCGACAATTTTTGCTTGGGTGTCCTGCCAAACCAAATTTTTTTCCTGTGCGGACTGAACTCTCATATGTATTTTTTTCCGATACAAGTAATAGTCTACACAAATTATAATTTGATAAGGCGTTACATTAAATGGTATTCTAATTAAGGCTTATTAATTGAAGGGAAATGATAAATACACACCTTTTATAACGTCCTACACACCCCTAGTTAATCATGTTCGTTGTTTTCATTTGATTTATTCAATTCGATGCCCTGGAACAAAGAGGGGTGTGGGAAAAGCTATAAAAGATGTGTGAAAATCAGCTCCCTTAATTGAAATGCCCTCTTAAAACTATCATTTAGTCTCAATTTACCCTACGAAACTGGTTTTGTCTCACTTTACCCCTTGAAATTGATATTTTCAACTCTTTTGGTCGCACTAACTGGGACGCCAGATTTTGGCTGCATGGCGCGGCAATGGTGTTGGATTTCCAATGGTAAAAAAAATTTGAATTTGAAATCTAACAGCTAGTGATGTGTCAAAATCTGGACCGTTTAATTTCCAAATCAACGGTCTAGATTTTTTGACAAATCCACTTTTGGGCTATTGGATATCAATCTTTTTTAAAATCCAAAGGTCCATATTAATTACTTAATAAAAATTGTTAAAAGATTATTAAAACTTGTTTAAAAATTACATTAAAAATGAACGAAAATTTATTATTATTTTTCTATAAATACTTGACCATTATCTTCCATCTTACACCACATTTCAATAGTGACATGTGGCGCGACGAGATTGATTTAAAATCTTATCGGAAATCTATCTACAAAAGTAGTATTTTTGGATAATGACACGTGGCCTTACAAGATCAGTTAAAAATCATATTCAAAATTAAAAATAAAATTATTTTGATTATTTTATAATAAAAAAATTTAATACGAATTGACTAGACTCTTGCCCAGCTCATTTTTTAGGATGGAGATGCATTTGGCCAATTACTGTCTATTAGAGTCAATTATTATTCATTAAGGTGGATTAAATGAATTTTGGGCCAGTTCGTTTTTTATGGGTAGAGTTGCTTAATTGAATGATAATTACAACAGTATATTATTTTTTTAATTATAATTAGAGTTAATTTCAACCATTGGATTGTTTCAAATTGATCTGTGCCATCCATTCATTGTTAGGGTTCTCCAGCCTTCTCTGAGTTCTCTCCATTCATTTCAATTTTGAAGCATTTACGACTCCAGGGAATTCTCTCTCCCGACCGGAAAACGAAGATCTACTTAGCTTGCTCGAATCAAGTAAGTGTTCTGTTCCTTTTGACATTCCAAACAATACCCATTTCTTCTGCCTCACCCTTTGTCCAAACCCTCCATTTATTTTGGCCTTTTATCCCCACTCTGTTGCCATTTCAGTCTGCAAGTTCATACCTCAGGACTGTGAATCTGGAGCGAACTTTGCTTAAATTTAGTCGGTTTAGTTTAAGTGGGCTTCTGTGTCTCTGAACTTCATAATTCGGATACTATTTTTTGCATTTTTTTGCGGGATTGAAGAATGTTAGCTTATCTGCCTGCTGTTCATTGTCAAATGGGTAAAATCTGTAGTTCTCTGTTATCTCTTTTGTATGGGGTGGGGTTGGATCTACTTTAGTTACAGTGACTTTGTAAAATAGATTTGTTGTGAAATTATGCAGTAAATTGTATTGTGGGGTTTTTTTTTATATGTTGCTCACCACCTGTTTGATAAAATAAGAAACGGTATATTTTTCTTGCCTATGATTATTGAATACAAGAAACTGAAGAAGGTATTTTTGCGCGTAGTTCGGTAATATTTTGGGTTTTTTCGCAGAATCATGTTAACCGCAGATGGGAAAGTTCAATTTTTTTCCATTTCATATTTCAATTTGGAATTCTTTATTTGTCCTGAAATCTCGAAAATATTTCGGGTTTCTTGAAAATTTGGTTTTGAATTGGTCTTCAAATTCTTGTTCTGAAAAATTTCGATTTGAAATTCAGGATACTAGTTTCGATTCAGTATCTCATACTGAACCAGCCCCAATTTTAACCACTAATTTGTATTTTCTTTTTTCTCAATCCAATAATAAATAATATAAAGAGAGTAACTGGGTGGGATAGTAATAATAATTGCAGATTTGCACAAAACGTTTTGAAAATTTTATTTGGTAAAAGTAATTAGTGGGGGTTTTAATACAATAATTTGGTGAGTGGAGTTTTATTAATATATAACTAGCATATGGGGCCCACATAAAGTGTGAGAATATTTTTTATTTTTGTTTTTGAGATAGAATGAGAGAGGAAGAGAGTGATAGAGAATGTGGGAGTGTGAAGTTTTTTTTTTTAATTTTTTTTAATTAGATATATGTTAGGATGACATGTATGTGAGGTTTAGTAAAAAAAACAGTAAAATTTGATTATGTGAAATTACATTTCTGTCTCATATTTCTTATTCATGTTCTGTTTTAATTAGAGAGTTAAATTAGTAATTTCATAAGATTTAAATTGACAATAAATGTTTTATTAATTAATAGAGATTTAAATTATAGATAGCTTTCCAATTCCTCCAAAAATAACGTAGAGAAAATCCAACCAACGAAATATTTAGCAGACCAAAAGGCAGGGACCTCTTAATTATATTTAGTAGACATTTAATATTACTTTAATGATAAAATTTTAATTAGAATTAGATGTATGTTCACCTTGGTCAACGTGTATTCGCATCTCTCTCCAAACTCTCTCCTATTTAAGCCCTCTCTCCCGTTTCATTTACAAATCTTCAACACCAACCCTACCAACCCTACCATCCTCTCTCCTACTTCTCACTCTGCCTCTATTTAAACTCTCTCCCGTTCCATTTACAAATCTTCAACTACCTCTACCAACCCTACCACCCTCTCTCCTCCTCCTCACTCTGCCTTATTACCTCTCTCCACCGCCTCTCCCAATTGCTTGTCCACTCTCTTTTTGCCAACCTAAATCATCTCCTCATCCACCACTGCACCGCTCCATCACGTTTGACCGACCACCGTCGATTTCCACCATGAAGAGTGAATTTTGGAGGCCTAAGGTTTGCTAGATTTTTACAATCTTTTTATTACTATTTTTTTAATTACCAAATAATACTCATTTTTTGTATGTCTACATTTTTTTTTTGTTTTTGACGTATATTTAAATTTGGCACAAACTGTACTGGACTAAAGAGATTAAATCTTTGGGTTGGGACCGATTTTTAAATTCTGCTTTTATTGAGAGATTTGGGATTTACGGTCCATTTGGGCTTGGCCTGATTTTTAAACTCTCATTTTTTTTTTCGATCCATTTCACCACCATCATTTTTCAGTGTACCATTTTTCATTTCCCTCTCTATTTCTGAGCTTTGAAAACTTCAGCAGGTTGAATCTTCTTTTGATTTTCTGGTATTTTCCCTCTATGAACTTTGATTTTATGTTCTAGTTCGCAATTGTTTCTTATGAGTCTAAGACTTTTCAAATTTTCCTTTTCTTGATCTATAAGAGAACTCTAGGAGATTCGATCTTCAATTTTTTATTCTTTTATAAATTTCAATTTTAAGTTCGCATCTACATGTTTAATCATCCTATCGGCAATTTTTCCATTCTTTTATAGATTTCGTTTTAATTTTGCAATTACATGTCTAATTGTCCTGTTCTTTTGTAAGGTAATATTTCAATGGGAATTTCGAGTCGTAATTCTAGCCAATCTGAAGTTGATGGAGGAAAATATAAGCATGAATGCTCTTCTGAGCAGAGTATACAGAAAATCTTTTGTTTGATTTGAATTTTTTTTTTCAGTGTTTTCTAGGTTTAATTTGTATCTGTTTTGGAATGATGTTTGCTTTATTGAACATGTTAGGATTTGGTATTATGGAGTTGTTCAAATCTGAAGAATATTCTGACATAATTGGTTAGTATTTTTATTTGTTTTCTGTATTGGTGTTTTTGTTGGTAATGTGAGCTTCTGAAATATAATTATTATTTGTTTGCATAATATTTTATATTATCTATTTATTTTATGTATTTTTGTGTTTATTTAAAATTCGTACGAAATCAAATGCCCAAGAACCGGAGGTTAATTTGCAAATTGTCTTTTCTTGGTGGTAAACTGAGTATCTATCATACTTTGTTTGAGGAGATTAGATTTCTTTGTATGCAGTTAATTCTATTTGTTTTGCAAAGTGTCTTTTCTTGGTGGTAAATTAAGTATCTATCATACTTTGTTTAAAGACAAATAGAATTAACTGCATACAAAGAAATCTAATCTCCTCAAACAAAGTATGATAGATACTCAGTTTACCACCAAGAAAAGACACTTTGCAAATTAACCTCCCGGTTCTTGGGCATTTGATTTCGTACGAATTTTAAATAAACACAAAAATACATAAAATAAATAGATAATATAAAACATTATGCAAACAAATAATAATTATATTTCAGAAGCTCACATTACCAACAAAAACACCAATACATAAAATAAATAAAAATACTAAACAATTATGTTAGGAGTTTTGAACAATACCAAATCCTAACATGTTTAATAAAACAAACATCATTCCAAAACAAATACAAATTAAACCTAAAAAAAAAAACACTGAAAAAAATAAATTTCAAATCAAACAAAAGATTTTTTGCATACCCTGCGAAGATTCATTAGAAGAGCATTCCAAATATGTGCTATGCTTAAATTTTCCTCCATCACCTTCAGATAGTCTAGAATTACGACTCGAAATTTCTATTGAAAGATCATCTTACAAAAGAAGAGGACAATTAGACATGTAACCTAAAATTGAAATTTATAAAAGAATAAAAAATTGAAAATCAAATAAAGATCGAATCTCCTGGAGTTCTCTTAGATCAAGCAAGAAAAGGAAAATTTGAAAAGTCTTAGACTCATAAGAAACAATTGCGAACTAGAACATAAAATCAAAGTTCATAGAGAGAAAATACCAGAAAATCAGAAGAAGATTCAACCTGCTGAAGTTTTCAAAGCTCAGAAATAGAGAGGGAAATGAAAAATGGTACATCTGAAACATATATATTGTTAGGGCTGTGGTTTGGTATGGGATACCGAACCGAAAACCATGTCCCAAACCGAAGTTTTTGTGAATCCCAATTTTAAGATCGATTCCAAACCCAAAATAGTTTTTGGACAATTCGGGAATCCCGAAATAGTGACCAATGCATAAATTGCCTTAAGATTTGCTAAATTGAAGTAACAAATGACAAAGCTATAGCTGACTGACCTTATGCCAAATCCCTCGAGCTCTTTTTCAATTAGACGCAATAACTTTATAAAACCTGAATTGGTAGCAAATGATGCAATAACTTCCAGACTAAATATTATGGAAATAACTTACCAACAAGAAAAGCTCTTTAGCCCCATTAAAAAGAAAAATAACAGGTCGAGGAGGACCCCATCCAGAATCCACCATTAGCCTTGCTATTTCCAGCATTGATGGTGCAAAAGAATAGAAAAATAAAGAAAATGACATGAACATGCAAGAAATGGTTCAAATCAAGTGAAAGTTTGTTTCCACACCTACACATGAACCGCAATCAGTAGCACCTGGGGAAGCAAGTGGACTGTCAAAATGTCCATTTAACAAAACTTATGGTTCATTGTCGTGTGAATATACTGACGATATCCTGCCATTGAATACAACTTAATGTGAAGTGAAATTTACTAAACTGCAGCAAGATGAAAACATCAATGCCACTACATTACTCATAATATTCTTAAAACTTTGACCAAAACAATAGATACTTATAGCGACGGCAATGAGTAGTGACAAAACTAAGACCGGCAGCATATTGACAAGAATTTTTTATGTTTTTTTGGGTCAAATATTGACAAGAAATTAAAGTAATCGAAAAATGTGTATAGTTTACCTCATCACAACATTTGTGTGGTTTCTGTAACAAAGAGAAACAATCTTCTATCTCAATTCTGCAAGTATAAAAATTTAGGCACCATTGCCACACGAAACTCGGATAAACAATGAATAAATAAAAAAAAGAAATAATCTTTATAGTGTATTACATGTAAAGTTGTGAATGCCAATGAATTAAGTATTGGATTACTTGTGTTGTAAGCCACTAGTTTATCGAGTTGTTAACAACATAAGTAATCTGATAGTCCTGGTGAAATAAGGATTATGGAGTCTTAACCTTTGCAATTCACCTCAAAGAAATCTAATAGGTTTCACTACAAAGATATAGAATCATGGTAGGACTCAATCACTTAAGTGATAGGGTTTGATTTTCACAACCAATAATAGGCTGGCTGTGATTAAACTCTAATGATATAAATACTATGGTTAAGTCCCTGCTTCCATACACTTAATCTTTCAGATACGCTGAACCCTATTCATATAGCAGAGAGATATTATTGAAGTACTGGAAGTAGAAGACAACTTGTGAACTCAAGCCACCATGTCTCCTATCGGTGCAGGTTAGTGTCATTCATCTTCTTCTTGTAATGATCATGATGCAATTGTGATCCTAGAACCATGTTGTATTAGTCCACCTTACATTACAGACCTAACATTGGACCTAGCTCGTTCCTTTATCATATCCAATTGCCCTGTAATGTACCGAGCGGCTTCGGTCAAGCCAAGACGCCCTTCCTATCAACAAATTAGGAAATTGCAAATAAGCATCTCAACCCAAAACTTGTCCCCAATCTCTCCAATAGAAATTACAATGACGAATTCAAATCAAACCCAGAAAAAATCACAAATTGTTTTTCTTTTCAATTTGGACAAAAAATGGAGAAAAAACAGTGAGGGCATTGAAAAATGAGCTCACTTGGCGGCCGTCGATCTTATGGGCCAACGCTCGAACGTCCTTGACGGCTTTGGCTTCGGAGAAGCGATCGAGAGGGGCGTAGATGTCGAGCGAGGATGATTGGATGAGAGAGCAAGGTGAGCGGTGAGGTGAGGTCGAGAGAGATAATGACTGATGATAAGATTTTTAACGTCTATGCAAATAGGGTCAAAATCACTTGAAATACTTGTAAGAATATAAGGATGTTGTAGTATAGATGCTCATGTAAGGTCGTTCTCCTCAAGGACTATTTGGATAATTTATGTAGAAACAATTCCTAATTAAATACTTAGAACTAAAAATTCAAAAAAGAGATTATGAAATTGGGTAATATTAAAAATGAATTCTAATTAAAAACTAATATGCCAAAATAAAAGAGTTTTAAATGCCAATTTATAAAAGCACTAGGGTTTCACCATCATCTAGCAATCATATGTATTTTTACCAATTACTTATGATCTACACATGCCACTTTGAAGGTTAGGTTTTCCTAATTTATATTCTACCTGAAACCTCCAACATATAATGTATATTTAACATACAACCCGTCCGGACGTTTGGATCAAATCTGAACATAAAAGACTCATTATGCTTTATGAAAACCCTTTGAAAAACCATGCAACCCTTAAGACGTGGTGTTCATCCTAAGTGAAATACAATTATTAATCACAAGAAGCCAGCATCAATTTCAGGGAACCTTCTGATCAAAATTGCATCAAATTACTTGTCTAAAGATCCTAATAGTGATCAGGCATTAATACAATTAGATAGTTTTAATCAAGGTGATCAATAATTCAAAGTATGCATGCAATCAATCATAAGCAATTAAATAAAAATCACATATTCATGCTAAGGCTCAAGGCTTCGCCATAGTAAAAGGAATTAGTTACGCATATTCATAATTAAAATCATAAAAAATATTATTAAGAAAAGGATTCAAAACACCTTAAAGTAGAAAATCTCCAAGAACCCTATCAATTCTATCTGTCTCCAAAGTTGCATAAAAGAAAGCGTAGAAATAACTAAGAACGACAAAGCAATATATTTTCTAAGCCATCGCACAAACCCTAAAACATAGGTCTCTTACTCCAACTAGGAAACTAAATAATAATAAAATATCTTAGAAAATAAAATCATAATTAAACTAGGAGAATCTGCCAAGCACTTGTCAAGCCACGTTTTAGCCTCAGATATCCTCCAAATCCAGCCCATAATAGCTTGTTTTAAATATTAGGACGTTCTGAACATATCTCCAAAAGGCTATGAACCTATCCGAGGTCATCTTAGGCTCTAAAAACGCAATTCAAGCCCAAAACGTGACTATTCCAGCACTGCGTATCGCTCCTTTATTTTATTGCCAGAAAATCATCGTTTGGTAGAAAAATATGATATTTTGACACGATCAAGCTGAGTGACCCACGAATAGGATGGGCAAATACCCATTGGTTATGTGTAACCGCAGTTACCCGCCCATTTAAATTAAACGGTTACGGTTATGGGTAACCGTTTAGATAAATAAACGGTTATGGATATAACCGTTTACCCACGAAATTTAAATGGTCGGTTATGGGTATTAACTGCAATTATAAATGGGTAACCGTTTACCCATTTATTTTATATATGTAAAACTAACACAAACCATGTTCTTGATCCAATAATACTTAGCACCCAATAAATTAGCAAGGAATTCATCGGTTCTTCTCTCAATAACACTGCTGCAGGAATGATGATTCTCATCATCAAGGAATTCGCCAAATTAATTTAAATTCTTTGCGGGTAACTGTGAAATTGACAAAAATGTTTTAACAGAAATGTCTTCTAAACAATTTTTGTAACCCAATAATACTTAGCAAATATTATATTTACCTTCATTGGTAACAGTTTAAAATATTGTCTGTAAACTATTATTTCAATTATTGGAATGGTATAAGAACTTAAAAAACTAAAATACGGAAATGTACGATGAATGTACCTATAACGGTGTTTAATTGTCAAAAAAGAAAAGAAAATTATGACAATTTTTTTTTTAATTTTTAAAAAACATGTATACGGTTGAAAAAGGGATAATGGTAAAAAAAAAAAGATAAACGGGGTTAAAAAGGGTAAATGGGAAAACGAGTATTAAACGGTTACAGTTAAATGGGTATGCGGTCATGAGTATGGTTAACCGTTTATAAACGGTTATGGGTATGGGTATAACCATTTAGGCAATTACCCAACGGGTAAACGGTTATGCGGGTATGAGCATAAACGGTTATGGGTAAATAATCGCGGTTACCTGTCCGCCATAACCGTTGCCCATCCCTACCCACAAACGTCCTCCAACTGGATTTACTCCAAAATTCCTCCATTTGACCACATTTTGCTCCAGAGGAAATCGAAAGTCCTATATTGGAAATTCAATTCAAAGTATCAAAATTCTTCCAAAATTTTAACCAAAATATACTAAGAATATGGTTAAATATATAATATAAAATCTACTCATCAACTGACTGAGTGAGGATTTTATTTGGATTCAACGGTTGAGATTAAATCTCAACAATTTGACGGCTGTTACAATTTCAAATATATATTTAAAATTAAATAATATATATATATTTATTTATTTTGGTTCGGTTTGGGATTATTGAACGAATGAAAATGTGAGACTGATTCCCGCACCAAAATTTCTGGATCAGTTCGAGATTGGGTACGAAAATTTTCAGGATTTTCGGTTTGGGATTTTTTCGGTTCGGTTTGAAATTTTCGATATTTTTTCCACCCCTATATATTGTAGCGCTGTAAAAAATGAGAGTTAAAAAATCAGGCCAAGTCCAAATGGGCCATAAATCCCAAATTTCTCAGTAAACGGAGAATTTAAAAATCGGTTCTAACCCAAAGATTTAATCTTAAATCTCTTTAGTCCAGTCCAGTTTGTGCCAAATTTGAATATATGTCAAAAACGGAAAAAAAATGTAGACATACAAAAAAATATAAAAATACTAGAAAATGAGTATTATTTGGTAATTAAAAAATGAGTTAATTTCAGTTCACTACCTGAAGTTTCTTGGTTTTCAACATTTGGTACATGAAGCTTTTTTTTATCTCAGAGTGATACCTGAAGTCATAATTTTTGGATAGTTTCATGCATCATTTAAGGTTGCTGTTAAATCAGCTGTTAACTGATGACGTGGCAGTTATGTGGACAATGGTTGGGCACCACGTGCCAATATAGGCCCACATGGATATTAAAAAAAAATTAAAAATTAAAAAATTAAAAAAATCTCGGTCACCCCCTTCTCCCAACGAACCCCTCCCTCCCTGCAAATGTCTCAGCCCTTCCCTGCAAAAACATAAAAAAATGATGGAAACCCAATTGCTAAAAAGGAACAACCTTTCTCCCCTCCAGTCTCTCCACTGCCACCCCTCTCTCAGCCGCCCCCAAACTGCAAACATACTAACCGCACCATTTTTGACCCCAAATCAGCCCCACCCTCCTTCTCCCACAAATGCATCCAACCAAACCCACAGAACCCTACCTCAGAACCCTAAAAATTCGAACCCCAGAACAAAAAACTTAAAAAAAAAAATTCAATTTTATAAACATTTTAACCTAAAAATATTTAGATTCTGACAGATACTGAAAAATCACTAACCGACACCATGAAACTCGTTAAACACTATGAAAAAATATGAAACACATAAAATATATTTTTTTAATTACTTTAGCCGTTAGATTTAAATTTAGACCGTTAAATTTCATCAAATTAGATCTTAACCATTGTATTCAATGAATTTATAAATATAAAACTAAATAAAATTTATATATATAGTGGGCCAGCCCCATTAATCCTGGGCTAAATCTGGCTTTGTTTTAGGTTTTAGGTCCAATTTTAACCTTGGGTTGGGTTGGATTTTTTTTATAGGCCAGGGTTGGAGATGGTCTTATGTGTTAAAATTTTAGCCCCATATTATTAAAGAATAAATTTAGGCTAATTTTTTTTCTTAAACTTTTTTAAAAGAAAAAAAATTATGTAGACTATTTTAATTTTATTTTATTAACATTTTAACTTAAAAATATTTAAATTCTGACAAATATTGAAAAGTCACTAACCGACACCTTGAAACTCATGAAACACTATGAAAGAATATGAAACACGTAAAAGAATTTTTTTTAATTACTTTAACTGTTGGATTTAAATTTGGCCGTTAGATATTTTTTTTACCGTTGGATTTTATTAAATTAGATCTTAACTGTTGGATTCAATGAATTTATAAATAAAAAATCTAAAAAAAATATACATATATGGTGGGCCAGTCCCACTATCCAGGGGGAATCATGGGCTAAATTTGACCTAGAAATGTGTTTTGAGTTTTAACTCAAATTTGCCCCACCGGTTAGAGTAAGTTGATGTAAGTTTAGAACTTAAATAAAAGAAAAAAGAGAATGTTATTAAAACTAGAGTAAATTGTAGCTATGGTCCCTTAACTTTAACTCAATTGGAGCAATGATCCCTCAACTAAAAATCCATTACCATTGGTCTCTCAACTTTAACCCAATTGTAGCAATGGTCATTCTAATATAACTCGTTTTGACAAAAATTTTGACGTAGTTGACGAAAATGATCATAATTACATACTTTGATGAGTTGAGGGACCCTAATTATATAAATGGTTATTCCAACATAACTTATTTTGACAAAATTTTGACGAAATTGATGAAAATGACTATAGCTACACATTTTGATAAGTTGATGGACCAATGGTAATGAATTTTTAGTTGAGGGATCATTGCTTCAATTTGATTAAAATTAAGGGACTATTGCTACAATTTACTCTTAAAACTAAGTTTGAAATAAAAGAAACAACGAATTAGATGATGATTTATTTCAATTAAAAAAAGGAAAAGAATAATCCGGTGCCAGGAGATGAACCTGGAAACTCTAAACCATGAGAATGTAGTGAGCTACACCGGACGATTGTGCTAAATTATAAGAAAACCAATATTTAAATATTATATTTAGTTTTCACCGCTCGTGTGAAAAATACAACTTTAATTACGTATGATATATAATTAATCCATAGGGCATTTGACTGCAGATGAAGAGGTCACCGGTTCGAACCCGGTTGGGTCTTCTTTTTTGTGATTAATTTTAATTTTTAAGCTTTTTCCTAATACTCCAGTACATAAATTACCATAATAATGTTTTTCGAACTTCCTGTAATCGTGATTCCCACTAAATCACTATTTCATTTTCACTTTCAGTTTTCCCCCGGTTTTTTTTTTAATTTTTTTTTTCAAACCAGTTTTCTGGATTTTTATAATTATCAGGCATAAATTTCGAAAAAAAAAAAACTAAAATTTCATTAAGATGTCATGAGGCCAAGCTATTGTTAAGTTGAGTTTAGAAATGATTTTGTTATTCCAATCAGAAATCCGGTATTGCAAAAACCGGGACATTTTTGAATTCCTCAGAAGATGTATAATTTTACTGGTTAGTCACAAAGAAAACCTAAATTATACTTGTTAGTTTATTACAGTAAGTAAAACATAATCAATCATCTGATACAAGATCCAATAAATGAAAAACAAAATGGAGAATCAGTTTGCCACTCAGATGGATTGCCTTTCCTGACCCCATTCCTATACCCTTCTTCAACCGGCGTCCAGATGAGATGACAGCACGTGCGCAACTCCACACAGCAGCAGATAACAGTTTATGTGAATCGACATTCATGACAATCTGGGACTGAACAGGGTATCCGAAAACTGGAGCATTCCATTGCAAGGGAATTTTTAAGCTACCATCTAAATAGATGTCAGATTTGCCTAAGCTTCAAGGAAGCTCCCATCCACAGGCATCACATGCACATTTCATGCGCATGACAAGCATGTCCAACAAGCTGCGTCTCTGTAATGTTTTCGTTGTTTATCGCACAAACAAACTCAGTTATGTAGTTCAAATTATTAACCTGCTTGACATATTCTGAAGCTGACTGGAGAAACACTTGCCAACTACAATAGTCAACAATGGTATTGAAATCTATCCTATGCCGCCTCAACATGAGAAGTGCATCTCTTGTGTTACCCTTTTGTTCAAACATCCTCATTTTACACAATCTCGTGTATGAACATGAAGAGAAGCATCGCAGATGTGGAAGAGCTTGATCACGGCCTAACCATGGCCAACTGTTTGATGCTACTGTCCCGTGGCATCAACAACAACGATACTCAACATGACTCCTTCTCCGCCTCCCCTAGTGATAGAAAATTTATGATTGTATTTTCTTTTGTCAATAAGATTACAACAGATGGTTATATATACGACTAATAAACCTATAAAAATGACAGCTCATCTAACTGATTTACAGCTCATGAAAACTAACTATATCAGAAAAATATCTTCTAAGTTTTATCTTTTACAATATTAGCCTTAATATCCCCCCTCAAACTAAACGGAGGTTGTCGCAGAGCAAGTTTGTGACGGAGAAGATGAAACCGAGCTTTAGACAAAGGCTTTGTGCAAATATCAGCAAGCTGATCTTGGGTGCAGATGAAGTGAACCGAAAGAGCTTTAGACAAAACCTTCTCTCAGATATAGTGGTAATCAAGTTCAACATGCTTTGTCCGAGCATGGAAGACAGGATTTTTCGCAAGATGCATAGCAGAAATGTTGTCACACCAGAGCTTAGGAGGAGAGGGAAGGGTCAGACCGACATCAATCAAAAGCTTGCAAATCCAGGTGAGTTCAGCAGCAGAGTTGGCTAGAAAACGATACTCAGCTTCAGTGGAAGAGCGGGCCACAGTAGGCTGTTTCTTAGCACTCCAGCTAAGTAAAGATGTACCAAGGAAGATACAGAAACCACCAGTGGAACGACGATCCAGGGAGCAGCCGGCCCAATCAGCATCAGAGAAGGCATTGATGCTAAGAGGTGTGGGAGTTTTAGAAAACCACAATCCAAGTTCAAGAGTACCCTTGAGGTACCGAAGAATCCGCTTGACAGTTTGAAGATGGGATTCCCGTGGTTGATGCATGAATTGACACACCAAGTTGACTGCAAAGGACAGGTCAGGCCGAGACCAAGTCAGGTATTGCAATCCACCAACGAGGGACCGATATTCTGTGGGATCAGATAAGAATGGAGAAGCATGATCCAGAGGAGATGTATTGAGGGGAGTTGCACAAGGTTTGGCACCATCCATTTTGGATTTCTGAAGTAGATCCAAAATGTATTTTGTCTGAGAAAGAAAAATACCAGAGGACGACCGGTGTATTTCCAGGCCAAGAAAATAGTGCAGTGGGCCCAAATCCTTGATAGGAAACAAAGCACTGAGCTGAGAGATTGTAGCTTGACAAGCTCGAGCATCAGGACCGGTAACAAGGATATCATCAACATAAACAAGAATGAATACCAATGTAGGATCCTTTTTAACGAAGAGGGAATGATCATTCTGTGAACCATGGAAACCATGAGAAGAAAGAGCAGAATAGAGTTTCTCATACCATGCCCGAGGGGCTTGCTTGAGCCCATACAAGGACTTGTGCAGTCTACAGACATGAGTTGGCTTTGTAGGATCTTCAAAGCCTGATGGCTGAACCATAAACACAGATTCAGAGAGGTCCCCATGCAGAAAAGCATTGCTAACATCCAATTGATTTAGAAACCAATCGAATTGAGCTGCCAAAGTAAGAAGTAACCGAATAGTGACAGGTTTTGCAACAGGACTGAAGGTCTCCGTATAATCCAGACCATGTTGCTGATGGAACCCTTTCGCAACAAGCCGGGCTTTGTACCGAGCAATAGTGCCATCAGGGTTCCTCTTAATGCGGAAAACCCATTTGCAACCGACCAAGTTTTGAGAAGGCTGAGATGGAACAAGAGACCAAGTGCCAGTACTGAGCAAGGCATTGAACTCTTCCTGCATAGCTTGCCGCCAATGAGGGTGTTTGGAGGCTTGTAAGTAGGTATTAGGAATATAGTCTAGAGATAGAGAAGAGGGAAGGGGATGCTTAGTTGCGGTGTAGGCTTTAGGCTTGTAGATCCCAGACTTAGAGCGAGTTTGCATAGGGTGATTATTAACCGGAGATGAAGGAGGAGGAGGGACTTGAGGTGGCAGAGAAGGAGAGGAGGGAAGGGAAGTAGAAGGTCCAGGATGAGGAGTTGAAGAAGAAGAAGAAGTGGACGGAGACAAAGATGTGATAATAGGAGTGGTAAATGTTAAAGATGTGGGAATGGGATTGGGACAGGTACTAAGAAGTGGAGACAGAGATGAAGAGGAAGGAATGTGATGAAAAGGAAAATGAAGTTCATCAAAGAGCACATGACGGGAGATATAAATCCGTTTTGTCACAACATCGAGACACTTGTATCCTTTATGTTGCAAACTATACCCCAAAAATACACAAGGCTGACTTTTGGGATCAAGTTTCGAGTGAACATAAGGTTTTAACTAGGGAAAGCACTGGCAGCCAAATATTTTGAGTGTATGATAATCTGGAGACTTGTGAAATAGAGATTCCCAGGGAGAACACTGAGAGGCAGTAGGAAGCCGATTAATCAGATATATAGATGTAGCAAAAGCATCAATCCAAAATTCATGGGGAACTTTAGAGGCAGCAAGAAGGGTGCGTGCAGTCTCAACAATGTGCCTGTGCTTCCTTTCAGCACAACCATTCTGTTCGGGGGTGTGAGGACAGGTAAGTTGATGTATGATGCCATGTGTTTTCAAGAAACATGATAATTGAGTACTAGTAAATTCCCCACCAGAATCGGATCGCAAAGTCACAATCTTAGTACACAACAGATTCTCAACCATAGACTTGAATTGAGTAAATACAGTGAAAGCTTCAGATTTGTATTTAAGTGGAAAGAACCAGCAATATTTGGAGAAATCATCAACAAAAATGATATAGTAGCGGAAACCGTGAACAGAACTAACTGGTGAGGAACCCCATATATCAGTATGTAAAAGCTCCAAAGGCTTGCTTGATGAACAAGAAACAGAAGAAAATGGTAGTTTTGAACATTTTCCCATCGCACAACTAGAACACATAGACTGAAGGGAACTACCAGTAAAAGAAATACAAGAAGTTGAAGCAATCTTATTCATTATTCGAGATGAAGGATGGCCTAATCTTTGATGCCATATATCCTGAGAGGCCTTGGATGTTGCTGCAAAAGCATGTTGAGCACCAACAGAAGAATTTGTAGTAGAAAAGGGATAGAATCCGTCGCGTACAGGTCCTTTAAAAAGCACCTTCTCTGAAGAAAGGTCCTTCACAAGAAAGTGGAAAGGATACAGGTGAACTGAGCATTGATTATCAAGAATGAATTTGTTGGCAGAAAGCAAATCTTGCTTTAAGGCAGGAACATGTAAAACATTCTTAAGATCAAAGCAGTGAGTATTAGTAGAGACACGAGAAGAGCCAAGATGGAGAATAGGCAAACCTTTGCCATCGCCAATGTAGACTTGTTCAGGACCAGAGTAGGATTCAGGATTTTGCAGTTTTGCATAGGAGTTTGTCATGTGAGAAGAAGCTCCAGAATCAAGCAACCAGGTGTGGGGAGATGAAGATGTAGTAGCACAAAAAGCAGATTGGGAACACTCCATAGCTTCATGGTCAAATTGCTTGCAAATTTGACAAGTCAGTCGTTTGCCAGAGTTAAAGGAATTTGAGTTGTTGTTGAATCTGAAGCCACGATTCTGAAAATACCGCTGATTATTAGGCCTGGTGTAGTGATTGCGCTGAATATTACCCCTGAAATTTCCACGATTTTGCGAACTTCGGAGATGCGAGCCACGGCCTTGATTTGAAGAAGAAGTGGAGAAACTCTGAGCAATGTAAGCCTGAGAGGGAGGAGGTTCAGTAGGTGTAGGCAAAATACCAGTAGAAGTATTAAAGGCTTGGATCGGTGCAGAGGAAAATTTCTTCCGATTTTCGATCTGAATCTCTTTACTCAACAAAAGACCGTGGAGTTCATCAAGAGTTGTAGAACCGACTCGGAATTGAACATCATCCACAAATGAGTCAAATTTAAGAGGTAAACCATGAAGTGTAACAGAGATTAACTCAGAATCATCAACCAGAGCACCAGCGCTGGCTAAAGCATCAGCAATTTCTTCAATCCGTTGAAGAAATAAGGCGGCGGAGGATTCACCTTTGGTAATGGTGCGAAGCCGAGATCGGAGCTCATGAATGTGAGAGTGCGACGCCGTTGCAAGTCTTGATTCAAGTTTAGACCAGAGCTCGCGAGAAGAATTGACACCAACAGTATAAGGGATCAAAGAATCAGAAAGAGTTGAATTTATCCAGATTAGGATGTTCTGATCATTTTCATACCAAGAAACAAACTCAGGATTCAAGATTGACGTGCGATTTCCAGAAGAATCACAGAGATACTTCGGCGGAGCCACCTGAGATCCATCGACAATGCCAGTAAGATTATAGCGCCGGAAGATCAGAGCAAATAATGCACTCCAGGTGAGATAGTTGGTGGTAGTGAGCTTAATCGGGACCATTGAACCAATATTCTGGATGGTAATGGAATAAGGTGACGGAGAAACACCGTGAGAAGACGAGTCATGACCAGAGGAAGGAGACGCCGCCATGGAAGATGATTAGGGTTGCGATTGGGAAGAAAGAGAAAACGATTAGGGTGACGATTGGGAAGAAAGAGGCGGTGCGAAAGCAGTGTTTAGGGAAAGGATCGAGAGAGAGTCGTAAGACAGATGGCGAGAGATACCACGATAGAAAATTTATGATTGTATTTTCTTTTGTCAATAAGATTACAACAGATGGTTATATATACAACTAATAAACCTATAAAAATGACAGCTCATCTAACTGATTTACAGCTCATGAAAACTAACTATATCAGAAAAATATCTTCTAAGTTTTATCTTTTACAATATTAGCCTTAATACCTAGCCGGGTTTTCGAGTGCAAGACCTGTAACCGCCAGTTCCCTTCGTTCCAAGTGCTTGGAGGTCATCGTGCCAGCCACAAGAAGCCCAGGTTAACCGGGCCATCAGGAGATGGAAACAGCAATAGTTCTGATCAGAGCCCGTCAAAGGGGGTCACCACCAAAGCCCAAGACGCACGAGTGCAACATATGTGGCCTAGAGTTTGCTATAGGGCAGGCGTTGGGGGGGTCACATGAGGAGGCACGGGGCAGCCTTGAGAAGTAGTAATACTAATAGCAATATTCATGATCGATTATTCGAGTTCGATGAGTCTGAATCCTCAGCCTGCGCAAGTATTTCAAGTTTTGAAGAAGACGAATAGCGGTAGGAGAGCTGTGTTTGGATCTGAACTTGACGCCATTAGAGAATGACTTGGAGATTCTACGCAACTCCACTTGTTGGGTTTTTCTAATTATATATAGAGATGATCGGTGCGTTAATTCATTTCTATGATTGTAATTAATCACGTAGGGTTTGCTGATGAGGTTTACCGCGGTTCCTCTCTTTTTGGTTCCACCGAAAGGTCGATCCATCAGTATTTGTTCATTGTAGAATTTGTACACAATATTCATGCCTTTGTATTGTTATTGGTTTTGTTTATTATTTGGGAAATGATCTCCAAACACCATTTTTTCTCTCCATGCGCCCCATTGTTTATTAATTTTGTCTTTTATCCACTAAAATAAAGGAGAAACAAGGGATCAAAATACACTAAGTACATGATCCTTGACCTATTATTTACGAAATTTATGAGTTTGTGGATAAACAAGACAAAAGAAAAAAAAATTATTAAGTAGGAGACGGTCGTGATCAGTTGATCAAAGCATGTAATTAATTTCCTCACATAATTAGATCGATTACCAGAATTACTTGGTCTGATCTCTTGAACATATTGATCAATAAGTAATTTCTGATGGCAATGAAAATAATCAACGTAAATCAAATAAAATGTGTTCATTAGTTCGATATCGTCTAAGGCATGCCTATAGCACATAAACATGTATCAAAACAGATTTGAAAAGCTGCTAATTCAAAGTGAGTCAACATCTTGTGTTTATTGGTTGAGAATCTTTCTTCAATTAATCACTATATATATGGATAATGTTAGGGAGATCAATTTTTTTTAAAATCAAATGATGGAGTTGTAGATGATTAGATTATTAATTAAATGTTGATTAACATGCTTGTTTCTTATTGGTGAAACATCATTTGATTTGCAATTTTGTTTAAAAAAATTAGTCTCCCTAGAATTATCCACTATATATAGTTGCAAAATAAAATCATATATTAGTAAAAAACTTTTTCTTGTCTAAAGCAGCAGCCACTTTTTCTGCCATTCGTCCCAAATGACAAGTACTCATAGTTTAAGTGGTTAAGAGAGTTTACTCTTACATCTATATCAAATCCACCTCCCCATTTTAACTAGTAATAGCATTACCACTTCAACAAAATAATAACAACAACAAAGTATTTTCCCACTAAGTGGGGTAGGTTGTATGAATCCTAGAATATCATTGTGATCGGTTCTATGTCACACCTTCCATTAGATCAAAGTACTCTTAAGTCTTTTCTTAGAGTCTCTTCCAAAGTCTTCCTAGGTCTTCCTCTACCCCTTCGGTCCTGAACCTCTGTCCCGTGATCGCATCTTCTAACCAAAGCGTCAGTAGGCATTCGTTTCACATGTCCAAACCAGCGTAACAGATTTTCTCTCATCTTTCCTTCAATTTTGGCTACTCCTACTTTAACTCGAATATCATCATTCCTAATCTTATCCTTTCTCATGTGCCTGCACATCCAACGAAGCATTCTCATCTCCGCTACACCCATTTTATGTACTGTTGATGCTTCATCACCCAACATTCTGTGCCATAAAACATTGATGCCCTTATTGTTGTCCTATAAAAATTTTCCTTGAGCTTTAGTGGCATATAACGGTCACACAACACGTCTGATGCACTCTTTTACTTCATCCGTCCAACTTGTATTTTATGATTGAGGTCTCCATCCAACTCTCCGTTATTTTGCAAGATAGATTACCACTTCAACAATAAGAAAATAAATTCTGAACCCAAGTCGCTTCTTAAGTGGGAGGATTAAAAGTTTCAAAAAAGTCAGAACATGATGCCGTTTCAAGACATATATTAATGGAATTCGTATCTTAGGGTTGCTTTCGTGCAAGTCTTTTTTAGGATCACTTCCTATTGTCTATACACGTTATCTCAACATTAATGATTTGCTTAACTTTTTGGGAAGACAAGGGAAGAGATTTCGTTTCATTGAACATGGAATTTGGTCACTTCCAAAGAGCTTCTGGAATTTGGAAATTGTACGATGTGCGTTTTGTTGAACATGTATAAAAGATTTTAGATAGATGAGTAAATACTCTTAATTATTGGAGCTACAAATCTAATATGAATAATAGTAATCTAATGCAAATGCATCATGAATTTGTCCATCAAATAATGCCCTATTACAATGTATGGATGCATGAAAGATTCCAAATAAAGACGCAGTAACAGAATCAAGCTTACCAAGAATGGGAAAACGAGTTGTTGATGAATTCCCCCCCCCCTCCCCCTCCCCACCTAAAAGAAAATAAGAAAAACGAGTAGCACTTATTAGTGTGATGACTCCCCTTCCCTCGGTAAATAAATACCATGGGCAAAATAGTCTAAAGGATTTTTTATAAGCTGAACTTAATTACTTGGCTAATAAGATAGTATGAACAATACTTAATTGCCTTTGACTTTGCCTAAAAATTAAATTGTGTGTCTCATCCATCGTCACTAACCTCATTTTCGATCCCCCATCACTGTCATCATTCTTTATTATATAGTCCCCAATATATGGTCGCATAAATTCTGGACTCCAAGGAGAAGAGTACTTTTTTTTTATGGGTGTCATATTCACACCTTTATTTATTTATTTATTTTTATTTATACATCTTTTTAATTTTCGGTCTTCGAATCAAATAATAGAAATTAACAAAAGATGTGTAAAAAGTAAAAAAAAGTGTGTGGATAGCACACCCCCTTTTTCTAAGCCCATGATCTATTAGCAATAAGAGGAGGGCTATAGGATCACCCACGTAAGTGAAGGCTGATTCTGGTCATTCCTGTTTTGGGAGTCTTACAAACATGAATACTTAGAAATCAATCATATGACAATTAATCTCATAACTCATTTGATAGTTATTTTTTTTTTTAATTTTAAGTTCACTTTTGTGTTGGAAATATGAAAATAGTATATGAATGAAGGGATGAAAAAATGTGATAGGAAGAACTAAAATAGAATGTGAAGGATAAAAACAAAATCTTGAAAGTGAAAACGACTAGTTTTTAGTTTTTAGTTTTCATTTGGTATGCTTTTCCTTGTACACTTCTACATCTTTGCTACCATCCTTCCTCTATTCTTCTATATCCTTCATTTCTCTTATGTATTTCTCCTATATCTACACTATAGGTTGGCCCAACTCAGTCATCTCGTACTAGGGTTGGCTCTTTGCAGTTCTCCCTTCAATAAGGGAAAATATAGGAATAGAACTATTTCACGATGTTATAAACCCAACTCATGTACCACCTGAATCAAAACAATATAACACAAAAATAAAATGGTCATTGAATGACCCCTTAGCATTTACCTAATATTGGTGTTATGTTTTAACAAGTTTCCCAGTCACTTATTTTCGAGGACGGTGATGACGTTGGTAGCTAGATGTCTTGAACCAGTACTCAACACAAGGCAATGCTCAACATAAAGCAATACTCGGCTAGAGGTATCACACGTTACGAGACTGCTCGGCTGGAGGCGATGCTCGTTGCGAGGCTGCTCGGCTAGAGGCTATGCTCACTGCGAGGCGGCTCGACTCGTGGTATTCCTCATTGCAAGCATCTACTTTATGTCGACATGCACTCATTATGAGTTGATTCTCGACATGACTCGGGTTCGCTTGTCAGGTTAGACAAGAGATCATTGTTTGGACTAAATATTTGTCACCATAAGCATGTGGCTCAATGATCCATAAGTTGATCAATAGTGTTGGTAAGCTTCTTTAATCAGCAACAATGTCGATCAGTGGATTTAGTTGCTCAATAATTCCTGACAATAAATGACAGTATAAGTATGACCGTATAATGAATAAATCAAATTGACAAAGTTTGTCAAGGCAGAATATTGTACCATGTGCCTCCTATAAATAAATAATTTATTCAGTCATGTGGTAAATCACATGTTGTATAAGTGACATAATTTAATGACAGTCACAATATTCTAGGCCATGAATAAATATTGTACAAGTACTTGGGTTAAATATATGTCACTAGGTGATGAATAATACTCTAGACAAAGTTTTATCATAACGTTTAAATAATAAAGGTTACTTTCATCATAACACATATATCAATAACATATTAAATAAATTATGAAAACATAATGATGTCTGCTGAAAAGGAAAAGTAAAACTTATTTTATTTTATTTTATTTTTTCTTTCGGCAGATGGCAGACGGAATAATAATAGGATTAATAATAGAATTATTATAAGAAAACTTATCTTTTTAGACGGAGTGGGCAGCCATGCTTTCCACAACCATGCTTTCTACTTCCTGTCTCGGCTTTTCTCCATCTCCAGACATCATTTTTCTTTTTCTATTCTTTTCCTCCCTTTTTCTTTTTCTATTCTTTACCTCCCTTTTTTCTTTTTTTCTAACATCATGATCGATTCCAACCCAGATTAGGTTTAGGCATCAACAACATGGCTCGCCATATCGTAAATTCAGCTCCTGGCGTAGTCAACCCGGTCCGAACCGGGCGAGTGCATCCCCTTGAAATACCTATACATCCAAGACAAACCAGCCACGGTCGCGGCGCCAAACCCGCACATGAACACGAAGAAGCCAACCGTGAGAACGAGGATAGCGCCGAGGGGGACCCATATGGGACTGGAGATGATGATGATAGGGGTGCAGATGACTAGGCCGAGGACGGTGGCGGTGACGGTAAGACCGGTGAGGAGGAGGAGAATGACGCCGAAGACGAGGAGGGTGAGAAAGCTGACGAGCTGGGTGGAGTTGGGTGCATGGCCTTGGAGTTTACGTAGGAATATTGAGGAATTTGTGGGGTTGTTAGGGCTGGGTCTCGGAGCTCTCTACGACTGTTACTGTTGGGTTTGTGTTGGGTTTTGGTGACGGTCGGCCATGGATGCTTCCAGAGAGAGAGTGTGTGTGTGGTCTACTCCTTCTTGCTCTTTGCTTTTTTGGGTGTGAAGGATTTTGCTTCAAAGATCGTGCAACCAACTGTTTCTAGTTTTCTTCTGGTTTTGGCTTGGTGGGAAAGTGAGAGACAACGAGAGAAAATTGAAGGAAGGAGGGAGAAGGTTCCAGCTCGCGGGGAGAGATATACTCTCTGCCCACCCACTTCTTTTCTACCGCCACCCTCGAACTCGGACTTGACAGGGTCCTCTTGATTTGGTCACTGACTTACCCGAGTTGCACTTGCATTCAAATCTTGTTGCTTTCTGGATTTTCTTCACTTTGGTATTTGGACTAGGTCGATGACTCTTCATCGTCAGGGTACCTGTAGGGTCAGTGCAATATGGTTGAGGAGGTACAGGGGCCGTGCTCGACGCAGACGGTGGTGGAGCGAGAAAGATGAGCAGAGAAGAGTTGGTCGTTTCTTGGGTTTTGCAAATCCAAGTGGACAGTGGTGAGGTTGTGAAGGTTTCACGGTGGTGAAATGAAAAATTGAGAGAGAACCGACATAGCTTTTTGTGTCGATTCCTACAGAAGGCGCCAAATGTTGATGCACAAAATCCAGAGGATTTTGGACCAACGTAAATCCGACCGTGAATCACACAAACGCCCAAGAACACAAAGATTATCGTGGTTCACCCCAATGTTTGAGCTACGTCCACACTGATGTTGATTATGTATGTATGTATTGATTACAATAGATCGGCAAGGGAGCTCTCTGTGGATGTAACCCTTGCCATTTTCTCTCTATTTGGCTAAGAGGGTATTGCCCTCTATATTGTGGGGGATGGATCTGAGACCCTTTGGATGTGAGGCTCTGAATGTGAGTCCTTCTCTTAGTGAAGGTGAGATTGAATGTGTCCTTAATGAGGGTGAGGGAGAGTCCCTTTTATAGAATAAGGGCTCCCTCCCCTTTTACATTTGTCATGGGTTTAGAGATGAGGCCTAAAGACGAGACCCAATATATGGTACCAACAAGTTCCAACTCATTCTAAGATGTCTGTTTACATTTCTTTAAAAAGATAAGTAAGATGTTATTAGGGAAAGGATGTGATTTAAAGTAGACATCATTTTCATTCTACCAATAGAGTTATCATTTCAAGTCTACGTTTGCATTCTTTACAGTATAAATTTCTTCATATCTAAATTCATTGATTTTTTTTCTTCTTTTGCCTAGGCTGAGAGAACTTATTAGGATGAGAAAAAGAAAGGTACAGAAATTTATTTAATTTTTTTTTAAATTGTTGCCATTATAATCTATTATTTCTCTTTCGTTCTATTTACAGATTTGTTTGAAAACTTGCAGGAAGAAACAATGAGGCGGTTGAAGTGCAGAATGAAGGTTTACATTAATGCTACTAGGGTAGATCACTTGGTGAAAATTTCAGTTCGAGGTGTATATATATGTTTGTGACCTTTGTATACTTGGGACAGAATTTGAGTTTTAGCATTACAACTAATTGTCCATAGACACATGATGCAGATTGGGCATGAATGTCACATTTAAATCGGCATGAGTTAAGGTTCAAAATGAAAATTTACAGCCGCTATAGAATTTCTAGGATCTTACCAAAACAAAAAAGGCTGTCCATGCAATCTAAGAATGAAAATTTCAGCTGTGATAGAATTTCTTGGATCTTACCAAAGAGTTTCTGGGATGCGAATCTTTTCCATTTTTAGCTTATCCTTGAGTAAGGAATTTTGATGAATTTATATTTACTCCTCAGTTTTTTGGTGTTTTCAGGCGATTGGAGCTGAATATGGATAAGTTTTGTAGGCTTTTAGACTTATTGGACCTCTCAAGATTGATGTGGTAAGGAGTTTATAGAGTTACACGTATAGTCGTTGAATTGTTCTCTATGTTGTGTTGAATCTAATATACTAGTAATACTTTCTGCTTAGTATTTACTATGCACGTGCATGTTCATGTTATACTAAATGTAAACGTACACAAATTTTCATTTTTTCATTGTTAATCTACTGATGCTAGGGATAATTTGGGTTTCCTGGTGAGTTCTCCCTTTTTAGGAAAGATTGATGGGTTTGGTTTCTGGGTTCTCTTTTATTTGTTGGAATTTTTTATGATTTTAATTTTTGAAATCTGGGTTTTATTTGTTGATTGGGATAAATTCTGATCGGGGAAGCCCCTCTGCGTTTCTCGCTTCTCATCTCTCAGATCACTTCTCTCTCTTCTATCCCTCCCACTGTCTCCGACTCTTGACCTTTTGCATGTGTATTTTATTGTGGAAAAGTTTGAACTTGAATGAATATTTTTAGTTATTTCTGGCAACATTGCATAATGGTTTGAATGTTTGCTTGATTTTGCACTTCCATTTTATACTTTTGTTCGTTTTCTGAATGGTTGGTTCTGTTTTGTCATATATTTATACATGCATACATATATCTGTGCTTTTAAAGGTATGTGCGTTTGGGCACGAACACCCTCTCTTACATATGAGTTATCCTTGAGCCGATGCATATGAATTAAATTGCAGCCGAGGCAACTATTTTGTCTCTGTCCCAAACCCCCCAACCATGCCAGACATGTAAATTCATTATTGGTAAGTTAAAGTATGTTATGCATGTTAAACACAAGTTTTGGTTTTTTTGTTCCGTAATTAGCTATGTATTTGCCTTAATCTGCATGTGTGTAGTGTAGATAATTTAACCAACATTATAGAATTCATGTTCTGTTGAAAATTTTGAATGTTCTAAGATGGAAAAGGTTACGATAAATTGGAAGGTAGAAATTCTATTATGAGTTCTCCAGTTGATTTGTTTTTATTTTATTTTTTATTTTTTTGGGATGCTTAATTTCATCCGGAAACAAATAGTGTTTATCATCACCAAGTGGTACAAAGAGTATTTACTGTATTTCAGTGTTTTTTAACCAATCTATTGTCAAGTTTTCTAGCAGGTTTCTTATTTTATTTTCCGTTGTTTTGCAAGAAACCAGAGCCTTTCCATGCTCGAGAGTTCCACAGGTATGTCACCGCTCTTTTACATATTTCTGCTTTGATTTCCAATATGAGGTTAAAGCCTTTGATTTCCAACAAATTTCAGTTAGGTAATTTGATTTCCCTCAAAAGACATAAATTATGTGTTTTCTTTAATCATTGTGATATAATATTCAACCCATTTCAATTTAATACCAACCGAATCCTAATTTGTTCAATTTCTTTTCATTAGGCGAATGAGTGTGGTTGTTTGCCGTTCTCTTTGAGGTGAGATAAAGTTTATATTTGTAGATATATGTATCTTAACAACAAGGATAAATTACACTTTCATACCTCAAGTTTGGGGTCCATTTCAATTCTTTACAACATCTTTAGAACATTTTACTTTCATACCTTAAGTACTATTTTATTTCAAAATAATATATCCGTTACATTTTTCATCAGTTGATCTGTTAAATGCTAACGTGCCTGCTACATATATGCCACGTGGTTGCCAAATGTCTGCCACGTGGCAAATAAAAAATATATATATATATATATTTTTTTTTAAACCTGAATTTTCTAAAAAAAAAAAAAAAAAAAGAAACCCACATCTACAAGAAGAAGAAGAATAGGGAGGAAGAAAGAAAAAGAAAAAAAAATTGTCCTCCCCCCCCCCCAAGCGACCCTGAAGAAGAAGAAGGAAGAAAAGAAAAAAAAATTGTCCCCCCCCCCCCCAAAACCCTAGTGACACAGAAGAAGAGGAGGAAGAAGAAGAAGAAAAAAAAAATTTGTCCCTCCCCCCTCCCACCCAACGACCCAGAAGAAGAAGAAGAAGAGGAAGAGGGAGGAAGAAAAGAAAAGAAAAAAAAAATTTGTCCCTCCCCTCCCACCCAGCGACCAAGAAGAAGAAGAAGAAGAAGAAGGGAGGAAGAAAAGAACAAAATAAAAAAAAAATTGTCCCCCCCCCCAAGAAAAGAAAAAAAAAATTTGTCCCTCCCCCCTCCCACCCAGCGACCCAGAAGAAAGGGGGGGGAAGAAAAGAACAAAATAAAATAAAATTTGTCCCCCCCCCCCACCCAGCGACCCTCCTCCTGTCCCCCCCAGCGACACACCTCCGGTCCCCCCTCCCGGCCCGGCGACCCTCCTCCCTCTTCTTCTTTTTCTCCTTCTTCTTCTCGTCACACCCCCCTCGGCCCAGCAACCCACCTCCGATCCTCCCCTCCTGGCCCGGCGACCCTCTTCCCTCTTCTTCTTTTTCTCCTTCTTCTTCTCGTCGCAGATGTGGGTTTCATTTCAATTTATTTTATTTTTCTTTTCTTCCTGCCTCCTCTTCTTCTTTTTCTGGGTCATCGGGGGGGGGGAAGGGACAATTTTTTTTTCTTTTTCCTTCTTCCTCCCTCTTCTTCTTCTTGCAGATGTGGGTTTCAATTTTTTTTTTTTTTGAGAAAATTTAGGTTTTTTTAAAAAAAATAAAAAATTAATTTTTTTTTGCCACGTGGCAGACATTTGGCAGCCACATGGCACAAATGTGGCAGCCACGTCAGCATTTAACGGATTAATGGATGGAAAATCTAACGGATGTATTATATTGAAATAAAATAGTATTTGAGGTATGAAAGTGAAATGTTTTAAAGTTGTTACGTGGGGTTGTAATAGACCTCAAAACCTGAGGGGTTACTGTGTAATTTACCCTAACAACAACCATGGGGGTTGCTAATGACTTTTTTTTTCCTCTAATTTTTTTTTTCAAGTGCTTCGCAAGAATTTAATCATTAAATTACAAGCTATGCTACAATCCCAATTAGTATTTTAAGTTGTTAACTTACTATTTAAACTTTCAATTTTCCAGCCCCATTACGAAAATTTGCTAGGCTTTTTAGTGTTCCTGGTGCTGTACATCCATTGACGACCAGGGTGGACTGTGCATCAAAGATATATATCTTTGTGTGTCTATTTACTTACCCTTTTCGAACTTTATACTTCTCGAGTGATATGGTAATTTAATTTCTTAAGCTTAAATAGTTTCTCGCTGTAAAAGATAGCCTATTGCTGAGCATTATAATGTCTATGTTTACACATTATCCAACTTGCTTCTAGGAAATTAAGATAATTAAATGCATGTATATAATTTCGTTTAAAGGGAGAAAGAATTTTGAATTTTAGTCTTTATTTGAATCTTCTCAAATATATGTATAATTCAAGGAAAGAACATGCATGCTTCTTTTGTGGATTTGATTCAAATTGGTGGATTTCGGTAAGAAAGAAACTTTAATATTTTCTTTTGGTTTTAAGAACTGAAATGGACATGCAAGAGATTGAAGAATTTTTTGTTTATCGTATTGGGATGAGAGGGTATTATCAGAACAATTGTTTAGCATGACAGTATTAAATAATCAATTTGATAAATTAAAATGGTGTGATTAAATAAGATCATCTGTTGGGTGAACCTATATATGCTTAATAAATTGTTTAATGAGTTTTCAATCTGTGTATTTGAGATTGCTTTTTTATCTTTTCTTTTTTTCTTTTTTAATTTAAATTTTATTTGTGCATGGTCAAGGAAAATTATGGTACCCTAATCATTTGACTTAATTTTGTTTCCACATCTGAAAGGTTTTCCTGTAATTTTTTGTAATAAAAGGATTGTTTTGTTGCAAAAAGCAGGGCCACTCTGTTTAGGGCTTGAAGATTTCTACATTCATCAGGTTTATCTTCGACTTCAGGTATTTTGTTCTATTGATGACTTAAAGTCAATTGCAACTACACTGTTTGTTATGATTGGGTAAAATAGGCTGATTATTTGCATATTTCATGAGAATATCAATAGGGACAATCTACCAAATTTTTGTGTGTAAATAGTATGTATATACACATCAAATATTATTTTTTGTATGTAAATAAAATTACATACAAAAAAATTTGTACTGTTAAGGACAGTTAGGAGTTTAATTTGTAAAAGATGTAAATATTAGAACAATTGCAATAGAACCGCCAAACCGTGGTTGTAAATAGATTTCTACATGTAAATAGTATTGCATATTGTATGTATTGAGAACTTTCTGCATATTTTATACAGTTTTAAAACCCGCAGCATCGCGCTGGCACCGTTGCTAGTACATTCTATATCACAATTGAATTTTGGCTCAATCAAAGAAAATAAAATCTAACGAAGTCTTCTAACGTGTTTTTTTTTCTTTCCAACGATATAATTCATTTCATATATCTTTAATTACTTCATAACTTATCACCCCAACAGCTAACCACCATCCCAACGCTTGTGTCACGCTCGCGTCGCCCAAGAACATCAACTTTTATTTCGAGCAGCAACACTCTCTCCTCTCTTTGCGAACAAATCATCATACCCTGAAACCCTGATTTTATTTCTCCCGTTGTAACCCAATCATCTTCTCCATCAAGAAAATTTCCAAACATAAACAAAAAACTCATTTCAATTCATCAGAACCTTTTGCTTATCTAATGGTGACTTCCTTTGATTATCTGAAAGTCTTCATAGGTTTGATATGTGAAAAGAGGGTGACACAAAGGAAGAGAAATATAGGTGAAAGTCTTCATAATTTATAAATTAATTCTCACAAGTTTAATAAATTATTTTAGTTGTTCAGAAAAATGTTTGTGGTAAATTAGATCTTTAGAAAATAAGAGGGTCGAGAGGCTAAATTTAGGTGTAAAGAAAACATTTCCTCTAAAAATTAAAATACACATGAAGCTAAATGAAGATTTTTCTTCTCTCAGAGGCATTTTTGACATATACTTGGGAGCCAATATCGACGATTGGATGTGCTTCTCGAAAAGGCAGCTTCAAGTCAGCTCGAAGGCGGCTTCAAGTCACCTCGAAGGCTTGGCCTACGTACTTATTATGGGAATTGGATCCTTTCCAAGGCAAAGTCTCAGAATTCTTCTGATCGACTAACACGGACCGTTGGATCAAATCTAACAGCTATAATTATTATAACTTTTAAAGGAACCTTCTGTTTGTAGCTGTTTGATCAAAATCTAATGATCTATGTTATCCAATCAGAGAATCTCGAGGCTTTGCCTCAGAGAGGATCCAATTCCCTTATTATGTACCATATTTAGATACATCTCAAATTATCTCCAAAAGAAATGTCAAATATGCCAAATATAATTAAAAGACATTCAAGTGTTTTCCAATGGATATGTCATATATAATATGACATGTGAGTCATTTGACTCCTTACTTTCTAGCTGTCTTTTTGACAGCAAACAAAGGAGTCAATTAATTTAATTTAATTTTTTAATGCATAGATCCCATTAACATCCAATAGAATAAAAACTAAAACTAATTTTGATTATTTTTTAATAGTTAATGCAACACTAGGCCTAATAAAATAAATATCTGACACATCTATCGACAAAGAAGAGGATTTAGTACTTATATTCAATTTGCCACATCAGCCATCAAATAAAATTTTGATATATTATATTTGACATCTTTTTTGGAGATGCTCTAAATATTTCTTAAAAGATACAAATTTAGATATTTTTTTGTTCAAAAGAGATAATTGAAGCAATAATATTTCAATTTTAAGTCATATAATGTTTTGGTTATGAATAAAACGTCCGTGAGTATTTGCTTGTAATAATGTAGAGAAATGCTTCATTTTGCTTTCTTAGAACTTTATCCATTTTTCATCACCTTAAACTTTTATTTAGATGATAAGTCATTAATTCATGTTAGTTCAAAAAATTAATATTTTAAAGCTATTTAAGGAATCTCAAGTATCTTCTTCCGGAAGAAATCTTACTTTCATTATAGCAAGTCCACCCATCCAAATAGGCTAGCTGAAAGTCCTTAAAATAGCCTAGCCCCCCAAAAATCCACTCCACCCCACCAAATATGTTGGCCCAAAGTTCACTCTAGCTTCTAGGCCGGGCAAGAATGGACCGAGTGAGGAACTAGCCCATCTGACGTCAACCACGGGTCGAGTGTTTTTTTTTGCAGCTGGCACATGGGAAACACGCGCGCGTGATCTTGCGTTCCCAACATCTCGCAGATGTGAGGCCCGCGCTGCAAGCGCCCTAACTAGGATGCCAGAATTTGGCTACGTGGCTCGGCAATGGCGTTGGATTTCGAACGGCTAATTTTCTGGATCGTTTGGATTTCCAACAGTAAAAAAAAATTGAATATGAAATCTAACGGCTAGTGATGTGTCAAAATCTGGACCGTTTGATTTCCTGATCAACGGTCCAGATTTTTAGGCCAAAAAACATTAAAAAATGTCAGAAATCTTACCGTTGGCCACGTGTCCATTTTGGGCTGTTGGATTTCAAACTTTCTAAAATCCAAAGGTCCATATTAATTACTTAATAAAAATTGTTAAAAAATTACAGAAAAAAATGAAACAACTAAAAGAGGCCCTGTGTTTCAAAAGTATAATTTTTCAAATTTCTGTTCCTAAGCTCTGAAATAGGCGCTGTGTTGAATCTGACTTAAAGAGGTCATGTGTTCTAGCCTATCTGATAAACAATACCTAATAGTAATTGAAGGTGATGGAGGAAAATATAAGCATGGCAGCTCTTTGTAAGGTGATCTTTCAATGGGAATTTCGAGTCATAATTCTAGCCTATCTGAAGGTGATGGAGGAAAAATATAAGCATGGCAGATCTTTTGATAAATCTTATAAGGTAAACATAAAATCTTTTGTTTGTTTTGAAATTTTTTTTCCTTCAGTGTTTTAGGTTTAATTTGTATCTGTTTTGGAATGATGTTTAACTTTATTGAACATGTTAGGATTCAGAATTATTGAGTTGTTTGAATCTGAAGAATCAGTTGACATAATTGGTTAGTATTTTTATTTGTTTTCTGTATTAGCATGGTAATGTGAGTTTCTATTAAGTTTTGTGTTCCATTCAGGTCTAAATAAAATTAAATGTCCGAGGTCAGGGAAGTTAATTGCTGACTTAAAACCTGACAATGTTTTACTGCTTGATGATACTTGAAAAGTCGCTGATTTTGGTTTAGGTGAGTTTTGTGGTTTTATATGTTTTAGAATAATGCATGTGAGAAATCTTTTGTCTTTGTTGAAATAGAAGAAATTTCTTTTGAAGACTTTTCTATGAAAAAGTTCAGTTACGTTTTTCATTATCTTTACCAAATTGTTCACTTATGCAAAAGACTACGAAAAACAAAAATGAACTTTTGCATAGAAAAGTTTTCAATAGAAATTTCTTCCATTTCAACAAAAACAAAAGATTTCTCACATGCATTATGACAAAACATATAAAACCACAAAACTCACCTAAACCAAAATCAGTGACTTCCTAAGTATCATCAAGCAATAAAACATTATCAGGTTTTAAGTCAGCAATTAACTTCCCTGATCTCGGACATTTAATTTTATTTAGAGTTGAATGGAACAAAAAACTTAATAGAAGCTCACATTACCAAAAAAAAATGCTAATACAGAAAACAAATAAAAATACTAACCAATTATGTCAAGAGATTCTTCATATTCAAACAACTCAATAATACCGAATCCTAATATGTTCAATAAAGTTAAACATCATTCCAAAACAGATACAAATTAAACCTAAAAACATTGAAAAAAATAAATTTCAAAACAAACAAAAAAATTTCTGCATACTCTGCTTACCCTGCAAAGACAGATACAAATTAAACCTAAAAACATTGAAAAAAATAAATTTCAAAACAAACAAAAAATTTCTGCATACTCTGCTTACCCTGCAAAGATTCATCAGAAGAGCATTCCAAAGAGCTGACATGCTTATATGTTCCTCCATCACCTTTAGATAGGCTAGAATTACGACTTGAAATTACCATTGAAAGATCACCTTACAAAAAAAAAAAGGGGACAATTAGACATGTAATTGCACAACCAATGATAGATCACCTTACAAAAAAAAAAAAGGGCACAATTAGACATGTAATTGCACAACCAATGATAAACAATACCTAATAGTAGCTGTAGTTGAATCTGACTAAAAGAGGCCCTTTGTTCTAACACATGACACTTTGAAAATCAAATCTTGACAGAATGAATGAAAGCCATGTCCTAGAAGAAAAATGCCACGGTATATTGAAATGCATCATCTCCCCGTCCATTCAAATGCCTCGTCATCGTCATCAGGAAGAGGTTGGGCAGCTGTTGCCGCAAGCTCAGCTTCATGCCTGCAAGAAGCAATAATAATCGAGATGAGACAATTTTCAGCTTCATGCTGAATCCACGATGTTAACATCAAAGAAGAGTCAAGTTTATTAACATAGAGAAAATACTTACTATTGTTAGGCAGCCATGTCAAAGTGCACTTCTGGAGGAGCAAGGGTCGGAGACTCGACGAAATGAAGATTTGCGTCACTAAAGTAACAACAGCAGCGTTAACCTCAATTACTATTATCGATACGCTATAGCAACCAAATAAAAAAGGGAATGTTTGTAATTACCCTGCAAGCTTCCTTGCCAAGTAGAGGAGGGTTTCTAAGTTGTAGTTGCACATTGCCCATGAATGCTGCATATTTCAACGGAAAATTTTAGGTGAGACCATCAACTAAGCAGCACAGTGAAAGGGCAGATAACTCAGATAGGTAATCACATATATAAGAAGTTATAAGATACTGTAAAATGCTTTGGGAGACATTAAATATACACAAAATCAGTGAGGTATCAAATGATTTTTAATGTGGATATGAAATATCAAGAACAAAAGCAACAGGAAAATATTCACTTACTAGCGACCATCTCGAAGAGCGCCAAACTTCTCTTGCCCAGCAGTGTCCCAGAAGTAAAAGCGGATCCTTCCACAATTTGTGAAGAAGTCCAGTGGATGAACCTCCACACCAATGGTGGCTGTTTGCATAGAAAAGTAACAGAAAATGAATGTTAAGTATAAGCAAACATATCAAGGTCAAACTAATTATAACAATAAACTAACAACACGGCGCAATGGACGGAAATGTCAGAAAAGTCTCTTATGCTCATATTTCTTCTCGAATTCACCAGTGAGATGCCTCTTCACGAAAGTGGTTTTTCCTGCACAACTCATCACCATTCAGTTCAAATCCAAATCACCACACAACACTATAACTTGGAGAACAGTTAAAATTGTTTCTTCTCTCCAAGGCATTGTCTCTCCAAATTAATCGGTGTTAAGCTTCGAATTTCTTTGCTCTTATCACTAGTTTTATCAAAAGAAAAATTCCAGGAATATAATCACATTTACAAACAAATAGATGTAAAATCATTTCCCTCTAAGACCATCTCCAACCTTGGCCTAAAACCTAAAATTTTTAGCCCAGAAACAGCTTTTCTGCTCCAACTCTTCAGACCTAAAATTTTAGCACTATATTATTAAAGAATGAATTTGGGATACTTTTTTTTCTTAAAATGTAGACTATCATAAATTAATTTTATGAACATTATAATCTAAAAATATTTAAATTCCGATAAATATTGAAAAATCACTAAATCGATACATAAACTCACGAAACACTATGGAAGAATATGAAAATCATGATAGAGATGTATAAACACAAAATACATGAAACACACAAAACACATAGAACACATGTGAAACACATATGAAACACATACAAAACACATGTGAAGCACATACAAAACACATGATAAAGATGAAGCACACACGTAACACCTGTGAAACACATGACACACACGAAAAACATACAAACATACATACAAAACACATGAAATGCATGAAACACAAACCAACACACATGACAATGAAACCTTCAATAGTTTTTTTATAATTATTTTAGCCGTCGGATTTAAATTTGGGCCACTAGATTTTATTTTTTACCGTTATATTTGATCTAAACCGTTGGATTCAATAAATCTGGTCGTTGGATCAGAAAAGTAGCCGTTAGGCTACCTGACCGATTTGAATTTGGCTTGACACGCCCACGTGGGTGGGGTCTCGCTGGGATCAGCCCTGGCGCGTGCTGCGCGTTGGGCAAGTGGGCGACGGCATATGGGCTTCACAACCCACTTTTCACTCATACCGGTGGGCCCCATTTTGATTTCTGGCATAAAAAATAGCCGGTATTTGGCCCTCTTGTGAGTTTTAGGTTTTAGGTTTTATTTAGCACTTGGATTGGGTTGGGTTGGGTTTTGGGGTGGGGGAAGGGGAAATTTGGGTTTTAGCCCAGGGTTGGAGAAGGCCTAAGAAGATTGTTTATTTCCATCAATATCAATTTAATTAGATAGTATCACATATCAAACCAAATATTGTGCCTTTTCAATTTACTAAATATTTTAGTCAAAATTGTAAATATCCGAACAATTGAATCAAATTCTTCTTAGGGAGGGAGTGTGTTATAATTGTGCCAACAATACCCCAAATCCAAAATCTTATCAAAACCCTAATTTTAAAGTTGCAATAATCATGCCAACACAGTCGATGAAAACATCAACTCAGAACATAAGAAACAGAACAAGGAAACTGCAAATTACCAGTGCCTCCATCGCCGACGATGACGAGCTTGAAGCTTGGATAATCAACAGTCTGTTGGTTCGACAAAGCCTACAGGAACAAATTCAAATTCGAACCAAATCATCGATCACCAGCTAATACCAGAGAGAGAAGAGAAGAGAGAGAGAGAGAGAGAGTTACCATTGCGGCTTCGAGGCGGCGAGTGGCGATAGAGAGAGAATCTAAAAGTCGCAGCTGAGTGAGAGAGACAGACGTAGACGAAGGCGGCGATTTAAGTATGGAGGTGGGCAGGGAGCCTACTTTTATATGGCTTGGCTGATTCTGCGGCTGCCTATTTATTATCATATATCTTATTATAATGAGAAACTGTATTTTAACAGTTCTAATTGTAAATATTTTATTATATAAAAATTAAAAAAATGTTTCAAGCGAGTTATTTATTCCTAAAATTTCTAACTCTGTTGCTTGTAACCTTGATTGTACATCACTAAATTTTCCTAATGAATATCTACAAATTTTTTCATCAGACTTTGGTGACTCCTTATGTTTTTTCTGGTACAGTATACTTGTCCATCTTAATGATGAAGAAACTTTTTCGACTATTTTATAACTATCATCTAATGGTAATGTTAATGGCTTAAGTTTAGTAATTTATTCCTTTATATTTTGGACTAATTTAATGTCTTCACTATTAAAATACTTGTATCCTGTTTTGCTAGTTTTACTATGTAATACTGCTATTTTTCTTCCTAAATGAGGGATAAAATTTCTTGCATAATTTAACAATCCTAAAAATGCTTGTAATTGTTTTTTTATCTTATTTGGAAAATCTAAGACCTTTTTAGCTATATGATCTTGTAATTGTATTGTACTTGACTTAATATACATTCTTAAAAATTTTATATCTTACATTTCTAATGCTATTTTATTTCTGCTAATCACAATTTCATTATTGATAAATTCTTGTAAAATTATCTCTAAGTGCTTGCTATGTTCATTTCTATTTTTACTATGTACTAAAATATCATCTACATAAACATTACAAAATTATCATATTTCTCGAAAATTTGATCTATCTTTCTTTGAAAGATCGATGGAGCATTTTTTAAGTTCAAATGGCATAACCAACCACTGAAAATGTCATTATGGACAAGTAAAAGTTGTCCACTTAATTGATTCTTCTGCTAATCTTATTTGCCAAAAATCTGATTTACAATCAAATTTACTAAAATATTTACTCTCTTGAATCTTATTTATAAGTTCATCCTTATTTGGTAACTCATAACTATATTCATATATATTATCATTTAACCTCTTGTAGTTATAAACTATTCTAACATTTTATCTCTTTAGTTCTGAATGTTTCTTACGATAAATGTTGCTGATTTATGTTTAGACTTTGAAGGTCTAATTACTTTTAAATTTAACAACTCTTTTATTTGCTGTTAAAACTCTTGTTTATCTAATAAACTACAAGGTATATTAGCTGTCTTAATGGTTAAATCTAGGTTAATTATATCTATTTTTGCTAATATTTTATTTTAACACCAATGCAATTATGGGTCTTCTCATATGATTCTAGTTTGTTCTGCTAATTGTAATCACTCTTCTAAACTCTTTGGTTTATCTGACTATAATATTTCTATACCGGTTCCTTCTTCTAAAATTAGATATTCATGTTCAAATATTTTTTCATCAAACTCTTCTATGTTATTATGCTCATCATTTTCTTTTGAGTTTTCTAAATAATAACTAGTTTGGCCATTAGACTTTTATATACTTATGCTTTTGTATGCTTCTACAGTATTACTTTGGTTAGTTATTGTAATACCTTTCTTAAAAAATGTTATGTTAGGATTCATAAATAAAAAACTTTGCAAACTTTTCAAAAAGTTTAAACCTAAACTGAATGGGTATGATCCTACTAGTGAAACAAATGTTAATGGTAAATTAAATTGTTGTTTTTCTACTTTAATAGACTCATTATTAATGCAATATGTTAAATAAACTGGTTTATCAAACTGTGTTATTTTAACTGGTTTTGCTAATTTTTATCTATATTTTTCCGGAACTAACTCGTCTCTTATCACACTCTTTGTACTTCATGTATCTATCATGGTTGATGTTTGTATTTTGTGTTTTTTTGCTAATTTTATTTCACAATTTATGATAATTAAGGAACTATTTTTTGGTTTTTCTATATTATGAACAATATTTCCTAATAGTTCAGTACTTTCTTGTGATTCTGCTGAATTACTTTTTGTCATTAACAGTGATTTGACGTATTTGCCCTTCCAGCTGTTACCATCTTTAGCTCGTTTCCCTGGGTTCCACAGTAAATTTACTAATTTGCCCTTAATATACACGTGTTGGTCATCGTGGCTTTTCCATTTGTTTCCAGAACAAAGCTTTTTCATTTGTTCCAGACGCCTGAAATTAAAACAAAAACCTGCGTTCAACCAAATCAATCCCGAAACCAAAATTCATCCGGATTGTTCCAATCTTCAACCTCAAATGGAAATCATACAGTATCGTGAATGGCTCCTTCCCTATCTCAAAAATGAAAACATCTCAGAAACTTAGCCTTACCTTTCGCAGCTGAATCCCGTTCGGATTCGAGGAAAATTTTGAAACCCAGAAAAAGCTTGGGTTTCCTGGTGAGTTCTCCCTTTTTAGGAAAGATTGATGGGTTTGGTTTCTGGGTTCTCTTTTATTTGTTGGAATTTTTTATGATTTTAATTTTTGAAATCTGGGTTTTATTTGTTGATTGGGATAAATTCTGATCGGGGAAGCCCCTCTGCGTTTCTCGCTTCTCATCTCTCAGATCACTTCTCTCTCTTCTATCCCTCCCACTGTCTCCGACTCTTGACCTTTTGCATGTGTATTTTATTGTGGAAAAGTTTGAACTTGAATGAATATTTTTAGTTATTTCTGGCAACATTGCATAATGGTTTGAATGTTTGCTTGATTTTGCACTTCCATTTTATACTTTTGTTTTTCTGGATGGTTGGTTCTGTTTTGTCATTTATTTATACATGCATACATATATCTGTGCTTTTAAAGGTATGTGCGTTTGGGCACGAACACCCTCTCTTACATATGAGTTATCCTTGAGCAGATGCATATGAATTAAATTGCAGCTGAGGCAACTATTTTGTCTCTGTCCCAAACCCCCCAACCATGCCAGACATGTAAATTCATTATTGGTAAGTTAAAGTATGTTATGCATGTTAAACACAAGTTTTGGTTTTTTTGTTCCGTAATTAGCTATGTATTTGCCTTAATCTGCATGTGTGTAGTGTAGATAATTTAACCAACATTATAGAATTCATGTTCTGTTGAAAATTTTGAATGTTCTAAGATGGAAAAGGTTACGATAAATTGGAAGGTAGAAATTCTATTATGAGTTCTCCAGTTGATTTGGGACAGGTAATATAAACTTTTATGTAAAGTTGATTTGTTTTTATTTTTTTATTTTTTTTTTGGGGATGCTTAATTTCATCCGGAAACAAATAGTGTTTATCATCACCAAGTGGCACAAAGAATATTTACTGTATTTCAAAGTGTTTTTTAACCAATCTATTGTCAAGTTTTCTAGCAGGTTTCTTATTTTATTTTCCGTTGTTTTGCAAGAAACCAGAGCCTTTCCATGCTCGAGAGTTCCACAGGTATGTCACCGCTCTTTTACATATTTCTGCTTTGATTTCCAATATGAGGTTAAAGCCTTTGATTTCCAACAAATTTCAGTTAGGTAATTTGATTTCCCTCAAAAGACATAAATTATGTGTTTTCTTTAATCATTGTGATATAATATTCAACACATTTCAATTTAATACCAACCGAATCCTAATTTGTTCAATTTCTTTTCAACCCATTTCAATTTAATACCAACCGAATCCTAATTTGTTCAATTTCTTTTCATTAGGCGAATGAGTGTGGTTGTTTGCCGTTCTCTTTGAGGTGAGATAAAGTTTATATTTGTAGATATATGTATCTTAACAACAACTATGGGGGTTGCTAATGACTTTTTTTTTCCTCTAATTTTTTTTTTCAAGTGCTTCGCAATTTAATCATTAAATTACAAGCTATGCTACAATCCCAATTAGTATTTTAAGTTGTTAACTTACTATTTAAACTTTCAATTTTCCAGCCCCATTACAAAAATTTGCTAGGCTTTTTAGTGTTCCTGGTGCTGTACATCCATTGACGACTAGGGTGGACTGTGCATCAAAGATATATATCTGTGTGTCTATTTACTTACCCTTTTCGAACTTTATACTTCTTGAGTGATATGGTAATTTAATTTCTTAAGCTTACCATTTCTCGCTGTAAAAGATAGCCTATTTGCTGAGCATTATAATGTCTACGTTTACACATTATCCAACTTGCTTCTAGGAAATTAAGATAATTAAATGCATGTATATAATTTCGTTTAAGGGGAGAAAGAATTTTGAATTTTGAATTTCGTTTAGAGGTCGCACTTGATGCGATGGCAAGTGCTTTTGTCCATGAGCGGTAGGTCTCGGGTTCGAGACTTGGGAGCAGCCTCTCCATAAATGGGGATAAGGCTAGCCAACATTTACCTCTGACAGACCATGCGTAAAGCGGGAGCCTTGTGCACTGGGTACGACCTTTTAGTCTTTATTTGAATCTTCTCAAATATATGTATAATTCAAGGAAAGAACATGTATGCTTCTTTGGTGGATTTGATTCAAATTGGTAGATTTCGGTAAGAAAGAAACTTTAATATTTTCTTTCGGTTTTAAGAATTGAAATGGACATGCAAGAGATTGAAGAATTTTTTGTTCATCGTACTGGGATGAGAGGGTATTATCAGAACAATTGTTTAGCATGACAGTATTAAATAATCAATTTGATAAATTAAAATGGTGTGATGAGAGGGTATTATCAGAACAATTGTTTAGCATGACAGTATTAAATAATCAATTTGATAAATTAAAATGGTGTGATTAAATAAGATCATCTGTTGGGTGAACCTATATATGCTTAATAAATTGTTTAATGAGTTTTCAATCTGTGTATTTGAGATTGCTTTTTTTTCTTTTCATTTTTTCTTTTTAATTTAAATTTTATTTGTGTATGGTCAAGGAAAATTATGGTACCCTAATCATTTGACTTAATTTTGTTTCCACTTCTGAAAGGTTTTCCTGTAATTTTTTGTAATAAAAGGATTGTTTTGTTGCAAAAAGCAGGGCCACTCTGTTTAGGGCTTGAAGATTTCTACATTCATCAGGTTTATCTTCGACTTCAGGTATTTTGTTCTATTGATGACTTAAAGTCAATTGCAACTACACTGTTTTGTTATGATTGGGTAAATAGGCTGATTATTTGCATATTTCATGAGAATATCAATAGGGACAATCTACCAAATTTGTGTGTGTAAATAGTATGTATATACACATCAAATATTATTTTTTGTATGTAAATAAAATTACATACAAAAAAATTTGTACGGTTAAGGACAGGAGTTTAATTTGTAAAAGATGTAAATATTAGAACAATGGCAATAGAACCGCCAAACCATGGTTGTAAATAGATTTCTACATGTAAATAGTATTGCATATTGTATGTATTTAGAACTTTCTGCATATTTTATACAGTTTTAAAACCCGCAGCATCGCGCTGGCACCGTTGCTAGTACATTCTATATCACAATTGAATTTTGGCTCAATCAAAGAAAATAAAATCTAACGAAGTCTTCTAACGTGTTTTTTTTTTCTTTCCAACGATATAATTCATTTCATATATCTTTAATTACTTCATAACTTATCACCCCAACAGCTAACCACCATCCCAACGCTTGTGTCACGCTCGCGTCGCCCAAGAACATCAACTTTTATTTCGAGCAGCAACACTCTCTCCTCTCTTTGCGAACAAATCATCATACCCTGAAACCCTGATTTTATTTCTCCCGTTGTAACCCAATCATCTTCTCCATCAAGAAAATTTCCAAACATAAACAAAAAACTCATTTCAATTCATCAGAACCTTTTGCTTATCTAATGGTGACTTCCTTTGATTATCTGAAAGTCTTCATATGTTTGATATGTGAAAAGAGGGTGACACAAAGGAAGAGAAATATAGGTGAAAGTCTTCATAATCTATAAAGTAATTCTCATAAGTTTAATAAATTATTTTAGTTGTTCAGAAAAATGTTTGTGGTAAATTAGATCTTTAGAAAATAAGAGGGTCGAGAGGCTAAATTTAGGTGTAAAGAAAAAATTTCCTCTAAAAATTAAAATACACATGAAGCTAAATGAAGATTTTTCTTCTCTCAGAGGCATTTTTGACATATACTTGGGAGCCAACATCGACGATTGGATGTGCTTCTCGAAAAGGCAGCTTCAAGTCAGCTCGAAGGCGGCTTCAAGTCACCTCGAAGGCTTGGCCTACGTACTTATTACGGGAATTGGATCCTCCGCAAAGTCTCGAGATTCTTCTGATCGACTAACACAGACCGTTGGATCAAATCTAACAGCTATAATTATTATAACTTTTAAAGAACCCCCTGTTTGTAGCTGTTGAGTCAAAATCTAATGATCTATGTTATTCAATCTAGAGAATCTCGAGGCTTTGCCTTAGAGAGGATCCAATTCCCTTATTATGTACCATATTTAGATACATCTCAAATTATCTCCAAAAGAAATGTCAAATATGCCAAATATAATTAAAAGACATTCAAGTGTTTTCCAATGGATATGTCATATATAATATGACATGTGAGTCATTTGACTCCTTACTTTCTAGCTGTCTTTTTGACAGCAAACAAAGGAGTCAATTAATTTAATTTAATTTTTTAATGCATAGATCCCATTAACATCCAATAGAATAAAAACTAAAACTAATTTTGATTATTTTTTAACAGTTAATGCAACACTAGGCCTAATAAAATAAATATCTGACACATCTATTGACAAAGAAGAGGATTTAGTACTTATATTCAATTTGCCACATCAGCCATCAAATAAAATTTTGATATATTATATTTGACATCTTTTTTGGAGATGCTCTAAATATTTCTTAAAAGATACAAATTTAGATATTTTTTTGTTCAAAAGAGATAATTGAAGCAATAATATTTCAATTTCAAGTCATATAATGTTTTGATTATGAATAAAACGTCCGTGAGTATTTATCTTTGAGCTTGTAATAATGTAGAGAAATGCTTCATTTGGCTTTCTTAGAACTTTATCCATTTTTCATCACCTTAAACTTTTATTTAGATGATAAGTCATTAATTCATGTTAGTTCAAAAAATTAATATTTTAAAGCTATTTAAGGAATCTCAAGTATCTTCTTCCGGAAGTAATCTTACTTTCATTATAGCAAGTCCACCCATCCAAATAGGCTAGCTGAAAGTCCTTAAAATAGCCTAGCCCCCCAAAAATCCACTCCACCCCACCAAATATGTTGGCCCAAAGTTCACTCTAGCTTCTAGGCCGGGCAAGAATGGACCGAGTGAGGAACTAGCCCATCTGACGTCAACCACGGGTCGAATGTTTTTTTTGCAAAATGAGGAACTAGCCCATCTGACGTCAACCACGAGTCGAGTGTTTTTTTGCAACTGGCGCATGGGAAACACGCGGGCGTGATCATGCGTTCCCAACATCTCGCAGAGGTGAGGCCCGCGCTGCAAGCGCCCTAACTAATGCCAGAATTTGGCTACATGGCTCGGCAATGGCGTTGGATTTCGAACAGCTAGTTTTCTGGATAGTTTGGATTTCCAACAGTAAAAATAAATTGAATTTGAAATCTAACGGTTAGTGATGTGTCAAAATCTGAACCGTTTGATTTCCTGATCAACGGTCCAGATTTTTAGGCCAAAAAACATTAAAAAATGTCAGAAATCTTACCGTTGGCCACGTGTCCACTTTTGGGCTGTTGGATTTCAAACTTTCTAAAATTCAACAGTCCATATTAATTGTTAAAAAATTACAGAAAAGAATGAAACGACTAAAAGAGGCCCTGTGTTTCAAACGTATAATTTTTCAAATTTCTGTTCCTAAGCTCTGAAATAGGCGCTGTGTTGAATCTGACTTAAAAGGTCATGTGTTCTAGCCTATCTGATAAACAATACCTAATGGTAATTGAAGGTGATGGAGGAAAATATAAGCATGGCAGCTCTTTGTAAGGTGATCTTTCAATGGGAATTTCGAGTCATAATTCTAGCCTATCTGAAGGTGATGGAGGAAAAATATAAGCATGACAGATCTTTTGATGAATCTTGTAAGGTAAGCAGAAAATCTTTTGTTTGTTTTGAAATTTTTTTTTCTTCAGTGTTTTAGGTTTAATTTGTATCTGTGGAATGATGTTTAACTTTATTGAACATGTTAGGATTCAGAATTATTGAGTTGTTTGAATCTGAAGAATCAGTTGACATAATTGGTTAGTATTTTTATTTGTTTTCTGTATTAGCATGGTAATGTGAGTTTCTATTAAGTTTTGTGTTCCATTCAGGTCTAAATAAAATTAAATGTCCGAGGTCAGGAAAGTTAATTGCTGACTTAAAACCTGATAATGTGTTGGTGCTTGATGATACTTGAAAAGTCGCTGATTTTGGTTTAGGTGAGTTTTGTGGTTTTATATGTTTTAGAATAATGCATGTGAGAAATCTTTTGTCTTTGTTGAAATGGAAGAAATTTCTTTTGAAGACTTTTCTACGAAAAAGTTCAGTTATGTTTTTCATTATCTTTACCAAATTGTTCACTTATGCAAAAGACTACGAAAAACATAAATGAACTTTTTCGTAGAAAAGTCTTCAATAGAAATTTCTTCCATTTCAACAAAGACAAAAGATTTCTCACATGCATTATGTTAAAACATATAAAACCACAAAACTCACCTAAACCAAAATCAGTGACTTCCCAAGTATCATCAAGCAATAAAACATTATCAGGTTTTAAGTCAGCAATTAACTTCCCTAATCTCGGACATTTAATTTTATTTAGAGTTGAATGGAACACAAAAGTTAATAGAAGCTCACATTACCCAAAAAAAAAAAGCTAATACAGAAAACAAATAAAAATACTAACCAATTATGTCAAGAGATTCTTCATATTCAAACAACTCAATAATACCGAATCCTAATACGTTCAATAAACTTAAACATCATTCCAAAACAGATACAAATTAAACCTAAAAACATTGAAAAAAATAAATTTCAAAACAAACAAAAAAAATTTCTGCATACTCGCTTACCCTGCGAAGATTCATCAGAAGAGCATTCCAAAGAGCTGACATGCTTATATGTTCCTCCATCACCTTTAGATAGGCTAGAATTATGACTTGAAATTCCCATTGAAAGATCACCTTACAAAAAAAAAAGAGGGGACAATTAGACATGTAATTGCACAACCAATGATAGATCACCTAACAAAAAAAAAGGGGGACAATTAGACATGTAATTGCACAACCAATAATAAACAATACCTAATAGTAGCTGTAGTTGAATCTGACTAAAAGAGGCCCTTTGTTCTAAGACATGACACTTTGAAAATCAAATCTTGACAGAATGAATGAAAGCCATCTCCTAGAAGAAATATGCCACGGTATATTGAAATGCATCATCTCCCCGTCTATTCAAATGCCTCGTCATCGTCATCAGGAAGAGGTTGGGCAGCTGTTGCCGCAAGCTCAGCTTCATGCCTGCAAGAAGCAATAATAACCGAGATGAGACAATTTTCAGCTTCATGCTGAATCCACGACGTTAACATCAAAGAAGAGTCAAGTTTATTAACATAGACAAAATACTTACTATTGTTAGGCAGCCATGTCAAAGTGCACTTCTGGAGGAGCAAGGGTCGGAGACTCGACGAAATGAAGATTTGCGTCACTAAAGTAACAACAGCAGCGTTAACCTCAATTACTATTATCGATACGCTATAGCAACCAAATAAAAAAGGGAATGTTTGTAATTACCCTGCAAGCTTCCTTGCCAAGTAGAGGAGGGTTTCTAAGTTGTAGTTGCACATTGCCCATGAATGCTGCATATTTCAACGGAAAATTTTAGATGAGACCATCAACTAAGCAGCACAGTGAAAGGGCAGATAACTCAGATAGGTAATCACATATATAAGAAGTTATAAGATACTGTAAAATGCTTTGGGAGACATTAAATATACACAAAATCAGTGAGGTATCAAATGATTTTTAATGTGGATATGAAATATGAAGAACAAAAGCAACAGGAAAATATTCACTTACTAGCGACCATCTCGAAGACCGCCAAACTTCTCTTGCCCAGCAGTGTCCCAGAAGTAAATGCGGATCCTTCCACAATTTGTGAAGAAGTCCAGTGGATGAACCTCCACACCAATGGTGGCTGTTTGCATAGAAAAGTAACAGAAAATGAATGTTAAGTATAAGCAAACATATCAAGGTCAAACTAATTATAACAACAAACTAACAACACGGCGCAATGGACGGAAATGTCAGAAATGTCTCTTATGCTCGTATTTCTTCTCGAATTCACCAGTGAGATGCCTCTTCACGAAAGTGGTTTTTCCTGCACAACTCATCACCATTCAGTTCAAATCCAAAATCACCACACAACACTATAACTTGGAGAACAGTTAAAATTGTTTCTTCTCTCCAAGGCATTGTCTCCCCAAATTAATCGGTGTTTAGCTTCGAATTTCTCTGCTCTTATCACTAGTTTTATCAAAAGAAAAATTCCAGGAATATAATCACATTTACAAACAAATAGATGTAAAATCATTTCCCTCTGCATAATTAAACATACCATGCTCAATCCAGTCATAACAATTATAACCTTTTTGTCTTCCAATCGTCCGATTCGAAACCTTTTTGTCTTACAGAGTGAGAAAAAAATTCTTGGGATTTTTAATGTGTCATTTGAGTAGCTAAAAGAGGACTACAACAGTCAAATATAGTGAAAGAATAATTAAGGGCAAGCTGATTGTATGATTAAAGAAATCTCAAACCTTCCATAAAAAAATCAAAGCGAAAACCAGAGAAGCGTGAGGATAGGAAGATATTGCTACCTCACTGGACGTTGGGGGTAGCCCAAGTTGACTGAAATCGACGAAACCTTGCTCGACCTCTCTCTCTCTGTCCACATGAGAAAATAACATCACCCAAAAGGTCAGAGATTTGCAAAACCAAAAGGAAATTAAGAGAGAGAAACAGGAGAGAGAGAGATCGGAGTACCGTTAATCCCTGAAGATCTCTTCCGCCCGGCGACTCGAGCCCATCTCTCTGCTCTTCTCCTTCATCTCACCGAAGCTCGAGTTACAGAAATAAAGCCGAGTTTGTGTAGTTTTGGTTTTAGGAAGCAAAAGCCGATGCTATTCCATAGATGGTGTTGTGGCTGCTAGGGTTTGAGAAAGGGGAAATGAAGCCAGAAAGTTGGCTGAAGGCTCACTCTAACCCATCCCCTCACCAAATCCCACCACACACAGCCGTCGATCCCACGAATGCAACCCAATGTAATGGTCAGCCCAACACGTGTATAGCAGGCACCCAAATCTCACGCACAAAATTACCCTCCTATCTTTTCATAATTACCCTCCAACCCAGCCCCAAATTAGATGGCTTTCTTGTAAATAAGGTGAAATCAAAGGGCATTTTCTTGACTGTAAATCCAGGTACAATGAACAGTAAATAACAGTGTCAATTGCAATGCTTCCTTTAGACTAAAGTAATTCTTTTATATTTTGGACTAATTTAATGTCTTCACTATTAAAATACTTGTATCCTGTTTTACTAGTTTTACTATGTAATACTGCTATTTTTCTTCCTAAATGAGGGATAAAATTTCTTGCATAATTTAACAATCCTAAAAATGTTTGCAATTGTTTTTTTATCTTATTTGGAAAATCTAAGACTTTTTTAACTATATGATCTTGTAATTGTATTGTACTTGACTTAATATACATTCTTAAAAATTTTATATCTTGCATTTCTAATGCTATTTTATTTCTGCTAATCACAATTTCATTATTGACAAATTCTTGTAAAATTATCTCTAAGTGCTTGCTATGTTCATTTCTATTTTTACTATGTGCTAAAATATCATATACATAAACATTACAAAAATTATCATATTTCTTGAAAATTTGATCTATCTTTCTTTGAAAGATCGATGGAGCATTTTTTAAGTTCAAATGGCATAACAAACCACTGAAAATGTCATTATGGACAAGTAAAAGTTGTCCACTTAATTGATTCTTCTGCTAATCTTATTTGCCAAAAATTTACAATCAAATTTACTAAAATATTTACTCTCTTGAATCTTATTTATAAGTTCATCCTTATTTGGTAACTCATAACTATATTCATATATATTATCATTTAACCTCTTGTAGTTATAAACTATTCTAACATTTTATCTCTTTAGTTCTGAATGTTTCTTACGATAAATGTTGCTGATTTATGTTTAGACTTTGAATGTCTAATTACTTTTAAATTTAACAACTCTTTTATTTGCTGTTAAAACTCTTGTTTATCTAATAAACTACAAGGTATATTAGCTGTCTTAATGGTTAAATCTAGGTTAATTATATCTATTTTTGCTAATATTTTATTTTAACACCAATGCAATTGTGGATCTTCTCCTATGATTCTAGTTTGTTCTGCTAATTGTAATCACTCTTCTAAACTCTTTGGTCTATCTGACTATAATATTTCTATACTGGTTCCTTCTTCTAAAATTGGATATTCATGTTCAAATATTTTTTCATCAAACTCTTCTATGTTATTATGCTCATCATTTTCTTTTGAGTTTTCTAAATAATAACTAGTTTGGCCATTAGACTTTTCTATACTTATGCTTTTGTATGCTTCAATATTAATTTGGTCAGTTATTATAATACCTTTCTTAAAAAATGTTATGTTAGGATTCATAAATAAAAAACTTTGCAAACTTTTCAAAAAGTTTAAACCTAAACTGAATGGGTATGATCCTACTAGTGAAACAAATGTTAATGGTAAATTAAATTGTTGTTTTTCTACTTTAATAGACTCATTATTAATGCAATATGTTAAATAAACTGGTTTATCAAACTGTGTTATTTTAACTGGTTTTGCTAATTTTTGTCTATATTTTTCCGGAACTAACTCGTCTCTTATCACACTCTTTGTACTTCATGTATCTATCATGGTTGTTTGTATTTTGTGTTTTTTTTGCTAATTTTATTTCACAATTTATGGTAATTAAGGAACTATTTTTTGGTTTTTCTATATTATGAACAATATTTCCTAATAGTTCAGTACTTTCTTGTGATTCTGCTGAATTAATTTCTAATAACCTATTACTATAACATTTTTCACACAATATTGAATATATATTATAGTATTTATTTGCAACTAATTTACTACACTTGTGACATTTTTCTGGCCAACCTAAATTAATGTATTTGTACTCTTCTTCATGTTGTTCTTATATGAATGCACAAATATACCCTTCTAAATCATTATTTGAACTACTTGAATTTTTCGAGTCTGAATCTATCGTATTTATACTTTCTATACTATAAATACTCTCGTTGTGACAACCCGTCCTTGATTTTAAGAGTTTTTAAAGTTTTAATAAAGAATTTTACAAAAATGCCCTTTGAGGCACGTGCATTATTCGAGGTTAATCGTTGTGTCATGCTATCTAAGATTTGTTTTCTTGACATATCCTCGTAGTACTCGTCGCTACGGAAGCGTGGGCACAGACGGTTCGTGATTTGGAGTTATAACGAAAAAGATTTTAAAGTTTGAAGTTTGGGCATTTTATGAATTTTATTATTAAAATTTGGTGTGCCAAGGAAATCTGAAATGGATGGCTCGGATGTAAGCGAAGGAAAAAAAAATATGAAGGAAGGTTTTGTGTGTGTGTGTGTGACTGGAGAATAAGAAGAAGAAGAGATTGGGCAAAGCTACCCAACCAGAGGAAGAAAGCAGGAGCTCCGGGAGAGAAAGGAGAGAGAGCTAGCCAATCAGGAGAAGAGAGAAGGAGAGGATAGCCAACCAGAAAAGGGGAAGGAGGGAAAGGAGGGAGAAGGAAAATGAGGGGAACAGCCGGGTCTTCTTATTGACCCGCGCGACCCGGTTGAGCTCCAAGGCCGAATTCACCTATTTCCCAGCCACTTTTCGATGAATTGTCTCGAACCACGACCTAGAAAAAACTTCCTAGCCTTCCCTCTTCCATTCCCATTCAAAATTAGAAGGAATTTGGTAGTAATTTATTCAAAAACCGAAAGTGGGTGCCGTGAAGAACATTACTCGAAATCCACCACTTGTGAAACGTTTTCCTTCAATTACCACTACCATTAGACTTTCCTAGAACCCAGGAACAAAGCCCAAGTAGTGGTGGAGGCGTTGGAACAAGTTTGGAGGTCGAATCGAAGCACACCAAATTCTAGGGTCCGCACGGATTTTGGTGAAATTGAAGTGCTTCCAAGCCAAATTGACCTTGGTCACAAGTATGAAAGTTGTTCTAATCATTGAGATCTTCAAATATACAAATTTTGGTAATTTTTAGAAATAGTTGAATTTTCCGGCGAGCCGGGATGGCCGACCGCCACCCGCGGCGGCCCGTGCGGTGGTGCGTGGCCAGTGGCCCGCCAATGTCATTCTTAGCATGTGTTTAATGTTCTAGGTTCAGTTTTGATAATTGATTGACGTAAATTGGGTAATTGAACCTAAGTTCGTTACGATTCGTGGTTAGGTGAAAATGTGAATTAACGATCCGACCGTTGGATTGTCACCAAACTTTGATACGTTGTAATACGTAATATTTGAGGATTATAGGAACTTACTGATTGGGAATCCGATTTACGGATCTTCCGGAATTGGAGTTGTAAGTTCATGAAATAGAATGTTAACCGTCACTTGGTTTTGACAATTGACGAAGATCCGACCGTTGGATGGTAAGGAAATTTTAGGATGTTCTAGAGATATATTATGGACATCTGAAAGTTATGGATTGGAAATCTGAGTTGCAGATCTTCCGGATCGAACTACGTAGTGACGTGTTTTATATAAATTATATATTCTATCGATATGATTTTTGAGGTTTGATTTGATGATTGTTCTAGGCGCCGATCATCATGACGCCTTGATGTGTTGTGCTAGGGAGTTGTAGGGTGAACTCCAGGTAAGTGGGCAGTTATTTTCTGTATATACCTATATACTATTGATTTTTCCCAGAAATTTAATTTAAATGAAAGTATGTTTTAAAATGTCATGCATACATAATATATGAAATATATGAATTAATATTTGATGCATATATGTTAAATGGTGTTGTGGACGCACAAGTGAGTATCAGGTGAGTTTTATTTTGTTCATGTGATTATTGATGATGTGAATTGTGTTGAGAGCTCATAACCTGCACTCCTGGTGTTAGTGCTTATATTATTCACCCCGCACCACACGCTCACCTTGGATCCAAGTAGGTGCATGTCGTACAGATCACTAGAGGTGGTTTCGACATGTCGTACAGAGCATTAGAGGTGGTTCCGACTTGTAGGTGACTTTAGATTGTTATACAGCTGTTGATGAGAGAAGCACTAGAGCGTATTCTTACACCATTCTTGTCGTACAGACTACTTCAGGTAGTTCCGGTTTATGTGCAGAGTAGTTCCGTACAGGTCACAGTGGTGACTTCGGTTGGATTGGATATTGAGCTATAGAATTAACCGTACAGGACAGCTGCATGGTCTTCAGTTGATTCATTATTTCACCTGTTATATTGATACATCCTTATTATGTTTTAAAGCATAGCATGGCATATTTCTTGAAAGGTGTTAAAGACTGGTGATTTGAGTTTGTTATATATGGTTATGTATATACTATTTTCTGGGAAAGTATACGGGTTTTACAGCGAGGGGTTAGTGTTTTGATAATGAGATGATTTTCGAAAAACTTTGTTTTACTGACCCACTCAACTTTGTTTTACGCCCCTCCATGTTCAAGATAGCAGAGTTTTGGTGGCCACGAGGAATCCAACGGTGTTCTGACAGAATTCACAAAAGTAAGACTTACCTCGGGTGTTACATCTTAGTAATTGTATCTTTAAAGCTTCCGAACTGTGTAAATGGTTACGTCATTCTCACGTGACGGCCAGCATGCCCTCATTCGGGACGGGGTGTCACTCGTTATCACTTAAATCATCTAAACTATATATTGACTAAATATATTCTTCTTCTTCTAATTTAAACAACTCAATTAAATATACTTTATCTCTCGGCTGTTTTCCTAATTTTGGGCATTTAGGTCTAATATATCCAATTTCTCCACATAGATAACATTCACAATTACTTTTATCTTTTGGTGCTTTAAATTTTTTAATCCAAGATCTGTCACTTCTTTTCCTAAATTGTTTTGGAATATGTTTTCTCTTCCTATATATTCTTGAAAGTCTTATGCTAAAATTCTTATGATGATTGTATGGTTTATATGACTTATATTTCGTTCAGTATATTTTCTTATGTTTATTTTTCTTATGACAACCATACTGTTGTGGTAAGTTTATATTTTTATAGCTCATATAAAATTGTTTCCTAATTTGTCTCTTAGCTTTTAATTGACTACATTCTTGTCTAAATATATCATATACATTTTGATTTCTAGGTCATATTGCAATATCATTTTTCCTTGGATGCTTTTTCCATTCATTCCAGGTGACAGCCCGTCCTGAAAAATAAGCTATTTTTGTCTTCGATTGCGTGGAATGTTGATTATACCATTGGACGTTGAGTATATTATATGGTGGTGTGGTTTAAACTTAGGTTTTGGACCAATCTAATTTATTCCTAAGTTTTTGGAATGTAAAGTTAATGGTTTTTGTTGTTGTTTGGTAGCTGGACCACACACACCCTCACACATACTCTCCCGTTGACTTTCTCTCTTCTCCCTCTCGAATTTTTCCATTCGTTCGTACAATTGTACGGACAAGCCTTCAGCTCTCATCATATTTCACGGATCGAGGTTGTGGATGTTATTTTCGTGCTTCTTTCAAGCTCAGGAGTCGAGTTGTAGTTTTGGTTGGACATGAGGCCCTCGAAAACCCGAGAACCAAAAACCCCCGACGAGGTGCACAATGATTCCGTCGTGATCACGGAGGTTTCATCGAGTTTTAAGGTTCTAGTGAGACTTAGAACTGCTTCACGAAGCTTAGGGAAGGATTTTGAAAGGTTTTGGACGTCGGAAAATCCAAGTTCATCAAGTTGCAGAGGTGGCCGAATTATCGTAATTTTTCCAGCGAGATCCCTTAAGTTTTAGGACCTAAAAGTGGTAAGGTTTTGTTCCTCTCATCCTAAGCTTCATTTTGGTTTAAATTTCGTGAAGTTTGGTGTTGAAATGAGTGAGATATGACGATTAGAAGTTTTTCCAGAAACTGGCAGTTGTAGAGGTCACCGGCATCGGACTTCGGCGAGCTGAGATTGAAGGAATAGAATATTCCCTCAAAGTTGACGGAATATGCTAACGGCGTCAGGTATATTTAACGGCATATGTTTTTATTTAACGGAATATTCCCTAAAGCCATTAGGGATTCCATTTGGTGTGCCAGACACGTGCCTGCGTGTCTTGCCGTGCCTTAGCCAGCGCGTGAGTGGTTGGAAATTTTTTCTAAAAATATAGGGATGTTCTTGAGGTTGAGTAGGTCTTGGTGGTATATTCAAATACCCCAATTGAGCAATGTATGAGAAGTTATTACCTAGTTTTGGTTATGTTCTTTAAAATAACGTTTAAATAGTTGTTTCGCATATAGGTGAGACCTACCTTGAGGACAAGCGCAATCAAGCAAGGCTCGGGGGTTACAACCCTTCCACATATCAGTGAGTGAGCTTTTGGTTTTCAGTATATATATATATATATATATATATATATACACTTGGTATTTTTCCCATAAAACTTAATTAAATGGTTTGATACTTTGAAATGTCATGTCAAATACTCTCTATGTTTAGTTGTGCATTATCATGGTTACGTATATATTATGGCTCGACGCTGTGGACGCTCAGGTAAACTTCAGGTGAGTATATTGATGATAGTGATGGTGGTGAGTAATTGTGTTGAGATGCATTTAGAGATTGTTATCCTGCACTTCGGTGTTAGTGCTCCACCCGATGACAGGGTCTAGCCTTCACGTGATGGTTCACCTCTCGCACCACACGCTCACCTTGGATCCAAGGTAAGTGCTAGCCTATCGTACAGACCACTTTAGGTGGTTTTGACTTATAAGTGACTTGCGATACTTGGCACAACCTTCATGTGACAATAGCACTTGAGCGTATTTATTTACACTCAGCCTGTCATGCAGACCACTTTAGGTAGTTCCGACTTATGTGCAGATAACTAGTTAATGAGTTACAAACCCAATCGTACAGGTCACGTTAGGTGACTTCGGCTGGCATACCATTTCCTATTGGTTTATTTCACTTGGCATACTTATTTCTTGTTGAGATTTGACATGGTATCTTATAGAATTGTCATTTCGAATTTGGTTCTGAGATATAATCATATATGCTATTTTTTGGGAATTATACAGGTTTTACAGCGAAGGATTACTACTTTTGATAGTAAAATGATTTTAAAAAGCTTTGTTTTTGCCCACTCACACTTTCTATTTTGAGCCCTTCAGGTTTTAGGTAGGAGTGCTCGTTGATGGCTCATGAGGATTTGACGGTGGTTATGACAAATCAATCATAATTGTAGGGCCATCTTTAGTATTGTATAATTAATATTTGTCCTGCTGAATTGCACCTAGGATACCTACGCTCTGGTTATGTTTAGTCACACTTAATTTTGTTACTTTTTATTTGACCATTGATCATGTATTAGTCATTTGTCGATGGTATCTTTCCTGGTGAAAGATCCCTAGAATATACACTTGCAGAATCTGATATTTCAGAAGAAGATGTTAATCCTAACCAGTGCCATTGTTTGTGCATTGTTCATGAGGTCTGCGATGGTTAAGTACAATAAATATTATGATTAGTTTGTGATTTTATGTAAAGAATTTTGGTTTAAAATGTGTCTTAATCTGTTATTGTCTTAATCTATTATTATTTTAATTTGTTGTCTTAATATGATAATTTGTATTGCAAGGACTCTTGGTGATTATATTGCTAGTGGTCATTTGATCAACTTGTGTGTTCCAAAACGTTTACAATTTCTAAAACAAATTATTGAAGGCTTTAGCTTATTTGCCTTTAAATCATCATGGACGATATCATTTGAATTCAAATAAGCTAAAGCCTTCAGTAATTTGGAGCACAGAAGTTGTTCAAATGACCACTACCAATATAATCACCAAGAGTCCTTGCAATACAAATTATCATATTAAGACAACATATTAAAACAATAATAGATTAAGACAATAACAGATTAAGACACATTTTAAACCAAAATTCTTTACATAAAATCACAAACTAATCATAATATTTATTGTACTTAACCATCGCAGACCTCCTGAACAATGCACAAACAATGGCACTGGTCAGGATTAACATCTTCTTCTGAAATATCAGATTCTGCAAATGTAGATTCGAGGGATACCATCGACAAATGACTAATACATGATCAATGGTCAATTAAAAAGTAACAACATAAAAATCATTAAAAAAAATACAATATACAGAGAGCTTACAGTCTTGTATCTAACAATATTATCATGGTTTAGTTTAGACATATAATCGACCTCCCACAAAATAACCAAGAAACCAAAAAACATAAAAATATAAACCATAACAAATACAAATAGAAAGTTACTAGCAAATTTTACCCGCACGTTGTTGCGGGAGCGAAAATATAACTATAGATTATGTTTTTAACATGTAAATATGCAAAATGTTATAAATACTAAACAGAAAATGGAATAAATATTTTTACAAAGCTGTTGAAGTTTATATAATTTACAAAAAAAGGCATTATCAAATGCCTTATCATTATTATACAAAAATGGTTAACCTAGTATTCCGCCTTGATAATTCATGTTTGGATCAACTATTTACACACACAAAAATGTGATCCAATACTTATTTGTTTTGGATAACACATGCCAAATTTATCACCGGTAATAAATTTTTTATACTATATAGATTCATAGCATGAAACAACCAATAATAAAGAATAGTTACCTAGTCTTTTTTGTACGGAGCAAGGTCTCTTGTTACCAAGGGGAAACAAAGCTTACAACTTAAACAGAAAAGAACAATCTATTGCTGCAAGCAACATAACGTCCACTTTGCAGGTTTTGTGGAACCACTGTGCAGATTTTGAGGAACCACTTTACAGGTTTTGTGGAACCACTTTAAAAATTCAAATCTTTAAGCACCTGAACAATATTATTACCAAGACCTTATGCATAATAGGAACAACACTATAATCATCTGTCTACCAGAAATTAACTCTTCTACAGCAACAAGTTTAACATTATGTTGTGAAAAACAATCGTCTTTAATTGAAACCATGTCGGAGACCAAAAGTTAAAATTAGTAGAGTCCTTTGTTTGGTGTCACTCAAAAAGTGAATAATCATGCAAAAACTATTAAAGGTCTATGGGCTGCTTACTGTGGTGTGGCCGCTGTCCGAAGCAGCAAGAACCATTCTGACTTAGTACTCCACATGTTTTCTGGCTTAAGATTGCAAAGAACACACGCTCCGGTTCTGCCACGGAACAATTAATATGAATAAACGTTGACAAAAATTTATAGTAACTTAATACCCCCACAAAAGTAATGAGAAAGTATGAAATTGTGAGTCACAGTAAGATTAAGAGCAAGACCAAGGTGAAATATTATATTGTAAGATTGTGAGCAAGAGTGAAAATAAGAGAGAGAAACACACAGAAATTCTACAAAGAAAACAAAAAAAAAACAACGAAATTACACTGAGTGAGAAAAAGATTATATTGTGAGAATGGGAGTGTAAAATAAGGAAAAAATATTTAAAATAAAATTGTTGCACTCTCACCGTTTAAAATTTGGCAGGAATGGACAATTTAACAACAGGATTCTTTGGCTGTTTTCCTATGTACCAATCCTTAACTGCAAGCCATGAAAACCAATGTTATCAAACAAAGTATAAAATTGTTTAGTAAAACAGAAAGTAAATGTAAATTGATAGAAACAAAGGGAAAACCTACAATGCAGAAATTTTATTCATGAAAATTATCTCATTTTTTAACCACTATATAGCGGAACACAAAATCTATAACCAGCACATATTTCAACTTTATAATACAATTAAAAATAACAAAAGAGTGAACTAAACTGCCAACACAGATCATTTATAAAAATTTAAACCAAAGATGTCCAAAATTGTTTTAATTTCACGAATACAATTACAAAAACGCAAAGATGTTTATAGATAGCTTGAATTACAAAAATAAGTTAATTGATAATAGTTCTCAAAAAATATACATTTCAGAGAAAGAAGAGCCAATTCTATATTATAGGTTTTCTCTATCTGTGTCCATTTACATTAGCATTTTATTTTACGACAGAAGTTTAGATTTGAATTTATGTGGTGGCAGTTGAGTGCAACATTTCATTATTTTGAATCATATTATATAGTTGTCCTGTATTCAGGTTATCCTTAATCCAACAGAACACCATGTTAGACTTGCAATCTCTGTCAAATAACAAACTTTAGAGCAAAAAGAGTCTTCTCCAATTGGGATTAAAAACATCCACCAAATGATTTCAGATCAGTCTCCAAAAATGATTTCAGATCAGTCTCCAAGCTTGCAAAACATGTTTTTATGCAAACAGAACAACAAAAAGTACGAAAAACTTAAAACCAACCAAGTGGTTTTCTTAAAGGAAGAAATTTGAGCTAACACAAACAGAATGTATCAAATTAACAATATGCAATCAATGAACTATTTCATAACAAAAACAGCTAAAGGCTTAGGAACGGGTAAATTGGGTGATATATACAACTGATTCAAAACAGAAAAAGAAAAAAAAAAGAAGTTAATTTAACTATAATTAAGTAATCTGGTTTAAGATATATACCTTTTTTTTTAGAAGAGTTTTAAGATATATACCTCATCCCCAACATTCATACCAAAATCGATAATGCACGGTATCTTATTCTCAATCAAATACGATCCACCTACACGTTTCAAAACTCCTACGGTGTCAGTAATGATTTACCTTTTGTTATGGCAAAAGGCTTTTTGCATACTCTAACATTTTAGTCAACCAATTTACATGATAGGAACCGTAAATTGGCAACACAACAAAAGAGGATCAACAAAAATCTCGACAATTACCTAAAACTACCATTCCACTTCTTTTCAATTTTGACCAAATGCTCATATACATGATCAAACCTAAAAAATAAATTAAAAAAAAACGTTGGAGAATCATAAACTAAGAGGAATGACTTACATGCTTCTATCTTGGCAGTTTAGTTTCAGGAAGCAAACAACTGCACAATGGGACCGTCTATGTCTTCAGTTGAATGTGAGTTGAAAAGACCATTTGCAATAGCTTAAACCAACTCGGTCCCTTTCGTTATACATTCTTCACTAATTCCTCCCTAAATACCATGAAAAAAAGAAATCAGAATTTCACCCACTGAACAAAAACCCATCAGCATAGTGTGATAAATTCACTATTTCACTTATGACTGGCACTTTACTGATGGGATTAATCCAAATAAAATCCCAATTTCCAAAAGTAAATTTTCAATTAATTTCTCAAAAGCAATAATTTCAAAAAGCCCAGAACTAAACAAAAATATTAACAAAAAATAGAGATATATTGAATAAGTAAAGAAAAATAACTTAGAGAAGGGGATGGAGGGGAAGCTGTGATGAGGGTCGAAGGCCATGAGATTACACAGATCGACTTGAATATGCTGCTGCCGGGTCTCCATTGCCGCTTTCCTGCAGTTGCTTTTCATCCTCTCCATTCGACAGTCCAGATCTTCAACCCAAAAACATACAGAAACGATTAGCTTCGCGGTCGGATTATCAAATCATGCGGTGATAGGACCGACATGCACGCAAATAAAAAACTCATCAATTTGTTTTTTTCTGAATCCATAATTCAGATTCGAGTTCGAATTCAACGGAAAAAAAAAAAACATAAATCCATCAAAAATTTTGCCCAGATGAAAAAAGAAATAAAGGATGAATTAGAAGCTTTTAGCAGAGAGCTTACCTCAACAGGCCTCTCTCTCCCTCTCCCCTGTAAATTCACCGAACCTCGAAAAAGCCATCTGTAAATTCAAAACAACCCGCAAAATCACAAATACAAAATTCAAACAAAAAATCCATGTGAACATTGAAAACCACAAAAACAAAATTCGAAACAGCCACACGAAAAAGTCACGAAACTTACCAGAAGCCGCTAGATTTCGTGGGTGAAAACCCGATCCTGATCGAATCGAAAAACTGATGAAATAGCCGATCAAATCTGTACCCACCGAGAGGTTTTAAAAGTACAAAAATTTGAACAAATAAAAGAGAACTCAAAAACCAAACCCAAAACAAATATGCTGGAGAACTCACCAGGAAACCCAAGGTTTCTGCAGGATTGACGATTTCCTGAAAACCAAGCTTTTTTAGGTTTAAACTTTCTTCCCGAAGGCAACAGATGTAACATTCTTGGAAAAAAAATTCGCTCACGAATTGAAAAAAAAAAAGTGAGAGAGAGAGAGAGAGAGAGAGACGAACCTTCATACAGAGGCTAGCGATCCGGAGCTCGAGAGAGATCGAGAAATCTGTGGAAGCAAATGGAAGAGCCCTGATTTTCCATCTTTCTTCAGTTCTAGGATGAGAGAAACGGAAAGAGAAGGATGAGAGAGAGACGGAAAGAGAATAAAAGAAGAGGAAAGTGAAAAGTGGAAGATCCTGGAAGCACACAACACGAAGAAATCGAGAGATTTCTATTGCACAGCAGGGGCACAAACGTCATTTTACTGTATAATAAACACAAAAAGACAAACTTACAGAACAACTGAAGGGCAAAAACGGAAGAACACTGCCCTAGAACAGTAATCAGATGTTTGGGTTTTAGTATATATAGAATATATAAAAAAACTAAATGAAACCTTCGAACTCTTTCATAATCAAAGGAGACATATCGACCGGTTGGTATTTTTTTTACTGCATAATCAGAACCATCAACCTTGTGCCGACATAGAGCTACAGTTGCAAATGCACCAAAACCTGTATAAGCAAACAATGTTCAACAATACAAAAACCATAGAAACAGATTAAACACATACAGAAACTTACATACCTAGCAACCGAGTCTCTTCAAATGTATTAATATTATAATATTTAATTTTTGTATGAATGAAAAATAAGAGTCATGTGTCATAATTGAATTCAAATTCATGAATTGTATCTGTTCATTGGAACTTTAGGCAATAGTCATAATGTTTCAAAAAGGGTGGCTTGAGTTCTATATAAACTCAAGCATCCCACTTGTCTAACATAATTAAAAGAGAAGAATTTTCTCCAATGTTTTTGTAAAAATCCGAGTTGTGTCTTGAGAGTACCGAATATATGAAATTCGCCAGAGTCCAAAGATTGAAGTGTTTTGACTTCGGATTATAGATTGTTGAATCCTAGAAGACGAACGCCTACCAAACTACAAACACAAGAGTAGACACGAAATTCTATCTTTAGGACATTGCATTTATGCAAGCCTCGATCTCCAAGTTTGTCAGTTTTTCTTTCTTTCTCTCTGGTTGTTTATATTAATCTCATACATAAATTGATGTTGTGAATTTTTTTATGATTATTATTAATGGAATTCTTGTGTTATTTTCATATTTTCTAATATTGCTTCAACAATCATTGCACCCGTATGATCATCAACATCCTCTGCGATGCAAGGAAGCTCCAAGGCACGGCCTTTAATACCACCCCCAAAATCCTATTTCCCCACCCCTTTATTAATTTATTTTTAATGACATGTTTACCCCTAGGTCAAATGACGTAAATACCTAAATAATCTATAACCTTTCTCTCTCCCTCCCTCTTTCAGACCTCTCGCTGTCCAGCTCCACTCTCTAGAACTCGCATCCCACGAATCTTCTTATCCATAATTCTAACCAATTTCTTCTCTTTGTTTTTGCAAAACCCAGAAAGACCCAATTCCTTTGAATTCCATAATTGAAAGAAAAAAAAAGTGAAAAGTTGAAAATTTAGAAGAAAAACGGAGAGCCCAACAACCAACTCCCCACATCCATGAGCTACCCATCCCATCCAATTTGATGGCAGCAATCCTCCACCGGCTTGACCCTTCAAACTAATATTTTCCTTCCTCCATCTCAATCGAACTCACAAATAATAAAACTCAACTTCAACCGTAGATGTTGCTCATCTTACTCCTAGTCAAAATGGGCCACGTCAAGGCCTTCCCCTCCAAATTTCCAAAGAGAAAAAAATATTTCTGGTGGGAAAGAGGTTGTTGTTGAATTGAGTCGGATGATGTTAATTGTATCTAGGGTATTTCAGGAATAAAAGTGGGTGGAGAAAGAGTATTAAGTATTTTTAAATTTCTACGGTGGATTATAAGGTGGTTGGGAAAATAGGACAATAAGGTGGATCTAGTAATACTCTAATAGAATTGAGGTCAATAGACAGAAGTTTCCGTGAATTAGCTTAAGCTATACAACACCCCACGTAAGTAGACAAACTGCCTGCAAAGCTTGAAACTTTTGAAACCCTCGATAAAGATGGGGTCGAGTTGCAACCCATGTCGAACCCATTGCCTATATTGCAATAAAAATCCATGTCCAGAGCCGTTGGTGATGGGGTTGACGAAGTGGATTATTGGGAAAAGTTAATTCGAACAACTCTGTAGTGATTAGATTCAATAGGGTCATAAGCCAAGGCAGCACAAAAGAGGTTACGACCGGTGATGGGGTTGCTCACACATAATTGATCAGCGCACGGGGTGAACAACAAGAGTAATCCATTACAACAATCGACGTAACGATCGGAGGTCATGCATGTGTGGCTATGACAAAAATTAACGGAGGCATAATTGATTAAATGATACTCATCCTCTGAGTGTACTAATGTCAAGTAATAAATACCTAAAACTGGAGACTGCAGCCAAAACTTCCGCAACCAAACCTGGGAGGTTATTCGATGCCATGACTTGGACACCATCTTGAATCGCACCAGATCCAGCTGTGGTAATCTGCACAGAATTTCAAACCACAAATCCTCACAAATACCGGAATCGTTTAGGACAAATGGAGGACAGAAAAAACAGCAGCACTCAACTTTCTTCTCTGTCGGCTGCTCTGTTTTTCTACTCTCTGCTGCCGCTGCGTTTCTGCTCTCTCTACTGACCAAAAGGCATGAATTGCCTTATATAAGGCTGGTGTCTTTTAATCAAAACCTAGCTACCATGTGGCTTTCAAATGGGTAACAAAAGGCCAAACCTATTTGGGCTTGAGATAAAAAACTAAAGGCCCAAGAAGTATTGAGCCACAAAATCCAACATGATGATCAGTAGTTATCTAACAGTCGAATACCGAGAGTTTCAAAACTTAAATTTGGAGGAATCTCCAGCAGCAAAAGAAACAGAAAGACAACGAAAAGGTAAACGTACAAAATCTTTACGCATATCTAAACTATATATCGTCACTTTTGAATCTGGATTAATACTTTGATTTGGATTGGATGACCTAATTTGTTTTGGCTGGTATACAGAAGAAACCCTACTAGAATATAAGAAAACTAATAAAAATAGCTTGAAAACTTTGAGTTTTAACGATAAAGACAAAATAAAGAGTAAAGTGAATAGTATCAAGATTGACTTTTTAGTGTAAAAATATGGTTTTTCGTTAAAGGAAACAGTACGTTAAACCCTAACTAGAATATATCCTTTTGTTTTTCGTAGGAAGCCCTTCTCAACCTTTTTTTTTCTTTCTAGTCTTGTTCCTTAATTTATAATAGCTCGTGGTAAGGATTACTTGTCCTTCAAGAATAGTAATACAGTTGTACATACGAAAGTTATCTTCTATATCTAAAGGATTTCTACACTTGAAAATTTCCTAATAAATCTAATATTTCTAATATATTACTCATACATTTGTTTATCGAAAATATATCTTCTAGATTATATAATTCCTGTTGGAACCTTATTGGACTCTAAACTTATCTCATTAAGGTTTAGAGTTTAGTTGAAACTGGAATTAGTTAGAGCTAATATTTGAATAATTCTTCTTTCTTTAAAGTAGGACAATAAGGTTAAACATGTTGGTGAGTGGATATCCCAAGTTTGAAATGGGCGTGCAGTTTTGCCAAGCAGTTTCTATGATAGGTGGAAACGGTTGTGGTTACACGTCTATAAAATGGTTTAGTCCCTGCTCAAGAGGAACATGTTCTTTATATACTAACTAGCTCTATTATAGTGAGAACATAAGGTCCTCATTGAGTAGAAGACTATTCCTCGATCATTTACTAATGGCTTTATCAGATTTGCATGTTCTTTGTCCCCTGTATTAGGTTGTAACCTATGCATGTAGCTAACTATAAATTCCAACATTTGGTATCAGAGCTTCGGCTAGCTCTACATAGATTCTTTTAATGATTACTGGCAACGTATAAATTAGATTATTGCTTTTGCTGTGTTTATTTGAGGTCTTGCTTCTTGAAGTTATTATCAGGTGTAGGATTAAAGCTAATGTGAAAAACCAAAGATGAATGAAAGGCATAGGCTGCCTTTCCGTGCCTTAATTTAAGGGAAAAGAAAAAGGTTGTTGCTTTTGGTTGAATAAGAATAGAGGGAAGCAGAGTGAGAGAGGTGAGAGCATTCAGCTCTCCCAAGAAACAAAAGGGGCAAGCATCCACAGAGAGGAAAGTTGATACACGACAAGGGAGAGAGAGCTCCTGGAAAAATTGAGGGATTTTGCCGAACCTTAGCCATGGCACAACTCGAAGATCTTGATGGCGTCGGTCTTGACCATGGTGACGGAGGCGATGATGTTTCCGGTAGAGGTAACAAAGATGTGGTTTCTGCTGCACGACAAGTTGGCGTGCCAACGCGCATTTCGGGTCGCCTCAGAGATTGTGCGAGTGCAAGATCCGCTGGGATTATATCAAGGCTTGTCGTCGGTGATTCTAAGGGCTGGTTTGGTATAGCTGTGCTTTGAAAAAAAGCTGCTGTGAGAATAAGCGGCTGTGCTGTGAGAATAAGCGGCTGTGAAATAAATCAGCAGAGTGTTTGGTAAACTTTTTTGTAAAAGTGCTTTTGGAAAAAAAAGTAGTCTAATAGTAGGTCTTTTCATTAAAGAAGCACTGTAGCTCCGTGTGCTTTGAAAAAAAGCCAGTTTTCCAAAGCTACAAATAGCAGCTTCAGCTTTTTCCTTTGATTTCAGCTTATTCTCACAGCAGCTTCCAAAATAAGCCTTTTTTTTTCAGTTTACCAAACACCTAAAACCCTCACAGCTTTTTTTCATGGGTGCTTTTTTTTTAAGCACCTCACTCCCAAACTAGGTCTAAAACACCTCTGAAAAGTAACGGTGGGTCCCTCTTAAGTATCAGGGCTTATCTAATTATTTATCATTATACTATTCAACTAATAGATCCTGGCATTCCATTGCTATGGCTATTATCATATTGTTTCCTCTGTATTGATAAAAGGATGTTGGTGATAAACGTAAAGGTTAAACATATATATGTTTTGTTATATTGGTTCAAACTATGTATAGTATTCATGATTTCATAAGGCAACTTTAGTCTCTTGTCCAAAGATGTGATTCAAGTTGGAATGTAAATTTTGTGAAATAGCTATACAAATAAGGATGCATAATGCATATTTGACAGTTTATATTTCTTGCCCAAAGGTGTAACATAAAGATAATGTCTTCTTGACTGCATTATAAATATGTATTGGCACATAGCCATTGGTTTAGTGCAATTGTAGGTTAGTAAGGTTTTGTTGTCTGATTTTAATATGTTTACCGGTGATTGTATACATATATTATGAATCTCACTCTAGCAGTGATGTGGTAAAGCAATATATTTTTATTGTGTTTGTGAAATGTGAGCATGATTTAATTGGTAAGTAAGTGCGTACACACATCAAAACCTTTTCATTTCAAAACTGATTAGACTGGATAATATACAACTAAATCATTGCTGCATGCACTTGAATTTGAAAACGAAGTTGGAGGGCTATGATGGAATGTAGGCAATTTTGATAAAATCTTATACGTAGGAAATTTGTATGAATCTTAACAACCAAAGCCAGCAAAAACCACTATATCGTACATGATATTTTATTCTTTGTACTTGATAATATATGATGTGATCATTTTCAAGCATGCTGAAAATTGAAATTAATTGAATATCAAAGTGAGTCTTACCTCTTCCATTTGTTTAATTGTAACACTCAATTTTTACATGTTGAGTTGGGTTCTTATTATTGTTTTTACTTAAACATTTATTGGTGAACTTAATTACTGCATACTATTTCAGTTGCCTTGTGCTTCTCATAACATTCTGGAAATAGAATTTGTTTCGAAGTGTGTTAAGGTGTGATGGCTAGTTATCTAGTCTATAGTCTACGCTATGCTACTTGCTTGGCCTTTGCAGCATGCGAAGTGTTGGCTTTGAAGCATCGGAAAGCATGTCTGATCAAGTGCCTAATTTGGTGACTTAGAATACAAAATAATGGAACATACCATTGCTTTCTGCACCTAAATCACCTATACCTGCCATTCATTCTATGTGCTTGTTTTTTATTTAATTTTAGGTTGAATTTGATCAAAGTTACCACACACTTGCATCAACTAAGCAAAGTGCAATGGTTTTAGTTGATATTAGGACCGGTGATGTCAAAGTTCCTTGATCAAACTTGCATCTTAATTATAACAAGGGAATGATCTTCTTGCCCAAAGGTGTAGATCGTTATTTTTGGTTCAATTAAGATGACATAGTATGGATTCTATTTCACAAGAGTTTGTGAAAGCTTCATCTTGCCCAAAGGTACTCTTATGTCGTAAGGATTTCTTTCGGCTTGTTTAAAGGATGCGTGCAATAAAGAATCCTTATGGCTAACCACTTAGAATAATTATCTAATTCTACTACTATGAGAAAGTCTTTTAGACATTACATTGTTGATATGTTGAATTAGTGGTTGTTCGCACTATGTTGTTTCTATTTAAGAATTTCAATTAAATTCATAGTTGCATATGGCAATATTGATGCTTTATTGGAAGTATTTAGGCAAACTTGTTGGAGTTTCATAAAGGACCAAAGTCTCTGTGTTTAAAGAGCATGTTGCAAGGATGGGGTGCTGGAATTATTCGATTCAGCAGCCATGTGATAATAAACTTATAATTTGATTTTATTTACTTTATAGCTATTTCTGCAAATAAATGTGAGAAAACTTGCTGATTTGGTTCTATGTGTTGGTTTTGACATGAATTGTTAGTAATAATCAAATATTTGGCTGTTGGGGTTTCTATACATTATACTATCCCTTGTAGCATTGTTTACTTATTTGAAACTGTAGGTGGTTTTAACTATTTCAGCGTGAAAGACAGCTGAAGATGTTGTGTTAAAACTAAACAACAATAAGGTAATGGTTTATCTAGTGGGAGTATAAAGTAAAACTCCCTTCTGGCCAACATGTTTTTGCATTATACATGAATGGTTTTGTGATATGGTGATTTCATAGTGGCTGTGTTATGATGGTACATGTCTTTTCTGAAGTTCTATGTCTCGAATCACTCATGGTGGATGAGTGAGGAATTGGTTATTCGTTTATTAACTCACATGATCACTAAGGAATTGGTTTTGGTGGAAACATGGCTCGAAACAAGGATGATCAGTTTACGTTTAAGTGGGAGAATGTTGGAAGCCTATTGGACTCTAAACTTATCTCATTAGGGTTTGGAGTTTAGTTGAAACTAGAATCAGTTAGAGTTAATATTTGAATAAGTCTTCTTTCCTTTAAAGTAGGACAATAAGGTTAAACATGTTGGCGAGGTGATATCCCATGTTGGAATGTAAATGGGCGTGCAGTTTTGCCAAGCAGTTTCAGTGATAGGTGGAAATGATTGTGGTTACACGTCTATAAAATGGTTTAGTCCCTGCTCAAGAGGAACACGTTCTTTATTTGCTAACTAGCTATTGGAGTTTTCAAGTTGTATATTCATTGTAAGGAAAAAGATTAAAAGACCTAACCAATATATGTATGTTAAAAAGAAGGAACAAGCCCCTTATCCCTCATTGATTTAAGCCTAAAATCTAATAACCAAAAGTAAACAACTACTAGGTACACATCCCTTGAATTAAGGGGATTGACAACAAGAAACATCATTGGTGACAACAATGTACAAGAGGGCAAAAAACAGCCCACTTCACACGATACATCAACTCATCCCCCAAAAACTAGGTTAGTAAGAAGTACATAGTTCTTCTAATACTCCCAATTAAGTTGGATCAAATGGGTCAATTGATCCAAGCTTGAACAAAAGATGCTGAAAAACAGCAGACGTTAATCATTTTGTGAAAATATCTGCTAGTTGATCATGACTGCGTGTGTAGTGAGTTTGAATCACCTTCGACTGAACTTGATTGCGAACATAATGGCAGTCAATCTCAATATGTTTAGTTCTTTCATAGAATACCGGATTCGATGCAATGTGCATTGCAGCCTGGTTATCACAGTGCAGGAACATGGGTTATCACAGTGCTGGATTCGTTACAAATGTTTTAGGGGAAGTATTTTCCATTTTCAGTTCTAAGTTCAACACGAGTTTTCAACCTATATGTTAGTACATAGTTATTTTGATGCTATCGTATTTTACGTACGTACTTTTGACCTTACGTCAATATATGTTTTCGACCTTATATCTTTATAAAGTATGTTTCTACTTTTACACTGATGGGGAAGAAAGTAAGAGCTTGGAGACATGATAGAGAATTTTGCAACCCGCTCGCGACGGTGTGGCATATTCTCTTTGATGCACCCACTCTGACTTGATTTCTCTTTATACATATATTCTTCTTCATATTTTCTAGTATTTCAGTTTAGTAAGTGATTTTAAATTTTGGGGATGAAATTCTTTTAAGGGGGGTAGATTGTTACACCCACCCCTAAGTTAAATTGTATTTTCATTAAGTTTGAGTTTATCTTGCTTTTAAAAAATGGTTTTTAGTTCTTAATTGGTGAGCCCAAGAGGCCCACCCCTTTATTTGTGTTCCCTCCCCATGACTTTTTTTTTTTTCCTCCTTCTTCTCTCAACTCTATCTGCACTCTTTCCTTCCTTCCCCGTGTATCATCACACACACCAACACCCTCATCTCCTCATCATCAACAACAACAAAACATCATCACCATCACCCTTGTGTTCTCAAAAACGAAGAAAGGACACCCCAAACCCCTCTCTTCCATTCGGCCGGTACTGTTCATCATATTCCCCGATGAGTTTCTTGATTTTTCAACATTGGTAAGCTTCTAAAAACCCTTGGGATGTGTTTTAGGGTTAGATTGAAGCTTGTTTTAAGTTGTGTATATGTTTGAATCATGGAAAATAGCTCGGGAAAGCTTTTCCAAATTTTCCAGCGAGCACCGCCACTTTTGAGGCAATTTCCGGCCAAACCATGGTGATTTGGCCTGCGTGGAAGGTATTATTCTCTTCGTCTCACTGAGTAATACAACTTTCATTTTTGTTTCACCCAATTTCGTTGAGTATTGAAGAAGTTATACTCATTGGAATTTCACCCAGTTTCCGGCGACCCCAATGGTTTTTGAGGCATTTTTTCGGCCAAACCACGTTGAGTTAGATGTCATGCAAGGTATCATTCTCTTAGTCTCGTCGAGAACTACAACTTTCGTTTTTGTTTCACTCGATTTCATTGAGTATTGACAAAGTTATTAACAGTTAAAGGTTATTTAGTTTTTCGGCCGAAATCCAGCCTTCTCCTTCATTGGGTCCAACGACCCATGAAATTGGTGGGCCAAAAACCAGCCCTTTTGGGCAGCCCAACCCTTTAATCATTTGAACTCATCCCAAAACCCTTAAGAACCCAAACCCACGGGCCTTTAAGCCCAACCCGGAACCAATTCAAAGCCCTTAACTCAATTATTAAAACCTAATCCACTAACCTTTTAAACCCTAGGTTCTCTGGGCCATCCACCTAGGGCCTTCGGCCCATTTACTTAAAACCCTCAATCCTTTGGACCTTAGAACCAAGACCTAAAACCCTAAAACCCTAGGTCCAAACTCCTTTAAGCTCAATCCTTGTTAAAGCCCTAAACCCTTTTAGTTTAAAAACCTTAACCCAACCCACCAAAAAGTCTAAGCCTAAACCCTTTAACCCTTCCAACCCTAAACCCTAGCCGGCTCAAACGGAAATATTCCATCAGAGAATATTCCGTCAGGGAATATTCTTTGGAATATTCTATTGACGTTTACGAAATTATCCAGGACCCTTCTTAGGGTAATTCAACGTTCTGAATCCGTTTTCAATGTTCGTTTCCCCCAATTCAATTGCTATTATATAGTTTTATTAATTGGGCCCTTTATGTGCTTAGGGGTAATTATAGTGGCGTTTCTGTCTTCGCTAGTTTGCGTGGCTCTTCGGCGGCTAAGTATCAGTGAGTGGACCACTTCTAAAATGCATGTTTTGATAGTAGAAATGCATACATGAAAAACATGATTTAACAATTATGTTTTATGAGACGCTTTGAGATAACATGCTTATTGAGGCTAGTTTAAATTATTACTATTTTTCCTATAACCCATGTTCTTATAGAATATCCGATGGATGACGATATGATATTTAGAACATGTTTCGAACACCTCTTTATAGTATAGATGATTGATGACTTTATACTATGAAGTTGTTTTTCAATATATATATGTTCAGTGGTTTTGTACTTACCTAGTGGTCATTTCCGCTGCGGGACATAGGGATAGATTATGGTTCGTCCTGGGCGACGGTTTGGTGTTGGCATAGGGCCTGGAGTGTGTTTTCTCTGGCTATTTAGCACAGGGACGGGGAGCTGGCATGAGGCCTGAAGTGTATTTTCCTCTGACTGTCTGCTCAGAGACGGGGAGCCGGCATGGGGCCTGGGGGTTATCGGACAATTAACTAGTGATTATTATATATACAAGTTATTATTTGAGACATTGCATGGCATGCTAGGTTTCAGAAAACCTATGTTTATCATGATATATATGTGTTTTCATAAAACCTGGAGGTTAGTACGTTGATAACTGTTTTACTATTTATATATCAAATTGGTCCACTCATGTTTGTTTTGCGCCCCCTTCAGGACTTAGAATCGAGGCATACAATCTCGGCATTCAGACACTTCCGCATCGGCATCTTTAAGTCCTCTCGGTGCAGGACCCATCCTTTGTTTCATTAAATTTTTATATTATTTCTTTTAGTATTCTAGTTAGTTGTATGCTCTGAACACGTTCCTGAAATGCATATTCATTAGTCTTTTATATTTATAAGTCTTATTTACTCCTTATTCTCAGCATTTGCATTCAATAAATGACTTTCGTCACCCTTGGGTGTCGGCCAGCACATGCTTATCCTGGTATTTGGGAAATATCGGGATTGGGGCATGTCAAGGTGTTTGAGCCAAATTAGTTCACACGCAGTGGATGCCATAGCATGATATTCTGCCTCGGCGCTAGAGCGTGCAACAACACTTTGTTTCTTGCTTTTCCAAGTAATTAGGTTGCCTCTTACAAAGGTACAAAAACTTGTGGTAGACTTGCGATCGAGAGTATTGCATGCCTAGTCAGCATTTGTATAACCAGAAATGCAAGTGTGACCATTATTGCGCATAATAATTCCTCTACCAACAGAACCCTTGAGGTAACGAAGCACACGATGAATAATCTTCAAATGATCTGTGGTTGGATATTGCATAAACTGGTTACATGTGATATATCAGGACCCGTGATAGTCAGATAAATGAGTTTGCTAACCATTATTTGATAGTAATGTATGTTTGGAATGACATCACTATAAGGTTTTAGCTTCAAGTTGTTATCCAAAAGAGTGAGAGCAGGCTTGCAATTTGTCATATTTGCTTCGTGAAGGAGGTCAATAACATACTTGCGTTGATTAAGAAAGAAGCCTTTGTCAGAGTGTGCCATCTCGATTCCCATAAAATATTTTACAGTGCCAAGATCTTTGATTGCAAACTTGTTGTAGAGATATTGTTTAAGAGCATTGATCTCTAACATATTATCATATATCACAATTAGATCGTCAACATATATTAGCACAATGAGTTTACCCACTGAGCTATAACAAACAAATAGAGAGGAATCCGCAATGTTTCGACGAAAACCAACTCTTTCTATAACATGACTTAGCTTGGCATACCATGCACGTAGACACTGCTTAAGACCATAAATGGATTTATAAGGTTTGCACACCATTCAAGTTCACCATGTAGAAAAGGATTTTTAACATTCATTGGAAAGAGAGACCATGCATTGTTGATAACAACTGACAACAACACCCTAACAATGTTCATTTTTGCCACGGGAGCTAATGTCTCCTTATAGTTGACCCCATAGGTTTGTGTAAACCCTCGAGCAACTAAGCGAGCCTTATGTCTTTCAATCGTGCCATCTGAATGGAACTTGGTTTTGTACACCCATCGGCTCCCCATTGCCTTTTTCCTTTTTGGCAGTTTCACTATGGTCCATGTGTGATTTTCATGAAGAGATTGAAACTCTTTTGCCATGGCAGTTATCCATTCACTATGAAGATTAGCTTCTTGAAAACTTTGTGGTTCATGAGCTTCATTAATAGCACTTAAGAACACAACAAAACATGGTGAGACTTTGCTATAATCAATAACATCAGTCAAAGGATACCTGGTAGTGTATGTCACATAGTCATGTAACTTGGAGGGAAGTTTCCTCTCACAAGTAGAATTGCGACAAACTGGAGGAAAGTGGACTGCAGGCAACTGAGTAATGTCGTTGTTAGAAGGAGTCTCTGCAAGAGGAGACTCTGAAGGAGTAAAGACTTCATCTTCAGGATGTGTCACGGAGTGAAGGTTGCTAGCATCCAGTTCATGCTCACTAGAAATGCATGTTGCATCTTCTTCATTTGGATATGGAGTTGGAAACAAATCCAGTGAATGTTCCCCCTATCTAGAATCATCCAATGGTTGTGAGAAGTAAGGAACTTTTTTTTTCAAATTTAACATCCCTTGAAACAACCATTTTTCTAATTGTTGGATTGTAACACTTGTAACCTTTTTGGGTGGATGAATAACCTAGAAAGACACATTTGGCAGCCCTTGGGTCTAGCTTGTCACGATTTTGTGCTTGAATGTGAACAAAGCATGTACACACAAAGACTCTCAAATGTGATAAATTGATATTTCTGTCTTTCAAGACCTCATAAGGTGATTTAAAGTTCAACACCTTACTAGGTAATCTATTAATGAGATATGTTGCAGTGAGAACTCCCTGAGACCAAAACTTCTTAGGCACATTCATGCGAAACATAAAAGCTATAGTCTTCTCAAGTAGATCTCTATTCTTCCTTTTGGCTGCCCCATTTTGGTGGGGTGTTCCAACACAACTTGTTTGGTGTAGTATACCATGCATGCTCAGATATTGTGACATGTTATGAGACATATATTCAGTGCCATTATCTAATCATAAAACATGAATTTTTGAAGCAAATTATGTGGTCACAAGTCTGAAATTCTTGAAAAACATTCATCACTTCATTTTTAAATTTCAAAAGGTACAACCAAGTGATCCTTGTGAAATCATCCACAAAAGTTACAAAGTATTTGTATCCATCAAAAGACTCTAGAATTGGTCCCCAAACATCAAATTGCATGATTTCAAAAGGATAACTAGCCTTAGACAAAGAGGAGGTAAATGGTAATCTAGTAAACTTGGAGAAGTGACACATGTCACAAGAGCTTGTAATTTTTCACAAGTTTGGGAACAAAGTGGATAAAACTTTTTTCAGAAGGATGTGCTAGTCGTTAATGCCAAAGTTGTTGTTCTTGAGCGAAGCTTGAAGTGACTTGAAAAACCTTGGGAACTTGAGTATGCTTGGAAAGGTAGTAGAGGCCATTTAAGAAAAATCATTCACCAATCATCTTCTTGGTGACTAAATCCTGAAAAATCACATTTTTTATATATAAAATGGCAAGATAATTTAATGAGTTTATGATCTTGCCAACATATAAAAGTTAAAAGGGGCATGAAGGGACATAAAGAGCCTCAGACTCGACATCACTTAAGATTAAATGTGTTTTTCCTTTTCCTACAACCATATCACCACTGCCATTAACAACTGACACTTAAGATGGAGTTGAAAGTTTTTCAAAGTTATGCAAGTTTGTAGACTTGTTGGTCATATGATTAGTGGCTCCTAAATCTATAATCCAATAATCATGCACACTACCTACTTTGAGAGTAGTTGAGAAGGAGTTTAAGATACCTGAGATATCTTGTTGTATCACACCTTTATTCTTAGCTAGAAAACCAGCAAATTGTCCTAGTAAGGTAGTTTGATTGTTGTCACATTGATTTGTTGGTCCTTCACTGTTTTCATGACCTTGTTTCTTGTGAAGGAAGGCAACAAATTCATTGATTAGAGTGGCTGGATTGAAGGTGAACTTCAGTGCTCCCTCGGATGAAGTGGTGGCAACATGATTTGCCTTGTAAGAAGAGTTGTATGAGCCCTTAAAAGAACTTTGTTATTGTCCCTAGGGAACATTGGCCTTAGTTCTGGATGAAGAATCCAACAATGATCTCTTGAATGCCCTCCAACATCACAGTGACTACATTTCAGACCATATCTTCTTCCTTTGTAGCCTTTCTCCTCACCAGGTTTGTGGTTAGAAAAATATACCCTAGCTTTTGGTATATTTGCCTTAACTTCCACGGTCATGACTTTTCCGCGAACTTCTTCCCTTTAAATCGTGGCACACATACTTGAGAAAGAAGTCATATCTAGATTCATGAGGATGTGGCTTCGAAGGCCTTCGATTCAAAACTCAGGTTTGCTACAAGTTGGAATATCTTGTCCTCCTCAGCTCTCTTAGTTAACACAGCAACATCGATGGTGTGTGGTCGGTACACATTCAACCCATTACACATGGTGGTTAACTTTCCAAGATATTGCACAAATGAATTTCCTTCTTGTTGCATGCCAACAATATCCTTCTTTAACTGAAACACTTAAGCTGCATTATTTTGATTCCCATACATTTCCTTGAGATTTTTCCAAAGAGTCAAGGAGGATTCAACATAACTGAAAATTTCTACAATCTTACTATCCATAGAGTTAAGTAGCCACAACATGACCAACTGATTTTTGCACAGCCAAGCATCGTAATCTGGTGAGGACTTCTCAGGCATTGGAATAACACCATTGACATAGCCAAGCTTTGATCGTCCTCCCAAAGCAAGTGTGACTGCTCTCTCCCAGGGAAGATAGTTAATCTCATTTAGTAAGACAGAACTAAGACGTTGATTTGGGTTAACATCAACGTCTGAGCGAGGTGATGATGGAGCTGTATGATAGCTGTCTCATTCGCCATGTACTGAACTTTCTTCAGCCATTTTTGAAGAACAAACAAAAGCTCAAAAAATCTCTCAAGATAGTACACAGAGACAGGCTGGTTAGGGTCACTGCTCTGATATCATATTGGAGTTTTCAAGTTGTATATTCATTGTAAGGAAAAAGATTACAAGACCTACCCAATATATGTATGTCGAAGAGAAGGAACAAGCCCCCTATCCCTCCTTGATTTAAGCCTAAAAGCTAAGAACCAAAAGTAAACAACTACTAGATACACATCCCTTGAATTAAGGGGATTGACAACAAGAAACATTATTGGTGACAACAATGTACAAGAAGGCAGAAAACAGCCCACTCTACATGGTACATCAACCCATCCCCCTAAAACAAGGTTAACAACAAATACACACTTCTTCTAATACTAGCCCTATTCTAGTGAGAACATAAGGTCCCCATTGAGTAGAAGACTCTTCCTCGATCATTCACTAATGGCTTCTTTAGATTTGTGTGCTCTTTGTCCCTTGTATTAGATTGTAATCTATGCATGTGGCTAACTATAAATGCCAACCATTCCTACACTTAAAAATTTCTTATTGTATCTAATAGTTCTAATAGTTGTACATATGACAGATATCTCCTAGATCTTATGCGATACATTACTTCTTAAAATAAAACACCCAAATTATTAATGCCACTTTTATTATAGTTTATAAAAACTGAGTTTGACGGCATTTTTATTAAAAGACTTAATTAGATAAACATTGGCGGAGTCAAAGTTTTACGTGAGGAAGCCTCACATAAATGTTAAAGGGGAGACTCTGGATGTGATTCCTATCTATTAATATTCTTTGACTGAAACCTTATTAGTTTTGATTCTTTATCAAAGTCCCTGAAATTAATATGATTATGTATTACTATGTAGGTTACTATATTTCTTAAATTAAAAATTGTTATATTAATGAGATTTTAAATAAAATAACCCATAATTTGTGGAATTAAAAATATTGAAATATAAATTATACTCTCCAATATATTGTATATATATAAACATGGGTACATTCATCAAAATTAACAAAACATTATTGTACCAAAACATGGGTACATTTGTCACAGTCCTTCCCTGGATTTTATTTATCGAGGACGTGAAATGACGGAATTACCCTTGACGGGTGCTAAGGTATGTGTGTGTGACATATTATTGGACTAAATACATACATTTCTAAACTTTTGGAAAAATAATTTAAGTTGGATTAAAATTGGTTTGTATTTTATGTGGTTAGGGATTAAAGGAATTTGGATTTTTGGATTGTTTTGGTTGGACCACACAAGACATCTTCCCTCTTTCTCCCCCGTGCTCTCTCTCTCTCTCTCTTTTCCCAGTTCACTCTCTCCCTCTCTAAACCGTACGGACACACTCACCATCGAGCCTCCAAGCACTGATCGAAGGTTTTAAAGGTACCATCGTGCTCGTGAGGACTCTACGAACTCAACCACACCCATTTCAGGTAAGAAATCTTTCGATTTCACGTCGAAATCACAAGCACCGAGTTTGGCACTGTTCATGAACTTTGTATTGGTTCGTTTTTAGGACAATCCAAGCTCATAGTGAGCTTTAGGAGGTTCTCATGAAGCTCAGGGACGTTTGTTTAAAAGTTTTGGACGTTGGGATCACAAGGTTCGAAGGTGGCCGGTTTTGGTAAAATTTCCTGACGTAATTTCGAAGGTTTTGGAGGTTTTTAAAGGTATAGCCTTCTTCATCTCGTAATTTGTGAAGTTTTGGTGAAAATTTCATGGAAAATGGTTGAGAATCGAGCGAGAAAAGACCGATTACATGTCTGCCCAGTTTCCGGCGCTGGCGAGTTTTCCCGGCGACTGGAGGTAGGGGATGATGCGCGTGGACCCGTGCCTGTCCCGGCACGTGGGGGCGCGTGACAAGCCCAAAAATTATTTTAGAAACATGTCGACGTCTGTGACGTCGAGTAGGTCATTGTGGTATATTCATATACCCAAATTGAGCATCGTATGAGAAGTTATTACGAATTGTCGGTTATGTGCTTTAAATAACGTTGTTTTAGTTGTTTTGCATATAGGTGATACCTATCCCGAGGACGAGCGCATCCAGGGACGTCCCGGGGGTTACGACCCTTCGACTTATCAGTGAGTGGGCAGTATTTCTATTTATACCTATATACTATTGATATTTTTCCCAGAAATTGAGTTCAAATGAAAGTACGTTTTAAAATGCCATGCATGCATATTATGAGATATATGAATTGATAATTGATGCATATATATATATATGTGAATTGGTGCTGTGGACGCACAGGTGAGTATCAGGTGAGTTTTACGTTATTTATGTGAATCATTGATGATGTGAATTGTGTTGAGAGCTCATAACCTGCACCCCCGGTGTTAGTGCTTATAGTATTTACCGTACCGCACGCTCACCTTGGATCCAAGTAGGTGCATGTCGTACAGACCATGAGATGGTTCCGACATGCTAGTCGTACAGATCACTAGAGGTGGTTCCGACTGATAGGTGACCTTAGATTATACACGCAGATGATTGATGAGAGAAGCACTAGAGCGTATTCTTACACCTTTCTTGTCGTACAGACTACTTTAGGTAGTTCCGATTTATGTGCAGAGTAGTGGCGTATAAGTCACCGTGGTGACTCCGGCTGGGTTGGATATTGAGCTATAGAATTAACCATACAGGACCAACTGCGGGGTCTCCGGTTGTTTCATTATGTCACCTGTTATGTTAATGCATCCATATTCTGTCATTGACATTTATAGCATGGCATACTTGCTGGATTTTGATAAAGATTGATGTTTTGAGAGATATGAACAAATATTATGCTATTATGTTATTTTCTGGGAAAGTATACAGGTTTTACAGTGAGGGGTTATAAATGTTTTAAATGAAATGTTTTGGGAAACTTTGGTTTTACTGATCCACTCAATTTTGTTTTGCGCCCCTCCAGGTTCTAGATAGCAGCGTTGGTGGCCCACGAGGATTCCTACGCCGTACTGACAGACTACATAAATGTAGGACTCACTTGCGGGTGTTGTAACTTAGTTATGGTCCTACTTGACTGCACCTAATATTTATGCTCTGAATTTGTGTGTTTTACTCTTAAACTCACTCTAGCATGCTAGTTGGATATTATTACTAGTAGTTGGCTTTTATTCCTTCGTATTTCTCATATCTTTTGCTTCTGCATCGCACTTTTGGTTACGTCACGCTCATGTGACGGCCAGTACGCCTTGATTCTAGGATCGGGGTGTGTCAGTTTGGTATCAAAGCCTAGGTTGCAGTCCTGTATAAATTGTTAATGTTCTAATGATCTTTTGGTGTCTTCTGTCAGAACTATGTCGCCTCGTAGGGAATCACACCGTGCTTCTGAGTCTAATTTCCTTGATATAGCTCAATTAAGGGAAGCGATGGCCCATGCTTTTCAGAATGCAGTCCATCCTCCTCCTCCTCCTCCTCCTCAGAGAACACCCCTGGAGACTATGTATAATATGAAATTGGACCGTTTCATGGGTAATGAGGGTCATGAAGGGGTAGAAAAATGGTTAGACCATATTGAAAAGACTTTCCAGGTGATGCAGAGTCAATGGAACCTTCCTGCTAATAGATGGGTGGAGACCACTACTTGGTTTTTAGGACGAGGGCCAGCAGGTTGGTGGATAAATTAGACTAAGTTTATGTCACCTGAGATGGTAGCTGACAAGGAAGTATTTAAAGAGCATTTTATGAAAAGATTTGTTCCGCCGGAGTACATTGATTGTAAGAAGCAGGAGTTTACTCATCTGAAGCAAAATGATATGTCGGCGCATGAGTATTATAGGAAATTTACAGACTTATCTCATTATGATCCTGATACAGCTGGTAATCAGGCAGAGATGCTTCGCCGTTTTAAGCTGGGAACTAAGAAGAAATGGCAGACTTTTGCTAGTGCGCTTCCTTGCACCGATTATCATGAGTTTTCTGAGATTTTGGTTCGGATTGAGGATTCCGACAACCTTCCTAGTAATAGTGAGGATGATGAAGATAAGAATGCTAATCAAAAGAAAGATGATAGGGGTAAAGGTATCTCCACTCAAGGACCCCGTTAGACACATAATTTCAAGAAAAGTGGAGCGAGCTCGAATTCTTCCAGTGGAGGATTTAGTGTCACAGGCCCGAGGAGAGGTGGAAGATTTGCTGGTGGACCCAGGTTTCAGAGACAGAGAGATTTTGGTGGTGCTGGTGGTTCTGGTGCTCCGTTATGTCGCTGTTGTAACTTCAGACATCATGGAGAGTGTAGGAGAAGTGGTGGTGCCTGCTACACTTGTGGACAGATGGGACATAAGGCTGCCCAGTGTCCCCAAAGTCAGTAGAGATCTCAGCAGTCTACTATGCCACCTCCAGCACCGATTTAGCAGAACTTCGGATCAGGCAGTTATGGTCAGATGGGTTGTGGTAGTGCTTACACTACCAGGGTGATACTGCTCCCTATGCTTCCGGACAGTATCAGTATTCCCAGGATCCTTATTCTCTGACTGGGTATTCCTAAGACCCTGGAGGTTATACTTCTTATTCTTCCATCCCAGCTAGTGGATCTCAGTGGCATCAGGGAGGTCAGCCCCGACAGGGAGAGGTTGCTGCTAGCAGTGCAGGACCGCCTAGGCAGTCTAGTTAGTCAGGACATGGACGTAATTCTCAAGGGCGAGGTAACCAAGGCAACATAGGTCGTGGTGGAAGACAGCAAGCTTAGGGACGTGTTAATCACATCTCACTGTAAGATGCTCAGAATCATCCGGACTTGATTTTGGGTACATTAAATATCCTTGGTCCCTTTGCTAGAGTTTTGATTGATTGTGGTGCTACACATTCTGTGATTTTTCATACGTTTGCTCAAATACCTCACCCTACCCTTCTAGGATTTGATTTAGAGTTTGCTATGCCTAGAGGGGACAAATGTTATGTTGATAGTGTTTATCCAGGGTGTCCAGTGATGGTATATGGTGTAGTTATGCCAGCTAATCTTATCCCGTTAGATATTGTGGATTTTGATGTGATTCTAGGGGCAGATTGGTTGCATTTTAATCGTGCCCATATAGATTGTTACGGGAAATCTGTTACCTTTTATCGTCCTGGATTACCAGAGGTTACTTTTGTGGGTGAAAGAATTGGGATGAGAAATGGTGTTATTTCTGCCATGAGAGCAAAGAAGTTATTATCGAAAGGTTGTCAAGGATACTTAGCACATGTGGTGTTAAATGATGTTGTTCCTAGTAGTGTGGAGGAAGTTGGAGTAGTCAGACACTATCCTGATGTATTCCCAGATGATTTGCTTGGATTGCTGTCGGACAGAGATGTGGAGTTTTCTATCGATTTGCTTCCAAGTACGGATCCTATATCTTTGACTCTATATAGAATGGCTCCAGCTGAATTGAGAGAGTTGAAAATTCAGTTACAGGAATTAACTGATAAAGGTTTCATTCAACCTAGTACTTCACCTTGGGGAGCTCCGGTGTTGTTTGTGAGAAAGAAAGATGGAACTTTGAGATTATGTATTGATTATAGGCAACTGAACCGGGTAACGATTTAAAACCGTTATCCCTTACCTCGTATCAATGATTTGTTTGATCAGCTTAAAGGTGCATGTGTGTTCTCTAAGATTGATTTGAGATCTGGTTATTATCAGTTGAAGATTAAAGAAGATGATGTACCTAAGACGGCTTTCAGGACCCGTTATGGACATTATGAGTTTTTGGTGATGCCATTTGGATTGACTAACGCACCTGCAACTTTCATGAGGCTAATGAATGAGGTATTCTAGCAATATCTTTATAGATTTGTCATTGTTTTTATCGATGATATTCTGGTATACTCTAAGTTTAAAGCAGATCATATTCGACATCTTAACTTGGTATTAAAGAAATTGAGGGAACATCAGTTGTATGCCAAGTTCAGTAAATATCAGTTTTGGTTGAATGAAGTGGCATTTTTTAGGCATGTAGTATCGGCACAAGGAATTCAAGTAGATCATCAAAAGATAGCAGCAGTGGAGAATTGGGAACAACCACGAACCGTCACTGAGGTACGGAGTTTTCTGGGTCTAGCAGGTTATTATCGACGGTTTGTTCAAGATTTTTCTATGATTGCTTTGCCATTAACGAAGTTAACTAGGAAGGATGTTAAGTTTGATTGGGATGAGAATTGTGAGCAAAGTTTTCAGCAGTTGAAATATTGCCTCACTCATACTCCAGTATTGGTACTTCATGATGATAACGGTAACTTTGAGATTTACAGTGATGCTTCTTTGAATGGTTTGGGATGTGTTTTGATGTAGCATAATAGAGTGATTGCCTATGCTTCTCGACAGTTGAAGATTCATGAAATGAATTATCCTACTCACGATTTTGAGTTGGTAGCCATTGTTTTTGCTTTGAAAATTTGGAGGCATTACCTCTATGGTGAGAAGTGTAAGATCTTCACAGATCATAAGAGTCTGCAGTATCTTTTCACTCAGCATGATCTTAATCTTCGTCAACGAAGGTGGATGAAGTTACTAAGTGATTATGACTGCACTATTGAGTATCATCCGGGTCGTGCAAATGTGGTAGCTGATGCACTGAGTAGGAAACCTCAAGGTCGACTCAATGCTTTGTATGCTTGTCGTGTTCCTCTTCTTGCAGATTTGAGAGCTACTGGAGTAACGTTGAAGTTAGAAGAATGAAGAGAAGCTTTTCTTACTAGTTTCCAAGTCAGGCTAGTTTTGATTGATCATGTACTTGAAGCTCAAATGGTTGATAAAGAGATCCAAGAAATGATCCAATTGAGAAATGAAAGGAAAAAGAAAGACCTCAGGATTCGAGAATCAGATGGCATGCTTATACAGGAGAACATAATGTATGTGCAGAATAATGAGGAATTAAAGAAGGAAATTTTGGATAAAGCACATTGTTTAGCTTATGCGATGCATCCAGGAGGGACTAAGATGTACCATACCATTCGACCATTTTATTATTGGCCGGGTATGAAGAGGGAGATTGCAGAATATGTAAGTAGGTGTATTGTTTGTCAGCAAGTCAAAGCTGAAAGAAAGAAACCTTTTGGTCGGATGCAACCACTTCCCGTTCCTCTGTGGAAATGGGAAAATATAACTATGGATTTTGTGTATAAGCTTCTGCGTACACCAAATGGATTTGATGGTGTTTGGGTGATTGTAGATCGGCTTACTAAGTCAGCACACTTCATTCTAGTGAGGGAAAAATATCCTCTGAATAAATTGGCTAAGTTGTTCATCACGAAGATTGTGAAGTATCATGGAGTTCCAGTGAATATTATATCTGATCGAGATCCAAGATTTACTTCTAAGTTTTGGATAGCTTTTCAGGAAGCTCTTGGTACGAAATTGCTTTACAGCACTGCTTATCATCCTCAAACCGATGGACAATCAGAGAGGACTATTCAGACGTTGAAGGATATGTTGAGATCTTCAGTGTTAGAGTTTGTTGATTCTTGGCATGATCGCATAGATTTGATGGAATTTGCCTACAATAATAGTTTTCATTCAAGTATTGGTATGTCACCATTTGAGGCACTTTATGGTAGAGCTTGTCGTACGCCATTGTGTTGGTCAGAGGTTGGCGAAAGAGTGCTTGAAGGCCCAGAGATTGTGGATGAGACTACTCAAAATGTTCAGGTGATTAAGTATAACCTGAAAGCGGTCCAGGATCGACAAAATAGTTTAGCAGATAGACATGATACTGATCGAGTTTATGATGTGGGTAATTTGGTATTCTTGAAATTGTCACCTTGGAGAGGTGTAGTGTTGTTTGGAAAGAGAGGCAAACTAAGTCCTAGGTACATAGGATCTTATGAGATCACTAAGAGGATTGGTGAAGTTGCTTACAGATTGAAGTTGCCTCCGGCGTTATCTAGGGCACATAATGTGTTTCATGTCTCGATGCTTCAACATTATGTTTCAGATCCTTCACATGTGATTCCTCCTCAACCTTTGGAGATTAATCCGGATTTGACGTATGATGAAGAACCAGTGACTATCTTGGATTGGAAAGACAAGGTTCTAAGGAATAAGACAGTGAGCTTAGTAAAAGTATTGTGGAGGAACCACTCAGTGGAAGAAGCTACTTGGGAGACAGAAGATCGAATGAGAGAGATGTATCCGAGGTCGTTTTATAAGTATTAAGTGGATTGTTTGGTTGTATGAATTTCGAGGACGAAATTCTATAAAGAGGGTAGATTGTCACAGCCCGTCCCTGGATTTTATTTATCGAGGACATGAAATAACGGTATTACCCTTGACGGGTGCTAAGGTATGTGTGTGTGACATATTATTAGACTAAATACATACATTCCTAAACTTTTGGAAAAATAATTTAAGTTGGATTAAAATTGGTTTGTATTTTATGTGGTTAGGGATTAAAGGAATTTGGATTTTTGGATTGTTTTGGTTGGACCACACGGGGCATCTTCCTTCTTTCTCCCCCGTGCTCTCTCTCTCTCCTCTTCCTAGTTCACTCTCTCCCTCTCTAAACCATACGGACACACTCACCATCGAGCTTCCAAGCACGGATCGAAGGTTTTGAAGGTACCATCGTGCTCGTGAGGACTCTACGAACTCAACCACACCCATTTCAGGTAAGAAATCTTTCGATTTCACGTTGAAATCACAAGCACCGAGTTTGGCACTGTTCATGACAAAGACATTGTTGAGAAAAAGATGGCTTTTCCCGGATGAAATGAAAATTGGATTCATGTAACAAGAGAAAGGTTTCCCATTCCTTAGCCGGAAAGATATGTGGCCATGAAACAGGGATTAAGTGGAACAGAATTGACTGCTGGTTTTAAGAATGAGTGATTGTCCTTCTCCGACCCTTACTGCCCAACCTGAAAGCGGACTGTATTGGTTCGTTTTTAGGACAATCCAAGCTCATAGTGAGCTTTAGGAGGTTCTCATGAAGCTCGGAGACGTTCGTTTGAAAGTTTTGGACGTCGGGATCACAAGGTTCGAAGGTGGCCGGTTTTGGTGAAATTTCCCGACGTGATTTCGAAGGTTTTGGAGGTTTTTAAAGGTATAGCCTTCTTCCTCTCGTAATTTGTGAAGTTTTGGTGAAAATTTCATGGAAAATGGTTGAGAATCGAGCGAGAAAATACCGATTACAGGTATGCCCAGTTTCCGGCGCCATCGAGTTTTCCTGGCGACTGGAGGTAGGGGATGATGCGCGTGGACCCGTGCCTGTCCTGTGCGTAGGGGCGCGTGACAAGCCCAAAAAATATTTTAAAAATATGTCAACGTCCGTGACGTCGAGTAGGTCACTGTGGTATATTCATATACCCAAATTCAGCATCATATGAGAAGTTATTATGAATTGTCGGTTATGTGCTTTAAATAACGTTGTTTTAGTTGTTTCGCATATAGGTGATACCTATCCCGAGGACGAGCGCATCCAGGGACGTCACGGGGGTTACGACCCTTCGACTTATCAGTGAGTGGGCATTATTTCTATTTATACCTATATACTATTGATATTTTTCCCAGAAATTGAGTTTAAATGAAAGTACGTTTTAAAATGCCATGCATGCATATTATGAGATATATGAATTGATAATTGATGCATATATATATATATATATGTGTGTGTGTGTGTGAATTGGTGCTGTGGACGCACATGTGAGTATCAGGTGAGTTTTACGTTATTTATGTGAATCATTGATGATGTGAATTGTATTGAGAGCTCATAACCTGCACCCCTGGTATTAGTGCTTATAGTATTCACTGCACCGCACGCTCACCTTGGATCCAAGTAGGTGCATGTCGTACAGACCATGAGAGGGTTCCGACATGCTTGTCGTACAGATCACTAGAGGTGGTTCCGACTGGTAGGTGAGCTTAGATTATGTACGCAGATGATTGATGAAAGAAGCACTAGAGCGTATTCTTACACCTTTCTTGTCGTACAGACTACTTTAGGCAGTTCCGATTTATGTGCAGAGTAGCGCCGTACAGGTCACCATGATGACTCCGGCTGGGTTGGATATTGAGTTACAGAATTAACCGTACAGGACCAACTGCGGGGTCTCCGGTTGTTTCATTATGTCACATGTTATATTGATGCATCCATATTCTGTCATTGACATTTATAGCATGGCATATTTGCTGGATTTTGATAAAGATTGATGTTTTGAGAGATATGAACAAATATTATGCTATTATGTTATTTTCTGGGAAAGTATACAGGTTTTACAGTGAGGGGTTAGAAATGTTTTAAATGAAATGTTTTGGGAAACTTTGGTTTTACTGACCCACTCAATTTTGTTTTGCGCCCCTCCAGGTTCTAGATAGCAGCGTTGGTGGCCCACGAGGATTCTCACGTCGTACTGACAGACTACATAAATGTAGGACTCACTTGCGGGTGTTGTAACTTAGTTATGGTCCTACTTGACTGCACTTAATATTTATGCTCTGAATTTGTGTGTTTTACTCTTAAACTCACTCTAGCATGCTAGTTGGATATTATTGCTAGTAGTTGGCTTTTATTCCTTCGTATTTCTCATATCTTTTGCTTCTGCATCGCACTTTTGGTTACGTCACGCTCATGTCACGACCAGCACACCTTGATTCTAGGATCGGGGTGTGTCAACATTCTTCAAAATAAAAATAATAATAAAAAAAAGATATAAGACTTAATAACATTAGTAAATTTCTTCGATTAAACTTGACATGAATACATTCTCAAATCAAAGAAAAAGAATATACCCATATAAGTTTAGAAATGGCTAGAAAAAAATTGATTGATTTTATATATATAAAAAAAGGGGTACATTTTACATATAACAAATTGTATATTTAAGAATAAAAAAATTACATGAATGGGTACATATAAGATTAAAAAATTGAAAACTGTTTTATAAAAACTAATAGGTACAAACTTATTCTAATTTTTTTTTTTTTTTTGAAATGTTTTGAATTGAAAATTAGTTAAGAGTTTAATAAAGGTGTGAATATTAAAATATTAAATCAATTGTTAACTTTAAAAAAAAAATTATGTAACTGACGTGTAAATTCATTATTACATTAATGTTGATCAAAATCTGAAAACTAATAAGGTTTTAGTCAATGAACATTAGTAACTAGGGACCAAATACTTTTCATGTTAAAATTGTATAATAAGAGTAATGTTATGTAGACAAAATTTTCAAACCAAATTTGTCAATCATGTGATGTGTTACTAATAGAAAATAAATATGTTGATCAATGCTTAAGTTATAATCTAATTGTCAACAAACATGTTATAGGATTTTCAAATTTTATCTAAATGGTTGGTCTGTAACATCCCACATCGCCCAATAAAGTGGATAATGCAAGCCTTATATGTATATTATCATCTCTACCTGGCACGAGACCTTTTGGGAGCTCACTGATTTCGGGTTTCATCGGAACTCTGAAGTTAAGTGAGTTCGCGCATGAGCATTCCCATGATGGGTGACCCATTGGGAAGTTCTCGTGTGAGTTCACATAAACAAGACTGTGAGGGCGTGGTCGGGGTTCAAAGCGGATAATATTGTGCTACGGTGAAATCGACCCTGGGATATGGTAGTTGCCCGGGTCGGGATTTGACAATTTGATATCAGAATCAATCTCTGGCCAGATGTGTGCTGACGATGACGTCAGGCCCCTAAGGGGGGTAAATTGTAACATCTCACATCGCCTAGGGGGTGGATATTGTAAGTCTTATATGTATATTCCCATTTCTACCTAGCACGAGGTTTTTTGGAGCTCACTGGCTTCGGGTTCCATCGAAACTCCGAAGTTAAGTGAGTTCACGCGAGAGAATTCTCATGATGGGTGACCCACTGAGAAGTTCTCGTGTGAGTTCCCAGAAACAAAACTGTGAGGGTGTGGTTGAGACCAAAAGCAAACAATATCATGCTATGGTGGAATCGAGCCTGAGATACAATGACAGCCCGGATGTGACATGGTTTGCTTAGCATTACCCATATAATAAATAATAGTTAGTATTTACAAAGACTATAATAAGTGTTTGGAGTTGGGAGCTGATTAAATCTTTTGAGACACTAAATTCTTTTGGTTTTTTTTTTAATTAAACATATGTTAGGATTACATGTAGGTGAGATTTTGAAAAAAAATAGCAAAATTTGATTGTGTGAAATCATAATTCTGCCTCATATTTCTTATTTATGTTCTGTTTTAATTAAAGAGTTAAATTGATAATTTCATAAAATTTTAGTTCATAATGAGTATTTTATTAATTAGTAGAGATTATCAGGTGAACTATATTAAAAAATCAATCAAAGTTTTTATTCGCCAAAAAAAAAAACATATAAATCATATCCGTTGCATTCTGCCCAATTCATCCTCCTGAACCCCATCTGAAGGGAGAGAGAGAAGAGTGAGAAACTTGGAAACCCTAGCTATGGAGAAAGACAAATCGAGCAAACGCGACCGCAGAGATCGAGACAGAGACTACGATAAACATCGCAGCCGTGATGCCGACGAAAAGCGATCGTCAAAGGACTCCGATTACTACCGCCACCACCACCGATCGGACCGCGATTCCAAGCGTGAGCGCTCTCGCGAGCCCCGCGACCACAAATCTCGCCGCGAACGGTCGCGCGAGCCGAGCGAAGACGGCCGGGATGTCTCGCGCGACCACCGTGAGCGGTCCTACGAGCCGAGGGACGAGAGGGAAGGGAGCAGAGAGAGGTCCAGGCATCGGGAAGCGAAGCGCGAGAGGTCAGAGGAGCGAGAAGAATCGAAGCGTAAGAGGAAAGAAAGGGAGAGGAGTGAGGGTCGAGATGGAGAGGGTGATGATTTAGAAGACAAGAAGAGGTCTAGGGTTTCGGAGGGGGAGAGGAAAGAGAGGAAGCGATTCGAGGAAGATGGTCAGGAAGTGAATGGTGGTCAGAAAAAGAGTAGGAGGTTTGGTGACCGCCGAGTAAAGGAGGAAGAGGGCGGAGAGAATGGCGAAGTTGTTGAACGGAGAACTGAATTAAATGTGAATGCGAGTGAGGTTAATGTTAAGAAAGAAGAAGTTGGGGATGATCATATTGGCAATTTCCAGAGCGTCGCCGCCACCCCAAATGGGAGTGGTCGGGTGGGTAATGTAAGTATTATGTTAGCTTACTATTTGTTTTACTCTTAGTTGCATTTGATAATTGCGTTACTTTGATGCTGAAATTGCGAAAACCTGTGAAAATATTCCACATTTAGGATATAGTGTAGGTTATTCTCTTAATCACTAATGAAACTGCAATAAAGAATCTGAAGATTCAATTTTTGAAACTGAAATTTCCAACCCGGCTCGATATCATAGTTTGAGATATGGAATTAATGTTGTAGTTTGAAGGATTGTGCCTTCTTACGCTATTGCTCCATGTGATTTTATGTTATAGGTCTGTATAGTCTGTTTTTCTCCCTCGTACTTGAAGCCATACGGCTCTCTAATAACAACTTAGGTTGAAGTAAACTATATTTTTGGAGTAAGAGACAAACAGAAAATGTTGGTCAGACTACCTGCTGTTACTTTAATTTTCATAAGGATTCGACGTGATCATGGAGTGCCGGCTGTCGACTACCTGACGCCCTCCCCCTCCTCCTTTATCCGGGCTTGCTGTTAGAAAATAGCTCAGTATCCTTTATGCTTTATATCCTTTGTAGGTCATCACCATTAGCTGAGGACCAAGGCCATCTGTGTGAAATGTATCCCTTCATTTTATTTTGATTCTTCATATTTGTGTTTTTCTCCACCATGAGCAAGATCTTTCAGGGTATGCATAGTAACTTTGCTTAATTTTAACACTTACAGGGCGCTGCTCTGGAACCTACTATGACATCAAGGATTGTGCCTGAGACCTCTTTCGCTCCCATTCATCCCCTTCCTACCAAGGTATCTTCAATTCCTACAACAAATGAAAATAAGGGAGTTAGTATTACCAGATCTCATGAGGTTCATGGAAAATCTAGTACAGATGGAACATCTTCAACTGCTGGGAAAAGTGCGAATCTGTCTCTTGGTGATGTAGAAAAAATCAAGAGAACTTTACAGAAGCAGAAGGAATTGACTGAGAAGCTGAAGAAGCTTAACCAGGTAATATAACCACATAAATTTTTTTTAATGTATGATGCTTGTGTGCAACAAATTTCAGGGTTATACTATTTCTTAATTACGTATATTTCTTTGGATAAACGTACTACCACCACTCTTGTCATACAGTTGAAGAAGGAAGGCAATTCAAGCAAAGATGCTAGCCAGAACTTGGAATCGAAGGAGGGACTGAAACCACCAGCTACTACTGCTGGGTTGCTACATGCACCGACCCCATCAACAGCTGTTACTACAGCTGCTTCTGTGGCAACATTTGACTCGTCTGCCCTACCCATATCTGCAGCAGCCGTTCCCAACTTTGAAGCTGTAAAACGTGCACAAGCACTTGCTGCTCAGATGGGGTTCCGTCAGGACCCTGATTTTTCTCCTCTCATAAACTCGTTTCCAGGACAGGTGGCTACTGATGTTGCTGCCCCGCAGAAGCCTACTAAAGCCCCTGTTCTTCGTCTTGATGCTCTTGGAAGGGAAATAGATGAACATGGAAACTTAGTGAATGTGACGAAACCAAACAACCTCAGTACCCTAAAGGTGTAGTGGCTATTACCTGTCAGACAGTTGCCTTATTTTATATGGACTTTTTTTGTTAGAAATTTAGTCTGATGTTTCTTACTTTTTCAGGTCAACATTAACAAACAGAAGAAAGATGCATTCCAGATTCTTAAACCTGAATTGGATGTGGATCCTGAAAAGAATCCTCATTTTGATCCGGATGTGGGCATTAGTAAAAAATTTTTGAGGCCAAAGAGGATGGGTTTCGCATTTGTAGAGGAAGGAAAATGGACAAGAGATGCTGAGCTTATAAAATTAAAGGTATTTATTGATGTCTCTTTAACCCATTTGATCATTTTTTGAGTTATGTACCTGTCTTTTTGTAAAAAAAAAACCCCACCTCTGTACAGACTAAATTTGGAGAAGCACAAGCCAAAGAGCAAAGAGCAAAGCAGCAACAGTTTGCAAAGGCAAAGGCAGCGCCAGATATTAATCCAAATTTGATAGAAGTAGGAGAGAGAGTTATCACCAAAGAAAAACCAAAGGATCCAATTCCTGAAATCGAGTGGTGGTAAGTAGATTGCTTTTCATTTGCTATGGTTTGCTGAATGATTGTTTTTCTTGCTTTCTCATTGTTCCGATATTTATGTAATTTTATGTTAAAGATGTTCCCTAACGATGCTTGTTAATTTTGTCAGGGATGTGCCACTGTTGCACTCTGGTACTTATAAGGAAGTTGTTGATGGTACAGTAGCTGAAGATAAATTAAAGATAGAGAAAATCACAATCTATATTGAGCATCCTCAACCTATTGAGCCCCCTACTGAGCCAGCTCCTCCACCGCCTCAACCACTGAAGCTGACCAAGAAGGAGCAGAAAAAACTACGTACACAGAAACGTCTGGCCAGAGAGAAAGATAGGCAAGAGATGATTAGACAAGGCCTGCTTGAGCCCCCAAAGCCAAAAGTTAAAATGAGTAATTTGATGAAAGTTCTTGGCTCTGAAGCAACCCAAGATCCAACCAGGCTTGAAAAGGAGATCAGGAGTGCAGCTGCTGAACGTGAACAAGCTCATGTAGACAGGAATATAGCACGGAAGCTCACTCCTGCCGAGCGTCGTGAGAAGAAAGAAAGGAAGCTTTTTGATGACCCTAATAACGTGGAGACAATCGTCTCAGTTTACAGGATCAATGAGCTGTCACATCCAAAGGCCCGCTTCAAGATAGATGTTAATGCGCGAGAGAACCGGCTGACTGGATCTTGTGTGATATCAGATGGTATTAATGTTGTGGTTGTTGAAGGTGGAAGCAAGTCTATCAAGAGGTATGCAAAGGTTATGCTTAGGCGCATAAACTGGGCTGAGGCAGTAAAAGAAGAGGAAGAAGATGATGATGCTGACGATGACAAGCCTCCTAACAAGTGCGTGTTAGTATGGCAAGGAAGTGTTGCAAGACGGAGCTTCAATAGGTTTTCTGTTCATGAATGCATGACTGAAGCCGCTGCCCGGAAGGTTTTTGCCGATGCTGGCGTTGCTCATTACTGGGATCTTGCGGTCAACTTTCAAGATGATAATTAGCATTTGGAGATGTTGCTTCGATGAAGTATTCCGTGTTCCTTGTCTTATATTTGCTCAACGTGGCCACATCTCTACAACATTTTGGTAACTGAGTAGTAGTTCTAAAATTTGCCTTGTGCGATTTCTTAATACGGCACCTTTTATGTTGCATATGCCTATCTAAAGTGAACCATTCTGTCCAATGGGTGGCACAAATTGAATTGCTTCAATGAGAACACTTTGCATTTCAAGATGCTGTAATTAAGTTGAAACTTTGAGAGTGGGTGATTCGAGCCCTGGGCAGGCTGGCTGGGTCTTTCCTTCTTGTTCTGATCCCGCCACGAGAAAGACACACAGAAAAGGTACACCCAGAATGCGGAGGATCCGATGAGAGAAATTAAGTAGATGGCCAACTGACATTGCGCCAAGTTAAAGCCGGACTCATGCTTTGTACTAATGTATAGTATCTCCAGGGAGTCGGTTATCCGCAGATGTTTTCGGAGGCCAAAACTTTGATCCTTGGACCCATTTCATTAAAGCTATGCAATGCATGATTGTTCTGTATCACAACCACCAAACAGAGGTGGAGTCCTAGCTTCACATACACACACGCACACACACGTATGTATAATTATATATATACCAGAGCAACTTCTGTTTCATTGTTTTGAGCTATGCCTCTCAACTGTGGGGTTCTGGACCATGCTTTGTATAACTTTGGGGTTCTTAAAAATGTCCGGCACGCAATAGCACCCATTTGGTGCTGCTTTGCCTTGGACGTCATCGGATTACGCTCGTGGCTTCCTTGGGGTGGAGCACGCTTTGAGCACTGCAAACTCGGTTCAAAATTTGTGTTTTAGTCCGAAACGCATCTAAGTTCGCTAAGCAAGGGTGAGATTTGTATCGCTCTCTTATCCCAACCTAACCCGACCCAACCATCCAAAGATTGGCTCCACCGGATGTGTCTTCAACCGGACGGCCACGTGGTCCCGTCATCCGGAACCAGAATTTCTCCCAAACAATAACACAGTTCCCCCGCCAAAAGTGGCATAACATGAGTGGGTGGAGTGAAGAACCACAAGAAATGCAAGACAAGGACAGCAAGGAATAAAAGACAAAAGCTTTTGGAGGAGCACATGCTGATTATGCATGCTAACTTTTTTTTTGTTTTGACTTTTGGGGGGATTTGGATCCTCTCCTAAGTCAAGGGAGAGGATCCTCCTGATTAAGCATTATAGGCCGTTGGATTTTCATCCAACGGTTATAATTAATATAACTTTAAAGGAACCTTCTATTTGTAATCATTGGATAAAAATTCAACGGTCCACGATGCTTGGTCAGAAGCATCCCCTCCATTGGCTTAGTAAAGGATCCAAATCCTTTTGGGGGCTTAGCTTTTCACACGTCAGCCCCTCCCTCCCTTCCCATCTCTTCATTGGTTGTTTGAATTAGCTTATGATTCGGTGAAGGACGGGGTAGCCTATCTATATTTAACTACCAACCTCTCAAATTTTTAATCTTTCCCTTTTGTTTTTTTTTGTTTTTTTGTTTTTTTTTTTCCGACAAGTTACTTACATGTAACGAGTATATCGTTACTATAGCAAATTTTTAATCTTTCCCTTGTTTATTACTTTTTTTTTTTCCGACAAGAACAACTTCCATGTCACGAGTATATCATTATTGTAGCATTTTGTGTCAATGATGCAACGTCGTGTAAAGAGAAATTTCACATATCGATGTATTATTGATACAGATATAATAGGGTTGTGCTATCCACTCTTTTTTATTCGTCACACATCCCTTGTTAATTTTTGTCCTTTGATATTTTTCAATTCATCTAATCTGATGATCAAAAATTAAAAATGTGTATGAGAAATAAAAAGAAGTGTGAATATCACACCCTTTTATAATGACGGTGCACTCTTGTTGTACAAGTCATTCTTCTTTTTTAGAAGCTAATGGGTCAAAAGCTTGTCAAAGCTACCAAATTTGATTTTTCATTCTTCTTTTAGATTTTGTTCTGGATTTATGTGTATCATGTAATATAAATTGGGGTGTTATACAAGTATAACCTGAATTATTATATGTTTTACATTTGCTATTGAAATTAAAAAGATAGTGTATTCACACATTCATTTTTAACTTATACAGACTATTGTTAATTTTTATTCATCGATCTTCTTCAATTCATTTTATCCAACAACTGGAAATTGATAGGGGTATATGAAATATAAAAATGGATGTGTGAATAGCATCATCCATTAGAAATGTATATATAGAAGACAAATTATTCTTCTAATCCTATCAGCAATATGATTGTCAAAGCGACCTATGTGTTTAAAAATTAAATCAAAGGCATGCATCTCCATCTTTGTTTGTTGTAAAAATAAAAAAATAAAAGACCGTTAAAAAGTAAGGACTCAAATAACTTAGCTGGAGTATCATATATAACATTTCCTTTGAATAACACCTTGACGTCTTTTAGCCTTGATTGACGTATTTGACGTCTCGTTTTTGGAGATGGTCTTACCAAAGGACTTATCAATCCCAAAGCAAATGCCTCCATGTGGAAACATATCTATACTTGGAAGTTATCACAATATAACCCCAATTAAAATCAATGACCCAATAAATTAAACTCGTCCCAGAAAATGTAAATTTATTAAGAAAGAAGGAAGATCTGAAAACTGGAAATTGAATTGCAACATTAAACATGTGCCCCCACAGTTAGCTAGTATTTCTGGTTTACACATGAAAACAGTAACCTGTCGCTTCCAGCTAACCACATGTATGCACCTCATAAATTGTAACCCTATCGCTTAATGACCAAGTTTGCGACTAATATTTCGGGGTATCTAGATGTATTACAATCTAGTGATATTCCTTTTTACTTGTAAATAAGAGGTCTTAGGTTCGATTCTCGTCAAAGACGAATTTGAATCACATTATTGCTAGCTCATTATGAGGCTTAGCCTACTCCCCCAACTCCTTAGTATAGATAATATCGTTTGTTAAAAAAAAAAAAAAGATCTTTACTTGGGAAAAATGAGGATGACTAGTGGTGGGACTCACTCAACATCAAACTTCAATGATCCGAACCGTTTATTTTTCAAGTTGCAGTTTTTCAATGATCTGAACCGTTTATTTTTCAAGTTGCAATTTAGAGATCATACTTGCAAAATATTAACAAAATCGAAAATGTTTGAGACATCTAATTGAGTTCAAAGAAACTGATGCACATTATACTCTTTCTCTGAAATAAATTTGAGAGATGTTGCCTTGATCCCCAATACTCAGATAAATGAGGAGGAAAAAGTTGCTTATTTTCTTTTCTATCCGACGGCCAATGGAATGTTAACAAGCTGAGAGAGGTGCTACCTAATGATATTGTGGAAGAGATTATTGGGATCCTTGCTGGACTTATTGATTCTGATGATGATAGATATATCTGGCAGGGTTCGACTAATGGAACCTTCTCTGTTAAAACTGCTTACAACCTTGTGAAATATTGAAACTTCATCATGATAATTAAATGAGTAAAGAATTTCATATTAAATTGATTTTTTACAAGGATGATATATGAATAAAGACTTACAAAATTGACGATTCAAATAGTTGAAGTTCAATGTATAATGAGTCCCATAACTAATCCTTATACCAAGTGGATAAAGGCTTTGCATAAGTCAAATTATAACAAATTGTGTTTGTTGTTTTAGTAAAAAATCATAGAAATGAAACGTATCAATCATGTTGTCGCTTGCTTACTTCTCCAAATTTATATGACTCGATAGCTTAACACCATGAAGTGGGCAGCTAAATCACAGTGGTCCTTTAAGCCATCGATCCTCAATTATAGATTATGGACTAAGTGGATACAATTACATGCAGCCTTACTTTGCTGACGCACAACTTGATCAACACCCAACCTAATTTCCGCATGGACCCCAAAAACTTGTCAACCCTGCTAAAAATGAGAAAATTTTCATTGTACTCAAAACACAAGTGATAAATTACGTGTCATTATTTAAGTGGATGAAAGTTTTATTTTGTAAGTTGTTAATTTTTTAACACAAGTATCCTACCACTTGTATAGTAACACGTGGTGTACTACTCTGTGTTCTGATCCTATTGAAAAATGGATTTGGATCCTTGCCGGATCCCTTCCCTGGATCCTAGGGATCAATGAACACAGACAGTTGATAAAAAATTGTGCGGTCCCAATTAATACTTTTTATATTTTTAAAAGTAAAGTAACATCGTTTTGCATAAAAAATATATATAAAAAATAATTGTGGCCGTATGATTTTTTATCAACGGTCCGTGTTCGTTGATCCCTAGAATCCCAGGGGATCCGGCGAGGATCCAAAACCTTGAAAAATCTTTCTCTAAAAAAATCATAATTCCACGTGTCAGCAGCCTATATACCCACGTGTCTTCCGATCCTTGCTCAAGAAACAGAACTGGAGGATCGGAGGAGAAGACGTATGGAGATGGGATTAGGCGTTGTAGGTCACCTTTCTCTCACCTCCCCCTATAAACCGGTAGAAAATCAGATTACTAACAGAAAAAATAACAGAGGAAAGTAAGTAAACCCTACACCCACACATCCACACCATCAAGACCTCACCCATTTTCCTGTTTGTTATCTTTCTATATATTGAAAAGCACTTCTCCATAACTCCATAAAGCAGAAGCCCAACACTCACGTACTTCTCTCACTTCTAGAGAGAGAGAGAGAGAGAGAGAGAGAGAGTTTTAGAGAGAGAGAGAGAGACAGAAAGTATTGTTGAGTTGAAGAGGCCAGACGAAACAACATGCTCTGATTTAACGCACTTTTCTGAGAGATTAAGCCCATTCCAAACACGCCGTTAACCGCTTTCACTCCTAACTTGCATCACATTCTGCGAAACTATAAGTATCAGGAGACTTGGAGAGAAAGAAACCGATACGGATGTCGTCTCGCGTGGCGGACAATCAGATATCGCCGTTTTTCACTTCCATGGAGCTAGACGACTTCCCACGCGCCACCCACGGCGCTTCGCCCTCGCTCGGCCAGCTACTGAAGCATGTTGGTGATGTACGTAAGGAGGCCACTGGCGACGGCGGCGAGACTCCGGCACACCACGCACTCGACATCTCCGAAGCCAGCCTCGAGCCTCGCTCCTTGCCATTCGTCCTCTCCTTTAACAACCTGACGTATAGTGTCAAGGTCCGCCGCAAGTTCAGCTTGTCCGGGATGTTATCCGGCTGCAATAACCGACTCAGCGCCGCCACGGCTTCCGACCCCATCAGCGGTGGAGAGAATTTTTTCTCCAAGACGAGGACGCTGCTCAATGACATCTCAGGAGAAGCGCGCGAGGGCGAGATTCTTGCTGTTCTCGGCGCGAGCGGCTCGGGTAAATCCACCTTGATCGACGCCTTGGCGAATCGGATAGCGAAGGGCAGCTTGAAAGGCACCGTCAGCTTAAACGGCGAGGTTCTTGAATCTCGGCTCCTGAAGGTGATTTCCGCTTACGTCATGCAGGATGACCTCCTCTTCCCGATGCTCACAGTCGAAGAGACACTCATGTTCGCCGCTGAGTTCCGCCTCCCCCGCGCGCTGTCAAAATCTAAGAAGAAGTCCCGCGTCCAGGCGTTGATCGACCAGCTCGGCATCCGGAACGCCGCGAAGACGATCATCGGGGACGAAGGCCACCGCGGAGTCTCCGGCGGCGAGCGACGCCGCGTTTCGATCGGAATCGACATCATCCACGACCCGATCATCCTCTTCCTCGACGAGCCGACCTCCGGCCTCGACTCCACCAGCGCATTCATGGTGGTGAAAGTCCTCCAGCGAATCGCTCAGAGCGGGAGCATTGTCGTGATGTCCGTACACCAGCCCAGTTACCGGATCCTCGGACTCCTGGACCGGTTACTCTTCCTGACCCGGGGTCAAACCGTTTACAGTGGTTCCCCCGCCAACTTACCTTCCTACTTCGCTGAGTTCGGGTACCCGATACCCGAGTCCGAGAACCGGACCGAGTTCGCCCTCGACGTAATCCGAGAACTCGAAGGCTCGCCCGGAGGGACCAAGAGCCTGGTGGAGTTCAGCAGAACCTGGCAGAGCAGGAAGCACTCCAACCCTAACGACGCGTCGTACAGAGGAGCCTCCGACGCGCGACATGTCGTTCCTCTCCAGGAGGCGATAAGTGCTAGCATTTCTCGCGGGAAGTTGGTATCCGGAGCCCCTAACAACAACCCGAGCCCGAACTCGATGGTTCCCACATTCGCGAACCCGATCTGGGTCGAGATGGCGGTGCTTGCCAACCGTTCGATGAAAAACGCCAGAAGAATGCCGGAGCTCTTCGGTATCCGGCTCGGCACCGTCATGGTCACCGGATTCATCCTCGCCACCATGTTCTGGAACCTCGACGACTCCCCGAAAGGCGTACAAGAACGCCTCGGATTCATCGCCTTCGCCATGTCCACAACCTTCTACACCTGCGCCGACGCCCTCCCCGTCTTCCTCCAGGAACGCTACATCTTCATGCGCGAAACCGCCTACAACGCCTACCGCCGGTCCTCCTACGTGTTATCGCATTCTCTGGTGGTGCTGCCGTCGCTGGTTTTTCTCTCTATAGCGTTCTCAGTGACGACGTTTTGGGCGGTGGGACTCGACGGGGGACTGTCCGGGTTTCTGTTCTACTTTCTGATAATATTCGCGTCGTTTTGGGCGGGGAGTTCGTTCGTCACATTTCTCTCCGGGGTGGTCCCACAAGTGATGCTCGGGTACACAATCGTAGTGGCGATACTCGCCTACTTCCTCCTCTTCAGCGGCTTCTTCATCACGCGCGATAGAATCCCGGCGTACTGGATTTGGTTCCATTACCTGTCGTTGGTGAAGTATCCCTACGAGGGGGTGCTGCAGAACGAGTTTCAGAACACCGCGAAATGCTTCGTTCGCGGGACACAGATCTTCGACAACACGCCGCTGGGGACGGTGCCGGACGCGATGAAGCTGAAGCTGCTGGATAGCATGAGCGAGACGCTGGGGATGCGGATCACGCGGTCCACGTGTCTGACGACGGGGACGGATATTTTGGAGCAGCAGGGAGTGACGGACTTGAGCAAGTGGAACTGCCTGTGGGTGACGGTGGCTTGGGGGTTTCTGTTTAGGATTCTGTTTTACTTTGCCTTGTTGCTTGGGAGCAAGAACAAGAGGCGGTAAAAAAAAAAAAAAAAAAAAGGAAAAAATAAGCTCTGGTTATTTGGCGGGAGCGAGGACGATTGGTGAGTGCGAAACTATGAAATCCTTGTGTCAAATTTTATTTACTTTTTTTTTTAACTTTAGAGTTTTCCAAGTACTGTATCGGAAGGTCTTGATTTTGTTGGTGTTTCATGCAGATTGTACGACTGTTACATATGATATATACTAATCGCGAGAATTAAAATAATGTTTCATTCATATATAACTCAAATGTTATATATTGTTATTAATGTTATATCATAAAAAAAAAAAAATCGTCTTTTATCTATATTATATCAGTGTAAGTGTATTCTAGATTAATAAACATATATTTTGTAGCGTTAAGTACCTAACTCTCCAAATTTTTAATGTCAATTCAAATTGGTTTCAATTTTTATAAACATTGCCAAAAAGTATTTAATTTATTGAAAATATCACATCCGTTAAGCCCTAATTAAACTTTTGTTAAATTAACTAGGGTCCACTTTACCTCCAATATCAATAGAAAGTCAGGGAAGCATGGCTTTCACCAAGTAACGGTCTTCACTACGTACTCTTTTGAGCCATCACCTCCAAACCAAGGGCATAACCGCAAACTCCACCCTACAAGTCAAGCCACCAATATTGAGAAGAAGGTCATGGACACATGGATGTTGCTAAAATGGCATGAACTGCCATGATGCAGCTACCATCATCTTCCACAAAGAAGAACTAGAAATTTTACTTGCCGAAAATTGGTGAATTAGGAAATCACATGAGTAGAAACAAGATCCTTGAACCCTATCATAATTCTCAACCTTCTTCTTTGTTAGGAGATTATCCGATCTTCATTTTTGTTATTTGCCATTTTATTGTGAATTTGTTTATTTATTTTTATTTTTTCATCTTCATGTCTTTTATGAATTTTTTTTTATATAATTATTTCAGTGTTCAAGTAAGCAAATAAGTGGGATCCATTGGTGTCACATGTACATTTAACGGAAAATTTATCTGGGACCTAACATATGCGATATTTTCAATAGGTTGGGTACTTGTTTAAAATGTTTAAAATGTTGAAACCAATTTGAAATGACATTAAAACGTTGGGAGGTTTTGGATACTTAATCCTATTTTGTATAAGAAATTAAGGGTTTATATAATAAGTTTGTGTGTGACAGTATATATAACTATTATTGGTTTTGTATAATTGATTTAGTTTTGAAGTGAAATGCGGGCATGCTTCATTCATGCATATGTTTTAGAATTCAAAGTCTAAAAACATGAAACTTATATAAGAACAAAACTTTAACTTTTCCCCACTTTGTTCACCAACCCTATCTAAATTTAATTCCCACACAGAGGACATGATTGACAAATAATTTTTGGAGGGGACCAAAATCAAACAGTACATATATTTAAGGGGTTAATCGGTTCACCCACACTCAATCCAGCACATAATTATTCTCCCTTCACAAATTAATCTATATATTCACACGCTTTCACCCTAATTTGAATTTGTTTAAGCTATATCATTTTGGTTCTAAATTAGCCCTAATTTTATTTTTATTTATAAGATTTGGCTCTACGTAGCTGTTTAAGGAGCCGGAAAAACTTACTGAGGTATTTTAGCCTCTCTCTAGCCACCATAGTGCGATTCACCAGGACCAGGAATCAAACTCAGACGTGTCGTGTGAAATACAAACCTGGAAGTTATAGGAGGTAATTAGGTAAGTTAATATAAACTCTAATTATTTTTTGTAGGAGGTAATTAGGTAAGTTAATACAAACTCTAATTACTTTTTCCACCAGTTGTATGTGGGTGGTGAGGGGTTGATTAATATTGCATGCACCCACATACAGAAAATAACTGTGGGTGTTTCATATGGGTATTGGTCCTATGGCAGATTAAAAGCTCTGCAGAATAATTAATTGCACATATAAATTGGTATTTACTACTCCATTCAATTGTCGGTATTTAAGTGTTGGCGACTTTAATTTCTTCAATATATTTGGAGCTGAGAGAGGCCATAGGAAAGGAGAGATTCTATCTTACAACTGGCGGATTGCGATACGTGCATAATCTGATCATCGATATCTCTCATAATCACGTCACCAAAATCTATTCAAGAAAGACATATCCCTTGAGTGTAACCAAGGCCTCGTTTGAAATAAAGCTTTCAAGTTAAAATGGTTTATGAGATTGTCATAACTCTTCGCTTTGGTCATTGTGATTGAAAATTGATAGAAGTGGTTCATGAGTTTGTTCACTGTCAATAATTTTGGTCATTCTGTGAAAAAATTTGGTTAAATTAAGGGTATTTGTGTCCAATCAATCTCTCCACTTGCTTTTCCATTCAATGAATATATTTTTTATGGAATGACCAAAATTATTGACAATGAACGAAATGAGAAGTTATGTCAATCTCAGTGTAGCATGTTCTGATAGTATACACTTCAAATGATGTATATATTGCGTCATTAAAATTTAAAACTAGCTGATTAATTGCATATATAAATTGGTATACTACTCCATTCAATAATCCATATTTGATTTTTTTTTAAATGAATCCATATTTGATTGTTGGAGAGTTTAATTTCTGTAAAAAGCTTTTCAAGATATTTGGATCTGAGAGTGGTCATAGAAAAAGAGAGATTCTACCATATAACTGGCCGATTGTGATACATAATCTGATCACTTATATCTCTGATGATAATGTTAATTAACAAAATCTGTTCAAGAAACACATATCCTAGAGTGTAACCAATGCCTCGTTTGGTCTACCATTGAAGGTTAATAGAGGAGAACCATTTTTTAATTTATTTTTGAGGCGATTACAAGAGAATTAGACATGAATGAAACTTCTCCCTTTCGTTAATCATACTATTTTAGCTACGGAGTGCGAAATATTGATAAGTTTTCTTAATGGGCCGGTAATCATCTTCTACATTCACCTCTCCTAGACCCTGCGTAAAGCGGGAGCCTTGTACACTGGGTACGACCCTCTGTATCAAACGAGGCCGAAGAGTTTAACTTTTCTGTCTGGCCATTGTTTGCTAGATTGTCTAGTAAATTCATTAAATTTGGGTCGCTAGCTGCCGGTACCTTAATTAATTTTGCGAATGTTTGACACATAATTTTAAGGAGAGTACTACTACTTTCCCCTTTCAACATGGGCGTTCAAGATCGTTAGGTCTGAACTACGAAGACACCAGTTGTTAGGCACACAACTGCGAGGCTTATCTCAGGTTTAGCGGTAGTATTAGTGGTTTCTCTTCGTTTGGTTAGAAAATTTCTCAAGTTCAATTGACATTATCACATAACGGTATATATAAGTGATGGGTTTGATATCGCAGCTAGCCTGTTCTGATCGCATACACTTCAAAAGTCAGGGACTTCAGCTGAGCTGAGCTAGTAGGTTTTAGGGGATTAATATCTAGAACAAAAGAAATAAATTTCTTGCCAACTTCTGTACATGTTATTTAATATTTCTGACTTCATTGCTTTCTGTTTTCCCCATCACTTGACTTCGAGAGATTTTTTCTCTGTGTTCAGAATACGAACACATACAGTGTACCGTTCGTATTTGGACACTTATATACTGACATATAGTGTATCATCCGTGTTCGAACACATTAAAAAATTTCTTTTAAGTTCAGCCTGTTAGTTAAGTTTGGGGTTTTTCTTTAAGAGTTTTTATTTAATGCACTAATTGAGTGCGGAAACAGTAGGGGAAACTACAACAACATATTAACGGACTAATCAAATTGGGAACGGGGTTGGAGTAACCAATGAGCCGAAGATACTTGATGTCGAATTTGCTATTTATAAAAGTCAAACTTAAGATTTATTGGTTAGTTATCGAACTTGTTCTTTTATATAATTGAACTTAAGACCTCTAAATTATATGTAAAAAGAAATATCACTTGATCCTACTGTTAGCGGAGTGCATGCTAATTAAGTTTCATTTATTATGTACTTGAGTTGTTTCTCTGTCCCTCTCTCCATGGATTATACAAGACAGAAGGCGTGCTAAATTAATGGGAGATGGATTATCTGCCCCTCCCTTCTCATACCCTCCCCATGCCCTCCTGTTTTGTGCGATCACGGTTAAACAACATCAACATTTTATATTAATTTTTTTATAAAAATAATAAGATATAAAACAAATATTGACGTAGCTTAACCGTGACCGCATAAAACATGAGAGTATGGAAAGGGTATGGAGAAGGGAGGGCAGACAATCCATCTCCAAATTAATGTTGAGAACCGTATGGGTAGGACTTGGGACTCAGAAGAGAACTAATGGCATCCAAAATTAAGCGATGCAGAAAACCTAATCACATGTTGATGCTGTCTTGTCAAAATCTCTAGTCATTTTCTTTTATGCCACAAAATTAATTCAATCAAGAAAGGTAATCATGTGAAGATAAGATAAGAGAAAATCAATTAAGATGGTTGAACATGTAAATCAAAAATATATTGATACTTCGGTTAGACGATGCGACTATGAAACAGAGACTCGGAGAAAAAAGAGAGAGGAATATGTGCCCCTTAGTTGAGGAAATGGGCATTAGAGAGAGTGTGATAGTGATGAACAATCTTACTTAGCTAGCTAGGAGTAGAAGGTACCTAAGTAAAAAAGGACCAAAACTTCAATGAGGAGTACTTGGTTAGGTATGCAAGTATGTACATTTAATTATGATACTAGCTAACTCAATGAACTTACTTAGGAAGGCTTGGCTTGAAAGACCTCTATGGTCAAATCAAACTCAAAATATCTCAAGGCTATATCACTCTTGAGACTATATGACGTCATGTTATGTCGTTAAATTGTAAATGTAAATGTTTGATCAATTTGATTGTTGTTTAATTGATTGTATGGTTCAGATTCATTAGTATGAGTTCTTCAATTTGATTTCTTCTCTGTCTAAAGATTGCACGTGTCAAAAGCTTGTGAGTTGGAAATTGGGCCCCTAACATTTCATAAATACGTTCACCGAACCCCAAAAGCTAGCAGCCCAAGTGGTTCCCGCCACCCCCATGAGCCCCATACTAAAAATACTCAAAACAAATTTGGCCTTTTAGCCAAAATAATCTTTAAGATTTGTATAACACATTACTTTGATCCATGAAATTGAAAATCAATAGAAATGGTTCCTGAGATTATCCACCATCGATTATTTTGGTCCTTCTGTTAAAAACTCCGTTAAGTATCCCGGAGCTCTTGGCCAGAAGTTTGGGGAATTTTTAAAGCTTCGTAACTCAATTGTTTCTTAACCAAATTCGAATCATAATATATCAAAATGAAGATAGGAAAGTGTAGAACAAGATTATACATATTTGGAAGCCCAATGGTTTCTGGAAGTGATTATAAAATAGTCTGAAAGGTGACTGATTCGCGGAAAAATTGAAAAATTCATCGGAAACTGGGTAAACTTTAAACATTCGTAACTTTTTCAATACTCAACGAAATTGAGTGATTCAAAAATGAAAATCATTCTTCTTGACGAGACGAAGAGAATGGTATCTTTCTTGATGGCTAAATCGATGTTTTTTAGCTGGAAAACGGCTCAGAATTGGCTATCTTGGTCATCGAGTTAGCCACTTTCGAGCCGTTTTCCGGTCAAATCACAGATAGTTAGCCATCAAGAAAGATACCATTCTCTTCATCTCGTCGAGAAGTATAATTTTCATTATTGAATCACTCGATTTAGTTGAGTATTGAAGAAGTTATGAACGTTTAAATTTTATCCAGTTTCCGACGAATTTTCCAGTTTTTCCACAGATCAGTCACCTTTTAGGTTATTTTCCGATCATCTCTGGCAATCATTGGGCTTCCAAATAGGTATAATCTTGTTCTACACGTTCCTATCTTCATTTTGATATGTTATGGGTTGAATTTGGTTAAGAAATGATTGAGTTACGAAGTTTTGAAAATTGCCCAAATTTTAGGCAAAAAACTGTAGAACACAACGGAATTTTTAATAAAATGACCAAAATAATGAATGGTGGACAATCTCAGAACTATTTCTTCTATTGATTTTCAATTTCACAGATCAAAGTGATGTGTTATACAAATCTCAGAGACCGTTTTGGCTAAAAAGCAAACAAATTTTATTAAAAATCTATAAAAAAAAAATTAAAAACAAAAATAAAAAAAGTAATCAAAAGGTCAGAAATTAAAGCTTCAAGTATTTATTTATTTAATTGAATAAAAAGCAAAAATTCCTAGAGACATCCTTATCCAAAACAAGACAGCTCCACAAGCTGAAGCTTTACAGCAGCAAAAAATGGCGACAATGCCACCATCCTCCCTGCAACTCCCCAACCCATTCCCACTCACGTCCTCATCGACCAAACCCCACTCGCCCAAACCCTCCTTCTACTTCGCAACCCGAGCCACTGACCCGGAAACGCCACCCCCCGAGCCATCGTCCGAATCCGGTTCCGTCCCGGATGACTTCGACAGCAAGCTGAGCCAGGTCCGACTCCGATACCGCAGCGGCACCGGAAAGAAAGCGGAAATCCGGAAGACGAAGAAGTCCAAAAGCGGTTCCGGATCCTCATCCGCGTCCAACTTGTACCTTCCACCGGTGCCGCTCAAGGAGCCGGTGTCTGGCGGGTTGAAGGTGGATTTCGGGTTCAGCCCGTACAGCGAGAGGTTAAACGGGCGAATCGCAATTCTGGGTCTAACGGCGTTGCTGCTGGTGGAGCTGGCGACTGGGAAGAGCGTGTTAAAGTATCATACGCCGTCGGTTGTGCTGGTGCAGGTTTACTTTGTGGCGGCGGTTGCGGCGGTGTATATTAAGTATGAGAAAGAGAAGGTGAGTGTATGGCCTCAGTCCGCTCCGCCCAAAGAGTGAACAGAAATTAAATTATATATGTGATTGTTCATTTGTTAAATTTTAATTAATTTGGATTTGTTTTTGTAATGCAAATTCAATCTTTGATTATAACATTAAACGTTGAAAATTAAGATTATCCTTCGAGTTTGAGTCATTCAAAATTAAGATTATATTTTTTGCGTGCTGCTTAAGGAATACGTTATATAAACCATTTGGAAACGGTTTTACCATTTATTAGGCCGTATAAACATTGTTTTTATACAACATTTAAGTTTGCAAAACCCCAAATTAAATAAAAATTACTAGCGAGGTCCTAAACATAGGTAAAACAGATTTCTATTCTGCATAGGGTTCAAGAAGTTTAAAATGGTGGTCTAAACATAGGTAAAACATGGAAATGAATGTTTCTCAAACCCAACTCTCCAGGCATTCATCCGAGAGCTGGGTTTGAGAAAATACACCAATATTCCATGTTATAACACGTGCATCAGCATCACCTCGTGACAACGTTACAATAAACAAAATTCCCTCTTATGGAATTTGTGTAACGACACTTCCTTCCGCGTTATCCTTGCCCAAAACGAATCAAACCGACACTAGGGATTTGCCCACAAGAATAACACACTCAAAAGAAAGAATGGATTAATCCAAGAAAACAAGTTTTTAAAATTTCTTATTCTTTCTTCTCTTTGTATATTTACCATATTCTTTACTTGCCCCAAAAAAGAAAGAATGGATATTAGATATTAACTAATTCGGATTCTTTTCCACTAAATATTCCAATTACACATCAGCAATCTATCTTTCTTTTTCTTTCCTTTCTCTAATGTTACAGGGAACCCCGAATGCCCTACCAGCCTGGGAAGTTGCCCACTCCCTTCTTGCGCATTAGATTGCGAAGGCAGGATCATCTTCTGCTGCTCTCGACTCGAAATAAAACTGGGTACAAACAAATTCGCTATAAACTTGTCCTCGTCAAAAAATCGTTAACAGCAAGAGTGGCGTCTCCATGGGACACCGCATCAGTCTCCGGCATGTAGAGACTCGAGGATGTAGGCTGCACATCAAACATAACCATTTGGTCAAGCCACTGTCTACATACAAAATATTGAACAGCTAATGCGCAATTCAATCGAAAATATATTTGGAACTACGAATGTGTATATCCGTTGGTGTAATTGAAGCCCACCTTCGTATCAAGCTGCATTTCTCCATTGTTATCTACAACGAGGCATGCACCGTGTACTTTCAACCATTCAATGCATTCGTCCAATCCCTCCGAATCCTTCTCCTCACTTTCCTCATTTGTGGGTGTAAAGGTGGTAAATCCCAGAATTTGAGCGACATAAGGAACAGGTATCGTAGGCCGATATGATCGACACATGCAGCTCACTGCCTTATACCGCATCTTTTCAACATACATATCTGCAGAAGGAAAAATGTTATAAGATAATCCCTTCTTTATATATTTATATTTCAGAAAGTAAAAGATCATTTCATTTGAACGAGATGCCCACCCATTAGGCAGGTGCTCAAGTTGGGAGCTGTCTTGTAGAGCCTGAAGAACATAACATAATTTCCTGAAGTAACAGCTGAACGAACCGCAAGAGCATGCTTAACAGCTTCATCTCTTTTTGCTTCAACTGACAAGCTACATTCAGCAACATTTGACACTATATCTCAGGGTTACCTTACATGGTTTGATAAACTGGAAGGGGAAAGTAGCAAGAAAAAAGTAGTGAAATTCGAGAACCTTAGACCAAGAATGGTTTGATTCATATTTCATCAAATATGATCTCTTTTTTTTTGGCGAAAGAGTTCATTACTAACTTATCATAAATCCCGTGATCAATCATTAATTTCTCAAATTTCGATTCCGCACCAAACTTGTTATCTCACACAACCAGGCAATATAGGACATGAAAAATGTGACTTAACACTTGCTTGAGTGCTAGAGTGTGAACATACACACATTTATTTCTACTTAGTATTTCAAATATAGAATAACATTGTTGGTAGTCAAGTAGAAGACAATAAAACATAACTTTGTATCTTTACAGTGTCCAGATATCAATATCTGCCAAATGTGTATTTTGTATAAACTAAAGTTCACTACACTCACGACTCCGATATTTATGGAACTTTAATCATCAAAAAAGAAGAAACTTTAATATATTATTAGTAAAAAGCCACAATATCCATACAAGAAAAGTCATCGTTACTTGAGAGTTACTCACCTTGCCATTGATGATACTAGATCTCTGTTATTATTTGAGTGAAGGATAACACAAAGTAAGTTGTATGCAGAGAACTCCATATGACATCCCTCAATACCTTCAGCATAAAGAGATTTCAACTGTGATGCGCACTGAAAACCACATGAAAGACTGTTATTTGACACCCGAGCTTTTGAGGAATAAATACCTTCAAATATTAAAATTGCTCAACAATATTTGTTTCTTTTTTCTTTCTAGAAAGGTATATATATATTTTTAACTGCATCGTATAAATTCGTATGTCCATGAATAAACAAAAAAAGTTATAAACAATAGTAGTATTGAAGCCAAACTAATCAAATTTATTGATTCCCACAGAGAATTACCACATCCCTTGTCAAGGTATTAATAAAGTTCTTCCACTGTCATCTTATTTGGGTCATGCCATAAAATATTGACAAAATTGTTTTCAATCACACTAAGATCACTAACCTGATTATATTCGGGCAGGTCCCCAACTTCCACTGCTAAGCGAGCATGGGTTTCGTACACCTGGTCATGAAATTAGGCAGAATGAATGACAAACTGATGTGAATTGAAAACAAAAGATAATTTTAAAGACAACAGAATTTGAAAAAACAAAAAAAACAAAAACAAAAACCTCAGCAGGAAGTCTAAAGTTTAAATATTGTATTAGGATCTAAAGAAGGAAATGTTAAAAATTATAGGTGATCAAAGTAAGTGACTCTTAGCCAAAAAGACCTGGTTAAGTTGATTTAAGTAGTCATCAGTCAGTTTTGAAAGATATGGTAGTCAGTCAGCAGAAAAAGGGTAATACAGCCCATATGATAAAGGATTAATAAAGACCATAAGATATCAAATCTACCTTTACTGTTAGGTGATTGCGAATTCGTTGCACAGTCAGATCCTGACGAATGGACTTCAACTGATCACATTTATATAGGTAATTCTTTTGGGAATTTTGAACCATAACCAGAGCTTTTTCAAGAACATCCTCTGGCCTTACCTATCATGTAGAACAGATTCTTTAGTAGATTAGTTACATCACACATCACACATCAAATCCACCAGTTCATTTGATTTATCTGATTGGAATGTTCATAGAAGAGAAAGATATGAGATATAGATTATTACAGTGGCAGGATCAGGAGCAGAAGTGAGGCGCAAATAACGTTTCTCAATCTCCTGGCAGGTCCCCTTAACAGTAAGAGAATCCCAGTCAATGTCCTCAACTGCCCTGCTGCCACCATCTTCAAAATTTTTGCTAAGCACCAAGGCATTAGCCCTTCTAGCATACAAGTTTCCACCACCAGCTTTTTTTGGTTTGAAGTGATTATTTTGTGCCCCATGTCCTTGCACTCTTTCAAAACGCCTAGAGCGATTTTCACGTCTCTTCCTTTCCTCTGGTGAATCCACAAGGTCCATTGCTCCAGTGTAATATGCTGTTGAACTTTGTTCCTTGTCACTATCACTAGATGCATCACCGTTCTCAGCAGTACTTACATAAGAAAGGCGCTGCTTCTTAAATGGTTTCTGGGTTATCTTACTTCCATTTTTCTGCTCCTGTGAAGTAAACTTTCCATTACTTGTATCACCATCTTTGAACCCAGCACTCCCCATCCATGGCTGCATGTGTGAACACACATTATATAAGGCTAAGCTAAAAATGTTTGACAACTATTATGCTTAAGCTTAGATCATGTATAATCCAGATATTCTAAGTAAAAAGGAAATGCATCTATACATAAAACTATATGTACTTAAGATTAAGACAATTGGGTTTCCTTCCCAAGAATAAATAAAAAGGACAGGTTGACAAAATAATTACCTTTCTTTGCTTATCATTGACATTCATCCAAGAAAACTTTAAACTGTCATTGTTGACAGATGCCGGTTTCTCAACTGGCTTCTCCTCTGGTAGAGGTTCCCATCTACTCTTGGATCGTCTATTCGGACTTCTTTTGTACTTTGGCAATGATGAAACAAGGTTTGAAGAATGTAAACCGCTGCACAACCAGAGCACTTAAAGGTCAATGGTCTACACTGGGATCTAAATCCTTGCAACAAATATTATCATGAAACCACACTTAACAATCATTTGTACCATTAAACTAAGGGTGATGCTGGAGAGACCTACTTAAACCATATTTTGTAGACCATATGATGTGGAGGTTGATGGTTGGATTCCTTCTTTAATGATTTAAAGACAGAAGTCAACCATCAACCACCACATCGTATAGTCCATAAAACATGGTCTACAAAGACAGTGGTTACCAAAATATTCATCAACAAATGAGTTCAAGGTGCATAAATGCATTGTAAACATACAAGCCCATGGAGGGGGAGAGAGAGAGAGAGAGAGAGAGAGAGAGGGAGAGAGAGAGACTCTTTATTAACAGCGTCTTCATTTGGGAGTGGGAAAAGAGGCTCAGTATCCCAGTCTTGTGTGTAAAGTGTACCATCAGCTGTTGCCTTGGTGATAATCTGAAATGAAAATAAAGTACTTTTACATACCATGTACATCCCATATAAAAAAGCACACACAAAAGAAGCATAGAGAAAAATATATATTGCGTTCTTCATGCCCATGAAATTAACAAAAAGTTAAGCAGCTCAGCAGCAAACCAAATTTGTGAACAGAAGTTCCAAGACATACAGCTACAACAGAAGTTCCAAGACATACTGCTACTCCAAAAAGAAAATGTTTCCTTGAAACATTGCACTGGGAAGTATAGAGTTAATAAAGAGAAAAAAATAGACTATTGCGTGCTTCATGTCCATGAAACTAACATGGAGTTGAGCAGCAAGCAAGATGTGCATATGCCTCAATTTGCAAACAAAAGTTCATGACTTACAAACACTTGAAAGCAAAATGCTTCCATGAATCATAAACATTGCACTGGATTTATACAATTAGTTGAACATAACATTTGAAGAAGATGCAATCTGACATTTAACGGGAAACTGATGTTCATAGGTAGGTACATGGTACTTCATATAAAGTATTATGTGGCAGGTAAGTCATAGAATATGCAGGTTTTGAGTCATAGAAAAACATTGCATCTTGCAGAGACCTCAAGACTCAACTCTTCACAACAACGTATATAGTGGTTTTATTATCATCACAACATCTTAGATAACAGTTACTAAGAGAAGATACAACTGATAAAAAAAAGCCAAAAGTCATGCCAGAAAAGGGAATTTGCAAGAGGATCAACATGTATGATTTCATAGTTGGCAAAGAAAAACTTCTAACCAATTTGGCTTACCTCCTTCATGACAGACTGACATGCAGCCATCTGCGTATCATCTTTACAGCGAGCCAAAGCCCTTTCGACATAACCACGCAGTGACTTGGGAAACATACCAGGCTGAAAATGAAAAACGATGCATAAATATATAAATTCATTAGCTACAGCATAGATTATAGAGTCATGAAGTACAGTCTCATTCTGTGTGCATAATGTTATGACATACAAGGAGAGAACAACGACATGCACGACATCCAGAACAGTAAAAACACATTATAGGAAACCATGTTGGTAGGATGCTACAGTAATCTCCAAAAACACATTGATATATCAATTTAAACAATTAAGTATTCAAAATGAATTAAGACGCTAAAAACATGCAGTGCACCTATCAACTACAATAAGAGTTGAGCAGCTATAGCTTAAGTATAACTGTCCGCTAGATTTTGCATCAGTTCTTGGATTTTAAGAAAGGATGACATTTTATTTCATTGCTATCAAACCCTTTCATAAGGCAAGCCCTGAGAAATTGCAAACGGCTATAGAGTTAATCATCCTTCATATTTAGAGGTGTAGGTCATCTCACTGCCTTACTTTTCCCTTCATAAGAGCACGCCCATTCCAAAGCCAACTGCTTATTTAATTGCTTATTCATTGTAGGACTATATGCTGCCCCATCACTATCAACTTTTTGTTTTCTTATAAGTAGTAAAATGTCAGTACATGCTTGCACTTAAAAAGGGTTAGTAACAGGAAAGGCAATTTATGTTATGTTACAATTTAAGAACCAATGCATAGTTAACATAGCAGAATAGCACGCTCGCAACCTAAGAAGAGAATCATAAGAGGCAACAAACTTCAAAGTATCCACTCCTAACATATTTTTGGAAGAAAAGATGGGAAGCAACGACCATCATATCTTTATGTTTTTAGTATAGTGTGGAAAGAAATAAATGGGGTATTGATACTTTAAAAAAAAAAAACAGCAGCCATCAAAGAAGACGACCTACCTTAAGCAGAGAATCAGCAGTGGCACTGGATGTCACCTTTTCAACCGGCTTTGGCAGTGAAACACTGATATAAGCAGGTTTTGCTGCTGCAGTGGTTGTATAGCTATCCTTGTCGCTTTTTGGTAAACCAAAGGTTGGATTTGAAGTGATTCTAGGGTTTGTCGGAATCTGCAGCTTATTAACTCTTTGTGTACCTACAGGTGGAGCAGGTTGGGAGGGTGATTGGTAAGTATGAGACGCATGAGATGGAACAGGTTGTAAGGGTGATTGATAAGTATGAGACCCATATGGAACAGGTTGGGACGGTGATTGATAAGTATGAGACACATGGGATGGAACAGGTTGTGAGGGTGATTGGTAAGTATGAGACGCATGGGATGTAACGGGTTGTGAGGGTGATTGGTAAGTATGAGTCGCATGGGGCACCTGCTGAGAAGCAGGATACTGCATGCTGGATGCTTGAGAAAATGCAGTTTTCTGGTGATCCTGAAAGCTATCATAAGAAGTCTTCTCATCCAAAGGCTTTTGGAAGTGTGGTTGCATAGAACTATTGTGGTGAACTTGAGATTGAGAAGTCGGGGCCCCATGATTCCAGTAACCATCATGAGCACCAAAAACTACAGCACCAGACTGAGAAACCAAAAAATAACGACAATAATTTTACTAACCAAACATATTTCTACAGCATAGTCATGACTATAGAGATATTTGAATTTAACATCAAATCAATATCATTAGATAAACCATCAATTGTAGTTGTCAGAAATATCATGGAACTTGATCTAATGGTTCGATTAAGAATGTAAAGATTAACTGTAAGGTGAAACAAAACACAACACAAAAATAAAGGCTATATATGTGATGATGCACACTATAAGACCAAATCTGAGGTATAACTACCATGTGCACTAGCAATACTCTTTAATGACTATATCACACATTAATGACAGTTTCAATCTTATGAATTCTAAGATTTAGATCACTATTAGAATTGAACAAGGCAGCATATCAAGAAGAGCAGGCATAGGAGGGCATGAAACTTTTTAAAAAACCCTCCACGAAAGGAAATTCAAACCTGTACTGATGACAATTCAGATGGACTGGGTTCTGGCCTCCAAGAAGGAGCGTATGAAGGTAGTGGTGGTGGTGGTGGTAGCTGGCTGTCCGAGGTTTGATACCCGGTGGTAGCACCTGGAACCGGACATCCCACATTGGGTGTACTAGTAACAGAAATGTTCTCAGTGCCAGGAGCACAGCTGACTTCTGTTTGACTGTAATAATCTGCCCATTGCTTATAGTGCTGCTCATAATTTTGTGAAGTTGAAGTCGCAGTACTAGAACTATATGCAGCAGTGGTATCTGGGGTGTACTGTGAGTACTGATGAGGTGTATAATTTGCATAATTTCCGCCACTCCAAGCAGTTGTCTGATTATTGTAGCTGCTACTTGGGTAACCTCCAGCTGTCTGATAATCAGCAGGATTGTAGTAAGTGCTTGAATAACTTGCAGACCCAGCATTAGACCCTGTATTCTGAAATGAGGAAATAGGCTGATAAGGAGCACCTGTATTTTGATATGCTCCTACGGGCTGTGAGTAGGAAGGGTTGGATTGCTGCTGATAGTTGTTATAGTAACCTGGGTACCCTGCACTTCCATAACCATATGGATCTGCAGAATTTTGGTACGAAGCATAGCTATTGTAATCTTGTGGTGCATTTACTGTTCCCAAATTTGATGTACTACTCCCAGGCGGCTGTGGATGCTGATCATATTGATAATTTGAATGGGAATGAACCCCATTATCTGTCGAGCTATTGTCCGTCTTATGAAGGTTCCAGGATGAAGCTTCTGAACCAGTTGTTGAAAGAGTATATGAAGGCGTCTGTCCTTGGTTTGCATTAACAATATACCGATTCTAAAACACACATAAATGCAAAAATGTGTTAATCGACATTTCCATTCAAAAGTCACTAATCAATTAGTATTAATATATATAAGAAAAATTAAACAGAGTCAACTAGAAAATGGATACCATCGAAGTGGTATACATGTCAAGTAAACTGAACGGGATATAACAAATGGAAAATCAGAGACAACATAGCATCCACTGTAGGAAAGCAGTATAGGGCACTTGGTAAAATAATTTCTTCCCTAAGATAACAGCACCCAGATAACCGCTCGAGCTAAACTAAACACCTCAGTTTTTTTTACAACTAAACTACCAAATGCGGACAAGGCTATACTTAGAGAATGGATATGAGAATAAATTTAACACAAATTCTATATGGCATCAAAATCTGCTTAAAATCGAATCTCCTACTATTAATCGGAATTTAATACAAAAATCGTAATAGAAGAGTTGACATAGTAGTAATCACCTCAAGCGAATTCGGGTCCAGCGAGGCAATCGTCTCAGTATGACCTCCTTGATTCATCGTATCTTTAGCATCCTGCTACAACAAAAACAAAACTCAAATTAACCAAACAAGCAAAATAACCAAACATGCTACTCAATCCAATGTAAAAATCCCAAAACAAAACTTCAATAACAAGATACCAAAACCCTAATTGATTGCTGATTAAAATCGGTACCTTCAGACAAAGCGCAGTGTATCAACATCGAAACGCAGTTTGACTTACGAGAACGCTGATGAATGGGATCGGAGGGTGGAGAAAAACCCAGAAAACAGATTGAGATCAACAACAAAAACGAGCAAGAAGAACCAGAAAAACAAGAATTTGTACTGAAAAAACCTAAATTTTAATACCAAATAGCACGAATGAAATTGTATAAAAAGCAGGAAAAATTAATAAAAATTATTAGGGACAGATTGGCGAGAACAGCGATAGTGATATGCGGAAGAAAATTGCAGAGAGAGAGAGAGAGAGAGAGAGAGAGAGGGAGAGAGATGAGAGAGAAAGGAGGAGGAAGGGAGGGAGGGTTTGAGGTTGAATGACCGGGGGTCTTGGTTGGGTCCTGGGTCGTGTTTGCGGGTTTAGTACGACTTTGTGTTTGGCTTATTAACGGTACTGCTATACGAATGGCATGTGGTTTAAATTTATCTTTGAAAACTCACCTTTTTTAAATGATAGTTTTCCACCGCTTTGTTGTAGGCAAGGAAGAAAATATCGGTAGTCCGAAAATACGGAAATATCGATGGAAATATCGGTAAAATATCGATATCGATAAAAATTACATGGAAACCACGGAAATTGTAAGAAAAACTTGGAAATTTTTATTGAAACTTTGTAGGATGTTTATTTAGTCAATTATCTATTAGTTTATCACAAAAAAATGGAAGGAAATGCATTGCATGATGGATTTAACATTATCAAGTTGATTATATAGCGATCTGACAAACATTATGAGTGTAGAAAATATGTAGTAATTAATGAAAGAAGTCTAAACACACCATAATCATTTATATATAATTAATTAGTACAATATTTTACATTTTAGTACCACATAGAGTTCCTATGAGGTTCAAATTTGTCACTATCTTCATCATCTCTATGTGTAGAATGAGTATATTGTGAAGAGTAGTTATCAAATGATAAATCCCCAAAATAGTTTTGCATGTAATTGTTAATATGCCACCCATATGGATCCGAGATTGGTTGAGGTTGTCCATAAGAAAAATCATTTGAAGATTGAGGCTGGGATTGTTTCCATGAGTCGCTCGATTCCATCCCAACAGGAATGGGATATGAAAAGTAGGGAAATGGTTGGTTATGAGTATAACCATAGTTACTACTTCCCAATCCAACAGAGTCTGAAGTTCTAGATAACGAGTCATCTTCTTGACTTGACAAAATCCCTTTGCCTCTTTCTCTGCGAGTATAGTCCTTCCCTATGGCACCAATTCCTGGTCCTGCCCGCCTACTGCCATGGTCATCATCCTGTGTTGCATGCGTGAAGTTTGCCTCACCAGTGAAGGGGCTCATATATCCGGGAGGTGGTGGTCCATAATAGTTTCCATATCCACCACCACTACCTCCAGCTCCACTATGTCCTTCATCATTCCCACCTCCGGTGGTAGGTGAGTCTCCTGATCTTGTACTAGAGCTATCATTAGTACCAGCACGATGTTGTGGTTGTGTAGGATTGGAAGAAGGTGGAATTCCAGTGTTGCTTGGTCTTGGGTACAAAATTTCTTCGAAAGAGTCAGAGATGCTAGATCCCACCTCCTCCTCTAATACTCTTTCTACATTTATCCCTTCATTACGTGCTTTTTCAGCAACTCTGGAAGCTGGGTTGCCTTCATCATCATCTAAATGAAGAGGTCTAATCCATTGAAAAAGTTGGTTACCCTCCGTATCATCATCTTCACCAACAATATCAAACACATCTAGTGGGTCACCACGGTCGACATGATCGATTTCTGCTTCCTTATCTCGAATTTGAAGATTCATGTTGTAGTAGCAATAAACTAATTTTTCCAAGCTACTATGAGCCAACTTATTTCTTTGCTTTGTGTGTATGAGTGCAAATGTGCTCCAATTTCTTTCACAAGCAGATGAGGAAGCTGTTTGTGATAATACTTTTATTGCTAACTTTCTCACAGTTGGTGCATCGGTCCCATACATGATCCACCATTCAGCTACAATGAAAAATAATGTTGATAAGCCTAATAACTCCAACAAATTCTATTATAAACTTATAGTGAAATATGTTTATACTCACTAGGAGACATATTTGTTCGAGCAGCAACTGATGTTGGTTCTCCAAATGTTCTTCTTGCATCTTTAAACCATGTTAGCTGAATACAATAAATTGTGTTAGTTTAATCCAACAAAGTAATTATTATAATTTAAGTAATTGTGTACCTCATTTCCAAATTGGCCAACTGCTGGTGATGCAGGGTCTAATTTAGAGTATACATTATGTACAGCACGTATAAGGTTACCATCATCTCCAACACCGGGTCTGTATTGGTATCGGGGATTCAAATAATATGTTGTTCAAAGAAACACATACTCTAATAAGATAAATAATACTTATGCAACTAAAGAAATGAATTGCAAATTATGACATAATTTATACCTGCTGCATGCAAATCGTGGTATAATGTTTTATACCATCGGTCTTCAATTATTTTTATGACCCACCTTGCACCATGTTTTCTTTCCAATTCATCCTTCACTACACGCATCAACTCATATACTGCCCCCATAGTAGGATACACTTCTGTGTCAACGATCCGTAAAACTTTGTAAAGAGGTTCAAACACTTGACACACATGTTCTGTTTGACTCCAAAAAGCATGATCAAGCACTATACTTTCCACCATACGACCTGTATTTGAGCGGCTGAAATTGTGGTTGGCCCAATCGTCACTAGTGAATAGTTGCTTCAACCCTGCTTTATTCTTGAGTAGGCTGTTTAATGCAATATAGTTGGTGGCGAATCGAGTGGTAGCTGGACGAATAATTTCTCCTCTGCAAAATTCACGCATCTTTGCTAACAACCAACCGTGATTGTAAATATAATTTGTGATCGTTCTAGCTCTTTTGACCACAGTAGCAACATTCTCTCTCTTCCCCATTGCCTCAAACATGAGATCAATACAATGTGCTGCACATGATGTCCAAAACACATTATGATGCTTCATTAACTTTTTTCCAGCTTTGACAAATGCAGAACCGTTGTCGGTCACGACTTGGACAACATTATGCTCTCCCACCTCCATGATTACATCCCTCAATAATTTGTAAATATACTTGTAATTCTTTATATGGTCTGAAGCATCAACAGACTTCAAAAAAATTGTCTTTCCCTTGGAGTATACCATGAAGTTGATGATAGATAATTTGGTCGGGCCGGTCCATCCGTCACACATGATTGTGCAACCATTAGTTTCCCACTTTGACCTCAACTTGTTAACATACTCGCCAATGTCTTTATACTCCATATCCAAATATTTGTTTCTTATCTCATAGGGAGTGGGAGGTTGTACTCCAACACCGGCCTGTTGACATCCCACTACCATATTTTTGAAATGATGTGATGATGCCTTCGCAGCAGGGACATTTTCATAGATAAAGAACTTGCTAATTAGACGCCTCATTCCCTCCTTCACATTACCTCCCTTGAAATAACTCCAAACACTCTTTTGACGTGCGTTGGATGACTTATATAAACTTGGGGCTATTGGTGGTGTTGGTTATGATTCTCTAAGACTGCCTCCCCGTCTCATTTGTGCACCACCACTTGTCCCGGAACCTTGTCCCCTATTAGGAATTTTATGAAGGTGTTCTCTTTCCCATGCTGACTGTTTGGAGGCACGTAATGCTTGTTTCAAACTGCGTCGTTCTTCAGGTCCCATGTCATCATCACATTCGTCCTCATCGTCATCATCATCACTGTCAACCGCTTGGCCATAGACTTCTCCCCATAGCCCAGCTCGAATATTTTCCATTCCTTGTGTCATCTTTTCCTTCTGCTATTTTTTATTTTTTAATAATGTGCTGATGAATGCCTTCACTTCTGGGGGGACATTATCGCATCGTTGGACATTTTTTGCTGGATCTAATCCACTAAGATGGTACTTAAGTCGTGTCACTCCACCACTCTTCATTACCCGACCACAATATTTGCAAATTGTGCCATGTTTGTTTCCGTCTATTGGATCGCCATGTTCCCAAGCTGGATCACGTTTAGTAGCTCCACTAGACATCTTAAACGTACCTACATTTATTTTTCATGAAAATTAGACAAAAGAATTAAATAATAAAGTTTTTTAAGAGAACCTAAATAATAAAGTTATTGTACAGAAGAATACAATATGAAGTAAAGAAAATGATTGTAAAAATTTAAGTAATTAAAAAAATTATATGGAATAATAAAACCTAATATTAATGAATAATAATCCAATTTGATAAAAAAATAATCCTAATATAAATGATGAATAATATTCCTTTTTGATAATAATCCTAATATAAATAATCCTACTATAAATGATGATAATTATGTTTCATGAAAATAATCCTAATATAAAACATAGTGATGAATAATATTCCTTTTTGATAATAATCCAATTTAATAATAATCCACTTTAATAATAATCCAATTTAATGAATAATCCAATTTGATAATAAAAAAAACCTAATATTAATGAATAATCCAATTTGATAATAAAAAAAAACCTAATATTAATGAATAAAAATGAATAATTCGTTTTTTTTTTCCTAAGTTTTGGACCTTTTAGTTCAACCCAACCCAACCCAAGTGTGGTTATATTTGAGATTTGGGCCTAAGGTCAAGTTTGGAGACTACATTGAGTGGGCTTTAATGAATAGTCCAATTTGATAATAAGCCAATTTAATGAATAATAATCCAATTTTATAATAATCTAATTTAATGAATAATAATCCAATTTGATAATAAAAAAACCTAATATTAATGAATAATAATCCTATTTGATAATAAAACCTAATATTAATAAAATAATAAATAACATTAAACATATTAAAATTATCCTAGGGAATAATTATACAACATTACTTAATTACTTACAAAAATTAACAAGTAATTGTTAACATTACTTAACTACTTACAAAAATTAACATGCAAGTATTAATTACTTAAAAAAATTAACATACGAGTCCACACAAATTTATTTGTTGTTGTATAAATTACAATAATATAAATATAAGTTTGTAAACTTACCTTAAATATGGAACCCTTTGTGTTCAAGCTTTGGAATGGATCTGGAATGGCTTTGAAAATGGTAAGGGAAATAAAATAATAAATAACATTAAACATATTAAAATTATCCTAGGGAATAATTATACAACATTACTTAATTACTTAAAAAAAATTAACATGTAATTGTTAACAATACTTAATTACTTACAAAAACTAACATGCAAGTATTAACATTACTTAATTACTTAAAAAAATTAACATGCAATTGTTAACATTACTTAATTACTTACAAAAACTAACATGCAAGTATTAACATTACTTAATTACTTACAAAAACTAACATGCAAGTATTAATTACTTACAAAAACTAACATGCAAGTATTAACATTACTTAATTACTTAAAAAAATTAACATGCAATTGTTAACATTACTTAATTACTTACAAAAACTAACATGCAAGTATTAACATTACTTAATTACTTACAAAAACTAACATGCAAGTATTAATTACTTAAAAAAAATTAACATGTAATTGTTAACATTACTTAATTACTTACAAAAACTAACATGCAAGTATTAACATTACTTAATTACTTAAAAAAATTAACATGCAATTGTTAACATTACTTAATTACTTACAAAAACTAACATGCAAGTATTAACATTACTTAATTACTTACAAAAACTAACATGCAAGTATTAATTACTTAAAAAAATTAACATGTAATTGTTAACATTACTTAATTACTTACAAAAACTAACATGCAAGTATTAATTACTTAAAAAAAATTAACATGTAATTGTTAACATTACTTAATTACTTACAAAAACTAACAAGCAAGTATTAACATTACTTAATTACTTAAAAAAATTAACATGCAATTGTTAACATTACTTAATTACTTACAAAAACTAACATGCAAGTATTAACATTACTTAATTACTTACAAAAACTAACATGCAAGTATTAATTACTTAAAAAAATTAACATGTAATTGTTAACATTACTTAATTACTTACAAAAACTAACATGCAAGTATTAATTACTTAAAAAAAATTAACATGTAATTGTTAACATTACTTAATTACTTACAAAAACTAACATGCAAGTATTAACATTACTTAATTACTTAAAAAAATTAACATGCAATTGTTAACATTACTTAATTACTTACAAAAACTAACATGCAAGTATTAATTACTTAAAAATTTAACATACGAGTTCACACAAATTTTGTTGTTGTTGTATAAATTATAAGAATATAAATATAAGTTTGTAAACTTACTTTAAATATGGAACCCTTTGTGTTTAAGCTCTGGATCTGGAATGACTTTGAAAAGGGTAAGGGAAATAAAATAATCGAAAAGGCTCCTCTGATACTCCACCTCTTGAAATTTTTTCACAATGACAACTTTGAAAGAATATCACAATAGCTCTGATACTCCACCTTTTAAAACAATATCGGCACACGGTTTTGAATGAAACCACCGTCCATGTTTGAAAAGACTACAAATTATAATTGTAAAAGCTGCATGAAATTGTCCAAATAATTGTAAAACTTGTCGAGAATATGGAGTGAGTCATGTGTCCTCCTGACAGGAGGAACCCACACACACACACACACAAATGACCACCATTCATGGTCTGAAAAGAATACAAATTATAATTGTAAAAGCTGCATGAAATTGTCCAAATAATTGTAAAACTTGTCGGGAATATTGAGTGAGTTGTATCCTCCTCACAGGAGGAACCCACACACACACACACACACAAATGACACATCGCACGCACACAACGCACGCACGCAGACACGACCTCAGTCTCTCTCTCTCTCGATCCTTCTCGATCTCTCTTCTCCCTTCTCTTCTTCCACACACACACTCACACAGAGAGCTCCTCAGTCTCTCTCTCTCTCGATCATCCTTCTCGATCTCTCTTCTCCCTTCTCTTCTCCCACACACACACTCACACAGAGAGCTCCACAGGTTGACATCGGATCCAACACACGCACACACAGAGATCGGACACACAGAGATCTCCGATCTCTCTTCTCCCAAACACACACACGCACACAGAGATCTCTCGATCTCTCTTCTCCATTCTCCGATCTCTCTTCTCCCTTCTCCGATCTCTCTTCTCCCAAACACCCACATACAAAGAGAGATCTCCGATCTCTCTTCTCCCAAACACACACACACACACACACACAGAGATCTCTCGATCTCTCTTCTCCCTTCGCCGTTGATCGTGGCTCTGGCGAAGTCAGAGTTGTCTCAGTCGTCTGTGGCGGTGCGCCGCTGAGCAAGGATCGTTCGTCTTCGTCTTCGTCAGGTGAGATTCCATTGAAACCTTAAACCCTAAACCGACTTCACCCTGCCTTGAATCGTTTATGCATGCGTGAAATCTGAAGTATATATGTGAAATTGATGTTAAAATTCGTGTTTTTGCAAGGTTTTTGGGACGAAACCGGCCCGGGAATAGGCACACCGTCTCCGGCGTTCTTCTCCGACGTCGCCTCGGATTCCGATTCCACCAACCCATGGAAATTTCGCCGATATTTCCAAAATATCGTGATATTATCGATATTATCGATAATATCGCGATATTTGGCCGAAAACCATTCGGATACCACTTATAATATCGCTCCCCCGAAAAACCGATAATATCGGCATTTTCTTCCATGGTTGTAGGTAAATAAAATTGAGGTTTTCTATTCGCATTTGGTGTGTGCTATTGAGTGGTTTAAAAATATAACAGTTAGATTTTGCATATAAGAATTTAATAAATTTTTTACAAAAATTAAATCTTATATAAAACTCATATTACTCGGTTGTACATACAATTGCAGTCGAAACTCGAATTTTATTTACAAATTTAACGTTAAGTTTACCCATTCAAGCTCAACAATTAATTTTTTTTATTTAAGCAATATTTTACTATATTTTAAATCCAAATTATGATGAAAGCAATTTGAAACTATCAAAAGAAAAAAAAAAGTCAATTCAAGCTTCAATATGAAGAAGGGGATACATAAAAACTTAATACTACGATCTAGTAGTATTCATGTTTATTTATAAGTGAGAGGTCTTAGGTTCGATTCTCACCAAAGACGAATTTGAACCACATTATTGCTAGACTATTGTAAGGCTTAGCTCACTCTCTCACCCCATAATGTAAATAATATAATTTGTTTAAAAAAATAAAAAAATAAAAAGAAAAAAAGTAGTATATTGTTCACGCCAATTTAATTATGCACGTATCTGCTCCCTCGACCTCCTGCGGCTCTCCTCTTCTCCTTTCACATTTTCGTCGGCAACTAAGAGGTTAGTGATCTTGCTGGTCTCGCCTAGTGTTAGGGGCAGTGGAGAGTTCATTACTAGGTTATGGGATATGGGAGTCACAAACGAATGTCTAGTTTGGTATTGATGTGCTTATAAAAATAAATAAATTGTTTCTACTATGATGTGAGAATAAACGACTGTAAAATAAAATCAAGTGTTTGGTAAACCTTTTTTTTTAAGTTCTTTAAATATAAAAAAAATAATAAAATAAAAAACTGTATCTTAGTGTTTGGTAAATTTTTATATAAATTGTTTTAAATATGTTAAATGACTAAAAAACTATAGTATTTAATGTGATATAATAATTGTTTGTACCATACTTAGGGCCTCCGTATTTAGATCTCGTATAAATACTCGGGGGACTCAAATGTAATTATGTAATAAATGAAGGGGCAAATATGTAAAAAGGGGATGAGCCCTTAGTCTATAAAAGGGCCTCCTCACCCTCACAATCAAAAGGGCTCTCTCTCCCTCACAATCCTCTCACAAACAGAGAAATACAATATCAGTGTGGACGTAGCCCAAACATTGGGGTGAACCATAATACATCTTGTGTTTTTTACTTTCTTGCAAATTCACGGTCGAATTTACGTTGTTCTAAGACCTCTCCGATTTTGTGCATCAACATTTGGCGCCGTCTGTGGGAATCGACACGAAAAAAACTATGTCGGTTCTCTTTCATTTTTTCACCTTCATCGTGAATCTGCAAAATCTGCAAGAAACCCAAAAACCTCACTGGGCTTTTCCAAAAAAAGATTCATTAAGCTCATAAACTCATCCCTTAAACACTTTTATCTCTCTCTCCTCTCCCTCCTCCTCTCTCTGTCTTCCAAAATTAGCAAGGATTCATCAGAGTAAAACTTAACAGAAAATAAAGAGGCGTGACAGAGAAAAAGATTCAGTTGGATTCCGTTTTGTTTCCCTTACCATTTCCCTAACCAAACTCTCTCTCCTATCTTTCTCACTCTAAACTGAAAAGGTCGGACGAGGTTTTAACGGTCCTCAACGGGAGCCACCTGAGAGCTGTCGACCTCACTCTGCCGGAAGCTGACGCCAGCTTAACGGGAGCTCAGGTCCTGGACCTCGCTGTCTCCAAAGCCTCTTCATCCCTCTTCGACCTCTCACTGCCTCAAAGCCTCAAGTCCTCTGCTTTGAGACACATCGGCCTCCAAGACGACGACGTTTTCCGAAGCGCGGAGCTCGATCGCGCCCAGGCTCTGAAGATGATCGGCGAGTACATCACGATGATCGCCGATGAATTGAAAGGATCTAAGAAAGTGAGGATCGGTAATTGATGTAGTATTGAGGATCTAACAGTCGTCGCCGTCATCCGTTTATCTCGATCGTCCGTTTCCTTTTAAAAGCCCAGCATTGCCTCATTTCCCGGCTCTAAATCAGTGACTTGTTCGCACGTGTGCGGAACCGCCACACGTGCCCCTCGTTTGGTAGTGGTTTTCGTTGCGACGGCTCATCCTACAGAAGTGCTGGAGACTGAAAACCTCAAAAAATACGTGAAATCAAGGCTTCCCAGCGGTTTTGCAGCTTGGACAATCATCGGGACTGGCAATCACACATGCAGACCTTTCACCAAGTCGTCCAACCACCGGTTTAGGTAGCAAAACAAGCGTTGTCATCATGGTCTTAACCATTCTCTACGGCATCTTCTGCTTCATCTTATGTCTAGTTGCTGAAGCTACCTGTTCCAAGGTAACCTCTACCCTGACCTTTGCTACACCTCCTGTCCCGCTTCGCCAATGCCGTCCGAACCAACCTAGGACCCAAGGGCATGTATAAGATGATCTCCCACACTTGCAACGGCTACTGACGATGACAACTACCGGCCTTCGTGGCCCATCACCTCAAGATGGGGGAAACAAAAGCAAAAGCAAAAAGTGAAAAGAAAAAAGAAAAAGAAAGGCTGCAGGTGAGTATGTCTGTAGGTGAAAAGAAAAAGCATGCATTTATCCCGCAGATAGCTCAACCACTCCCACAAAAGTGAAAAGAAAAAGCAAAAGCAAGTCTACAGGTGAGTATGTTTGGAGGTGGAGAGACAGAGATAGATGCGGTGGAAAAGAGAAAGTAAAAGCAAAAGCTCAAATTTCCTTTAATTGTGCAGATGCTATCCCACTATCCAACCATCTGCCATACCCACATTCCGTAGCAGCTTTTTTGAATGATGTGATTTACTTTTCTTATCTTTTGCAGACATCTGTATAAATCCACCAGAGTGTAATCATAAATAAAGAAAAAAGGAAACACACCAAAAAAAAAAACAGCAAACCCAAAATAATGAGCTGGAATGTTATGTGAAGGGCCAAGGCCCATATACCCAAAAGAGCCAGCCCTCTATTATCACCAACCAGGTGATCAAAAGTACGTCCAGTACTCCAAAATTATTCGGCACCCTATTGCTATTATCACCAACCAGGTGATTAAAAGTACGTCTAGTACTCCAAAATTATACATGAGCATCATTCATGTCAAACATATATAAACATTCATGAGCATCACTCATGTCAATCATACATAAACATTCATGAACATCATTCATGTCAACATTCATGAACATCACTCATGTCAACATTCATGAGCATCACTCATATAAAATTCATGAGCATCACTTATGTCAATCAGCTTCGAAAGCTTCATTTACAGAGCTCCAGCTTCAAAAGTTTCATTTACAGAGCTCCAGCTTCAAAGCTTCACTTTAAAAGCTTCACCTACAAAGCTTCAGTGCATGGTATACAAAGACCGCCTCCGAACAACCGTCACTTCGGCTCATACATGGATTAAATATGAAGTCTCCAGCTAACAGCCTCTATTGACTGAAGACTTAGGGGACTACACTATGTACCATATATTGGGCTTCCACAACTGGGCCTCATGAAAAATGCTTAGGGGACTCTAGCCCATCATTTATGTATTGAGGTGCGAGCCCTTATTCTATAAAATGGACTCCTTCACTTTCATTAGAGAGCACCCATTATTCATGTATCGAGGAGCAAACCCTTATTCTATAAAAGGGACTCCATCACTATCATTAGAAAGTATCGCCGCCAGCTGAGCAATTGCCTCACAGCGAACATTAACTCTTAGCCCATCACTTATGTATTGAAGAGCGAGCCCTTATTCTATAAAAGGAACTCATTCACCATCATTAGAGAGCATCGCCGCCTGCTGAGCAACCGTCTCGCCGCGAACATCAACTCTTAGCCCATCACTTATGTATTGAGGAGCGAGCCCTTATTCTATAAAAGGGACTCCCTCACCATCATTAGAGAGCATCGTCGCCTGCTGAGTAACCACATCGCCGCGAGCATCAACTCTAGCCCATCATTTATGTATTGCCCTTATTCTATAAAAGGGACTTTCTCACCTTCAATGCCACAAGCCAAGCCAACCAAGGCAACATAAGCCACAAGCAGAGCAGCTTCGCAACATGTGCTACTTCTAGTTGAGCATCATTTTAGATTGAGCACCGCCTCATATCGAGTATCAGTTCTAGATGACATCTAGTTACTTCGACCCACACATGGACTGAATTTCAAGTCTCCAGCCAAAAGACTCTCTTGACTGAAGACTTGGGGGACTACTGTTTGTACCATACTTAAGGCCTCCGTATTTAGATCTCGTATAAATACTCGGGGGACTCAAATGTAATTATGTAATAAATGAAGGGGCAAATATGTAAAAAGGGGAGGAGCCCTTAGTCTATAAAATGGCCTCTTCACCCTCACAATCAAAAGGGCTCTCTCTCCCTCACAATCCTCTCACAAACAGAAAAATACAATATCAGTGTGGACGTAGCCCAAACATTGGGGTGAACCACGATAGATCTTGTGTTCTTTACTTTCTTGCAGATTCACAGTTGGATTTACGTTGTTCCAAGACCCCTTCGGTTTTGTGCATCAACAATAATTGTCCAAGACAATAATTTAATGGCAAAGGTTGAAATTTTGTAAAACATGTAGGGATATACTTGCTATTTGAAAAATTCATTAAATGAGCATTGAAAACTGTGTTTTGAAAAGAAAGAAAAACACTATTTTTAGAGGAATAGAATTCTCTCCCCTCATATTCCTATCTTCTTCCCTCCCCTCCTTTCACATTTTGTTTTTTGTCTTATTATTTCTATAAAAAAAATCAATATAAGATGTTGACGTGGTTTAACTGTAACCATTCAAGTATGAGGGGAGGAAATGAGAGAGAGATTAGGAGAGGAGCGAATCCTCCTCCCTTTTTAGAAGCATGGTAGACTCTGATCCTGTTTTTAATGTTTTTCTACTTTCATTAAAAGTTGTTTTTTTTTTAAATAAACTTTTTTTTTTGTTTTACCAAACACATTTAATGTTCCACATTTTTTAATATGCTTTTTTTTAAAGCACCACCATTCCAAACCAACCCGAAGACACTAGCGATGGAAGGAGGTTGAAGGACTGAGGGTGTACCTACATATACATTATTGTAGTGTATCTAGATATATTAATTTATAAGAAAAATAATAATTATTATTGGGAAGTGTTATTAGTACTCTAAAAATCTTATTATACACTCCTCATAAGTGTATTTTTCTTTCTGAATATAAAAAGTTTGGAGTGTAGAATGAGAATTTTGGAGTACCAATAACAATTCCCTTATTATTATTATTCATTAATTAATTAAATATATTGAAAAGATATGTATGATATGCAAGTGACCATTTACCACAGTTGTGGAAAGTTGTTGAGCCATTGCATAATGATGTGGGTTCAAACCCAAAAAATGATATATATTATATAACTGAACTTATACTCTCTACCAGAGAAGTTATAACTTCTTGTGAAGAGGCATGAAGAAGTCTATATAACACTAATGTCATTGTCAAAGAAAATTCATTTCAACGCATAATCCATGTATATCATCGTGATCAACAGTCTAACAACGCATAATCCACGTATATCATCGTGACCAACAGTGTAACAATTCCAAACCAGCCCTTAGTATCTCGTTTTCCATCAGGACCTGATAAGGAGGAGAGTGGGAATTTTTTTTCATATTTTTCACTCAACTGATATTCATTTGTCATGGTCATTTTTCACTAAGTTGGGAAAAATAGTACCCAAAGAATATTGTCAATTACAATAGGAGTAAGATTTCCCTTATTAATAACCGTTATTAGCTTTGTTTTATTAAGTAAAACATGGACCATAAAATGTATGATAGAATGATTTAAAATGCTGCACATGAGTATAACGAAGACATATGAGAAAGATTTACAAATTTCTTCAACATATCTTTGTAATACTTATATGATATATTCCATTTTGCGATCCATTCTTTAATATCTTGACATCACTCTCTTGAGATTTGGAAATCCTTGACTCAAACAATAGTCCAAGTGTAATTTATATAGCATAAAGTATAGGGAACTATTACTAACACTTCAAAAATCTCATTCTGCACTCGTAAGTGTATTTTTCTTTTTAATTATAGAAATGTTGGAATACAAAATGAGATTTTTAGAGTGTCAGTTACAATTGTCTAAAATCTATAGATTAATTAATTTATGTGCATATATACTGATAAATTTCAAAAAGTTAATGTTCTTTTGCAGATTTGCTATGATAAAAATATGGTCTTCTTCTTCAACTTATTGGGTTTCGCGTTCAAAAACTCTCTTTCATATAGTTTAGATAAATTTAATGTAGATTATTCTATCATCAGTAAAAAAAAAAAATAGTTTCTACTTTCCCATTTTAATCTAAAGTTTGGCTTATATGCCTTATTTTTCATAGTTTGGTGTTTTCATTGGTCGTTCTTAGTTTTTGTTTCGGAGTAGGATTATCTCTACTTCAAATTCATTCTTCTTCCCTCCCATCCTCTCTATTTCCTCCTTTTCTTTCTTTATCTATAAAGAAGTCTGTTTGTACCATACTTAGGGCCTCCGTATTTAGATCTCGTATAAATACTCGGGAGACTTAAATGTAATTATGTAATAAATGAAGGGGCAAATATGTAATAAGTGATGAGCCCTTATTCTATAAAAGGACCCCTCACTCTCCTCATTAAGAGAGGCCAATTCTTAGGCCTGATTCACACCCTCAGAAGCTTCACTCTCACATTACAGAAGCTCTCTCCCTCACAATCCTCTCAGAGAAATACAATAATCAGTGTGGACGTAGCCCATTATTCATGTATTGAGGAGCGAACCCTTATTTTATAAAATGGACTTTCTTGCAGATTCACGGTTGGATTTACGTTATTCCAAGACCCCTCCGATTTTGTGCATCAACATTTGGCGCCGTCTATGGGAATCGACACAAAAAACTATGTCGGTTCTCTTTCATTTTTTCACCTCCGCAGTCAATCTGCAGAAACCCAACATCCAAAACCTGGATCTTCCTTTGGATCTGAGCAAATCCCTTATTCATCGAGTACATCATGTCCCTTTTATTTTGTGTAATTCCAGTTACATGGACTTCCTCTCTCCCTCTCTCTCTAAAATCTAACTCCTGAAATATTGTAAAATGACAACAGAGTCCTAACATGTCCGCCATTTCTCTATCCAAATTCATCACCTTCTCATTCTCTCTGGACACTTTACCAGCGGGGGTTTATCTAGGGCTCCATCTCTGTCCGCCATGGTGAAGCCAACCTGAGCCCGTCGCTCGTCGTCAGGCTCCCCATCTGGCTCATCCTCCCGCTCCTCATCGCGTTCCCGCTCTTTCTCCGTCTCCGACTCCCACTCCAGCTCGCTTTCTCGCTCATCCACTCGCTGCTCCTTTTGACGGTGAAGCTGGGGATTTTAAAGTTTATAAGTTGGATCAAGAATAGGGTAAGTGGGTTGATGTGAAAAACTTAGGAGATCAAGTGTTTATTTTGAGCAATGATGGGTCTTTCGTTGTCTTGACTGGAGATTTGGGTAAAGGGAAAGGAAATTGCATTTTATTCACCGATCAAAAGCTTCCTCATTTACAAGGAATTGGAAGATCTAAAAAAGGTGTATTAGTCGCGGGTATTACCCAGAAGAGACTCTCAGAAACTTCCTCTCCCGCCATCCTCACAACCCCCTTTCCATGGGATTTTGGTGATGCTGTTGTCCTTACTTATGTTAAGCCAGATCAAGGCTCATACTCCAAACACCAGAGCTTATAGAACCCTTCGAGATCATGGTCCATACCCAGCTGATCAAGTTGTCAAAGATCGTGAAAGAAGCTTTGCTTTTGTTGTCTATGACAACAAGGGTGGCAATGTCTTTGCTGCACTGGGTTCTGATGATGGAAAACAATTGTATTAGGGCATTGCAGCCGATGGATTTATGGTTAGCCAAGCCCAGCTATAGCCTGACTTCGATGGGTGGTCATGACGGCGGCGGGAGGAGGCGAATAAGCTTGGGCAGGCTTAGAGTGGCAACCGACGGCTTACCTTCAACGGACGCCGCTTCTGGTTCGACCCTAAGATTCCGTCTGTCCGTCCTCATTCCCAAAGAGTCCCGGGCTTGCAGACTTCTTCACCACCTCTACTTCTCAAGAGATAGCCACTAATAATGATAATGTGCCAGATTTGAAACCTGTAGTGAGTGGTGTGACACATCCATCGCATTCTATCAGTAGCATCCTCAATAAACATCTCTCAAGCACGCGTGATGAACGCAGCAGCCTTAACTGGAGGAACTTCTATAGGACTCCCAACTATGGGTCAAAATCTTATGGCCATACATGTATCAAACATGATATCTAATGGAATGGCATTTTCAGTTGGTGCCGCTCAAAATGTATTTTCATCTTCAGGGTCCGGCACTCTTACACAGGTTGCGCAGAACCTAGGTCTTAATTCATTCACTTCAGGTACCTCTAATGTCTCTGGCAACAATAACCTTGGGATGTCACAACCAATGAACAACCTCCAAGGTGGTGTTAGTATGGGTCAAGCTGTGCCTGGTATGAGCCAAGGAAATCTCTCGGGACCGCAAATGGTATGAGCCAAGGAGATCTTCCTGTAAATCCTATTGCAATAGAGGGAATTATGCAGCCTACTGTAAGTCCTAATGGAAAGAGGAAAGAGCTGGAGAGTAACGTGCAATCCGCTGTCAAGTGGGCTTGCTGGATAAATGAACATAATAGAAAAAGAAAAAAATCATGATGTTGAGAGAATGTTTCAAAAAAAGAAAAAGAGGAAGAGTGGGAAACAAAAGCAGAAAAGCAGAAAGCAAAAATGAAAGCAAAGCATAAAAAACCGAGAAAAAACAAAAAGCAAAAGAGAGTCTTTCCTCTGCGAGAGCACATGGCGACACTGTAAAAGTAAGGAATAAACACCCACACTGCAAAAGCAAGAAATAAACACCCCACCAGAATGATGTGATTTACTTTCCTTATTTTTGAATGATGTAATTTATTTTTCGTATCTTTCGGACCCATCAGAGGGTAATAAAAAATAAATAAAATAAAATTTAAAAAAAAAACGGCAAGCCCAAAATAATGGGCTGCAATGCTATGTGGAGGGCAAAGGCCCATATGCCCAAAAAAGTACGACCAATACTTCCAAATTTATTCGGCACCCTGCTGCTATTATCACCAACCAGGTGATCAAAAGTACGCCCAGTACTCCAAAATTATTCGGCAGCCTGCCGCTATTATCACCAACCAGGTAATCAAAAGTACGTCCAGTACTTCCAAATTTATTCGGCACCCTGCCGCTATTATCACCAACCAGGTGATCAAAAGTACGTCCAGTACTCCAAAATTATTCGGCAGTCTACCGCTATTATCACCAACCAGGTGATCAAAAGTATGCTCAGTACTCCAAAATTATTCGGCAGCCTGTCGCTATTATCACCAACCAAGTGATCAAAAGTACGTCCAGTACTCCAAAATTATATATGAGCATCACTCATGTCATTCATACATAAATATTCATGAGCATTACTCATGACAATCATACATAAACATTCATGACCATCATTCATGTCAACATTCATGAGCATCACTCATGTCAACATTCATAAGCATCACTTATGTCAACATCCATGAACATCACTCATGTCAATCAACATAAACATTTATGAGCATTACTCATGACAATGTAGCTTCAAAAGCTTCATTTACAAAGCTCTAGCTTCAAAAGCTTCATTTACAAAAGCTTCAGCTTCAAAGCTTCACTTGCAAAGCTTCACCTACAAAGCTTCAGTATAGGGTATACAAATACCGCCTCCAAGCAACCGCCACTTCGGTCCATACATGGATTCAATTTGAAGTCTCCAGCCAACAGACTCTATTGATCGAAGACTTGGGGGACTATATTATGTACCATATATTGGGCCTCAACTGGGCCTCATGAAAAATACTTGGGGGACTTAACCCATTATTTATATATTGAAGAGTGAGCCTCTATTATATAAAAGGGACTCCCTCACCATCATTAGAGAGCATCAACTCTAGCCCATTATTCATGTATTGAGGAGCAAACCCTTATTTTACAAAAGGGACTTACAAAAAGGACTCACTCACCTTCATTAGAGAGCATCGCTGCCTACTGAGCAACCGACTCGCCGCAAGCATCAACTCTAGCCCATCATTTATGTATTGAGAAGCGAGCCCTTATTCTATAAAAGGGACTCTATCACCATCAACGCCATAAGCCGAGCCAACCAAGGCAACATAAGCCACAAGCAGAGCAGCCTCGCAACATGTGCTACTTCTAGTTGAACATCATTTCACTTTGAGCACCGCCTCATATCAAGTATCAGTTCAAGATGACATCTTGTTACTTCGGCCTACACATGGACTGAATTTCAAGTCTCCAGCCAAAAGACTATCTTGACTGAAGACTTGGGGGACTACTGTTTGTACCATACTTAGGGCCTCCGTATTTAGATCTCGTATAAATACTCGGGGGACTTAAATGTAATTATGTAATAAATGAAGGGGCAAATATGTAATAAGTGAGGAGCTCTTATTCTATAAAAGGACTCATCACTCTCCTCATTAAGGGAGGCCAATTCTTAGGCCTGACCCCCACCTTCAGAAGCCTCACTCTCACATTACAGAGGCTCTCTTCCTCACAATCCTCTCCATCATTCATGTATTGAGGAGCGAACCCTTATTTTATAAAAGGGACTTTCTTGCAGATTTACGGTCGGATTTACGTTGTTCCAAGAGCCCTCCAGTTTTGTGCATCAACAAAGTCAATATAAAATATTAACATGTCTTAATCGTAACCGTTCAAATATGAGAGAAATTGAGAAAATCACACTCCATTTATTTCACTTCTTTGGACCAAAAAATAAAAAGATGTTGAGCCGGCACATTGCAAGTGCAGAGGCAAAAGGCAGTATCAATGGTCAATTGGATTATACTTGAAGTGCGATGTAAGAATCAGAATGGGCAAATCAATGGGCTGAATCAATGAAAGTAATAGCCCAAAGGTATTAACTAATACTCCGGGTATAAAAGTCGTCACAAAAGATTTTTTTTTCAATCAAAATGATGTATGAGATTGTCATAACTCATCACTTTGATCTCTGAGATATAAACTTAATATAAACGGTTCCTGAGATTATTCACTATCAATCATTTTGATCATTCTGTGAAAAATCTTCGTTAAATTGAAGAAATAACCGGTTCAAGTAGAAAAGCTAATTTGACCAAAATACTCTTAGGGGGGTGTAGTCAAACTCGGATTTGAGAGAATTTTAAAAGACTTTAAAATCCTGGTGTAGTCAATTAAAAGATTTTAAAGGATTTTAGAATTCATTCAAATCTAGGTGTAGTCAATTAAAAGATTTTAAAGAATTTTAAAATCCATCCAAATCTAAGTGTATTAAAAAAAATTAAGATTTTGGAGGATTTCAATGAGTTGTGGATTTTGTGGGATTTGAGAGCACAAAATATATATAATCAAGACTAAAAAGAATCCAACCTCACCCCCTAGGATTTCAAATCATTCCACCACAATCCACCATAATCCATTCAAATTCTTTAAAAATCCATATGGATTTTGTAGGAATCTTTAATCCTCTTTAATCCTATAAAATCTATCACTTTTAAAATCCTTTAAAATCCTTTAAAATGATTGACTACACCTTAATTTAATGGAGATTTTTTACGGAATAACTAAAATGATTGACGAATAACAATCACAAGGACTACTTCCATTGACTTTAAATCTCACAGATAAAAAAAAAAAAAAAGTTGTGCCAATTTCAAAAACTCTTTTGGCTATCGAGCCAAATAAAAATTGGGGATAGAATTCTATCGATATGTGCTCTTAGCACTACAGTAAGGTGATCGTACACTACTCTACAGTGAAAAATATAAAAAATATGTGTGATGTTGTGACATATGTTTTTATCAATATTGTGATTGTGTAAATCCTAAGTAGAGATAGAATAAGAATCCTTTGGGATCTAGAAGATCTTTTCTAATAGACTTTGTATTACTTAGAGAGCAAGCTTCTTTCATCCTTATTACTATAAATAAGGGCACAAGGACTAGGGAATTAACATACAATTCCTCGAGTCTATTCTCCACTCTCTTTCTCTCTATGCCACACCCCTCAGTTAAATATAGGCCAGAATATGTTATCAGCATGCTCTTCACGTTGTGCTAAAGAGAATTTATTTGTCTTCAATCAAGGGAGTTTTACGTTTCAGTTATTTTTAATTCATTAAATTTTGATTTTATTGAATTCATATACTTTTATTGATTCAATTTATTTTTCTTATGTTGAACAAGCTTTGAAGATGAAAGCCGAAATTGAAGAAAGAACTCCTACAAACCTGTTCACAATATTCATCACACAATCCAGGTTCTTCTAAAACAACGGTTTTTATCTCGATATTTTTTCAACCTTGATTGCATGAACCTTCACCATAATGCATAACCCAACTTTATGTTTTTTGAATTTTAGATTTTATATAAATTGTGTATGCATTATAATCATAATCTTGTTGAATTATGTGAATTGATATTGTGATATAACTATGAAATATTATATGCAATTGAATTGAAAAAATAAAAAAATAAAAAAATTAGGGTTTTTAAACCCAGACTAGTTGCGACTTCAAGCCGCCTGACCCTGAGCAGCCAAGCCGCTAGCCTGCCAGGCTAGCAACCTAAGTCGTTTGAGCCGAGCCACCACGCAAGACATGGAGTTGCGATGGGCCAAATCACAAGTCTGATGCTCTAAGAACACCAGGAAACAAAGCCGTTTTAGCATCACCCCCAAACTAGAAAAACCCAGCCTCACTGAAGCCGAGACTACGACTTTGCCATCATTCTTTTATGGACATCACGACCTACAATTGTGTTAGTTTGGGTTTGCACCGTCATCTCCGACAACGTCCCTTGAATTTCCCGTTTGAAATTCAATGAAATCAAAGATTCCCAAATTAAATCCCCTTGGTTCCACACTTCCCCGACGTCGAGAACCCTCCTTCGTTGTTATGACTGGTTCTTGGATGAACCACCATGCATCGAACTCGCCCCGAGTTTTCCTAACCAAAACATGGCCGCTTAAAGCGGCGATACCGGTCCCCAATCCCAGTGAACACATCCAGAGTTGTTGGGATATTTTTTAGTCCAGACCTGAGCCCTACTATGCTTGTTCTCTTTCGGCCCGTAGCAACAACCATTTGGGCTTCTCCCAAGGTCTGCCTGCAGCAGGCCAGCCCACTAATATTGGTTTTTTATTTTTTATTTTTTCATTTAGCCCGTGATGCCACAGGGCCCAACCCTGGGCTCCCATTAGGCTTGCATTCTGCAGCCCACGCACATGTAAGACAAGGCTTGCAACCCTTACCCCCTGCTCGGCCCGCATCTGTCCCAGCCCAATATTAGGCTCGGGCCTTTTTTATTTATTTATTTTTTGTTTTTAAAGCCGCATGAGGGCTTTGGTCCAATGCCTTGGGCCATCATTTATATTGCCTATTTTTTTTAGGCTTTATGGGTTTTAAATTTTTTAGCCCAACTTTTAATTTTGGCCGAACTCCAAATAATTATATCATAAATTCTATACATATTTGCATACTTTCTTGTTTCATATTTTTGTATATTTTGTGTCTGTCTGCAGGTATTATGAACGTAGAGTTCATACTTCCGAACCCGAAGTTTTGGAAAAGTGCCATAGAAACCTAAAGTTTCTTAATGCGCAACACTCATGTTGAGACCCAAAGTTCTCCATGCTTAAATACGTTTAAACCAAACCATGTATTAGAACCTGAATGTTTATGGAAATTTTATTTCCCAAAACACCAATCACATTCTTGTTTCCGCCATTCAACGTATTGTCGAACCATAACAAGTTTGATTTCATTGATTTGGAAGTTTCGAACAAGAAACTACTTTATGTGGATACAAGGAGTGACACCCCGCTTGACTACGACTAGTAGCAAAACCATTATAGCCAGTTATAGTGTGGAAAAGCTGAATAAGCCTCCACCATGATATTTGTGACATCCCACATCGCCCAGGGGAGTGATCCTTAAATGTATTTTCTCATCCCTACCTAGCACGAGGCTTTTTGGGAGCTCACTGACTTCGGGTTCCGTAGGAACTCCGAAGTTAAGCGAGAAGGAGACCAGAACACTCCCAAGATGGGTAACCTACTGGGAAGTTGCTCGTGAGTTCCCAAAAACAAAACCATGAGGGAATGGTAAGCCCAAAGAGGACAATATCGTGCTACGGTGGTGGAACGGGCCCGGGATGTGGTGGACTTGGGCCGAGATGTGACAAAATTTATTCAAAGACTTATGCCTGAAGCATATCAAATGGACGTACCTCACTGTTGATGACTCCATGGCTCATTGACTTGCTATAGACCGTTTCACATCATGCAAAGATGGATTCTTGCCTAAAGCAAAACATGATTGAAACCTTTACGTCCATGAAACAATTTTGAAGTTTATATCTGATCGAATTTTGACTGGAAGAAATTTTTTTTGTCTTTCTATATCTAAATTGCTCTTGAAGTAACAGTATAGAGAGTAGAAATTTACTAAATTCTCAAAACTGATTACTACCACACTTGTGAGAGAAGGGTACCCCTACAATTCGGCTGGGAGCTACCGAACGGTATAAACCCAATTTCAACTGGAGTTTTCCAAATGGTGGTGCCTTGCTTCCGCATGGATACACCGACATGCATGCTCTACTTTGGCAGAGATGCACTGAAGGTCATGCTTTACTTCGGCAGAGGTGCACCGAACGATACTACTCTACTTTGGCAGAGGCCTACCGAACAAACCTTTCCAGTTTCGGGTGGAGCCTACCGAACCCAAGTCTAGGTCTATCTTTCTCTCACAAACCCATTTCGAGTTTGTTTTACAACATATGGTAAAATCAGGCCTGCCAAGAGGTGGTATCATGCCCAAAGCTTGATCTTTGGCACCTAAAACTTCAAGAATAAGCGATAATATTCATGGACCTCAACCCTGCAGAATATAATTCAGTTTTGACTAAATAGATCATTGGTTATGCACTTGTATGTGTCTCTACTAATGTTGTTGAGGAGTACCATTCATGTAGTCAATCTGTGAGACTAATTTTGCTCCACCTAACATATTTGGAAGAGCGAAATTTGACATGGAAGGCCATATTGGCCGAACCCCCTTGTATATTTGATTTACTTTGTGAATAATTTATTTTGTTCTTGGATTTAAGATTAGTGTTAGGATGTCACGATTATTCTCAAATAAGAGTTAATTAAAGAAAATTACCACATGTGTCTACAATTAACTCATGCTTAGGTATGTTTTGTAGGGAAGTTACCAGTATGGTTATATGTTAACTTCATACCTAATCATCCCCTGACAACTTTTTAGGCTTATCCGGCCAGATTGTAGGGCATGGCACTGCCCTATATTGTCCAATAATACTAATTTTACCATAAATGGAAGCCTTATACTCACTTCGTTCCGGAAGAACGCCTTTTGAGCTTTAAGGATATTCGAAAGCATTATTACTATATTGAAACCAATGTAGAAAATGGAGTAAAATTCTTTGGCATATTACCATATTGCACTTCCTACGAATATAGCTATAAGCATATTCTAGAGAAGATGGAACACTTAACGAGTGGATTACACCTATTCAGGCCCACTATGTGGTCGGCCAGAAGCCTGTGATTCCAAAGGAATTTTCGTTATAGATGTACATTTGGGATATCTAGGATGATCCGTGATGCACCGTTTTGAGCATTATTTTACCAAAAGTAAAGACATTATACCTGGACGCGTATTATGTCTTAACACCCTTCATCTTTTCTACAAAGGATTACAAATGAGACATTTGTGGACAACCACCCTACAGACCATTTAGATACTTTATAGTATTGGTTGATGCTTCTACATGTTGGTCACACGTGTGGTTGTTGTCCACAAGCTGCATTCTCCACATTGGTGGCTCAGATTAACAAGCGCAGGGCTCACCACCCTGATTATCTGATAAAACCTATTTTATTAGATAAGTTGGAGAATTTACATCGAAAACTTTCGATGGATATTGCATGTCGGTTAGATTTTGAAGTTGAACATCTAGTCTCATGTTCATACCTAGAACGACCCAGCAGAAGCATTCATTAAACGCCTTCAAATGCTTGCGCGATCGATTCGTCATACGAAAGTTCCCGATCTTTGCTTGGGGCCATGTAATATTGCAAGCAACTATGTTGGTCTGCCTGAGGCCCGTCATAACCCAACCTTATAAAGCGCATGTTAGTTGGTTATCAGATACGAACCCGACATATCGCATTTGCGCGTCTTTAGTTGTGCAATCTATGTGCCATTTTGCGCAGCCCTTACGTACAAAAGAAAAAAAAGGGTTATCTCAAGGAAAGATGGAAATCTATATCGATTATGATTCTCCTTCTAATATTCGTTACTTATAACCTTTGACAGACGATCTCTTTATAGCTCATTTTGCAGATTGTCACTTTTATGAGACAATCTTCCCGTCGTTAGAGGGAGATAAGAAAGTCAAAGTTCCTAAAGAACAACGCGAATTATCATGGACGTCCCCACTATGTCTCATTTTAATCCCACTCTAGACCGTCAAAGTATAACCAGACATTTCTTCTGATCTAGTAAATATGCATGTAAAGATGAATGTACCAAATGTACGACGGACCTTCGTCCCGAAAGTAGGAACGCCACTACTGTGGTCGACCCTCGTACATTGGCGGCTAGCCTATCAATTTGTCTTGCGCCAGAAGCATGGAAAATCACTCGATTCGAGGATTCACTTCCCCAAAAGTGGAGGAATATGGCACAAACAAATCAGCCCCTCGATCGTCATCTCAATCTTTTTCATCTCATGAGATTAAATCCGGATTATTCCCGAGACCTAAAATTCTTAGTCCAGTATACTAGTTTGGATGAGATATGGAATTAGAATAAGATTATCATAAATGATGTTTCATTTATATGGTAACTACCGAGATAAATGAAAAACGACGATAACAAACCGCACATAGAACATATTGGTCAACTAGAAGAATCAATTGATGACGAATGAGATGAATGAAATAGTTCAAATGACACTTTGTGGCTCAAGGCTTCTCTCATACGCCATGTGATTGATTGCAGTATTACAAACGTGGTTGTAGTATCTCTAGGATCCTGATACGAAAACTATATGGAGTTTCCAAATGACTTACATGTACTGATTCAAATAGTTATAGACCACAAGAACACCATCTTGTTCTGAAGATGCCTTCACTTTACGGATGCAGAACTATCTGGATGGATGTGGTATACCCGTCTAAGTGAATATTTGATCAGTTAGGGATATATGCCCCTACGTGTACAAAATTTGAAATTGCTAAAGTTGAGAAAACTAACTCGCACCTAAAGTCGAACTTTAAGATTAATGATCTTGGGAGAACTCGACATTACCTTGACCTAAAGTTTTGAGCTAGTTCTAATGGTATTTTGGTCCACCGGTCGAACTAGACCCAGAAAGTGTTACGTCTGAGTATACCATGATCGTTTGTACATTAGATGTGAATGAGACCTTTACGGAGGGTGTGGAGCATAATGTTCCATATTTTAACATGAGGCAACCATATCTAAGTACCATTGGCGTTTGTTGTACTTAACTCAATGCACTAGAATCAAACATCTTATATGTTGATAACCTTTTGGCATAAAGCAGCATTGCGCCTACACGCCACCACCAAATTTGGTGTTAAAGACGTTTTTCCGTTACTACAGATTTGGGCTTATCTATCTGTATGCATCTCAGAATAGATCACACCCCCTTAATCTTCAGAATGATGCCTACCTTGTGGGATTTGCTGAATCAGACCATTTGTCTGACCGCACTAGGTACATTCCTGCATGGTTATGTCTTTACCATTAAGGAACACCATAATATCTTGGAGGTCAACTAAATAGACCTTTGTTGCGAAACCTTTGAATCGTTCCAAGACTCAATGTATCTCACCACGTGAAAGATATAGTCAAGAACTCTTGTTGAGCATTTTCAAAATCCCTACGATTTTCATCTATCATTTAAGTCCCAATAATGATCCATAAAGACAACAATGTATGTATCAACCAGATCATGATACATCTGATATGATTTTTACCACCTGCAAAAATAGAGATAAAACCACTTAAAAATACTTGCAAGAGAACAAGGTAGTTGTAGTATAAACGACTGAATCTAGGTCGTTTGCCGTAGGGATTGAATGAATAATTTGTATTTAAACTAATTCTTAATTAATTATTTGAAAACAAAGTTTGGAAAAAGGTGATTTTATGACTTAATATATTAAAAACGAATTTTAAATTAAAACAATTAAAGAAACCAATTTGAAAGGAAACAATCTTAGAAAATAATGATAAAATGACATTATGGTTCTGCCGTCCCCTTAACAATCTTATGTAATTTTACCAATTACTTATGAATTACACATGCAACTTTGAAGGTTAGGTTTTCCTTATGCATATTCTACTTATGGCATTCAAACTAGAACGTATATCAAACATGCAATCCGTCTGTGGCATTCAGATGAAATATAAACAAGCATGACTCATTACGATTTGTGAAAACCCTTTGAAAAACCATGCAACCCCTAAGAAGTTGCATTCGCCCTAGGTGAAATTACAACTATCAATCACAAAAAGCAATATTCAATCCTCCGATGGCATTTTAACCAAATTGTATCTGATTACTTATCTAAACATCCTAATGGTAGCTAAACATTAAGATATAGAGACAGTTTAAACACAGGGATTAATAATTCAAAGTATTCATGCATAATATCATAAGCAATTAAATAAAGACTACATATTCATGCTAAGGCTCAAGGCATCGCCCTAGCAAACGAAAATTAGTTACAAACAACCATAAAACAAAAATTCTCCAAATTGATGCCTGAGTTCTCCCCCCCCCCCCCCCCCCAATTCCCTAATGGCTAAAAAGCCTTATTTATACTACTATAAAATAAAATCCTACCTAGAAAAGGTCTTCTAAAAAACTAGGCAAAATAATAGAATAAGATAACTAGGAAATAAAAGGTTTCCTATTTAAACTGGAATTCTGATTTGGTCCCAAAAGATCTCTTTTGAAAGCTGAAGACGTTTCCCTATAAATCCTCAGAAGGAATCTTCCTCAAAATATGCCATCTTAACCTCCAAAATACTCAAAACGTCTAGAAACGTCAATCTGGGAAAGCTGTGCGCTGGGCCTTTATTTCATCGCCACGGTCAAACAGCTTGGTAGAAAAATCTAAAACATTAATACAGTCATCTTGAAAGACTCACGAACATCTTCCAATTGGAATCACTCCAAAATTCATTCGTTTGAATATTTTTTACTCCAGAGGAAGTCGAATGTCCTACATTGAAAATACATAACAAAGTATCAAAATTCTACCAAAATAACCAATAAACTATAACTAAGATTAGGGTAAAATATAAAGTATAATATTGACTTATCAACCTCCAACAAGTCAACACCAAGCATATTATGTCTACATCAGCATGAACATCAAAAGATTGAAGTCAAGCAATCCGATCCCAGACAATCTTGCCGACCTCTACACAACGTCACTGCCGAAGTGTTCCTTCCAGAAGCTTGTTCAAGGAATTGGTATGCTAACTTTCTCACTTGCGATGCTTGTAGTTTCATTCGGAAGTTTTCTCAAACTCAAGGGGAGTATCCAGAAGTATACTCACTTGACCTTAATATACTTTTTTTGCCCTACGATTAGGAGCATTTGTTCCCACTGGATTTTTGCAACCTAACTAGGTTTTGACGAGGCACCCATCATGGGTTGGTCATACCCTTGTGTACGTTCTACTTGCATCCCAAAGAGGTATAGTTTTGACTTAATGCAACTTCTCACTTTTCTCCTTAGTCTATGGGTTTTTCTCCCACCTTAGGTTTTACCATAACAAGGTTTTGTGAGTTTTACTACCCATGCATTCTTCCGTTTGTTTTGAGACTCGTGGTTGCTACTTGTGCCTACTAGAGGAGACAATTTCATCAACTACTTTTACATTTACCTGAAGATCTGATACACCATCTACTTAAGTATTTACACACTCAAGGGGGAGTGTTGTGACAAATGTTCTTATCAATAATGTGTGTGTAAATCCTAAGTAGAGATAGAATATGAATCTTTTGGGATCTAAAAGATTTTTCCTAATAGACTTTGTATTACTTGGAGAGCAAGTTTCTCTCATCCTTATTACTATAAATAAAGGCACAAGGACTGGTGAATTAACACATAATTCCTCAAGCCTATTCACCACTCTTTTTCTCTCTATGCCGCACCCCTCAGTTAAATATAGACCATAATATGTGAATGATTTTTCCTCTTTGGTGCAAATAATAATTCTAATTTTTCTCTCAAGTCTTTTTCTCTTTTTGGAGGGCAAGAAAAAAAGTACTAAGAAAGGAAGAAATGTTGGAAATTTTTTTTTATTTTTTTGTCAAACAATAGATTTTGTTATATTAGATGTTAAATTAGCCACTGACGAAATTCGAACCCACGCCATCATGCAAGAGCTCAACATCTTTCCACCTTTGATTTATAGCCTCTCTCACATTGGCTGTAGGACCAAATGTAACCCATGTGTTTGCTTAGGTTTTCAAATTTGGTATTGTCTTTAATTTAACTAATTTTATTTTTGTAATAATGTTGGTGATTTTCATATAATTCCCGTTTGGAAAGGTAAAATCACTTAAAAAAGAAAGCGCATGAGAAGTGCTTTTCCATAAAGTCACAAGAAAAATCACTTGATTTATGCATTTCTCCATAAAATCACTCCCTTTACACGATTTTATAATGAAACACCTCTCATGCAATTCTTCGCAACATTGATTACGACTCTCCCAAAATCACTTCCAAAGAGACTATTAAGAATCGAAGATGTGCGTACCAAATAAACAAATTTTATTCTTTACATCAAATCAAGTCAAGTCAAAGGTCCACTCAACTTGTATTGCACTTGAATCATTCATCGTGTTAAACAATGCTTGTTCTTCACAATTTAATAAAGATTTTAACCCTAAATTATTCTTAATCTCATCACACTCTCACTTCCTTAAATCCCTCATGACGTCTCTCCACTTTACCACCTTATTCATCTCTGAAACTTTTACCTCTCATCAATATAGATTTTTATGGTTACATTTGGATGCAAAAGGCAGTTCCGACCAGCAAGTTTTGCCGGAAACTGGATCCAAACTTCAACCTCGCCGGTGATCAAATGAGGAAGGTAAGTAGCACATGAAACGCATATAAAGAAATTCTACCTCAGTACCTCCACTATCCCGACCGAAAACAAGATTTCGGTTATTTCATCAATCACTAGTTCTAAGACTTCCCAACACCGTCATCAAAGTTTGACTCAAAAACTAATCACCACATCTTCATCACGTAACCGAATATGTACCCAACATTTCCCAATTTGTAGCTGATTCCGGTCAGGATATTCATCATTTATAATGTAAAACCAGCAACGCACCACACATTTAACTGCGCACAAGAAGCGCAAAAAGACTTCTCATACGCGTTGCATGATACCATTCAAGAAAATAACAAACACATCAACAGATATAAATCTTCCAACACAGCATTATTCACCTGTCAACTTTAGTGCTAGTAAGCTAGTAAGCCGATCCAGAACTTGCCGGCATAGCCCGTGCCATTTTTCACACACAAGTAGTAGTGCCTCTCCTTCACATCAGTTTGCAGCATGTCTGCATATCATTATTCAACACAACCTCCAAACAATAAGATGCTCTATACTGAAAGCATCTACAAGATCAGCTTCTCTGGCAATTGCTCGCATGACCAGGATCGATGGAAATTTTCAGGACCGAAGAACAAACTGTATTGACAGTCTTCTCATTCTGCAACAGGAAGATGGACGTGAAGAAAGTAACAGGGCACATAGTTACAAGTGGGAGCTTCGTGGCCTAAATACTAGTTTAAAGTGATGCCATTTCCTTGTAGGATACCTGCCCTCGGTCACCTCACCATGCATGCAGAAACATAACTCATAAACTAAGGAGAATCTTCGTATAAGCATTTCAATGGCTCACTCCACGAGAACGACTTTACGAGATATGATGTGCAACCAAGACCTATGACAAGTACAAAACTTGCTAATGAAATTCAGGCAATACATATAAAGCCCATAATTACTGTAATATGAGCATCGTGAGGAACTAACCACCATAATACCAGATGCAAGCTATTTACATAGGAGACAATTAAGCAATGTCGTACTGCATCCAGTTCAGAAACCATGGAATCGTAAGCAAAGCTTTGGAACTGGAGAAGGAACATCACATGTAAACAACAGAATGGCCCCTTGCTTTGTGCTTTGAGCCAATAGAGTCATGCGCCAGACATGAACAACTAATCCCAAATTCAAGGTAAAGGTAGAAGCAAATTTAAAATCTTGTTCTCTTCACTTGTGACGTATCATCAAACCCACCATCATGCCAAGGCTGCTCAACGTGTTTGTAATTAGCTTCTTGGTCCTCAATCCCTCTTATTCTTCTAGGTGCATTTCCTGGCCGATTCTTAATCCTTCTGTCAAAGTCCCTTCCCCTCAAATTGCCTCTTTCTTGAAACTCGGTACTATCATCTGGGAAGAACCTCAAAGGCCTAGGTCCATCCTCTCCGTTAAGATGAAATGTCTCACCATCAGCACCATTATAAGGTCTGAATGAACGGACAGGTCCACGTCTCTCACCAAATCTTCTTCTCTCATCACCATTTCCATCACCACCAAGCTCATGCAAACGACTAGAATGCATGGGGCCACCAAAGTAATCGTCATTATTTGGCCTCTCTCGAGGATCTATGACGTCAAATCTCCTGTTTCTGACTAAATTCCGGCCAGAAGGACTCCTATTAGGAATAACAGATCTTGTAGGACCGTGGTCTCTTCCAGAATCCATATTCCTCAAATCATTTGACGGATTCCTCCTAATCACCATCTCTCCGGGAAAACATGGGCCATCGGGGGATCTAAACCTCCCCATCCTGTAAACTGGTGGAGACCTTCGATGAGTTAGTTCTCTAGGACCACCAAACCCATCTGGGGATCTTCTTCTAGGAGACGGCCATGGCCCAGGAGAGCGAGTCCTGGACCTTATTGGTGATTTTGACCGAACTCTAGGAATCCCTCTCCTCTGTACAAAAGAAAAGTTCCGATTTCCTCGTCCAAATTGACCATCTACTCTGTCATATGAAGGTTGGGTACGAGTGAACATGGGGTTTGCAAAATCATTAGGGAAACCCCTCATAAACTTCTCGTTATGCCTCATTCCAACCAAATTTGGAGCATCTTCACCCATGCATCTGGTTGGGCTAATATTTCTTGGATTTTGGCGAGGCATGTGTGCTCCAACAGGAGACCGCCTCCTTGAGGGTATATGGTAGGGAAGTGGTCCATCATTTGAAAGATTCCTTCCTCCACGACCTGTACCAGCAAATGCACTATCTGAAGCCATATTGTAAGTATTATATTCAAGGTCAGCATCAGAAACATCGAGGGCATATTTATGCCTGGGGACACGATAGTTTGTTTGATTATTATAAAGCTCCGAAGCATAGTTACGATCAGAACCCCAATCACCGCGACTATTCATCCTCCCTCTACCACGTCTAGGAGCCAATCTATAATATCTCAGTGATTGATCTTGGTATCGCTCCCTTGAAAATACGGGGTTTCTGTCAATATATGGTTCAACTCTGGGGAAAAGAAAAGAAAAAAAAAAAAAGTGGCAAAAAGGAAGAAGATTGAGATTAGAATACAACTATTAACCCTAAAAACCAAATAAAAGTGAAAATAGAAAACAAGGGAAAAATAATCACCTCCCTCGAGAATGTATATTATCTTCCTCTGTTGCTACATCAGGTAATATTTCTTTTCCAACTCTTGATGGCAAAGGCTGTCCTGAAATAGACCTCGATTTACTCGGAGAAACAGTTGAAGATCGAGGCAAAGTTATTATCCGGCTCCGTTGTCCTCCATAACTGGTATCCTTAGCAGCATTATCACCACTACCAGATGTTTTGGACAAATTTGAGTCACTCATTGGTACCAGGTCAGTGTTATTTACATTCAGCTTTATACACTGACCAATATCCACTACAGTTCCTTGGCTTCCATTAGTGACTTGCTCGGAGAACTCTGCATCCTGACATTTCTGGGCATCCATCTTCCCCGATTGGTCATCAGGTTCTGCTGACCCTTCAACACCAGCTCCGCTGGTTAGATTTTCAACAGCTAATGGTTCTTGCAAACACATATCATCATTAGAGCCCTTATCAGATTTATCATTAAGAACTACATCAAAAGATTCTGTATAATTATTGTTACTTGTTTCAGCAAGATTGTCTTTGTTGTCTTTTGCCTCATTATAGAATGAAGTAAGATGAACATTGTTAATAGGTCCCACAAACTCCGTCCCTTTATTATCTAAATCGTCATTATCATCATGTTCCACTTCTCTTGCCTTACATATTGGTTCCTCTACAGCAGTAAGCTCAACTGACACTTGGACCTTGCCATCTTCATAATCATTACCCTTACCATCTTGTTTAGTATCCATAGCTGTTTCTAAAGCACGAGCACCATCTGATTCACAATCAGAACCATAAGAATCTTCCAGCATATCCGCAGATATATTAATCTTTTCCTCATCACTGGCACAATCCTCACCACTTCCCCGTGAATCAAGTAACTGATCATTCATACACTTCAATTTACAACTCTCACGGTCAATATTACCATCTTCTGTTCTCGTATTGTTTCCCTTAGTATCAAGACCCTGAGATGCAGCAACCTGATCTTTGAATTGACAAGCTTCCATAGGCGCATATTCATTAACGTTTCCTGAATGCTTTGTCACATCCCTGCTCATAGTCAAATCTGTCTTTCCATCACGGCAAGACATCTCTGAAGTCATAGGCAACGTCATGTCACCAGAATGATTATCCACACCTTGTATCAAATGTTTATCCAGTTGGACTGATGTTCCTTCAATTGACTTGATGGTTTCTCGAGTATCCACATGAGTTGGTTCAGATTTTATGGGTCTAGGATCAACTGATTTTTGGGTGCTCGTATTTGAAGACTTAACAGCTCCAAGATTCCCCTGCTCAACAACTCCACACTTTACTGCTCTACTACAATCTACTAGTCCTGTGTTACTGGGTTTAGATACGTTAACATCCAGCTTGACACCCTCATCAAACGGTTCTGATTTCACAGTTTTATAATTACCCAAGTTCAAATTTCTAATAGGCCCAGACAATCTATGTGAGTTTATAGCAGATATCACCCTATGTAAATCCATTCTGCTGGATGAACTAGAAGGGTTTTGACACTGGTTTGACTGCAAGGAAGGTGAACTAAGGCGCAAAAGAAGGGAGTCATTGGACTTGTACTGGTTAGCAAGTGTGGATGAGTCGGTCTCATTAGCTCTGTTCTGGCTCTCAACAATGGACAGTTTTTCTTTGTTAACACCAGCTCCAACCAACCCAGTTTTGCAATCCGGCCCACCAGTTGCGTTACTCTCATCAAAGGATATGGAAGAATCAATAACAGTATCTGTCCATGCATCCATTGGTGTATTCAAATCCCAGTTTGCTCGACATTCACTCATATCAGCACCAAGGGAACTCAAACCTTTACCACTACTTTCACATTGGCTGCTGGTTTTTTCTTCACTTAAAGACAAATTCAGTGACATAGGCTCCAAGTTATCCTGATTCCGGTAACTCCAGTCACCACCAATAACCGGTCCTGTCAAAGCTGGAGCAAGATGTTCCTTTAAACCTAATGACAATTCAGTTCCCTCAGCAACAGCAGGCATTTCTTCTTTACACTTCACTTCTACTTTACTTTGGCTATGCACAATCTCCTTCCCTACAGTAGCTGCAAGAGCTTCATTTGGTGCTAAAGTCAATTCACTTTTCCTTAAAGTCACCTCAGGTGCAGGATTATCAGACAAGATAAGCTTCCCTTTCCTCCGGATGTCATCCAAAGCACTTGAGTGAATTCCGGGGATAGGTTCTTCGAGTTTGACTTTAAACATATTATCATTTCCTTGGGCCACACTAACATTTGCAATGTCAGAGTTTCCTCTTCTATAATCGGATTCAGGAATCTTTTTGGCATCAGAAAGTCCAGAACTGGTGATACTAACAAATGAAGGAGTCGACCCCCGAGCTGGGCTAGATTGTTCCTTCAGTATTGAGTCAATTTTTTCTGGAAACAAAGATGGTTCTTCAGGAGGAGGTGAAGGAGGACTCATGAAAAACCTCCTTTTCTTGATAGGAACACCTGCACTATAATCACTAGATTTCTGGGTGACGGATTTAACCCCAGTCTGCCAACAAAAGATTTAATTGATCAATATTCAGGAAAACAATAAATTTAAACGAGGCTCTAATCTCAGTTAGCAGTCATTTAGAAAGGAAATAAACACCTCTTCATTTCCCGATACCGGCATGATTCCAAGATTTTGCAATCTTATAATTGACCCTTCTCTCTCTGTCTATAAATCAAAGTCTAGCAAATAGCAGGACGCAGTAATCGTTCTCAAGTCACTTTTAAGATCACCACTATGACAAATATGCAACTACAATCTATTTTCTAAAAACCAAATTCAGTTAGCTGATAAGATGGTGCACTTTCTTATCTTCTAGCTATCAAACTCTACCAAATTCAATCTCCTGCACACAACCAAAACAAAAAATAAAGCTACACATTAGCAAGAGAACTCGATTACAAATGTGAATTAATTCCCAAATAAAACACCAAACTCTCAGCCAACGACATGGACTAATTGGGAAAGTATGGTATATGCATATCTGAAGACAAGTAAAGAACACATCATGGCTGATCGGTGAGTGAATTTTAATTTTGTTATAATTTATTTTGCCATGACTTTTCCTAATTGAAATAGCAGAAGCAATTATGCAATGTGAACATACAAAATAATACTAACAAATATATATATATATATATATAATATGAAAACTATATTCAACCAAATTTGCCAACTCTAAGATCATTTCTAGAATAATTAAGTAACCAAGCAACAATCTAAACGCAAAATTAAATCCCTAATAGATCCCATAAAACAAAAGCACTTTTCCCAAAAGCATAAGCAGAAACAGAGACCCTTTATCCGTGCTGTTTAATCCGTAATAAATGAAACCCAAAAAACGAATTTCCCCAGTAGCATCTCAATTCGAAGCGTTACAATTCAAACGAAACAAGTTCGGACGATCCATTTAAAAAGAAAGAGTTGTGCTTCATAAATAAGCACTTCCACTTTGATCGAAAAAAAGTCAAAAAAACATTTTCACAAAAGCCAAAAGCCGCCGACGAAACCGGTGGCGACGAATCAACCAATCCGATCGACTAAAGTCGACGGAAACGAAATCAAAATCTTCGAAATAGAAATCAGTCCAGAAACTTCCAGGAAAATACCTGAAATCAAATCGCAAACGCGTTGACGAAAGAGGGAAACGAATTCCGAAGCGGAATCGAAGAAGTAGGATGGAGGAGGAGGAGGGATTACCTGCTGGGAGAGAGTCCGGAGGAGCTTTTGCTTGGTAAAAGGTATGAAAGTTGCAGGAAATTGAGGAGGACGCGGTTGAAGATTGAGAGAGAAAAGTAAAGGAGGAAGACTGGGGGAGAGGGAAAGGAAGGAGGGAGAGAAAGAGAGAGAGGAGAATCTAATCTAATCTAATCCAAAGGGTGGGTCCCACCATGTTGTCCAAATTGTTTGTCGGCCTAGGGTTTGTGATTCTACTTTTCTATAATTGCGGTCCTACCATTTATAAATTCATTCAATTTTTGCACACGCTATTTGGTCATACGTCACTATCTCTACTACTCTCTTGTATGTACGTTCGGAATTAGTTACTTAGGTAAGATACTTCTGCTCGTTTTATTGTACCGAGTTCATCTCGAACTATTTGGTCTAATCCCACCCTCTCATCCGTGTTTTTCTTTACATGTATTGTGCAACATTTGGGTAAGACAATGCGATGCTAAATTGCAACGAATTTGATTCGACGCTCGTAAATTCGAGTTGCACATAGATGCATGTCCGGCATGGCAATATCATAGTTAGGTTAGCTGATTAAGAGAGTGTGACGAATTCAGAATTCGATTCCCTTTTATAAATTGAAGTTGTTTAGAATATCTTTCGCAGGCAACGCACATTGTGTGGATGGAACCTTACACTGACGTGTTCCGCAAATTGTCGCCCATGTTGTCACTTTAGGTTGGCCTTTCCCAGAAGGTTCGTTATGAATTTCCAATTTTTTTTCCTTGAGTATTTTGGCTTTTACTGTTTTTTTTTCTTGCTTTAACTCTTTTTACACGCCAGAGAAAGCAACAAAGCATGGGACTTGGATTCTCTGCCCTCCCAATTCGGTGTCCTCTCTGTGCCCTCCTGTTTGTGTGGTCACGGTTAAGCCACGTCAATATTTTATATTACTATTTTTTTTGTCTTATTATTTTTATAAAAAACAATATAAAATATTATCATGGATTAACCGTGACCACACAAAACAGGAGGGCATGGGGAGGGCACCGAAATGGGAGGGCAGAGAATCCAAGTCCCAAAGCATGACCTTGTTTTTTTGGTTTCACATTGTTTAATGATTTTTTTTTTTAACAAATGACGTTATCTATATTAAGAGAAAATAATCGGTTTAATCTCATAATGAGTTAGTAATAATGTAGTTCAAATTCATTTTTTATGAGAATCGAACTTAAGATATTTCACTTACAAATAAAAATGAATTTCACTATATCATTGTACTAAGTGACACATTCTCTAATGTTTATTACCTTCTAATTTTTGTAAAAGCTCTTATTTACTACATGATATTAGAGATGATAAAATGCCACACAAAACTTGTGATGAATGTTGTTAATATGTTTGGGAAAAAAAACTTAATGTGCATAGAGTTTCTATTGTAACAGTCACTATTTGTTTATTTTGCAATATTTTTCAGAGTTGACAATGTTGTATTCAAAGAGTGTACCTTTACCGGTTTTATTGGCATTTTATGTACAAAGCCTCTCATGGAGGATTATGAAGTGATTGAATCTTTAGTTGCACAAATTAAAGTTCGTTTTGAAATGCTATTTGTGATCTTGTGTTTGTCACACTAAAAATATCTGGAGGTACGAGGCTATCAGATTGGGCAAGTTGACCTTATTCTTTTATTTGGAGTCATTTTTATTTTAATATTGTTCGAATTTAATCCAAGAAGTCCTCTTTAAAGGAGAAACGCTCTCTAAAGCAAACATTAAATTAACTTCTTGGTATTAACACTTTTTAAAACAAAGATTAAATTAATTGAGATCAACTAGTAAAAGCAATTAAGGATAAACACTCTCTAAAACACAGATTAAATTAACAACTAAAAAATAGTGTGCACTCCAAACTATCTATATCTGTCATTTAGTACTATGATTTTCACTAAAAGACGAATTTGAATCACATTATTATTATGACTGACTCATTGGCCACTCTCTCATTTTCTTAGTATAGATAATTCTGTATGTTCAGGAAAAAAAAACTATCGATATCCAACAATAGAGATATATAAATCTCAAAAATACTATTTTTACCATCTACTTATACCATCATTTGTACTATCTTTCTAACTTGGATAGAATCCGCATGCGTTAACAAGCTCATCTTTATTAGAGAAATGACTCAAATGATAGTACATATAAATGATAAATGTAGCATTAAATCAACAGAAAATTAAATACCAGCAATTGTATTTGAAAACTGGGACCCATTACTTCGATTATTCATCGAAGAAATCGCATTCGAATTTTAAATGCATCGCAGCTGCAAGTGGCCAACACAATCATCGGTCACTTGCCACTGTTGCCAGCTGCAACCATGCGCATAAAATATTGATTATATCAAAAAGAAAAGTACAATTATAGGGAAAAGTATAAAAAATATTCGAAAAAACCAACTCACAAAAAATATTCTTAAGCGCTGGGCAATGTCTTACTTTTCACGTGCTTTGATTTTCTTTTAATTTATTTGATTTGATGGTTAAAATTAAGAACAATGTATGATACTTAAAAATAAGCAAGGATAACATTACTCTTTTGTTTATTACACGTATAATATCAACAAAGCCATACAATCGAATCATAAATATAAATTGTAATCATAGCGAAATATATAATTCAAAATCACAAAGATATAATTAGAATTACTTAGCTAGTAAAGCTTCATCACCGGTAAAGAATTCTCTCCTCAAGCTTAGAGACAAACTTCGTGTTAATAACGTGTTGTAGTATATAATATTTAGAGAGGAGGGAGAGATGGATGATTAGAGAGATGAAAGAAGGGGCGTAACTATCTCAGCTTGATTCTATTTTCTATTGTCCTTGTGCTTTTATTTGTGGTTTACTTGCCCTCCACGTAATATAAATCATACAAGGAAAAAAAAAAACTTCCACATCTCATAATTTGTTGTGGTTTTGTCATCTTGCTCTTTTTTTAAGTTAGATGCTTTATTAAACATAATAAGATAATAAATATTTATTCAAAATTCAAATATGAATATCAAAAAAACATGACGGAGCATAAACAATTTTTTTTAAACAAATATCAGTGCAAGTAACAAATAAGTCTTGCTCCTTGAAATCGTGAACATGATTGCAAAACTGTTCAAACTTACGAGAGATTTTTTATTGTGCTAGGATTATGAATCGTACGTTACCAAGTGTAGTAATAAAACTCGTTGAAATTTTATTTTCTCAAGTTTGCAACCAATTGTATTATTACATATGTTATACTGAGTCGTGTTTTCAATACAATGAAAAATTTCTCTCTGACTTACAGGGACTTGCCTTTACATGGTTCTTACTAGCTAACTGGTTAAACAATGATAATGTCCCTGATTTGGAACAACTAATTGTTTACTCCAAGTTGGCAGGGAAAAAACAGCCCAACGGCATAGTTCTCTTTCAAATTCAGAAAAGTGAAAATACAGTGTCAGCACACAAGGCAAACAAACAGGAAGAAAATGAAAATGTATCTTACACGTACTTCATTGTACACAAGTACTTGGCATTCCTCTATCCTCACACTCACAAGTCGTCACTTACACAACTCTGATTTCACTTTTTAGGAGATGTGATTACTAAAGTCGAGGTTTGTTGCATGTATTCACCCCATTTTCCATGTTTTAATTCGAGAAAGATTATTCACCTCGTTACTACACCTGCCATTCTCACTGTGCTTGTCTGCGGCCTTTTTCATCAGTACTGAGCCGGAGTGCCTTAACATGTGTTTGATGGCTTTCCAATTGGTCTTCGACTTCGTAGTAGTATATCCTGAAATGCGACGTGAATTTATGTAAGACACTGTCCAAGTCGGTAGCCATGAGAACTAGGGCTTCAACATCACCAACTGCAACTAGGGATTTGGTTGCCAAGAGCAGGTTGCCACGAGAGTATTTCCTTGACAGCCAAGGTATCAGTATTTGTCCATATAAATCTCCTCCCCTTAGTTGTAGATCACAAGTACAATCTTCAATCTTTACAAGTCCATCCACGATCAACACCATCATTTCAAATGGTTTACCCGCTTCTATAATAATATTGCCGTTAGTATACTTCCTGGGCTTAAATTGCTCACAGATTGCTTTCAACTCGAATTCATCCATGTTTTGAAGCATTCGAACCTGCAAAATAATTCAGAGATACATTTAATTTAAAGAAAGGGTGAATTTGGACCATATTTAATGATTATGATGTGATCAAATTTTACAGGTACGTGAGTCGCCCCATACAAATGCAAAGTCTGAAATAGTTTTGGAAGTTTTTTGTAACTTGCAGTTTTCAAGACCCGTACGTCTGTCATTTTTTTTAAACAAACGATAGCGTTAATGGATTAAATAGTTAGTTGTTATGGGAAGGAGAACTCAAGGGCACCATGGTACATTGGCATAATTTCTTTTTACCACTACGGTAAAGCGTTATTTGACCAAGTATGTGTGTCTGTCTAGAAAAATAATTTCGTACACGCTTATTTATTTATTTATTTGAATTGAACAAGTGTGTGAGACTAGAATTAATTAATTCGGAATCCTCTCCTTGATTAATTTCTAATTGTAATTAGTGTAAGAGGGATTAATACAAATTTATATATATTGTAATATTTCCACACATCAATACAAAGAGTCATAATTCTATAATAAATCAACGGAGAACCAAGATAGAGAAATAATAGGAGCGTATCAAAATATATATAAAAAAAAGTGTGTGCGGAAGTTATAAAAGTTACGTAAGTGGATTTGAAAGAACTTAATTACCTTCTTCATCGTATTCAACGGTATACAACTTTGGATAAAAGTTTGCTGATCCAAGGAAAGAGAATGGAAGAGACCATCCAAGTTACCTGCTTCATCGTCTTCAAGTTCTTGTTGCACCTTTTTAATGACATGCAACTTTCTATCCCTATTTTCTCTTTCAGGGATACCTTTTTTAGCCAACCACAATCCTACCTCTCGAGTTTTCTCCTCCATCTTCTTTTTTGTTCTTCAACTGCTTTCTACGTTTCTCTCTTCGTCCAAGATCCAACTGCATATGTGTCTATCCACAACACCTAAGTTACTTCATGAGTTCGTTAAAATATCTTACAAAGTTACAATCACTCGTCACAGTATCAATTCTATGACGAACGTAGTAAGGAAACTAATTTTATTTTTTTAATCGAGTGGCCACACAACATTTTTCTCATAAAACTCTGGTCTTGTTACCTGATCTAAGTTTTCGACTGAACGTATTTGGCTAGGATATAAAAAAAAGTTTAATGAGTTATTAATTAATTAGCAACTAATAATTTATCCTTCCCAGGGAGAGAAACCAACCAACTATATGCATACATATATACTACTCAAATTAGACACAAAGGACATAACAAAATTCCTTATAAGCTTAAAGAATGGGATTTTCTGAAAAGGTTTGCGTTACCATCCTGCAAATTTCCGATGAGATACAGAAACAGTAGCAAGCCAGTTATAGAAATAAAAGCTGCAAAAAGGTTTTCCCATCCGTCGATGCTGGGCTCAAGGTTTGAACCTACTGAACGGCAAAAATGAAATGAAACAATATATTTGATACAATTTGATGGCGCGACAAGGATACACAAACCAAACTTTTTGAGATCCATTTCATCAATTCGTGCAAGTCATGCGACCTAAAAAATTGGGGTAGGTGACATATTTCCAAAAAACGTTTGGGGGGGGGGGGGGCGTTTGTTTGACCGGATTAGAGGGGACTGGACTAGAAAAATTCGAACCCAGATAACCCAGAAAATCCCAAAATTCAAACTTAGAAAACTCAGAAACCCAGGAAATCCAAAAAAACAATGCAGTGGGATGATCATGGTTGTTTCAATCACACATGCACCCAGAAAAACCAAACCAGATCCAACCCTTATCCTCCACCTTTGAGCCAATCACACATGTAGCCCACCTCCTTCAATCTCTTTCTTGCTCTATGTTTTGATTCTAAGATTTGCAAGTGATTTTGTGAGAGGAAGTGAAGAGGCAGGAGGAAGAGGTGAAGTGCAGAGGGGGCGAAGAAGATGAAGTGAAGAGGTAGAGGATTTGCAATAAAAAAAGGAGGAACAAAAATGGGAGAAAAGGGGAGGGAGAGGCGGAGAGAAAAAATGATGAACAGAGATGGTTCTAGAAAATAGGGAAGAAGATATAGTAATGAAAAAAATATTAATTGATATATTAAATTAAAAATAAAATATTAATAAATATAGATTAAATAATATAATATTATAATTCTGCTTCTTAATCCGACACTGCATCAAACACTTCACTAAGTCAGTCCAGCTTAGTCTAGTCTAAGTTAATCCAGCTTAATCCTTGAAGCTAGTCCAGTACGAGACAGTCCGGTGCAATAAACGCACCCTTAAGGTTTTAGTGGTTGACTGTAAATTTTTTTTAAGTAGTGAATGCTAAAAAATGTAAATAGTCAAGTGCCATTTCTGTAAAAAAATATTCTTTTTTTTTTAACAAATCATAGCTCTTTATATATTTTTTAAAGATAAAAAAAGATTTCAAATTTACAAATCTCAAATTTCGTAGGCCCCACCAAAAACAGTTCGAGAACTTCTGAAAGTAATTTGTCCACATTTGTATACTAGATTGAAGGTGTATACATACCAAAGTCAAAGATCGTTGAATTTGGTGAATTTATTAGGCATACTTCATTACAAATGTGATATTTCTCACTGTAATATGATCATGACAACCAAAGTTATTAGTGTCACATCTATTTTCCTTTCGACATGTAGATTGCCAGCAAATTGTCATTCGTTGAATAGAAAAAATAGTACCATAGAACTCAAGTATCTAGAGGACCAACAAGTTTAATTAATTAAGATTTCTTTTCACAATATAGTCACAGCATATAAGTTTTCAAATTTCTAAAAATTTAAAATACAACATAAATGTTATATTTGATCTAAATTGTTTTTGGATCATAGAGCAAAAGTACCTGGCTTAGCATGAGCTTAAATAAATGACCATAAAATCTAAGACTTATATGACTAGCAAGGATGTACATAAAGAAATTTAGTACTCCTTTAACCCATGCTGCAGTCTCTACAGACTCTCCAGTCAATGTAAGCTCCTTAGATGATAGGTAGATGCGAATAACTCATGGCACATATTGCAACAAAACCAAAAGGTTCATAGTTACTTTCCCCATCTTTGAAAAGAAAATGAGAGTTACTACCTGAACATAAAAACAATAATAAAATCAAGAGTTAATTAATTAAACCTTAAACCCTAAACTCTAAAAAATAATGTACAATATTTTGTCACGTATACAAAAATAAAGTTATTGGAATTTAACTCTAACAACAAGGGCTTCTCTTACCTGTGGAAGGGGAAGGATAGCTAAAATGTCAATTAGAATATTATATGACCCCAAAATCGTCTTGATCATTGTTGGAAAAAAATATTCCCGTAAACATCGTAATATATCCGTACTTTGATTGCCAAGTTCATTCATTAAATCTCTAGTGTTCTCAAAATTGTAGAATTGATAAGCAATGTCCAATATGCAAAAAACATCAGTGACTGATCGTAGAATAAGGGCTGTTATTGTCAAGATTCTGTCCATCAGTATGCATTTCATATCATCGTTGATCATCGGAACGTAAAGGAAAAATGGATCCAATAAAACAGCAAACAGACAAGATGCAAAAGGGGATATGTCATCCACACACCCCTTTTTACTTCTCACACATCATTTGTTAATTTCTGTCCATTGATCCTCTTTAATTCATCCGATCCGAAGGCCGAAAATTAGAAGGATGTGTGAGAAGTAAAAAGAGGTGTATAGATATCATACTCCTGCAAAAAACATCTTCTTCCACTTTCCAAGGAAGAACCCCAAAATTATAGTTGGCAACTTTCGCAGTGACTCCAATGGTGACAACTTTCTTTCACCTTCCCTGGCATGTATTAATTTCAAGGCATCAGTTATAGGGAATTATATATTGTCTATAATTAGATCGACGAACCAATTAATTAAAGGATCATACTCCCTATAACAAGTCATAAGTAAGCTAATGCATTTCCAATCGCGCTCTATATTTTCAACTCAAATTTTCGGTCTAGTGTGGAAAGCCTTATAGTTATATTTGGTAAGAACCATTAGTCTAGTTCGATACGTAAGGCAAAACTAGTTCCAATTCAATTTTTTCAAATAAGAAGATGTGCATAAAAATGGATGGAAAGTTAATTTAGTTAGGTTTAAGCTTGTTTCCAATTCCACACTTTCCGTGACAAGCACTTTGGCTTGCACGGACCCATAACCTGGCTCTGATATCATGTTGAAATTTTCAAGTCGACGGGCCGGGGCCTCACTTGAACAACACCAATATTGTCTTCAACTTGATAATTACCACCGGCCCAATCCGTCAAGCGTAGGGTTTTATCACAAAAAGTATCGGTATTAGTTAGAGTGGAGTAACCATATTTAAACTCTTTCTATCTTCTTTACCTCGCCCGATGTGGGAGCCAACATAAACTACAATCTAAAATTTTACAAAGGCAACAAGTTTTATCTTGTATTTAGGTTATACGTAATTTGACACCAATAATTGGTTTGGAAAAGGAAATAAAAATAAGAAAAAAATTTAAGAAACTAACCTTGCAACTTTGTTGACACGATAAAAACATCCTGCAACTTTCGTCGGGGAAGGGGGAATTTCTATAACTACAGTTTTCTCTCCCAAGTTCCTTACAGCTAAAGGTAGTTCGGAGCTTGCCATAACTCAAACTGTTAGAACTTCAGAAATCTTGAAGAAAAGATACAAAAAGCAAAAGAAAGAAGAAAGAATTGGAGAGAGAATCAGGCTGAGAAAGAGAGAGAAAGGTGATTGTATTTTTTCAGTATGTATTTTCACTGTTTACAAAAACTGTTATATCTCATTACAAAGCTTTCTCACTAAGCTAAGAACTAACTGCCTAACTACCTTATAACAGACTATGTAATCTCTTGACAAGTGTCATTCATTTCTGCCATAGATTTATCTGTCACTCGGATGCTGGTTTTCTTCACTTCACTACTCTTACATCCCCCCTCAACCTCATGCTTGTAGGAGCTGAGCATGAGATTGCCGCAATGCAACTGAAACAATGGTGTAGATAGCCGTTTAGTCAATATGTTAGCAGATTGATCAGATGAAGAAACATGTTGAATCTGAAGATCTCCTCTTGTTACTCGTTCTCTCACAAAATGGTAATCGATTTCAATATGTTTAGACTTAGCATGAAACACTGGATTTGTGGATAGAGCGATAGCAGAAACATTGTCACAATGAATCATGGGAGGCAATTGTAATGGAATGTGAAGATCACAAAATGATTGTCTTATCCAAGCAAGCTCAGCTGCAGTGATGGCAAGAGCTCTATATTCAACTTCTGTTGAGGACCTAGAAACAGTATGTTGCTTCTTCGAAGCCCACGAAATTGGATTGGAACCACGAAACACAATGAAACCAGATGTAGACCTTATGTCATTTGGATCTCCAGCCCAATCTGTATCACTATATGATTGTAGATAGATTGGTCTTGATTGAAATCGAATACCATACTATGAAGTGCCTTTGAGATACCTAATTATTCTTTTTACTGCAATAACATGTGATTCCATAGGATTGTGCATAAACTGACAAGCTTGATTAACTGAAAATGCTATATCAGGTCGAGTAAACGTGAGATATTGCAGCGCTCCAACAATACTTCGATACTGGTCAGGACTGTGATAAGGTCTCCCATCATCTTTTAGCAATCTGTGATAGGGAAGACAAGGAGTAGCACAAGGTTTGCAATCTTGAAGATCAACTTTGTCAATTAACTCCTTTGTATATTTTGATTGAGAGACAAATAAGCCATCAAAAGTATATTGAATTTGTAGCCCTAAGAAGTAGTTCAAAACTCCCAAATCCTTCATGTCAAATTCCTTTGTGAGATCTGCAATAACATCAGAAACCAACTGAGGATCATTGCCTGTGAGAATTACATCATCAACATAGAGCAATAGAACAATCGTGCCTTGTGATGTGTGTTTAACAAATAAAGAAAGATCCGCTTGAGATAGTTGAAATCCCAATCCTAGCAGAAAACTTGTGAACCACTCATTCCAAGCTCGAGGAGCTTGTTTCAGACTATATAGGGGTTTTTGAAGCTTGCATACATAATTGGAGGGATGACTAGAACTTTGAAAGCCTTGAGGTTGTTCCATATACACCTCTTCTTGGAGTAAACCATGCAAGAATGCATTTTTAACATCCAGTTGTCTAAGAGTCCATTTAAATTGTGCTGCCAATGCTAGAATCAATCTAATGGTTGTTGGTTTAACCACCAGACTGAACGTTTCACCATAATCAATGCCATCCTCTTGACTGCAACCCTTTGCAACAAGCCATGCTTTATATCTGGATATCGAACCATCTGCATTCCGTTAGATTATGTACACCCACTTACAACCAACAAGATTTTTATGTGGTGGGAAGGGAACAAGAGACCATGTTTGTTGAGAATGTAGAGCAGTAATTTCCTCCAATTATGGTTTACTCCAAGAAGAGGTGTATATGGAACATCCTCAAGGCTTTCAAAGTTCTATTCATCCCTCCAATTATGTATGCAAGCTTCAAAAATCCCTATATGGTCTGAAACAAGCTCATCGAGCTTGGAATGAACGGTTCACAAGTTTTCTGCTAGGATTGGGATTTCAACTGTCTTAAGCAGATCCTTCTTTATTTGTTAAACACACATCACATGGCACAATTGTTCTATTGCTCTATGTTGATGATGTGATTCTCGCAGGCAGTGATCCTCAATTGGTTTCTGATGTTATTGCATATCTCATAAAGGAATTTGACATGAAGGATTTGAGAGTTTTGAACTACTTCTTAGGGTTACAGATTCAATATACTTCTGATGGCTTATTGGTCTCTCAATCAAAATATACAAAGGAGTTAATTGACAAAGTTGATCTTCAAGATTGCAAACCTTGTGCTACTCCTTATCTTCCCTATCACAGATTGCTAAAAGATGATGGGAGACCTTATCACAGTCCTGACCAGTATCGAAGTATTGTTGGAGCACTGCAATATCTCACGTTTACTCGACCTAATATAGCATTTTCAGTTAATCAAGCTTGTCAGTTTATGCACAATCCTATGGAATCACATGTTACTGCAGTAAAAAGAATAATTAGGTATCTCAAAGGCACTTCGGAGTATGGTATTCAATTTCAATCAGGAACAATCTATCTACAATCATATAGTGAAGCAGATTGGGCTGGAGATCCAAATGACAAAAGGTCTACATTTGGTTTCATTGTGTTTCTTGGTTCCAATCCAATTTTGTGGGCTTTGAACAATGCTTTCAAGAGAGAGCGGGAGGAACAAAATCTTGCTTCTTGCAAATGGTTGATGCTGCAAAATCCCTTAAATTGGAAACCAAATCTGAGATCTCAAAATTTCTAAAACTGAAGTGTGTGAGTGAGTGAGTGAGTGAGTGTGTGTGTGTGTGTGTGTGTGTGTGTGTGTGTGTGTGTGTGTGTAATATAGATATAGATATATAGATGATGGAGTAGTTCATATTTTATCAAGCAATAATTAATTATTTTGCATACGATAAATATAAATTCATTCAATTTTTGCTTACGCTATTTGGTCATACGTCACTATCTCGATTCTAGATTACTCTCTTTGCATGTACATCGGTCGAGTCAGTTGACTGAAGCAGTATGTTTATTTTATTATTTCAAGTTGAGCAAGACAATGAGATGTTGAATTGCCGCGGTTTGTTAATTCATTTCAATGAACTAAACAGGCAAGTGAAGAGATGACCACAACGATTCACATGGCAACCTCAGTTTGGTCGGCTGTTTCGTCCCTAAAATATTCCCAATGCTCAGTGCAACTTCCCTTAATTTAATTAAACCAAAATCTCAAATGGCTTTGGATTGGCCTTCGTTTCCCATCGAGGACAAAAAATGTTGCAACAATCTCTGCCACTTCCAAGTGAAAAGCGGCGTGTGGGAGAGTGAGAACATGCAACATTGTGAATTTGTGGTAGATTCGAAGCCCCATAGCCACAGGTGCCTTCACATGGAAGATTGGAAGTGAGTTTTTTTAAACTAATTATTTCTTAATTAATTCTATTTTCTTTCGAGTAGTCCACAGATCTTTATGGATTCACTTTACTAGCATCTCAATTTTCTTAATCAATTATTTCTTAATTAACTATATTTTTTAACTAATTCTTCAAATGATTGATTTTGAGTTTTTATCAATATTGTTTGGTAAATCTTAATATTGCGGGAATTGATTCTCTTATAAACCTGCATCACAGGTTTGTGATTAGGAATCCACAAAAATATAAGTCATTTGAAGAATTGCCAACCTTTATAAACCTGCGGCCCCCCGTTTGGTATCCTACTAAAGTTTTTTCATTATTTTTAAAAATGTTTCTTAAGACCATGTCTCGAGAACAATTATTTATAAGATTTAAAAACTTGTTTGGCTACTTAAGATTATGGTCTAGTAGTATTTATCTTTACTTGTAAGTGAGAAGTCTTATATTCAATTATTGAAGAATGCGAATTTGAACTGCATTATTATGGTTGGCCCATTATGAGGTTTAACTCACTCCTCTATCCCTGAATGTAGATAATATCATTTATTAAAAATAAAATAAAAACTTGTTTCGTTTGAAATTAAAAATTATTTTTAAATCTTTAATAATTGAAAAAAAGACCTACCAACCATTCCAATTCCTTGATCGAGCTGCTTGAGGAGAGAGAGGAAAGTGATGAGATCAAAAGAGAGAAACGAGAGAGAAAAGAGAGATTAGAAGAGAGAGAGATTGCAGAAATTTGGCGAGGTTGCAGAAATCCGGCAAGGCTTTTACCGGCGAACGGCAAGAAAGCATCGTGACCAACTGCCCTCAAAGAACCCCAAAAACTTACATATAGAACACATTGAACATTTGTATGTGACTGTTGATAACCATTTAAGGTAACAGTTCATTGAGATTTTTCATCAATCAGTAGTCAATTGCCACTATTACCAGCTGCAACTATGTTTATAAAAAGGCTTTATAGCCAAAATGGTCTCTCAAATTTATATAACTCCTTACTTTGGTCTCTGATATTTTAAATCGATAGAATTAATCCATGAGTTTGTCCATAATCAATCATTTTGGTACTTCTATGAAAAATCTCCATAAAATAAGGATAAAATAATAAAAAAACCCTCAATTTGTGTCAAATCATTTTGGCCTATTATTTATTATATTGAGGGTAATTTTGTCATTTTGATCCTTATTTAACATAATGTTTTCCCTAATGATCAAAATGATTGATGGTGAACAATTTCATGGACAATTTTTATTAATTTCAAATTTCAGGAACCATTTTGACCAAAAAGCCTCATAAAAAATTATGAGAAATGCTAAGAGGACTCTCCACTACCTTATAGTTTAACGTTAATTTTTATGTCAACATTATAAAATATTGTACAAAAAAATATGAAGTGGCAGAGAGTCATTTTAATAAAGTCCACTTGACATTTCTCAAAATTGATTATAGCAAAAAAGGAAAATACAACTATAGGGAAAAATATAAAAAATATTCCCAAAAAATAAAAAAAATAGAAAAATAGAAAAAGGCCCATGTCCTGAAAACTTGAAATGAGGCCGTACGGGTGAAGCTGCACCACCACCATTCCAACTACCAATTGACCAAAAGGCCCAAAACAACCAATTCTTGACTACCAAATTTGGCCCATAACAACAATAGAATAACAATAAAAACCGATCCATTCTACATTAAAAATGTCTAAACACAAACACATACGCTATAATCAATCATTATAAAATAGGGAACTTTAACGAAAAGCACCCGGTATTGTTCACTTTAACGAAAAACCACATTTTTACACTAAAAAGTCAATCCTGGTACTATTCATTTTACCCTTTATTTTGTCCTTATCATTAAAACTTAAAATTTTTAAGCCATTTTTATTTATTTTCTTTATAAAATATCTTGTGCATAATTAATGTTAAAGAGATTAAATTTATAGGCAAAATTTTGAAAACTAAAAGACATAAAAGTTGATGATATATTTATTACTTACACGTCAATAAGTACTTATTCTTATTAGTGACACATCATTTAATTTGTAAATTTAATCTCTAAATTTGATATCTCTAAAAAAACCTAAAAAACTCCCGTCAATATTCAGCAACATATTAATACTACAAATATGATGAACTTTATTTTTACAACAGAACTAAATTTGAGTTTAATTATATATTTTGGTAATATTTAACATTAAATCATACTGACAAAATTTAAGAAGATGTATTCAATTGAGAATTTAAAAAACTTTAATAGATTTATAAATCCATAAATTTTTATAAAATTTAATTGATTTATAAAAATTTCATATAAAATTTTAATTCAATTCTTTTAAAATCTCATAAAATAAAATTTATGAATACTTAGAATACATTACAAAAAATTTTCAATTCCCTCTAATTACTTAACTTTCTTAAATTCTTTACAATTAATTTCTAATTAAATACACCTAAAATATTATAAATTTCTTTAAAATCTTAATTAACTACACTCAAATTTCTAAATATCTTAATAAACTATATTAAAATTTTAATTAAATACAATTTGAGTTTTAAAACATCACTTAAAATTTTAATTAAATACTCTTAAATTCATTAAAAAAACTTAAAATCCTAATTAAATACAACCCTCAATAAAAACAAAAGCATCACCAATTCACAAAACAACTTCAGATCAAAACACCACCGTTTCATTCAACTTCATTCCAATTCCAAACAAACATAGGAAACTTAGTCCGTAATCACTTTACAAAGCCACATAACAAGAACAGTAACAATTGCTTAACCATCTAAACAAAGTAAAAACAACTAATTAATTCGTAATTAACCACTAAACCAAACCCATTAACCCATTTCTTGACAGCAAGACTTGAAGACCCCCAAAAACCCTAGCCACCGAACCCGTACAGGGTCCTGCCCTGCCTTTTGAGCGCGTAGACCACATCCATGGCCGTCACGGTCTTGCGGCGAGCGTGCTCGGTGTAGGTCACGGCGTCTCTGATGACGTTCTCCAAAAAGATCTTGAGCACTCCACGTGTCTCCTCGTAGATCAGACCGCTGATACGCTTCACGCCGCCCCTGCGAGCCAAACGGCGGATGGCCGGCTTTGTGATCCCCTGGATGTTGTCGCGGAGGACCTTACGGTGACGTTTTGCTCCTCCCTTTCCCAGACCTTTTCCTCCCTTTCCACGCCCAGTCATTTTGTTTCAAGCTTGGATTTCTGCAGAAAAAATAGGAAAATTAATCTCGTTGGGATGAATGAAACCCTAATTGCAGAATTTTAATTAGCGATACAGTTTAGAATCATGAATTTAAGAGAAGTTTTGGAAAATTCGAGTGGGTGAAGCGACGAGAAAGTTTTGTAAGTTGAAGATTACAAAAGAAAGCTCCAGATTTTGAGATTTCGTTTCTGTTCGCTCATTTTCTTAACAACCAAACACAAATTACAGATTCGAGCAGCAAAATTTACAGATTGAAATAGATAATGCTAACAAATAATCGAATTAAACAACCAAATTTTGAGAATCAGACTTAAATTTGTTAAAAGAATTCACAAAAAAAACAAGAAATCACATCAAAAACCCAAAATTTGATTCCAATAAAACATATCAAAATCCCAAAATTTTCAAAAATCGAAACAAAAAAAAAAGCTCTAAGAAAACGGAACGCCTGAGAAATTAAGACGAACACGAACCTGAATCGGAAACTGTTCGACGAAGTCGTGCTCGATTGAACAAGAAGATTTAAGCAGAGAGATTGGTTTGAAGGGAAAGGATCTGAAGCTGGTACTTATATAGGATGCCTGATGAAGGCTACTCGGGGGTCGGGGGACAATCGGTGGCTTAGATCGTCCAGATTCACGGATCGGATGGCTGATGTTTTAAGTTGGAGTTCACTCGGATTGGTGACGTGGCAGCATAATCGAGCGGGACTTTTATGTTGGTTTGGGAACGAAAATTTTTGCGCCTTATTTTTTTGTTATTTGCCGCTTTGCCCAAAACTTGATTTGGTTCAAAAGTTGTGCCAGTTATGAACCGGATCCTTTTCCTGAGATCCTAGGGATCTGATGATTGTTACCGTCCATTGTACATAATGCAGTTAAAAATTATATTAAAATTTATAATTTAAAATTAAATATAAATAGTACTTAATGAAAACTAATTGCACAATATACGATGAATGGTCACGATCACGAGATTCCTAAAAAATAATCCAACAAGGATCGTTTTCCATTTATGAATTATCGGGCAAATATTTCTCAATCTGTTTTTACCCCCGCTGTGCTCGGTTTTTTTCACAAACACCACACGTATATTTTGAGTGTGCAGTAATACTCATGATTTATGGTAAAAATTTCATTAGCTACGTCTTGTCGTCAGAGAAGAAAATATATCTCACGGCTTGTCTTCATGTGGTAATTTAATCATTCATCGTTAATGGTCTTTGTCGAAACAATGGAACGTTAGAGCAACTCCAACAGAAGCTTCTGCTAGAGGGACAGGCTGCGGAACAGGACCAAATAGGTCGGGGAATGAGGTCCAGCGTATGCGAGCCCGAGGGACAAGCCCGGCAGTGATTGCCAGCCCGAGAGCCCGAAGGCATCCTAATGCAAGGCTGACGTCTGGGCAACGTCAGCCATCATCTCCTTTGCATTTCTGGGCCTCAACCTTGCAGCTACCCGACCTCCGTCGACCTTGGAAGCTTCGTCGTCTTTAAAGGCCAAGTCGACATCGTGGGCTTTCCCGAAGTCGGCGTCGTGCTTTCCTGAAGCCGGCGTTGTGACTTCCTCGGAGATGGTTGTCGGAGAAGATGCAGAAGATGCATAATTGAAGAAGAAGTTTTCCGATAAACAAACGAATAAGAAAGAAGGAAGTGAAGAAGAAGATGAATAATTGAAGAAGAAGAATAACCGAACCTGCAGAGAAGAAGAAGGAAATCTGTAGAGAAAAGGAAGAAGGAGGAATATATAATATTAATATAATTAATAATATAATATTAATTTATACAAAGTAAATAATATTATTAAATAAATAAAATAATAATATTTTATTATCAATTGTCAAGGTTATTCAGTGTAGGGGTGGAGATGCAAAAGGCAATTGCCACGGCAATTACTGTTCATTGGGTGGATTAAATAGTAAATAGCCTGGGGGGAGGGCTTCTACAGTGGAGTTGCTCTTATGGTCGAGAAACATGCGAGGCGGTTAAAATAAGTTATTGTCGGTTCAGTTATTTTGGCTAAATTCAAATAGTTTTGAGTAATTGGTGTAAAAGTTGTCAGCTGTATGTTCCATAACCACATCAATTCGTACAATTAGACGAAAACTAATGAAAAAGACTTAAAAACTTTGAGTTTTAACGATAAGGAAAAAATAAAGAGTAGAGTGAATAGTACCATGATTGACTTTTTGTGTAAAAATGTGGTTTTTCGTTAAAGTAAACAATACCGGAAGCTTATTGTTAAAGTTCTCAATTAGTCCAATATTACGGGGTTGGCATGCTAGGTTAATCTCTTCTTTATCAATCTATAATATTCAGGACTAGTTACTTACAAGTACTTAGAATCGTCATATGACGGTCATATATGCTTCTTGAATGTCATTACAACACATTTGGTTTCAGGACGTGCATGCGTGAAATTGTGTTGTGTGTTGTTTAAAGTTTAATATCATCATCTCCATTCAGAGTTTAATTACTGTTTGTTGCCTGTAATTCAATGTCCCATTATCTTACTTAGACATGAGATGATTGTTGATCACAGACCAATCGGTAATGATGTCAATGGGTTCAACGCTTCAAGGGATTCTTTCACCATCAACCAAGTTGGTAGTGATGCACTGTTCTTATCTCTTTTATTTCATCTTATCCTTTCCTCTAATTTTGTTCCTTTGCCTACCTGATCATGCTTTATCCCCCGTCTCTAGTGGTATTTCTTTTGGTTGATTTCCAGTTCTGTTTAGTTTACGTGTTTATCTACGTGATCTTGTGATGAAAATCTTTTACTGAATACAATAATCATGTAATGACATAGAGAACTTAGGCATGGTAGCTGGAAAGGGAAAGGATTTCCGCACTCACTACGTGCATTTGCTTGTGTTTGTGTTGCACTTCTCCTGAAGGTGTGTTACACGTTACCTTACATTTGCATATAGTTTTTTGATTGCTTGTGAATATTCAGAACTTAATAACCTGGCCAAGGAAGCTGCACAACATGATGGTCGATTGGCTCAATCCGCATCTGTTGCGAAATTTAAACTAACCGAAATCAATCCAACTTAGTTTCAAATTTTATGCTCGCAAGCGTACGAATCGTTCGATAGTATAGAAAACAAGCACTTAATACCGTCTCTGAGAAAATGATTTAATTCTTATCAACTAACTAAATTCCAATTATAACATTAGTAGACTTTAACAAAAATTGATGAAAGATGGATTTGAGAATTGAACTATGTTGATGCACAAAACCGGATGTCTTGGAACAACGTAAATCCGACCGTGAATCTGCACAAACGCTCAAGAACACAAAGAACACAAGGATTTTATCGTGGTTCACCCCAAGGTTTGGGCTACGTCCACACTGATTATGTATTTATTTCTCTGTTGAAGAGGGAGAGAGAGAGAGCTTAGAGCTTAGGGGGTGTGAGGAAGCTTTGAGAGGGGGTGAGAGGCTTCAGAAATGGCCTCTGAGAGTGAGAGTGAGGCCTCCCCCAATTGTGAGGGTGAGGGGTCCTTTTATAGAATAAGGACTCCTCACTTATTACATATTTGCCCCTTCCTTTATCCCATAATTACATTTAAGTCCCCTGAGTATTTGTACGAGATCTAAATACGAGGCCCTAAATATGGTATAAACAGTAGTCCCCCAAGTCTTCAGTCAAGAGAGTCTTTTGGCTGGAAACTTGAAATTCAGTCCATGTGTGGGCCGAAGTAACTAGATGTTATCTTGAACTGATGCTCGATATGAGGCGGTGCTCAATCTGAAATGATGCTCAACTGTCACATGTTGCGAGGTTGCCCGGCTTGTGGCTTATATTGCCTTGGTTGGCTCGGCTTGTGGTGTTGAAGGTGAGGGAGTCCCTTTTATAGAATAAGGGCTCGTTCCTCAATACATAAATGATGGGCTAGAGTTGATGCTCGCGGCGAGGCGGTTGCTCAGCTGGCGGCGTTTCTCTCTAATGAAGGTGAGGGAGTCCCTTTTATAAAATAAGGGTTCACTCCTCAGTACATGAATAATGGGTGCTCTCTAATGAAAGTGAGGGATTCCCTTTTATAGAATAAGGGCTCACTCCTCAATACATAAGTGATGGGCTAGAGTCTCCCAAGTATTTTTTATGAGGCCCAGTTGAGGCCCAATATATGGTACATAAGTAGTCCCCCAAGTCTTCGGTCAATAGAGTCTGTTGGCTGGAGACTTCAAATTGAATCCATGTATGGGCCGAAGTGGCGGTTGTTCGGGTGCGGTATTTGTATACCCTGCACTGAAGCTTTGTAGGTGAAGCTTTGCAAGTGAAGCTTTGAAGCTAGAGCTCTGTACATGAATCTTTTGAAGCTAGAGCTTTTGTAAATGAAGCTGATTGACATGAGTGATGCTCATGAATGTTTATGTTGATTGACATGAGTGATGCTCATGGATGTTGTCATGAGTGATGCTCATGAATGTTAACATGAGTGATGCTCATGAATGTTGACATGAATGATGGTTATGAATGTTTATGTATGATTATCATGAGTGATGCTCATGTATAATTTGGAGTACTTGGCGTACTTTTGATCACCTGGTTGGTGCTATTTTGGGCTCATGGGTCTTTGCTCTCCACACAACATTCCAGCCCATTTATTTTGGGCTTTTCCTTTTTTTTTTTTTTTTTTTTTTTTTTTTACCCTATGATGGGTTTATACATATTACCCACTGATGGGGTTTATACATATGTCTCTGAAAGATAATAAAAATAAATTACATCATTCTGATGGGGTGTTTATTTCTTGCTTTTGCAGTGTTTTTCTGTTGCACTCTCTGTGTCTCTTCACCTGGCAGACAGAAGGAATCATAATAATAGAAAAATCTTTTGTTTTTCTTCTTTTCTCTTTTCCTTTTTTCTTTTCACTTTTGCTTTGCTCTTTTCTTTTGTTTTTTGTTTCCTCTTTTCTGCTGCATGGTCCACGAATCCACCCCCAAGGCTCCATAATATTCTCCCACACTGGAAAGTGGAGACATTTGGTGCCGACAAAATGATGGGGCATCTTCTGGTGCGCTTGTCTTTACAGCATCTTCTGGAAAGTCAAAAGGCAGCTTTCAGCTAATGATCCTGCCATACAATGAACCACCATGCGAGAGCACCAAGGGATTTAATAACTTGATTTGCACATTCTTGGTTGTACTTATTCTCTTTCCTTGGGCAACTTATCACAAAGTCAGTGACATAGTCCCACCAAAACCATGGCTTTCCACTTTCATTTGCCACTTTATAGAAGCAAGCTTGATGGAGATTTTGGACCACAACATCTTTCTCATCATAACCTTCACTGAAATCTTGCTCTGGATCAGGAGCATAGTACCTTTTTATGATTGATGCACTGAGACTCGCACTGTTTAGATCTCGCTCTGGCGTCAGTTGGGGCTGTCGGCTCCAGTGGCGTCGGAGACGACGCGGTGGATCTTGGCGCCGGCGAACTGGGCCTGGGCTAGGCCTTCTTGGCAGCGACCAAACTCCCAATCCAACTTCTCCTCGTCGCCATCGCAACTCCTCTGCTTTCTCTCTCTGGACCTGGCCACAGATTCTCGGTTCTTGATCATTCTTTTCTATCTTTGCTGCGCCACCGTATCCATCAACTCCATAACGGCGATCACAACCCACAAGCACAGAGGCTAATGTGTGTTTGTGCAATCCAAGGGGAATGAAGAAGAGAAGAGAGGCACATGGAATTCTGGGGACGGAGGCAAGCTTCGAGGCCACGGTGGTTCGAGCCGCAGAGGAGGGGAGGACGGATCTGGCGGCGGCGGTGAAGGACGACATGGTTGTGGGCTGGTTGACGGGATCTGCTGGATCGATGTCGATTTCATGCTTTCGGAGACTCCGGTGATCGGCGGGTTGCTCGACGATGAAGCTTGTGCAGACGGGAGGAGGGGTTTGGCTGTAGAAGTTGTTGCTTGAGGGACTGAGACAAAGAGGATGAACTGGGAGTTGTTGGGAATGGCAGAGCAATTGAGAGGGTAGAATTGGAAAGTGCCATCTCTGATCTATCTTTTATTCTTCTTCTTGGCTAAGGCATGTAGATTGCAGAGCTTTTTTGTGAAGGTTTTGATTGGAAATTACTTTTGGCTTTTGGCTTTTCGTGACAAGGACGAGGCTTTGGCTTCGGATCAGTGCATTGCTTTTTGCTTGCTGTTCCTCCTTTTTGTATTGGACCTTGTATATTAGGCACCCGGAGGTACTCACGCCGCCCTAGTCCTTCAGGGCCGAGCCCAAGGTTGCAGGACCCGATTCCAGAGATGGGCTTGATTGGACCCCGGAGGTTCGAGAAAAGAGTGGCGGTGGAGTTTTCGGTGGTTCTGCAGCAATACTGACGGATTTCTGGCCAAAAAACATGTATATAGATATATGCGCAGGAAGCAAGGCGGATGACAGCGGGTCTGGGGGAGAGAAACTAATCCGGGCCTTTTTAATGGCCCACATAAGCTGCATGCACCAAGAGACTAGCCCAGCCCATTCAAAGTAACTGTCGGTGAGCTCGGGCTCAACAAGGTGCCCCTTGAATAAAGCCTGGTTCTTGGTCTCGATCATCTGTACCCAGCAAACAAGTTTGTTTTTCTGAGAAACCAAACTTGAGAGAGAGGGAAAGAGAGATATTTGGTTTGGTGTTTATGCAGATTCACGGTGGATGTGAAGAATCGAGAGAGAACCGACATAACTTTTCGTGTCGTTTCCCACAGACGGCGCCAAATGTTGATGCACAAAACCGGATGTCTTGGAACAACGTAAATCCGACCGTGAATCTGCACAAACGCTCAAGAACACAAAGAACACAAGGATTTTATCGTGGTTCACCCCAAGGTTTGGGCTACGTCCACACTGATTATGTATTTATTTCTCTGTTGAAGAGGGAGAGAGAGAGAGCTTAGAGCTTAGGGGGTGTGAGGAAGCTTTGAGAGGGGGTGAGAGGCTTCAGAAATGGCCTCTGAGAGTGAGAGTGAGGCCTCCCCCAATTGTGAGGGTGAGGGGTCCTTTTATAGAATAAGGACTCCTCACTTATTACATATTTGCCCCTTCCTTTATCCCATAATTACATTTAAGTCCCCTGAGTATTTGTACGAGATCTAAATACGAGGCCCTAAATATGGTATAAACAAACTAAAAGTAAAAACAAATAACGAAAACAAGAAAGTATGATCAATCAAATTGATGTGACAACAAAGAAAGCAATTTGTAATTCAATCAAGTAAAACACTAGAGCGTCCGACTGATCATAACCAACCATACTTATTTCCTACAATGAATTATTAACAAGTACTCAATCTCATTGATAGTCAAATTTCCCTAACTCATGTAATATCTATGGCATCTAGACTATTACATATATTCTACTATGCAACCATCATCTGGACTAATTTAACATAATGAAACTCATTACGATCAGTGAAAATTTATATAAAGACTACACAAATCTTAGAGTATGACATTTACTACTAGGTAATTTATGGTATCTATTTGCAAGAAACTATCACTCAAGTTGAAAACATGGGATATGCACAACTTGCATCAAATTTACCAAGTAAAAGTAAAGATGGTAGCTAATCATCAAGACTAATACCAAACATATAGGCACAGCAAACGATACTCAATGAAAATTGAAAACTTGAAAATAATTCACTTCAGAATCTAAGCATTCATAGTTATGGCTACATCATAGGGCCTAGCTAAGGAAAGTTAGTTCCGAAACATAGATAAAATTGTCATTGAATTCATAATTTAAAAAAATGAAAATTAAGTTTAGAAAACCCTAAAAATTTCTTTGCTCTATTGTTGTTGTCTTTCGTATGTCCCTTCTTCTCCAAAAAAAATTTGATCAGTTCTGCTTTTTTTTTCTTTTTCTCTTCTATCTTCATTTTCTTCTACGTAACTGACAACGGTTTAAAAGCCCATTTATTGAAAACACTAGAAGAAAAGAAACGGAAGAAACCTTTAATTCCTTGCCAAACACTTCGTGCGTTTAGACACCTTGATCAAAGTTTGAAAGAATAGAACGCCTAATTTCACTCATATTGGTCTACTTGCTACAACGAGGCCTCCATATTGTCCTTTTCTAACCTGCTAGATTCCAACATGAAATTTCATCTCCAAAGTGATATCAACCAAATTTGAAAGTACCCAAATCTCCATTGCAATTGATGAGAATTAAAGATAAAAAATGCCCTATTCATGCTTCCATCGAAAACCAACAAACTGGAGAATGGAATAGAAATATGGATTTTCATCCCCCTTCAATTTTGATAAGCTGCAGTGCGTCGGCTTGCTCTTGGAAATTGGGAGAGAAAAGCAACCCTTTCTTCTGTCGGTGAAAAAATGGGGATAAGGGCATCCTTTGTTTTGTTGAAGCGGTCAAGTGATGGTCGTCCCTTTAATGTGCAATAGAGGGCTGCTTAAAAATTGAATAGTAGGAAATGAGTTTACACGGGGACCCAAGCAAACAGCAGCAGAGAGATATTAGTGTGGGATCTTAGTGAAGGAACAACCACCAAACTGTCTCTCACCCTTTTGGAGCCGGCATGTGGGATCTTAGTGTACAAGTGAAACAAGAAAACACATCTGTGCTGGTTGGATTTGAATTTCTATGTGAACGCTTTCTCAAGTGAATGGTGTTATATTAGTAAATTAATAAATTTTCATAATATCATCACATTTTATGATAATTACCGTTTGATATTAATATCAAATATAAATTTAGTTCGATCTCTTTTTTTTTATTATTTGTTTTATATATATGTATTTACTTTGATATTTCCCAATGTATATGTATTTTCTTGTTTTTAGACAAATGAAATTGTGTACTTGATAAAAAAAATTGTAATATCCATTTTGTCCAAGGAGGTCCTGTGTTGAACTATTATATTGAAAACAAAAAACGTAATGTCAGGGAGACTAAATTTAGAGACCAAATTTACTAACTAAATGATGTATCACCAATTGGAATGAGCACATTTAAAAACGCTTAAACCAATTATCAACTTCCATGTGTTTTAGTTTTATAAATTTTGTCTACATTTAGTCTGCCTAACATTATCCTATAACTTTTATTTTTGACAAAGGATAGCGTTAGTATGTTAAATTATAAAATATTATGGGAGAATAATCGATGAGATCAAACATGCATTAAGGTGCATAGGCATTATTATTTTTCGTCAATGCAGTAATGCGACATCTACAAGAACATTGTAACATAGGGTTGACTACTATGATTAAATTGTCTTCCCACCAAGAAATGAGTTTCCTTTTACACATTTTGTTTTTCATTTTCAAACAAAAAAATGTTTTGCTTTTGGAAATCTTTCTATTACAAATGATTCCTGAAATTGACCATCACCATCAAGATGATATCTGGAATTAAAAATCAATCAATGTAGTCTCTGAAAATAAGTGTAGCAAATCAATGTGGTCATTCCGTTACAATTTTTTTTTAAATAATGTTAAGTGCTGATGTGACACATAAATTGGCCCTATAAGTCATTTTTACTCACAAATGATCATTGAAATTGAAAATTGATAAATGTAACCCCGCAAGTAAGTGTCTCAAATCAATGTAGTCATTCTGTCAAAAATTCTATTATGTGCTGATGTGATACATAAATGAGTCACACAAGTCTAATTAAATTTAAAAAAATACAAATAGGCTTAATAATTTAATAGTTAATAAAAAAATTGTCAACCCAAAATTACAGTCTTGCAATCACCTTCGATCTCATTCCACATTTCTCTACCTCCTTCGCTCTTTATTCTCTTAAAAAATACCAATACACGCATCTTTATACACTTCAACACCCTTCATCGAATTGAACTTGGATCGAGAACACATTTGGTGACAGCTTAGCCTATTGACAATGACTTCTGGGATATCACCATTAACATTTTGCCGATCAACATTCTCACAACCTTAATCTTGGAGAGTTTGTTTGGCACTTCCCTGATGGTCTGGTGATGCAAAGAATTGTGAAGTCTGCCTTGAGATAATGAGGGTATAACCGAGGTGCGTCTATTGTTGGTTGAAAAATATTTCCACACCCCTCTTAGGCTTTGGTTAAACTTTGTGTCTTTGAGAATTTATGGAAGAGATCTTTATTTGGAGTAGGCCCTACTATAAGAAAAAAAAATATAATTGTGCAAAAAAGTATTTAGACAACTTTTTCAATTAATTATTAAAACCACATCAGCACATAACAATTTTATTTTTACAAAATAGTGGCAAAAGGATCGTATTGATATGCGACATCTATTTTCAATGACTACGTACTGATTTGGTACTAAGGTGCTTTTATAGAAAGTGGGTATAAAAAAAAGCTGAGCTCAAAAAGGTGTTTGGTAAACACTCAAAAACAACTTATTTTCACAGTTTTGAGTGAAAAAAAAAAAGCTAAAAACGTGAAGCAGCAAAAATGAGCTTATTCTCACAACACAACATAATCAGTTTTGTTTTTCAAAGCACAACAATACTAAACCAGCCATACATTGATTGATTTTCAATTTCAAGAACCATATTGATTGTATGGGTCAATTTCAGGGACCATCTTGATGATGTGGATCAATTTCAATGACCATTTAGGATAAAAACCCGTAAATCTTGTGGGGCCCATTTATGTGCCACATCAGCAGTTAAAAGAATTTTTAACAGAATTGTGACGGAATGACTACATTGATTTGTGATACCTATTTTCAGAGACTACATTGATTGATTTTTAATTTCATGAACCATCTTGCTGATAATGGTCAATTTCAGAGACCATTTGTGATAAAAACCCTTCTCAAAATTATATAAAAAAAAATGATATTTTGCAAACTAATTTTTATTTTATTTTCATTCTCCTATAAAAAAATAAAATTAATCCCAGCTGTGAGCGGGCTATCAACCCCTTGGTCTAAAAAAAGTAATCTTTCTCAATAAAGTTGGTTGATTGGGATAAAGTTGTATTATTATCGAGAGAGGATCTTCGTCAGATTTTCTTTGTGAAGATTTTTGGAATCCTTCAATTATATCTGTTCATCGTACATCTTGCGGTTCGTTTTCTTCAAGTACTATTTATATTTAACTTTAAATAAAAAAATTATAATAATTTCTATCTGTACGATGTATACTAAACGGATGTGATTTGAAGATCTTTAGAATTATCACAAAAAGCATCCGACGGAGGATCCTCACTAGTCATTATCGTATCGGCACTCAACACTGCGAGGGTGGGTGAGTCAGCAGGGCGGGACTTGTAAATAAAACGAAATGCAGGGCTGTTATATATACGCTGCTTCTTTTTATAATATTCTGCGCTATAAATACAAAGAGAGAACATCAAGTCCCATCCTCTTGTCGAAACAAATCTAGGGTTGGATACTACTACTGCTATACCCCTCGCCTTCTCCAGGTGCGCCTCTCTCTCTCTCTCTCTCTCTCTCTCTCTCTCTCTCTCTCTCTCTCTCTATATATATATATGTATATACACGTATATATATTCCGTGCAACAATTTAGGGATTTGTATTTCCAAGCAATCCCAACCTTTTGTTTTTCAAATTGCTTTGCTTATTGAGCTACATAACAACCAATTTCTGATATATTTGTATGTATAGTTTTTGAATTGAGCATGAAAATTTATTTGGGTAAGCTTGAATTTTGCATATGGATTGTTTGTTTAGCTTAATTTGGTGTGTGGAGCTGAAACTTTTTTCCCCTTGCTGCGATTTATCTGTTTCTATTGACCTTTCGGTTTAGCGAAAATGATAAATGACAGTATTCATTTAATTATCTGTATCTGAATAAATCTCTGCAATTGCTAGCGATTTGGTTTTTTCTTTTTTTCCAAGACAAGTTTTTTTTTTGAGATGTATTTTCATACTATGATCTTCAAAGTGCGAAATAATGGGTATGGTTGCGCTAAACGATGACTCACATATTTCTTCCAGGTACAATGCCTCGTCATGATGACCGCCATGGTGGTTCACGGCTCTATGTTGGCCGCTTGTCATCTCGGACAAGATCACGCGAACTTGAAGACGTATTCAGCAGATATGGAAGGTATGAGGAATGATTGGGATTCAAAGTGCTTTTTGGGTGGTTAGGTAAAACATTGCATAGGAAAATATTTGGCATTTATTGATTGTTCTGTTTGGTTCAAGCTAGTTGCTTATTTGACTGAGCTTTTACAGTTCAATAGAACATACGTGTTTCTATCGTTTCATTATTCTGTTCCTGTTTGCAATTCCATACCAGTGTTAACTTCATGTGCAAATCGTAAGGCTCATTGGGACTTCTGAATGATTTAGACAAGGGAGAATCATTGAGAAAATTAGTTCATGCATTATACCCATTAGTGCAAATCCCATATTTGTGTTCTAATTTTTTGCTGTGGGTTTATGGTCTTTTACTTTCTGTTCTGGATTACTGGTCATTTGGGGCTGTCCATATTTAAAAGGTTTTTGGGAGACAATGAACCCTTTGCCAAGCCATTATTTGTGCTTGAAAGTGTACATTTCTTCTATGTTTGTGAAAACACTTCACCCCTCCATGTGTCCTTTTGGTTTAACTTCAATGATCTTGTTGAAGGTTCCTTGGCTTTTGCCAAACCTGGAGGTCTTGGTGAGAGGTCCAATTGGTGGATTTGGCGAGTCTTTCTATAATTTATTGCGTTTTTTTATGGAAATGGCAACAATCTCAAAGTGGTGTTTAGTTCATCTGTGAGGGGCGAAGTCTCATCCCTTTGATGCTTGTATCATGATGGCCTTACTGTTTATGGAACCCGTTTACGCAGAGTACGTGATGTGGATATGAAGCGCGACTTTGCCTTTGTTGTATGTTATTCTGTACCTTGCTCTCTCTCTCTCTCTCTCACTCTAACCCTTCTAACACGCCCAAGCACAAGCATGCGATCTCGCATTATTTCATCGATTATTATGGTGTTAACTTTTGTCTTGTCAATTTTTTCCCTTGCAAATTTTATCTTCTCTTTGTTCTTCATTCTGTAACTAACAACAGGAATTTAGTGACCCCCGGGATGCTGATGATGCAAGATATAGCCTGAACGGTCGTGATGTTGATGGGAGCCGGATAATTGTGGAATTTGCCAGGGGGGTAAGTATTATGGGTTATATTGTTTAGAATCCTTCTCATATTTCAGCAATGTGTGTTACTAGTATGTTGTTAAGAACTGAACAATGTTCTGTCTGACTTTTTGTTGTCACTTGTCATATGGATTGCAGAGTTGACCTCTATAGTTGTTTCTTGATTACATCACTTGGGATGTATCACTTAACAAAGAGGGTGCAGGGTTCACCCCCTGTATAGTCGTTTCTTGATTACGTCATTTTGTTGTAGACTTTTTATGTTTTGCCTGATATCTATGTATCTCTATCTGTCTCTCTCCCCCTCCCTCCCTCGTTTCCCATGTTTTAAGCTCTCTCATTTTATTGGTCAATTGTCATGAAAATTTTGCTCGATGTCTGGCTTGCATTCAGGCACCACGTGGTCCTGGTGGATCTCGGGAGTATCTTGGGAGAGGCCCTCCTCCAGGATCAGGGCGCTGTTTTAATTGTGGGCTGGATGGACACTGGGCTCGAGATTGCAAGGCTGGAGACTGGAAGAATAAGTGTTATCGTTGTGGGGAACGAGGCCACATTGAAAGAAATTGTCAGAATAGTCCAAAGAAAACAACTAAGTATGCGCTCTCTCTCTGTGTTTTGGCATTATACAGCTCTGCTTATTGACTTAGCAAATTATTTCTTGTGCAGACGTGGGCGTAGTCTCTCACGTTCACCAAGTCCAAGGCGGGGTAGAAGTCGAAGCCGTAGCTACAGCAGGGATCATAGTTACAGGTTTGTCATCATCTTTTCCCTTAAGTTCTGCCTGAGTTCTCATTGCTTGCCTGTGCCTAATCGGTGAAATTCATCTTAAGTGACTCCTTTGCGGGGAGCAGTGAATTTCCAAGTATTCATGTCACTTTTGATCTAGAAATGTGGCTATACTTGGTAAATATTTTGTTGAAACTCAATTATTCTTTTCTAATGTGCAGCCGTTCCCGCTCACCCGTGAGGGGAGAACGGAGTTTGGAGAGAAGATCAAGGAGTCCTCATGACAGCCGGAGCCCTAAGCGTCGCAGGGGTTCACCACCACTCTCCAAGGGGAGGAAGCATGATAGAACTCCCGAAGGGAGGAGCCCACAAGAGCGGGGTAGCCTCTCCCCGCAGGATCGCAGATCTGACGACAGTAGGAGTCCCAGGGCAAAGAGCAGAAGCCCTATAAATGATGTTGAAGGCGACAGCAATGGAGATAGGAAGCATAGAAGCCCTGTTGAAGAAAACAGCCGCAGCCGCAGCCCAAGCCCTGTCCGCAGGAGTGATGATGAAGACATCCCTGGTTCCCCGAGAGGCAGTGAATCACCAGCTTAAATGCACTGTTCTCCAATGACGTGCGGATTTTACATGAAAACTGTATCGCGACAACTTCTTTGCTTTAAGTGGGTTCTGTTTATTGTTCTCTAGCTCCGAATTTTGAACTTACTCTTTTTTTTTTTTCGGATTATGGATTTCTGTGGGCAATAGATAAATTATGTTTGGGATCCACCAATTTTTAAGTTCTGACGCCAGTAGTTGATTATACGATCCGCTTAGTGTATAGTTAACAGCATATAAGGTATTTCTGGGTCTGCCAATGCATAAGGATTTGAGGCTTGTTTAGGATTTGGCAGAAAAATTTACAAAGTGTTTTTAGAGCAGCACGTGTCAACTACTTTTTCTGGAAGCGCCCAAGTGTTTTTTCAAGAAGCATTAAGTTTATGTGTTTTTAATAAAGAAATTGTTACTGACATTCTAAAAATTTCATTTTGTACTCTAAATTTTCTATAATTAAAAAAAAAGTACGTATATTGGCGGGTGTATACTATCAACGTAATCATTACTCATTCATTTTGGTAAACGTACCTTGGTTTTAGATTCAAATTCTCATCAGACCTTGCTTAGCAACCTCAGATAAAAAGGCCCTGCTTGATAATTATTCATTTTTTTAGTTTTAGTTTTCACTTTCTGTGATTGAGACAAGAGGAACGGATATGGGGAAATTGAGGGATGAAGAAGAATGATGGGATGAGAGGGGAAAAAACCAGCAAGGTCTTGACAGTTTCAGTTGCTTTGGGTAGTACAGGCGATGAGCTCCACGACATTGCCCATGCTAGTATATTCTCTCCGCACAAGTTTCCAGCAGACAGTTGCAATTTACTCCAACTGTTTCTCCTTTTCATCCAAGTACTTAAGCAATGACACCTACATTTCAGTATTTCAGTTTTTAGACTTTCAATTCTTAGTTTTCATAAAAAAGTGCAACGAAATAGTTATTAGACGCCTCTCACTTGCTCTAACTTAGTCAAAGGCATAAAACTTTTGATAGGGCTTTGAGTTTGAAGTTGGGAGGAAATAATAAGAAGATATTGTCCCCGTTAACATCTCTGTCTTCTTCAAATTCTTGTTGTACCTTTTTCATGACCTGCAACTTTATATCTTATTCAACGTTTTGGGAATGCCATTTTTTGTCAACAACTGTTCAATCTCGTCACCTTTCTCTTCCATCTTCTCTTCAATCTTTGGACTGGTTTGGTATTACTGTGTTTTAAAGAAAAAGCTACTTCTGCTGTGATGTGACAGCTGTGAAATAAAGCAGCAAAGTGTTTGGTAAATTTTTTTGTACAAGTGTTTTTGGAAAAAAAAAAGAAGTATTATAATGTTTGGTAAACTTTTATGTAAAACAACTGTGATGGTGTGAAATGACAAAAAAAGATATAATACTAGATGTGCCATTAATTTAATTTTCTTAAGTCTTCCCCCTTTATTTTCTCCATCTGCATCGGGAAGTCTCTCCCACTACCGCACTACTGAGCCAGACTTTCCAAAAACAAAAAGGGTAAAGTACAAAAAACTACCTTAACTATTGGTGTCACAATACTTTCATACCTCATCTTTTAAAATTGACAATGTTATACCTCATCTTACGAATTTGTGTCAATGTCAGACATCCGTCAAATTTTCTGTTCATTTTTATGTTAAATGATGACGTGGCTTAAGATGGACTCCACTCCTTAGCCCAACTGGATTAAAAAATAATTAAAATATTAAAAAAAATAATAATAAAAAATAAAAAAATATTTCTATTTAATATTTCTATCCCCTACAAATTCATCACCCTCACCAAATTTAAATCTGTAACTTAACCAAACAACCCCACAATCCTCCTCTTCCGCCATCGCCACAATCCCAAACTTTCTCTCCGTACAGTTACACCACATCGACGCCATGACGCTTAGCAAAACCCCTACCCAACTCTTCCACCTCTGCCTCTAGCGTGACGCCTTCAGTGTCAAAACCCTTACCTCACTCGCAGCTGCTGCGACATCCCCAAACAAAACAACCAGAGGCGTCTTCTCCATCTCCAGACACTTTTATGTTTTCTTTCTCATCTCCATTCTACACCATCGTTGTCCCCTATCCCTGTTCCCCATCGCCGTCCCCTACGGCCTCTCTTCCCTTCTTTGACTTTTCTGCCACTGATCCGCTGCTTTGACCTCCCTCGCTGCTTCCGTCTTCTTTACACCGATCATTACCACCACTCAAAACCCATCATCCAAAACCAATTGACACCAAAAACCCATTTCTGAAATCTAATTAAATTAAATAATTTATGGATACCCATCAATCGAAATTGTTGATGCACAAAATCAGTGAGGATTTTGGTACAACATAAAATGTTAAGTTTGTGACCTTCGCTAGATTGCTCCGGTCACTAGTGTGGATAAGTATGTAAATGGATAGGGACAGGAAAGCAAACACAAGATGTATGTGGTTCACCCAGATTGACTACGTCGACATAGTAGAGGAGTTCTCATTAATTGTGAAGGGTTTACATAAGTACATATGTTCAAGCTCTCATTTTGTGAGTACTAGTGAATGATTTAATACAAATGACATTTGGAAATATTGTGAGAGAATGATCTCTATTTATAGAAGAGAGTTTTTAGTTTCATTCTGACATTGACACTTGTCGTGTTGTGATTGGCTTCTGATGTTGACATGTGTCGCGCTATGATTGACTTCTGATGTCGACACGTGTTACACTGTGATTGGCCTCCTGGTTGGAGGGAAACTCTTCTGGGTCCTTGACGGAATAACGTTGACCGGTGCTAAGTAGTTTCAGGATTGGTCAAGGATGGTACAAACAGTGATTTCCTAAGTTCCCAAGTGAAGGAAGCTCCTCGGTTAGGGACTTGCAAGATCCAAGCCATTGAGTAATCACGAAACTTCTAAGTACCGAAGTGTGGTATCATTTTCACTTGCCTTATCTGTCTCATATGTAGATGTGGTATCTTTTCTGGAAGTACTTTTCCTCCATCCAAGGGTGGTATCTTTAACCGATGAAGATGCACAAGGTAATGTATCAATTTCACTTGAAGCTTACTTGTAGTTTCGGGCTTGGTCAAGTGCGATACAAACCCTATAGTAGGAGTCTCCTAAGTTGCCGAGCTAGGAGATTTGCCGAAGGAGGTAACAGACAAGGTAAGCAATCAGATTTCCAAGCAAGCAACCTGGATCAGAGGTTTGACTTCGGCTTCCGGTTGATTGTTCTCTTTCTCCTTGTGTCTTAAACAGCAACAAGGATAAGGATAAGCAAATGGAGAAGAGATGATATGAGATACTTTTGCTTTTGAAGAAGTAACTTTCCACAGGCTTGTTCTTGAACTAGGCTAGAAGGTTTTTTGGTTTCCTCCAGAGTATAAGGCCGACTCAAGAATTTGAGGGTCAAAACAAGTCCATCAAATCTATAGTACGTTCGACCCTGATAATATGGGATACTTTTGCTATTGACAAAGTAGTGGATGTATCAGCACGTGTTCTGTTACGCTTGCCTCCACATGCTTCCTTGTATCATTCTTACTTGCCCTATCTGTTTCTTAGGCAGATGTGGTATCTTCTCTAGAAGCATAAGATGTTGAAGATGAGTACTCGAGAGCAATGCCAGGTAAGTAATCAGGCAAGGGGTTATCTGCAGTCAGTTTCTGACTGGAAGCTTGATTCCAAGTACTGACTGATTGCTGTCATTCTCCTTGTCTTGCAGGTAAGAACAAGGCCAAAAGAAAAAACAGGAAAAAAGCATGATATGAGATACCCTTTCTTTTAACCCTGATAATATGAGATACTTTTGCTCTGGTGTGGCTTGTTTGCAGAGGTATTATCGGGAGGAAAAGAAGCTGAGTATTTTGAGAGACTCTGCTGAGAGTGCCCTCTTAGATGTGAAGAAAAGTTAAGCATTTTTTTATTTGCAGGTCTGCCTGGCTGTGGAGGATGGAGGTCGACATATATAGGAGTCTCCCTAACAACAAATAGTAATGTTATTCCTTTACCCTTATTGGTCATAGCAATGTAGTGGAAGCTGCAAGCTTCACGAGTTTTAACTTTGTCAGAGCACTTGGAAAAAATGGTATGTGGTATCTGGAAAGCTGATGTTGTGTGTGAAGATTGCAGACAAGCTTTATCCAAGGAAATCTGACCCTCGAAGTTTGGAGAGCGGTGCCTCTTCGGTTTTTGAACAAGAAATCCTGTCGAGGATCTGGCTCTCGAGATTCAGAGAACGGTGCCTCTTCGATTTTTGAGAAAGCAATCCTATTAGGAGTCTGACTCTTGAGATTCGGAGAGCAGTGTCTCTTCGATTTTTGAAAAAGTAATCCTGTTGGGAGTTTGGCTCTCGAGATTCGGAGGGCGGTGCCTCTTCGATTTTTTAGCATGTAATCTTGTTGGGAGTCTGGCTCTCGAGATTCGGAGAGCGATGCCTTTTCGATTTTTGAGAAAACAATCCTGTTGGGAGTTTGACTCTTGAGATTCAGAGAGCAGTGTCTCTTCAATTTTTGAGAAAGTAATCTTGTTAGGAGTTTGGCTCTCGAGATTTGGAGGGCGGTGCCTTTTCGATTTTTGAGCACGTAATCCTGTTGGGAGTCTGGCTCTCGAGATTCGGAGAGCGGTGCCTCTTCGATTTTTGAGCAAGCAATCTTGTTGGGAGTGTTTTCTCGAATGTGAGTAAACGTTGGACATTTTTGCCAGTCTAGCTTGCCACGGAGCACGGAGGTTGACACACATAGGGACTTTCTAGTTATCAAGCAATGATGCTGTTTCTTTACCCTTGTGTGTATTAGTAGGGTAGCTGGACCTTCAAAATTTATGTGTCTAAACTTTGTCAGAGATCTTTGACAAAGTTTTCTATGGTACCTGAGTAACTAATGTTGCGTGTGGAAAGTGGTGCCTCTTCGGAATCCGGATAGTGGTGCCTTTTCGATTTTTGAATCAATGGCCCTGTTGCACTTTCTTTTATAAGGGCACCAATTGTGTGCAAGAAGTACTTTCAGAGAGTTATTGCTTGTAGGAATTTTCCCCTTAATTCAGAGATTTATTGCACCTCATTTCTCCTTCATCATTTCTGAGAATGTCTGGCTCATCCGACTGTCATTTTGACTTGAACTTTGGTGAAGAGGCAACCATGCCTTTTCAAGACAACATATGGTGCCCACCCTTCTTATCTCCTACTGGTCCTCTTACTGTTGAGGACTATGTGATGAAGAATGATATGACCGCTGCGGTGGTGGCCATGAACCTTCTCACTCCTAAAGATAACAGACTACTTTCCAAACCGTCTGAAGAGTTGCTGTTAAGGATTCTCTGGCTCTTAGTGTTCAGTGTGCAGGTTCTGTGTCTAATATAGCCCAACGCCTATTTGGTCGAACCCGCCAAGTTAAATCATTGGCGGCTAAAGAGTCTCAAACAGGAGATCAGAGGGCTCAAGTATGAGAATAAACAGTTGCACAGGCTCGCACATGACTATGCTACAAACATGAAGAGGAAGCTCGACCAGCTGCAGGAATCTGATGGTCAGATTTTACTTGATCATCAGAGGTTTGTGGGTTTGTTCCAAAGGCATTTATTGCCTTCGTCTTCTAAGGCTGTACCACGTAATGAAGCTTCAAATGATTAACCTTCGGTGCCTCGTTCTTCTGGAGTTCTGCTAGTACTAAGGCTTCGAATAATCACCCTCTGGTGCCTCCTCTTTCTGGGGCTCTGCCGACTGCTGAGACTTCTCCTGAGTAACCTTTGTGAAGGCTCTCTTTTATTTGTTTATTTTGATTCATGTATATGTACATATTTGTAACTTATCGGAGATATCAAGAAACAAGCTTTGCTTCATTTCAACATATTATGTTAAATACACCAAGGCCTTCTTCACTAAGTTCTTTGAATTTTTCATTTTGTTCAAACTTGTATGTTGAAGCTTTGTGAGTGAAGCATGTAGGTTGAGGTAGTGCTCCCTTAATTTTCCGAGTGAGGAAAACTTCTCGGTTGGAGACTTGAAAAAATCCAAGTCACTGAGTGGTCGTGAGACTTCCGAGTATCAATGTGCAGTATCATATGGTAGGAGTCCCCCAAGTCTTCGGTCGAGGGAGTTGACGAAGGAGGTGTCTTGCTAGTAGCCAAGTTTCCAAAGTAACAAAATTTCACCATTTTCCTTTCTAAGTGGTAGCCCAAAACTCCTCCTTCATATATTTTTGTTATGAAAATTGTTAGGCCTAAAGAAGAGGAGGCCTAGGCAATATTTTTTTTTTTTGAATTTTCCAAATTTTGAAATTTTGAATTTTCGAATTTCCGAATATATATATATATATATTAAGCTTTATAGGTGAAGTTTTGTAGGTGAAGCTTTGAGGTTGAAGTTTTGTTGGGTACAATGAATTGATTTTGCTTCACACTATCTTGATCAAGATAGTGTGAAACTTTTGTAGGTGAAGCTTTTGTGTTGAAGCTTTGTAGGTGAAGCTTTTGTAGGTGAAGCTTTGTAGGTGAAGCTTTTGTAGGTGAAGCTTTTGTGGATGAAGCTTTTGTTGGTGAAGCTTTTGTTGGTGAAGCTTTTGTGGTGGGGGAAGTTTTTGTGGGTGAAGCTTTTGTTGGTGAAGCTTTTATAGGTGAAGCTTTTGTAGTGGATGAAGCTTTTGTGGTGGGGGAAGCTTTTGCGGTGGGGGAAGCTTTTGTGGGTGAAGATTTTGTAGGTGAAGCTTTTGTTGTGGGTGAAGCTTTTGTGGGTGATGCTTTTGTGGTGGGTGAAGCTTTTGTGGGTGATGCTTTTGTGGTGGGTGAAGCTTTTGTGGGTGAAGCTATATTGTGGGTGAAGCTTTTATAGGTGAAGCTTTTGTGGTGGGTGAAGCTTTTGTGGTGGGTGAAGCTATTGTGGGTGAAGCTTTTGTGGGTGAAGCTTTTATAGGTGAAACTTTTGTTGATGAAGCTTATATGGGTGAAGCTTTTGTGGGTGAAGCTTTTGTTGGTGAAGTTTTTATGAGTGAAGCTTTTGTAGGTGAAACTTTGGAGTTGAAGCTTTTTTTGGGTACCATGAATTAATTTTGCTTCACACTATCTTAATCAAGATAGTGTGAAGCTTTTGAGAATTTGTAGTTGTCCTCCATTGATGAAACTTTTGTGGTGAAGTTTTGTTGGGTACTATGAATTGATTTTGCTTCACACTATCTTGATCAAGATAGTGTGAAACAGTTGAGAATTTGTAGTTGTCATCCATTGATGAAACTTTTGTTGGTGAAGCTTTTGTGGTGAAGCTTTGTTGAATTTCCCAATTTCCCAATTTTTTTTTTTGGGAAAATTAGAAATTTGAAAATGTGGGAGAGACAGCATATACAAATTTTGCTTCCACACTGTTGAGCAAGAGATTATGATGCAAGCCACACCTTGTAGTAGTCGAAGGTTTGGATGAACCATATAAATTGAATTTGCTTCGAATAGTCTTGATCAAGAGTGTGTGAAACTTTCTACGAGTTGTAATTGCCCTTTATTGATGAAGCTTTTGTTGACATCATAAATTGGTTTTGCTTCACACTGTCTTGATCAAGAGTGTGTGAAGTTTTTGAGAATTGTGGTTGAACTCATTTGATGAGGCTTTTGTTGGCACCATAAATTGGTGCTTTGACTGAGTACCAAAAAAAACAGGTTCTTCAAAGCTAGCTTTTGCTGCTTTGAACTTTTAGTTTTTTTTTCACAAAAAAATGTGAAAAAAAGCTGAAAGTTGAATGTTTACCAAACACAAAAAGGCTCCCAATTTTTTTTGATACCTGTTTTTTTTAAAAAGCATCTCAGTACCAAACCAATACTTCACCTAGTATCCATACACCTATATTCTATTAGTGTCCAATTGCATATATGTCTGTGACAAATAGGTTTCCGAAGTACGTACGTAAATTGTAATTTGTAATTAACAATATATTTCAAAGAGTCCAAAGGAGATATCCCTTCAGCAAAAGAAACAAGCAACACCAAAAAAAGCCCTTAAAGTTTGCGAAAACATTTTCAATGGAGTGATGCAAATTTGAGATGTAAAAGTCACATTTACATTCTATTTTACATTATCGAAAGTTATAATATTAGTCATTTCAATAGAGTTTCCTGGCTAACCAAAATGTAAAATGTCCATTTCAAAACATTTCACATCTCCCCTAAACCAAGTCTGGTCATATATGGCAATGCTACTGTTTAAACCAAGTCCAAGGCTTGGATCACGGAAGTTGCTTGTTTGAGCTTAGTTAAAGGCGTACACTTTTGCATACGGCTTTGAAAATCCAAGGGAAGAGTGTGCAGAATATTATCCAAATTAACATCCATGTTCACTTCAAGTGCTTGTTGTACCTTTTCCATGACCTGCAACTTCATATCCTTGTGCAACCTTGTCGGAATGCCATTTTTAAATAACCACAACTCTATTTCTCGACCATGCTCTTTCATCTTTCGTGTCACTCGCAACTTGCGGTTATGCTCCTTAACTTTTCATTTTCAAATTGCATACACATCTATCCACACCACCCAAACAACAAATAGGTCGTCAGTTCATTACTTCACAGCTCGCCTTTGACGTGATTAATTAACAATTAGTTATCTATCATTTCTAATCAAAACTAAAAACAAGCTGATGATACATGTAATTAGGAAAGAAGACAGAAAGATTCGGCACAAACCTGCAAATTTCCAATGAGATATAAAAACAGGAGCAAACCAATTATCGAAACAGAAATCAACGGAATTGAAAAATTAACCCAATCAGCCATGGAAGCCAAGAAATCACAGAATTGAAAAATTAACTGAGATAAGGATTGATCACTTTCAAATACTAAACACCACAGTTTCGGAATCTACGAAGAGCATAGCACAAAGGTGCTGCCTCCATCTTTTAGCCAAGACAAATTCACTTTTCAAGGAGATTGAAATGCAGAATCTGACACATCTCCAACACCAGCTTCATAAACGTTTGCTGCAAAAGCGAGACCCCAAAATTAGTCATTCTACCACACTTAGCAACATTCAAGTTTTACATGGTTTTTGAGGAAGACCCTTCTTCCAAAAACACACCAAGTTACCCAAACCCACGATCTTTAATCAATGATCCATCTTGCAAACTCAAAACGCTAATCAAATTACTGCCCCAATTGCTCTAAGAGCTTGGTCTCCAGTCTATCTCAAATCCAAGGGTGTCAAAACATTTCACATGTTAATGAAATATTGATGCTTTCAAGCAAACAGGAACTCAAGGTCAAAATAAGGTTTGAGGGCAAGTAAAATACTTCACTGTTCATGTCTTTACCAAAGATTCTTGTGTTGCATCCTCATTTGCTTTCTTACTCGAGCAACGTGCTTCTGATACTCTTCTAGTTCATTCTCAAGCTTTTCAATGAACTGACTTGTATGTTCGAGTGCCTGCAGTGTTTATATTTTTGCTCGTATTTATATTTTTCCAGTGCCTGCAGTGTTTTAAACACACAAGCAAATGTAACGTTAAACCAATTGATCAATTGGCCTTTATGAAAAAGTCATTTCCAATATCACAACCTTCTGGGGTGATGATTTCATAATAGAATCATAATGTCGAGTACAAATAAGATAAGCTAAAACTGTAAATTTAATTTCATTCTATATAAGACCTTTAGAAACAGAATAATTTTGTTATCAAAGATGAACGCCATAACCAAATTTGACTAGCAGTCAACAAAAGATACTATCCTCAACCTAAGAAACAGGACACGAAAAACTAAATTCTCATTGCCAACTGTATTTAAAAAGACTTCGCAGAGAATCACTGTCAAAGCTGAGAATCCCACAGTCCGCCCTCTACTATTACTCTGCCTGGTTCCGTCCAAGGATTCAGAACTGCAAGGTTTGCTCAAGAGGAACCTCCACAACCACTTACCAAGAAAAGACCTATTTCTTATTAGGAAAAATATGATTTCATTTCATAAAAAATAATCTTACACTTTGGGTATTTATATACAAATATATTGTAACCACTAGACAAACAAAATGTAACTATCTAACAGAAAACTTAACTACTAAGTAATATCTCTAGATAGTGTAGTTACAATATTATCCTTTATATCCTCACTCAAACGAAACTGAGGTATCCGAAGCTGAAGTTTGTCACGGAGATACAAAAAACTGGACTTGGAAAGAGATTTAGTACAGATGTCTGCGTCCTGATCTTGAGTGCAGATGAAATGCACATAAATCTGCTTGGCCAAAACTTTTTATCGAATGTAGTGATAGTCGATTTCCACATGCTTTGTCCAAGCATGAAAAACTGGATTCTTAGCAAGAGATATAGCAGAAATGTTATCACACCATAGTTGAGGAGAGTGAGGTAAGGAATATCCAATGTCAACCAACAATTTACAAATCCAGGTAATTTCAGAAGCAGTATTTGCAAGTGATCTGTATTTGGCCTCAGTGGAGGAGCGAGCTACCGTTGGTTGCTTCTTAGCACTCCAACTAATTAAGGAGTTGCCCAGAAAAACACAATAACCTCTAGTTGGTCTTCTATCAAGGGCACAACCAGCCCAATCAACATCATAAAATGCAGTGATAGTTGGAGGAGTAGAACACTTGGAGAACTATAAACCAAGATTGATGGAACCCTTTGAAGCTTGAAGAACACAATAACCTCCAGTTGATCTTCTATCAAGGGACCAGGTTCCAGTAGTGAGAAGTGCAGTGACTTCTTCCTGCATTGCTTGGCGCCAATGAGGATACTTTGAAGCTTGAAGATAGGTTGTAGGTAGATAATCCACTGAAAGATGAGAAGGTAAGGGGTGTTTAGTAGCAGTGAGGGCTTTAGGCTTGAAATTCTAGATTTGGACCTTGTTTGCATTGAATGAGTGTTAATGGGTTGGGTAGGGTTGGTGGTTATAGGTTCTGAGACTGCTACATGAGGGCTTGGAAGAGGAGTGATGGAAGGCGCAGAGTGTAAGGAAGAAGGTAAAGGTGAAGTGGAAAGTTGTATTGAGGAAGTGATAGGTGAAGTGGTAGGTGAAGTAGTAGGTGAAGGATGAAAAGTTAAAGTTGAAGTTGAAGGAATGGAGGATCCGGAGCTAGAAGGTAAATTTGTGGTAGGTGTGAGGCAATATATGATGAAAAGGAAAGCTGGATTCATTAAACAAAACATGTCTGAAAATGTACATCTTTTGGTGGCAATATCAAGACACTTGTACCCCTTGTGATTCAAGCTATAGCCAAGAAAGACACAAGCCTTGCTTAAGGAGTTTGTTTGAGTAAATTTCAGGACATCAATGAAAATTGTGGGGATTGGGGGAGAGCCCGATATATTGGATAATGTGGGAGTATGCTAAGTTTCTGATTTGGGCAGGCGTATCGAAAAGTTCCATCGACCATTCCAGATGCATATTTTGAGGTACTATATAGTTTATATTAATTAGAAATGAGTGTTTATTTTTATTAAACAGCTTATGGTAACATTATACGTGCAAAGGCCATATTATGTTGAGAAGTCATGCTTGGGAGAGACATCTTAAATAGATATGCAGGTTCACCTTGGATTGGAACATGAGTTGACACTCGTTTGGAAAAAGATATTTAGTGAGGCTTAAGATTTTCCATTTTATATGGACGTGACCCAGTGTTTGGTTTGAGATTTTCCACTATTTGTGGAAGAGACCACTTTGTTTGATTTGATTTATCCCACTACTTGGGGAAGAGACTAGTTGGTTCATTATGTGTGATATCATAGCTATGAGGGCATTAAGCTAAATAACTTGTGCATTTGCGTTTGATGTTTATTTGGAGGTCAAAAATGGATTTAGCTAATCCGACAAATCCACTAAGCTAAATGTTAATGATGAATATGACATCGAGGGGATGAGAGGTATGCCTATAACATTGATTAAGAGTGATGGTAACCCAACCTATGTGAATGGAGATCCCAAGAAGTAGGTTCGTATGGACTAGAACAAGATTTTAGGTTGAGGCGTGTAGTCATTGTCCTTAGGAGTAGATTTTGCCCCTCTAAGACAATGTCTCGGTGTAGCAGGTTATGACACCCTACCCTCTAGGATACAACAACCATGATCCTTGTAAGCGTACACTCGCAATACTTAGATCGAGCGAACAACTTGATTCTTTCCTTTGGTATAGAAGTGAATGATGAAGTAGAAAAATTGAAGACGTAGAGAAGTGAAGAAGACTTGACTGGAACTACCATTCTCCTTTTGATTTATGCAATAATAATTTATAGGGCTAATCATATTAAAAAAACGTTTGGCCAAATAATGGGAATTTAAGTAGCATTATTGCATAGTCAAATAATAACATTATACACCTCCTTTAATGCATTAGTTTTGGTTTTACAACTAAAACTGAAATTAGGACTTAAAAAAATTGAATAGTATTAAAGTTACTAATGAAGAGTTGTATTTTGAAATACCCGTTTAAAATTCTAACATTTAATACCCACAACTTCTACATTGGCAAAATTTGTTGACGAAGAATTTGGTTGTCACGAATTTTTTTTGTATTCCACTAGTTAATATTGGCCTCGTTGTAAGACTTGCCCTGAATTTATTCATGGTTGAGATGCCTTGCTGGTGCAAAGTACAATTCAGCAACCAAAATTTTCTCATCAACAATTATTGGGCATGTATCCAAATTTTTGAGTGTGTCCAAAAGCTGACCATTTAATGTACCAAGTTTTGAATGTGTGAAAATCCATCTCCAACATGTCAGTTTCCTTGCATTGCTATAGCCTTTCTGGAATGGGTTGTGGTGGCATATAAACTTGGGTAGCCATAGGTTATAGGAGGATTTCAATATCAGCATGTGTTGTTTCCTCCATTGGGTGTGAAAAAGTGGCTGATTGCTCCTTAGTTCCTGCGGCGATCTCCTCCTGATCATTAAAGATGTTCCTATAGTTCGATGCTTGAACCTGAAATCCTTTATTGGTTCTTTCAATGTACAACTCATATGATTCCAACAATATTGAGATTTTGTCTTCAACCAAAAGCTCTTGTGGCACATTAGGCTGATCAAAATACTACTGATTAGTTGCCCACATAAAATTAAGATGCATTTTTAAACTTGGAGTGTAGAACTCTGAATAAGGATCTTTTCAATGCCTTTTTGAGTTGTTTCTCATATTCATATGCTTCTGGACAAACTCAGGAAAATATTACCCTTCGGGGTACTGCAAAATATCATGGGTCTTCAAATAGCAAAGTGCACAAATTGTAGGTTTAAATCCATAAAAACCTCATTCTGCAGATCTGACCCATAAATGCAACTCTCCTGCCGGTGGCAGTTCCACCGTTGAATTGCTCTTATAATCAACAAATCATATCCTACAAAAAAAAAAAGATCAATAAGTAAAGTAAAAAGATATATACAAAAATAATTAACTAAAAATATGATAAACACAATTTATTTAAAATCATTCCCGGTGACGGAGCCAATTTATTGATAAGATTTTTACCACTTGCATAAGTAGAGATAAAAACACTTAAAAATACTTGCAAGAGAACAAGGTAGTTGTAGTATAAACGGCTCAAGTAAAGTCATTTTTATGGGGATTGAATGAATAATTTTTATTTTAAAACCAACACTTAATTAATTATTTAAAACAAAGTTTAGAAAATGGAGGTTTTAAGACCTAAAATATTAAAAACGAATTTTAAATAGAAACAATTAAATAATTGGTAAAGTAAAATAAACTAAAATAAAACAATTTTGAAAATTAAATTAAGCACTAGAGTTCAGCCATCACCTTAACAATCTTACGTAGTTTTTCCAATTATTTATGAATTACCCATGCATAGTTTGAAGGTTATGTTTTCCTAATATATACCCTACTTGGAACCTCCAACATAGAACATATATTTAACATGTAACCCGTTTGGATGTTCGGATCAGATATGAATATGAAATACTCATTAAGTTTTATGAAAACCCTTTAAAAAACCATGAAACCCTTAAGACGTGATGTTCATCTTAAGTTAAATTACAATTATTAACCACAAAAAGCCAGCGCCAATTTCAGGGAACCTTCTGACCAAAATTGCATCAAATTACTTTTCTAAATATCTTAATGGTTGCGAATCACTAAGACAATTAGATAGTTTAAAACAGTGATTTAAAACATGCATGCATAATATCATAAGCAAATTGAAAAGAAACTACATATTCTTATTAGGGTCATTTTACATGTTAATTTTAACGGGTAAAGTGACATGACCTGTTAAGAACCCGTTAAGGTAATGGATGTGACAAGACACGACCTGTTAAGATAACAGGTGTTACACGAAAATTTTCTGACCTCACTCACGACATACCCATTAAGATAATGGCTGAAACTGAAAGCTTCATGACGCACTACTAGTGTTAGGAAGCACATTCAAAAGATGGTGGACATTGCTGGAAAACTCAAAGAGTTACAGGTCCTAATATCTGATTAATTTTTAGTTCATATGGCACTTAGTTTTTTACCTGCCAAGTTTGGACAGCTTAAGGTCTCATACAATACTTAAAAGGAGAAATGGGACATTAATGATCTGATATCTATCTGTGCTCTAAAAGAGGAAAGACAAAAAAATGAGAAGTCTGAAGAAGTGAATTTGGTCCATTCCGGACTACAATATGTGGAAATTCTTATTTCGTCACCTTTATTGATGACTTTCGAGATACTCTTATGTTTATTTAATATCTGAAAAATTTGCTATGATAGAATGTTTTAAAAATTTTCAAAATGAAGTTGAAAAACAGCTTGATAAACATATTAAGATTGTTCGATTCATAGGGATGGTGAGTATTTTGGTAGATACACTGAAGCTGGACAACCAAGAGGAGTCTTTGCCCTGTTTATGGAGAAATCTAGAATTGTAGCTCAGTGCACAACTCTCGGCACACCTTAACAGAACGATGTTGCTGATAGAAGAAATAGGACGCTGAATAAATGATCAGAAGCATGTTTTCTTGGTCCAAATTTCCTATTGTTCTACGGGGAGAAGCATTGAAGATAGCCAACTACATTTTGAACCGAGTCCCAAGTAAGTCGGTGAGTAAAGTTCCCTTTGAAATTTGGATTGGTAGAAAGCCTATCTTTAATCATTTTAGAATATGGGGTTGCAAGGCTAAAGCTAGAATCTATAATCCAAGTGAAAAGAAGTTGGATCCAAGAACAATTAGTTGTCGATTTATTGGCTATGCTGAAAGATCCAAATGCTTTAAATTTTATTGTCCCGATATGTGCACAAGAATCTATGAAACACATAATGCCAAGTTTATAGAAGGTGCATGCATAAAATATGATGTTGTTGAGCAATGCACTTTTGAAGAGATTAATGATAGTGATCATATATCTGTTGCTAACAATGAAATTATTAGTTTGCCACTAGTAGTTTCAAATACACAGATGCAAGTCAACGAATAACCTGCTGATCATGATACAGTTGATCCCCGAATTGTCAATCATGAATAGCAACCCACTTAAACTGATATGGTAGATCATAATGAAGTGATTCCAATCAAAATATCTCAAAGACAAAAGAAGTCTGCAATTCCTTCCAATTATGTAGTGTATTTACAAGAGACAAAATATGATTTTGACTATTCGAGTGATTCAATTACATTTAATCAAGCTATGAACAACGATCAACATGCATTGTGGAAATCCACCATGGAGGAAGAACTTAACTCTATGCAAAGGAATTTAGTTTGAACACTAGTTGAAATAACTTTAGACATCAAGCCCATTGGATGTAAGTGAGTGATAGGAGCATAAATATGCGACTTAGTATGTTTGTTTTCGTGCATTTATGTTCTTAGTTCTTAGTTATGTTAGTAGTTTAAGCCATTTTTGTGTGTTTGTAGGTTCTATGGGCCAAGGATGCAAGAAGATGCATTTTGGAGCACTTTGGAGCATTTTTGGGCCAAGATTGGATGGTGCAAACATGGAGACATGAGGATGGACGAATTTGATGATTCAATGGGCTAGAAATCTACATGTGTGTGTGCAAAGTGTTGGCCTACAACTTCAAACATCATAGCTGCCATGTGATGGCAGAAAATGTGTTTATTGCTAGCTAAATGGATGAAGAACATGCATGTGCAAGTATAAACACCACATGGGCAGCAAGAAGGAAAGAAAACAGCAACACACACACCACATGGGCAGCAAGGAATCAGAAATTAAAGCATGGAAGAGTGGGAAGTGATGATGACAACACAAACACACACACACGGCAATGGAATGGAGTTGGCAGATTTCTACAACTTTGGTAGTGAATGGACAGCAAGGAATGGCAGAAATTGGACCACTATGAGGTGGATTTCTGGTTGGTCTTCCACTTATAACTTTGGGTGGCTTTGGAATGATTGTTTCTAGGTGGAAAGAGCACAAAAACAGCACACACACATGCAAAAACAAAGCTGGCAGCATCCTTTCTTCTTTGCCGTGAGTTGTCATGTCCATTGCCTTGCAATTCTTTTCATTTCCAACCTCTATATAAGCACCATTCAGCCTTCAAGGAAGAAAAACAGAAATTCATACACATTTCCATTAGTTCCAAGGCTTGCAAAGAAGGAGGAGTGCTTGGAGTTGTGCTAGCCATTCCATTGGAGTTGTTGGAGCATTCTAGGTGTATTCTACTTTGTTTCTCTATGTTTAATATCAATTGTTTTTGTTTAATTGCAAGTATGAGGAACTAAACCCTTTAGCTAGGGGGTGATTCGAAACTATGTTTATGCTTGCAATATGAATTGATTACCTTTGGTTGGAATTTCATAAGTTGTGGATTCAATTTGTTTAACCATTTGATTGATAACTTATTTATGTATGTTTATTGAGAGTGCACGCTTAATTTTCATGCATAAATATGACGCTAGAATATAAGTGAGTTTCACCTAATCGTTATGAACTTATATTCACAAGTAGTGGAGGTTGCTTATAAACAATCGCGTTAAATGAATTCTTGGCACTAGTTTCATGCTTTTCATAGTAACGAATGCCTCGTCAACACTTATAGTTTTCATGATGCTTAATGATCTTTGATTGTATCTTTATTGTGCTTTTCACGTAAAGGACTTTTGGAGAATGTTGTGAATTGCGTTGCGCAAACCCATCCAATTCATTAACTTAAGGAGAACTTGACGGTTAATTTAAGCGGACCTAATTAACCTAGGGTGTTAAGTTTCATAATTTATCGAAAGACCAACTGAGAATCGATCTTGTATTGCAAGTGTGACATGTGTGGAGAAGAACCCCTTAAGCTATTCCATCATCCATATTTTTCATCGCATTCATATTTACATTTTGCCCTTAATTATAATCTGTCCATTTAATTTAATCTCGTCAAAAACAACTCAATTCCCCCTCCCCATATTTTGTTAAAGTCTTAGTCGTTCAAATCTATCTTATTTTATGCTTTTAAGTATTTGGAGTCTTTTGAACTTGTTTTGAGTCTTTTGGTTTGTCTTAGTGTTTTAAAAGTTAGTTTTATTTATTTGAGTCAAGTGTTTAGCACCCCTAGTTAATCCCCGGTTAGAACGATCCCTACTTACATCATTACTACAATTGTCACAAATAGGGTTTAATTTGTGTGCTTATATATTTCGCACCAAATTTTGGCGCCGTTGCCGGGGATTAGCAAACTTTGCTAATCCCTTGGTTCTTTTCTTTTTGTTTAGTTTGTTTTTGTTTTAGTTTCTGACTTAGTTTTGTTTTCCTTGTTTTGTGTTACTTTTGATATTTGATTTATTTTTCTTCCTTTGATTTTAGGTACAAATGGAGCGAGACATGGCACTTGCGACCATTCAAGCTCAATTGGCACAGCTCACTGCTCAATTGACTCATAATGCCGAACGGACCACAATGCCAAATGTCCCTACATTTGATGTGCCATATGGGCAAGGTTATCAAAGTCCTCAATTTTATGCAAATGAAGATGTTTGGGGATATCAAGGCCATAACCAATCAAGGGGCAACATATTTTCCAACGCTTACAATTCAGATTGGAGAGGTAATTCAGATTATATGTGGGATGAACCTCAACAATTTCAACAAGGTGGATATTGGCAGCAAGACGAGTTCTATTCAAGACCTATGCAGCCACCACAACATCCCCCACAACAATTCCAATCAAATCAAAGTATGCCCGTGAATTATAATGAAATTCTTGAAGGACTAATTTCTGTGGCGCAGGGTTTACGAAAAGAAGAACAATTGCCGCCATCGGAAGAGTTCTATCAGTGGTCATATGAACCGTCACAGCCACCACAACAATCAACCCAATTCAATTCAGGTACATCCTTGGATAATGATACACTTAATAAGTTACTCACCTCTTTGAATCAGGGAGTAGAAAATCAAAACCAGGAGATGCAAGACCGAGTCAAAAGAGTGGACGAATTGGAAATGCAAGTTGGGCAGATTGTGGAATTCATGGCACAGATTCAAGATCAAAGTGAATTTTCTAACTCAAACATTGCAAATTCAAAGGCAGAAAGTGAGATCGATGAAGCCACCACCTTGGAAGGTGACATGAAGGATGAAGCTGTCCCAGAACCATCCAAACACAGCCCAAACATGGATGAATTGCTGCTGCAAGCAGAAGAGGAGGAGGACGACCTGGGCAGTTTAGAAGAATTCTTGCTGCAAGCTCCTCAAATCCCTATGTCATCCAACTCAGGTGAGGAAGTTCTAAATTCACTTCATTCTAACATTATTCCACCGAATGTCCTTTGTCCTTGCAGGTTTTTTATTCCAATTATCAAAGAGAGTGAAAAAGACATTGTGGAAGCTCTTCCAAAGGTGCAAAGTGATATCCTAATTCTTGGTGCACCAAAACAAGTTCCCGATGGTATTGAAACGTTCAAAGAACCTTGCACACCAAGAAAAGGGATTCAAGAAAATGAAGTGGTTGAAGCATATCAAGAATACATCCAAGAGGCTGTGCATGAGACAATCAAGCCCAAAGCAGTTGAGTTTGATGACACGGGACAAGCCACAACCATCATAGTAAACCTGGCCAAGTTCAAAGTCCCAGAAATGTTCACAAATGTGGTGTTTGTCATTGAGTTTATGTCGGAAAAAGAAAGTAAGCCATCTTCTCCAAATTTAATTTTAACTTATACTAACATGTTTCTGATTTTGATGATTCAGGCACCCACTCTTGAATTTAAACCATTGCCGAATCATTTCAAGTATCACCTCCCATTAAAAGATAAATTCCATGCTTTGGAGCCGAGGGGAGTTTAAAGGAAAGATTCGTCCGGCTAAAGACGTTAAATCAAGCGCTTCTTGGGAGGCAACCCAAGCATTCAACAAAGGGAGACTTTGGAATCGCTAACCAAATCAGATTTGAATTCTTACACCCTTATCTTTACTGCTTTCATTTTGTTTTGTTTAGTTAGTTGTGTTATTTGGTTAATTTCTGTAAGTTTGTGTTATTTAGTTTAAGTGTGGGGGAAGGTTAACCAAAGTCTTTCTACATTAATTTACATATAATTAAAAAAAAAAAAAAAAAAAAAAAAAAAAAAAAAAACATTAAAAGTAAAAATATTTTACAATGATGTGTAAACTAATAGCTTTCATTGGTCGGGTGGTGCTTCAGTAGTAGGCGGGGCTTCAGCAGTCGGCGGGGCCACGGAAGGAGGAGGCGGCAGAGGTTGATCAGTTGGAGCTTCACTACGCGGTGCCGCTCCAGAAGACGAAGGCAGATGTTGTTGGAACAAACCCACAAACCTCCGATGATCAAGTAAAATTTGACCATCGGTGTCCTGCATCTGGTCAATCTTCCTCTTCATGCTGGTGGCATAGCTGTGTGCGAGCTTGTGCAATTCCTTATTCTCATGCTTGAGCCCTTTAATCTCTTGCTTGAGACTCTGTATTTCAGCCACCAAGGATTCAACGTGACGGGTTCGGGCATATAGGCGTTGGGCCATGTTGGATACGGAACCCGCACACTGCACGCTAAGAGCCAGAGACTCCTTAACCGCCAATTCATCAGATCGTCTAGCGAGCAGTCTGTTATCTCTTGGGGTGACAAGGTTCCGGGCCACCACCGCAGCTGTCATATCATTTTTTATCACCGAATCCCCCACGGTAAGGGGACCGGTAGGGGATATGAAGGATGGCCGCCATATGTTGTCTGGTGAAGGCGGAGCTGCCTCTTCACCAATGTTCAAGTCAAAACGACGATCAGAAGGGCCAGACATTTTTCAGAGGTGGTAAAGAAAGAAGAGAGTCGGACTGATCAAGATTAAACAAGTGCAAGAAGGGAGTGTTTACAGGAGGGAGCTCAAGTGTGTTGTGGAACAAAATTAGCGCCTCTATAAAAAGAAGAAATCAGAGAGGCGCTCCTCAGAAATTGAAGAGGCGTCCTCTCGCAAATCGAAGAGTCGGGGCTCCTTTCTCAAAAGCCGGATTCTTTTCTCAAAAGAGGAGTTTCCGTTCTCAAAAGCCGGATTCTTTTCTCAAAAGAGGCGTTCATTTCTTAAAAGTTGGGCTTGCTCAGAAACCACGAGTCGAACCCCGGATTTCGCAAGATCAATTCGTCCAGACGTGTTGTCACCCGTCACACGCAAACTCAGCTCTGCGAAAATCACGGGCAGTCTGTCGAAGTGCCGATTCCAACCATCTGTCTCTCTCTGCCTAGTCAGCATTTGTCACATGCAACTGGCAGCTTTGCGGAAATTACGGGCAGCTTTGTCTGAAAGCGCGTAATTTGTACTATTCATCCATCCACCGGCTGCCGACAATGAGTGAGAGAACAGTTCCGGTTGTGAAGACAAGTCCTATAAGTTTCTACCTTCGCCTTCCACAGCAAAAGCACACTCTCTCATCACACCCTTTCAACACTTCTTCATATCCGAAAATGCATTCCCAAAGAATCCTCTCGAGTCACTCTGTGTTCCTCATTCCTTGGGATACTCCTGCGAACAACCCATTCAAAGCAAAAGTATTTCATATCATAAAGGTTGAAAGCAAGAGTATCTCATATCATGCTTTCTCCATGTCCTTCTCCTTGTCTTTGTTTTCCGACAAGGAGAAAGAGAGCAATCAGCCAGCATTTGGTATCAATCTTCCGATCTGGAGCCAACTGCCTGGAACCCCTTCCTGATTGCTTACCTAGCCTTGCTCTCGAGTACTCATCTTCATCATTTTATGCCTTCTCTTCGTCTACCACATCTGCCTGGGGGACAGTAAGGGAAGTGAAAATGATACCTCGAAGCATGTGGAGACAATTCAGCTAGGGACAAGGAGAAAGAAAGCAAGAGGTGGGCACTTGGAAAGATTGAAGAAAGAAATAAGGACCAACACCTTTCCCTCGTGCCTGCCCGTTGTGCAGAAGAAACAAGCAGAGAAGAATGCAGCTTGCACAATCATCCCAGCGGAAGGAGTCCGAACTGAAGAACTAGAGAGGCTGCCACATCTGCTTGGAGAACAAATAAGGAACTGCAACATCACCAAAGAGCAAAGCTTCGCCGTACAATATCATCAAATCATCACTTGCAAGTAAAAAGCTAAGTGTCACCCCGTTCAAGAGGAAAGCTGTGGAAAGTCAACAAGCACGATCAATGATCACTTATTAGTTCTATTCATTGTCTTTTATCGTGATTTTCAATTTTTCGTTTGCAATTTTTTTTTTTTATATTTTCTTGTGTTACTAAACTGAATTATTTCTTTTCTTTGCAGGACCTTTTGGTTATTTCCACCCTTGAAGTTGATTGCAGAATTTTAGCTTGGGGGGTCATCGCTTGGTTTTACTGCAAACTAGGGAAGTTTTCAGTCCAATTGCTTTATTTTGTTTCTTATTATTTATTTATTTTATTTTTATTTGCATTATAGTGTTTTCTGACAGTGGGGTATAGATTTCATGGGTCCTTTCCCTCCATCTTTTGGTTTCACTTATATCTTGCTAGCTGTTGATTATGTTTCCAAATGGGTGGAAGCCAAAGCCACCCGGACTAACGATTCAAAGGTTGTTGCAGATTTTGTGAAAACTAATATCTTTGCTAGGTTTGGCATGCCTAGAGTTCTCATTAGTGATGGAGGCAACCCATGGAAATAAAGAAGACCTAGGAATTTCTGACTCCAAAACCAGGTGTTTGCGTTCTTTAACCCTCATCTCTGTTGCTTTTACTTGGCCATGTTTATCATGTTTCCTCGTTGTTTGTTTGTTTGCTTTTGTGTGAGTTTATGTTTGAAACATTGAGGACAATGTTAGATATAAGTGTGGGGGGGGTAAACAAGTTGCTGTTGCATGATTTTCGTGGGATTTTATTCACCTATCACTTACAATGTTGTTTCTTGCTGTTTTAAGTGTTTTTAGTGTGTTTTTAAGCATGTTAGTATGTTTTGACATAAAAATCCGAAAATTTGACAAAAATTTGAAAAAAAAAAAATTGTTTTGAAAAAGCCAAAAAGAGTTGTTTTTGTGTGTTTGTTTGTGTCTTAGGGTACCTTCCAACACAAATAATGAGGATTTGGTTTTTAATTGCATGACTGTTAAAGAAAGTTATAAACATGATGGAAGTTTGATATGCTTTTGATTTATGCTTGGTTATAGTTATAGTTTACGAATTCACATGTAATCACAAAGAAAAAAAAAAAATCAGTTTTTGTAACATGCTTGAAGGAAGGAACTCAAACTAACACTACAACCTTGAGAGACTTGAGCCTAATACGTTCTTTGGAGAGTTATTAATCTGTGCATTTTTGTTTTCTAAAGTCGTTGCATGATCTCATCATTCTTTGCCTGGTTGCTATTTAGAAGGCGTTTCATCATTTAGTTCCAAATACTAGAACTTATGCCCGTTCCATTCAAAGCATGACATTGATTTGCATAACACATATTCAAGATGAAGTTGTGTAGTGAACTAGAGCCAAAAAGCTTATCCCGTGCATATTTGTTTAAGTTTAACCCCGTTGAGCCTTGTTTAGCCTGTTTTCTTTGTTAAACCACATTTCCCTTACCTAGCCTAGATTAGGACTATCCTTACCCTTGTTTTTAAAGCATAATGAAGCATGACTTAAAATGAATTCCTTTTGATTGTCCTTATGCAGAAAACAAGTGTGGGGGAATGAGATTTTTGTGTTTAGTGTGCCAAAAGAAAGTAATAAGGCACGGGTTAAAAAAAAAAAAAAAAAAAAAGTTTGAAATAAGTGAGGAAAGGCTCACAAGTGTTGTTTGTTGTAGAAAGGGTCCAAAAAGTTGAAATCGACCCTAAAAAGTTGAATGAATAACCCCATTGTGTTTAAAGTTAGTTGCTGCATTCAAAAGGAATTCTAAGCATCAATTTCATTACTTTGCTTATATTGCTTTAAAAAACGTTTGTTTCCTTACCTTTCATTGTTAGCCAATCACCCCTAACCCCGTTACAACCCTTAACTTCAATCTTGAGTGTTATGTGTTTCAATATGTGGAGTTTGGGATTGGTACGAGCATATGGTATCCCTGGTTCTCGCATCTAAGTAGTAGCATTCCAGTCATGAGATCATATCTATACATGCTTAATAACTCCAGAAATTGCTTTCTTTGCTTTAAACATATGTGAGTGTTCGTTTTCATGTTTACATCAATCTTCTCACATACACCTAGTGTAGGGTGTGTAGTCAGAAATTCAGAGTGAAAATAAGAGTGTATCTTGTAAGGAATTGAGCAAATTCTCTAAGGCATGTTACTACATTCAAAACATCGTTTTAATTGGTTATATGTGAACTAGTATATGGTGACTATGATTAAGTATGTGCTCAAGGGTAGGGAAGGCCAAAATATGTGGTTATGATGATCTTTTGCATGTCATGTTGCATTGAAAATCCCTAAGGTAAATGTTGGAAGGTTTAGGTTTTGTTTTGTTCTTATGTTTTGTTTCTTTGTTTTGCTCGAGGACAAGCAAAAGCTAAGTGTGGGGAAATTTGATAGGAGCATAAATATGCGACTTAGTATGTTTGTTTTCGTGCATTTATGTTCTTAGTTCTTAGTTATGTTAGTAGTTTAAGCCATTTTTGTGTGTTTGTAGGTTCTATGGGCCAAGGATGCAAGAAGATGCATTTTGGAGCACTTTGGAGCATTTTTGGGCCAAGATTGGATGGTGCAAACATGGAGACATGAGGATGGACGAATTTGATGATTCAATGGGCTAGAAATCTACATGTGTGTGTGCAAAGTGTTGGCCTACAACTTCAAACATCATAGCTGCCATGTGATGGCAGAAAATGTGTTTATTGCTAGCTAAATGGATGAAGAACATGCATGTGCAAGTATAAACACCACATGGGCAGCAAGAAGGAAAGAAAACAGCAACACACACACCACATGGGCAGCAAGGAATCAGAAATTAAAGCATGGAAGAGTGGGAAGTGATGATGACAACACAAACACACACACACGGCAATGGAATGGAGTTGGCAGATTTCTACAACTTTGGTAGTGAATGGACAGCAAGGAATGGCAGAAATTGGACCACTATGAGGTGGATTTCTGGTTGGTCTTCCACTTATAACTTTGGGTGGCTTTGGAATGATTGTTTCTAGGTGGAAAGAGCACAAAAACAGCACACACACATGCAAAAACAAAGCTGGCAGCATCCTTTCTTCTTTGCCGTGAGTTGTCATGTCCATTGCCTTGCAATTCTTTTCATTTCCAACCTCTATATAAGCACCATTCAGCCTTCAAGGAAGAAAAACAGAAATTCATACACATTTCCATTAGTTCCAAGGCTTGCAAAGAAGGAGGAGTGCTTGGAGTTGTGCTAGCCATTCCATTGGAGTTGTTGGAGCATTCTAGGTGTATTCTACTTTGTTTCTCTATGTTTAATATCAATTGTTTTTGTTTAATTGCAAGTATGAGGAACTAAACCCTTTAGCTAGGGGGTGATTCGAAACTATGTTTATGCTTGCAATATGAATTGATTACCTTTGGTTGGAATTTCATAAGTTGTGGATTCAATTTGTTTAACCATTTGATTGATAACTTATTTATGTATGTTTATTGAGAGTGCACGCTTAATTTTCATGCATAAATATGACGCTAGAATATAAGTGAGTTTCACCTAATCGTTATGAACTTATATTCACAAGTAGTGGAGGTTGCTTATAAACAATCGCGTTAAATGAATTCTTGGCACTAGTTTCATGCTTTTCATAGTAACGAATGCCTCGTCAACACTTATAGTTTTCATGATGCTTAATGATCTTTGATTGTATCTTTATTGTGCTTTTCACGTAAAGGACTTTTGGAGAATGTTGTGAATTGCGTTGCGCAAACCCATCCAATTCATTAACTTAAGGAGAACTTGACGGTTAATTTAAGCGGACCTAATTAACCTAGGGTGTTAAGTTTCATAATTTATCGAAAGACCAACTGAGAATCGATCTTGTATTGCAAGTGTGACATGTGTGGAGAAGAACCCCTTAAGCTATTCCATCATCCATATTTTTCATCGCATTCATATTTACATTTTGCCCTTAATTATAATCTGTCCATTTAATTTAATCTCGTCAAAAACAACTCAATTCCCCCTCCCCATATTTTGTTAAAGTCTTAGTCGTTCAAATCTATCTTATTTTATGCTTTTAAGTATTTGGAGTCTTTTGAACTTGTTTTGAGTCTTTTGGTTTGTCTTAGTGTTTTAAAAGTTAGTTTTATTTATTTGAGTCAAGTGTTTAGCACCCCTAGTTAATCCCCGGTTAGAACGATCCCTACTTACATCATTACTACAATTGTCACAAATAGGGTTTAATTTGTGTGCTTATATATTTCGCACCAGTGAGTCTTTAAAAACGAGTGAGATTCTCAAGGAAAAGTTGAAAGGCACAAAGTAAGACTGTGGCAAAGGGTTTTACTCAAAGAGAAGGTATTGACTTCACTGATACTTTTTCTCCAATTTCTTCCAAGGATTCTATGAAAGACATTATGGCTCTTACTGCATTTGTTCTTAAACTTCACCAGATGGACATCAAGACCAATTTTCTTAATGAGGATTTAGATGAAAATGTCTACATGCAACAACATCTAGGATTTGTTGAAAGGGGAAAGAATCTATGGTATGTAAGCTCAACAAATCAATTTATGGTCTAAAACAAGCTTCAGATAATGGTTTATCAAATTTGATTAGATCATTACATCTTTTAGCATTATGGAAAACAAGCTAGATGATTGTGTTTATCTCAAAGTCAGTGGTTCCAAATTCCTTTTTTTGTATTTTATGTTGAAGATATCTTATTGGCAAGTTTAGACTTGCAATTACTGATGAATACCAAGAAGATGTTGTCTAGCAGTTTTGAAATGAAGGACTTAGGGAAGCTCATTTTGTCCTAGGAATCGAAATAATAAGAGACAGAATGAGACATCTTCTGGAATTATCACAAAAGAATTACATTGATAGAATTCTCAAAATGTTTAACATGGAGAATTGTACAAATGGTGAGTTGCCCATAGGAAAATGAGATAAACTAAACAAGTATCAAATGTCCCTGCAAATGATTTGGAGAAGGAAAAGATGAAAGATAAACCATATTTGTCACTTGTGTGAAGCCTAATGTATGCTCAAGTTTGTACTAGACCAGACTTAGCGTTTGTTGTTAGCGTACTTGAAAATTTTCAATCAAATCTTGGAGAGCCTCATTGGATAGCTGCTAAAAATGTGCTCATCTATTTGAAAAGAAGAAAGGCCTACATGTTGGTATATAGCAAAATGGAAAATCTTGAAATGGTTGCATACTCGGACTCGGATCTTGTTGGCTGTACATATGATAGAAAGTTGACCAATGGCTTTATTTTCCTTTTGGCTGCAAGAGCAGTTTCTTGAAAAAGTGCTAAGCAAGGATGTGCTGCTACTTTGACAATGCAGGCAGAGTTCATTGCTTGCCATGTAACATCTAAACAAGCATTTTGGCTCAAAAATCTTGTGACTGCTATGAAGGTTGTTGATTTGATTCAAATGCCTATGAAGATTTATTGTGACAACAAAGCAGTTGTGCTCTTTTCGAAGAACAATAAGAAAACCTTAGCTGCATTGATGGATACAAAGTATTTGTCGCTAAGAGATGAAGTGAGGAAATGGATTATTGAAATTGAGCACATCGACACTAATTTGATGGTTGCCGATCCATTAACACAACCTTTGCCTAAGGGAGTATTCAAGAATCATGTGTCGAAGATAGGAGTAGTTGAATCTTTTGATGATCTTCATTAGTGGGAGTAAATTATTACTTTTATTTGCATATGATAAACTTATTTGGTTGTTTTTTCATATTATGCCTTGATTGTTCAATGATTTCTAGTTTATGCTGCTAATAAACTCCTTACTTCCATTCATTAGGATTAAGTTTTGTCAACATATCTTGTCCACTTCTTTGTTGATATCCTCTCAATTATGTTTCATGTTGTGATTAAATGTTTGCTCATTCGGTAAAGAGCTATATTTACTGATACTGCACTAAACAAGTTTTTTAAGTAAACTTGAAGTCTGGACCAATTATGTGGGAGTATTAAGATATGACACTTCCAATACTACATTATTTGGCAAGTAGCTTTGTGATTAGCTGAGTTAAGCTTCGGTGATTATAAAGTAATGATGCAGCTGATATGCATCAACATTTCTATAGTTCTGGGTTTGATTTAGTAATTACATCTATGTTTAAGTTGATAATCTTGTTATATAAACTCAATGAACACCGTTAACTTGATACTATATAGTTCAATACTATGTGATTATGTATACTCAAGTGGGAAAATGTAAGGATTTGAGTAGGCATAATCATTATTTCGATAGAAATGTATTGATTAACTTAATAGAGTTTTGTAACGGTAGGTTATATGAAACATTCAAAACAATAATGTAGTGGACTTATTGCAGTTACTTATAAGTTATTGAGATACCTATTGTTTTCCTAATTGGTGGATATCAATAGGCTTATGTGACTATAAAAAGGTTGGTCCATGCTCTCCAAATACAAGCTTAATAATGTGCTAAGTCTTATTGAAAGCATAAGCATTCAGTTTTGTGAGAGTAGAAGACTATCTTTATTTCGGGCATCATGTCTTCTTCATTCTCAAGTGTGTCTACTTTTTGTGTGTTAGTATTGACTCTGGTTAATTGTGATGCTATATGTTAGTTGGTAATTATGTATGTAAGCTATTATTACATTATGAGCTTATCAACTTTTTTATAGGTATCCTAATTGCAAGGAACTATTTGTTCTAGTTATGGTTTCTGTCGTATGCTTTGCTATACTTGGAATACATCGTAGGAGATGAAAGTAAAAGAGATGACTTATCTTTCATAGATTCTAGGTCATTTTGCTGCTTTTATGGCGGTGAATGATAGTGCTTCCAGTTGTATGCTGATTCTGCTACACTCATTTTAGGTTTTTTTAGCCAAAATGACCTCTGAGATTTGCATAACGCATCACCTTGGTCCTTGATATTGAAAATCAATAGAAATGGTCCCTGAGATTGTCCACCATCCATTATTTTGATCATTCTGTTAAAAACTCCGTTAAGTGTCCTGGAGCTTTTGACCAGAAGTTTGGGTAATTTTCAAAACTTCATAACTTAATCGTTTCTTAATCAAATTCAACCCATAGTATATCAAAATGAAGATAGGAAAGTGTAGAACAAGATGATACCTATTTGGAAGCCCAATGGTTGCCCTAGATGGCCAGAAATTAGCCTGAAAAGTGACTGGTCTGCGGGAAAACTGGAAAACTCGTAGGAAACTGGGTAAACTTTAAACGTTCATAACTTCTTCAATACTCAACGAACTCGAGTAATTCAAAAACGAAAATCATACTTCTCAATGAGACGAAGAGAATGGTACCTTTCTTGACAGCTAATTCGTCGTGGTTTGGCTGGAAAACGGCTCAAAATTGTCTATCTTGGTCTCTAGCTAGCTATTTTTTGAGCCGTTTTCTGGCCAAACCACGGTGAGTTAGCCATCAAGAAATGTACCATTCCCTTCGTCTCATCGAGAAGTATGATTTTTGTTTTTGAATAACTCAAATTGAGTATTGAAGAAGTTATGAACGTTAAAAGTTTACCCAGTTTCCGGCGAGTTTTCCAATTTTCCAGCAGACCAGTCACATTTCAGGCCATCTCCGGTAACCATTGGGCTTCCAAATAGGTATAATCTTTTTCTACACTTTCCTATTTTCATTTTGATATATTATGGGTCGAATTTGGTTAAGAAACGACGGAGTTACGAAGCTTTGAAAATTGCCCAAACTTTCAGCCAAGAGCTCCGGAACAATTAACGAAGTTTTTAACGGAAAGACCAAAATAATGGATGGTGAACAATCTCAAGAACCATTTCTATTGATTTTCAATCTTAGGGACCAAAGCGATGTGTTATGCAAATCTCAGGGACCATTTTGGCTAAAAAGCCTTTCTTTTAACATTGTTTTAAAAATCCTTGTGCGCTAGGCAGCTGGCCATCGCCCCGATTAGTTCCTAGGCATTTGAAAATTAAGAAAATGTGCCTAGACCCGCTTAGGCGTCTGCCTAGCCTGCTTAAACCCACATAGGCACCCACCTAGGTCGCGACTCTCACTTAAACATAAAATCAATAGCTTTCATTTTGCATTTTATTTTTTCAATAAAATGTAAGAGCGTGGGTGGCTATTTAATCATTATTAGTGTCTTGGGCTGCAAACTCAACAATGATTAAAGATGGCACTATTTGGGTTAATATTTGAACTTTGGACTTAAAGGAAGTAAAGCCCAAAAAGAACTAACGTGATGAGACTTGTCCGAGGCTCAGCACCAAGCCCAGCCATCCATCTCAAGATAGTGTGATGGCTCCTTATTAATGCAAAGGCTATGTGCTCACAAGAGAAGTGACAACCGATGGAAATCAACCTATTCTCAGCCCAAAAACACTTTCTAATGGCAGAACATGTAAAAAAAGATGATGACTCATTGAAGTGCGTTCGGGCAAAGCCTGTAATAGCCAAGACAAAATGCCTATAAAAAAGGGGATATAGGAACCAGAGACAAGGACACTCAACCAATCAAACAAACAAGCATACAGACTCTGCTCTCAAGCCAGATTTGCATTAAAAGCTGTAATCAGCCTAGATCTTAGTCATTTTCAGGATCATCCCTTATAAAAAGCTATTTTTTGTCTAGTTTAGAAGCTCTGCTGTCACCCCTAGTGGCGTAGTATCGATTCCCTTGCCCGATTCTCTTTGTCTTGTCTTTCAATTAATAGATCTAGTGTCATGATGTATTCTCCATTATGTATTCAACTCATTTCCAGTCATTTGATGATTAAAAGTTCCATTAGTTCTCAGATCTGGTTCACTTAGTGATTTTATTGTCATAAAAGATTGAATGGGAACTATACCAATGGCTTAGTCAGATATGGACTTCCACCATTTAAAAACATACAAGATAACAAGCTAAAAGTCCTTGATCTCAAGGCACAGAAAAGAACTTAATGTAGACTTAACCCATCTACGACAATCCTTTGATAACAAGAAGTCAGAATAACTTGGGGCGCAAGTAATCGACTTAAACACATTTGTTTTACATCTGCCATACTGAGATGGCAGTGGCACACTTAAACACTTAGTTAGTTTTGACTGCGAGCTTCAATGCCTACACCTAAGGCCCCACAAAGGCACATTTCAGAACTAACTCTGTCCTCCTCTTGTAGCTTCTCAACAAGTAGGAGATCGACAACCAACCAAAGTACCAACTCCTCGGGGAGTTGTGTGCTCGAGTCAAGGACCCTCTCCAGCGAAATTCCTGCCTGAACATGATGATGATTGCACCAAGGAGGATCCATTATCGCAGGAGGGTTTCCAGAAACTAGCCATGCCCTTATCTTATTCTAAACAACATCACTCGAAGCTTGTTTGCTACGTAACTAAGGAACTAATGGACACAGAGAACCCACCCCAAGTCTTGCCCAACGGCTATGCCTACAGCTTTAAGGTTCGCGTGCATTTTGCGAGTGCTTAATGTTCTTGGTTATTAGTCTTGAAATATTCTTCTTTGAACTGGGTTTATGTGTTGGCGGCTGGTTCTTGAAGAAATGGCAAGGAAGAATGATGGTAAGATTACTTGTCCAAGGACGGACTTGATCTGCAGTTACACAGATCTGGTGAAGGCATATATATCGTAAATCTACATGCCGTGATCTGTTCAGTCATTAAGGTTTGTTATTAATTTATACCGGGATTTGTAACTGTTATAATGTCCTTTGCTATCTGTACATAAATCCTCCCCTGCCATATTGCGTTCCGTTAATAAGAACTATGCCCTGGTATCAATCCTCTTACTCTGTATTCCTCTTGGGTTACGTTACGTTTCACCCTTCATTTTCAAGTTAAATTTCTTAGCACTGAATTAAATTATTTGGCATTCGTTCATCTGAAAAACCAAGTCAGAATTTTACATTTACCATTTCTGTATCACCTCTAGTAGAGATAGGATCAGCTAATACAAGTACGTCTCATTTTTATTAGAAAGGTTGTACAAATATTTTATACAAAACGTGATAAGTGTAGAATTCTTGTTTCAAGATATAGAATGATAAGTTGCAAAGTATACTTCAGTTATAGTAAATTTTTATGCACAATCTGTACAAGTATTTTATGATCACGTTGAGATGTTCAAATAGTAGTTATTTTAACAGCAAACTTTACATGAGTGATGAATTGCCCTGGTGGTCAGTGCAAGACATATTCTGAAATCACAATAACAAAACATTAGGATCACAATTTTAATAATGTTTTATTAATCATTGTGCTTAAATTGTGTTTGTGTCTTAATGTTTTGTGACCATTAGGATGTTTAGATAAATAATTGGATGCAATTTCTGTTGGAATGTCACCGTGAAATTGAGGAATGCTTCTTGTGGCTAATAATTATATGTTCACTTAGGGCGAATGCCACACATTAATGGTTGCATGGTTTTTCAAAGATTTTTCATCAAGCGTAATGAGTTATGTATGTTTACATTTAATCTGAATGCCAAAGACGAATTGTATGTTTGATATACGTTCTAACTTGAATACCACAAGTAGAATATGCATAAGGAAAACCTAACCTACAAAGTTACATATGTAATTCGTAAGTAATTTGTAAAACTACGTAAGATTGTTTGCGGTGACGGCTAAACCTTAGTACCTTTTACCTTTGTTTTTGCCAAAGCAATTTACTTTTCTTTTTTATTCTTTTTTGAAAAAACTGGATACATAACCAGGAAAATAGAAAGCCGAAAGGAAACGGCAACAACAACTCAAAAAAGGGCGAGGGCATACAAAGACGCCGCCAACGAAGGCACCAACGTCGACCCCCACCCTCAAAAGCCAAAAATAACCTACAGAGGACATGGTAGCCCATCTTTATTTAAAATTCTAACAAATGAAGATGGGGTTTTTTCAACCCAAACATAGTCGCTTATCTCTGTAAACTGGAATGACGCAACAAAATCAGCACTTCATTCTCTGATCTCAGGACCCAAGACCAGGTGCAAATGGATAATGAATTACATATATCCATTATCCGAGACAAGAGTATGTCTCCCAGGGAGCATTCTCCAGACTACCCAACAAGCAATTGAATAGATATTTACAGTCAGATTCAATAACTACCTGGGATATACCATGATGTTGGGCTAGCAAACAGCCCTCCAAAATCGCCAAAGCCTCAGCAGCATACACACTGGGCATCACAATCTCCTGCCTTCCTACCGCGAGACACCTACCCGCGTGATCCCTCATTAACACACCAACAGCGCGAGACACCTACCCGCGTGATCCCTCATTAACACACCAACAGCTCCACTCCCACAACCGGTCGTCCAACTAGCGTCAACAATTATTTTCAACAAGTGTGGGGGAGGAGGGGTCCACGATTGACTGTGAGCTGGGGTCCGAGGACCTGGGACCGAAGGGGTATGGACCAGGGCTTTGGCCTTAAAAAACATCTCCATTTGACCAACAATGCACTACAAGAAAAATGAGTTTTGGGTACAAAATAAAGGGCACAATTAAGAAGGTGTTGACCCTAAAAACTACCAAGCCTACGTGGCGCGCAGGCCGAGTAATCTATAAGCTAACTACGTCCTTCGGTGAATGCGGGGCGTGCCAACTCGTTGGCCGATGAGTAAAATTTGTTGATGTTGCGTTGGGTGCGCTGCTGACTTCTTGATCTTGCGATTGTGGCCGAGGAAGGAACACGTCTCGGCCTTCGGGTTCTAGAGCCTGAAGACAAGGCTGCTAACTTAGCGAAATTCAATATCCAATTCGGCTCCCAATGTGCCGAATATAGTAACTCGTAACACCTCACTTCGCCGAGAAGACTGATGAGATGACCTCGACTAATAAGGATTCAAAAATCCTTCTCGACCGAGACTTGGATAGGTAATCAACCGTCCTCGCCGCAGTGCTGTTGATGCCAACGGAAGATGCTGCGAGATCGACTGATTCTACGGTGACAGAGCTATCTATGCCAACTTAAGATATCACCGGTTGCTTTCATAGTGCTGTTGATGCCAACGGAAGATGTGTCAGCGAAAAGAGAAAATAAAAAATCTCAGTTGTTGAGAAAGTTTGCGCAGGGCAGTTGTGTGTTGAATTGGAGGTCCTCTTCCGTTGCCATTGCATCTGTATTTATAGGACTGATGTACTTACTTGGCACGGCCTGATTCTCGAGTAGAGTCCTATTTGAAATTCCCATATTTGACGTGACTTGATCTTTAAAGGATTTGATCTTTGGTGACGTGGCTTCACCACTTGCTTTCCTCCATCCATCTTCACGGAACCAACCCAAGAAATAAGCATTAAAAACCTAGCCTACCTTATCATCACATCACCAAAAAGACCTACGTTCCTAGGCTTCCTTTAAATGAATATTAAATTCATTTTATCTCATAATTTCATCCCATCCATGCATCATGCATGCATCTCAACAAACCATCTTGATCGATTCCGAGCTACGTGCTCAACAACATTTATCCACCATTTATCACCCACTTTTAAATGGATAATAACAATAAAATACTCCGATGCTCTAATCTACCACACGTTTAAATCCCAAGAACCCCAAATTAAATTGAACTGTACTGCTCACTTTGAAGATATAATTTGCACCTCATCTTGTACAAGAAAATATCAATATAATTTACAAGATAATATCATGATTAAAACCACAATATATCCTTTAATTATCTTAACAATTATGCCATTCAACGGTTGAGAACTATGTTTATCAACAACCTTGATTGCACGGGCCGATGGTGTAAATTTGGGTCCAAACAGAAGGTTGTGTCTGTTTAACCATAAAAAAGCTTAAACAGTTCCCATTCCATAGAGGGCACCATCTATTGTGCCCAATGTTAAAAAAAAGACACAAAACAGTAATGGGCACTGAAATCGTGCCGAGTGGGGTCAAATGATAACTTTTTTACTGAAGATGGGCACAAAAAACTTTTTGCGTCTATGAAAATTGTTTGTCAACAACACTTTATGTGTTTTTTTCGTTTGTCTTGACCTCTAGCAGACCAAAAAATTAAATTTATAAAATTGTGGTAAATAATGGTATGGAGCTGTTTATTACTGTGCAGTGTTATAGCCTCAAAATATGTTAGCAATACTGTTGTTCAAAATCGTTTTTTGCGACAACCAAACCTCAGATTTGTCACTTACAAGTAAATAAGAATACCACTATACCGTAGTACTAAGTGACATGTTTTAGATTTACAATGGATCATTTCCATATGCAATGAATGTTTGTTAGATTCGTATCTTTTTGAACTGCTTTCTAGATTGTTAGCAGGTTTGTTTTGATACTTGGTGATATGGTTTTTGACATTATCGTAAGTGTTTATTATTTTTTACTGTATTTAAAGTCCTTACTGTAGTGACACATAACCAACAATTGTGCCCGTAGGGTCATCGGTCTCTGCACAAAAGTTAATTGGTCTTCAGATATACAAATGAGTTAATAATTATAAATTCCCTTTTTTTGACACAAATCTTAGAAATTGTGTCCAGTAAATTTTAATAAATAAGAAATCACTATACGTCCCATTGGGTCTTCAGATAGACAATATATCTTAATAATTAAAAATTATTTTTTATGACACAAATGTTCAAAATTGTGTCTAGTAAATATTAATAAATAATAAATCACTCTATAGCAAAAGAATATGTTGGCACAATTATGGATTTGTGCCTTTCTTCTTTGGTGGCTTTAATGTCAGCAATAGAATTTTTTTATTAATTTGCAATGACACTATAATTGTAATTGTGTCCTACAATTTAATATATTTAAAGTAAAGGTAGAATTTTTGTGCCCTTTGTTTAAAATAATGTTTTAAACAAAAAGCTTTCCTTAATCTTCTTCACGCCTCACTCTCTCCTTATTTCCTTCATTCCGCATCTGTGTTTCCCCATTCAAAGTTTTCAAACCTAGCCTCTCTTCAATTCCTCCGCCTCTCCTTTCTCTTTGGCTCTCCCTTTCCTAATCGAATCGAGCTTCTCTTCAACCCTAGGCTCTCTCCCTCTATATTTTCCCCAAATTTTACTATTTCCTTTTCTCTCTGTCTCTCTCGCCTCTCATCTCAATTCTCATTGATATGTCCTACTGTTGGTTTTTTTAATAAATACTTTTCCTCTCTTCGTAATGTTTTTGGTTTTCCTTGAGCTTATAAAGTTTAACAGAACAAACAACTCATGAGAATACATTGGTGGCAATTTCTGTGCTTGCAGTTAGTTTGGGAAGGACTTGGGCTTGGAGGGGGAGCTGCTGTTGGAAACTGGAACATGTATATTGATTTTCATGAAAAGCTCATGTCTTTGTTTGCAATTTTAACCAAAGTTTGATGCTTCTCTAACTTCATTTTCTATATTATTGGCGCTCTAGGGAGAATGATAAGAATAAAGTTCTTCTTGGATTAGGCGGTGTGTTGGAAATTCAAATTAAAAGCCATGTGATCTGTCCATGTGATGCTAGTCTTTCTTTCAAGGTTGTATCCAGCAAACATTCCTCCATCTGTTAACCGAAAGCTGTTGAAAGACAGCAGCTGTGTGCTGCCATGTGATGTGTTAGCCGAAAGAGTGTTGATTGCAAGCTGGAAAGACAGCTGCATATGTGTGCTAGACTGTCCAAAATTCCTGCATGTGTTTTAAAGGGTGTAAAGATGTTAAACACCCCATTCATTGCATGTGTTGTTGCATTGTTTATTCATTTCAGTTTTGTATAAATAGGCTATCTTGCTAAGCCTTATAGCATCCCATCCGAATCCCATTTCCCATTCTCATTTTCAGCTTGTAAGCTATTGATTTTTGTAAAACTCTCTTTTAATATATCAAAGTGTTTGCTTGTTTGTCATTCAATTTTGTGCAACACAGAAGAAGCTTGCTTCTTCATTTACTTATTCCTTTTCGTTTGTCCAATTTTATTGAGAGAGAAAGTGAGAGGTATGATAGAGTTTGTAAACTTATCACCCACATATTTTGGTATTGAGTTAGTAAAACTTTTCAATACCAACAGTTGGTATCAGAGCCAGAATACCATTCTGGCAGGTGCAGCAGTTATGGCATCCAACTTAGTGCAGCTCCAAGTTCCCACATTGAAGAAAGAAAATTATGAAAGATGGTGCATCCAATTCAAAGCATTGTTTGGATCACAAGAGCTATGGGAAGTTGTCAGTAATGGGTATGTTGTACCCACTACCGAGCAAGAAGCCACATATACTGCAGATCAAAGGAACACTCTCAAGGATTTACGAAAGAAGGACCAGAAGGCGTTGTATCTTCTCTATCAAGGATTAGAAGATTCAACGTTCGAGAAGGTTGCAGAAGCAACAACGAGCAAGCAAGTGTGAGACACACTCAGTACAATCTACAAAGGAGTAGATCGAGTCAAGAAAGTGAGGTTACAGTCACTTCGAGCAGATTTTGAAACTGCTCACATGAATGAAGGGGAGAGCATCTCCGACTATCACTCAAGGCTCATTGTGATAGTAAATCAGATGAGGAGAAATGGCGAGAGACTCGATGAAGTACGAGTTGTGGAGAAGATACTCCGGTCACTCACATCTAAGTTTGAGCATGTGGTGACTGCCATTGAGGAATCCAAGGATTTGGAGGCGATGAGCGCAGAGGAGCTACTAGGATCCCTCCTAGTTCACGAGCAACGCATTCAGAAGAATGCAAGCCCCACAACGCTAGAGCAAGCTTTGGAGTCAAAGTTGAATATTGACAAACCAAATGGAGGTCGTGGGCAGTGGAACTCATGTCGTGGGAGTTCATCCAACCGTAGCCGAGGACGAGCCCGAGGAAGAGGTCGAGGCTATGCACAAAATCGAGGTTAGTCTCAGGAGTGGAGATCTACTCGAGGAAAGGCGCATATCCAGTGTCACAACTGTAAGCAATATGGACACTATGCCAATGAATGTTCACATAAAAATGGTGAGCATGTCAACATGGCAGAATCAAGTGGAAATACTGATGAAGAACTTACAGTCTTGCTAGCACACCATGATTCCAGTAGCCAACAAGATGTTTGGTATTTGGACTCTGGTGCAAGCAATCACATGTGTGGAAAGAAGGAGTTTTTTGCTGAACTCAAAGATGGGGCCTATGGATCTGTAAGTCTTGGTGACTCCTCAAAGTTGCCAGTTGAAGGCAAAGGGAAGATCAAAATCATCCAGAAGGATGGTAGAGAAGAATACATCTCCGATACCTACTACATACCAGGTATGAAGAGCAACATTCTGAGCATTGGTCAACTGCTCCAGAAAGGGTACATTATACATATGGAGAACATGCTTCTCACTCTCAGGAATGCAAGGAGAAAGCTTATTGCACGTGTTCGAATGTCAAAGAACCGGATGTTCCCGTTGAATTTGAACACAAAGATTGGAAGCTGCAACATCGGTGTAATGGAAGATGAGTCATGGAAATGGCATCTTCGATTTGGCCATCTTCATTTCAATGGCCTAAAGTTGCTGTCAAGTGGAGGAATGGTTCATGGTCTACCCCAAATTGAAGCCACACGCCAAGTATGTGAAGGTTGTGTGCTTGGCAAGCAAGCACGACTATCGTTCCCTGTTGGTGATACATGGAGAGCAAAGGCACCACTGCAGTTGGTGCACACAGATATATGTGGTCCATTGGATCCCATGTCTTATGGAGGTAATAGGTATTTTATTACTTTCATTGATGATTTCAGTAGGAAGACTTGGGTTTATTTTCTCAAGGAGAAGTCGGCTGCCTTAAAAATCTTCAAGGAGTTCAAGGCACTCACAGAGGCTGAAAGCAACCACAAGCTTGTGGCTGTGAGATCAGATAGAGGTGGAGAGTACACCTCTAATGCTTTCCAAGCATACTGCAAGGAGCAAGGAAATAGGCATCAACTTACTACTGCCTATACCCCACAACAAAATGGGATAGCCGAAAGAAAGAATCGAACCATCATTGACATGACAAGGTCCATGCTTAAGGAGAAGAATTTGCCAAAAGAATTGTGGGCAGAAGCTGTAGCTTGTTCGATTTATTTGTTGAATCGATGTCCAACAAAGAGTGTCAAGATGATGACACCACAAGAAGCTTAGAGTGGATACAAGCCGAGTGTTGCACACCTAAGAGTTTTTGGGTGTGTGGCATATGCTCAAGTTCCAGAAGCCAAGAGAAGGAAGCTTGATGATCGAGGTGAAAAGTGTGTGTTTGTGGGCTATAGTGAAGAGTCCAAGGCATACAAGCTCTACAACCCACTAATTGGAAAACTAGTGGTTAGTAGAGATGTCATCTTCAGTGAGGAAGAGGCATGGAAGTGGAACAACAAAGAAGTCAGTAAAGAGAAGATCGTCTCCACTAATTTTAAAGAACCAGAAGTTGTACCACCTGTTGAGCAACAACCTGCTCAAACAACCACAACAACTCCATTGCACAGAACTGCAAGGAGTGGTCCTACATCTAGTGAAGAAAGCAGCTCCTCAACTCCAGTGAGGCTAAGAAGTCTCACCGAAATATATGGACAAGAAGAAGAAGAAGAAACCAACTTTTTCTGCTTGTATGCAGACCACGAGCCTCTCTCATTCAATGAAGCTGTGGAAGAAGATTGTTGGAAGAAAGCCATGGAAGAAGAGATCCATGCCATCGAGAAGAATGACACTTGGGAGTTGACAAAGCTCCCACCAAACAGAAGGCTATTGGTGTCAAGTGGGTGTACAAGATCAAACGCACTGCAGACGGGAGAGTGGATAGATACAAATCAAGGCTTGTAGCAAAGGGCTACAAACAGAAGTATGGAGTGGACTATGATGAAGTCTATGCTCCAGTTGCAAGACTTGACACGGTAAGATTGCTAATCTCTCTTGCCGCTCATCATAAATGGAAAATGTATCAACTAGATGTCAAGTCAGCCTTCCTTAATGGAGTACTTGAGGAAGAAGTGTACGTGGAACAACCAGAAGGCTTCCAAGTACAAGGAGAAGAAGATAAGGTGTATCGTTTGAAGAAGGCTTTGTATGGCCTCAAGCAAGCACCACGAGCTTGGAACTCAAGGATTGACAACTACCTTCACCAAAATGGATTTCAGAAATGTCCATACGAGCATTCAGTTTACATGAAGAATGGTGCAAAAGGGGAGTTCTTAATTATTTGTCTCTATGTAGATGACTTGTTGTTTACAGGAAACAATGAAGCAATGTTCTGTGAGTTCAAGAAATCCATGTTCAGTGAATTCGAGATGACTGACAATGGATTAATGTCATACTTTCTTGGCATAGAGGTGAAGCAAGAAAGTGACGGTATCTACATCTCTCAACAAAAGTACATGAGAGATATATTGGAGAAATTCAATATGGATAAGTGCAATATTGTCAACACTCCAGTTGCAACTGGATTGAAGCTGTCCAAGGAAGGAGAAGGTGAGTTTGTAAACTCAACCGTGTACAAAAGCTTGGTTGGAAGTCTAAGGTACCTTACAATCACAAGACCTGATATAGTTTATGGTGTTGGACTCGTGAGTCGGTACATGGAAACACCAAGGGAGTCTCATTGGCTGGCTGCCAAGAGAATCTTGAGGTACATAAGAGGTACTCTAAACTATGGTCTGTTTTATAATTTTGGTGAAGATGCAAAATTATTTGGTTATTCAGATAGTGATTGGGGAGGTGACCAAGATGAAAGGAAAAGCACAACTGGCTATGTGTTTTTTCTAGGATCAACAACTTTCTCATGGACTTCAAAGAAGCAATCAATTGTTGCTTTGTCATCGTGTGAAGCCGAGTACGTTGCTGTAGCCTCAACCGTGTGTGAGGCAATTTGGTTAAGAAATCTATTGAAGTCAGTGTGTCATCCACAAGTGGAACCGACTGTGATTCATGTGGATAACATCTCAGCTATCAAGCTTGCTAGGAATCCAGTCCAACATGGAATGAGCAAGCATATTGATACCAGGTTCCATTTTCTGAGGGACCATGTGAAGCAAAAGACAATCGAACTTGTCTATTGTCACACCAAAGAACAAGTGGCTGACATCTTCACAAAGCCCCTACCAGTTGAATCATTCCGACTACTACGTGAAATGCTAGGCATGAAGGCGTTTTAATTTGAGGGGGCATGTTGGAAATTCAAATTAAAAGCCATGTGATCTGTCCATGTGATGCTAGTCTTTCTTTCAAGGTTGTATCCAGCAAACATTCCTCCATCTGTTAACCGAAAGCTGTTGAAAGACAGCAGCTGTGTGCTGCCATGTGATGTGTTAGCCGAAAGAGTGTTGATTGCAAGCTGGAAAGACAGCTGCATATGTGTGCTAGACTGTCCAAAATTCCTGCATGTGTTTTAAAGGGTGTAAAGATGTTAAACACCCCATTCATTGCATGTGTTGTTGCATTGTTTATTCATTTCAGTTTTGTATAAATAGGCTATCTTGCTAAGCCTTATAGCATCCCATCCGAATCCCATTTCCCATTCTCATTTTCAGCTTGTAAGCTATTGATTTTTGTAAAACTCTCTTTTAATATATCAAAGTGTTTGCTTGTTTGTCATTCAGTTTTGTGCAACACAGAAGAAGCTTGCTTCTTCATTTACTTATTCCTTTTCGTTTGTCCAATTTGATTGAGAGAGAAAGTGAGAGGTGTGATAGAGTTTGTAAACTTATCACCCATATATTTTGGTATTGAGTTAGTAAACTTCTCAATACCAACACGGTGGACATTATGCTCCTCAGATATTGCTCTTTAAGTTATAGTCACTTTACATTTCATCCATTTTCTTTCAAATATATAGCATTGTTTTCTTAGTGGCAATGTGGCATGGCATCCGGCTTTATTGTTTGTTTCCTTCTGTGTGCGGTTTGAAGCATAACTTATTAACTGTGAACTGAACCTCTTCATTTTGATTGATCGTGTCAAAGTAAATATGGTAAATAAGTCTGCTATAAACGAATGGGATTACCAGACTATAGATGATACTTTCTTCATCCTGTTCGGAACTTCTGGCTTGATCTCCTTCCTCCTTCCTTTTCTACGTCTCTGCAGCTTCTGCAACACCCATAAGTCCTACATTACCCTCCCAGCCCCTTCTTTCTTCCTCTTCCATCTCTATCAAATGAACTGGCATTGGTAGTACTTTGATATGTTGTTGTCAAATTGCTCTTGTACTGGAAGTGGCAAATGATTTATTTGTTCAAGTCTCTTCCAAATTTTCTCCTAATCTTCCCCTCATAGTTAATTTTATTTCCAACTAGCTTTTGTATGCTCTCGTCAAATTGCTTGATATGATGCTGTTAATTTCCAACTAGTTTTCAGCTTTGGCAAACTGTATGTAAGCTGTAAGAAAGCCAATATTTAGCAATTGTAAGAATCCAGCTACAATTCATTGTTGTGACTTATGAAATTCCTATTACCGTACTCTTTCTAAGGGTGTTGATATTAGATCTATTCATTTGTTTCCTTAATTTGAGTTTTATTTTTAATGGGTTAAACAAATAATGATGAGAATTGAATTTTTAAGTGAAGTACTTATATGGCGTGTTTGTGGTGTTATAGGAAGCATGGTCTAAGATAAATTTGTAGAACTTTGAAAGGAGGATGGATTAAGCGTTTATGGTTTTTGTAATTCCAAATTTCAAATTTGTTTTATTCTATTTCTGAATATGTAGTTTTAACAATTTTGAGGGTACAATGCATGTTAATTCTAAGAAGAGGAGATTTGAATCTGTAAAGTGCAGGTCTCCAACTGCTCCGCTCTCTCAATGTAAGTACATCCTTGCATATCTTTATTTCCTCAATTATATTTGACTTTGTTATGTTGAGTTCCCAAATTAAAAATCTTATACAATCTTTTTGTAGCTTTATAAAGTTTGGAATTTTCTTGATATGTGCTTACATGGTGCTTAACATGGTTTGTGCTTACTTTCCGTTTCATGGTTGTAGGCTGTTTTCATATTATGAAAATTTAAATTTTTGCATTTCCTCAATTCAGTTTTAGTTTTTTAAATTTTGATTTTTTTTATATTTAATTCTTGTTGGCACAATTATAATATAGGTGTCAATATGGCTGGAAAAGGTCTTCTAATAAAGTTGTTAGAAACAGGCACAAATAGTGGTCCATTTGTGCCGCCTCTTTGAGCATAAAGCATCCTATTGTGTGCTATCAACAATGGTGATGCTCACAAACACAAAGATAGTAGCTGCACTGTTGCTATTGGTATACGAGCACAATTGTTGGTGCTTTTTGGCCTTAAAAAGCACATATAATTTATTGTGCTCATTTTTTTTGTAGTGATGGCATGAATATTCCGTAAAGGGGATGGGGGCTTTTTCTCAAAAATTGACTTACATCGATCCTTCCATATGTGCCAGCATGTAAAAGCTACAATTGTAAGAAGAAACTGCATGTCAACCGAGTTCCTTGAACACTCCTTAGCAATCATAATTATCCAAGCATCAAGAGATGTGGCCACAGTCGGATTCACCCTATAGGATAAAGGACCGCCAAACCAAACCCGATGTGTCCATGGACAAAGCAGGAGGACATGCTCCACTAATTCATTCAATTTATGAGGAGAACAAATTTGAATTGTTTATGCTACAATTACTTTTTACTTTTATAAGTATTTTTAGATGTTTTTATCCCTACTTTACAGGTGTCAAAAATCTTATCACGTGTTGATAAAACGTGAGCACTCAGGTTTTCGTTGGGTAGTATTATTTACACACTTATTTTTACTTCTCACACACTTTTCTCAGTTTTTGGTCGTCAGATCAAATGAATTGAAGAAGAACAATGACAAAAAATTAATAAGAACGTATGAAAAGTAAAATTAGGTGTAAATAGCACCTTCATTCTAGTATATAGCGCTTAGTTCATTGAAATTGTGTTTGGCATGCCGGATAACACACCGGATAGTACTATTTAATACTATCCGGTGTTTGGTGCCATTCCGTATTAAATTAGTGCTGGATTATTTATGTGGTCCGGTTTATTTTGTACGACGTACGCTGGATAACTTATACACTCTAAATCGTCGGTATTAATTAGTCGGGTCGCTGAAAACAAAATCAAGCTGTCTCTTTTTCCATCTCTCTTGCTAGTTTTAAATTGTGAAACTCAGTGCCATAAATGTTCTTCGAACTCCTTTTGAGGAAGTAAATGAACATGATAATCTTTGATTCTTTGTGCAGCAGTAACTTTTGGAAATTGAGTTTTTAATCCGGTACTGCACCAAACGCCTGATTAAATAGTCAATACGTTCGACTAAATAGCCAGTACTATCTGGTAACAAATTATCGTATCCGACTGAAATAGTTAGTACTTTCATTGAAATTCCACTCAAACCCTTAAGTTTCATTAGTTCTGTTAACTACTCCCTGCTGTTAGTCAAAGTCAACAGAAATTACTATTTCACTCTTTTTTTTTTTTTTTGTCGAACTAACAACTTTACTCTCTGACTCGTTTGATTCTGAGATTTGGTTTCAGAGTGAGGAATGGTTGCATCTTCATTGGAGACTATTACCCATGTTCTTAGGTTTCCCTTCTCTCTCATGCTCCACCCTGTAGAATGCATCGTTGAAGAACTTGTTCACACGAAAAACCAAATCAGTTTAGCTACAAATAAATAGTCCACAGCTCGGATATATCCAAATAAGTTCGACTTATGGCTAACTCCCAAGTAACTTTAGATGTGGAGAACCCCGAAGCAAATGCTGAAATAACTTTACTTGTCGAGAGCTCGCGGTTGGATTAGGGGGAAGTTGCAGGATTTGTAGTTCCTGCGGGTTTGCTGTTTCACTGGATGCTTCCATAGTGGAAAAAGATATTCATAATCTCATGTCGACATTATTATTCAATTTTATTTAGGTACGCATGTACTCTTCACACTGAAATAATTTCGTTTCAGAAACTGCTCCAAAGTTAAATTCTTATAGTATTTTTTTTCTTTTTTCCCGGTGATCAACTAAAATAGTTTCCACTTCCACAGGTAAAGAGAAGCCCTTTTTTTGGAGTCAACTGTTTTCATCTCTCTTTGTTTACTTCTTTTTCTGGGGATCCGGAGGTTTGCTTCTTCTTTTTTTTTTTTTGTTGGGGAAACCTTGACGGCACAAGCGATATTTTAACTGTTGTCATCTCTGTTTTTGTTACACTCATGGAGAATTCCTTGTAGTTTAGAGCAAATTACTCTTCATGCTTGAGGTTTTGTGTCTGTTAACAATATAGACCAGATTCATCGACACAACGCGATATATTTGAAAACTGGGCAGTAGTACCAGTTAATATATTATAGATGATTTGATATTCTTCTCACGAACGCCATAAGGGTTTCAGTTTAACTGCTGGTTTAAACATTGTATTGTGTCCAGGTAGTAATTCTCCTATTTTTCTCAAAAGTGGAAGGCTGGAGAGCTTTGAATACCAATATGCTTATGAATATTTTTGCACAATTGCAATACGTACTACGGGTTCTTCGCATCTACTTCTCGTGTAAGGAACTCAAAGATCGACTGTAGGGTCTACAACCTTACGTAACTCAATCTAGAAGATCTGCAACTCATATTTCCAATCCGTAACTTCCAAATATCCAAATTATGCTTCTAAAACATCATACTAAAGTTTTTTTACGATCCCACAGTTGGATCTCCGCCAATTGCCAAAATCAAGTGGTGGCCGACGTTTTATTTTACAAACTTACAAATCCAATTTGGAAATACCCGTTCTTTGGATTCCAGATCCGTAAATTCCTATGGTCCTCAAATATTACGTACTGTAATGTACTAAATTTTGGGGACGATCCAACGGTCGGATTGTCGATTACTATTCTAATCAAGTGGCGGACCTTAATGGAAGTATGTTCAAACTACAGAAATTCATCAATCGGACTTCACAAATGGAATCAGGGTATTAAAATTTAGCCTAGGAAGGTCAGGGGAAGTCTCGACCCATGCACCACCGCATGCGCAGGATCAGGTGGTGGTTGGTTGCCCCGACTCGCCGGAAAAATCAACTATTTCCAAAAATTACCAAATTTTACAGACAAGTAGATCTTAGTAACGGGAACAATTTTCATACCTGTTGCCAAGTCGAATTTGGCTAGGAAACATCTGAAATCCACCTCGATCCGCCGAAAACCTTTGAAATGGGTGTTCTTAATTCGACTCCAAACAAGCTCTGACACCTCAACCATTGCTTGGGCTTTGTTTCTAGGGTTGAGGGGAGTCTATTGGTGGTGGTGGTTGATGGGATTAGCTTTAAATGTGGTGATTCGAACCCAAAACTGCCGCAGCCCACCGTTCGGGTTCTCCCAATTTCAAGGCCAAATCCCTTGATTTTTGGGGTGTAATAGGAAGGGGGAAGGTCATGAAGGGTTTTTCAAGTGGTGGTTTCATGAAATTCGCCAAAAAAACAAACGATTCACCATCGAAAAATCTCCCAAAAACGGGTCGGGTCACGGGTTAAGGGGAATGTTCGATTCTCTCTTTCTTTTCTCCCTCCCTTCCCCTCATTTCCTTTCCTTCTGATTGGCTGGTTCCCTCCCTCCTTTCTCTTCTTTCTCTTCTCTCCTTCTCATCCTAGCCATCCATTTCTTCCTTCCCTTTTCTTTTCCTTCTATCCCAGCCACACACGTGGCATTTCACATGGCTTCAGATTTTCTAGAGCCTTCTAAAGAAGGTTAAAATTACCAAAATATCCCTGACTTTAAACGTTAATATCTCATTCGTTATAACTCCAAATTACGTTCCGTTTGCGCCCACGCGTTCGTAGCGACAAATACTATGAGGATACGCCAAGAAAATAGATCTTACATGACACGACAAGGTGGTCAAACAAGGTCAACGCATTTGCCTCAAAAGGCATTTCGTAAATACACTTACTAAAATTATAAAAACCGTAAAATTGGGAACGGGTCGTTACAATCTACCCCCCTTAAGAAAAATTTCGTCCCCGAAATTTAAAATAACTAGTAAATGTAAAATACTCAAAAATAAGGAGAACAAAAATATAAATACATATACAAGGAAGAAATCGAGTAAGAGCGGCTACATAAAAGAGAATGCCATTCCATCACGATCGGATTGCAATTATTCCTCGTTCATGCCTCCAGGCTCATACTTTCCTTCTCCATTAGCACAATACTAAAATCTAATACTTTTATAAAAACATAGGGTAAAAAATAGACATATAAAAGCATAATGTCCAAATACGTATACGTAATACCGTCGAAATAGTTGTACTGAAATCAAAACTGAGCATAGAAATTTTTTACCTATGCACTCGTAGCGTATCGTACTCCGAAGGTATGTACGTAGTATCTTTGAATCGAGCTCAAATAATAAATAAATAACTAAAATACTAACGTAGACGGACCTAAATGTCCACTTACTCAACGAGTTCTACAAATAAGTGCTCAATATTACGGTCTGTAGCCCGTAATACCAACAACTCACTGTTGTCTCGATAAGTAAGTAACAAAATCCCGATGGTGCAATTCATGCCCCCCCATTGAGAAATACACATAAATCGTTAATAATATAAAATTTTCTATATTGAAATCTCAAACATTTAGATACTTGTTCACAATACTCACCTGCCAATTATGCATTATGCATAAAGTCTCCATACAATGTCTTAAAATGTGTCATACTCAAAAATCAAAAGTGTAACCGCAGTTACACACAACCCTAATAAAAATAAATGTCTGCTACAAACTTACCAAGTATGCAGAACGAATAAAACGCAACACGTACACGAAGGTCTGTGTAGTTCGTTGAGACTAACCATCAGTCTAAGGATAAAGTGCAGTACTGAGTAACAACTTCGTACTCATAGCTTTCAAGAAGACTTCCCAATACTTGGAAGTGAACCACGCATCATGAGATACAAAAGTGACAAACGTACCATGTAGTCGTACAATGTAGTCCACAACGCCTTAGCGAGCATCTTCATATTAAATTCCTCTTGAATTTAGAGAAAAAAAATATGTTGAGAGGCCAAACGAACACTCAGGAGTTTGAGAGTCAAAACAAGTCCAACAAGTCTCGTATATAAGGTAACTGAAACTAATGTATGATATCTCGTTACAACGGTAGCTTCAGGAATATTCAATCACCAATGGTAAAGATTCGTTTAGTAGAGTATTTGTTGGGTGATTGAAGAATTACCGATCACAACTACATTTCAATATCCGAGCAATTCCTTTAGACAGTTTCTCTGTTTCAAGAATAATACAAAGTGTAGTAGGGTAGACACGGACCCAAGATTGACTAGAATACCTTCCAGCACAAAGAGGTGAATATGGAATCCCCATTAGAATAGACGCTGGTCTAAAAGCTCGAGAAATCTGATAATTTCAAGAATGAGGAATTTTCCAAGTGGTCTAAAATGTAGTCCCTCTGGACTAATGGAAAGTGGCTAACTTGTCGCGTTGGTCGATGGTCACTGAAACATCATGAAATCCATCTCGATCCGCCGGAAACCCTTGAAATGGGTGTTCTTGATTCGACTCCAAACAAGCTCCAACACCTCAACCATTGCTGGGGCTTTGTTCCTGGGGTTGAGGGGTGTCTATTGGTGGTGGTGGTCGACGTGATTAGCTTCAAATTTTGGTGATTCGAACCCAAAACCGCCGCACCCCATCGTGCGGGTTCTCCCAATTTCAAGGCCAAATCCCTTGATTTGTGGGGTGTAATAGGAAGGGGGAAGGTCATGAAGGGTTTTCCAAGTGGTGGTTTGATGAAATTTGCCTGAAAAATAGAAGATTCACCATCGGAAAATCTCCCAGAAATGAGTCGGGTCACGGGTTAAGGGGAGGGTCCGATTCTCTCTTTGTTTTCTCCCTCCTTTCCCCTCCTTTCCTTTCCTTCTAATTGGCCGGTTCCCTCGGTCCTTTCTCTCATTTCTCTTCTCTCCTTCTCATCCCAGCCGTCCATTTCATCCTTCCCTTTTCTTTTCCTTCTATCCTAGCCACACATGTGGCATTTCACATGGCTTTAGATTTTTTGGAGCCTTCTAAAGAAGGTTAAAATTACCAAAATATCACTGACTTTAAACGTTAATATCTCCTTCATTATAACTCCAAATTACATTTCGTTTGTGCTCATGCGTTTGTAGCGACGAATATTACGAGGATACGCCAAGAAAATAGATCTTACATGACACAACAAGGTGATCAAACAAAGCCAATGCATTTGCCTCGAAAGGCATTTTCGTAAAATTGAGAACGGGTCGTTACATAATGACATTAAATAAGATATCTATTAAATATTAAAACAAAAAAATAATATAAATTTGAATTAAGTACACATTAGAGGACTAAAATCAATATTCAATCTAACACCAGGTTTTTATTGAATTTTAATCTTCTTCAAGGATTAAAGCTCAAAAACCCCATAGAATATACATAAATGTTTATATGTAAATATCTCTTCACTCTTTGATTAGCAGATACGCTTTTAGTCAAGTTGGAGGAATAATTGTAGATATTTTCTCATATTGATCACAGTGAACTTTGACTTCAGATTTCTAATTTATATTTTCTCAATTTCATTTTTGGAGTTCTCTTGGTTCAGACCTCAAGGCCAGTATCAATACATGGGAAAACCTATTTGCAGCTTTTATTTCTGTAATGGGGATGCTACTGTTTTTATATCTCATCGGAAATTTGCAGGTTGGTGCCGGCCCTTTGCATAAATTGTCCATTTATTTGCATGTCAGTTTTTTTTTTGTTCACCCAATTGTGATTAGCGATTTGTTCTTGTACACAGCCATGTCATATCAGAAACCACTTATTTTCTTAATTACCATTTAAATATCATTTGATGCAACCAACAAAAAAAAAACAATGAAATTATGAAATTGGTAATCTAATCATTTAGTCATCCGTATCCATCAAATAAATAGATAATTCATCATTATGATGTTATTATTATCAAAACCGTCAATTTTTTTTTTTTTTTTTTTTTTTTTTTGGAGAACCTCGGCGGTACGAGAGAAATTTATCAAAACCGTCAATTTGTTCGTAACAAATATATACATAACTAAACGATCTACATTTTGTTTGATTTTTGTCCAAATTAAGATGATCATCAAATCGCGTTTTAAAAAATGAATGGTTTCAGTTATGATGTGTGTAGTTAAAATTTATTAATCACATTTTAGGTGGACAAGCAGGTTTGTTTGTGATAATATATATGCATGGATACTGTCAATTTGTTTGTTACATATAGAAAACTAACGAACTGATCCCGAGCTACCTGTTTTAAATTAATAGACATATGTGCAATCAGACGCTGCAAGAGTAGAGGCACGTAAACCCAAAATTAAATTGAACGGAAGGTGGAAGAGAAAGGTCCAGAGGTATCATTGTGGTTATCTGAGAATCTCATATTCATCCCAGAAACCGCAAAGGATAACGTCAAGTCACAGATTATGAGAAAGGTAAAACAAGAACTTGAGGATAACAGGGATGTCGATGTGGAAGACATCCTCTCTATCAGGGTCATCTCTGAGATTTTAGGAGCCCTGTGCGAAATTCATAAAATGGCCCCTTTTTAAGATATTTGTTTTAAAAAAGTATGACAATATATTGGTACTATAAAATAATAACTTAAATCAAAACAACATTTATGACTCACTGATTGTAAGTTTACAAGTGTCATTAAATAAGTAAAAAGAGTTATAAACATAATCTTCACTAAATAATAAAAAATCAGTTCAATCTTAAGCAACCAAATAAAAAAAAAAAACTTCAAAAACTCTAACTTTAGAGTTTCACTTGAATATATAGCATTATTATATAATTAATAAAATTGAAAAGAAAATCGTTTTTTAAGGCGTTGTTATTAACACTCCTAATATCTCATTGTGCATTCCAAATTTTTATATTTAGAAAGAAAAAAAAATTTATACTTATAAAAGTGCACTATAAGATTTTAAAGTACTAATAAAAACATTTTTTTAATATATAACATTATTACATATAAATATAAGATACGAAATTTTTTTGGGACCCTCTGTACGATTGCACCTTTCGCTCACCCTCAGCGCCGTCTCTGTTCTCTATTCGCCCCTCCGAACTCCAAAGCTATATCAATTGTTACATGATGTGGACTAAAGCTAAAGACAGCAAGTTATTATATCAATATTATTTATATTTTTTCACATAATTAAGTTTGCGTAAATGCTCATTCTAATTAATTCTCCTAGGGGCCAAAGCTTCAGTCTATGGATGAAAAAGTGCTGAAACCAATGTGCAAGCATTTTAAGCCTCTAAGATATGCTGCAAACAGCATTATCATTCGCGAAAACGAACCGCTTGGAATTATGTTTTTGATCATGGAGGGAGTTGTAAAGATTGAATAGTAGTAATGATGTTTCTGCGACGTCGCTTGAAACTGGAAATTTCTGGGGAGAAGAACTTCTAGATTGGGTAACAATTGCTTTATTTCCTACCTTATTACCATTTTCCACCAGTACCGTTCAGGCCGTCAATGATGTCGAAGCCCGCGTTCTCATGGCGAGCGACTTGTGCGCTGTAATCACTTTATTCCGGGAGCATTTTAGTGAGAGCGTGTTCACCCCGCCAGACCATATCAGGTTCAACCGCGTAGGCCTTGGTTATCTGTCCTCTGTCAGATCTGCACAACATATTGAAAGGTTAGTTGAATCGGATGTTGAGCACTAGGAGCCTACTCAGCAGTAATGCACAGAAGAATTGTTTTCATTGTGTAAACTTAAGGAAAGTCCCAATACGAATTAGACATCAAATTCCCGTAGGTTTTGTATTACTTGTAAGGCAAGAAAGCCCATCATGACTAATATAAATAAAGGTGTACCCGAGCTGTCAGCTGGGTCACCAACCCCCTGCCCCGGACTGGATGACACATTGTTTTCAACGTTGTCCTTTACCTCCAACCCCGCCGCGACCCCATCTCCTTCACTGGAAGTCGAGATGATTCCATGGCCCGCGAGGACCATCACCATCGACGCCTCGTCATCGTTTCATGAAGGTGGTTGTCCCCAACAACTTTATTTTCCTAGATTAGGGCAAACCCGAGGGTTTCCATGCCCCTTCTGAAGTTGCTACATCTCGTCGCCGCCTCTATGGTGAGCCTGGCATCTGAACCAAACCCACCACCATGTTTGCAGGTGGAGGAAGGTTCCAGGTGACCAACGCTGGCGTCGAGATAGCTCCGCCATGCCAAATTGAGGTTCCACCAAGAACCCAAGGCTCGCGCCTTGCTTGGAAATCACCTCCTTCAATTTGATCAAGGTTGATGGTGAGGTCTGGAGTCTTTGGCTCGACCCCAGAAACCCCAGACACTGCCTGCAATGTCGAGCCTGGTTATTCCGGTGAGTGGAAGTTAACCTCAGGGATTCGGTTCGTACATACTGAATTATTGGCAGAAGTCTACAGAAGATCCGCTACGGCTGTGTTCCACCGAGTGCCATGATTCGGCAAGGATGTACTGAATATCTTGCGGTAATTCAGCAGTGGTTTACCAGAAAGAGTGCCATGTTTTGACAGGTGTCTACCGAATCGCACACCTAGTTTCAGCTGGGGTGTACCAAATCTTTTCTTCTTACTTCGACAGAAGGGTACTGAAAAGATCCGGCAATAGTAGGTTGTTACCGCTACAAAATCTCTCCTCCTCATCAAGAGACAGAGATCGCAACCACAACCACAAATTGGTGGTGGGATATGAACTCATCTTTGCTTAGTTAAAACGATTATCTCTCTGATCGATTGTCCTGAACTTTTGCAGTAGTTTTAATGTATTACCAAGTGGTGTTGGGATCTTCCCATTGCACAATTTAATTTGCATTTACTAAGAGGAAATAATAGAGACGAGACGACCCACATGGAAAGGAGGTTGGAACAGACAAACGTGGAAACTATATGTGTATCCACTATGCTTGTATTTGCTTTAATTAAAGGATGGTACTTGCATTTCTTCTTAGGCCATGAGCTGATTCTCCTCATGCAAAGCAAATAATGTATACTATCGTACAAATTTTATAATTCCAAGCGTTCAGTTTTTCAATCTTTATTTAAAGTTCACCCTATAAAAATCATTTGAATCAGAAATCATTAGTCGCTCAAATGTATACAACAAATTATCGGTGCAAGTACTAAGTAACATGTTCGTGATGAATCATTCATTTATTTGATACGTTTGGAGGATTAAACGATTTTTGATTCAAATGATTTTTTTGTAAGTGATCTTCAAAAGTTGCTTAAAAATTGAATGGTTATGATTGTTGAATTTATATGCACAAGATACATTATTTGCAAATGGAGATATGTGCATCCCCTTATGAGGATGTAAAGTAATGCTAGGTAGATCAACTTTTTAAACCAAATTTGCAAACCATATAATGTGTAACCAATAGGAAATAAGCTACTAAATCAATAGTTAAGTAATAATTTAATTATCAACAACCACGTGATATAGTCGGCAATGATTCGGCCTTCCTTGGGATGCTTATGGAGCTATCAGTGGAGAAGAAGTGGCAGTAGCGGTTGCAGTTTTCCTCTGTTAATTGTCATAATAACTACGGGTACAAGGGTACAAAAACGAGGGCTTCACGGGTTACATAAAAAATACAATCTCTCATCGAAGAACACTAGTTGCTTCCCTGACAATTTCATTCGGTATGTACTTCTAGCTATATATATATATATTGCCAAATCGGTTGTGATTTTTCAATCATGTGCAGGTATCAGGGTAAGCTTTCTTTGTTTAGCGGTTGGAATCTTTTTCATTACATTGCAGAATGAAGAAAAGAGACCTAGCGGAGAGATACTGTAAGCAAAATGGTGGTCCACTTCTACTGCAAAAACTAGCTACTTATTGTGGATCACATCAGTCGCTAGCCAGAATCTTTACTTCAGAAGAGCTTAGTAAGGCCACAAAAAATTACAAAGCAAGTCGAATTCTTGTAGGAGGCTCTGGAACTGTTTATAAAGGAATACTATCATATGATAGTAAAATAGTCGCCAGTCTAAATTTATCTCTGAGGTGTTGAATGAAGTGCCATGTCAGCATGGTTGTTAGACTGATTTGTTAGAAGTCGGTTATATAGTTAGATTAGTAGCGTAGCTGCTAAGTCTTGATAGAGTATATATATAACAGTCTTAGCTATGTAATTGTAATGATTCAGAATCATCAATACAAAAGATATCATTTCTCTCTCTTGCTTTTCTCTTCTCTGTAAAACTTCATTTCTTGGCTTTACAATTGTTCATCTTTGCTTCTTCTCCAATGTAGTTAACATGGTATCAGAGCCATCAGGCTCACGCCATAGATTCTGGTGGTTCCGTTTTTCATTAGATTTTGTCATTTTCATGGTTTTTAAATTCATTAGGTTTTCTCTTCAAATTTTCTTGAAATTTCTGTCAAGTTCTTTGGTGCTTCCGCTCTCCAACAGATGAGCAATGCGATGAGAAGGTCATGCTCCAACGAGATCACTCGCGCTTTGCTCCAATCCATTGTTCAATTCAAGCTCGTCCGCGACATGCAGTCCAATATCAAGAAGATCATCTCTGGGTTGTCATGTCGCTGCAATCTGTCACTGCATTGGTGCACTTATAGCCTTATACTGCTTCTGGTCATCGATTTATGGAGCGTTCTTTTGAAGATCCTTGGTGCCACTAGCGTGTTCCAGTCGGCTCTGTTTCTTGAAGGGGTCCATATTCTCGGGAAGTAGAAATTGCCACCCAGAAAACGGTTTCGATCTTTGGGGCTTGTTTTTCCGTTGTGCTTGTATCTGCTCATTGGTGATTTGCTGAGTTTTCTCCGATAGGGTTTTCCGATAAAAAAAAAAAAAAAAACTCAAGTTTCAGGTTTTGTTCTTGGCTCTACACTCCATCTGTTTGCTTAAATGTTACACTGAAAATTTATTTCTCCGATGGGGTTTTCATATATGTCGGTTTCTCTGTTAAGGCCGATAGCCATTTTCTAAGAGTTTGTTGAAGGAATACAAAGGCCGATAGCCATTCCTTACTGTTGTTTGATTTGTGCACTTGAAGGCCGATTGCCAAGAGTGTGTTGAATGCAAATTGTTTCCTCCATAAGGCCGATAGCCGAAGTGAAAAGTTCTTGTTCAGATATTGTGTGTTACTCCTTAAAGGCTCATAGCCGGAGTAACGTTCTTGAAATGTTTTGTTTGTTGTTAGTGTGTGCAACTCCATTAAGGCCGATTGCCGGAGTGCAGTTCTTGTTCCCTTTCTTCATTGAAGGCCGATTGCCGAAGAGGGATGTGTTTCTTGATTTATGTGGTTGTAAAGCTTGTTGACTGTGCAATATTGGAAACCTTATCGCAAAGAAAACAGTAGCCAGCCATGGAGGATTAATTGATGATGGGAGCAGAGGATTAATTGATAATGCAGATGCATGAAGACACCTTTAAACACCAAGAACAGAGGATTAATTGATGATGGGAGCGGGGTTAGGAGTACATGGACAAGAAGGATTTCATTGTTCTGCATTTCTCAAGCATTGTTACAATCTAAAGCTTGGAAATCCCAACTTAGATTGAGGGGGGATGTTGAATGAAGTGCCATGTCAGCATGGTTGTTAGACTGATTTTTTAGAAGTCGGTTATATAGTTAGATCAGTAGCGTAGTTGCTAAGTCTTGATAGAGTATATATATAACAGTCTTAGCTATGTAATTGTAATGATTCAGAATCGTCAATACAAAAGATATCATTTCTCTCTCTTGCTTTGCTCTTCTTTGTAAAACTTCATTTCTTGGCTTTACAATTGTTCATCTTTGCTTCTTCTCCAATGTAGTTAACACGAGGCTAATGGTCAAGAGTTTGCTAATATTATAATTGTTCTTTCTCAAATCTATCACAGAAATTTGGTCAAACTTGTGGGTTGTTTTTTAGAGACAGAAGTGCCTTTACTGGTTTACGAGTTCATCCCCAATGGCAATCTTTATGAACGCATTCATAGTATGAAAGGATTGCCATGGGAACTACGAATGAAGATAGCATCGGATGTCGCTGAAGTAATAGCATACATGCATTACTCCATGTCAATGCCAATCCTGTACAGGATTTTGAAGACAACTAAGATACTACTAGATGAGGAATACACGGCAAAGGTGTCAGGCTTTGCAACTTCAGATTTGGTTCCTGAAGATCAAGACCAAGTATCAGTAGTGATAAATAAACGTGGAAACTTGGACCCTGATTATCTTTATACAAACATGCAAACAGAGAAGAGCGGCGTCTATAGCTTTGGAGTTGTGCTAGCGGAGCTGCTAAAAAGCAAAGTGGCGTATTCTTATGACAGTGGAACAGTGTCGGTGGAATGAAATACTTGATACTGAAATAATAAAGGAGAGAAATTTTGAAACAGCTGAGAGAGTGGCTGGTCTCGCACTACTACAATATAGGCTATCACCGGTGGACCAAAAACCGACAAGAAACCCAATTTCTGTATGAAATTTGGCAAAAATTCAACATAAAACACTGTAATGTCGGATTAGAATAGCGACACCATTGCTACCGTCACTAAAGGGCTTCAGGGTCGGTTTGTTTGCTTAATCCGCCACTAAGCAGTGTCGGTTTAAAAAGACACTGATGTTAACGTCGGTTTAAAGCGACGCATACTTAACCATTATGTCGGTTTAAAGCGACGTTAGATAACAATTAAATAAATAAAATATGCAAACTAGTGAAGGTTTAAAGCGACACCACCTTTGATAATAATAATAAAAAAATCGAAATATGTTTCTGTATTCGTTCTCAAATAATTATAACTAAAAAATATATATATAATTGAAATAATAAATTTCAATTATAGGCCACAACAAACAATAATAAAAATAATTCAAAAGAAATAAAGTGCCATAATATACAAATGTTTTACATCTAATATTCCATGTAATTTACAAAAACTCATCCACCACATTTATTTAAAATTAGATACAATTCTTCAAAATGGACAATACATTCAAATTCTTGCCACACTCTTGCAAAAGATCTTGTGCCGGTAGTATGGTTCATTGTTTTAAATTGCTGATTAATCTTACTTTTTTCAGCAACCTCTTGAACAAAAACATAAATTTATTAGACAAATTTAAAGTCATAACGAAATAAACATGCAACAATTACCTTTGCTTTTTCTCCATCCCAGTATTCCACCAACTCAGCCCACTATGTAGGATTCACTACAGGAGGAGTGTGGTTGTGCACCTCTGCTGCTCTTTGAGTATAAACTTTTTTTTTAACTTATTTCTATACTTTTTGTGAGCATGCTCCTCAACCTTAAGCGTCATATGGTGGATCATAGGCATTTTTACTATATTTGCATCTTCAAAAAAATATTTCCCTACATCCATAAAAACAAAGATATCAAGCTAATCAAATATTATTACAATCATTGACTTATTCATTTATTTTCAAGAAAGTATACAAATATTTGTACCTATATTCTATTCCAGAGAACTTCCTTATCTTCTTCCTTAATCTTACGCCAATTCCTCTTCAACGGGAGATTTCTGTTGTCTTTAACCTCCCCTACTACATATTTTGAAAAAACATTAGAATTATCGATAATGCATTTTCTGGACGAATCAAACTAACAAAGCTGTTTCGTCGACTTGGGAATTGAGGGTCTGTGCCTCCGTTGAGATGTACCTTATTAATACAAAAAAAAAACAACAACAAAAAAACAGGAAACAAATGAAAAATTTCAATTTAAGCATAATATTAGTTTAAACACAAAACAAAACCTGAAATTAATAATAAGTAAAAAAAGAACTAGCTTCGAACACCTCCTCTTCTAAATGAAGCTCCTCAGAACATTGATCTTCCCTAGAATTATCCATAGCAAAAGTTAGTGGAAGGAGAAGGGGTATGGCTGAAATGGAGGAAAGAGTAAGGCTGAAATGAGAGAAGGAGAGGGAGTAAACCAGAGGAGAAATATAAGAGAGAAATGGAAGTGCAGAAGTACTGGGAAAGATGAGGTTTAAATATGGATAAAAACTTCGCGTCGGTTAATACCGACAGTAGCTACAATTTGCGTCGAAATATGAACACCTAAAACCGACGTAATGTCTGACAAACTGAAAAAAAAACATAACTTGAGCCGAAACATGAACACATTGCGTCGAAATATGATGACTTTGCGTCGGTTCAAACCAACACTAGGTCTGACACGACCTAGATACACGCAGCCTGACACACTTTTGACTGAAAGGTCTGACACATTTTTTACTGACAGGGTAGGCGTCGAAACAGGATCATATTACATTGGATAAAACCGACGTTAGCTTGATAGATTTGTGTAGCGACGAAATAAGGAATCTTTGTGTTGAAATAATCAGAGTTTGCGTTGATTAAAACCGACACCAACTCTGACGTAGTCTGCAAGAGCTCGTCCAACCCATTTCCCCGTGCAAAAAAAAGGGGAAATTCCCGCCCAAAATATTTTAATTAAACTGACGCAGTTGACCTCTGTCGTCGGCTAAAAGCGACAGCAAACAGGCATAAAAAAAAAGTTTAACCCAAAGATAAAATATAATCAGTTATTTTATCTTATATAATATTTTAATAAATAAAATATAACTTATATATAATACTTAATAAAAAAACAGAAATATAATTTTATGATAAGATATCATCACACACGAATTGAAACATTGTCTAATTAATACATAAAATAATTAATATATTTATTCCCTGTCATCATCTGTTAGCTCATCGTCGTCATTGGCATAATTAATGAACTCGGTAGGCAACGGTAGTGATTCAAGAAAAGGAGTCCCTTCCACGCCAACTCTTGTATGGAAATTTTCATTATCAAGAATTTGATCATCCAAGTTAGGTATGACATAATAACTATAAACATGTTATAGTTTAAAAATTTCATTATCAAGAATTCGATCATCTATAATAAGTATGAAGATAAAAAATTGATAGAATAACTATAAACATATTATAATTAAAATGCAAAAAAATAAATAAATAATGTGATTGTTAAAACACATTTGTCGTTTAAGTACTACATCTAGACTTGAAAATAAGAGTCTAATAAAAAAAAGTCCATACACTACTAATCTATTACAAATATTTTAAATTGAAGATCGAGTTTATTCATTGTATTAATATAGGGTCAAGGAGTGTAGCTATAAAAAAATCATCAAAATCGGAGTTAAAATAACCGTTAAATCGTGATTTTTTGTTTATAACCACCTGTTTGTACCATACTTGACCAATCTTGAAACTACTGAGTACCGGTCAATGTTATACCGTCAAGGACCCAGAAGAGTTTCCCTCTAACCAAGAGGCTAATCACAGCGCGACACGTGTCGACATCAGAAGCCAATCATAGCGCGACACGTGTCAACATCAGAAGCCAATCACAACATGACACGTGTCAATGTCAGAATGAAACTAGAAACTCTCTTCTATAAATAGAGATCATTCTCTCACAATATTTCCTAATATCATTTGTACTAAATCATTCACTAGTACTCACTAAAGGAGAGCTTGAACCTATGTACTTGTGTAAACTCTTCACAATTAATGAGAACTCCTCTACTCGGTGGACGTAGCCAATCTGGGTGAACCACGTACATCTTGTGTTTGCTTATGTGTCTCTATCCATTTACATACTTATCCACACTAGTGACCGGAGCAATTTAGCGAAGCTCACAAACTTAACATTTTCTGTTGTACCAAAGTCCCCACTGATTTTGTGCATCAACATTTGGCGCTATTTGTGGGAACGACACTTATTCCCACTCTCTTCAGCTTTGTCAAGGTGGTTTCCACCATTCGTACACTCTTTTGACCAGGCATCCCTCTTCAACATGGGGAGCGAAGGAAGCCACAACACGCAGAATGACACCTCTTTTGCACCTGGTGCAAAGCAACGAAGGAAGGAACAAAAGAAGTTTGCTCTTCAGGCTAAAGTCGATGAGCTGGAAGCTCATAATAACAAGATAACAATGAAGAATGAGATCATCTAATAGCAGTATGAGAAGGTCTTTGAGATGCTCCACGAGGCTAGATATACTAAAACACACAAGCTCATCACCCTTGTGGAAGTCAACCATCAACTGGGTGCCCCCCATCATGAAGGGTCATTTACCCTCGACATGGGTATTCCTGTTGAGGAGTAAGATACTCATTGAAATGGCGACCAACATGAGACTTCTCTCTGCAGGAGGAATGGAGGAAGGCACCTCCTTATAGAAGGAGTGGAAGGATCGAAAGTCGTTTTTTGCGACTGCCGAGACTTTCTAAAGTAACGTCGAGACAATCCCATCCATGTAAGCTCGAAGATCAATGACCCAAGGGTCTCTGAAAGACTTAGTCCCCTTATATGTCCCAGGCCAGCTACCAATTTGGGGAAGGGGAAACAAGTCTTAGAGGAACACAAAGGTATAGGGGACTCAGAGATGTTCCGACAGACATACCTTGGAAGTCAGTGTGGTGAGTCCAAGGAAAAATCACATGCTCTTAAGCAAACCTTCCTACTTCCAAGAGGAGATGGAGATTTACGAAAGAAAGCTCCAATGGTACATGACTCTACTCAGGACCCTATTGTCCTACAACTCATTAAGGAAGTAAACAAGTTGAAGGCCGAACGACAAGCTGAGATACCTGATTGGAACCAACCTATGCCTGACCCTCTTACAAGGAGGATCTTTGACACCCTTCTCTAAGCAAAGACAAAGCAGAAGCTTGGCTTGCAACTCTATACTGGAAAGGAGGACCTGATTGAACACCTTAACCTTTTTGAGTTCACCATGGCATACCAGATGCACACCGACGAAGAGCGATGTCTTCTCTTCCCATCTACCCTCTCTGGTGGAGCTCTAAACTGGTATTGCCGTCTTCCACCTGAGACGGTTGACTCATTTAAGGAATTGAGGAAATTGTTTGTTTCTCAACACATTTTCCAGACTGATCGCTTGCACTCCGCGGATGACTTGTACACTATTCGCAAGAAGCTAGACGAGTCATTACGTATGTATGCTGGCTGCTTCAGCCATGAGTATTCCCGTTGTGTCGAGGTAAAGGACAAGACTGCCCTCAAAGCCTTCACGGCAGGCCTACGTGACTGTTTCTTTAAGTACATGATCAATGCCAACACTTGGAAGACTTACTCTGAGGTGATGGCCTATGTTTATAACCATGCATCCGCCAAGGTAAAGACATACTAAGGGAAACCCCCCATAGCCACCCCTTATCAGCAAGTAGGGAGTGGAAGCCAGATCCAACCAAATGAGAAGACCTCGACCTTCCAAACGGCAGCAGTGCCTCCCCCTGCCTTACTTAATACTTCGCTAAGTCAATAGACATATCAATCTCAGGGCAAAAGGAAAGATTTTCATCCTCACCAGTCTCATTTTAGTAAAAGGAGTAAAGGACATTATCGCGATAACCAAAGGTATCGCCACGATAATGCCCACCCTCAGGCAGTCAACATAGTGGGCGAAGCATGTGTCAGGACAGGCCTTACCTTGAGGTATGAGACATACGCACCTTTGAACACCACATGCGTAGCCATTTACCCCGGCATAACACACCTGATACTGAAGCCAATGTCGAGGTAATCGGGTTACAAGCCCACGAAGAACATGGGCACGTTTTGCTGTTACCACGAGCATAACGGCCATAACGGCGAGAAGTGTATCACCATTCGTGATCATATTGAAGGTTTGGCGCGTGAAGGAAAAATTGATCAATTTCTCCTTCACCCTTCAAAGGATAACCGTAACCAACGCCAAGTGAATGTGATATATTCCATAAGCGGCGGTACACCCATATCTGAATCTTCCAACAGAGCCATGAGAAACAGTGAATGAGCTTTAAAGCCTGGTCACCAAGTGTTTCACGTGGAAGACATCAGGGGAAGCAAGTGTCAAAAGCTTAACTGGGATCCAATACGTTTCTACCCTGAGGAAGAAAGAGGTATCATCTACCCTCACAATAACCCATTGATTGTGGAAGCTCACATAGCCAACTTTGAAGTACGACGAATCCTGGTAGATACGGGGGCTGAAGCTTTCAGGGTACTTAATGTAGTTGAACACTTACCTTTCACAATTGGTACAGGCTCTTACACAGCTATCATTACCATTAACTTCCTGGTGGTTGATTGCCTAACAACATACAATGTCATCTTTGAACGCACATGCATCAATGATCTCAAGGCCATGGTATCCACACATATGTTGTTGATGAAATTTCCAACCCCTTATGGCAATGGTTACATCATAGGAGATCAACTTAGTGCACGATCATGTTACAACACTCCGGTCAAGCAACATCACTTGCATGTGCCCAAGGAAACCCTTTCTATACATGACAAAGTCATAAAGACCAGCCCAGACGAAGACAACTTGGATCTTCACGGTGGCAACAGTCAACCCGATGATCCTTGAGATGACTCTTTCACCCAGCAATCATAACCTGTTGAAGAGTTGGAGAAGGTCTCAATCTCAAAAGATTATCCAGATCGCATGGTGAAGATTGGCACCACATTGTCACCACCCATTCGGTTAGCATTGATCTCTTTTTTGCAAGAGAACACTGAGGTCTTCGCCTGGTTATACGAAGACATGCTAAGCATATCATTTGTCATCGCTTAAGTATTGACCCAAGACCAATCCAGTGAGACAGAAGCGAAGATCTTATGACGCTGAACGGTACGAGGCAATGAAGGCAGAAGTTAAAAAACTCAAAGGCATAGGCTTCGTCCTCGAAGTCAATTATCCAACGTGGGTAGCAAATGTTGTCCTTGTTAAGAAGAATCTGACCAAGGAAAGTCTCCTGCTCCAAAAGGTCTTGTGGAGAATGTGTGTCGATTACACCGACCTAAACAAAGGATGCCCGAATGATAGCTTTCCTCTTCCTCTCATAGACAGACTTATAGACTCTACGGCAGGGTGTGAACTCCTAAGCTTTATGGATGCTTACTCAGGGTAAAACCAAATCCTCATGAACCCTCCTGACCAAGAACACACAGCCTTCACTACTGACAGAAGACTATATTGCTATAAAGTCATGCCCTTCGGCCTAAAGAATGCATGGGCGACTTATCAGAGACTGGTCAATTCAATGTTCGCCGAACAGATTGGGAAGAGCATAGAAGTTTACGTTGATGATATGCTAGTCAAGAGCAAACATGTTGACCAACACATCACCAACCTATCTGAAACTTTCACCATTATGAAGAGGTATCGAATGAGGTTGAACCCCAATAAATGTGCCTTCAGCGTAATCTCTGGTAAATTCTTAGTCTTCATGATAAGCCAACGAGGCATTGAGGCTAATCCCGAGAAGATCAAAGCAATCATTGACATGAAGGAACCAGTTACTTCAAAGGACATCCAGAGTCTTACTGGCAAGGTGGCAGCCTTAACTAGGTTCATCTCTAAGGCCACAGACAGATGTGCTCATTTCTTCAAAGCACTTAAGGGAAGTAAGAAGGACATTACATGAACTGATGAATGTGCTGAGGCATTCAAGAACCTCAAAGACTACATGAGTAAAGCCATTCTGCTCTCCAAACCTGAGGTTGGTGACACTCTCATTATCTATCTATAGGTATCGACTTTAACAGTAAATTTCGTTCTCATTCGAAAGGATGGTAATGTCGAATGGCCTGTTTATTACGCTAGCAAGGCCTTACAAGATGTGGAGACACAATACTCCAACATTGAGAAATTGGCTCTAGCATTGGTCATGTCTCCTTGAAAACTTCGCCCTTACTTGCACACTCCATCATCGTGCTTACCAATCATTCTCTTCGACAGATACTCCAAAGTTCTGACACTTCCAGGCGAATGATCAGATGGGCGATAGTATTAGGTGAGTTTGACATCTCCTACCAACCAAAGCCAGCTGTGAAGGGCCAAGCAGTGGCAGACTTCATCGCCGACTTCACATATCTTGTTGACATTGTTTTTACGCCTAAAGAAGTGGTCTCATTACCTTTGGAAGCTCAGAAAATATAACTAACAGCCCCAACATGGAGTTTATATGTTGATGGCTCATCCAACCAACAGGGTTGTGGAGTAGGACTAGTCCTTACGACCCCTGACAAAGTGGCGATGGAGTATGCTCTTCGTTTCAAATTCAAGGCGTCGAACAATGAGGCCGAATATGAAGCCCTCCTAGCAAGCTTACGTTTGGCCAAACACCTTAGGGTTAAACAAATTTATATCTTCAATGACCCCCAATTGATTGTTAACCAGGTCATTAACAACTTTGAAGCTAAGGATAGCTTCATGGCAGCATATCTGGCACAAACACAATTGTTGCTCAAGCACTTCCACTACCAGATCACCCAAATTCCTTGAGCGGCAAACAGTCATGTAGATGCTTTGGCTCGCCTCGCCTCAGCGGTGGAAGACAAGATTGGGAAAAAAATCAGGTCGAATTGTTGGCAGCACCAAGCACCATGGCTGCGGAAGTGTGCAACTTACAACGGGGGGATAGTTGGATTACCCCGATTTATAGATTCCTTGCTTATGACACCCTTCCAAAGGACAAAGTCCAAGTTAAGCAGATTCAATACAAGGCTACCCATTACTTGATCATTAATGACCAACTCTATAAGCGGGGTTTTAACCTACCATACCTAAGATGCCTTACGCCTGTAGAGGCGAAAATTGTTATTCGAGAAATACATGAAAGAGTCTGCGGAGATCATACTGGATCTTGATCCCTAGCACACAAGGCTTTTCGCCAAGGATATTATTGGCCAACACTCTACCAAGATGCCATCAGAATATCCTGCTTATGTGATAAGTGTCAACGCTACGCAACTATTCCGCACTCCCCTCCCAAGCTGCTCACTCCTATGATTAGCCCTTAGCCCTTGGCCTAATGGGGACTTGATTTGACCGGCCCAATACCTGCAGGGAAGGGCAAGGTTTGCTATGCAATCGTTGCAGTTGACTACTTCACAAAGTGGGCCGAAGTAGAACCCTTGGCAACCATTACTAAGACAAAAATAGAAGTCTTCGTATGGAAGAACATCCTTTGTAGAATCGGCATTCCTAATGCGATAGTCACTGATAACGGGTGATAGTTTGACAATAATAAGTTCAGGATGTTCTGCTCTAAGTTCAACATCAACTTATGTTTTGCCTCCCCAGCTCATCCCCAGTCTAATGGACAAGTTGAAGCCATCAACAAAATAATCAAGTGAACTTTGAAAACCAGCTTGGACAAGGCTAAAGGTTGTTGGCCAGAATTTCTACCCCAAGTTCTTTGGTCATACCACATTTTGTATCGGACATCAACAGGAGAAACCCCATTCTCACTTGCCTTTGATACAGAGGCAGTTATCCTAGTTGAGCTTGAGCAAGCAACGTTCCGAGTCGAAAACTACGTGCAAAGCGAAAATAACAAACAACTTACCCTCAACTTAGATCTAGTCGAGGAACACGAAAACCAGGCTCACTTGAGGAATGTCGCCTACAAGCAGCGCATCTCCAACTACTATGACTCAAGAGTCAAACCTCGTTCTTTCAATGTGGAGGACTGGGTATTGAAGAAAAGATTACTCTGTGACAGAGTCCCGAGTGAATGAACACTTAGTCCAAACTGGGATGGACCGTTTAAAGTTGTTGGCATCACTCGCCCTGGCTCCTACAAGGTTAAAAGCTCTGATGGCAACACCCATTGGCCATTCATGGAATGCTGATCATTTGAAGTACGATTACAAGTGAACTCACATTGTATAAGTGTTAAGCTTCAGCCGTTCGGCATCTTATGTAACGAAGACTATTTGACATGAATTCAATAAAGAGGTGATTTAGACAACTTGGTTCTAATCCTCTTACATTCCTAGCAATGAAACATTCAGGTTCAAAGCTTCAACATGAATGCTTCCAATATGAAACAAAGTCGAAGTATATGTCAACAAGACTATACAAATAAACGAACTGCTTCACAGTATATTCGTTCAATCATACATTCCAACACATTCATACATAAGCCAACTGTGCTTCGAAAGGGTTCAACATATTTTGTGTCATTCGATACTTGCTACAATGTGCCTATACAGCTTGCTTTATTCTCACCAACCAGGTGATGAAATGTGAAGAAGGAACTCATCTTCATGCCATCAACCAGGTGATAAAGTGTACAACCCGTACTCTCCTTCATGCAATCAACCAGGTGATGAAATATACAACCCGTACTCTAATATCATTTGGGTGAAGAAGGAACTCATCTTCATGCCACCAACCAGGGGATGAAATGTACAACCCGTACTCTCATTCATGCCACCAACCAGGTGATGAAATGTACAACTCGTACTCTAATATCATTTGGAAACTTGCCATTCATGCCACTAACCAGGTGATGAAATGTACAACCCGTACTCTCATTCATGGCACTAATCAGGTGATCAAATGTACAACTTGTACTCTAATATCATTTGGCAACTTGCCATTCATGCCACCAACCAAGTGAATAAAGAACTCATCCTCGTACCACTAACTAGGTGATGAAATGTGATGAAAGGTGATGAAGGAACTCACCTTCATACCACCAACCAAGTGATGAAAACAACTCACCATTCATTCCACCTACCAGAAGACGAGTGGTACAACTTGTACATGTGAACTCCTAGTATTCATAAATAATCAAAAACCCTCAAGCTTGACAACTCAACTAGGGGAGCACTTATGCCCAACAAGAGTTATAGTCACCAACAAAGTCTTATTGCAACAACTTCAGTGCATGACATACGAAGATCAAGCTATTCAACCCTCTTGCATCTACTTCAGACATTTCTCATCTGTAACAAAGCAAACACTACAACTCGTAAAAAACTTCACACACTCTTGATCAAGACAGTGTGAAGCAAAACCAATTTATGGTACCAATAAGAGCTTCATCAATGGAGGGCAACCATAATTCTCAAAAGCTTCACACACTCTTGATCAAGACAGTGTGAAGTAAAACCAATTTATGGTGCCAACAAAAGCTTCATCAATGAAGGGCAACTATAACTCGTAGAAAGCTTCACACACTCTTGATCAAGACTGTTTGAAGAAAATTCAATTTATATGGTTCATCCAAACCTTCGACTAAAACAAGGTGTGGCTTGCATCACAATCTATTGCTCAACAGTGTGGAAGCAAAATTCGTATATATTGTCTCTCCCATATTTTCAAATTTCTAATTTTCCCAAAAAAAAAAGTTAATTGGGAAATTCAACAAAGCTTTATCAATGGAGGACAACTACAAATTCTCAAAAGCTTCACACTATCTTGATCAAGATAGTGTGAAGCAAAATCAATTCATGGTATCCAACAAAGCCTTAACCTCAAAGCTTCACGTACAAAGCTTCAACACCAAAGTTTCACCTACAAAGCTTAAATATATATATATATTTTCAGAAATTCGAAAATTCAAAAATTTAGAAATTCGAAGAAAAAAAATCGAAAAAAAAATTAGAAAAAAAAAATTGCCTGGGCCTCCTATTCTTTGGGCCTAACAACTTTCATAACAAATATATATGAAGGAGGAGTTTTAGGCTACCACTTAGAAAGGAAATGGTGAAGTTTTGTTACTTTGGAAACTTGGCTACTAGCAAGACACCTCATTCGTCAACTCGTTTGACTAGAGACATGGGGGACTCCTACCATATGTTACTGCACCTTGATACTCAGAAGTCTCACGACCACTCAGTGACTTGGATTTTTCAAGTCTCCAACCGAGAAGTTTTTCTCACTCGAGAAATTAAGGGAGCACTACCTCAACATACATGTTTCACTCACAAAGCTTCAACATACAAGCTTTAACAATAGAAAAAAAATTCAAAGAACTTAGTGAAGAAGGCCTTGGTGTATTTAAAACAATACGTTGAAATAAAGCAAAACTTGTTTATTAATATCTCCGATAAGTTACAAATATGTACATATACATGAATCAAAATAAACATATAAGAGGGAGCCTTCACAAAGGTTGCTCAGGAGAAGTCTTAGCAGTCGGCAGAGCCCCAGAAAGAGTAGGCACCAGAGGGTGATCATTTGGAGCTTCATTACGCGGTACAGCCCCAGAAGACGAAGGCAATAAATGCCTTTAGAACAAACCCACAAACCTCTGATGATCAAGTAAAATCTGACCATCAGATTCTTGCAGCTGGTCAAGCTTCCTTTTCATGTTTGTAGCATAGTCATGTGCGAGCCTATGTAACTATTTATTCTCATGCTTGAGCCCTCTAATCTCTTGTTTGAGACTTATCACTTCAGCCGCCAATGATTCAACTTGGCGGGTTCGAGCAAATAAGAGTTGGGCCATATTAGACACAGAACCTGCACACTGAACACTGAGAGCCAGAGAATCCTTAACAGCCAACTCATCAGACCGTTTGGAAAGTAGTCTGTTATCTTTAGGAGTGCGAATGTTCCTAGCCACCATCGTAACGGTCATATCATTCTTCATCACAGAGTCCCCAACGGTAAGAGGACCAGTAGGGGATAAGAAGGATGGGCACCATATGTTGTCTTGAGAAGGCATGGTTGCTTCTTTACCAAAGTTTAAGTCAAAACGACGGTCGGATGGGCCAGACATTCTCAGAAATGATGAAGGAGAAATGAGGTGCAATAAATCTTTGAAGTAAGGAGAAAATTCCTACAAGCAATAACTCTCTGAATGTACTTCTTGAACACAATTGGTGCCCTTATAAAAGAAAGGGCAACATGACCGTTGGTTCAAAAATCGAAGAGGCACAACTCTTCAGAATTCGAAGAGGCACCATTCTCCATACGCAATATCAGCTCCTCAAGTACCACAGATAACTTTGCCAAAGATCTCTGACAAAGTTTAGACACATAAATTTGAAGGTCCAGCTACCCTACTATTACCCACAAGGGTAAAGTAACATCACCACTACTTGATAACTGAAAAATCCCTATGTGTGTCAACCTCCGTGCTTCGTGGCAAGGCAGATTGGCAAAAATGCCCAACCTTTACTCACATTCGAGAAAACACTCCCAACCAGATTGCTTGCTCAAAAATCAAAGAGGCATCGCTCTCCGAATCTCGAGAGCCAGACTCCTAACAGGATTACTTGCTCAAAAATCAAAGAGGCACCGCCCTTCGAATCTCGAGAGCCAGACTCCCAACAGGATTACTTTCTCAAAAATCGAAGAGACACCGCTCTCTGAATCTTAAGAGCCAGACTCCCAACATGATTGCTTTCTAAAAAATCGAAGATGCACCGGTCTCTAAATCTCAAGAGCTAGATCCCCGACATGATTGCTTGTTCGAAAACCAAAAAGGCACCGCTCTCTGAACTTCGAGAGCTAGATTTCCTTGGATAAAGCTTGTCTACAATCTTCACACACAACATTGGCTTTCCAAATACCACATACCACTTTTTCAAAGTGATCTGACAAAGTTAAAACACGTGAAGCTTGTAGCTCCCACTACATTGCTACGACCAAGAAGGGTAAAGGAATATCATTACTATTTGTTGTTAGGGAGACTCTTATATATGTCGACATCCATCCTCCACGGATAGGCAGACCTGTAAAAATGCTCAACCCTTGCTCATATTTGAGAGGGCACTCCCAACGAAGCCTCTCGAAATACTCAGCTTTCTTCCCCCTAATAATACCTATGTAAACCAGCCACACAAGAGCAAAAGTATCTCATATCATCAGGGTCAAAAGCAAGAGTATCCCATATCATGCTTTTTCCCTGTCTTTTCCTTTGCCCTTGTTTTTACGTGCAAGACAAAGAGAAAGAGAGCAATCAGTCAGCATTTGGAATCAAGCTTCCAGTCAGGAACTAACTGCCTGGAACCCCTTGTCTGATAACTTACCTGACGTTGCTCTCGAGTACTCATCTTCAACATCTTATGCTTTGAGAAAAGATACCACATCTGCCTGAGGAACAAATAAGGCAAGTGGGAAGGATACAAGGAAACATATGGAGACAAACGCAATAGAACACGTGCCGATTCATCTATTACTTCGTCAACAGCAAAAGTATCCCCTATCATCGAGGTCGAGCACACTCTTGATATGATAGACTTGTTTTGACCCTCAAATTCTTGAGTCAGCCTTATACTCTGGAGGAAACTAGAAAACCATCCAGCCCAGTTCAAGAATAAGCTTGTGGAAAGTTACTTCTTCAAAAGCAAAAGTATCTCATATCATCCATTCTCCATTTTCTTCTCCTTATCCTTGTTGTTGTTTACGACACAAAGAGAAGGAGAACAATCAACTGGAAGCCAAAGTAGAACCTCCGATCTAGGTTACTTGCTTGGAAGTCTGATTGCTTACCTTGTCTGTTACCTCTTTCGTCAAATCTCCTAGCTTTACGACTTGGGGGACTCCTACTATAGGGTTTGTATCGCACTTGACCAAGCCCAAAACTACAAGTAAGCTTAAAGTGAAATTAAAGATTGATGAAGTTAGTAAGACGGGTGCCTTGTGGTGAATGGAATGAGGTAACTATTCAGAAATACGATATCTCCGCGAGATACATTACCTTATGCATATTCATCGGTTAAAGATACCACCCCTGGATGGAGGAAAAGTACTTCCAGAGAAGATGCTACATCTACGTATGAGACAAATAAGGCAAGTGAAAATGATACCACACTTCGGTACTTAGAAGTTTCGGGATTACTTAATGGCTTGAATCTTGCAAGTCTCCAACCGAGGAGTTTCCCTCACTCGGAACTTAGGGGAGCACTGTTTGTACCATACTTCACCAATCCCGAAACTACTGAGCATTGGTCAACTGTATACCGTCAAGGACCCATAAGAGTTTCCCTCCAACCAGGAGCCTAATCACAGCGCGACACGTGTCGACATCAGAAGCCAATCATAGCGCGACACGTGTCAACATCAAAAGTCAATCACAACACGACACGTGTCAATGTCAGAATGAAACTAGAAACTCTCTTCTATAAATAGAGATCATTCTCTCACAATATTTCCTAATGACATTTGTACAAAATCATTCACTAGTACTCACTAAAGGAGAGCTTGAACCTATGTACTTGTGTAAACTCTTCACAATTAATGAGAACTCCTCTACTCCGTCGACGTAGCCAACTGGGTGAACCACGTACATCTTATGTTTGCTTCCCTGTCTCTATCAATTTACATACTTATCCACACTAGTGACCGGAGCAATCTAGTGAAGGTCACAAACTTAACATCTTTTGTTGTACCAAAGTCCCTACTGATTTTGTGCATCAACACTGCCAAAAAGTTTTGTCCCGTTACTTGATTTCTGAATGTTTGTTTTTTTTTGTAATTTTTGGCTTATGTGATCTTGAAGTATATACAAACATATCTGACGGTTGGATCGTTGAAACTAGTTTCGTAGAATGCGTATCCTATCAAAACGATAGATTCACTAACACTTAGAGTGTATTTATACTTTCATTAAGTATAACATAAGATTTTTGGTATCCACTAGTGTAAATATTTTAAATTGAAGATCAAATTCATTCATTGTATTCATATAGGATCAATGAGTGTAACTGTAAAAAATCATCAAAATCGGAGTTAAAAGAACCGTTAAATTGTGATTTTTCGTTTATAACCCTCGAAAAGTTTTGTCCCATTACTTGATCTCTGAATGTTTTTTTTTTTTGCGATTGTTGGCGTATGCGATGTCAAAGCATATACAAACAAGTTTAACGGTTGGATCGTTGAAATTAGTATCGTAAGATGTGTATCTCATCAAAACGATAGATTCACTAACACTTAGAGTTTATTTATACTTTCATTAATTATAACATAAGATTTGTGGTATCCACTAGTGTAAATATTTTAAATTGAAGATCAAATTCATTTATTGTATTCATATAGGGTCAAGGGGTGTACCTGTAAAAAATCATCAAAATCAGAGTTAAAATAACCGTTAAATCGTGATTTTTCGTTTATAACCGTCGAAAAGTTTTGTTCCATTACTTGATCTTTGAATGTTTGTTTATTGCGATTTTTGGCTTATGCGATCTCGAAGCATATATAAACAAGTTTGACGGTTGGATCGTTGAAATTAGTTTCGTAGGATGCGTATCTCATCAAAACGATAGATTCACTAACACTTAGAGTTTATTTATACTTTCATTAAGTATAACATAAGATTTGTGGTATCCATTAGTGTAAATATTTTAAATTGAAGATCAAATTCATTCATTGTATTGATATAGGGTCAAGGAGTGTAACTGTAAAAAATCAACAAAATCGGAGTTAAAATAACCGTTAAATCGTGATTTTTCGTTTATAACTGTCGAAATTAGTTTCGTAGAATTCGTATCCAATCAAGTTCAATGGTGTGTGTGTGTGTATATATATTAAGTAGATTTAAATTTATTTATTTTGTATGTATAACACTTAAGAAATTGAATCATATGTATATTTAAGTCAATCCAATGGTCACCAATTTTTAAAATATAATTTAATATATATATATATATATATATAATTATTATAGTTTTTAGGGGTATACAATTTAATTTAATATATATATATATATATATATATATATATAATTTATGTCGTTTAAAAGCGACACTAGTATTTAAAAAATATTTTATGTCGCTTAAAAGTGACACGAGTATTTAAATTTTTTTAAAATGTATGTTTACGTCGGTTTAAAAGCGACATAAATATTTTATGATGCTTATAAGCGACAGTAAATCCGACGTCATGTTCAGTTAGTGTCGCAACTGTCTTATCCGCCACTATATTAGATTAAAGCGACACCACCCACTGACACTATAACACCCTTTTGTAGTAGTGTCGCTAAAAGATGTTTAAGGTTAAGAGGAAAGGAAAGACCTTCCATGAAAAATGTAGCCACGGAGCTTGAGGGATTAATGCAGATTATGGCAAACAACCCAGCTGGGGAAGAGGCTGTTTAATTCATCTCTATTTACTGGTTCTTTACCGGAGAGTACGACAGCAGCTAGCAAGCGACCCTAGCCCAGATGTCAGCGCCTTCTGATATGTTCAATTATAATCGACTTGTTCATGGTGATAAAATTATGCATGTGGTTTTTTTTTTTTTCCATTAATGAAATAAAGTTATTTATTTGACAAAAAAAAAAGTTATGTAACTTTTTCGTGCTTGCATGCATGTACCAGCTGATTTAACATTTTCAAGGTTAACGTTACATAATTTCAATGATTATGATATTCTCGACGTCTCGACCATCCTCGGGACCTCCCCTTCAAGTCTCCCGATTAACGTTGCCTTCCCTGGGTACCCATCCAACCTCGACCTCAAGATACTCTTCGATGAAAGCGCTGTTGAGTCGTTGAGGAAGAAAAACCAAGATCCTTCGAAAGAAGAAGTTCAGAAGTTGCACAAGAACTTCTTCAACTACAACACCCTCATTCAACACTTTGCTGGCCGAGGGGAAGAATCCCTCAGGAAGGGAGAACACAAAGCCTTCCTTTTTTACTGGGTTGAAGCCTTAGCCAGTGGTCATACCCTGGCTCTTAGCTTGGCTACCCTTGCCAACCTCACGCGTTGCCTAGCCGAGACAACGATCAACAAGATTGACCCACACCAGACTGGCCTACTTTGGGTTTTTCAACTCTGGCTGCAAGTCTATTTTGCCACCCTCAGGCCAGAGGTTGACGAGTTTTTAATCTGCCATTGTCAAGAATACCCCCTTCCATCAAGCTGCCATCCTCGGCATGGAATGAAGCTGAAGACGCTGACCTCCGACAAAACTGGGGATTGTTTATGTTAACTCGCGATCTTCCTCTCGGCTACGACGCCAAGCGTGCAAGTTGGGAAGTCTACCAACCCCACTTGATCGCATGGCAACTCGACTACCTCCAAGGCTGCCCAATGCCTTTACTCACCTCCTGTTCTCTTTTAAGCCGAGTACGCTTCTCAGGTCCTTCAGAGAAAGAATGCAGGGATGCCGAGCAGGAATTTCAGGAAAGGTGCAAGAAATCCCTCCTTTGGCCGAACATCCCTAAGACTCTCAATACTACCACCTCTGTTGACTGGTGGGCCGTATATACTCAAGACTTTTTTGGCGCGCTAGTCGACGACGTTATCAAGAAAATTTTCGATGACCGCCCAAAGAAGACTTCTGCCCTAAAATCCAAAGAGACAACTCAAGGTATTTGTCTGCATCTATCATTTCACTTTGGCCATTTGTTCAAACTCCCTTATGATTTGATTTTAGCTTTTTTGTTGGTCATACAAACTTGGCTACTGTGGTCGTGGGCAAGAAAAAATTTTCCCCCTCGCTAAAGAAAGCCGCGACCGCTTTGCCGACACTCCCCATTCTAAAAAATGCATTAAGAAGTTGGCGAAAAAAAGGGAGTAAGAGATTCATGTCATCTCCAGCCAAACCACGGGAGCAACTGCTGAGTTTCCTCGTACTCCTGTTGTTCAAGCCTTGACAGATATGCAACCAAACCCTCCCATTGGTCAAGCACCTAAGGTTCATCCCGTTCTACAAGTTGTGGTTGAGCCAACCGTTGATCTGATGATCAAGGGACTTGCAGCTCCAGGGCTGGCCGTTGCTCATGTCTTGGAAGAAGTGGCCACCTTGGCCAAGAAAAATCTCCCCCTGAATCCAAAAACAAAACTACTGGTCATTCTGGAGAAAGAGGTATGCTTATGTTGCCAGCAACTTTTTCCTTCGACTAGATTCCGAATACTTACAATTCTTATTTCAGGACGATGACATCTAAGAAATCCCGCTAACGAGTCACCCTCGACCAGCTAAACCCCCTACCACTAATCCTCCACATGTGGTTCGGGCGACTGACCAGGTCGATCCTTCTGCAACCGATCATGGAAAAAGGTCTCTCGTCGAGCCTAAAGCGACGGCGGAGACACCAATCCATCCGCAGGATCACGACCTTGGCATTCTCCCTCAAGAAGTTTTCGGCCTTTGTAAGTGTCCTAATTGTTTTCCTTTGGTCACTCTTCTGCCTTAGAATTCTAAACCAGGAGGATACTAAATGTCAGGTGCTTACTTACTTATTTCGTCAAAAATTCTAAGCGCCAAAGGGCATTATCTATATCTCTTGGCCACCTTAGTGGCCATCGAATGTAGATAACCTTTATCGACCTCGTGAATTAAAAAGCACTCTTAAGCACTGGGCCAGGCCATCAAGCTTTTTGGGCTCGAACAATGATCTAGCAGACATGGCCGAAGTCTTTTCTCGGCAGGTCTAACATTTCTTCTTTTTCTTACTCCCTTGCAACTTCACTTGTTCTAACAATATCCCTTCATGCAGCCTTCATGAAAGGTTGAGCTTGACGCCTTTCTTTCTAGTACCTTTGGGATGACTGGACCCTCAACTACCTCGGCCAAACCTGTTGTAACTACAATCGAGACCAACGCCTTTGTCAAACTGCAAGAGCTCTTTTCTCTTTCGACTTCGCAAGTCCTAGAGTATAAAGGCCTCAACTCCGTAAAAGAGTGTCTGAACATCATTGCTTTCGAAGGTCAACTGAGCACTAAATCCATTGTTCACTTGTCATCGGTCTTGGAGAGAACTTGAGACTATTTTATTATTTTTGAGAGGGATCTTCGAGCAGAAGATGACCTGAAGGCCACAATGGTTGTTCAAGAAGCAATTCGACCGGAGCTTGAGGTAATAAATGAAGAAGAAACGGTTGGCTGATCTCAACCATCAAATTGCAAAACTTCAATGCCAGAGATCGGCCGTTGCCTTTGAACTCGAGAAGGATTTTGAATCAAACAAGGCTAAGTTAACAGAGTTCGCAACCGATGCGAAGCGGACTGAACAAATGAAACTTGACAAGAGGACGAGACAGGCCGATGTTACAATGGGTGAAGTAAGGTGGCTAGAACTAAAAGTTGCTCTCGAAGCCTTCTTTAATTTCTTATCATGTTTTTTTCTTCCCAAATTTAATGAAACGCGCCTTTATTCCCTCATTTCCCAAGTGAATGGATAATATTTCTTTAAAAATTTCCCGTTGATTTGTAACTTGTGAATTAAACCAGTCTGATCCTTGAGGTAGTATGCCCTCTTGCCGAGAACTTTGTGGACGATGAACAGTCATTCCCAATTTGGTGACCATTTGCCGAACCTGGGGTCTTTAATCCCCATGGGTAGCACAGTTTGCCAAACTAACTTTCCTTCACCAAATGTCTTTTGTTTGACTCGCTGATTATAGGTTTGCTCGACAATCTTCTTTTATGCCACCAATAAATTGTAAGCGTCAAGCTGGATTTCTTCTAAGTCCTCTAACTTTTGTCTCATGGCCTGACTGTACTTGGCGAACAAACTACTTTGTTCAATCACTCACAACGAGTTTATACTTAGTTCGACCGGTAACATCGCATTGTGTTCATTAGATTAATATCAAATTACCCTAAAAATATTGAATGCTCTAAGAGAGCTCTATAACTGTTGAAGCAATTTATACTTCAACAACTTTGTGCATTGAGAAATGAAAGATGGAGTTGACAAAACCAACACCAAAGAGAATGTGGCCTTAAGGCCTAACAAAATCAACTCACCATCTCGCAATTATGTCCTTGATGTGGTTAGAGGGCCTACCAATAATTTGTTATGATGTGGGAAAAACCCATTAGTAGTAATTTTATATATATAGGAATCACATAACAACTAACCAAAAAAATAAAATTCATATGACTAGTAATTGATCTCTCATTTAGCTAGCAAATGGTTGTGCACCTAATTGATTTTTGAGTGACTGAAACAATTATATATGTATGAACAGTTGAGATCATAATCATTGAAATGATGTAAATACGACTATTTACTCCGAGAAGAGAAGGCTTTGAAGTCCCCGTCCAGAGGAACAATTTACAAAAACCCCACAATCAGTTTTGCGTCGGCTGAAGCCGAAGAATATGCCAATGTAGACACGGCCGAGATAATAATTGACAAACCATATATATGCAAGGCGTTGCCTCATGCCAATCCCAAAGATGCTAATACTCGCTCGACCCTTAAAGAGCCTCTCGTCAAGACAATGAAAGTTTACACTTTTGACATTAATAAGGCTGACACCATCTTCGATCAGTTGCTACTTGCCAAAATTATCCAACTTTGGCCTGGACATAATATTCCTAAGGCCTAAGAATTGAAAGGGAAAATGTATTGCAAGTATCATAACTCGAACAAGCACACAACAAATAACTGCGTCGTGTTTTGAGATACCATCCAAGGTTGGATTGACACTGCTAAACTCAATTTTCCAGAAAAGAAAATGGGTGTCGACACTAACCCATTTCCTACGACGATAATAAACATGGTGGACACTCGTCTACCTAAAGATAAAGGAAAAGGAATGGTTGAGTTTGTTCCAATGCAACACGTCCTAAAGGAAAACTTTCGACCACGACTCAAGATCGATTTATTTTCAAATGAATTGCTCAAAGATTTTTTAGGACCAACTGTTTTCGAGCCCATGTCAGACTCCAGTGTAGAGGACACAGATGGGCCGGTCATTTTATGTAGTCGGTGCAAGGAAAATGTCGTCTTCACCGAGCCAAAGGACAAACCACCTAAGGCTACAATGCAACGGTCGTCTCCTACAGTCGCTACAACACCTTAAAAGATGCTCGACGCAGGCCAACATCAGAGAGTTTTCGATAGGCTCAACCCTCAAACACGGATTGATGAGCCACATTCAGCCAGACAACACCTTGATTTCGACACACTGTTTTATAATGAGGACTATTATGTACGCAACTCTAGTAGCTCAAGTTGTTTTGTGTGTCAAAAGACTTTCAAGCCGCCTGAGCCACGCGACCAACAGTGGTTTAGTTATAATTATCCCACTAGTGTGTATACCGCACTTACAAAATCGCAGAAAAAATGGCGCCAGCGAATAGACTGCATGGCTCGTTGACAAGCAGCTCAGGCTATCTAGGCTACGCAATGGCAGCCGAAAGAAATACCAGCTAACGAAAACGACCGACAACCCTTGACAATCATGGGCAAATTACTTCAGTGGAAGAAGACGATCAATCACGATTTTGAGACCACAATAGAAGAATTCAAGAAGCGCATCAAACTCCTTCTTCGACCTAGAGAGATGAAGGCTCGTTTCAAACACTTTAGAAAGGAAGTAGAAAGCAAACGACCTCCGTTGCCTTCACAAAAACCATTAATAAAAGTCCGACAAAACCTACATCCCCTATTTGTCGGCGAGGCCTTAAAGTACATGTGGGAGTTTCACAAGAAATACTCTAGTAATGACTTGCATGGCTTACCAAAGGCATGTCAAAAAACTCTCGACCTAGCACTAATTTGCCCTGAAGCTGAGCATATTATTCAAAAGTCCACTGATCTGGGGATAAAGGCCACGTCCAGCACATACGTGAAGCTCGAGTTCTAGGCTTCGAGGTCGATCCATACACTGATATAGATACCACCAAGCTTCTTTTCTCCCTCAAGGACCTCTAATATTTACGATACCATTTTGAAGTTTTCTTAGCAATGTCCCTTTTCGGTCGACGAGAAAGAACGCGTGGCACGGCTAGATGCCTACCTAGACACGAGGGATGTCTGAATTACTTATCAGAAGCGTACCCGTAAAACGTCGCAAGGACAATACCAGTCTCCACCGTTGACTGTGTACATGGATAACAATCAGACTGAAACTGGTCCGTTGGATGCGCCACATGAACAATTACTGGAAAAGACAAATGATCAGGTCGAGGACCCTAAAAAACATGATACTTTGCTCGGTAGTCCGGAAGATGATGACCATGACCTAATGGGCCCTTCGGTTCTCGACAACATAGAAAAATTAGTATGGTCCACGTTCTACCGACTGAATTTAGCCAGCCACGTCCCAACCAAATTTCTTGGATGGTGATATGGTTGCCGAAGAAGCAACGCAAGTCGACTTCGTCATCATGGAGGAAGACTAGCAAGTAAGCAAAGAAGACAAACTCAAAACGGCTTTTGCCGAGTTGTTTCCCCTCTTCCTCAGCCAATCTCCATCATTTAAAGCTATTGTATGTTACCGCTCACATCGAAAGATATTTAATTTCCAAAATCTTTGTCGATTGAGGAGCAACGGTCAATATCATTCCCGTCTCCATCATGAAGGCACTGCGTCGCTCTAACGACGAACTTATTTCATCTAGAATCACTATGAGTAGTTTTGTTGGTGACAAGTCCTAGAACAAGAGGGTACTTCTGTTAGAAGTCAATATCGTAGGTCACAATCACATGATTGCATTCTTCATAGTCGACTCAAACATCGAGTATAACACATTGTTTGGTCGAGATAGGATTCATCAAATAGGCTGTATCCTTTCATCGTTGTACCAAGTCCTCATCTTTTGGGACGACAAATCGGTCGTGGTTCATCCAGTTGACAATCAACCGTTCGAAACCAACATGATCCAGGCACATTACTATGAGAACCATGTCGGCTACATCCCCTTGCATGGTTTAAATAATGAAGGACGATCGACTCGGATTTCGGTTCAAAAAGCCATCAAGGTAGGGACCGAGATAGTTCACTAAGATTCGACGAGACTCGGGTTGGCTGACCTTGTTACTGATTTTGATGTCTAATACCAAACACACCGAATGATGGGTCGTGGTTTCATCTAGTATAGAACGGATGCTAACCTACTAGTATACCATTTCCAAAAACTGAATTCAGGGGTAAACCTCATGGAGTTTCTCACCAAAGGGAATGATGGTCCCATCCTGTCCCTAGATAAAGTCCAAATTGCCCCAGCCGAGCTCGAAGACAGTCAACCCCAAGTCAAAGACCCATTAAAAGAAATAAATGTTAGGACGGCCGATGACCCTCATTCGTTATTCATTAGCGCTTTGTCACCCCAATCCATGAAAACTGAACTTTGTTAATTACTCAACGACTTTAAAGATTATTTTTCTTGGAGTTACCATAAGATCTCTAGTCTTTATCGAAACTTTGCCGAGCATGAATTACGCATCAAAATTGGTTGTAAGCCTTTATGCTAACCCCTTCGACGATTCTTGACCGAAGCACAACTCACCATCAAAGATGAACTAGTTCGGCTTTTAAAAGCCGGGTTTATTCGGACAGCGTGATATGTCGAATGGTTGGCGAATATCATACCAGTGTTAAAGAAAAGCGGTGCTTTACACATTTGCATCGATTTTTGTAATTTGAATTTGGCAACCCCCAAAGATGAATATCCAATGCCGATCTCATATTTATTAATTGATGTCACAGCCAATCATGAGATATTATCCTTCATGGATAGCCATGCTGGCTACAACCAAATCTTTATCGCCGAAACTGATGTTCACAAAACTGCCTTTCATTGCCAAGGGGCACTCGGGACCTACGAGTGGGTTGTCATGCCATTCGGCCTTTAAAATGCTAGTGCCACATACCAACGTGCCATGAATACCATCTTTCATGACCTGATTGGTACGGTCATAAGAGTATATATCGATGATGTGGTAGTCAAGTCAAAGGGTCGCCGAACGCATCTGGATGATCTTCGGCTTGCTTTCTGTAATATCCCTAAAATTTTAGGTGGTGATTAAGAGTACATTACTTGTGGCCATTAAAAGTTTTCTTACTTTTGAGACCAAGCTTTGGCTTGAAAAAAGAATAACTAAATGAAAATATGAAAAAAAAAGAAAAAAAAGAAGGGAAAACTGACGTTAGAAAAAGGGAATAAAAGGGGATGGGGTTTCTAGAAAACCCCTTCATATATGTTGCTTTCCCTTCTAGCTGAAAGGAATGAAATGGTTTATCCCTTTTAGCCCTTAAAGTGTCAAAAAGAAAATTGAAGGAGGAGGAAATTAGCTTTCTTTTCCTCTATTTGTGAAGATTAGAACAAGTGAGGATCTTTCTTTTGTCTCCATTTAAGGTATCTATTTCTTACCTTTGGGATCTAATTGTTATTTGGTTTGATAACCCATGAATTAGTTTGGGTGGGAGTAGGAAACATGAAAGTAGCATAGTTCATGTTATAGTTTTAGAGTTGAGCACCAAGTGTTTGATTAAAGTTCCTAATTAACCTTGAATTAGGGTTTAGTGTCTGATATTTTGTATAAGTGGTGTGTGATGATTTTTCTTACTTATAGATAAGGAGAAGAAGGCCAAGGTGACCACGGAACAAGTTGACGAACACCCTAGGAGTTGAATATCAAGAAATTTTCTTGAGGTAGGGGAGTTTTAATCAAAAAGAAAATATTTTGGTTTTTCATTTTTACTTGATCAAGGATCATTGGCATTTGAGCATTAATTGAAGCTTACTTAAAATGTTTTTCTTTTTCATTTATGTGAAAGAAGTGAAGAAAATATTTCTCTATGGTTTGATCTTAATGGTTCGAATTCCGTTGCTACAACCTTGGTGGGTTTAAAGTGATTGAAATGATTTTTCAAGATTTTGTTTTGATGTGCATGCCTCTTATTTTACTCAATGTCAAATTTTGAAGCATCTGGATATGAATGTTCAAATTGTGAAAGTAGATGGAAAGTAGTACTATACCTATGCAGATGTGAATGTTGAGGAATGTATGAATGGGTACAATGACCCGTGAAGTTGTTGATTATGGGCACAATGACCCAATGTTTCCCCAGGAAGAGCTCCATGTTTGGGCTATGAGAATGAGTTATAAAAGTGATAAATACGCGTGATATGTAAACTGGCCAGGTATTACTACAGTTCCAATCTGCTAGTCACTTATTTGGGGATAACAGAAAATGCTTGAGATTAGTTGTGCTTGAGATTAGTTGTGTTTGTGTTTCTCTACGCTTTTAAACTTAAGGACTCGGACAAGTTCGAGTGGCGTGAAGAACATCAAGCGACTTTCATGCAATTCAAGGTTTCCCTCACAACACCACCCGTCCTCGTACCACCTCAGCATGGCAAACTTCTTAAGCTTTACATTTTGGTGGTCGAAGAGTCTATCGGTTGCCTCCTTGCACAAGACAACGATATTGGGCATGATCAGGCTATCTTCTATCTCAGCCAGAATTTGAATTCGCATGAGATCAATTTGAATTTGACATTACATGCTCCCATCGGTTACCCAAGTCATCGCCCAGACATATGTCATTCGTTACATGCTCACTCAGCCTATAGTAAAAGGCCAATTTGGGAAATGGACAATGGCATTGTTCGAATTCAGTTTGCAATACGTGCCCCAAAAAGTCGTCAAATGACAAGCACTAGCTGATTTTTTGGCCCAGCACCCCTCTTTATACGGTTTCGGGGGCAATGAAGTCAAAATTGACATGGTCGAAACACGTGATAGTTAGTGGACGATATACTTTGACGGTTCTAGTACTTCGACCTCAGCTGGTGTTGGCATCATCATTCAATCCCCTAATCACTACCGCTGGTATTTCTCTCTCAAGCTAGATTTCAATTGTATGAATAATCAGGCTGAGTATGAAGCTCTTATCGTCGCCCTTAACGTCCTACACTACCTCAAAGTCGCCCGCGTCCTCGTCCTTAGAGATTCCAAACTTGCGATTAACCAACTCAATGGCACTTTCGTTGCATGAGTTATACTTTCGTGCCCTGCCATATGGTCGCCAACTATTTGGCTACGTCGTTTGAGAAAATTACATTTGAACATATCTCGCGTGTTCGAAACACTGATGCGGATGAACTGGAGCAAATAGCCTCCTGAGCACAACTCCTAGAGGGTAAACTAGGTCGGGCAATACAAGTAGTATGACAACCATACCCGGCCCTGGTTAATCACCAAGTTCTCAAACAGGATTGCATGATCTATACACAAGTTATGTCCTTACCTTCATTGTTGGAATGAGAGGTTTCTGTAAATGTTTGCGCTGTCGAGACATTACCAGATGATTGGAGAAAGTCGATTATGCGATATCTCGATAACCCTAGTGACAAACACGATCGGATGACAAGGGTACATGCCACAAACGATATGTCATACCAAAATGAGTTGTATCATAAAAGTGAGGATGGTTTATTGTTACTATGCCTCGGCCCATAAAAAGCTGCTCAGGCAATTGCAGAAGTACACAAAGGAATTTACGGAGCTCATCAATCTGGAAGCAAGATGTGTTGGTTGCTTCGTCGACATGGATATTTCTGGCCGAGTATATTGAAAGATTGCATTGAGTACACACGAAGATGTGTACAATGTCAAATTCACGGGCCAATACAAAGAGTCCAAGCCGAACTACTTCATTCAGTCACCAAACCCTAGCAGTTCAGAAGATGGGCCATGGACGTAATCGACAAAATAACGCTGTCTGCTGGAGCGACAAAACATTCATGGATACTTGTGGCAACCGACTACTTCACTAAGTGGGTCGAAGCAAAATCATACGTCGAATTAATATCCAAGGAAGTTTACAATTTTGTAGAAGAAAACATCGCGACAAGATTCGGCGTACCAAAAACGATCATAATTGACAACAGCACGATCTTTACAGCCGAAAGGTTCAAAGAATATAGGGCAAACTTGAAAATCTGACTTGAACAATCCACGCCGTATTACCCACAAACAAATGGATAAGCTGAAGCAAGTAACAAAGTTCTGATCGTTATCCTCGAAAAAATGACAAAAGAAAAGCCTGGTATGTGGCATTTAAAGATAAAAAGCGATATGGGCTTGTTGAACTTCACTCTGATTAGCCACTAGAACGACTCCATATGCGTTAACCTATGGACATGATGCGATGTTACCGGTCGAGCTAAGTATAAACTCATTGTGAGTGATTGAACAAAGTAGTTTGTTCAGTGCTGAGTACGGTCAGGCCATAAGACAAAAGTTAAAAGACTTATAAGAAATCTGGCTTGACGTTTACAATTTATTAGTGGCACAAAAGAAGATTGTCGAGCGAGCCTATAATCAGGAGTTAGACAAAAGACATTCGGTAAAGGAGAGTTGGTTTGGCAAATCGTTCTACCCGTGGGGATTAAAGACCCCAGGTTCTACAAATGGTCACCGAATTGGGAAGGACCGTTCGTCATCCATAAAGTTCTCGGTAAGGGGGCATACTACCTCAAGGATTGGACTGGTTTAATTCACAAGTTACCAATCAACGGGAAATTTTTAAAGAAATATTATCCAATCACTTGGGAAATGAGGGAATAAAGGCGCTTTTCATTAAATTTAAAAATAAAAAAAACAAATGACAAGAAATTAAAGCAGCCTACAAATATACAAAGCCATAAGGGGTCGAGAGCGACTTTTAGTTCTAGCCACCTTACTTCACCCATTGTAACCTCGGCCTGTCGCGTCTTCTTAACAAGTTACATTTGTTCAATCTGCTTCATGCCGGCTGCGAACTCTATCAACTTAGCCTTGTTTGATTCCAAATCCATCTCGAGTTCAGAGGCAGCGACCAATCTCTAGCATTGAAGTTCTGCAATTTGATGGTCGAGATCAGCCAACCGTTTCTTCTTTATTTTTATTACCTCAAGGTCCAGTCGAATTGCTTCTTGAACAACCATTGTGGCATTCAAGTCATCTTCTGCTCGAAGAGCCCTCTCAAAATAGTAAAATAGTCTCGAGTTCTCTCCAAGACCAATGACAAGTGAATAATGGATTCAGTGTTCAGTTGAACTTTAGAAGCAAGGATGTCCAAACACTCTTCCATAGAGTTGAGGCCTTTGCGCTCCAGGACTTAAGAAGCCGAAATAGAAATGAGCTCTTGCAATTTGACAAACGCATTGGTCCCAGTCGGAGTTACAACAGGTTCAGCCGAGGTGGTTGAGGTCCAGCCGTCTCAGAGGTGCTAGAAAGAAAGGGGTTATGCTCGACCTTCCATGAAGGCTGCATGAAGGGACATTGTTAGAACAAGTCAAGTTGCAAGGGAGAAAGAAAAAGAGGAAATGTTAGACCTGCTAAGCAGAGACTTCAACCATGTCTACTGGTTCGTTGCTCGACCTCAGAGAGCTTGATGGCAAAACCCAGTGCTTAAGACTTCTTTTTAATTCACAAAGCCGATGAAGGTTATCTATGTTCGATGGCCATTGAGGTGGCCATGAGATATAGATCATGCCCTTCGGCGCTTAGAATTTTGATGAAATGAATAAATAGGCACCTGACATTTATTATCCTTCTGGTTTAGAATTCTAAGGCAGAAGAGTGACAAGAGGAAAACAATTAGAACACTTATAAAGGCCGAAGTAACTTCTTGAAGGGGAATGCCAAGGTCGTCATCCTGCGGATAGATAAGTGTCTTTACTGTTGCTTCAGGCTCGACAAGAGGCCTTTTTCCATGAACGGCTGCAGGAGGATCGACCTGGTTAGTTGCCCCAACCACATGTCGAGGATAGTGGTAGGGGGTTTAGTTGGTCGAGGGCGACACGTTAGCGGGATTTCTTCGCTGTCGTCATCTTGAAATAAGAATTGTTAGTATTCGAAATCTAGTCGAAGGAAAAAGTTTTCGGCAACATAATCATACCTCTTCCTCTAGAACGACTACTAGTTTTATTTTTGGATTCAGGAAGAGATTTTTCTCGGCCAAGGTGGCCACTTCCTCCAAGACAAGAGCAATGGCCGGCCCTGGAGCTGTAGGTCCCTTAATCACCAGATCCACGGTTGGTTTGACCACGACTTGTTGAACAGGGCAAACCTCAGGTGCTTGACCAATGTGAGGGTTTGGTTGCATATCTGTCAAGGCTTGAACGACAAACGCGAGAAGACTCAACAGTTGCTCATGTGGTTTAGCTGGAGATGACATGAATCTCCTGCTCCCCTTTTTTCGCCAACTTCTTGATATGTTTTTTAAAATGGGGAGCGTCGACATTTGTCTCGGCCTTTGGGCGAGATCGTTTGCCTGGCAAGGTCGGCAAAGCTGTCACAACTTTCTTTAACGAGGGGGTAATTTTTTCTTGGCTCGCACGAACCACGTCCATATGACCGCCTGAAAAAGCTAAAATCAAATCAAAAGGGAGTTTGAACAAATGGCCAAAGTGAAATGATTGACGCAGACAAATATCTTGAGTCGTATCTTTAGATTTTGTGGTATGAGTCTTCTTTGGGCGGTCACCAAAAATTTTCTTGATAACTTCGTCGATCGGTACGCCAAAAAAGTCTTGAGTATATACAACCCACCAGTCAACAAAGGTGGCAATATTGAGAGTCTTAAAGACGTTCGGCCGAAAGCGGAATTTCTTGCACCTTTCCTGAAATTCCTGCTCGGCATCCCTCCATTCTTTCTCTGAAGAACCAAACAAGTGTCATCTGCATAGAAGGGAATGAGAGGTGAGTAGAGGCATTACGCAGCCTTGGAGGTAAATGAGTTGGTGTGCGATGAAGTGAGGTTGGTAGACTTCCCAACTTACACGTTTAGCGTCGCAGCCCAGAGGAAGGTTGCGAGTTAACATAAACGATCCCAGTTCTGTCGGAGGTCAGCGTCTTCGGCTTCATTCCATGCCGAAGATGACAGCTTGATGGAAGAGGGTATTCTTAACAACAGCAGATTAAAAAACTCGTCATCAGAAATGTCTTCTAGGCCAAAAAAGTATTTAAAAACTTCTTCGGCCGAGTGAGGAGGAGCAGGCCTAAAACCCAATTTAAGACCTAGTGCTTCAGAGGGTTTGAAGTTGGGGACTTCTGGCTTGAGGGTGGCAAAATAGACTTACAGCTAAAGTTGAAGAACCTAGAGTGGGCCAGTCTGGTGTGGGTCAATCTTGTTGATCATTGTCTCGGCTAGGCAACGCGTGAGGTTGGCGAGGATAGCCGAGCTAAGAGATAGGGTATGACCATTGGCTAAGGCTTTAGCAACCGGCATGTTCTCGACCCAACATTTATTCAACTTAGCCAATGTTGTCGATCATTGGCTAAGGGTTTCTTCCCCTCGGTCGGCAAAGTGTTGAATGAGGGTGTTGTAGTTGAAAAAATTCTTGTGCAACTTATGAAATTCTTCTTTCGAATGCTCTTGGTTTTTCTTCCTCAACGACTCGACAACATGTTCATCGAAGAGTATCTTGAGGTCGAGGTTGAATGGGTACCCAGGGAGGGCAACATCAATATGGAGACCTGAAGGAGAGGTCCCAACAATGGCCGAGACGTTGAGAATAGTAGGCCAATTGGGCGGAGTGAGAGGACCATAGTATTGGTGGTCAAGCACCAAAATCCTAAAGCTGTCATAAGAAGTTCTTTGTCCATGGTGATCTCAATGGTCGACAGTTTGATGGCATCATAAATGCTGAGAATCCTCTATTCCTTACTGAAGAACTGCTTCATCTTCTCGACCTAAGCTACCTAGGCCGCAGTAGTTAAAGCCCAGGCCCTTTGGGGTTTGGTCAATTCCCACTTCGACGAGTCATATCCTTGAAGCAAAGGTTCCAGGCAGTGGTCTTTGAGGAGGTTGGTGATGGATGCTGGGATGTTATCCTTAAAGAGTGGTCCTAGGATCTGGTGAGAAGCACTCAAATCACCTTCGAACCGTAAGGTTTTAATGGCACTCCGGTCGATGAAGTCCCGGCACTTGGCGCATTTGTCGGAAAGTTTGGAAATGAAGGTGTTGGAAGCCATTGTTGAGAACTCGAAGAAATTTCTGGACTCAAGAGTTTTTCTAGGTAGAGAATGAGCTTTGAAGGTTGTTCTGGGGGTAAAAAGTTTGAGAGTTCTTAAAGCGTAAAAGGGAAAATGAAGGAATTTGGGTATTTATAGGAGTTTTGGAAGAAGGTCAATCATTTGATTTTGACAAGAAAGGGTAAAACCAGTCAGACAGTTTTACAATCAACATGGATATTCAGGGAATCCGTATGAGGGGACTGGAGAACTCGGGGATTAAGGCAACATGGTGACATGTGGCGGTGGTTTTTTATGATGAAGGGACGATTTGATGACCTAGCAGTTCGTGGTTCAAGGTTGCATAGGTATATGTAACGGCAAGATTAATGATGTAGAGATGTTTGGTGTTTACACGTTTCAGATGTCATCATTAAAGGACAAGCAAGTAGAAAATTGTCGTGTGGAAGGATGTTAAAAAAACCAGGAACGTATGATAGTGTCTTATAAATGCACATGTTTGGGTTATTCGAGGCATTTTAGTTTTTGTATAATAGTCGATTTCACTTATTCAAGGTCGAGGCTCAGCCTAGGAATGACAGCCAAGGAACTCAGAAGCTAAGGGGCAATGTTTAGGCCCAAAATATTGGTGTGGGCCGAGTTAGGAGTTGTTATCGACCTGGCAGTATTTTTCTAGAATCATCACGAATAGTCATTATGGGCCGCTTGGTTAAGATCGGCCGAGTCCTAGTATAAGGCGGATTAATGGGGTAAGTCTAATCCTAATATAACAATGAATCTCAATGGGATAAGAAGGCTGAGATTCAAGAAGTGAATATGGCCGGATAAAGTGGTGGGTTCATAGCCCTAATGGAGGTAGGATTGGCCGAGACCTGGTTAGATTAGGTTGAGGAATCCTAATCCGAGTGTAGTTCTGGTTCAGCCATGATAATATTGGTTGATATAAATAAGAAGGGGATGCATCATTCTAAGCCCTCTAATTCAACACACAAACTGCCCTGCGCAAACTCTCGCTCTACGAGAAACCTCTCAACAACCTTGAGATTTTTATTTTCCTTTTCCGCTGACATACCTTTAGTTTGGATAAACAGCACTGTGAAGGCAACCGGCGACATCTTCAGTTTGGATAAACAATACTGGAGTTGTAGAATCAGTCGACCGCGGAGCACCTTTAGTTTGGATAAACAGCATTACGTCGAGGCCAACTGGTTATCTATCCAAGTCTCGGCCAAGAAGGATTTTTGAACCCTTATTGGTAGAGGTCATCTCATTAGCCTTCTCGGCGAAGTGAGGTGTTACAAATTACTGGGCTCGGCATATTGAACGCCGAGTTGTTTATGATTGGTTATTCACAAGTAAGTTTTAGAGTTCAGCATTCTGATGGCCGAACCACATTCACAATTAAGATATACATCTCTTTTGAGTACTTGTGTCCATATAGTTTGGTACCAGTTCGACGTGCTTATACTCTTACGAATATAATCACCGTGACTGAACCTAGCGCCAACGATCAATGAACTTTGCAGAACTAGCAGCCTTGTCTTCTGGCTCTAGAACCTAAAGGCCGAGATGTGTTCCTTCCTTGGCCGCAGTCGTAAGATCAAGAAGTCAGCAGCACGCTTAATTCCATATCCACATATTTTACTCATCAGCCGACGAGTTGGCACGCCCTGCACACAACCGAATGACGTTGTTAGCTTATTAATTACTCGGTAGTTTTTAGGGTCAATAGAGGGCAAATGGAGTTTCCCAAAAGCATGCTTGCAAACTTGTAGCTTTCATACGACATGCAAATAGTTTTGAAAATGGGACTAGCAATCCCATAGTTTTTTAGGGGTTTTGCTAAGACCAGCTAATCCCATGGTTAGTCGTGGCGAGTGAAGGTTAGTGCCATTAAAGTTAGTCCCAACTAGTACCAAACACGAGACTAGACTAACCCTTAGTCTAGTCCAATCCAGTGAGAGTTAGCGAGGGCAAACAAACGCCCCCTAAAATTTTATGAAATATTGTTAACAAATGTATTATAAGCACAGTATCAATAAATACTTGATCATTATAAAACTAACATTATAAATATTAAACAAGAACACTAAACAAATATATTAAAAGGGTAAACTAACCAAAATGGCTTGAAAACTTTGAGTTTTAAAAAGAAAAAATTAGAATGTAGTCCCTAGTCATTAATGTTCATAGATTGAAACCTTATTGGTTTTCAGTTTTTTATTAAAGTCCATTGACCTCTTGACTTTGTACACCTCAACGTTTTACTATTAAAATACTTCCATGTCATCATTTTATTTTTTTACAACAAATTTTAATTTATAATTTCTCCCACATTATCACGTTTGTAATTGAAAATCCCAAAATTCTCTCACTCAAATTTATACTTATTTTCAAATTCAACATTATTATATTGAATATGTATCTTCAAATTTAAATTTCGCCAAAAAAATTTCACACTTATTTTTTCTCCGTGACCATCATATTGCAAAATCGTAACAAATGAACATAATTGCTCTGAATGAAATTTTAATTTCATTGGGTACGTTCTCTTCTCTTGTTCCTTAATCCAGGTACCCAACTTTTATTTTTAATTTCATTGGGTACATTCTCTTCTCTTGTTCCTTAATCCATGTACCCAACTTTTATTCTATACTACCATTGTAACTTTTTCTTCTAAATTTTTTTGTACCCATATATGTATAACTTTTTCCTATAAGATTTATCTAGTATGTACCCTTAACTAATTTGGTCTTATGGTTTGCTTCCATTTTTCTATCCTTAAATCATTTTTTTACATTAAGAATTTATATGGGTACATTGTTTTTCTTGTTTTTGTCACATACGGGTTTTAATGTTGAAATTGTATATGGATACATTCTTGTGAATTACTATAATTGTACATGGGTACATTCTTATAGGAACATTTATCTTTTATCATGACACTCAATAAAAAAAAACAATTCTTTTCTAATGGTGGAGTTTGTTGTTTAATCCCATAAACGTTAAAGTTAAAATCTTATGGGATTTTATATCCCATAAATGTGGTAATTTATTTTATTTAATTGTTTTAAATGTTCAGACAAAAAAATTGCTTTAAAGGATGTCTATATTACAATATTTAATAAAATGTTTAATTTAAAATATAAAATAGGTGACATGGAAATTGATTAATGCTAATATGCTAATGTGTACAAAGTCACAGAACTTTAATCAAAATCTAAAAAATAAAAGGATTTCAATCCATGTACACTAGTGATTAATGATCGCATCCAAAGTATCCATTTAACAAAAAAACCATGCTATAAGTTTATTTAATGTTTAGTACAAATCAAACTTTAAAACAGCCCAATAAGATTGGCCCAAGCAATTAGTTTCCAATTTTACCATTGACTTCTAGTCTTTGCCTTTTTAATCTTCTCAACCTTTCTCGATCTCTTCGTCTAATCTTTACTATCGTTTTTATTCTCAATTCGATTCCAATTTCACCATTTTGCAATTGAATCGATCGAATCTCGCTCTCTCCCTCTTTCTTGATCTCTACCCAATCTCGGTTTTCGTACCCTACGACAATTTGAGCCTTGAGGTGCCCAAGCAAATATACGAAGTAGCTCCTCCATTGTCGAAGAGAAGTGAACAGAGGGACAAGGAAGGGTGGCCACCCTTTTGCTCGTCGGAAATTCCCATTGAGAGTGAGGATTCCGCCCATCTGATATTTCGACCTTGCCTGAATCTGGGTTTGCTTTTGGTTTGCAGCACTACGCTAATGCTGCTGCATTTAATTTTTTTTTTTAATACCCAAGCTGCGAAGCTTAGAATTTGTAGTTTTTTACTGCTTATTCTGCTGCAATAGCAGCATTTGTTTTATACAGCTTTACATACACGCATGCAAAATAAAGAATAAAATGTGGTGTCCTTGCTGCCCATGATGCAGCAATACAAAATACAGAAACACTGATCTAGGAACAATGTTGCAGCTGTCAGTAATGCAGATAGGAATGTCGAAACCATGTGCAATATTCCTTCTGATAGACCATGTGCAATATTCCTTCTGACAGGTTTACTCAACATTCCCCCTCAAGTTGGAATGGATGTTGATTATTCCTAACTTGCAGAGCAAAGTCGTAAACTGATGTAAGCTCAGTGGCTTTGTGAAGATGTCGGCTGGTTGTTTCATGGTTGAAATGTGAGATGTCATGATCATACCACTTTGAACCCTTTCTCGTACAAGGTGACAGTAAATTTCTATGTGTTTGGTTCTTTCGTGAAATACCGGATTCGAAGCGATGTGAAGTGCTGCTTGATTATCGCAATACAACTTGACTAGATGTTCATGTTTGATACCCAAGTCTTGTAAAACATATTTCAGCCAAGTGACTTCACAACAAGTTGCTGCCATTGAGCGATACTTCGCCTCTGCACTAGAGCGTGACACAGTGTTTTGTTTCTTGCTTTTCCAGGAGATCAAGGATTCTCCAAGAAATACACATTATCCAGTGGTAGAACGTCGTGTGTCACGACATCTGGCCCAATCCGCATCACAAAAGGCATTCAGTTGGATTGGACTTCTTGCAGAGAGAAAAACACCTTGCCCTGGTGTATGCTTAACGTATCGTAAGACTCGGTGGGCTGCCTCCAAGTGTGGAGTTCGAGGCTTCTCCATAAATTGACTAAGAATGTGGACAGCATAGACCAAATCAGGACGCGTGATTGTCAGGTAGATTAGTCTCCCAACAAGCCGTCGATAAGAAGAAGGATCAGTGATGCATTGTCCTTCGTCCTTTCTGAGTGATAAGTTTTGCTCCATAGGAGAAGTGGCTAGTTTTGCGCCAAGGTAACCTGCATCCTCAAGTATTTCAAGGGCATATTTTCGCTGTGAGAGAGTGATCCCCTTGCTAGAGCGAGCAATTTCGATGCCCAAAAAATATTTTAGTTGGCCAAGGTCTTTCAACTTGAATTGCTTTGTAAGGAAAGACTTGGTATCCTCAATTGCTTGTATGTTATTTCCTGCCAGGATAATATCATCAACATAGACAAGGAGAGCAGTGAATTTAACATCATGGTTTCGGACGAACAATGAATAATCTGCCTTGGATTGTTGATAACCGGATTTGCTAAGAGTACAAGAGAGTTTGATAAACCATTGATAAGAGGTTTGCTTAAGCCCATACAAAGATTTATGAAGTTTACAAACTCGTGTCTTCCCCTTTCGTCCGAAACCAGGGGGCAAGGACATGTAGACATCTTCTTCAAGGTCACCATGAAGGAAGGCGTTGTGAACATCAAGTTGGTGAAGGTGCCATTGTTGGACTGCGGCAACGGCAAGAAGTAGGCGGACTGTAGTCAGTTTTGCAACCGGAGCAAAAGTCTCTTGATAGTCTAAGCCTTCAATTTGGCTATAACCTTTGGCAACCAAGCGTGCTTTATACCGCTCAACGGACCCATCGGATCAAAATTTGATTTTGTAGACCCACTTACATCCAACCGGCTTCTTGCCAGAGGGCAACGGTTGAATGGACCACGTCCTATTCGCAGCAAGGGCTGCCAGTTCTTCTGCCATGGCTGAACGCCATTGGGGTTCACGTATAGCCTGTGAGAATGAACTGGGTTCTATGGCAGCTGAAATGGAAGTGGTGAAAGCACGATGGCGAGCTGATAAGCGATCATATGTGAGTACATCAGACAAAGGGTAAGAAGTACCTGCTACTGTGGTCAATGCCGAGTGAGATGAAGGGACGGACCGAGAAGGAAGGGTGATGTCCACATTATATTGTTGAAGATAACCAGGTGCATGGGTGGGGCGTTTAAGACGAGGTGGGGAAGAGGATTGGTCGACTGAAGTGGATTGGTCGACAGAAGGGGATGGGTCGACTGAATCTTGTTCCAGTGGAAGAGACGGATAAGTGATGGTGTCATCACAGTCAGCATCTTGAGTATATGGAAACACAACAGGGGAAATGGCAGCGGAAGAGGAAAAAGGAAACACATTTTCATGAAAAATAACATCACGGGAAATAAAAATTTTACCAGTTTGAAGGTCGTAAACTCGATATCCCTTTGTGCCGTATGGATAGCCAAGAAAAATACAACGTGTGGCTCTTGCATCAAATTTGGTTGGACGATGGTGATGGGTGGAAGAGAAACATAAACAACCAAACACTCGCAAATGTGAATATGCTGGCTGTTTGTGATGAAGGATTTCATAGGGTGATTTGCCGTGAAGAAGATGAGTAGGAGTCCTATTAATGAGATAAGTGGCAGTTAGGATTGCATTACCCCAAAATTTCTTGGGAAGATGAGATTGAAAAAGCAAGGCTTTAGCAACATTGAGTAGGTGGTGGTGTTTACGCTCTACTACCCCGTTTTGTTGGGGAGTAGAGACACAACTTGTGTGATGGAGAATGCCCTTATCTGAAAAAAAATGGGTCATAAAAAATTCTGGACCATTATCACTACGAAGAACCTTAACTCGTGTGAAAAATTGTGTTTCAACAAGGTTGATGAATGTGATGAGATATGATCGTGCATCTGATTTGTGATTCATTAAATAAACCCATGTGCATCGTGAGAAATCATCTACAATGGTCAAGAAATATTGTGCCCCTGTGATAGTGGGAACATGGTAACCTCCCCAAATGTCAACATGAATTAACTCAAACGGAGCTTTTGTATTAATAGAACTCAAAGGAAAATGAGCTCGTGTTTGTTTGGCTAATGGGCAGATCAAACAATCATCAATGCTACAAAACTTCAAATTTTTAATGCAAGGAGAGATAGCCCGTAAGGTTTTGTTGGAAAGATGGCCAAGGCGTCAATGCCAAAGCCGAGAAAAAGAAAGAGCAACAACTGACACTGAATTGCACCTGATTTTCGTCACACTATCAAGGTAGTAGAGGTGGTACCGACATGATTAGATGTGGATGTAGATTGGCTCTTGTCAATGAGTGCAAGCAGGTTGTGGTATTGCTCGGAAGTGAGGCTGTAGGATGAAGGAGATGTTGCTGGAGGCGTTGGTTTAATGTCAACGTGATTAGCCTTGAAGTTGGAACCCCTGCGATCTTGATAATCTCCCCTATCGCTGTTGTCCTTTGCCTTTTTCAGTTTGCGGCATTGGTCTATGGTGTGACCTCTCCAATTACAGTAGTCGCACTTGAGGTGTGCACGACAGGTATCTGAAGTGTGTCCGGTTGCATCACAACGACCACATTTTAGATGGGTATTTCTTGGAGAAAAATTTCTACCAGAGTTTCGCATGTTGTCCCGCATGGCGAAAGTTGCGGCATCAGTAACTGAAGACCTTCCAGGAGCATGTATTGAGACTGCTCTCTGCTTCTCATCTTGAATAATAAGTGAGAAAGCTTTGTTGACAGCAGGGAGAGGATCCATAAGCAAGAGTTGCCCACGAACAGCAGCGTAGGATTCATTGAGACCCATGAGAAACTTTATGGTTTTCTGACTTTGCTGAAACTGCATCAATTCTTTCGCAGCTCCACATGCACAGGTTGGGAGAGCGCACATGGCATCACGTTCATCCCAAAATCTTTTCAGTTTGGTATAATATGCACCAATGTTCAAATTGCCTTGAACACTTCCATGTATCTCTTGTTCGATATGGAAGAGATGGACACTGTTTGTGTGAGAGAAACGTTCCTTCAGCTCACTCCAAATATCAGCTGCAACATTGTTGTAGATGACACTTGCTCCAATATCTTTTGAGACAGAGTTGAGCAGCCAGGATTTCACGAGGTTGTTGCAACGAGTCCACTGTTGGTATTCAACTATGGACGTCGACTCAGGCCTTTTAATGGCTCCATTGATGAATCCTTCTTTGTTCTTGGCATTGAGGGCCATGGACATGGCTCGGATCCAAGTGGGGTAATTTTCGTCATTCAATGGTTGTGTGACGAGAATCGCTCCAGGCTGATCGGAGTGATGAAGGTAGAGAGGATCGCTGGGATCTTCGTATTTGGTGTGTTTGCTGGAAGGGTCGGTTGCCATGTCGGCGAGGACCGGAATGCTATAACTTGGTGTGTTTGAACGCCAAGGATTTTAGGTTATCAGGTTATCAAAGAGGTAAGCTCTGATACCATGCGAAGCTTAGAATTTGTAGTTCTTTACTGCTTATTCTGCTGCAATAGCAGCATTTGTTTTATACAGCTTTACATACACGCATGCAAAATAAAGAATAAAAAATGGTGTCCTTGCTGCCCATGATGCAACAATACAAAATACAGAAACACTGATCTAGGAACAATGTTGCAGCTGTCAGTAATGCAGATAGGAATGTCGAAACCATGTGCAATTCCTTCTGACAGACCATGTGCAATATTCCTTCTGACAGGTTTACTCAACACAAGCCCTTCTGATGTTTCTAGCATGAATTGTGATCATCTATAGAAGGTTTAATGTTGCGCTTAAGCAATATGCAGCCATCATCAATAGAAAATTGAAACTTAGATGGAGAAAGCTAGAGAGGGAAAGAGAAAGACCAAGATAGAAAAGGATGATGGATGTAGAGACACGTGAGTTCTAGAGAATAGTTTTATTATTTTAAAAATGTGGATTCAATAAAATATTGTAGTCTAATAAAGTGATTAATTTTATTTACAATAAAAAATAATAATAATTTTAGAAGGAAAAAACCTTGTTTTTCTGTTGGGACACTTTTTTCTTTTCTTTTTTTACCAAAAAAATAGTGTAAAAATGTAATAGGTTCCACTGGTGCCAACCTTATTCAAACATGCATGGTCGGAAGGAGTGAAAGCTATAAGGTAGTGTATACGCTTCTTATATTAGTTTTAGTGTTATTGATTGTAACCACTTTTGAAAACTAAACCAAAATAACACACATTATTTTTGTAATAGAACAAAATTAACACTATTTTTTTAAACAAATATAACCCACACTACTTCTGAAACGATAGCAAAACAACCACACTATATCTCAAACTACTGCAAAAGAACTCACACTATTTTTCAAACAGAACCAAAATAATTCACACTATTTATGACATTACAGAAAAATAACACACACTATTTAAAAACTGAACCAAAATAACCCATACTATTTCTGAAACTATAGCAAAATAACCACACTATTTCTGAAGCTAAACCAAAATAACTCACATTATTTTTGAAACTATAACAAAATAACCACACTATTTATGGAACCTACAGCAAAATAACCCATACTATTTCTGAAACTAAAGCAAAATAACCTACATTATTTCTGAAACTACAGCAAAATAACCCACACTATTTCTGAAACTGAACCCAAATAGCCCACATTATTTCTAGAACTACAACAAAATAGCTCACACTATTTCTGAAATTTAAACCAAAATAATCTACATTATTTCTGGAATGAAACAAAATAAACATTATTTTTGGAATTACAGCGAAATAACCACATTATTTTGAAACCTAAACCAAAATAACCAATATTGTTTCTGAAACTGAACCAAAATAACACATACTATTTTTGAAACTGCAACAAAATTACACCTATTTTGAAACTGAACCAAAATAATGAGTTTTAAAACTAGGAGATTTGCAGTCTTATGAGCCAAGATTTTCACTACGTTGTGTTTAGATAAGGATTTTGAAGAGCACTAACGAGTTTTAAATTATTTCTTTACTCTTCACAACTACTTAACTTATTTCCCTAATAATATCATCTCGTTGGCAGATAATTAGCATTATTGTGATAGGTTGAGCATGCCTCGACTTCACAAGTCAAGTCATACATCTCAGTGACATGTCCATTTTGAATAATATATTTTGGGGTTTATGAATTAGTCTCAATATTGTTCCCTAGATTTTTTTTTTTTTTGGTCAAGAATAATAATTGCATTGATAAGGGAAATACAAAAAGAGACAAAAGGGTGAGGACACAGACATCCAAACCTAGATAAAAGATAGAAAATAAAGATCATTTGACCCAAAAAAGAAAAAATTATTTGACCCACATGAAAAAGAAAACAAATGTGACAAACAGAGATATGGACACAACCAAACAAATATTTAATGGGAGTGTGGCCCTGATAAACTTCACGCGGTTCAAAGCCTAATGGAAAAATTCAACTTTTTGATGGAATGGACTGACGGAATGAGACTTCCGTCAAGGGCATTGGCTGGAAAAAAGAAAAATTAGTGTTGCACGCTGGATTCTTTATTATTGATGAGGCTTTAGCATTTATTCTTATTATATTGTATTTTGTCATTTTTATTAAATTTCAGATCTTTTATATTAAAAAAAAAAGTTATAGGGTAGTTTTTGGTTAAAATAAATTTATCTCAAGCTCTTTTCATTAAAGCTCTCTATTAAAAATTCTCTCAAATATATTGCGTCTTGCCCTTTTTCACTACAAGAAAATATGGATTTTTGAAGAATGGGTTTTGTCACATATAAACTTCGTCACATATACTTATACGTTATGAATTTTTTGCGTTATAAGGGGTGTCACTCATACATCGTCACCTATAGTTTCAATTGCATGGACTCTATGTAAAATCTAACTATTGCAAATATCTATTCGATCTCTTTGATTTTCTAGACCGCTTAATAATACGTACCATGAAAGAAAAAGTGTTGCTATTTGATTCAGATCACTTGAAAGTTTTGAAAACTAAAAGCTAAGAAAACGAGAAAACATAGTATAAATTTCTTACTTCAAATTATTACTTTTAGATTTACTATTATATAATCTTATGTAAGTAACCAAATATTAAAATTTAATTTCGTAACAATAATTTTAGTTTAGTCTTTTCACCGAATACTTCCTGAGTACACTATTAGTCTTGAGTTGAGTTTACCATGTCAAACCCACAGTGGGAGGCATGACAGCAAAAAGAGGAAAAAAAAGAAAACAAATGGAGAAATAATAAAGAAACGAAAGTTTGTTTCTCTTTTGGTTAGTGAGGGCAGGAGTGGAAATTAAAGAAAAGTAAAGTGGCTCTCTTTTCTTCTTTTTTTTCCCCCGGATCTTTATGAATATTTTTGTCATATTATACATTTAACATAATATTTTATAATATTAATACGAGAAATGTGCTAAAAGCAAGATGAGGATCCTCTTCGGATTCTCTTTGTGAGAATCTGGAGATCAATCAATCGTATCCGTTTATCGTACATCGTGAGATCAGTTTTCGTTAAATACTATTTATATTCAATTTTAAATTCAAATTTTAAAACAATTTTTTTATCGCATGATGTACGATAAACGGACTCAATTAATTAATCTTCCAAATCTTCACAAAGAGAATCCAAAAAAAAAATATTTTTTTTAAAATATGAGATAACAAAAAATATATAAAACTCCTAATTTAAAAGAGTCTGCTTGGCAATTTTCTTTCTCAAAAGTTGCAGCAGCAGGATAAACATAAGAAAGAAAAGGATTTGGATCCTCTCCTAAACTCAGCATCCTGAGCCTACTGAGCAAATCACATGGTTCGTTGGATTTTAATCCAACGATTATAAATAGGGATCCCTTTAAAAATTATAATAATTGTAATCATTAGATCAAAATTCAACAACCCATGTGATTTGCTCATTGGACTCTGGATGCTGGGCTCAAGAGAGGATCCAAATCTAAAAGAAAATAGGTAAAGGTCATGTTGTCCTTTTTTTACAAACCAAAAAGTTAAAAAAAATTAATGTAATCAATCAACCAAGGAAAAAAAAAGTAAAGGGTGGGTCCCACTAGTCACACGTACAGCAGAGAAGAAAGGGGGATGCTGCCCTCTTTAGAGCAACTCCAGCGGGGGAGGTTGCTCGGGGGCCAAGCCTCAAACAGGACCAAATTGCTGGGGGATAAGGTCCAGCGCAGGGTAGCCTGAGTGACAGGTGAGGCCCGAGGAGCAAGCCCGACGTCGATTGTCAGCCCGAGGGCTGTGTCAGGCGCGTGCGTTTAACGTGCGCGTGGGCGCGCGTCTTCCGACAAAAAAACAGGACTAAGGCCCACGGTGCCTGTTTTGAAATGTTATTGTTGGGGAAGCCACGTGGCTTCCCCATGTCCGTTCGATAGCAACGGCCTTATTTTATGGACCGTTGGATTTCCAACAGTAAAAACATTTAAAAATCTCATTTAATTTCATCCGTTTGATCTAAGATCAATGGTCCACGTTATTAGGCTTTGTAAATTAAAAAAAAAAGAAAAACAGTTTTAAATTCTGAAATGTTACCGTTATGTCACGTGGCATAATCTGGAGTATTAGAATTCAAATTTTTTTAAATCCAACGACAAAGATTAATTAGGTGAATAAAAAAAATTTCAAAATGTAAAAAATTCTTTAAAATCCAAAAAAAAATGTATGAAAATTATAAAAAATTTTGATTTTACTTTTCTATAAATACATTCTCATTATCTTCTACCTTACACCACAATTTCATATTTTCTCAACTACTTTCAATCAAATTCCTATCTTTCTCTCAAATTTTCAATCCAATTTTTTTCAACAAAATGACTACTGATGTAGGTACGAATTGGTCGCTTCTTGAAAATGTTGCGTTGTGTACTAGCTGGGTTGAAATTACTCATAGTTCCTTTACGGGTAATGAGATGCAGTTGCGAGAAATGTGGAGTCTTATTCATACCAATTATCTTGAGAAAATGGGTGGGAAAAGAACCAAAGAATCGATGTCCAGTCGTTGGAAATTACTTAGTCAATCGTTTAGTACGTGGAGAGACGCCTTGGCACAAGCTAGTGCTAATCTTCGAAGTGGGGAAAATTACATGGATCATGTAACAATATATTATATATTTGTTTGAACTATACCCAAATTTACATTATAATTATTTGTTTGTATTATTTATTTGTTACTTACTTTCATTATAATTATTTATTTGTTACCTACTTTCATTATAATTATTTGTTTGTATTATTTATTTATTTGTCACCTATTTATTTGTAGCAACTTCAAGCACAAGCTTGGTATGGTGCCAACCAGTGGGAATGTTGGAATATTGTCAAAGATTGTCCTAAATTCAGAGTTGTGCCTGTCGGTCTAGAAGTTTTCATGAACAGCACCCCTCTACATTCTACACCTGATCATGGCTCGCAAGTTCATGAAGATGATGTAGAAGAAGTGCCCGAAATGCCCCTCCCTAAACAAGCGTCGGGTTCGACCCGTTATCCAATTAGGCCTGAAGGTAAGAAAGCTTCAAAGAGAAAAGGGAGTGCTTCCAAGAATGATTATACAAAATACATGGAAGAACTTGTTCGCCAAGGTGAATTGACTTTGGCACGGGAAATGGCAAAATTTGAGGCTAATAAGACTAGAGAGGAGGCAAAAGCTACAACTATTGAGAGAGAAAGAGTGTCACATCCCGGCCCGGGGCGGATCACTTCCCGGGCCGCTCCACCACCGTAGCACGATATTGTCCGCTTTGGGCTTACCATTCCCTCACAGTTTTGTTTTTGGGAACTCACGAGCAACTTCCCAGTGGGTCACCCATCCTAGGAGTGCTCTAGCCTCCTTCTCGCTTAACTTCGGAGTTCCGATGGAACTCGAAGCCAATGAGCTCCCAAAAGGCCTCGTGCTAGGTAGGGATGGGAATATACATTTAAGGATCACTCCCCTGGGCGATGTGGGATGTTACAAAGAGAGCTACTTATGCAAGAAAGGGAATAGGTTAGAGAAAAAAGAATGGCTCAACGAGATCATGAAATTATGAACACACCTTTAGAAGGGAAGTCTCCAAATTCTAAATATTTTTGGAAGTCGGAGAAAGCGGACGTGGTGCGAATGAGGCGTGCAAGAGAAGCGAGAGCAAGAGAAGATGATCCTAGCACGACAAGAGAAGATCATCCTAGCACCACAAATTGGTTAAGTGATGATGAATAGAGTAGTTTTTGTAATCGGAGCCCATAATTTTCCAATCTCTTTGGTTTGTAATTTATTATTTATTGAATAGAGTACTTTATGTTGTTTCTAATTTATTGAATTTAGTACTTTATTTAAAGTGAGAGTAAACCTATTTAATTTGCTAAGTTATTTATACTAAGAGAATATTTATTCAAATGACAAAAACACACCAAATAAAATTACATAAACATACCAAATAATAAAAAAACTCACTAAAAATGAACTAAAAAAAACACATTGTTGATGCACAAAATCAGCGAGGACTTTGGTACAACAGAAAGTGTCAGGTTTGTGACCTTCGCTTGGTTGCTTCGATCACTAGTGAAGATAAGTACGTAAATGAATAGGAACAGGGAAGCAAACACAAAATGTACGTGGTTCACCCATATCGGCTACGTCAACGGAGGAGAGGAGTTCTCATTAATTGTGAATGGTTTACACAAATACATAGGTTCAAGCTCTCATTTTGTGAGTTCTAGTGAATAGTTTAGTACAAAATGACATTAGAGATTATTGTGGGAGAATGATCCCTATTTATAGAAGAGAGTTTCTAGTTTTGTTCTAATATTGACACGTGTCGTGTTGTGATTGGCTTCTGATGTTGACACGTGTCGCGCTGTGATTGGCTTCTGATGTCGACACGTGTCGCATTGTGATTGGCCTTCTGGTTGAAGGGAAACTCTTCTAGGTCCTTGACGGTATAACGTTAACCGGTGCTCAGTAGTTTCGGGATTGGTCAAGTATGGTACAAACAATGCTCCCCTAAGTTCCCGAGTGAGGGAAACTCCTCGGTTGGGGACTTGCAAGATCCAAGCCATTGAGTAATCACGAAACTTCTAAGTACTGAAGTGTGGTATCATTTTCACGTGCCTTATCTGTCTCATATGTAGATGTGGCATCTTCTCTGGAAGTACTTTTCCTCCATCCATGGGTGGTATCTTTAACCGATGAAGATGCACAAGGTAATGTATCAATTTCACTTGAAGCTTACTTGTAGTTTCGGGCTTGGTCAAGTGCGATACAAACCCTATAGTAGGAGTCCCCCAAGTCGCTGAGCTAGGAGATCTGCCGAAAGAGGTGACAGACAAGGTAAGCAGTCAAACTTCCAAGCAAGCAACCCAGGATCGGAGGTTCGACTTCGGCTTCCGGTTGATTGTTCTCTTTCTCCTTGTCTCTCATTCAGCTGCCAGGATAAGGAGAAGCAAATGGAGAAGAGATGATATGAGATACTTTTGCTTTTGAAGAAGTAACTTTCCACAGGCTTATTCTTGAACTGTGCTGGATGGTTTTCTGGTTCCCTTCAGAGTATAAGGCCGACTCAAGAATTTGAGGGTCAAAACAAGTCCATCAAATCTAGAGTACGTTCGACCTTGATGATATGGGATACTTTTGCTGTTTGACGGAATAATGAATGTGGTATGGAAAGGTGTCGTGCTGTAGTGATCTATTTCAGCTCATCGTTGAACCTTCTGCTTCAATCTTTTGCATGGCAGAAGTGGTGTGCAACCTTTGCATTTAAATGGTCCTTCAGAACATTCCTTCATAGTGACTCATCCACGCTTGGCAGCTTCAGTGTAAAGAGCCAATATCTGATCAACTATCATGAGGTATTTGCCGGTGGAATTCGTGACCTTGACAGCAGTTGAGGATGAGTACTCGAGAGCAATGCTAAGTAAGCAACCAGGCAAAGGTTCCAGGCAGTCAGTTCCAGATTGGAGGTTTGAATTCAGGTTCCGACTGACTGCTCTCTTTCTCCTTGTCCTGCAGGTGTGGACAAGGACAAAGACAAAGACAGGGAGAAAGCATGATATGGGATACTCTTGCTTTCGACCCTGATGATATGAGATACTCTTGTTCTTGGTGTGGCTTATTTGCTGAGGTATTATCGGGGGGAAATAAAGCTGAGTATTTCGAGAGGTTATGTTGAGGGTGCATTCTCGAATGCGAGAAAGGGTTGAGCATTTTTGCAGGTTTGCCTGTCCGTTGAGGAGGGAGGTCGATGTATATAGGGATTTCCCAATAACAAGTAGTAATGCTATTCCTTTACCCTTCTTTATCACAGCAATGTAGTGGGAGCTGCCAGCTTCACGTGTTTTAACTTTGTCAGAGCACTTTGAAAAAGTGGTATGTGGTATCTGGAAAGTTAATGTTGCGTGTGAAGATTACAGACAAGCTTTATCTAAGGAAATCTCGCTCTCGAAGTTCTGAGAGCTATGCCTCTTCGGTTTTCGAACAAGCAATCCCGTCGGGGATCTGGCTCTCGAGATTCGGAAAGTGGTGCCGCTTCGGTTTTTGAGAAAGTAATTATGTTGGGAGTCTTTTCTCGAATGTGAGTAAAGGTTGGACATTCTTGCCAGCCTGTCTTGCCACAGAACACGGAGGTCGACACACATAGGGACTTTCCAGGTGTCAAGCAGTGGTGATGTTCCTTTACCCTTGTGGGTAATAGTAGGGTAGCTGGAACTTCGAAATTCTCGCGCCTAAACTTTGTCAGAGATCTTTGGCAAAGTTATATGTGGTACCCGAGGAGTTGATGGTGCGTGTGGAGAGTGATGATTGAACAGCAAGATTCGCGTGCTTTCTATTTCACCAGAAATCTTCGACAGATTGCCCGTAGTTTCCGCAAAGCTGAGTGTGCATGTGATAGGTGCTGACGAGGCTGAAAAAGCAGGTGCTTCTTCAATTTCTGAGATCGGCCCTCGTGGTCTCTGAGTAGCCCAGCTTTTGAGAAAGGAAACGCCTCTTCGATTTCTGAAGCTCCGTCGAGTGCGGATTTTTATAGAGACTGATATTAAGTTCCACAGCACATTTGAATCTCCACTAGTAGAAGCTCCCTTCTTGCACTTCTAAGATCTTGATTTGTCTGACCTCTTCCCTCTTCAACACCTTTGAAAATGTCTGGCCCCTCCGACCGTCATTTTGACTTGAACCTTGGAGAAGAGACAGCTACGCCTTCTCCAGACAACATATGGCGCCCATCCTTCACATCCCCTACTGGTCCTCTTACCGTTGGGGATTCTGTGATGAAGAATGATATGACCGTTGCAGTGGTTGCCAGGAACGTTCTCACTCCCAAAGATAACAGACTACTTTCCAAACGGTCTGATGAGTTGGTTGTTAAGGATTGTCTGGCTCTTAGTGTTCAGTGTGCAGGTTCTGTGTCTAATATGGCCCAACGCCTATTTGCTAGAACCCGCCAAGTTGAATCATTGGTTGCTGAAGTGATGAGTCTCAAACAGGAGATTAGAGGGCTCAAGCATGAGAATAAACAGTTGCACCGGCTCGCCCATGACTATGCTACAAACATGAAGAGGAAGCTTGACCAGATGAAGGAATCTGATGGTAAGGTTTTACTTGATCATCAGCGGTTTGTGGGTTTGTTCCAAAGACATTTATTGCCTTCGTCTTCTGGGGCTGTACCTGGTAACGAAGCTTCAAATGATGAACCTCCAATGCCTCCTCCTTCTGGGGTTTTGTCAAGTACTGAGGCTCCGGATAACCACCCTCCGGTGCTTTCTCTTTCTGGGGCTCTACCGACTGCTGACACTTCCCCTAAGCAATTTTTATGAAGGCTCCCTCTTGTTTGTTTATTTTGACTCATGTACATGTACATATTTGTAGCCTATCGGAAGTATTAATAAATAAGCTTTGCTTCATTTCAACATATTGTGTTAAATACACCAAAGCCTTCTTCAGAAAGTTCTTTGAATTTTTTCTTTTGTTGAAACTTGTATTGTTGGAGCTTTGTGAGTGAAGCATGTAGTTTAAGGTAGTGTTCCCTTAATTTCCTGAGTGAGGAAAACTTCTCGGTTGGAGACTTGAAAAATCCAAGTCACTGAGTGGTTGTGAGACTTCCGAGTATCAAGGTGCAGTAGCATATGGTGGGAGTCCCCCAAGTCTTCAGGCGAGGAGAGTTGCCGAATGAGGTGTCTTGCTTGCTACTAATTTGTCAAAGTAACGAAGCCTTGTTTTGATGTCACACCTTCATATATGCCTTATCCAAAAATATTTCAAGCTAGGTTTAGCTTTGCGAGGGCCCAAAATTATTTGTGTAGCCCAAAATGGCAAGCCCAAAGGGAGTCAGAGTAGAGGGAGCGGTAACTCTTCAATATAACACCATCCTCTGTAGCTCAAATCGAAAAATTGTCTTCATGAAAATTGTCCCTTAACATGGGAACTACAACATACCCAAATTTGAGATCCATCGAAGTAGTACAACTCCAGACATTCAGGTATGATGAGTAACTGTTCATGATTTTTCTGTTAACCCGTCAGACTTGTTGTGAGCTTTGAAACTCCATTTGCTCTTGTTCAAATCAACATACTTTCTTCATCGAAGTTGTTCCTCATCATCTCTTCTATAACATATCAAAAATTCAGAACAAACTAACGGTTGAATATTTCCAGATCTTCGAAACATCGCAGCAGCTTTGAAGCTTGCAGAAATCTGACCGTCATGTTTGGAGCTTCAACACTCTAACTTCCGTCGCTCAAATAGAAAAATTTCCTTCGTGAAAGTTGTTCATCTGCTCAAGAACTATAAGATGTCCAAAATTCAGCTCCACTGGAATTAGCTTCGCACTATCTTGATGAAGAGTGTGTGAAGCTTTTATATGTTTTGGTGTTGAAATTTGGTATTGTAGGTGAAGTTTTGGGGTTGAAGCTTTATAAGTGAAGCTTTGGTGTTGAAGCTTTATAGGTGAAGCTTTGGTGTTGAAGCTTTATAGGTGAAGCTTTGGTGTTGAAACTTTATAGTTGAAACTTTGTGTTTGAAGCTTTATAGGTGAAGCTTTGTGTTTGAAGCTTTATAGGTGAAGCTTTGGTGTTGAAGCTTTATAGGTGAAGCTTTGGTGTTGAAGCTTTATAGGTGAAGCTTTGGTGTTGAAGCTTTATAAGTGAAGCTTTGGTGTTGAAGCTTTATAGGTGAAGCTTTGGTGTTGAAGCTTTGGTGTTGAAGCTTTATAGGTGAAGCTTTATGTTTGAAGCTTTATAGGTGAAGCTTTGGTGTTGAAGCTTTATAGGTGAAGCTTTGGTGTTGAAGCTTTATAGGTGAAGCTTTGTGTTTGAAGCTTTATAGGTGAAGCTTTGGTGTTGAAGCTTTATAGGTGAAGCTTTAGTGTTGAAGCTTTATAGGTGAAGCTTTTGTTGGCACCATAAATTGATTGTGCTTCGCACTATCTTGATGAACATAGTGCGAAGCTTTTGAGATTGATACTTGTCCTCCATTGATGAAGCTTGTGTTGGCATCATAAATTGATTGTGCTTCGCACTATCTTGATGAACATAGTGCGAAGCTTTTGACATTGATATATTGTCCTCCATTGATGAAGCTTTTGTTGGCACCATAAATTGATTGTGCTTCCCACTATCTTGATGAACATAGTGCGAAGCTTTTGAGATTGATACTTGTCCTCCATTGATGAAGCTTGTGTTGGCATCATAAATTGATTGTGCTTCGCACTATCTTGATGAACATAGTGCGAAGCTTTTGACATTGATATATTGTCCTCCATTGATGAAGCTTTTGTTGGCACCATAAATTGATTGTGCTTCCCACTATCTTGATGAACATAGTGCGAAGCTTTTGAGATTGATACTTGTCCTCCATTGATGAAGCTTGTGTTGGCATCATAAATTGATTGTGCTTCGCACTATCTTGATGAACATAGTGCGAAGCTTTTGACATTGATATTTGTCCTCCATTGATGAAGCTTTTGTTGGCACCATAAATTGATTGTGCTTCGCACTATCTTGATGAAGATAGTGCAAAGCTTTTGAGGATTGTAGTTGTGTTTCATTGATGAAGCTTTGTTGAATTTCCCAATTTCCCAATTTCCAATTTCCTCTTCTTTTTTTGTTTTTTTGTTTTTTTTGGGAAAACTAGAAATTCGAAAATATGGGAGAGACAACGTATACAAATTTTGCTTCCATACTGTTAAGCGAGAGATTGTGATGCAAGCCACATCTTGTAGTAGTCGAAGGTTTGGATGAACCATATAAATTGAATTTGTTTCGAACAGTCTTGATCAAGAGCGTTTGAAGCTTTCTATGAGTTGTAGTGTTTGCATTGTTACAGAGGAGAAATGTCTGAAGCAGATGCAAGAGGGCTGAAGAGCTTGATCTTCGTATACCATGCACTGAAGCCATTGTTGGCTTGCAATAAGACTTTGTTGGTGACTATAGCTCTTGTTAGGCATAAGTGCTCCCCTAGTTGAGTTGTAAAGCTTGATGGTTTTTGATTATTTGTGAATGCTAGGAGTTCACATGTACAAGTTGTACCACTCGTCTTCTGGTTAATGGAATGAATGGTAGGTTGCTTTTATCACTTGGTTGGTGGTACGAATGTGAATTCCTTAATCACCTTTCATCACATTTCATCACCTGGTTGGTGACATGAAGGAGAGTACGCGTTGTACATTTCATCACCTGGTTGGTGGCATGAAGGAAAGTACGCGTTGTACATTTCATCACCTGGTTGGTGGCATGAAGATGAGTTCCTTCTTCACCTGATTGGTGATAAGGGTGGCAAGTTTCCAAATAATATTAGAGTACGGGTTGTACATTTCATCACCTAGTTGGTGGTACGAAGGTGAGTTCCTTCATCACCTAGTTGGTGAGAATAAGGGCAAGGTGTTGAGGCACATTGTGGCAAATGTCGAATGACACAAAGTGTGTTGAACCCTTTCGAAGCACAGTTGGCTTATGTATGGATGTGTTGGAATGTATGATGTTTATGCATGAATGTGTTAGAATGTATGATGTTTATGTTATGAAAGTATTGGAATGTATGATGTTTATGTATGAATGTGTTGGAATGTATGATGTTTATGTATGAATGTGTTGGAATGTATGATGTTTATGTATGAATGTGTTGGAATGTATGATGTAGATCTTTTGTATAGTCTTGTTGACACATACTTAGATTTTGTTTTGTATTGGAAACATTTGCATTCAAGCTTCAACACTTGAGTGTTTCATTGCTCAGAATGGAAAATAGTTTATGGTCGAGTTGGCTAAATCACCTCTTTATTGAATTCATACCAAATGGTCTTTGTTACATAGGATGCCGAACGGTTGTAGCTTAACACTTGTACAATGTGAGTCTATTTGTAATAGTACTTCAAATGGTCAGCATTTCATGGATGGCCAAGGGTCTTGCCGTCGGAGTTTATGAGCTTATAGGAGCCAGGGCGGCTGATGCCGACGACCTCGAACGGTCCGTCCCAGTTAGGACTGAGTGTTCCTTCACTCGGGACCCTATCACAGAGTAATCTTTTCTTCAGTACCCAGTCTCCCACTTTGAAAGAGCGAGGTTTGACCCTTGAGTCATAGTAGTTGGAAATGCGCTGCTTGTAGGCGACATTCCTCAGGTGAGCCTGATTTCTGTGTTCCTCGACTAGATCCAGGTTGAGGGTGAGTTGTTTGTCGTTCTCACTCTGCATGTAATTCTGGATTCGGTATGTTGCTTACTCAAGCTCAACCAGGACAACTGCTTCTGTACCAAAAGCAAGTGAGAATGGAGTTTCTCCTGTGGAAGTCCGATATGAAGTGCGGTATGACCAAAGAACTTGGGGTACGAATTCTGGCCAACAACCTTTAGCTTTGTCCAAGCTAGTTTTCAGAGTGCGCTTGATTATTTTGTTAACGGCCTCGATTTGTCCATTAGACTGGGGATGGGCTGGAGAGGCAAAACATAAGTTGATGTTGAACTTAGAGCAGAACATCTTGAACTTCTTGTTGTCGAACTGCCGCCCATTGTCCTGACTATCGCATTGGGAATGCCGAATCTACAGAGGATGTTCTTCCATACGAAGTCTTCTATTTTTCCCTCAGTAATGGTTGCCAAGGGTTCTACTTCAGCCCACTTTGTGAAGTAGTCAACTGCAACGATTGCATAGCGGACATTGCCTTTCCCTGCAGGCATTGGGCCGATCAAATCAAGTCCCCATTAGGCGAAGGGCCAAGGGCTGATCATAGGAGTGAGCGGCTCGGGAGGGGAGTGAGAGATAGTTGCGTAGCGTTGACACTTATCACATGAGCGAGATATTCTGATGGCATCTTGGTGGAATGTTGGCCAATAGTATCCTTGGCGAAAAGTCTTGTGTGCTAGGGATCGAGACCCATCATGATCTCCGCAGACTCCTTCATGTATTTCCCGAAGGACAATTTCCGCCTCTGCAGGTGTAAGGCATCTTAGGTAGGGCAGGGTAAAACCGCGCTTGTAGAGTTGGTCATTAATGATCAGGTAGCGAGCAGACTTGTATCGAATCTGCTTAGCTTGGACTTTGTCATTTGAGAGGGTGCCATGGGCAAGGAATTTATAAATTGGGGTGATCCAACTATCTCCTTGTTGTAAATTGCACACTTCCGCGACCATGATGCTTGGTGCTGCCAACAATTCGACATGAATTTTTCTCCCAATCTTGTCTTCCACTGCCGAGGCGAGGCGGGCTAAAGCGTCTGCATGACTGTTTGCCGCTCGAGGAACTTGGGTGATCTGGTAGTGGAAGTGCTTGAGCAAAAGTCGTGTTTGCGCAAGATATGCTGCCATGGAGCTATCCTTAGCATCAAAGTTGTTCATGACTTGGTTGACCACTAATTGAAAGTCACTGAAGATATCAATTCGTTTAACTCCAAGATGCTTGGCCAAACGTAAGCCTGCTAGAAGGGCTTCGTATTCGGCCTCGTTGTTCGATGCCTTGAATTTGAAACGAATAGCGTATTCTATTGCCACTTTGTCAGGGGTAGTGATGACTAATCCTGCTCCGCAGCCCTATTGGTTGGATGAGCCATCAACATACAGACTCTATGCTGGGGTTGTTGATTCTATCTTCTGAGCTTCCGATGGTAATGAAGCTATGGCTTCAGGTGTAGAAGTAATGTTAACAGGATATGTGAAGTCGGCGATGAAATCTGCTACTGCTTGACCCTTTTCAGCTGGTTTTGGTTGGTAGGAGATGTCAAACTCACCCAATGATATCGCCCATTTGATCATTCGCCCAGACGTGTCAGGACTCTGGAGTATCTGTCGAAAAGGGTGATTGGTAAGCACGATGATAGCGTGTGCTTGGAAATAAGGGCGAAGTTTTCGAGCAGACATGACCAATGCTAGAGCTAATTTCTCAATGTTGGAGTATCGTGTCTCCGCATCTTGTAGGGCCTTGCTAGCGTAGTAGACGGGCCGTTCGACACCACTATCCTTTCGGATAAGAACAGAACTGACTGCTGAAACAGAGACCGATAGATAGATAATGAGAGTGTCACCAACTTCTGGTTTGGAGAGCAGATGGGCTTTACTTATGTACTCTTTGAGGTTCCTGAATGCCTTGGCACATTCCTCCGTCCATGTAATGTATTTCTTATTTCCCTTGAGTGCTTTGAAGAAAGGAGCACATCTGTCTGTGGCCTTAGAGATGAATCTGGTTAAGGCTGCTACCTTGCCAGTAAGGCTTTGGATGTCTTTTGAAGTTACTGGCTCTTTCATGTCGAGGATTGCTTTGATCTTTTCAGGGTTAGCTTCAATGCCTCGTTGGCTAATCATGAAGCCTAAGAATTTGCTAGAGCCCACGCCGAAGGCACATTTGTTGGGGTTCAACCTCATTCGATACCTCTTTAGAATGGTGAAAGTTTCAGATAGGTTGGTGATGTGTTGGTCAGCATGTTTGCTCTTGACTAACATATCATCAACATAAACTTCCATGCTCTTCCCAATCTGTTCGGCGAACATTGAATTGACCAGTCTCTGATAAGTTGCTCCTGCATTCTTTAGACCGAAGGGCATGACTTTGTAGCAATATAGTCCCCTGTCAGTAGTGAAGGCTGTGTGTTCTTGGTCTGAGGGGTTCATGAGGATTTGGTTGTATCCTGAATAAGCGTCCATGAAGCTCAAGAGCTCGCACCCTGCTATAGAGTCTATAAGTCTATCAATGAGAGGAAGGGGGAAACTATCCTTCGGGCATCCTTTGTTTAGGTCGGTGTAGTCTACACACATTCTCCACAAGACCTTTTGAAGCAGGAGACTTTCCTTGGTCGGATTTTTCTTAACAATGACAACATTTGCTACCCATGTTAGGTAATTGACTTCACGGACGAAGCCTATGTCCTTGAGTTTTTCAACTTCTGCTTTCATCGCCTCGTATCGTTCAACATCATAAGATCTTCGCTTCTGTTTTACCGGTTTGGTCTTGGGATCAATACTCAAGTGGTGACAGATGATATCGGGAGAGATGCCCGGCATATCTTTATATGACCAAGCGAAGACCTCGGCGTTCTCTTGCAAAAAAGAGATCAGCGACAACCGAATGGGTGGTGACAAAGTGGTGCCAATCTTCACCATGCGATTTGGATGGTCTTTGGAGATAGAGACATTCTCTAACTCTTCAGCGGGTTGTGCTTGCTGGGTGAATGAGTCATCTCGAGGGTCGTCGGGTTGACTGTTGCCATCATGAAGATCCGAGTTGGCTTCATCTGGACTGCTTTTTACTACCTGGTTATGTATAGAGAGGGTCTCCTTGGGGACATGCAGACGTTGTTGCTTAACTGAAGTGTTGTAACATGATCGAGCACTAAGTTGATCTCCCCTGATGTATCCATTGCCGAAAGGGGTTGGAAACTTCATCAACAACATATGTGTGGATACCATGGCCTTGAGATCATTGATGCCTGTGCGCCCAAAGATGACATTGTATGCCGTCGGGCAATTGACCACTAGGAAGTTAGTGGTAATAGTAGCTGTGTAGGGGCTTGTACCAATGGTGAAGGGTAAATGTATACTCCCTAAAGGTTGCACGATATCGCCAGAGAAGCTTATCAGAGGAGAAATCGAGCTATCGAGCAAGTGTTCAGCTACATTAAGTGCCTTGAAAGCTTCAGCAAACATGATATTGACTGAAGCACCTGTGTCTATCAGGATTCGTTTCACATCAAAATTTGCTATGTGAGCCTCCACGATCAGCGGGTCGTTGTGAGGGTAGATGATACCTCTTTCTTCCACAGGGTAGAAACATATTGGATCCCAGTTAGGCTTTTGATACTTGCCTCCCCTGATGTCTTCCACGTGAAACACTTGATGGCCAGGTCTCAAAGTTCGTTCACTGTTCTTCATGGCCCTATTGGAAGATTCAGACATAGATGTGCCGCCGCTTATAGAATATATCATATTCACCTGGCGTTGGTTACAGTTATCCCTTGAAGGGTGAAGGATGAACTGATCAATTTTTCCTTCACGTGCCAAAGCTTCAATATGATCACGGAGGATGACGCACTCCTCGCCATCATGGCCATTATACTCGTGGTAGCAGCAAAACATGCCCGTGTTTTTCGTGGACTTGTAATCTGGCTGTCTTGGCTTTGGCTTTGGTATCAGATGAGCTATACTGGGGTATATGGCCGCGCATGTAGCGTTCAAAGGTGTGTATGTCTCATACCTCGGGGTAGGGCCTGTCTTGACACGTGATTGGCCCACTGCATTGACTGCCTGGGGACGGGCGTTATTGTGACGATATCCTGAGTTATCGCGATAGTGCCCCTTATTCTTTTTATTAAAATGAGATTGGTGAGGATGGAAATCTTTCCTTTTGCCCTGGGATTGATATGTCTGCTGACTTGGTGAAGCATTAAATGAGGCAGGGGGGTGTGCTGCTACCGTTTGGAAGGTTGAGGTCTTTTCATTCGGTTGGATCTGGCCTCCACTCCCTACTTGCTGATAAGGGGTGACTGTAGGGGGTTTCCCTTGATATGTCATTGCCTCGGCGGAGGCATGGTTGTAAGCTTGTGTCATCACCTCAGAGTAAGTCTTCCAAGTGTTGGCATTGATCATGTACTTGAAGAAACAGTCACGTAAGCCTGCCGTGAAAGCCTTGAGGGCGGTCTTGTCATCTGCCTCAGCGCAGCGAGAATACTCATGGCTGAAGCGGCCAGCGTACTTTCGTAATGACTCGTCCGGCTTCTGGTGAATAGTGTACAAGTCATCTGCGGAATGCAAACGATCGGTCTGGAAGATGTGTTGAGAGACAAACAGCTTCCTCAACTCTTCAAATGAGTCTACTGTCTCAGGTGGAAGATGGCAATACCAGTTTAAAGCTCCGCCAGAGAGGGTGGAGAGGAAGAGAAGGCACCGTTCTTCGTCGGTGTGTCCCCGGTATACCATGGTGGACTCAAAGAGGTTAAGGTGTTCAATCGGGTCTTCCCTTCCAGTGTAGAGCTGTAAGTCAAGCTTCTGCTTTGTCTTCGCTTGGAGGGGAGTGTTGAAGATCCTTCTTGTGAGAGGGCCAGGCCTGGGTTGGTTCCAGTCAGGTATCTCGGCTTGACGTTCAGCCTTCAGCTTGTTTACTTCCTCAAGGAGCTGCAGGACAAGGGGGTCATGAGCGGAGTCGTGCACCACCAAAGTTTTCTTCTTTAAGTCCTCATCGCCTCTTGGAAGTAGGAAAGTTTGATTAAGATAGCGTGATCTTTCTCTGGACTCGCCACACTGACTTCTAGAGTGAGTATGTCGGAATGTTTCTGAGTCCCCAGTACCTTCATATTCTTCTGGGACTTGTTGCCCATTCTCTAGATTAGTGGCTGGCCTGGGTCGTGGAAGAGGACCGAGTCTTTCAGAAACCCTTGGGTCATTGATCTTTGAGCTTATGTGGATGGGATTCTCTCGACGTTGCTTTAGGAAGTCTCGACAATCGCGATAGACAGCTTTTGATCCTTCCACTCCCTCAGTGATGAAGTGTTTTCCTCTACTTCTCCTGCTTCGGGTTGAAGCAGCTGGGTTGAGAGAAGTCTCATGTTGATTATCACATTGATGTGTAGCTCGATCTCTATCAAGGATGTCTGTGTCGGATATCGGTGACCCTCCGTGTTGGGGGGCATTCAGTTGATTGTTGACCTCAACAGGGGCGACGAGCTTATGTGTTTGAGCCTGCTTAGCCTCGTGAAGCATCTCGAAAAGTTTTTCATATTGTTCCTGGAGGACTTCATTCTTCATCGCTATCTTGTTGTTCTGAACCTCTAGCTCATCGACTTTAGCTTGAAGAGTAACTCTATTTCCTTCCTGCTTTCGTTGCTTCATACTAGGTCCAGCGGGGGTGTCATTCTGTGTGTTGTGGCTTCTTTCGCTCCCCATGTCGGAGAGAGATGCTTGGCCAAAAGAGAGTGTACGAGTGGTGGAAACCAGCTTGACAAAGCTGAAGAGAGTGGGAATAAGTGTCGTTTCCCACAGACGGCGCCAAATGTTAATGCACAAAATCAGCGAGGACTTTGGTACAACAGAAAGTGTCAGGTTTGTGACCTTCGCTTGGTTGCTTCGATCACTAGTGAAGATAAGTACGTAAATGAATAGGGACAGGGAAGCAAACACAAGATGTACGTGGTTCACCCAGATCGGCTACGTCCACGGAGTAGAGGAGTTCTCATTAATTGTGAAGGGTTTACACAAATACATAGGTTCAAGCTCTCATTTTGTGAGTTCTAGTGAATAGTTTAGTACAAAATGACATTAGAGATTATTGTGGGAGAATGATCCCTATTTATAGAAGAGAGTTTCTAGTTTTGTTCTAATATTGACACGTGTCGTGTTGTGATTGGCTTCTGATGTTGACACGTGTCGCGCTGTGATTGGCTTCTGATGTCGACACGTGTCGCATTGTGATTGGCCTTCTGGTTGAAGGGAAACTCTTCTAGGTCCTTGACGGTATAACGTTGACCGGTGCTCAGTAGTTTCGGGATTGGTCAAGTATGGTACAAACACACACCAACTAAAATTAAATAAACACACCAAATAAAACCAAACACACTAATGAACTTAATTGTCTTCAGCTTGTTTCAATTCCCACTGGTGCTCTATTAAGTCATTTAGCCGGGCATTGTGCATATATGGCCTTTGAAGTGTAGTATATCGTTGAATGACCAATTCATTGTAACGTCCACCCCTTTATAATGGCTCATGTTGCACGGGTTCTTCGGTGGCATCATGAGCATAATATATACGTGTTCTTGAATTGTTTATCGTGTCTGGCTCATATTCATCAACGGCATCATAATTGTACTCATCTTCCACAATCATGTTGTGAAGAATGATGCACGTCATCATGATGGATCGAAGCGACTCTACATCAAACATTCTAGCAGCACCTCTGACAATCGCCCATCGAGCTTAGAGGATACCAAAACAACGCTCCACATCGTTCCTGTTCCCTTCTTGACAGCTCGCAAAGTGTTTTTCCTTTGCACTTCGTGGACGTGGCACTATTTTGACAAACGATGTCCGCCTTGGGTAAATGTCGTCTGCTAGGTAGTATGGTCTGTCATATATACGTCAGTTAACCCATTACGTGACTTTTGGTGCCCTTCCTTGCAGGACATCGTTGAACACTGGGGATTGGGCGAGGACGTTAAGGTTATTTTGAGCTCCTGGAACCCCGAAAAAGGCGTGCCAAATCCATGTATCAAAAAATGCCACCGCATCCAAAATGATACTTTTTTATCCTTTTCTGTCGCCATAAGCGTCTTGCCATGCACTTGGACAATTTTTCCAAGTCCAGTGCATACAGTCAATGCTCCCAATCATCCCTGGAAAACCTCGCATCTCGCCCTTCTTCAGAAGCCTTTCCAAGTCCATATTAGTAGGTGTCTGGAGGTACTCTACGGTGTAGATAGATTCGATTGCTGAGCAAAACCTCATCAGGGACTTAAGAATGGTTGATTTTCCCTTTCTTGCTATCTCGTCCACTTGGTATGCAGATGCTCCATATGCAAGCATCCGCAAGGCAACAGTAATTTTTGCTCAAGTAGGAGACCCATAGCACCAAAAGCATCCGGCTTTTGCACAAAGTAAAAATCATGGTTGCAAATAGTGCCCATGATTTTGTTGAACAAATGACGTTCCATTCTAAAACGACGTCTAAAATACGTATCAAGGAATACACTGTTACGGACAAAATAATCGTCCAAGAGATACTGACCTCGTTGTTGCCTGTCTCTATCAATGTTTACAACATGGCTGGGCCTGCAAATCTGAGCCACAGCTTGGATGACTCGACGGGAATGTGAGGTTCTTGCCATTCTTGATTCGTCGTCTCTCTGTCTACGCTCCTTATCATCTTCCCTCTCATTTTGGGCCGCCTGGCGTTTGAACATTCCTTCTGATTGGTTAAACAATTCTTCCTCTTGCTAATCGATTTCCCACATCATCCTTGAGGAAGAAGAAGACATTGTAAGAATAAAGCAAAAATTATGAATAATGATAGAGATTTAGGTGAATAAGAAAGTAGAAACTATGAATAATGATAGAAATCTTGAGAATATTGGTGTGAGATTTGTGAGGATGGATGGTGGATTATATGGAGGATTCAGAAATGATTAGTTTGTAGATAATGTCACGTGATATGCCGTCATTCGTTAAAAATTTGATAGAAATCTATGCTCAAAGATTGTAAACAAATTATGACACGTGGCGCAACGTGATTGGTTAATAATCTTATCGGAAATCCATCACCAATAATTGTATTTTCGGATAATGACATGTGGCGCAACGAAAACGATTAAAAATCTTATTGGAAATCCATCACCAATAATTGTCTTTTTCGGATTATAACACGTGGCGCAACGAGAACGATTAAAAATCTTATCTGAAATTACAAATAAAATTATTTTGTATTATTTTATAAATAAAAAAATACTAATATTTTATTGCATATTGCCAGAGGGGGGCTCTCACACTAGAAATGCAAAAGACAGTTACTGTTCATTAAGGACAATTACTGTTCACTGGGTGTATTGAATAGTGAATTGCCTGGAAGGAGAGCTCCACCTCTTATTGAAAGCATGGAAGAAAATGACAACTTGCTCTTTCATGATGAAAACCAAACAAAAATGAATTTGTAAGTCATGTTCAAAAACAAAAAACAAAAAAAGTGAATTTGTTAGTGGGCATTGTCGGCCATGTCAATGTGAAACCTTAAAGAAAAAAAAGAAGAAAAAGATAAGAACACTTTTTATTTCATTATTAACATGTGGGGCGTACTAATATATCTCATGTGCTATTGTGATAAGTTTGAAAAAAGTTGAAGAAGTTGGCAATGTGACATAAAGAATGATGCATGTAATATATCTTCAAACTAAACAAATATATTCTGATAAGCTTTAAAAATTAAAAGAAGCTAATCAAATTCGAGATACATCAGTAAAACAAATGGATTCTTAAAATCCTGAATCTATTTTGAAATTCAATGTTACCTAACATTTTAAATCTGAATAAAAATATTTCTATTTTTAAAAACCACTAGCTACTACTGAAATTTTATAAAATAAAAGCAAACTTGCTAGAATGATGCATAATTTTTATACAGGGTAAATTGCGATGTGATCCTATAAACTATCACTCCAGTTGAAATTTATCCCCTAAACTATTTTTTTTGGTAAATTAACTCCATGAACTATTTAAAATCAGTCACTTAACACCTTCCCGTTAGATATCCGAATCAATTTTGTCAAATTGAAAGGTAAATTAGTCATTTCATTATCAATTGTTACTTATAAGTTGTAATCACCAATAAAATTTTGACACATGGACACAGAATAATTCAAACATATAACATAATGAGAAAACATAAAAAAACCAAACATTTACATAACGGACCATCTCACATTGTCATTACACATTATTTTGTTTTTAAATGTCATAAATTCACTGGTGATTATAGTTGACAAATAAGAATTGATGAATGAAATACTAGTTTTTCTTTGAATTTGACAAAATAGTGGATGAAATCTATCGACAAGGGGTCAATTGGCTGATTTCAAATTGTTAAGGGAGGTTAATTTACCAAAAAATAGTTTAGGGGGTCAATTTCAACTGGAATAATAATTCAAGGGGTCAAATAACAGTTTACTCTTTTATACATAAGTGAGAGATTTTAAATTGAATTTTTGTAAATAACGAATTAAATATTAAATTATTAATAGCCTATTATAAGAATTAACCAATCAATTATATAAATATGAACTAGTGCAAACAAAGATGTCGTGTGAGTATGGGATTTGGATCTATCCGGATCTAAATTGTGAGGATCCTAGAGATCATAACATCTAAGCTGTTCATCGTACATCGTACGATCAGAAATTATTTTGATTTTTTTTATTTAAAATTAAACACAAACAGTACCTAACGAAAATGACCGCACTGTATACAATGAACGATTAAGATATGAAGAATTTTATAATTCCTACAACGAGATTCCGAAAAGATCCTCATCTGTAAATATGTGTCGTACAATAAACTTGAATTACATCAGTTGTCAGATTAATTTGGTTTCAAAGGGGGACAAGGATTGTCTGCCCTCCTAGTTGTGGTGCCCTTCCATGCCCTCCTATTTTGTGCGGCCACGGTTAAGCCACGTTAATATTTTATATTTTTATTGTTTTTTGTCTTATTATCTCATTAAAAAATTAATATAAAATGTTGACGTGGCTTAATCGTGACCACACAAAATAGGAGGGCATAGAAGGGCACCACAACTAGAAGGGCAGACAATCCTTGTCCTTCAAAGGGGGCGTGCCTCATGCATCTTCTTTTACAGATTTCCAGAGAGCTCATATTCACTTTGCAACTGACAACTAACATGCGTGCATCTTTACACTGTGTTTAGATGAGTGACTTTAAAATTTTATGAAATATTGTTAACAAATGCATTACAAGGATGTTATCCATAAATACTCAGTCATTATAAAACTAACACTATTTTCGGAAACTAGCTCTGCCCTTACCTTATTTTCTAAGCAGCTTCACTCGAAGCCTGTTTGCTACATAACTAAGGAACTAATGGACACAGAGAACCCACCGCAAGTCTTGCCCAACGGCTATGTCTACAGCTCTAAGGTTCGCTTGCATTTTGCAAGTACTTAATGTTCTTGGCTATTTAGTCTTGAAATATTCTTCTTTAACATGTTTTGGCAGCAGGTTCTTGAAGAAATGGCAAGGAAGAATGATGGTAAGATTACTTGCCCAAGGACAGACTTGTTAATTAAGTTGATCTATTGGCAGTAAAACCAGTACTTTTAAATGATTGAAAGCACTTTAATAAAAAATATTTTTGAGTTTCAAAAACACTTGAAATGTTTTCTGCTAAAGCACTTGTTATGTGCTTTTTGCTGGAAGTACTTCAAGTGCTTTACATAATCAATTTGTATTTTTACTAAATTTGGTTTCAAAAACATTTTATTTAAACATTTGCCCTAAAGTTTGTTTTGGTTTGAGAGATTATTATTAAAAAAAGACTTAGGGAAAAGACTTGGAATTCCGGATCCATCCTTAAATTCAATACTACCTTATCCTCAAATTCAATGCTACGTAACGCTTTAAATCAAAGAAATAACCCTAAAATTTATAAAAGGAAAAATCTTGCTAGAAGTGGTTTTAGACTTACTCCAACTTTTAGAGTTAAACTCAAATTTTAAGTTTTAAATTTACTCCAATTTACTTTAACTCTTGTGCCAAAAATAAGTTTTGGATTCAAAACACCCTTTTAGGATAAATTTCAGGTAGAAATTGAGATTGGGTTAGTAGGCTAATGCCTGATTTAGTACTGAGGTGATTTTAAAAAAAGTGGGTATCAAAACAAGCTGTCAGCTTTTTGTGTTTGGTAAACATTCAACTTCAGTTTTTTTTCACAGTTTTGAATGAAAAAAAAAAACCAAAAATACAAAGCTGCAAAACCCAGCTTTGAAAAACCGATTTTTTTTTCACATATGTTTTATATAAAAGTTTACCAAACACAATAATACTGTTTTTTTTCTTTCAAAAACACTTTTACAAAAAAGTTTATCAAACACTCTGCTGCTTTATTTCACAGTTGTTTATTTTCACAACACAACAGAACAAATTTTTTTTAAAGCATGACAATATCAAACCAGCCCTAAATCCACTAATAAGGGTGAACATGCCCAAAAATTTGGCCAGACTCAAGGAGTGACGCACCCAAAAAACTTGGCTAGACGCAAGGAGTGACGCACCCAAAAAACTTGGCTAGACGCAAGGAGTGACGCACCCAAAAAAACTTGGCTAGACGCAAGGAGTGACGTGCCCAACACCTCACACTTTCTCAAAACAGACAGCCCTAGGTCCACCCACATGGGCATGTCATCAGTAGTTATGAGGCTGTCAGCCGCCCATGTGCAATCCCAATTGCATTATTTCGATCCGACAACATAGATTATTGGACAGTTACCAACAGTCCTGATTTAAACGTATTTAATTTTAAATTTCATAAATCTATTAAATTCAACCGTTGTGATCAAATATGATTAAAATCTAATAAAAAAAATCTAACAGTCTAAAATTAAATCAACAGCTAAGTGCAACAATTTCTTTCAAGAAATTGGTCGGTTTAGTGATTTTTCATTATATATTGGAATCTAAATATTTTTAAATTAAAATGTTGATAAAATTAAATTGAGATAGTTTACATAATTTTTATTTTTAAAATAGTTATTTAATGGACATAATTTAGCCTAATTCATTCCTCAATAATCTCAGCCTAAAAATTTAACCAGAAGAATTGGATCCGAAAAACTCTTTTTGGATTAAAACCTAAATGGTTTTAAATTTTTTGGGTTAAAAATTTGAGGTTTTAGCCCAAAAATTGGAGATTTGCGAATAGCAAATTTAGTACCAAATTCTTACTAACCTATTGTATTGTTTAACCAACCTATTTCTTTAATATAAGTGTATTAAGAATCAATTATATAAAATTTGGACTACTGCACAGAAAGATGTTTTGTGAATATGTGTTGTACAATAAACTTGAATTACATCAGTTGTGCCTCTGGATAGGGTGTTGAATTGTTTCTCATACATTCTAAGTTCGAAATTCATTTTCTCCAAATTATATAAAAATTAAAATAAAATTAGATCAGTTGTAAAAAAAATGTTGCATGTGTGCAATTTTACCACTCGTTTAGATGAGTGACTTTAAATTGTTTTGTATAGACTAGATTTGCAAACTAAATGATATGTCATTAAGAAAAAAATAAGCATATTAATCAACACTTAAATAATAATTTAATCATCAGCTTTTATGTGTTTACAAAATTTTGTCTTTCTAACATCCTTTATGAAATCTTAATTGGCATAATGAACTCTTAATTTATTTCCTATTTCACACACTTGTTTTGGATCTGATTCGTCCCACAATAATCCCAATTGGTGAGAAAGGAAAATAATTTATTTATTTATGTATTAGAAAGAGTTTCAAAAGAAAAACATTTTTTTTTACACACTGATAGCTTATTTGATGTAACAAGTGATATGTACATTTTATATCAAATTGTCAGTTAATAAGAATCTAATTAAATGTTGATTATATGTATCATTTGTTACAATGATTATATGCATCATTTGTTGCATCATGAATTTACCCAAGGATCTGCTGTTTCGAAGTGAGTGTCTCCTTACAATGTCTCTGGCTAATATTACTACACGTGTCTTTACACCTACCAAAGTATTCACTCCGTTAAATACTATATCAAAGTATAATAAAAATAAAATAGAAGATTAATTTGATAAGGTCCTTATGCCTTTAAAAGTCTAAAGGCATTAAATTTCACCGTGTCGTCTTCCTCCTTATTTCTTCAGTCCTCCGTCACCGCTCGTCTTGATCTCAGCGAGCAATCTTCTCTCCTTGTCTTCCAGTCTGCCGCCGCCACGACCGCCACCGTACTACCAAAAAACGAACCTCTTTTCCATGTCTCATTACTAGTGTTCTAAAAATCGGCCTTGACGCTACAAGGTGGTCAGCCGCTCCGATTAGAAAAATCGGCAAGAGGATTAGGTGGGTGCGGAGGGCGGTCTGGGCGTTTTAGACTTTTTGTCATTGCAGGGAGCTGCGTTCTTGTTCTGGTTCCGCCTTTTGCGTTTCAAAGTTTCGAATTCCATATAAGAAGATGAAGGGAAGAAGAAGATAGAAATTATTTTCTCTCTGTTCCCATTCCCCCACGTGATAGACATGACCCTCGGTCCACTCCACTCCACTTTTTGTTTTATTTTTTTTAAATGAACTTGTAATCAATTGCAGGTACAGACAACATACATTGAATATTGGTGTGGTGTGCCCCACATCCCTTTTTGGTGCAGTGCGCCCCACCCTCCTTTTTACGGATGGAATTAACTTGGCTTCAGTAGCTTCTCTGGCTTAAACCCAATTCTGTATGAACACGTGTCCAAGTTTTGATTAAAAAAATTAAAACTTAAACACATGTCCACCCGGAATTAGGTGTAAGCAGAAGTGGCTTCTGAAAATTCAGCAGCCTAGTCATGTTTTTTACGGATTACAAACCACAACATATTACACCTTTGCTTTTTTTTTTTTTATAAGTTCACTATATAATAAATAATCTTTAAAAAATATTTATTAAGTAATACATACTTATTATCATATCCACTTTCATCTTATACCATCTAATTCATTAAAAAAAAAAGAAAAAATCCTATCTATTGGAGACACATGGTTGGATACTCTTTTTGCATTTTATCATTATTTGATTATTTTATTCATGAATTTCATAAAAGTATAATTTTTTTGTAAGTGTCAATATGCATTTATTTACAAGATATACATGAAATTTATCTAAATCCGCCTAGGCACCCACCTAGATTCCGCCTAACCGTCTAAGCACTAGGCATCAGCCCGTAGCCCAACTAGCACCTAATGTTTTTTAGAACCTTATTCATTACATAGCCTGGACTCGATCGCTCAAGCAACATCATAGAAGTCAGCTATCGTCGGACTTGATACGGGGTGTTCTACTCTGAATCTCTTGCAAGCTTCTCTATATTTGGTAATCATTTGTCTGAGAGGCCAAAACGAGAGACTTCTAGAGTTTGGGTGTAAACGGATGCAGATAAAATTCATTCTTGCCACATTATTGGATTCAATCTAAACTTACAGGTTCCAACGTCTCAAACACGGGAACTAGTGTTTGGATCAAGATGAGACCGCCGCGGACTGAAAATATAAGGAGGATACCACTCGATCAAATTAATGGGTTTAGATTTTAAAAGGCAGGACTTTTATGAAATTAATCTCTTTTTTTTATATAATTATACTTTGATATAGTATTTAACGGTATGAAATTAATCTTTTTTTTTAATTATACTTTGATGTGAATGCTCTGGTATCTCTAAAAAGACACATGTAGTAATATTAGCTACAAGACATGGAAGGAGACACTCATTCCGAAACAGCAGATCCTTGGCCTATCAATTTAGAAAGAAAAAAAAATTGAATTTGTCACGTCATGAATTTAGAAAGAAAAAAAAAATTGGGTAATCAATTCGGACGAGGATTGTCTGCCATTCACTTCTGGTGCCCTCTTATTTGTGTGATCACGGTTAAACCATGTCAATATTTTATATTACTATTTATTTTTATCTTATTATATCTATAAAAAAACAATATAAATGTTAATGTAGCTTAATCATGACTACACAAAACAGGAGGGCACGAGAAGAGCACCGGAAGTGGAGGGCTGACAATCTTTGTCCAATCAATTCTCAACAACACCAAGTCCATATTATTTTTTGCACAAGTTTTTTTATTTGTTTTTTGCCATCTCATATTATTTATAATTAAAACTAACTTGCAATAATGAAATAGAAAATAAATAAAATTTGAAGTCAATACTTTATATAAAAGGAAAATAAATGAAAAAAACTTGAAAATTTTGAAATTTAACGATAACGATAAAATAAATGGTAGTGAATAGTACCAGAATTAACTTTTTAAAGTAAAAGTATGATTTTTTTGTTAAAGTGAACGGTGTGCAGAACTTCTCTACTTAAACGTCAATTCGGTTCTAGAATTTTGAGATCTCAAATTTTGGTTTCTAAGGGAACTTGCAAATTTCCAGAGTTGTAGCTGCAAGATTCAGTTTCTGCCCAAAAAACGGAAAAAGGTTTGAGCTATGGCTAACTCCGAAATAGCTGTAGTCATTAAGTATCCGGAAGAGAAAGCTGAAGCGACTTTACCTGCCCAGAACCCGAAAGAGAAAGCTGAAGCTACTTCACTTGCCGAGAACCCGAAAGAGAAAGTTACAAGGTTAGATGTTTTTTAAATCTCTGAAGTCTGACATGTGAATCGTATTCAGAAATCACCGGGGCAGAATAAACTTTGTATCTAAATATGTAATTATACCAACAAAGAAAAATCTAAATATCCAATAGGCCAATTTCACATGTTTAAGCATATTCAATGACATAAAAGGCTTCTATCTGATAGGCACATTAATATATATACATTGCCTTGTGTTTTGTCCAGTAATAATCCTGATTCAAGTTCCAAGGACATAAGGGAAGAATCTGCCGTGGAAGATAACCATGAATCGAACATATTCTCACCGAAGGTGGACAAGAATCCTAAAAAGGAGTCTTTCCTTCAAAATTACTGGAAAAAGATATTTGTAGCATCATGTTTGTGTGGTGTTTTAGTGGATCCATTATTCCTCTACGTGCCGTTAATCAAGGATGATGTAAAGTGCCTGATTTTGGATCAGAAGTTGAAGATAGCCGCTGTTATTTTAAGATCAGTCACCGATCTTTTCTATATATTGGACATTATATTTCGGATTTATGGATCTGAGAACTATTCGGATTTTATCAAGCAACTTCTTACACCACGCAAGCTTCCACGTTCAAGACTTATCCGGAGATCTTGTGTGCCAACGATAGCCAAGGCAATATGGGGGTCAAATGATATCTTAATCGACATTTTAGCCATTCTTCCCCTTCCACAGGTAACTTAGAGAAGCCCCTCTCCTCTTGTTGGAGTTAATTGATTTCCTAATCTCTCTATTTGTTTACTTGCAGCGGGCTTTTCATGTTAGGATATTTTTTCATTATTAAACCGTGAAAAATTATTTTCTCCATGTTAGGAATATATAGCCAGTCATGCTTCTCTCAAAAACACTTTTATCTTAGATATAATTAGATATAAGTCCATTTATGGACTTAAAAGTCATTATATTTTTAAACTTGTGCTTTGTAATAAGACCCATAAATCAGAACCGTTAAGGAACTAAGACAAACAAAAAATTAGAGTTCACTAACAAACCAAATATACAAATCAGGTTAATTCACACAATAACTCTATGCAAAACAAATTCACACAATAACTCTATGCAAAACAAAAAAGGTTTTTATCACAAATGATCTTTAAAATTGACTATCACCATCAAGATAGTCATTGAAATTGAAAATCAATCAATGTAGTCCTTAAAAATAGGTGTCGCAAATTAATATAGTCATTTCATCACAATTCTATTAAAAAAATCAGTTAAGTGTTGATGTGGCACATAAATGGCCCCATAAGTCTTTTTTTTCTTACAAATGGTTCTTGAAATTGATCATTGACATCAAAATTGTCCCTGAAATTGATCCACAACGTCAACATGGTCCTTGAAATTGATCCACAACATCAACATGGTCCTTGAAATTGAAATTTGATCAATGTAGTCCCTCAAGTAAGTGTCTCAAATCAATGTAGTTCTTCCGTCACAATTTTGTCAAAAATTTTATTATGTGCTAATGTGACACATAAATGGGTCACACAAGTCTAATTAAATTTTAAAAAAATACAAAATAAGCTTAATAATTTAATAGTTAATAAAAAAATTGTCAATCAAAAACCCAATCATGCAATCACCTTCGATCTCAGTTCACATTTCTATACCTCCTTCACTCTCTGTTCTCACTAAAAAAAAAAATGTCCCAATGCACCAATCTTTACACACTTCGACACCCTTCACCAAATTGAACCTGGATCGAGATCACCTTTGATGACGGCTTGGCCCATTAGCAATGACTTCTGGGACATCATCGTTAACATTTAGGCGATCAACATCCTCACAAACTTAATCTTGGAGAGCTTGTTCGGTGCTTCCCTGGTGGTTTAGTGATGCAAAGAACGACGAGGTTTGCCTTGAGATAATGAGCTTATAACCGAGGTGCATCCATTGTTGGTTGAAAACTATTTCCACACCATTTTTTAGGCATTGGTTAAGCCTTGTGTGTTTGAGAATTTCTGGAAGTAAGCTATCTTCGGAGTAGGCCCTACCATAAGAGAAAAAAAAATTCCATTGTGCAAAAAGGTATTTAGACATTCATCAGCACAAAACAAATTTTTTTATAGTATTGTGATTGAAGGATCATATTAATTTGTGACACCTATTTTCAATTTTAGGGATCATATTGATGGTGTGGGTGAATTTTAGGAACAATCTTAATGGTGTGGGTCAATTTCAGGGACTATTTGTGATAAAAACCTGTACATCTTGTGAGGTCCATTTATGTGCCAAATCAACACTTAACGGATTTTTAAACAGAATTATGACGGAATGACCACATTTATTTGCAACATCTATTTTCAGGGACTACATTGATTGATTTTTAATTTCAGAGACCATCTTGATGGTGAAGGTCAATTTCACGAATCATTTGTGATTAAACCCGGTCCAATCTTTGAAATTTGGCATTTCTAATAAATCAAATCTTCAGAAAGTAGCCCTCTACCACAGTGGTGGAGAGGAGTGTTGCCTTTGCACCCAAATTGGGTTTGAACCCGGTCGGCTATCTAATTTAACAAATCTGTTGTATGACAAAAATAATAAAAAAATAAATAAAATCTTCAAGTTAATCCAAACGGTAACGTTCCAAGTTGGAGCCGGAATTAAAGACGATGGGCATTCAAAAGAAGAGAGGTGAGAAAAACCGTTTCATTAGAGTGGCACTTGAGAGAAAAACTTGTGTAGAGCTTAACTTGCAGCTAGGCGATGCTACGTAGCACTATCATCTACTCAAAACTTGCCACATGATAAGCTTTAAATATAAATTTTTTTCCCATAATTTTATACTTAAAGTTTTCATAATAAATAATTATTTCTAAATAATATCTAATTCATCTGATTTTCTATAATTTTCCTTTCTTTCTCCTTCTCCTTCTCCTTTTATTCTTGCCCTTTTTTAGCTCAAGTTTTCTTCTCAGCTTGTTCCACTTCTTTTCATACCTTTCTTCAGAAATATATGCAGCAATGGGGAAAAAAATTCATTTTATAATCACAGAAACCATTAACTGTGTTGTGATTGAGAAAATCAACTACCCTACAAAAAAACATCGCCTACATACATTTTGCAGTGTTCTCAAAATTGGCCTAGGCGGGCCGCCTAGGGGATGGAAGGCAGCCAACCGCCGCGCTTAACTCTTAATCGGCTACAAAATCAGAAAGTAGATTAGGCGAGCGTTGGACGGGATTAGGCAGGACTAGGCGGAGATAAGCAAGTCTGGGCAGGGCTGGGCGGGGTTGGGTGAAGACTAATCGGGCTTATATGAAGACGCCAGAATCTGCAATTTTTTTTGTTGTAGAGACGGCTCTGCGAAGAAGAAGAAGACTGTTCCCAGACTGTTCCTTTTTGCACGATTCAATTAAGATGGTCCCACCATCTTTTATGCTGCAACATTTTCTTTGAAATGGTCCCCACCATTTCTTATACTTTTCAATGTTTTCATTACTTATTTTTTATTTTTTATTACTTTTCATTCTTTTTTTATTTTTTATTGCAACTCTTTTCCATTACTTTTCATTCTTTTTTTTTTAATTTTTTTGTTGTAATGTTTTATTATTATTTTTAAAGATCATACCATATTTTTATTATGTACCTAAAAATTCTTATCCTTGAATTTCATTCAATTATAATTTTTTGTAAGTGTCAATATGCACTTATTTACAAGATATACAAGAAATTTACCTAAATCCGCCTAAGTGCCCGCCTAGATCCCGCCTAGGCACCTAGGCGCTAGGCGCTAGCCCGCCACCCGACTAGCGCCTAACGTTTTTTAGAACCTTGATATTTTGTTATCTTCTTATGTGGTTTTAATTTTTGTACATTATATTATGAGAATTTTTTGTTTGAAAATGGTAGTTTCGACTTTTATCATCATGGTTGGATATTAGAGCAGTTCCACCGGGGAACCTTTAGGCCAGCACCAAGCCAAATTATTGGCCCGACACCTAGCCAATCCACTCCGGCAGAGCAGATAGGCTGGCACCCAGCCCAAGCTGGTCTCTAGGCCGGCTCAGAATGTGCTGAGCCTTTGCCCGGCCTACATGATGCCAGGCGATACCGCCACGCCTCCTTGAGCTGAATTCGAAGCTCTCTGCTTTCCTTGCACCACCACCCGAACTCGAGCTTCCATATCCAAAGCCCTCCCTCTTGGTCTTGGGCTGTTGCTCGGAGCTGTAGCGATTGAATAGATCGGTGACGAAGCAGCTGACATCATGGTCTGAATCGGAGGCGGTGTCGGAGAACCAGTCGCCATTGGAGGAGTTCCGGGGATCGAGAGGATCGACGACAAAGGGTTTGCAGTTTTGGTTGGCGCACCAGAGGGTGAGGGGATCGGGGAGGAGGGTTGGGTGGGATTGCGGGTCGTTGGGTTCGTTTGGTGGTTGCAGCTCGTGGGGTAGAGCCGAACTTGGGTAATCTCACATGGGTTTTGGCGGTTTGAAGAGAAGAAAAAGAAGGGAAAAAAAAGTGGTGAAACTGTGCTTGACAACACAGTTGGAAAATCAGGGAAGAAAAAGAAGAATGGAGTCCAGAGAGTACTTTCATAAAAAATATTATTTTATAATAAAAATTAATAATATTTTAATAAAATTGACTAGACTATTTAGTTTTAGGGGTGAAGATGCATTTAGCATATTACTGTTCATTGAGGTCTATCACTATTTACTGAGTAGATAAATGCGATGGGTGCTAGCGCATTTGTGTTAGGGGTGGAACTGCTCTTAGAGATTCGTGAGTGAATCAAGTCAAGTTCATATGATGAAATCAGCTACCGAATTGAGGGGAAAAAAAAAGGATAAAATGGTTGCATTCTAATTTCCATGATATGAAAAGTTAGACAAGGTGGGTTCCTATTTTTTTTTTTTTTCCAGATTTTTCGAAGAAAATCAACAAAACAAAGGAGGGGGAAGAGAAGACAATACGCGGCTGGCAATCGGACAAGAAAAAGGAGGAGTTGAGGGAAAAATGGGACATTAGATAATTTTAAGGGGCAAGAGAGAGGCAAGGGGCAGCAGGCTGATGAAGGCGGGCCAGTGGGCAAAGCCCAAAAGAAAAAATATATCCTTTGTTGCGGGTTGAGGGTGTACCAAGCCCAATTGGGCTCGGGTTGGGTTCCAAAACACCCCAGCGTGTGCTGGGTGTAGTCGCCGGGGAAGGAGACCGGCGTTGCCGCTTCAGGCGGCTGAGTTTTGGGACGGGGACCTCGATGCAAGCTCGTAGTTCAACGGCGAACCTCTTATGTCTGACGGATAAGGGTATCTCGACGTCCACGAACCAAGAACCCACGGATTCGAAATTGGAATTTCAAATCCCGGTGAGATTCAAAGGAATCTCGGCTACGGAGCTGTCCGAGATTACGGCAGGTCATCGGGGATGGCTGGACGTCAGAAACAGGGGGTGAATCACGGTGGCTGGGATCGGCTTCAGGCGAGGCCCATAATGGTCCATCAACGACGCGTTTTGCGTCGTGCTTCTGGTTCTGGTTCTGGTTCCGGAGACCACGGCAAAGAGGGGGTGCCGCAAGGAGAGAGAGTGGAGAGATTGTTGAATGCATATACACAACCACAATTAAGAATATTCATAACACAACTTGGTATATATATGAAATTAAAACGGCTCAATATGCTTAATATCTTAATTATTGATTTACAAGTTTATTATTGATGATAATTAGATTTGAGTGTTTGTAATCAATGTACGTTCTCCAGGTAGTAATTCTCATATTCTTTTCAAATATGAGGGACTTGAGATCTTTGACTACAAGGATGTTTATCATGAACCTTTTTGCTCTGTTACAATATGTGCCACGAGTTCTTCGCATCTACCTTTCATGTAGTGAACTGAAAAAGATTCCTAAAGACGAGATTAAGCAGACACCCATATGGATTAAAGCTATACTGAATTTCTCGATGTACATCATTGCCAGTCACGTAAGTCTCATTATATACTGAACTCCTAAAAGTTTTATTAAAGTTTGCTTAAATAAATTAACATTTAGGTTCTTATTCATTCATTCATTAGTGGGATCTGCTTCAATGGGAATATGAATCCCAGTCGGAAAACAGTTGTGAAGTTGTCTGTTATTTATTTTATATTATTGATCATTTTTCTAATATATGTGGATCTTACGTACATAAGTGGAATCTATGTACTTCTATCAAATAAGTGGTTAGCAAGTGTGATACAAATAAATTTTTTTATCCGATCTAGTAAACTTTATTAAGACAACTTTTTTTATAAGACCTGTTATTTAATTTGTTACTTTAAGTGACGTTGCATTTAATTTTTGTGAATATATATTTTACAGTATTTTCTACAGTCTGATCTAATTAATTAACTTGTTGATTATTTAGGTATTCGGAGCCGTATGGTACTTTTTTGCTATTCAACGAATGATGGAGTGTTGGCATTCTGCATGTCGAAAAGAAGATGGATGTGACAGCAGTAGTTTTGGTTGTCATGACCATCACACATTTAGAAACATTAAAATTCTAAATGATTTATGCCCTATAAATCCGTCAGACGCAAAAATGTTCGATCTTGGCATTTTTACTAGTGTTCTTGAATCCGGCATAACAGGATCAACCAATTATTTTCAAAAGTTCTCAAACTGTTTCTGGTGGGGCTTACGAAATTTGAGGTTGGTACATTTTCTCTTGTTTGTTTAGACATATATATAATGCGGAACTATGGCATCACAAAAAATATAAAAAACACAAGTTTTTACAGAAGTCTTAGATGTGGGGAAGTGGTCTTAAGTATTAATTGACACACCCCGTCCCGAAAGAGGGCATGCTGGCCGTCACGTGAGAGTGACGTAACCATTTGCACATAGAATGCTAGGTTGTAAATAACTGAAATTAGTGGTTTTCGTTGACTCGTATTTTATTATTAAATTGTTTCCGCTTGCGTTATGGTTACGTCACGCTCACGTGACGGCCAGCACGTCCTAGTCTTCGGGTTAGGGTGTGTCATTAATTCTTTAGTGCTCATATGTTTTGCTCATTGAGCTCTTATTGTAATGCAAGTCATATGTTTTGTAATTCCAAGAGGATCTCCATGAATTGCCTTTAATTACTATATATTACCATGTTTCTTAGTCTTCCGGAATTCCCATGCTAGAAAAATGGTTGTAGACTTTCTTACTTGGAATAAATTAAAAGTTAGATTTATAACTTCATTTCATTTTTGCAGTTCCCTCGGTTCAAACCTTGAACCCAGTGTAAATGGATGGGAAAACCTCTTTACGACTTCTATTTCTATAATTGGTTTGCTCCTGTTTTTATATCTCATTGGAAATTTGCAGGTTTGTGCCGAATCTTAATGCTATAATTTTGTCATTTTCCTAATTACATGGATCGTTGGCTGGTTTTAAATTTTAATTAGGAATGATAAATAACTAACTGTTAATTAATCACGTAAAACGCGAGCTGTGAAGTAATGAACTGACCACCTATTTGTTGGTTTGGTTGCCGTGGATAGATGTATATGCAATTTGAAAATGCAAAAAGAGAGGAGCATAACCGCAAGTTGCGACTGACACGAAGGACGGAACAGTTTGGTCCAGAAATAGAGTTGTGGTTATTTAAAAATGGCATTCCGACAAAGTCGCATAAGGAGATGAAGTCGCAGGTCAGTGAAAAGGTACAACAAGCAATTGAAGGGAACAGGGATGTTAATTTGGATAATGTTCTGCCCACTCTTCCCGCTGATTTTCAAAGCCGTATAAAAAAATGTTCGCCCTTGACTAAGCTCAAGCAAGTGAGTTTCCTCGATCCAAGCCTTGGACTTAGTTTAAGCAGTAGCTTTGCCATATGTGACAAGATTTATTCGAAGCATCTTTGATGGGATATGCAAAATGTTTTAAAATTGATGTTTTACATTTTTGGTTTGCCAGAAAACTCTATTGAACAGATGTAAAATATGCATTTTGGCCGAAAAATGTCAATATGCAAATTTACAATTTTTTATAATCTTTTTACACCCACTGCGCATTGAAATGCATCTTATGTACTAATCACAGGTGTTTAGTGGGCTGGATGAAATTGCATTGAAAGAAATGTGTCAGTATCTTAAGCCCAAGAAATTTATGAAGAATGATATCATTATTGAACAGGGTAAACCACTCAAAGAGATGGTCTTCATTATGGATGGACTTGTAGACATTGAAAAGAGAAATTCAAATGGTTCTTGTAATACTTCGCAACGAGGTGCAGGAGAATTATGTGGACAAGATCTTCTTCTACGTGGATCTCGGTCAAATGGGGAGTATGCTCAGGCGTTTGGACAAGATCTTCTATGTGAATATCGGCCAAATCGGGAGCATGCTAAGGCGTTTGGTGATGTTGAAGCCCTCGTTATCATGGCTGAAGACATGGAGAGTGTACGCTCTAGATTTAAACAGCAAATTGATGCTTATGAACGTTATTTACATGTTGATGCTTATGAACGTTATTTACATGTTCACAAATCAGAGCCCAAACGTCAAAAAGTAGGGGGGCGGAAGCGAAGTCATGACATTGAATTAGAGATTAGCCAATCATGTTAGTGCTAGGTGTATGTAATCTGATAGTTTGTTGTATTCGTTTCGGGACCATTTTTGTTCTCCACCATTAACTATGGTAGATGCTCACCTCCTCTTAATAGCTTGCCACATGTCCCACTAACTAACTAGAGTTAACTTTATTATTAAATATATTTGAAAAAAAAATTAATTGAATATTCAACCCGATCCAACCCTGAAAATTGAGAAATACATCGTCCTTCCCATCCCCTTCGACCAAATAGCCACCGCCACCCATGACGCAACCTTGGTGGCGGAGACCAACACCCACCCACCTTGGCAGTGTCGTCGCCCCACCAATTGCAATGTCGTTTTTCACCGACTAGATTCGCCATCATCTTCCTCCTTGAAGAGAAACTTGAAAATAAGTCATGTGATGTGCCTTGCACATGGCTTATTTTGGATAAAAAAAAACTTAATGGAGTTAGGGTGAGATGGCAAATAAATGGTTTTTGAAATTTGATATGACAAATCGCTTAAAATTTTAGTTTATACGACAAATTAAAAAGAGAACTTCTAGACCCACTCCACTAACCTATTTTCCCCTCCACATTATAAGAGCAAATTGTAACTATGATCCCTTAACTATGACTGAATTGTAGCTATAATTACTCAACTAAAAATCTATTAATTTGGTCCTTCAATTTGACAAAAGGTGTAGCATTGGTCCTTCCGTGGTAACATTGTTAAGTTTTTCGCCAGAATACTGGTGTGGTAGGCAAATGGACCCATGATTAATAAAATACTATATGAAAATTTTAAAAATAAAAAATTTTAAAAACTAAAGAAAAGAACTTTCCTTTTATCTCTTTCACCAGTAACAAGGCCGCCAACACCAAACATTGTGCCTAATTCTCTCCTTCCTCCAAACCTTGTACCTAATTTTCTCTTCAAAACCCAATCATAATGGGTCAAGATTCAGATAAATGAAGGGTACCTAAACCCTTCGCAACTTTCTTCCAAATACAAGCAACAGAACAGATCATTTTAATGACAGAATAATAGTATTAGCAAACTCGTCTAACCCACCAATTAAAAGCAAGCTTCCCTCCCCTCCCCCAAAACAAAAGGGAGTACATACCTTGGATTTCTTTAACCTTGACTTGTTCTCGGCGCACCAGGCTAGGGCTGGACCCACGTCCTTATTCTGAAGGGCTTCAATAACCTATTTCGGTTCTTGGAATACATCAATATCAACAAGATCCTGACACATAAGAAACTAATCAAGTTCCCAACATGTATAAACAGAAAATATGGAAAATTCTGCAATCTGCAGTAGCAATAAGAGAAATGGGATTCTAACAGCCAATGGACCTGGAGGAATAAAAGCTGTTATCTCATATTTATTCTACTTACCTTCACTTCCTAACTTCTATACTAAACCATAAAAGATCCAACCGATCAATTATGAAAGCAATAAGCTGCTTTCTTTCATTCATATAGACTTTGTGAGCTACAAAACATTGGACAAACTATAGGATTTCACTTTTGACCAAAAAACACAGAGACTATAATTTAGTCGAATAATTCCTTCACTAATCAGTACGATAATTTCTTTCCATAGTTAGAAATTGTGAAGATGAATCTCCTTTCAAATTGTAAAGTAGGGTAAACAATTGGATGATGAGCACGAAGATAATAACAAAACCGTTTGATTGCCAGATGTATGATAATATTCTCACCCATTCCAAGTTCTTCAATCCGATTAATACATTCAAACTACAATACCTCGTGATATTCAAACCTTCCATGAATTCATAAACATTGGAAAGAACAACACTTATGACAGAGCACACTGCACAAAGAGTCACAGACATGTACTGTAAACAAATCTAGGACCGGAAATCAAAACTACCTGAATATTTCTACTTTCCGCCAGCTTCACTGCGGTGTCATAATAAGACATCCGCAATATGTAGTCCACAAGGATCCGATTCACGCGCGTGTTATTCCATTCAGACAGGCTCTCCACATCTGCCAATTCTAAATGATCAAGCCGAGCCCGGCACCTCCGCGCCTGCAAGTGCTCTGTCCTACTCCCCTTCCAACTTAATCACGAAAAACAAACACCAGTAAGCGTGAAAATTCCAATCACAAATAGCCATATCCAATCACCCAAAGCACAAATACGAACAAAAGATAATCTACTTCAACTCTTAAAGCACGAATATCCAATCCCGATTAAGATCGATGAATTTCAACAGTTTAATAGTCACTGTCAACATATCAAAGCTACTCGAGCTAACAAATCCCAAATTAACCTCTGTTTGGTTGCCTCAAATTCATCGGATACTCCTTTTTTTCCCCTCTCACTCTTCCCCCTTCCAAACAGGACAAAACAATCGAAGCTAGGGTTTACACATTCAGTACCTTTCGTTTTAAACCCTGCAGCCAATCTGCCAGCACTGCACTCTGGCCTTAATTAATTCACCATGATCATATGCCATGAAATAAAATGCTGAAACTTTGGCACAACCTTCTTAACAAACTCACCAAACTCAAATATTCCCCCGTTATATCACTTTATGCCCAAGATTGATTCATATGTCCTACATTAAAAATATAAATCAAAGCATCAAAATCTCACCAAAACGTACCAAAAATAAAATGAAATATATTAATAATATAGAATCGACTCATCTATGAGTTTTTATCAATAATAGGCACCTTTTATAAAATCTTTCAAAAATAACAAAAAGTCTGCTTAAATAGATTTAAATGCCCTCAAAATTAAAACCAAATAAACATAAGGATGTAGTTGGTAGTGTAATGAAAAAAATTCTCAGTTGCGGCCTCTTCATAACTATGTAGATTTTCGAAATGATGTGGGAGAATTTATTGCTGCTTGGACTCAGAAGGTGGAGGGTGTGACTTCACCACTGCTCAAGGAGGTTCTTGCTGCATGTACAGCGGTGGAATTGGGCCAGTGAACTAGGAGTTGAGGCGATTGAATTTGAAGGGGACTCTTCCATTGTTCTTGTTACCATAAACCAGAATGACCGTGATGATAACTCCCATTTTGGTACAGAAATTAACGAGGTGCGTCATTATCTATGATCACTTCCAATTTTGAAGATTTTGCATATACGGAGAGGGGCAAATAGGGTGGCTCATTGATTAGCACGGTTCAGATTGCTTTTGGAGACGGAACGAACATGGTTTGAAGAACCACCCGATATAATTTGTGACATTCTTTTTTAGGATAGAATTCATATTTAATTTTGGTGTGGGAATCTCTTTTTCCCTTCGTCTAGGTTGAAATATTTGGCAAGGTTTTTATCAAGGCCCATGTAATTGCACCCTATCCTCATGTTTACGTACGTATTCCTATTATCTATGAATGAATATGGTACTTTACCTCAACAAAAAGTCAATGAAATTGAGATCAATGAGAATTTGTAGATGCTTGTCTATGATTGATCAATTGCCTAGCTATATAGGAAAACAAAAATAATTTAACAAAAAAAGATCATTTGGGAGGCTTTGATATTTCAGTTGTTGATTGGGAATAATATTGTTGAATGTGAGTTGTTCATAAAAAAAATCATCTAGTCACTTGCATTATATTATCAAATAGGCAATTTTTCCCTTCCGAATGTAATTTGCAACTTATATGGTTGGATGACCATCGATTCTATATTCGGAAAAGTCAGTTATTTTTAAGAATTTTACAGGAGTTTTCATTTGCTTTATGAACACTTTTGCAATTATATTCTTCTAGGAGTAAGAAGAGTTCCAAGTTTGGAGCGGTTGAGTTGCTTCCATACAACTCCCAAAAAAATTCCATTGACCTCCATGTTCAACGAGTTACAAATTAATCAGAAACTAACTTGCACAAGTTTGATATTACCAACTCCCCTGGATGCCTTGCACTTTGAACAACAATGGACAGGAGATCTATTCAAGTGTTTTAGTTTTTTTGTGTAAATGGGTTTTGGATTTTGAGGGTATTTAGGTCTATTCATGTGAGTTTTATGCTATATTTGAAAGTTTTTATAAAAAGTGATATTTATGAAATTGAGTATTAAATTTTGGCTAATGATAAATCATCCCTCATCACTCCCTCTTTGTATATCTCAAAGAATAATACTTAACATGACTTACTGTTTACAAGTTGACCAAGAACTTATGAACAATGAGTCGTTGGCTGCATGAGAGCTAGCTACAACACATCAGGAATTTTGTAAATTTTCTTTTTAAGTAATTGTTTAGCAAATCAACCTACGGACTCTGCTGTATCTTTGAAATTTACCAAAAATAAACGAACGAGAAGAGTGGAGCGAGGGAGGAACACTGCATGGTTACATAAATTTTACGTGAGTTTACAACCATTTGTTATGCTGACATATTTTTCTTTACAAACACATACACAAACACAAACTGAAAACAATAAATCATCGCCTATCGTCATAAGGCTTAATAGAACTCGAACTAGCATCATCACCACCAACATCCACAACGTAAGCATTTGAAGGTAACCCCGGCAAGTAATTAGTCGCTTTGGGCGATCGAAAGAAATTAACCTTTTCTCCTCCTGCAGGATGCTTTGCAATAGTTGACATTACTCCCTCAAGCTCCATGACTACTTCCTTCATTAAGGGCCTTCCGTCCCCACGATCCCTTAAACATATTTCTGCGAGATTGCTCACCTTTTGAACCGTCCCAAAATTTCCCTCGTTGATTATTTCACCATCGACAATTTGATCCAAATGCACGAATAAACCAGATGCTAAATTTATATTTTCCCGAGGCCTATTGGCATCTATTGCCTTTTGACTCGTCAGTAGCTTTACCAAGACAACTCCAAAGCTGTAGACATCACTCTTTTCTGTTATCTCTTGTCTACTATAATACTCAGGATCTAAGTATCCAAATGTCCCTTTCACTACAGTTGATAGGTGATCTCGGTCTTCGGGAACATATACTGACGTTCCAAAGTCTGCAATTTTAGCAGTGTAACTCATATCTAATAATACGTTATTTGTCTTCACTGTTGAAGTTTATGGATTGAGTGTTTAATTTCTGGGTTTAGTTTTGAACTACGAAGAAGATAAAGGAAAACTTGAAACTATCTGTAAAAGGAAAGCTTTATGTTTATATTGATGGAATACGGCTGCTCTGTTCATTGCAGTGCATAAGACCAACATTCCCATTTCATTCCTTTAAGCACTAAATCCAATCTTAACCGTACATAGTAGGTCATATTACAAGCACATATAAGACCTACAAAATTAAATGGATCCAGACCCTACACTTGTCATATAAGACAATACAAAAACAGTTAAGGAAATCTGAAAACAACTTAACTATCAACATTCCCTCTTAAGTTGTTTACTGATTTCACACTAAGGAGATCTCTGAGAAAGCAAAAACGAGCTTTAGGAAGAGCTTAGTGAAAATATCAGCAAGCTGGTCTTCACTCCTACAGTACATGATGTCAATCACATTTTGCTGCAGTGCTTCTCTGATAAAATGGTACCTTCTATTGATGTGTTTCGATTTTTTATGGAAGACAGGATTTTTAGTCATGGCTATAGCTGATGTGTTGTCACACATAAGAGGAGTAGCTTCTGCCTGCATTTCTCCAAAATCCTCTAACACAAATCTCAGCGAAATGGCTTAAGTTGTTGCTTCAGCTGCACTAACATATTCGGTTTCTGCAGTTGAGAGAGCAAGACTGTGTTGCTTCACAGAGGCCCAAGAAAACACACCACTTCCAAATGTGAATGCATATTCGGAAGTGCTCTTCATGTCATCCTCACTCCCACTCCAGTCACTATCACAATATCCTATAAAAACAGCTTTTTTTCTCTTCTCAAACTCAATTCCAAAATCAATGGTCCCTTGTATGTATCTTAGGACCCTTTTGGCAGTTCCAAGATGTTTCTTGGAGTGAGAGTGCATAAATCTTGCCAACAGTGACACAGGAAACATGATGTCAGGCCTAGTGGCAGTTAGATACAGTAGGTTGCCCACAATATGCCTGTAAACTCCTTCATCAGTGGATTCACTTCCATCATTCCTGCAAAGTTTTTCATTTATAGCCAGTGGTGTGCTCACTAGTTTATAGTTCCGCAAACCAAACTTGTCTAGCAGAGATAAAGCATATTTCTTTTGCCTAATAAAGATCCTTTTTTTCACTTTGCAACATCCCCATGCCAAGAAAATGGTGCACCAGTCCCAAATCTGTCATTTCATACCTGTTCATCATATCAAACTTGAATTCTAACATCAATTCTTCACTGCTGCTGGTGTAAACTATATCATCCATATAGATTGATATGATTATAGTTTCAGTACCATTTCTTACCTTAACGTAAAGTGTAGGTTCACTGGGGCTTCTCTCAAATCCACATAAGATGAGGTATGCATCAATTTCTTCGTATCAAGCCCTTGGTGCCTTCTTCAGGCCATATAATGCCTTCCTTAACTTATAAACCTTTTCTTCTGCATTTTGAATTACAAAACCTTCAGGTTGGTCTACATAGACCTCCTCATGTAGATTTCCATTTAAGAAGGTAGATTTGACATCAAGTTGGAACAATCTCCAACCTTTCTGAGCTGCAAGAGCTATTAATGTCCTAATAGTATCCATCCTTGCTACAGGAGCGTAGGTCTCATTGAAATCCACTACGGGCTTTTGAGAATATCCCTTAGCAACTAGTCTTGCCTTGTGTTTTTGTATAGAACCATCAAGATTGAGTTTGGTCTTATATACCCATTTAACTCCAATGACCGGCATGGATGTAGGTCTGTCTACCAATTCCCAAGTTTCATTCTTTTCTATCATGGAGATCTCATTATCCATAGCTGCCTGCCATGCTTTATCTTTTGTAGCTTCTTGATAATTTTCTAGTTCTATAATGCACATGTTGCACCTTGCATAGATATTAGTCAAGCTTCTTAGCTTAACCGGTGTAGACGTAGGAGTTGATGAATTCTAGACCCCTAAGCTTGAATCTTGTGTTCCAGTAGTATCCTCACTTTGCATTTGATCTGAAGCAGGTGTTAATTCCACTTGCTCAGTGATTTTATCATTGATCTCAACATTCAGTGAAACTGAAATAGGCATTTCCCTTTGTGTTTCCCAATTCCAAGCTGAGTTCTCATAAAAAACGACACTTCTAGACAGTATTACTTTCTTGGAATTTAGGTCATACATTCTATACCCCTTCTCACATTTCCCATACCCAATAATGATTCCCTAAGTTGCAGATTCCTCCAATTTGTGCCTCAGTTGACTTGGCATGTGATAGTAGCATATAGAACCAAAGACCCTCAAGTGTTTTACTCCCGACTTCCTACCACTAAAGGCTTCAAAAGGTGTTACTTCATGAAGTGATCTGGTAGGACATCGATTAAGAATGTAGACTGCAGTTGTTACTACTTCACCCCATAAATTATATGGTAAATGCTTCTCATGAATCATAGCCTTTGCCATCTCAACAACTGTCATATTCTTCCTCTCAGCCATTCCATTTTGCTGAAGGGAATAAGCAATTGTGAGTTGTCTTTCCAAACCAACATCTTCACAAAATTTCAAAAACTCAGTGGAGGTGTATTATCCCCCTCTATCACTCCTCAACTTCTTGATTTTGAATCCATTTTGTAGTTCTACCATGGCCTTAAACTTCTTGAAGGTATTGAAAACTTTAGATTTCAAATTCATCAGGTATACCTAGCACATCCTGGTGCAATTATCAATGAAGGTTAGGAAGTATTTGTTCCTTCCTATGGTAGAGACTTGCATTGGTCCACATACATCGCTATGGATCAATTATAAAGGTACAATGGTTCTCCATGCTTTCTCTTTGTCAAATGCCTCTCTGTAAGCTTTAGCCATAGCACACCCTTCACAAACTTTGGATGTATCTTTTATCTCAGGTAGCCCATAAACCATTTCCTTTTGTTGCAGAGGTTTTAGACCTTGGAAATTTAGATGCCCAAATCTCTTATGACAATTCTAGATGGTCTCTTCAACAGTTTCTCTTCTAGCTACTTCATTTCCAAATTCAAGTGTCATAGGGAAACACCTATTGCTGGTCATTTGCACCTTTGCCAAAAGGTTCTCAAAGGTTCTGTCATCAAAGATATCCACCTGATAATCCCCAAATATCAAGAAGTACCCATGTTCAACCATTTGGCCTACACTTAAGAGGTTTTCATCTAGTCATGGCACTAGCATGACCTCTTTTATGTATCTTTTTCCTTGTATGGTGTCAATAACTAATGTTCCCTTTCCAACAGCTTGAACTAGGTCACCAGTACCCATCTTAACTTTGGCTGTCACATTTCTGTTCACTTCAATAAAGAGGGATTCATTGACAGTCATATGATTGCTACATGCACTGTCCACATACAATACACTAGAATTTTTCACCACAGAGGCTGAGTGACAAGCGTAAAACATAGTTCCCTCTTCCTTTACTTCATTTGCATAATTTGCTGTAGGTACAATTTTGCTTCTGCAGTCCTTTGCCAAGTGACCAAATTTGTCACATTTATGGCACTTGGGTTTTCCCTTAAACCAACAGGTTCCGTAATGCAGTTTGTTGCAGTGAACACATGAAGTCTTTGTTCCTTCACCTTGATTCTCCTTCTTTGTGACATTTACAGGTTTTACATGCACTTTCTTGCCTTTATTCTTCCAGTTGTTCTTGAATTTTGAGCTACCCCCATATGAGGAACTTAGTCCTTCTCTGGGATTGATAATCAAGGATGAAAAAGCTTTCTCTGAACCATAGTCAGCATGCCTTTATAGTCTTTGTTCATATGACTTCAAGGAACCCACAACTTCTTGCACAGTATTTATATCTGTGTCTTTGGTTTCCTCTATAAGTTCTGCAATCGAAGTTGAGGGCAGCCATCACAAGCTCTCGATCCAAGTTCATCTCGACAATCGAGAGTTTGATGGCATAAAAAATGCCAAGAAATCTCCACTCATCACCAAAGTATGGCTCCATTCGAGTGACCTAGGTAGCCCATGTTACAGTGGTCGAAGGTCAGACACCTTGGGGTTTGGTCGATTCCCATTTCGACCAATCATACCCTTGGAACAAAGGTTTCAAGCAGTGAATCTTCAGCATTTTAGTGATGGCTTCTGGGATGTCATCCTTGAAAAGTGGGCCAAAGGTTTAGTGGGAAGCATTTGGCTCATCCTTGAATCGGATGGTTTTGATAGTATTCCGATCAGTGATGTTGCGACACTTATCGCACTCCTTGGTAAATTTGGAAATAAAAGTATTGGCAGCCATTGATGATGATGAAGGTTTTCTGGGTTTCAAAGTATGGCTTTTTTTCTGGGTTTAAGAGCAAATGGCAAGATATTTGAGAGCGTGAAAATCTGAATAAAGGAGAGCTGGGTATTTATAGGCATTTAGGAAGAAGATCAACAGTTTAATTTTAAAAGAATAAGGGATATATTCAACCACAATATTATGTAATCACGATGGATATTCAGAGAATCTAGATGAAGAGGCTGAAAAACTCACGAATTGAGGATGCATGATTACATGTGATGACGAGTTTTATGACGAAGGGACATTTCAGTGCTTGCACGACTCAGGGATGCAAAAAATGCTCGTGAATCAAGGCTGCACAATTGCATATGATGGCGAGTTTATGGCGAAACAACGTTTTAGTGTCTGCACGCCTTATGAGTCATTATTAGGGGACAAACATGCTAAGAAGATGCCATGTGGCAGGGAATCTAACATGACTGAGATCGTGCAATCATGCTCCATAAATGCGCTTGAGTGGTTGGGGGATTTGAGGTTTCTTGGCGTTCGTTAGGAATATGTTAAGGATTTGATTTCGCTTTTTCAAGGTCGAAGTTCGGCCAAGATTTGTTGGCTGAAGACTTCAGAAGCGAGGGGGCAATGTTTGGGCCCAAAATATTATTTTGGGCCGAGCTAGGAGTTGTTCTCGGCCCAGTAATCTTCTTCTAGAATTATCATAGGCCGTCTAGTCATTGTGAGTCATCCAGTCAGGATTGGCCGAATCCTATTGCAAGAAGGATTGGTTTAGATAAGGATAGAGTAGTCAAGACTTAGTGCAATGAGGAGTCTTAAGAGGCTAAGGATGTTGAGACTTAGGAGATGAATCTGGTTTGATGATTAGCTTGGTTCAAAGTTCTTTTGGAGTTAGGATTGGCCGAAACCTAATCAGATTAGGTTGTGAAGTTCTAATCCGAGTATGATTTTAACCCCACTATGAAGGGTTTCGCTACTATAAATAGAGGAGGGAGCATACATTCAAAGCCCCTTCAATTGAATACACAAACTGCCCTGCGTGAGAACATCGAGAAAAATGCTCTTCTCCCATCATAACTTATTTTAAGTTTGTCAAAAATTGTTGGATTAGGAATTTTTGACGGATTATCCCGTTCACTATTCCAAGCATCTAGCCCTCACTTAAACAATGCCGACCCCAAAGTTTCAAGAGCTAATGGAAGGCCTCCAGAATGATTAATGAAATACTTGGAAAGTTCCAAAAAATCTTCCTCAGGTTGGTCTTTTTGAAAGGCATGTTGGCTAAAGAGCTCAAGTCCTTCGACATCATTCAACCCCTGCACCTTATATGATGTTGCTATACCATGTTGGACTAGCAAACGCTGATTCCTAATTGTAATGATAATTCTACTCCCCATACCAACTAACCTTGATTTCTAGCCAATACTTGGAGTTGCTTTAATTCATCCACGTCATCAAGTACGAGAAGAACCTTTTTATTCTGCAAGAACTTCTCAGTGAGAATGTTTACATGCTCTTCATCCCAAATTTCTGCGATCCTGTAGAATTTTTTATGTGTATTTCATATCAAAACAATTACAAGATGAAACATTATATAGGAAAAGAAAGAGAACATAAGCCTAACTTGCCTAACTTGCCTAATTTCCTAACTTGCCTAACTTGCCTAATTTACACAAAGAAGGTTGACTAGCCTAACTTCACTAGTCATCCAACATGTTTATTTCATGCATGCATTTTAACAAAAGATATGACTTGCATGCATTCCAACACTCCCCCTCAAGCTGGATCGAGGGGATTCCTTGAGCCAAGCTTGGACAGAATGCGCATGAACTGAACCGTAGGAAGAGGTTTAGTAAAAATAACGCTTTGCTTCTTGCTGCGCCATGTTACCAAATTCCCACTTGAAATGGCTTCGTGCCGCAAACAAACAGTAATGGCTTCGTGCCGCAAACAAACAAACTTGAAATGGCTTCGTGCCGCAAACAAAGAATAATGGCTGGCTTCGTGCCGCAAACAAAGAATAATGGCTTCTTGCCACAAACTTGAACAACGTTAGGTAGAGCTAAAGCATCCATCGAGCTCTCAGCTTCATAATGTTCTCCAGCCATCTTGGCTTAGAGTAAATGTTCTCCAGCCATCTTGGCTTAGAGTAAATGTTCTCCAGCCATCTTGGCTTAGAGTAAAAGAAACTTAGCGGAAACGATCAACAGAGCCAGGAATTTCGAGTTCCTGCTCTGATACCATGTAGAATTTTTTATGTGTATTTCATATCAAAACAATTACAAGATGAAACATTATATAGGAAAAGAAAGAGAACATAAGCCTAACTTGCCTAACTTGCCTAACTTGCCTAATTTCCTAACTTGCCTAATTTACACAAAGAAGGTTGACTAGCCTAACTTCACTAGTCATCCAACATGTTTATTTCATGCATGCATTTTAACAAAAGATATGACTTGCATGCATTCCAACATATCCTTTCCTTCAAGAGCGGGAAAAGAAGTCTTTTTGCAAGATCAACTATACCATTTTTTTTGCTAAAACCTCTCTAACATTGGCAAGAAAACAATGAACTTCAAAATGATGGCAGATTTTACCATAAACCAGCTTAGCAAGGGTTGTCTTGCCTATTCCACCCATCCCTGTTATCCAAATAAAGCGAACATCATTGGCATCATGAGGTAATAGCAAACTTAGTTGCTCAAGTGCATAATCAATTCAGACTAACTTCCGAGAGGAATCAGATAGCGTGAATGTAGCTTGCACTTTCCTCCGCACGCATTTGACGATGTCATCAATCAATTCTCTTTCAGATCTACAAGGAAGAAAAGTAAAACACCCGATCAATGGAAGATAAACAAAGCATTCTCGTTTGATTCCATTAAGAGATATAGGAAATTAATTGTCCATGATGCTTACTTAAAAATTTTCAAATGCCACCCATAAATTTTAGATATATACTTTTTTCAAATCAGCTCTCCACTGGGTCACCTTTGTTTTGTCTTCAGTAGTGATGAACTTTTCTTCATGCTCCGCGAAGGCTTTAGCAAAACATCGCCGTTGGTTTCCAACGTTAGATGGATTTATCTCATAAAAGACTGGCAGAACTGAGTTCTTGCCTTCCATGGATTGTAGAATGGTCGTGAGTTAGTTCAACCACCATTTGGAAGAAGCATAATTTGGCGAGAGAACAATGATTGCAATATGCGATTCTTTGATCGCACTTGGAAGCTCAAGAGGAATACTTGTTCCTCCTTCAAGCTCTCGATCATCGAAGAAAGTCGTAATTCCTTGGCACTCCCATAATTCATGGTATAAATGGGATACAAAACCCTTGCGAGTGTATACACCTCTGAAACTCAAAAACACATCAAACTTCCATAGAGGAGCTGGTTCATTCGAAAGAAAAGATGCAGAGGCTCTTTGGGTGCTCAAAGTCAATGCCATTGGAAAACACAGTTGCTGTAAATCGGGAACGGCAATGAGTAACTGAATGAACAGGTAAAAAGATAGAAGATCAATGTTTTAAAATTTAGAAAAGAATTTGAAACTTTAAACCTTCTTTTGGTAATTACAAGATACAATTTTTATTCGTATCCACAGTAGGGATGGGCAAATACCCATTGGTTATGGGTAACCGTGGTTACCCGTCCATTTAAATTAAACGGTTACAGTTATGGGTAACCGTTTAGATAAATAAATGGTTATGGATATAACTGTTTACCCGTGAAATTTAAATGGGCGGTTATGGGTATTAACCGCGGTTATAAACGGGTAACCATTTACCCATTTACCCATTTATTTTATATATGTAAAACTAACACAAACCATGTTCTTGATCCAATAATACTTAGCACGCAATAAATTAGCAAGGAATTCATTGGTCATTCTCTCAATAACACTGCTACAGGAATGATGATTCTCATCATCAAGGAATTCGCCAAATTAATTTAAATTCTTTGCGTGTAACCGTGAAATTAACAGAAATGTCTTATAGACAATTTTTGTAACCCAATAATACTTAGCAAATATTATATTTATCTTCATTGGTAACAGTTAAAAATATCATCCGTAAACTATTATTTCAATTATTGGAATGGTATAAGAACTTAAAAAATTAAAATACGGAAATGTATAATGAATGTACCTATAACGGTGTTTAATAGTAAAAAAAAAAAAGAAAATTATGACAATTTTTTTTTTTAATTTTCAAGGTGTTAAAAAACATGTAGAGGGTGAAAATGGGGTAATGGTAAAAAAAAGAAAAGAAAACAAGATAAATGGGTTAAAAAAGGTAAATGGGTAAACGGGTATTAAACGGTTACGGTTAAATCGGTATGCAGTTATGGGTATGGTTAACCGTTTATAAACGGTTATAGGTACGGGTATAACCGTTTAGGCAATTATCCAATGGTTATGCGGGTATGACTATAAATGGTTATGGGTAAATAACCGTGATTATCCGCCCGCCATAACCATTGCTCATCCCTAATCCACAGGGACCCACTGTGGTCAGATAATTGGCTAAGTGCCAACATATATTTGACAAACCGATTTGATCCTACAATCTTTTATAACACAATTTAAGCCGTCAAATCATATTCAGTTACCGAAAAATGGGTTCTGTAAACAAAAACAGTAGTCAATGAACAAGTAAAACAAAAATGAGCAGAGAAAAGAAAATAGAAACTTTAAATTGTTTTGGTAATTGAAAATTTATATTAAGCAAAACAAAACACAAGATCAGCACAAACTTACACAGACAGAGAGAAGTGACAAATGGCTAGGAAAGAACAGAACAATCACACTGAAAATTCTCACAAAAAAGTTGTAGCAAGAGAGGAAATTGAGAGAGGAGGAAAGAATATAAATCGGAGAGAAATGGATAGCCGAGTACTTCTATTGATAGTGATGTTGGTGGGGACCCCACGATTTAGCGTCAATGATAGTGTCAAAACTTTTATTTGAAAGAAAAGTTAGTACAACTGTTTTATCGATTTTGCCGATGCTTATTGATGAAGGACATGGATCTCCTCCGGATCCATTGGTCCTAATCCATCAAATTCAGTAATCCGGATTATTTAAATTTGATCAAACGGTTACAAATATGGGTTCATTTTAAAAATTATAATAACTTTAACCGTTGGATCAAATTTCAATGGTCGGGATTACAAGATGTGATGGATTAAGACCAATGTATCTGAAAAGGATCCATGCCCATTAAGGAATTTAGGTTATCTCCAATCGAAGAGTCTAAAGGGCCAAAGGGCCGAAAATAGCTCGAAAACCATCTCTAACCGAGGGCAAGGCTAGAGGGCTGTGGAATCTGAGAAGGTTCTAGGGAATCGGAAAGTGCCAAAGGGCTAGAAGGCTGGCCACTTCCAGTCAGCCAGCCCCGGGCTGGCCATAATTTTTTTAAATGTGTCGGCTTTCTTGTCGGTTATAACCGACAAGAATACATTCTATTACTTAATATAAATATATTACTATCGGTTATAAATTCCTGTCAGTTTCTTAAGAAAAAATTCAAATGCAATTGCTACCTGACTAGCTGTTGCATTTGAATATTTTTTTTTTACAGTTTCATTATTATTTTTTATTTACAAAAAAATTCATATAACTTCTATTTTTTCCTATAACTTTTATTTTACAAAATTTGTTTCATATTTTTTTTTTAAATTCCGTTTTTTCCTATAACTTCTATTTCACAAAATTTGTTTCATTTTATTTTAAATTCTATTTTTTTCCTATAACTTCTATTTCACAAAATTTGTTTCATATTTTTTTTTAATTTATATTTTTTTCCTATAACTTTCTAAGCCATTATACAACATTAAATTAAATTAAGTAACATGAAACAACATTAAACAATATGAAACAACATTAAATAACATTAACCAACATACAAATTATACAACATTTAACAACATGAAACTTAAACACCATTTATTGTTGCGCCTTACTTGAATTTCTTCATCAGACTCCTCATCTTCTCGTCTCATTTGCACCCATTTTGCTTCTCTTTTGGAATTGAATGAGGACCCCCAGTTGGAATTTGAAGAGGATCCAAAGTTGGAATTCATTGCAAACTTGAATTGAAAGAGATTGAATTGAAATAGATTGAATTCAAAGTTACGTGAATTATATCCCAATATCCACCCAATTTATAGCAAAAAAAATAAAAAATAAAAAATAAAATCCAATGGCTAGCTGATGTCAGCATGATGTCAGCTACCAATGGCTAGCTGACGTCACTTAGCCGTTGGATTTGAATTTAAGATGTAGTTTTTAAATAATAAATTATGTTTGGCCTTATGGCCCTTTAGCCCTCGGTTGGAGACGGTTTTTTGTGACAGGGCTAATACGAGCCTTCTGGCCCTTTGGCTCTTGGTGGGAGATGGAGGCAAATATGGTCATGTATTATTTATTAAAATATTAATATCTTGAAGGATCTTGGAGGGCCAGAGGGCTAAAACGAGCCATCTGGCCAGCCATCGGTTGGAGATGGCCTTAGTGGATCATTCCAACTTAGCCGTTTATTTCCACTCAAACCAATTGATTGGCTGTTTTCATAGCTCTATGTGAGGCCACGTGATGGCTATGTTTTAGGCAGCAAGCAACCAATATTATAAATTTGCGTAAATTACATAAAACTACCTCAACTATTGGGTCATTAACAGTTTCACACCTTGTCTTTAAAAAGTTTCAATGTCATACCTTATCTTCGAATTTGTTGCAATGTCATACCTTTCGTCAGTTGTCTATCAATTCCTCTATTAAATGTTGACGTGGCATGAGGCAAGGCCCACTTTTTATTTAAAAAATTAACTAAAAATTAAAAAAATTAAAAAAAAAAGGAAAAACCAAACCCATATCCCATCACCCCACTCGCCCTCCGCCCCCTAAAACCTTCCTTCCAAACCCAGAACCCCACCGCCACCTCCCTTGCAACCCCTCATTTCTCCCTCCCGAGCCTCCTAACCACCACATTCTCCTCCACTATCTTCACCTCCCCTCCCATTCAAAACTTAAAATAAAAAAATAAAATAAAAACACCAGTTGAGGTGGTCTGACTTCGATGGGAAGGATGAGGTGGTCTAACTTTGACGGGAAGGAAGGGTACAATATGGGTTCTGAAATTTTTTTTTTTTAAGTTTTGAATAAGGTGAAGAGAGTGGAGGCTCGGGAGGTGGTTGGGAGGCTTGGGAGGCTCGGGAGGGAGAAAGGGGGGTCGCGGGGGAGGTGGGGGTGAAGGGGGACGGATGGGGAAGATGGGAAGGGGATCGAATCTGTTTCTGCTTTTATTTATTAATTTATTTTTATTTTTTTAAAAGTTTTGAACGAAATGAAAAGAGTGGAGGAGAGGGAGGGAGGGAGGGAGGGAGAAAAGGGGGTAGCAAGGGAGTTGGGGGTGGGGTTCTGGGTTTGGAAGTGGGGACGGATGGGAAAGATGGGAAGGGGATCGGTTTCGGTGCTGGGGGGGGGGGCGAGGAATGGGATCTAGGTTTGGGTTTCTTTTTTTATTTTATTTAATTTGTTTAATTTTTTTAATATTTAGTTAATATTTTTTAAATATTTTAATAAAAAGTGGGTCCTGCCTCATGGCACATTAGTATTTAACAGAGGAATTGACAGACAACTGACAGAAGATATGATATTGCAACAAATTCGAAGATAAAGTATGACATTAAAACTTTTTAAAGCCGAGGTATGAAACTGTTAATAACCTAATAGTTAAAGTAATTTTATGTAATTTACCCTATAAATTTATAAAGCATTTGATGTTTTTGTGCCCGATCCGTCTTTTGCGGATCCTGTCGGGAAGCAGGATTGTTTAATCTGGCCTTACATCATTTCAAATTCTTTATTCTTCTTTTTTTTTGTTTTTTAGTGAGAAGAATGATTTTTTTATTATTTTTCCAAGCTATCTTGTGATTGGTGTGAACTTCCCTTCCGTTCTTCCAGGGTTCGATGGCTCTTTCCAACCATCTTGTAACTCATCGAGTGATGCTTTGGTCCGCGCTCCGGAGGCTGGATTTTGAGCTTGGTGGTCCCGGATTTCTTCACGAGGTTCTGCTCCAGGACGAGAAGTGGTCGAAGAGCCCCTTTGGACCGGAGGAGAGTGCTGCTGGTTATGAGAGAGGTCTGCCGCTGGAACTGGTTGAAGCTCGGTAGAGTCAACTCGCCGGGATCTGGGATCAACCCCATGATCGTCGTAGGGGATAATTGTTATATTTTGATATTTAAGTTACCTATTAATAGAACTTTGTTTATCGATTAAAATTTCGTGAAATTACTATTTTAATTTTGTCATTAAAACCAAACAAATTAAGGGATATGACAATTTAGTAATTACATATCATGTTGTAAAATCGACGGTGTGTGCAATGGAATAAATAAACAAGATAAAAAATTTACGAGGTTCCTCTACAGTCAGTGTGACTGAAGTACATCATCGAGATAGCAGTGATGCTTTCATTATAATATAAAATAATAAGAGTATAAATATAACTTTTTTACTCTCCCCCTCTTCTTCCTCTCTTTTCTCTCTTCCTTTTCTTTCCTCTTTCTTCTATCACAATCTCTTCCGTGAACTTCTCACATATTTGGATTTGTGTGGGGTTTGTATTTATATAGAAAATATGTGTCGTATGAAGGAAGCTTCAGCTTACAGTGGAATGACCCATTATTTAATTCTTTGAGTGGACATCCACTGTTCTACAACACTCTCACTTGGATGGTCATAAGTCTTCGATTGACTCATTAAAATCTTGATCTGTTTTTTTATGTTCCCCCTAATAAGTATCTTCCCCTGATTTCAAATCATTTAGGCTGATCGTTGATCATTTTGCTTTAGTTTCTTAGTAAGAAGAGTTGCCGAAAAATGGTGCTTTATTTGTTAACTTTTCACATACTATTTCTTGAACTGGGATTGAGGGCTTTCTGCTAGACTTGCAGCAAAGGTCTGAATTTACTCATTTTATCTGGAGCGAAATTTGATTCAAGGGTGGTGGACACTTGATCTTGAATCGGACTTGTGATTTCTTCAAGGACCTTCGAGGCTTGATCTTAAATGAAATTGGACCATGAAGAGCTTCACGTGGCAAGTGATCTTCGGCATTGTCGGGGATGAATCAGCACGTGTTTGTTGCGCTTGTCTTCACATGCTTCAATGTATCATTTTCACTTGCCTTATTTGTTCCCCTTGCAGAAGTGGTATTTTCCTTGGTTTTTCCCCATGCATGTATGTCATCTTCTCTTCTAGGATTTGTCCACTAATGCAGGAGTGGAATGCAACCCTTGCATTTGAATGGTTCATCACTTCTTGGTGACTCGTCAATGTGTGGCAGCTTCAGTGTAAATAGCCAACATCATATCAACAGTTGAAGATGAGTACTCGAGAGCAATGCAAGGTAAGTAACCATGTAAAGGTTCCAAGCAGTCAGTTTTTTACCGGGAGTTTGAGTGGAGGTTCCGACATATTACTTTCTTTATCTTTGTCTTTGCAGGTAAGAACAAGGACAAAGGAAATAACAGGGAGAAAACATGATATGAGATACTTTTGCTTTCGATCCTGATGATATGAGATAATCTTGCTCTGGTGTGACTTGTTTTGAAGAGGTATTCTCGGAGAGGAAGAAAATTGAGTATTTCGAGATGCTTTGTTGAAGATGCATTCTTGAAGATGAGGAAGAGTTAGGTATTCTTGCAGGTTTGCCTTGTTATGGGGAACGAAGGTTGACATATATAGAGATTTCCCAATAGCAAGTAGTGATGTTGTGTCTTTACTCTTGTTAACAACTGTGGTGTAATTAGAACAGTAAGATTTACACGTTTTCAACTTTGTCAGAGATCTTTGACAAAGTTGCACGTGATTTCAAAAAAAGCTGAGATTACGTCTGAAAAATACCAACGAACTTTATTCAGAAAAATCATGCTTTTGAAATTCGGAGAGCAGTGCCTCTTCAATCTCTGAACGAGTGGTTCTGTTGCATTTTCTTTTATAGAGACATCAATTGTGTTCAAGAGTATGCTTAGAAAGTTGCTGCCTGTAGAAATTTTCCCCTCTTGCACTTCTCAAATTTTATTTGACCTCTTTTTTCCTTTATCATTTCTGAAAATAGCTTGCCCATCTAACATTTGCTTAGTTTTGAGTCTTAGAAGTGATATAGACGAGCAGCGTTAGGATAATATATGGCGCTCGTCCTTTTTATATTCTAATGGTCCTTTTACGGTTAGGGACTTTATGATGAAGAATAACATAACCACTACTGTGATAGCTAGGAGCCTTCTCACTCCAAAAGATAACAGAATCCTTTCAAAACGGTCTGATGAGTCGGCCGTTCAAAACTCTTTGGCTCTCAGTGTTCAGTGTGCTGGCTCTATTTCCAATATAGGCCAACGCCTACTTACTCAAACTCACCAAGTTGAATCATTGATAGCTGAGGTGGCAAGTATCAAACAAGATATCAGAGGGCTCAAGCACGAGAATAGAGTGTTACACGTGCTTGCAAATAATTACTCTACAAGCATGAAAATAAAGCTTGACTAGCTACAAGAATCCGAAAGTTAGATTCAAAGTGATCACAAGAGGTTCGTTGCTAGATTTCGAAAACAACTGATGTCTTCCCCTTCTGGTGTTTTGTCAAGTACTGGGGTGCCACATGATCAATCTCCAGTGCCTCCTCATTCTGGGGTACTTCCGATTACTGATGCTTCACATGAGCAGCCTTTGTGAAGGCTCCATCCTGTTTGTTTGTTTTAACTCATGTGTATGTATATATCTGTAATTTCTCGGAGATATTAATAGATAAGCTTTATTTCATTCAATATATTATGCTAAATACAATAAAACATATACTTCACTAAGATGTGGTGCTTCTGGACCAAATATTAATTTATCTTTACCCTCACAAAGATAAATGATCATTCTTAGTGTCGACATCATTTGAGTATTTAACTCATAATCTTCAATCCATATGGTTCTTTAATATCATAAACATCATGGATAAGATTCGTGTTGGCGTATTGTTCAATCTGCAGTTCAAGACAATATTTCTCTCAACACTTTATAATCTTTCTAGACTCTTCGGGAGTTTCAATTTAATATCATCAACTCTTCAAGAGTTTTAATTTAATATCATCAACTTCTTGCAAGAGATTTTAGTATGTTGTAACAATATCATAATGATAGTACTTACTAAGGTAATTTATACCATTCATTGGTATTGAGTACATAATTTATGCTTTATCTTTCGGGGGCTTACTTCAAGCAATTTGAATCCTTCAGGGATTTTCTAAACTTCATGACACGTTTTCCTTTGGAATTTATACATAGCAACTTACTCCCATGTATAATTGAGGGATTTACTTATGGAGATATGATGTGGAGGACTCACAACCCTTCGTATATAATTCTCCATTCATATGAACTTGTTTACAAGAGTATAATTTCAGGTTTCAATACCTTGTGTCATATCATGTGAGTGTATTTCACTGTATTACAAATGCTCAATGTAACCTCCTGGTTCAATATCTTTTGGCTATTTGTATTATATTCAAATATATAGGTCCATTTTCCACGTTCTTACAAAATTGTAATGGAATTGCCTTTTTCATTTTGGCCGATAATTCTTCTTGACGGAAAAAGAATGGGACTCAATATCAACACAGCTCATTGATGAATTTAGTAGCTACTTATAAAATAACCAAAATTACCATTGGTTATCATCAATCTATGATCCCATATTCTCATGTGCATGCGCATGCATAAAAACTTTTCATTTCTTTTTGGATATCCATTGTCTCTTCAAGGGCATTAAACTATCTCTTCTAGGATAATCATAATTTAGAGAATGCGGATCATAACCTCTTCTTGAGCGTTATAGAGCTTAGATTTTAATCTCCACTTCCGGGAGTTGAGTCATTGGAACCTATATGTCTATCATGCTTCATGCATGAGACATGAACATTCCCATGTCTGCGGATTGTCCTTTTTTGGACGTGTATCCATGCAGTGATTGTCATGGTTCTGGCATGCAACAGTTATGCTTCGGGAATGCAATAGTTCAGTAGTGTCATATTCTTCTTCTTTCGGAAGATTGAATCTTTTTTTAGTCTGAGGGTCTGCCACGCTTCAGGCGTGCAACAGATAAATCATTTGTTGCCTAATTATTTTTTTTTTTGTCCAACAAGGACATCAATTCTTGTAGGCACATTTGCAGCAAATATATGTGATTTCATAATGTTGATGCACAAAACCGGAGGTTTTGGAACAACATAAATCCGGCCGTGAATCTGCAATGAAATGTAAATAACACAAGATGTATCGTGGTTCACCCCCAAGGTTTGGGCTACGTCCACACTGAATATGTATTTATTTGAGAGAGAGAGAGAGAGAGAGAGAGAGAGAGAGAGAGATAGAGAGAAGAAGCTCTGTAATGTGAGAGCTTTGAGATGGGCTGAGAGGCTTAGGGTTTGTGAGGGTGAGGATGCCCTTTTATAAAATAAGGGCTCATCCTCTAATTACATATTTGCCCTTTCCTTTATTACATAATTACATTTAAGTCCCCCTACGAGGTCTAAATACGAGACCCTAAATATGGTATAAACAGTAGTCCCCCAAGTTTTCAGTAAAGAGAGTCTTTTGGATGGAAACTTGAAATTCAGTCCATGTGTGGGCCGAAGTAACTAGATGTTGTCTTGAACTGATACTCGATATGAGGCAATGCTCAATCTGAAATGACGCTTAACTAGAAGTAGCATACGCTGCGAGGTTGCTCGGCTCGTGGCTTATGTTGCCTTGGTTGGCTCGGCTTGTGGTGTTTGAAGGTGAGGGAGTCCCTTTTATAGAATAAGAGCTCGCTCCTCAATACATGGATGATGGGCTAGAGTCCCCCAAGTATTTTTCATGAGGCTCACTTGAAGCCCAATATATGGTACATAATGTAGTCCTCCAAGTCTTCGGTTAATAGAGTATGTTGGCTGGAGACTTCAAATTGAATCCATGTATGGGCCGAAGTGGCAGTTGTTCGGAGGCGGTATTTGTATACCCTGCACTGAAGCTTTGTAGGTAAAGTGTTGCAAGTGAAGCTTTGAAGTTTGAGCTCTAGAAATGAAGCTTTTGAAGCTAGAGCTTTTGTAAAGGAAGCTTTTGAAGCTGGAGTTCTATAAATGAAGCTTTTGAAGCTAAAGCTTTTGTAAGTGAAGCTTTTGAAGCTGATTGACATGATTGATGCCTATGAATGTTTATGTTGATTGACATGAGTGATGCTCATGGATGTTTATATGAGTGATGCTCATGACTGTTGACATGAGTGATGCTCATAAATGTTTATGTATGATTGATATGAGTGATGCTCATAAATGTTTATGTATGATTGACATGAGTAATGCTCACGTATGTTTATGTATGATTGACATGAGTAATGCTTATGTATAATTTGAAGTATTGGATGTACTTTTGATCATCTGGTTGGTGGCATGAATGGCTAGTTGCCAATTTAGAGTACGGGTCGTACATCTCATCACCTAGTTGGTGGCAATAGCGGCGGGTTGTCGAATAATTTTGGAGTACTGGGCGTACTTTTGGTCACCTGGTTGGTGGTAATAGCGGCGGGTTGCCAAATAATTGGGGAGTACTAGGTGTACTTTTGATGGCATAGTTGGTGCTATTTTGGGCTTATGGGCATTCGCTCTCCACAACATGCCAGCCCATTTATTTTGGGCTTTGCCGTTTTTTTTTAATTACCCTCTGATGGGGTTTATACAGATGTCTGCGAAAGATAAGTAAAATAAATTACATCATTCAAAATAAAAGGTTTCGATACAAAAGCTTCGACAGTTGCAGATTGTTGGTGCGTTGCTTTTGCTTTTAATTTTGTTTTCTGCTTTGCTTTTGCTTTCGTTTCTGCTTTGCTTTTGTCTCTCCCACTCCATTTCTTTGCCCACCCATGTTCCTTTCACTCTTCCCCAATACATAAAAGATTCCACATTGATAAAAAAATATTTGGAAAGCACTTTGGCATCAATTGAAAGCAGGACCGATGTGGATCATCATTGTTCCCTCATCTTTTAGAAAAAGTTTAGCTCGGTGAATATGGAAGAAGCTCGGATCCAAACCTGAAAACAGGCCATCTGACCTGAAACCCAAGAATGCCGGCGGTTCCCTGCAGTTGGAGGGTGGTGGGTTTGGCAGAGATATGAAGCTCAAGTTCCCTCACTAGCTTGTCATGCAGGATTTTTTGGTTGATGGGTATTTCAAAGATACCAACAGTGATGATCTAGTGCTTAAGCAGAAACTGGCTCGACTTTTGCGATACCGATGAATCTGCTGTGGACGACTTCATCTCCCAAGCCCAAGACTTTTGCGTTCTCGAGCAAGTTTTCGCCATCAGCTACTCCGACTTCATCGACTCTCTCCTCCCCACTGAACTTGAATCCCACTTCCGCAAACTCAAATCCTTCCTAGAGAGCTATGCATCCCGCTAGGCCGAGGCATCATCATAGTAACTCCATGGACGCGTCTTTGGATAGCATAAAGGCTAAAAAGGCCATGGATCCCGATAAGCTGGCTGAGTTCTGGACCGTCGATCCCAAACAAGCTAAGAGATAAATCTTTCAAGACTCATTTATGGCCTTTATGGATGCGGCAGCGAGCTTAACTGGTAGAATTGCCCTCCTCCATTAAGCCAGAAAACAACAGGCTTGGAGTGAGGGTCATCGGCAGCCTCGACAAACCAGTAGGAGAAAGCTTTCCCGGAATCTTCATTGACAAGGACGTACCCAGAAGGTTGAAGCTCTGCCCCAGGAGCTCGGCAACTCTGTCCAGGCTTTGCTGGGTGATTGTGTCGGCGGAATGAGCTGAAAAAACATTGCCAGCTCCGACGTCCAGGCTCACTCATTGCATAAAAGATCTGCCAGCGTCAGCGCCGTTTCGGGTACGGGTCATCTATTTTAACCTGGGTAGCTCATTTGGATCTGATTAGGGCGATTCTAAAAGAAAGTACGGGAGAAGCGGAGAAGCGATTTGGTGCCGGAGAGAGTGTACAGGTCGGTGGAGGTGCGGGAGAAAGTGTACAGGTCGATGGAGGTGCCGGAGGTTGCGGTCGGATTAGCTTCCATCGAGAGAGACAGAGAGACTATGAATCTACAAGGAGTCTGTTTTTTTTTTTTGCGAGTCGGTATTGGCGGTAGTGTTGACGATGTTGTTCTGGTGAGTCCTCAGATCTGTTTGGGCTTGATGCATTTTTAACTCCCAAAACCCAAAAAGCAACGATCTTTATCTTCCCTGTGGGCTTGTGTTTGAGATTTGGATCTTTTCTGGGTTTTTGAAAGTTTTACAGATTCACGACAGAGATGAAAAATTGAGAGAGAACCGACATAACGTTTCGTGTCTATTCCCACAGACGGCGCCAAATGTTGATGCACAAAACCGGAGGTCTTGGAACAACGTAAATCAGGCCGTGAATCTGCAATGAAATGTAAATAACACAAAATGTATCGTGGTTCACCCCAAGGTTTGGGCTATGTCCACACTAAATATGTATTTATCTGAGGGAGAGAGAGAGAGAGAGAGAGAGAGAGAGAGAGAGAATGAGCTCTGTAATGTGAGAGCTTTGAAAGGGGGTGAGAGGCTTAGAGTTTGTGAGGGTGAGGAGGCCCTTTTATAGAATAAAGGCCCCTCCCCTAATTACATATTTGCCCCTTCCTTTATTACATAATTACATTTAAGTCCCCCGAGTATTTATACGAGGTCTAAATACGAGGCCCTAAATATGGTATAAACACATCACTTTCTTACATCATTAAATGCATCTAGCATTTGATTGAAATATCATTACATCATTCAATTATTTTGTCTTCATTTTGTTGATTGCTTCGTGAATCAAAATAAGACAAATTCTCTTCGTTCTTCTGGAACGGTATTTTCTCATCATTCTTCTGGAATGATATTTCCTCATCATTCTTCTGGAATGATGTTATTTTCTCCCCCTAATAGCGGGAAAATTGTCTTATCAAAATGACAGTCCGCAAACCACGCGGTAAACATATCCCCAGTCAAGGGTTCCAAATATTGAATAATAAATGGTGTTCAACATCAATGCCTAATCCGCGATGATGCCTCATTTCAGTACGTTGTGACAGTGCAATAGGCACATAGATAGCACAACCAAAAACTCGTAAAAGTATAATGTTTGGTTGATTCTCAAACACGAGTTGTAGTGAAAAGTATTGATGGTTGGTAACATGTCTCAACCGAATTAATAATGCATCATGCAAAATAGCATGTACCCGTGTAAAAACTGGCAATTTTGTTTTCATGAGCAGAGCGCGGGTAATCAATTTCATCCACATAATAAATGCTTCTGCTAAACCATTTTGCCATTGAGAAAGTACTATTCTCTTTTTGTCATCAAGAAGTATGATTTTCTTTTTTTAATCACTCGATTTCGTTGAGTATTGAAGAAGTTATGAACGTTTAAAGTTTACCCAATTTACGGTGAGTTTTCTAGTTTTCCCACAGACCAGTCACATTTCAGGCTATTTTCCAGCCATCTCCGACATCCATTGGGCTTCTAAATAGATATAATCTTGTTCTACACTTTCTTATCTTCATTTTGATATATTATGTGTCAAATTTGGTTAAGAATCGATTGAGTTACGAAGCTTTTAAAATTTCCCAAATAGTTTTTAACGGAAAGACCAAAATCATGGATGGTGGACAATTGCAGGGACTAGTTCTATTGATTTTCAATCTCAGGGATCATTTTGGCTATTTAGCCAAAAAATATTAACAACACACAATATGTTATCTCAATTATATATCTGGTTGGTTGTAATTGGTGATGCAACAAAGAACAAGTCAAAGAGATTAACTTACTTAAACATCTAGCCATGTGCATGTTGCATGATTGGATCATCCCTATACTTGCAATCTTCCTCTTCATGATTGACCATGTGAAGTTCCCCAAGTGTTGAGCCTCTAAGAGTATCCACACTTATAAATGTAGCAACGGATAATGAAGTGATTGATTTAAATGTACTAGCAATATCTTTCACTTGGATCAATACAGAATGGACGACACAAGGTGTATTTGGCTTAGGTTTTTTCTTTCTTTTCTCTGAGGGCTAAAACTAGATACTCTTAGGGTTTGAAAGAAAACACAAGGAGTATTTATAGACGCATTGCCCCTTTCTACCACACCCCTCATAAGGTTTTGATGTCATGGGCTTGACCTTGATTATAGAAGTATACATGAACTAATCATGATACTCTCTCGAACCTTGATTGTAGCTAAAATGAAATTCAGTTCTTCTATCATTCATATCCTAATCAAGATTAATGTGATCTGAATATGTCAAATCACATGTAGTCATGTATGATCGTCATGGTGCATCTCATGTTGAAGCAATTCATACAAACATAGCTTGATCAACAAGTACTTTGGGCAAAGATTTCTGAGATAAATCTTCAAGTGGCTTTGAAGGATTTTCATTCTATTAAACAATTACCAGATGGTGGTAGATTCTTTATTGCGCATTCATATATCTTCATACTCATACATATAAGCCTGAGTATCACACCATCCAAGTTCACTTATGAACTTCTTTATCCAAAACAACCTCTTAAATGGCATTTGAAGCATAATCGTATTTTGTTTCTCATGTGGATAGTATTATGCACTTCAACATATTGTTTTTCCAACTCACAGCTCTTTCATTCAAAATAAAGACACATCTTTATGCTGACATACACTTTGTAAATTCTATGTATACTTACTACAAATGCACCTGCAACGATTGACATACCAAGAGTACATTGTAACATTGCCCTAGAAGGACAAGCCATCCCCAAATGAAGGTCGGCCGCACCTTCCACGTGGTCTGGTACATTAGCGGCTAGCCAATCATCTAGTCCTACCTTGATGTGTGGAAAACTCATTGGTTCAAAAGGATTCACAACCCCAAAAGAGGAAAATGGCACAAACTAATGAACCTAGGATGTATCCGACCATCACTTACTCATCTGTTCTAATGCATGAGGTTATTCTAGATTACGATGATGTCTTAAACAAAACAAACTGCCCTCCCGAGAATCACAAGATTTCAATCTGTTACATAATATTGGATGAGGTTTAGAATCGGAATGAGATGATCGTCAACGATGCATTTACGTACACAGTAGCTACCGACATCATGCTTAGCGAAGACATTGAACCACCTTCTGCTGATGAATGTTGACATAGAACTGACTGGTCAAACTGGAAACAAGCAATACAAGTCGAACTCGATTCGTTTGCGAAACATAAGATGTTTGGACCAGTAGCTTCTACTCCACCACATATGAAGCTCGTGGGCTACAAGTAGGTTTTTCGTAAGGAAGCGTAATGAGAAGAATGAAATAGTGCAATACAAAGCACGTCTTGTAGTGGAAGGCTTTTCTTAATGCTCTAGATTGATTACGAGGAGACATATTCCCTTGTAATGGACATCATAACGTTCTGCTACCTTATTAGTTTGGTAGCTTCCGAAAAATTGAATATGCAACATATGGACGTGGTAACTACTTATCTTTATGGAGATCTAGATATGGAAATCTATATGAAAGTTTCCGAATGACTTCCATTGACTAGTTCAAATAGTTTTAGACCATGGAACACCCTTTTGATTTGACTGAATAGATCACTATACGGATTGAAACAATATAGGCGGATGTGGTATATAACCGTCTGAGTGAATATTTAGCAAATCAGGGTTATGTGAACAATGATCTATGCCCATGTATGTTCATCAAGAAGTCACATTTCAGATTTTCAATTGTTGCAATTTATGTCGATGACATGAACCTCATCGGAACTCCCGAAGAGCTTGAGGAAACTGTCGCTTACTTGAAATTAGAATTTAAGATGAAGGATCTTAGGAAAACTCGATATTATCTCGGCCTAGAGATCGAGCACTGTTTGGATGGAATACTAGTACATCAATCGAACTACACCTAGAAAGTGTTGCAACATTTTAATGAGGATAAAGCAAAGCCTTCGAGTACTCCTATGGTCGTTCATACTCTAGATGTTAAATGAGATCCCTTTTGTCCCAAGAAGGATAAGGAAGAGATTTTGGAGCCTGAAGTTCCATACCTAAGTGTAATTGGTCATTTATTGTACTTAGCTCAATGCATTAGACCCAACATCTTCTTCGCTGTTAATCTTTTGGCAAGATACAACAATGCGTTACACGCAGACATTTGAATGGTATTAAAGATATTTTCCGCTACCTCAAGGGTAACACTAGTTGCGACTTCTTTGAACCATGCTGAGATTCTCGCCTTGCATGAATTCTTTTGGTTGAGAACAATCATGGAACACATTCGAAGCACTAGCGGTTTTTCTACCGTCGTTGACCTTCCTACGACGATATTTAAAGACAATGTAGCATGTATCGAGCAACTGAAGAAGGGATACATTAAGGGAGACAACACCAAACACATTGCATCGAAATTCTTTTACTATCATCAGCAACAACAGCATCAAAACATTGAAATCAAACAAATCCGTTCCCAAGCTAACCTGGCTGATCTCTTCACGAAATCATTGCCCAAGTCTTCTTTTCAGAAGCTCGTCCAAGGAATCAGTATGCGTAAAATATCAGAGTTAAATTACTTATAGTTCTCCTATTTGGAAGTTATGTCTAACTCAAGGGGAGTATCCCGTAGTATACTCACTTTATCTTAATGTACTCTTTTTCCTACAATTAGGAGCATTTTTTCCATAGGGTTTTTGCTACCTAACGAGGTTTTGATGAGGCACTCACCCTGGGATGATCATGCTCTTTAAGGTTCATTACTTTCGTCCTGTATGACGTTTGTTTTAGATATTTTGCATACTTCTCACTCTTCTCCTTAGTCTAACGGTTTTGTACCTGCCTTAGGTTTTACCATAGCAAGATTTTATGAGTTTTACTACCAATGCATACTTTCTTTAATTTGAGACTCGCATTCGCTCATTGTGTCGGCGACTTCATCAACTGATCTACTTCATTTGCTGAAGACCCGATGCATGTTTTGTTTGAGTATTTATGCACTCAATGGGGAGTGTTGCACTCATATTTAATATAGGAATGTGATTGTGTATATCCTAATGTATTTGGGATATCTTTAGAAGATTCTCTAAGGTTAGATACTATCTAATTAGAGTTGTAATCCTATTAGGGTAAGGAATTAACCTTCCCTACTATTATAAATAAAGGCATAATGAGATGGAATATAACACACCTCACAATTAAATCTCTTTACTCTTTCTCTCCTTACCGTCAGCCCCCTCTCCTTATTTCCCCTAGAATAGTATAGTAAAATAGGCTTACAGAAAAATATTATTAAAATAAAGGGTACAAATATTTTTTTAATAGGGACCGTAAAATTTTCCACAAAAAATAAATAATTGTAAGTGTCATATTATTATTTTTTTTCTTTGGTCCATGGAATAGTGAGGTTCACGGGCTTCTAATTTGAATAATACTTAGTTACTTAAAGATGAGTAGGAACTTCTACTCAAAACTTCTCAAAATTGTTCGTTGTCAATTAATAGAACTTCGTGTTCATAATCAGAACTGTTCATATTATAAATCATCCTATAAAGATCTCCTCTAAAAAAAATTCAATTAAAACTAAGGTTGTTTAGTCATCAAACTGTTTAAAACAAAATAAACGGTATTGGTAAAAACATATGAACCGTCTATGTATTTGCTATAATAGGTTGACTAAACGACCTTAGTTTTAATTTATTTTTTGCAGAGATAATCTTTACAATGTGATTTATAGTATGAACGGTTTTTATCATAATCTCAAAGCTTCGTGATTAAAACTCTAAGAATTTTGAGTAGGAGTTCCTACTCATCTTTGAATAGTCAAGTATTGTTCTTCTAATTTAACACGGTAATGATGACAATATCAAATATATTATCAATTGATACCATCATTTGTATTTGGCTTATTCGTTCCAACAATTTCAGGTTCCTCATATGTTTACAAGCAAATTTTGTTTACTAGTCTACATCATTTTTTTATTTTGTTTAAATAGTTTAGTGAATTCTTTTGTCTGCCCAATGTTGTTGTTCCAGCTTTCAACTTTCATTATTATGTTGTCGTTGAAGCTTACAACAAACAAATATTAAAGGAACTTTCTTTAAAAAAAAAATCAGAAAATAATTTTTTTTAGAAGAGATCAAATGACTATTGTGAGAGTATTCTGAAATTGAACGGTTTTGATAATAAAATTATGCAGTGAAGATGCATTATTTGATAAGGATGAGATATTTGCATTCTCTTATTGAGGATGATCTCATTTTTCCACTTGCAAATAACTCAACTTCAATTTATTTCTTTTATGCATGCATCAATCGTTTAAATATTTATTCATGCATGCATGAGTGATGACGAGCACAGAAGCTTTAACATTACTTCACATTAATTTCTATATATCATAGGAAATGGTTCAATGCCCGCACTTCCTTAAAACTTTAATGTGTTTCCAACGAGACTCCATATAACACGAGTCATTATTCTGGGCGTATACACCACATTTGAATGCATGAGACGTCCCTCCGCGACCATCTGCCTCTAATTTGAGGCGTCCATCGATGTAGACCTTCACTTTCGCAGCATCGACATCGTGAATCACATTGAGCTTGAACCATTTATCGTAGATGTCGGGTACCAGAACCGTTTCCCTGTAGTATGTGAGTGAGCCATTGTAAACCCTAAGCATTAGGGTTGTGGCATGAGGAGCAGTTGCTCCGAAAACTTGCATTATGCACACACCTGATGTCCCATAAGGCACATACCCATATGCTTCAAATTCCCACACACCAGAAGAGTAACCGTATCCCTGTGAATGCAATCCATACGCAAGAATATAAACATATATATACAGAAACTTAGATTGTACATGATCGTTATATAACAAGCGATTTAGATTATATATCGAGAGCGTTAACAGGCTAGTCGATTGTGATTTGGTATGCATGGCTTACTTGTATGGCAATCTCGGTACGAGGCAGGGTTTGGCTGGTAGTAGTGTGAGGTTTGTCCGTGGAGTAGACCCAACATTTATGAACTCCATTGATGAAGCTGTAGCGCTGATTTTCGGGAACATCGTAAGGCTTCTGAATGTGGTAGTATGATCGGTTAAAAGGGAGGGAAACAAACCCTTGTGTTGGAACATGAGATCCCCAAACCAAGGCTTGGAAGAGTAGAACATGAAGAAAGCTTATCAAACAGAAGAAACCGGCTAGACACTGAATAGAATAATATGCCATTTTTCTGTGAGTACAAGACTCCGTCACTAAAATGTTGCATTCGCATGGAATGGTGTAGATATATGGATGTCATATTTATAGTGAGATGGTGTGAACTGATTCGATTGGAAGAGATGCTTTAAATGGCTCCACAAAATTGTTAAGGAACTCCTCCTCAAAAAAATTTGTGGCTGATTCACATAATTATGATCAAAATCTTTTTATATTATAAAATATTTTGTAAAAATTAATCTGGAAAAACTCAATTAAACTTGGTTGTCTAGTATTTTTACATAGATAAAGGGTTCTTTTTCAGATTACAACCTTAAGTTTTTATACAGTTTGATATAAACAATCTTATATTTTATTAACCTTTCGTATTTATGATCTTTACAAAGTGATGTATACTATGAACAATTCTCATCTTAAGCAAAATGTTTTCTGAATCAGTCACGAACTATTTTTTTTGTAGGACTTCCTCCATAATTTTGTGGAACCAAGTGGCTCGTTAAATTGAACTTTAAATGGTAGGTCCACTCAAGTGTCTCTCATTGGATTGAGACAAGTAAATTTCGCCATTAGAGTAGAACTCCCATTTTCATCTTCCATAAATATAAAATGGGATGTAAATATAGCTCTTACATTTCAAATTTGCATCTCTCCAATGGAGATGCCCTAAGAGGTTTGTCCCGCCATTTAAAGAGATAAATAAACGGGATCTCAAAATTTAATCTTCCTTATTAGTGTATAAGTTATAATCATATTTACATATCTCGAAAATGTAAATGAGATATGAATGATATTGATAGTCTTTGGAAGGGATGATGGAATTAGAGCGTCCAATGCAAAACCCAATAAGTTTTGCTTTTTAGTTTCTTGATGTGTAACAATGGTCTCAACAGTGAACAAATGTATATCTGTGATGCTTGTTATGGCAAATTAAATATATGTACTCTGATGAGAAAAATGAGCAATTATTCTATAAATCTGTGGCAGTAACAATCAATTATAACAATCATTTGAAAAGAAAACAAGAAAGGTGACTGTTAAATTGTTAACCAATCTTAAGGATCTCCATAAACAGAAGCAAACAACAAGAGACCTAGAAATCTGCAGGGGGTACTAATATCTTTCCAAATATGGAACCACACTGTAGAAATAGCCGGCGTGTTGTAAAATCCGTTGGATTAGTAGTTTAGATTAACATCAATAGTATAAAATTAACAATCTCATAACATAACATGTTAGACTGTTTGACGATACTGACACTTTGTTTCAATAGAGATGTTAAAGTCACAGATTAACAAAAACTACAGGAGCTTTGGTTTGACCTAGAAAATAAGAAACAGAAAAAGAAAAACTAAGGCATATCAACAAAATCCAAGCAGGGAAGAGACAAGAAATATAATAGCAAAAGGAGCAGGCGAAAGTTTATACATATGCTATCGTCAGATTCAGAAACATCAAACAGAAAATGGCGGAAGATCAATATAACTAGACCGGCACAACCACCAAGTGTCCAGGACCACAAATTTTCTTATGTTATCTCCACCGAAAACTTCCATATCATTACCAAACATAGCTTATTTTTAATCACCAGCAACTCAAAACCATAGCCGTCTAGGCATCATAGACAGTCTACTAAGTCAGGGAGTTTGCCACATCGATCACAAACCGATACCTGACATCCGATTTGGCAAGTCGTTCCATTGCTGTATTAATGTAATCCATTCGAATCAGCTCGATGTCTGAGGTTATGTTGTGCTTGGCACAAAAGTCAAGCATCTCCTGCGTCTCTTTCATCCCTCCTATGTCACTTCCCCCTACAAGCTTCCGCCCTGAATGCCATGCCATGATTAATTAGAAAAATTACGGAAATTGAGTATTAGTTCATGTTTCTAGAACGCTCGGTGTTCACTATACCTGGATGGGTTTAACATGCACCAAAGTTCAAAACAAACCATCAGAGGGATAAAATTAAGCAGTTTGTTAATTACTATTTGTTTAGAATTCATGGATAAATCTTCAAGCAATTTAACATTTTATCTTTCTCCAGATATAAGTCTGGAAAGCAGGTTAAATTTGCACATCTATATCCTTTCCAATACACAACAACAACAACAAAGCCTCATCCCACTAAGTGGTATATCCTTTCCTATGTACGGAAAAAAAATGCAAATTCTATCAGAAGATAATTCATAAGAGAAACAGTCAAGTTGTTGTAGAACCACACCCAAAACTAAAGGGAAGATAGGCAATTCCAGGGGCTTGTCAGGCAAACCCACGGTGACCAGCTTCCCGTTCAGCTTCAGTAGACCGATTAATGGAGCCAGGGCATGAACTGCAGACACTGTGTCAATGATATAATCCATGCTACCCATTGCTTCCTGAGTAGTTAAGCAAAAATTTAGTACAAGTAATTAGGAAATGGACTAAACTTTCAATATTCTGAGAAGAGGAACCATAAGAACATTGTGGCATCCATCTGCAGAACATGCAGCACAATCAATTCTTTCTTTTCCTTATAGATTGTTTTTTTGAAATTCAAGAGAACAGTGCCTTTAGATTGTCGTATCAAAGAGCTTTGTTTCGTTCTCACATTCGCAGTAATCTTTGTTGTGATATAAATATTCACAGTTGTTCTCTGCATAGCATGACGTCCGTCCTTTAACTAAAGGTGAACGTCTATACACAAACACACACACGCATATGTACACATCCACATACACTGAAACACACATATTACATATATTTTCACTTTTTTATTGTTTATCATTACCTTCAATTTGGCAGGGTCACTTAAAAGAAGAAAAGAATCAGCCCCAAGTGTCTTAATTGCCTCATCCTCCTTTGCTGGGGAGGAACTGATGACAGTCACTTTCAAACCAAATGCCTTACCAATCTTCACAGTGATGTGACCAAGCCCGCCAAGTCCCGCCACACCCAAATGCTTTCCGGGCTCGGTCATTCCATAATATTTCATTGGACTGTACGCAGTGATCCCAGCACATAAAAGTGGTGCACCCGCATCAGGGGGTAAGTTATCAGGAAAGCGGAGCACATAGCGATGGTGAACAACAATCATATCAGAATAACCACCATAAGTTTTTGTTCGGTCATGGTCATGATGGTGTGAGTTATAGGTGTATATTACTTGAGGGCAATAATTCTCCAAGTCCTCTTGGCAAGTATCACATTTCATGCAGGAACCCACTATGACCCCAACTCCTACACGATCTCCTACTTTGAATTTCTCCACATTGTTCCCAGTATGGGTCACAACACCAACAATTTCATGCCTGCAAAATCAACTGAAAATCTCAAACGCATAAAGGAAAGAGTTTTTTCTTTTTTAAGAATAATAGAAGCGATTTGCTGAAAAAAGCATATAGAATCCACAAGCAATTCCGACGCGTCAATGCGACTTTTAAGATGATATTTGGTCAGAAAACACAACCATTTTTAGATGAAAAATATTAATTAACGGTAATATGCATGCTAAGCTGATATTCTGCAAGAGTGGCAATCACCTATTATCATTTCATATATACTGTTGTTCTCCAATCAGTCCAATATAATGAAATTCATTTATCAACGATTCTAAGTAGGTGAATTCTAAATGGACAGGTGATGTAAAACATAACAGAGCATGCGACGCTTCAATAAATTTTACTTTTGTTACACAAAACATCTTCAAAGACCTACAGACAATGAAGCATCAACATGTACACAAAATGAGCGTAGCGGAGAAGAGAATGCTTCGTTGGATGTGTGGGCACACAAGAAATGACACGATTAGGAACGAGGAATTCCGAGGTAAATTAAGAGTAGTCGAAATTGAAGATAAGATGATAGAAATCAGTTAAGGTGGTTTGGACATGTGAAACTAAGACCTACAGATACTCCGGTTAGAAGATATGACTATAAGACAAAGGCTCAAGGTCAAAGGGGTAGAGGAATACCTAGGAAAACCTGGAAAAAGACTCTAAGAAAAGACTTGGACTACTTGGATCTAACGGAAGACATGACACAAAATCGAGCGCAGTGGCGTTTTAGGATTCCTATAGCCGACCCCACTTAGTGGGATAAGGCTTTGTTATTGTTGTTGTTGTTGTAGACAAAAAAATCAAAGCCATGAGATATACAACAACAATAACAAAACCTTATCCCAGTAAGTGGAGTCAATTGTATGAATTCTAGAATACCATTGCGCTCGGTTTTGCGATTAATGAAACCACATTGCCATCAGATATAATTGGAGAAATTTACAGAGTGATCTGAGTTAACGAGATACCCCGGCACAACAGGGAAGTTGGTGAAACCCCATTCGTTCTTGGCAGAATGTAAGTCTGAATGGCAGACCCCACAGAAGAGGACCTTGATTGTTACATCATCATCAGCATTTTCCCTACAATAAACATAAACATCATCATCTCAGTTGTTATCACTATTTGTGTCGGTATGTTTTGGTAAAACAACATTTATCACTTGGGGAGTGATACCCTTCATCAAGCCCCAGCTTCTATCTTTAATATTAACTACATGAAAAGATTCAGAGTTTTGCATTTTACTTTTAGAAACAACCATATGTGGAAGACGCGGGGAAACCACATTGCCTAGAGCGAATGTCGTTCGCGTACACATCCGAGTTCAAATCTCTTTTGTAGGTCATATTAGCTTAAACTAGAATATGAATATTGTTTGTATCAAAATAAAATAAAAAAATCTTACCGGAGAGTAACATAAATGTAAGTTTAATTTGAAGGCAACAACAGAAAGAGGTTAATTTGTTAATTTTCTCACTTGTAAGTGTAAGAAATAAATTTGACTTAACAAACGAAGAAGATGAAGTCATAGTCGATTTCATTAGTAAACTTTTCCTCTCTTGTAGAAAAATATGCTTGACTTACAATTGGTCTAAGTCCAATAAAGAGCATGTTTTGCTATGAGAGTAGTGGCCACTATTTATATAGACAACAATCCATAAAGAAATACTATTCTTACATGCCATGAGAGCAGTGACCACTATTTATATAGACAAACAATCCATAAAAAAATGTTATTCTTACATGCTATGAGAGCAGTACCATCATTTGTATCACTCCCTAAGACCATCTCCAATGGTGACTTATAACCTAAATTTCCCCCTTTCCCCCCCCTAAATCCACTCCAACCCAAAACCTAAACCAAACCTAAAACCTAAAACTTAAAATGAAGGCAAATATAGGTCACAAATTTAGCCCACAAAAGCTGCTGGGACCCACATATGAGAGTGAAAAGTGGACCTTGTCCTGTAGCCAACGGCTACTTTTCTTCATCGGGTGGTGGTAGTAATTGGACCGTTGCTTAATCCAACGGTCCACATTCAATTTTTTTTTTGTTTTATATTTATATATTTATTGAATCCAACGGCTTAAATCGAATATAATCAAATCTAACGGTAAAAAAAAAGATCTAACGGTCCAAATGTAAATCCAATGGCTAGAATAATCTTAAAATTTATCGGAATTTAAATATTTTTTTCCAACGGCTAGAATAATTTTATTTTTTTTAAGTTTATGTGGTTTATCATGATTATTGATTTAGTGATTTTTCAAAATTTATCGGAATTTAAATATTTCTAGGTTAAAATGTTCATAAAATTAATTTAGGATAGTCTACATAATTTTTTTTTTTAAAGTTAATTTAAAAAAAATTAGCCTTAATTCATTTTTTGATAATCTGGGGCTAAAATTTTAGGTCAAAAGGGTTGGAATAGAAAAGTTGTTTCTGGGCTAAAACCTAAATTTTCTGAGCTAAATATTTTTAGGTTTTAGGTCAGGATTGGAGATGGTCTATTAGAGAGATATTATAAGTTGTTTCCCACTTATAATAGAGATGGGAGCAACATGTGTTTGTGGACTTCACCTCTATTAGAGAGATAGTACATATAATAGTACAAATAGATGGATGTGCTATGGTTACTCAACAATCCATATGATTCTCCTATTATAATTCACATAGAAGACCAAAATAATTTCCTTATCAAATTATAAGTGGTAAAAGGGAGTTTACATAATAGTCCAATTCCATGTAAATTCGAACAAAGTAATCATCTTTTGATAAGACTTTTCTGCACCAATTTGGATCAACCGGCAATAACAATCACTTTTATACTCATATTCTGACAATTAAGTTAAGAAAACACACGATAAAATTTGAAGTTGTTTTTTCAATTACATGCAATATTTTCTAGTTGAAAACAAAAAAGAAAATAGAATTCAATGCAGCCATTTTTAATGACTTAAAGGCTTTTAATTGAGTATAGCATTTCCAAAAGCAAAGCAAAGAGGGTAATGCTAGGCTCTTAGTCACTCGGTATTACAGTCTAGTCACTCAGTACTACGGTCTAGTAGTATTACTTTTTATTTGTAAGTGAGACGTTTTAGGTTCGATTCTCGCCAAAAGCGAATTTGAACCACATTATTGCTAGCCCATTATAAGACTTAGCACATTCCTTCATCCTTAAAAAATAAAAAAAATTAAAAAAATAAGAGGGAAATGTTAATGAGACCAAATTTTAAATTAAATGTTGTAAATGATGAAGTTGTTGATGATTGAATTATTACGTAAATGTTAATTAACTTGTTTATTTCTTATTGATGATAAATCATTTGATTTACAAATTTAATTTTAAAGTTTGGTCTTCAAACTTTTTTTTTTTGTCAAACAATAAATTATGTTAAATGACCAAGCAAAGATAACCACACCACACAACTTATAACAAATAAACGATAAAATAAATATTAGTAAAAAAAAACGCTGCATACCACTCCTGGTCAAATCTCAAACCGCATAGAATATTATTAAGCTACAAAATAAAAATAAAAACATTAAATTATGAGCCAAACAAAGATCTCAAATTTTTAATATAGTCTTCTAACCACATAGATCATTTTGCAGGATTGGTTTGGAACTTTGGATCAACCTTGTCCTTTTATATTAAAAAATGGTAACGTAATATTTATGAAAAAATAGAGAAGGTGAGAGATATACCTACATCTATATATAAGAGTAAAAAAAACAAAGGGAAAATATACCTTCTGGAGAAACGAAATGGTGAAAGTATTCCAGAAGAGTCTCTGGCAGCCCACCCAAAAGCCTTCTGTGGGTGTTCTTCTTCTGGTGATTTTGCCATTTTCTTCTTCCTCTCACTCTCCCTTCTCTCTCTCTCCCCCTCTCTCTGGTCTCTGCCACTGACAAGCAGTGCTACACCATGAAAATGCAGGGACGTGACCACTCACTCAATGTACCCGCTTAAATAGAGGACAAATGAAAAGTCTAGAATAAATGCTCTTCTTTTTCTGGGTATATTTTCCTGGATCATCTTGGATTTTTCCTAAAAGAAAAATTGTATTTCTTTCTTTATTGGTAATACAATTCTATTTGTGTTACATTTTGGAGATACAATTTTGAATTTTCTTATACATCCTATTTTTGTTAACTTGTGCAGATATTTTACTAAAGAAGGAAAGGAGATTTGGGCTACCACATAATGATCGAGAAATTTTTAATTGTGACAGAAATATCGATGGTACACCACGTGTTTTTATGTAAATAGTGAGAAATTTTATTTTTTAAGTTATTAATATTTTAACACTCATATCTCATCACTTATATAATGATATGTGCTGTACCATCCCGTATGACGGTTACATTGAAAAATCTCTCCATAATGGTCAGTCACTAAGTAAGTAGGTTGTTGAGGCTGAGAAAAGATAACTCAGAGTTGAAGGCTCCTGATTTTCGGCCCAATGGCGATTTCACAAGCCGAATAGTTTTCAGCCCACAATGATATAATTCAACCTGAGTCGTAAGAGTGTGGGTATTTTACCATATAATTTTACAATTGAAACTGTTCATTTTTTTAACCATCAAGTAGAGATCATCTTGCAAATACTCATTTAAATTTAGAGATTATGAGTCGCCTATATGTATTGCACAAATCAACGAATTTGGTAACAATTAACATCCTTTGTAATAAAATGTCAATTTATTTAAAAGAATATACATGACTTTTGTGAATATGAAAGGAAAGAGAATTATTCTAATATTTTACTTGTTCACGTTTACTAATACATAATGAATAAATAGGAGCGGGTGTTTAATTAACTTTTTTTTTTATTGATTTTATAAAAAAAAATTAAATTCCGATTTAATATTGTTTGTACCAAGTATTAAATGAACAACCCAAGCAATCGAGGTCATTGGATGAATGGTGTCATAGACTGTTGGATGTGAGAGTTGTTCTCATAATTATTCTAATGTGATTATTGAAGGATAATGTTGTGATTTTCAATCATAATCATTATCTTTTAATGTTGTATAAAATCATCTTAAACATTTTCAACAACAACATAATGATCATCCATGCCGTGCATTCCATTGATGGATAAAAATTGTAGAGGTTAAGAAGAACAATATTTGGCTACTCAAAGATGAGCGAGAACTCCAACTTAAAATTTCTCAAAATTGTTCGTTGTCAATTTATAGAATTTCGTGTTTATAATCAGAATCGTTCATATTATAAATCACTCTATAAAGATCACATTTGCAAAAAATCAATTAAAACTAAAGTCGTTTAGTCATCAAACTGTTTAAAAACAAATGAACAGTATTGATAAAAGCATTACGAAACGTTTATGTATTGCTACAATAGATTGACTAAACAACCTTAGTTTTAATTTATTTTTTGCAGAGATAATCTTTACAGTGTGATTCATAATATGAACGGTTTTGATTATAAGCACAAAACTCTGTAATTAAAACACTAAAAAATTTAATTTGGAGTTCCTAATCATCTTTGAGTAGCTAAGTATTGTTTTGTTAAGAATGGATGGGTTGATGATTAGCTTGTGTTAATGGTTTGGTGATAAGCACGCGTGCTATCTCCGAGAAGACTGCATGGAGATGGTGGGTAGCACATTTAAGTGGGTTTGAGATTTTTCTTTTGTGGATATGCATGCAACATATGAGGCAAAGAAAGAAGGAACTTTAACGAAAAGTTTTCGGTGTTGTTCACTTTAACGAAAAACTATAATTTAACACTAAAAAATCAATCATAGTACTATTTACTTTACCTTTTATTTTGTCCTTATCGTTAAAACTCAAAGTTTTCAAACCCTTTTCATTAGTTTTCTTAAGAAAGAATGAGCAGATGGACTTCTTTTTTCTTTTTGTTTTTGTTTTGTTTTGTTTTTTTTTTTTTAAAACATTAGCAGATGGATTTATCAAACCTAAAGTCTCATCCGAAAGGGGAAGTAAATCTCACCGGGCACGTAGCCCCAAATGTGATTTGTTTTGAAATATTATCTGAACTTTTTTTTTTCTATCTTTGGAAACTTCTATTATCTGAACTTGGGCATCAGATAATCAGACAGTAAAATGGGAAAAAGCTCTGGGAGCGTGCTGCAATTCGAATTAGCTTTGGAACTTAGAAAATTATTATTGGTACTTTAAAATTCTGATTATATATTCTAAACTTTTTATATTTGAAAAGGAAAATATACTTGTGGAGAGTGTAGATGAGAATTTTGAAGTATCAATAACATTTCCCATGACTTATCGCCAAATTATAGCCATTCTAGAAATAGAAGTGGCTCTGCAACGAGAAAATAAAAACCCTGTAATTCAACAAACAAACAAACGTTTTACACATGATCTCGCTCTACATGAACTTTTCTCACACCCTGAGAGATTACTAAATATCATGACCTTTCCGTTAACCCATCTTCAATTTGGATTAACAGCATTGTATCGACAATCGGCGACATCTTTAGTTTGGATTAACAACATTGCTTATGGTTATTTGGTTATCTATTCAAGTCTTAGCAGGTGAAGAGTTTCCAACTCTTTCTTATAAAGATGTCATCTCATTAGCTTCTCGACAAAGTGATGTGTCATGAGGTTACCCAATGTTCAGCACAGTGAAAACTCAAGGCCGAGATGTGTTCCTTCCTTTGTTGTGATTGCTCGAGAAGAGAAGTCAGCAGCGCATTCGACATCGCCACCACATCTATTCTACTCGCTCAACCGAGTTTGGTCGTGAGTTGGCATGCTCTCATTCACAAGAAAGATGCATTTAGCTTGTTTATTACTCGGTCTGCGCAGCATGTAGTCTTGGTATTTTTTGGGGCAACATTTTCTCACGCTCGGTGGGATCTACTGCTAATACTACAAAGCTTATATGATATTCCTATATTATGAATCCAGCTTTAGTCAGCCGATTGGACGACCTTCGAATTCAGCATGAGGCGAAACATAACGCACATGAAGAAAGGAAAAAATCTTTCTCCAAAATGATAAAAGTAAAAGCTTATAGCGCACTGTAAGAACAATGGTTAAAAGAAGATAAAGCCCATTTTAATGCATGGCTAGCTGAGGAAATTTTTTTTCCTTTTGTTTTTGCATACAAGTCAATTTCCTTCAAAGTTTGGTTGGATCGAAAAGCCGAGGTTCAATTTTCTGATCTTGCCACAATCAAGCTTCAACCTATGAAGATTGTCAATTTGGCCGAGGAAAGATTTAGGCGACTTGTTTTGTCATTTGAAAAGGAAAATATGGTTGGCCTGGAAGAAAATATTCAAGTTTCTATGCCAAATATAAAAATTGACTCAGAAGGTAATTCGTTGAATAAATGCTTAGATGACGACCAAAGCCAAAACATGACTTCAAACGAAGAAGCCATGTCAGTTTTGATATGGTTATTGGCGATACCCTCGATATGGAGCAATCTTGTTCGGCTAAGTTGTTCGAGATAAAATTCGAAATTTGCAAAGTAATTATGCTCGGGGCATAATAACTCAACGCGTTTGGCGGCCGAAAATTGAAAACATTTTGCCAAGTCAAGAATAATTAGAGATAATCCTTTATTCGACTTGAGCGAGGTCGAATTGAAAATTTTTTATACAAAAATATTTTAGCTCAGAGTAAAACATCATTGGCCTCCTCTTCATTATGGTTTGGCCACTTTTATTTTTGTTTTCTAATGAAAAATAATACTTGTCCTTAACCATTTGGCTGCATAAGCCGATGCTCAAGGGTTGTGCACCACTCCTGTTATACACGAGTTTGAAGCTGAAGGATCAACTATGAATGCATAGAAGTTCAAAGGGAGAAAGTGAAAGGGTGGTCAAGTGAATGGAAGACCAAAGCTCAATGATGGGAATCATACTCACAGGCACAACAAACTCTACCTAAGTCTAGAACGGCTAAATGACGAGAATGGATTCAACAAATTATTTTGTCTCATCAGTTTATATCATTCAAATGATGTACAAAAAGGTAATCCAATTGTTGAAAATTACTTACTAATTACCAAATGTATTAATAAGTTATAAAGATGCCTTATGGATTAATCTCAATAAGACTATCCATGGACTTAGCACTTTTAACAACCTTGAGATTTTTATTTTCTTTTTTCCCGCCAACACATCTTCAGTTTGGATAAACATCACTATGAAGCTAACCGGTGACATCTTCAGTTTGGATAAACAACACTGTTGCCTTAGAGTCAGCCGATTGTGGAGTACCTTTAGTTTGGATAAACAAAATTGCTTCAAAGTCGACTAATTACCTATACAAGTCTCAGTCAACAAGGATTTTCAAGTCCTTATTGGTAAAGCTCATCTCATCAGTCTTCTCAACGAAGTGAGGTGTTACCAGGTTACTATATTCGGCACATTGAAAGCCGAATCTGATATTGAACTTCGCAAAACTAGCAGCCTTGTCTTCAAGCTCTAGAACCCGAAGGCCGAGACGTGTTCCTTCCTCGGCCACAGTCGCAAGATCAAGAAGTCAGCAGCGCGCTCAACGCCACATCAATATATTTTACTCCTCGGTCAAGTTCGGCCGTTGAGTTGGCACGTCTCGCACATAACCGATTGATGTAGTTAGCTTATTAGTTACTCGGCTTGTGCGCCACATAGACTTAGTAATTTTTTAATATCAACAAAAATAAAAACATTTTTATTCAGATTTAAAATGTTAGGTAGCATTGAATTTCAAGATAGATTCAAAATTTTAAGAATGTTTTTGTTATACCGAACTACCTCAAACTCAAACTCGATTAGCTTTTAAAGCTTATCCGAATATATTTGTTTAGTGTGAACATATATCACATGCATCATTATTATGTCACAGTGCCAACTTCTTCAACTTTTTTTCAAACTTATCACAATAGCATGATATATATTAGTAGGCCCCACATGTTAATAATGAAATAAAAAGTTTTCTTATCTTTTTCTCTTTTTTTTTTCTTTAGTGTTCCACATTGACATGGACGACACAGTGCCCACTAACAAATTCACCTTTTTTTTTTTTTTTTTTTTGAACATGACTAGCAAATTCATTTTTGTTTGGTTTTCATCATGAAAGAGCAAGTTGTCATTTTCTTCCATGCTTTCATAAAGAGGGCAGCATCCCCCATTCTTCTCTACCGTACGTGTGGCTAGTGGGACCCATCCGTTCCTTTCTTTTGCTTTTTTCTTAGACTTGAACTTTAATCTTTAGGCTAAAACCCAAAATTTTTAATCTAAAAATAATTTTTCTGCTCCAACCATTTTGATTTAAATTTTTTAGCTTGAGATTATTAAAAAATAAATTTAGGCTAATTTTTTCTTTTAAAGTAATTTAAAAAAAAAATTATGTACACTATCATAATTTAATTTTATGAACATTTTAACCTAAAAATATTTAAATTCCGATAAATATTGAAAAATCACTAAATTTGGATGAATTTTCAGTTAAATAATTTTTTAAATTATTTTAGCTATTGGATTTAAATTTGGGCTGTTAGATATTTTTTTTACCGTTAGATTTGATTATATTCTATTTCAGTTGTTAGATTCAATAAATCTTGGAAGACATGTCCATGTGGGTGGGGTCCTGTTAGTGGTGCCCACACCATTTTGCGAGCTAAATCCTGAGGGGAATTTGGCTTTTGTTTGACTTTTAGCTTTTAGCCCACATATTTAGCATGGGTTGAGTTAGGTTTAGGGGGAGAACAAAATCTAAAAAAATAGCATTTAACCCAGAATTGGGTTTAATCTTAGTTGATTGATTCCATTTTTTTTTTTCCTTTTTGGCCTGCCATGCACTTGAAAAAGGACAACATGACCTTTAGCTATTTTCTTTCTTATGTTTATCCTCCTGCTGCAACTTTTGAGAAAGAGAAATGCTAAGCACTCTTCTAAATTAGAATTTTTATAAATTATTTTGTCACTTCATGTTTTTAGGGAATAGAATTCTCTTTGTAAATATCTAAATGATCAATTAATTGAGTTTGTAAAATCAATCCCAGGCTTTTGAGTGTACCCTTTGGCAACTAATCTTGCCTTGTGTTTTTTTATAGTGCCATCCAGATTAAGCTTGGTTTTGAAAATCCACTTTACTCCAACAATTGGTTTGTCACTTGGCCTATCAACCAATTTCCAAGTACCATTCTTCTCAATCATAAAGATCTCATCATTCATTGCTTTCTTCCAAGTTTCATCTTGAAAGGCTTCATTGTAGTTCTCAAGGTCAATGACACTGAGCAAATACTTCATTCAAGTTTCTCCACTTCTTTGGTGTATTGTCAAAAGTTTCTGTGAGTTTGATCTCACTCTCCACATTCACAGCATTAAAAACATTATTGTGTACACCAGTAATACACTCTTCATCTGTGGTTAAATCATTCGACTTAGAATAATCAATATTAGATTCCTCACATACACCATTTTCAATCTCAGTTATGCTTACACCTTCATTAGCTCCTGAATAGGGCAGAGGGATGTGCACTGTCTCCATATTCTCTCAATTGAGCACTGCATCTTCATAAAAAATGACATTTCTGGAAATAATGATCTTGTTGCTTTTCAGATCATACACTCTATAGCCCTTCTCTCTTGTCTCATATCCAATAAATACACCTTTATGTCCAGTTTCATCCAATTTCTGCCTTAACTAAATTGGCACATAAGTGTAGCACACAGAACCAAAAATTCTCAAGTGCTTTACTCCTGGTTTTCTACCACAAAACTCTTCAAATGGAGTCTTGTTTTCCAATGTTTTTGTAAGACGCCTATTAAGTAGGTAGACAGCAGTGTGAATTGCTTCACCCCAGAACTTGAGTGGTAGCTTCTTTTCATAGAGCATGGTTTTTGCCATCTCTACAATGGTACGATTCTTCCTCTCAGCAATGCCATTTTGCTGGGGAGAATAAGCAATAATGAGTTGCTTTTCTATACCAACATTTTCACAAAACTTCTCAAATTCCAGAAATGTATACTCTCCTCCCCTGTCAATTCTGAGCTTCTTCAACTTGTGACCAATTTGTAGTTCAACCATAACCTTGAACATTTTAAATTTTTTTAATACCTCAGACTTATACTTCAAGAAATAGACCCAACACGTCCTTGACTTGTCATCGATGAAGGTAAGAAAGTGTCTACTGCCCCCAAGAGTCTCACTTATAGGTCCACACACATCTGTGTGTACAAGTTCTAGTGGAAATGTTGCCCTCCATCTCTGTTCTTTGTTAAAGGCCTCTCTGTGAGCATTTCCAGTTACACACCCTTCACACACCTGATTGTGCTCTCGTAGGTGAGGCAAACCATACACCATGCACCTTTCTTACAGCATTCTTAAACTGTCATAGTTCAAATGCCCAAATCTTCTGTGTCATTTGCATGTATTTCCTTCAATAGTTGCTTTATTTGCTACAATGTGATCCACAAATTCAAATATTAGAGGGAAACATATATTTTACCTTCATTTGCACAGTAGCAACATGGTCTTGCAATTCCCTATCACCAAATGCTAGCCAATACCCATGTTCTACCATTTGGCCTACACTGAGAAGGTTCTCATCTAAACCAGGTACAATCATGACTTCTGGTATTGACCTAGTTCCTCTCTTAGTCTCCACTACCAGAGTCCATTTCCCAATTGAATCAACCAAGTCCCATGTGCTCATTTTCACCTTACACCTTATACTTTTGTTAATGTTGATAAGCAATGATTCAATACTAGTCATGTGGTTACTGCAACCACTGTCCAGATACCAAACACCACTATTTTCTTACACAGAGGCCTTATGGCAAGCATAGAACATCATTGCATTGTCCTGAACATGGTTCAAATAGTTAGCAGCATATGTTTTCTTAGGTTGATGACAAACCTTCACTCCATGTCCAAATCTGTTGCAATTATGGCATTTAGGTTTTCCCTTAAACCAACATTCTCCATAGTGAGCCTTATCACAGATTTTGCATTTTTGTTTAGCACCCTCAGTGATCCCACCCTGTCTCTCAGGCTGGTGAGTATTGTTTCCCATTTCTTAGGCTTAGACTTCCAATTCTTCTTTCCCTTACTGTGATTTCCCGGTGTAAATGGCCCATTTTGTGCTTTAGGTACAAGATTCATACTAGAGAAAGCATGCTCTGAGCTTGCAACATCATCCTCATGTCTACTCAACCTAAGCTCATAACTCTTAAAAGATCCTACCACTTCTTACACAATCACAGCATTGAAATCAGAAGTTCTTTCAATCACAACACAGATTGGATCATGTTTACTAGACAAACTAATTAAAACCTTTTGAACCTCTCTTTGGTGAGTGAGGATCTCACCATAAGATTTCATCTGATTAATTAGTTCAAATAATCTAGTAAGATAGGCAGATAGAGATTCATTTTCTTTCATCCTCATATATTCAAATTCACGATGCAAACTTTGGAGTTTGATAGATCTTGCGTGTTCATCGCCATGAAATTCCTCTTGGAGTAGATCCCACACACCCTTGGATGTCTCTTGGTTCACAATCCGAGGGAATATCTTCTTAGAGACTGCACTATGAATGATTCCCAATGCTTTAGCATCCATTAGTTGATACTCCATGAGTGCACTGAGCTTATCATCGTCTCCTTCAAAGCCATCCAACTCAGCTGAATCTTCCTTGCCATCCTCCTTCTTTGTTTTCCCCTTTTTTTCCTTCTTCTTCGATTCTGGAATAGTAATCCCCTTGTCTACCAGTTTCCAAATCTCACACGATTGGAAAATGGTGACCATTCTCACCTTCCAGAACTCGAACTATGTTCCATAAAAAACGAGAGCTCGTAAATCACTACTTCCAAACCTAGCCATTTCAGCTTGAATCGGAATGAAATTGAGAGTTTTCTCGTTGGATTCTCTCACACAATTTCACAGAAATCAACACCTAGTCCGAAATCGTACTTAGGCTCTTGATACCATGTTAGAATATGAACTATTTGATGGTGTATTTGCAGCAATTTAGCACAGAGAGAAAGACGATTTAGAGAGAAAGAGAATGAAGAGATAGAGAGAGAGTGCTCAGAATTTCAGAGAGAACTAGAATGCTCTTCTGCATGTGCTCATTTCATCACACCAGCATTTACATAATCGTTCGAGAGGGAGAGAATCTAAGATAGCCTATGAGCTCATCCAACCATTCATTACAAGACCCTATGAGATCTTGACACTTGCTCACATTTGAGCCTACTACAAATTGATCTAATCTCAGCCCTTGATCACTAACAACTCTAATTACTCAAACTAACAGCTTGCTACAAATAATGAAATGACATTTTAGACCTTAATCAACCAACAGACATGAGATTATGAATATCTTTTTCCACTTTGGAAGGATCCAGCGAAACAGCAAACCCGGAGGAACTACAAATCCTGCAACTTCCCCCTCATCCAACCGCGAGCTCTCCACAAGTAAAGTTATTTCAGCATTTGCTTCGGGGTTCTCCACAAGTAATTTATTAAATTTTTGTTATTAATCTTCTTCAATTTATTTGATCTAACGATCAAAAACGGAAAGAAGTGTGTGAGAAGTAAGAATGAGTGTGTAAATAACACTACCCAACTAAAACTATAGTGCTCACGTTTTATCAACACGTGATAAGATTTTTAACCCTTGTAAAATATGGATAAAAACACTTAAAAATACTTGTAAGAGTAAAAAGTAATTGTAGAATAAATTGAATGAATTATTTATCTTTAAAACCAAATCTTAATTAATTACTTAAAATAAAGTTTGGAAAAAGTTGATTTTGGAATTTAAAATAATAAAAACGAAAATAAAACAATTGAATTAAACTTTTAATGAAAATTGGCAATATAAAGAAAAGTAAATTGTTTTGGAAAAAAACAAAGGTAAAAGGTATTAGGATTTAACCGTCACCGCAAATAATCCCACCTAATTTTACCAATTACTTATGAATTACACATGCAATTTTCAAGGTTAGGTTTTCCTTTTGCAAATTCTACTTGTGGCATTCAAGCTAGAACGTATATCAAACATGCAATCTGCCTTTGGCATTCAAATCAAATGTAAACATGCATAACTCATTACGCTTTGTGAAAATCCTTTGAAAAACTATGCAACCATTAAGGCGTGGCATTTGCCCTAAGTGAACATAAAATTATTAATCACAAGAAGCATTCTTCAATTTTACGGTGACATTCCAACATAAATTGCATCCAATTACTTATCTAAACATCCTAATGGTCACGAAACATTAAGACACAAAGACAGTTTAAGCACAGTGATTAATAAAGCATTATTAAAACTATGATCATAATGCCTTGTTATTGTGATTTCCAAATATGTCTTGCGCTGACCACCAGGGTAATTCATCACTCGTGTAAAGTTTGCTGTTAAAACAACTTACTATTTGAACATCTCAACGTGATCACAAAATATGCGACTTATCATTCTAAATCTTGAAACAAGAATTCTACACTCATCACATTTTGTATAACATACTTGTACAACCTCTCTAATAAAAATGAGACCTACTTGTATTAGCTAATCCTATCTCTACTAGAGGTGATACAAAAATGGTAAATGTAAAATTCTGACTTGGTTTTCCAGATGAACGAATGCCAAATAATTTAATTCAGTGCTAAGAAATTTAACTTGAAAATAAAGGGCGAAACGTAATCTGGAGCATATATACATGTTTCAAGTGCCAAAGAGGAATACAGAGCAAGAGTAGAGGTTTGATCACAGGGAAAAGTTCTTATTACCGGAACGCAATATGGCAAGGGAGGATTTATGTACAGATAGCACAGGACGTTATAACAGTTACAAATCCCGGTATAAATTGATAATAAACTTGAACGACTGAACAGATCACGGTACGTAGATTTACGATATATATGCCTTCACTAGATCTGTGTAATTGCAGATAAAGCCTGTCCTTGGACAAGTAATCTTACCATCATTCTTCCTTGCCATTTCTTCAAGAGCCTGCCGCCAAAAAATAAACCAGGTTAAAGAAGAATATTTCAAGACTAAATAACCAAGAACATCAAGTACTCGCAAAATGCAAGCGAACCTTAGAGCTGTAGACATGGCCATTGGGCAAGACTTGTGGTGGGTTCTCCGTGTCCATTAGTTCCTTGGTTATGTAGCAAACAAGCTTCGAGTGATGCTGCTTAGAATAAGGTAAGGGCAGGGCTAGTTTCCGGAAACCCTCCTGAGATAGTGGATCCTCCTTGGTGCAATCATCATCGTAACAATATCTGAATCAGGTCAGGGCAAAACAACACATCTGAATGCAATTAGCAGCTATAAAGGATGCACTGAAGGTGATTGAGAATTGCTCAAAATTCATTAAAGGGAGCTACAGTGTTGGTTGGTAAACCACTGACCAACTAATGACTTACAACCCTCAAGTTAGCGAGACATGAAATAACGCAAGATCTTCACAATGGATTAAGTGCTTGTCAATATCCTTCATTCTCTGTATTCACAAGAAAGAAAATGGCTAGTGAAGTAGAGTATATTTTGGTCGCTATTCTAATCAAATAACCATGTGCACAATGCTATAGCTGTTTCACCCTCCCCTTTGGAGTTTTGTTCTGCATAAGAAGTTTTGGGAGTTAACTCCATATAAATTTAACCTGATTGTACCAAGCCTACTACAATCCTGACTAAGAGGTAAATGTGGCAAGACGGAACAATGTATCAAATAAAAAATGAAAAAGGATACGGGGTTTTAAGAGCAGAAAGGCCTGCTTGCAGATAAATATTGAGCAAAGGCTCAAGTGTCATGCCATATAACTTGCAGAATTCCTGTTTAAATTGATCAACCAGGTAGTCCCATTGCTTTGGCTCAAATAACACCTGGAAAACATAACCACCCAAAGAAAAAATGAAATCACATACCAGAGATTAACCTGTAATATACAGCTCCAAATATGTAATAAAAGCACCAAACCAAAACATTTCACTGAAATGTATATTTCAACGCATATATCTCCCAAGGAGATGGCACGGATATTGAGTCATTTATTCTTTAAAACCTAGTCCTATATATCAACTGTTCAAGAATTCATGACATCTTATAATTCCTTAATATGTATGCTGAAGGCAGGATAACCAACAGATACAAAATTTAATCAGTGGAAACTATATCCCAAAGGGTACTACCATCACAAAGAGAAGAAGCAGGTGGATACATGCTAACTTGTAGTCAATAAGACAACATATTTTCTATACAGTAACTTCAACTAAACATGGGTATGATTCAGCACATTTTTCTATTCCAGAGCCAAGTTAGTCTAACTAGTTCCCGCAAAATAATAAGGGAAAACTGAAAAGTGAAAACTGTATGTCTATTCCGACAAAATCCGTAGCACAATTAAATTCAGAGAAGTAGAAACTGCAAATGCTACTCGAACATTATCAGAGAGAAAAGGATCACCTTGTATGTAGCACATTCAGTAGTACTCTTATAAGCTACCGTTACAAAGACCCGCTGCAATTCTTTCATATGAGTAGTTCCCCAGGGTGCAAGATATTTCCGAGCATATGTGATAGCTATGAAGTTATTTTCAGCTCGTACCAACTCTATAAACTCTTGAAGTCTCAGCTGAAACTCAAATTTACTCTGCCATCAATAAAGCATTTAGCATTAGACAAACTAATAACAAATTTTCAATGTGGTGCACTAAGTGCAATTCAATTGGTATAACTGTCAATAAGAACCTTTTTGAGGAAGGAAGCAGTTCAAGCATTCAAGGTACCAACTACTACTAACTCAAATAAATGAATTTTAAGAACCATTTTATCAGCAATTCACAAGCAGTTAAAGAAATGTAGCAGAAACAACATACATGTGGGAGCAATATCTTTTACCACCGTAAAAGCAGCAAAATGACTTTGAAAATGACCTAGAATCTATGAAAGATAAGTCATCTCTTTTACTTTCATCTCCTACTATGTATTCCAAGTACGGCGAAGCATAAGATAGAAACTCTAACAAGAACTAATAGTCCCTTGCAATTAGGATACCTAAAAAAAAGTTGCAAAAAGATAATAATAAGTCAAGATTCAGATAAACAAAGGGTACCTAAACCCTTCACAACTTTCTTCTGAACACAAGCAACAGAACAGATCATTTTAGAGACGGAATAGTAGTATTAGCAAACTCGTCTAACCCACCAATTAAAAGCAAGAATCCCTACCCTCCCCCCAAACCAAAGGGAGTACAGACCTTGGATTTCTTTAACCTTGACTTGTTCTCGGCGCACCAGGCTAGGGCAGGACCCACGTCCTTATTCTGAAGGGCTTCAATAACCTTTTTCGCTTCTTGGAATACATCAATATCAACAAGATCCTGACACATACGAAACTAATCAAGTGGCCAACATGTACCAACAGAAAATATGGAAAACTTCTGCAAACTGCAGTAGCAATAAGAGAGAAGGGATTCTAACAAGCAATGAATCTGGGAGAATAAAAGCTGTTATCCCCTATTTATTCTACTTACCTTCTTCACTTCCTAACTTCTATACTAGACCATAAAAGATCCAACCTATCGATTATGAAAGAAACAAGCTGCTTTCTTTCATTCACTTTCAACCAAAAAAAAAATACACTATAGTTTCACTCTTTTTTTCTTTCTGTACAGAACTCCCTTGGTCAAGCTATGGTTTAGTCGAATAATTCCTTCACTAATCTCAGTACGATATTTTCTTTCCATCGTTAGAAAATGTGAAGATGAATCTCGTTCAAATTGTAAAGTAGTGTGAGCAATTGGATAATGAGCATGAAGATAATAACAAAACCGTTTGCCAGATATATAATATTAACATTATAGTCACCCTTTCCAAAATCTTCAATCCCATTAATGCATTCAAACTACAATAACTCATGATATTCAAACCTTCCACGAATTCATAAACTTTGGAAAGAACAACACTTATGACAGAGCACACTGCATAAAGAGCCACAAACATGTAATGTAAACAAATATAGGACAGGAAATCAAAACTACCTGAATATTTCTACTTTCCGCCAGCTTCACTGCGGTGTCATAGTAAGACATCCGCAACATGTAGTCCACCAAGATCCGATTCACACGTGTGTTATTCCATTCAGACAGACTTTCCACATCTGCCGATTCTAAATGATCAAGCCGAGCCCGGCACCTCTGCGCCTGCAAGTGCTCTGTCTTACTCCCCTCTTCCAACTTAATCACGAAAAACAAACACCAATCAGCATGAAAACTCCAATAGCCAAATCCAATCACTCAAAGCACAAATACAAACAAAAGATAATCTCTTCAATTCTTAAAACACAAATATCCAATCTTGATTAGCTCAATGTCGATTAAGATCAATGAATTTCAACAGTTTAATAGTCAATGTCTACTCGAGCTGACAAATCCCGAATTAACCTCTGTTTGGTTGCCTCGAATTCATCGGATACTCGTTCTTTTATATTCCCTCTCACTCCTCCCCCATCCAAACAGGACAAAACAATCCAATCTAGGGTTTACATATGCAGTACCTTTCGTTTTAGCCCCTGCAGCCTGGAAACGAGGGAGCTGAGATGATTAACGGCGTCGTCAGACGACATGTCGTTCTTGTCGGCGGCCTCGGAGACGCCGTTAATAACGGCGGATATCTCCTTCTCGACGACGCGGTGGTTGGCGCGGATCGTCTTCTTGTAGTACTCGAATGGGACTCTGAGGAACTGGTGCTCGAGCTTCAGGGAGTCGGCGAGGTGGCTCAGTTTCGAGGACGGAGGAGGGCCTGCGGCGGTGGGGGCCGGACCTAGGGTCGGCCCTGGCGACGCGGCGGTGCCGTTGGGGAGGGAATCCATTTCCATTGAAGAAGGAGAAAGAGACGGATAGAGAGAATGATTGGGGAGATTTGAGAGTGGGAGTTGATGAATGACAGAGAAAGAGTAGGGACAAAGGCATATAGGAGAGAGGAGAAGACCTTAAACGACGGCGTAATTATTTCGTGGTTATTTTTACCGAGGAGGATTCTTACCCTCCTAATCTACCCTTTCATCTATTTCTATTTGAACAGTCACGATTAAATTACGTTAATATTTCATATTAATTTTTTTATAAAGATAATAAGATAAAAAGAAGGGTAAATTACATAGTAGCCCCTCAGGTTTGAGGTCTATTACAACCTCATACAACAACTTTAAAAAATTTCACTTTCATACATCCAATATCATTTTATTTCAAAATAACACCTCCGTTAGATTTTTCATCCATTAGTCTGTTAAATGCTGACATGGCTACCACATTTGTGTTGATGTGGCTGCCACGTGGAAAAAATATTAATTTTTTATTTTTTTAAAAAAAAACCTAAATCTTCTAAATATTAAAATTAATAAAAAAATTAAAAAAAAACTGAAACCTTCCCTCATCCTCCTCTCTTCTCCCCGCAACCCCACATCCCACCCCCACCCCCTCACCTCTCTACAACCCACATGAAAACCCACACCCCATCTTCACCCCCTCACCTCCCCGCAACCCAGATCCCCTTCTTTGTACGACCTACCTGAAAACCCACACGACCTACTACCTCCCCCCCCGCGACAACCCACATCAGATCGAGGTCCCCATCCAAACAACAATCCCGACCCTAACCCTAAACTCAAATCGAGGTCCAAACCCTCCATACCCACATCGCAATTCAACTTAATAACCCCAAAACTACGATCCTCGTCGTCAATATCTTCATAAACCAAAAGAGATTGAGGATGAGGGGTTGGGTCGGAATGGGCTCAACGTTCTGGTCGTCTCCATGGCGGTGAATTTGGGTCCTGCACTGCATCGCGGTCTGTACCGCAGAGCTCTCTCTCTGATCCCTCTGCTCCTCATGGAGGTCCTTCGTCACCACCCGATCTCGCCGTCGACCGAGATTTCTCATCGTCACCCTGCTGCTCCTGCTCGTTGTCGTCTTCGACGATGAAGATGATGCGGGTGAGGATGACGTCCTTGCAGTTCGGGGGGGGGATATGGGTTTCGCGCTGGAAGGGTGGTAATGGGATCTGGGTTAGGTTTCGCGCCGGGGGGGCGTGGTAATGGGATCTGGGTTGTTCTCTGGTTTTTTTTTTTTTCCTTCAAAGGTGCAGGTATGGGGTGGGGGAAGATGGGAGTAGGGAAAAAGAAGGCTAGGGGGTTCACGGGGGTGGGGTTTTGTTCAGCTTCTGGGTTTTTATTTTTTTTTATTTTTTTAAAATTTAGAAGATTTAGGTTTTTTTTTTAAAAAATAAAAAATTATTATTTTGCCACGTGGCACACATTTGGCAGCCACATCAGCACAAATGTGGCAGCCACGTCAGCATTTAACAGATTAATGGACGGAAAATCTAACGGATGTATTATTTTGAAATAAAATGGTACATGATGTATGAAAGTGAAATTTTTTAAAGTTGTTGTATGAGGTTATAATAGATCTCAAACCTGAGGGGCTACTATGTAATTTACCCTAAAAAGAAAGGAGATGATGAGAATTAGATAGTAGAGAATCCTACTCCGATTTCTACAACGGTTCCAACTGTTTTTTCTTTTTTGGGTCAGAAAATGTTTCATCAGTGAAAGGCCCAATAAAAGCAAATATATGGTGAGGCCTGGCCCAAAATAACACCTCTACCAGTCCGAACAAAAATCCCAAAACTAGAGCCCAAATAAAACGTTTACATTGTTTGACAATATATCGGCCCATCATTGTCCATCTAGAAGTGATCAACATAACCATACAAACGTTCTTTTTATTTTTTTAACAATCGGTAACATTAGTGAATTAAATTGTTAATTGTTTGTGATTAACGTAACAATACAAATGTTGTTACCAAACCAACCAGTCATTTTCTCGATAATAAGTTAAAGCTTAGGAAAATTTTATTTGAACCAGTTGCCTAATCTCTACACTCATTTTTTTTTTAAATTTCATATTCCAATTATACCCTAAATAAATATGGGTGTAGTGATAAAATGTTGAATTACAAGCCAATTTGATTAACTTTTTTAATTTTTTGCAGTTTGTGACCTTTAAATGATTATTAAGCAAATAAACACTTATGATTTATGTACGATTAAAATATATCAATCACAATCGAATGAATAAAGAAATACGCTGATGTAGTGGACCAAAATATTTTTCTTATTCATGTGCAATATTGTTACGCTTATAAGAGAAAAAACTAATTGGTACGAATAAGAGCAGTCACACGATAAAACCTTCTTTTTATAAAAGTAATTATTCCACCATTTTTGTCACTTGAGCAAACCCTAAGTTCATGATCACTAAAGATACAATGTTGCAATGTGAAAAAAGCTAAACGACCTATAATTGCTATTCATCATGACTTATACTCAAGGACGGTACACGCCACATAATTTATAGGATAGATGAGGACCCATATATAAATCTCATAAGTCATAAGACCTATCAAAATTTAAATTTCAAATCGTGTCTTTTAGTTCCTATGGGTTTTTTTATATGTTATTTTCTTTGTAAATCCACTTTTTTTCCGATTAAACGCTCAGATTTTAACTATTTGATCAAATTCCTATGTATTGTCGTCAAGGGGGTCGCTAGGTCTCGTGACATTTTTTTAATACATGTCAATGGTAAAATGTATTTGCCATATGCAATTTTAAGAAATTGTAACTCATTTTTCAATATAACGAAATGTTTATACTAAGAGGCTGGGCTGAGGATTTGAACTAAAACAAACAATGAGCTGGCTAATTTCGTATTGAACTTGCTATCTACGTGAGTCAAACTCAAGACATCTCACTTATAAGTGTAAATGAATACTACTAGACTGCAATGCCAAGTAGTACCAAAACGCTTTTAACTTCAAACGAAACAAAGTAACATCATGTAACGGTAGATTCTCTACGTTGCCAGATAAAATGTGATAATATTATGTTGTCAGACAATTTGTCATTTTTTAGCATCACACTTTTAATATGTCCACACAAGCAAATAAAAATTGCACTTGATTTACATGAAATTTTTTGCAACCCGCCAAAATTCCAGCTAAATAGTAAATGGTGGATTGTCATGATAGATAAAACCTTCATCTTCAATGAACTGCGTCTCTAATTCAAACTCTCCCCTTATTATAGTTTAGCTTACAACATAATGTGTATCATTAGTATAATTTTTTATTTTTAAAGAAAAAGGAAGCACACCTCTAGACCACGAGTATTCAAGCTCACTTATACCTGTATACACCAGATTCCGGCTCTATCAGACACCCGCTCCTCCCCCGCTCTTTCCGCAGACGACGACAACTTTCAAAACTTTCGCTTTCTGACTAATTTACCCTCCCATATATCACCAGACCAAAATAACACCCAAAAAAAATTTAATTAATTAAAACTAGCATATGGGCGCACACAAAGTGTGTGAAATTTTGTTTTTGAAATAGAAGGAGAGATGAAGAGAGTTATAGAGAATGTGGAAGTTTGAAGTTTTTTTTATTTTTTTAATTAGAGATATGTTATTATTACATATAGATGAGACTTTGAAAAAAAAAAACAAAATTTGAATGTGTAAAATTACATTTCTACCTATATTTCTTATTCATGTTTTGCTTTAATTAAAAAGTTAAATCAGTAATTTTATAGGATTTTGATATTGTTTTATTAATTAGTAGGAATTAAAAACCAAAAAAGCCTTCTAATTGGACCGGGCCATATAATAATCGATTGACTCACTCTCACTCCCGCTCTCACTCTCTATTTTCTTCCCGTCATCATTAAAAGAGCAGCCGCGCACCCAAAACTCGCCGTTTGGAGCTTAACGGTCGAAACGCCGGCCCCTAACGCCGTTTAAGCAGCAAGACTCTATTTCCTCCTCTACGGCTCTACCTCTCCCGCCCGTTTAAATATCCGTTTCCCCTAAAATTCGGGTTTCTGAGTTGGAACCCATTTTACCCAATTTATTCAATTTTTTTGAAATTTGAATAGCAAAATTGCGTATCCAAAATCGGACCAGCATTTTTAAGTAAGTGAGTAACTCCTCAAGATTTACAGAATTTAATTTCCAAATTTCTTCATATTTTTTTGAATTTTCGGTATTTGAATCGCTGCTGGATTTGCTGCTTGCTGACCGTTTGCAAAAGCAGAGTAAGGAATTTTCTTGACTCTTTTTCCTTTATTTTTCTCTTGTTTTCTTTTTTTCGTTTTCGTTTTGCTGTTTGGTTGCCGAGAAAGTTGAGGAAACTGATCCTTGGAAGGGGAATTTTTGTTCGAGAGAGGTTTATCTTCTCCGATTTTCACTTTTTCCCGTGAAAGAAAAATTTGCGAGACGTAGATGATGAGTTTCTTTGATTCTTGGTGATGAAATTGTTGGTAGTGTGAGTAACTCAATCGTTTGTGTTTTTCTTTTCTTGCGTTTCTCAGCAGCCAAACAGGAAATAAGTTGATTGTTCGTAGAAGATTCTCGAACTGAAGAAGTAATCGTTTGTTACTTTTTCTTTCGCCTTCTTTCATTTTCTTAGTTGCCAAACAGGTACTAAGTTGATTACAGAAATTGTCAGCAGTCATATAGTTACTATTTTTTTCCTTCATTTTCTCGGTAACCAAACACTCGTCGTCTATTACTTGTATTTCATTGTAGATATCTGGATCTGGTTTTCTGTACAATCTTTTGTTTTCGATTTTGTTTAACTGCAGAATTGATTTGTTTAGGATTAGGATCGTGATGAAATGCCTCGGTTTCGTCGCGAAAAGTGTTTAATAATTTGATCCTTTTGGCGTCAGAGTGCACAGATAAAATGTCAGTTGTTTAATCTTCGGCTCCAAATTACCCTCCCTGTGTGGAGAAGATTAGGGTTTAAGGATGATGAAAATGATGAGGCTATTACTGTCTTTTCACTACATCTCTGGCTCAGCTGATAAAGCCCAGATTGAGATCGAATCGGACCTACTGACACATATGTTTTGTTAATTACTTTGTTTATTACTTTATGTTTTCATGATTTTCAACGTGACCTCCTAATTTAAAATGCTATTATTTGTTTATTTAGTTTTTAATTTTACTTGTGTTCCATTTTTTAACTGTGTGTGATGCATGAAGCTAGTGCTATTGGTAGTATCAGGATGTTGATGCATTAGGCTCAAAAGTCCTCTGTAGTTAACTGAACTAATCTTCTTCTGTTTCCGGTTGCAGGTACGGGTTTAGCAATTTCATATATTGGTGGATCGGTACTTCAAAGACTGTAGTTACTTAAGATTCTGGTTTTTGAGAAAAAGGGTATGAATTCCATAAAGATTGAATTACAGTGTGTTTAGGCAAGCAATAGTGATAATCAACTACGGTTTTGGTAAATTTTTCGGTAGTAGAAACTTGAATGATTTTGGCCTTTGGGTCCTGGCATACTTTTTTAATCAATATCCTTCACTTTCTCAGTTTTCTGTACTTATTTCAGCCAATTTTATTACTTTCCATTCATGTTTGTCTCATGATTATTTTGCCCATTGCTACATAATTTCTTGGTTTCTTTTCTTCTGATGGGCATCTTATATCTTATTACTTGTATGCTGAGCATTTTGTAAGGTTGGCATTTCTGAATTGATTATCTGTACAATGATTCATATGCTTTTCTGCCATCCCCACCAATTTTAATGGCAGTCTTATGTTGTTTGTTCTAAATTATTTTAGGTTCAGAGAGATCCTTTTGGACAGAATTTAATGTGCCGCGATTAGCATTTTCTGCCGAAGATTCAAACATGAAGAAGCTCTTCTTTTTCAGATCTTCTGCTTCTAGTAATAACAACAATGTTCCTCCACCAACTGATAAGCAGATATCTGATGCCGAGAACTCCAATAAAAGTCCGGGTCTTAGAAGGAGCCGGTCATTGTCATCAGCAGCCTTTCTTGGAAGTGAGCCAACACAAACAGATTTTTCTTCTTCGAAATATCAAAGCAGATCTCCTTGTAGTAGTAGTGCAAGGAGCTTTCCTCATCAGCAATGTGACCAACCATCTTGGTGAGGCTTTTGTATCAGTTTATTTGTTAATGTCATGAACTTGTTTACTAGAGCTCAAGTACAACATTTAGACTCCTGTTTAGTTAAAGCTTTCTTCATGAAGCTAATTTTTCTGGTTTTCTGATATGTACCAGTTGTCGAACTCTTACTCCTGAGAGGCTTAGGACTAAACATTTTGAAGTTCCGTCTGTCCAAAACGCACATGGATTGGAGAGGCCTGGTTCTGCTGGTTCTTCTAGAATGCGCCATGATTCGTCAGGGAGCTCTTCCACGTGCTCTAGTAATGTCTCAGCCAAAGTCTTGGACCGTTACATTGATGGAGAGCAGGAGGAACTGAGCAGACAAAAGAACAGTTCTTCCCAGAGACACTTGACTGGGAATGGTGGTGGTGGATGGCGTCCTCCGCGAACTCAGTTTACAGCACCCATTTCACCTAGGGCTCATTCATTTAGAGAGGCAAAAAGTTCTCGTCTTCGTTCATCATCCAAAGATGGGGCAGAAAATGGATTTGGGCATGAATCTCCCCGGAGGCTTGCAAAGAATGTCGTTGAGAGGCTCTCACAGTCTCATGTTATTCAACCAACACGTGAGAAGGAGTTTGACCATGATATTCCACTCACCATTGAGGATATTTATGGTAGACCAGATCTGATTGCCCAGAAAAATTATCCTGGAGATGACTACTCAAGCCTGCAGAAGTTGTTCTATAGTGAAAACTGTGGTGGTATAAACACCGATGAGACTGAAGAGGACATGGATGTAGAATTACAAAGAAGATTGAGGGAAGCAGAGGAGAAGGTCATGCTACTTTCTGACGAACTTGAACAGGAAAGCTTTCTTAGAGATAGTGGGTACAATGTTCCATCACTGATTCAGACAATTAGAAACCTAACTGAGCAGAGAGTAAGCATGGCACTTGAGGTTTCAAACCTCTTACAGTTGCGAATTGCTGAGAGGGCTTTTGCCAAGAAAGAACTCAGACTGGCAAACGGAGAACTGGAGTCGCGAACGAAAAAATTAGAGAAGGAGAAGAATGAGTTGCAGTCAGCATTGGAGAGGGAACTAGACAGAAGGTCGACTGACTGGTCAATGAAGCTTGAGAAGTATCAGTCAGAGGAGCAGAGGCTTCGCGAGCGAGTTAGAGAGCTTGCAGAGCAAAATGTCTCACTTCAAAGAGAAGTCTCTTCCTTTAATGTGAGGGAAACTGAGTATAGAAGTGTGGAAACAAAATCAGAGCAACAGCTTAACAGCCTTGCTACAAGGGTGGGGGAAATGAGAGAGGAGAATCAAGAACTGAAAAATAATCTCTCAGACTTGCAAGAGAAGTATAGAGCAGCAGAGGAAGACCGTGTTTGCATCCATAAAAATTTTGAAGAGAAGGATAAGGAGTGCAAGGATCTGCATAAGTCCATTACAAGATTACTGAGAACCTGCAAAGAACAAGAGAAGACAATAGATGGCTTGCGTGAAAGTTTTAGCGAGGAATTTAGGAAGAACCAATCCGTGGAGAGGTTTGATAAGCACGTCTCCAAATTGCAGATGGAGCAAATGAGGTTGACAGGAGTAGAATTGGCCTTGAGAAGAGAGTTGGAATCTCATAAGCTTGAAGTTGATTCTCTTCGGCATGAGAATATACACTTGTTAGACCGGTTGAGAGGAAGTGGGAAAGAAAATGGTGCTTTAACTTTCAAGCTAGATAAGGAAATGTGGGCACGAATCTCCTGCATGAAGAATCAAGGGCTATCGATTCTAAACGAGAGCTCCCAGTTATGTTCAAATTTACTGGAATTTGTTAAAGGGAAAGCAGGCCAACTTCCAGAAGCTAACCATGGCTTGGATGGGCAATTTTTTGTTGAATCTGAAATGAAAGTTCAGGGCATAAAGCGTGGAACTGAAAGCTTTGCAAGAAGTTTGCAGACAATGTCCGCTTTGCTGCATGAAAAATCCAGTCTGTCCAATTCGAAATTAGCATCCAAGTGCACGAATGCTGATGGACCAGTACATCCAGATGATCAGGCTCCAGAGGTTAGTTGCTGCTGGGTTCTTTGGTATTGTTAGAAGATGCACCATATATGAATTTTTCAGTTTCTTATTATGTTAAATAAGTTATTTTGTTTCCATTCTAAAAACGAACTGTTACTGATGCTGTCACTCTTACGTAGGACGACATGAGATATGAGCTCAAAGCAGAAACTTTACTAACAAGTCTACTGAGAGAAAAGTTGTATTCAAAAGAGCTGGAGGTTGAGCAGTTGCAAGCTGAACTTGCAGCAGCTGTAAGAGGAAATGACATTCTCCAATGTGAAGTGCAAAATGCAATGGACAACCTTTCATGTCTCACCCACAAGTTGAAGGACCTTGAAATGCAGGTAACCATTAGTATCACATATAAAATTCAATGTTAGTGATCATAATATATTTGGATCTGATGCGTTATTTGTTATATGACGTACATGATGAAATTCTGAGAATGATCTTTCAGTATTGTTGAATGATGAAGTATATATTACAAAGATTAAGGCATGTAACTAATAACTATTTCCCTGCTTATTCCGTAATAAACAGATGCTTAAGAAGGACGAGAACATAAACCAGCTTCAGAGTGACCTCCAGGCATCTACGAAAGAATTAACAGTTGCTCGGGGGATACTGCCTAAAATTTCAGAGGAGAGAGATATGATGTGGGAGGAGGTGAAGAAATACAACGAGAAGAACATGTTGCTGAACTCAGAGGTTAGCATGTTGAAGAAGAAGATCGAAACCCTTGACGAGGACATACTTCTAAAGGAAGGTCAGATCACAATTCTGAAAGATACCATAGGGAACAAGCCTTTCGACCTTCTGTCCAGTCCCGATAGGCGAGAATTTTTGCTTCATTGATTGTCAAATGGCAGGGGTTTCTTATAGGGTTGAGTAAATCACATTGTTCATAGTCCTATACTCCCAAAGTTCAATAGCTTTTCTTTCTCAGTTTCCATTTGTACACTTTTCCCTCCTTTTCGTCGGTAGATAAAGAAGCCAGAAACATATAATTATTTGGTTGTAACCGGGCTTTATAGTTGTTGATAGTTGGTTTGGTTTCGCTTGTCGGCGTGATCAAGATATTCTCTATATCTTGACAAGCAAGTTAATGAATTTGTTTCACTCTAGAGATTTTCTGTGTGTTCTGTTTTCTGGTATGGTCGAATCCGCTGAGGTTTTCAAAATTCATTAAACTGTTTGCCTTCGTTAAACCAAATCGAAAGACAGCAAAAACCCGAAAAAAGAAAGAAAGAGAAGAAGGCTACTCATTAGAACTAACAACATGGGGCACAAAACCACCACCTTTGGAATGACAATAATCAAACCCATACCAAACGTTTTCTGGAACAAACGTTCTAAAATAGAACATGTAAGAAACCGGCACTACCACCCGGCCGCCATCCTGTCGATGAAGCACCCTCACCCAGCCAGGCCGCCAGTCGTCCGACCCAACCTTCTTCAGGTACAGATAGCACACCCTCCGGCTCATGCATTGTCCACTGGCCTCAAACATGTCTATGGCACATCGTCCAAACCCGCCATACCCCCCACGTCTCACACCACCTTTTGCAGCATACAATGGCTTAGGGTTGTTCAGATGCTTCACTATGATCAAATTGCCCTCGGAGTCCCCGAACCTGACGCTGACATGGTCCGAGGTTGCGGCTGATTGTGCACACGTTGTCTCAATCTCGACGGAGTAGGAGCAGTTTGTGCTGGATCCTTGTACTGGCAGAGAAGTGATGAAGGCTATTGCAACGACGGTTAAGATGCGTAGTCTCTTCATTTTTGGTTGAGAGATGGTGAGTGAAAGTATGGAAAATCTAACTCCTATATAATGCAAGAGGTTTCTCTCTTTTGTCAAATTCTGTGAGTACTAATCAAGTAAAGGTAATACAAATGGATTTACTTTGAGAAAGGAGATTCCCATTTCCCACTAGTTGCACAGAGATTCTTGCATCAGACAGTCGGAGCAGGTGAACTGTCTGACGACTCCCAAATGAGTGGGACTCCTACAGCGAAGTGTTTCCTAACTAAAGTGACTTCCGCACACCCTTTTCTTTGCAAGTCAGACAGTCCATCTGGTGACGATGACTCGCAAACTTGTTATCCATGTGGACACATCGGTATTGACATTTTCCATGTCATATGATGCAGATTTCAATCAGCTTTATCAACAGTAATTAAAGAAACGAATGCTTTAATTTTAATACAAAGCCTGAAGCGATAAATCTTTAAACAGGCTTTATTAAGTCTAATGAGATTGAAGTTTGAATAAGAAAACTATAAAACAAAGTGTACACAGAATCAACTACAAAATAAGAAATAATCCCTTGATTTGAGCTGCATCGATGCACGCCATTCCTATCGTAACATCCTAAAGATCGACAAGTACATCAGAAGTTCCGAATGGCTCTTGTTCTTCAAGGCAATAGGGCTTACAGAGTTACAGGGAACCGTCTCAATAATCAAAGGGATGCAGATTTCCAGAACTCAACAGGCTTCCGGTGCTGAAGTAGGAAACGAGTTAAAAGGACTTAGTTGGTTACAAGATAATCATAATCATCCAGATGCAGAATTCGTACCCAAGTCAAGCCCGTCAATGATCCAACAAAATTCATCAACAGAACAAATATACACAACAGAGCAACGGTAAATCAAATATACACACGACCCTAAGAATTAACACGATCAAACAACAAATGCTGATTAACCACAAGGGCCATTTATCCCATCATTTCAAAGTAAAATAAGTTTCAAGCGACTTTCTGGTTTACATATTTCTTTGTCCAAACTAGACAAGACAGAATGTAACATACCTTGGCAATTGGCATTTTTTCTCTCACTGAGTCAATCAATGAGAAATCAATATCGGCTATAGCAATCCCTGTTGACAGTCGATCTGAGAAAGAGAGCAAAAAGTTCAAATTATGTTGCAGCAGTGGCTAGTATAACTACCATGGGCATGAGTTTAAACAATTAGCCATGATTTAAAGCCACTCAAGCAGCTAGATGTGTAAGGTAATTAAGTCCTCACCAGGCAGTCGGCCAACAACTGTTCCCCACGGATCAATAATTAAAGTTTCTCCGTGGCTTTCTCTTTTATCATTATGATGTCCAGCTTGTGCAGAAGCTATGACCTAATAATACATAAGTAACATAATCATCCCAACGTGACATTGCAAGAAAAATCGTTCCCTAGAAACAAATATGAAAAGGTTATGTTGATGAAGAAGAAAATGGAATTCATACATAGCATTGAGTCTCAATTGCACGAGCACGTAGAAGAATCTCCCAGTGCGCCTGCCCAGTTACTTTGGTGAAGGCTGAAGGTGCCAATAGAATCTGCAGATTGTAATGCAAGATGTCGGTGCGAGATGCTAAATTACCCTGTATAACTTTAAACCTGCAAAAAGAAAATGTAGTTTTACCTGTGCATCATGTTGGAACCTGAGCAGCTGGTAAATCTCCGGGAATCTCAGATCATAGCATACCGTCAAACCCAAACGGCCAATAGGGCTATCAACTGCCACAACATTCTTTCCTGAAAATGTGAACAAACCAAGTCTCTGACTATCTCACACCAAAAAGATAATCAACACCAACAATAGTAACAACATTTTGATTCATTAGCGCAAGCCCGTATTTTGAACATTTCACATACGGGCAAGAACTTACCAGGTTCGGTAAAGCTGCCTTCCTTGTACACCCTTCCACCAGGAATATCCACATCAAACCTTCCACAAACAACAACATTTTTCTAATCACATTTTTCACGAAATTTCGGGGTAGCGAAAACTGCATTGCATTGAACTTAAAACAGCCTACTTACAATTGAATCTTTCTGTAAGTACTTCTGATGTTCCCAGCATCATCAACAACAACATGGGTGTTGAACAAATGTTCATCATCCGACCCCTTTTCTTGGAACCCTCCAAGTGACAACCAAATCCCAGATTCTCTACAATCCATTTACTCAAATGGGTCACTTCAATTTCCCCAAAAAATCAAATTTATGACACAAAGTTTCAATTTTTATTCTAATTTTTACCTTGCCAGGGAGCAGTACTTCTGCAAAATTGGACCCTCTAGAGGTTCTGCTATTTTCAGACTGTCACCATCTTTGGCACCAATAAATGAAAAGCTTTCCGGAAAGCAAATCAATTTTGCTCCGGCAGCAGCTGCTTCCTTCACATGATTTATAAATTAATTATTAATTAATTACATAATTAAAATGATAATTACATAAAGTTTGGAAAGGGGAAAAAGAGAAGAAAAAGAGAAGAAAAAGAGGTGAAACGATGGGTACTTTGACGAGGCGGGAGCAGGTGGCAAAATTGGTGGCGAGGTCGTTGATGGAGGTCATTTGGGCGGCGGCGACTCGGAGTGAATTGGCGGCCATGTTGGACTCTCCAGCGATGATGACGCGGGCGGACTGGGAACGGATCGGAGCGCCGTCTCGGAGGAGTGGGCTGACACGATAATTAGGTAGGGAAAGACAAAACGGCATCCTCGGTCTCTGTCATCGAATGGTCCGCCGGAAATGTTTAGGCAATGGCCACGTCGGACAGTTTGTATTTTTCTGTTATGACCACTTTACAAATATCATTTTATACTTTTATTCGAGAAACAAGTGCGATAACATATACTTCAAAAAGGCAATCTCAAGTTAATAAGGTTCTCAATTTTGTAAGGATTAGGGAGAGAATATCTATCGTACACAGTCTTACTTTTACTTTATAAAGAAATTTTCGTGACCCGAATCTGTTATTTTTCAATCGCAAATGAGCAATATTTTCATTGCGTCAAGGCTCGTCCTCTGCCGTACAAGGCATTGCTAAATATTTCAACATTTATTTTCATTTGGCTTGACAAGTGTGCATTTCCGAATTACACGACAAGAATTTCAATTCTCATAATAAATACCAAAGGTGTCAAATAAGAAACAGAATCTTGTTTTTTGAATCACAAATATAATATTTATTCCAACACAATAGACTAATATAAATAATAAGAGTGTCCAAGCGTTAAGTTAGTAACTTAATACGATGCTAATCATTCGTCGTACGTGCTCAACAAAGTAATGTATTGATCTCAACAGTTCACTGTTTAAAGCATAACAATTGATTAACGTCGTATTAAGTTACTAACTGATAAATGTTTAGGCGTTTTTGCATAAGTTGTTCACTTTGGACCAATAAGAAAACGAGTAAAGATCAACAATACACTTATTCAAACACATCAAAATCTTATGTTGCTAAAGCAAAAGACAAGCTTCGATTTTCACCAAGTACAACTAGAAGATAAAAGTCTCATGTTCTTGGATGGAAGTGCTTGCCGTTACAAGTGACTGCCGAAATGCCGAATTCTTTTGTTTAGTAAAATGGGTGCATATCGATATAAACTATGTGTCTAATGTCTAAGAAAAATCATGAACGAGAATCATGTACCAAGTTGTTTGTTGGCATTAACAATTCTAATTGATAGTTCACTTTGACCAACAAAAAATTAACACACAAAAAGACGTTCGATTTTCGCCAAGTGATAGAAAACAAAAAACTCCCTTTGTACTTGGAGCATGGAAGGAATGATCCGAGTATATTTGCCCACCGTTCTTAATTGATGATGAATATCATCATCATATTAGTTGTTAGTAAATGAGTTTAAGGTTCAAGACATCTGTCATATTTTTTGAAGCATAATTTTAGTGTACTTGAAACATCATCACATGATGTTACTATTTTACTGAATTTATATCAATCATGTCGTCCAGTCTTTATAACATGTTAAATGATAAACCACGTGACTTGTATTCTTAGTACCCATAAAAATTTATCCAAGATGCTTAGCGTGGTGGTGATGGACCACCACTACTTAAAGTATTGAGAAAGAAAAAAATGCACTTAGGAGTGATAGAAGTACTATTTTTTTTTTTTATATACATCGATAAGATAATTACATTAAGGTATTTTTAGCCAAAATGGTCTTTGAAATTAGCATAACTCATCAATTTGGTCTAGATTTGAAATTGATAGAAGTGGTCCATGAGTTTGTCCACCATTAATCATTTTGGTCATTATGTGGAAAAATCTATTGTAAATATGGACTAAAATGACAAAATACCCTCAATTTAATAAGCAATGGGCCAAAATAATTTCACAAAAATTGAGAGTATTTTTGACATTTTATCCCTTATTTAATAAATATTTTTCACAGAATAATCAAAATGATTGATGATGGACAAACTCGAGACCAGTTCTATCGATTTTAAATCTCAGATATCATTTTAGCTAAAAAGCCTTGCATTAAATTTGTCTAAACTATTGAACTGAGGTTCAAACTTAAATACAATTATGTATCACATTGCTGTAACCAACTTGACCAATTATAAATTTAGATAACAAAATACGTTTTGATTAAGACTGATGCAACATGATACAATTATTAATTAATTATTATTTGGTAATAGTTAGGGGCAACAAGTTGACAACTATATTCCCAAGAAATTCCCAAACACAACACAAAATAATTGGCAAAGTGGGGAAAAATTCTTTTCTTTTGATGATTATTCTTCTTTAGAACAATTTAATAGAAGGGAGTTGTTATGTTGCTAAATAAAGGTTGGGGAAGGGGAAGATGAGCAAAAGTTGCCTAAAATGGTGGTTTGTTGGAGGTCAAAGTCAAAACCCCAACCCATAAATTAGAATACCAAAACTGAAAATCCAACCCAAAAGGCCTCAGCTCTCTCCCTAAACATGGTTTTTCAAACCGAGGGCGAGGGGTTGGTTTCTTGTAATTGTATTCTTCCACCTCCATGCTTATTCATCTCTTTCCCTGCGAGAAACAAAGATTAAAACTTTTTTTTTAAATAATAAAGAGAACCAATTTATTGCTCCCAATCCCCCACCCCCTCTCTCTCTCTCCTCTCTTCTTTCTCTCTCTTCATTCTTTCGATCTAACCCTTTCCACGCTTCTGACAACCTTTTTTCTGTCAGAACATTCCAAATCTGTTTCATTGGTTCTCTGTCTAATCCAAATAAAAATGTTCTTCTGAGCTCTCGGATGGTTATTGAATTGTGGTAGTCTTATAGACAAAGGGCCAAAAGAATCCCTCTCCAAGGCTCCAACATATATTGAATACAAGGTAGGTTGCAGATTTTGTTTTTTCAATCTCAAAGACATGAACTTTTGTTGTTTGAGTTGTGATTCGATGTTGTTTTTTCATACCCCAGATGTTTGTTTGGTCTTAAGTTTATGTTGGACGGTTGGATTTATGGTTTTGATGTTTTTTCATGACAAAGTTCATGTCTTTTCTGAAATACCTATTAGTTTTTAGTTTGCATTTTAATTATCTGGGAATATTGTGCTGTTTCTGGACATGAACAGTTTATTTATTTGTGCCCCTTTTCAATTAATTACCTGCAAGTTAATTATCTCCTAAACTCATATTATCTGGTTTTGCACCCCTTTCAATTTGACTTTGGCTCTGTCTGCAATTTAAATTTTACTGTTAGTTTTGTATGCAGAGTTTTTGATATGTGGATCTGTTATTTGGATTTTGTAATTGTAGGGAAGCTAGAGGCGGAGCCAGGATTAGCTCTTGTTCACAACAATGACTCGTTGAATAACTTAATCCCGGGTCATTTGGTTGAGAATATGTAAGGGATGGTATCAGCTAAGTTAATGAAGCTTGTGTCACCTTGCTGGAAACCTTCTGTCGAGGGTGAAAATTCTAGTAGGGGGGACGTGATTGGACGAATTGATGGTTTGTTGTGGCATAAAGATTCAGGACATCATGTTAATGGAGATTTCTCAATGGCAGTAATTCAAGCAAACAACTTGTTGGAAGACCATAGCCAACTAGAATCAGGGCCTTTGAGCTCACTCGAATCGGGTCCTCATGGAACATTTGTTGGAATTTATGATGGACACGGAGGTCCAGAAACAGCCCGGTTTTTAAATGAACGTCTGTTCAATAACATCAAGAGTGCGTTGTTCTTTCCTCTAAATTCATCTTCTTCTTCTTTTTTATACCTATATCTGTTGAGAAGTTTGGTAATTGCGATAACTAAACTAATGCTGCTATTATCAATAAAAAAACTGAGAAACTAGTATTTTCTTATGTCTTGCACCATATATAGTCGCTTTGGTGCGGTTTGCATGTTGCTACATATATAATTATCAAGAGCTATTTCATATGTAGCTCAAATGTTTTATCGGAAAATTTACGGAAGACAGGAAACTCTTCTTTTTTCTTTTCTTTTTCTTTTTGAATCGTCTGGGAGCTTTATTGTCTAGGAATATATTTGTGGTGACAGTTTATTCATTTTGCAATGCTCGGCCGATGATGTTTGAGTCAAATTCATGATCAGTGGGGATAAGAATGGCGTTATTAATTAAATGGAAATTGTGAGGTTCCAGAGTGAGGTGTAAAACGCGTGGTTTGGACAGGATTTCTTATCTGCTTTTACTAACAACCGCCTTGATCATGAATTATATATCATAATACTAATTATGAAAATTTACAAACAATTGAGGTTCTGGTCACGTAATAATCCCTATTAATATCAGTTTTTATGATATGATTGATTTCGTATTCATGCAGGTACCGCTTCCAGTTTTTAGATAGCTAATGCTTATATTTACTGACTTGACAGCTTTCCGTGGTGCAGAGTTCACATCAGAGAATCAGGGCATGTCAGCTGATGTTATAACGAAAGCATTTTTGGCGACTGAAGAGGAGTTCCTCTCTCTAGTAAAGAAGCAGTGGACAATCAAGCCACTGCTTGCGTCTGTTGGTGCATGTTGTTTGGTAGGCATAGTATGTAGTGGGCTACTATACATAGCAAATGCAGGGGATTCTCGTGTGGTGCTAGGAAAACTGGAAAAGACTGTTAAACAGGTAAAAGCGGTTCAGTTATCAATTGAGCACAATGCAAGTTATGAATCTGTGAGAGAGGAGTTGCGCTCGTTGCATCCCGATGATCCACAGATTGTGTTATTAAAGCACAAGGTGTGGCGCGTGAAGGGTTTGATACAGGTGATTATTTTTCTGATCTGTTCTTAATTTTGTGTATTATCTTCGGAGTCATTTTCTGTTACCCTATACACACTTACATAGTGATCGCTTTCCCCTTTGACTTGTGTGTGACTGAGTAATTTTCATCTTAAGACTTTAGTTTTCACAAATTTTCCATTTATAGGGAACTTTAACAAAAAGCTCATTGTACTGTTCACTTTAACGAAAAACCACATTTTTACACTAAAAAGTCAATCCTGGTACTATTCACTTTACCCTTTATTTTGTCCTTATCATTAAAACTCAAAGTTTTCAAGCCCTTTTCATTAGTTTTCCGAGCGTGGTGCCATTATTATCAAATGGATTTTGGAACTAAATAATTGAGGTTTATGTGTATTTGACTTTCAGTTCTAAGCCCGGAGTTTCGAACAATTTTGCTAATTTGCAGGAGGAATGTTTTTGTGAATTTTAACAAATGATTTGAGATCTTTTGAACATTAATATTGATGAAAAGAAATGTGAATAGTCATGCAGTGAAAGTACATGCGATCAAAGTGGTCTTCTTCTCTCTTAACGGTTTTCTTTTACTTAAATTAGAACAGAGTTTCTTTAAGATAAACTATGAGACCTAGTTAGGTTCGTTCAATTTTGCGTTTAAGTTTTGGCGTTTAAGTTTTAGGTAATTCTCATTCATTGAAATCTCTTTGCTCGTGACCAAATTTGCATGCCCCCTTCACAAAGTTGGCATGGCATGCACAATAGAACAGCACTCATGTTAGAGATGCTTGCTTGTCTTGCAGATTTCAAGATCCATCGGTGATGCCTACCTAAAGAGGCAAGAATTTAACAAAGAACCTCTATTGCCAAAGTTCAGATTATCACAACCCTTCAACAAGCCGATCCTTAAAGCTGAGCCAACAGTATTAGTCCAAAAACTCTACCCCGAAGATCAGTTTCTTATATTTGCATCAGACGGCCTATGGGAGCAGTTAAGCAATCAGGAGGCAGTTGACATTGTCCAGAGCTATCCACGCAATGTACGGTCCCTATGTCAAGTTTTGACTTTCTTTTGTATTTAATCAATCATGTTTTGCATCGTGGTTGATCGGTCTTGTTTTGCCCATATGATATCATAAGCTCAGTAGCTCAGTTTGGAATTGTCTTTTATTGAAGTTGCTATTACACCTGCGATAATGTTCCCCATATTTGTGCAGGGTAGCGCAAGGAAACTTGTCAAAGCTGCACTTCGCGAAGCAGCGAAGAAGAGAGAAATGAGATATTCGGACTTAAAAAAGATAGACCGAGGGGTGAGGAGACATTTTCACGACGACATCACAGTGGTAGTTCTGTTCCTAGATTCGCATCTGGTCAGTCGTAGCTACTGTGACGGGCCTCTGCTATCGGTTAAGGCAGCTGGTGGTGTCCCTGCCAGCACCTAGATTTAGGAGGTTCAAATGCATCTATCTCTCAAACCCCCTGGTTTTCTTCACTTGTACTAAGAAACAAACGAAAGCTTTTGTTTTCTTTACGAAGAAGAGAGTTAAAGGCAGATTTTGGGTCTTTTTTTTCCTTCTTTTTTTTTTTCGTTTTTCTTCTCTCTTCTGCTGATGTATAGCTGTGCTCTATGGATTTTATTTTATTTTTTATATTTTTAACTTTTACATTTAATGCCACATGAAATTTGAGTATATAGATAGCTAGAGAACTGAGAGTGCCTCAGAAAAAATTTCTGCAGAAAGTTCCTAGCCTTTGGATCATGACATGATGATAATTGTTATTTTTATTATTTTCCGGAGCTACTATTTGCATGAATTGTATGTTTGCCTTGAAATATAAACTTGGAAGCGTTGTGTCAATCGAAATTTCCAATTCAACTTGCACCTCGACTCTGTACCAAGCAATACTTCATGCCTTTTCCTACTTCAAAAATGAAATGCTTAGGGGTAGGCACTCAATAGACGTAGGGGTAGGCACGTTCCCATAACGCTAAAGATAAATTTAAAGTCGCATATCGCTTAACGTTATTAACTTTTGTTCTAACCAATGATTTAAATCCAAAAGTTATTGTATAAGAACATCTCCACCCGTTGGTGAAGACAAAGGCAAATGCAACAATGTTGTCCTTAATCCCAAAAAACCACCTCCAGTCCAATAAAGCAAGGTCAAGTGGTGGATCAATCACCGACTGCCAAAAACTCGAGCAGGAGAAGGCCAGCAATGTGCCAGCGGCCAATTTGATGTCGTGCTGACACCAACGCATATTTTATTTTATTTTATTGTCAGGTGCGTGTAAAGAGAGTGGCCAAAAAAAAAAACTGCAGCGGAGTACCCCGCAGAATCTGTTAAGCATAAATACATAACGAACAATGAAAACCAACTCAAACCGCAGAATGGCAACTTTGAAAGTGAGTTTGAGCGGCACTGCTGCTCCTACTTCTTCACCATCACCATCTCTGAAATCTTGGCCACACATCTCAGATTCTCCCCCCAAGATTTCAGTGGTAGCCAGATTTCCAAACGCCACCGTATTAACTCCTCCCAAGCTCCGTCTTCAGGCTTCTCTGGGGAAGAAAACCAGAGCTTCAGTCTCTGCAGCTATGGAAACCGGGTATGTTACAGTAAATGGGGAATGTAGTACAGTAAAAACCAAAGTTTTTACCTTTCTTCTCTGTTTTTTAGGAACCCAATTGCTAGAATTGTACAAGTCTTCATATTTGACTTCCAGATTGGCTGAGCAATCTTACTTTTCGTATTTGTGTTTTGGTTGTCCTGTTCTTATGTGGGAAGTGGGCAAGAAGTTCTTCCACCAGCTCTTACTTCTACGTCGGACCCACCTCCAATCTTCAATGGAAATACAAGGTTGGTATACTTTGCTAGATTTTGCACTACTTCATTGCATATTGTTTTTAGTCCGGCTATAAGACGGCTATATCATTGATACTATGTAGATGTCATTGTTGCCAACAGAACGTACTGATATGTTATCGATACCTTTTCAACAATAAACAAGTTCTGTTAAGTTTTCGGGTTAGGAGTTTTTAGTTTACGTGTTCTTGTGATTCCAATCCATGTGTTTGTTTCACTGCACATTACAACGTTTACATTTTTAGATTTGTGATTTTGTTAATCTGAGTCAGACTATAAGAAACGTGGGGTTTTCTTTTTGTGTTGTTTGAAGGCTGTATATAGACCAAGCCCCTTAATCGTCGATGATTGTTATGAAGAGGGTTGGAGGAAAAGATACAATTGGTTTCTATTGATCTGCAAGACAGGCCTGCTTGGTACAAGGAGAAAGTCTACCTTGCTAACAAGGTGAGCTTTTGTGACTAGAGCATATGCTACAAGGCTGGTTTCATTTATCTTGTGCTGCATTAGAACGAAATGCTCTCGTATCATAAGGCATCTAAAATACCGCCCTGTGGTGGAGTAATTAGATGAAGAAGAGAAGACAATGGCATATTTCCAGGCCATTATGTCTGCACAAAGTTTCTTTGTGATCCGTATGCTTAATTAACCGTTTTATTTTCTCTACGAGGTGTGTCTGGTATGAAATTTGAACGCCGGTGCCATCACTCGAACACAATAACGAAGTGAGAGGATACATTGGCAGTCACTTTGAAGGGCCTTCACTGTTCCCTGATGTGAGCTTTCGAGAATACTTGGTTAATGAATATTGGCTTCTGTATGTTATACAAATGCTTATACTCTGCAAATTTAGGATCCCGCGAAGAAAGAGTTTGGGGAAGAGTTGCTGTCCTACACAGACTCCTTCAATAGATCTGTGTTTTCGTCAGTAAAACAAGATGAAATCGAGTCAGCTGGTGAAACGATCACTTGCTCCTTTCAATGTTACTATTTAAGTTGCAATTAAGCTAATGTAACCATAGTCGCGAGTGTAAGCAGATTGGACATTTGACTATATCGAAACTGCTCTTTCCAAATTGGAAGACGGACCTCTCTTTCTCGGCAAGTTTAGTCTGGTAATATGGCTGCCATATCCGCTCTGTCAACTAGTATTTCATATGAAGCTTTCGCCATCCATGTGTGCAAATTTCATACGAAGCTTTCGCCATCATTTTGAAGATTGTTCTTAATTTTCAGGTGGATATAGCGCTTACGCTCCCTCCCTCGGAAGGTTTCAGCTTTACTTGATGGACTTGAAGAAGTATGACATCGCTGCAGGGAGACCTAAACTGGCAGCATGGATTGAGGTACAAAACGATTGGATTCCGAATTTGATAGAAAAGGTTACTCATGTGAATACATATCACTTGTTTGTAGGAGATGAACAAAAAATGTAGCTTACAAACAAACCCGATGTGACCCCAAAGAGCTTGTCGAACTTTATAGGAGACGCTTTTCGGTAATAATCTTCTTGCAGCATGTTAGCAAGTCAATTATCGTTGTTGCCAAATGCTAATCTCTTATGCCTCGTTTACTAATCCGTATTCAGATTGAGAGGAGAATTGAATTAACGAGGGATTGAATTGAGGAGAAATTGGTTTACTAATTCTTCTTTCTTCTTCTTGTTCTAAATAACTAATTAATTATTTCTCTCTTATGTCTGCTGCTGCACTGGGTTTTGATGTGAAACCGGAAGGCGCTGGGTGTTTTGAACGGCACCGTATGGAAGAGAGGAGATACGGGTATTTTGGGTAGAAAAAACTGATTTCGGATGAAGGTTTTCTCCCGGAATTGAAATACCACTTATCTGATTCCGGGAAAATCAGGAATCTGATTCCTTATTTTAGGTGGGTCGCACGTATAATTGCATTCCCCAATGTTGGTAAACGCTTGAAGCACTTGGAATAAGTGCAATTCTCATTCCTCTCACTCCATTCCCCTTACGTAGAGATTGTTGGATAATGGCCAAATTAGTGGTCAAGTGGACAACAAGCCAAATCACATTTCGGCTATTAAACAAACCAAAAGAATGAAGGACATAATGATGTGGGAACATCATTAGGAGGTTTTCCTTTATGATGTGGCCACATGAGTGGCAATTATGATGTTTGTTCTTTTTGTTTATATTAAGGCATTTGGTTATGCCTTTGGTTTTGGGGGTTGGGAACGGCAGATTAGACAGAAGAAGAGGTGGGTTGCTGTTTTCTATCCTCCATTTGTGCCATCATTCATTATAAGATATTGTGCTACATTTTTTGGCTTTTGGGAGAGAAGAATTTGATATGTGTTTCTTCTTCTCCATTTGTTCTTTGTATGAGCAAGAGCTATTGGGTGTATATGGGATATTGGGTTTGAGAGTTCAACTCTATTTGTAATTTCCATTTTGATATTAGTGGAATTTCCTCGCCATCTCTGAACTGGACGTAAGCTTACGCCGAACCAGTATAAATTCTTGTGTCATTTGGATTATTTGTCTTATCATATTTTGTTGTATTAGTTTATTGGTTTCATATTTGACGCTTCCGCACAACAGAGACACCCTTAATGCATTGGCACTGCAGATGTTCCGAATTTTGCTCGTATGCATTTCCATGCACTGATGGTTCAGACTTCAGAGATCCTCGAGAACCAATCATAATTCTCCCAGAAACTGGTAATTGTTGAAGCGAAACTTCATTTCTGGTATAAGAAGTCAACTGAATTGGTACTTGCCAGTCTTTTTACAAGAAAAATAACCTTTGCACTTCAATTGCTGGGGGGCATGTCTAAAAACTATCTCGGCCTTGTTTGGAATTTGGTTCTGGAAGGGCTAAAAGTGCTTCAAGTCAGTCATAGAAGTGCTTTCTAGAGAAGCACCTATTAGATGGTTTTTCAAGAAGCACTTTAAAGTGGCTTTACATGAAGCACTTATATTTTTTAACAAAACACTTCGAACAATAGCAATTAAGAACATAAACACTTTATAGAGAAACAATCCCATACAGTCTCGTCAGATGTTATTCTCGGAAAATGTTCGTATGAGCACTAGTTGGCTGCTTAAATGTTCTTAGAAAATCCTGCAAAAATCTAAAAAATTTCTGCTAGAAAGCAAAAGCCATAAGCAGTTGGAATAGCTAGCTAAGGGGAATTAAGGAAGCTGCTTTATTTAACCCTGGATACTTTTTGTTTACACTTTCTAAAATCAACAAACATATAAATCTTCTCCAACACCAAAACTGCAGAAGCAACTTATTAACGCTACATCATTCCATCCTAACCTCGCTTCAATGAACCAGAATCTTCCCGAATCAGTGAACAGATAAAAATATTGAAAAACCGCCTTAAATACGATATGTAATGAGGAAATTTTGTTTCAACATCTCTATCTAGGTATTATCCCAAAAAATTAGATCAACCTGACAAGACATCGGTGAGAATATAAAGTCGCCGAGGGCAGTAACTCGCCAAAATTATACTACCCACCCAAAATATTAAAGCAAATTTTACTCAATACTGCAGGATTTTAGCAATAATGTGTTATCCCCTCCATCGATTATCAGCGTCATGCTCTGTGCGAGATTGATCATTTCTGGGTTCATGTATAGAGCACTGACAATTACCTCTTTGCATTTGAAATGGTCACTTGATCGAGAAGTACGTATATGAGTGAATGCAGAGCAGTTGCACGCACACTACCTCAGCAGTACTTTCCATATCTTGCTCATATACATGATCAAAGACCACACGGCAAGCCCCGCTGAAACATAAAGCAAAAAAACACCAGAAGCTACGATAACATCTGGTCTTCCAAAACTGCACAAGTTGAACGAATTGGGGTCAGAAACTAAATTAATAAACTCTTTCACCTGTATTGGCTTAATCTGTATTGGCTGAAGAAGAATAGCTGAAAAATCCAAGAAAAAAAGATGATGCACCTGTTGTCTCGGGTTGCCAAGAGGATAGTCAGTGCTATCATCTGTGTGGCTGTTTTCCACTTTCCCAAGTTATTTACAGCTACAGCCTGAGAGTATTTATCATTTGAATGAAAACTTATTTTACGATCAAGTTACAGCTGATATCTTCTGTCGGTTCTGAATTGAGAAGGCAGTTGTTTAGAGGTATCATGGGGAAGGAAAACAAACCTCTAAAAGTTTAGTGTTCTGAGAAGCAGCCCATTCTCTAACTGCTGACATGGTTATCTAAAAATACAACGCAAAAGTGATTAGTGAGACAGTGCTATCAACACGAGGGATCCATAAAAGTACAGGATAAAATAATTGCATAACAAAAACGTTGGGTGGGGGAAGAGAGAGCAGTTGATAAGACAATTACTCATTTGAGCAAATATAGGTTAAAAGGATTTGTTCATTGAGCCCAAAACAGTAGAAGTTGGGAACTCACAACGCAGAATATGCACATCCATGCACAAAAAACGAATAAAAGGGCACACTCAACCTAACATGGATGAAAAAATCATGCCAAAGTATTTGCAAATTGTAATTCAGCTGCTGTCCATATACATGATATATGAACCCCAACATCTTTAGGAAGAGACCTTGTGCTTTCTACATGCAAGATCATGCCCAAACATTTTCATGTTAAATACAGTCACACTTCATTTTTCTACTAACTATAACTTCCTAGCAAAAATACAATCAAATTTAATTTTGACAATTACTAATACACTAGTGAAATATTTTATTGGCCCACCAATACAAGACATACAAGAAAGCAAGCCCTAAATCATTTAATTAATAACTAAGGAAATAGAGAAGACAGATAGAACAATATAATACCTCTCTACCAATTATGGCAATTGAAGGAACGACAAACAGCCATGGAACTTGCCCAAACATGGCAACGTCCAAAGGCCTAGAACACAATAAAACCAGTGTGGCTGCAACCATGAGCTGCATTCAGCAGGAATGACAGTTTTAGAGAAGAATTATAATAACCAAAGCACTCCTTTTTATTTCAAGAAGCTGAAAGTGACAATAGAAGTATTTAATTTTAACTTTAGTGTGGAAGACAATACCTTATCAGCCACCGGATCCAAAAATGCGCCAAAAGCAGATCCTAATTTCATCTGAAACACAAATAAACTTTTATAAAGTCAATAAATTTAACGCAGATGAACAACCTCAAGCATTAAAATTCCCAAAATCAATTGAAAAGATACAGAAAATAAGTTAACCTTCCGAGCAATATACCCATCGAGCCAATCAGTAATTGCTGCAGCAATGAAAATACTTGTTGTGGCAGTTGTTCCCCACCAACTATCGATGTAGAAAGCTAGGACAATGGAAAGGAAAAAACCAATGTTAGCCTAATCAAATGCAAAGGCATATGCTTCCAAAAACAAAATCTGCAGAAACCGAAAATGCATACAAAACCAGATGTTTAAACATCTCAATTGCCAAAATATGACCACTCCAATTGTATTGGAGCTCCAACAGTGACATCAATGTCAAAAAGCAAACAAAACCCACATGGATAATTCAAAAAAATTGGCAAAATACAACATACAAATCAACATCATTGCCAAAATATGAGTACTCCAATCGCATTGGAACTCCCAATAGAGACACCAATGCCAAAAAAAAAAAAACCATCTAGGCAACCTAAATTTAGCTAGATAATACAATTGCAATTTATACAATTCGCAACGAAAACGAAAAATCAATCGAAAGTCATACTGCTAATGAGAACCGGCACGGCGGCGACGCGGCCGAGAGTCAGAATGGTGGGCAAGGTGAGGAATTTGGAGGAGGATTCGGATTGCTGCTGCTGTTGTTTTTGTTGATGTGTCAGAGGAGAAAGCAATTCGTCTTGGTTCGGGTACAATTGGCTGTCGTACCAATCGGTGCCCTTATGATTCTCCGAACCCATGTCGGCCATAAGACCACCAACACCACCGGTGCCGGACTCGGAGCCGGACCCACCAGAGGACTCTCCGCGATCTTCGAAGGAACCGCCACTAGCGTTGCTGCGGCTGCGGGAGGAGGAGGAGGCGGAGAAGCATTTAGGGAATCTGGGGGCTAGGTTTAGGGGAAGAGGGAGAATTGGGGGCGGGAGGGGTGCGCAGGGGGTTATCCTGCACCCGGAGTATTTACGCGTGTGCGTTAATGCCTCGATGAAGTTTTTACCAAATGGGGGTGAAGAGGGAGAGAAGGAGGAGGGGGTGGAGGTGGAGGTGGAGGTGGAGGAGAAGATGGAATTGAAGAGAATTTGGTAGGGCTTTTTGGGGTATATACAGGAGGCTGCTGTGGTCATTTTGAGCACCAGGGGTGACATGGCTGCCAACCAAAGTACCAAACCGACTTCTACAAAAAGTGCTTTTTAAGTTTCAGCAGGACTCTCTCTCTCTCTTTCTCAGGGGAAACAGTTATAAAAACCAACGCAACTAAAAGCCGATGAGGTCTGCGTTTGCTTATTTTAGCAGCTCTATTTCTTCTTCTGCTTCTGCTGATGATTTTATTCCGTTTGGGAGGACGGAAGTTCGGTCGCTTTGGTTTTGGATGGACATTTCCACAACGAATTTTCCCATGATTCCATTCCACTTGTTAGTCCTCCATTGTTTTCTAATAAAATAATAATAAAATAAAAAAGAGAGAGCCATGTTGGAATACCTTCCTACTTTTTTTTTTTGGTAAAAAAAAGTTTTTCGCTTATTTCCTTTGGACTTTCAATTTCGAATTTGTCTACATGTATTTAATATAATTGTCATTTTAATAGTTAAATGATCATGCTATTATAATTTATATACATATATTCCACATGGATCATATCTGAGGGATTTCTTTTTTTTTTTTTAAATATCATATAAACTTAAACACATTTTCAATTTGTCATATGAACTAAAGTTTTAAGCGATTTGTCATATTAACTTTCTTAAATTATTAATTAGTCATCTCACCCTAACTCTGTTATTTTTCATTCAAAACAAGTCACATGATTTGGGCTTAGGATTATTTTAGACATTTAAATGTAAAGAATATCATCCAACTTTACCATACATTGGAGGGTTCCCAATGACTATATTTTTTTAGTCATCGTCACTTCGAAACACATCGAATCGAGTGTGTGTCGTTCCTCTCTTTCGAACGACAAATCCTCGTATACATTATACTAGATCAACCATTTTTTTGTATCTTTTGAGAAACCCTAGAATTATTTTTGGGGAGTAAAATGTTGAAATGTTTGGAATAACCTTGAACATAAGTCATGACTTATTTTGTATGCAAAACTTTACGTAGCTAGGGTCAAATGACAAATTAATGACTTCGAAAAGTTGGTATGACAATTTGCTTGAAGTTTTAGTTCATATGACAAATTGAAAAAGTGTATAAGTTCATATGACATAAACTTTGTGCTTCACTCCATTGTTTTATAGATATAATTATTCCTTAATTACAACTAGTGGATAGTCACGGTGATTAACGCATTCATCTTCAAACTATTGCATTCCGGTTAAAAACATCCCCATACTCTTGGTTTAGATTTGTAATAAAAAAAATACTCCTTAATAAAAGTTGATCCTGTTTTAATGTTTTTAGCTATTTTTCTTAAAAATGAAGGTATATTATATATATCTAAAAATATATTTCAACTGAATTTTCTTTTTAAAACAGAAACGTTCGGTTCTCATTGGGCCCCCCAAATCACACTCATCTTGATTTTTAAAGCCCAATAGTTGTTAATTTTCCAAAAAGGAACAAATTTAAATGATTAATTGCTCGTTTGAATGTGCTTTTAAAATGACTAAATGTGATTTTAGAGAAAATATTTGTGCGTTTCAAAAGTATTTAAAGTGCTTTCTACAAGAAGCACCAGTTATGTGCTTCTTGCAGGAAGCACTTTAAGTGATTTTCTAGGATTTACTTGTATCTTTACTAATGATTTGTTCTAAAAACATTTTTACTAAAAACGTTTTCAGTCATTTCAAAAGCACATCCAAACGAGCTCTAATTTTAAGGAGATGCTACCGGTATATTCTTTTTTACTTTATACACACATCTTTTAATTTTTACAGTCAATTAGAGGATAAAAATTAATAAGGGCATGGAAGATAAAAAGAGGTGTATAGATAGCACCGTCGCAATTTAATTATCTTAAAAATATAATATTCTTCCACTCTCATTTTAATCAAAAACGAGAAAATCTGATTCTATTCATCTGAAGGCTATGTTTGGTTTGGGGGACAGTGTTGCCTTTCTTTTTTCATGGGAAAATAGGAGGAAATGGAAGCCTCTATGCTTATTACACTTTATATACCACATTTGTTTCGTATCTCTAATAAATATAGTGTTATTGTTTATTAGTAAGACGAGATTGTGACCAGTAACCGCTAAGGATGGGCAAATACCCATTGGTTATGGAAAACCGCGGTTACCCACCCATTTAAATTAAACGGTTACGGTTATGGGTAACCGTTTAGATAAATAAACGGTTATGGGTATAACCGTTTACTCGGGAAATTTAAATCGACGGTTATGGGTATTAACCTTAGTTATAAACGGGTAACCGTTTATCTATTTATTTTATATATGTAAAATTAACACAAACCATGTTCTTGATCCAATAATACTTAGCACTCAATAAATTAGTAAGGAATTCATTGGTCATTCTCTCAATAACACTGCTACATGAATGATGATTCTCATCATCAAGGAATTGGCCAAATTAATTTAAATTCCTTGCGGGTAACCGTGAAATTGACAGAAATGCTTTGACAGAAATGTCTTCTAAACAATTTTTGTAACCCAATAATACTTAGCAAATATTATATTTACCTTCATTGGTAACAGTTAAAAATATTGTTAGTAAACTATTATTTCAATTATTGGAATGGTATAAGGACTTAAAAAATTAAAATATGGAAATGTATGATGAATGTACCTATAATGTTGTTTAATTGTCAAATTGACAATTTTTTTTTAATTTATAAGTTGTTAAAAAACATGTAAACGGGTGAAAAAAAGGTAATGGTAAAAATAAAAAAAAAGATAAACAAGTTAAAAAGGATAAATGGGTAAACGAGTATTAAACGGTTACGGTTAAATGGGTATGCGGTTATGAGTATGGTTAATCGTTTATAAACGGTTATGGGTATGAATATTACCGTTTAGGCAATTACCCAACGGGTAAATGGTTATGCGGGTATGAGTATAAACGGTTAAGGGTAAATAATCGCAGTTATCCGGCCGTTATAACCATTGCCCATCCCTAGCAACCGTTATTTATAGCATGGACAATGGAAGGTCGTCACAGTAGTTAAAATTCTATAATTAAAGAAAGGTGATATATATACAGTACGCAAAACGTAGTAAGAGTTTGACACATATTTCTCCCGATACAGTTCGACACAGTTGCTTATCTTAAGCTTTAAACACAGTTCATGTTCCGGGAGATGGATTGTTTGCCCTCCCCTCTCCATACCTTCCCCATACTCTCTTATTTTGTACGGTCACGGTTAAACCACGTCAACATTTGTTTTTTGTCTTATTATTTTTATAAAAAAAAAAATTAATATAAAATGTTGACGTGGCTTAACCGTGATCGCACAAAACAAAATGTCATGAAAAAGGTATGAAAAAGGAAGAACAGACAATCTATCTCCCATGTTTCGGTTAAAGGTCGATGTATGTCACCTCCATCATAAAAGAATTTGATTAAGTTAGCTTCATTTGAAAGCAGAATAAATATTTAATTTCGTCTGGACTTTAAGCTTTATTAGAAAATAAATAAACAGATTTCGGCTGTTTTTTGGTTGAAAACGGAACTCAAACAAAATCAAGCAACTATCAGTCGGACATGTCAAGGCTCAAGGCTGATCTTCACAAACAAAACTATTCCAACAAAATTGGGAACTACTCCTACATGCGCTTAGTACCAATTTATATTTGACCGTAATACTTATTCCTGCTTAGTTGATTGACGGAAAACTTTTTAATCAAATTTTAACGGTCAAATTTGTGTTGATACTATATAGTTGTTAGTACTCAAAACAACCAATAGGATCCTTTTCGGATCCTTTTGGTGAGGATATTGGGAATCTATGAATATCTACACAATTCACAATGAACAGACACGATTCACCATGAACGAACACGATTTATGAATCTTCGGAATTCTCATAAAGAGGATCCGATGAGGATCCAGATTCCTCCAAGAAGTTATGAAAACTGGTTACTTTAAGATGATTGGAGTAGTTGCAAAAATATTACTACAACAAATATCTACATAAGAACAAAAATGTTTCAAATTTCAGAGGTCCATGCATAAAGGGAACTCAATTTGTTGTCTTGCACCGACACAAACTCTGTTGATCAAATCAAAATATGGGAAGTTTGGCATTTACGAGAAAAGGTCCGTTAGACAGAAAGCTCACCTGCCGACAGGAGAAGCTCACAGGCTTGCCAGTTAACTGAGTTAAAAATTTAAATCAAATTAATTACAAAAATCAAATAATTACACCCACTTTGCTAAATTGTGAGCGAGGTAAATAAATTAAGCCCTCAGATCCCTCAGATCCCTTTTTTGTAAAGGCAAAAAAGGGTAAATTTTGTTTTTGAGGAACAAAGGTAAAACTTTTAGTTGAGATGCGTATGATATTGGCGCCTTGGTGGTTTACTCATATTGTGCGCACCAATAATTGTTTTTTTTTTTTACTTATTTTTTCATCTGACCCAAACAAAAAGGAATTAATAGTTTTTGTTTGAGAAGAAATTATTTAAGTTTTCACCACTCCAAATTATATGTGATGATGGTGGCTGCTACGATGGTGATGGAGGTGATGACAGTGGCGTGGTGGAAAGGTGGAGGTGAAGTGGCGGAGTAGGGTAGATGATGTTATTTTAAAAAACTAGTATGGTTATATTGCGAATTGAAAAATTATTAAAAACCTTGCTAAAGTAAATCAGTTTTTCAGTGAAAAAAAACACAATTAAATGGAATGAGTCTAAAGCTACAAGTCAACTCATTTGATGAACCAATAAGGTAACAAAATAATTTTCCATTTTCTAAAACATGAACTTTTGGAAACGAGGGAAACACATGGAATAATAAGGTAAGGGCTATCTCTAATGGAAATATGCAAAATTGAGAGGTAAAAGTCACTTTTAGGTTTCCTCATTTACTTTTTCAAGATGTGTATATTTTAGTTTAGTTTTACGGTAATGAGATAGATGCAAATTTGTAATCTCATTTATCTTTTTCTCTTTAATTGGTGGGGTTTACAACCAAAAAATGTAGAATCAATAAGTAAATGTGCATTTTTATTTACGTTTTGCATCCAAAAATGTAAAATGCTCAGTTAAGGCATTTTGCATGGTCAATTCGAGATGCTCTAAACAATCAAATTTCTTTACTATTTCCTAGCATAACATCTTGCTTAATTTCTGGGATTAAATGAAAAAACAAGAAAATTAGGTAAACAATTCAACACCATTTTCAAAACTATTTTTAAACATTGATGTACATTAAAGAAGTGAATCCAATCATCCAAAATCCTTAATAAATTTCTTCCTCTTTTTATCAAAGTCTTTAACCATGATGCTCCCACATTTACTTCAAGGTTTCAATAAATATTCATTATTTTTTGAGTAATTTTTTTATATGATCGACATGTCAAATAACGTTATTGATCCACTCACGTTCTAACATGTGTATTTACATATGTATTATCTCAAATGGTGAAAAACTTTTACTATACCACATGATCATGACATTATCAACCATGTTGTCCACACAATTTAACACATGGATTACTATACTAATGCAATGGTGTTGACGACGTTTGTGACAAAAAACAATTATATTTATGCATCCTGGTATGTGTTTAATCTTCACCAATTCTTTTTTCTATCATAACTAACTATTTAAATTTTTTGAACAAATAACTAACCATTTAATTCACTATTATAAAAATGCGATGGTGCCAACACACAAAAAAAGATTTATCAAATTTTTATTTCTCAATAAAAAATCAAACCATTTCAATTAAAAATCCAACAAAAAAACCAACCATTTAGTAAAATAAAAATTGAATTTTCTATTTTACTCTTGCTTCTGCAGAAAATAAGTTCGTCTCCCTCTTCTCGAAGGCCGTGTTAGAGACATGGCGCACATATAATAAATGTGACGGCAATCTCGCCCATCATTGCATGTGCCCCTCCCTCTCTCTCCTCCCCACCTCTCTTTCTCTCTCTCTCTCTCTCTCTCCCACGCACGCACAGACGCTGAGTTGAAAATTCAGTTGCAGAAAATCCAGGGCCAGCCGCGGAGCCGAAACCCGATCTCTCCGCGCCCTCGGACCCGATCCAAATGAAATCCGCCACCAAAGTCTCGCTCAACCCGTTCGTCGCCTACGAGCACAAGAGGTAACGCTTCTTCTTCCGTGCTACCCCCTCTCCTTTCCCGCCACGCGTCCGCCCTAGGTTTTTGGTAATCTTCATCATTTGCTTCCTTCGCGCTGAATTCGCAGAAATGAGTTGATTGTGATTTAAGATCCTAACCGTTGGATGTTGATTAGTGTGTGATTTGGTAGGATTTGTATGATTATTTGACCGTGAACGTGCATTGAGGGGGGTTAATTTTCGATTGTTTAGTGTGAAATGTGGTGTGATTTGTAGTATAATTTATTGAGATTGAGCTGAGGCAATGCCGAGTGCTCCGGGAACTAGAATTGTCGAGCCTGAGTCCGGGATCAAGACTCGAGGCGTGGCACAATCGTGCTCGGATTTTCATGTGTTTAATGGTTTGGATTGGAATGGTATTCATAATTGGGCTGATTGCATTGCCATATGATTGTGAAGTGATTATTATGATTTTGTTATGGAGGTGTTGTAATGTTTAAGGTTAGATAATTTTGTTGTTTGTAAAAGAAGATTTCTATATCAGTAGAGATTTCGAATGAACGGGCATTGGTGTTTGGACAGGGATGCTTATGGATTTGCTGTGAGGCCTCAGCATGTACAACGATACCGAGAATATGCCAGTATCTACAAGGTTTTGTTCTTCTTTCGTTTTCTTCTATCTTAACATGTTTCGTTTTGGTTTCAATAAAGATTGATGGTCATGGAAAAGAGAACGAAAATCATATTTTATGATTTTGTTCTCTTAGTTTCTTGAACTCTTAAATGTTTAGTGAATGAAGTAAAAAGCATATGTTAGGCATTGCCCGTAAATGCGTATTTCAACAAAAATCACGAAAAAAAAATCAGTGTAGATGTAGATTCTAGCGTGTTCTAGAACATCATGAAAAATTATTTGTCCAAATGATGTTGTACTCTATGTAATATACTTGCGTTTCAGGAAGAAGAGGAGGAAAGATCAGAAAGGTGGAAGTCTTTCCTGGAACTACAAGCAGAGTCTACTGAATTGCCTGTTGATGGATTATCAAAGGGACAAGATAACCAGACCTTGCTCGTTCAAGCCTCAGAGAAAGAACTAGGCTCCAAATCGGAGAAGGGTGGTGATGACTACGATTTAAGTGCCCAGAAGACAGGTTCTGGTTCTCCAACCAAAAATGATAATGACAAGGAGGAACTGGCAGATAACGACAAAAAAGCTCATGGGATTCAAATATGGAATGAGATTAGACCTTCCCTTCATGCCATTGAGAGTTTGATGAGTATTCGTGTAAAGAAGAAGAAGAGTTTATCAAAGCATGAGCAGGACACAGGAACTGGGAAGCCACTTACTTCTATTGAAGAGGCTAGATCCCCAAAAGGAGCATCTGAGGAGGACTCTGAGGATGTGTTTTATGACGTGGAAAGGTCAGACCCAGTTCAAGATGTCACTTCGAGTGACAGTCAGAGTGCGTCTGCAACTGGTGTTGCTTCTGACACGGTTGATTCAGAATCTTTATTTCCTTGGAAAGAAGAATTGGAGGTTCTTGTTCGTGGTGGAGTGCCAATGGCTCTCAGGGGAGAGGTGCATATCTATTTCTTTTTTTACTTTCTAATTTCATGAATTTCATTATAACGAGTAAACTTGATGATTGCTTACTTCCAACTTTCAGCTTTGGCAAGCCTTTGTGGGTGTGAAGGCACGGCGCGTGGATAACTATTACCAGGATCTGCTAGCTTCTGAAACTAATGCTGGTAGTGATGTGGAAAAACATAGCTCGGAATTAGACAGTAATAGCAAATTGTCAACAACAGATCCTGCATCTGTACCTGAAAAATGGAGAGGGCAAATTGAGAAGGTTGTCCACTACATTTAAAAAGCTTCTGTCTTCAGTATGGCTACTTTTTTATTTAAAAAGAATAATCAACTAAAGTTGTTAACTTATTGGCAATGATCTGATTTGCAGGATCTACCTCGAACATTTCCAGGTCACCCTGCTCTTGATGTAGATGGTAGAAATGCTTTGAGGCGTTTGCTTACCGCATATGCACGACACAATCCCACTGTTGGGTACTGTCAGGTAATTGGTTCGGGAACATGTTCTATGCTCAGGTAACTGCTAAGTTGTAAAGATACCATTACTGTAATTGGCTGTGAGATTTGAGGATGAAAATAGTAATTTTTTTCCCAACACTGACACTTTTTGTGATTATTGATACAATTATAAAGAGAATGTAATGCTCGTGAGTTTGATTTATGTATCTAGGAATAACATCTTACATATGTTTTTTTTTATAAGTTTACAAGTTTATTGCGAAGGGAGTAGTTTTGATGAATACATGATCTGGCCAATGTAGGCCTTATAGGCTATAGTATTAATTTGTGATCCACATAGAACTTTAGCCATATATTGACTTCTAAATGTCTAGATTATTAGTCACATTAAGTCTGCATATTACTGAGGGTTATGGATGTGACTTAGATGGAGCTGTAACTGAACCCCCTTCAATAATTCTGAGTGATTGTAATGCGTCAAATTAGCTTCTTGTGCTGCTCCTCTATAAACAATTTCAAATTTGTGTTTATTATTTTTTTTTTAAATTTAACCAATGTTATCAATTAGCCAACCCCACTTAGTGGGAAAAGACTTTGTTGTTGTTGTTGTAACCAATGTTATCAATTATTTTCTTTGTTTCACTTCTGACTGAATTTAATGCTTGTTGGACTTAATTTACATGCAGGCCATGAATTTTTTTGCCGGCTTATTACTACTTCTCATGCCTGAAGAAAATGCCTTTTGGTAAGATCTGAAACTTGATTCGCTGCTTATTAACTTCCACATAAGGATAATCACCTTTATTTGTCACTACTTGACTTAATTTTGGAGGCTTAGCAAGAAGAAAACAGAGATCAGAGTTTTCTTTTGAAAGGAATAACAATTTTCCTTGAAATTTAGAAGTTTCTGTTGCATATGATTACATTTGAAGTGATAAAGTTGTTTGGCTTTGTGTAATTACAAAATTGGAAAAACTTTCAGGGCTTTGATGGGACTCTTAGATGATTATTTTGATGGCTATTACTCAGAGGAAATGATAGAATCTCAGGTACATTAACGAAACTGAGAAACTATGTTGTTAATGTATAGCTGCAGATGGTTGGCATTTAAACATATTCTGATGATCTGTATTTTATCAGGTGGATCAACTTGTTTTTGAGGAGTTGGTGCATGAGAGATTTCCTAAATTGGGTTTGTATATTATTATGTACACAGTAAATGCTTCTCTTTGTATGATATATTTGTTGGACGATCACTTAATGTCACCTTTAATCACATTGCAGTCAACCATCTAGATTACCTGGGAGTGCAGGTGGCTTGGGTTACTGGACCATGGTTCCTTACCATTTTCATGAACATGCTTCCATGGGAAAGTGGTCAGGTTTTATATGTGTCTTTGTAATTAAAAGTAACATTTCTTTTATGGGTACTTCTTATAGCCTACCTCTAATATGATTGTTTTCTATTGACTTCAGTTCTTCGAGTCTGGGACGTTCTTCTTTTTGAGGGGAACCGTGTGATGCTATTCAGGACAGCACTTGCTTTGATGGAGTTATATGGTACTGGGTAAAACGAATTTATTTTTCCTTTTTTTATTTTTTATTTTTTTTCTAAACATGAATGTAGTACTATGTACTATGTGGCATGTAGGCTTCTCTGGTTTATGAAACTTAATTTGGCTCAGTTACGTGTAGGCCCTGCGCTAGTTACTACCAAGGATGCTGGAGATGCAGTTACTCTTCTGCAATCGCTGGCTGGCTCTACATTTGATAGCAGTCAACTGGTATTGACAGCTTGCATGGGTTACCAAAATGTAAATGAAACTAGATTACAAGAGTTGAGAAATAAACATCGGCCAGCTGTAATTGTCGCTATTGAGGAAAGATCCAAGGGACTTCGGGCTTGGAAAGATTCTCAGGGTCTAGCATCAAAGCTATATAATTTTAAGCAAGATCCTAAATCATTGATAATAGAGACAAAGAAAGCAGAACGAAATACACAGACAAATGGTGATTTATCTCGTTCAGAGTCTGGGTCCTCTAATGCAGATGAAATTCTAATTAGCCTGACTGGAAATGGGGAAGTAGATTCTGTTCCAGATCTTCATGAGCAGGTTGCTATTTTTTTTCAACCCCACCACACCCTCTTTACAATCTTCTTTTGTTTGGCAAAGTAGTGGAGTGATGCATTTTGTTCTGCCATTTTTCCAGCTTAATTGTTTGACCTTTGTGCTGCTGATATATACATCTTATGTCCATTGTATAGACCTGTGTACGGGTTGTCACTTAATCTGCATTAAATACAAAAGAGAAGAAGACATTCCTGCATAATTGTTGTGTTACTTTTGTATTTCGTATTTGGTCAAACTTCTTTTGGCTGTTTATTGAAATATTTTCCTCATAATCAAACTTTGAGATTTAAATTAGGTTCTTCCCGCAGGTCGTATGGTTGAAGGTTGAATTATGTAAGTTGCTGGAGGATAAAAGATCTGCTGAACTCAGGTTGATATTCCCTCGATGTTGTTAGTGGTTTTTGTTTGTAAAATCTACATTCACTAAACAGAATATTCCTTTTTGATATGTTGGATGCCAATATAACTCTCAATGTCCTCGATGCATTGGTTACATACTTTAAAAAATAGATCATTTTAATAGGTTGGAAGGAAAAATGCAATCCAAGAAATTTCAATAATAATTCAGCTTAATAATTATTTCATGGTAGGTATTAATCTTTACAATTCAAGGCCAACTAGGATTTGGGGGTCAAATACGACCATTCATTATAGTATGCGAGGCCAACCATGGTATGATAGTTCCTACAAACACCACTATGACCGTTCATTGTAGCCTTCTAGAGACCATCTGGGTAGAGTTGCGAGTTGAGCTATGTTGCCCTGCATTGTGAACAACAGGAGCCTATGGAGTTTTTTTTGAGTGAAAATGTCCTTAGTTGACATTGCCACTTTACCAGAAACTTCTTGGGAACATACTTGATTGCTTAGACATTTAAGTTTTCTTCTATGAACCTCCAGTTAATGTTAATTCTATTTACAGATCATTCCCAACATTATCCTGACCGCTGTTAAACGGAACAACTATTTGTGATTCCAAGGAATCCTGAAATATCACGAAGGAAACTAGCTTTCTAAGCTAGCGATAATCTTCTTAATTTGAAATATTTTCATTTCGTTAGATTTATTCCAAAATCTCTATGTTAATTACGCACCAACTGGCATCCACATTCACAAGAGTAAGAATTTTTAAACAGTTTGAACAACCATTACTAATGTTTCTAGGCCACTGTTTCTAATCTTCACACTATACTCTAGTAGCAACTATTAAATATAGTAAGAAATATGATTGTTCTTGAGCCAGTTATTATTATTCTGAAGAGACGTTGATATTCTGTGTCTTTCCAAACTTTTTCCAGAGCTGAGGAGTTGGAGACAGCATTGATGGAGATGGTCAAGCAAGATAATCGTCGGCAATTGAGTGCCAAGGTACATCCAGGAAACTTGTATACACATGTCAGCTTTGTTCAGTGAAAGAGATATGGTTTTGTATTTATGTTCTTTTGGGAATCTAGCTCATTCACTGTGGATCTTCATTTCTTGAAAGTGCACCTTTTTCTGTTTAGCTTTTCAATTTTCATTCCGTGATTGTTAGTTTGTAGTATCTTTACTTCCTGCTTGTACTATGCATGCTCGCTTTCCTTTTATCACTTTCATTTATCTCTATTCTGGTAGTTTTGAATTTTGATGCATGTGTGTAGATGTACTCTTGCAGTTTGTGTGTGGATGTTAATAGAACATGCTCGGACCCACTTTCCTTGGTGAATAATTTTAGATATGTTACTGCAACACTTGTTTATTACTTGGTACATCTAATATTAAGGCAACAAAGCATTTTAATTTTTCTTTTTTTTTTTTGTCGAACAAAGCATTTTAATTATGAGGATGAATTTGAGTGGCTAATATGATCTGAAACCAGGTCTTTTGCTTACTTATAGCATCAACTACACATCTCTGTTATTAGTGTGGAATTCCCATTTATTTGTCCTTGTACTTGAAAAGTTACTAGTAAAGATACTTCACACATTCTCTCTTGCTATGTCAGGTTGAGCAATTAGAGCAAGAGGTTGCTGAGCTTCGCCGAGCCCTTTCTGATAAGCAGGAACAGGAGGGTGTCATGCTCCAGGTCTTTTCTCGTCATCCTTTGTCCTTCAGAGTTCTTTTTTTTTCCATTCTGGTTCTGGGTTTGTGAGTATAATTGAAAGATCACTTGCTATCTTGCAGGTCTTAATGCGAGTAGAACAAGAGCAGAGACTAACAGAAGATGCCCGCAGATTTTCTGAGCAAGATGCAGAAGCACAGAGATATGCTGCTCAAGTACTTCAGGTTGCATAGATAAACCATATATGACTCGTTCTCTAATGTAATAATGAAAAACTATTATGTTAGAACCACATGTATGATTTTAGTTTACTAATTTAATGCATTTTGTTTTACCAAACTTTTCTCCGACTGCAGAGTGAAAAAATATCTGGTCAATATTTTTTGTTCCTATTTTATATGTTGTAAACACATTCTTGCAGGAGAAGTATGAAGAGGCTGCTGCTGCGCTTGCGGAAATGGAGAAGAGAGCTGTTATGGCAGAATCTATGTTGGAGGCTACTTTGCAATACCAATCTGGTCAAATTAAAACACAATCTCCACGGTAACAGTCTTTGCAGTCTTATTTATTCATTGTTGAAAGTTACTCAATCACCTTTTTTTATTCTTGGTTTCGTTCACGTCCACCTTGATTTAGTCCTTCCTTTATTTGCGGCGGAGATAATAAGAAAGTTTTTTTAACTTTCAGTAGTTGGAAATTGAAGTAAAAGATTGTTTTGCAGATCTGTATCTTCACCAGTACAAAGCAATCAAGATCTGACACAAGAAATTCCTGCTAGAAGGATTAGTTTGCTAGGTCGACCATTTGGCCTTGGCTGGCGCGACAGGAACAAGGTTAGTTCTTCTTGTACCCTTGAAACTAACTTTTGTGTGACAAAAACAGTAGGAGAAGACGATTGATAGGTCTTTGACTAAGATCACTGGTATCTTTCCATATTATGCGCGGTTAATATCACCTATTGAATGCACCAGGGAAAACCTGCTAACAGTGAGGAGCCAAATGATGGCAAGTCTACCGGTGAAGGACAGAGCCCCACTGCAGAAGCACAAGTAAAAGAGACGAATGGCATTAAAGCGGAAGATAAAGAATAGAGGTCAGAGCATAATCTGTACTGATATATCCGTATAGATATTCGCTGCCCGATAGTAATACTCAAATGTGCAAAGCCTTGGTAGTATGCTATTCTGTGTCCGTCGGTCCAGGGAGCTATAGTTTTGGTTTCCTTTTTCGTCTGTAATTTTTTGATAGACAACCAATTTTATCGATTCATTGTTTGATTGTTCTTTAAGTAGTGGTAATAATAATGTATGGAGAAGGAAGAAAATGTAAAAAAAAATATGGATATATGGTTTAGTGTATAATTTTTGTGTCGACGGCATCCTTGTATTGTATCTATGAATTTTCGATTTTAATCTCTCTCAATATGTTATTTAAACCCAACAATTTTATCTTCCGACCCAACGTTTTTTGGGTACGCTAACACCACACCAAGTCGAGTGATTTATCTCTTTGCTTTTGAGTTTGTTGAGTGGTTTTTTGATTGCCCGTAGAAACACTTCCACTCAAGGCTCAAAGCTTAGATGAGTGAAGGGAAAGTGATTTCCGCACTCTCCTTTTCGCCCGTGCACTTCTTTGTTTAGCCCTTGGATTTGATAAATAAATAAAAATCGAGGCATAGGAACAAAGCGAGGAGTACAGAAAGAGAGAACCGAAGCGAAAATCACTACCCGCGAAACTCACAAAATCTGTAAAACTTCCATCAAATAATTTGGATATATTTCTATGATTCTATAGGGAGGCCAGTTTATATATAGGCTCAAAAATCTCATTGCTCAATTGTACATCAAAGAATCTTGTATAAGTCGACTGAAAGAAAGGGGCGGAGGAGGAAGCAACGAAAAAAGGGAAAGGCGGGAGCGACCGCTGCACCTGCTACCGGAGTGAGCAAAATTCCGATAAACAGGCACCATTACATTTACAGCCAACAAATTACTGAGCTCCAAACAACTGACTTTTGAATCAAAACTAAAACCCCATTATGGAAAGGGAAAAAAAAACCCGAAAGCAACGTGATGCCTATAGTCGTGACAACAATCTCGCTCTCATCACAAGCTTCCGAAGATGAAACTGTATCAAATAAGTCTTCCCTTATGAAGTTAAAACTTCCCTCCTAGACCTAGGAGTGGACGATGCGGTGCTAGAGCTGTGTGATTGCCGTGCTTCAGGATCATACTTTTGGGAAGCAAGGTAATTAAGGGCTGTGACCACATCTGCTATGACAGGTCGCATATTAGGGTGTTCCTGGACACACATTGCAGCAACGGCAAGAGCCTGATACATTCCCCTCACCGGATACTGACCTTGGAGCATTGGATCAGCAATCTGCCAAAATTTCCTCCGATCTCTAAACAAGGGGCGGGCCTGCGACAAAGATTTTATGAGCAGAAAGTTCACTAGAGTCGAGACTGCCATTTAGCAAGAAATAGCTTGTCCTTCCTATTGTTGATTTCACTCGTAAAATAGGGCAGTTGTTACTTGCAAGTATTACCTCATACCAAACTCATTTGAGTGTTTCGAGCAATCCTCGTACATTTCTATATAAGCAGAGAATAAAATGTACCAAGGCAAAGAAGAAGACACAACTCTCTTACCCATGTGACCAAATTGTGTTCCCCGGCAGCCCTGGAATTGTCAATTGCCTTTCTTCCGGTAATGATTTCCAGAAGAACAACCCCGAAGCTGTATACATCTGATTTCAATGTGAGCTGACCAGTCATTGCATATTCAGGGGCACAATATCCATAGGTTCCCATCACCCTAGTGGAAACATGAGTATTATCTCCCACAGGACCCAACTTTGCCAAGCCAAAATCTGATAGCTTAGGATGGTACCCTTCGCCAAGTAAAATGTTTGAGCATTTAAGATCACGATAAATAACAGGAGGGTTTGCTTTGTCGTGCAAATGCTCCAAGCCTTTTGCAGCACCAGCAGCTATTGTCATTCTCGTGTTCCAGTCAAGATGTTTTCCATCTGGCGGTAGATCTGGCATATGGCGATGGATAAAAGTGATCAACAACGTTAAAAGATACCGAATAGAAGGTAGACAGAAAAAGAAAATTGGTGCTTAAGCACCGCACAATATGCTCTCTGATACATTGAACATGCCACGACATGGTAATAACTTGTGAGCCTGCAAGATTTCTATTTCTTAAATAGACCTAAAAATGTCAAATTGTACTGATTTCTATAGCATTGTATTGTGTCTATTGCAACATCCAGTTATGTCATGTCCTCATCCATTTATCAATAAGTACAGAAAGAGAAAGACCTCAAGACTTAAAATTATGAACTTCGGGCAAAGAAATAATGGCATCTAATGCTGCTACTGTTGTATATACCGTGCAGATGGTCTTCCAAAGATCCCAATGGCATGTACTCATATACCAAAAGCCTCTGATCCCCATCAGCACAATAGCCTACTAAGTTCACAAGATTGGGATGGTGAAGTAGGCTCAACATTAATACTTCGACGAGGAATTCCCTGTTCCCTTGAAGCCCATTGGAATCAAGTTGCTTTATGGCCACTACCTACACCAAAAGCAACGAGGTTCAGCTCTTACCACAAGCCAAGTATGTGAAATCAAAGATACAACAACAAACGAACTTTTAAGACACACAGAAAAAATCACAATGACAGTAGATACAAGTACACCCCTGCAATGATAGAAGTGAATTGAATCTTATTAAATTGGAGACCACCCCAGATTTAGGCTTAGCACCACACGTAAAATTTTCCGGTTTTACATTAAATGATAATCTTTCACCAAACAATATAGATTCAGTCATCTTTTGCAACATTCTATTTTATCAAAGCATAAATATGGAAGTACATAGATGGAATAAGTTTTAATTTCTAAGACTTAAAATTTACAATACAAGAAAGAAATACAGTTTAGGTGAGGTTGAGAATGGGAAACGAAAGGCATAAAGAATTTTGAAAAGGAAAAACAGGTAGTTCAATTTTTCATGGAGTTGATGGTCAAAGCTTTGGAAAGAACCTGATTCGTGCTCTCCAAGCGCCCCTTATATACTTGACCAAAACCTCCTTCACCTAAAATACAATCTGCTCGAAAGTTCTTTGTTGCCACTGCCAATTCTCGAAATGTAAATGTATGTGCTGCAATGTGACCAGAGCCTCCATCCTTAGAACCCTCCTTTACTGACAGTCCTGAATTTGCCTTCAGTTGTTCTAAGTAAAAGAACAAATGGGAAAGCTATATAAACAACGATACATAGACAGTTTACTGTGTAATAAAATTCGAACGAAACTTCGATTGCATAATAATCCAAAAACTTCGATTTGATTAAACAAAATGGTTTGGCGCAAAAACAAGCGCAATGGCGTTTTAGGACTCATACAGCATAAGGCTTTGTTGTTCTTCTTGTTGTTGATTAAACAAAATGATTACCAACAGTAGAAAACCCAGTGCAGTAAAGAACACAACTTTGGAATAAAAAATTGAAACTAACTCTTACCCAATAACAGTGAACGCTAAATACAAAAGTAAATCAAACCCAGAATGCCAAATACCACATGACAACAAACCTACATTGTTCCCAACAATGTCAACATTCAAAAGGGATCGCATACATTAAGATTCAACCAATTACAAACATGGGATTCCTGCATTCATCAACAGTAAATCAATGCGGTAAAAAAAATGCACACAATTGGTTCACAAAGCTCAAATCTTCAAACATCTAAACAGTAAAAAATTCTTAAAAAATGGTATCTTCAAAATGTTTCCAGAAATGTTACCTGAAATTGATGAGATCTGATCTTCTGGCTTGTTCTTCTTGATCTTCTTCTTATTTGCAGCTTTTCTGCTTAACTCGCCGGAACACAGGAACCAACTCATGGCTTCTCTTCTACCTCTTAGTGATTTTTTACCTTTGTGTTGCTTGAGAGGCAGAGTTGGTTAAATTCTGACAGACCCTGTTCATTCCCACTATATACTTTTCATTCTTGAAAACCCTTTTTTTGCAATGGTGTCCTTATAGTCTTTTGAAATTTGTATGGTGTCCCACAGAGTCTCTGTATTTCCATTGTTTTACTTTGACTCAGCTCAAGTGATCACTTTGCTCCAAAACTTGATGACACTTGACAACCATGAAAGATTACAATTATAATTCTAATGCGATCCACTGGCAAACTAAATTAGTGATTTATATATTTTTTTAAATGATGAAATATAATTAAATTTATTTGAAATGTGGAGGGATTTGGATTTGGGTGTATAATTACGTATACGCCTGCAATTAAATTAACAATTTAAACGGTTGTCTTAAAAAAAATGGCTTCACAATCTTATATACAACAATACATTTATGGTGTTCTGGAATAAGTTAGTATTGAATTCGTCATTTACGATATTTGAACTTAAAATTTAGAACTCACAAGTGAAAAAAAATACCATTAAATCTTAATACTTAGTAGTTAACACCTCATGATTAAATATAAAAAAAAACCCAATAATTGGCTTTCACTTGAGAGGAAAAAAAAATAGAAGTACAAAGGACAGCTAGATATGAATGGTAATATACTATTAAATAAAAAATACGGCCAATTTTTTAAAACAAAATTAGAAAAAATGCATAATAATTTCAGTTTCAAAAACATCATTTTCAACATGACTTTAGCGGCAGGACCAATGCTTTGGAAGAGCAATTTTTAAGTTCAAACATGTCGTAATTTGAAATGAATAATACTTAATCAAATTTACCTGTTAATTATAATTTGTATATATGTATTTTTATAAAAATTAGTAAGAAAAGGTGAAAATTATCGTCTTATGTTTTGTACAAGGGTAATGTTAGGGAGACAATCAATTTGAACTATATTTGTAAATCATATGACGCAAGTAGTGATAATTAAATTATTACTTAAGTGTTAATTAACTTGTTTATTTTTTATTGGTTATATATTGTCAGTTGCTCTTTGGACCATAAGATGGTGTTGGCTATCTAGGCAGCCGGTGAGCCCAACTATTTACCCACTTTTTTCATCATGATTCATAATTTGAATAATATAAAATTTGATATGTTAAGGATCGATGCTATTTGTAGATGTAAATTAAATTAGTTGGTTACTGAATTAGAGTATAAAGTTATTATTTAATTAGAATTTAGATTCCTATAACGTAAATTTGAGTAATTTTTCTTGAATCAGTGTAAAAAGATGAATAAATTATAAATTTGTAATTGAAGTAGTAACGTAAGCAAAGAAAAATTGAGATAAGTTAAGCAAACAATTGTGACACGCAATTTTTAGCTACTCTTGAAAATGAATGTTCATACGTGGCCTTGAATATAATCACATTGGCTAAATAAGATATTTTTCGGATTAACTTTTTATTTTTATATTTATTTACTATTTCTCTTTCATAAATGATAGGTTTATTTATTTTTTGCTAAAAAAAGCGCGGGTGAAATGGCTGGTCACTGTTTGAGAAGGCCCAAAACCGTTTAAATCACAAATTCAGAAACCCTAAACCCTAAAAGCTCAGTGCTTTAAAAGAAGAGGAAGAAGACGAAGATGGAGCAAGGAGGAGGCTTATTGGACGAAGCGCTAGGAAATCTCAGTCGCCGCGTTGTGCTCCTCGAAGACTGCGTCGACACCAGCGCCGCTTTCGTCCTCCACCACATTCTCAAGCGCTCTCTCTCTCAGCCTCACCACTCCACCTCCAACGCCGTCGTTTTTGTCGCCTTCGCCCACCCCTTCTCTCACTACGATCGCATCCTCCGAAGACTCGTAACTCTCTCTCTCTCTCTCTGCATAAAGAATTAAGCTTAATTTTTATTTTTAATTAGTAGTTCATAGTATCATGTTTAGCTGCTAATATCTGTGTTCATTTACTCTCTTTTTTGGTTAAGATTGATTAGTAATTGTTAAATTATTTTCCATTACATAATAAAAATGGGGTTTGTGAATTTCGGATGTGTTTTTTGATACAGGGTTGCAATTTGGCTGCACAGAGGGACAATGATAGATTCTTTTTTCTTGACATGCTTATGGACTGCCCAGGTGAGAAAATCAGGTATAAAATGGTTTTTCTAAGTTTGCCGGCTCAGCCCGGCTTACTCTTAATTACTAATTAATTTTCCACCCAATGCAATCCCCGACATGTTCTTATCGATCTACATGTCCTGAGTAGCTAAAATTTAGTTAAATGATCCTCGTCTAAGAGACCTGCGGGTACATAAAAATCTTCTTTAGGTTGCTGTATCAATTTAGTTTGAAACAATGTAGGATTTAATGCAGGACTGATGTTAACCATGGTTCCATTTTCGGTTAATAAAGGTTTTGTTAAGAGAAAAGTGTAAGAATGTTAGTATTGGTTATCAGAAATTGCTGAATTATCAGGTTTCCTTGTATCATTGAATTCATGACGAGAAAATCATTTCATTCGATTGTGATGCAGACGAAGGAAAAAACAGTGATTGTGGACTAATTGCTTTGTATGGGAAAATCCAAAAGATTATAAGTGCCTTAGCTCAAGAGAACATCTGTGTCACTATTATGATTGACGATATTTCCCTCATGGAGGTGGCTGCTAAGGGATCTACAAATCTTGTGCTAGACTTTCTGCATTACTGCCACACTTTAATATCAGAATTCGTAAGGCATTGGCTGCAACCGTCTCAGTTTCTTAGCTTTTCATGCTTCCACTCCTTTTGTTCCGTTATTTATGTTATTTCCCTTTTCTTGTCTCAGGGATGTTCCTTAGTCATGCTCAATCACAAGGATATCTATTCAAGCACGGCAAAGCCTACCCTTATTTTACAGATGGAGTATCTAGCAGACATTCTGATAACGGCAGAACCGTTGGCCACTGGTTTAGCCTCAGATGTGCACGGGCAGGTATTTGCTAGAACAAATATTAAGTCGCTCTTCATAGGGAGTTCTAGGAATTATATCCTGTCACATCATTCTTGTATGGTCCCCTCTTCTCATTTGTGGTTGCTTGCTTGGGTCTTTGGTTGTTCTAAAAACAGATAATTTGCTTAGTTTTTGTTAACCATGTTGTGCTCATATATATGATAGTTGCTTGTGTCATGGTCCTTTTTGTTGAGATCCTTGTTCTCTGATCTTCACAAACCGGTGTTAACAATTGAAAAATTGTGAGAACTATTTCCGTTTGTATTGCTTGCTACCTTGCTGCTTGTGATTTGCTAGTTATGGCTGTAGTCTTCTATTACTTCACAAAAGGTTCATCCTAATAGTTATAGATAATACCTACACTGCTGCACGGATACAGGAGTTATGACCTTGATTGTTGTACTTGGTTGCAGTTGACAGTTCAGAACAGGGGGATTTATGATGGGTATGAGGGATCGAGAAACAAAGTGTCGAATTTCCAATTCAAAGCAAAGGAAAATAGTGTCGAATATTTCTATCCCGGTAGCAGGACTTGAGGACCGTATATGCTTTGAGGAATTTCAAATTAGGGGTGGGTGAATATAGCAATTGGGGTTGTACTACTGTGGAGACTCTTGTAGGGACATGAATGCTGTATTTCTAATTTCAGAATGGAAATGCTAGATTTCTTCTAAATTTTTGTTTGCATCTTAACTTGTACTGAAACCGAAATAAAAAGGTAGTGAATGTGACTCTTATCGTTAATTAGCACATGCTTAGATACTGTCTCTACCCAACTTCTTTGAGGATTTGCACATTGTTTTGCTTTGCATTGTTGGTGAATGATAGTGAGGCTGTTTGACTGACAATGTCAATAGTCAGTAGTGCGTGCCACCATCAGAGCCATCCAATGTGTTTCTCTGGGCATGTTTGGAAGTGCTTTTGGAATAGTAAAGAAGTGCTTTTCTAGAATCTCAAGAATCAAATGAATCTGCTTCTCTCTTATCAGGAACCAATTGTAACTGAAGGACAGTCGGATTCCGTATGCAATAAGGTTTTCTTTCCCAACATTCCTCTTTTTCATAAACAAATATAATTGCTATGTGATTTGAATTTACCTTCTAATTTTCTATGTGATTTGAATTTACCTTCTAATTTTGTGGAGATATCAGACGTGTTTGTCCCTCCCTATATCACGTATTAAAAGGAGACGTGATTAAAAGAGAAACGTGCCCATTTCTTGCTGAAATATCCCGAACTATTATAATTTGTTTTAAAATCTTTTAAAATTCTAGTTTGACTACCCACCTAGTTCACTATTTTGAGAAATGAGGATAATTGTAAATGAAATTCTGTTGCATTTTTTATTTGTGAGGTTTCTTGATTCTCATATAAGAATTCAAAGTTAATGTTTTTCGTTTGCAAATTTGGATTTTGCATGTAAATTTTCTGCATAATCTTCCTCTTCTCTCATGCTTACTTGGATCAGGGATGGAAGGGAGAAGGATTAAGGATATTTTGGATAGAAAAAGCGGAATCCCATATCGAAATTTTCTTGCAAAATCCAAATATTAGGGAGATTATATTCACACCCCAAATTACTTTTCTCACACATTTTTAATTTTTTAATATTTTTATTTTTCTATCAAGTCTTAGTGGTGTGTAGTGTGGGAGAAATAATTTGAGGTGTATGAATATAATCTCTTATTATCTATTATTTAGTAATATGATTTCGGAAAAATCATGAGTATTATTCTCTATTTTAGGTGGGTCCACGTGTATTTTTAATTCCCAAAGGTTGGTAAACACATTTGGAATGATCGTAATTTTCATTCGTTATTTTACTCATTTTACCTTTAAGTAAACATGCCATAAAAGACAAAAGACACGTTAACCTTTGTATGGTTGACGGTGGAGATTAACGGCGATGGGTGAGCTTGAAGTCGAACTCATCAAGTGCTCGACAACCAACAAACTCGAGTCAAATGGGGAAGAAACATGAAATAAATGTATGGAGGGAAATGGAAACCTATGTCATTTTCATGATGAATTTTGCGGAACTATTCAAACGAATTCTTCCAACGAACAATTTTAGTTCACTCTAATATCTCAAATCACAATGTAGTCGGTGATGGATTGATAAATTCATATTCTCAGGCATTTTTACTGTGATTATACTACAAACTATCAAATTTATATATGCTTTTCATTCCGTTGAAGTAAAACCATGAAAAATGCATGAAGCTGCAAATTCATATATTTCTACTTTCTTACCACAAAATCATGAGCATTGTGTTTTGGACTCGAATGATTAGTTTGATCGCGATTTTAAATTTTTAATGAATTAGAGTTCGTTATGCGTTAATTATTAATTGTTTATTTATTTCCACTGCATAAGCAAAAATGGGATTTATGAATTTTAGATGTGTTTTCGAAACAGGTTTGCAATTTGGCTTCGAATATATGTTCAACACCGCAGGATTCATTTGGAAGTATTTTTTAAAATCTGAAAATGTTTTAAAAACCAATCATTGATAAAAATCCAAGTGAATCATGGAAAAACATTTTATGTGCTTCATATAACAAACACATATTTGGTGTTTCTTCAAAAAAAAAAAAAAAAAACTATTTTTAGCCCAAAATTAATTTCACCAAAAGTTGTTTTAGTCATTAAAAGAACATTTTCAAACGAGTGTAATTCTTGACATGCTTCTTCCTTCCTTGCATATTTAGGTTGACAATGTTGAACATGTATACGTACAAGGGTCCTATAACAACTCAAGATAACTATTACAAGTCACATACATCACGTGAGATAATTACAAGAACAAATACAAGTTATCAACCGAAGAAAGCTGAGAAATAAATAATAATAATAATAATAATAATAATAATCTCTATATATAAAACCAACAGTGGAGTGAACACTATTTTTTTTGGGATCACAGGCTTTACAAAAAAATAAGTGGACATAAATGCCGCCCTCCAAACAAAAAAACAATCTCTATATATAAAGCCAGCAATTAAGTGAACAATGTTTTTTTTCATCACAGGCTTCACCAAAAAATAAGTGGAAAGAAATACCCCCAAACAAAAAAAAATTCAAAAGCAGCCCAAAATAATGCATCAAATGTGATAGGGGTATTTTTGTCATATAAACAGTGTTTTTAATATTTCACTATTCAGTGTACAATGATTAGGGCTGGTTCGGTATGGTATCCCGTCTTGAAAATGGGATTCCGAATCTCAAACCGATCTTTTTTGGGATGAAAATCCGAATCCCGATCCCAAACTGATCCTTAGGTAATATCGAATTTCGGGATTCCCGAAATAAATTCGGGATTTCGGTATGGTTTTGGGATTTCAGTAGGGTAGAAATTTGGCTTCTTGTTAATGGAACAAGCTGATAAATTCAATTTAAACTTGCAGATCAAGCATGCAAAGCAGAAAAGAAATTGAAAGAAAAGAAATCGAACATGCAAAGCAAAATCGACCATGGAAATCCATAAATCCAAATCAACCAAATCCACATAAAATTAATCTAGAAATCCCCAGAAAATTAATCAAGAAATCCAAATGCAAATCGAAACAATCAAAAACTCTAAATCGTAAATCCGTAATTTGTAAATCCACATTCGAACCCTAATTCAGAGAAAGCTTTAGAGAGGATAGGGAAGGAGATGGGTCGATACTAGAGACGAGAAAGCTTTGAAGATTTGAGAGAGCTTTTGGCAGTAGTAGCTCCTTCCTCTCTTTGCTTCTCAACACGAAGAGTGCTGCTCCATCATCTTTCTGCTCCTTCCTCCTTTTGTTAGTGGGAGCCAAAAGGCTTCTTCTTTTGAGTTGGGAAGTGGGAACCGAAAGCCAATTGAATTTTGTGCCTTTACTTTTCTTTCTTTTTTTAGTATTATTTTGTGCCTTTTGTTAGTGGGAGCCAAAAGGCTTCTTCTTTTGAGTTGGGAAGTGGGAACCGAAAGCCAATTGAATTTTGTGCCTTTACTTTTCTTTCTTTTTTTAGTATTATTTTGTGCCTTCTGTTAGTGGGAGCCAAAAGGCTCTGCTTTTTGAGTTGGGAAGTGGGAACCGAAACCCAAAAGTCAATAGCAAACCGAATACTTCGGTATTTTTAGGGATTACCGAACAAATGGAATTTGGAAACCAATCCCATACCGAAAATTTCGGTATTTTTCAGGATGGTTTTGGTTTGGGATTTTTCTGTTTGGGTTCGAGACTTTTTCGGTTTGGTTTGGGATTTTCGAAATTTTTTTCCAGCCCTACCAGTGATAAACAATGTTTTTAATATTTTACTATTCAATGTACAATGACGAACAATGTTTCTAATATTTAAATTTTTCCTATACAGTTGTTTTTATTTTTTATTTTTTTAATTTTAAATTAGTACCTTACAATGGGCTAGCAATAATGTGATTCAATCGGTTGTTTATTAAATATTATTTTCTCGATTTTTAAACACATTCAAAACATTTTAACAGACGCGCAGTGCCGGTTATAAAAAAATGTCTTTCGCACGTGCATAATAATGTGATTCAATTAGTTGTCAAATGATTGTTTTTTTTTTTGAACAAATAATATTATCTACGCTAAGGGGGAGGGGTGAGCTTGGCCTTACAATGAGCTAGCAATAATGTGATTCAATCAGTTGGGCTAGCAATAATATGATTCAATCAGTTGTTTATTAAATATTATTTTCTCTATTTTTAAATACGTTCAAAACATCTTAAGAGACGCGTAGTGCCAGTTATAAAAAAAGTCTTTGCACACGCATAATAATGTAATTCAATTAGTTGTCAAATGATTTTTTTTTCTTTCAAACAAACGATATTATCTACATTAAGGGGGAGGGGTGGGCTTAGCCTCACAATGAGCTATCAATAATGTGATTCATTTAATTGTTTATTAAATATTATTTTCTCTATTTTTAAACACGTTCAAAACATCTTAAAAGCTGCGTAGTGCCATTTATAAAAATAAAAAAAAATAAAAAAGCCTTTCGCACGAGCATAATAATATGATTCAATTAGTTAGCAAATGATTGTTTTTTTTCCCCCGAACAAACGATAACACTAAGAGGGAGAGAGTGGGCTTAGCCTTACATTGGGTTAGCAATAACGTGATTCAATCAGTTGTTCATTAAATATTATTTTCTCTATTTTTAAACACGTTCAAAATATCTTAAGAGCTGCGTATTGCTTATGATAAAAAAAATCTTTCACATATGCATAATAATTCAAAAAATATATGTTGCACGAAGGCTAATAATAACAAACTAGAATATAACAAATCAAAACCTAAAAGTGAGTGGTGCAATAGAACTCAAACCATGAAACACTAATCTCATAGAGCTCTAATTTAGACGTTTATTTTTACCATATAATAAAATATTGGGACACTTTGGATGTGGTCCCTAACTACCAGTATTCTTTGATTGAAACCTTTGTGGTTTTTAGTTTTTGATCGAAGTCCTTGACATTAATGTAATAATGTATTTCTATGTAGGTGTTTGGGCCCAAAATAATAGTTTGGGCCGAGTATAGAATCATTCTCGGCCCGGAAGGCCTTGCGACAAGAATGCCATGGATCGTTCATCACATGGGCCTCCAAACCTAGGTCGACTAGGTCATAACACAAGACAAGTCGAGTCTTAGTGCAATAGGGAGTCTCGGTAGGATTAATAACCCGGAAGCGAATCCGGCTTGGTTAAGGACTAGGTTCACAATCCTAGTGAAAATAGGACTGGTCGAGTTGGTGCTGATCAGGAGAAGAAGACCTAGTATGAGTAGGGTTTTAACTCGACCTTGGGGGGAGCCGTTGCTATAAATAGAAGAGGCTGTGCATCATTCAAAGCCCTACAATTCAACACAAAACTGCCTTGCGTAAGCTTTCTCAACAACTTTGAGATTTTTTCTTTTCTTTTCTCGCTGACACATCTTCCGTTGGCATCAACAGCACTGTGGAAGCAACCGGTGATATCTTAAATCGGCATAGATAGCTCTGTCATCGTAGAATCAGTCGGTCTCGCAGTATCTTCCGTTGGCATCAACAACATTGCGGCGAGGACGGTTGGTTACCTATCCAAGTCTCGGTTGAGAAGGATTTTCGGATCCTGATTGATTGAGGTCATCTCATTAGCCTCCTCGGCGAAGTGAGGTGTTACAATATATCGAGCTCGGCGCATTGCACGCCGAGTTATTTTATGATTGGATATTCCCAAGTGGGATTTAGAGTTCGGCATTCGGACGGCCGAACCACGTTCACCATTAAAACTTATATTCGCTTTGAGTATTTGTGCCCTTACACTTTGGTGTCGATTCGGCGTGAGTTTACTCTGACGAATAACATCACTGTGACTGAATCCGACGACGACGACTCGTGAACTTCGTAAGAATAGTAACCTTGTCTTCAGGTTCGAGAACCCAAGAGGCCGAGATGCGTTCCTTCCTCAGTCGCAATCGCAAGACGCAGGAGTCAGACGCGCACCCAACGCAACATCAACAAATTTACTCCTCGGCCGACGAGTTGGCACGCCCGCATTCACCGAAGGACGTAGTTAGCTTATAGATTACTCGGCCTGTGCACCACGTAGGCTTGGTAGTTTCTAGGGTCAACAGTAGGTTTTTATATTTTTAAATTAAAAATGAAATTTGTAATTATTTATATTAATGAGATTTTAAATAAAACCCATAATTATGAGATTAAAAAGATTAAAGATGAATTATACGTTCCAATATATTTTGTACATACACACGCACAAGGGTACGTTCATCAAAACTAACCAAAAAATTATTGTATCAAAACATGGGTACATTTTTCAAAAACACAAAAAAAAAGAAAAAGATATTAGGCTTAATAACATTATTAAATTTCTTCTATTAAACTTGACATAGATACATTCTTGAATCAATGAAATAAAATGTACCCATATAAGTTTAAAAAATGGAATTTTAATGAAACGCCCCTGGTACTGTTCACTTTTAACGAAAATGACATTTTTACTCTAAAAAGTCACTCCTGATACTATTCACTTACAATACCTTTTTGTCATTTTGATTAAAATTCAAAGTTTTCAAGCCATTTTCATTAGTTTTCCTTTTAAAAAATGGATTAGAGAAAATATTGAATGAAATTTTATATAGAAAATGGGTACATTTTATATTAAAAAGGTACATTTTTAACAAATTGGTATATTTAAGAATGGATACATATAAGATTAAAAAATAAAAATAAATTTATAAAAAATTTATGGGTACAAACTTATTCTAATTTTATTTTTTATATTTGGGAAATGTTTGAATTGAAAATTAATTAGGAGTGATTAAGGGTGTGAGTATAAAAACTCTAAATCAATTACTAATTTTTTTTTATAAAAACTATGTAACTTACATATAATTCATTAATATATTAATGTTAGGGACTTTGATCAAAATCTAAAAACTGATAAGGTCTTAGTCAATAAACATTAGAAACTAGGGACTGGATACTAATTTTGCACCATGATTTTATGGTAAAAAAGTTAACAATGTTGAATATATATAAGTTGCAACATAAAAAGAATTGTAATTACTGATTAGTCTCTAATATAATGTGACTTGTAATAGTGATCGGATAATTCAAGAGGTTAAGAGTACTCAATTTTTGAGGTTCACATTTACAAAGAATAACTTCCATTAGAGGGGGATAATGTGGTCCAAATTCACCTTTGGCGATAATTGAATGTAAGACATCTCATTTACAAGTGGAGAGGAATATCACTAAATCATAGTACTAAATGGTAGGGCTATCCATTTAGTTAAGTTTTTGTTTTTTTTAATAAACAATATATTTATACTAAGGGAAGAGTGTGGGCTTAGCCCTCACAAAGGACTAGCAATAATGTGGTTCAAATTCGCATTTGGCGAGAATCGAACCTAAGACCTTTAACTTACAAATAAAAAGAAATACCACTAGACTGTAGTAAATAGTTTGTTTCGGCTTGTTTAACTAAATATGAAGTCTTGAAATTTGGAAAGACGATAACAATGCAGCTGCAGACACAATACTTGTTCACCAAGTCATATAGAAGTTAGGCCGTAGGTGGCCAACGAGCCATATTTTGTGCTTCATATCAGATTCTTTGGTCCGGATGGGCCACAACCAAGATTTGATAGGGTATGGGAACCACCGGACGAGTGAACGAGACTACAATATGCAAGGCAAGTCGTCCATGGTATTTTTGTGAGTGAATCATAAAGGTGAAATGATCCAAGGGTTACGTGAGGGGAGGCTACGCTATTTAACGGTCAAGACATACAACATATCTCTCTTATAAAGCGGGTATTATTTTGTTATTATTTTTTTAAATTTTTTTACAGATGGTACCGTAAGAGAGATTGTCGTCAGGAAGTTAAACTTAGACCTGATATAGTGAAGAGAATGATCATTACCAACTAAACCAATCACCTCATTTTTTCTTCTGCCCAACGATAATTTACGAGGGTAAACGCAGCTGACACAGTTTTAATGAGTCAGTCTTTCAATTGCTTGACGGAATGGAAGTTAGTCCGCCGAACCATTTCTCTCCCTCAAATTCAAGTGTTCGTTACCTCTCTCCCCTTTCTCTTTCATTTGTGATTTATTTTTGCATTAAAATAGATTCTAATTAACTTTGTACATGCAATTAATCTTGTCTTCTGTGTGATCAGTGGTTAACGTTATTGATGATTTGACCGGTCATTTCGCCACCACCTTCCCCTCCGTCAATAAGATAGAAGAGTAGCCCAACACCGACGGCGCCAGGGATGTGTGCGTACTGTGCGGGTGCTGAGTCTGCTGATAGAGAGGGTGGCCGGAGTGGGAGTAGGGTGGTTGTGAGACTGGAGTAAGGTATTATTATTATTTTTTAAACTATTTTAATCAAATATAACAGTATTGAAGTTGTAGAGGTGGCACATTTTAGGATACATAAGGTTTGTAGCCCGATCCCTCCTTCCCGGCCTCTACCAACCTCCCCTCCCGTCCCCTTACTTCTCTCCCACCATTTTAGGTGCAGTCCTTCATGGATCTATGCCCCATATCTTGACCCGGGCCTGTTAAAATTAAAGTGGTTTTCCTAGAATGACTTCTCACATACCCAACAACTTATATTAATTCCTTAATTGTGGCTGTCTTGGGAATCCGCATGTTTTCATGGTGCAGTGGCACTCCTTTATGTTTTGGTGTTCCTTCTAGACAATAGTGTTCAATTGCATTGATAACTAGCTGCTGCTTATCCTTTTGAGTTAGTTTTTCATCTTTCCTTTAGATTGTATTGTTCCTGCTCTTGGTGAGAGTGTTGTAACTTGTAAGCTTATTTCCTTGTTAGTGAAAGTTGATTCATCTTCGTTGAGTTCCATTCTTTCTCTTTACTGTTGGTTTAAGTCTTGGGCTAGTGTGGAGTTTGCACTAACTGAGAACCAATACTCTGGAGTTTGGAATATTGTCTTTCTCTACAGGGCCATGCCCTTTCAAGATTTTCTTTGATTTGGCGCTTGTATTCTTGGTATGGGTTTTAGCTCTGTGCTGCAGGTGGGTTGGATCCCGTTCGCCAACTCGGTTCCATGGTGGTGTCACCTTCCCCGATGGCTTCGGTGGATGCACTAACTGTGCTCCTGGCAGCTGCTCTTGTGGTCTTCGGTGTGTGGAAGCCGCATTCCCACTGGCAGGAGGTGTCGGATTGTGGTTCCCTTCTTGGTTCTTTCCTTTTGTTCGCTTCGGGCGAGTTTTATTTAATTTAGTTTATTTTAGTTTTCTTAGGGGTGGTTTGGGAGTGAGGTGCTTAAAAAAAAACACCCATGAAAAAAAGCTGTAAGGGTTTTAGGTGTTTGGTAAACTAAAAAAAAGGGCTTATATTGGAAGCTGCTATGAGAATAAGCTGAAATAAAAGGAAAAAGCTGAAGCAGCTATTTGTAGCTTTGGAAAACTGGTTTTTTTTCAAAGCACATGGAGCTACAATGCTCCTTTAATGAAAAGACCTACTATCAGACTGCTTTTTTTTTCCCAAAAGCACTTTTACAAAAAAGTTTACCAAACACTCTACTGATTTATTTCACAGCCGCTTATTCTCACAGCACAGCTGCTTATTCTCACAGCAGTTTTTTTTTTCAAAGCACAGCAATACCAAACCAGCCCTTAGTTTAGTCCTGGTCTTTCAGGAAAATTGCTCTCTAGGGTTCCTAGGTCTTCTTAGGTTTCACTAGGAGAGAGTCTGCACAATGTTCGTATATATACGGCGATTTGCGTCGAGTTACCTTGATCTTGTGTTCATAGTTCTACGGGCATAGGTAAGTGGCTGTTTGGTCCAACTAATCCACTTTGTTGGAGACATTTTCAGCTGATGGTTCAGGCTGGTTTCGCAGCGTGTGGAAGTCATGGTCGCATGCTTTGCCACACGGTTGACGCTCACTGCACAACAATGGTTGAATGCTAACAAGTTTGTGGGCGGAAGATCCCCTGATTTGCTTAGGGATATTTTGTAATTTGTTTATGTATTGACATTTGAGAATAGGTCATTTCATCTTGCGGGACACTCTTTTTCCTTCGACCGAGTTGAAAGCTCTAGCAAGGTTTTATTGAGGCCCACTGTGCACACCATCCTCAGTTTGTTCTCAAATTGTACTTGTTATGTGTTGTTTGAAATGAATATCGAATATCGTCTTTCTCTAAAAAATAGTGAGGCTGGAATCCGGATCCTTTTGTGAGGATTAGAGGATCCGTCAATCTTGTCCGTTTATTGTATATTGTGCAGTAAAAAATTATTTTAAATATTTTTATTTATAATTAATCACAAACAGTACTTGACAAAAACTGACCGTATGATATACGATTGACAGTCACGATTACAGATCTTCAATATCCTCACCAAAAGGATCCGGAGAAGATCCTGTTGGGTGAGGCTGACCTGATGATGTTAGGGCACCCAATTTGCTTTTTCATAATTCATATTGTAGAGCGGCTCTCTAGGCTTGCCGCTGGACCATATGAATTACGAGTGCAAAGTGCAATCTCTGTTCTGTTTGAATGTATGAGGTTTTCATCGTTTGATTCGATGACCATATATAAATCCATTCAGTAATAATCGCAAAAGAAATTGTTCGAGTCAAAATCAATAAACATAAATCCATGCGTGTTTTGTTGTCCCCGCGCAGTAAATCTAGTCTTTAAATATATCAGTTCTATATACTTTTGAATACCGAATGTTGTATGCCCATATCCTGCATCAAAGAAACAGATGCTCCATCCGGTATGCATAGCTATAGTGCTGTTCTCATGTACAAAACCACTAGTCAGCTTAGCTATCTGTGTCGTTGCCTTTGTTTTCTTTTACCACCTGTCGAACAAACTGTCCACGAACACGCGGCCTTTGTTCCGCCAGTTTTTTCCTGCTCTGGTATCTCACCTGAAAAGGGTGAAGATTTTCTGCTAAATACTCAACTGAATTAACCATACAGGTAAGAATTACATATGACAAAACTGAAAACTCAAAACACAACTAGAGTTACCTTCTTCTCGAAACATCTATCTTTCCTCTTCTGGCGGAATTTATGCAAAGCAGCCTCTCTTTGTGCACGACGGTTTTGATCAACTCCACTTTTGCTCCCATTTTCAGTTGCACTGATGGTTCCTTCTTCTCCAGCTATGTCCTTACCAGATTCCGTGTAAGTGCCCCTAGAATTTATGGCAAAGCTACCCCCACTCTGCCCGTTGCTACTGTTGTTTCTTTCTAAGGCACACCCGTGCAAACTGTTACTGCCAACATTCCCTTCCATTGGTACACACTGCACATCGGATGACCCGCACAGTGGAGCTGCTGCTGCCAGATTTTTCAGTGACAAATCATCATTATTTAGTATCTGCTGGTGCTGACGCACGTTATACATATGGTGCTGCTGCTGCACTTGCACATGCTGATTCATGTTCCATCCTTGTGACAAAGTTGTGTTATGGACTGCAGCATCGGCATGACCATGTTCTATTGGCTGGTTATACGCCATAGACCTGTTATGGTCTGGTTGGAAGACAGAGGATTCGTGGAGACATTTCATTGTTGATCCCGGCTCTGCCTTGTCTTCGGATGCCTCTTCATTGATAAAGAACTTATTTGTGGCTGAGTCAGTGTCATTGTTATTGCTAGAGCCATTGGAACGCTGGTAGAGAGGAGTGCCATACGAATTATATTGAAAATTTTGAAATGATTTTGCTTTCGCTGCCCCTAAGCTATTATCGAGAGAAGAATAGCTACCAACATTCCCAGATGGGGCCTGCTTAGAATTTGTAGGAAAGTTGTACCTGCGCAGTACAAAAAAATATTTTCAGAGTAGAAAAAGTTGACTTAAACATCGTTAGAGATGAGTGTGATTCAATTTCTGAGTATCTGCATACCTTAAAAAGGCTGAATTGTCTGAATGTCTCAGAACATTTCGATCATGACCACTGAACCCAGTATTTCGAACATCTCTCTGCGTCATTAAAGTGAGCTCAAGAGAAGGAGTTTCTTTACTGTCATGGATGGTCTTAGCTTTTATCTCTGGAACCTTGGATACACCATTTGGGCTGTCAAACATAACACATTGCATCTGAGGATCGGTGGTACCGTTGCCGATGCAACCCATTAGATCAGCAGCCTGGTTTCTCAATTCCCGATTTGGTTTTTCATTGTTGAGCTCTGGTTGTCCTTTCTCTATTTGTTCACCTCCGATCATTGAGTCAGTTTCTGAAAGTTTGTTTTTATTAGCACTGGCCGTGTTGGTTAACCCTTTTTCTTTTGGTTCATCAAGCTGCAAAACTGAAGTTCTGGGAAGTCCTACAGCCAAGTCTTCTTTACCCACGACAATATCATCTGAAGATAAAAAGATAGCAACCTTTTAACTAGCAAAAAGACGGAGAAAAGGAAACCAATAGATAATTAGAACCAAGATGCCTACCAAGCTCTTCATCCTGGCCTTCGCACTCGCTAGTTTTAAATGCAGGCACCCCGTCATTGCCAAATGTGTCAGCCCTTGAAGGATTAGCCTGAATGATCTGAAAAAATAAATCCAAGCTAATGCTTGGAAATTGATCAGTACCTCTCCTACTCTCCTATCTCGCATATAACTTTATGCATAAATGTATGAATTACGTAAACAGATCCAACATAAAGGAAGATATCCAGCTACCAAGCTCTTCTTTTAACTGTATTCATGCCATTGGTTTCGATATTTCTCAATTGTGTGCACTGCCTGGTCAGCTCCAGGTTCACAGCTGCTGCGAAGTAAGCTAACACCAGTCTAGATAATTAATATTATAAGCCTCTGTCCGGCAATATGTTAGAAAAGTACACACAGAATTCATCTTACATTATCTTGCTGGATTTTCCTGTCTTAAAAACCATCATATAGTTTTCGTGATATCCCATACTTATGTTCCTCCAATTGTCCCTATCTCAGATGCTTAATCTTGTCCTAAGTAGAGGATTGCTACAAGGGGTGGATAGAGCAAATGCGATTCGAAAAGTAGAGGATTGCTATATTATGTCATTCGGATGGAAGAGCTTCAATGAGATCCATGCAAGTTATATTTGACGTCTCACTTATATTATATTCAATTCGTTTAAAGCATCTTCTTTTTCTCATACAATGGTGAAACATGATATAGTAGTTTCAGTGCTTTGCAACTCCAATCTGCATATAACGATTCCTTTGATGAAGCTTCTCCAGAAAGATCTTTTGGGAGATCACTTTTCGTTCTGGGTGGCACAGAACATTGCAGCCAAACAACCTTAACATGTAAAGGTATTTTTTACTGCAAATTATCATTTTGCTTTCCGGTTTATATTACGTTTAATTTTACTCAAGTTCGTGATTAAATGTTAGGCGTACATATATGCAAATCGAGTGCAATGAAAAAGAATTCAAACGCTAGTTTACTCTTTTATATGATAGTAAAGTGAAAGGCAATTAGTAAGCTGACTGATACTTACCAATCAACTGTAAGAATATTTTAATATTCTTAAGTGGTCCATATGACACAGTCCATATGATATGTAGGGTTTAACGGATATTATTATTTGTAAATAATTCTATTGGTCAAATTATGAGAAATGTTTCCTATCAAATTACTGTGATGGGTGGTAATTGATTATGGGCTTTAAATGAAAACGGGTCCTCTCTCTGCCTCACTTATATATATTGCATATACCCATCTAATATGCACTTGATAGAAAAAACACGATTAGGGTTTTCACGTGCAAAAAGAGGCAAGAGAGAGAACACCTATTTCCTCCGCCGCTGACAGAATCCGTTTGGGATCTCATAGCGTTCATTGTGATGGATCAAGGTACGCTTGGTTGTTTAATGTATTTCCGCATTTTATTTGTATGTGAAAATCATGAAATTCGATGATCTTGGCTTAATTGTTTTAAGATTTACATATGGTATCAGAGCCTGGTTGAGAGCTCTCATGATTTTCCATTTACGATTATGAACTTTAACTGAATCGACTTGATTAGAGTTTTGTTTCGAAATAAATTATGATCCACTGTGCTATTTTGAAATAACCTAATCGCTGTTTTGAATTGTGAATGTTCTTTATATATTGTAAATTGCACTCGGCAAGAATATTTTAATTATGATGCTGCTGCTTACTGTCAGCATAATTTTTAAATTTGCAAGAACAAAATCGGTGGTTAATTAGGGTGCAATGTCCGCTGTTTTGAGGCAGACATGATTATATTTTATTTGCATGTATCGATTATGCATGTTGGGATTAAGAAATTGTAATCTTAGTTTTATTACAATTTTTGCCGAATTGCATATTTGGGTATGGAAATTATGATGCAATTTGGGTGATTCTTTTAGTTGGAATTAGTTAAAGTAATTTGAATACCTATGACTGATCATTACGATTATAAACGTCATTCATTTAATTTGTAATTCGTCTTACGAAATTATTTGTTAGTCACCAAAGTGGCCAAACTAGAAAGATCACATGGATTCAAATTAAATGATGATTAATCAACTACTCATGGTAGGATGATGCGTATGAACGAACAAAACCTTATTATGTTTTAAAGGTTTGTACATGAGTAATATGTTTTTCATTTGTCATAAGTTCTTAAGGGTCACCCAAAGGTAGACTAATTGCTCATATGATTGATGATATGAATGTGTTGAGAATTGTATATTTCATTTTTATTTGTTCGGATATCCAAAGATAACGAAGCCTGTCTTATTAGAGATGTACAATTATCAATAAGGTATTATGCATCGATGATTGTTTGTATTGTTGTAGTATCTACCCAAAGGAGAATATGATAGTACACTTATTGTTATTACATGTGTTTTTTATTACTCAAAGCATTAATGTTGTGAGCACTTTTGAATTGCAGTGTCAGTGCCTGTTTCTCTTCATTCACTTGATCCATCTATTCCCTCACTTAATGGAACAAATTTCTCAGATTGGAGTGAGCAAGTTCAGTTTCACCTTGGTGTCCTGGATCTTGATTTAGCACTCCAAACTGACAAACCTGCTGCTCTTACGAATACAAGCAGCACTGAGGAAAAATCTCTCTATAATGCCTGGGAGAGATCAAATAGATTGAGCATGATGTTTATGCGAATGACTATAGCGAGCCACATAAAGACTGGCCTTCCTCAAGCTGAAACTGCTAAGGAATACTTGGAAAAATATTGAGACTCGTTTCAAGACCGTTGACAAGTCTCTTGCTGGGACATTAATGGCTGAGCTTACCTCCAAGAAATTTGATGGTATGCGAAGCATGCATGAGCATGTCCTTGAAATGACTAATATAGCAGCAAAGCTAAAGACACTTGGAATGAATGTGGATGACTCCTTTCTTGTTCAATTTATTTTGAACTCCTTGCCTCCTCAGTATGGGCCATTTCAAATCAACTATAATGCTATTAAGGACAAATAGAATGTTGATGAATTGGCCACTAAACTCGTTCAAGAGGAGGGAAGGCTTAAGCAGCAAGGAGAACATTCCGTTCATTTAGCAAGTCAAGGAGATGAAAGAAAATTTGGAAGAAAGCCTAGAAAGGGAAAGAAAAGAGGACCACCCAAGGTGAATGGACCTGCTAATGCTACTCGGCTCATGATAAGGAACATAAAAATGATTTATGTCGCTTCTGTAGGAAGCCTGGGCATTATCAAAAGAATTGCCAGAAATTCAAAGAATAGTTCGAAAAGAAAGGTGAGCCTTTGGCTTATGTAAGTTTCAAATCATATTTAACCGAAGTTCCTTATAATACTTGGTGGGTTAACTCTGGTGCTACGGCTCATATTTCTAATTCAATGCAGGGATTCCTTATGACCAATGTTTTAAAAGGTTCGCCTCAGGGCACGCCTAGGCACCCTGTGAGGCTGGGCTTGAGTGTTGCCGCCTCTGTTTTGAGAGAGTGGGCAGAAGGCGCCGTCGGAGCCTCCTAGGCGCGCCTCAAGGGATTTTGGGTAGGGTTTTAACTACCTCATACATACCTCTTCCTTGCACTATCATCTCTCTGCCTTGTTTTCTAATTTTTATTTTTTATACAATGGATGTGTGTGCCTTCTACGTGCATTGTTATATGTGTACTCATTGTGCTTTTCATCCTCTATTTTATATATATATATATATATATAATATGTATATATATGTGTGTATGTATTTATAATATATGTGTGCTCAGGGTGATTATTGATTAATGATATTTTTTTAATATAATATATGTGTATGTTCAGTGTATATATTAAAAAATTTAGGTCCCGTGAGACTTTGCCTCACGCCTAGGCTGGGCTATCCCTTAGATGGCTCACCCACGCCTTACGCTTTTAATACATTGCTTACGACCCACACTTTAAATCCAAATGAAAATGAAATTTTCATGGGGAATCGAGTCAAAGCTCCAGTTGAAGCTGTTGGAACCTTTCGTTTAATTTTGGATATTGGATATTGTTTGGATTTATTTCAGACACTTTATGTTCCTAGTTGTTCCAGAAATTTGGTTTCAGTTTCGAAGCTTGACCGCAATGGATTTTTTATAAAGATTGGTAATGAATGTTTCAGTTTATATAAGAAGACCTCTTTTGTTGGTTCTGGTATTCTAATAGGTGAGCTGTATAATTTAAAGCTCAATAATCGTTTTGCTGAAACATTTTTTACCTTGCATCATAATGTTGGAACTAAGCGTAGCCTAAACAATGAAAATTCTTCATTCTTGTGGCATAAACGACTGGGTCATATATCCAGAGAAGGGTTAGAAAGATTAGTAAAGAATGAGATTCTTCCGAACCTAGATTTTACTGATCTCGGTGTGTGTGTGGATTGTATTAAGGGCAAACAAACCAAATACACCAAGAAAGGAGCCACAAGAAGTTCAAAGCTTCTTAAAATAATTCATACAAACATATGTGGACCTTTTGATGCTCCATCTTTTGGTGGAGAAAAATATTTTATAACCTTTATAGACGATTTTTCACGTTACAGCTATATTTATCTATTGAAAGAAACATCTGAAGCAGTGAATGCCCTTCAGGTGTTTATTACTGAAGTTGAGAGACAATTAGATAAAAAGGTGAAGATTGTCAGGTCGGATAGAGGTGGTGAATTTTATGGAAAATATGATGAATCAGGACAATGTCCTGGTTTATTTGCAAAACTCCTTGAAAAGCATGGCATATGTGCCCAATACACTATGCCAGGTACGCCACAGCAAAATGGTGTTGCTGAAATGCGTAATCGTACTCTTATGGACATGGTTAGGAGTATGTTAAGTAATGCATCTTTGCCTATATCATTGTGATTGTATGCTCTTAGGACTGCTGTATATTTGTTAAACCGGATTCCTAGTAAGGCAGTTCCCAAAACACCATTTGAACTGTGGACAGGAAGGAAACCCAGTTTAAGGCACCTGCATGTTTGGGGTTGCCCAGCAGAAATAAGAATTTATAATCCGCATGAAAAGAAGTTAGATTTTAGAACGATTAGTGGTTACTTTATTAACTCCGCCTGTGTAAGTTTATCTTACATTGCCGGTCCCAAGCCCGGATAAAGGAGGAGGGGGAGGGCATTAGGTAGTCGACAGTCGGCACTCCTATTTTACGTCGAATCCTTATGAAAATGAATCCAGAACAAAATCGCGCTAAAGCTAGGGTGTCACCCGTAAGTGGCACGCTGTGTGGCCCGAGCACAGTGATAAGTGAGCAAGGGTCGCTGTATCTCCATCGGCACCCGGATGCAGTGTTAAATGAGCAAGGGGACCATATAAACTTCTTTTCGAACGACTCCACTCAAAGTTGTTTGGGAGCATATGCTCCTATCAACTTTACACAGGACACACAAAAGAAATACTTTGATCCTATTAGACGGGGGAGGTTGAAGAAGCTAGAACAAAAGGGTAGAGTTCAAGAGAGTAGAATGCGTTTAGGAACGTGGAATATATGAACCCTAACGGGAAAATCTATGGAAGTAGTGGAAGTTATGGTGAGGAGAAGAATAAATATTATGTGCCTACAAGAAACTAAGTGGGTTGGTCTTAAGGCAAAGGATCTAGAAAACTCTGGGTTTAAACTCTGGTATTCGGGCACAAATAGAAAGAGAAACGGTGTTGGCATCATCGTGGACAAGACCTTGACACAAGATGTTGTAGATGTCAAGAGGGTAGGAGATAGAATCATGGCAATCAAGATTGTAATAGGACAAGAACTCATCAATGTGATTAGTGCGTACGCACCTCAAGTAGGGTTGGATACGAGTTCGAAGGAGAAATTTTGGGAAGACCTTGGAGACTTGGTGCAAGGAATTGCTTAGACGGAGAAGTTATTTATAGGAGGAGATTTAAATGGACACGTGGGCAAGGAGACAGGCAACTATGGAGGTTTTCATGGTGGCCATGGTTTTGGGAGAGAAACAAGGATGGGGAAGCTATCTTGGATTTTGCAATGACATATGATCTCTTCTTAGCCAACACCTTCTTTAAGAAGAGAGAAGAACATGTGATCACCTACAAGAGTGGGTCGTCAAAAACACAAATAGATTTTCTTCTAATGAGGAAAGGGGATCATATAACTTGTAAGGATTGCAAAGTTATACCGGGAGAGAGCTTGGCTAATCAACATCGCATGTTGGTGATGGATGTACATATCAAAAGAGTGAGAAAAAAGAACAAGACTTGGAATTGCCCAAGGACTAGATGGTGGAATCTAAAAGGAGAAAAACAAGCCATTTTCAAAGAGAAAGTAATCACACAGTGTGTGTGGGATAGAGAGGGGGAAGCTAGCCAAAGGTGGGATTCCATGGCTAGTTGTATCCGAAAAGTAGCAAAAGAGGTATTAGGAGAGTCCAAGGGCTTTGCTCCACACCAAAAGGAATCTTGGTGGTGGAATGAGGAGGTACAAACAAAGGTGAAGGCTAAGAAGGAATGTTGTAAAGCCTTATACAAGGATAGGGCCGATGAAAATGGTGAAAGGTATAGAAGAGCGAAGCAAGATGCGAAGAAAGCTGTGAAAGAAGCTAAGTTAGTGGCTTATAACGATATGTATAAGCGACTAGATACCAAATAATGAGAGTTGGATATCTATAAACTAACTAGAGCAAGGGAAAAGAAGACAAGGGACCTAAACCAAGTGAGGTGCATCAAGGATGAGGATGGAAAGGTTCTTGCTACAGAGAACGTGGTCAAAGACAGATGGAGAGGTTATTTTCATAATCTTTTCAATGATGGACATGAAAAGAGTACTTCTTTAGGGGAGTTGAGTAACTCAGAAGAGTGTAGAAACTACTCCTTTTATCGTCGAATCAGGAATGAAGAAGTAGTTGTAGCTTTGAAGAAGATGAAGCATATAAAAGCAGTGGGCCCAGATGATATACCGATCGAAGTGTGGAAAGTCTTAGGAGAGACAGGTATAGCATGGCTCACTGACCTTTTCAATAGGATTTTGAAAACGAAGAAGATGCCAAATAAGTGGCGAAAGAGCACTTTGGTGCCTAATTACAAGAATAAAGGCGACGTACAAAATTGCATAAACTATAGGGGTATTAAGCTAATGAGTCATACAATGAAGCTCTGGAGAGAGTCATTGAGCATAGATTGAGGCAAGAGACACGGGTTTCGGACAACCAATTCGGGTTTATGCCAGGACGCTCAACCATGAAGGCAATCTATCTCTTACGAAGATTGATGGAAAGATATAGAGAGGGGAAAAAGGATTTACACATGGTCTTTATAGATTTGGAAAAAGCGTATGATAGGATCCCAAGAGACATTCTTTGGAGGATTTTGGAGAAGAAAGGAGTACGAGTAGCATATATCCAAGCTATAAAGGATATGTATGAAGGAGCAAAGACTGCCGTAAGAACTTATGAAGGACAAACCGAAAGTTTCCCCATAACTGTAGGATTACATCAAGGCTTATCCTTAAGTTCTTACCTTTTTGCGTTGGTAATAGATGAGTTAACAGGACATATTCAAGATGATATTCCTTGGTGTATGCTTTTCGCAGACGATATAGTGTTGATAGATGAAACTCAGGAAGGGGTAAATGTGAAGCTTAACCTTTGGAGAGAAGTGTTGGAATCTAAAGGTCTTCGCCTAAGCCGATCAAAGACAGAACATATGGACTGCAAGTTCAGTGCAAATGGAGGTCAAAATGAGTTAGGAGTGAGGATCGGAGATCAGGAAATACCAAAGAGCGACTGCTTTCGCTACCTAGGATCTATCTTGCAAAAGAACGGAGAATTAGATGGAGATCTCAACCATAGAATACAAGCTGGATGGATGAAGTGGAAGAGTGCATCTGGCATGTTGTGTGACCGCCGTATGCCACTGAAGCTCAAGGGAAAATTTTATAGGACGGCAATAAGGCCGGCGATGCTGTATGGCACAGAATGTTAGGCGATGAAGCATAAACACGTACACAAAATGGGTGTAGCGGAGATGAGGATGCTTCGTTGGATGTGTGGGCACACGAGAAATGATAAGATTAGGAATGAAGATGTCCGAGGTAAAGTAGGAGTAGCCGAAATTGTAGGAAAGCTAAGAGAAAATCGGTTACGGTGGTTTGGACATATGCAAAGAAGGCCTACTGACGTTCCGGTTAGAAGATGCGATTACGGGATAGAGGTTCAGGGTTGCAGGGGTAGAGGAAGACCTAGGAAAACTTTGGAAGAGACTATAAGAAAAGACTTAAGAGTACTTGGATCTAACGGAGGACATGACACAGGACCGAGCACAATGGCGTTCTAAGATTCATATAGCTGACCCTACTCAGTGACTTGAATTTTTCAAGTCTCTAATAGAGAAGTTTTCCTCACTCGAGAAATTAAGGGAACACTACCTCAACCTACATGCTTCACTCACAAAGCTTCAACATACAAGCTTCAACAAAAGAAAAATTCAAAGAACTTAGTGAAGAAGGTTTTGATGTATTTAACACAATACGTTGAAATGAAGCAAAGCTTATTTATTGATATCTCCGATAAGTTACAAATATGTACATATATATGAGTCAAAATAAACAAACAAGAGGGGGCCTTCACAAAGGTTGCTTAGGAGAAGTCTCAGCAGTCGGTAGAGCCCCAGAAAGAGAAGGCACCGGAGGATGATCACTCGGAGTCTCAGTACTAGACAGAACCCTAAAAGGAAGAGGCATCGTAGGCTGATCATTTGGAGCTTCATTACGCGGCACAGCCCCAGAAGACGAAGACAATAAATGCCTTTGGAACAAACCCACAAACCTCTGATGATCAAATAAAATCTTACCATCAGATTCCTTCACCTGGTCAAGCTTCCTCTTCATGAATGTAGCATAGTCATGTGCGAGCCTGTACAATTGTTTATTCTCATGCTTGAGCCCTCTAATTTCCTGCTTGAGACTCATCACTTCAGCCGTCAATGATTCAACTTGACGGGTTCGAGCAAATAGGCGTTAGGCCATATTCGACACAGAACCTGCACATTGAACACTGAGAGCCAGAGAATCCTTAACAGCCTACTCATCAGACCGTTTGGAAAGAAGTCTGTTATCTTTGGGAGTGAGAATGTTCCTGGCCACCACCGCAGCGGTCATATCATTATTCATCACGGAATCCCCAACGGTAAGAGGACCAGTAGGGGATAAGAAGGATGGGCGCCATATGTTGTCTGGAGATTGCGCGGCTGCCTCTTCACCAAGGTTCAAGTCAAAACGACGGTCAGAATGGCCAGACATTTTCAAATGTGTTGAAGAAAGAAGAGGTCGGACAAATCAAGATCTTAGAAGTGCAAGAAGGGAGCTTCTACTGGTGGAGATTCAAGTGTGCTTTAGAACTTAATGCCAGCCTCTATAAAAATCTGCACTCGACGGAGCTTCAGAAATCGAAGAGGCGCCTGCTCAGAAATCGAAGAGGCGTTTGCTTTCTCAAAAGCTGGGCTGCTCAGAGACCACGAGGGCCGATCTCAGAAATCGAAGAGGCACCTGCTTTCTTTGCCTTGTCAGCACCTGTCACATGCACACTCAGCTTTGCGGAAATTACGAGCAATCTGTCGAAGATTTCTGGTGAAGTAGAAAGCACGTGAATCTTACTGTTCAATCATCCACTTTCCACACGCAACATCAGCTCATGGGTACCACAAATAACTTTGCCAAAGATCTCTGACAAAGTTTAGACACGTGAAGCTTACAGCTCCCACTACATCGCTATGACCAAGAAGGGTAAAAGAATAGCAAAGAAACAACACTAACAAAGTTTAGACACATAAATTTTGAAGGTTTAGCTACCATATTATTACCCATAAGGGTAAAGGAACAGCACCACTGCTAGATAATTGGAAAGTCCCTGTGTGTCAACCTCTGTGCTCCGTGGTAAGGTAGACTAGCAAAAATTCCCAACCTTTACTCACATTGGAGAAAACACTCCCAACAAGATTGTTTGCTCCAAATTCGAAGAGGCACCGCCTTCCGAATCTCGAGAGACAGACTCCCAACAAGATTACTTTCTCAAAAATCGAAAAGACACCGCTCTCCGAATTTCAAGAGCCAGACTCCCAGCAGGATTGCTTTCTCAAAAATCAAAGAGGCACCGTTCTCCGAATCTCGAGAGCTAGATCCTCGACAAGATCGCTTGTTCGAAAACCGAAGAGGCATCACTTTCTCAACTTCGAGAGCCAGATCTCCTTGGATAAAGCTTGTCTGTCATCTTCACACGCAACATCAGCTTTCCAGATACCACATACCATTTTTTCAAAGTGCTCTGACAGAATTAAAACACGTGAAGCGGGCAGCTCCCACTATAGTGCTATGACCAAGAAGGGTAAAGGAATAGCATTACTACTTGTTAGGGAGACTCCTATATATGTCGACATCCATCCTCAACAGACAGGCAGACCTGCAAAAATGCTCAACCCTTCCTCATATCTGAGAGGGCACTCCCAACGAAGCCTTTTGAAATACTCAGTTTTCTTTCCCCCCGATAATACATCTGCAAACAAACTACACCAGAGCAAGAATATCTCATATCATTAGGGTTAAAAGCAAGAGTATCCCATATCATGCTTTTTCCCTGTCTTTTCCTTTGGCCTTGTTCTTACCTGCAAGACAAGGAGAAAGAGAGCAATCAGTCAGCACTTGGAATCAAGCTTCCAGTCAGGAACTGACTGCCTGGAACCCCTTATCTGATTACTTACCTGGCATTGCTCTCGAGTACTCATCTTCAACATCTTATGCTTTCAGAGCAGATACCACATCTGCCTGAGGAACAGATAGGGCCAATGAGAAGGATACAAGGAAGCATGTGGAGACAAGGGTAACAGAACACGTGTCGATACTTTCACTACTTTGTCAACAACAAAAGTATCCCATATTAGCAGGGTCGAACGTACTCCAGATTTGATGGACTTGTTTTGACCCTCAAATTCTTTAGTCAGCCTTATACTCTGGAGGTAACCAGAAAACCCTCCAGCCCAGTTCAAGAATAAGCCTGTGGAAAGTTACTTCTTCAAAAGCAAAAGTATCTCATATCATCTCTTTTCATTTTCTTCTCTTTATCCTTCATGCTGCCTGCAAGATAAGGAGAATGAAAACAATCAGCCGGAACTCAAAATCAAACTTCTGATCTGGAACTGATTGCTTGGAGCTCTAATTGCTTACCTTGTCTGTCACATCTTTCAGCAGATTCCCTAACTCGGCGACTTGGGGAACTCCTATTACATGGTTTGTATCGCGCTTGACCACGCCTGAAACTACAAGTAAGCTTCAAGTGAAATTGATACATTACATTGTGCATATCCACCAGTTAAAGATATCACCCCTGGACGGAGGAAGAGTACTTCCAGAGAAGATGCCACATCTACCTATGAGACAGATAAGACAAGTGAAGACGATACCACACTCCGGTACTTAGAAGTTTCGTGATTACTCAGCGGCTTGGATCTTGCAAGTCCCCAACCGAGGAGCTTCCCCTCCAACCAGGAGGCCAATCATAGAGCGACACGTGTCGACATCAAAAGCCAATCATAGCGCGACACGTGTCAACATCGAAAGCCAATCACAACACGACACGTGTCAATGTCAAAACAAGGCTAGAAACTCTCTTCTATAAAATGAGATCATTCTCCCAAAATATTTCCTAATGCTATTTGTACTAAATCATTCACTTGTACCCACTAAATGAGAGCTGGAACCTATGTACTTGTGTAAACCCTTCACAATTAATGAGAACTCCTCTACTTCGTGGACGTAGCCAATCTAGGTGAACCACGTACATCTTGTGTTTGCTCTCCTGTCTCTATCCTTTTACATACTTATCCACACTAATGACCGGAGCAATCTAGAGAAGGTCACAAACTTAATACTTTCTGTTGTACCAAAGTCTTCACTGATTTTGTGCATCAACAATCCTTAAGTCCTTACCTTTTTGCATTGGTAATTGATGAGTTAACAGAACATATTCAAGATGTTATTCCTCGGTGTATGCTTTACGCAGACGATATAAGGTTGATAGATGAAACTCAAGAAGGGGTAAATGCGAAGCTTAACCTTTGGAGAGAAGCGTTGGAATCTAAAAGTCTTCGCTTAAGCCGATCAAAGACAGAGTAGATGGAATACAAGCGGGATGGATGAAGTGGAAGAGTACATCCGGCGTGTTGTGTGACCGTCGGATGCCACTGAAGCTCAAGGAAAAATTTTATAGGATGGCAATAAGGTCGGCGATGCTATATGGCATAGAATGTTAGGCGGTGAAGCATCAACATGTACACAAATTGGGTGTAGCGGAGATGAGGATGCTTCGTTGGAGGTGTGGGCTCACGAGAAAGGATAAGATTAGGAATGAGTGGGTTGGACATGTGCAAAGAAGGCCTGCTGACGCTCCAGTTCGAAGATGTGACTACGGGACAGAGGTTCAGGGTCGAAGAGGTAGAGGAATACCTAGGAAAACTTTGGAAGAGACCCTAAGAAAAGACTTAGAGTACTTGGATCTAACGGAGGACATGACACAAAACCGAGCGCAATGGCATTCTAGGATTCACATAGCCGACCCCACTTAGTGGGAAAATGCTTTGTTGTTGTTGTTGTAGTTGTTACTTTATTGGTTACCCAGAAAAATCCAAAGGATATAGGTTTTACTGTCCTAATCATAGTATGAGAATTGTTGAAACCGGCAATGCCAGATTCATTGAAAGTGGTGAAATCAATGGGAGCAAAAAAACCTAAAGAATTGGTCATTAATGAAGTTAGGGTGCAGATCCCTACACCTATAATTACTAAGCAAGTTGTTGTTCCTGCACATGTTGAACCGTTAGACAATGTTGAACAACAAATTAATGACCATCTGCTTCAGAATGAGATTATCACAAATGAAAATGTAGTGGAAGAACCACAAGAAATAGCATTAAGGAGATCTCAAGGAGAACGGAAACGCGCTATTTCGGATGATTATGTGGTATATCTACAAGAGTCTGACGTTGATATAGGAATAAATAAAGATCCGGTTTCGTTTTCACAAGCCGTTAACTGTATTGGTTCTAGTAAATGGATTGATGCCATGAATGATGAGTTAAAATCAATGGACAAAAATGAAGTCTGGGATCTCATTGAATTGACTAAAGGTTGTAAGAGAGTTAGGTGTAAGTAGGTTTTTAAGACCAAACGCGATTTTAATGGCAATATAGAACGATATAAAGCCAGATTGGTGGCCAAAGGTTTTACTCAGAAAGAAGGCGTTGATTACAAAGAGACTTTCTCACCAGTTTCAAAGAAAGACTCTTTTAGAATCATTATGGCATTAGTAGCTCATTATGATTTAGAGTTACATCAAATGGATGTGAAAACAGCATTCTTGAATGGGAGTTTGGAAGAAGAAGCCTACATGGATCAACCTGAAGGCTTCACATTAAAGGGAAAGGAATACATGGTCTGTAAACTAAAGAAGTCAATATACGGATTTAAACAAGCTTCAGGACAATGGTTTCTTAAGTTTGATAATATCATTGTATCCTTCGGTTTTAAAGCAAACATCGCTGATCGATGTACATATCTGAAGGTCAGTGAGAGCAAGTTTATCTTTCTAATTCTGTATGTTGATGACATTTTGCTTGCTAGTAGTGATCTTGGTCTATTACATGAGACCAAGCAGTTTCTCTCGGAGAACTTTGAAATGAAAGATATGGGTGAGGCGGCCTATGTGATAGGAATTGAAATATTCCGAGATAGATCACGTGGAGTGTTGGGCCTATCTCAGAAAGCATATATTGAGAGAGTTCTAGAGAGATCCGGTATGGAAAAATGTTCATCCAGTGTTGCTCCAATTCAGAAAGGGGATAAGTTTAGCCTTATGCAATGCCCACAAAATGAATTGGAGTGTGCACAAATGGAAAGTATTCCTTATGCATCTGTTGTAGGAAGTCTGATGTATGCACAAACTTGTACCAGACCAGACATCAGTTTTGCAGTTGGGATGTTAGGCAGATACCAAAGCAACCCAGGAATGGATCACTAGAAAGCTGTAAAGAAAGTGATGCAGTATTTGCAAGGAACGAAAGACTATATGCTCACGTATAGAAAATCTAATAACCTAGAAATTATTGGTTATTCAGATTCAGATTTTGCTGGATGTATTGATAGTAGAAGATCAATTCTTGGTTACTTGTTTCTCTTAGCTGGAGGAGCAATTTCCTGGAAGAGTACAAAGCAAGATGCTGTTGCTATATCCACCATGGAAGCTAAATTTATAGCATGCTTTGAGGCTACAAATCATGGATTATGGTTACAGAATTTTATCTCAAGGCTTGGCATTATTGATTCCATTGCTAAGCCGTTGAGAATTTTCTATGACAATGCTGCCGCTGTCTTCTTCTCCAAGAATGACAAGTATTCTAATGGTGCTAAACACATGGATATAAAATACTTGACTCTTAAGGAGGAGGTTCTGAAACAAAGAGTGTCTATTGAGCACATAAGCACAATGCTTATGATCGCAGATCCCTTGACAAAGGGAATGGGGCCGAAGGCATTTAATGATCATGTTGAAAGAATGGGTCTTGGTCGTAGTCCATGATGATTGTCATTTTTATTTTGTTTATGAGAATTTGTTTAATGACAATATTGTGCTTGACACTCTAAGCTCGATAATTGAACATGTTTCTGGTATTTCCTATTTTCCATTATATGTATACATTTATGAGATTGGATGAATGATAACAGGAATGTCTCTGACAAAGACATTATCGAACCTATATATGTATTTCTCACTAACACTGTTTTAGGTAATTGCTAGTGTTGTGGTACATGGAAGGGACTATGTCACTCATTGATGTACAACCGCCATGACTCGCACTAGTGAATTGCTTAAGATGAGTATTTATGTTGACCAATTGATAGTAAGGATTATTTCGAACTTTACTGCGCACTTAATGTTTATTTGTTAAACTTGAAAAGGAACATGTGTCACTATGGACCAAGTGGGAGAATGTAAGAATATTTTAATATTCTAAAGTGGTCCATATGACACGGTCCATATGATATGTAGTGTTTAACGGATATTATTATTTGTAAATAATCCTATTGGTCAAATTATGAGAAATGTTTCCTATCGAATTACTGTGATGGGTGGTAATTGATTATGGGCTTTAAATGGAAACGGGTCCTCTCTCTGCCTCACTTATATATATTGCATATACCCATCTAATATGCACTTGATAGAAAAAACACGATTAGGGCAAATAGAAGCAAGAGAGAGAACACCTATTTCCTCCGCCGCTGACAGAATCCGTTTGGGATCTCATAGCGTTCGTTGTAATGGATCAAGGTACACTTGGTTGTTTAATGTATTTCCGCATTTTATTTGTATGTGAAAATCATGAAGTTCGATGATCTTGGCTTAATTGTTTTAAGATTTACATCAACACCTAACATACTTGATAAATGAAAATAGAATAAACCAGCCAAGAGAGGATAAACGATTAAAAACGTAGAACCAGAAAGATCCTAGACCGGACGAATTCATACCTCAGTGCCACTTCCATTGTCACCTTCATCCCTATCAGTCAGACCAATGTTTCCAAGGCCGATGTTATCATCACAATTACTGCCAGTGTTCTTGTCTGACTCCTCAAAACTTGACGACTCTGTAGATTTTTGAGTTCGGATATCACTTGCACTCCCACTACCACTAGATTGCTGAAAGGATGAGTAATGAACGAAAAAATAGATATCAAAATTCTGCACGTGCTCTGGTGATGCACTGATGCTTGAATGTATAAACGAAATCCAAACTGAAAACAATAGTTCCACGACATAGTATCATACATAAAATGTAATAACTAGAGCTACTTACCCTGTGGCATTTCCTCCAAATATGCCGCCAGAGGTTTTTAAGTTCATTCTTTCGAATAGGCTTCAATAGAAAGTCAACTGCGCCCATCGATAAACACCTGATAACTGTACTCATAGAATCTTGACTCGACATCACTGCACAAAACACACCAGGTTCAGTAGCTAAAGTATCGACCTTCTAAAAGTACTATAGGTAAATCAGTATTATGTTCGCCTGAGTAAAAATGTAAAAGTATACTTACTAATTACAGGAATATTCTTGCGAGTTTTGTGGTCCATTATCTTGGTCAGGAGATCCATGCCTGACAAACTGGGCATGACAACCTCACTCAAAATAAGATCAACATGAGTCGTAAGATCTTCTAAGATTTCCCAAGCTCGTATACCATTATCTGCCTCTATTACTGCAAAGATCAAATCCACTGTTAATTTTACCAAAAAAAAAAAAGCAATTACAGGAAATGGAAATTGGCCTTATTTTCCCAAATTATTTAGGATAATTGGAAGTGAACTATTGAGTCTATTACTCTTGCAAAGTGAACTTTCTCAAAGAACCCTCAACTCTAAAGCATATGAAAATTAGAATCACAAAATCCATTTTTACGATTGCAAAAATGTTTTTGGTCACAAATTTAACATCATAAGGAAAGCTTTTGACTTGAAGACTACATAATTTGTATTATTGTCTGAGATCGTAGATGCCTCGGTTACTGACAACCTTAGTGGATTAAGCACCGGAGTCTGAAATCGTCGGCAGCGCACAAGGATGAAATTAAATGCCTTAAGTCTTAGTGGATTAAGTTTTTTTTTATCCTTTGTTAACAAAAAAAAACCTAAATTCCACAATACAAGGGTGAGTGTGTTACAAAATAAACATTCTTGTTTAGTATTAGAAAAATACTAAATACTAATTGCAGCCTTTTAACTTTTACAACTAAAATACTTTTACTGAAATCTACCCGTATATTGATCGATCATACAACTGAAAGCAACCTATAAACTTGAAATATCATGTCATACAAAGATCTACACCAGTACACTTCAACTAATCCTAGTCCTACACATAGGATCTCATGTGTTGCATTATACTAACCTTTGTAGCCACAATTTTGCAGTAAAGCACGAAGAATATTGCGAGTTCCATCATCATTTTCCACTAGAAGAACCTTCAGAGACCTGACAGATAAGAACTCCTCCCACCCTTGGAGCTGTTGTTCTGCCCGCCCATCATGTGCGCCTTGCAAGTCCTCATTAACCCGAAAATCATCTTTTTTTGGGAGCCCTCGCCCCTCTCCCACAACCCCATCCTTAGTTTCCTTGTTCTCATCTTGAATGTGGCAATTTACTTCCGCACGCTCTTTGGTAAGAGGACTATTGCTACTCATCCCAACTTCCCCCATCAACCAGATTCAAAGAGACAACGGGATCACGCTGCACATCCCGTTGTCTTCAAGATGCAAGCATTAACAAGACCTAAAATGGAGTAAAGCTCAACAAAAACCATCAGATTCAAAATAATTGTAAACTACATGCTCTATGAAATCGATTCGAGAGTAAGCAAACACCTTCCATCCCCACTGATTTACCTAACCAGAGCTAATATTGCTTCAAGTTCAAACAATCTTCCCGATATTCTCTTCACCACGAAAATTGATACAGCAACATATATTTCTCACTCAATTTTCAAATTTAGCAACCAAACATACCAAAAATTCAACAAATTTGCTCCTTTAACAGATATATAAAAAATAATAAAATAAAAACAGTAGGAAATTGAAGTGAAATTAACAATATAATGCACTAAAATCAATTAAACCAAGTACAATAAACTGAATAAAACGTCAAAAGATCAAAAATTGAATAAACTGAGAAACTAATTTGATTACTTCGATTTTAGACCTCTAAATCCAGAAAATATAGCTAAAAATACCAAAAATTTAGACATTTTCTGAGCTCGATCCCCACCTTTGAATTCAGATATTTTTACTATTAAAGTCTGAAGCTTCCGAGCTGAGAGCGCGTTAGGGCTTTTCTCTTCTGAAGAACAAAAGAAAAAAGAGAAAAATAAGCATCGGAGGAAAAAAAAAAAACGGCTTCGGTGGTAGCGAGACGGCGGAGCAGAAGAGGCAGGGGAAAGGCGGAAGTCTTCAAAATTGAGATAAAGATATTATACGTAGGGCCATCCATTGACGTGGACGTAGTGGTGGTCGGGAACTCCACCGATAACATATGCCACGTGGGATAACTGGGGTAGTAGGACATGCTGGATTCGCGCATGACACGTGTCGAGTTTTGAGGAGAGTAAAAGGTTATGGGACGCTTGGATTTGTCGACGTAATAGGAGGCGGATTTGGCGGGTTCCAACACTAACGACGTAATAGACTGTTTGTGGGAGGACCAAAATGCCCTCCCGATTTCACCGAATGGTCCACGTCATCGTAAAAATATCTGCCTGAATCCCACGTCATCAATTTTCCGTTTTAAATGTTTAGGTAATTTAGCACCGTTTTAAATGTTTAGGTCATTTAGCATAAATAACTATTATGTATTTAAATAGTACGGTCACTTAATATTACGGTCTAGTAATATTCTTCTTTAATATCACAGTACATTATCCATCTTTTTAAGAATTATCCTGTGGTGTTATCGATTGCAGGAGAAAACTTCTCGTCTATAAGATTGAAATGATCACTTCTAATAAAATTCAAACTCTATAATATAGGACTTAATGAATTGATATTTTGGCTTTATGATGTAATTTTCTTAGATATAAATATCACCTGAACTTTTAGCTTTTGTGCATTTTGGATTGAAACATTTTACAATTAATCATCCAAACTTTTAATTATTTGATTATTTGATACCTACATCCCTTTTCACCTAATTTCAATTAAATAATGTCACTTACTGGGTGCTTAGGCCCTTTTTAAGGGCATTCTCAGCATTATTGAGGTATTTACAAGGGCTCGTTTACCTAACCACAATCAAAATTAAAGGAATTTGATTGAGTATCAAAATTTTGATTTCCATAAAAGTCGTTTATTAAAATTTTGTAGAATCGAAATAGAAATGATACTGATTTCATAAAACTGTTTTCTCGATATGTTTTCAAATTAGGATTGACATTTCATTTACATATCTTCAAGAAATATCATAAAAGTTTTTTAATACTGATTAGAATGTTCTTAAAAACACCCACATACTTAACAATTTGCCATTATTTGCCACATACTTGAATGAAAGTGGACGCAGTGCCAAATTGTCACACGACTTGAGATTTGGGTAGTTGATTGTACAAATTTTAGTTCACATGGATGTTTGCACAAAAGTGTAAAGTTCCAAGGAGTTTTGTGAAATTTTTCCTCGTTAATCAATTGGCTTGACAAACAGTGTTCTAGGGTATAACTTCATCAAACTTTGACATCATTGGGTAATTTCTTGCACATATGGGGCAAGCCCAAGTCGACAAGACCCTCGAATTGTGAGGGTCGAGAGAATAACATTTATCGTACGTAACCTTATTTTTGCTTTACAAAGAAGTTGTTTCTATGAATCGAACTCGTGACCTGCTGATCACAAAACAACAACCTTTCCTTTGTGCTAAGGCTCGCCCTTAGTGTAATATTTTGCACACGTTTGGAGAAATTTTTTTGTAAAAACACACAAACAGATATTTTCAAGGTGCAAAGTTGTAAAGGTGTAACATTAATATACCTCAGATGGTTTACAAGTCGATCAATCTATCTTCTATTGACAAATACAGAAACAAAACTTTAAGTATCAGCATCAACCACCACGCGATTGGATTCCGAACGACGCGAACCCTCGTCCGATCCAACATTTTATTCTTTACATGGTTAGAACCCACATAATGCAACATGTCCATTCCCTTTCGTCCCTCGTTCGAGGGGGGAGAGGGAACTCTAACTTTAAACCTCTTCTGACCATGAAGAACAACGATATCAGTAAACCCAGTCTTTGACAGTTTAGAAGAATGTTCTCAACAAGAACCCAAGAGCAGATGCATGAAAAGGAAAAAAGATGACAAGAAAACAAACGGTAACTTTTTCATGTTTTTCTCCTCCTATTGTTTGTGTACATAATTCCATATTTACATTTGGTTAAACGATACAATTTCATTAAAACATGGCAAACTTGTGGTGCAATGAAAAATTTACTTCCCACGAAAGATAATCACTACGATCTAAAGCATCAGTCACACAAAGAACATGACTGAATATTACAAATGCTCAACTTTGCAAACGAATAATACCATACCTGCTTTTTATTGCACACCAAAGTTTTCCCCTTCAATTGCAAATTATATGCAGCTGCTTCCATGACATTGCAAAGAATGATATAGCTTACCTAATGAAAACTAACTTGTCTAGTGTATATAGTACAGGATTTACGAATCATGCTGCTGCAGACCATTTGTCTTCAGGGTCTTCCAGATTCAAAGCCCGAAGTAGCTTTGGCCAGGATTCAGGAATCCCTCCAGGAAGATCAAACTCTAACAATTTTCCCCGACTTCGGTAGAACTCCTCCACAGGTTGACTCTGCAAGAAGAAGATGATATGTGATCCACAGATTACCAACTGAACCAAACTGAATACTATTGTTGCTATATCTAAAATTAAATGACTAATGACAAAAACAATTCTTGACTGGACAATGTCCAAATGCGAACTTTTGACAATGGCAATGAGAAGAAGGTCCACGGTCCACCTATTTTCGGATGCTGGACACTCGGCCTGTAGAATAGTTTCTGAAGTAGATATGTAGGAAGGTGGAATGCCTTATAAACTATGGGTGGCAGTGTTTCAGTCATGGTAATACATTTTTAATCTTAAACACTGATAAGTTTAATGCTTGAATACTTGACAAGAATATAAAAGAGCATTCCCAAGATGCTGAAACAATACCATATCGTTGTATATACGAAGTCGCTCCTTAACAACTTCTTCAGTGTCATCGGATCTCGTGATAAGCTTTGATGCACATTGTGGAGGGGGAAGAAGTGGAGCCATGTACATGCCAGGGTTCCCATCCTCGGCCTTAATGTCAATGGAGGCAACATTATAATTTCCTCCACAGTCACTACAAATCCTCCTTCCAAGACACTTCGCAAGCAAAGCCTCTTCACGAAGCTTTAGGTTGACAACCAAGTCAATGTCTGTCACTCCCTCCAAAATTTCCTGCAAAATAATCAAAACTTAGAAGGCAAGTTATAACACAAAAGACAACCTTGTTTAAGACTTGAACCAACCAGCTGAATTCAGATTTCGCTCGAGACAAACATTAAATTCGTAAAAAGCAATAACTTTTGACACGAACAGAAGCAAGATGGAAATAGTAATATCGCTATGCCGGAATTTGGATGGCAGTATAAACAAGCAATCATTTTTCAGACACCACAAATTTACTTTCACATTTCAACTCTACTAATCTGAACTAAATCTTCAATTCTGACTACTACATTTTGTTATCTACACCTACGAGATCAATATGTCCACATTTCAAGCAAATTCATGCTTCCCTTTTCAAAATTTTGATAAAAAGGAAGATGGTATTACCGCCTGTCGAATCGTCCTCGGAAAACCGTCAAGAATGAAGCCAGTTTCACCCTTAGCTGCACTAGCCTCAAGACGCTTGGACAACAAGTTTATTATAATCTCATCCGAAACCAATTTCCCCTGATTCACAACCTCCGCAAGCTGCAATTTCGCATAATTTTGTTAGGTTTTGAACGAATTAAATTTACAGAAATTGCAAAAACCCTAAGGGCGAATGGAAGGGACCTGAAGAGCGAAGGGGCCGGAGGCAGCCAGCTCGTCGCGGACGAGATCGCCGGTGGCGATGTGAGGGACGCCGAGGAGGTGGCAGAGGCGGGAGGCGTAGGTTCCCTTTCCGACGCCGGGGCAGCCGAGGAAGACCCACCGGACATTCCTGTCCTTGACGTCGCGATGCAGGGGAAGGGGCTTTGGGATGACGGAGGCAGACGCTTTGAGGTCAGTTTCGGAATTTAGAAAAGACGAGGAGCGGAAGCTCCGGAGCGAGAAGAAGCTTCCCGGTCGTCGTGATCTCAAAACGCGGTTCAGAACCGCCATGGGAGGGACCAAAAAGTCTTTTGAATTGCAGAGAGAGAGAGAGAGAGAGAGAGGGAGGGAGAGAGGGAGGAGAGAGAGGTTTACTGGTTTAGGTGGTTTGGGGAGAGGGAGCGTGGATTAATTACGTTGTGATTTTTACCTACTTTTGGCGGTTTTTGTCGCTTAGAAATGCGCCACGACACATGCAAAAAAATCTAGTGTGTGCTCCACGATTGCGAATGTCAAAAAAGTACGCATATGTAACATGTTCTGTTTTCTGTTGGAATTTGTCGGCAATTTTTTTTAAATAAATTATATTGAGAAACGTTTTAATAGAGATGTCAAAATCATAAATGAAATAACCTGTGCATACGTACAAATGGACCAAGTATTTCCCTTAATCAACATCTAAATGTCCTTTGGGTTCTGATTTCAACTGAAATATCTTTAAATCAATTACACTTGGGAATCGACTACAATATTACGACATATATAGTGGTACGTATGTTATGCAGGATTTAACTGTTACAAAGTTCATTAGATCCCCATGTACAAGATTTAAACCAATGATTTTATGGAACACTTTGGTATATACCATGGAAGAAAATTTGTTATACTTGTGCACATTTCTCTTAAATACAATTTCAAAATCTCTACAAGATGTTTTCTCATACTTTTCACATTTAATTATAGCAAAGAAAAGGTGAAAAAGCATCGACAAAGCTACACCAGCAAGCTTCTCCGTTGCCCTTTAAACTCTACTTTCTATTTTCTCTTTTTGATGTATCATGTAACTAGGTAAGCATAACTTGAGATTCGACATCATGATAAAATGCTACACTCATGATTAGACCAAATTCCTGAGATTTTATATCATTCAATGTCGTGGTGAAGGACATAACTTACGATCATCAGCAAAGCGAAAATGAACATAGGATCATCATCATGGCCCTTTTCCTGTTTCTTTTGTTTGTGATGTTTGAAAATTAAAATTTCACGATCCATCCAAAAAAAAAAAAAACAGATCAAACCCAGAGTGTGTAAAACATAGTTAGCCATTGCCCTTAGCCCTTTCTTTAAGTATTTGGAGATGACTTTTTTCGTTTAAATAATTATGATATGTCATCAAAGTATTAATAAAAAATTACAAAATTATTTCCAATTAATATCACTTGGGTGATATTCACTCCTTATTCACCTGTACGCAAGGTCTAAAATATCGACGATATCGAAAATATCGGTAATTTAAAAACACGAAAATTTCAATGGAAATATTGGGATATTATCGATATCGATAAAAATTGAATAAAAACCACGGAAATTGTAAGAAAAACTTGGAAATTTTTATTAAAACTTTGCAGAATGTTTATTTAGTCAATTATCTATTAGTTTATCACAAAAAATTAAAAGGAAATGCATTGCATGATGGATTTAACTGATTTAAGTTGATTATATAGCGAGCTGGCAAACATTGTGAGTGTAGAAAATGTGTAGTAATTAATGAAAGAAGTTTAAACACACCATAATCATTTATATATAATGAATTAGTACAATATTTTACACTTTATACATTGCATGGTAAGATACATGAGTAACTTAGTACCACATAGAGTTCCTATCAAGGTCTAAAATATCGATGATATCGGAAATATTGGTAGTCCAAAAACACGGAAATTTCGACGAAAATATCGAGATAATATCGATATTTTAGACATTGCATGTACGTGAGAAATGATTTCATAAGTCATGGAAAAATAATGGGATGGAGAATCCCTCCACCCCTTTGGTATCCAAAAATATGATATTTCTATTGTTGCCATTGTACCACGGTGTTGGTTTGAACTCCGTCGACTCCCTAATCTAACATCTAATCTGACAAATTTATCGTTTGACAAAAAAAATAAATTGAGAGAATAGGGTAGTTGCGACACAAGGAGAAAAGAGAAGAGAATTGGGGAATTTCTGTGGTGTAATCCTCATCACTTTGTGCCTTTATTTATTGAAAATATAACAGACTTCTTTGTCCTATAAGGAATATAAAGTCCAACAAGAAAGATTTAGAACATAATATTAAATACAATCTACTAAGATTTAAACAATCACACTTCTAATTAAATTAAAACTGCAGTAATTTCCTACTATTTTCCCATTGTTACTAAACATGAGAAAGAACTTTTGCATTTGCTTTCCCTAGAAAAAAGACATGAAAAATAATTTCTCATGAATTCCTTTTAGCGTACCAAACACAAACACAACCATAGTAAAATACATTGTTGTAAGAAAAAAAAATTACTCAATTATTTGGACCCCAACTTTCAAGATAACAGCTTTGATTACTAAAGAGAGATATATAAGAGTATTCCCAGTGAGGGGCTCTATATGGAGCTGAAAAAACGGTGAATATAGCCTATTTTAGAGCTCCGAAGAATCTTTAGAGTTTTATAAAAAAATCTCTCCGAATGATGAGCTATTTCTTTTAGACTCTATATGAAGCTATATATTGTAGTCATTTGTTTATGCATATTATTTTTTTGTGTTAACTTTTGTTAAGTTGATTTTTATACGTGTTATCTTAAATTTCTTTTTACGAACTTTTCAACCTAAAAATGTTCAAATTATGATAAAGTTAGATTTCATTACTTATGAATCATTTGTTAGATTAGATTATCTTATCTCAATCTCATCCGTTGAAAAATACAACCCCCCACTCCGCCCTCTGAATAATTTGATTTTCAAGTACAACACATCAATTTACCTAGCACCAATTGGTAAATTTGTATCATATAATTTTGAAAAAAAAATTTATTTGAAAATTTCACCCACAAATGCCTATGAACGTTAAATCAATTTGAAATTTTAATTCTTATGGAATTTAAAACAATCATTAATTAGCCAAATTGTAAGAAAAATAAGTAAGAAAAAAGAATTAAAAAATAATAAAAAGAGAGTATAAATGTATTTGCAAGTGAAGAGAGAACGATAGAATTTTGCTCACATGGTTGCTACTTATCTCGTGAGACCCACTATTTTTTGGGGCTAGATGTAGCCCGATTTTATGCTACCCAAGAAAGGAAGTTGCTAGCTCCAGTGATGGATCGAGCCTCATTTTCCGGCTCATTGGGGATGAAATTTTTTACTAAGGCTAGAAATGTGGTAGCCTCATGGAGGATAAAACCCCCTTCATTGAGTTTGGCTCCAGCTGATCACAGAATAAGCCCCTCAATGGCTCAACCTTATGAATTGCATGAAATTTCATACCCTTCATTATAATGAAAACTGCAAACACGAAGCAGTTACTAATTTATATTTCAAGAAATCAATCAAAAAGCACTCGAACAAAGCACTAAATCAAATCAGAATAGGGTATAATCTTACATAACATGCCTATCATTTGCGGGTGAAATACACAAAATCAAATACCGTGCAGTTATACAAAGGTTGTCATCGTGCAGCTACATCTGGTCAGCCCTGCCGTCATCCTCACTAATTCCATCTCCTGCGTGCCTGTAGCCAGATCAAGCAAACGAAGCTAAGAGAACAATGCACAAGAAGTGTGATTCCTAACTCTTTTGAATACAAATGCTACTCGATGATGACTTAAAACGAACCTTAAATCACAAGGTTTCAAAATTTCACATCCTTCATTTATACATGACACCGGGAAGGAGGGAGGGGGGGAGGGTGGGTCAGCATGTCATTCACTGGTAAATTCTGTGCATTTACTGGCTGGTCAAAACAATATGATCTCATGGAAAATGCAACCATTTATACTTACATTTGGATTAAACCACCTAAGAAACAGAACACATGGCAAATAGCCCTATTTTGATTTTCAACACCATTGAAAATCCATCTCTCTACCATTTCTCATCACTCTTCAGCTTCTTTGGAAAGAAAGCTTTATACTAGTCTTGTTTTTTGTTATGGTCAACTAGTCTTAGTTTAACGTGGATATAACAAAAAGGGGCTGAGAACATACCGCCAAGATGTTGTTAGATTGCGAGCTTTTCTATCCAACTGGAGGTTTTCCATCGCACTTGAAGCTCGAATGACATCCTCTGGACTTTCATCACTGTCGTATCTATAGCTGTAGTCATCTTTCCTGTAGCCAGACATGGAGGACCCACCTCTTCGATCTGAACATGCTACAATGTATCAGATAAAGAGAAACAAAAGGAATCATGTAAAGGGAAGACACAAGAAATAGCCTTGTCACTCACCAGATGACTGGGAAGATGCACCAGGCCTAGCATAAGCACACCAACAAACTAATATCAATTAAGAGCTGAAGGACAAAATAAAAGGGGAAAATCAAACACGTAATATTGGGGCAGTAAGGTAGATCAGCACCTTCCTAGTGGAGGTAGCCCACCAGCAACAGATGATGAAGAAGGTCTTCTCATATTGCGAGAATCTAAATTGGACAGGGATTCTGTTTCTGAAGTCGTTAGCCTCCTTCCGGTACCCCTTGATTGAGATAGATTCTGTAGTAAAACAATCTAGTGGTAAGCAATCCACCAAAGGAATAATTACAAACAAAACAAAAGCTAAAGAAATTTGTATTTTTCCTTCATTATCAATTCAGCATCCCCTTTCTCTTATAGCCAGGGAACTTTTTCCCTAGGTCAGTTGAACCTCTAAATTGTATATTAATCCCATCCTATAACTGACCAATAGGTTTAAAGAAAAAGAGGAAAAGTGCCCACACGTAACCAGAGAACAAATCATGCAATCTTAATCAATCTGTACTACGTCCAGAAAACTAAGCCTTAATTACATGATAAGACATAACAATTGGTGTAAATGTACCTTGAAGCCAATAAAATATTGCCATGAAAAAAAAGTCCTAATGCAGATTCTGAAATGAACTTGAAAATTTTGTGTTTTAACTCGAAAATAATACCAAACCTCAAATTTCAAAAATCCTTCAAGCACATCCAAAAGCAAAGGACCACTATCTCCATTTCGGTTAAGATCATATCCATTCTTGCTACTAAAGTCCTTCAACTCAGCTTTCCAAGAATCCTTTTGCTGCAATTCAGCAAAACATAAATGCAACATCCATTAGCATAAGATGGCCAACACATTAGTTCAAAACTTACTGAAAACACCCGACACTTTCTGCACTAAAAGTTTACATGATTACCAAATTACACTCAGGCTGATAAACTTTTAGCGTGTGGTTTAGTTGCGCCCAGTCTAAGTACTCGCATATCAGTGCCGTAAGCAACCTTCCTATAACAAGCATGTCAAAGTGAAATTTAACTGATGAGCAAAAGGTTTTAAACAAGCATAAGCATTGAGTTAGTAGACGAACCCGAAGGAGAAGCGTGGAGCTGTTTAGCGCGATCGTTGCAGCTACCAAGCAATGCTGGAGGCAAGCCTTCGTCTTTCTCGATGACCTTGTCCTCCTCCTCAATTGCCTCAAACACACTTGCTCTCAACTCAGCCTACCAAAACAAAACTGTTGAATTAATCATAAAAACAACCCAAAAACCCGAATAACAAGTTCGATTATTCACAAATCACTGCCTAATTATGCATCGCATTTCTCAAAATCCGAGGCTTCGAATTACAGATAAGCAAATAAAAAGCAGACAAGCTTTGAAATTGCAAAACCCTAGCCGAAGTCAACAAAGCTGGGGGAAATTTACGCAATGAACCCGAGAAAAAAACCTCGTTTTTGGGGTAAAATCAGCTGCGGAATCACAGAAAGGAGATCTAGATGACGAACATTAAGATAAAGGGGGGAATGGGCAAAAAGGGAATTTGAAATTGTACCCGGATCTTGGCGAGTACGCCCTTCTTCTCGAGGGTGCGAGTGACGAGAGTCTTGAGGTCCATCATCTCCCTCGTGTAGTCGTCCATCTTGTTCTTCTGCTTTTTTAGGGTTTCAGAGCGAAAGGGTTTTGATTGGGAGAGAAGGGGGGGGGGGGGGAGAGAGAAAGCTCGCTTTCTCTGCGTTTGAATTTCTCAGCTTCCTTCGATGCCTTGCTTCATGGAGAGAGAGAGAGAGAGAGAGGGGAAAGTTGCTCTCGGAATGATGGGTGGGGGTGAAGGCGGGCTCCACTGCAGGCCTGCAGTTACCCGGTAATATTATCTGGGTTGGCTCTGTGAAGTTGGATCGTGAAGTTTTGGGCCGTTAAATAATTAAGCCTGGGAGTTCTTTTGTGTAATCGTATATGTTTTGCTTATTGTGTGTTTGGTTGCAATTAGGCATGTTGACTTAATGTTTGTTTGGATGTGTTCTCAAAATAACTGAAAGCGTTTTTAGTTGAAATGTTTTTTGAATCAATTTTTAGTAAAAATGCAAGTTTGCTAGAAAAAGCACATAACTAGTGCTTCTTACAGAAAACAATTTAAATGATTTTGGAACAAAAAAATATTTTCTCTAAAAACGCTTTTAGCCATTTTAAAAACACATCCAAATGAGCTCTTACTAATGTGATTATATAAGGTATGAGTATCATTCTTAATCCTGAGCATGCAGACCTTATTTGTTTCATCACATACTGTATGCGTTGATGCAATTTGTACCATACGATCTAAGTGCATTCTTGGCTGATGAGTAATTCTTTTCCCTAATCATTAATATACAATGGTGGGAAGAAATTTGCTGATACGCATACCATTGTTTCTTTCGCAGTTTACTTAATTAAATCATTGTATCTTACTACACAATTACACGTGTAACAATAAACGCTTTGAGTGATTATTTAGAGCAACTCCGCCCTACCAAGGTAATTATTGCTAGACTATTGAGCAAAGACAATTATTGTCTTAGTGAATAGTAACTTTCGAGTGTATCTCCCCTCCTAAATAGCTTGGACAATAATTACATTTGCTCAATAGCCTGAGCAATAATTACCTTAGAGGGTAGAGTTGCTCTTAAAACCTGTCACATGTGGATGAGGTCTATGCACTCCAATTCTTCCTACAATCCACGAATATTGTAACTATCAAGAGAATTTCCAAAGATTATACTCAAATTATTGGAAAAAAAAAGAAAAAGTTATATGAAACATAGATGTTATCTATTAATAATAAAAAAAAAGAACTCAACTTGATACTTGATACTCTTTTCGAAAAGGTTTTACAAAACTTAATTTTTTAGGCCCACTCATCCTTGTTTTTCGCCACTCCAGGATTTTAGTGGCAGAGGTTTCATGACAACGAGGATTGCTAGTAAAAGTTGTCATGTAGGAGACTTTTCCTTTCGGTATAAATGTCCTTACTCTTTTTTTACTGCAATCTATGCTCTAACATCACTTGTGTGACATGAGTTCAATTCCGCTTACATGTGCACTCTAGATTAGTCATTTTTAGATTTTAATTTATTCACATTTTCCACATCACTGCACTTTAAGGCTTCGTTATATTCCAGGTGTCGCCCAACACATCACGATTCGGGTGTCTAAGTGGACATTCCGGGTCAGGGTGTGTCAGAAAGTGGTGGTGTAATGAAGAGAGTTAGAATGACGGTGAATTGAAGAATCAAATGAAAAGAGCTGAGAAGAATGCGAAAACAATGAAACAAAGTATGTAGTTGTTATCCAATAAAAGAAAGCAGGATGTCATAATTATGTTATTTAAATTAAGTAGAAGCCTTGGTAAACATTGTCCAAAATGAACATGAAAACACTTGGGAAACTTATACAGCCCGGAACAATCATAACGTTAGTATATGACATATAAATCAATAATCCAACTCTTGCATAAACTGATTCATGCCTTAGTTAGAGGATCCTAAACCTCAAAATTAACGTTTATCCAATAAAAGAGCTTGTTTTTCTCTATGAGAGCGTCTTAGGATTTTTGCCATAGTGGAATGAAGGAAAAAAATTATTTAATGGTTAGGGTTTCATTATTGGGTATGAGTTTATAAATAAATCTGATTTTTCTTGTTAATTTTATTTTGCACTTGATGATAATTATGTAATAAGTTAATAAAGATAGTAAAAAGAGGTTAGATGGATAATAAAAAATTTCAATTAAATATCCCTAAATTTATTAAAAAAATTAAAATCTCTAAGAATCTCAATCAAATAAGAGATGTGCTATCTACCTACCCATTTTTACTTCTCACACGCCTCTTATTCATTTCTATTCATTGATTTTCTTCAATTCATCCGATCTGATGGCCGAAAACTAAAAAGATGTGGAAGAAGTAAAAAGGATGTGTGAATATCACACCCATTAAATAAATAGAACTTTAACAAAAAGCTTCCGATACTGTTCACTTTAATGAAAAACCACATTTTTACACTAAAAAGTCAATCATGGTACGATTCACTTTATCCTTTATCGTTAAAACTCAAAGTTTTCAAATCATTTTCATTAATTTACCTTTAAATAAATCTCCCTAAAATAATGGAAAAACCACAAACGTTTAGCGTATATATACCCGCGCCTGATTCTGCCACCAAAAAGTTCAAGGTAAAGGAAAAAAAAAATCAGAAAATTGAAGAAAATGTTATAAATAGGCAAAATTTATAGAGAGATAACCTTTACTCGGTGAAGGAACGAAGCAGTTGCAGAGTAATATACCGACACAAGCTGTTGCAAAGGAAGTAATGTATATTATTGCTATTAGATATATTTTTCTTTTCTTTCTTCTTCTCATTCACTAATCTTTGCACAATTGAAGTGCTCTATTTATAGAGCTACTTCTATAGAAAATTACAAAACATTACTATTTAGCTTATGAGTATATAGTATACACATGTGATACTTCACTATACACATTACTATACACATGTGGGCAAACATACCCATTATTTACAACACTCCCCCTTGGATGCCCACATATCAACATCAGTTGCCTCATTAAAACCTTGCTTGGAAAAACCCTGTGGGAAAAAACCATAGCGAAGGAAAAAGAGTACAACTTTACCCGGATGGTGTTGAGCATGCTTAGGTTGCCTCGTTAAAACCTTGATAGGAAAAACCCAGTGGGAAAAATCCTACGCGAAGGAAAAAGAGTACAACATGCATGTATCATGGATGCTCCCCCTGAATTGTATCTCCCCCTGATTCCGCATTCTTCAAATCTGTAAGCCGACGTAATCCGATTCCCTGTACCAACTTCTGAAATGTGCACTTTGGTAGAGATTTGGTGAACAAGTCTGCTAAATTTTCATTAGAACGGATTTGTCTGACTTCAATAACTTTAGCCTTCTGAAGCTCATGTGCGCTGAAAAATCTTGGAGATATGTGTTTAGTCTTATCACCTTTGATAAATCCTTCCTTCATCTGAGCGACACAGGCTGCATTATCTTCATGGATGACAGTTGGAGTGTCTGTCTTTGAAGGTAGACCACATGAATTCCGGATGTGATGGATCATTAATCTTAACCAAGAACATTCACGACTTGCTTCATGTAAAGCAATTATTTCCGAATGATTGGAAGATGTTGCAACTAGCGTTTGCTTTGTTGATCGCCATGAAATTGCAGTATCTCCATTAGTGAACACATATCCATTTTGTGAGCGGGCTTTATGCGGATCGGAGAGAAAACCAGCATCTGCGTATCCAACAAGGATTTGTTCATTTGTGGGCTTGTCTGAGTAGAAGAGACCCATATCTGTTGTCCCACGAAGGTATCGTAGAACATCTTTGACTCCTTTCCAATGACGAATTGTTGGAGCAGAGCTATACCTGGCTAACAAGTTAACTGAAAAAGCTATATCTGGTCTAGTACATTGTGCTAAATACAATAAAGCACCTATTGCGCTCAAATATGGTACTTCTGGACCAAGGACCAGTTCATCATCTTCTTTTGGACGAAATGGATCTTTCTTAATGTCCAAAGAACGAACGACCATTGGGGTGCTAAGTGGATAAGCCTTGTCCATGCCAAATCGCTTCAGTATTTTTTCAATGTAAGCTGATTGATGGACCAAAATTCCACTAACACAATGCTCGATCTGCAGGCCTAGACAATATTTGGTTTTCCCAAGGTCTTTCATTTCAAATTCGCTTTTCAGATATTCAGCAGTTTTGTTGAGCTCTTCAAGGGTTCCAACTAGGTTCATATCATCGACATATACTGCCACTATAGCAAATCCAGTATTTGATTTCTTAATGAACACACAAGGGCAGATGACATTGTTGGCATATCCTTCTTTAATCAAATACTCACTGAGACGATTATACCACATTCGCCCAGATTGTTTTAGCCCATATAGTGATCGCCTTAATTTGATTGAGAACATACCCCGTGGTTTGTTAGTTGCTTCAGGCAACTTAAGTCCTTCTGGGACTTTCATATATATGTCAGTATCTAATTCTCCATATAGATACGCGGTGATGACATCCATAAGTCGCATGTCAAGTTTTTCTGAAATCACCAAACTTATTAAATAACGGAACGTAATTGTGTCCATTACAGGAGAGTATGTCTCTTCATAATCAACTCCAGGTCTTTGTGAAAAACCTTGTGCAACGAGTCGTGCTTTATATCTTGCAATCTCGTTTTTCTCGTTGCGTTTCCTTGTGAACACCCATTTGTAACCTACGGGGTTTACATCAGTTGGGGTTTGGACTACTGGTCCAAAAACACTTCGCCTTTCCAAGGAATTTAATTCTGCCTGGATTGCATCTTTCCACTTAGGCCAATCTTGTCTCTGTTTGCATTCATCAATAGAGCGGGGCTCAATATCATCACTTAATATAATTTCAGTGGCTATTGCAAATGCAAACATGTCATCGATGATTATTTCATTTCGATCCCACAATTCATTAGTACATGCATAATTTATGGATATTTCTTTGCTTTCATGTACTTCTGTCTCTTCAGGGACATGTGTCTCATCAAGGACATTTTCTTTTTCTGGAAGTACAGAGTCACGAATTGTGGATTTATCATTCAATTCCTTTTCTTGAATGATATCATTTGGGTTCAATTGGGCCCTCATCTTTCTCTTTCGAGGGGCTGAATCTTTTGAACCTGGGGGTCTACCACGCTTCAGGCGTGCACTGGATGAATCATTCGCTGCCACTTTATTTTGTCCAACAGGGACATCAATTCTTGCAGGTGCGTTTGCAGCCGGTATATATGACTGTGTCACTTTCGAAGCATCATTAAATGCATCTGGCATTTGATTAGCAATACCTTGAAGATGAACGATCCTTTTCACTTCATTTTCACATTGAGTGCTTCTTGGATCAAAATGAGATAAGGTGGGAACAACCCATGTTAGCTCTTGTCGTTCTTCTGGAACGGTCTTTTCTCCTCCTAACGACGGGAAAACTATCTCATCAAAATGACAATCAGCAAAACGAGCTGTAAACACATCACCAGTCAAAGGTTCCAAATATCTAATGATAGATGGTGAATCAAAACCCACATAAATTCCCAATCTGCGCTGAGGTCCCATTTTGGTTCGTTGTGGTGGTGCAATAGGCACATAAACAGCACAACCAAAAACTCGTAAATGTGAAATATTTGGCTGATGTCCAAACACGAGTTGTATTGATGAGTATTGGTGGTTGGCTATGGGTCTCAATCTAACCAATGATGCAGCATGTAATATGGCATGTCCCCATGTAGAAACTGGCAATTTTGTTTTCATGAGCAGAGTGCGGGCTATTAATTGAAGCCGCTTGATAAATGCCTCTGCTAAACCATTTTGAGTATGGACATGAGGAACAGGGTGTTCAACATTAATGCCCAGTGCCATACAGTAATCATCAAAGGTTTGAGACGTAAATTCACCAGCGTTATCAAGTCGAATGGACTTAATGGGATGATCTGGGAACTGTGCTCGCAACTTAATTATCTGAGCAAGAAGTCTCGCAAAAGCTACATTTCGAGTAGACAATAGACAAACATGTGACCATCGGGTAGATGCATCAACCAAAACCATAAAATATCGAAATGGTCCACAAGTTGGTTGAATAGGTCCACAAATATCCCCTTGAATTCTTTGCAAAAATGATGGGGATTCATCATCAACCTTTAGTTGTGATGGTCTAATTACCAACTTCCCTTGGGAACAAGCCTTGCAAGGATTATCATTCGAGACATTAATGTGTTTGCTCAGTAATGGATGTCCATTAGAGTTGGTAATGATTCTACGCATCATGGTAGATCCTGGATGACCTAGACGGTCATGCCAAAGCATATAAACCCTTGAATCAATGAACTTCTGGTTCATGACAGTATATGCCTCAACTGTCTTTATGTATGTACAATACAATCCACTCGATAAACCATGCAACTTCTCCAATATACGCTTCTGGGTATCATTGGAGGTAATGCATAAATATTCCACATTTTCTACACTTTTCGTTTCAAGGTGGTATCCATTTAAACGTATGTCTTTAAAACTCAACAAATTTCGAATGGACTGAGTAGCATATAATGCATTCTTTATAGACAATATTGTTCCATTTGGTAACATAATCTGGGCTTTTCCTGAGCCTTCAATTACATCTGATGGTCCTGATATTGTTGTTACCTTTACTTTTGCAAGTACCAAATTCGAGAAATACTTTCGGTCTCGAAGTATTGAATGCGTGGTTGCGCTATCTGCAAGACAAAAGTCTCCGCCATTGATCTTGTTTTGAGAATAACCATAATTTTTATCCATGATCTCTGAGTAAAGAAAAAGCAGTTTATTTATACTGGAATACTACTTTTATTGAATTGAAAATGCGAGCATTAAACCATAGGTACAAATAACATGAGTACATTAAACATAAATAATTCAATCGGACCCATAAACTTCATTCCCTCTTTCATTAATAAAGTCTGTAGCATCCAGGTGGGTTGTGTTTAACTGTCCTGATAAATTGGTCACTGGATCAGGGGTTTCCATTGGTTTAGCCTGGTCAAGGAAATTGATCTCGACACCCTTTTCCTTGAAGGAGGCTTGATATAGTTCCACCAGATGCTTTGGGGTGCGACAAGTACGCGCCCAATGTCCGTTGCCACCACACCTATGGCAACCTCCTTCATGACTTCTAGGAGTGTTCACATGAGCTTTTCCTTTCTGGCGATTGGTATTTTTAAAGCTCGGGCCTGGATTATACCTTGGAACCTGGTTGTGAAACTGGACACCATGGTTCTTGCTTTTCCCTTTCCTCCGACCTTGCTTGTGGCCACGTCCTCGTTTGTAATTATTGCCACGAGAGGATATGGTATTCCTTTCAAGGGAAGCAACATTCACTTCTGGGAACGGTGCTGATCCAGTAGGTCGGGAATTATGGTTTTTCATGAGAAGCTCATTGTTCTGTTCAGCTACCAGGAGCACAGATATCAGCTGGTTGTATTCAGTAAAGCCTCGCACTCTATACTGTTGTTGCAGTACCATGTTAGAGGCGTGGAATGTGCTGAAAGTCTTTTCCAATAACATCTCCTCAGTGATAGTATCCCCACAGAGTTTCATCTGAGAGGTAATTCTGAACAACGCCGAATTGTACTCAGCCACTGATTTGAAATCCTGGATCCTCAGGTGTGTCCAGTCATAGCGAGCTTTTGGAAGAATCACTGTTGTCTGGTGATTGTATCTGCTTCTCAAGGCATTCCAAAGGGCTAGCGGATCTTCAACCGTTAAGTACTCGCTTTTTAGTGCCTCATCAAGATGACGGCGAATAAAAATCATGGCCTTTGCCCGATCTTGAGAGGATGAGCTGCTTTCTTCCTTGATGGTATCTCCAAGATTTGCTGCTTCCAGATGGATCTTGGTATCCAGTACCCATGTAAGGTAATTCTTTCCAGTAATGTCCAGGGCAGCAAAATCAAGCTTTGCCAAGTTTGCCATTTTCTTTTCTGAAAGAAAAATGAGGTGTGTAAGAACTTGCAATAATATGTGTACTGGAGAAATATATTGTTAGAACTTCTGGTTCTTACAAATTTTTGATCTTCAGGCCAAAATGATAAGTACTCGAAACTTCAGGCTCGAGATTTACACAATTAATGAGAATGGCAATTGTACCGCACCATTCTCATCGAAATAAGTATAGGATGGGTGATTATTCCGCACTACTTTAAACAGCAGGAAAATTTAAATATGTAGAGCAAGGTGGACGATTATACCGCACCACCTAAAATTGCGATAAAATTAAATATGCAAAGCAGGGTGGACGATTATACCGCACCACCTAAAATTGCGATAAAATTAAATATGCAAAGCAGGGTGGACGATTATACCGCACCACCTAAAATTGCGATAAAATTAAATATGTAAAGCAGGGTGGGTGATTATTTCACACCACCTAAAATTGCGATAAAATTAAATATGTAAAGCAGGGTGAGTGATTATTTCACACCACCTAAAATTGCGATAAAATTAAATAACGGGAAAATTTAAATATGCAGGATAGAGCGGGCGATTATACCGCTCCACTTAAAATTTGCAGTAAAATTAGATCTGCAGTCCAAGATAGGCGATAGAACCGCACAATCTTGGATTGCATAAATAATCAGTGGGTTAGTAGTCAATATCTACACCAAACAAGAAATCAAAGATATAAGTGACTGTTAGTTGGAGAACTAGAAGTAAACATGGTGCAAACAGTTCTTCGCGAGGGTATACCTAGCAATTGAGAGAGAGGAAGAAGAAGAACAGTAAAAACCTTAAAGGAAACATTTTTTTTTCTTTCGGTGAAAGGAAATGAGAAATTATTAGAGAGTCGTGCTGATAACGTGTTATAAATAGGCAAAATTTATAGAGAGATAACCTTTACTCGGTGAAGGAACGAAGCAGTTGCAGAGTAATATACCGACACAAGCTGTTGCAGAGGAAGTAATGTATATTATTGCTATTAGATATATTTCTCTTTTCTTTCTTCTTCTCATTCACTAATCTTTGCACAATTGAAGTGCTCTATTTATAGAGCTACTTCTATAGAAAATTACAAAACATTACTATTTAGCTTATGAGTATATAGTATACACATGTGATACTTCATTATACACATTACTATACACATGTGGGCAAACATACCCATTATTTACAACAGAAAAATAGTTATTGCTCTCTCTCTCTCTCTAAATTCAGCATTTGTCCGTTTCCACGCCCTAAACCCAAAACATTACTCAATGGCGCCCATCGACCCTCACTCGTTCACGGATTCGACTCACCCACTCGCCACCCACATTTCCCTCTCCTTCTTCTTCGACTTCCCCTCCTCCACCATCCACGCCTCCGCCCTCCTCACCCTCCCCGCTCCGTACTCCGGCCCACTTTCCCTCGACGTCCGTGCCCTCACCATCCACTCCGTCATCGACCCCCAAAACCCCTCCGATCCTATCTCTTACGTCATCTCCCCTCCTGACCCAGTCAAGGGCTGCCACCTCTCCTTCACCCTCTCCAACGCCTCCTCCGTCTTGATCCTCTACTCCACCTCCCCCTCCTCCTCCGCCCTCCAGTGGCTCTCCCCTCCCCAGACCTTCAACAAACGGCTGCCGTTTGTCTACACCCAATGCCAGGCCATCCACGCGCGCTCGGTCTTCCCCTGCCAGGACACTCCCGCTGCGCGTGTGCTGTACGCGGCCAAGCTCAATGTCCCCCGCCAGCTCTCCGCCGTCATGTCCGCGCGTCACGTGGACCGCCGCGACCCAATCCCCGGTGAGGGGTCGGCGCTGATCTCTGGCGACGCCTTATGGTGCGCCGACGACAGGGTCGTCGAGGAGTTCGTGATGGAGCAGCCAATCCCGCCGTACCTGTTCGCGTTCGCCGTCGGTGAGCTAGGGTACCGGGAGGTGGGCCCGAGAACTAGGGTTTACTCTGAGGCGGTGCCGGCGGTGCTTGAATCTGCGGCGACGGAGTTTGCGAGCACCGAGGACATGATCAGGCAAGGGGAGGCCTTGTTTGGGCCGTACGAGTGGGAAAGGTTCGATCTCTTGGTGCTGCCGCCGAGCTTTCCGTACGGTGGAATGGAGAATCCGAGAATGACGTTCTTGACGCCGACGGTGCTCAAGGGCGACTCCAGCGGCGCGCAGGTGGTGGCGCACGAACTGGCTCATAGCTGGACTGGGAACTTGATCACCAACAAGACTAATGAGCATTTTTGGTTGAATGAGGTACCAAAATTTACATTCATACAATTCGTTTGGTGGCATTAACTTTTCAGTTCCTGATTATCAATTGGTTCAGATTCTTGTTTTTTGGTCGAAAATTTCAATAGATAGATGCTGTTTGTTTTTGCCTATTTGATTGGTGCTAAGTTCAAAATTGATCAATTTTGTAATCTTGAGATGCTTGTTTTCTTCATTTGACGTAATACTATCTGCCTACAGTGCATTTGAGGCCAGTTTTTAGTTTTGTCTTGTTAAAACCGCAATGTGTGAATCCTTGACGGAGTATTGCCGTATAGGGTTAGGAGAATGTGAAGAATGAATGTCTTACTGATTACGAGCTTCCGGTTGTAGTTGATTATGTTGATCTATGTTATGCGCATACTGTTCTTGGAAACGAGATCAGGGTGTTAATCTTTACTTATTGCTACAGGGTTTCACGACGTATGCTGAGAGGAGAATTGTTGAGGCTGTGCAAGGTGAGGACAGAGCTGCATTGAACATTGGAATTGGCTGGCGGGGTTTGAATAAGGAAATGGAGAGGTTCAAGGATAACTTGGAGGTCACAAAGCTGAAAACCAACCAGGAAGGAGTTGATCCAGATGATGTGTATTCTGAAGTTCCATATGAAAAGGGTTTCCAGTTTCTGTGGCGCATTGAACGTCAGGTATGTTGAAATTGTAACATCTTTTGTTTCTTGGTATTGACCTGTAAAGACGATCTGATTGGCACTTGATTTTTAAAATATAAAGGTTGGAAGGCCTGCATTTGATGAGTTTCTGAAGAAATACATTGCCACCTTCAAGTTCCAATCAATTGATACCGATACATTTCTCGACTTTCTGAAAGCAAACCTACCTGGAATAGAGAAAGAGGTTGACTTAGTGTTGTGGACTGAGGGCACTGGTATCCCTCCTGATGCGTATGAACCGGTTTCTAACATATATGCAAAGATTGTGTCCATGGCAAATGAATTTAAGTTTGGTAGGATGCCAGGGGCGGATGAAGTTGCTGACTGGAGAGGGCAGGAGTGGGAACTCTACTTGGAGAACCTCCCCAAGTCTATTGAACCTTCACAGGTACTGTTGTGTTTCTTCTCTTCTAAGATTTTCATATTACCATGATTTTATAGCGGGCTTCAACACACTTTTTGTAGTTACTTTCTTAGTTTGTTTAAGCTCTGCAATGCTGTGGCAATTCCTAGGTAATCATACTGAGCTTAGTAAGTTTCGCGTTTTCGTGTTCTTTCTGCATTGAAAAGTTAAATTTAAGTACAGATCTTGTTTTCTCAGAACCGAAGATGTTATAATTGTCAATTATTAGAACTCATTTCTGAGTCAGCTTCAGTTCCCATTTTACCGTCGAATATCACCAAACTTTTCATGTTGTCTCATCATGATTTATGTATTTGCAGATTGTAGAGTTGAACTCGCGCTTCAGGCTGTCAGAATCGAGAGATTATGACGTGAAGGTGACATTTCTCCTGCTGGCCATTGCTTCCAAGTGCAAAGACTACTTCGGCGAGGTGGAAAGAACTTTGAAGGAAGTGGGGAGGAAGAAGTACCTTGTCCCCCTCTACAGTGCTCTTGTGGAAGGCAATGGAAAGGAAGAAGAGAAGATTTTGGCGAAACAGGTGTTTGCAGCCGCTCGCGAGACTTATCACCCTATAGCTCAGAGCGTTATCGAGACAATTTTTAACAAGCATTGCTGAAATGGTGTGAGAATGTAGATTACACATGAACACAAAATTCGGAAGCTAATCCTTGATGCCGTTATTGGCTATATGCTAATCTCTGAGATCTGTAGGCTAGACCTGATTTCGTTGAACACACGCATCCTTCTTGATGCTTTTGCTGATATGAATGATCTCGTAAATAAGTAGCTCCTTTTATATCGCATTTGCTGATGCCTGATGATATTTTATGTCTGCGTAAATTCGAAAACACACAGGAACGCTATGCCTGCAAACTCAATTTTACTTGATGCATAACAGGAACGAGAATAACACTTACAACTTCTACGCTCATAGTTACAACCAAAACAATTACCTTAAACAGCGAAATTCCACAACGGAGCTTGGAATCTTGACATTTCTGTTCAACACCTCTTCTAACGCAATTTATCGGTTTGGGAATCATACACAACAGTAAAATCACTTTATGTACAGAGTGCTACAACATTTGTGTTCCTGTAAATGTTTTCGCATCTCGATTCTTCTCAAAAACCTTGAAAAAACCTGTGCGAATAGAATTCGCTGAAGGACAGGCGCTTAACTGCAATAGCGCATCAAATACATCAGAGAATAGCTAAACGTAATGCATAGCCAGTTTGGAACACATACAGAGTCAGGATGCGATCGAGAAAGGACGTATGAAACTGAGGAAGGTAAAACGCCAAACCTGGATTTCGAGACAACAGTTTTGAACACATATCGACGGAGTCAGGATGCAGTCTAGAAAGGATGACTTGGTCAAAAGGAAGGTATGTGGATGACTTGATGGTCTTAAGCACCTGGAAAGTAAAATTTATCAACGATCTGGGCAAGTGTGACTAAAGGGACCTTTTACAATGAAAAGCAGAAGTTAGTACCTGAACATTAGTCCTACCAGGGAAAGGAGGGCGACCATTGAGAAGCTCGAAAAGAATTACACCAATACTCCACATGTCAACCTATGAACTGAACCCGTCAATTTTGACTCATCGTGATTGAAAGGGGAAAATGGCACCAGTTATAGACAAGACCGTACCTTCCCGTCATATCTTTCAAACTGAAGAACTTCAGGCGCCATGTACAATGGGGATCCACAAACTGTCTCGGCATAATCACCTGGATGTAAACTTCTGTACAATGTAGAAAAGAAAAGGTAATAAGGGATGAAACTACCACAGTTGGTTGCTTTGAATCATACTAAACGGGTTAGCGGATGAATTTCCACATAAGGATCTCTCTGCTAGAGTTTACCTCGAGAGACCGAAATCAGCTACCTTTAGCACCACATCATCTTGAGTGCCAGAGAGTAGAATGTTCTAGTACAACAAAATCACAATGTAGGCAATTTTTGAACAAACCAATTCACTACTAAAGATTTGGATGCGAGCGAAAAAATCAACAGAATCGAGTTCAAAAAATACGAATATGAAACTGCATTTTGTTCCCATCTTTCAGTAGACTCTTGTTTTTACCTCTGGTTTCAAGTCTCTATGAATGATGTGGTGCGAATGTAGTATTTCCAACGCCGCCCCTGCAAGCATAACAAGAAATTGATTAGATTTTCAGACCGGAGAATCGAAGCGCTGTGGATCCCCATTACAAATTCACAGGGAACAATGCGAATAAGAAGCTACCGAGCTGCTGCATAAATCTCTTGGCAATATGTTCTTCAACTCTTCCGTGACGCCGAATATACGCAGCCAAATTTCCCCCATCACAGAATTCCAACACCATGAATACACAACCTTCATCCTGCAATAAAGACATAAGCTCAACTTCGTGCAACCAAATTAAACAGTACTTGTAAGTTGCGGTTAACTGCACTTGCAGACAAATTAACGTATCCACAACCAAACCGACCGCATATTGACAAGTGTAAGTTCGCAATATCAATAATATCAACAATATCGACAACATATATATTTGATAGCATGTCCGCGTCAAAATAAGTGCAGTTAACCGTGACGCAGAAAAACTTGAAAACCTGGAAAGAATTGAGGAGGCGGATGATGTTGGGGTGGTTAACGGAGGACAGGAAATTGATCTCGTAATCCAAGCAATTCTTGAGGTGGCGGTTGAGGCGCGAGAGGTGGACCTGCTTGAGAGCCACCACCTGGCCACTTTGGCGGTGCACGGCTTTTGACACGGTGGAAAAAGAGCCCCGTCCCACCTCTGAAATAACAATGTAGTCTCCTTCTCCTTCTCCGTCTTCAGCTGTCTTGAGTCCCTTGCTTTCAGGTTCCATGGATTCTTCGAGCTGAGCTCTCAAGTAACAATTGACAACATGTTATTGCGGTTTTTCTTTTGGGTGGGGGTTGGTCGAAGGTTCCGGACCTCCTAGTGCTTAAATTGTATTAGGAGCAGGAGGGGTGAAAAATGGAATTGGATCCTCTCCTGCCGAAAGGCTCGGGATCCTTTTGACCCATTAACCCAATAACACATATCATTGGATTTTGATCCAACGACTGTAAATAAGAAATTCATCTACAAGTTATAATAATTGTAGCCGTAGGATCAAAATCCAACAGGCCGTGGGTTAGGAAGATCTCAAGCCTTTGCTCAGGAGAGAATCCAATTCCGTGAAAAATAACCTACAAGTCATTTTGGTGTTTACGTAAGCAAAAAATTGGCCGACCGAGTGGTATGTTAGAAAAGGAAAAGGATCTGTTGCCAGATCATTTTCTTGGAGATTCCGTGATCGTGACCGTTCATGATCATGATCATGATCACAGGATCTCCGAGATCCCTAGGAAAAGAATCCGGCAAGGATCATTTTCTGTTAGAAAATTATGGTTAATTTAATAGTTTGACGAGCGGATGGATCAATCGCGTAACAATTTATAAATTTCAGGGTCATTTTTGCCAACTGAAGGATGGCCAGATGGCTCGTTTTAGCCATCTGGCTCTCCAAGATATTAATATTTTAATGAACAGTGCAAGGCCATATTCCTTAGGCCATCTCCAACCGAATGGTTCAGTGGCCAGAAAATTGCCCGAAAACCGTCTCTAACCGAAGGCTAGACCAGAGGGCTCGTGGGCCCCACAGAATCTGAAAGGGCCAAAGGGCTAGCCGGCTGGCCCATTCCAGCCAGCCAACCAACCCCAGGCTGGCCCAAATTTTTTATTAAAGTTGTCGGATATAACCGACAGGAATAAAAGCAATAGTGTCGATTATAACCGACACAAATAATAGGCAAAATTTTGAATACAACAGCTAGCTGACTGCAGCTAGCTGTTGTATATATTTTTTTTAATGAATTTAAACCTTTTTTTCTTCATATAAATACCTAAGTCATTCCTACACCATTTCTCACATAATTTTCATCATTCCATACTATCTCACTTCATTCTATTTCAATTCTTCACATTATATTTTCTTACCTCTTCCAATAATATTTCCTTCATTTTTTTCAATAATTTTCAAATGGGCTCATTTGCAATGAAAGGTAAGGCTTGGACCCGAAAAGAAGATGAAGCTCTCTGCAAGGCTTATAGATGAGTCTTGGAAGATAGTGTGAGGGAGATTTGTCAAACAAGTGAAGGTGTTTGGACTTGTGTGTGAAAAAAATACTTAGAGTACTACGAAGGCACCATTCCACTGAATACCCGAAACCATGAGAGTTGTTCTTCAAAATGGAAGAAGCATCTTCATCCAAGTTTGAATAAATGGCATCAAGCACTGTTAGCATCCGCAAGTAGACATGAAAGTGGCACCAATTAATACGACGAAGTTAGTGTTTTCACAGTTTATTTTAAATGTTTAATTATATTACATTTAATTTCATTAATTAATTTCCTTTAATTTTTGTAATTCTATTTTCTAGGTACGCTAAGCGGAGGAATTGTATATGGAGGGCAGCTCAAAACCCTTTTAGTTTCACGGTTGTTGGGAAATTTGTAAAGCGTGGGTGTTATTTGAAGATCCACCTCAACATAGAGCTCCTATGTCGGTGTTCAGAACTGCATCCTTAGCTACAAATATGGATGAAGATGGATCCCCTACCATTCAACAAACAAGGGTAGAAAATCCGGTTTTCGGGTGAATGTTCCATACCTAGGGCTATGGGATGAAATAAGGAGCAAAGGTTGAAGGAAAAGGGCAAGACAAATGATAATTATGCCACCCAACAGGAAGTGGCGGCTTCATTGCGATTAATGGAGGAGCAAACTGCCATTGAGGCAGAAGAAAGGAACTGTAGGCATGAAGAACGGGCCAAACAAATACAAGAAGAGATGGCTGATAAGAATATGGAAATGAACATTTCGAATTACACTCCAATGAGTAAGGCCTATTTTGATAAAAAAAAATTGAAATTATGACTCGGCGGCAGTTGTTTACCTCTGACTATACTCCTACAATGGTGGATGATGAAGATGATGTTGATTATGGATATTAAATTTAAGTTGTTGTAGTTTTTAAATTTAAGTTAGTGTTGTTTTTAAATTTAATTTGTCGTTTTTAAATTTAAGTTGTAGTTTTTAAATTTAATTTGTCATTTTTAAATTTAAGTTGTTGTTTTTAAATTTAAGTTATTGTAGTTTTTAAATTTAAATAATAAATTATGTTTGGCCATTTGGCCCTATGACCCTCGGTTGGAGATAGAGGCAAATATGACCTTGTACTGTTCATTAAAATATTAATTTCTTGGAGGCCCATAGGGCTAAAACGAGCCATCTGGCCAGCCTTCGGTTACCATCTCCAACTGAAGGCCAAAGGGCCATTGGGCTCGTTTTAGCTCTGTCACAAAAAACCGTCTCCAATCGAGGGTCAAAGGGTCATAGGACTAAATATAATTTATTATTTAAATTTAAAAACTACAACAACTTAGATTTAAAAACAACAACTACTTAAATTTAAAAACTACAACTTATATTTAAAAACTATAACTTAAATTTAAAAACTACAAATTAAATTTAAAAACTACAAATTAAATTCATAAAAAAAATAATTTTGGCCCAAAAAAAAAAAATGAATCCAACGGTAACTAGTCATTGTGTTTCAAATTTTGGCCTACTATTCCTGTCGGATATAACCGATAGGAATAAGTACAATGCTGTTGGATATAATCGATAGGAATAATGAAAATTTTAGCCCGGCCCGAGGCTGCCTGGCTGGATTAGGCCAGTTGGTTGGCCCTTTGGCCTTTTTTTTCATGTGGGGCCCATGAGCTATTTGGACTAGCCCTCAGTTGGAGACGGTTTTCAGACTATTTTCGACCATCTGGCCTTCTGGACCGTTCGGTTAGAGATAACCTTAATTTCTTGGACGGCTAGAGTGATCGTTTTAGCCATCTGGCCCTCTAAGAAATTAATATTTTAATGAATAATGCATAACCATATTTCTTACCATCTCCAACTGAGAGCCAAACATAGTCATGTGAGAAAAAATTGTCTATAACCGAGGGTCATATGGCCAAACATAGTTTATTATTTAAATTTAAAAACTACAACAATTTAAATTTAAAAACTACAACTTAAATTTAAAAACTACAAATAGCTATATGACAAAAAACCTTCTCCAACTGAGGGCCAAAGGGCCATAAGGCCAAACATAATTTATTATTTAAATTTAAAACCTACAACAGCTTAAATTTAAAATCTACAACTTATATTTAAAAACTACAACTAAAACTTAAAAACTACAACAACTTAAATTTAAAGTCTATAATCAACATCATCTTTATCATCCGCCATTGTAGGAATATAGTCGGAGGTAAACAATTACCGCCGGGTCATAATATCTCTCTTTATCCTATCAAAAGAGGCTTTACTCATTGAAATGTAATCCGAAGTGTTCCTTTGCACATTCATATCATCCATCTCTTCTTGTATTTGTTTGACTCGTTTTTCATGACTACAATTCATTTTTTCCACGGCAAAGGCATTTTGCTTTGCTATCTTCCGAGACCCATCTATAAGCCCTGCAGAGAGCTTCATCTTCTTTTTCGGGTCCAATTTCTACATTTCATTGCAGATGAGGCCATTTGAAAATTATTGAAAAAATTGAAGGAAAGATTATTGGAAGAGGTAAGAAAATATAAGAATTGAAATGGTGAAGGAATGACTTAGGTATTTATAGGAAAAAAAAGAGATTTTTTTTAAAAAAAATTTGGCCGAAAAAAATAAATTCAAATCCAACAGTAACTGACGTCAGCTAGCTGCTGCATATGAATGTATAGCCCGGCTCAGGGCCGGCTGGCTGGTTGGGTTGGGCCATCTGGTTGGCCCTTTGACCCTTTTTTGTCTCGTGGGGCCCACGAGCCCTTTGGCCTAACTCTTGGTTGGAGACGATTTTCGACCCTCTGACCCACTGGACCATTCGGTTGGAGATGGCCTAATATTTTAATGAACAATGCATGACCATATTTCTTACCATCTCCAACTGAGGGCCAAAGATAACTCTGTGACAAAAAATCATCTCCAACCGATGGCCAAACATAATTTATTATTTAAATTTAAAAATACAACAACTTAAATTTAAAAACTACAACTAAATTTTAAAAACTACAAATAAAATTTAAAAACTATAACAACTTAAATTTAAAAACTACAACTTATATTTAAAAACTACAACTTAAGTTTAAAAACTACAACAACTTAAATTTAAAGTCCATAATCAACATCATCTTCATCATCCGCTATTGTAGGAGTATAGTCGGAGGTAAACAACTGCCGCCGGGTCATAATTTCCCTCATTTTCCTATTAAAGGAAATTAATTTATGAAATTAAATGTAATATAATTAAATATTTAAAATAAATTGTGAAAACACTTACTTCGTCGTAGTAATTATCGCCACCTTCATGTCTACTTGCGGCTGCTAACAGTGCTTGATGCCATTTATTCAAACTTGATGAAGATATTTCTTCCATCTTGAAGAACAACTCTCGTGGTTTCGGGTATTCGGTGGAGTGGTGCCTTCGTATAACTCATAGTATTTTTTGGACACACGAGTCCAAACACCTTTACTTGTTTGAGAAGTCCCCCTCACATTATCTTTCGAGACCCATCTATAAGCCTTGCAAAGAGCTTCATCTTCTTCCCTACCTTCCATTACAGATGAGGCCATTTGAAAATTATTGAAAAAATTGAAGGAAAGATTATTGGAATAGGTAAGAAAATATGAGAATTGAAATGGTGAAAATTATGTGACAAATAGTGTAGGAATGACTTTGGTATTTATAGGAAAAAAACATTTGGCAAAAAAAAAAAACAAATTCAACTCCAACGGTAACTACCGTTAGCTAGCCTTCGTGTTTGAAATTGTGACTCGGCCCGGGGCTGGCTGGGTTGGGCTAGCCGGTCGGGCCTTTAGCCATTTTTTGTCTTGTGGGGTCCACAAGTCCTTTGACCTAGCCCTCGGTTGGACACGGTTTTTGGGCTATTTTCGATCCTCTGACAATCTGGACCCTTCAGTTGGAGATGGCCTTAGGAGAGCATGACTCTTTGGTTAAAAGGTAAATTTTATTACCAACAAAGTAAATGTACACAAGTAGAGGTTTTTTTTTTGTCAAACAATATATTTTGTTAAATTAGATGTTAGATTAGCTACTAACGAGTTTCAAGTCCACACCATCATATAAGGCCATCTCCAACCGATGGCTGGCCAGAGGGCTCGTTTTAACCCTCTAACCCTCCAAGATTCTCTAAGATATTAATATTTTAATGAACAGTACATGGCCATATTTGCTTCTGTCTCCAACCGAGGGCCAGAAGGTCAGATGACTCGTTTTAGCCCTGTTACAAAAAACCGTCTCCAACCGAGGGCCAAAGGGTCATAGGGCCAAACATAATTTATTATTTAAATTATTGAAAAAATATTGAAGGAAGTTATTGAAAAATTGAAAGAAATATTGCAGATGAAGGAAATATTGAAAAATATATTGAAGGAAATATTGAAAAATATGTTGAAGGAAATATTGCAGATGAAGTGAAATTGAAAGAGCTTCACCATATTTATAGAAGTAAAAAAAGGTTTAAATTCAAAAAAAAAAAAAATTGAATACAACGGCTAGCAGTCAGCTAGCCGTTGTATTCAAATTTTTTCAAACTATATGTGTCAGTTATAACCGACACTAATACTAATTAATAAATATCCCAGTAGCCGTTAACTTTAATTCATTATATTCTATACTATTCCTGTCGGTTTTAACCGACTGGAAATCCAACACTTCAAAAAAAAAATTGGCCAGCCCGGGGCTGGCTGGCTGGCTGGAAGTGGCAAGCCCTCCAGCCCTCCAACCCTCCCCGATTCTGTGGGGCCCTCCCAGATTCCAGAGCCCTTTGGCCTAGTCCTCGGTTGGAGACGGTTTTCGGGCTATTTTCGACCCTCTGGACCCTTCGGTTGAAGATGGCCTAAGAACCCAACTCCTTTCTATTATTGTGGTAAATGGCAAGTGGCGTGCACCAGTGGAGGTTAAATTACAAGATAAGTACAATATAAAGAAAGGACCTTCAAAACAAAACAAAACATGGCTCAAAATAGAAAGAAAACAGAGCATAAAAGCAAAAACACAAACCCTAGCAGCTTGCAATCCCCGCTGCCGCTGTAGATCCACCAAAACAGGAGAGATAACAATATTTCTTTTTAAGCTACAGACCAAATTGTCACAAGCTCTAAACCAGGAGGATGCAAAAGTGTAATTAGTCCTTAATATTCTCAACAGGAATTTGTTGTAAACACACGAAAATGTGTCATGCTGTTTCACTTTTTTTTTTTTTTTTTTTTTTTCACTCGAGCGGAATTCATGATGACATTTTTAGGGTGCAAGTGACTAACTCCCGTAATTATTTGTTGTATTTATTAGATTCGAGCAAATTAGGTTTCTTTTCTTCAGGAAACACTTGTATTCAACATTCTTGTAGTAAAAGCAAGTGCGCTTATGAGCATTAACAACCTACAGAAGTTCCTTCCCTCTTCAGAATGTAGTCCACTGCCTCTTGTACAGTATCTACAACCTACAGAAGGAACAAAAGCGAAGGAACTTCTTACCAGGTCTGCCGGAAACTCAGCATGATTATCTTCCCCCTTGAAAACGCCAGTCCTCGTCAAAATAGAAAACCAAGGATGTCCAGCCTGAGAATCAGGTGCGATGAGTTGTCAATGCACATTCAAATCATTTAACGGTAAAATCTTGTCACCACAAGAAACAAGACAAACAAACCTGCCGAGCACCTTTGACATCAACTGAAGGGTTGTCGCCGATCATATAAAGGGTTTTGAAAGCATGTGACGGAGAGTCTCCAGCAGTTGTAATATCATTATCACAATGAGATGGTTGAAGCTGTGCCAACAGAGTTTCAGTGTTCTTAAATACAAACGGATTTGGCTTCCCAAAAGATACATATTCCAGAGCATCATGGTGAATTCTGCAGCAAAGCCAAACAAAAATCATATTACTACATAGTAGATATCCAGAATAACTCACGAGTAGTTAAAATGTGCATAAGCATGCTTTTTTATACAAGTAGTTCAAGATTTTAAAATCATATTTCAGTTGTGCTTAGTTTCCCAAAACAAATCAATTATCTCTGCTAAACTTTCTTCAATCATCATCAATTTTGATCTTGTATGCATCTCGCACTTGGGGGTGACTACATTTTGTAAACTCTCTCAGTGGATGAACGATTACCGGGCTTCTCAAAAGGGATCAAAGAAGCAATGCTAAGATATCGTATTGGCCATTTATGGGCTCATGTAGTTACAACCAAAGACCGTTGACTAAATATTCGATCAGATGTGCATGACTGAAAAGGTACACCAATTAAGCGTGACAAAACAGCCAGTCTCACCGGTTGAAGATGCTTTCTAGTGCAATTCTGAAGGCACCCATTCCAAGTCGCTCAGAAGGAAATGCAGCCTGTATGTAGGCAGATTATCAGTACAATCCTAATCATCATGTGAAACTTCAAGTTGAGAAAAAAGTAAGTTCGTGATGAAAATAAGAGTGAATGAATTCTACTCTTCCAAAGGTGAGGGAATGGAGCAAATCAACCAAATAGAACCCTTTTATTAGACATGAGGATTCATTAAAAATGTTCATGGGAATAGTCAAGGTTCAATGGGCTTCAGCAAGAGGATGACATACTCAAGAAAAAATAATGGGACAATAGTTAAATAAGGGTTTCCTCTTTCAGTTTATTCTAACGATAAATGGGTCAACGGTGAACCAAACAAATCTCAGGTTGTTTCTATATCTCCATATTCACGGTCCAGCATCTTTAGAGAGGGAAAATCATACTGACCAACCTGATACTCAAGATCATCTGCGGCAAAATATAGAGGTGGTTGATGCCCATTCTCTTGTCCAGGAAGCCCTCCAGATCTTAGAATGTCACAGAGAACCTAAACCAATTCATGAACCAGCTCAGAGCTTTTGCAGGAACACAAATGATCGAGGCCTTCTGGAATAACATGACGGTATTGCAGCTCCCAAAACTTTACTTTCTAGTTCATAATAAGCATGCAAAATTTGGCAATTTATGTGGGAAATGAAACTGCTATGCCAAAAGAAGCTATAATTTGAGATCCTAACGCACAATGATTCCTTAATACTGCATTGTAAGCAGCGAAATGAAGTACCTGAATATCCCTACCCCAATCCACAGGATCGCTGACAACAAAAGCTGCACTAACCCTGTCAGAATAAACATCATATCTCGGCACAGACTCCTTGTGTTGGCTACTACAATCCGATGTCTGCTTAGTTCTCCACATCTTATATTGGGATACGGGATCAATATTCTCGAAGTGCGATGCATACTCATCTAATGAGAGAACCTTTCTGCCACCCAATATAAATTTAGCTATCTGTTACTTATACAAAATCTAGCAACAGAAGGTATGGAATTCAAAACCAGAAGATGCTACAATTAAGAACGGACATACACTGTAAGGTAAAACTTACTTGAAACCATACTCAGACATTACAAGAGCCGGTTCCCCTTTTCCCAGAGCAACAATGAGTTCATTTTCATATCTGAATAAAAAGGATAAAATAGACATAACATAAGAAGATGAAAACAGGTCAATACATTGTTATTCTCTGAACCATAAACAAAGTCATGGCCCTAGTATGTACACAGGAAAACTTGAATTTCTTATTATAACAAAATGAGGAGTAAGGCTCCGTGAAGAGATAGATGCTCTTAAAGGGTGGATGTATAGAACGTTTCAACGAGATAGTGCTTTTTCAACTCTCTCAAAATGGATATCCAAGTACTAAACAGAGGTATGCGATAGGAAAGGATATGACTATTTGACACGGAGGGACAATTTCACCTATGGGAACAAGCTGAGTGAGCATTACTCAGGAGTTTCATCTTTTGGAGTCGCCGATGGAAAAAGAGTTAGCTATTAGCTTCGATGAGATTTATCTCCAAATTTGGCTATTATTCAGTACCAGCATAAGCAAAATTCGGGAACTTCCAAACCAAAGAATTTCAATTTGGCAGACACGAAATCTCCCCCAAATTTTGTATTCGTCTAAGTTGTCTACCCACTTTCGATCGCTCTAGCTCATCCAACATGTAAAGTAAGAACGATTTCTGTGGCCTTGGTTGCATGATATTTCCTACGATATAACACTGTTACTCAAAGATAGCACAGAAACAAGGAGACCATTGATCAGACTAAGATTTATGCCTAGAAAGATGAAGAAGTGTATGACACATTGAGATTGAATTAAAAAAATCTCTGTAGAAAAAGATTCATGTGAAGCTGATTTATACCTCGTCAACAAATTTTTAAAAGGTGTGTGACCCTGGACAACCTGCACCACCATAACACAGAAAAGAGAGCTATGCCACAGGTTCCATCAGTCAAATTACAGTCACAGAAAATGGGAGACAACACAACGTCGTCCTTATGCTCATAATAATCAAAGAATTAGATCTCAGAATATTACCTGAGAAGGCAGGATGTTAACTCCCAAAATTTCAGTTAACTCAGTTGCTCGTCTTGATTCAGGGACGCCACCTCCTGTTCCAACGAAAACCATTACTCAACCAAATGCAATTCGAACAAAAATCCAATGCAATGACAATGGGGGCAGATACACTTTCCATAGAAATTTATCATGTATACTGTTTCTTCGCAATGCTACACGAAAACAAACCGCTTAGGTGTCTTACCGTTGGTCAAAAACACAAAAGGAACCTTCAAAGTACCTACAAAGAAGCAATAGTTTTATTAAGCTAGTGAGACCATCCTTTCTTTACAATCTAAACTACGAGAAGCGGGATTCAAACTTGCTGCCATGTCCGCTCTAGCCAATGTAGCTGCTACCAAACGAACGGCCACAATAATACAAAACCAAAATTCTCTATTTTTATTTCATATTTCTAAAAAATAAACGAAATTTCTGAATTTAGAGGGAGAAAGATGAAGTTTTTAGTGCACCTGAGTGTCCGTACAGTTTCCTCAAAGCTCGAGGCGACCCTCCCACCGGAGCCCGGCCGCGGAGAATGACCCCGTCGATGTCGAACGCAATCCCAAACGAAGACCTGAAATGCAATCAAACACATGTTTTCAACTATTTTCTATTCCTTTCCTACAGTTTCTCGGCAGCCAAACAGAGGATTTGGATCATTGAATTGGACCAACCGTTCGGGCCGGGATTGTTGATAATTGGACTGAAAGTAGGGACGAAATTGGAAGAAAAATGGTGCTCTGTTTTTGCTCTGAGGAATCCGGAAGACCGCGCGGTATCGCATCGGCGTCATCTCTCCCTCTCTAAGATTTGCTCCGTGCGCTCCGTGGCTAACAGTTTAACGGTAAACGGTCTCGCTTAGGCGCGTAGTACGCAATTGTGATTAGAATTTTCTCCAGAAGATAATTTTTTTTTAATTTTAGTTTTAAAAATAGAATTTTAATGATTTTGCTTAAACAGTCAAAATTCACCACTAGTCAATAGTAGCAAGAAAGTTAGGGCAAAATCGGCATTTTATCTCAGCAAAACAAAAACACTCCCAAGTCCTACCCTCTTCACTCTACCGCCGTTCGCTCATCCTTCTCGCACCTCAGAGAGGGCTGTCGAAAACCCTAAGCGCCATCTCCGACTCAAAATTGAGCAAATCCGTACCGAAAGTTCATAACTTTCATTCAATTCGGAAACCACAGATTGTTCAATTTCCCCCCTTTTTACTATTGATTTTTCTGTTTGTTGGATTCGAAGGAGCCATGCCGCCAAAGGCATCGAAGGCCGACTTGGCGAAGAAGCAGAAGGTGGTGGAGGACAAGACCTTTGGGCTCAAGAACAAGAACAAGAGCAAGAATGTCCAGAAGTACGTCCAGAATCTCCAGCAGTCTGTCCAGCCCAAAGTAGACCCCACCAAGGCTAAGGTCCCACTCCCGCTTTTCGTTATTCGGATCCTTTTTCGTATCTCTGCTGTTTTTTCCCCGTTGGGTTCTGTTTGGATAAGCAGAAAATCAGCTGAGAAAGTAAATTAACGATTTTTATTGGGAATTAGTGTTTGGGTGTGGGTTTTTTTTTTTTTTTTTTTTTTTTTATATCAAAATTTAAAGGGTTTTACAGAAAAAGAAGGAGGAAGAGAAAGCAAAAGAGAAGGAGCTTAATGATTTGTTTAAGATTGCTGTTAGTCAGCCTAAAGTGCCACCTGGTATGTAGTACGTACCCCAACTCTCACATTTTTTTTAAGTTGTTGTTTGGTGGTGGTCGATTATGTTGTGTTTGATAGCGGATTGGTTTTGGTATGCTTGTAATCGAATTGGAAATTTGAATAGGTGTTGATCCAAAGTCTATATTATGCGAGTTTTTCAAGGTTGGACAATGTACCAAGGGATTCAAGTGCAAGTTTTCGCATGACTTGAATGTCCAGAGGAAGGGTGAAAAGATTGATATTTACAGTGATAAACGTGATGATGAAGGTGAGAAGGATGGAATTATCTTGTTTAATATTCTGATGCTAATATATCACATGTGATTTGCTTATTCTTTACTCATTATATTTCAGACACTATGGAGGATTGGGATCAAGCGACGTTGGAAAAGGTTGTGGAGTCAAAGAAGAATGAGTATAACCAGAATAAGCCCACCGAAATTGTATGTCTGTTTTCATATAGTAAATTATTTTTGATTTCTGATATAGAAGCTTTTAGTAAGATATTGGCAGTTGAATGTGTTGCTCTCCATCTGTCTCCAGATATCCATCTATCTATCCCCCACCTTCCTCCCTACCCACCCTCCAAATGTTTTGGTGATTAGAATATGAAGGCCTTTCTGGGCACATTGCCCACTACATCAATGATATGTTATTATGTTTCATGAGGGGAAAAAGAGAGAGAAAAAGAAGAGGGAGGCAGACTGGCAGAGCCTTAGTTGCATGGGACATCAGTCTTTACTTAAAACTAGTTTAGGTGGTGTAGGTCAGCTGTGCAATCCTTGATCCTAAGGGTTATGTTACAGTTTAAATTATTGATGTCACAATCTGATAGCTGATTTATGTCTTTGAAAGAACAAGTCATCGAATATGGTATATGTTAAAATGCTCAACTTTATAGTGGATTCAGGCGACCAATTTTCTGTCTTATGTACAAAGATTTGGCAGATGGATACTTTTACTTTTACTCTATTTCAGTTGTGGGTTTTGCTTTGCTGAATATTAACTAAGACATATTCTTGTATAGAATTTGCAATGTTGCTTGAAAAATATTTGGGATTTTTGCTTGGGTTCCCTATTTGTAGGCTATGCTAGTGAGTTAAACTGGGTGGAGTTATTGAATAATAGAGGGGAAATTATTTTGGTCCTCGAGATGAGAAAATATTTAAATATTAAAAATGGTGACAGGTAAACAGTAAATACTTTTTCTTATTTGACCTAATCATTGGGTAACGTGAAATCTCTGACTTTAGCATGCAGTATATGTTATGAATCTAAGCTGGCGTTTAATATGTACAGGTTTGCAAACATTTCTTAGATGCAGTGGAAAAGAAGCAATATGGTTGGTTTTGGTCTTGTCCAAATGGTGGAAAAGAGTGCCACTACAGACATGCTCTTCCTCCTGGTTATGTTTTGAAATCTCAGATGAAGGCGCTTCTCGATGAAGAGGCTGAAAAAGTTGCCATTGAGGATGAAATTGAAAATCAGGTGATGATCATATTGATTTTGTTGACTTTGCATTTTCATTTTATCCATTTATTTTGTAATAGAATCATAAAGAGGTCGCACTTGGTGCGATGGCAAGTGCCTTCGCCCATGAGCGGTAGGTCTCGGGTTCGAGACTTGGGAGCAGCCTCTCCATAAATGGGGGTAAGGCTAGCCGACATTCACCTCTCCCAGACCCTGCGTAAAGCGGGAGCCTTGTGCACTGGGTACGACCTATTTTGTAATAGAATCATAGAAACCCTTTGTACATTTGTTATATATTGCATCCCTAAGTATTTTTAGCTTTGTTTCCTCTGTTTAATTTTTAATTCTTACTAATGCTCATCTGATGATTGCTGCAGCGCGCAAAAGTAACAACCATTACTCCAATGACCACTGAGTTGTTCATGCAATGGAGGAATAAAAAGACTGAAGAGAAAGAGGCTGGCCTGGCTGCACAACGAGCAGAGAGGGCTAAGAATGACCGCATGAGGTTCTGTACCTTTTATGCTTTCCTTTTTGTGAATGTTCTCTGTATTATGCTATCGACTCAAGCTTTCCTGTATTTCAGTGGTCGTGAGTTGTTTCTATCAGATGCTACCTTGTTTGTGGATGATGCTGAAGCGTATGAAAAATATCAAAGACAAGATCCTGAGGCCACTGAAGAGAAGGTAATGTTTTCTTTTTATACTATGAATATATTCGATTTATGGACTGATAGTATGTCACTTTGAAGTCAGTCGCCTTAGTACATCTCTGTGCATCTTTTGGTATTGTGTTGGCTAACTTTTAACTTCCAACATCTCATCGCTGACTTGTGTGAATATTTTTTCTTATCTGTGAGTTTGCTTCCATTTTGGTATTAAGAGAGGTTTCTTTATCTCAAGTCAGCACATTTTTATGCTACCAAAGAAAAGCATTGGCTTATCAAAAGAAATAAGTGTCCATAGAGGCTCTTTTTCTGGTCATTGTGGGCTGGTTTGTTATTTTTTTTGTTTTTGGGTTTGATTGCCTGGAAGGCTGGAAGTTATTATCTTCTATGTGCATCACCTGAGTTTCTTTCTTTTTGAGGGAAAAAGAAAAGGAATTAATCTTTCTTTGTTATCTTGTCTCTAGAATATAAAGTTTGTGCAGTGTAATGTGATAGAAGTTTTAATGCTGGGTTTCTGGCCATTGCATAGGGCGCAGAATGGCCACAATTATAATGATAGTGCTGTGAAAAAATGGGTTAAAAGAGATCATGGAATGTTCTTTTACGTTTGCCAATGACCAAAATGATGTGATTGGAGCTATGCGATAAAATTTCTGTTCTTGACATGATTTGCTTTTCAAATCCTTTTTCTATCTCGTTATGCTTTTTATTTAGTTATGTCTCTCTTTGTTGGTTTTGTTTATAAGTAGATCATGGTCTCAAGGGTTTTTCTGGTGAGATTATAAAATTTTGATTACATGCATCAGGATCCTTTTAAGGGTGTATACCGTGTATGTCTTGTACCTTCTTTGTTCTATGTGTTGCTTGTTCCACGCATCCTCAGTAATTCTAACCATGAACTCTTTAAAGTGAGTGTCTATGACTGGGTAAACTTGTGCTCTAACCCTTAACATGTCTACATGTACTCGCACTCCATTTTAAGTGTTATTTGTTGACATGATATTTCATGCCACAGAGTGCTATTGGTTGGTATTCTTGTGCTTTGGAATTCCATGCACTTAAGTACTAAAGTACGTTTAGCTACTGGTTACTTGAATTCTTTGGCATGAACTTTTTTTTTTCCTCGTCTTTTCTGTTATCAAGGAGGTCAAACTTTAGAGCAAGTCCACCCCTAAAGACTTTGCGTCAGCACCCAGCGCATTTATCTACTCAAGTGAACAGTAATAGACCCCAGTGAATAGTAATAGGCCAAAGCATCTTCATTCCTAAAAATGCGCTGGCACCCAGTCAATCTAATATTATATTATTTTATTCATGTCAATTAATATTTTATCATTTAATTTCTCTCTCTGCTTCCATTTCTTCTCCGGCAGAGCACTTTCTCTCTACCCTCTCTTTTTCCCCCTTTTTCTCCATGTTTTCTTCTTCAAATGCGTTGATGCACCTGAAATGGACCTCCTCCCCCAAAAATGGGAGCTCGCCGTGGAGGTGCTCCACACCAACGGATGGGACCTCGCCGGAGCTCCACCCAAACGTCCGCAGGCACCTCGTTGTCGTCTCCTCACCGGAGCTCGCCATGGAGGTGCTCCACACCCAAGGAGTCGGATCTCGCCGTGGAGGTGTTCCACACCAACGCTCCTCAAAAAATGGACCTCCTCCTCCTTTGCATGACCCGGCTGGCGTCAGCATGAGTCAGATGTACCGGGCAACACCTCAGTCAATTTTGGACTGGGCTAGAGACCGGCTTGAGCTGGGTGCCAGTCAATTGGGTCGGGTGGAGGGGTTTCACAGGGTGCTGGGCAAAATGCCCTCCGCTGGAACTGCTCTTATAAAACTGGTCATTTTAATTTGTTCCCATCTTGTGATCAGGGTTAAATTTTATACGTAATTTATTTCAGTCTTTTTCATTCTTTTCCCTTCATCCATATTAGTTGTTTCAAAAGTCTAGGTGTATCCTGTTGTGAAAGAGTGGCCCCTGTTTGACTTGTAGCGTCTATAGGGAAAACTCTACCGTACATTTAGATAAAAACATGTTCTTTAAAACATGATCATAATAACACACTGTTCACTTATGTTAAAAGAAGTGATGACATCATGAGATTGCATGAGATTGAAGTTTGATATTGATGTGAATACACTAATGGTGAGAAATTCTCAATACCATACGTGAGGTGGTGGTCTTTTCCAAAATAGAAATTTTCATACTTTTTCTTTTAAGATACATCAGTGACACAATAACCGAAAGCTTCGCTTTGGTTATTCTCTTTTCGGTGCACAATTATTTTTATAACTCTGTAGAACTACATCTAGCTCATTACCAAGGAACAAATATTCCAAAACCAGGAGTGATGAATATCCGGGTATCCTCTTGCATCCAGTGCTTTCTATTCTTTTTGATGAAATGTATCCAGTGCTTTCTTGAACTCTTTAAGACTACCTATTTCAAATCAAGTCGGATGGTTCCCGTTTACATGGACAATTCAACAATTTCCCTTATATTATGTGATCCCATTTACATGAACAATTCGACAATTTCATTTATTTTATGTGATCTGAGTTTGACTGTGCTTCATTTCAGGCCAAAGACAACTCAGCAGCAGGAGGGCCAAGCGCCTCGACTAGTGCTGCTGGTTCTGAAGTTCCCGTTAATGATGACATTGAAGATGATGATGATGATGATGAGTTGGACTTTGATGAGTTAAATGAACTCGAAGCAAGTTTGTCAAGAACATCCATTCAGATACGTGAGCCAGGTATAGAGGCATCTTGAAGAGGGGCAGAGAGAGTAACGTTGACAATTTGCTTGTCGGGGGTGGTAAGAGACTATAACGAGAAATGTGAGAGGAAATAATGTGTTATTTATCCTGAGATGCTATCTTTGTGCCAAATTCTTGGTGTTCTGGATGTGACTGGGTATTTTATGCAAGGAAAATTCCAATTTTTGATGCAGATTGCTGTTCAATTAACATTCCGGTTTCGTGCATCTTCTAAATGCATTTTTGCTGAAATCGCAACTTCAGTGAAATGAAAATTCTCTCAACTGTAACATAGAGAGCTGAACACTTTGGGAGAGCCATGTTAAGATTCAAGTCGACACATAAGCTTCATATAGCCCCTCTGAAGTGGGACTCCGGGAGAGGGACGGACTTGCTCCGAGGATGACCCTAGGGCGGTTCTGCAAGGGCAAGCTAAGCCTTGAGAGTTTCACAACAGATTTAAAATTTAGTTCATCACTTGTAAGTGAAAGGTCTTAAATTTGATTCTCGCCAAATGCAAATTTGAACCATATTGTTGCTAGCCTATTGTGAGGCTAAGCCCACCCTCACTCATTTAGTGTAAATAATATCGGTGGTTCAAAAAAAAAAAAAGTTTGTCAAACGCTAGACTGTTTTTTCTCACAGCTGATTTCTCATAAAGCACTTCCAGATTTGATTTTTCTCACAGCACATCAATGCCAAACTAAGTGTTAGAGTTTCACTATAGGTAACACAATTTTGTTTCAATAGGGCGGACTACTCAGTAGTACGAAAAATGAACGGTCATGTTTGAATTGAGAAAATACTATTTTTGCTTATTTGCCAATCTAATAGATTTAAATTCGGACTACTAGATAGTCCGGATTATTAAAGACCTACCCTAGGTAACAAACAACTGGTGGAATGATGATGTTTCTGGAATCAAAATCCTCCTCATTCTCTAATGTTACTTTTGTTTGGTGACTCCTATTTCGATATCTCTGCTATTTGGTGAAGTTATAAAAATATTGGAACCTACACTTATTAAAATAGACAATAGTCCAACATATTGTGTCTTACAAGTTCTATCAGGAATAACGAAACTCTATAGAACTGGCAAGGACTCAGTTTCAATCTTGTTCGATTTCAACCACCAGTAAGACGGCAAGACATGTAATTATGAAGAAACCTTGAATTGAATGGTGGTGACCCCTTTCTGTTTGTAGAGATAAGTGCCAAGGGAGAGTCAAAAGTTCACACGTCCTTGTTCAAAATTGCCTTATATTTCAAAACATATTCTCCCTGAATTTCCATGTGGGAATTTTGATCTTGACCACCACCTCCTCTATATATGTTTCTGTCAAATAAGGAATATGATAGATATTTGGTCCTTTGACAACTCTTTTGGATGGGAAAATCCATTTCCATTTACAATGATGGTAATTGAATGAGGATGTTAAAAAGTGCTTATGCATGATTTGATGAGCTGATTTTTTAATTCTTTTTATAAAAGGAGGACAACTGGTGGCAAATCAAGGTTATCAATATGAATCTGGAGAGGTTATGAAGAATTTCACCTTATCTGTGGCCATAGTCAAGCAGACTCACTAGCTCGGAGCGTTGAACTCGAGATCTCCCACATTTTTTGTTTATTGAGAAGCCGCAGTCCGCGCCCATACCACTGGACTGCTATGGTTGATTTAATGAGCTAATTTAAGCCAATAATAATGGAATTGGATCCTCTCCGAGGCAAACCTTCGGGATCCTCCTGACCAGGGTTAGTAGGCCGTTGGATAAAAATCCAACGGCTACAATTATTATAATTTTTAGAGGACCCCCTATTTGTAACCGTTGGATAAAAATCCAATGGCTTACTAACACCGGTTAGAAGGATCCCGAGGGGTTGCCTCGGAGACTCCAATTCCAATAATAATCTTTTGTGTAATTAGGGCCGCAGGCCATTTGGTGCACTATTTACTTTATGATAATTAAGACCATTTCACATACACCATCATTCACAATGATGATGGTCACCTTTTACCAACATGTGTGGCTTGGGCTTCACGCAAAGCTGTCATCCACTTTTACCTTAGAAAGGAAGAAAATTGGGTTAGGAGGCTAATTTAAAAGACAGGATTTCCGCACTTAAATTTTCTCTTGACATACTATTTCTTTGTTTCTTGAATTGTATTCGATTTATTCAATTTATTGGCTAGAAGAAAATGACAAGAGTGCAAGGAGAGAAAAAAAACTAGTGCGGATGTCAGTTCTCAGTTCAAATAAGATAAGATTAAAGACTAATTCCCAAGATCCATGTTTTAATATGCTCTTAAGAAAGCATACTCCCAAAGCTAGGTGCGGTTCACTAACTAAATGGTAATGTGTTGACCAAATGAGTCCAAGTTTTATACGGGTCCATAATGTTTCACTGGCCATCTTTGCTTTAGGTAGTTTTCTTTCATCCATTTTCCCAAATTAGGACAAAATATATATTATGCATTTGATGTGAAATGTGAACACATGATTCCATCCTTACCAAATCTAATATTTCAGAAGGATTGTTCTTTCTTGCTTTCAAGACCTCATCCTAAAGAAATAATCTTTTTGAAAGTTGAACTTTGAACACCCTTGAACCTCTCTCTCTCTCTCTCTCTCTCTCTCTCTCTCTCTCTCTCTCTCTCTCTCTCTCACTTTCATATTTGCAGATGTGTTGGCCACCCTCTAGGGTTAGGGTTAAAGATTGTAAAAAGGTTAGGGTTAAAGATTGCAATTTTTACAAAATGGGAAAAGAAGGAGACTATATCTGAGTTGGTACCAGCCAAAACATTCATCATATAATCCTTTCACTCTCAGCCAAAATAATTAGATTATTATATCACTTAAGCAAGCATTCTAATTTTCTCTAATATTATATTGAAATCCTAATTAATTAATTAAACACTCAAACAAACACCCCACAATTAAATTAATTTATAAAGTTGTGAGATATTGAGTGAGATATTGATGATACAGCCTATGTGTGATCACTGTGATGTAAGATGATAATTATTGAAGTCAAAGAACGAATACAATTTGATGAAGTAAACAATGAATATCCTAAGTGTGATGTACGATGATAATTATTGAAGTCAAACAATGAATACAATTTGATGAAGTAAACAAAGAATATTCTGTCTGTTATCACTTCCAATGTCTGGATAAGTTCGATTCCAATCATCCAAAAAATCCGTTAAAAAAAGCTAAATTAATTAATTAGAATATTGGATGGATATGATTTGGTTGATGAACTGCTTAAAAAATTGTCACACTTCAACAATACATATAATTCTCTGCAGATTCCTGATTTCCTATGCAATTTTTCTTATTTTTCATCAATACGAAATTTTATTCATAATTCAGAGGGATACATCAACAATGTATAACAGATTAAAAGGTCTTCTTCCGGGAGCCGATCGTCAGTCACGAAGGGCCAATACAGATTTGTCGCCAAAAAGCGAGCCAGTTTGGTTAACCACATATTTTAGCACTACTAACGAGTGTGCATGATGCACATAATTTGTTTCTTAATTAGTGAGAACATAAAAGAAGTTAATTAGTTTGATCAAAGATCAAATTGTTTCTTAGATAATTAATTAATTAGTGATAACAACGAGTTGGAATTTTTGTGATCTGGAGCTGTTAGGAAACAGATGTTCATCCACGCAAAATGTTCAGTAAAATTCAGGATTGTAATTGCAGTGCAGAAAGGAAGATCCAGAAAACTGAAGAGAGGTAGCAAAATGGAACTTAATTACTGCCAAGAAAGAGGAAGAGTTACATACTTCTAGCAGAACAACCTGGATAACATAATTACTTCAAAGTTCAAACCCTCAAAATTCAAAGTAAAAAAAAAGAAAAACACCAGAAACAAATAACTTCCCTTAAGTAATTTCTTTCATCATACGGTCACAATCTGCCATCTCTCTCTCTCTCTCTCTCTTCCCCTTTCCCAAAAGCTGGTAGCTTTAATCGTACCCATTAAAAGAGTAGCTTGCAGAAGGTGAGCTTTCCTCTGGAGAATTGGTGTCACAGTTTGCTGCTGATCCTCCTGATGAACATGCTTGATTAGATCTGCCCCCAATCCCAAAGATACCGGCTTTGATACGACCTCTTTTTGGTGGCAAATTGGTCAAGTCCCTCCCTTTTCCTTTCCTCTTCACTGGGTTGCTGCTGCCGCCTTTGGTTTCCATTTTTTTTTTCCTCAGCTGAATTATGGTGGAAAAGAAAGAAATTGAGACAGAAGAGAGGAGTCGCAGAGGGCCAGATGGTAAAGTGAAGTAGAGAGGTCTCCACTGTACTATATATAGAGATATTTTGGGTCCATGATTAGCTTAGTGTCACATGCATGATGATGATGATATATATACACTCATCACAAGTATATTTTTCTTTATAATTATAGACAGTTTAGAGTATCAAATGAAAATTTTGAAGTTCTAATAATCAATCCTTATTCATGAGGAATGAAGGAATCAGTATAATCATTTTTATTTTGCGTTTAAAAACACATAATATATTATACATATACTCAAACTCAAAATATTATCTATTTCTATTATATATAAAGCCAGAGCCGTACTTTGGGGTCATGGCTTCGATAAAAAGATTTGGACCAAATTGCCCCTCAACCAAAAAAATTCAAAAGCTATCTATTATAATATATCAAATAATGCAGAGGTAATTTGATAATTTAGTCATTATAAAATAAAATATAAATATAAGTGGGATGAGAGAAAATAATAAAAAAATGGAAGAATGAGTGAAAGTTGATGGTGCCCAAGTGAAGGGGAAAGAAAAATATAATAAAAATAAGGAAAATTATGAATATTGTGTTCAAAACATTTTAAGAGGCACATAGTGCCGGTGATAAATTAGTAAAGTTTTTTTAAAAAAAAAATAAAATTAGTACCTTTCAATAGGTTAGTAATAATGTGATTCAATCAGATGTTGTGAATAGTGATTTTGGTGTCACCAAGCCGTTCAAAACATCTTAAGAGGCGTTAAAAGAGATCATGGAACATTCTTTTACGTTTGCAAATGACCAAAATGATGTGATTGGATCTATGCAATAAAATTTCTGTTCTTGATGTGATTTGCTTTTCAAATCATTTTTCTATGTCGTTATGCTTTTTATTTAGTTATGTCTCTCTTTGTTGGTTTTGTTTATAAGTAGATCATGGTCTCAAGGGTTTTTCTGGTGAGATTATAAAATATTGATTACATGCTTCAGGATCCTTTTAAGGGTATACCGTGTATGTCTTATTCCTTCTTTGTTCTATGTGTTGTTTGTTCCATGCATCCTCAGTAATTCTAACTATTAACTCTTTAAAGTGAGCGTCTGTGATTGGGTAAACTTGTGCTCTAACCCTTAACATGTCTACTTGTACTTACACTCCATTTTAAGTGTTATTTGTTGACATGATATTTCATGCCACAGAGTGCTATTGGTTGGTATTCTTGTGCTTTGGAATTTCATACACTTAAGAGCAATTCCACCGGGAAGAAGAGAACCCAGCACCCAGTCAAAAAACCAGGCTGGCACCCTGTCAATTCACTCCAGCCTGTGAAATTGACTGGCACCCAGCCCAAGCCAGTCCACAGGCCGGCCTAAAATCGACAGACCTTGGGACAGGCCTATCTGACGTCAGTGTGACGTCGGAGGGCATATGACGTCAGAGAGGGAGTTGTTGTGGAGGCTGAGGAGCGGAGCTGGTCGAGGCGGGAGAGGATGTCGGGAGGGAAGGAACCACGGAGGGAGAACGACGGGAGGACGAAGCGACGGCGTCGGAGGTGTGGAGATGCAGGAGGACGGCGTCGACGACGTCGGAGATGCATGGGTGGATGGCGTCAGAGATGCAAGGGTGGATGGCGTGCAGAAATGGAAGGTTTTGAAGAGGAAGGAGAAGGAGAGCTCACGGGAGTGAGCTGGAAAAGAGAGAGAGAGAGAGAGAGAGGAGAGGGAAAGGAAGAAAGAAGAAAAAATAAAAAATAAAATAAATGATAAAATATTAATTGATATGAATAAAATAATATAATATTAGATAGACTGGGTGCCAGCGTATTTTTAGGGGTGGAGATGCTTTGGCCTATTACGGTTTACTGAGGTCTATTACTGTAAAATTGAGTGGATAAATGCGTTGGGTGCTGACACAAAGTCCTTAGGGGTGGACTTGCTTTAAGTACTAAAGTACGTTTAGCTACTGGTTACTTGAATTTTTTGGCATGAACTTGTTTCTTTTTTCCTCGTCTTTTCTGTTATCAAGGAGGTCAAACTTTATAAAACTGGTCATTTTAATTTGTTCCCATCTTGTGATCAGGGTTAAATTTTATACGTAATTCATTTCAGTCTTTTTCATTCTTTTCCCTTCATCCATATTAGTTGTTTCACAAGTCGGTGTATCCTGTTGTGAAAGAGTGGCCCCTGTTTGACTTGTAGCGTCTATAGGGGAAACTCTACCGTGCATTTAGACAAAAACATGATCATAATAACACACTGTTCACTTATGTTAAAAGAAGTGATGACATCATGAGATTGCATGAGATCGAAGTTTGATATTGATGTGAATACACTAATGGTGAGAAATTCTCAATACCATACGTGAGGTGGTGGTCTTTTCCAAAATAGAAATTTTCTTACTTTTTCTTTTAAGATACATCAGTGACACAATAACCGAAAGCTTCGCTTTGGTTGTTCTCTTTTCGGTGCACAATTATTTTTACAACTCTGTAGAACTACATCTAGCTCGTTACCAAGGAACAAATATTCCGAAACCAGGAGCGATGAATATCCTGGGTGTCCTCTTGCATCCAGTGCTTTCTATTTTTTTGGTGAAATGTATCCAGTGCTTTCTTGAACTCTTAAGACTACCTATTTCAATTAAAGTCGGATGGTTCCCGTTTGCATGGACAATTCGACAATTTCCCTTATATTATGTGATCCCGTTTACATGAACAGTTTGACAATTTCCATTATTTTATGTGATCTGAGTTTGACTGTGCTTCATTTCAGGCCAAAGACAACTCAGCAGCAGGAGGGCCAAGCGCCTCGACTAGTGCTGCTGGTTCTGAAGTTCCCGTTAATGATGACATTGAAGATGATGATGATGATGATGATGATGATGATGATGAGTTGGACCTTGATGAGTTAAATGAACTCGAAGCAAGTTTGTCAAGAGCATCCATTCAGATACGCGAGCCAGGTATAGAGGCATCTCGAAGAGGGGCAGAGAGAGTAACGTTGACAATTTGCTTGTCGGGGGTGGAAAGAGACTATAACGAGAAATGTGAGAGGTAATAATGTGTTATTTATCCTGAGATGCTATCGTTATGCTAAATTCTTGGTGTTCTGGATGTGACTTGGTATTTTATGCAAGGAAAAATCCAATTTTTGATTTAGATTGCTGTTCAATTAACATTCCGGTGTCTCGTGCATCTTCTAATTGCATTTTTAAGCTCTGCTGAAATCTCAACTTCAGTGAAATGAAAATTCACTCAACTGTAACATAGAGAGCTGAACACTTTGGGAGAGCCATGTTAAGGTTCAAGGTCGACACATCATATGGCCCCTCTGAAGTGGGACTCCGGGAGAGGGACGGACTTACTCCGAGGATGCCCCTAGGGCGATACTGCAAGGGCAAGCTAAGCCTTGAGAATTTCACAACAGATTTAAAATTTAGTTTATTACTTGTAAGTGAGAGATCTTATGTTCGATTCTCGTCAAATGCGAATTTGAATCACATTGCTGTTAGCCTATTGTGAGACAAAAGACTTTTTTCTCACGACTAATTTCTCATAAAGCACTTCTAGAGGTAATTTTTCTCACAGCACATCAATGCCAAACTAAGTGTTAGAGTTTCACTATAGGTAACTCAACTTTTTTTCAATAGGGCGGGCTACTCAGTAATACGAAAAATGGACGGTCATGCTTGAATTGAGAAAATACTATTTTTGCTTACTTGCTAATCTAATGGATATAAATTTGGACTATTCAAGACTTACCCTAGGTAACAAACAACTGGTGGAATGATGATGTTTGTGGAATCAAAATCCTCCTCATTCTCTAATGTTACTTTTGTTTGGTGACTCCTATTTCGATATCAGCCGCTATTTGGTGAAGTTATAAAAATATTGGAACTACATTAAATAGGAAACAGTTCAACATATTGTGTCTTATAAGTTCTAGAAAAAATAACGAACTCTATAGAACTGGCTTGGACTCAATTTTAATCTTGTTCGATCTCAGCCACCAGTAAGACGGGCAATACATTCGTAATTACTAATTACGAAGAAACCTTGAATGGAAGGGTGGTGACCCCTTTCTGTTTGTAGAGATAAGTGTCAAAGGAGAGTCAAAAGTTCACATGTCCTTGATCAAAATTGCCTTATATTCAAAACATATTCTTTCTGAATTTCCATGTTGGAATTTTGACCTTGATGTCTCTACATATGTTCTGTCAAATAAAGAACATGATGGATATTTGGTCCTTTAACAAATCTTTTGGGTGGGAAAATCCATTCCCATTTTCAACGATGGGTAAATGAATGAGGATGTTAAAAAGTGCTTAGGCATGATTTGATGAGCTATTTTTTTTCTTTTTATAAAAGGGGATAATTGGTGGCAAGTTATCCACATCTTTCGGGTCTGGAGGGGCTATGGGGAATTTCACCATGCCTGTGGCCACAGTCAAGCAGACTCACTAGCTCGGAACATCAAACCTGGGACCTCTCACATTTTTTGTTTATTGGGAAGCCGCAGTCCACACCTTTACCGCATGGCCACTTACTGTGGTTGATTTGATGAGCTAAATTAAGCCAAATAATATTTTGTGAGATTAGGGCTATAGGCCATTGGTGCACTATTTACTTTATGATAATTAAGACCATTTCACATACACGGATAGGGATCATCTCCGGATCCCTTCCACCTATTCTCATCAAACAATCCGGACCCTTGAAATTTGATTTAATGATTAAAGTTATTATAACTTTTAAAGTGGGCCTGTGTTTGTAGCCGTTGGATCAAATTTCTCTAATATTATACTAGTAGAGAGCACACACTTTGTGTGTGTGAACAACCGCCAACCTCCTCTCACGTTCTCCTTAATTGCAACCGCTTCGGTTCATTCAAACTATTAAAAAAACATTATGATTTCACTTACCTGTATAAAAAAAATGATGGTGAGACAATTTCTCTTAATAAGTGCATATTTTTATCTTATGTAAATATTTTGATACAAAATTACTATTTTACCCTCCTTATGTAAATATTGTGTATCAAAATTGAGGGCAAAATAGGAAAAAAGGGGATATGATTGTCATTTGTCAAAAGGTATAAAATTACTATTTTGTCCTCATCTCATCATTGTGTATTCAAAAGTGAGGGGCAAAAATGGAAATAATGGGCAAAAAGGTTGACAAGGTGTGTTCTAATCAAGGAGCAAAACTTTGACATCACAATTGCTTTAGACATACTATTTTATTTAAATTTTACTAGCATATGGGCACACGAGAAAATATTTTATTTTTGTTTTTGAAATAGAATGAGAGAGGAAGAGACTGATAGAGAATGTGGGAGTGAGAAATTTTTTTATTTTTTTTAATTAGAGATATGTTAGGATTACATGCATGTGAGGCTTAAAAAAAAAACAGCAAAATTTGGTTGTGTGAAATTACATTTCTGCCTCATATTTCTTATTCATGTTTTGTTTTAATTAGAGGGTTAAACGGGTAATTTCATAGGATTTTGTTTGACAATGAGTGTTTTATTAATTAGCAGAGATGACACATCATATGGCCCCTCTGAAGTGGGACTCCGGGAGAGGGACGAACTTACTCCGAGGATGCCCCTAGGGCGATACTACAAGGGCAAGCTAAGCCTTGAGAGTTTCACAACAGATTTAAAATTTAGTTTATCACTTGTAAGTGAGAGATCTTAAATTCGATTATCGCCAAATGCGAATTTGAACCATATTGCTGCTAGCCTATTGTGAAGCTAAAGACTTTTTTCTCACAACTAATTTCTCATAAAGCACTTCTAGAGGTAATTTTTCTCACAGCACATCAATGCCAAACTAAGTGTTAGAGTTTCACTATAGGTAACTCAACTTTTTTCAATAGGACGGACTACTCAGTAGTACGAAAAATGGACGGTCATGTTTGAATTGAGAAAATACTATTTTTGCTTACTTGCCAATCTAATGGATATAAATTCGGACTATCTAGTAGTCCGGACTATTCAAGACTTACCCTAGGTAACAAACAATTGGTGGAATGATGATGTTTGTGGAATCAAAATCCTCCTCATTCTCTAATGTTACTTTTGTTTGGTGACTCCTATTTCGATATCAGCCTCTATTTGGTGAAGTTATAAAAATATTGGAACTACATTTATTAAAATAAAAAACAGTCCAACATATTGTGTCTTACAAGTTCTAGAAAAAATAACGAAACTCTATAAAACTGGCTCGAACTCAATTTTAATCTTGTTCGATCTCAGCCACCAGTAAGACAGGCAAGACATTTGTAATTACTAATTATGAAGAAACTTTGAATTGAAGGGTGGTGACCCCTTTCTGTTTGTAGAGATAAGTGCCAAATAAGAGTCAAAAGTTCACATGTCTTTGTTCAAAATTGCCTGATATTCAAAACATATTCTTTCTGAATTTCCATGTGGGAATTTTGACCTTGATGTCTCTACATATGTTTTTGTCAAATAAAGAACATGATGGATATTTGGTCCTTTAACAAATCTTTTGGGTGGGAAAATCCATTCCCATTTTCAATGATGGGTTAATGAATGAGGATGTTAAAAAGTGCTTAGGCATGATTTGATGAGATAATTTTTTTTCTTTTTATAAAAGGGGATAATTGGTGGCAAGCCACGGTTATCCACATCTTTCGGGTCTAGAGGGGTTATGAGGAATTTCACCCTGCCTGTGACCACAGTTAAATTTATTGGGAAGCCGTAGTCCGCACCTTTACCACTGGGCCACTTACTATGGTTGATTTGATGATCTAATTTAAGCCAATAATAATCTTTTGTGTGATTAGGGCTGCAGGCCATTGGTGCACTATTTACTTTATGATAATTAAGACCATTTCACATACACGGAAATGAATCATCTCCGGATCTCTTCCACCTATTCTCATCAAACAATCCGGACTCTTGAAATTTGATTTAACAGTTAAAGTTATTATAACTTTTAAAGTAGGCCCGTGTTTGTAGCCGTTTGATCAAATTTCTCTAATATTATAGTGAAATCCTAATTAATTAATTATACACTTAAACATAATTAATTAAACACTTAAACAAACACCCCACAATTAAATTAATTTATAAAGTTGTGAGATATTGAGTGACATATTGATGACATAGCCTATGTGTGATGTAAGATGACAATTATTGAATTCAAATGTAAGATGATAATCATTGAAGTCAAAGAATGAATACAATTTGATGGAGTAAACAACCATGGATCTCCTCCAGATTCATTGGTCATAATTCATTAAATTTCGTAATTCAGACTATTAAAATTTGATCAAACGATTACAAATAAGAATTAATTTTTAAAATTATAATAATTTTAATAAATAAAAATTAAATTTTAATTGTTCGAATTACAGAATTTGATGAAGTTGGACCGATGGATGCGGAGAGAATCATGTCCGAAGTAAACATTGAATATTCGGTCTGTTATCTCCTTCAATGTCTGGATAATCAATGGAGTCGTCGTTTTCGTCGTTTTCTTCTGAATTCAACACCATAGCAGAGAGAGATAAGATAGCGATTATCAAGAAAGAGACTTTGACTAGAAAATCAAAAAAGCAACTGGATAGTTGTGAAATGGTAATTGTATTCTTAATTTGTGAGATGAATTTGGAGACTCGTATGGCCAAAAAGTCTGCAACTTGGGAACACGTGGCATTTCGAGGAGCTTATGGTGTTGGTAAGATGGGATTTGGATCCTCTCCTGAGCCCAATGAGAGGATCCTCTTGGTCAAAAACTGTGAACCGTTAGATTTTCATCCAACAGTTATAATTATTATAATTTTAAAATGACTCTCTGTTTGTAGCCGTTGAATAAAAATCCAATAGCCTACAGTTTTTGGTTAGGAGGATCCTCTCCTTCGGCTCAGGAGAGGATCCAAATCCGTTAAGATGGGTGTGGGTGGGTCTTAAGCAAGGTATTAAATATCGGTAATATCGGAAATATCGGTAGTCCGAAAACACGGAAATATCGATGGAAATATCGGGATAATATCGATATCGATAAAAATTACATGGAAACCACGGAAATTATAAGAAAAACTTGGAAATTTTTATTGAAACTTTGCAGGATGTTTATTTAGTCAATTATCTATTAGTTTATTACAAAAAATTGGAAGGAAATGCATTGCATGATGGATTTAACATTATCAAATTGATTATATAGCGAGATGACAAACATTGTGAGTGTAGAAAATATGTAGTAATTAATGAAAAAAGTCTAAACTAAACACACCATAATCATTTATATATAATGAATTAGTACAATATTTTAGGTAATAAGGCCAACGATGTTGTATGGCACAGAATGTTGGGTGGTGAAGCATCAACACGTACACAAAATGGGTGTAGCGGAGATGAGGATGCTTCGTGGGATGTGTGGGCACACGAGAAAGGATAAGATTGAGAATGAGGATATCCGAGGTAAAGTAGGAGTAGCCGAAATTGTAGGTAAGATGAGAGAAAATCGGCTCCGGTGATTTGGACATGTGCAAAGAAGGCCGACTGACGCTCCAGTTCGAAGATGTGACTACGGGACAGAGGTTCAGGGCCGAAGGGGTAGAGGAAGACCTAGGAAAACTTTGGAAGAGACTCTAAGAAAAGACTTAGAGTACTTGGATCTAACGGAGGACATGACACAAAACCAAGCGCAATGGCGTTCTAGGATTCATATAGCCGACCCCACTTAGTGGGAAAAGGCTTTGTTGTTGTTGTTGTTGTTGTTGAATTAGTACAATATTTTATACTTTATACATTGTATGGTAAGATACATGAGTGACTTAGTACCACATATAGTTCCTATGAGGTTCAAATTTTTCACTATCTTCATCATCTCTATGTGTAGAGTGAGTGTATTGTGAAGAGTAGTTATCAAATGATAAATCCCCAAAATAGTTTTGCATGTAATTGTTAGCATGCCACCCATATGGATCCGAGATTGGTTGACCTTGTCCATAAGCAAAATCATTTGAAGATTGAGTCTCGGATTGTTTCCATGAGTCGCTCGATTCCATCCCAATATGATTGGGATATGAAGGGTAGAGAAATGGTTAGTTATGAGTATAACCATAGTTACTACTTCCCAATCCAACAGAGTCCGAAGTTATAGATAATGAGTCATCTTCTTGACTTGACAAAATCCCCTTGCCTCTTTCTCTACGAGTATAGTCATTCCCTATGGCACCAATTGTTGGTCCTGCCCGCTTACTGCCATGGTCATCATCCTGTGTTGCATGCGTGAAGTTTGCCTCACCAGTGAAGGGGCTCATAAATCCGAGAGGTGGTTCAACATAGTTTCCATATCCACCGCCACTACCTTCAGCTCCACTACCTCCAGCTCCACTATATCCTTCATCATTCCCACATCCGGTGGTAGGTGAGTCTGCTGATCTTGTACTAGAGCTATTATTAGTATCAGCACGATGTTGTGGTTGTGTAGGATTGGATGAAGGTGGAATTCCAGTGTTTCTTGGTCTTGGGCGCAAAGGTTCTTCCAAAGAGTCAGCGCTGCTAGATCCCACCTCATCCTCTAATACTCTTTCTACATTTATCCCTTCATTACGTGCTTCTTCCGCAACTTTGGAAGCTGGGTTGCCTTCATCATCATCTAAATGAAGAGGTCTAATCCATTGATAAAGTTGGTTACCCTCTGTATCATCATCTTCACCAACAATATCAAACACATCTAGTGGGTCACCACGATCGACATGATCTATTTCTGCTTCCTTATCTCGAATTTGAAGCTTCATGTTGTAGTAGCAATAAACTAATTTTTCCAACCTACTATGAGCCAACCTATTTCTTTGCTTTGTGTGTATGAGTGCAAATGTGCTCCAAATTCTTTCACAAGCAGATAAGGAAGCTGTTTGTGATAATACTTTGATTGCTAACTTTCTCACAGTTGGTGCATCGGTCCCATACATGATCCACCATTCAGCTACAATGAAAAAGAATGTTAATAAGCCTAATAACTCCAACAAATTCTATTATAAACTTATAGTGAAATATGTTTACACTCACTAGGAGACATTGTTGTTCGAGCAGCAATTGATGTTGGCTCTCCAAAAGTTCTTCTTGCATTTTTAAACCATGTTAGCTAAATTCAATAAATTGTGTTAGTTTAATCTAACAAAGTAATTATTATAATTTAAGTAATTGTGTACCTCATTTCCAAATTGGCCAACTGCTGGTGATGCAAGGTCTAATTTATAGTATACATTATGTACAACACGTATAAGAGTACCATCATCTCCAACACCGGGTCTGTATTAGTATCGAGGATTCAAATAATATGCTGTTCAAAGAAACACATACTCTAATAAGAGAAATAATACTTATGTAACTAAAGAAATGAATTGCAAATTATGACATAATTTATACCTACTGCATGCAAATCGTGGTATAATGTTTTATACCATCGGTCTTCAATTATCTTTATGACCCACCTTGCACCATGTTTTCTTTCCAATTCATCCTTCACTACACGCATCAACTCATATACTGCCCCCATAGTAGGATACACTTCTGTGTCAACAATCCATAAAACCTTGTAAAGAGGTTCAAACACTTGGCACACATGTTCTGATTGAGTCCAAAAAGCATGATCAAGCACTATACTTTCCACCATACGACTTGCATTTGAGCGGCTGAAATTGTGGTTGGCCCAATCGTCACTAATGAATAGTTGCTTCAATCCTGCTTTCTTCTTAAGTAGGATGTCTAATGCAATATAGTTGGTGGCGAATCGAGTGGTAGCTGGACGAATAATTTCTCCTTTGCAAAATTCACGCATCTTTGCCAACAACCAACCGTGATTGTAAATATAATTTGTGATCGTTCTAGCTCTTTTGACCACAGTAGCAACATTCTCTCTCTTCCCCATTGCCTCAAACATGAGATCAATACAATGTGCTGCACATGATGTCCAAAACACATTATGATGCTTCATTAACTTTTTTCCAGCTTTGACAAATGCAGAACCGTTGTTCGTCACGACTTGGACAACATTATGCTCTCCCACCTCTATGATTACATCCCTTAATAATTTGTAAATATACTTGTAGTTCTTTATATGGTCTGAAGTATCAACAGACTTCAAAAAAATTGTCTTTCCCTTGGAGTATACCAAGAAGTTTATGATAGACAATCTGGTCGGGCCGGTCCATCCGTCACACATGATTGTGCAACCATTAGTTTCCCACTTTGACCTCAACTTGTTAACATACTCGCCAATGTCTTTATACTCCATATCCAAATATTTGTTTCTTATCTCATAGGGAGTGGGAGGTTGTACTCCAACACTGGCTTGTTGACATCCCACTACTATATTTTTGAAATGATGTGATGATGCTTTCTCAGCAGGGACATTTTCATAGATAAAGAACTTGCTAATTAGACGCCCCATTCCCTCCTTCACATTACCTCCAGTGAAATAACTCCAAACACTCTTTTGACGTGCTTTGGATGACTTGTATAAACTTGGAGCTATTGGTGGTGTTGGTTGTGATTCTCTAAGACTGCCTCCCCGTCTCATTTGTGCACCACCACTTGTCCCGGAACCTTGTGCTCTATTAGGAATTTTATGAAGGTGTTCTCTTTCCCATGCTGACTGTTTGGAGGCACGTAATGCTTGTTTCAAACTGCGTTGTTCTTTAGGTCCTATGTCATCATCACATTCGTCTTCATCGTCATCATCATCATTGTCAACCGCTTGGCCATAGACTTCTCCCCGTAGCCCAGCTCGAATATTTTCCATTCCATGTGTTATCTTTTCCTTCTGCTGTTTTTTATTTTTTAATAATGTACTGATGAATGCCTTCACTTCTGGGGGGACATTATCGCATCGTTGGACATTTTTTGCTAGATCTAATCCACTAAGATGATACTTAAGTCGTGTCTCTCTGCCACTCTTCATTACCCGACCACAATATTTACAAGTTGTGCCATGTTTGTTTCGGTCTATTGGGTCTTCATGTTCCCAAGCTGGATCACGTTTAGTAACTCCACTGGACATCTTAAACGTACCTATATTTATTTTTCATGAAAATTAGACAAGTATTTTTTGGCCAAAAAATATAGTAGTGATGACGGTTATATAAGAGAACCTAAATAATAAAGTTATTCTACAGAAGAATTAAATACGAAGTAAAGAAATGATTGTAAAAATTTAAGTAATTATAAAAATAATATGGAATAATAAAATCTAATATTAATGAATAATAATCCAATTTGATAAAAAAAATCCTAATATAAAACATAGTGATGAATAATAATCCAATTTGATAATAATCCAATTTAATAATAATCCAATTTAATGAATAATCCAATTTGATAATAATCCAATTTAATGAATAATAATCCAATTTGATAATAAAAAAACCTAATATTAATGAATAATAATCCAATCTGATAATAAAACCTAATATTAATAAAATAATAAATAACATTAAACATATTAAAATTATCCTAGGGAATAATTATACAACATTACTTAATTACTTAAAAAAATTGACATGTAATTGTTAACATTACTTAATTACTTACAAAAACTAACATGCAAGTATTAATTACTTAAAAAAATTAACATGTAATTGTTAACATTACTTAATTACTTACAAAAACTAACATTTAAGTATTAATTACTTAAAAAAATTAACATGTAATTGTTAACATTACTTAATTACTTACAAAAACTAACATGCAAGTATTAATTACTTAAAAAAATTAACATACGAGTCCACACAAATTTTTTTGTTGTTGTATAAATTACAATAATATAAATCTAAGTTTGTAAACTTACTTTAAGTATGGAACCCTTTGTGTTCAAGCTCTGGAATGGATCTAGAATGACTTTGAAAGGGGTAAGGGAAGAAGAAGAAACGAAAATGCTCTGAATGGCTCTGATACTCCACCTCTTGAAAGAATATCACAGTGTCAGCTTTGAAAGTGGTAAGGGAAGAAGAAGAAACGAAAATGCTCTGAATGACTCTGATACTCCACCTCTTGAAAGAATATCGGCACACAGTTTTGAATGAAACCACCATCCATGGTCTGAAATTGTACAAGTTATAATTGTAAAAGTAGTATGAAATTGTCAAAATAATTGTAAAAGTTGTCAGGAATCCTGAATGAGTCATATGTCCTCCTGACAGGAGGAACCCCACACACATACACACAACGCACGCAACCACACACGCACACAACGCATGCACACAAACATCACACACACAAACACGACCTCTGTCTCTCTCTCTCTCTCTCGATCCTTCTCTATTCTCTCCATTCTCCACTCCCACACACACACACAGAGATCTCTCGATCTCTTTTCTCCCTTCTCCCACACACACACACAGATCTCTCGATCTCTCTTCTCTCTTCTCCCACACACACACCACGGCCTTCTGCTCCTCCCTCTCCTTTCTCTTTACACCGAGACCCACATACACCTCTCATTTCTTTCTGCACCGAGACCCACACACACACAATGGCCTTCTGCTCCTCCCTTTCCTTTCTCTCTGCACCGAGACCCACATACACCTCTCATTTCTCTCTGCACCGAGACCCACACGCACACCATCGCACCTGCTCCAGTGAGTTCCTTCAATTTCTCTGATTAGGTAAGCTTCGGGTTTTTCTTTTTATGTTCTAGATCGAAGCTTAGATGTGAAATTGAAGTTCTATCTCGTGTTTTTGCAAGGTTTTTGGGATGAAATCGACTCGGGAATAGGCACACCCATCTCCGGTGAGGCCGTGGGTGTCGACGAACTTTTCGAACACCTCCGGCCGTTTCACGGCAAATGGACGTTATAAAAACGTTCCTCTCGTCTTCTATTTCATTTTCATACCTAGATCGGAGTCTAGGGGGCTGTTTTACAGTCGGCCGGAGCTGTAGAAGCTCCGGCGTTCGTCTCCGACTTGCACAGTTCCGAAATTTCGCGATAATATCACGATATTTTGACGAAAACCCCTTGGATACCTATTAAAATATCGGTTCGGGAAAAAACCGATAATATCGGTGATATATCGCCGATATTATCGACATTTTGTTCCTTGGTATTAAGTTTATGAAAAAAATAATAAAGAACCAACAATTGTGTCCTTAGTAGCATAACATAGGCACAAATAATATATTTGTGTCCATTTTTTTGTTTAAGCTTTCAAGGTAATGTATTGTGTCCATTTTTTCTGAGAATTTTAACGAAAAGGTTTAGCTACGGTTAACTTTAACGAAAAATCAAATTTTTATACTAAAAAGTTAATCATGTTACTATTCATTTTACCCTTTATTTTGTTCTTATCGTTAAAACTCAAAGTTTTCAAGCATTTTTCATTAGTTTTTATTTATTTATTTATTTTTATTTATTATTTAATTTTATTTTTTTACATTGGGCATAATAGCCCTTCATGGAATGGGCAATGTTCCTCTATATTGGTGTTCAAAAAGACACAATATTTCATTTGTGTCCTTAATTTTGTACCCAATGGCCATTTTTTGTATTTTTTGTAGTGTAAGATGATAATTATTGAAGTCAAAGAAAGAATACAATTTGATGAAGTAACCAAATAATATTCTGTCTGTAATCACTTCCAATGTCTGGATAAGTTCGATTCCAATGATCCAAAAAATCCGTTAAAAAAAGTTAAATTAATTAATAAGAATATTGGATGGATATGATTTGGTTGATGAACTGCTTAAAAAATTGTCACACTTCAATAATTCATATAATTCTCTGCAGATTCCTGATTTCCTATGCAATTTTTCTTATTTTTCTTCAATACGAAATTTTATTCATAATTCAGAGGGATACATCAACAATGTATAACAGATTAAAAGGTCTTCCTCGGGGAGCCGATCGTCAGTCACGAAGGGCCAATACAGATTTGTCGCCAAAAAGCGAGCTAGTTTGGTTAACCACATATTTTAGCACTACTAACGAGTGTGCATGATGCACATAATTTGTTTCTTAATTAGTGAGAACATAAAATAAGTTAATTAGTTTGATCAAAGATCAAATTGTTTCTTAGATAATTAATTAATTAGTGATAAAAACGAGTTGGAATTTTTGTGATCTGGAGCTGTTAGGAAACAGATGTTCATCCACGCAAAATGTTCAGTAAAATTCAGGATTGTAATTGCAGTGCAGAAAGGAAGATCCAGAAAACTGAAGAGAGGTAGCAAAATGGAACTTAATTACTGCCAAGAAAGAGGAAGAGTTACATACTTCTAGCAGAACAACTTGGATAACATAATTACTTCAAAGTTCAAACCCTCAAAATTCAAAGTAAAAAAAGAAAAACACCAGAAACAAATAACTTCCCTTAATTAATTTCTTTCATCATATAGTCACAATCTGCCATCTCTCTCTCTCTCTCTCTCTCTTCCCCTTTCCCAAAAGCTGGTAGCTTTAATCGTACCCATTAGAAGATTAGCTTGCAGAAGGTGAGCTTTCCCCTGAAGAATTGGTGTCACAGTTTGCTGCTGATCCTCCTGATGAACATGCTTGATTAGATCTGCCCCCAATCCCAAAGATACCGGCTTTGATAAGACCTCTTCTTGGTGGGAAATTCGTCAAGTCTCTCCCTTTTCCTTTCCTCTTCACTGGGTTGCTGCTGCTGTCTTTGTTTTCCATTTTTTTTTCCTCAGTTGAATTATGGTGGAAAAGAATGAAATTGAGAGAGAAGAGAGGAATCGCAGAGGGCCAGATGGTAAAGTGAAGTAGAGAGGTCTCTACTGTCCTCTGTATATATAGAGACGATGTGTGATATCTACACATCTCTTTTTTCTCCTCTTACAAATTTTTAATTTTTGACCATCAGATCAGATAAATTGAAGAATATCAAATAACATAAATTAACAAGATATGAAAGAAATAAAAATAGGTATAGATAACACACCTATAGAGATATTTTGGGCCCATGATTGGCTTAGTGTCGCATGCAGATGATATATATATATATATTTAGTATGTTTATTTATGAGGAATGAAGGAATCAGTGTATATCACTTTTATTTTGCGTTTAAAAACACATAATATATTATACATATACTAAAACTCAAACTCAATATATTATCTATTATATATAAAGCCAGAGCCCTACTTTGGGGTCATGGCTTCGACAAAATATTTGGACCAAATTGCTCCTTAACCAAAAAAATTCAAGAGTAGCCCATTATAATATAATCAAAGGAGAAATTAGGTTTTCATCCATCTTTTTGCTACTTCATTGATTAAAATCTCATTCATTTTCAATTTTTGATCAAGGTCCTTGGATATTAATAACATAATTAATTATTTCAATAATACAATATTTTTAAATATATTCCTTTAGTGTTAAAAATGTTACAATTAGTATATTTATATTTATGGCTAAATTTGTTATCATATATTTTTATTTTTAGTTTGTACCCATTTTGAATTTGCAAACCTTTTTTAATTTGTACCAATTTTCGTTTTCAGTTTTAATTTGTACCCATATATTTTTTTTTGTCCCCATATTTTTTTATTTTTTTATTTGTGCCCATGTGTTTACCGTCATATGACATTGTATAATTAATCAATGATAGAAAAATTACATATATTATATTTATGTTTTATAGCTAAACTTTGTATCATGTATTTATATTTTTAGTTTGTACCCACTTTTAATTTGCAACCACTTTTAATTTGCAACCTTTTTTAAAATTTGTTGTATTTGTTTTTTAGTTTTAATTTATACCCATGTATTAATTTCTTTATACGCCCATATTTTTTAAAATTTCATTTGTACTCATAATTTTTTAATCTTTTATTTGTACCATAATTTATTTATAATGTACCTATTCTTCTTATTAATGTACCACTTTGTTATATGTCAAATGTACCAATTTTTTTAACACTACAGATACATTCTTTTGCCATTTATTATTTTTTATTGTTACATAGTTTTTATCCATTTATTCAATCAAAATGTTTGAATTTTTTTATTGTAGCCGTTTCTAACAGTATTATAATGAGGGATTTTAAATTTATAGGATTATAAATCTCATAAAATATCAAACAATTAATGTCTAAACTATAAAAATATAAATATTAATAGTAATATAATGAGGTGTACAAAGTCAAGGGACTTTGATCAAACTTTGAACACAATTAAGGTTTTAGTAAAAAAATGTTAGGAATTAGGGACCGCATCCAAAGTATCCCTATATCAAATAATGTGGGGGTAATTTGGTAATTTGGTCATTATAAAATATAATATAAATATAAGTGGGATGAGAGAAAAGAACAAAAAAATGGAAGGATGAGTGAAAGTTGATGGTGCCCACGTGAAGGGGAAAGAAAAATTATGAATATTGTGTTCAAAACATCTTAAGAGGCACGTAGTGCGGGTGATAAATTAGTAAAAAAAATTTTAATTTTTTAATTTTATAAATTTGTATCTTACAATAGGCTAGTAATAATGTGATTCAATCAGATGTTGTGAATAGTAATTTTGGTGTCACCAAGCCGTCGAAAACATCTTAAGAGGTGTGTAATACCGGTTATAAAAAAAGTCTTCCGCATGTTGATAATAATGTGATTAAATTAGTTGTTAAATGATTGTTTATTTCTATTTATAACAAACGATATTATCTATACTAAGGAGGATGGTGATGAGCTTAGCCTCACAATGGGCTAGCAATAATGTGATTTAATTAGTTGTTTATTCAATATTATTTTCTCTATTTTTAAACACGTTCAAAACATCTTAAGAGGCGTATAATGCCGGTTATAAAAAAGGTCTTTCGCACACGGATAATAATGTGATTAAATTAGTTGTCAAATAAATTTTTTTTTAACAAATGATATTATCTACACTAAGGGGGAGGAGGTGGGTTTAGCCTCACAATGGGCTAGCAATAATGTGTTTCAATCAATTGTTCATTAAATATTATTTTCTCTATTCTTATTGTAAATTCTATAGAGACCAATTTTATTATGTGAATTCAACTGTTTTAATTGGTTTACGAGGGGTTTCTTCTACCATGATCTAAGATTATTCATTTACTTCAAATATTTGACTTTCTTTTTGTCAGTTTACGCATATAAATACATTTAAAACGTGTAAGTCGCGCGTAGCACGCAGCGATTTAAAAAATGCCTTTTGCACGCGCTCATGTGCGTGCATGAAGGCTAGTACATATGCTAAAACTCAAACTCAAGTGCACTGTTCATGGGCAGTGTGTGGACGAAAATGCCTCTCAATTTGTTTGTTAAGCCAAATTTTTGCCATCTTTTCCACAGTAAAAGGACGGCCCTGCCCTCGAAGGCCACACATTGTTTCTTTCCTGTTTCAATTTCTTTGGATGCTTCGGTGCTCTTTCTTCTTTTCTTTATGGTTGTTGCCGTTCTCACCCATTTTGGGATTAGCTTTCTTTATCTCTCAAACCCTAATTTTTCTCCCTTTCTGATCTCATCTATTTTCGCTCGCGCCAATCAGTCAAACTGTAAAAATTTCATCCATTTGCCGTCGTCACCTCTCTCCGCTTGCGCCGATCAGTTGAACTGTAAAAATTTCGTCTGTGTGCCATCGTTGTTCATATTATGCGGTTTAAAAACAAATAATATATAATTACTAAGAGATGTTGCTCATCTCATCTACGATCAACTACATGTCATTCTCATACCAGATAAAGTGAGTAAGCTGTCAATCAGAGACTGGCTGAGCCATATGATTACATTTAGGGGTGGTTTGGGAGTGAGGTGCTTAAAAAAAAAGCACCCATGAAAAAAAGCTGTGAGGGTTTTAGGTGTTTGGTAAACTAATAAAAAAGGGGCTTATTTTGGAAACTGCTGTGAGAATAAGCTGAAATAAAAGGAAAAGCTGAAGCAGCTATTTGCAGCTTTGGAAAACTGGTTTTTTTTAAAGCACACGGAGCTACAGTGCTCTTTTAATGAAAACATCCATTATCAGACTGCTTTTTTTTCTTTCCAAAAGCACTTTTACAAAAATGTTTACCAAACACTCTGCTGATTTATTTCACAGCCGTTTATTCTTACAACACAGCCGCTTATTCTCACAGCAGTTTTTTTTCAAAGCACATCAATACCAAACCAGCCCTTATTTTGCTCATTCTAAGCAACCCTTTTCATTTTTCAGATAAAATTAAATTACTTTTAAACAAGTAATGTAAACAAATAATTCATATGCATCGAACACTAATAGCTCAAATAGTTAAAAATGTGAGTTGATTTTTATATTCGAGATCAGGCTTATTTGATCATTCGAAATGGACAACATTAAGTGGCTCAAAAATCAGATTCTACTGTAATAAAATCTTCAAAATTTTAAACTGATCATCGATTTAACAATTTTATTTATTTATTTATTCATAACTAGATCATACAGAACTCTAATTATTTTAGATTTGCCATCCTATTAGAGTGAAAAAACTCTCTTTCCTAGCTAAGTTTTAGCTTTAACTAGCGAAAGTGTCTCTGCGCGATACTGCGGGTTTTAAAACCGTATAAAACATATAGAAAGTTATAAATGTATATCCGATAGGCAATACTATTTACATACATGTGGAAATCTTACAACCCTATTTACGAAAAGGAACAAAATAGCAAATAATTTTGGAAAAACCATTTATATACGGTGACTTCATATTATGCAAAATTTGTGCAGACCCATTTTAAGAATAACATATGTGATTCTTCATTGTACACATAATTAAATTGTTACCCCATTCTTCAACACTATCAATCTGTTTTTGCCAATGAACACAAACACACACAGCCAACTACAGTTTCATTGTAGAAAGTGGTTCTACAACGTTTGAATTGATGGTACACAATTCTGTGATTAGATGGGTGAAGCAAAACCGTATGCTTTTCATGCTTATCTAGGCTCAAGTGTATCCCTAATCTGTACATTATCTATGAAATCTTTGTAATTCACAATGAACATGTTCTGCGCAGGATCAGTGGTGTTGGAGAATACCAAATGGATAGAACCCCATCCCACTGCACATACACAACCCCACGAAAATCGAAAAATACTTAGAACGAAGGCATGAAAAATTTAGATTTATTTCTAGCCTTTGAATTAAATAAAATCAAGCAAAAATCAAACAACAAAATAAGCAAAAACGTGCATAAGAAAAAAAAGTGTGCAGAAATCATTTTCCTTTGAGTAAAATGAAGAAATTACATGAATTGGGCCTGAGAATTCCGTTAGAAAATGTCAAAAATCCTGCAGAATTAAGGGCCTTCTTGATTGGGATGAGCAGAGTGGACGAAATAGGCACATTGGGTGTATTTGTAGATCAAGACCTGGTGTTCTAGCTCTATCTATTGAGATGGAGAGAAAGGTCCTCTGCCTCCTGCTATACTCCATTGCATGGTTGCAGCTCCTGTTAGCCTTATTAGGTTATACAATTAAAACACAAACGAATGAGTGACTAACCTGATTCCAACGGTAGCCATGGAAGTCGAACACGAAAGGAAGTGGGCATGGCAACACCAAGATCTTCTATAAGTTCCTAGCCGAATACAACTACTCTATGGGAAGCATTATGCTGTGTGTTCTAGGGCTTATAGGGACCGGTGTTTTATATAGGCTAAAAGCTAGGGTTTCCATCCATAAAGGAAACCTAACTTACTTTATTAGCCTCCAAGTCAAGTATCATAATCATATTCAATTAAGGATTCCATCAATCCTATTTCCAGTATAAGACACCTTATATAGGATTGATATCTTTAAGAGATCAAATCACAAATAACATTATTCTTCAATATTACATTCCTATTACATATAGTAGACCACTTAAAGGTTGATTTATATTGGATAAATCCAACATTCTCCCACTTGGTCTACAAAATGTAATATTCACGTTTATACTTGAGATTGGAGACTAATGTCACTTTAGTGGCCATGTAACAGTGATTACATCTCGTCCTTAATGCAATTTCTGTCAAATGCATTTCTTAACATGGAACTAACAAGGTTGTAGGGTTGACACAACCCAGAACCTTCATAATCACACATGCTAAGATCCTCATTCACATGAAACACAAATTATGATCAAGAGATGAAACTTTAAAATTAAACTTTAAATTAACCAAAATGTCTTACTTTATATCATCTCAGGTCCACCTTATTGTAACTCACAAGTTACACTTTATGCTTCTTCGAAGCCTTAAATCTGCCAATGCAGATATCCTTCATCTAATGAAACCACTATAACCTGCAGGGGTGAATACATCTCCAAAACAATCATGCATCAGTTTCATTAGACCGATAACAATACAAACAATGTTTGTAACCAACGGACACAACTGAAAATACCAAATAGGCACATGTCCAAGTAAAATATCCCAAAACTTCATAAAACAAATTAATTCAACACTTGTGAGCAAGATGAATTAATATGTTTTTGACACTGATCTATGCACCATATCAGTTACTTTCATAGTGATTTCCAACACCTGCGGGCAAGATGGAAATCCTCACAACTGAGGCAATGCACAAATCATGTCATGCCATTTAATATGCAATTTGATAACAACTTGATATCTGATATATATTTTATCAGATTATTGACTAGCACACGAAAAATGTGACTTAATGAATCCAACTGGAGATTAAAATGAATACATGGATTATATACATACCTTATAGGTCATCTGCAACTGCAAGGCATTACTAACACAAAACTCAAACTCCCACTGATCTGCAACATCGTTACTTAATTTGCAAATCAATACTTAAATCATACTTTTGAAAATATGCCTTTGGGAGTAGCCTTACTTAGTCAATGAATGCATATTACCTCAATGAAAGGTACAACTAAGCTTGAAAGCATTCACTGCTGTTTACACAAAACATGTATCCAACAACCATCTTATATGTATTAATAAGTCCACATTTATGCTAAGTCCTTATGAGCCCCAAAACAAATGATCAACTGAGAAATCCAAATGATTGGCAGTAACAGAAAAATGCACGCATATACCAAGTATACATTCGTGCAACTTAAACATATTATAGACATTCGAGTAACGCAAATTCATGGAAGATAGAATAATGCTTTAATAGATTCATGCAAGTCCACTTAATGCTCACAATTTTAGAACAACTCCCACTAAGTTTTCAGAGTTTATACTTGCAAATAAGTTAATGAGTGTGAAGCCCAATTTTCGTTCACTAATTCTCCCACTTGGGCAAACACTCTTTCAAAGATGTACCTAAATAAAATTGCTTTATATTTTAGACATAATAAAATAGATATTACAACCAACACAAAGTTGTTAAACAGAATTTCAGTAACGAGGTACACTCACTTTAGAATTAATCATAATTAATTTATATGCTTGATTGCTACAAAATTTATACTGATCAAAATAGACATACTAATCTTCATAAAATAAAAATACAGAGCCATTTTGGGTCAAAATAGTAGTCTAAAGTCACGTCTCAAAAAACATCACAATCTGCCAGTAAAAACTGTCTATACGAGCATGGGTTACTAGTAAATTCACCATAATTAACATACATGGCAGAAAATTACGAAAATTTTCAGACACATAGTAGACATTTATATGTTGAACATATCCAAAATTCAGGTCATTTGGTGATCATTAGACATGTCATTCACCCGATTTAAATCAAGACACGCAATCTGCCAGAAACAATTATGTGCATCTATCATGAATTTATATATCCATAACAAATTCAATTTCATATCATTTCAATTTCGATGTCCAAAGGAAACTTTAGTAGTCAAATTTCATCCTCTAAACCGACATCATAATTCAAATTGAAAAGATTTACAAGCATAAGACTTAAACAATGCGTACCTTAGCAATCATTGATTAACCTTCATGGATCCAACACTTTGCATCAACAAGTCTCATAAAGAGATACAAAATACATCATGATGCAACCGATTTCCATGCCTTCAAACCAAAACCTTTTATGGGGCTCATTGTGGAAATATTTGTCACTGATGGCATGGAACTTTATCCCAATAAACTTCATGAAACTAAATTAATTTACACCTGTAGGCAAGAAAATTAACTAGTTTCTAGTACTAGATTTTATGTCACAAAAGTTCCTTCATGAAAAACTTCAACACCTGTAGGCAAGATGAAGGTTTTCACAACTTCTGTGAAATAAAACCCATACTATGCCATCTTAATTAAACTAAAAGAAGTAATCCACACCTGTAGGCAAGAAGATTATCCCTTTTATTCTAATTAAGATGCAAAGTTGACCGAAGTAACTCAAAAATACAGTCTCATCATCAACTAAGCCGTTGCGGCTTCCTTTAGTTGAAAAGGCATTGATCAACTCTGCCCTGAAACGATACAAGAAGTCACATGGATTAATTAACTGTAAGTGACAAAATTATGATAACCTGATTCGAGCTTCGAGTCTTGCCAACAAATGGCACTAATTCCTTCATAACTCCCTTTGACATTAAATTAATCTCAAGAAACCTGACAGCATACTTGAAAAAGATTAATCACATATAGAACAAGTTTTATTCCACCACAAGAATGTCAATACTTATCATTACAGAGTCAATTGCTTGAAATAGAAATACTTTATGTAATGCAAAAGAACAATACATTCCTTTAATTTAAAAACTAAATTGCTCAAATGTTTTCTTAAATCAAACGGGTTCCTTTTCTTTTGTACATTTCTTTCCGTAGTACAAGGCTCCTAAATCATTAGCATCAAAAGCGTGCATTAGCCTTGTAAATACCAAATTAAACAAAGGAACTACCAAAATTCTTTTCTTTCAAAAGAAACATCTCCAATACATGCCATACATTAGGCTTGTATAAGTTTCTTTTCTTCTCCCCTTATGACACATAAAAATTACTTATCAAAGTATTGTTTAAATTCTTTAGGAATAGGAAAAACCACAAACAATAATACATGTTTGAAAATTCATGCTTATTAGTTAAGCCACATACTTTGAATGAAATACATACCTCATGCCTTCATATGTTCACTACTTCTTTATAAACATATATAATCACATGACCACCATAATTCTCATATAAGAATAAATAGAATACAAATGAGAAGTGTCACATAATTACTGCAAACCTCATTCATCTGTATACTGTACTTGTTCTTGCCACCGAATGCTTTCTGTCACTCTCAGTCAATCCACAAGTTATGCATCAATTTCATAGTTAACTAGTCACGTACAATTGAATGACTATACTGAGATAGGAAAGCAAAATTATAGACAAAACTAATTTGATTAGTCAAGCAAATTTCTTATGGAGTTAATATCATTATAAACCGTACTTGAATTAAATCTCCAATCATACTTAAGTACCAGCATACTGCATTACTAATCAACACATTTGTGTCTTTACATAAGATCATCTCAAGCTTAAAGCAATATAGGACAACCCAATCCCTTTAATAAAACACGCCATATGTCAATTTTGCTCCATGCTTGCATACTTAAAATTGAATCCATATTAGATATTTCCGACAGCAACCAATGACATGGCTATTTAATTCAGTCTATATATATTTCCTACACATAATCATGTAATGCAAAAAGGAAAACAGAACCTGCAATAATCCGTGAGGCATTCGAAGGGTGGTTAGTGTCCCCTTGTTGCCTGTCCACCCAGGACGCACCTCACACAGGTGTTCTCGCGTGTGGCAGTAAAACCCCCTTAAACTTGCGGCTGGAGCTTTTGATTCCAGCAAGCTCGCTCTTATGTGGCACTAACAAAAATTAGCCGCGAACAAACAAGATAGATTTGACTTTTACATACTTCTTGGCATGTTTGCATATCCCAATTGCCGACACTTATGCAATTATTTCTTGTTAAATTGGAGTATCACCTCAAGCCATTTTGTAGAGAACAAATCAGTGAATGTGTAATAGAAATTTATGGCAACCAAATTATATCATAACGGTACCTTAATTTACTGGAGTAATAATTCAAATAAATTGCAAAACCTTAAATTTATCATTGCTCTTCCTGATCGAAAAGAAGTATATTAACATATACCAGATTAAAAATTGATAATGTCAATTCTTAGTCAAACACATAAATCATGTGCCTATTTTTATACAGTTGCCAAACATAAAATAATTGGATCCATATTCATGACATACTTAACTGAAACATGGTATTCAATGTATGTACATGCTCTACAATACTTAGCACATCACTCATGCAAGTACATATTTATCTTATTACCAATTTAAGCTTTCAGGGATCAACCCAAATATATATCAGCCAAAATATCATAAACCATTATGGAAATCAAAGTCAATGAAACAAACCATTTTGCTTTGGTAGATGACTTCGTTCTGCTTGCTAATCGAAGGGACCTCTTCAGTAAGGTCAGAACAAATATAGCATGCTTACAAAAATTGAGATCATCAGTGGCACATGGTAAATCAATTCAACCAAAACACTAGCATGAAGATTGAAATAGAACAAAACTGTTATTCTTCTTAGTGCCATGATTTCCACTGTAAAATACATAATGTAATACCACGCCTTACATATATGCTTCTTTAAGTTCCTATATGATTATAGGATTCCAATTCCTATATGGTTTTTCTTAAATTTCATGCTTCAATTCCATAATGTAATTCATGCTTTGATAAAAAATAAAAAAAAATAAACGCCTCTAGCTCTAAGCATAGTCCAATTTCCAATTGGCAAGCAAAACTATGTGGTTATACGTAATACACTGCATACAATACAATATTGTGGATTCGTGCTGTAATCAGGCAACTTGTCTTGCTGATAATAATCAGGGTATCAATTAGCATAGTTCTTAATAAATTTCCCTTGACTGCAACCATAACATTAGTGAAAAATATTATTTTTCTGTCGAATCCTCAAACTAAGGAGGTAAAGCTAATTGCATATATTACACGAATCATCCGCGAGCACTTGTCGTGAAGAGGAAGAGATAGACATGGGTATTTTTTATATGGAAGACGGAAAGCCCGAGGCTGATCTAAGAGAACCCATCAATTCCCGTAACAAAAGTTTAATAAAAGTTGTTTTCCCAGTTGAATATTGACCCAAAAGCATGACCATGGGTTTAGAATAATTATGCAACCTGATTCCAATCAACAATTGAACTTATTCAAATCGCATGGTGATGTTGCCGAGTATATGCAATGAGAATTTGGATTAAACAAGCAGTTCAAGATAATATTATATAATCCAACATTAAACCTAATAGGTTTTAATTATATAATCAGTGGCTCTGATACCAACTGTTAGCCTTATTAGGTTATACAATTAAAACACAAACGAATGAGTGACTAACCTGATTCCAACGGTAGCCATGGAAGTCGAACACGAAAGGAAGTGGGCATGGCAACACCAAGATCTTCTATAAGTTCCTAGCCGAATACAACTACTCTATGGGAAGCATTATGCTGTGTGTTCTAGGGCTTATAGGGACCGGTGTTTTATATAGGCTAAAAGCTAGGGTTTCCATCCATAAAGGAAACCTAACTTACTTTATTAGTCTCCAAGTCAAGTATCATAATCATATTCAATTAAGGATTCCATCAATCCTATTTCCAGTATAAGACACCTTATATAGGATTGATATCTTTAAGAGATCAAATCACAAATAACATTATTCTTCAATATTACATTCCTATTACATATAGTAGACCACTTAAAGGTTGATTTATATTGGATAAATCCAACAGCTCCATTACTCAAACTCCCACTATTATGCTCTGAAACACAACCAGAAATCAGAAAACCGAAAAAAAAAATATATATATATATATATATCTGAAGTTGAAAACATTTTTAAAGAAAATTAAGCAATTCAGAGCCTTTGAAATTGGCCAAAAAGGGAGAACAGAGCTTCTGCACCCATAGTGAATATATTATGTGAACGTGGTTCTTGCTCTCTTTCTCTCAACATCACGATCATGAAATCTTCGACATAATCAAGAAACAAATTTCTAAAGTCCAATTACATTAAATCACAAATTCAAAACATTTTTTTAACATGCAATTATCGAAACATAAATACATAACGGTAAATAAATCTTCACAGTTTTGGAGGAGGAGCAGAGAGGAGGAGATGTGCGACCACCATGAAGCTCCAAAAGGTTTTCTAGTAGACCGGGAAGGAAGAAATCACGGAACATATGACTTTTTGTTCAGTTTTCATAGGCTATACAAATTGTTCGAACAGAAAATTCGGGTCTTTTAACAAATATTTAACAGATAGAACTCAAAAAATTTAAGAACGAAAACAAAAGGTTCGAAATTTACTCAAACCCAACAATAACAGACGAAATTAAAATTAATTGGAGCAAGGTCAGGGTACAAATTCGAAATTCCAAAAACCAAAATTATACGCAAAACATCAAAATTCATAACACAAAGAACTCACCGAAATCGAATCGAATGGAGAGAACGAACCATTAGGATATGAGGAATGAGGCAAGGCAGGGGCTACTATGAGTGAGTTTTGGGTTGTGGATTTCAGATATCTCATTCGGGGAAAGGATGAGGATTCTAGGTTGGGGAAAGCAAGGAGCAGGGAGAAAAAGGAGGATGCTTAAAAAAAGCAAAACAATTTCTAGGGTTTGATGGAGTCTGTAGCCAGTTGGACTTGCTAGAGAGTTTTATCATCGTGCTGTCGAAGAGAAAGAACGACAGCTACGAACTCAGCAGAAAGAATGGCAACCTTGTAATAACACAAACTAAGCAAGGGTAAAATCAGAACTACACTGTGCTTATGAACAGTGTTTCGGTTGATTTTTTAGTTTTAGTATATATTGAATTTTAACTTTCTAGGGTGGAAATTTGGCTGCTTTTTGTAATAAATAAATCTTTATAGATCGTAGCTGAATTATATATGAAGAGGAAAGAAAGTTGGTTGGGGGGGGGGGGGTTTTGATGAGACCAAAGTGAGTTTTGTATATGACAGTGAAAAGAAGCAGATGTGTGTGAACACATGAGTTTTGGACACACACAAATAGACAAGTTCAACCAATCAGAAATACTAATATAGACAAAAGCACAACTGGCATATAATTTGGACCACATCAGAAGTGTTGTTGGATACTTAGCAGGAAAGGGATCCTATACCCAATCCACCGAATTCGGAATCTGGACCAATGAAATTTGATCCAACAGCTACAGTTGTTACAACTTTTAAAGGGATCCCCTGTTTGTAGCTGTTGGATCAAATTTCAACGACCCGGATCATGAACTTGGTGGATTAGGTGGAAAGGGATTCGGAGATGATCCCTTTCCTACTTAGCAAACCTCTCTCTAACTATCTTTTGGAGATTCATGAATATAACCGGGATACCGGGATATATCACTTTTTCGGAAATTCTTACATACAAACAAATTAGAACAAATATAATCACATATTATGGATTTGTGGCATGCTAAGGTTCAATTGGTCCAACCCAAATAGAAATTCTAATTATTTGTAGATAAACTGTCATCTAAAAAGATTTGAATATATCCATATTGTTAAGAATGATGAACAGTTAATTTATAGCAAAATCAAAATGGACATTACATTTTTGTTACAGTAAAGGAAATCGAATGCTTTGACTTGACCGAACCCTAACCCATTTCCGTATTCACCCTTGCCGTTTGGGCAACCCCTAGGGCTTAACCAACTTGGATACTTGCCAAACCCTCAGACATTTAAAAGTAGCAATTTAAAAGAGAGGAAATAACCTACCCTTCCTCGCCCTACCCTTTTTTTCCCAAACCCTCAGACATCTAAAAGTAGCAATTTAAAAGAGAGAAAATAACCTACCCTTCCTCTTCTTTCCCTTTTTCCCAAACAGTGCTAGTATTTCTCATCAGAAGAATATGGGTAGACACTTGACGAGCCTGGTCTTTCCAGAAAACTGCCACCACACTTTCCTCCTGCTGCTCCTCCTGCTATGTAGGTCACAGTCTCCACTAGTTCCTCAAAGATTCTAGCTTTGACCTGACCTCATTTTGGTGGGATACTCTTATTGGCTATGACTTTTGATCCTTTGTCTTTCTTCACCGGCTTATTGCTTTTGCTTTCCATTTGATGAAGCAGCGGAAATTAAGAAGTAGGAGAGCAAGTGGTAAAGTGAGCTGAAGTGAACGTGTAGGGAATTATAATAATATATTGTTGGTGGTGGAAGCAATTATCAATTAGGGCAACTTTATCAAAAAGGACTTCAATCATATCATTCATGCATGCAGTGTGAACACTATATAAACTATTTGGGTGTGTTTGGAATCTTTGGATTCCCATACATAGATTCCGTCCCCTTGTAAACTATTTGGGTGTGTTTGGAATCTTTGGAACCCCATACAGATTCCATCCCCTCACTCACTCTCTCTCTCTCTCTCTCTCTCTCAGTGCATAAACCATGTTAGGTACACAAAAATGCGCGGATGTATGTATAGCGAGAATATGCACGGATGTATGTATAGCGAGAAACACTACAAGAAAACATGGCTTAGGTGGCGACAGATGATGAGTCTATATTATACCATATATTTTACCCTAATCTTAGTATTAATTTATTGGTTATTTTGGTAGAATTTTGATACTTTGTTATATATTTCCAATGTAGGACATTCGACTAACTCTGGAGTAAAAAGTGATCAGACGGATGAATATTGGAGTGATTCTAATTGGAGGATGTTCGTGAGTCTTTCAAGATAATTGTGTCAAAATTCCAGATTTTTCTACCAGGCCGTTTGGCTGTGGTGAAGAAATAAATGCCCAGTGCGCAGCTTTCCCAGATTGACGTTTGTGGACATTTTGGAGGTCAAGATGGCATATTTTGAGGAAGATTCCTTCTGAGGATTTGTAGGGGACGTCTCAAGCTTTCAAAAGAGACCTTTTGGGACCAAATCGGAGTTGATTTGGTTCAAAAGTGTGATTTTCTGATAAGTCCGAATTTCAGTTCAAATAGGAAACCTTTTATTTTTTGTTTTATTATTTTATTATGTTTCCTAGTTTTATTCTAAGTTTTTAGGGTTTTATTTTGAATTAGTATAAATAAGATATTTAGATATTAGGGTTAAGGAGGAGAGGACGCATGCACTATTGGAGAATTGCTTTTGACAATTCAAGTTTATTTTCAAGATGTTTTCTATCCATGTTTTTAATAATATTTTGTTTTACGGTTGATCGTAACTAGTTTTGTTTGCTAGGGCGATGCCTTGAGCCTTAGCATGAATATGTAGTTTTTATTTAATTGCTTATGATATTATGCATGCATGCTTTGAATTATTAATCATTGTGCTTTAAACTGTCTCTATATCTTAATGCTTAGCTACCATTAGGATGTTTAGATAAGTAATTGTATGTAATTCGGTCAGAATACCATCGGGGAATTGAGTATTGCTTCTTGTGATTAAGACTATCTCCAATGGTTGGGCTAAAAATCAAATATTTTAGTCCGGAAAATTTAGCTTTTAGCCCAGAAACAGTTTTTCTACCCCAACCGTTCTGACCTAAAATTTTAGTCCGGGATTATTAAAGAATGAACTTAGGTTATTTTTTTTTCTTAAATTAAATTAAAAATAAATAAATATGTAGACTATCGTAAATTAATTTTATGAACATTTTAATCTAAAAAAAAATAAATTCCGATAAATATTGAAAAATCACTAAATTTTCCATAAAGCAAGCATTCAAAGTGTGGAATAATAAGTACAATAATTATTGAAGACATCTAGATTAGTAGAAACAATAATTAATAAGACATAAATTTAATAAAGTACATAAACCACATAAACTTAATACAATTGATAATTCATAAACCATATAATTAATAAACTACATAAACTTAATACAAACGACAATTAATAAACTTAATTAATAAAGCACATAATTCATACACTACATAAACTTAATAATCATATCCAACATCTTCACTTGGTGATGGACTTCGTACATGACTTGGGATATAGGGTTCAAAGGATTCATCATCTTGAAACATACTTCTTGAGGTAGACTTTCGCAAAATTTCCTTTTGCTTACCATGTAAGACCTTCTTCCTCTTTTGAGTGTATTTGCTGAGGTCCTCCATCATGAATTCAATTTCAAACCTATCTTGCTCTCTATCCGAGATTTCCTTCATTTGCAAACGCATTTGGGTCGTTTCTTTTTAGCAAGCGCTATGGGTTTCGTTCAATTTTGCAATTCCGGTACCAAAGTTTCCACTCATCAGATCTTGGGACTTCCCTTTTCTCTTTGCTTCCTTTTGCTTATCTCTTCCCGGGGGCCTTGCAAAATAAGGAGATGGGGTCATTTCATCGACAACTTCATCTCCGACATTTGTCTGTGCGGCTTCACGTTGAAATAACTTCCCCATTGTTGGTCCACATCAGTTCCCCACATCGAACAATCCTTGAGGACGTCTCAAGCATGTTGCAACTTAAAAACTTGATTTTTTGGTGTTACTGTTGTCTTGTAAATTTTCCATTGCTTTGTCACCCTATGCAAAAAATACATAAAAATAATTAGTTGCAAAATAATATTATGTACATGCCAAATAAAATATCAAGAACAAAACTCACAATTTCTGTGGCGCTCCTTCCACTAGCCATGCCAACCACGGCTCTCTCCAAGCTTCATTTCCATAAAGTGCATGATTTGTGATAGTCTTCCACTGATCATAAACACCACCACCATCTCGCCCGCCGCCATTGCAGTTTTCTTGAAACTTTGCAATGATTTTATCCCACAAAACCTTCCTATTTTGATTTGTGCCAACTGCACCATCTTCGTTAACAGAAACCCATGCGAAGCATAAAGCAACATCTTCCTCACAGGTCCAATTACGACCTCTAATATGCTCTCTTGCCATGTTGAACAATTTGGAAATGGAAAGAAATGGTAGAAAGATAAATTGGAAGAATTTGTAGGAGAAAATTGAGTTTTGTGTGGATGTTTGAACAAATACATAGGTATTTATAGAGTTTTTGGGTGAATTTTGAGTTAAATAATTCTTTTTTTAAGTATTTAGCCGTTGGATTTAAATTTGGGCCGTTAGATCTTTTTTTTTTACCATTAGATTTGATTATATTCGATCTCAGCCGTTGGATTCAATAATATATAAATATAAAAACAAAAAAAATTGAATCTAGGCCGTTGGATTAACCAACGACCTGATGATCACGACCGTTGGATGGAAGGAGCCGTTGGGCTCATGCGGAACGTGGCCGACAGGCCCACGTGGGTAGGTCCCTGGCAGTCAGAAGCCTCGCGTGTTAGGCGCGTTGGGTGATTCAGTGGGTTGAGTTTGGGGCCCAAATGCTGAGATGCAATCCCTTTGGTGGGGCCCACACTGACTTTTGGGCTAAATTTTGGGCAGAATCTGGCCTTAGTTCCATATTTAGCTTTTAGCCCAAAGTTTCTCCTTAGGTTGGATTTGGTTTGGGGGGAAATTTAGCATTTAGCCCTCCATTGGAGATGGTATAATAGTTGTAATTTCACCTAGGATGAATACCACGTCTTAGGGGTTGCATGGTTTTTCAAAGGGTTTTCACAAAGCGTAATGAGTCATGCATGTTTATATTCAATCTGAATACCACGGATAGATTGCATGTTTGATATACGTTCTAACTTGAATACCACGAGTAGAATATGCATTAGGAAAACCTAACCTTCAAAGTTGCATAGGTAATTCATAAGTAATTAGTAAAATTGCATAGGATTGTTAAGGGGACGACGGAACCCTAGGCTTTTACACTTTGGTTTTCAAAACTATTTTCTTTTGTTTTCTTTACTTTGTCAATTTATTTAATTGTTTTTAATTAAATTCTTTTTTAATATTTTAGGTCATTAAATCAAGTTCTTCTAAACTTTGTTTTCAAATAGTTAATTAAGAATTAGTTTAAATACAAATTATTCATTCAATTCCTACGGAAAACGACCTCACTTAAGCTGTTATACTACAACAACCTTGTACTCTAGCAAGTATTTTTATACCTACTTTTGCAGGTGGTAAAAATACCTATCATTAGACATTCGTCACATAAACAAGAAAATTCGTCACATTTGACTATATGTGACGAAATTCTAGCGTCACCAATTTCATCACCTATAGTTCATGTGACGAATTTTATTTTCGCCACATTTTTTCAGTATACGTGACACAATATTCGTCACTTAATAACAATATGTGTGACAAATTATACATCACAAATTAACCATACGTGTGATGAATTATACGTCACTTAATAACGATATGTGTGACGAATTATACATCACAAAATACAAAATTATGTGACCTATTTTTTTTTTTTTTTGTCTTGTATCAGGTTTATAAGTGATGATTTTGTAGTCACCCAATATGATACCAGTTGATATAGTTTACACTAAGTAGCACTGAAAAGGTCACATATTCCTTTGATATGTGGTGCAACTTACATCACACATGTTTAAATCAAATACTTTTTTAGAAATAATAACGACGAACTAATTGTTTTTCTTGTTTCGTAACCTAGAATTGCAGTTCTTAACAATTATAAGGTAATACTTCACATGTTCATTAATCAACAATTAAAACACATAAATCGAATACATTCACCAAATGTACAACCCAAAAATTAAAGTCATGGTGACCTATCTAAAAAAAGAAGTTTAAAACAGCTTGAGGTGCCTAGCAAAAGATAGCTTGAGATGCCTAACAAATGACAGCTTGAGGTGCCAACAAAAGAGATGTCTAAGCTAGAATAACCAAGAATAGTAACACCTATATATAGACATCTTGGGTACTAACAAATGACAAGTCCAAGGCACATTCAGGTGCTAATTAACAAAAGAGGTGCTCCATGTGCTAACAAAAAAGGTGTGCATACTTGAAACTAACCGCAAAAGACACAATATGGACATCATTCCTCTTTCAAATCATGTTCTTCCAGCTCAGGATAAGTATTTTCACCCTTTGAAATATCACCATTAGATTCTGTAGAGTTGTGTCTTTTCCTGACTTGCAGTAAAAAATGCCTTGATTTTTGTGAACAGATTTTCATCATCATTACGTAAATCCAATCGACCTCTTAATTGTTCATTCTTTTGTTGCAATTTGAGGAAACCATTTGACAAAATTTTGATTTGAGATCTCATATCAGTTAACTTGGAACTTGATGCCATAGAAGAAATGCAACCAGAGGTATTCGTACTAGGAAAAACACCTACACCATTAACTGATTTTCCCTTCCTCCCAAGGTTTTCAGCCATGATTCCAAATTGATCATCCAATGGCATATGTACGAAATCTGATGGTGTACCTTTAGGTGCTTCTTGAATCAGCTTCTCCCTCATTTCATCATTCTTTTTCTTCATGTTATCCTTTCATAATTAAATAGAAACAATTCAGTTTCTTTCATTCCAAACATTTCAGCTATAATATGTTTAAGAAAATACAACTTGACCACTTGTATGTTATCTTTATCTGATGCAGAAGTAAATCACCATGCAAAACCTATATGTAAACATTATTTGTAATTTTTATTTGACTATGGATTAAATTGGACTAGCCATATACAATGTTTTTCTCAACAAGTAACAGAAGGAAATTTAGCATAAGATATATTGGTGGGACAAACAGGTAGTATCGTGTCAATTTTGCATGTTCACTTCAACAGTGTTTCTTAAGTTGTATCTTGTCAATTGTAAATTTTTTATCTCTAGTGCATTTGAAATGACAGAAAATGAGCGGCCTATGAATGACTTACATATTTGTCTCGAGCAAAATCATTGATCCACTGGCCGTTCTTATCTTTGTGAAAAGCACCCTAATTGTCAATCACTGATAATGAATCTTCTTTCTGCTTAATAATGAAGATACAAACGTGAGAGTGCATAATGAGTATTATAAGTACTTTAGTTTCATTACCTTGTTAGTTGTCCTAGCATGATGAATGGCCTTGCACCTTCCTTATGGTGATACTTCAGTTTCTTCCTATTACTAGCATTTTGCTTTGAAAGCTCCTACATTACACAAGTGGTACATGACAAGTAAAAGAAGAGTTAGTATTGTAAAGGTGTACAATTTGGGAAGCTCCTACCTCCTAGACTTATAAATATTCATATATTTGAGTTGTACATATTTGTTCAAATGCTTAGCATCTTCTCCAATCAATTAGAATCTAATTTTCATAAACACTATATCCAATGAGTTTTACTCTCGTTCTCTTGTAGCCGTTCTCAAATTTTACCAACTTGAAATGTAGAACTAAAAACAATGAATAGCCTAATAAATGCAAACAAGCTCTGCATTCGATTATGCCTAATACTAGTAAAATACATGTAAAAGCTTGTGAAGAAGCATAACTTATTTATCAATATAATATATGTACAAGGTCTTCATTATATATATATTAATGCCAACAAATACACGTAAAAGTTAATATATGCTTATATATTAACTTTTAATAAATAAAAAAAAGAAGCACCGTTCTATGCTTATTCCATTTATTACAAAATCAACTTGTGATAAAAAATTGTTGTTCAACAATATAAGAAAAAGTTGGCATCTAACTTGGACATATATTAGAAAATGATGTATAGAATGCATACCAAAAAGTGGGTATTAGTGTAAACATTATCGCATAGCTAGTCCCAGTGACTCTTAGGTTTCCCATTCCATATTCGATCATTTGGCAGATTAGCTCGTCCTCTTGCAGGTGTTCCACATGACAAGTAGTACTTATACAACCAGTGCCTAAACACAGAGTACAACTTTGCCATCTTCTTATCAACATATTTTATTATCTTTGGATGAGATAAGTCCACCACAAATACTACCTATTATCAAGCATAAATATATAAAAGTGAGTGCTTGAAATTATTATGAATAAACTAAATTAAAATCAAACTCACAAGTAGCTTATTCCGCATTGTCCTTTTTTCTGAAGGTGGGACCTTCATCCATTTCTTGTAGCAAACTGGTGAGTAAGTCCGAACAATATTCCCTATCTCGGTAATAAAAAAACCTGATACTACCAGATCACTTGGAATTTGAAAAAAAATATGACTGACATCTTCTTCCCATTATTTGCCTCCAAAATATCGTGGAGGCCTTTCCCACATGACTTTCCACGTTTCATCTTTTTTGGCATTAAAGTTAAAATCTGTCTCTAAAAATTTTAAAAAGAATATATGCATTTGATTAATTTTATAACTTGTTTAAAACAGCATTAAAAGATTAACTCTTAAATATAAACGTTGGAATGATTGTAAATAGCCTTTCTCAAATACCTAAGTTCATGTCTGCTGGCTCTTCTGGTGAAGAAGCAGGTGGTGGTGGCGGAGGCGGAGGTGGGGCATCCCTCACCCCTTTCACCCTCTTTCCTCGTTGAGTAGGAGTTGTCATCTAATAAACTAAAAAAAAGAAAAGAAAAAGAAGTAACAAACTAACATCATAGATAAATCATTATAACAATATAACTAATAAACATTAATTTGTTATAAATAAAATGACTATTAGTAAAAATATAAGCAAATAGACCATTAGAGAATATAAATATTGATTTATAATGTACATATCTCACCATAATCATCAATCACTATCTGTGTCACAAGTTGCAACCTCTTCTTCCTCCTCCTCCTCCTCCTCCTCTTCCCCCTCCCCCTCATTCTCTAGCCCTAACATTCTTTGCACCTCTTTGTCATTAGCATCAAAAAATTCAGAATCAACATCATCTCTAGATAATTCAATATTAACTTCATCATCCTCGTTCGGGATTGGTCTCATGAAAATTTCATTTTCATCTACATAATCATCATCGTCTTCATCATTATCATGGTCCACACTATCATCATCTTTCTCAGGGACATCCCAAACGTGCCTATGTTGAATCTTTTGCACAACTTTCTAAGGATGGCCCAACTTTAAGTCATCAATGTAAAATTCTTGATGTGATTGTCTAGCTAGCACATATGGATCACTACCATACCATTAATTATTTACATTGACTGATGTAAGATGATAATCTTGAATAAATTTTTTTCCTCTGGTATCTGTATTGTACCAATGACATTTGAAAAGAATCACCTTATAACCTCTTATAAATTGAACTTTAATGACGTTAATTAATCTGCCATAAAAGTTACATGGTTCTCCATTGTGTGACCCTGGCGTCATTACCTCACTATTCTATGTTTTACGATTTTGATTAACTTGTGCCACCAAATAACGAATGTCGTTCACAATAAAACCTGTGTATTGGACAGTACGTCGATCCGGATCTTGGGCTAGTGAAAAAATTTCTCCACTCACCAATCTATGTTCTTGATAATACAATGACGTGGCATGCTACCTAAACCATTAAGGAAACAACTGTTTATGTATCAGTTGTACATTGATATGATTATCACTTTCCAAAATCTGGATATGCTCACTGCATACATAAAAAAAAATATAAGTTAAAGTTGTAGAATTATAAATATTTCAATATATGTAAAACCATTACTATCACATACATCTTGAAGTCTTCTATTTCTTCACAATTGTCTAAGATATACCAATATGCCACTTCTATATCTTCCCTCGAAAGTTCAACCAATACATGAGCTCCAAATAGACATGTCTTTTGTGCAAACACTGAAAGCAACACATTGGGATCTCCACCGTCATCGTTTCTTTATGGTCGAGTGAATTTTGTCTCAACATCACACAAATACATTGAGCAAACAGTTGAAGACTCATATGCCAAGTGTGCTTCCACAATAGAGCCTTAAGGGTGAGCTTTGTTACGTACAGATTTCTTGTACGAGCCCAACAATCTAGTAAATAAACAATTATCAGTATGAAGAAAGACACACTTAATGCAATTAAAGTAAACTTGATGGCATTTTACCTTTCTACATGATACATCGATCGGTATCCAACTAGTCCTGCCAATTTTGCTTCACGGGTAAGTGCACTGTTAAGTGAACCATGGGAACAAAGAATGTAGACGGGAAGATTTTCTCAAGTTTGCACAATATGAGGATAATGTATTCTTCCAACTTGTCAAGATCAGAAACAATCAGTGTCTTTGCACATATTTGTTGGAAGAATCTTGACAGCTCAACAAGTGGACCATATATCTGTTTTTTCAAATGTTTTCTAACTCCCACTGGAAGCACACGCTGCATCAACACATGACAATCATGGCTCTTCAAACCTAACACCTTCCCTTTATCCACACTCACTTTATGGGATATTTGCTGTATAACCATCTGGAAATTTAATTGATTTCAACCAGTGCAAGAAATCTTTACTCTCAGATGGCTTGAATACATACTGAGCCAAAGGCTTATCCAATATATTACTTGCATTTAGTTTCAAATGCAAACTTTCCCTGATATTCATGTCTTGTAAATCCATCCTCACCTTGAGGGTATCATTTGACTTCCTCGTATTCAGCAATGTCCTGATCAAATAATCAAATATATTATTCTCAATATGCATAATGTCAAGATTATGCCTAATCTTTAATTTGGACCAGTATTCCAACTTGAAAAAAAAAAATACTTTTCCTTGTCCAATTTAATTCTTTAGCATTCTGCTTTTTCTTCCTATTTTTATTGCTATCATGTTTACCAAACTTACGGGGTACAAGGTAATCAAATTGATCCAGTATATCATCGCTTGAGAATTCTCGTGGACGATGTCTCATATCCCGGCGACCATTAAACAGTTGAGTATTTTTGCGTCATGAATGATTCATACGTAAATAGCAACAATGTCCAATATAACAATACTTACTTCTCAACTTGGTGTATGATCCATCCTCATTACACACCTAACATGCCAACTTACCATGAGTGCTTAAACCTGATAAATTTTCATAAGCAAGAAAATCATTAATGGTCCACATAACAGCTCCACGTAAATTGAATGTACTCCCAGTCATCTTATCATGAGTTTGAAAGCCATTTTCCCACAATTCCTTAAGCTCGTTAACTAATGGAGGCAAATACACATCAATCTCATTTCCAGGTGCTTTTGGTCCAGTAATTAACAAGGTTAAAAAAGAGAATGGTTTTTTCATGCATTTCCAATGGGGCAAATTATATGGAAATATAACAATTGGCCACATATTGTATGGCCTACTTATATTTGAAAATGGAGTAAACCCGTCACTTGGAAGGCCCAATTTGACATTTCGTGGGTCTTGAGCAAAATCAGGGTACATTTAGTTAAATTCTTTCCATGTGATAGAGTCTGCTAGATATCTTATTATGTTCGGATCATTAACTCTTTCATCCTCGTGTCACCTCATGTCTTCACTCGTTTGTCTCGACATGAACAACCTTTGTAGCATGGGTTTAAGTGGAAAATATTGTAACACTTTTCTTGGAACCTTTTTTCTTTGCTCATAATGCCTATCTTTATACCTTGGTTCATTACAAACTGGACATCTATCTTTCTTTTCATATTCTTTATAGAACAATACACAATCATAATGGCAGGCATGTATATTCTCACACCCCAATCCAAGACTTTTCAATATCTTCTTGCACTCACGAAATGATTCGGGAACACTGTTTAGTTTGGGACACATCTTCTTCATCATTGCTAGCATCTTAGCAATGGCCTTGTTTGTCATGTGATTATCAACTTTGTTGTGAATTAGCTCCACAACATAAGACAAACTGTATATTGATTGCATCCAGGGTATGGTTCCTTTTAAGCTTCATGAAGCAACATATCATAAGTATCAACATTGACCCTAAGAACATTGGTCATATCTCCGCCCCACATGGTATCTTGGACCCCCATTGTATCTTGATCATCATCATCATCATCATCATTCATTCATTCTTCCAAATGCAGCATCCATCATATTAAACATGTTGACATTAGAATTATTGATCAGCTCGTTGTTCGTAGACATCAAAGACTCTCCTTACACTTGATTAATATGCTCACGATGATTTATCCATATATCATAATTCATATCCATACCAAAATTCAATAAATGGAGATGAACATCTTCAACTGAGTGAAAAAATCTATTATGACAAACTCTACAAGGACATAGTATTTGATTATTCTGGTTCACATGGTGACAAGCAGCGTCAATGAATGCTTGGACCCCTTCTTTATACTTGGAACTAAGGCGATTATGACAACGAATCCATTGTCTATCCATGACGTCAGATCACTTCAATACTAGTATTGGGCGTAAACTTTGACATATTCTAATAGGTTTCCATAATTTTTTTTAAAAATTTGTTAAGATAGGCATATAATATAGCAAAGATGAATGTCAATAAAACAAAGAAAGCATAGATAGGCATACAATATACCAAAGATGAACTTCATATAATTGGAAATTCAAGATCAGTAAGATGCTAAAACAAATAAAGCAGGTCATTAAGCATTCGCACCCCATCTAACTACAATATATATTTTAAAAAAAAGCATGCCATTTAAGTATTCACATCCACATTGTAAACCCTAATTTAGAAATATATATCAACTGTAAGACTAAGTCCTGACTCCTCATCCAAAACAAACTCTTAAGTTGTTACTCAGTCAACAATTTTGTTTTGGATAGGTTTTATATTTTTGAATATTTGTTTTTCAAAGAATATTGTGATTAGCTTCCACTATATAATCTAGTGTAATTTTGAATTTTGAATTGTAGCTTGTAAATAGGATTTTCAAAACCCTGATGTAATATGTATTGAATTATAAATACATGGCACCCTACATTATTAAGGGTATGCAAAACCATTGAAGAAAACCTTGTTCATTGTTTTTAGTTTCCTGCGAGTTTCTACTTTTATAATCTTCTGTTATTCTCTAGTTTTTTATGGTACTCAGAGCCCTATAAGTCCAACGACAGAAGATCCAATTTTTTGTTCTACTCATCATGTCCCAGATTAACCCCCACTTGCAGTCCATACTGCAAGTATGTCTTCCTTCATGACTATTGTTGTGAACATCAAATTGGATAGGACTAACTATCTGCTGTGGTTAGCCCATATTCTTTCAATCTTGAAGAGTCGTGACCTTATGGGCTATGTCAATGGCATTATCCTAAAATTTAATCAAACAACAAAAATAGAAAAATCTTCTATCCCAATAACACGAGTGAGATTTCTACTGCTGGGTTTCTCTGTACATACTCAGAATGACCTATTCCACCAAAAAAAAAATCATTACCAAAGGTGGCTAATAGGGTCGATAAACCCAAATCCAAACAAGCTGGTTGAACCCACTCTTCTCTAGTTGATCTTTACCTCTTCATATTCATCATGTACACAAAGACAAATAAGTTAGTCTATTATCATGGGAAACTAATTAACAACATATTTGATAGCAACGTCTTGCAGGCATGCATTTGATCATTTAATATAAAACAAAATGTTGAGAAATTCCAAAACCTTTATGTTATATTCTCTCATATATGTAGCCTAAAATTGGGGACTCTGCACAAGGTGTTATGCTTAACAGCTTTTTCAGAAAGTGTTTGGTACATTTACGACAGAAGAATGGTTTAAAAACATTACCAAAACATGTCATGTTTCTCTAAACTAAGAAAAATATACACTATGAACAAGTAGTTTAATATCTTCTCCAAAATATGTGATCCTCCAAATCATGAGATAAGAAAATGCATCTACCAAACCTTTTTCCTAAACATGGAGAAAGACTTAAATGGAACGGGTTCACCGCCACTCACACATGGAATTGTATTATTGAACACCATGCGACAGTGAACTTGCTCAATATAAGTTGCTCACAAGGAACCATATTCGCTTGGTGCCATGTTGACCCCATTATTAAGCAACAGATCCAACACTTCTTGAAGATTAAAAAAACAACAAGCACAATGAAATTCTTTTCAAATTCCATGGCAACAATTCAATAAACATTGACAGATGAAATAAACAAATGCAGAGGCCATCCCAAGCATGAAAGCAATTCCACAAACACAGACACATAAACACAAGAACAAAAGCTAAATGATCAAATGTAGGAGAAAACAAGAGAGACCCATATTGGAAAACAGTGAATAACAGAGGCCCTTTTAAGCAAAATTTCAAATTTTCACAGTTAAGATAAATTTACAAGAGAGAAATCAAGAAAAGTGCAGTAATTTCAAGAGGCAGAGAGAGATTTGAGTACCTTATGAGAAGAAATTGGGAGAAAGGATAACTGAGAAACTAAGTCTTCTTAAATCAAAGAGAGTAGAGTATGAGAGCAAGCAGTTGAGGTTTGAGGAAGACAAAAGAGCGATGCAGTCATGGCCACCAACAATCTATCATCGACAAAGTTGAGAGACTAAGGCCTCGTTTGGCAACTCGGATTGTACTGACTATTTCAGTCGGATATGATAATTTTTGCATCGGATAGTATTGAGTAAATTTAGTCTGGTGTTTGGTGCAGTATTAGACTAGTGATTGGATTGCTAAAATAGAAAAAATCCTTTTTTTTGTTCTTGCGAAAATTGCAGATTTGGATCTAAGGAAGGGGAGGGGAATAACAACAAATCCGTCACTCCTCGCAATCACTGATGCCAAATTCCATCATATCCATAGTTCTAATCCATTCAAATAAAAAGTCCAGATGAAATCTTTCCAATTGGATTTTGAATTTATAGGAATTGTGCAAATTGATTTTTGTTTTGGGCGAAGCAATGGGACATAGGAATGATGATTTATTGAATTGATACTTTATGAAATTGATTTTTGTTGATTGAACTTGCAAAAATTGCAATTCAATGATTCATTAATCGATGCTCGCTCACTCAAGTCATATGCCTAGAAAGGATCGAGGAGAAGAAGTGAAAGGTTCAGACATAAGTGAAGTTGGGTTGTTCCAGATCCTGTAAATCTAATGGTGTCCTGAGAATAAAGAAGCATCAAGGAGTGGCGTTTTAGAGGAGGGGAGAGAGGAGAAATGAAGGACTCGAAGACGAGGAGGAAGAAAACATATGCGTGTTTATGTTTTCAGTGTGTTTTAGAGCTTCAGACAAATAACACTGGCCTTTTGGAGGGGATAAATTAGCGGGTGTTGACCGTATTAAAAAGGTTGGACTGTTTAATTAGTCGGGCGACTATTTTCTACACAATTGCACAAAACACTTGGGACCGTACTATTAATCATATCCGGTCCTTTATACGAGCTGCCAAACGAGGCCTAAGAGACGAAGTGAGGTGGGAGTAGAATAAATGAGTTATAATTGGGGCTTTTGTTTTTAATTTTTTCCCCTCTGCCTTTAGTAAAACAAATGGTGATGAATTGACTTTTCTCACATACTTAGGCATGGACCAAAATATCGATATTATCGGCGATATTTCGCCAATAATATCGTTTTTGTGAGAGGGCGATATTTTCACGAGTATCCATTTAATTATCGTCAATATATCACGATATTATCGATATTATCGGACGAATTCGTCGTTGTCGTTTGGAACCCTACTCCCCTATTGACGACAACCTCTTCGATCGCTTCCTGGACTCCCTCCTCTTCCTCGTCTTCAACAAGATCAGTGACTTGAAGACCCTCGGCCACCGCTGCGTCATTCTCTATGGTGGTGAACGACTATCGACGATGTGGCAGTCATCGGATCCCATTCGTTCGACGGTGGGACCCACTTGAACCCCTTATCGCCTCTGTCCACGAGGTCCTCGTATGTGCACAGAAAGTGATCGAGTGGTGCTGCGCGTGACGGCACGCTCGAATCGTCGACGATGAGGATGAGTCGAGGGAGGGGGTGTTCGGCGGGAATAGAGAAATGGCTTCGCTGTGGCACAGGAGTACGGAGACGATATTGCCCATTGACTTGTTGATGGTGAACATCTTGGCCTGGGTGTCAAGCCGCGCCACCACGGCGTCGAGCCGCGTGCAAGGCGGAGGTAGTTCATTTGCTCAATGCGCTTCCGGATCGCGTTCTCGGCGTAGATCTGTGCGCCGTCGACGTTTCCCTTCTCCATTGCCTTCTTGATCTTAAGCTTCTCGGCTTTCTCCTCCTTCTCTCACTTCCTGGACTAGCACTGGAGCGACTTGGAGGTGAATTTGAGCTCCATGATCTGGTTCATCAACTTTGTGGTGTTTCCCATGGTGGAATTTGGGGAATTTTTTTGGGGAATTTGATTTTCTAGGGTTTTGGTTTTCTGATCGGAGGAAGAAAGATCCGAGCTTCTGTGCGTTTTTGGACTTCAATACACACGTTTGGTGTCCGTGCCTCAGAGAAGTCAATAGAGGGCGAGGCCGAAGTTTCCTACCTTGTTTTTTTGGGCCCTTCTGTGCAATATTTTGGGCCTTGCTTGCAATTATGTTTTCACAATATTTGGGTCATGTTAACCAAATTGTTAGTGATATCAAGGGTTTTGCCTCAAATTTTTGAATCATTAGTTGGAACCAAGGTCTAAAATATCGATATTATCGGCGATATTTCGTCGATAATATCGTTTTTTTTAGAGGACGATTCGAACCCCTCCCTTTGTCAACCACGCACCTGGGCTTTATCCAACTTGCTACAGATGTGTTTGTGATTACATATTCAACCTATAATATTTATATGGTCGTTAAGATGTCTGCAAGGCTTGCAAGCTAATATTTATTATCTAGGATAAATTTCTATAAAGTGTAAAATATTGTACTAATTCATTATATATAAATGATTATGGTGTGTTTAAACTTCTTTCATTAATTACTACATATTTTCTACACTCACAATGTTTGCCAGCTCACTATATAATCAACTTAAATCAGTTAAATCCATCATGCAATGCATTTCCTTCCAATTTTTTGTGATAAACTAATAAATAATTGACTAAATAAACATCCTGCAAAGTTTCAATAAAAATTTCCAAGTTTTTCTTACAACTTCCATGGTTTTTATTCAATTTTTATCGATATCGATAATATCCCGATATTTCCATCGAAATTTTCATGTTTTTGGACTACCGATATTTCCGATATCATCGATATTTTATACCTTGATCTTAGGTTTTGTGAAGAACCCAACCTTTTTGTCACCGAGTGAAAACAATTGGGCGGCAAAATTTGGCGCCTAAAAATTTGTGAGGAATTTAGGCTTGCTATGTGATGAACAACATTCCAAAATTGTTTTGTATCCCACACTAGTATGTATGCGACGTTTTTTTTTAAATTCCTCACATATTATACTAAAATGTGATGAATTTATGGGCGTCACATAAAATGTCGTCACCTAATCCTTGTTTCCTTGTAGTGAAAATAAAAAAAATGCACGTGGATAGAATCAACATTGTAACTGATTGTTTATTACTTTGTGTTTACATGTCTGATCACAGGTAATGATATAGATAGTCACACACAAAATTAGAAGCGAGAATAGCTAAGAATATTGCCTACATGCTGTATGTTATATAGGAAAACCCCAAAGAAAAACAAAGCTAAGTGGGTGATTAATTATACACCTTTTTATTTTTTTTAAAGGTGAAATTCATAAACTATTTATTGAGTAAAATGAGTACCTAAATTCATTAAAAATGTTGATTTCATCTCTAATCTAATATTTAAAGTTGTTCCATTGAATTTTTGTCAACTTAAGTCACGTGACTTGCGCATGACATTTAAAGATTAATACCGTCATTTCTTGCCTATAAGTTCTCAATATTACATATAGGTTGCGAAGCTAACTTCTAACTTATCTTCCAAAGTTAACTTCATATACTATTTTTTTGAAGAAAGAAATAAAACCTTATACTCATGGAAATTACTAATCTACCTTATACTCATAGAAATATAACCTTATGCTGATTTGCTGATTTGCTGAAGCTGTTGATGAGCTCTTGGACTTCTCATTCCTATCAGATTGATAACAGTCTCTTTATGTTCTCAAATATTTTGGCTTTAATTTTACCTCTTTTGGGAGGAAGGAGTGGCTTCTTCTTTATACAGTGGTGGCTAATTGGTAATTTTGTCATCCATCCTTTTTGAGTTTGTAGCGGTGTGGATATGAGACTGAGGAGGGGTCGAAAAAGATTGAAGAAGTTCATGGATTCTTATGAGACCAAAGACAATGACAAAGCAGCTATATATTTTAGGGTTGCTGTTTTTTTTTTTTCAAAATTGTTTTTGTTGTGCTGTGAGAATAAACAATTGTTAAAAAAAATAGATAAATGTTTAGTAAATTATAGTGCTAAAAATTAATTTTTAGTGTTCACCTGCCTCCAATGAAATAGCTTTTTGAGAAGCACATGTAGGACGACTTCTACTTTTTGCTACTTTAGATTTAAAAAAAAAACACGTTTTTTTTCATTTACCAAACACAATTAAGACCCTAAATTTTTTAAAAGCTGCATTTAAAAAATTTAAAGTAACCCTAAACTATCCCAAAGAGAAGATTTCCACACATTTCTTTTTTCTTTCTACACAATACTTTTTGTTTTTACTTTTTAAATTGAACAAATTAAAAAATTGAATTATAAATGTTCTAAAGAAGAAAATTTGTGTGTGGAAATTATTTTCCTATATTAGTTAAGCTAATTTTGTGAGCATGACCTAATTCCATGTAGTGTGAACGCATGAAAAATTCCTGAAGAGACAAATATACGTTTTAAAGTTGAATCAAAGAGAAAAATTAGGGTTGGTTCGGGTCGGGATCCCTCACTGAAACCCCTAACCCGAATTCCAAACCAAAATATTTCAGGATGGGATTTTATATCCCAAAACCAAACCGAAACTATTCAATTCTCGAAATTCGGGATTCCCGAAACTGTTTCCGGATTTTCGGGTCACTTCAGGATTGGGCATTGAAGCCCAAAATGTTGGGCTTTTTAAACTTCTTACAATTTAATCTCTTTAAATAGTAAGCCCACTCATTTTTCAGGAAAATAAAAAAAGTTAACAATTGCAGGCTTGCAGCCCACTGCCCGCAGCCCACCTGTTTCCGTTTCACAATCACATAAATTCAATTCAATCAAAGTTCACCACTATTTCATCTCATAATTTCAATTTTCATACCAAGCAAGTAACAACTAACAAGTTAAGCTTACGTTCACAATTGTCTACCAAACTAGTTAATTAAAAGTGCATGCAACCAAAATGAAATAAGTTAAGTTTTACAAACCAAACTTCCGAATGAATTTAGATTAAGTTACAAACCAAAAGCAAAACTTAGTTTATAAGCAAAAAAGTGCATGCAACCAATATGAATCTTAAGTAAGTTCATTCCCTTTCGCCCCTTCGGCCCCTTCCCCTTGTTAATGAATGACCCGTTGCCATTGATGGTGGACCCCTTTCTCTTGTTGATAATTGAACCCTTCTTTGTGTTGGTGTAGATGCTCTTGAAATGGGTGGTCGCAGAGGTTGTGATGGGCGGCGTTGAACTTGAGGTGGTGGAGGAAGTGGCATTTCACTTTGTGTGGGATTCTCCTCACCTCCCATATTAGGCAACTCTAAAACAATAAAAACAATAAAACACAAAATATATTTAGAAAGTGAATGCATAAATTATAAAACTAAGAAAATAAAAACATGAAATCAAATACTTCACTTACCCTTCTCCAAGTATTCAAGTTCCTTGTAGAACATGAGGTCGTCGATTGTAGACTTCTTGTAGAAGGATATTTCATTCCCCCTTAGCCGATCACTTGTACACACCAAAACCTCAACTGTTCTCGGTGTTATGGAAGCTCTAAAAGGATCTACAACTCTCCCACCAAGATTAAAAGCATTCTCACTAGCAACGGTGCTACTAGGAAGAGCAAAAATGTCCTTAGCAACCTTACTATATGTTCCACAATTGACTTTCCACCAATCCAAAATATTGAAACCCTCATATGTTAAGTTTTGGTGAGGATCATTGAAGTACATATCCACTTTATTGGATATCTCGTTTTGTTGGGCCGTCGCTCTTTTTTGTTGGATCTTCTTTTGCATTCTTGTAGCAACATCATCATCTTCCAACCCCGAAGAATCATCTACCACAACACTTGGTCTTTGATCCATTGTAACACTACTACTAGAAACCTTTCCCTCCTTATACGCCTTAAACAAATATGTCAAGTTTTTTTTAATACTTGTCTTCACATCCAAGATTGCCTCACATGAATAGCGGAGTTCTTCTAGGCTTGCCTCCAACAATTCAAACTTGTACCTCGGGTCGAGTGCTTGAGTCATAAAGAGTATAGGGTTAACCTTTTCAATGTCCCCCCAATACTTGTCAAACTTAAGCTTCATGGAAGTTGCCACACCTTGCAAAGTGGCATTAGAGGAATTGCAAATCTTTTATTCTATCTCCACTTGCAATGCAATCATCATGCCGAGTATTAAGTTTGAAGTTGGAGTTAGGATTGCACTAAGTGTCAAGGTGGCATGATAAAACTTTTTAAGAAAGTGAGCAAAACTCACCGCCCTCTCCCAATCTTCCAACACCGAAGGACCCACTCGTTTCACCTTGGTTGTGACCCCATTAATCTCTTTAGATACCTCCTCTTGAAAGTAAAAGATGAAAGTGTTGCACTCATCCACCATCCTTGAGAACACTTGCTTAAATTTGAAGGTACTATTGAGCATTTCATAGGTGGCATTCGACCTTGTGACAACATCAAAAAGAATATTCAACATCTTATCAAATCTCATCAAGATGCAATACTCCCTAAAAGTCTCCAACTTCGTAGGGGATGAGTGTATAAATTTGACACAATTCCTTATCCCTTCAATCTCAAGACTAAGCTCCGTCATTCCATCTTTAACTGTCAAATTGAGGATGTGACAAGCACACCTCATGTGCAAGGGAGTCCTGTCAAGTAAAAGAGTACCATTGGACTTGAGCCTTCTCTTCATGTATGCAATGGCGGTGTCATTGGCACTACCATTGTCAACGGTAATGCTAAATACATTGTCTATGCCCCAATTATTCAAGCATACCTCTAGACACCTCCCAATATTATGATCATCGTGAGACGTAATTTGAACAAAATTTAGGATCCTCTTATGCAATGTCTAATCATTATCCAAAAAATGTGATGTCACCACAATGTAGTTAATATTTTGGATTGAGGTCCAAGTATCGGTAGTGATACTCACCCTCAAACCATCAACCACCTCCTTGATTTTTTCCTTCTCTGTAAAATACAATTCTAAAACTGCCGCCGCCACCTTGTGCCTATTTGGAAGCTTGTACTTTGGAATCAAGTCATGGATCCAATCTCTAAAGCCATCTTGATCAATCGCCCTAAAAGGCATCTCCGCTTTTATTATCCACTTCACACATTTCATATCAAGCCTTTTTTTATTGAAAGTGTGAGCGACAATTTGACCCCCTATCACCCCTTGTGACAACAATGGTTGTTTTGAATCTGGAGCCTCGTAGAGACTAAAATTCGAGCATTTCTTCACATGATTAAGAATACCATTTGTCCCATGTCTAGAAGACTTCGTGGGCACTTGCATTTTGCAATGATTGCACTCCACCATAACTGTTGTAATCCCAAATTCATCGGTCACATTTACCTTAGTGGCATCATTCCACGCCGAACTTGGCCCTTTAGTCCTATTACTTTTTTTCCGTTGACCCACCCTACTTGCTAATTGGCCATCAAAGGCATCTGCCGCATGTCAAATTCAACACTATCCTCCTCACCTTCTTTTTCCTCTATTTCTTCATCTATTTCTTCTAACCCTATATCAGCATCCATATCCGGATCATCATCACAATTATCTTCATAGTATTCAGTTTGAGTGTGTTGTGGCTTTCATTTTACTAAAACCGAGGTCCTAGGTGTACTAGTAGATTGTGATTGGCTACCACTATTAGACCCGTCCATCCTGACAATGCACAATAATATATCACAACCATAGTTCAACATATATATAATATTCATATATCTCATATATTGATCAAACACATATATATCATAACCATAAATCGATCCATAAATTGACAGATTGCACATTCCATAAAATGATCCATAAACACATATTTATCTCTGATCCATAAATTGACCATAAACTAATCCATAAACATATATATATATATATATATCACATATATATTAAACACAGATTGCACATTCCATTTTTCAGGACTCAATATTGTAAGCTGAAGATTGCACATTGCACATTCCATTAATTGTAAACTAATATTTATCTCTGTAATGTTGCTGGTACAAGATTTTGAGGACCTAGAAGTGCACCATCGACATGTTGCAGGTCTTATTTTTCCACCCTAATCCGAAACCCCCTAAAATTCATGCAGGTCCTATTTCCCCATCCCCTATAATTTTATTATACAAATTCGTGCACCTACCCATCCTAATCTTAATTTGAATGAACCCACAAATTCGATCACCTAACCTTCTAAAGGCATGCAGGTCCTGCACTTACCTACCCTAATTCGAAACCATAATCCTCAAACCCTTACACATTCGACAAAATACTCAGAAATCAAGTTAATCACCATGAAATTTGACCCTAAACACTAAAGAACAAAACCCCATTGAAGATCAGAAACCCTTACCTAGATTTTGGGACTCGATTGGTGTCAGATTCACGTCTTCCTGCGTCTGCGTCTCTGTGTGTGTGGCCGGCTAGATGAGCTTCATTGAAGTGGACAGAAGATGGAAGGAGCAGTGTGACTCGATGGAGGAGCAGTGGGACTCGAATCGATGGAGGAGCAGAGCGGCAGGAGCAAGAGCAACGTTCGGGAGATTGAGTGAGACTGTGAGACTGTGAGAGCGAGCGACTGAGAGACCTTGTGAGGATAACAAATGACCTAACTCAATGGACGGTTGGATTAGATCTTAACCAATCCAACGGTCCAAGTAATTTCTAATTATAAATTAAAAATAAATAAATATATAATATTCGGTTCGGTTTGGGATTACCAGACACTTTCTAAGCTATGGCCGAATCCCAAATCGAAACTTTTGGGACGGGTTTGATTTCAGGTACTAAATTTTTAATGAAATTTGGTTCAGCCATTTTTCGGTCAAATTTCGGGACGGGTTCGGGATTTTCAGGAAAAAATTCCACCCCTAAGAAAAATCATTAAAATAGACAAGTGTTTTGCTGGTTTAACCAAAGGCCAGCCACCATAAGGCAACCAACCATCTGACCATATGAATGAGGATTCTTTTCGGATTTCTTTGTAAGGATTATGAGGATCCTTAAATCGTGTTCGTTTATTATATATCGTGCGGTCAATTTTTTTCAGGTACCATTCATATTTAATTTTAAATAAAAATATTTAAAATGATTTATAACCGCATGATGTACGATGAACATGCATGATTTGAGAATCCACATGATCCTCACAAAGAGGATCTGGAGACGATCCTCATTCTGACCATATAACACATATGGATCACATCAAATTGTGTTTTTATTACCAAATCTTAAGATGGAATTGATCACGTATTACAATATAGATTATTCCCTTTTAATAAAAACGAAAATAATGAATCATTTATTTATATTATTTGTCAAATAGAAATATGATCCGTCAACGCGTGTGGGTCTCATCTCTATTAGAGAGATGATATAAATAGATGGTAAGAATAACATTTAAAAAAAAAAACAATAGTGCTCCAAATGAATCCAACCCGGCCGTGGCATGTGGCATTTACAATTTCAACCTCACCAACACACTAGTCGTTATTTAGGATAGTGTTATTCACATACTTATTTTTACTTCCGACACGCTCTTGTTAATTTTTAACAATTGATATTCTTCAGTTCATTTGATTCGACGTTAAAAACTGAGAGGAATACGTGTGAAATAAAAATAAATGTGAATAACACTGCTTTTAATTTATTTCTACATAAATAAAACTACTTTTTGCGGCCACCTTAATCCTTGCGGCCACCTTAATCCAGGGCCTAGACGGGGCCTGCCCAGGTTGGAGGGCGTTCTACGGCAAAGTCTTAGGGTGTAACTAATTTTCTATAAATCCCTCGTCACTTGATCATAAAGAATACATATATTCTTTGAGTTTCATATGTACTACAAATTTACAAGGTCCCTGATAATACCTTTTATAAAACAAAACAACTTGTATTTACTTAAGCATAACGTTTATCGTCCATTTATTTTATGCATATCGTTTTTAAATCGAATGTTTTCTTTTGCAAATATAATCCTCAAACAGTAAAAAGAATAAACAATTTTAGTTAAGATGTTCGAACTGTAAAAGTTCATTAATTAGAAGGACAAGTAAGTCTCCCATACTTTTTTTTCCGCTAAAATTTGCAGAATAGATAAACTATTTTCTCCTCTAAAAAATCCCCCCCAAAAAAAACATGAAATACATTTCCATAAAAGACCTAAAAACTTGTACATAAATATAGTAATTTCCTAAATAACCAACTACCCACTTCAGCTAAAATGCCATGGGAGTCTACTGGCATGACCCTACCTGTCTTTTTTATTTCAAACCTCTATCTGTATATATATAGGAAGAAAAACCAATCAAAACTGCACCAATTCAAAATTTATTTCAAACTTGAAATGTGGCTATCTCTATTCCCCCTATGGAAGAGAAAAACTTACCTACACCTTAATACGTCGCATATACATCTCAGACTAATAATGTAATTCTAAATGTTGTAACGTTCCTACATAACATTGTATTATTGATCTGTAATGTCATGACGGTGTAGGTAAGCCTCTCTTCCTATGAAAGTGCAGGCTCAGCTTCCAAAGCATGCTTCCAAAGCATCCTCCTTTCTTTATTCCCAGTATTTTCACCACCGATGCTGCTGCAGCTTTTACTTTTGAGCCCAACGTTCTGAAAATCTTGGCTTTAATCTGACCTCTTGGCGGAGGCAGCCTCATCACTGGCCTCTCTCGGCAGTAATCAGCTACCATGGATTTGAATTGTACTGGAGCAACTGAAGCCATAAAAAAATACAGAGCTAAAAACCAGAGAAGGATGATAAAGTTCAAATTTTCAGAGAAGGGGAAGATTTTGAGGGAGGAGGAAACTTGGTGGGCTGCATACATTTATACACATTGGGAATTCTTGGGTGGGAATCATGGGATGGCTTGGAATAGTCAGAGGGTTTCACATAGTGTGAACGTGATTTTTAAATGCAGAAAATAATGAGTATAAAATTTGTGATGTGGGTTGGTGAAGTGTGTGTGTGTACGAGGAGGGACCACACCAGACAGCTTGGTTTTTTTTTTATATTTTTAATGTAAAGTCTATGTGATATTATATTCACATGTGTGGGATGATGATTTCAAAGACTATATGGACTTGGTACAAGTAACAATTAACAAGCAAACAAAGGCCATTCAAAAGAGTAGCCAAGAATTCACTTGATTTGGTGGATAAAATTTTCAGACTGCTTGAAACCTATGGTCTGAACACTAAATGTTATAATACAATTGGTTAGACATTTTTTTTTTCAAGTTTTCGATTAATTATATTATTACATTTAATGTACGAGACTTTGCCATCGACACACTAGAAAATCTCTTCGTTTGGTGAAGTAACATTGCATTCTTAATAGGATAATGTTAAGCAAATCATATTTTTAAACCAAATGAGGTGTCATCAATAGGAAATAAGAACGTTAATCGACACTTAAACGTTAATCTAATCATCTACAACCATATCATTTGATTTAAAATTTAGTGTCCTTAACATTACTCTTCTTAATATATATGTCACAGCCCGTCCCGGAATTTTTAATTCCAAGGACGTGAAATTACGAAAATGCCCCTAATACGTGACTAAGGTATAATTTTTACGTTCGTTATATCTAAGTTCCTAAAATTTGGTAAGTAGAGTGGAGACTTAGATTTAAATTTATGTTAGAATTTTGTAGTTGGGGATTGGGTAGGATCCCACACCCCTTAATTCTTTCCCTCTTTCCCGTACCCTGTCTCTCTCTCTTCCCTCACGACTCTCTCTCACTCTCAGTTCTCTCTCTCTTCCTCTCCGACGCTCAACCTCACCCAAAACCACCTAAAACATAAACAAACGTCCAAGGTAAGACCACATTTGGACTCCTGGAACTTCCACGATCACGTAGACATCAATTTCAGGTAAGTTCTACTTCGGAAAACGTAGTTTTAAAAGTTCCCGTGAAGAGCACTGTTCATGATCTTTGAATATGTTGTGTTTTAGGGAAATCTAAGCTCACAGGGAGCTCTAGGAGGTTCCCACGAAGCTCGGAGTGCTTCGTTGGAAGTTTTTGGACGAAAGAACACGGAGATCGACGAGTTCAAAGTTTGGCCGGAGCTTTCGAGGCATTTTCCGGCGAATCCCCGGCGAGTTAGGAGTCGAGGTAGGTATCAATCTCTTCGTCTCGTCAAGTACTACAACTTTCCTTTTTGTTTCACTCAATTTCGTTGAGTATTGAAGAAGTTATACTCATTTGAAAAATACCCAGTTTCCGGCGACCTCCGAGGCTTTCGAGGCAGTTTCCGGCCAAACCACGGCGAACTAGGTGTTGTGCAAGGTACCATTCTCTTTGTCTCTTCAAGGGCTACAACTTTCGTTTTTGAATCACTTGATTTCGTTGAGAAATGACAAAGTTATGGCAATTTGAAAAACTGCCCGGAAAAACGGCCGCCGGAAAAACCAGTCCGGCGACCCAAGGAAGAAGAAGGTGCTACAGTAAAAAATAAAAATAAAAATAAAATTATTTTAAAAATATGTCGACGTCCGTGACGTCGAGTAGATCACCGTGGTATATTCATATACCCAATTTGAGCACCGTATGAGAAAGTTATTAAGGATTGTTGGTTAGGTGTTCGAATAACGTTTTATAGTTTTGGTGAAAATGTGAATTGATGATCCGACCGTTGGATCGTCACCAAACTTTGATACGTTGCAATACGTAATATTTAAGGACTATTGGAACTTATGGATTAGGAATCCGAGTTACGGATCTTCCGGAATTGGAATTGTAAGTCCATAATATAAAATGTTAACCGTCACTTAGTTTTGGAAATTGACGGAGATCCGACCGTTGGATGGTAATGAAATTTTAGGATGTTGTCCTAGAGGTATAATGTGGACCTCTGGAAGTTATGGATTTAAAATCTGAGTGGTGGATCTTCCGAATCGAACTACGTAGTGACGTATTTTATATAAGTTATATATTTTATCGATATGAATTCTGAGCCTGGATTTGATTATTATTCTAGGCGGCGATCGTCGTGACGCCTTGATGTGTGGTGCTAGGGAGTTGTTGGACGAACTCCAGGTGAGTGGGCAGTTTTGTTTTCCGTATATATATGTACTTGACGTTTTCCCAGAAATTGAATTTAACGGAAGTATGCTTTCAAATGCCATGCATAGATTCATATGAAAAATGTGATTTGAAATGCCATGCATAGAAATGATATGAAAAGTATATAGAAATGTGAATCGAATTGCCATGCATGAAATGATATGAAAAGTATGAATTGAGATATGATGCATATATATGAAATGGTGCTGTGGACACACAGGTGAGTATCAGGTGAGTATTATTACTGTTATGATGATGTTGAGATATGTTGAGCTCATAAACTGCACCTTGGTATTAGTGCTTATTATTATTCACCGCATCGTATGCTCACCTTGGATCCAAGTAGATGCTAGTCGTACAGACCACCGGGGGTGGTTCCGACATGCCAGTCGTACAGACCATTAGAGGGGTTCCGACTGGTAGGTGACCTTAGATTATGTGCACAGATGATTGATGAGAAAAGCACTAGAGCATATTATTACACCATTAAGTCGTACAGATTACATTAGGTAATTCCGACTTATGTGCAGTGTAGTGCCGTACAGGTCATACTAGGTGACTCCGGCATGGCCGTACAGGTCACAGTTGGTGACTCCGGTTAGATGATATTTTGAGCTCTAGATTCAACCGTACAGGACCATTGTAGGGTCCCCGGTTGATTATTTTCTTTCACCTGATTTATGTTGATGCATTCATATTATACTGTTGAATTTAGACATGGCATGGCATATTTGTACTGAAAAATGTTGAGTTAATGAATTGAAGTATTGAGAATATATATGTATATTTATATTTTACATTTCTGGGAAAGTATACAGGTTTTACGGAGAGGGGTTACAACGTTTTGAGAAATGTTTGGATTTGAAAAAGAATTGTTTTACTGACCCACTCAATTTTGGTTTTGCGCCCCTCCAGGTTCATGAATCACAAAGGTGTGGTGACTACGAGGAATTCGACGGTGTTCTGACAGATTGGACAAAATTAGGACTCACTTTCGGGTGTATCAACTTAGGAATTGTATCTTAAAGCTTCCGTACTGTGCAAATGGTTACGTCACTCTCACGTGACGGCCAGCATGCCCTCCTTCGGGACGGGGTGTGTCAGTTGGTATCAGAGCATGGTTGCAATCCTGGACATCTTGAGAATTTCCGAGTGAATTCTGTCAGAACTACACCGCCTCGTAGCAAACCACGTAGTTAGAGGAATTTAGTCTCCCTGATTTAGCGGTTTGGGGGAAACTATTTTTATGGTGATTCAGTCTATTATAAAAATTGACATTTTAAGACGGGTTATGAGTTGAATTTGAATCACCTTATGAAATGATGAACCTGAGGGAGCGAAGTAACGGTTTAACCATTTGGAAAAGATGTTTCAGATTATGCAAGTCAATGGAAATTTCCTTTTGACAAGGGGTTGAGACGACTACCTAGTTTTGGGTATGAATTTGTATCCTGGTGGAAACAGGAGTATGATTTGTTGTCACCGGAGGAACAGCCGATTTAAAATTGTTTAAGGACTTGTTTAAGGAAAAGTTTATTCCTCCGGCATTGATCGATGGTAGTAAACAAGAGTTTACAAATATGAGACAAGGAAGGTGATGATCGAGGGATATTATAGAAAGTTTTCAGACTTGCCTCGTTCCATCCAGATATTGTTGTTAATTTGGTGGAGGTGTTATGTTGTTTTAAGCTGGGTGGCAAAAAGGGAAGTGGTATTTTGGGTGACCACTATCCATTGTAGTTCTTATCAGGAGTATGCTAGATGTTGTTGAGTCTTGAGGACTCTGAGAACATGAGCAACGAGAATAAAGAAGAATAAGAAATGAATGGGAATCAAAAGAAGACGATAGAGTTAATGATTCGTCATATCAAGGATATAGAAAGATTCAGAGCTTCGAAAGAAATGAAGCTAGAGTTAATTCTTCCAGCTGAGTTTTTAATGTCGCTGGTCAGAATAAAAGTGATGGATATACTGATAATCCCAGATATTTGAGACAAGGTGTCTCGAGTAAAGGAAATGTACCTTGTGCAGCAGGTACAAAATTAACACTTTGGGAAATGTGAAATTAATGAATGTGTTTATGTAAACAGAGGGGACACATAATTGTGAATCGTCCCTATAATCAGTTGTACTCAACAATTTTCCATGATATCATAGTGTCAATTCAGCAGAGTTATGGACTTAGTAGTTTGGTTGGATTGACCATGAGTACCGAGAGATTTGATGAGTTATATGTTCAGCCGTACAGGCCACAAGAGGTGGATCCGGCTGACACATGAGAAATTGGTGAGTTATAGGCTCGGCTGTACGGACCACAAGATGTGGATCCGGCCGACGTATTTACTGGGGAATTGATGTGTAAGTCGTACAGGTCACTATAAGTGACTCCGACTAATGTGCTAGCATAGATGGTTGAGCTGGAGAATCAGCCGTACAGGTCATTCTAGTTGACTCCGGCTGATATATTTCTGAGTATGGACGATGATGCCAAAGAAAGTAATGTTGGAACGTGATAGAGGCGTATATGTGTATTCTAATGAAAAAAAAAATGATAGTATTACACCTTTGGGAATTGTTGCTTACTTATCGAGACAACGATGATTTATCAGTATTGCGGGCTGCAGACCGTAATATTAATAACTCATTCGTGGATTCGTTAAGCAAGCAAACCGGTATGTTATTTTATGTTAGTGTTGTACTTATTTAGAATGTTCAGTAATAATAAAGTATGTATTGGGTCAGTTAATTTTATTCCATTAGATTGATTATTTATAGTTGTGACTAGATGGAATATTACGGGAAACCAGTTACTTTCCATCGATCTGGATGACCAGAGATTACTTTTGTAAGTATGCAAAATGGATTGAGTCAGGCCGTTATTTATGCTGTGAGAGCAAAGCAATTGTTTTCGAAAGGCTGTCAAAAATACTTAGCTCATGTGGTGCTAAATGATGTTGTTTGGAGTAGTGTGAATAATGTCAAAAGGGGTTAGACTTTCTTGATGTCTTCCTTGAAAGTATACCTGGATTTCCTTCAGGCAGAGATATGAGGTTCACTATTGATTTGTTGCCAGGTATAAATTTATATTGGAGATTGGTTCAGGATGAATTAAGGGAATAGGAAATTCAGTTGAGAGAATTGGTTGATAAAAGTTTTATTCAACCTAGTACAACACTGTTGAGGAGCACCAGTTTGTTGGTGAGAAAGGAAATGGACTTAGAGATTGTTCATTGATTATAGATAATGGAATCGGGTAACGAATGAGAACCGTTATCCATTGTGGTGTATTGATGCTCATTTGATCAGTTCAAAGGTGCTTGTATATTTTCAAAGATTGACTTGAAGTCTGTTTATTATCAATTGAAGATTATGAGTAACGTTGTTCCTAAGATTGTTTTTTTATGGACTCGTTATAGTCTTTATGAAGTTTGGTGATGCTATATGGATACTCATGTTGTTTTATGAGTTATTGGATGAAGTATTCCAATAATGCCTTGATAAATAGATATCATTTTCATTGAAGATATTCTGGCATATTCTGAGCCAGAGCAGAACATGTAAACGTATTAAGTCGGTGGAACAAAGATTGGAAGAATGTCGGTTGTATGCTAAGTAGCAAATGCTAAAGTTAGATGAATCATGTGGCATTCTGAGATTTGTTATATATTCTTAAGGTATTCAAGTGAATCCTTAAAAGATAGCAGAAATTGAGAATTTGGAACAACCACGAGTCGTAATTGAGATTTAGAATTTCTTAGCTTACCAGGCTATCTTGGATGGTTGTGAAAATTTTTTTCAGTCATTGCTTTGTCATTGACGAGACTGTTGAGAAAAGAGGTTATGTATGAATGGGAAGGAAATTGTGAGCAAAGGATTCAACAACTGAAGTATTTCCTTACTCATGCACGTATTTTAGTAATCCCAGAGAATAGTGGTAATCATAAATTTTTAGTGATGTTTCTTGAATGGTATTGGATGCATGTTGATGCAAATGTTAGGGTGATTGCATACGTTTCAAGACAAATGGAATCTCATGAGATGAATTACCCTACTGGTGATTTGGAAGTCACGATTACCATCATTGCTGTGAAGTTATGGAGACATTCTATGTTGATAAGAATGCAAGATTTTACAAATCAAAAGAGTCTCCAATATTTGTTTACTCGGAAGGATTTCAATATGAGGCAACAAAGGTGGATTGAATTACTTAGTGATTATGATTGTACGATCAGGGTGATCGTGAATTGTTGTAGCTGAAGCACTTGATGAGAAGACTCTAGTAAGAATTAATGATTGGTAAGTTTGCCAAGATTATCTTCTTGTGGATCGGAAATCAACTGAAGTAAAGTTGAGAACTGGAGATCGAGAAGAAGCTCTACTTGTTAGATTTCAAGTTAGGCATGTTTGGTAAGGTCGTACTCGAAACTTAAACATTTGACGAGGAAATTTAAGAATTAACCAAGGCAAGGAAAGAAGGGGAAAAAGAAAGATTCGATCACGAAGGAGTTTTAGTAGACCCTGAGACTATGGATGAGTCTCCTCAAAGTATTCAGGTGATTAAGTTAACCTGAAGTAACCAGGAATGGCAAAAGAGATCAACAGATGGATATGCCACTAATCGAGTGTGTAAGGTAAATGGTTTGATATTTTGGAATTTCACCATGAACAGAAATAGTAAGATTCAGAAAGAAAGACAAGATAAGTCTTAAACACATCAGACCGTTTTGATCATTAAAAGAATCGATGAAGTTGCATATAAGTTTATGATGCCTTCAAAATTGTCTAAGGTGCATAATGCATTATATTTCGATGCGTTGTCACTAGGTGGCAGACTCGTCACATGGGATTCTGGTGCAACTATTGAGAATTAAATTGGATTCGACTTGATAAGGAACCAAGGACGACTTTGGATTGGAAAAAGAAGGTCCTGAGAATTGAGACAGAGTAAGTGGTAAAAGCTTTGTGAAGGAAATCATTCAGTAGAAAATTATGTTGGAGAAAGAGAATCGGATGAGAGAGATTTACCCGAGGAAATTGTATGAGTATAGATGATTTAGTTGGTTGCTGGAATTTCGGGGACGAAATTCTATAAGGAGGGGAGATTGTCACAGCCCGTCCCGGAATTTTTAATTCCAAGGACGTGAAATTACGAAAATGCCCCTAATACGTGACTAAGGTATAATTTTTACGTTCGTTATATCTAAGTTCCTAAAATTTGGTAAGTAGAGTGGAGACTTAGATTTAAATTTATGTTAGAATTTTGTAGTTGGGGATTGGGTAGGATCCCACACCCCTTAATTCTTTCCCTCTTTCCCGTACCCTGTCTCTCTCTCTTCCCTCACGACTCTCTCTCACTCTCAGTTCTCTCTCTCTTCCTCTCCGACGCTCAACCTCACCCAAAACCACCTAAAACATAAACAAACGTCCAAGGTAAGACCACATTTGGACTCCTGGAACTTCCACGATCACGTAGACATCAATTTCAGGTAAGTTCTACTTCGGAAAACGTAGTTTTAAAAGTTCCCGTGAAGAGCACTGTTCATGATCTTTGAATATGTTGTGTTTTAGGGAAATCTAAGCTCACAGGGAGCTCTAGGAGGTTCCCACGAAGCTCGGAGTGCTTCGTTGGAAGTTTTTGGACGAAAGAACACGGAGATCGACGAGTTCAAAGTTTGGCCGGAGCTTTCGAGGCATTTTCCGGCGAATCCCCGGCGAGTTAGGAGTCGAGGTAGGTATCAATCTCTTCGTCTCGTCAAGTACTACAACTTTCCTTTTTGTTTCACTCAATTTCGTTGAGTATTGAAGAAGTTATACTCATTTGAAAAATACCCAGTTTCCGGCGACCTCCGAGGCTTTCGAGGCAGTTTCCGGCCAAACCACGGCGAACTAGGTGTTGTGCAAGGTACCATTCTCTTTGTCTCTTCAAGGGCTACAACTTTCGTTTTTGAATCACTTGATTTCGTTGAGAAATGACAAAGTTATGGCAATTTGAAAAACTGCCCGGAAAAACGGCCGCCGGAAAAACCAGTCCGGCGACCCAAGGAAGAAGAAGGTGCTACAGTAAAAAATAAAAATAAAAATAAAATTATTTTAAAAATATGTCGACGTCCGTGACGTCGAGTAGATCACCGTGGTATATTCATATACCCAATTTGAGCACCGTATGAGAAAGTTATTAAGGATTGTTGGTTAGGTGTTCGAATAACGTTTTATAGTTTTGGTGAAAATGTGAATTGATGATCCGACCGTTGGATCGTCACCAAACTTTGATACGTTGCAATACGTAATATTTAAGGACTATTGGAACTTATGGATTAGGAATCCGAGTTACGGATCTTCCGGAATTGGAATTGTAAGTCCATAATATAAAATGTTAACCGTCACTTAGTTTTGGAAATTGACGGAGATCCGACCGTTGGATGGTAATGAAATTTTAGGATGTTGTCCTAGAGGTATAATGTGGACCTCTGGAAGTTATGGATTTAAAATCTGAGTGGTGGATCTTCCGAATCGAACTACGTAGTGACGTATTTTATATAAGTTATATATTTTATCGATATGAATTCTGAGCCTGGATTTGATTATTATTCTAGGCGGCGATCGTCGTGACGCCTTGATGTGTGGTGCTAGGGAGTTGTTGGACGAACTCCAGGTGAGTGGGCAGTTTTGTTTTCCGTATATATATGTACTTGACGTTTTCCCAGAAATTGAATTTAACGGAAGTATGCTTTCAAATGCCATGCATAGATTCATATGAAAAATGTGATTTGAAATGCCATGCATAGAAATGATATGAAAAGTATATAGAAATGTGAATCGAATTGCCATGCATGAAATGATATGAAAAGTATGAATTGAGATATGATGCATATATATGAAATGGTGCTGTGGACACACAGGTGAGTATCAGGTGAGTATTATTACTGTTATGATGATGTTGAGATATGTTGAGCTCATAAACTGCACCTTGGTATTAGTGCTTATTATTATTCACCGCATCGTATGCTCACCTTGGATCCAAGTAGATGCTAGTCGTACAGACCACCGGGGGTGGTTCCGACATGCCAGTCGTACAGACCATTAGAGGGGTTCCGACTGGTAGGTGACCTTAGATTATGTGCACAGATGATTGATGAGAAAAGCACTAGAGCATATTATTACACCATTAAGTCGTACAGATTACATTAGGTAATTCCGACTTATGTGCAGTGTAGTGCCGTACAGGTCATACTAGGTGACTCCGGCATGGCCGTACAGGTCACAGTTGGTGACTCCGGTTAGATGATATTTTGAGCTCTAGATTCAACCGTACAGGACCATTGTAGGGTCCCCGGTTGATTATTTTCTTTCACCTGATTTATGTTGATGCATTCATATTATACTGTTGAATTTAGACATGGCATGGCATATTTGTACTGAAAAATGTTGAGTTAATGAATTGAAGTATTGAGAATATATATGTATATTTATATTTTACATTTCTGGGAAAGTATACAGGTTTTACGGAGAGGGGTTACAACGTTTTGAGAAATGTTTGGATTTGAAAAAGAATTGTTTTACTGACCCACTCAATTTTGGTTTTGCGCCCCTCCAGGTTCATGAATCACAAAGGTGTGGTGACTACGAGGAATTCGACGGTGTTCTGACAGATTGGACAAAATTAGGACTCACTTTCGGGTGTATCAACTTAGGAATTGTATCTTAAAGCTTCCGTACTGTGCAAATGGTTACGTCACTCTCACGTGACGGCCAGCATGCCCTCCTTCGGGACGGGGTGTGTCAATATAAGAGTTATTTCCCGTTTTCTGCCAATTTGAGTTTAATAGATGTGGAAAAATAACTTATTCATATGAAATTGATTTTAGCATAATTTGTTTCTTCCGTTACACATGTTTATTTGTGATTTTTGGATTGAATAAATCAAATAAACAAAAATAATGAACGGTGCACAAAATATAAAAATAATGTGTGGAAATCATTTTGATATAATTTAAATAAATAAAAAATTTATATATACATGTCAAATTGTAATTTATCTATAGTAAAATGAAACATTTCCAACTTCATTTACATAACATACCCATAATTACAAAGGGACACCATGTAACCTTTTTCTTTTTTTTTTCTTTTTTTTTGGATCAAATGATAGATTTGTTAGACTAAATGTTTAGATTAAGGAGCTAATGGGATTCAAACCACCTTGGGGTGCAAATACACATTCCTTTCCATCATTGTGGTAGAGGATCATTTGGTAACCCTCTTCTAGAAGAGTTAGTATTTTTAAGTATTATAAAAAGGGATAATTATTTCCCGAAAAAAAAAAAAGGATGCTACTACAAGTCTCTCTAGAAGATAAGGTCTACTTGTTCATGCTTAAGAGGCAAAGGAGATGAGTCAAAGGCTTAAAAGTCGGAAGAAGATCCTGGCCAGATTCTTTTCCTTTGGATCCAGGATATTCTGTGATCGTGTTTGTTCATCATACATCATACAGTCAGTTTTCGTTACGTACGATTTATATTTAATTTTAAATTTTAAATGATTTATTATCGTATAATGTACGATGAACGGACACGAACACGACAAGATACTTTTCCTTAAAAGTCATCCTTTAGATGGTCCAATTTATGCATCGTACAAACTGATTTCTTTGCCGTGTCATAATCCCAGCCACTCCATCTCCAGTGCCCCACAAGATATGAAAGCTGTGAAAAGAATATGAAAGGTCTTTGGTCCACAGAGAGACAAATGTTGGGATAGGATGGCATTTTAGTCTTCTGATTAAGTCACTTGAGAGTGATAGAGGAAATTAAAATGCCATAACTTCTCATGTCGGTTCTTAACAAGAAAAATTGTTAGAAGTGGAAATTGAATTTGTTGACAGTTAATTATTTTAATCATTCTATAAAACAAAATTTTGTCTCAATATTCTTGTTAAATTATCACGTGAGTTACTACGAGATCACCTTTTTAAGGCATTTTTGTCAAACCAACCCCTCAATTTAACGATAATATTAACAGATTTTTTACAAATATGGGGAGTTATGTCAATCTCATATACCATTTTTATCGATTTTCATTGTCAATAATCAAAATAAAGAGTTACGTTAAATTTAGATATCATTTTGGCTAAAAATCCATTTAGAAAACAAATCTCTTTCACGTGTAAACTCATGTACCACACACTTTTCTATTTTCCCAACACTAAATATCTAAAAGTTTTAACTTCCATTGAAACTTTTAAGGTCAACATTTAACTACGAAGGGTTTCTCGGCGAAGACTTGCCTCATCTAAATGTGGGCGGTTTGGAAGTTTGCTTAAGGTATTAAAGTGCTTTAATTTGGAGAAATTTTTAGTTGTAAAGAGAACATGGATGCTACATCATTTATTTTTATGTAAGTGGTGGAAAATTTTAATTTTTAAGTTATTAATCTTTTAACACACATAACCCACCATTTATATAGGCATACGTGATGTACCATCTCGTGTGACGGTCACATTGAAAAATTTCTCCTTTATTTGTCCATTTCTATTAATTGTCTTGCGCATATTTAGGGTCTCACCACTAGAAACAATGTAGCAAAAGTTGGACAAAGTTGACCATTACTAGGAGTCTAAGAGTGAATTTTTCAATGTGTTCGAAATAATAGAGGAGGGGAGTATGCCATATATTTATACAATAGGAGAATTTTTTTTTTTTTCAAGTGTTTCTCCAATTGTGTAATAACATGTGACATTATATTCCATGTTCCCGACATGCTAAAAAATATCTCCATTACTAGATAGTGCAGATAAGTGAATTTTTTTTTTAATAATTTGCATCGGAGGCTTAAGTTTATTTGATTATTTAAACTTGTGATTAAATCTTACATCATAATTCTATACTTTTACTGCATGAAATTACACACGCGAGTCGTGATATAGTATACACACAAAATAAGATACGAGCGCTAAGTCATAAACATATCAACGTCTTGAAACAATAAAACAATTCCGCCAACTTTATTATGATAATTGTAGTATGTTGATGCACAAAATCAGCGAAGACTTTGGTACAACAGAAAGTGTCAGGTTTTGTGACCTTCGCTTGGTTGCTTCGGTCACTAGTGAGGATAAGTACGTAAATGAATAGAGACAGAGAAGCAAACACAGGATGTACGTGGTTCACCCAGATTGGCTACGTCCACGGAGTAGAGGAGTTCTTATTAGTAGTGAAGGGCTTACACAAGTACAAGGGATCAAGCTCTCAATTTAGTGAGTTCTTGTGAATGATTTAACACAAATGGCATTAGCCAATATTGTGGGGGAATGACCCCTATTTATAGAAAAACTTGTAGCTTTGTCACATTGACATGTGTCATGTTATGATTGGTTCTTGATGTCGACACGTGCTGCGCTCTGATTGGCTTCTAATCTTGACACGTGTCGAGTAGTGATTGGCCTCCTGGTCGGAGGGGAACTCTTCTGGGTCCTTGACAGTATAGCGTTGGCCGGTGCTCGGTAGTTTCGGGATTGGTCAAGTATGGTACAAACAGTGCTCCCCTAAGTTCCCGAGTGAGGGAAACTCCTCGGTTGGGGACTTGCAAGATCCAATCCCTTGAGTAATCACGAAACTTCTAAGTACCGAAGTGTGGTCTGATCTTCATCTGCCCTTCTCTGGAAGTACCTTTCCTCCATCCGGGAATGGTGTATTTAGCTGATGTTGACGCACAAGGTAATGTATCAATTTCACTTGAAGCTTAGTTGTAGTTTCGGGCTTAGTCAAGTGTGATACAAACCCTATAGTAGGAGTCCCCCAAGTCGCCGAGCTAGGAGATCTGCCGAAAGAGGTGACAGATAAGGTAAGCAGTCAAACTTCCAAGTAAGCAACCCAGGATCAGAGGTTTGACTTCGGCTTCCGGTTGATTGTTCTCCTTCTCCTTGTCTCTCATTCAACTGCCAGGATAAGGAGAAGCAAATGGATAAGAGATGATATGAGATACTTTTGCTTTTGAAGAAGTAACTTTCCACAGGCTTATTCTTGAACTGTGCTGGAGGGTTTTCTGGTGCCCTTCAGAGTATAAGGCCGACTCAAAAATTTGAGGGTCAAAACAAGTCCATCAAATCTAGAGTACGTTCGACCTTGATGATATGGGATACTTTTGCTGTTGACGGAATAATGAATGTGGTATGGAAAGGTGTCGTGCTGTAGTGATCTGTTTCAGCTCACCGTTGAACCTTCTGCTTCAATCTTTTGCATGGCAGAAGTGGTGTGCAACCTTTGCATTTAAATGGTCCTTCAGAACATTCCTTCATAGTGACTCATCCACGCTTGGCAGCTTCAGTGTAAAGAGCCAATATCTGATCAACAGTCATGAGGTATTTGCCGGTGGAATTCGTGACCTTGACAGCAGTTGAGGATGAGTACTCGAGAGCAATGCTAAGTAAGCAACCAGGCAAAGGCTCCAGGCAGTCAGTTCCAAATTGGAGGTTTGATTTCAGGTTCCGACTGACTGCTCTCTTTCTCCTTGTCCTGCAGGTGTGGACAAGGACAAAGACAAAGATAGGGAGAAAGCATGATATGGGATACTCTTGCTTTCGACCCTGATGATATGAGATACTCTTGTTCTTGGTGTGGCTTATTTGCTGAGGTATTATCGGGGGGAAATAAAGCTGAGTATTTCGAGAGGTTATGTTGAGGGTGCCTTTTCGAATGCGAGAAAGGGTTAAGCATTTTTGCAGGTTTGCCTGTCCGTTGAGGAGGGAGGTCAATGTATATAGGGATTTCCCAATAACAAGTAGTAATGATATTCCTTTACCCTTCTTGGTCACAGCAATGTAGTGGGAGCTGCCAGCTTCACGTGTTTTAATTTTGTCAGAGCACTTTGAAAAAGTGGTATGTGGTATCTGGAAAGCTGATGTTACGTGTGAAGATTACAGACAAGCTTTATCTAAGGAAATCTGGCTCTCGAAGTTCTGAGAGTTGTGCCTCTTCGGTTTTCGAACAAGCAATCCCGTCGAGGATCTGACTCTCGAGATTCGGAAAGCGGTGCTACTCCGGTTTTTGAGAAAGTAATTATGTTAGGAGTCTTTTCTCGAATGTGAGTAAAGGTTGGACGTTCTTGCCAACCTGTCTTGCCGCAAAACACGGAGGTCGACACACATAGGGACTTTCCAGTTGTCAAGCAGTGGTGCTGTTCCTTTACCCTTATGGGTAATAGTAGGGTAGCTGGAACTTCGAAATTCTCGTGCCTAAACTTTGTCAGAGATCTTTGATAAAGTTATATGTGGTACCCGAGGAGTTGATGGTGCATATGGAGAGCGGTGATTGAACAGTAAGATTCACGTGCTTTCTACTTTACCAGAAATCTTCGACAGATTGCCCGTAATTTCCGCAAAGCTGAGTGTGCATGTGACAGGTGCTGACGAGGCTGAAAAAGCAGGTGCTTCTTCGATTTCTGAGATCGGCCCTCGTGGTCTCTGAGCAGCCCAGCTTTTGAGAAAGCAAACGCCTCTTCGATTTCTGAAGCTCCGTCGAGTGCAGATTTTTATAGAGGCTGGCATTAAGTTCCACAGCACACTTGAATCTCTGATCGGATCATATTTATATATATTTTTACTTCAAATTCACTCCTCTTTTCTTAGTTAGTTCCTTATATTTTTGAGCTATTTACGTTATTTTTATGTTTATAGGATTTGTTTATGCAAAGAAAATAAAAATAGAACAAGTGAAGTTTTATGTAATAAATTCGTCAAAAGCAAATTTAAATTACAATATTGATGACCCATTGTGACGCTAAATGATAAACCAATATTTAAACTATTTATTTCATCTTTTTTTTATTTCTTTTCTTGTCTAATTTAGTTGGAAGCTTTAAGTATTTATGATACTTTTGATATATTGTGTTTGTAGGAGTAACATGATCGAATATAGTGAAAAAGTATGCAAAGATGGAATTTTTCAGTGATTCCTTTCTAAGGACATCTCACTGTTGATTAATGGCCAACTTGCTAGATGGAAATCATTGATTGCATACATCGTGTCTCATCTTAAATTAGTTTCTCAACTTTGTGGTACCAAAAGGACTTATTTTTCTGCTAAGTGGGGCGACAAAAGGGAGCAGAAAATAAAAGAAAAGACTGAATAAAAACAGCAGGATAGAAAGAGAGAGAGACGGCAGACTGTAAAGAAAAAGTGAGGAGCAAAAGGAAGTGGGGGTGGTGCGCAGAAACGGAAATAATAAAAAAAAAAGGAGGATCAGATTAATAAAAAGCGGGGAGCACAGCGCCAGGCAAGTCAGAGGGCATGTTATGTAGGAGCACGGGGAGAGAAGTGGGAGACAGCTACGGGAGGACACGGATTGGAAGGAATACAAAATTAAAAGCTGTCTGAGTAGTTGGAGGGAGTTAGGCGGGATAGAAGGGAAATAAGAGGGGGAATTGGTGGAAGGCAGAGGGCTGCCCTTTGGGCAGCGTGAAGCTGCGGAGAGAAGGGAAGGGGGAAGCTGCCCTTTGGCAGCGAGGTCAGACAGCACAGGAAAACAGAAAGAAGGAGGGCAGCTCGCAGACGTAGAGAGGACAGGAGGTCAGCATGAAAATGCAGTTCAGAGTCCAAGCAGCAGATCCTTTCTTTCGGTTTAATCTTTCCAAACTCCTATTTTATTTTTGTTTTAATAATGTGTAATTAATTTTATTTTGGCTAGAGGTTAATTCGAAACCATGAATATATTTGTAATATGAATTGATTACCTTCGGTTGTGATTTCATAAGTTGTGATTTCAATTTACTTATCCGTTCGTATAAAAACTGATTTGTGTATGTTGGTTGAGAGTGCACGCTTAATTTACATGCATGAATTTGATGCTAGAATATAAGTGAATTTCACCTAATCGTTATGAACTTATTTTCACAAGTAGTAAATGTTGCTAGTCACAATCACGTTAAGTAAATTCTTGGCAAGAGTATCATGCTTTTCATAGTTACGAATGCCTCGTCAATGCTTATAGTTTTCACAAAGTTTAATGATCTTTGATTGTATCGCTATTGTGCTTTTCACGTAGGGGACTTTTGAAGAATGTTTTGAATTGTTGTATGCGTTTTTCCGTCCAATTCAATAACTTAAGGAAAACTTGAAGATTAAAAAAGTGCTGTTCACGGTTAATCTGGAGTATTGAGATTCACAATTTATTGAAAGAACAACTGAAAATCAATTTAGGTTGCATATGTGTCATGTGTGGAGAAGAACCCTCTAGCTAGTCCGTCATTTATCCTTTCACCTTAATTTCATGTTTTTGTCAATTCTGTAATTTAATTAAGTTTAATTTACTTTTCATCAAAACCAAACACCCATCCATTATTAAATTATATTATTTAGTTAGTTTTCTTTGTTGTTAGTCTTTTAATTCAATTTCCGTCCATTTCAGTTCCTAGTGTCTATTTTGATTATTTTCATTATTTTGAGTTATCCTAAGTGTATTTCGAGTTATTAGAGTTTTTAGCCTAGTTTTGTGTCCTTGAGTCTTATTTAATATTTTTAAATTAATTTAGAATAGATTAGCAATCCCTCCTAATCCCCGGCCTAGAACGATACCCTACTTACATCCATACTACAATTGTCAAAAAGAGGGTTTAATTTGTGTGTCAAGTAATTCTCGCATCAATCTCTACCAGTAGAAGCTCATTTCTTGCACTTCTAAGATCTTGATTTGTCTGCCCTCTTCCCTCTTCAACACATTTGAAAATGTCTGGACCCTCCGACCGTCGTTTTGACCTGAACCTTGGAGAAGAGACAGCCACGCCTTCTCCAGACAACATATGGCGCCCATCCTTCATATCCCCTACTGGTCCTCTTACCGTTGGGGATTCTGTGATGAAGAATGATATGACCGCTGCAGTGGTGGCCAGGAACCTTCTCACTCCCAAAGATAACAAACTACTTTCCAAACGGTCTGATGAGTTGGCTGTTAAGGACTCTCTGGCTCTTAGTGTTCAGTGTGCAGGTTCTGTGTCTAATATGGCCCAACGCCTATTTGCTAGAACCCGCCAAGTTGAATCATTGGCTGCTGAAGTGATGAGTCTCAAACAGGAGATTAGAGGGCTCAAGCATGAGAATAAGCAGTTGCACCGGCTCGCCCATGACTATGCTACAAACATGAAGAGGAAGCTTGACCAGATGAAGGAATCTGATGGTAAGGTTTTACTTGATCATCAGCGGTTTGTGGGTTTGTTCCAAAGGCATTTATTGCCTTCGTCCTCTGGGGCTGTACCTGGTAATGAAGCTTCAAATGATGAACCTCCAATGCCTCCTCCTTTTGGGGTTTTGTCAAGTACTGAGGCTCCGGATAACCACCCTCCGGTGCTTTCTCTTTCTGGGGCTCTACCGACTGCTGAGACTTCCCCTAAGCAACCTTTGTGAAGGCTCCCTTTTGTTTGTTTATTTTGACTCATGTATATGTACATATTTGTGGCTTATCGAAAATATTAATAAATAAGCTTTGCTTCATTTCAATATATTGTGTTAAATACACCAAAGCCTTCTTCATAAAGTTCTTTGAATTTTTGCTTTTGTTGAAACCTGTATTGTTGAAGCTTTGTGAGTGAAGCATGTAGTTTGAGGTAGTGTTCCCTTAATTTCCCGAGTGAGGAAAACTTCTCGGTTGGAGACTTGAAAAATCCAAGTCACTGAGTGGTTGTGAGACTGCCGAGTATTAAGGTGCAGTAGCATATGGTGGGAGTCCCCCAAGTCTTCAGGCGAAGAGAGTTGCCGAATGAGGTGTCTCGCTTGTTACTAATTTGTCAAAGTAACGAATCCTTGTTTCGATGTCACACATTCGCATATGCCTTGTCTAAAAATATTTCCAACTTTTGTGTGTTTGATGCTGCATGCTATTGACTAGACAAGATCAAGTGCAATTAGTAGCTTTTCTCTCTTTTTCATCTTTTCTTTGGTGGAATTGCTTTTCGTTTCCACTAATCAGCCTGAGTGGATGCAAGATAACACCATTCTCTATAGCTCAGATCGCAAAGTCGTCTTCATGAAAGTTGTTCCTTATCTTGTGAACTACAACATCTCCAAATTTGAGATCCATCGGAGTAGTACAACTCCAGAAATTCAGGTATGATGAGTAACTGTTCATCAATTTTCTGTTAACCCGTCAGACTTGTTGTGAGCTTCTAAACTCCATTTTTTCTTGTTTATCTCAACATACTTTCTTCATCGAAGTTGTTCCTTAACTTGTGAACTACAACATATCCAAATTTGAGGTCCCTCGGAGCAGTATAACTCCAGAAATCCAGGTATGATGAGTGACTGTTTATCATTTGTCTGTCAACCCGTCAGATTTGTTGTGAGCTTTGAAACTCTATTTTCTCTTGCTCAGATCAGCATGCTTTCTTCATTGAAGTTGTTCCTCAGCTTGTGAACTACAACATATCCAAATTTGAGATCCCTCGGAGCTGTATAACTCAAGAAATTTAGGTATGATGAATGACTGGTTATTATTTTTCTGTCAACCCGTCAGATTTGTTGTGAGCTTCGAAACTCCATTTTCTATTGTTCAGATCAGCATGCTTTCTTCATTGAAGTTGTGCCTCATCGTCTCTTTCATAACATATCAAAAATTCAGAATGAACTAATGGTTAAATATTTCCAGATCTTCGAAACATCATAGCAGCTTCGAAATCTGCAAGAATCCGACTGTCATGTTTGGAGCTTCAACACTTTAATTTCCGTCGCTCAAACAGAAATGGTTCCTTCTTGAAAGTTGTTCATATGCTCAAAAACTATAGGGTGTCCAAAATTCAGCTCCATTAGAGAAGAGCAGATGTTGCAGAAATTTGATAGATGAAAGGAGGCGGAAGAGGGAGAGAGAGAAAAAGTCTCTTGGGTTGGATTTCTATTTTGGGGCAGATTCCAAGTTTTGTAGCACCTTCATTATTGATGAATTGCTTGTACTTTTGTCCATTATGAAACTTGGGACTTTGGCTTCTTGTTGGATCTATTATAATATGTTTGGGAACATATATAAGTGAATAAATAAGAAGGAAAATTTTGGGCCCTTGTGGGTGTAAAACAAAAAATGTTTATGTTTACCCAAGTGTTTTTGTACAAGTTCAAGGGCATCTTGGGTTTTGTGAACAAAATTTGTTTATTTGGAGCAAGGTTTTGTGTTGAAGCTTTGTAGGTGAAGCTTTGGAGGTGAAGCTTTGATGGTGAAGCTTTGTAGATGAAGCTTTCTGGGTGAAGCTATGTAGGTGAAGCTTTCTAGGTGAAGCTTTTTTAGGTGAAGCTTTGTAGGTGAAGCTTTTTTAAGTGAAGCTTTTCGGGTGAAGTTTTTTGGGTGAAGCTTTGTGGGTGAAGCTTTTTAGGTGAAGCTTTGTGGGTGAAGCTTTTTTAGGTGAAGCTGTTTGGGTGAAGCTTTTTGGAGGTGAAGTTTTTTTTTTTTGGGTGAAGCTTTTTTAGGTGAAGCTTTTTGGGTGAAGCTTTGATGGTGAAGCTTTGTAGATAAAGCTTTGTAGATAAAGCTTTCGAGGTGAAGCTTTGATGGTGAAGCTTTGTAGGTGAAAGTATGTAGAGGGAGCTTTCTAGGTGAAGCTTTTTTAGGTGAAGCTATGTAGGTGAAGCTTTTTTTAAGTGAAGCTTTTCGGGTGAAGTTTTTTGGGTGAAGCTTTGTGGGTGAAGCTTTTTAGGTGAAGCTTTGTGGGTGAAGCTTTTTTAGGTGAAGCTGTTTGGGTGAAGCTTTTTGGAGGTGAAGTTTTTTTTTTTTTTTTTTTTTTTTTTTTTTTTTTTTGGGTGAAGCTTTTTTAGGTGAAGCTTTTTGGGTGAAACTTTTTGGATGAAGCTTTTTGGGTGAAGTTTTGGAGGTGAAGCTTTTTGGGTGAAGCTTTGTGGGTGAAGCTTTTTGGGTGAAGCTTTGTGGGTGAAGCTTTTTTAGGTGAAGCTGTTTGGGTGAAGCTTTTTGGAGGTGAAGTTTTTTTTTGGGTGAAGCTTTTTTAGGTGAAGCTTTTTGGGTGAAACTTTTTGGATGAAGCTTTTTGGGTGAAGTTTTGGAGGTGAAGCTTTTCGGGTGAAGCTTTTTGGATGAAGCTGTTTTTTTTTTTTTTTTTTTTTTTTTGGCGCTTGACACGGTCTTCATTTGCTTGTTTTGTAGTGACTGTGGAAGACGGATTGCTTTCTGATTGAGAAGGGTTCCGGCATCGCTTTGCACCATCTTCATGTGGGTAATATAGGAACTTCCTTATGTTTTGATCATGCATGTAGTGATAGAATTTGTTTCTTCTTATTGTAGATGTCAGAGCTTGGAAGTTCTAGTGATGAGGGCTCTTCTAGCTTTAGCTCTAAGTCTGAGTCTGCAATGTCGGAGTCTTCAGGGTCTTTGTTAGAGTCATGTACTAGAGAAACATTGGATGATCTTCCCAACCGTCAAACTTTAGCTATTGCTAGTTCTTCCTCCATGGCGTTGGGTGAGGGGGTTTCTCCTGATATGTCTTTGCCTCGGCGGAGGCATGGTTATAAGCCTGCGCCATCACCTCAGAGTAAGTCTTCCAAGTATTGGCATTGATCATGTATTTAAAGAAACAATCACGTAGGCCTGCCGTGAAGGCTTTGAGGGCAGTCTTGTCGTCTACCTTGGCACACCGGGAGTATTCATGGCTGAAGCGGCCAGCATACATACGTAATGACTCGTCTGGCCTCTGGCGGATAGTGTACAGGTCATCTGCAGAGTGCAAGCGATCGGTTTGGAAAATGTGTTGGGAAACAAATAGTTTCCTCAATTCCTCAAATGAGTCTACCGTCTCAGGTGTAAGACGACAATACCAATTTAGAGCTCCGCCAGAGAGGGTGGAGGGGAAGAGAAGACATCGCTCTTCGTCGGTGTGCATCCGGTATGCCATGGTGGACTCAAAGAGGTTAAGGTGCTCAATCGGGTCCTCTTTTCCAGTATAAAGTTGCAAGCCAAGCTTTTGCTTTGTCTTTGCTTGAATGGGGGTGTTGAGGATCCTCCTTGTAAGAGGGCTAGGCCTGGGTTGGTTCCAGTCAGGTATTTCAGCCTGACGTTCAGCCTTCAACTTGTTTACTTCCTCAAGAAGTTGTAGGACAAGGGGGTCTTGAGCGGAGTTATGTGTCACTGAAGCTTTCTTTCGTAAATCTCCATCTCCTCTTGGAATTAGGAAGGTTTGATCAAGGGCATGTGATTTTTCCCTGGACTCGCTGTACTGGCTTCCAGGGTATGTCTGTCGGAACACCTCTGAGTCCCCTGTACCCTCATGTCTCTCTAGGACTTGTTGCACCTTCCCCAAGTTGGTGGCCGGCTCGGGCCGTGGCAGGGGACCGAGTCTCTCAGAAATCCTTGGGTCATTGATCTTTGAGCTTATATGGATGGAATTCTCTCGACGTTGCTTCAGGAAATCCCGACAATCGCGAAAGACGGCTTTCGATCCTTCTGCCCCTTCAGCAAAGAGGTGTCTCCCTCCGCTTCTCATGGTTTGGGTCGAAGCAACTGGGTTAAGAGAAGCCTCATGTTGATTATCAAATCGAGGGGTAATTTGTTCCCTATCAGGGATATCTATGTCGAATGCATGTGACCCTCCATGTTGGAGGGCACCCAGTTGATGGTTGACTTCCACGGGGGCAACAAGCTCGCGTGTCTGAGCTTGCCTAGCTTCGTGAAGTGTCTCGAAGAGCTTCTCATATTGCTCCTGGAGGACCTCATTCCTCATTGCTATCTTGTTGTTCTGAGCTTCCAACTCATCGATTTTAGCTTGAAGAAGAACTTGTTTTCCTTCCTTCTTTCGTTGTTTCGCACTATGTGCAGGGGGGTGTCATTCTGTGTGCTGTGGCTTCCTTCGCTTCCCATGTTGGAGAGGGATGCCTGATCAAAAGAAAGTGTACGAATGATAGAAACCAGCTTGACACAGCTGAAGAGAGTAGGAAAAAGTGTCGTTTCCCACAGACGGCGCCAAATGTTGATGCACAAAATCAGCGAAGACTTTGGTACAACAGAAAGTGTCAGGTTTTGTGACCTTCGCTTGGTTGCTTCGGTCACTAGTGAGGATAAGTACGTAAATGAATAGAGACAGAGAAGCAAACACAGGATGTACGTGGTTCACCCAGATTGGCTACGTCCACGGAGTAGAGGAGTTCTTATTAGTAGTGAAGGGCTTACACAAGTACAAGGGATCAAGCTCTCAATTTAGTGAGTTCTTGTGAATGATTTAACACAAATGGCATTAGCCAATATTGTGGGGGAATGACCCCTATTTATAGAAAAACTTGTAGCTTTGTCACATTGACATGTGTCATGTTATGATTGGTTCTTGATGTCGACACGTGCTGCGCTCTGATTGGCTTCTAATCTTGACACGTGTCGAGTAGTGATTGGCCTCCTGGTCGGAGGGGAACTCTTCTGGGTCCTTGACAGTATAGCGTTGGCCGGTGCTCGGTAGTTTCGGGATTGGTCAAGTATGGTACAAACATAGTATATTCTTAAACTCATCATAAATTTATTACAGCTCTCATACTAAAATAATTTAGGGTTTGATCATTCTCTAATTAACTTAGGGTTTGATCATTCTCTAACCATGTACATGCCTGCAACTTGGATTGCTGGTACTAAGACCGCATCACCATTTTCCTTGACCCTGTAGAGTGGCTCCCCAACTTTAAAATTAGCAGTAATTCTCGCTTCGTATTTAGGCGACGATTTGACAACGAAAACCTTGTCGTGCTTGGTGACATGCAAATGTTTATGTCGTGCTTGCGTCAACGTTGGTGAACATACGACGAGAATCGCTAGCAGCAATGCCAGGAACTTGGTAGACATGTTCTTGATCATCAGGCCTCCATTGGAAGCTAGTTGAAGAAATTGTTATTAATTTTCGAAAGGATGTTAATGTGACTTAAAATAGGGTGGTTATTTATATAGAGTGTGGTTAGGTCATAGTAATGGTCAACTGGCTTAAACAGATGGTAGAAACGGAAGTAGAATGGTAATTTAGGGTTATTTTTCTGCTGGATGACGTAGTTCCTAAAAACGGTGGGCTGCCCTCTAGTCAACGCCTGGAGTTGGTTCATTAGAAAAATCTATCCCAGTTAGAAATTGGTTGGATTTATTTATTTCTATGTTCACTAGTTTTAGTGATGAAACGAACTTTGTTTTGAGGCTATCTAGTATCTAGATCCCAAATTTGGTTAGTAACCCTCTCTTTTCGTTAATGAGTGACCACAATGTCCTAACTAATTGGTTTAATTGTGTATATAGGTATAGCAAATCTCACCTTCCGAGTAGGATGGTATCATGTGTTAAAATAATACTAGCCTAAAACCACACACTTTGTGCGTGAGAGCAATTTTTTTGCTTCTTGTTTTTTTTTTTTTTTTGGTAATGGGTTTGTCAATAGAGATATAGGCGGGTGAGATAATTTAATGACATGTGCGTGAGGGACAAGAAAAAAAGCAGTACAATAATTTTTTGCAAAATTACCTTAATGCCCGTGATTTATCTTTTATGATATTTTTATTAAATTGTGAATGATGGTCAAATCGTCTTTCTAATATCTTTTGATTGATAAAGCGGGTTTGCTAATAGAGAGTATATATGATAAATGAGATTAATAGTTATGAGATTAAACTTGTTTAACAGTTAAGCAATAATTTTAGGCTTGTTCAGTAATCATTTGATTTTTTTTGTCTTTACCTTTTGTTTGAGATGTGGGAAAAGTATATTGGAGAAGGGAGGTGGGACAAACAAGAGTTGTTGAAAGAGAGAGAGAGAAGAAAATAAAGATGAATGAATGAAAACAAAATCTTAAAAGTTAAAATAACTTGAAATAGTTTTTTGTTTTTAGTTTTAAGTTGTTGAGAATGAATCACAAACTGATGGAGGAGGAACCTTATACGGGTTTATAAGTAAGTTGAATTACTCTTCATATTATCAATTGATTTTATGGTGGATCTCAACCTACTTCAGCGTAACAGTAAGGTTGTTCCACATGTGAAGCCCAACGACCCTATGTGCTTCATGTTACCGAATTGTGTTATTTACGTGTTAGACATGAAAATTCGCCATACATGAAGGGGCATATTGAGAATGAATCCCATATTAATGGGATGATGGACCTTACATGGTCTTATAAGTAAGTTGATTTACTCCCTATATTTACAATTAGTTTAATAGTGAAACCTTGTATGACCATTTAGTACTACAGTCTAGTAGTATTCTTCTTCACTTGTAAGTGAAAAAGTCTTAGGTTCGATTCTCGTCAAATGCGAAGTTGAAACACATTATTGTTAGCTTATTATGAGGCTAAGCTCATCCTTCATCCTCATTCCCCTTAGTGTAATAATATCATTTGTTAAAAAAAAAATGTGAAACCTCAACTTCCTTTATGGTACCATAGTTAGGCTGTCCTACGTGTGAAGCCCAATGGCCACACGTTCTTCATGTCATTCCATTTATGTTGTCCATATGCTAGGCATGAAAATATGCTACATATGAGGGGCCTGTTGAGAATGAAACCCACATTGATGGAATGATGAACCTCGTATGAGCTTATAAGTAAATTGAACTATTCATATTGTTAATTAATTTTATGATGGAACCTTAACTTCTTTCATTATCATGTATTCATTTTCCTTATACATTTTTTCAAGGGTTTTTATCACAAATGGTTCCTGAAATTGACCCACCACATCAAGATGGTCCATGGAATTGAAAATCAATCAATGTAGTCCTTGAAAATTAGTGTCGCAAATCAATGTGGTCCTTCCGTTACAATTCTGTCAAAATTTCTGTTATGTGCTGATGTGACACATAACTGGTCCCACAAGTCTAATTAAATATTACTATATGAATTAAAATGTTTAAATAATAAATTTTTTTAAGTTTTATATGATTAAAAATGAAAAAAAAAAAAACAAGAAGATGAACAGTTCTTCTTCTTCTTCGCCTCCCACAGGAGCAACTACCCCAGTCCCTACCTCGGTTCCAGCTTGACTAGACCTGCACCTACAAGGGAACGTTTAATGTGCGACAGGGTGGGGTGGGCTGTCGAGGTTGCTCGGGTGGGAGCCTGGGATGGGAAGAAGATGATGAACAGTACATCTTCTTCTTCTTCTTTTTTCCTTTTTTTTTTTTTAAGTTTCTAATTATATAAAACTAAAAATTGTTTTTTATTCTTTAAACATTTATAATCCAACGAAATGGGCAAAGGAACAATAAGTTTCTGAAAGAGGAGGAACAAGACCCACACTCTTTGTGTGCGGTGCGGCTGTCGCAGCTTCCATCTCCAAAAGAGCCGTTGCTCCGCCTGCGCCTACCCTGCTACCTGTCCTAGAAAATATAATTGGAGTGAGAAGGCGCTGCGCCGAAAGACTACCGAAATTGGGCGGATGAGGTACCTGAGGAATGTGTTGAGGAGGTACCTGGGGTGGTTGCTCCGGTGGGAGGCGAAGAAGAAGATGAACGGTTCATCTTCTTGTTTTTTTTTTTTTCATTTTTAATTACATAAAACTTAAAAAAATTATTATTTAAACATTTTAATTCATATAGTAATATTTGATTAGACTTGTGGGACCAGTTATGTGCTACATCAGCACATAACTAAAATTTTGACGGAATTGTAATGGAATGACCACATTGATTTGCGACACTAATTTTCAAGGACTACATTGATTGATTTTTAATTTCATAGACCATCTTGATGTGGTGGGTCAATTTCAAGGACCATTTGTGATAAAAAAAAAAAAAAAAAAAAAAAAAAAACCCTTTTTTCAATATGTCTAGGATCATAATTGCTCTGTTATTCAATAAAAACAAAAAACAAAAAAATAAAAAACCAAATGCATAGCAAACGGGCCCTTAACTCCTGCTTTTACCCTTAATAGGTTATTGGACTTAAAAGGAAGAGATACTAATGGCCCAAAGAATACCGAAATGCTTGGTAGTATTTCTGCTGAAATGAACACTGAGCTATCTGATGTTGTTTTGTCTAGTTTTTGGGTCTTTGGATACATGATAAGTTGCCTCACCATGCCATTATTTGTTGGTTTCAAGGTTCTTGCTTCTCATTCCGTTGTTCACATGCATCCAGCTAGATGTCTTTGGGTATTTAATGTTTTTCCTGTTTTAATTTTGGAAAAAAATTCTGAATATTGCTGTTGTTAACTAATTGGATTTTTTTCGCCCAAAAAAGAAAACTAGTAGAGTGTTGAGTGTATCACGCAGATCTTGACTGGGGAAGTAAGTTGGTAACACTTTTCAGCTAGTATGTAAGGATGATAGGTTTGGCAGTAATTGAATTCTCATAGAGAAAAAGTGAAGTTACTTTTAAACGGGCAGTATGTCTGAGCGGGCATGCACACCTGCAAGCTTTACCTGTTCATTTTGTAGAGCATAAAATACATTTTTATGCAATACTCCATCAAAGGTACAAAGACTTCTCCCCAACTCTCCTTCAAGGTCTTTTGAAAGTCTTCTTTCCAGGGAAGTCTGGGGATGACTTAGAAGCAGACAAGAACCTGAGGGCCATGAAGAAGCGAAGCACTTTGAAACTCCTTTCGGAACTTTTCTTTGTTGGAGTTATAGAAGATGGTGGTATTTTCGTGAATATCATTAGGGATCTTGCCAGTGGAGAACACTTAAAGGATCGGGATACTACTCAGACAAATTTGACTCTTCTTGCTAGTTTTGCTCGTCAGGGAAGAATGTTTCTTGGCCTTCCTCTCGCTGGGCCAGAAATTCATGAAGAAAGTGTCTCATCATACGAGAAGCTGCGGAAATGGAGCATGAAAATGCTAAAATCCTTAATGCTAAAGGAGAGCTCAGTGATGAAAGTGTCTCATCATACGAGAAGCTGAGAAATCTTATGAACATTTGTACCGCAATGTCTCATCGTAAGTTGCTTTACTATTTCACTGCAATTATTTGTGATATCTCATATCTGTTATCATGCCCATGACCAGGTCTGTTGGGTCTGGCAATGTTGTGATTTAAGTCTTCTTCCACTTTCTAGTCGTCTATGTTACATTGGATCCAGGATCCTTCTTTTAAACCTTGCATAGCTTAATTGCTCAAACTACTCTATTGAACATGTAATGATTGTTGTTATCCCAATTTTCATAGGATTGTCATTTAGAATACATCTCAGACTAATAATGCAATTCCAAATGTTGTAACGTTCCTACATAACATTGTATTATTGATCCATAATGTCATGGCGGTGTAGGTAAGCCTCTCTTCCTATGAAAGTGCAGGCTCAGCTTCCAAAGCATCCTCCTTTCTTTATTCCCAGTATTTTCACCACCGATGCTGCTGCAGCTTTTGCTTTTGAGCCCAACGTTCTGAAAATCTTGGCTTTAATCTGACCTCTTGGCGGAGGCAGCCTCATCACTGGCCTCTCTCGGCGGCAATCAGCTTCCATGGATTTGAATTGTACTGGAGCAACTGAAGCCATAAAAAAAATACAGAGCTAAAAACCAGAGAAGGATGATAAAGTTCAAATTTTCAGAGAAAGGGAAGAATTTGATGGAGGAGGAAACTTGGTGGGCTGCATATATTTATACACATTGGGAATTCTTGGGTGGGAATCATGGGATGGCTTGGAATCGTCAGAGGGGTTCACATAGTGTGAACGTGATTTTTAAATGCAGAAAATAATGAGTAGAAAATTTGTGATGTGGGTTGGTGAAGTGTGTGTACGAGGAGAGACCCACACCAGACAGCTTGGTTTTATTTTTATTTTTAATGTAAAGTCTATGTGTTATTATCTTAACATGTGTGGGATAATGATTTGAAAGACTATATGGACTTGGTACAAGTAACAATTAACAAGCAAACAAAGGCCATTCAAAAGAGTCGCCAAGAATTCACTTGATTTGGTGGATAAAATTTTCAGACTGCTGGAAACCTATGGTCTAAACACTAAATGTCACAATACAATTGGTTAGACATTTATTTTTTCAAGTTTCTGATTAATTATATTATTACATTTAATGTATGAGACTGTGTCATTGGCACACTAAAAAAACTCTTCATTTGGTGAAGTAACATTGCATCTTAATATGATAATGTTAAGCAAATCAAAATTTTAAACCAAATGTGCAAACTAAATGAGGTGTCATCAATAGTAAATAAGAAGTTAATCGACATTTAATTAATAATTCAATTATCAACAACACATCATTTGATTTAAAATTTAATCTCCTTAGCATTACTCTTCTTAAGATGTAAACAGTTATTTCTCGTTTTCTGCCAATTTGAGTTTAATACATGTGCAAAAATAACTTATTCATATGAAATTGATTTTAGCATAATTTGTTTCTTCCGTTACATATGTTTATTTGTGATTTTTGGATTGAATAAATCAAATAAACAAAAATAACGAACGGTGCGCAAAATATGAAAATAATGTGTGGAAATCATTTTGATATAATTTAAATAAATAAATATATTTACATATGTGTCAAATTGTAATTTATCTATAGTAAAATGAAACTTATCCAACTTCATTTATATAACATACCCATAATTACGAAGGGACACCATGTAACATTTTTCTTCTTTTTTTTTTGGTCAAATAATAGATTTGTTAGATTAAATGTTTAAATTAGGAAGCCGACGGAGTTCGAACCATCCTGTGATGCAAAGATGCACTTCTCTCCACCACTGTGGTAATAGATCATTTGGTAACCCTTTTCTGGAAGAGTTTAATATTTTTCGAAGTAATATAAAAAGGGATGCTAGTACAAGTCTCTCTAGAAGATAAGGTCTACTTGTTCATGCTTAAGAGCCTTCTTCTGAAAGCTTAGATGGTCCAACTTCATGCATAGTACAAACTGAATTCTTTGCCATGTCATAATCCCAACCACTCCGTGTCCAATACCCCACAAGATATGAAAGCTTTCTGTTTAATTGGGGAAAAGAATTTGAATGGTCTTTGGTCCTCAGAGAGACAAATGTTGGGACCGGATGGCATTTTAGTCTTCTGATTAAGTCGCTTGATAGTGCTAGAGAAAATTTAGGAAAAATTAGTATCCGGTCCCTAATTCTTACTGTTTATTGACTAAGACCTTATTAGTTCTCACATTTTGATTCAAGTCCCTAGCATTAATGTGATAATAAATTTACATGTTTATTATATAAATTTTTAATATAAAAATTAGTAATTAATTTAGGGTTTAATACTCACACCTCTATTAAACTTCTAATTAATTTTCAATTCAAACATTTCCAAAATAATAAAAAATTAAATTAAATTAAGTTTGTACCTATTAGTTTTTTTTATATATATAAAAAGATTCTCAAATTTTTAATCTTAAATGTACCCATTCATATAATTTTTCAATTTTTTTAATCTTAAATGTACCTATTCTCAAATATATCAATTTGTTATATGTAAAATGTACCCTTTTTTTAATATAAAATCCTTTCAAATTTTTTAATCCATGTTTAAACTTATATGGGTACATTCTTTTTCGTTGATTTGAGAATGTATCCATGTTTTGGTACAATAACTTTTTTTGTTAATTTTGGTTAATGTACCCATACATATATGTACACACACACACACACACAATATAATAGAGAGTATAATTTATATTTTATTATTTTTAATCCCATAAATTATGGGTTTTATTTAAAATCTCATTAATATAAACAATTACAAATTTCAATTTTTAATTTTCAATTTAAAGAATATAGTAACTTACATTATTACATTAAGGTCAGGGACCTCAATCAAAAACTAAAAACTAACAAGGTTTCAATCAAAGAATATTGATAGCTAGGGACCGCATCCTAAGTGTCCCGGAAATTTATAACAACGGAAATTAAAATGCCATAACTTCTCACGTTGATTCTTAACAATAAAAACTGATAGAAGTGATCATTGAATTTGTCAGCCGTTAATCATTTTGATCATTCCATGAAAATTTTATCCCAATATTGTTGACCCTAAAAACTACCAAGCCTACGTGGCACGCAGGCCGAGTAATCTATAAGCTAACTACGTCCTTCGGTGAATGCGGGGCATGCCAACTCGTCGGCCGAGCTCGGCCGAGGAGTAAAATTTGTTGATGTTGCGTTGGGTGCGCGGCTGACTTCTGTGTCTTACGATTGCGACCGAGGAAGGAACACGTCTCGGTCACTTGGGTCCTCGAACCTGAAGACAAGGCTACTATCCTTACGAAGTTCACGAATCAGCGTCGTTGGATTCGGTCACAGTGATGGTATTCGTCAGAGTAAACTCACGCCGAATCGACACCAAAGTGTAAGGGCACAGATACTCAAAGCGGATATAAGTCTTAATAGTGAACGTGGTTCGGGCGTCTGAATGTCGAACTCTAAATCTCACCAGAGAGTATCCAATCATAAAACAACTCGGCGTGCAAAGCGTCGAGCTCTGTAAGCTGTAACACCTTACTTCGCCGAGAAGGCTAATGAGATGACCTCGACCAATAAAGATTCGGAAATCCTTCTCGACCGAGACTTGGATAGGTAACCAACCGTCATCGCCGCAGTGCTGTTGATGCCAACGGAAGATGCTGCGAGATCGGCTGATTCTACGGTGACAGAGCTATCTATGCCAACTGAAGATATCACCGGTTGCTTTCACAGTGCTGTTGATGCCAAAGGAAGATGTGTCAGGGAAAAGAGAAAATAAAAATCTCAAGTTGTTGAGAGAGTTTGCGCAGGGCAGTTGTGTGTTGAATTGCAGAAGTTTCTCGGATATTGCATATGACTTTGTATTTATAGTGGCTGTAAACCCATTGAATGATGTGTTTTTTCCCAACCAAAACTCCATCTCCCGAGTTATATGCGCAGATACATCCACACAATTCTGTAAAGAGTTTCAATTTAATTATAATTCTTTCCTCAACCCATCATCTGGTTGTTCATCTCTTCCAACGTATACGTCTTTATCTATTTCATGATGAGGCCATGTACTTGATGAGATGTATTTTATCTCAAACGGAACTCTAGGTTGATAACAAGAAGCCACGTGTGTGGAGCCAAAAATATTCACTAGGCGACACATGGACTTTTGGACAAAAGAGGACAAAAATACCCTCGAGGCATACCGGGTTTCTACACGCGAGCAGTAGAGAATCATTTTTTCAACCAAGTCAAAAGTGCCCAAAATAGGTATCAACTTAAAACCTAATTTATTCATATATTTCCCATTTCATTATTTAGCTAATCAATTAGCTAAATAATATACTTATTCCTTTCATATTTCATAAAATCATAATAATTGACTAATTAAGGGATTAATTACCTAATCAATCCCTTAATTGTCAATTTGAAATATCCACTCAAACCTAAAAACACAAGAGGGCCGGCTATCCCATTGAAAAACCTAATCCATTACCTTTTTTTCTACCTTTTCCCACCATTTCTTCCTTTTTATTAGCCAATTATACAAAAAACCACCAAAACATTCATTTTATGTTTAATAGCCAAATAAATTGGCTAATTAAACCTAAAAACCCTAGCCACCTCCTATCCCTATAAATATACTCCCATTCTCACCAAAAAGCTAATTCCAACACTTTGGCAAAAATCCCAAAATTCTCTAAACACTCTTTCTCTCTAAATTCTAACTTTGGCATCGGAGGTTCTTCGGCCAAAGCCCCCCCCATTCATCGTGGGCGCGTGAGGCTCTTGGCCTTAACCTAAGGTGTTAATTGTTTTGTAGGTGCAAAATCGTCCAAGATCGAGGAGGAAGAAATTTGCATCCACAAATTGGTGCTTTCATTGAGAGTTGAAATCCATACTCGTAGAAGACTCTCGCACAAAAAAGGTTTTTTCTTTATTTTCTAGTCCATTTGAATATTTTTCATACGTTCTTATTATTAGAATTTTTTACTTGCAAAGGTTCTTTGATAAAACGTATAAGCAAAATATAATGGCTAGAAATTTAGAAAATTCCACAAGTGAAAATTCTAATGTTCAAGAAATGGGATTGCGGAGATCCATGAGGCTAAATGCGACAATAAGGGGAGCGGCATCATCATCACGAGCTTCCACCATGGGAACCACCGTGGTGGCTACTTCGGTAGCTACCCGCGGCGAGGTCCATGGTGCCTTCACCACGGCCACCATGGGAACCACCGCGGTGGCTACTTCGGTAGCCACTCGTGGCGAGGTCCATAGAGCCTTCACCACGACCCGGAGATCCGTAAGGCAAAATGCGACAATAAGGGGAGCGGCATCATCACCACGAGCTTCCACCATGGGAACCACCGTGGTGGCTACCTCGGTAGCCACCCACGGCGAGGTCCATGATGCCTTCACAACGGCCACCATGGGAACCACCACGATGGCTACTTCGGTAGCCACTCGTGGCGAGGTCCATGGAGCCTTCACCACGGCCCGAGCCGTGCCATCCAAGGCTCACGGTACCAAGACCACGATCCAAGCCGTGCCATCCAAGTTCACGTGGACCAAAGCCCAAGCCTCGCATTCACATGCACCGCGCATTGAGCAGCCTGCTCCTGTGATCCAGCCTGCTCCCGTCGAGCAACCCACTCCCGTGGCCCAGCCTGCTCCTGCCAAGCAGCCCACTCCCGTGGCCCAGCCTGCTCCTGCCAAGCAGCCTACTTCCGTGGCCCAGCTTGCTCCCGCCAAGCAACCTGCTCCTGCCAAGCAGCCCACTCCCGTGGCCCAGCCTGCTCCTGCCAAGCAGCCTGCTCTCGTGACCCAGCCTGCTCCCGACGAGCAACCCACTCCCGTGGTCCAGCCTGCTTCTTTTGAGCAGCCCACTCTCACGGCCCAGCCTGCTCCCGTGGCTTTCCAAGCAGCCCAAGTCGGCCCAAGACTATCTCAACCATCCGGACCTACCATCGAGCCGGGGGCATTCTCACCACATTTTTTCGCGGATTTGACATTTCCCAACTCAAATCTCGCGCCCGGAGTCTACCACCTTTCCACTGCCCAAGGAGGCGCATTCATTCCAAGCTCTTCCAATCCAAATGGCAAACAACACTTGTCTCGACAAGTCATAGAGTTGACGAGCGCCCTTACACAACAGACAACTTTGGTGAATCAACTTTTGCAACGCATCGGGATCCAACGTGCCCCGGACGAGGTATCCCGAAGTAGGACAAGGGCAGACGAACCTTTCCAGCAGCGTCCCGGTAAGTAGCCATTCGACCAGCCACGAGCCGAACGTTCAGGCAGTGTACATTCCCGATTGGGCCCCCGAGATAGCATATACTCCCGTCTTAGCGCGTGGAGGAGCGTGTACTCTCGACTAGGCCCACAGATGAGCATACATTCATGGTTGGGGTCACACTCCGATAGTCAACATGAGCAACCTTCCGGACAAAGTGTTCATTCGCGGCTAAGCCCACAAGGAGCATCATCCACCTCACATCAGAGTAGGCAGCACGACGGACGGAGAGAAGCAGTCACTCAATCCAGCTCAAGTTCAACCAGCAGCCTGCGAAGAACTCGCTCGCCTGCTAGAAACGCACCACATGCACTGCATCTGCGGCGTAGACGAGCCAAACACATGGAAGAGCAGCTTAGACCAGCAAGTCATGGCTGGGGGCAGCCGAGAGCTCCGCTACCCCAACAAAGGCAAATTCAGGAAGAAGTAGAGAGACTCTTGACCAAGCGATTGCATGATTTCCAACGCAACGAGGTCACCGACGAGGCATTACGACGGAACATGACCAACATAAGCAGGTCACCCTTCACGGACGAGATCGAGCAGGCAGAGCCTCCACGAGAGTTCAGCATGCCACATTTCACATATTTCAAAGGGGATGAAGACCCGGAGAGACACTTAAAGCGCTACCGAAGCGCAATGATCCTTTATCGAAACAACGATGAGCTTATGTGCAAGATATTCGCCACCACTCTACAAGGCGAGGCGCAAGATTGGTTCTACACCCTGCCGCCACAATCCATCCGGAATTTCTACGAACTTTCTTTGGTTTTCACCAAAGAATATTCATCTTATCGCTCAATCAAAAAGAAATCTGATCATTTGTTCAACGTCAAGAAGAACCCAAAGGAGTCACTTCGCGACTATGTGAGGAGGTTCAAAGTAGAGAAGGCAAAAATAGTCGGATGCAACGACTCGATAGCTAGAGCAGCCTTCCAAAAAGGACTTCCAGCAGACCACCCGCTATTCGGAAAATTGATCATGAAAGAAAATCTAACTCTGGCAGACTCTTTTGCTTTGGCAGAGAAGTATGCACTTTGGGATGAGGCTCGCCAATGCACATTCAAGGACTTGAAGAAGTACCCGACATCACCTCCCTAGAAGCAGCGGATGACTTATTCACATGTTTGACGTTATCTAAAGTAGCAATAAGCTCTACCATCATGCGAGAAGAGATGGGGGCCCGACTACCTGTATTCCACAGTTACCTGTATTCTACAGTTCAAAAGCTCTCATCGATGTTATTAAAAATTCAAAAGCTAACTTTGGCGATAGTTGTTGCAACCCAGAAGCACATGTTTTACTTTCAAACGCATGCAATCATCCTAATGACGTACTATTCTGCCCAATCCAGACGCGCGACGATAAAGGCGTAGACCATGGCGGATGTAAAGTTTTCTGACGAACGCAACACTGGAAGGACACACTCGAAAGCAAGTTTTGTCCACGTCACCCTAAAAGATTCTACATAGGAGCAACATGTACCGTCAGTTGAGTACCATTTCTTGTTGCGCATCACACGGCCCTAGCCGACCCTTGCTCAATGATTCAACTCTAGAGTGGCCCAATACCGGCAGTTGAGCATCTCCTGTTGCGTATGACATGGCCCCATCTCCACAGCTCCCTACTGCGTCTTCACGCTGAGCCTAGGTGACGCAACAGAGCGGCCCAACGATGCCTCAAAAGTAGCCGAGCACACTCTAGCTGCGCCTACTCCACCCGATGGAGACTTCTGGCATTTGCATGTCGACGACGCAGAAAAGCCTTCATCACTGCCGGCAGAGAAGGCTCCAAAAAGATGGATCCCATCTGGGAAGGTCCGTACAAGATCAGCAGAGTAGGGGGCAAGAGTAATTACACCCTCACCACCATGAAGCGGCAAAAAGATTGAAAAGAAATGGATGGCCTACAATCTGAAGAAGTACCATGTGTGACCTCCCGCTACATCAAAACCCGAAGACTCAATAAGCTCAACGGGCACCACCTCACAAGCTGAGGACTATCCAGTTGTTATGCAGTTCCTACTTTATAGCTAAAGTTCTCGTTCGTTTCACTCGTTTTTCAATGAGGAATTTAGAAGTAATCACAACTTGGCTTGGCTGCATGCTTACAACAACTAATCACTCCTGCACTTCAAAAGAAGACTGCGCCCTTCTTAGGGACTCATCGCAGGAATTGCGCCCCCCGAGGGACCAACCATGCTCTCCAGTGCGAGAGGGTAAACCAATTCTCCGACACCCATATGGGTCAGCTCTTCAAGACGGGAGGATAAACTTTACACTTCGAATATCCAGACGTGGATGAGCCTGGCTGCCCTAGTATAACTAGATGCACGATGGCTTGCGCCGGGATTCCTAGAAATAGCCGCAATGGTCTTTTTCAAGGCTTAGCTAACTGAAGGATTTTGGGTCTCTTGGCCTAATCCGTGGGGAACCGGGCCCTAGAGACGGAGAGGGCACATTACGCAGTACATCCAATGGACGGCTGCCCTGGAATCCTAAAGCTGCTACCGAGTGCACTAAGGTAGCCTACGGATTCCAGAAGACTGCCTACGGCTTGCCCTTCGAGCAGTGAAGCCGCACTAGACTTATACAACCGCACATTCTTGTGAAAGGTTAAACAAGCTAGCGCGCATATACGAAGTTTTATCCACTGCCGACATGCTACGTAGTCGATAAGCTTCACCTCTGCCAAGCGCGGAACAACCTACACCAAGTCCTAAAGTGTTGTGATACTTGCTACGCAACCTACGGAATTGAAGAAAGTCAAGGTTAACAGCCTAGTGGTTACGCGGACTTGTCTGCTTCTGTAAGTAAGGCATCCGGCTGCCAACCCTATGGCTAACAACTTTGCAAAGTTCTACACCAACACCTACGGTTGCATAAGCTACGCGAGTTTGTCTGCTTATAAAAAAGTAGCATGCCTGCCACTGGTCTATCAAGTCTAAAGGTTAGGGCATGAACAAAAGAAGTGAAGATGAAGAAAAACGAAGGAAAACATGTTTATAAACAACTAGCAAAGGCCGAATGAGTTCAAGCAAAACAAAAGCTACAAGGAAAAACAAAGAAAATCCTAAAGGCTACCTAAAATACTACACTACAGCAGCTTGGACATCCTACGACTACTTGGTCGCCACACCTTCAACAGCCGTAACGCTCTTAGCAGCGGCATCATCCGACGCTTCACCCCTGGCTGCCCCAGTCTGGGCACTAACTTCTCCAACTACTTCACCAATGGAAGCCTTAAAAGTAAAAGCAAGCAAGTCTTCCGGAGAAATAGAGAAGGCTCTTAAAACCTCAAGCACATCCTTCTCACCCTTCAGTTGCTTATTCTTCTTAAGCAGACTAACACGGACGCGCTGCAGCTTATCCACTCTCTTCTTAGCATAAGTAGCGAAACGAAGCTCAGAAATTGCAAGCTTAAGATCTTGAATCTGAGGCAAATCAATCTCAGCAGCAAAGGGAGCAGGCTTTGGCGCCATTTTAGCAGCAGAGTCCACCTTACCACTCTTCATAATAGAAAGTCTCTAAATGTGAACCGGACTTGGCTCCCAAAGAACGTCCTGGTACAGACTTCGGCACTGGGGGCATGATAAAACCTTTACGCTGAGTAATCTTATCCACAATTGTACTAGCCATTCTCAACATGGAAGACGCCACATGCTCAGATCTAGCAGCCTTACATTTCTTCCCATTGGAAAATCATGTCAATCACATACCTCTCGGTAGCAAGCGGACCCTCATGAGCAGCAGAAGAAGTCTTCAGTTTTTTCTTAACTGGCATCTCATGAGCAGGCGGGGAAGATCTCTTCTTTCCATCTTCATTCATAGTAAGCTCCACAACAGCGATCAGACGAGCCAATGCATCCGCCTTGATCTTCTTTACCTCCTCTTTCTGGAGCAGCCCACATTTCTTTCGGCAAAGAGGACTAAGCAGCCAACGACATTCATGGTACTCAGCAGGGGAGCTCAACCCAGCATTCCAACAGGCAGGAGGCCTGCATGCCCAACATTCCAGCAGCCCATGAGACCCGCAATCTCCTTATTTCTCTCAATCACCAGCCTGGCCCGAGTCAGGTCCAAGAGCCCAAAGGACATGAGCCATGCGGCTCGCCTAGCACTACGCCCCAGCGCCACAATCCGCGACCCTAGTTGCACAAGCTGCCTTTTGGCTCAAGCCAAGCCAAGCTGCCCAAGCAGTGGTCCCTGCCACAACATCTCCTCGGCCCATGCCGAGCCAACTCCTGGCCCCTGCCAGCCGATGTGCCGCACCACCCCGACGGCTGCCCCGCAATAGCACTATCCAAGAATAAGGCAAGAAAAATTAAATTTTTCTTATATCGGTGCGGCACGAAGAAGACGAAGAAAGCAACGAAAGACGGTCCTTTGCACGGGCAAGATGTAGAAGATTGCTAGAGGAGGGGGAACAAATATCCTCTAAGCTATCTCTCTCTTGTAGGGTAGAATAAATCGCTCTCCAAAGTTGATTTAATAACCCACTTAAGGTGGACTTAAATAGGCTTTGAGAGAAATTTATTTCCCTTTCCTAGAAGGATCTAATTTCCTATTAAAGAGAGAATCAACATCAAAATAGGAAGCAGTCTTAAGTTTCCTAAAGCAAGAAGATCTCTACACCTGCTGCCCTTTTTTGCGAGCAGCCCAACAGGTGTGGGGGCATTTGTGGAGCCAAAAATATTCACTAGGCGACACGTGGACTTTTGGACAAAAGAGGACAAAAATACCCTCGAGGCATACCGGGTTTCCTACACGCGAGCAGTAGAGAATCATTTTTTCAACCAAGTCAAAAGTGCCCAAAATAGGTATCAACTTAAAACCTAATTTATTCATATATTTCCCATTTCATTATTTAGCTAATCAATTAGCTAAATAATATACTTATTCCTTTCATATTTCATAAAATCATAATAATTGACTAATTAAGGGATTAATTACCTAATCAATCCCTTAATTGTCAATTTGAAATATCCACTCAAACCTAAAAACACAAGAGGGCCGGCTATCCCATTGAAAAACCTAATCCATTACCTTTTTTTCTACCTTTTCCCACCATTTCTTCCTTTTTATTAGCCAATTATACAAAAAACCACCAAAACATTCATTTTATGTTTAATAGCCAAATAAATTGGCTAATTAAACCTAAAAACCCTAGCCACCTCCTATCCCTATAAATATACTCCCATTCTCACCAAAAAGCTAATTCCAACACTTTGGCAAAAATCCCAAAATTCTCTAAACACTCTTTCTCTCTAAATTCTAACTTTGGCATCGGAGGTTCTTCGGCCAAAGCCCCCCCCATTCATCGTGGGCGCGTGAGGCTCTTGGCCTTAACCTAAGGTGTTAATTGTTTTGTAGGTGCAAAATCGTCCAAGATCGAGGAGGAAGAAATTTGCATCCACAACGTGGGCTTGTCACTTCCTCAGATGTTGCATGCATGCCTAACTCCATCAATTCAAATGGAAAATCACAAACCAACTTAGTTTGACTGTGAATCAATCAAGTCATCACATGCTGCATGCTTTTTAAATCAAATGTGATTAATTCAATCCTTTATCCAAGCAAAAAGGCATGACTTCATAGGCTTTCACAATTCTCACACCGTATTAATCCCATTTAATCTATCCTGATCTCCTCAGACTCAAAAGATCTCTCTCAAGATAATTACCATGATTAAAATTAATAGTAATATCAAGAAAAATCTGTTTAGTCTTGGAGTCATCTAATGGTTTCAACGCAACAAGCCGATAGTGTAAAATCGGGTCCACGCAATTTTGTACAAGAAAATCAAGACGATTTAGAACCATGCGGCCTTGATTGGACGGGCCGATGGTGTAAATTTGAGCCCAAACAAATATTCTTGTTAAATTATCATGTGAACGACCACGTGATCACCTTTTTAAGGTATTTTTGTCAAACCAACCCCTCAACTTAATGATGATATTGACAAATTTTTCATATAATGAAATATGAGAAGTTTATGCCAATCTCATGAACCATTTTTATCGATTTTCATTATCAAGAACCAAAATAAAGAGTTATGTCAACTTCATATACTATTTTGGCTAAAAATCCATTTAGAAAACAAATCTCTCCCGCGTATAAACTAATGTACTACTCACTTTTCTACCTTCCCAAAACTAAGGGCTGGTTTGATATTGATGTGCTTTGAAAAAAAAAAGTTGCTTCTGCTATACTGTGAGAATAAGCAGCAGAGTGTTTAGTAAACTTTTTTGTAAAAGTGCTTTTGGAAAAAAAAAAAACAATATGATAGTTTTTGGTAAAATTTTATGTAAAACAGTTGTAACTGTATGAAATAATCAAAAAGAGTATAATATTATATTATTATTATGATATTTTATTTAATATTACTATTTTTATGTGAGGATTTTGTGTGGCCGTGGGGTCCACACCCCATTTCCCTTATCCCCGTGTCTTCCTTTCCCTCCCCCAATTCTATTCTTCCCCTCCTTGCACTGAGTTTGATACTCATCTTCCCCATTCCCAAATTTCCTTTTTCATTCTTGCCCATCTCTTTTCTCCGTATGTTTCTCATCTCTCTCTCTGACCACATAGCAACCATAGCAGTGGATCCACCACCACGCAACTTCAATTCCAAGTGCCGGAGTGTCGTTTTAATGTCAGATGTAGCACCGAATGGGTTTTAGATATGGTGTTCGCCAACAACAACCCATTCTTCAACAACTCCAGTTTCAAACCCATTATGGCACAAAATCATCTCGAACCATGTAACTTGAAGCCAGTTATCGCTGATGGATGATGTGCAAGCGAGGAAAACCCAGATGCCCACACCACACCACAGAAGGCAAGAATCAGGACAAAATCAGTCCTTTCCCTTCTGCCCATTTCCCCCCTCTCTCAGATTTCCCAGTCCCCAAATACCAAAACAAACCCACCTCTTGGATCTCATCGCCCCTCCCTCCTCTACATATCCGGCGAAATAAGAATATCAACTATGCAGATTCGATTTTCAACCCAGCAAGAAGGAGAAACGGAGGAGGGTATTTTTGAGAATGTGAAAGTTTCATTAAATTATACTGTTCACCGCCTCTTGAAAGAAAGAAAAACCTGGTTTTGAGAAGCAGCATTTTGCCACTTTTCAACTTAAAATGACAGTGACTTTGAAAATAAACAGAGTTACCAAATACAAATTTTACTTCAGCTTTTTTTCATCCCAATTTTTTTTTAATCACCTCAATGACAAACCAGACCTAAATATCAAAAAGTTTTAACTTCCATTGAAACTTTTAAGGTCAACATTTAACTATGAAGGGTTTCTCGACGAAAACTTGCCTTATCTAAAATATGGGCGGTTTGGAAGTTTGCTTAAGGTATTAAAGTGCTTTATTTGTTCATTTCTATTAATTGTCATGCGCATATTGTCTCACCACTAGAAACAATGCAACAAAAGTTGGGCAAAGTCGACCATTTCTAGGAGTATAAGAGTGAATTTTTAGTGTGTATGAAACATTAGAAGAGGGGAGTACGCCATATATTTATACAATTGGAGAATTTTTTTTTTTTCAAGTGTTCCTCCATTTGTGTAATAACATGTAGCATTATATCTTGTGTTCCAGCCATACTAAAAAATATCTCCATTACTAAACAATGCAGATAAGTGAATTTTTTTTAATAATTTGGTTCGGAGGCTTAAGTTTACTTGATTATTTAAACTTGTGATTAAATCTTACATCATAATTTTATACTTTTACCGTACAAAATTACACATGTGAGTCGTGACATATTATACACACAAAAGAAGATACGAGCGCTAAGTCATAAACATATCAATGTCTTGAAACAATAAAACAATTCTGTCAACTTTATTATGATAATTGTAGTATATTCTTAAACTCATCATAAATTTATTACAGCTCTCATACTAAAATAATTTAGGGTTGGATCATTCTCTAATCCGGTACATGCCTACGACTTGGATTGCAGGTACTAAGACCTCATCACCATTTTCCTTGGCCCTGTAGGGTGGCTCCCCAACTTTAAAATTAGCAGTAATTCTCGCTTCGTATTTAGGCGGCGATTTGACAACGAAAACCTTGTCATGCTTGGTGACATGCAAATGTTTATGTCGTGCCTGCGTCAACGTTGGCGAACATACGACGAGAATTGCTAGCAGCAATGCCAGGAACTTGGTCGACATGTTCTTGATCATCAAGGCCTCCATTGGAAGCTAGTTGGAGAAATTGTTGTTAATTTTCGAAAGGATGTTAATGTGACTTAAAATTGGGTGGTTATTTATATAGGGTATGGTTAGGTCATAGTAACGGTCAACTGGCTTAAATGGACGGTAGAAATGGAAGTAGATTGGTAATTTAGGGTTATTTTTCTGTTGGAGGACGTAATTCCTAAAAACGGTGGGCTGCCCTCTAGTCAACGCCTGGAGTTGGTTAATTAGAAGAATCGATCCCAGTTAGAAATTGGTTGGATTTATTTATTTCTATGTTCACTAGTTTTAGTGATGAAACCAACTTTGTTTAGAGGCTATCCAGTATCTAGATCCCAAATTTGGTTTGTAATCCTCTCTTTTCATTAATGAGTGACCACATTGTCTTAACTAATTGGTTTAATTGTGTATATAAGTATAGCAAATCTCACCTCCAGAGTAGGATGGTATCATGTGTTAAAATAATACTAGCCTAAAACCACACACTTTGTGTGTGAGAGCAGTTTTTTTTGCTTTTTTTTTCTTTTTCGGTAGGGGGTTTGTCGATAGAGATATAGGCGGGTGAGATATTTTAATGACATGTGCTTGAGGGACGGAAAAAAAGCAGTACAATAATTTTTTGTAAAATTACCTTAATGCTCGTGATTGATCTTTTATGATATTTTTATTAAGGGGTGTGATATCCACACACCCCTTTTTACTTCTCCCACATCTTTTTGGTTTTCAGCCGTCGGATCGGATGAATTGAAGAAGATCAGCGGACAGAAATTAACAAGGGTGTGTGAGAAATAAAAAAATGATGTGTGGATAGCACACCCCTTTATTAAATTGTGAATGATAGTCAAATCGTCTTTTCAATATCTTTTGATTGAGAAAACTGGTTTGCTAATAGACAGTATATATGACAATGAGATTAATAATTATGAGATTAAACTTTTTAACAGTTAAATAATAATTTTAGGCATGTTCAGTAATCATTTCTTTTTCTTTTTTTTTTGTTTTTACCTTTTGTTTGAGATGTGGGAAAAGTAGATTGGAGAAGGGAGGTGGGACAAAGAAGAGTTGTTGAAAGAAAGAGAAGAAAATAAAGAAGAATGAATGCAAACAAAATCTTAAAAGTTAAAATAACTTGAAATAGTTTTTTGTTTTTAGTTTTAAGTTGTTGAGAATGAATCACAAACTGATGGAGGAGGAATTTTATATGAGTTTATAAGTAAATTGGGTTACTCTTCATGTTGCCAATTGATTTTATGGTGGATCTCAACCTACTTCAGCTTAACAGTAAGGTTGTCCCACATGTGAAGCTCAATGACCATCTGTGCTCCATGTTACCGAATTGTGTTATTTACGTGTTTGGCATGAAAATTCGCCATACATGAGGGGGGCGTATTGAGAATGAATCCCATATTAATAGGAGGATGGACCTTGTGTGGTCTTATAAGTAAGTTGATTTACACCCTATATTTACAATCGGTTTAATGGTGAAACCTTATATGACTATTTAGTCCTATGGTCTAGTAGTATTCTTCTTCACTTGTAAGTGAAAAGATCTTAGGTTCGATTCTCGCCAAATGTGAAGTTGAACCACATTATTGCTAGCTCATTATGAGGTTAAGCCCATCCCCCATCCCCATTTTCCTTAATGTAATAATATCGTTTGTTAAAAAAAAGAAAGTGAAACCTCAACTTTCTTTATGATATCATAGTCAGGTTGTCCTACGTGTGAAGCCCATTAGCCACACGTTCTTCATGTCATTCCATTTATGTTGTCCATGTGCTAGGTATGAAAATACGCTAAGTATGAGGGGCCTGTTAAGAATGAAACCCACATTGATGGGAGGATGAACCTTGCACGAGCTTATAAGTAAATTGAACTGTTCATATTGTTAATTCATTTTATGATGGAATCTCAACTTCTTTCATTATCATGTATTCATTTTCCTTATACATTTTTTCAACATGTCTAGGATCATAATTGCTCTGTTATTCAATAAAAACGAAAGACAAAAAATAAAAAACCAAATGAATAACAAACGGGCCCTTAACTCTTGCTTTTACCCTAAGGGGGTGTTTGTTTTCCCTCACTAAAGTTCACTGGACTGGACTGGACTAAGGGTTAGTCCAATCCCGTGTTTGTTTCCCATAGGGCTTAGAGTTAATGAGACTAGCTCTCACTCGTCCCGACTAAAACAGGGCCTAGTCGGTCTTTGCTAAGCCCCCCAAAAACCATGGGATTGCTAATCCCGTCTCCAGAACTTGCATAGGACGATCGCATGCAGCAAGTCTTGTGAACTACAAATCTGCAAGAATGCTTCTGGGCGACTCCGTTTGTCAACCCATGTCTAGATCTAAAACACAGCCCTACCTACTGCCTAAATCTCAACACCAAAATTCAAAAACATATATGCAAAACGATAACAACAACAATCCCAATAGCAAAATTCTTCCTTATTCCCGAATATTCCCAGAAAATTTCCAAATTTTTTTCCTTTGCCCCAGAAAAATTCAGAAAGAATGGATAGAGAAGGGGAGAGAGTAGCTTTGGGACAAAGAGAAATGGAGAGACAGAGAGGGAGGGGAGAGTAGCACGGGGGACGATTTGCAAGAAAAATGATTTGAAGGATGTTGTCTTGCAGGAAAGAAGAAGGAGAAAAGAAGTGATGGGGAACGAAACTAAAGAGGAAGAAAATGGAAGAACTCTCCAGAGAGAGCAGTGGAGTGTCTGGCTGTGTACTTTGGAAATAAAAAAGAAAAAGCTTGATTTAGTAATAAAATATTATTGAATTAATAATAAAATATTATTAGATGTGTATTATATAATATAATATTATAGTTATTAATTATCCTGTTTTTTAGTCCGACGCTACACCAAACGCTTCACTAAGCTAGTCCAGCTTAGTCTAGTCTAAGTCAGTCCAGCTTAGTCCCTGAAGTTAGTCCAGTCCGAGACAATCCGGTGCAACAAACGCACCCTAATAGGTTATTGGACTGAAAAGGAAGAGATACCAATGGCGCAAAGAATAGCACCTTGGATGGGTTATTTAAGTGGGCTGCCTGTCTAACCGCAAGGTCCACAACCCATTTTTCTCAAGCGGGTCTAAAACGGGCAAAATCCGTGCTCCGAGTCCGACCCTAGAAACCCACCTTTACCAGTCGGTTATTTCCAATTGGATCATCGTCTCGTTTCGTCGCAACTCACAGCTCCATTGCTCTCTAACCATTGGGCTCGGCCCTCTCTCTCTCTCTCTCCCCTCCCCTCTGAACTCACTGTAATTCCTTTCTTTCTCTGCAATCTTCATCACGTCGGGCGTAATCTCGATCAGGTAACCCTATTCCTCTCTCTCTCTCCCTCGCCCACGCACACACAGAGATATACGTGTGTATGCATATGGTGGTTTTTTCGCAAGTGAGATCTCGGTAGGGAATGCAGTCGCCGTAAACGACGTCGTAGACTTAAGTAATCTTCGCCTGTGAATCAAATTCGTGTTACTTTGATAGGGTTCGTGATCATTTGGGTTAGAATTTTTGGAATCAAAGCTAAAAGTTTATTTGAATTTAATTGGAGCTTATATTAGATGATAATGCTTTGCCCTAAATCAAATAGTAAGTTATTATTTGATGATTTTTTGGGGTGTTTGTAGTTTCTTCTTCTTTTGCATGCCAATTGGACTTTTTTTTTTTTTTTTTTGGTCAATAGTGGTATCTTGTTACTAAGTTTCTAAGAGGACCGTCAGGGTAAACACCCCATTAGTTTCGTTTCGTTTCGTTTCGTTTTCGGGTTTTAAGGGAAAGGGAGGTTGTGGGTGCATTCACCAGTCTAAATTGTGTAATTGCAAGTCGCATAATTAGAAAAGAAGTTACGTTGTTGATATGAAAGTTTTGCACGCATGGGGTTAGTATGCTTGGAAGTTTAATATATCAATTCTGTGATGTGGCTTTGTTTGATTATGTTAGTTTTTTCGAGGTTTGTGTTTTTCAGTTTTACATCGTCTTTTGTTTGTGTGGATTGGGTGTTAATTTAAGCCTGAAATGCCTTGTAACTCTTGTTATATAGGTTTCTGTGAGTCGAGACGAGTACGGAGATGGATCACCATGAGGAGGAATGCCGTGCTGGCAATGAACCTCATGGGAAGCAAGATGATGAGGTAAGTCGCTGCATCTGTCACTTTTAGAGATCGTTAGTTTCATTGCCCCTTTTTAATATTCTTTCTTTATTCCTGAGTCTTGGAACATGTAGTGAGATGGAACTTTTTGGGAACTAATTAGTCACAAGCTTTGGATATAAGCTTTGAAACCACTATATTTAATTTGTTATATTTATTCCTCATTGAGCTAAGGATGGACAATTTTTACAATAATATTGTAGAGGAAAATTTGAAAATTAAATTAATAGTTGTGTTACTTGTGTTGTAAATTGGATGTCTTTCAGAAGTGATTTTGGTAAGGTAGTTATTGATTCTTTTTTGCAGGAAGCTGCTGCTCGGCTTGAGGAAATCAGGAAGTCTATTGAGGGAAAGATGGCTCTTCGTCAAAGCAATCTGAACCCCGAGCGGCCTGGTAAGACTACAAGTGAATGATGAAATAATTATTAAGTTCTTATAATGAGTGAAAATGTATGAGGGAAGAAGACTCATGTAATCTTGCAAAGTTGCCATTCCTAATGAAATAAATTGCAAACAAAGGGATGATGGCTGGCACTTTTTGTAAGGTTGTTCTATGCTGCTACTATTATACTAAAAAGATTTAATCCTATTCTTTTTTTTTCAAATACTTGAGGTCCTCCACATGAGTGCTGCTTAGTTCAGTATGAAGTCATACCACATTAGATGTCTAATAATCTATAATTTACTTGTAATTTCTCAAAACTAGTGTGTTGGTGTAATATTATAATGCTGATACACTTTCATCTACCTTATAATTCCTGACACTTTGTTGACGCTTCCATGTTACATTTTGGCATTTTGGGGAAGCTTCTTGCTTCATTTAAGGTTATTAGTGTTTTTTGTTAAAAAGGCTAATGAACATTAAACTGAAGGGGATTGAGGATCATTTCGCCCTTTAAAGGTGTGTTTTTTTTTTTTTTTTTTTTTTTTGCCCCTGCCTGTTTTGGGTAGGTTTGCTTTTGACTGTTATACAACAACAACAACAACAACAAAGCCTTTTCCCACTTAGTGGGGTCGGCTATATGAATCCTAGAACGCCATTGCGCTCGGTTTTGTGTCATGTCCTCCGTTAGATCCAAGTACTCTAAGTCTTTTCTTAGTCTCTTCCAAAGTTTTCCTAGGTCTTCCTCTACCCCTTCGGCCCTGAACCTCTGTCCCGTAGTCACATCTTCGAACCGGAGCGTCAGTCGGCCTTCTTTGCACATGTCCAAATCACCGGAGCCGATTTTCTCTCATCTTTCCTACAATTTCGGCTACTCCTACTTTACCTCGGATATCCTCATTCCCAATCTTATCCTTTCTCGTGTGCCCACACATCCCACAAAGCATCCTCATCTCCGCTACACCCATTTTGTGTATGTGTTGATGCTTCACCGCCCAACATTCTGTGCCATACAACATCGCTGGCCTTATTGCCGTCCTATAAAATTTTCCCTTGAGCTTCAGTGGCCTACGACGGTCACACAACACGCCGGATGCACTCTTACACTTCATCCATCCAGCTCGTATTCTATGGTTGAGATCTCCATCTCATTCTCCGTTCTCTTGCAAGATAGATCCTAGGTAGCGAAAACGGTCGCTTTTTGTGATCTTCGCTAGATTGCTCCGGTCATTAATGTGGATAAGTATATAAATGGATAGAGATAGGAAAGCAAACACAAGATGTACGTGGTTCACCCAGATTGGCTACGTCCACGGAATAGAAGAGTTCTCATTAATTGTGAAGGGTTTACACAAGTACATAGGTTCAAGCTCTCCTTTAGTGAGTACAAGTGAATGATTTAGTACAAATGACATTAGGAAATATTGTGGGAGAATGATCTCGTAATCACGAAACTTCTAAGTATCGGAGTGTGGTGTCGTCTTGACTTGCCTTATCTGTCTCATAGGTAGATGTGGCATCTTCTCTGGAAGTACTCTTCCTCCATCCAGGGGTGGTATCTTTAACTGGTGGAGATGCACAAGGTAATGTATCAATTTCACTTGAAGCTTACTTGTAGTTTCAAGCTTGGTCAAGCGCGATACAAACCATGTAGTAGGAGTCCCCCAAGTCGCCGAGCTAGGGGGTCTGCTGAAAGAGGTGACAGACAAGGTAAGCAATCAGAGCTCCGACCGATTGTTCACCTTCTCCCCATCTTGCAGCAGCATGAAGGATAAAGAGAAGAAAAATGAGAAGAGATGATATGAGATACTTTTGCTTTTGAAGAAGTAACTTTCCACAGGCTTATTCTTGAACTGAGCTGGAGGGTTTTCTGGTTTCCTCCAGAGTATAAGGCCGACTGAAGAATTTGAGGGTCAAAACAAGTCCATCAAATCTAGAGTACGTTCCACCCTGCTGATATGGGATACTTTTGCTTTTGATAGAGTAATGGATGTATCGGCACGTGTGCTGTTACGCTTGTCTCCACATGCTTCCTTGTATCCTTCGCACTTGCCCTATCTGTTCCTCAAGCAGATGCGGAATCTTCCCTGGAAACATAAGATGTTGAAGATGAGTACTCGAGAGCAATGCCAGGTAAGTAATCAGGTAAGGGGTTCCAGGCAGTCAGTTCCTGGCTGGAAGCTTGATTCCAAGTGCTAACTGATTGCTCTCTTTCTCCTTGTCTTGCAGGTAAAAACAAGGCCAAAGGAAAAGACAGGGAAAAAGCATGATATGGGATACTCTTGCTTTTAACCCTGATGATATGAGATATTCTTGCTCTAGTATAGCTTGTTTGCAGAGGTATTATCGGGGGGAAAGAAAGCTGAATATTTCGAAAGGCTTCGTTGGGAGTGCCCTCTCAGATATGATGAAGGGTTGAGCATTTTTGCAGGTCTGCCTGTCCGTTGAGGATGGAGGTCGACATATATAGGAGTCTCCCTAACAACAAGTAGTAATGCTATTCATTTACCCTGCTTGGTCATAGCACGGTAGTGGGAGCTGCCAGTTTCACATGTTTTAACTCTGTCAGAGCACTTTGAAAAAGTGGTCTGTGGTATCTGGCTCTCGAGATTCGGAGAGCGATGCCTCTTCGATTTTTGAGAAAGCAATCATGCTGGGGGTCTGGCTCTCGAGATTCGGAGAGCAGTGTCTCTTCGATTTTTGCGGAAGTAATCATGTTGGGAGTCTGGCTCTCGAGATTCGGAGGGCGGTGCCTCTTCGATTTTGGAGCAAGCAATCCTGTTGGGAGTGTTGTCTCGAATGTGAGTAAAGGTTGGGCATGTTTGCTAGTCTACCTTGCCCCGAAGCACAAAGGTTGACACACAGGAACTTTCCAATTATCTAGCAATGGTACTGTTCCTTTACCCTCTCTTCGCTTTTGAGAAAGTAGTCATGTTGGGAGTCTGGCTCTCGAGATTCGGAGGACGGTGCCTCTTCGATTTTGGAGCAAGCAATCTTATTGGGAGTGTTTTCTCGAATGTGAGTAAAGGTTGGGCATGTTTGCTAGTCTACCTTGCCACGAAGCACAGAGGTTGACACACAGGGACTTTCCAATTATCCAGCAGTGATACTGTTCCTTTACCCTTGTGGGTAATAATATGGTAGCTAGACCTTCAAAATTTATGGGTCTAAACTTTGTTAGTGCTGTTTCTTTGCTATTCTTTTACCCTTCTTGGTCAGAGCGATGTAGTGGGAGCTGCAAGCTTCACGTGCTCAACTTTGGCAGAGAACTTTGGCAAAGTTATCTGTGGTACCCATGAGCTATTGTTGCGTGTGGGAAGTGGGTGATTGAACAGTAAGATTCATGAGTTTTCTACTTCCCCAGAAGTCTTCGACAGAATGCCCATAATTTCCGCAAAGCTGAGTGTGCGTGTGACAGGTGCTGACAAGGCTGGAAAAGTAGGTGCCTCTTCGATTTCTGAGATCGGCCCTCGTGGTCTCTGGGGAGCCCAGCTTTTGAGAAAGCGAGCGCCTCTTCGATTGATTTGGAGAACGATGCCTTATCGATTTTTGAGAAAGCAATCATGCTGGGGCTCTGGCTCTCGAAGATTCGGGGAGCAGTGTCTCTTCGATTTTTGAGAAAGTAATCATGTTGGGAGTCTGGCTCTCGAGATTCGGAGGGCGGTGCCTCTTCGATTTTGGAGCAAGCAATCTTGTTGGGAGTGTTTTCTCGAATGTGAGTAAAGGTTGGGCATGTTTGCTAGTCTACCTTGCCACGAAGCACAGAGGTTGACACACAGGGACTTTCCAATTATCCAGCAATGGTACTGTTCCTTTACCCTCTCTTCGATTTTTAAGAAAGTAGTCATGTTGGGAGTCTGGCTCTCGAGATTCGGAGGACGGTGCCTCTTCGATTTTGGAGCAAGCAATCTTATTGGGAGTGTTTTCTCGAATGTGAGTAAAGGTTGGGCATGTTTGCTAGTCTACCTTGCCACGAAGCACAGAGGTTGACACACAGGGACTTTCCAATTATCCAGCAGTGATACTGTTCCTTTACCCTTGTGGGTAATAATATGGTAGCTAGACCTTCAAAATTTATGGGTCTAAACTTTGTTAGTGCTGTTTCTTTGCTATTCTTTTACCCTTCTTGGTCAGAGCGATGTAGTGGGAGCTGCAAGCTTCACGTGCTCAACTTTGGCAGAGAACTTTGGCAAAGTTATCTGTGGTACCCATGAGCTATTGTTGCGTGTGGGAAGTGGGTGATTGAACAGTAAGATTCATGAGTTTTCTACTTCCCCAGAAGTCTTCGACAGAATGCCCATAATTTCCGCAAAGCTGAGTGTGCGTGTGACAGGTGCTGACAAGGCTGGAAAAGTAGGTGCCTCTTCGATTTCTGAGATCGGCCCTCGTGGTCTCTGGGGAGCCCAGCTTTTGAGAAAGCGAGCGCCTCTTCGATTTCTGAGATCGACCTTCGTGGTCTTAGAGCAGCTCAACTTTTGAGAAAGCAAACGCCTCTTCGATTTCTGAGATCAACCCTCGTGATCTCTAAGCAGCCCAGCTTTTGAGAAAGCAAACGCCTCTTCGATTTCTGAGCAGGCGCCTCTTCGATTTCTGAAGCTCCGTCGAGTGCAGATTTTTATAGGGGCTGGCATTAAGTTCCAAAGCACACTTGAATCTCCACCAGTAGAAGCTTCATTCTTGCACTTCTAAGATCTTGATTTGTCCGACCTCTTCTCTCTTCAACACCTTTGAAAATGTCTGGCCCCTCCGACCGTCGTTTTGACTTGAACCTTGTTGAAGAGGCAGCCCCGCCTTCTCCAGACAACATATGGCGCCCATCCTTCGTCTCCCCTACTGGTCCTCTTACCGTTGGGGATTCCGTGATGAAGAATGATATGACCGCTGCGGTGGTGGCCAGGAACCTTCTCACCCCCAAAGATAACAGACTACTTTCCAAACGGTCTGATGAGTTAGCTGTTAAGGATTCGCTGGCTCTCAGTGTTCAGTGTGCAGGTTCTGTGTCTAATATGGCCCAACGCCTATTTGCTCGAACCCGCCAAGTTGAATCATTGGCGGCTGAAGTGATGAGTCTCAAACAGGAGATTAGAGGGCTCAAGCATGAGAATAAACAGTTGCACCGGCTCGCACATGACTATGCTACAAACATGAAGAGGAAGCTTGACCAGATGAAGGAAACTGATGGTCAGGTTTTACTTGATCATAAGAGATTTGTGGGTTTGTTCCAAAGGCATTTATTGCCTTCGTCTTCTGGGGCTGTACCGCGTAATGAAGCTCCGAATGATCAACCTCTGATGCCTCCTCCTTCTAGGGTTCTGTCCAGTACTGAGGCTCCAAATGATCCCCCTCCGGTGCCTTCTCTTTCTGGGGCTCTACCGACTGCTGAGACTTCTCCTAAGCAACCTTTGTGAAGGCTCCCTCTTGTGTGTTTATTTTGACTCATGTATATGTACATATTTGTAGCTTATCGGGGATATCAATAAATAAGCTTTCCTTCATTTCAACGTATTGTGTTAAATACACCGAAGCCTTCTTCGCTAAGTTCTTTGAATTTTCTTTTGTTGAAGCTTGTATGTTGAAGCTTTCTGAGTGGAGCATGTAGGTTGGGGTAGTGTTCCCTTAATTTCCCGAGTGAGGAAAACTTCTCGGTTGGAGACTTGAAAAATCCAAGTCACTGAGTGGGATCGGCTATATGAATCTTAGAACGCCATTGTGCTCGATCCTGAGTCATGTCCTTCGTTAGATCCAAGTACTCTAAGTCTTTTCTTAGAGTCTCTTCCAAAGTTTTCCTAGGTCTTCCTCTACCCCTTCGGCCTTGAACCTCTGTCCCATAGTCGCATCTTCTAATCGGAGCGTCAGTAGGCCTTCTTTGCACATGTCCAAACCACCGTAACCGATTTTCTCTCATCTTTCCTTCAATTTCGACTACTCCTATTTTACCCCGGATATCCTCATTCCTAATAAATTTACTATAGAAATTTTTATAATTAGATAAGTTCATTGCGAAGATATTTTATACTTCAGGGTTTCATGTCTTTCTTTTTGCAGATTTTCTTGTTGACATGTTTGTTTTACGCTTTTTCAATATAATCACCTGGCTAACCAAAAACACAATATTGATAGCAAAGTTGACATGTATGATTGCTACATGATACTGGAGAATAACAAAATTTATTTTGACTTCCAGACACAGGATTCCTTAGGACACTGGATTCTAGCATTAAGCGCAACACAGCGGTTATTAAAAAACTGAAGCAGATAAATGAAGAGCAGCGGGAAGGGTTGATGGATGACTTGAGAGTTGTCAACCTGAGCAAATTTGTCAGTGAAGCTGTTACTGCTATTTGTGATGCCAAGCTTAGATCGTCAGACATACAAGCAGCAGTCCAGGTTGCTTTTATGATTTTAATTGATATTTCAGAAGCATTTATATATATATATATATATATATATTTTCCTTTTACTCTTTTTATATTTCTTTTGAAGTTTTACTTAATCAAGTTCTTTGGGTCATCTATCCATGATTTTACTTTCAACATATTAGTCTGGATTTCCTCCGGTGAATGAATTAGAAAATATTTGGCTAATGCTTTTGCACAGTGAGTTTGCTTAAAAATTTAAGAAACAATATGATTATCTTCAGATCCTAACATTTCTAGAATTACACGAACTTCCAGTCATGTAGTGTTGTACTCGCAGGTTCCAAAATGCTGATCTCTATTTTCTTATCTTATTTAAGAATAGACGACAGCACTTGCTGATTGACAAGGTGTATAATATCGAAATGCTTGGTACTATTTCTGCTGAAATGGACACTGAGCTATCTGATGTTGTTTTGTCTAGTTTTTGGGTCTTTGGATAGATGATAAGTTGCCTCACCATGCCGTTATTTGTATTGGTTTCAAGGTTCTTGCTTCTCATTCCGTTGTTCACATGCATCCAGTTAGATGTCTTTGGGTATTTAATGTTTTTCCTGTTTTAATTTTGGAAAAAAATTCTGAATATTGCTGTTAACTATTTGGATTTTTTTCGCCCAAAAAAGAAAACTAGTAGAGTGTATCACGCAGGTCTTTACTGGGGAAGTAAGTTGGTAACACTTTTCAGCTAGTATGTAAGGATGATAGGTTTGGCAGTAATTGAATTCTCATAGAGAAAAAATGAAGTTACTTTTAAATGGGCAGTATGTCTGAGCGGGCATGCACACCTGCAAGCTTTACCTGTTCATTTTGTAGAGCATAAAATACATTTTTGAATGCAATACTTCTGACACTCCTCTATTATTCGAAGATCTGCTCTCTGCTCCATCAAAGGTACAAAGACTTCTCCCCAACTCTGCTTCAAGGTCTTTTGAAAGTCTTCTTTCCAGGGAAGTCTGGGGATGACTTAGAAGCAGACAAGAACCTGAGGGCCATGAAGAAGCGAAGCACTTTGAAACTCGTTTTGGAACTTTTCTTTGTTGGAGTTATAGAAGATGGTGGTATTTTCGTGAATATCATAAAGGATCTTGCCAGTGGAGAACACTTAAAGGATCGGGATACTACTCAGACAAATTTGACTCTTCTTGCTAGTTTTGCTCGTCAGGGAAGAATGTTTCTTGGCCTTCCACTCGCTGGGCCAGAAATTCATGAAGAGGTACGAATTCTCTTTGGCTTTGTTCATTATTTAGTACATTCCATATATTTCAATATTGTTCTACTTGCCTTATTTGGCATTCCATTGAAGTTGTTTTATAGTATCATACAGGCAGAAGGCGTGACTGACTGTAATTACGAGTCACTTATATTTATCCTGAATTTTTGGAACAGTTTTTTAAGGGCCTTAATATCACGACAGATCAAAAGAAATTCTTCAGGAAGGCATTTCAAACATATTATGCTGCTGCTGCAGAACTGCTGCAATCCGAGCATACTGTAAGAGTTTCCTTCCTGACCTAAGATAGCTCTCTCTCTCTCTCTCTCTCTCTCTCTCTCTCTCTCATAGTGGAATACTGGTTGCAACTTATAAATAATGAATTTTCTTGATACTTTAAGTCACTTCGCCAAATGGAGCATGAAAATGCTAAAATCCTTAATGCTAAAGGAGAGCTCAGTGATGAAAGTGTCTCATCATATGAGAAGCTGCGGAAATCTTATGAACATTTGTACCGCAATGTCTCATCGTAAGTTGCTTTACTATTTCACTGCAATTATTTGTGATATCTCATATCTGTTATCATGCCCATGACCAGGTCTGTTGGGTCTGGCAATGTTGTGATTTAAGTCTTCTTCCACTTTCTAGTCGTCTATGTTACATTGGATCCAGGATCCTTCTTTTAAACCTTGCATAGCTTAATTGCTCAAACTACTCTATTGAACATGTAATGATTGTTGTTATCCCAATTTTCATAGGATTGTCATTTTGCAAAAACCTGCATAGTTCTCCAACGTAAATAATACAATAACATAGGATGAAATAAACCAGATGTAACCGAATTATTAATTAACTAGTTTGGCATACTAGTCTTGTGGTTCTGACATGGGAATTTTACTGTCCCTCCGGAATTGTAGATAATGGTCTAAGACATGAAATGTTAGCATGGGCAGAAAAGATTCTAGCTGGAGATTGCAAGTATGAGGGAGATGATGTAACTTCACTTTCACTTACTGGAAAGTAACTAACTTTGTTAAACCACTCTAAAGTATGCATTAGCTAGGTGCATAATATTTGTACTTGATAATCCCCTACGCCTAACAAAAGAAAAAAAAAACAGAAAAAGTAGTAGGAGCAAACTATTACTAGAGAGAATATCTAGGAAATTTAACAGCAGCATGACTATACCCATAGCTGCAAATGAAAGCATCTGATTTCAACATCTGTACTGTACTTCCAGATGCTCCAGCTTTCTTTAATTTGAAGTCACACTAGCCACTAATTACTAAAATTCTTGATTGATTATTCTTCTCTATTAGTTTCCAGATAACTTACGTTAGAAACTATTTTACCACAGCTTAGCAGAAGCACTTGATATGCAGCCCCCAGTAATGCCAGAGGATGGTCACACAACAAGGGTTACTAGTGGGGAGGATGCTTCATCTCCTGTTGCTGGAAAGGATTCTTCGGCACTCGAAGCCATATGGGATGATGAAGATACAAGGGCTTTCTATGAATGCTTACCAGATCTTAGGTTTGTTTAAGTCGAATGATTTTTTTCAGTTACTTGTCAAATGGGCAAAAGAATGTCTTTTATGTATTTCATTTGTGTCGGTCATTATAAGTCTCTTAGTTAGATGCTGTTTCTTATACCACAGAGGTTGACCTGAAATGTATGTTTATGTTATTTCTAGAGCATTTGTTCCGGCAGTATTATTAGGAGAAGCAGAGTCTAAAAGCAGTGATCAATCTGCAAAGACCCAGGAACAACCAACTGTAAGGAATAAAATCTCATCATTTATCACCAACTTTTGCTATTTGTAATCAAATTTGTTCCATATTCACTAATCTTGGTCCTTCAGAGCTAGATCTATTTTACTGTGATCGTTCTCCTCATTTATCTCCTGTTTTCACTTGAGTATCGTAGCATTGTGTGGCTTAATCTGTGGACAGTATATATGATGGGTACTTTGCCTTCTTTGAAAGAATAAGATTTGTGTTTTCTCTGGCAAAAGTTTATACTTGTATTTATATACTCAGATGAACATTTTTTATCTTCATTGTTAAGGAACCCGCACTTGAATCAGACCAAACTCAACAAATTACAGAAGATACTGGAGAGGCTTCTGCAGATGTTGGTGCTTTACAAGAGGCCAAAAGCACAGAGAAAGGAAAGGACAAGGAAGAAAAAGATAAAGACAAGATCAAAGATCCAGACAAAGAGAAAGTTGACAGAAAAGGAGAGAACGACAAAGAGAAGCTCAAAAGTATTGAAGGGACAAATTTGGATGCTTTACTGCAGAGGCTTCCTGGTTGCGTGAGCCGTGATCTTATTGATCAGTTGACTGTAATTGTACCTCTGTCTGAGCTTTACTACTGTTATTTCCCACTCCCACTCCCACTCCTCTCTCTCTCTCTCTCTCTCTCTCTCTCTCTCTCTCTCTCTCTCTCTCTCTCTCTCTTACACACACACACATTTGGCTATCTAACCATATGATTCACATTGAAGATGTTATTATATATTTTTAGGTGGAGTTTTGTTATTTAAATTCAAAAGCAAATCGGAAAAAGCTTGTGAGGGCATTATTTAATGTCCCTAGAACATCATTGGAGCTACTAGCTTACTACTCGCGTTTGGTTGCCACACTCTCGACTTGTATGAAGGACGTCTCATCCATGCTCCTAGCGATGGTGGAAGAAGAGTTCAACTTCTTAATTAATAAAAAGGTCGGGTTTTACATGTGATGTATTTTGTTGAATAGGAGTGGCTGGTTCTTCTACAACAAAGTTCACTTGTGTCGCTTTCATTTGAGTTCATGATTTTCATATTAAATTTTAATTTTGTGCAGGACCAAATGAACATTGAAACGAAGATTAGGAACATTAGATTTATTGGAGAACTCTGCAAGTTTAAGATTGCACCAGCTGGTCTTGTCTTTAGTTGTTTGAAGGTAATATGCACATAACAGAATTGATGTATAGGTTCTGGTAAAGTTGTGCATTATTGATAAGGAAAATGCTAGGGAGACCACATTTTGTAAACCACATGTGAACCACCTCTCTAATAGAGTTGGGATCTACTTGTATTAGTGGGCCTTGCCTCTATTAGAGAGTTTATTTGTAGTTTTCAAAATATGGTTTATCTAGCATTTGCCCAATTGATAATATCTTCAGTACATTGTGTTTATTATCGGCCGTAATATGTCTCACTCTGAGCTGCACTTATGCTTGGAGAAAGGTTCTTCTTACCTTTTCCTTTCTTTTAATAGGTCTTTGTAGGGGTTGCTGAAAATATTTTTAGATGCTTTGGCTACAGATTCAATGTGTATTTACTATTTTGTAAATTTGTATCAAATTTTTTTGTACCTTTTGATTGCAGGAGAATATATGAAATGCACGTCTTTGCAGTCAACCTTTTTTGCTCTCATTTTATTTACTTCTTTATTTAACTGCAACTTCTGTGTGGTAAATCATAATTTAGAAGATGGGTTGAAGCAGTCTATGGTATCAGTGAGATTTAAGTTTATATCATTGTGGCATTTAGTTTGTGAGCTGTTTACTTAGCAGTTGTTCTTTTGCTGCCAGGCTTGTTTGGATGATTTCAGTCATCATAACATTGATGTTGCTTGCAATCTTCTTGAGACTTGTGGGCGTTTTCTGTATCGGTCTCCTGAAACTACTGTGCGGATGGCTAACATGTTGGAAATATTAATGCGATTGAAGAACGTAAAAAATTTAGACCCTCGGCACAGCACCCTTGTTGAAAATGCTTACTACCTATGCAAACCACCTGAGAGATCTGCACGGGTCACTAAAGTCCGTCCTCCATTGCATCAGGTGTAAATCGTTTTATTGGTTCAACTCCTCATAATTTATTTTGATATATCCAGCATTTGAATTAACCTTTCATTCATTTATTTCTTTTGCAGTATATAAGAAAGTTGCTATTCTCAGATCTTGATAAGTCTACCATAGAGCATGTGCTCAGGCAACTGCGTAAATTACCATGGGGTGAATGTGAGCCGTATCTTTTAAAATGCTTTCTGAAGGTTCACAAAGGGAAGTATGGTCAGATCCACTTGATTGCTTCTCTCACCGCTGGTTTGAGCCGCTATCATGATGAATTTGCTGTATCTGTTGTTGACGAGGTGCTCTCTTTCATTCCAAAAATCTTTTTGTAGCATTTTAGTTTCCATGCTAAATATGATCCTTTCATAATATGACTGGCCCCCTTTGCTGTGTGGTAGTATCTCTTTTAGATTTGTCTAACTTCCCAGATGCACAAAGTGTGGGGTAGGTTTAGGGAAAGAGGAAGTCTATCTTCTCTTGCTATTAATTAGAATGAAGAAAAACATTGACTAATTGTTCATTCATTTAAAGTCAAGGACATTCTAACTTACTCATTTGTTCTTTTTCTGTATTTATTGATTGGTGCTCGCTGTGACAAATTCAATCTAGTATTAAATTATATGCTGCAACTGACTCAGAAACCTTGAGGCTCAATATACTTTCTCATGATTTGCCTGCCTCATACTTTAGTCAAACAGTAGTCTTGATGCTAGTACCATAATCATCCTAGGGAAAGGATAGGAAAGATGAGGGAGGGGACATGCGACTTTTTAGCAGTCTAAATAGTTTGCGCACATACCATCCATGTTATAGACTTATAGTTCATAATTGGTTTTCAACTTAAAAAATATATACATATATTGTTTTGGGAACCAGTAGAAAAAAAATTAAATATACATTGACATCTCTGAGATATGAAGTGTGCATGTGTGTGTGCAAGTTCAGACATTTCTGATTTTGTCACCAGAGATTTCTCAAAGTTATATCTTCACTTTCAGGTTCTAGAGGAGATACGGCTTGGCCTAGAATTAAATGAGTATGGGATGCAACAAAGACGGATTGCTCATATGCGATTTTTAGGAGAGCTATACAACTATGAGCATGTAGATTCTTCTGTTATTTTTGAAACTCTGTACTTGGTTCTTGCCTTTGGCCATGGCACACCAGAGGTATGTAATTTTTCGTGCATTTCCGTACACCACGATATAGTACTTGAGGAACATTGCCATAGTCAGTGCTAGGCAAACTTATCTTGGTAACTATATACTAAATTAGGTTAAATGCATATTTTAGAATATTATAGTACTATTGGACATTTCTCCAATCTTAATATTTTTATTTTAAAGGAAAACTTTGCGGACTAAAATTGAAATCTCTAAGAATGTATATTCCACAATTAATTGTCACCAGAGTTTATTCATGATTCTAGGGTTTATATTTTTTTATAAATACGTATTTGTTTCTCTCTTATTTTTATAAGAAGGCATAAAGATATTGATGGTTTTATCATTTATTAGTATTATTATGAATCAGAAGTTATTTAAGTTATCTAAATACATGAACACGATGATCTTCTTACTTTGGCCATACTTTCTTTTTCTGTGTTACCAGCAAGATGTACTGGATCCACCAGAAGATTGTTTCCGCATGAGGATGGTTATTACTCTTCTTGAAACCTGCGGGCACTACTTTGACCGAGGCTCTTCCAAGAGGAAACTTGATCGATTCTTGATGAACTTTCAGAGATATATACTAAGTAAAGGTGTACTACCGCTTGATGTGGAATTTGACTTACAGGTCAGTCATGCTGCTCATATTCTGTACCCCACCCCCACAGCTTTTTCTGTGTTTCTTGCTAATGAAAAGCTAGAATCATATAAGATTCTCTTTAGTAATCTGACCTTTATCTAATTTTCGTCTCTTACGTACTGTTCTGTACCTTTATGTGAAATATGCTATTCCAAGAATCTATCTTACCTATAATTCATATGAGATAAATATTACTCTCTATCATTCTACATGGGAAAGCTTATGTAGTAAACCATGTCCAGGACTTATTTGCCGATCTACGCCCCAACATGGCTCGGTACTCTTCCATTGAAGAAGTTAATGCAGCTCTTGTAGAACTTGAGGAGCGTGATCGTACCGTCTCCATTGAGAAGCACTCTGACACTGAAAAGCCTTCAAGGAGGAACACCTCCGACGAAATGTCAGCGAATGGAAAGAGTATTGTAAATGGAACTGGGGAAAATGGTGTAGTTCATGGAAACCTTGGAGATAGTGACAGTGATTCGGGAAGTGGCACCATTGATCGAGATAGACATAATGAAGAAGGATTGGGTGAAGAGAATCATGATGGTGGATCTGACAGTGATGAGGATGATGGTGATGGTGGTGGACCGGCATCCGATGAGGACGATGAAGTCCATGTCAGACAGAAGGTTGCAGAGGTGGACCCTCAAGAAGCAGAAAAGTTTGAGCTGGATCTCAAGGCTGTTATGCAGGTAAGATTATATCACTGTAGTATATGCTCTTGCTGATGCATGACCACAATAGATTCATATTTTATTGTATCGCATATGGTTGTGAACACATTCTGAATGCAATCACGGTCACTAAAATCTTGCTTTCCTATTGTCCGTGGTCTGGAAATGATTTTGTACGTGATGTTATGATGGTGTTATATTTGCGTGCAGTTTTTAACCCGTTAAAAATTTTCTGAATGCAGGAAAGCATGGAGCAACGTAGGCTAGAGCTGAGAGGCCGACCAACATTAAACATGATGATACCGATGAATGTGTTTGAGGGGTCCACCAAGGACCATCATGGACGAGGGGTTGGAGGGGAAAGTGGAGATGAGGCGTTGGATGAAGAGTCTGGAGGAAGCAAGGAGGTCCAGGTGAAAGTTCTTGTCAAGCGTGGTAACAAGCAACAAACAAAGCAGATGTACATCCCTCGGGATTGCTCACTTATCCAGAGTACGAAACAGAAAGAAGCAGAAGAGCTTGAAGAGAAACAAGACATCAAGAGGTTGGTTTTGGAATACAATGACAGAGAAGAGGAGGAGCTTAATGGATTGGGGAACCAAACTCTGAACCATATGCAGAGTGGTGGTCATAGACTTGCCGGCCGTGGCAGCACTTGGGAAGGAGCTAGCGGTAGAGGTGGTGGAGCACGTCATAGATATCACAGTAGTTATTCCGGTGGGGGAGCTTACTACAGCAGGAAAAAGTAAAAAGTGTGATTTTGCAACGAACGCCAGAAAGTCTCTGCTGTGGGATTTCCCTCATTCTGCAGATGTGGTTCGTTCTCTGCAAACTCGTGCTTATATAAATGGAACATTAATCACAACAGACGTTCCTATCTGATGGAGAAGCCATGCCTTTTTGGGACACTCGACTCAGACCATTCCTCTTCACCGCACAAGGTCATATGTTTTGTGGTCTTGTTAGAAGATAGTTGCAGGCGTGAAGAAATAACCAATAGAAGGGAATCGAGATAGCTAACCAGGAACCGAGACAGCAGTGCACAAGAAAGGCGGTCGCGTGATACTGAGGCGCTGATCCGCAAACACACGTTGTTCGGTCGTTAATTAGATCGATTTTACGTTTAGTTTAGAACCTGAAGTATGGGTCTCCCTGCGTGTATATATGTTAATATGAAGTAAATTAAAGATCTGATGCAAACTCTGCTTGGGCTTTTTTGTGTCCTTGTGTGTGCCAATACCGATTTAAGAACTGCCTAAACAGAAATGATCAAATGGAATTTTACCAAGGCCCTTTTTAGTAGGCTTATTTATCATTTTTACTTTTATTTTTTATATTCAGATGATGTTTTACTCTAAACTACTCTAAACTTTTAGTACCATGCCACGTTGATACATTAATGGTCATTAATGTGGGAGGTCTTATAGTCTTACTATCACCATAACTGTAGTTTGTCTTTCTCTCCACCTGAAGTGACGAGTTCGATATCAAATTATTGAAATAGTATGTAAAATTTAGTCTAAATCCCCCACCCTTACAAGTTTTCGTTGTTCTTCAGATTTTCCAAAGATCCAACCCTCACCACCTTACATCCAGGTTTCAAACTACGCTTGACGACTCACCGTCTTACATCCCAAAACTGAACAGCCCAACCGAAACTGTCCCAAATTGTTCCGAATATTTGGTTCTGAAACCGAACCAAGTCTGTTTGCAATTCGGTCTGATTTTGAAATAAAACCGAACCGTGTCCGCTCCTAATTTTTAGCCCTGTGCCCTATCCAAAAAACATATGAGCAAAGTGGCCCACATGTTGCGTAAAGAGTCGTGTGGATATGCGTTTGAGGCATCTGTCATTTTCATGTTGTTAGCTGATCACTTTCTACCAGGTCAATTTGGTGTACTTTCCACCTCCAAAATCAAATATTGGTTTAACAAATTTAGTATTGATTGCATATGTTGCACTCTTTGTCTTTGTTCTAAGGTCCACTCCAGTTCACAGTTAAAACTAGTTGCATATTAGCATATCTAAGAAGTGATGGGAGATTTGTGCAGAGACCATCCAATAGATCAGTTATAATAATAAATATCAAATTCGTCATCTAAGTAAGTTGAACCTTGCATCTCACTTTCATCGGTAAAGAGAATACCATTATGCCGTAGTAGTAGTAGTCCCGTTAGCTTTAGTTGCATCTTCATTATTATGCTAATGGTCCACTCCAATACTTTTATGATTATTAATAATTATTCTTTGCTTCATTTGTTGGGCCTTCACTCTTTACTTTGCAATTCCCCCAACCCTTTCATTGTAATTTCAATCAAGTTGGCCTGGGAAGAACCCTGTAAGGAAGCATGTTAAAAATTAATGGAAAACTCAGCCCCAATTATGGGTAAACAGACCTTGTACTTCTTTTTCTTAATAAGTGGAATTTGACTCCTAATATAGATTGTTGAACCTAAATTTAAAAACTATGATTAGCCTTTTTGGAGGGGTTTTCAAGAGGTTGGTTGTACTACTTTTCTTACAATTTATGCATTCGAAGAAAACTTCCAAAATATGTAAAACACGAGAGTCATTTCTAAGTGAAAGACTATATAGGTTTGAATTTCGTAAATAACGAGTTTGATATTAATTTATTCTCTCAAATCTTCAGTATAAATAATATTATTGTAACTTTGTACATATTTAATGACATATAACTTTGTATATATTCTAAAATATATTTTCTTGTATTCGAAAGTTAAGAGTCAGATTTCTTCTTCCTTACATCGATTGTATCAAACAAAAGAATTGAGTGTCACTTAAAGACCGTGGAGATAAGGCATTGCAAGTTGGAGATGTAAATTTTTCCTTTTCAAGAAAGAAGAGGCTAGAATCTAATTCTATTCCATTGTGTGGAATTTTTGATTCCCAAAATCTTGTGCCCTAATCTTATTTCCAAAAATATTAATCTACCAAAGCTATGGGAGCACGTTATTATAAATTTTACAGCTAAGTTATGCGTGCAACAAATGGAACATGTGGTTCCCACTTTCACCTTTTAGTTCAAAATGTGATACATCAGACGTAAGAACCCACTTAACCAAGGTACTAGAAGGATTAAAACATCTATATGTGTGTAGATTATATATAGGAAATCTTTAAGGAAAAAAAATTTCATTTTTTTTATAAAAATAAAAATTAGTTATTGGGTTCACATTACATCGAACTTTAATGATCCGAACCGTCTATTTATCAAGTTGTACCTCATAGATCATTCTTGCAAACTATTAGCCAAATCAGAAATATTTAAGATATCTAATTGGATTCAAAGAAATTAACGAATACTTTGATATATAAGAAACAACGAAATTTTATCTTGATAATTAAATAAGCAAATGGTTTTGGATTGAATTGAATTTTTGTAAGGATGATCTATGAATTGAGACTTACAAAATAGACGGTTTATATCGTTGAAGTTCGATGTAAAGTGAGCCCCACATCTAATTCCCATTTTTTGAAAAAAAAAATAATTCCTTTGAATAAAGAGCCTGATGTGTGTGTGTGTGTGTGTGTATTGATACATGCGATCCACGATCATTGCAAAGGTTCTTGCTTGTTCTTGTTTTTGGTCATAGAAAGAAGAATTCTGACTTTGTTGTCTTCTGCAATGTTCTAATTATATAAAATCAAGTAAAGGATTCAAGTCAAAGATTTAGTTTGAAATATAGTTTTTTCAATTCGCAGTATATTTTATATTTTAATCAAAGATTATTTGGGTAAGATAAGAACATACGCAAAGAATTATGAGGTTTTCTTTGTTAGATGCTAAGTAGGAAACAAAAACGAAACACTTTATTATACTTTGGTAATATGCTTATTGATTATTTGGGAGGGAACTAATACAATTTTAGTGGTTATTAGCATAGCGTTTTTAGAGAATGTATTCAAAGTGTAAAGCATTTAGACATTTTCTTACTTTCGTCGCAGTTATGAACAAGAGAATGTACGAGACAAATTCATAAAAGGAGTGAACATGCAAGATACATAAATGAAAATTGCAAATAGCTAAAAACATTTAAGCTTGTATATCAGTGATCATGAACCAAAACCCAGTTAGAGTAATGGTTCAACAACTAAAATCTATGACCGTTGGTCCCTTAACCCATCAAAAAGTGAAATTATGGTCATTTTTGTCAGCTTTGTCAGAGTTTCCGCTAAAATGAGTCACATGCCACACATGTAAGGCTAAATCAAGGGACAAATATGGAAAACCAAATGAGAAAATTGTAGTAATCCCTCAGCTTTAACCAAATTGGAGCAATGATCCATGAACTTTAATCCAATTTGAGCAATAGCCTATCAACTTTAATCTAATTAGAACAATAGCCTCTTATTTTGACAGAAGTTCTAACGAAGTTCATGAAGGGATCATAGTTGCACATTTGATGAGTACCATTGTTCAAATTAGGCTAAAGGGGTCATTGCTACAATTCTTCAAATAAGTGCATTTTGAAAGAAGCATTAAAATATGTATTTCTTACAAGAATCACTTAAAGTGATTTTTCTAGATTTATTTGAATTTTTATTAAAGATTGGTTTAAAAAGTATTTTCACCAAAAACGATGTTAGTTATTTAAAAACACTTCTAAACAAGAACAAAAATGATAATACAAGTAATACAAGTGCATTTTCAAACAGTATAATTGGGTCACAAAATCACCTATTAATAGTGAAGTTAGTTGGGAAAAATAATTGCCCTACTTATTAAAGCAAGATGCTACCTTGATATTTATTCTCACAAATGTAATAAAATAATATGGAAAATGGCCGACCAAAACACCCAAACGGTACTCGCATTATTTCATGTTTCGAATTATTGGAAAATGCCTTAAACTTGAGTCCACGTTTAATAATATGTGTGAAAAAATAAATGGTAGAAAGGTAGATGGAAAAAGGAGGGGAAAGAATCCTAGTCCAAGGTAAATAGACCCATAACTCCGAGCAAAGCAGTAAGATTGAAAACTTTCGTACGAAGGAGGGGAAGCAGCCACGTCAGTTAGAACCTTAAAAAAAAACCTCATAAACTTGGAAAATGATCATTTTCCTGGTGAATCCCGTAATCGTGATTTAGTGCCGTCTTTGAGATTTTAGGAGCTTCGTGCGAAATTTGTAAAAGGGGTCATCCTTAAGATAGTTTTAAGTTATAAAAAAGTATGACAATATATTGATACTAGAAAACATTCACTTAAATTAAAACAAAACCACTTAGTACTATGGTCTAGTGGTATTCCTCTTCACTTGTAAGTGACAGGTTTTATGTTCAATTCTCACCAAAGGCGAATTTGAAGCACATTATTGTTAGCCCATTGTCAGGCTTAGCCCACTCCCCCACCCCTTTAGAGTAGATTATATCGTTTGTTAAAAAAAAAAAAATCAAAACAAACTTTAGCACTCACTAATTACATATTTACAAATGTCCTTAATAATAAGTACAAAGAGCAACAAATATAACCTTCACTAAATAATCAAAAGCTATTTTATTTTAAACAGCCAAACATGAAAAAAAAACATCAAACCTCTAACTCTAAAGTTTCACTTGAATGTATGACGTTGTTATATAATAAAATTCAGAAATTGCCGTTTTTCATGATGTTATTATTGACACTCAAAATATCTCATTGTACTCCAACTTTTTGTATTTAGAAAGAAAAAAAAAATACTCTTATAAGGAGTGCACAATGCAGTTTAAAGTGATAATAAAAGTAATTTTTTAAATATAGAACATTATTACATGATGTTAGATGTCAAAAATTTAGGGGCCCCTTCAAATTTGGGGCCCTGTACAACTGCACCTTTCGCTCCCCCTCAACGCCCCCTTGTGATTGTGCATAATATATCGTACGATTAGAAATCATTTCAAAATTTAAATTTTAAAATTAAATATAAATAGTACTTAAAGAAAACTAATCGCAATGAATGATATCACGATCACAGGATCCTTAGGATCCTAGAAAAATGATCTGGTGAGAATCATTTTCCCGTAAACTTGCCGACAAATACATGACCAGAAACCATTATTTTTTATCCACTCTTTTACCCAATTGAGACTCTTTGATTTAAATAATCATAAGGAAAAAAAATAAAGAGATTTAATGAGTATAATACTCTTCATGATCGGGGAGACCTTAAAAGTCAGACTACCTGTGGACTTTCTGTATTTTTTTGTACAATATTTTATAATATTAACGTATAAATTAACGTTAAAACGTGGCAGAGCGTTCATAGTAAGTCTTAGCTTTGTCACCTCATATTTTTGGTACAATGTTTTATAATGTTCCGCGAGAGTTAACGCCACGTTGTGAGGTGGCAGAGAATCATGGAGAGTCCCATTTTGCGAGAGTCTCCTTAGCATTTCTCTTCATCCTCAATTTACTTTGTGTTTGTTTCATGGAACTTCATGTGTATGATTGAAACAGTTAATACTATAAAATTGCTTTATAAAGATCATTTCTACAATAAATTAATTAAAATAATATCGTTTAGTTAATCAAGGGTAGCAAATAGATAAACTGTTCATATATAATGCATTTATGAATCCTTCCATTTGTTTTTGTATAGTTTGATGAGTAAATGACTTTATATTTTATTGATCTTTTATAAAAATAATTCTTATTAAAGTGATTTATAATATTAACGGATTCGATCATTAATTTGAACTTTCGTGGATCAACTACACAGTAAATTGACCAGGAACTCTTTTGCCAACCAGTAAGGAGTCAATTTAATTTAAAACAAAAATCTTTATTTTATGTAGCATTATTTAATCCCACAGTACTTGTTGCTTCTTCATTTGAAGTTAATTAATTATGAAAAATAATGCCACACGCTTTTGTTGCCCCTTCGATAAACATAGATGTTTAGTTTTATTGATTAGGAAACTTTCGGGGTTTATTGTTTTTCATTAAGGAGTCAATTTAATTTAAAACAAAAAACTTTATTTTATGTAGTATTATTTAATCCCACAGTTGTTGCTTCTTCATTTGAAGTTAACTAATTACGAAAAATAATGTCATCCACTTTTGTTGTCTTTTTTTTTTTCTTTCTCTTTTTTGTTCAAAGATATAATTTATTGAAATCATAATTGAACAGAAACGTTTACATCCTTAGCTAAGATGTTAAACAAAAATTCAGGTCTTAGAAAGCCTCACAAAAGGAACCACCGTGGTTAGCAACATACGCCACTGCATGAGCAGCGAGATTCCCATCCCACGAGACATAACAAAACTCAATCGAGTTAAATTTGGTTGCAAAGAACTAAATATCATGAAGAATAACCTCCAAAGACGCATCCACCACGCATTCCTTGTTTATCATTTGGATTAACCGCTGAGCATCTGATTGAAACATCACCCTCTCCAGACCTTCCTCCAGACACACCGTCATCGCCGCTCAAACTGCCGTTGCCTTTGCCATGATAGCAGAGTTGAAAAACAATGCTCTGATTTTTTTTTTTTAACAAACAATATTATTTATACTAGGCTAGTCATAATAATGTGGTTCAAATTCGTTTTTGGTAAGAATCGAACTTAAGCCTCTTTCACTTACTTGTGAAGCAATACTACAAGACAATAGTACTAATAAGTGGCTGAAGTTTATTGATTTTGATTAGGAAGGTTTAAGGTTGGGAGCCCAAAGACCTTGTGCTTTCTCGATCGTGGGAAAACTCAAGAATATTTCTTCTTGTTTTTTTTTTTTTTTTTTTGGGGGGGGTGGTGGGGGAACCAAGAATATTTCTCTTTCGTTCTCCAAAGAAGTTAGCAATATCTGACCCCCTTTTTCCTTAAAAAAAAATTACAAATTGGCTTTTAGTTACACTAAAGCACAAGGATCAATGATTTAATTTTATGAATTTACAAAAAATATATTTGTGCTTAATACTTTAATAATCCTCTATGATATAGGCAATCACTTATTTGTAGATTAATTAAGATTCATGTGCTCTTGATCACGCAAACTTCTACTAATTTTGAGATTGACGATTTTGAAAATGAACATGGAAATTGTGAAATATATAGCTGATTAGTAAGGATCACCACTCATCGACATGAAGTTTAGCCTGAGCTTTGTGTACCACTTCTCCGTAAGTATAAGAGCATAAAATAATTTGATTTTTGGTGCGATGTATTGGTTTAGAAGTTAATAAAGTAAAATAATTTGCAAAATCTATTTCAATAGAGCCCGAGGTAGAACACTCAATCAGTTCGAATGGCTCCATTTAATTTGCCTTATTTATGTATTTTATTTCTAATTAAATGTTCTTAAATAACCCTAATACATAAACATATCCTCTCAAGGAGTTTTGCGCACTTCTATTCAATGAAGGTATCTCTTAAGAATACTAGAGTAAAAGAATTGACTTTCTATAATTATCTACCTCTCATGTTCATTTCTCTTATTGCACAATCAATCATGTGGGCTGAGTGAAAAAAAAAAAAAAAAACCGTACGTATGAAGTCCTCCTTGTGCATTATGCTTACAAGGGTAAACGATCACCCTTGTGGAAAACTTGAAGGTTGTTTCACATCATCACCACGGTGGTATGGTGAAAAAAAAATAAAAAAAAAATCCCTAAATAAAAGAAAAGGGGAAAACAAAAGCCAACAAAAACTATAAGAATTTGTACGGAATTGGTGGAGGCAAACGTTATTCGATCTGATGATATCTAGATACTATGTAAGATATTTACCAGAAGCGGTAAGCGGTAAATCTAGTATGTCTATTTTATTAGGTCAAGATAGACAAGAAAAGCATGTCTAAATTAAAGGAATTTAAGGTAGAAGAAGGAAGGAAGCTCTTACTAGGGTTACTATAAGAGGAAGGGGTGTGATATCTACACACCCCATTTTACTTCTCACACATTTTTTTAATTTTCGACCGTCGGATCAGATGAATTGAAGAAGATCAACGAATAGAAATTATCAAAGGGTGTGTGAGAAGTAAAATGAGGTGTGTGGATAGCACACCCCTAAGAGGAAATGTACCTACGCGTGGCATACGTGGTGGGTACGAATGATATATTGATTGATTCCCTCGTGATTTCGTCTGTCAACCATTTCCTTTCCATATCAAGAAACCTACGGCCCAGAATTGGTTGGAGTTGATTGTTAGTTGGCTTTATTATTTTAGTTAAAGACACTGACGAATGACAACTGACAACTGACAACCGATAGGAGGAGTTTTATCTTCTGCATTCATATCTTGAAAACTTCAGTGTACGTGTGTGGTTGGTTTCGCTCAAAATTGTGTGTTTCATATGATTATTTATTACGAATGACAGTTGACCAATATAACAGAATTGAAAAAGATGTATGGTGGGCGAAATAATCATTGAGATGTTTTTGTTGTTTATTATTTTGTTTTTCTTTTAATCTAAGGTTTCTTAAGACTATATAGTTATTGTAATATTCATTTATATTATGAATCTTATCAATGAAAATTATAGAAGAGTGATTGTTTATGATTATTTATGTTATGTTTCCGTCATGGGTCATTAGCCCACACTAGTAGGAAAAACAGCATGCGCGACAAAACATATTTCGTCGCAAAAGAGGTACTTGTGCAACGAAAAAGAACTATCGTCACGCAAAAAAGGCAGGAAAGGAAAAAAAATTGCGCGACGTAGAAATTAGTCGCACATGAACACTTCGCGTGACGAAAAACCATTGGCGTCGCGTAAAGTCAGTAAGAAAAACACGGGAAAATTTTTTTGGTGCGGAAAACATGAGCGATGAAGCAGGGGACCTTTGCGTGACAAAGAGTTCGTCGCGCAAGTTACTGTCAGTTTTTGGTCAAACCTTTCAGTGCATGTGAATATGAGGAATCAATACTGTATTTATTGCAGATGTTTGTGTGACAAAGACATTCGTCGCGCAAAGGCCCTAACCTTTATATAAGTATGCGCTTTTGCTCTTCTTATTCTTCACAATTCTTTTGCTTGTGCTGGGATGAATGATAAAGACCGTGATTAGAGCATGCCCACCAACCCGTATGATTTGAGGCAACATGTGGAGTTCGCGCATGCGATAGGTGTAGCCATGGAGAATAATTGTCCTACTGCGGATTGGCGCTCTTGGAAATATGTGCCCGAGAATGCAAAAGTACAGACATTGATTTCTATGGCAAACTAACAACTGTCGTGCAATTGCTTTACAAAGACTGATACTAAGTGATCATGTTTAAGTGTCAATGGTTTGATACAAACCCAAATAGGTAAGGAAGTGTTAAAATCGACCATGGCTTACTATCTGTGAACACTAACAGAACTTGGTACGACCATGGCTTACATTTTGGCAAACATGACAAAACAAATTGTGTATCTAGATGACCCTAAAGCTGGGAGAGGTTGGAAAGTTGTTCAGAAGATGGATCAGAGGAACGTGTATGCTATACCAGAATAAGACCCTATTGACAACGATGTCGACAATGTCGCTGACCAACGCTTAGAATCTTCAATGGAAAATAATGCGGAAACACTTTGAGATACAAATCTTATCTAAAAATTGTTTCAAATATGAGGAGTGGCTTCAATCGAAATACTGATTCAGTCAATTACAATTGACCTCGATAATCTTCCGCGATACGATGGTGCAGTGGGTCTAAACGACGACGGTGACGTACCTATCGAGGAAGACGACTGGAAAACACAGCCCCATCGTAGGTTCAGCCCCTCCGCTCCCTGTCTGTTCTACGATGAACTGATCTGCTGCACATCAGAAGGTTAGGTGGAGGGAACGAGGGTGGATTCGACGGATGAGGGAGGTTGGAGGAGAAGGCTGCAATGGGGAAGAGAATGAATACCATGATTATGAAGCTTGGATTTTGATGATTTCAAAAATTGATCTTTGGCTGTTTTGATTAATAATCTTTACAGTTAATGATTTTGAAAAAAAATAAATGGGGAAGAGAACAACTGGATGTGAGTCTCCAAAGAAGAGAGGACTAGAAGCGGTCTCCGGAGAAGAGAGGGATTCAAGGTGAGGTCGCCCGGAGAAGAGAGGGACTGGAGGTGGGTCTCCGGAGAAAAGCGGAGTGTGTTTGGTCACATGTTTAAAAGAAGAGTCGCGTGTTTGGTTACAAGAATAGCAGAGCGCTTGGAGAAACTTTAAAGGACAGGTGTTGTAAAATGGTTCCTCCACATAAGAAGTCAGTGAAATTAGGTACTCACTGTTGAGTACCCAAGTATTATCCTTGGGAAAATATTAAATAGACATGTGTTATAATGTTATTAGGCCACCTGTTATATTGTCATTTTTTTTAATCTTCTGACCTCACCTTTTTTTGTGGTTTGTTAACCAATTTCTCTCTTTTTTATTATTATTACATTATTTATAAATATTGTCTTAATTTTTTAAAAATAATGTAAATATTGTTTAATGCTTATTTTACGATAAAAGATTTTTAAAAAAAATTCATCTAGACTCCTACCTAAATCTTGCCTAGGCGCCTAGCTGCTAGGCTCCAGTCCGCTGCCTGACTAGCGCCTAACGGTTTTTAGAATCTAATCCTAACCAATTTAAGTTCTTAAATGACTTTGATATTACCACTTATAACTGCTTTGGTGAAGAGACTGTTTTCTGTTATGAATATTGACTAAAAACTTTGCACTCTCCAATGTGAAAGCAACCGCTTCGATTGAACCTTACACTCTTTTGAATTTCGCCCCTCCCCTCGGCAAATCCTGACTTCGCCACTGTCTCTCACTAAATCTCTATCATCCTCCCTCTCGGCCTCTCACCCTCTCACCCTCTCGCCCCCTAGCACTCTCTCTTCCTCCTCCGACACACCCTCATCGCCACACACCCATCTCCGGTGCTCCACAGTCCCATACCCATGCCCACAATCCGGTCCATCCATCTTCGCTGCTAAGAAGGTAAAGATTTCAAAATTTTTTAATTTATTTCGATTTTCATTTGGGGAATATGGGGTTCCAGTTTATATAGCATTAGGTTAGAGAATTAAGGGATCAATTTTAGGGGGATTTGGGTTTAGGTGTTGGGGGTTGGATTTTTGGGGATTAGGGTTTACAATTTTTCAAATTTTAGGGGATTGGGTGGTGCTAACAATCCCACCCAATCCGTATAATTTTGTTACATGGGCGAAGTTACTTACTGCATAATTTTGTTACTTAATTTATGAACTGTGCGTTGAGAATTTAGGGATTAATTAGTTGATTTTTATTGTTGGATTTATTACGGTTAACAATGCTGACATGTTGTGTTCCTTTATCAAACTAATCTTGCTGGACTTTGCTAGTTAATTAAGGTTTTTTTTTTTTGCCGAATTGAGTTTGATTCCAAAACAAAACCATGCTTTTTCGAATTCCCATTTGCATATAGGTAAGTGGGGAAATGCATATGGAGTCGTTTTCTTTTTGTTTCATGCATATAGGTGAAGATACTTTTATGGTTTAATTGTCAATTTTATGCTTGATTTCAGATACTAGGGTTTACTTTTGGTGTTTCTTAGCCAATTAAGGAATTTATATTAGTTGAATTCAGTTCCTTACTATATGTTTGGACTAGAGGAAAGTGAGACTGACCCACCATCTAAGAATTTAGCTTTTACTTCAGTTTGGAGATCCTATTAGAGCTCAATCTGTATTATTTGAAACTACTATGATATACCAGTATCATTAGCTACAAGGATCCTCAGAAACGTTGATAATAAATAATGTAGAGGCAAATGTTACAAGCATTTAGGATGATCATTACATGTGTATATTTAAACTTAAGGGGTCGAATGGCAGACAACGCTATCATAATTTTGTGGTTGCCAATATTTCCCCTCCTTTTAGGCTTCTCGGACTCAGAGAGACAATGGAGCCTTTGGCTCTAATCATACACAAACATATAACCTTTAGGCAATAAATAATATAGATAGCATTACCATTAGGCAGTAAATAATATTGTTTGGATGTTTTCTTGAACATTGATCTCTATTAAGTGAAATGATAGTGTGACTTTCTCAAAAGTTAGAATTTTCATCTGACTTCTCATGACACAATAATATAAATTTAGCATTAAACTATAATAAAAAAAAAATTCTTTTCAAAAGGTCCTTAGCATTCCTCTTTTTCTGAAAGTGCAGTTTCTCCACATATGAGAAACAGAGACATAGTTTCTTTTCTTTTTTTTTTTAATCTCAATTGAAAGGAGGGGGAAAACTAGTGAAGGATATGTTTGTGTTTATGTTTTGAGGCCTACATAAGGCACCTGCTGTCCAAGCCAATTGGCTCTAAGTACCATATCTATTTTTGTTTTCTTTTTGTTTAATTGAATGGGGAAATGCATATAGGTAAGTGGACTAGTTTTCTCCTTTAATGAAATGCATATGGGTCAAGATACTTTTATGGTTTAATTGTCGCTTTTATGCTTGATTTCAGATTTAGGGATTAATTTAGTTCATGTTTAACGGTATATATATGGTTCAAATGCATGATTTAGTTATGCGTGGGGTTGGTGTGAGTGCTATGCCACATAATTAGGCATGTGATGGGATTTATGTATACTTAATGCTTTTTTTTTTTTTACAATTGTGTAGATGTCAAACCTTATTAGAAGTTGTAAGGCAGTGACGATTGCACCCTGTTCAATTCCCCCGCCTCCTACATCAGTTGCCACTGCACCAGCAAAAATGGACCATAGGCTAGTTGATTCGGTTGGTCCCCAGGTCAGCCTCATTAGTGGCGCTACCTGTTAGTGCCAGGTGTGGTCACCACCGCCTTTGCATGCCCGACACGACATCGGCATCCACTAATGATGCCTCAGGGTCACAACAAGGTAAAGTTAAATAACGCCCTGCACGTGGATAATTGTTTTTTTTCTATAGTGCCTTGCTAATTTCTCCATATAGATTGTTCTACGTGATATTGGATTGCCTAATGATGCTAGGAAGGTGGTCATTAGTTCTTTGTAGAGAACAACATGTCTCTTAAAATGTTTGTTCAATTTTTATGCTTAATTATGAGTTTTACTAGTTTAATTTTGTTCAAAATTTGAGCTGGAGCTGCTTTAAGTTTGATCTTTAGTTAGTTAGTTAATTAGGTAAGTAGAAGGAACATGTGTATAATTTAGTTTTCTCTGCATGTCCTTTATATAAAGGATTCTCATCTAAATGATCATGGTAGGCGTTAGGCAGTTAGTCTTCAAGTGTTGAAGTAATTCATAATAGAATTTCAATTTGCTGCTTAAATTCTCAAGTTCTACTATGTAATATTTCACTTGAAATCCACTACTGAAGCATTCAACTATTGTTATTGTTGTTGGATATCATATATTATTCATTACAATGTCTAGGGTTTGGGAATTGTTATAACTTTAAGGTGAAAGCCAACAAGATCAATCGGGGGAAGAAAACTCTTCTCCACCATTCAGGTTCGAAGCCCTTCTCATATAGGATGGAAGCGCGGCAGCATGTAATAATAAAGCTTTTCGTATTCAATTTTTAATATGTCAGTAATATTAATTTTTTTTTGTACTAACATTTTTCTTATTTTGTTCTATTCAAGGGGATTCAAAATTCTGGGAGATCAATGTCTTTGGAGACGTTTATGTTCGACCTGGGGATGAGTTGGCCAAGTCCCTTCATGTAAGTATTATTCAATTGTAATTACTATCTTACACATTCAAGTATCATGGTTATTATTTGAATGTTATTATTAATATTTCATGTTTTATTACACAAACGGCAATGATTTAGAATAGGCAGTTGGTTCTTTAGGAGGCCGGCTTCCAGCTTCCTCCCGAGACTCCACTCAAGTATATGGATCCCCCCGAGGATGCGGGGTTTTAGATCGTTACAATCGGGGTTCTTTATTACATTTTAATTGCAATTTAATTTTATTATTTTATTACAAAATTAAAAACAGAAAAAAAAAATGAATTTAAAAAAAAAAAAATTTCTTTTTGCGTGACGAATATATTCGTCTCACTAACAAGGTTTCGTCTTGCAAGAACAACATATCGTCTCATGTATGTATCCGGCATTTTGTGCGACAAATACATTTGTTCCTAAAAATTTTGTGCAACGAAGGCCAAACCGTTGCGTAGTGTTCTTGCGACCAATGCTATTGTTTGTCGCGCAAAGTCTTTCTTCACGATCTTTGCGTGACGAATTTCGCGCAGACGTTTGTGCGACGGAAATACACCTTGCGCGATCAACTTATGTTTGTCGCGCTAAGGGTTAAACGTAGTAGTGCCATTTCATAAAGGATAGTGTTATTCACATTCATTTTAATCTTTTATACATTCTTATTAAATTTTTATCATTGATATTCTTGAATTCAATCAATCTAATGATTAAAACTTGAAAAAAGTGTGAAAAGTAAATGAATGTGTGAATATAACACTATCACACAAGTCACATGCAACCTGTTCAACGACTTGCGCCAGTTACGAGGACTTTCGTGAAATACATGCATGTTAATCGTCCATGTATAATGAGGTTATTATTGAATAAGGGCACTCTAATTAAAAGTTATCTTTTGATTGAGTTATCTTTAGTGAAAGTTGTATGGACGGAGCATGTCAATTTCTAAGATGTAGACATTACGATCAAGTCTCAAGTATCCGATGCATGTAAATGAAATTTAAATCTTCTGCATTCATTTTGTGTGGTCTCTCTGAAGTTTATATCATAGGTTGACACGTGTTATGTTTATGACAACAGGGTTATACGGAGGGTTATGTTAACGAACACGTGTTAATCAATGATGAGGTCACACAAAAAATGAGTGTAGAAAATTTGAACTCTATAAATGATGGTTAGGAAGATAGGTAAAAGATTTATCTTGAAGAACTTATATATTGACAATTATTATCATATGTGGTGACAAGTTTCTTAATATGGAACCTAAAAAAATGATAAATTATTATAATATAAAGTTTATTATGGTATATAAATGATCCAAATGGGAAATAAAAAATTATTACAATGTAATGTATATGAACGTAATCCATGTATGTAGGTACTTACCTTGAAATTACTTGGTCTTCTAGTTCTTAACGTCCAATTATCTCGAAATTACTTGATCTTTTAGTTCTTAACGTCATTTAAAAGTTGCTACTCAATACTACGGTATGTTGGTATTCCTCTTTAATTGAAAGTGAGAAGGCTTTCGAATCATGTGGATATCGAATTCGATACCAAATTAGGTTGCCCATTGTGTAGCTTAGCTAAACTTCCCTTCCCCTTTGTGTAAAAATATTGACGTATTAAAAAAAAAAAAAACCACGTCCATTTAAAAGTTTCTCAAAAAGAATAATTTTTCTTAATCCCCATGGTATTATTTTTGGATGGAGCTATCTACACACCTCATTTTACCTTACAAACACTCTTTCCAATTTTCAACCGTCAAAACAAATGAATTAAAAAAGATCAAATGACAGATATTAACACAAGCTTCTTATTCTTCTTTTATTAATGGGACACCAAGAGGATATCTCCATTTGTCGCGAGGTCAGATTTTTCAAATAACGGGGTCATGATTTCAACCATAAAAACTTGTTTGGATCCTTCGATGAGCACCTATAGGAAAATTTTGAGTTTTGCCAACCTATGCGGAAGGCTTATGCCAACAACTACTATGATATGTAGAGGCCTTTCAAGGGTGGCTACAAGAAACTGTTGAGTAATGATGAAGATTGCCAAGGCTTGTCAACTTAGGCATTTCTTCGAGCATTTGTTGCACTCAATAAAGTTGTGCACGATACAGAGAAAAGGAAGATGATATAATGAAAGAAAGAAATAGAAGATGTAGGAGGATGAGGAGGTTCTAATTTAGTTTGTCATAACTATTTATAGAGTCAAATACACACATACAAATATACATGAAGTTTATGAAGTTATGGGATCATGAATAATCAATGACCGATGTTAGCTTGCCATTGATAACTACCGACTTCATTGTGGAAAATCACCAGTCTTAATAGTAGAATAATATTATGAAAGTAAACTTCAAAACTTGTTGATACACAAAATCAGTGAGACTTTGGAACAACGTAAAGTGTCAATTTTGTGACCTTCACATGGTTGCTCCGGTCTCCTAGTGATGATGATATGTAAAGAGATAGAGATAGGGAAGCAAACACTTGATGGACGTGGTTCACCCTAAGTTTGGCTACATCCACGGGGTAGAGAAATTCTCATTAATAGTGAAGGGGTTACACAATACTTAGGTTCAAGCATAATCATCATTAGTGGGTTCTAATGATGAGTTTAAATACAATAATGGCATTAGTCCTTAATTGTAGGAGAATGATCTTCTTTTATAGTTGAGGAAAGTCTCCGGCTTTCGTCTGCGGTTGATGTGGGACTCTAGGAGCTTTATTCTGACGTTGACACGTGTCATATTGTGATTGGCCTCCTGGGTGGAGGGAAACTCTTGTGCTTCGATAGGTGTGCCTCAACATGAACCCCTAAGTGGGTCCTTGAATGTATGAAGTTGACCGGTGCTTGGTAGTTTCGGGATTGATGAAATATGGTACAAACAAAACTAATCATTATTAGGCATACAAAGAAGTTAAAATATTCAAGCTTTATATTTTCTCAATGGCCTTTCGTAATGTGAAAATCTGGTTCCAGCGTTATTTTATGACTTCTGTATGATTGACCCCCCCCCCCTCCGGCCCCCCAAAAAAATAGATAAAAGAAATGTATGGCAACTACTTTTATTTTTAAATTAAAAAAATTGAAAACTAGTACTTGAATTTTCAAAATTTGCCTTTTTTTGTTTGTTTCAGTTTTTATTTTTTGTTAAATTGAAATAAGTTATCAAACAAGATTTCAGTTTTAGTTTTCAAAAAGATGAAAATAAAAATTGAATACTGAAAACAAAAAAATTATCAAACAACCCTTAGTTTTTTAAGAATATATTGTAAATACTAAATAAATATTCATGAAATGTTTAGACAATTATATTATCATTACTTCTTGTTGAGGCTAAATTAAACACGACCTACGTCCTCAAATTTGTGAAGGAAGACTTAACCCTAACAAGCAAATAGCAAAAATCATTTTTAAAGACATTCGATTAGGGAAATGATAAGCATGTACCTTTTTTTTTTTCTTCTACACACCTTTCTTTAGTCTTGTTCCTCATTCCTGTTTAATTTATTTAATCTCATGTTGAAAAATATAAAAAAAATGTGTAAAATGTTAAAAAATGTGTTAAACTATAAAACAAATTTGTTAATATTTAACAACAATAATTATTAATGATCTAAAGTCATATACAACTTGAGAAATGATTTAGAATAATAGTAGACTTGGAAGTTTCTGACACGACATGAAAATAACGGATTTCGGGTTAACACGATAGCTAATCCGATCATTATCGGGTGAAAAACCCCGTTAATAATAGGTTCTTAACGGGTATACACGCAAGTAACATGTGAGTAACCCGTTTCGACCCGTTAAGAAAAAAATTATTTTGATAATTTTAAAGCTTAATTACTAAAAGATTTATTATAAAATACAAAAGCCATATTAATTTATACAATATATTCTATATTAAATACATAGTTTTGTATTATTATTCTATATGAGTTAAAAAAAAAGTGTTTTAGTCATTATTCATTTTTATTATGAGAGTTCCTTATTATCATTACAAGGATAAATTTTACTTAACATGTTGTTTCCCATGGTGATTGAGGAAAATTGAAGGGTTTGATTGGAAGAAAATGTGCAAGGTTCCAATGTTCTAATGTTCCAATGTCTTTAATTTTGCAAATCTTTTGAACATTTGATATTTTGTAATGTTCTAATGTTTTTTTTAAATTTTTTATTACGCTCTTATTTTGGGTATGTAAATATATACTTAAAAGAAAAATGCGTTTTTATGTTTTGGATGTGACAATATGGTATGTATATACTTATTTAGTATTATGTTTTTTCATTTGATTATTTATTGGTTTAAAATATATTTTCCTTAATGGGTAACGAGTCGGGTCATATTACCTGTTAATATTATCGGGTCGATTTCGGGTTGGGTCATTTTACTCGTTTATTTTAACGGGTGTTACACGATACGGCCCGTTAAGATATCGGGTATGACATGTGTTTATACCATATTTAGGGCCTCATATTTAGATCTCGTATAAATACTTGGGGGACTTAAATGTAATTATGTAATAAAGGAATGGGCAAATATGTAATAAGTGAGGAGTCCTTATTCTATAAAAGGACCCCTCACCTTCACAATTAGGGGAGGCCAATCCTTAGGCCATATCCTCACCCTCTCAGAGCTTTCATCCTCACAGAGAAGCTCTCTCTCTCCCTTTTCAACTCTTACAGAGAAATACAATCAGTATGGACTTAGCCCAAACCTTGGGGTGAGATCTTGTGTTATTTACATTTCTTGCAGATTCACGGTCGGATTTACGTTGTTCCAAGACATCCGGTTTTGTGCATCAACATTTGGCGCCGTCTATGGGAAACGACACGAAAATCTATGTCGGTTCTTTTTCAATTTTTCACCTCCACCGTGAATCTGCAAAAACCCAAAAACCTCACTCTTTAGGCTTCTCCAGAAAAACTTTCGCAGACCTTCAACCACATCTTTCTCTTCTTCCAGTCAGTCAACACGGAAACCAAAGATTTCAGCTGCAAATTCACCTGCTTTTGCAGAAAACCATAAACAACTCACATATCTGACTATGGTTTCCCATCCACGACGTCCATTCATTTTCTTGATTTCGGACTCTAAACCTCTCCTAAATTACCATTCAATGCCACTCATCCTCATCCCCCTTACTCTCTCTCCATTTCCACTGTGAAATCTCTGACCTTCCGACCTTTCTCACTGCAACTCCCGCTCGCCTCTGTAGTTTTTCGAGCTCAGTTTCGCAATAATGGCGGTTCCTTCGAGCTCAATCTCTTTTCTCGTCTAGTTTCCACTACACTCAAGAGCTTCGTTCCTCAACAATGGCGGTTCCGGTTCCTTACAGCTGGGGACTCTCTAACATTTCATATTTCTCAGCGTTCTCACACTCATACGAGCTCTGGAGGCGATTGGAAGAACACGAGGCCGACATGCTGACGCAGCCTTTGAATTTATGCATCGATTGGCCTCGGTTTCAGATCTAACCGCCGTTGATCTTCATTTTGGCTACGACTACGAGGTGTTTTCTTTGAGAATGGTTGCTTGAACGGGTGGTTGGAAATCAAGTTTTAGTTTTTATAAAATTATCGGTGGACTTTGCGTTTATAGCGATGAATTGGAGTTTTAGGGCTTAGGACTCGCAAATGCAAGCAATGATTAAGCAGAGGCAGCTGCTTAGAGCCTCGGTGAGGAAGGAGAAGAGCTCGCTTTATTCCTAGAGATGAAGACGCGCGAGAAGGAACGGAACGATCTTCTTCTCAATAGCTCCGAATAGTTCGATTCACCATTAGAGGCAAAACCCGGAACTTCTCCCATTTTCAGTATTTCCTCATCAACGCTGGCACCTCCACGCAAGACTAGCGCTAATGATTTCCTCAATTCTGAGAATGACAAGAACGATTATGATTGGTTTGATGTTTCCTGTTTGGAAACTCATGCTCTGCGGATTTTGAAGATGTGAGAGCTTGGAGGTGTTTGCTAAGCTGAGAATGGTAGCATTCAAGATGTAGCAGAAGTTGAAAGGGAAAGACAGGCTATAGAAAGCGATCCTTCAAACCAGCCAGCCAGCAGAGATCAACACAACTAACCTCAGATGGGTTCTTCCATCAATCTCTTGGCAATTGCTCAACTCTTTCCGTCAAGCACTCACCAGTGATCTGATGGGAGTCTTATTCAACAATTGGGAAGCCTGCATAAAGCGATCCTTCGAACTAGACAACCAGCGGAGCTGAACACAATCATGATGTTAAAAATCGATCATTCAATCATGATGTTAGAAAAAGAAAAAGGAGGATGGGCTAAATGTGGGATGTACTAGTTGTTGAGAGAATATTTTAGAAAAAGAAAAAAAAAAGAAATGAGTAGAAAGGAGAAGTGATAGGAATAAAAGGAGAAAGCCATGTGCTTGCGGTTTCATGCATGTGAAATCATTTTCTAAGAAAGCAAAAGGAGAAGCCATGTGCTCGTGGTTTCATGCATGGGAAATCATTTTCTTATTTATGAGAAAGCAAAAGAGAAAGCAAAAGTAAGGAATAAACACCCTACCAGACTGATGTGATTTACTTTTCTTGGCAGATGTATGATGTGATTTATTTTTCTTATCTTTCGGAGACATCTGTATAAACCCCATCAAAGGGTAATATAAAAAAATAAAATTAAATTAAAAAAAAGGGCAAAGCCCAAAGCAAATGGGCTGGCATGTTGTGGAGGGCGAAGGCCCATAAGCCCGAAATAGCACCAACCAGGTCATCAAAAGTACGTCCATTACTCCACAATTATTCGGCAACTCGCCGCTATTACCACTAACCAGGTGATCAAAAGTACGCCCAGTACTCCAAAATTATTCGGCAACCTGCCACTATTACCACCAACCAGGTGATGAAATGTATAACCCGTACTCTAATATCATTTGGCAACTAGCCATTCATGCCAACAACCAGGTGAGGAAATGTACAACCCGTACTCTAAATATCATTTGGCAACTAGCCATTCATGCCACCAACCAGGTGATGAAATGTTCAACCCGTACTCTCTTTCATGCCACCAACCAAGTGACCAAAAGTACGCCCAGTACTCCAAATTATACATGAGCATTACTCATGTCATTCATACATAAACATTCATGAGCATCACTCATGACAATCATATATAAACATTCATGACCATCATTCATGTCAACATTCATGAGCATCACTCATGACAACATTCATGAGCATCACTCATGACAACATCTATGACCATCACTCATGTCAATCAACATAAACATTCATGAGCATCACTCATGTCAATCAGCTTCAAAAGCTTCATTTACAGAGCTCTAGCTTCAAAAGCTCCAACTTCGAAAGCTTCATTTACAGAGCTCTAGCTTCAAAAGCTTCACTTACAAAAGCTTCACCTACAAAGCTTCAGTGCAGGGTATACAAATACCGCTTTCGAACAACTGCCACTTCGACCTATACATGGATTCAATTTGAAGTCTCTAGCCAACAGATTCTATTAACCGAAGACTTTGGGGACTACATTATGTACCATATATTGGGCCTCAACTAGGCCTCATGAAAATACTTGGGGGACTTAGCCCATTATCTATGTACTGAGGAGCAAACTCTTATTCTATAAAAAGGACTCTCTCACTTTCATTAGAGAGCACTCATGAAAAATACTTGGGGACTTAACCCATCACTTATGTATTGAGAAGCGAGCCCTTATTTTATAAAAGGGACCCCCTCACCTTCGTTAGAGAGCACCGCCGCCAGCTGAGCAACCGCTTCGCCACGAGCATCACTCCTAACCCATTATTCATGTACTGAGGAGCGAGCCATTATTTTATAAAAGGGACTCCCTCACCTTCATTAGAGAGCATGGCCGCCAGCTGACCAACCGCCTCGCTGCGAGCATCACTCCTAACCCATCATTTATGTATTGAGGAACGAGTCCTTATTCTATAAAAGGGACTCCCTCACCATCATTATAGAGCATCAACTCTAGCCCATCATCTATGTATTGAGGAGTGAGCCCTTATTCTATAAAAGGGACTTCCTCACCTTCAACGCCACAAGCCTAGCCACCCAAGGCAACATAAGCCATGAGCCGAGCAGCCTCGCAGTATGTGCTACTTCTAGTTGAGCATCATTTCAGATTGAGCACCGCCTCATATCAAGCATCTGTTCAAGACAACATCTAGTTACTTCGGCCCACATATGGATTGAATTTCAAGTCTCCAGCCAAAAGATTTTCTTGACTGAAGACTTGGAGGACTACTGTTTATACCATATTTAGGGTCTCGTATTTAGACCTCGTATAAATACTCGGAGGACTTAAATGTAATTATGTAATAAATGAAGGGAAAATATGTAATAAGTGAGGAGTCCTTATTCTATAAAAGGATCCCTCACCCTCACAATTGGGGAAGGCCAATCCTTAGGCCATATCCTCACCCTCTCAGAGCTCTCATGCTTACAGAGAAGCTCTCTCTCTCTCTCTCCCTCTTCAACTCTTATAGAGAAATACAATCAGTGTGGACGTAGCCCAAACCTTGGGATGAACCACGATACATCTTGTGTTATTTACATTTCTTGCAGATTCACGGTCAGATTTACGTTGTTCCAAGACCTCCAGTTTTGTGCATCAACAACATGAAAACGACACGAACATGAAAAACACGACACACAAATGCCAAGTCTAAATAATATGTTGCGTAAAGGTTTTGTAGGATTTATTGAGGATTGAACTTTACTTTTTGTTAGACTTTTTAGTTTTTAGTACGAGTTTTATGACAATAATAAAATTTAGGCTTTTAGTCTTCTTAAAATTGATATAAATTTTCACTATGGTCTTTGAGATTTAAAATCGATATTATTGATCTATGAGTTTGTCCATCATTAATCATTTTAGTCATTCAATGAAAATTTCTGTTAAATAAGGATAAAATGACCAAAATATTCTTAATTTTTTGTCACATCATTTTGGCTCATTGTTTATTAAACTGAGGGTATTTTTGTCATTTTGGTTCTTATTTAACAAAGTTTTTTTTACGGGATAACCAAAATGATGGACTGTGAACAAACTAAATAACCACTTTTATTGATTCAAATATTAAGGATCAAAGTGAGGAGTTAAGCCAATCTTAGAGATGATTGACTTAAATGGCTAAAATTTATGTATTTTGAGAATTTAATATAAAAAAGGGGCTTTTAGAAAATATATAAAAAAAAAAAAAAAACCTTTTACTACTATTTCGTTTTCTTGATCGACTATTTTTTTATTTGCCAAATTTTCTTGACCGACTTATCCTTTCAACTTTTTTTTCCTTATTTTTTTCCTCCCTTAAAGTCTGAACAAGTTATGTTTGCATCATGATGAGTGCACCTTCTTGATATTTTTCTCGTTTAACTTGAAAGAATCAAACCATGACCTTACTCTAGTATCAAACCTTACTGAAATTGACAAGAACATCTATTGCATGATACTTGTGCGGCCGTAAAAATATAATGTTAATGAACTCATGAAGTATACTCCATTTGACCAGGTACTAAATGCACATTGGTCTATGCATTATGCTGTAAATAAAACATGACTAGAGATATAAACCAACATTGTTTTGGGATATAAAACAAAAGCCAACCGCTTTCTTGTCATGTTTTCTTGGTTGATAATTGTGAGGAGGGGGTGGAGCTACCTTAGCTAGTTAGGATATTACCAAACCCAACCGTTGGATTTATTGAACCTCTCTCTTTACATGGGACCATCATATAAAAACAAATAAATAATACAAGAAGGTGGTCCTTCAAATAAAGGATACACATATAGTATTTCATTATTTTTGGCATCAAACTCTGATACCTCCTCCATCTTTGGGGTATACCTTTCTTACAACGTAATCTAATAATTTTACTAATTTTGGACTCGTTTTTTTTTTTTTTTTTTACTTCTTTTTATATTTTGCACATCATAGATATTTTTGGCTGCTAATTTTGTTTTGTTTGACTGCTTAATGACACAATGTTCTAAGTTCAAGCATTTCTTTGATTTTCTTAATCTATAATTTTACTGGGGCTTTGTCGTAGTGCGCCAAGTCGGACGAATAAATTATTATTCTTGTTTTGGAATTGTATTATATTTGAATTAAAATAAATTAAGGTTAATAATGGAAATTAAGTAGCTGTTATTTCATCTTCTACTCTGTTTATATTGGACACAAAAGTCCCATAATTCCAATAAACTTTTTGGTGCGTGACGATGAAGGCGGTGAGCGAAAACGACATGACAGGACCATTTGCAATACAAATTTTTTTAATGTTGTTCCAAATTTTATACGAGGCAGTGAGATGGATGGATTTCCAATTTAAGCACTAATAAGTCAATTTGATATTCCTGTCCTGTGCGTATGCCCCTTTTGGGAAAGAAGAAAAAACAACCACCAATCTTTATTTCCCCAATCGGCTGTCTGGCGTGGCGTATGTTTAATGATTGTGTGGTGCTTATCTCTCTTGATATTTCAAAGATGCGGATATGCGGCTCACTACTAAGTAGTAACGATGTAAATAAATTCGTTAACTTATATGTTTTATCAAATACACAATATAATGTGTGTAGAATTTTGTCACAAAATATCCTGTACAATTAATAGAATCATTTATTATGTTTTGTAGTTTATTTTTATTGTTTTGTCGATTTTCGTGAGAAGATTTTACATTGTTGTATACACAGTACAGTATGGTTATATTGGAGCTCGCTTGAAAATTTTGCAAGTTACTTTTAAAAGAATCGATTCTCCAAAAAATATCATATGTTCATATGCACGAAGTGAAATATAGGATTATATACCGTAGTGTTGTCTAGCTAAATGTGGGTAGCTAAACAGATGTTTATATTGCCCGATTGTGAGTTCAAATTGTACACTCATGAGAAATAAGTTCGATCGATAATTCAAATTTGTAGTCCAGGAATAAAAACATCTTATATTGTTGCCATAATTCGTTCTGTCCAAACTCAGTGCTTATCTTTTATATATATATATATAGAAATGGAACAATAATCGCAACAGACGTTCTTATCTGATGGAGAAGCCGTACCTTTTTGGGACACGACTTGGACCATTCCTCCTTACTGCAAAGGTCATATGTTTTGTGGCCTTGTTAGAAGATAGTTGCAAGTGTGAAGAAACAACCAATATTAGAGGGGATTCTGGATAGCTAACCAGGAACCGAGACAGCAGTGCACGAGAAAGGTGGTCGTGTGATGGTCTGCAAACACGCGTTGTTGGATCGTTAATTAGATCGATCTTACATTTAGTTTAGAACCTTATGGGTCTCCCTGCGTGTACGTTTGTTAATATGAAGTAAAAGATCTGATGCAACCTCTGCTTGGGCTTTTTTGTGTACCTTGTATGTGCCAACGCTGAATTAAGAACTGCATAGACAGAAATGATTAAATGGAATTTTACCAATATCACTTTTAGTAGGACTTATTAATTTTATTTGTTATATGCAAATGATGTTCTACTTTAAACTACTCTAAACTTCTAGTATCGTGCCATGTTGATACATCAATGGTGATTAATGTTTGAGGTATTATACTCACTGTCGTACATTCCAAACTAAACAACCCAATTGAAACTATCCCAAACCGAATTGAAGCTGTCTCAAGTTGTACCGTTTAGATTTCATCTCAAAATCTTTGGTTTTGAAATAACCGAATTGAACCCAGTAAATGTTTTTAGTTCGATGAATCGTGCTCACTCCTAATTAACTAATTCTTAGCCGTGTGCCCAACCCTAAAACATATGAGAAAGTGACTACATGTTGCGTGAATAGTCGTGTGGGTATGCGTTTGAGGCATGTGTCATTTTCATGTTTTTAGCTGATCACTTTCTATCAGGTCAATTTGGTCACTTTCCACCTGCATAACCAAATATGGCTTAACAAATTACTATTGATTGCCCATGTTGCATTCTTTGTCATTGTTCTTCCACTCCAATTCACTGTTAAATTGGATGCATATTAGTTTTTTATTTTTATTTTTTTTTATCATATTTCGCAACGATATGCTATTCTAAGAAGTGGTGAGAGGTTTGTGCAAAAGTAAAACAATAGGCCGTAATAATGAGTATTTAATTCATCATCTAAGTAACTCAAATCTAAAATCTCATATTTACTAAAAAAGAAAAATATCATTAAACTATAATACTAGTAGACTAATAGTCGCGTTTACGTTAGTTGCATATATTGCACTCCTCAGCATGGTAATGGTCCACTCCAATACTTTTATGATTATTAATAATTATTCTTTGCTTCTTTTATTGGGTCTTAACTCTTTACTTTGCAATTCCCCGAACCCTTTAATTGTAATTTCTTATCCAGTTGGCCTTGGAACAACACTATAAGGAAGCATGTGAAAAAACCTTGCACTTCTTTCCTTAATAAGTGGAAATTTGACTCCTAATGAAATAGATTGTTGAACCTAATTTTAAAACTGTAGTTAACTTTTTTGGAGGGGTTTTCAAGAGGTTGGTTGTACTACTTTTCTATAATTTATGCATTCGTAGAAAACTTTAAATGTTTGTAAAACAAGAGAGTTATTTGTTAGTGAGATGTTATAGGTTTGAACTTTGTAATTAGTGAGTTCAACATCAATTTTTTTTTCTCATCTCTATAGTTTAAGCATGGTCTAAAATATCCATAATATCTCAATATTTCCATTGAAATTTCCGTGTTTTTGGACTACCGATATTTCCGATATCATCGATATTTTAGACCTTGCTAAGTCACTCATGTATCTTACCATGCAATATATAAAGTGTAAAATATTGTACTAATTCATTATATATAAATGATTATGGTGTGTTTAAACCTCTTTCATTAATTACTACATATTTTCTACACTCACAATGTTTGCCAACTCGCTATATAATCAATTTAAATCAGTTATATCTATCATGCAATGCATTTCCTTCCAATTTGTATGATAAACTAATAGATAATTGACTAAATAAACATCCTGCAAAGTTTCAATAAAAATTTCCAAGTTTTTATTACAATTTCCGTGGTTTTTATTCAATTTTTATCGATATTGATAATATCTCGATATTTCCATCGAAATTTCTGTATTTTTAGACTACCGATATTTTCGATATCATCGATATTTTATACCTTGAGTGTAAGTATATTGTTGTGTTAAAAAAAAATCACATATAACTTAATATATTTTATAGTTTTGTAACTCAAATAATTAACTATGTACACTCTTATATTCGAAAGTTATGCGTTAGATTTCTTCCTTCAACATCGATCATATCAAACAAAACAATGGAGTGTCACTTTAAGATCGTGGACAATAAGGGCAATAGCCTTGCAAGTTGGAGATGCATTCAAGAATGAAGAGGCTAGAATCAAATTTTATTTCACTGTGTGGAATTTTTGGTTCTCAAAATCTTGTGCCCTATCTTATTTCCAAAAACAATAATCTACCAAAGTTATACGTTATTATAAATTTGACAGCCAAGCAATGCGTGCAACAAATGGAACATGAGTTGAATATCAGAGTGCACAACGAACAAGACTAACAAATGATAAGAATATTATTAAAAGAACGAGAATGCCGAAACGGCAACAAAACCCTAAAGGCTACATTGTGAATAGCTTGACTTCTCTAATGAATAACAAAGCACCCTATTTATAATAAACTAACCCTAATCTCTAACAAAACCTAATTCTAACGGGCTAAGCCCATAAAACCAAACATTCAAATAAACCAAAATACTAATATTTTCCAACACCCCCCGTCAAACTCATGGCGGTACACGACATGAGTTTGCCAACAAGCAGATGTGGATGCAAGCCTTCAAATTTTGGTGCCGATGCTGATGCCAATGCCAATTGCGAATTTCCAAACAAACTTGAACAAACTGATACGCAGCAGACAAACGGATGAACAAATTGATACCCATCTACGAAGAATCGAATCTGCTCTGATACCAAGTTGAATATCAAAGTGCACAACGAACAAGACTAACACATAATAAGAATATTATTAAAAGAACGAGAATGCTGAAATGGCTACAAAACCCTAAAGGCTACATTGTGAATAGCTTGACTTCTCTAATGAATAACAAAGCACCCTATTTATAATAAACTAACCCTAATCTCTAACAAAACCTAATTCTAACGGGCTAAGCCCATAAAACCAAACATTCAAATAAACCAAAATACTAATATTTTCCAACAACATGTGGTTCCCACTTACCTTTTGGTGCAAAATGTGACACATCAGCCTATGAAGCCACTTAACCAGGAATTGGATCCTCTTCGAGGCAAACCCTCGGGATCCTCCTAACCCACTAACATGGGCTGTTGGATTTTGATCCAATGGCATCAAATCTAAAATATTTGAGATCTCTAATTGAGTTCAAAGAAAGACGAACACTTTGTTCAAAAAAAAAAAAAAGAAGTTTCATTGTGATAATTAAATAGGCAAATATTTTTGGATTGAGTTGAATTTTTGCAAGGATGTCTAGACTTACAAAATAGATTGTTCGAATTATTGAAATTCAATGTAGAATGAGTCTCATAATTAATCTCCATTTTTGATAAAAATGGAGATCTCTTTCCTTAAACCGATGTATGTGTGTGTTGTGTGTGTTGTGTGTGTATATATATTATTTTACTACTTGCGATCAACAATTATTGCAAAGGTGCTTGCTTGTTCTTGTCCATGGCCATAGAAGGAAGAAATTTTGACTTTACTGTTTTCTACAATATTCTAATTGATTGTTTATGTGGATGCAAATTTCTTCCTCCTTGTTCTTGGACAAAATTGCACCTACAAAACAAATAACATCTTAGGTCAACGCCAAGAGCCTCACGTGCCCACAATAAATGAGGGGTTTTTGGCCGAAGAACCTCCGATGCCAAAGTTAGAATTTTGAGGGGAAAATGTTTGGAGAATTTTGAGTGTTTAGCAAGAGTGAAGACTTAGGTTTTTAGAGAAAATGAGGTAGAATATATAAGGCATGGCCGGCCCCCTTGGGAGAGAAGGTGACCGGCCTCTTGTGTGTTTTTTGGGTGTAATTGGTAGTTTAATTAGCCATTAATAGATTAATTAGGTAATAAATCAATTAATTAGCTAATTAACATAATTGAAAAGGAATGTTTTGGGGGTTACCTTGTGGAGAAGATATGATGAGGGATGGATGAAATAGGTTATAAATAAATACCTATTTGGGCACTTTTGACTTGATTGAGGGATGATTGTCCATTGCTCGCGCGTAGGAATTCTGGTGTGCCTTGAGGGTAATTTTGTCATTTTTACCCAAAAATTCACGTGTTTCCTCTTGATTATTTTTTGCTCCATAGTTTAGAATCAAGTAAAAGGATTTAAGTAAAAGAATTATTTGGATAAGATATGAAAATATGTAAAGTATTAATCTTTATATATGATTTTGTAAGACATAGGAAACAATTTGTTAATTTGCGTGTGGATTTTTTTTTTAGGGAACTTATACAGTTTTACTAGTTATTAGCTTAGTTAGCGTTTTAATAGAATGTATTCAAAGTGATATTTTTCACAGGCGAAGCTAAGAGCTCATAAGCAAGAGAATGAACGAGACTAAAAAAAGGTTGCTCCAATCTGACCTAGCTGGCGAGCCATCCCAGTTCGCGGCAGAGAACAACAAATTCAGAAAAATCGTGAACATACAAGATGCATAAATTAAAAACCAAATAGCTAAAAACATTAGCTTGTGTATCAATTATCATGAACCAAAAACCCAATTTTCATATATATAATGATCTTTCTAAACAAATATAAAGATACATAAGTGTTTTTCGAAAAAAACAAAAACACTAAAATATGTGCTTTTTGCATAAGTACTTAAAGTGCTTTTTCAAATATTGATTTAAAAAATATTTTCACCAAAAACTATTTTCTAGGATCTATTTGCAAGAAGTACTTAAATAGTTTTTCTATGATCCATTTGGATTTTTACTAAAGAGGTTTAAAACACATTTTTGTCGATGCAAATTTCCGCCGTCTCTAACTTTGACTGGAATGCACTTGCAAAACAATCAACATCTTTGATAAAAGACTTAAGCCTCACGCGCCCACGAAGTGGAGGGGTTAAGCCAATAGATCTCCGATGCCTAAGTTAGTTTTTTTGAAAAAAAAAGAGATTGAGGTAATTATAGGAGGAGGGACCGGCCATGGTGTTAGGGTTTTACCCTACACATGACAGCATCCTATTGGCCAAGGTTTATAGAGAGAATATTCTAAAGATATTAAGTAGGAAATAATATCTTGAGATAATGGTGTAAATAACCTTAATTGATTTAAATAGATATTACTTACTTGAATGAAGTCAATCTTCAATTGGAATGTATTAAAGATAGGATTTGGGTAATTAATCATTACCTTTAATGCTTTGACTTTTCCTTGTGGCAGTCGTATTTAGCTGTTTCAACCTTTTTGTGGTGCTGAGCTACGCGTCGGAGTATCTAAGGAACATGCCCATTTAATAAGGGCAATCTTATCTTTCTTGAGCAAAAATCTATATATCGCCTCTAGAATTTTTTGAATTATTTTAGGCTTCACAATTTTCTCTAAACGTAATTCAATCGTTTTAAAAGCACTTTCAAAAAAGTTAAGATACGACAATACGTCATTTTCATACTGTTTAATTGGGTTGCAAAATCACCAATTAATAATGAAGTTTGTTGGGAAAAATAATTGCCCTACTTATCAAGCAAGATGCTATTGCTCACAAATGTAATAAAATATTATGGAAAATGGCCGACCAGAACCCAAAGTTCAAACAGTACTCGCAATTATTTCATGCTTCCAATTATTGGACCTCCCAAAAAAAGAGGCTTAAGCTTGAGTCCATCTTTCTTTTTTTCTTTTTGAAAAAAAAACGATATTCATTAAAAAGAGAATGTGCACAAATATAAAAGATAGGGAGTATATTAAATCTTGATAAAAATCTTATAGGAGATATTAACTCGAACGAAGAGAAAAGAGTACTCCGCACATTCAAACAAAGAGAATTAATCTTTTAACCGTACAATCAAATCAATTACTATCTAGAATAATCTCTAATTAAATCCAACGAATCTTCAAATCACACCATCTCAGTATCATTACCAATTCCTGCATGTGCTAATGGATGTGCCACCTGATTGTCTTCTCGTTGAACATGGGAAGCTCTCACCTTGGGAAATGAAAGTAACAGCCGCCTAATGTCAATGTTTAATTGGTCCCATAGAGCTTTAATATGTGTGAAAAAGAAACGGTAAAAATGTAAATAGAGGCATATATCAGAGCAAGGTTGTAAGACTGAAAACTTAGTACGAAAGGAGGGGAAGCAGCCACGTCAGTCACAACCTTGAAAACCTCGTAAACTTGCCGACAAATGTTAAATACACCGGAAACAATTATTTCGTATCAACTCTTTACGCCAATTGGGACTCTTTGATTTAGATAATCCTAATGAAAAAAGAGATTTTGTGATATAATACTCTTTTCTAAAAATAAAAAATAAACAAAAATTGGTTCTTTGAGATTGAGAAGTGTTGTAGGCCTATTTGATTGAATGATCTAGAGTTTAAAGAGAGGGGGCTTGCTACACTTAGAGAGAAGAGACAATGATTTAATTGTGAGGTGTGTTTGATTCACCCCATTGTGCCTTTATGTATAGTAGTAAGATAGGTAAAAACCATTCTCTTTAGGATTATAATATTTAATAAGTAATCAACTCCTAATAGAAATATAAGATACATTCTCATATCTACTATGATTTACACAATCACATTCCTATTATAAATATGACCGTAACACTCCATATTGAGTGTGTAAATACTCAACAAACCATTGCATCAGATCTTCAGCAGATAAAGTAGAATAGTTGATGAAGTTATCGGCACAACGGGTGATCACAAGTCTCAAATTTAATTGAAGTATGCATTTGTAGTAAAACTCACAAAACCTCGCTATGGTAAAATCCAAGGCATGGGGAAAACCCATAAACTAAGGACAAAAGTGTGAAGTATGCATAATGTCTAAAACAAACGTCAAACATGACAAAAGTAGTGAACTCAACGGAGTATGATCATTCCAGGATGGATGCCTCTTTAAAACCTCGTTAGGTAGCAAAAACCCAGTGGGAAAAATGCTCCTAATCGTAGGAGCATTATGTATCCCTTCTTTAACTACTGGATACATGCTGCATTGTCTTCAAAGATCGTCGTAGGAAGGTTAACGACTGATGTAAGACCACTAGTGCTTCGAATGTGTTCCATAACTTCTATCAGCCAAAAGCACTCACACGATGCTTCAGGCAGGGCGAGAATCTCAGCATGGTTCGACGAAGTCGCAACTAGCGTTTGCTTGGTAGACCTCCAAGATAACGTGCCCTATGTGAGTTATTCAAATATCTAGCATCTGCGTAACTAACAAGGCGTGAATCAATCCGAGAACCATAGGGGGCAGCAACACTTGGAGATTTACAGGTATAGAACAAGCCCAAATCCGTTGTACCCTTGAGATAGTGAAAAATATCTTTAACACCATTCTAGTGCCTGCGTGTGGGGGCATTGCTGTATCTTGCCAAAAGATTAACAGCGAAGGAGATGTCGCATCTAGTGCATTGAGCCAAGTACAATAAAGCCCCAATTACACTTAGGTAAGGAACTTCGGGTTCCAAAATCTCTTCTTCATCCTCCTATGGACGGAAGGCATCTCGTTTAGCATTTAGAGTTCGAACAACCATATGAGTACTCGAAGGCTTCGCTTTATCCTCATTAAAACGACACAACACCTTTTGGGTATAGTTCGATTAATATACTAAGATTCCATCCGAACAATGCTCAATCTCTAGGCCAAGACAATATCGAGTTTTCCCAAGATCCTTCATCTCAAATTCCGATTTCAAGTGTGCATCAATTTCCTCAAGCTCTGCATGAGTCCCAATGAGGTTCATGTCATCGACATAAACTGCAACGATTGCAAATTTGGAATTGACTTCTTTATGAACACACATGGGCATAATTCGTTGTTCACATAACCCTAACTTGTCAAATATTCACTCAGACGGTTATACCACATCCGCCCATATTCTTTTAATCCGTAAAGTGACCTCTTCAACCTAATTGAGAGAGTGTTCCGTGGTCTAGAACTATTTGAACCAGTCAATCAAAGTCCTTCTGGAACTTTCATGTAAATTTCCGTATCTAGATCCTCATAGAGATACGCAGTTACCACGTCCATAAGCTGCATATTCAGTTTTTCAGAAACTACCAAACTGATTAGGTAGCGGAACGTTATAACGTCCATTACGAGGGAATACGTCTCCTCATAATCAATCCCAGGGCGCTAAGAGAAGCCTTGCACTACGAGGCGTATTTTGTATCTCACTATTTCATTCTTCTCATTACGCTTCCTCAAGAAAACCCACTTGTAGCCAACGGGTTTCATGCGTGGTGGCATAGGAACGATAGGTCCAAATACCTTACGTTTTGTGAGTGAATCGAGTTCGACCTAGATTGCTTGTTTCTAGTTTGACCAATCGGTTCTACGTCGGCATTCATCGACAAAACGTGGTTCAATGTCATTGCTAAGCATGATATCAGTAGCTATTGAGTACGTTAATGCATCGTCGACGATCATCTCATTCCTATTCCAAACCTAATCCAATACTGCGTAGTGGACCTAAATATCACGATTCTCGGGAGGCTGACATGTTTCGTCTGAAGCATCACCTTAATCTAGAATAACCTCATGCGTTGGAATGGATGAGTGAGCGATGGTCGAATTCAAACTAAGGTCACTAGTTGGTGCCATTTTCCTCTTCCGGGGTTATGAATCCATTGAACCAAAAGGTCTGCCTCACTTCAGGGTGAGAGCAGATGATTGGCTAGCCGCCAGTGTACCTTGTTGCGTGGAAGGTGCAGCTTCCCCACCTTGGGGGAAGGTCCGGCCTTCCTAGGCGGGTTATTGACGTGGGCGGGGTACATTTATTCTTGCAGGTATGTTTGTAGTGGGTATATGTGATCTTGTCATCTTTGCTAGATCATTAAAAATATCTGGCATGCTTTAAGCAATGTTCTGAAGATCTATAATTTGTCGCACCTCAGTTTCAGACTGGGCAGTGCGGGGATCCAAATGAGACATAGTGGGAGCATACCACGACAATTCGCGGCGTTCTACGGGAACGTTAGCATGCTTATCTCCCCCTATCAACGGGAAGACTGTTTCATCAAAGTGACAATCAACAAAACGTGTGGTAAAAAGATCTCATGTCAAGGGTTTTAAGTAGCGAACAATTGATGGCGAATCATAACTGACATAGATTTTTATTTTTCTCTAAGTACCGATTTTGGTACATAGCGGCGGCGCTATTGGCAAGTAAATGGCGCACCTAAACACCTGCAAATGCGAGACATCAGGCTCGTATCTAGTGACAACTGTAACGGTGAATGTGGTTGAGTAATGGTAGGCCTCAAGCGAACCAATGTAGCTGCGTGCAATATTGCATAGCCCCAGGCAGATACCAGTAGTTTGGTTCTCATAACTAAAGTTCGAGCTATCAATTAAAGGCGCTTTATGAAAGCTTATGCCAGGCCGTTTTTGGTGTGTACATGGGGCACATGATGTTCCACATCAATCCCTACTAACATGCAATAATCATCAAAAGTTTGTGACGTAAACTCTCCAACTTTATCCAGTCGAATCGACTTAATCGAATAATCAAGGTGGTGAGCCCTTAGCTTAATGATTTAAGCTAGGAGCTTGGAAAATGCGACATTGCATGTGGACAGCAGGCAAACATGTGACCATCGTGTTAATGCATCAACCAACACCATAAAGTATCTAAATGCTCCACAGGTTGGTTGGATAGGTCCACAAATGTCCCCTTAAATCCTCTGAAGAAACTTAAGGGGGGGTTGTGAATGATCTTTCCATGTAAGGGTTGAGTATTCGACTTCCCTAAAGAACACGCTTTGCATGGCGAAACTCCGACATAGGGATGTAACTTATGCCCATGTGAAGATTTGAGGATACGGCGCATCATGTCACTTCCAGGATGTCCCAAACAGTCATGCTAAAGCAACAAAGTGTCCTATCATAATAGTTATAAAATTCATCACTACAAAAATTAGTTAAAACTAAGTTGTTTAGTTAATCAATAATAATAAGGGATCTTTTGATATAAGTGCCTTATTTTTGAATTTTCTAGATCAAACATTCATGCCTTTTAGTGATTTGATTAAACTTTTTTTTATTATAATTTTGGTGCTATATGCACATTATATTGTAACAAATTTCCTATAATCTAGCATTTTGATTACACTCTCCTCCATTAGAGATACAACAACAACAACAACAACAACAAAGCATTTTCCCAGTAAGTGGGGTCGGCTATTTGAATCCTAGAACGCCATTGCGCTCAGTTTTGTGTCATGTCCTCCATTAGATCCAAGTACTCTAAGTCTTTTCTTAGGGTCTCTTCCAAAGTTTTCCTAGGTCTTCCTCTACCCCTTCGGTCCTGAACCTCTGTCCCGTAGTCACATCTTCGAACTGGAGCGTTAGTAGGCCTTCTTTGCACATGTCTAACCCACTCATTCCTAATCTTATCCTTTCTCGTGAGCCCACACCTCCAACGAAGCATTCTCATCTCCGCTACACCCATTTTGTGTACATGTTGATGCTTCACCGCCCAACATTCTGTGTCATACAGCATCACCGACCTTATTGCCGTCCTATACAATTTTCCCTTGAGCTTCAGTGGCATACGACGGTCACACAACACGCCGGATGCACTTTTCCACTTCATCCATCCCACTTGTATTCCATATATTATGTCTTTGATCGGCTTAGACGAAGACCTTTAGATTCCAACACTTCTCTCCAAAGGTTAAGCTTCGCATTTACCCCTTCTTGAGTTTCATCTATCAACCCTATATCGTCTGTGAAAAGCATACACCAAGGAATAACATCTTGAATATGTCTTGTTAACTCATCCATCACCAATGCAAAAAGGTAAGGACTTAAGGATTGTTGATGCACAAAATCAGTGAGGACTTTGGTACAACAAAAAGTATTAAGTTTGTGACCTTCCTGGTCATTAGTGTGGATAAGTATGTAAAATGATAGAGACAGGAGAGCAAACACAAGATGTACGTGGTTCACCCAGATTGGCTACGTCCACTGAGTAGAGGAGTTCTCATTAATTGTGAAGGGTTTACACAAGTACATAGGTTCAAGCTCTTCTTTAGTGGGTATAAGTGAATGATTTAGTACAAATGACATTAGGAAATATTTTGGGAGAATGATCTCCTGTTATAGAAGAGAGTTTCTAGCCTTATTCTGACATTGACACGTGTTGTGTTGTGATTGGCTTTCGATGTTGACACGTGTTGCACTATGATTGGCTTCTGATGTCGACACGTGTCGTTTTATGATTGGCTTCCTGGTTGGATGGGAAGCTCCACAGTTGGGGACTTGCAAGATCCAAGCCGCTGAGTAATCACGAAACTTCTAAGTACCGAAGTATGGTATCGTCTTCACTTGCCTTATCTGTCTCATAGGTAGATATGGCATTTTCTCTGGAAGTACTCTTCCTCGGTCCAGGGGTGATATCTTTAATTGGTGGAGATGCACAAGGTAATGTATCAATTTCACTTGAAGCTTACTTGTAGTTTTAGGCTTGGTCAAGCGCGATACAAACCATGTAGTAGGAGTCTCCCAAGTCGCCGAGCTAGGGGATCTACTGAAAGAGGTGACAGACAAGGTAAGCAATCAGAGCTCCAAGCAATCAGTCCCAGATCAGAAGTTTGATTTTGAGTTCCGGCTGATTGTTCTCATTCTCCTTATCTTGCAGGCAGCATGAAGGATAAAGAGAAGAAAATGAGAAGAGATGATATGAGATACTTTTGCTTTTGAAGAAGTAACTTTCCACAGGCTTATTCTTGAACTGGGCTGAAGGGTTTTCTGGTTACCTCCAAAGTATAAGGCCGACTGAAGAATTTGAGGGTCAAAACAAGTCCATCAAATCTAGAGTACGTTCGACCCTGCTGATATGTGATACTTTTGCTGTTGACAAAGTAGTGGAAGTATCGGCACGTGTTCTGTTACGTTTGTCTCCACATACTTCATTGTATCCTTCTCATTTGCCCTATCTGTTCCTCAGGCAGATGTGGTATCTTCTCTAGAAGCATAAGATGTTGAAGATGAGTACTTGAGAGCAATGCCAGGTAAGTAATCAAGTAAGGGGTTCCAGGCAGTCAGTTCCTGATAGGAAGTTTGATTCCAAGTGTTGACTGATTGCTCTCTTTCTCCTTGTATTGCAGGTAAGAACAAGGCCAAAGGAAAAGACAGGGAAAAAGCATGATATGTGATACTCTTGCTTTTAACCCTGATGATACGAGATATTATTGCTCTGGTGTAGCTTGTTTGTAAAGGTATTATCGGGGGGAAAAAAGCTGAGTATTTCGAGAGGCTTCGTCGGGAGTGCCCTCTCAAATATGAGGAAGGGTTGAGCATTTTTGCAGGTCTGCCTGTCCGTTGAGAATGGAGGTCAACATATATAGGAGTCTCCCTAACAACAAGTAGTAATGCTATTCCTTTACCATTCTTAGTCATAGCACTGTAGTGGGAGCTGCCAGCTTCACGTGTTTTAACTATGTCAGAGCACTTTGAAAAAGTGGTCTGTGGTATCTGAAAAGCTGATGTTGCGTGTGAAGATTATAGACAAGCTTTATCCAATGAGATCTGGCTCTCAAAGTTAAGAAAGTGATGCCTCTTTGGTTTTCAAACAAGCGATCCTGTCGGGGATCTGGCTCTCGAGATTCGGAGAACGATGCCTCTTTGATTTTTGAGAAAGCAATCCTGCTAGGAGTCTGGCTCTTGAAATTCGGAGAGCAGTGTCTCTTCGATTTTTGAGAAAGTAATCCTGTTGGGAGTTTGGCTCTCGAGATTCGGAGAGCGGTGCCTCTTCGATTTTGGAGCAAGCAATCTTGTTGGGAGTGTTTTCTCGAATGTGAGTAAAAGTTGGGCATTTTTGCTAGTCTACCTTGCCACGGAGCACAGAGGTTGACACACAAGGACTTTCCAATTATCCAGCAGTGGTGTTGTTCCTTTACCCTTGTGGGTAATAATATGGTAGTTAAACCTTCAAAATTTATGTGTCTAAACTTTATTAGTGTTTTTGCTTTGCTATTCTTTTACCTTTCTTGGTCATAGCGATGTAGTGGGAGATGCAAGCTTCACATATCTAAACTTTGTCAGAGATCTTTGGCAAAGTTATATGTGGTACTCATGAGCTGATGTTGCGTGTGGAAAATGGATGATTGAATAGTAAGATTCACGTGCTTTCTACTTCACCAGAAATCTTCGACAGATTGCCCTTAATTTTCGTAAAGCTGAGTGTGCATGTAACATGTGCTGACAAGGCTGAGAAAGCAGGTGCCTCTTCGATTTCTGAGATTGGCCTTTGTGGTCTCTGAGTAGCCCAGCTTTTGAGAAAGCAAGCATCTCTTCGATTTTTGAGATCGGCCCTCGTGGTCTTTGAGCAGCCCAGCTTTTGAGAAAGCAAACGCCTCTTCGATCTCTGAGATCGGCCCTTGTGGTCTCTGAGCAGCCCAGCTTTTGAGAAAGCAAACGCCTCTTCGATTTCTGAGCATGCGCCTCTTCGATTTCTGAAGCTCCGTCGAGTGCAGATTTTTATAGAGGCTGGCATTAAGTTCCAAAGCACACTTTAATCTCCACCAGTAGAAGCTCCATTCTTGCACTTCTAAGATCTTGATTTGTCCGACCTCTTCTCTCTTCAACACCTTTGAAAATGTCTGGCCCTTTCGACCGTCGTTTTGACTTGAACCTTGGTGAAGAGGCAACCGCGCTTTCTCCAGACAACATATGGCGCCCATCTTTCTTATCCCTTACTGGTCCTCTTACCGTTGGGGATTCCGTGATGAATAATGATATGACCGTTGCGGTGGTGGCCAGGAACATTCTCACTCCCAAAGATAACAGATTTTTTTCCAAACGGTCTGATGAGTTAGCTGTTAAGGATTCTTTGGCTCTCAGTGTTCAGTGTGCAGGTTCTGTGTCGAATATGGCCTAACGCCTATTTGCTCAAACTCGCCAAGTTGAATCATTAGTGGCTGAAGTGATAAGTCTCAAGCAGAAAATTAGAGGGCTCAAGCATGAGAATAAACAGTTGCACAGGCTCGCACATGACTATGCTACAAACTAGGGGTGGGCACTTGGAACCGAAAACCAAAACCAAAACACGAATCGAATCAAACCGCACCAAACGGTTTCGGTTTCAAAACCGAACCGCGGCACACAAAACGGTTTGGTTTCGATTTTGGGTTTTCAAAACCGCACCGAAACCGAAACCGCACCATATAATAAATAAATGTTATATAACTTATATTTTAAACTTTTCAACTAGGTTATAACTTATAGGTTTGTATTGTGGCAAACTTAACCTTTCAATTGGATTGTAAAGTATTGTGATTGGTGATCAAGTTCAATTTTAATAGATGTGATGCATAAGGATTTAAAGTTTAAATCCTTTGATGCATTGGATGTTGTCTCAATTTTAGTAGTTGTCATTTGTTGCAGTTTTGGTACAAGTTTGGTACAAGTTAGCTGCACTTTTGGTGCAGATTTTTGGTTCTGTTTTGTGCAATTTTTTGGTGCAGTTTTGGGGCTGTTTTGGTGCAGTTTTTGGTGCTGTTTTGGTGCTGTTTTTTAATGCTGTTTAGCTGCATTATTTTTGGGTGCAGTTTTGTGCAGTTTTTGCTGTTTTTTTTTATGCAGTTTTGCTGCAATTTTATTGCATATTCATTAATTAATATACGAGGAAAATAAGACCGTCTTATGCATAAATAGGTGTATATTTTAAATTGTACATTTTTTTTCTCAAAAACCAAACCGAAACCATTTGAAACCGCACCGCACCGAACCGAACGGTTTGGTTTCATTTCGATTTTGGCTTCAAAACCGCACCGCAAAATGTTTCGGTTTCGGTTGTGGTTTCATTCGAAACCGCACCAAACCGCACCGCGCCCACCCCTACTACAAACATGAAGAGGAAGCTTGACCAGATGAAGGAATCTGATGGTCAGATTTTACTTGATCATCAAAGGTTTGTAGGTTTGTGGGTTTGTTCCAAAGGCATTTGTTGCCTTCGTCTTCTGGGGCTGTACCACGTAATGAAGCTCCAAATGATCAACCTCCAATGCCTCTTCCTTCTAGGGTTCTGTCCAGTATTGAGGCTCCGAGTGATCACCCGCCGATGCCTTCTTTTTCTGGGGCTCTACCGACTGCTGAGACTTCTCCTAAGCAACCTTTGTGAAGGCCCCTCTTGTTTGTTTATTTTGACTCATGTATATGTACATATTTGTAACTTATCGGAGATATCAATAAATAAGCTTTGCTCCATTTCAACGTATTGTGTTAAATACACCAAAGCCTTCTTCACTAAGTTCTTTGAATTTTTCTTTTGTTGAAGCTTTGTGAGTGAAGCATGTAGGTTGAGGTAGTGTTCCCTTAATTTCTCGAGTGAGGAAAACTTCTCGGTTGGGTAGCAAGAACCTTTCCATCCTCATCCTTAATTGTAAAAAAAAATAAAAACAAATTGGTTAGATTCAATTTAGTTTCACAATAATGCTACAATTTAGTAATAATTATCTACGATTTAAATAGATAGATAGTTCACAATGGTTTATGAATTCCTCTATTTGCTTTTGTATAGATTGATGACTAATGATCTTCTATTTTGTTTATTTTTTTTCAAAAATCTTCCTATTAGAGTGATTTATATTATTAATGATTCCACTCATAAATTTGAAGTTTCGTGAATCAACTACAAAGTAAATTGAGGAGGAATTGTTTCTCAACCATTAAGGAGTCAAGTTAATTAAAACAAAAAACTTTATTTTATGTAGCATTTTTTAATCCCAACTTGTTGCTTCTTCATTTGACATTAATTAATTATTAAAAATAATGTCATCCACTTGTTGTCTCTTCGAAAAACATAAATATTTAGTGTTATTGATAAGGAAACTTTGGGGTTTATTGATTTTTGGTTAGGAAAACTTTGGGGTTTAGGTTGGGAGCCCTTATTAGAAGGGAGTTTTAAAAAAAACACTCCTGATACTGTTTACTTTTAATGAAAAACCACATTTTACTTTTAACTGGCACTATTCACTATACTTTTTAAAATGACTTTTCGTTAAAAAAGAATTTTTTTTTGGACTTTTCGTTAGTTTTCCTTTACTAGAAATTGCTCGTTGATTATTACATTGACCTGTACTTTCTCGTGAGAAAACTCAAGGATATTTCTTCTTCTTCTTCTTTTTTTTTGGGGCAACCAAGAATATTTCTTCTTTGGTTTTCCAAAGAAGAACGCAATATCTTATCTGACCCCTTTAAAAAAAAAAAAATTATGAATTGGCTTTTAGTTACGCTATAGCACTAATTTATATAAATATATTTGTGCTTAATATTTTAATAATCCTCGATGATATAGGAAATGACGTATGTGTACATTTGGTTAAGATTCATGTGATCTTGATCACGTAAACATCTACTAATTTTGAGATTGACGATTTTGATAATGAACATAATTAGAAATTTAAAACACAAAAGCTGTGAATATAGCTGATTAGTAAGGGCCACCAACTTGTAATTGACATGCCTCGTCGACATGAATAAAAAACATATTAAGTCATTCTCAAATACATAAAAAATTGAGGAAATTATAGAAATGGTCCCTCAACTTTAACCCAATTAGAGTAATAGTCCCTCAACTTAAAATCCATGACTGTTGATTTCTTAACTCATCAAAACATGTAGCTATGGTCATTTTCTTCAACTTTGTCAAAATGAGTCACGTGCCACATGTGAAGTTGAATTGAGGGGCAAATATGAAAAACTAAATGAGAAAAATTGTACCAATAATCTATCAACTTTAAACCAATTGGAGAAATAATCCCTCAACTTTAATGCAATTGGAGCAATGGTCCCTCAACTTTAACCCAATTATAGCAATGGTCCTTCAAACATTACTCATTTTGATGGAATTTTGACGAAGTTAATGAAAATGACCATAGCTGCACGTTTTGACGAGTTAAGGGACAAATGGTCATGAATTTTTAGTTGAGTGATCATTTCTCCAATTTAGTTAAAGTTGAGGAACGATTGCTATAATTCTTTCCAAATAATTTGATTTTTCGTATGACATATTGGTGTAAAAGTTGAGAAAATAAAATGATTTGCAAATTCTGTTTCAATAGAGCATATGATATGATATCATCAATGGCCCGAGGTATAACACTTAATCAATTAGAATGGCACCAATTTGCCTTTTTTTAATTTTTAATTTTTGTCTAATTAAATGTTTTTAGATAAACCCTAATAGGTATACATATCTTCTCAAGGAGTTGTGCGCAGTTCTATTAAGGTATCTCTTAAGAATACTAGAGCGAAAAAGAAAAAAAAAATTACTTTTTATGATAATCTAACGCTCACTTCATTTCTATTATCACATACTAAGCTGAGTGAAAAAACGTACATATGAAGTCTCCTTGTGCCATATGTTTAAAAGAGTAAACGATCACCCTCGTGGAAAACTTGAATGTTGTTTTACATCATAATCACGGTGAACCATCATATGGGAAAACATAAGGAAAACCTTAAAAAGGAAAAGGAGAAAACAAAAGCCAGAAGCCGACAAAATTAAAAAAAAAAAGTCTAATTAATTGGTGGAAGCAAACATGATTCGATCAATGGTATATGTAAGATGTTTACCAGAAGCGGTAAGTGGTAAAGTTGTATATTTTATTAGGTCAAGATAGACAAGAAAAGCAAGTATAATTTATAAGATTTAAGAGCAGTTCCACTGTGGGCTATTGCCCGGTGGATTGGCTTTAGAATAGGGCCAGATAGCCCGATGGAGATGGTCCAGCGTGTGCTGGCGATGGAGCCTGAGAGGGCTCGAGGGAGAGGCCAGACACGAGTTGCCAGCCCGAGAGCCCGAAGGCAACGTGACAGAAGGCTGACGTCAGGGCGACATCAACCACAATATAAAATTAATAAAAATAAAAAATATTGATAAAAAATGTAAAAAATTAATAAAAATAAGTAAAAATAAAATAAAATAAATGTAAAACCCAGCAGGCTTCGAACTCAACAGCTCTCGTTGGATTCGTCGCCGAGGCTGATGATACATCCACAGACAAATGGGAGAGATTCAGTCCCTCCTCCGCCGCATCTGCCACCGCACCCCACACTGCCTTCGCCCCCATGCACTCGTGATCCCCCTCCTTCCACTCGCGCGCCCAGATCACACGATTTGGGGGGGGGGGAGAGAGTTTGGTTAGGGAGCAAGGAAGATCGGGATCGTTGATCGAGGCTGAGCTGGGTGGGATGGTGAAGATGGAGGAAGAGAGGCGGTGATGGGGTGGTGAATGAAGGTTTGGGTGCGTTGGGGCCGGGGGGGGGGGGGGAGGGGACATGGGTTGATGGGAAGTTTCCGCGAAGGGGGGGAGGGATCTCGGTATGGGTGGTGTTTTTTGGTTTTTTGTTTTAAATATTTATTTAATTAATTTTTTAATAGAAAGTGGTTCAACGAAACCGATTAAAAATCCTATCCGAAATTATAAATAAAATTATTTTGTATTATTTAAAAAAAAATATTAATATTTTATTGCCTATTGTCAGGACTATTCAATGTAAAGGTGGAGATGTAAAAAACAGTTACTGTTCATTAAGAACAGTTATTATTTACTAGGTAAATTAAATAGTGAATAGTTGGGAAGGCCTAAGTAACGGTGGAACCGCTAAGGGAGAAGGAAGGAAGCTCTTGCTAGGTTTACTATAAGAGGAAATGTCCCCACGCGTGGCGTGGCGTGGAGGGTATGAATGATTGATTCCCCCGTGCTTTCGTCTGTCAACCATTTTCTTTCCATATCAAGAAACCTACGGCCCGGATTTAGCTGGAGTTGATTGGTTGTTGGCTTTATTATTTTAGATAAAGACACTAACGAATGACAAATGACAACTGACAACTGATCGATAGGAGGAGCCCTGGCCCCTGTCTTGATTGGACAAGGATTGTCTACCCTTCATTTCCAATGTCTTCTCGTACCTTTTTATTTTGTGTGGTCACGATTAAATCTCGTTAATATTTTATATTATTTTTTTATAGATATAATAAGATAAAAATAAATAGTAATATAAAATGTTAACGTGACTTAACTGTGATCATACAAATAAAAAGGCACGAAAAAACACTGAAAGTGGAGGGCAGACAATCCTTGTCCGTGTTGATTAAGGTTTTCCTTTCCTGCAATCCTATCTTGAAAACTTATCAGTGTACGTATGTGGTTGATATATATATCTCCAAAGAAAGGTGGGAGCAGTCGGCTCCTTTTATTATTTTATTTATTTAGATCAGATTACTGTATACAAATGCAAGTGCCTGTTTCATATGTTTTTATAATATTATGACAGTTGATGACCAATATGTTTCATTAACTTAATGATTTGGATGTCAAGTTAAATCATACAATATATATGTATAAAATGTAATGGGTGGTGGGTGTGAAATACATTATTCAGAGGTTTTTGTTATTATTATTTTGCTTTTCTTTTCAACTAGGGTTTCTTAAGACAATATAGCATTAATGTAATATTCATTTACATTTTGAATCTTATCAATAAAAAAGAGGAGTTTCTCTCAACTTCTGGTGTTCTAGGAAATTATAGATTGATGATTGTTCATGATTCTTTATGTTATAATTTCCACTGTGGTCCATTAGCCTATTTCACAAGCAACCTGTTGTGCTACTAGAGCCAATTATGAGGACTTCTGCGAAATACATGCATGCAGTCCATGTATAATGAGGTTATTATTGAGTAAAAGTACTCTAATTACCAAAATTATATTTAATTACCAAAATTATATTTTGATTTAGTTATCTTTGGTGAAAGTTGTATGGATAGAGGATGTCAATTTTCAAGATATAGACATTACGACCTAATCTCAAATAGTTGTTGCATGTAAATTGGAGTTCAAATTTAGGGCTGGTTTGGTATTGCTGTGCTTTGAAAAAAAACTGCTGTCAGAATAAGCGGCTGTGCTGTGAGAATAAGCGGCTGTGAAATAAAGCCAGTAGAGTGTTTGGTAAACTTTTTTGTGAAAGTGCTTTTGGAAAAAAAAGCAGGATGATAGTGTGTCTTTTCATTAAAGGAGCACTGTAGCTCCATGTGCTTTGAAAAAACTGGCTTTTTTTCAAAGCAGCAAATAGCAGCTTCAGCTTTTCCTTTGATTTTCAGCTTATTCTCACAGCAGCTTCCAAAATAAGCCATTTTTTTTCAGTTTACCAAACACAAAAATGACCCTCAGCTTTTTTTCACAGTGGCTTTTTTTAAAATCACCTCAATCCCAAACGGGGCCTTACTGCACTCATTTGTGTGTAGTTTTTTTGTAGCCTCTATTATTGATTGACATCAGTTAAATTTATGACAACATAATTAAGGATGGTTAAGTTTATGGGCATATGTCAATTAATAATAGAGGTCATAGAGGAGTCACACAAAAAATGGACAAAGAAGATTTAAACTCTGTAAATGGGGGTTAGGAGGAAGATAGAAAGGAGTATGGTGTGTGAATAGCACAAGCTTATCTTGTATAAGTTTTACCGTACACACATTTATTTCTCATATACCCTCTGTCGAAAAGACACTAGTGCAATTCTAGTAGAAATAACTCTCTGTTAATTTATAGTTAGACAGTACGATTAATAGCAATAAGCAAATGAGTTGTCATCTTAGTCAGAAAATGTGCAAGACAACTTCATGTATTTTTCTAAGAGGAATGAAAAAAGTATGGCATTTTGGTTAAATATCAGTCTGACTACTAGGGCTCTTACTCAATTTAGGTCAGAGTTTTGCTTTTTTAATTTACCCCCATGGTTTTGCTTTGTGAAAATCTGTTACACTTTTAACTAATATTAAAGTTATATATTTGTATTACAAATTGTTGACCCTAAAAACTACTAAACCTATGAGGCGCGCAAGCCGAGTAATTAGTAAGCTAACTACATCATTCGGTTGTATGCAGGGCGTGCCAACTCGTCGGTCGAGGAGTAAAATTTGTTGATGTTGCGTTGAGTGCACGGCTGATTTCTCGATCTTGCAACTGCAGCCGAGGAAGGAACACTCTCGGCCTTCGGGTTCTAGAGCCTGAAGACAAGGCTGCTAGTTCTGCGAAGTTCACAAATCGTCGGCGCCGAATTCGGTCACGGTGATTATGTTCGTGAGAGTATAAGCACGCCGAATCGACACCAGAGTATAGGGACACAAGTACTCAAAACAAATGTATGTCTTGATTGTGAAAGTGGTTCGGCTGTCAGAATGTCAAACTCTAAAACCTAGTTGCGAATACCCAATCATAAACAACTTGGCGTTCAATGTGCCGAGCCCTAGTAACACCTCACTTTTCTGAGAAGGCTGATGAGATGACCTTTGCCAATAAAGATCCGAAAATCCTTCTCAACTGAGACTTGGATAGATAACCAGTCGACCCTGTTACAGTGCTATTTATCCAAACTGAAAGTTCTTCACGGTCGGCTAATTTTACGGCAACAGTGATGTTTATCCAAATTGAAGATGTTTGCCGGTTGCCTCCACAGTACTATTTATCCAAACTGAAGGTATGTCGGCAGAAAAAGAAAGTAAAAATCTCAAAGTTGTTGAGAGGTTTCGCGTAGAGCGAGAGTTTGCACATGGTAGTTTGTGTGTTGAATTGGAGGCGGGTTTGTTCGATGTCCTCCCTCCCTATTTATAGTAGCCAACCTGTATTGAATCCCAATCATTCTCCGATTAGAACTCTTTTCCCCAATCCAACCTTATCTTGGCCAGTCCTACTCCTACTAGGACTTTGAACTTAACTCGTTATCAAGCTGCATTCAATCTCAAACTCCACCATCCTTATCTTGTCGAAACTCCTTCTCGTAATAGGACTCACCCACATCCCACAGGTTCCTGACGGGATATGGCCAGCTTCGACTGCGCGGCCCATGAGTTGGATAACCCCCAACGACACCTAAACATGGCCTCTGGGCTAAGAACAATTCTAAACTCGACCCAAACCAATATTTTTGGGCCCAAACACAAATTCACAAGAGGACAGTTAAAACTAACGCGTAATATTAGGGAAACTAAATTTATAGACAAAATTTACAAATTAAATGATATGTCATCAATAAGAAATGAGCACATTTATCAAATGTTAGACAATAATCCAATCATCAACTTTCATGTTATTTAGTTTACAAAATTTTATCTACAAATTCAGTCTCCTTAGCATTATCCAAAAACTAACAATGCAGAATGATTTCCACAAAGCGGTTAAATTTAAAATGCAAGAAAGGACACACAGCCTATGATAAGGAATGTTCTCCTCAAGCTTGGCTTCTCTCAAGTCTCAACGGTGGGTGGATTTTATTTTGTTCTCTGTCTCTGCAGTTTCTTACTCTTGGGAACTTTAACGAAAAGCACCTGGTACTGTTCACTTTAACGAAAAACCACATTTTCACACTAAAAAGTCAATCCTGATACTATTCACTTTACCCTTTATTTTGTCCTTATCATTAAAACTCAAAGTTTTCAAGCTATTTTCATTAGTTTTCATTTTTATTAATGGGGCACCAAGACTATATCTGCATCCGTTGCGAGGGCTCCGACAAGGAGACAGAAACTCCAGCATAACTACTGGTTTCATAGCATAATTACGGGTCTTAATAGCAGAATATAATGAAACTAACCTTCAAAATTAATCTATATTAGGTATACAAGAAGTTAAAAACATTCAAGCTTTACATTTGTCGTAATGTGAAATTCTGATTTCGCCATTATTTTATGACTCTTATGTATCATTGACCCCCCAAAAGAAAACAGAAAAAAAGAAATGTATTGAGGCATCCAGCCCCACGTAAGAGTCCCTTATCCAATTGGAATCCCAAGTATACAAACTCTTGTATGAGTAGTACACAAAGGAAACACCTTTGGTTTTTGTTAAAGGAAGAAAAGGAATGATAACATTGCTTTTGCAAACCGTCAGTTATGTTTTTAAGGAAAGGACAAATCCATATAGAAGACCGTTCATCGACGGTTTCTTTATCATTTTTCTCCACCCACGAAAGCCATAAAAATTATGAGAACTGTAACGAAAAGTATTCGGTACTATTTACTTTAATGAAAAACCACATTTTTACACTAAAAAGTCAATTCTGGTACTATTCACTTTACCCTTTATTTTGTCTTTATCATTAAAACTCAAAGTTTTCAAACCATTTTTATTAGTTTTCCTCAAAAACTACTTCAAGCCTTCAACACTGGGAAAGAAAGATGCATAAACATGTTTCATTCATAGATAGGGACTATTTGACAACCATTTTGGTTTAGGGTGTGCTATCTACACATTTTTTACTTCTCACACACTCCTTATTAATTTTTATCATTTGATCTTCTTCAATTATTCGATCCAACGGCCGAATAAAAAAAATTGAAGATTAATTTCTTGAGTTCTCAAAATTCGGCCATTTTTTTCTTCAGTTTTTATTTTTCTTAAACTGAAATTAGTTATTTAACAAGATTTTAGTTTTACTTTTCAAATAAATGAAAAGAAAAAATAGTTATTAAACAACGCTTAGTTTTTTTTTAAAATAACTTGTAAATACTAAATAAATATTCATGAAATGTTTAAACATGAATTATATTTTCATTACTTGTTGATGCTAAATTAAACACCATCTATGTCCTCAAATTAGTGAAGGAAGACTCCAGCCCTAACAAGCAAATAGCAAAAATATAGAAACATACAGAAACATGACGAAAAATATACACTTATAGTTTTGTCCCTCAACACACATTTCTTGAGTGTCCCATTTAATTTATTTAATCTCATGACGAAAAATATAGAAACATGTGTAAAAGGTTAAATAATGTGTGAAACTAAATTTCCTTAAGTTATTATTCAACTACAATAAAAATGAAAGATCTAAAGTCATATACTACTTTTTGTTAAAAAAAGAAAAAAGTCACTCTACTTGAGAAATGATTTAGAATAATAGGTTGCGTTAAGGTTTTGTAGGCTTTTACTGAGGATTGAACTTATGGCTTGTTTACGCACCCATAATTGAACGAAAATAAAGAGTCGATTACGAATTATTTTTATGTTTGGAATCAAGACTGTATGGGGCCCATATGAAAAATCGAATCCATCCCTTCCTTTGGAGAAATTGGATTCACTGGTGGGATGTGGGAATTGAAGTCAAGGTGTTGGGGGCAATCAGAATGCATGATTTTTACTCATTATATCCCTACATATTTGGTAAAATACCAAGTTTGCCTAGAGTATATTTAAAGCAGTTTGGAGATGATGGCCTTAACAAAAACAGTTAGGGATAGTCTACCTAGTGTGTATTTACAGTAGTTTGGAAAAACACTTAATTGCAACCAAATAGGTCTATTCTGAATATATAAAAAAATTAGGTTTTAAAGAGGTGGAAAAGGGGCAAAAAATTATGGTTTATAGGTAGAAAGTTTTTGTAAGTATATGTTGTTATGGAAATTAAAGTTATTACCCAGCACAAATTAATTTATTTAGAACATTGGCAATTTTAGCAAACTAGTTTTAATTTCGATTCAGGGCATCTAGTAAACAGCTTTTAAGGAATCAGCATCACTCTTACTCTAATTCTAGATAGTTTAGTAAACAACTTTCATAAGAATTCGATTTAAATTCCTCTTTAATCCAACTTCTTCTCAATTTGATTCCTCTCAATCTGATTACAAATTAGTAAACGTGCCACTAGTTTTTGTTAGACTTTTTAGTTGTTAGTAAAGTGTAAGAGAAGGGAGAATGGGTATTGTGGATGCAAATTTCTTCCTCATTGATCTTGGACAAAATTGCACCTATAAAACAATTAACACCTTAGGGTCAAGGCCAAGAGCCTTACGCTCCCACGATGAATGGGGGGGGGGGGCTTTGGCTGAAGAACCTTCGATGCCAAAGTTAGAATTTAGAGAGAAAAGTGTTTGGAGAGTATTGGGAATTTTGCAAGTGTGTTGGAATGATCTTTTGGTGAAAATGAGAGCCTATTTATAGGGATAGGGTGTAACTTATGGTTTAATGTGTGATTTAATGGATTAATTAGGCAATTAATCCATTAATCAACACATTTTTGGAATAAGTATTTTGAGGGTTATGTAATTTATATGAGATGTTTTGAAGGTTATGAAATAATTACCTTGTGGAAAATATAGGATGAGGATGAATGAAATAACTTTGAATTTGTTACCTATTTTGGGCACTTTTGATTTGGTTGAAGGATGATTGCCCACTGCTCGCGCGTAGGAATCCCGTTGTACCTCAAGGGTATTTTTGTCCTCTTCTGTCCAAAAATCCACGTGTCGCCTTGTGATTATTTTTGGCTCCACAAATGCCCCCACACCTGTTGGGCTGCTCGTAAGAAAGGGCAGCAGGTGTAAATATCATCTTACTTTAGGAAGCGTAGGACTGCTTCCTATTTTGATGTAGATTCCTCTTTAATAGGAAATTATGTCCTTCTAGGAAAGGGAAATAAATTTCTCTCAAGCCTATTTAAGTCCACCTTAAGTGGGTTATTAAATCAACTTTGGAGAGCGATTTATTCTACCCTACAAGAGAGAGAGAGAGCTTAGAGGATATTTGTCCCCCCTCATCTAGCAATCTTCCATATCTTGTCCTTGCAAAGGATCGTCTTTCGTTGATTTCTTCATCTTCTCCGTGCTGCACCGATGTTAGAAAAAATTAATTTTTTTCTTGTCTTCTTCTTGGATAGTGCTATTGTGGGGCAACCGTCGGGGTGGTGTGGCATGTCGGTTGGCAGAGGCCAGGAATCGGCTCGGCATAGACCGATGAGGCATCGTGGCAAAAGCCACTGCTTGGGCTGTTTGGCTTGGCTAGAGCCAAGGGCAGCTTGTGCGGCCGGGGTTGCGGATTGTGGCGCTGGGGCGCAGTGCTAGGCGAGCCACATGGCTTATGTCCTTTGGGCTCTTTGACCTTACTCGGGCCAGGCTGGCGACTGAAAGAAATGAGGAGGTCGTAGGCCTCATGAGTTGTTGGAATGTTGGGCATGTAGGCATCCTGCTTGCTAGAATGCTGGGTTGAGCTCCTCTGCTGAGTACCATGAATAACGTTGGTTGCCTAGTTCTTTTTACTAAGAGAAAGGTAGGCTGCTCCCGAAAGATGAGGTAAAGATGATTAAGACGGATGTATTGGCTCGTCTAATCGCTGTCATGGAGCCTACTATGAATGAAGATGGAAAGAAGAGATCTTCCCCACCTGCTCAAGAGATGCCGGTCGAGAAAAATTGAAGACTTCCTTCGTTGCTCATGAGGGTCTGCCTGCTACCGAGATGTTTGTGATTGACATAACTTCTTCCAATGGGAAGAAAAAATGAGGCTGCTAGATCTGAGCCTGTGGCGTCTGCCATGTCGAGAATGGCTGGTATGATTGTTGATAGGATTGCTCAGCGTAAAGGTCCTGTCATGCCCCCAGTGCCGAAGTCTGCGCCAAGATGTCCGTTGGGAGCAAAGTCCAGTTCTCCTTTGGAAAAACTTGCTATTATAAAGAGTGATAATGTGGACTCTGCTGCTAAAGTGGCACTAAGGCCCACTCCCTTTGCTGCTGAGATTGATTCGTCTGCTGGGAAGAATGAGACTGCTCGCGTGGGCAGCTGTGAGAAATCCATTAAGCCTTCTTTTGGGGAGGCTGCTAAGATCTGTGTGTTTTTTAAACCAGATCTGCTTGAAGACATGGACGTTTATGCCAAGTTTGTCGATGACGTTAGAAAGGTTGTTTGCCCAAGTTCCTTTGCGAAGCATACGGCCGAGTATAGGAAGATTACTCTACTTGCAATGATACAGTAGATGGCTATTCTGGTAGCCAAGTCTATGCTTCTTGACCAAGAGGACCCCAAGGCTACCGATGAGGTGGCAAAGGCTGTGGCAGCTGAAGCTTATTCTTCTGCCAAAAAGATCAAGAGGTTGAAATCTGAGCTCGTCGCTTTGAAGAGGTCTAATATCTCTGCCTCCACTTCTCTGCAGCTTGAGACCGCTTGGCAAGAGATTGTTGACTTGAAGACTAGGCTTAACGCGATCCAAGTTAAGTATGAAAGTATAATAAATGAGATCGGATGTCACATACCTTAGATTCAAGATCTTGAGCATGCCGTTTTTTAGCTTCGTTCTGCTGCTTATGTAAAGGATGAAGAGTTTATTGTTGCTTATAACCAAGTGATCCACTTCAAAAGAATCGTCGATAGGCTTGAATCCCAAATGTTGGAACTTCAAGGTGTACTGAAGATCAACGACAGTCTGAAGAAGGAAGTGGTTGAACTGTAACTCGTTCGTGTTGGTCTGCTCGAGGAAGATGAACAGTTGAAGGGTGAGAATGATGGGCTCGAGGTTTTGAGACCTTCTTTATTTCTCCGGAATACTTGGTTGCTTTTACTTTTGAGGCTTCCATTGGTGAAGTAGTTGGAGAAGTTGGTGCCTAGGCTGGGGTAGCCAGGGGTGAAGCGCTGGATAATGCCACTGCTAAGAGCGTCGTGACTGCTGAAGGTATGATAACCGAGTAGTCGTGGGATGTCCAAGCCGCAGAAGTGTAGTTTTTTAGGTACCCTTTAGGATTTTCTTTGTTTTTCCTTGTAGCTCTTATTTTGTTTGAACTCCTTCGGCCTTTGCTAGTTGTTTATAAACATGTTTCCTTCGTTTTTCTTCATCTTCACTTCTTTTGTTCATGCCCTAACCTTTATACTTTTATAGACCAGTGGCAGGTGTGCTACTTTTCTATAAGAAGATAGGCTCACGTAGCCTATGCTGCCGTAAGTGTTGGTGTAGAACTTTGCAAAGTTGTTAGTTATAGGGTTAGCAGCCGGATGCCTTACTTACAGAAGTAGACAAGTCCGCGTAACCACTAGATTGTTAACCTTGGCTTTCTCCAATTCCATAGGTTGCGTAGCAAGTATCACAACACTTTAGGACTTGGTGTAGATTGTTCTGCGCTTGGCAAAGGTGAAGCTTATTGACTACGTATCATGTCGGCAGTGGATAACGCTTCGTATATGCACTCTAGCTTGTTTAACCTTTCACAAGAATGTGCAATTGCATAAGTCTAGCGTGGTTTTACTGCTCGAAGGGCAAGCCGTAGACAGTATTCTAGAAATCGTAGGCTACCTTAATGCACTCGATAACAGTTTTAAGGTTCCAGGGCAACCGTCTGTAGGGCGTATTGCATAATATGGCCCTCCGTCTCTAGGGCCGGTTCCCCCCGGATTAGGCCAAGAGACCCAAAATCCTTCAGTTAGCTAAGCCTTGAAAAAAGACCATTGTGGCTACTTCTAGGAATCCTGGTGCAAGCCATCGTGCATCTAGTTATACTACGGCAACCAGGCTCATCCACGTCTGATATTCAGTGTAAAGTTTATCCTCTCGTCTTGGAGAGCTGACCCATGTGGGTGTCAGAGAATTGGTTTACCCTCTCACACTATAGAGTAATTAGTTTACCCTCTCGCACTGGAAAACATGGTTGGTCCCTCGAGGGGTGCAATTCCTGCTATGAGTCCCTAAAAATAGCGCAGTCTTTTTTTGAAGTGCAGGAGTGATCGGTTGTTGTAAACATACAGCCAAGCCAAGTTGTGATTACTTCTGAATTCCTCATTGAAAAACGAGTGAAACGAACGAGAACTTAACTGTAAGGTAGGAACTGCATAACAACTGGATAGTCTTCGACTTGTGAAGTGGTGCCCGTCGAGCTTCTTGAATCTTCGAGCTTTGATGTAGTGGGAAGTCACACATGGTACCTCTTCAAATTGTAGGCACTCCACTGCTTTTTGATCTTTTTTTTTGTTTCATAGTGGCGAAGGTTTAATTACTCTTGCCATCTACTCTCCTAATCTTGTACGGACCTTCCCATATGAGATTCATCTTTTTGGAGCCTTCTCTGCGGGCAGTGATGAAGGTTTTTCTTAGGACTAAATCTCCGAGCTGGAACTGCCGGATCTTAGCATTTTGTTGTAGCTGGAGAGGAGTTGCTGCTGGTAGGCTACAATGCGGGTGCTGGTCTGCTCGCGCTTTTCCTCTGCCATATCTAAACTTGTGACCATCTCCTTATTGTTCTGCTCAATTCTTAGTAGTAGAGCGGTGATACTTGGCTTGATGAAATTAGGATGAATGATTGCTCCCGAACCAAATGCCAAAAAGAAAGAAGTTTCACCGTTTGCTCGTCTTTTGGTGGTGTGATATGCCCATAGACATCTGGGGAGTTTGTCAGGCCATTTTTCCTTATTGTTGGTGATAGATTTCTTGAGGCAGTCGAGGATCATTTTCTTCGACCTGCCCATTGCTTTGAGGATATCTCGGCATAAATATGTGTTGCTTGATGCCTTATTTTTTGAAGAACTTCGCCAAATCTTTGCCCACGAATTGCGGGCCGTTATCGGTGACGATGGAAGCCAAATCGACACATGATGTTCCTCCATATGAAGCGCTCTATGTTCGTCTGAATTGTGGTCGTTATGAGCTTTGCTTCTACTTATTTGGTGAAGTAGTCGGTTGCCACGATCATCATGCCTTTGCCCCCAGTAGTCTAGCTAGTGATTAGCTGGGAATCAGAATAAATTGAAAGCTTTTTCATCGCCAAGTCTTTTGTCATTCAAAGGCCTGCTAGTGGGGCTTCGTACTCTGCTTTGTTGTTGGATGCTTTGAAACCTAGAATGATCACCTGCTCAAGCATCGAACCGCCTGGGGTGACAAGGACCACGTCTGCTCTTGAACCTTTGTAGTTGGATGCGCCGTCGACATGCAAATGCCAAAAGTCTCCATCGGGTGGAGCAAGCACGGCTAGAGTGGTCGGATACTTCCGGGGCATCGTTAGGTTACTCTGTTGCGTCACCTAGGCTCGGCGTGAAGGCGCAGTAGGGAGTTGTGGAGATGGGCCATGTCACATGCAGCAGGAGATGCTCAACTGCCGGTATTCGGCCACTATAGAGTTGAATCATTGAGCAAGGGTCGGCTAGGGCCGTGTGACGCGCAGCAGGAGGTAGTGCTCAATTGCTAGTACATGTTACTCTTATGTAGAATCTTTTGGGGCAACAAAGACAAAACTTGCTTCTAAGTGTTGCTTTCGGTGTTCGCCTACCCTTAGTGTGTCTTTTGGGCCGAGTTGTTACGTTCATCAGAAAACTTTGCATTCGCTAGGGTCTACGCCTTTATTGTCGCACGTCTGGATTCGGTGGAATACTACGTCATGATGATGACTGCGTGCGTTTGAAGGTAAAACTTGAGCTTCCGGGTTACAACATTTATCGCCAAAGTTAGCTTTTGAATTTCTAATAGCATCGAGAAGAACTTTTGAACTGTAAAATATAGGTAGTCGGGCCCCCAGCTTTTCTCGTATGATAGTAGAGCTTATTGCTGCTTCAGATATCGTCAAACATGTGAATGAGTCCTCCGCTGCTTCTGGTTTGGATAGTAGGGAGGTGATGTTGGGTACTTCTTCAAGTCCTTGAATGTGCATTCGCGAGCCTCGTCCCAAAGTGCATGCTTCTCTGCTAAAGCGAAAGAGTCTGCCAAAGTTAGACCTTCTTTCATGATCAATTTTCTAAATAGCAGGTGGTCTACTACTGGAAGTCCTTTTTGGAAGGCTGCTCTAGCTATCGAGTCGTTGCATCCAACTATCTTTGCCTTATTTGCTTTGAACCTCCTCATATAGTTGCAAAACGACTCCTTTGGGTTCTTCTTGACGTCGAACAAATGGTCGGACTTCTTTTTGATCAAGCGATAGGATGAATATTCTTTGGTGAAAACCAAAGAAAGTTCATCGAAATTTCGGATGGATTGTGGCGGCAGGGTGTAGAACTAATCTTGCGCATCACCTTGTAAAGTGGTGGAGAATATCTTGCACATGAGATCATCGTTGTTTCGATAAAGGATCATTGCGCTTCGGTAGTGTTTTAAGTGTCTCTCCGGGTTTTCATCCCCTTTGAAAGATGTGAAATGTGGCATGCTGAACTCGCGTGGAGGCTCTGCCTGCTCGATCTCGTCCGTGAAGGGTGACCTGCTTATGTTGGTCATGTTTTGTCGTAGTGCCTCGTCGATGACCTCATTGCTTTGGAAAATGCGCAATCGCTTATTCAAAAGTCTCTCTACTTCTTCCTGAATTTGCTTTTATTGAGGTAGTGGAGCTTTCGGCTGCCCCCAACTGTGACTTGCTGGTCTAGGCTGCTCTTCCATGTGTTTGGCTCGTCTATGCCGCAGATGCGATACGTGTAACGCATTCCTAGCAGGCCAGCAAATTCTTCACAGGTTGCCAATTGAACTTGAGCTGTATTGAGTGATTGCTTCTCTTCGTCCATCATGCTGCCTACTCCGATGTGAGGTGGATAATGCTCCTTGCGAGCTTAGCCATGAATGAACACTTCGCTTGGAAGGTTGCTCATGTTGACTATCGGAGTGTGACCCCGACCGCGAATGTATGTGGGCCTAGTCGAGAGTGCATGCTCATCCGTGCTATAAGATGGGAGTATACGCTATCTCGGGTGCCCAATCAAGAGTGTACACTGCTTGAACGCTCGGTTCGTGGCTGGTCGAGTGGTTGCTTGCGAGACGTTGCTGGAAAGGTTTTTTGTTTGCCCTTGTCCTACTTCGGGACACCTCGTCTAGGGCATGTTGTATCTCGGTGCGCTACAAGAGCTGGTTTACCAAGGTCGTCTGCTGTGGAAAGGCGCTCGTCAACACTATGACTTGTCGAGACAAGTGTTGTTCGCCACTTAGATTGGAAGAGCTTGGAAGGAATGCCTCATTAGGCAGTGGAAGGGTGGTAGACTCCGGGCATGAGATTTGAGTTGGGAAATGTCAAATCTGCGGAAAAATATATTGAGAATGCCCCCAGCTCGATGGTAGGTCTGGATGGTTGAGATAGTCTTGGGCCGACTTGGGCTGCTTAGAAAGCCACAGGAGTAAACTGGGCCACGAGAGCAGGCTGGGCCGTGAGAGTGGGCTGCTCGGCAGGAGCAAGTTGGGCCGTGAGAACAGGTTGCTCGGAAGGAGCTGGCTGGGCCGCGAGAGCAGGTTGCTCGGCTGAAGTAGGCTGGACCACATGAGTGGGCTGCTCGGTGGAAGCAAGCTGCTCAGTGCGTGATGCATGCGAATGCGAGGCTTGGGCTCGAGCCCATGCAAGCTTGGATGGCACGACTTGGGCCATGGTGGAACCTCGTAGTGGTGGTACCACTCCGCCTATGACCACATTTAGCCTCGTGGATCACCGCGGTCCCATTTCTTGAGTATTAGAATTTTCACTTGTGGAATTTTCTAAATTTCTAGCCATTATATTTTTCTTATACATTTTATCAAAGAACCTTTGCAAATAAAAAATTCTAATAATAAGAACGTATGAAAAATATTCAAATGGACTAGAAAATAGAGAAAAACCTTTTTATGCTAGAGTCTTCTATGAGTATGGATCTTAAGTTCTCAATGAAAGCACCAATTTGTGGTGCAAATTTCTTCCTCCTTGATCTTGGACAAAATTGCACCTACAAAACAATTAACACCTTAGGGTCAAGGCCAAGAGCCTCACGTGCCCACGATGAATGGGGGGGCTTTGGTATGAGATGTTTTGAAGGTTATGAAATAATTACCTTGAGGAAAATATAGGATGAGGATGGATGAAATAACTTTGAATTTGTTACCTATTTTGGGCACTTTTGATTTGGTTGAAGGATGATTGCCCGCCGCTCGCGCGTAGGAATCTCTTTGTACCTCAAGGGTATTTTTGTCCTCTTTTGTCCAAAAATCCACGTGTCGCCTTGTGATTATTTTTGGCTCCATAGGTACAACCTCACTAGCAACCTACGTTTCGATCCGAAAGGAATTTAAAATTAAACAAAAATCTGTGTTCACTATATATGGAATGGAGTGACTATCCTTAATCTCTTGTTCCCAACCCCTTTTGATCCATATTTTAAGGACACTTCTTAATACGGGTTTGAGATGGAATAAAACTTGGCCGTAGAGTCCCAGTCCTCCGGGGACAAACTTTTTTGTATTGATTTTTTACTCCCTTATGGCCTTACCTTTAGGGTTCTTCTCTTTCCCCGCAAGGGAAAAAGCCTTTTTCCAAATAGAGTAGTCCATTTCTGTCTTGAAAGCCTACCCTGCAGATAGAATTTCTTATCTCTACAAACTATCCAACCTGAAGACACTTATTGGTGGTGGAGTGCTTCGAGTACGATCTGGCCTTATCCCAGCAATAAAAAATTCCTCATGGCCTGGTTCACCCGCCTCTAAAGCTGGAATGCCTTTATAGAGGAGGTTATCCGAGGAATCTAGAAAGTTTTAAGTGGGATTGGAATGTGATTGGTGATGGATGATGGTTATGAAATTAGTTTTGCATCATATGATAAGCCCATGCAAAAACTTTATCTTTTTTTGGCGCAGGTACGTTATTAGATTGAGTTGAATGCCTGCCAACGCATAAAGGTCTCAATTCAAGCGAGAGGCAGAACAAGGGAGGCGAGAACATCTTTGATCAAAAGCTCCAATGTGTTGAAGAATGAGAAAGACTTTAAATAATTCAATCAAACAGATCGAGAATCTCATGGGCAATTAACCGAGTTGGGTTGGGTGTCCATGTTACATAACCTTTCTTCTAGCCAAGAATCCCATTATTGACCAAATCGGGCGAATTCTTGGCAAATGAGAAATCTATGTTTTAACACTCAACACCTAGAAAGAGGAAGAGTTACTAAGACAAGAGCTAGTAAGCAAGCAAGAAGGACATGCTAGAAAATGCAAGGCATGAGGCTCTTTTAGGAAGATTGCGTACATGATCTGGTAATCTAAACCTTGCTTCTTCTGGTCTACCTGTATTAGCATGTGCTTTATTACAAGTAGTCTTTTCTCCTGTTCCTTTAGTCTTTTCAATGGTACTTGAATCTTAACTCGCGGTCATGTCTCGCCCCCAGTAAAGTGGCCGGTTCTATGTCCCCCCCTATATTTCATTAGTTCCAGGCTCAAGTGCCTGCTTATCCATCTTTATTCCAAAGGCAAATATTTCGCTTGAGCGACTGTAACTGCTATGGTTTACAGCCAATAGTTATTACCAACCATTTCTCATGCCCTTTATAAAGCTTTTAGAGAGAATAGGGAGTAAATGGGACCTTCGCTTCATTAGGAAATTGACCCAAACCCTATTTCTTCTCTTGCGGAGCCTTGAGAAAGTAACTGGTGTTAGGTTAGTACGGTTCTCATGCTAATTTGGCCCCCACTGATTCATGAGCTTCTTCTTTAGTCTAAGATTCAAAATTAAAGAAAAAAAATGGCCAGGCAAGAACACAAGGCGGTCGCCATCCGATGGCTGGTAGCTCTACTAAACGAAGAACCGCTCGTAGCCTATTCTTCTCGAATAACATTTGTAGTAGCCTAGGAGAAGAGAAGCAAGCTACCTTCGCCTACCTCCCATCTATACCTGTAGGCAACAACAGTAAGAGCTAGTAAGCGTAGTAATTGTACTGGTAGCCGGGATTCAAAAGAATTAGGTTTGATAATACTAAAAAAAGGGAATTGTTATTGGCACTTCAAAAATCTCATTTTACACTCCAAACTTTCTATAATTAGAAAGAAAAATACACTTGTGAGGAGTGTAGAATGAAATTTGTAGAGTGCTAATAACAGTTCCAAAAAAAAAAAAACATATCCTAATGATGCACCTACCACTGTTTAATTAAATCTTTTGTTCAACATAAAAACCTTTTACTTCTATTTCAGTTTCTTGACCGACTTATTATTTCAAGCGTTTTTTTTTTCCCCTTTCTTTTCCTACCTTGAAAGTCTTAACAAGTTGTGTTTGCATCATGATGTGTGAACCTTCTAAATGTTTTTCTCGTTGAACTTGAAAGAATCAAACCATTAACTTACTCTACTACTAAACTATAACCTTAAAAGACTTAACCTTCTTGTCAAACCTTATTGAAATTGACAAGAACATCTATAGCATGATACTCGTGCATCTGTAAAAATATAATTTTAATGAACTCATGAAGTATACTCCATTTGATCAAGTACAAAATGCAGATTTGTCTATGCATTACGCTGTAAATAAAACATGACTAGAGACATAAATAAACATTGTTTTGGGATATATAACAAAGGCCAACCGCTTTCTTGTCCTGTTTTCTTGGTTGTTAATTATGAGGAGGGGGTGGGTTTATTCAACCTGTCCGTTGGGTTTATTACCAAGTCCAACCGCTGGATTTATTCAACCTCTCTTTTTATATGGGACCATGACCATCATATACACCATAAATTGAGAAGATATGAGAGGCAATCGATTGAACAAAAATAAAAATAAAACTAAAAACAAATAAATAATACAAGAAGGTGGTCCTTCAAATAAAGCATACACCTATGGCATTTCATTATTTTTTGCATCAAACTCTGAATTCGGATCCAGGATTCTGAGATCCGTCAATCATGTTCGTTCATCGTACATCGTGCAGTCATAAATTATTTTAAATATTTTTATTTAAAATTAAACACAAACAGTACTTGACAAAAACTGACCCCACGAACTAACTGCACGATATACGATGAACGGATACGATTCACGGATCCCATGATTTTCACTGAAAGGATTCGGAGAGGATCCTGTTGGTCAAACTCTGATACCTCCATCCATCTTTGGGGTATTCGACCAACCATAGAATGCCACGTATTCATGGTGCCCGTTTAGATATATATAATTTAGGTTTTTTTTTTTAAATTAAGATTTTAATCTTTGTGTGACAATTCGCATTTGCCAGCCGACTGCTTGACCGTCCAAAATTGTTGACTGCCAAACCTCTACGACATTTCCGCATTTAGTAACTGCCTTTCTTACAACGTAATCTAAATTCTAAAACAGTAAGTACAAAAATATTTTTGTAATTCTGACTAATTTTGGACTTCTATTTATATTTTGCACATCATGGATTTTTAGGCTGCCAAATATAGAATTATGTTTTAGTTGACTGCTTAGTTACACAATGTTGTCACTTAATACCACTGTCTAGTAATATTCTTCTGCACTTGTAAATAAGAGGTTTTAAGTTTGATTCTCACCAAAGGTCAATTAGAATCACATTACTGCTAGCCCATTGTGAGGGTTAGCACACTGCCGACCCCTTAGCGAAGATAATGTTGTTTGTGCAAATAAATAAATTACACAATGTTCTAAGTTCTTTTTTTTTTTTTTTTGGTTGAAACACAATGTTCTAAGTTCAAACATTTCTTTAATTGTATTATACCTATTCCAACACTTGAGCAAAACTCAAAATTTAGGCTGTAAACCTACCTCAACTTGCTATAACCCTTTGTGGAGCCAAAAATAATCAAGAGGCGACACATGGATTTTTGGGTGAAAATGACAAAATTACCCTCAAGGCACACCAGAATTCCTACACGTGAGCAGTGGATAATCATCTCAAAATCAAGTTAAAAATGCCCAAATAGGTATTTATTTTTAAACCTATTTCATCAATCCTCATCAATTCCTCTCCACAAGGTAACCCCCAAATCATTCATTTTCAATTATATTAATTAGCTAATTAATTGATTTATTATTCAATTATTCCTAATTAGCTACAAATTATGAACCTCACCCAAAATACCAACCAAGTGGCCGGTCCTCCTCTTCCTAAAGGGGACGGCCACAACCCTAGAAATACTACATTATTCTCTCCAAAACTCAATTCCAATTCTCCTGCTAAACTCTCTAAATTCTCCAAACACTTTTCCTCAAAAATTCTAACTTTGGCATTAGAAAAGTTCTTCGGCCAAAGCCCCCCCATTCATCATGGGCGCGTGAGGCTCTTGGCCTTGACCTAAGGTGTTATTTGTTTTGTAGGTGCAATTTTGTCCAGGAGCAAGGAGGAAGAAATTTGCATCCACAAATTGGTGCTTTCATTGAGAGTTGAGCCCCACACTCGTAGAAGACTCTCGCATCCAAGATTTTCTATTTTCTTGTCCATTTGTAGATTTTTCGTATGTTCTTATTTTTATAATTTTTTATTTGCAAAAATTCTTTGGTAAAACGTAAAAGAAAAGTACAATGGCAAGAAATTTGGAAACTTCAACGAACAAAAATTCCAATGTTCAAGAGAGGGGACCACGACAATCCATGAGGCTAAACGTGACAATAAGTGGAGCAGCACCACCACCACAAGGCTTCACCATGGCTACCACCGCAATGTCCACCACAATAGCCACCCACAACGAGGTCCATGGCGCCACCACCACGGCCCAAGCCGTGTCATCCAAGCTTGTCGTGCCATCCAAAGCCCATGGAACTAAGGCCACGGCCCAAGCCATGTCATTCCAAGCCTATGGCAAACAAGCCCATGCCGCCCAAACCCAACACGAACCCAACACGTTGCCAATTCGAGCCTTAGCCTCGTACCCACATGCGCCACACACCGAGCAGCCTACTCCCATGGCCCAGCTTGCTCTCGTCGAGCAACCCACTCTCGTGGCCCAGTCTGCTCCTGTGGCCCAGCCTGCTCTCATGGCCTTCTAAGCAGCCCAAATTAGTCAAAGATTAGTTCAATTATCCTGGCTCCAAATTTCCGGACCGACAATTGAACCAGGAGCATTTTCACCATATTTGTTTGCTGATTTGACATTTTTCAACTCAAATCTCACACCCGGAGTCTACCACACTTCCACTGCTCAAGGAGATACATTTCTTCCAAGCTCTTCCAACCCAAATGGAGAACAACACTTGTCTCGACAAGTCATAGAGTTGACGAGCGCTCTCACACAACAGACGACCTTAGTGAACTAGCTCTCGCAGTCCACCGAGATGCAACGTGCCCCAGACGAGGTGTTCCGAAATAAAACAAGGGCAGACGAAGAACCTCTTCAACAGCATCTTGACAAGCAATCATGAACCGAGTGTTCGGGCAGTGTACACTCCTGACTGGGCCCTCAAGATAGTGTATACTCTCGTCTTAGTGCGTGAAGGAGTGTGCACTCTCGACTAGGCCCATGGATGAGCATACATTCATGGTTGGGGTCACACTCTGATAGTCAACATGAGCATACATTTGCAACTAAGCCCGTAAGGAGCATCTTCCACCTCACAACGAAGTAGGCAACACCACGGACGGAGAGAAGCAGTCACTCAATCCGGCTCAAGTTCAATCGGCAGCCTACGAGAAGTTCTCTTGTCTGCTAAGAACGTACCACATGCACCACAACAGCGGCATAGGCGAGCTGAATATATGGAAGAGCAGCTTAGACCAGCAGGTCATGATTGGGGGCAGCTAAAAGCTACGCTACCTTAATAAAGGCAAATTCAAGAAGAAGTGGAAAGACTCTTCACCAAGCGATTGCACAATTTCCAATGCAACAAGGTCATCGACGAGGCACTACGACGAGACATAACCAACATAAGCAGGTCACCCTTCACAGATGAGATCGAGCAGGTAAGGCCTCTACGCAAGTTCAATATGCCACATTTCACATTCTTCAAATGAGATGAATACCCAGAGAGACACCTAAAGCATTACCGAAGCGCAATGATCCTCTATCGAAGCAACGACGATCTCATGTGCAAAATATTCACCACCACTCTACAAGACGAGGCGCAAGATTGGTTCTACACCTTGTCGCCACAATCCATCCGGAGTTTCGACGAACTTTCTTTGGTTTTCACCAAAGAATATTCATCCTATCACTCGATCAAGAAGAAGTCCGACCACTTGTTCAATGTCGAGAAGAACCCAAATGAGTTGCTTCGCGACTATATGAAAAGTTTCAAAACAGATAAGGCAATGATAGTCGGATGCAATAACTCGATAGCTAGAGCAGCCTTCCAAAAAAGACTTCCAGCAGATCACCCGATGTTTAAAAAATTGATCATGAAAAAAGACCTAACTCTGGGAAACTTTTTCGCTCTGGCAGAAAAGCATGCACTTTGAGATGAAGCTCGCAAATGCACATTCAAGGACTTGAAGAAGTACCCGACATCACCTTCCTACTATCCAAACCGGAAGCATTGGATGACCTATTCACATGTTTGATAGTATCTTAAGCAGCAATAAGCTCTACCATCACACGAGAAGAGTTGGGGGCCCGATTACCTGTATTCCACGATTCAAAAGCTCTCATCGATGCTACCCGAAATTCAAAAGCTAACTTTGGCGATAGTTGTTGCAACCCGGAAGCTCAAGTTTTACCTTCAAACGCATGCAGTTATCTTCATGACGCATTATTCCGCCCAATCCAGACGTGCAACGATGAAGGCGTAAACACTGGCGGATGCAAAATTTTCTGACGAAAGCAACAACTCAGCCCAAAGGCGCACCAAGGGCAGACAAACACTAGAAGGACACACTCGGAAGCAAGTTTTATCCTTGTCACCCTAAAAGATTCTACATATGAGCAACATGTACCGGTAATGGAACACCACATCCTGCTACGTGTCACACAGCCCCAACTGACCTTTGCTTCATAATTCAACTCTAGAGTGGCCTAATACCGGCAGTTGAGCATCTCATGCTTCATGTAGCTAGCCCTATCTCCACGGCTCCTTACCATGCATTCACGATGCAATAGAGTGGCCCAACGACGCCCCGGAGGTAGCTGAGCACGCCTTAGCCGCGCTTACTCCACATGATGGAGACTTTTGGCATTTGCATATTAACATCCAACTACAAAGGTTTGAGAACAGACGTAGTCCTAGTTACCCCAAACGGTTCGATGCTCGAGCAGGCGGTCACTATATGCTTCAAAGCATCCAACAACGAAGCAGAGTATGAGACCCTACTAGCGGGCCTCCGAATGGCAAAAGACTTAGCCGTGAAAAAGCTCACAATTCATTCTGATTCCCAGCTAATCACTAACCAGACTACTTGAGGCATTCCCAGCTCACAATTCATTCTGATTCCCAGCAAAGTTTTATTATAGACTACCTGGTCAATGGCACATTCCCCATGGAAAGGTTGGAGTCTAGAAAGCTCTAAATAAAGGTAGCACATTACTACATGTGGAATGACATTCTCGTCCTCCGACACTGGACTACATCTCCGCTGCCTAACGCCTTCTGACGACCTAAAGGTTCTAAGCTCAATCCACGAAAGCATTTGTGGAAATCACTTCGAATGACAATCCTTAGCACAAAAGGTTCTAAACGCAGGCTATTACTAGCCTACCATGCACCAAGACGCTAAGGAGTTAGTAGAAAAGTATGACCGTTGCTAACACTACAAGCCGGTACCAGCATTGCTTGCCAACAAATCACACCCGTAGACGAGTCTTTGGCCATTTATGCAATGGGGAATCGACTTGGTAGGGCTAATGTCGCCCGCTACTAGGAGCAAATGCTTGACGATTGTGACAATCGATTACTTCACCAAATGGGTAGAAGCAGAGCCCATGACTACCACGACATAGACGGACATAGAGCGTTTCACATAGAGGAACATCATTTTTCGATTTGGTATCCTTCAATCCATCGTCACAAACAACGCCCCGTAATTCTTAAGCAAAGATTTGGCAAAGTTCTTCCAAAAGTATGGCATCAAGCAGCACATGTCAACGCCGAGATATCCTCAAGGCAATGGGCAGGCTGAAGCATCCCATAAGACGATCCTCGATTGCCTCAAGAAGTCCTTCTCCGATAAGAAGGGAAAATGGCCAGATGAACTCCCCAGATATCTGAGAGCGTATCACACCACCAAACGACCAACCACCGCACTCAACTGCCAAGCATCGAGTAGAACAGTAAGGAGATGGCCACAAGCTTAGATCTGGAAGAAGAGAAACGCGAGCAGATTATGACCTGAATCGTAGTTTACCAGCAGCAACTCCTCTCCAGCTACAACAAAAGTGCCAAGATCTGGCAGTTCCAACTGGAAATCTAGTCCTAAGGAAAACTTCATCACTGCCAGCAAAGAGGGCTCCAAAAAGATGAATCTCATCTGGGAAGGTTCGTACAAGATTAGCAGAATATGCGGCAAAGGAAATTACACCTTCGCCACCATAAATGACAAAGAGATTAAAAAGTAGTAGAACGCCTACAATCTGAGGAAGTACCATGTGTGACCTCCTACTACATCAAAGCCTGAAAACTCAAGCAGCTCGACGGGTACCACCTCACAAGCCGATGACTATCCAGTTGTTATGCAGTTTCTACCTTACAGCTAAGTTCTTGTTCATTTCACTTGATTTTCAGTGAGGAATTCAAAAGTAATCTACAACTTGGCTCGGCTGCATGCTTACGATAACTGATCACTCGTGCACTTCAAAAGAAAATCGCGTTCTTCTTAGGCACTCATCGCAGTTGCGCCCCCCCTAGGGACCAACCATGTTCTCCAGTGCGAGACGATAAACTAATTATTTTCTGGTGAGAGAGGGTAAACCAATTCCCCGACACTCACATGGGTCTGCTCTCCAAGGTGGGAGGATAAACTTACACTCCGAATATCCAGACGTGGATGAGTCGGGCTGCATTGGTATAACTAGGTGCCCGATGGCTTGCGCAGGGATTTCTAGAAGTAGCCACAATGGCCTTTTTCAAGGCTTAGCTAACTGAAGGATTTTGGGTCTCTTGGCCTAATCCGCGAGCAACCAGGCCCCAGAGACGGATGAGGCACATTACGCAGTACGCCCTACAAACGGATGCCCTAGAACCCTAAATCTTCTACTAAGTGCACTAAGGTAGCCTACAATTTCCAGAAGATTGCCTACAACTTGCCCTTCGAGCAGTAAAGCCACACTAGACTTATACAACTACACATTCTTGTGAAAGGTTAAACAAGCTAGTGTGCATATACGAAGCTTTATTCATTGCCGACATGCTACGTAGTCGATAAGCCTCACCTCTGCCAAGCACGAAACAACATACACCAAGTCCTAAAATGTTGTGATACGTGCTACGTAACCTACAAAATTGGAGAAAACCAAGGTTAACAGCCTAGTGGTCACACGGACTTGTCTGCTTCTGCAAGTAAGGCGTTTGGCTGCCGACCGTATTGCTAACAACTTTGCATAGTTCTACACTAACATATGCGGCTGTATCGGCTACGCGGGCCTATTTGCTTATAGAAAAGTAGCACGCATGCCACTAGTCTATAAATTTTAAAGGTTATGGCATGAACAAAAGAAGTGAAGATGGAGAAAAGCGAATGAAGCAAGTTTATTAAATTTTCTAGCAAAATTGATAAACAACTAGAAAAGACCAAAGGAGTCCAAGAGAAGCAAAAAACAACGAGGGAAACAAAGAAAATCCTAAAGACTACCCAGAAAACTACTCTTCAGTAGCTTGGACACTCTACGACTACTCAGTCGCTACACCTTAAGCAGCCGCAACATTCTCAGCAGCGGCATCATCCGTCGCTTCACCCCCAGCTGCTCCATCTTGGGCACCAACATCTCCGACTACTTCACCAATAAAGGCCTCAAAAGTAAAAGCAAACAAGTCTCCCAGCAAACTCGAAGTCAGACGGCCTACCAAAGAGAGGATCTACATAACCCATATTGTAGAAATCGGCTTGACTATGAACAAGCGGAACCTCGAGCCTAGCCTTCTTACCTTTCAACTGCCTGATCTTTTTGAACAGACCAACACGGACGTGCTGCAGCTCATCCACTTTTTTCTTCAAACTTTCGTTGATCTTCAGTGCACCTTGGAGTTCCAACACTTGGGGTTTAAGCCTATCAATGACTTTCTTGAAGTGGATCACTTGGTTATAAGCAGCAATCAACTCTTCATCCTTTGCATAAGTAGTGGAACGAAGCTAAGAAATGCTCAAGATCTTGAATATGAGGTATGTGACATCCGATCTCATTCTCTGCACTTTCATACTTAACTTGGATCACGTCAAGCCTAGTCTTCAAGTCAACGATCTCTTGGCGAGCGGTATCAAGTTACAGATAAGTGGGGGCAGAAATATTAGACCCCTTTAAAGCGACGAGTTCATATTCCAACCTCTTGATCTTTTTAGCTGAAGAATAAGCTTCAGCTGCCACAGCCATTGCCACCTCCTTGGCAGCCTTAGTATCCTTTTGGTCAAGGAGCATAGACTCGACTGCCAGAATAGTTGTCTTTTGCATCATGGCAAGTAGGGCAGTTTTCCTATACTCGGTCGTATGCTTCGCAAAGGAACTTGGGAAAACAACCATTTTAACGCCATCGACAAACTTGGCACAAACGCCCATGTCTTCAAACAAATATAGTTTCAAAAGCGCACAAATCTCAGCAACCTCCCCAGAAGTAGGCTTAGTGGATTCTTCACAGTTGTCCACATAAGTAGTCTCCCCATTTCCAGCAGGTGAATCAGTCTTAGCAGCAGAAAGAGTGGGCCTTAGCGCAACTTTAGCAGCAGAGTCCACATTATCATTCTTTATAATAGCAAGCTTTTCCAAAGGTGAACCATACTTAGCTCATAACGGACATTTTGGTACAGACTTCGGCACTGGGACATGACATGACCTCTACGCTAAACAATCCTATCAGCAGTTGTACTAGCCATTCTCGATATGGCAGGTGCCATAGGCTCATATCTAGTAACCTAATTTTTCTTCCCAGTGGAAGAAGTCATGTCAATCACAGGCCTTTCGACAGTAGGCGGACCCTCACAAACAGCGAAGGAAATCTTCAGTTTTTTTTCAACCGACATCTCTTGAGTAGGCGGAGAAGATCTCTTCTTTCCACCTTTATTCATAGTAGGCTCCACGACAGCGATCATACAAGCCAATGCATCCGCCTTGATCCTCTTTACCTTCTCTCTCAGGAACAGCCTACCTTTCTTCCGGCGAAAAGGACTAAGCAGCCAACGTCATTCACGGTACTCAGTACCCATACTGGTTTTTCCCTTATTTTTTCTCTTAGACCAGCAAGCAGGAGACCTACATGCCCAGCATTCCAGCAACCCATGAGGCATGCGACCTCTTTATCTCTCTCAATCGTCGACCTGGCCCCCGTCAGGTCCAATAGCCTAAAGGACATGAGCCATATGGCTCGCCTAGCATTGCGCCCCAGCACCTCAATTTGCAGCCCCAGCCCCGCAAGCTAACCTTGGCTTTAGCCAAGCCGAGCGACTCAAGCAGTGGTCCTTACCACAACACCTCATCGGCCTATGCCGAGCCAACTCCTGGCCCCTGCCAGCCGATGTGTGGCACCACCCCAACGGCTGCCCCATGATAGTACTATCCAAGAATAAGACAGGGAAAATTAAATTTTTCTTACCTCGGTGTGGTGCGGAAAAACGAAGAAAGCAACGAAAGACTGTCCTTTACGGAAGATGTAGAAGATTGTTAGAGGAAGGGGAACAAATATCCTCTAAGCTCTCTCTCTCTTGTAGGGTAGAATAAATTGCTCTCCAAAGTTGATTTAATAACCCACTTAAGGTGGACTTAAATAGGCTTTGAGAGAAATTTATTTCCCTTTTCTAGAATGATCTAATTTCCTATTAAAAAGGGAATCAACATCAAAATAGGAAACAATTCTAAAGCAAGAAGATCTCTACTCCTGCTACCATTTCCTACGAGTAGCCTAATAGGTGTAAGGGCATTTGTGGAGCCAAAAATAATCAAGAGGCGACACATGGATTTTTGGGTAAAAGGGACAAAATTACTCTCAAGGCACACCAGAATTCCTATGCGCAGGCAGTGGACAATCATCCTACAATCAAGTCAAAAATGCCTAAATAGGTATTTATTTTTAAACCTATTTCATCCATCCTCATCAATTCCTCTCCACAAGGTAACCCACAAATCATTCCTTTTTAATTATATTAATTAGCTAATTAATTGATTTATTATTCAATTATTCCTAATTAGCTACAAACCATGAACCTCACCCAAAATACCAACTAAATGGCCAGTCCTTCTCCTCCTAAAGGGGTCGGCCACACCCCTGTAAATACTACCTTATTCTCTCCAAAACTCAATTCCAATTCTCTTGCTAAACTCTCTAAATTCTCTAAACACTTTTCCCTCAAAATTCTAACTTTGGCATCAGAAGTTCTTCGGCCAAAGCCCCTTCCCCCTAAATTCATCATGGGCGCATGAGGCTCTTGGCCTTGACCTAAGGTGTTATTTGTCTTGTATGTGCAATTTTGTCCAAGAGCAAGGAGGAAGAAATTTGCATCCACACCCTTGGTCTAAATATGAGTTTTACCTAAAACTCATTCTTGGGCAAATTTAGGCCAGAATTCTCCCTGGGTTAGTGGGGAGCTCATCATAGATGTGTATTTTTTGTAGTTTTATATTTATGAATTCATTGGTTACAACAACTAAGATCTAATATAATTAAATTCAGTAAAAAAAAAAGAAGAAGATCTAATGGTCCAAATTTAAACCCAACAGCTAAAACAATTTAAAAAAATTATTTCATGTGTTTCATATTCATAGTGTTCCACGAGTTTTATGGTGTCAATTTTGTGATTTTTCAATATTTATCGGAATCTAAATGTTTTTAGGTTAAAATGTTCATAAAACTAAATTATGATAGTTTACATAATATTTTTTTCTAAAGTTACTTCAAGAAAAAATTATCCTATATTTATTTTTTAATAATCTCGGGCTAAAAATTTAATTGGAGCATAAAAACTGTTTATAGGTTAAAACTTAAATTTTCTGGGTTAAAAATTTTATGTTTTAACCTAAGGGTTGAAAATTGTCTTAAACAATAATTTTACCTTGGAATTGTGTTATATTTGAATTAAAATAAATTATGGTTAATAGCTGAAAATACGAAGCTGTTAATTCGTCTTATACTCTGTTTTTATTGGACACAAAAGTCCCTTAACTCCACTAAACTTGTTTGTTGTGACGATGAAGGTGGTGAGTGAAAACGACATGACAGGGCCATTTGCAATACCAAAGATTAATGTGGTTCCAAATTTTATACGAGGCAGTGAGATAGATTAGCCCTGGCAATTCCTGACACGATACGATACGATACGAAATTAACAAGTGTTTGGGTCGACACGATAACGAATTAAATCGTTATAGGGTAACCTGATAAGCACCTATTAAGATAACGGGTTGGTTCGGATATACATGTGGGTAACACAATACACGATAAGCAAAATATTAATTTAAATATTTTATAACCCTAAAAAAATACTATATTAATTATATATATTAATTTAACAATGTTATACCCCTAAAAACTATAATAAATATATATATTAAATTAACTAATAATTATACCCCCAAAATATTAACTATAATAATTATATATATATATATATATTAAATTTTAAATTAAATTTTATACCCCTAAAAACTATAATAATTATTAATTAATGTGCATCCACCGTTCCATCCTTTGAAGAAAAAGGGAGGGAAAATGAAAATTATAAGAAAAGGAAACAAAAAAGAGAGGGAAAGATGGGAGTAAAATATTTATAGCTATATGAATACAATGAATAAATTTGATCTTCAATTTAAAATATTTACACTAGTGGATACCACAAAATATTATGTTATATTTAATGAAAGTATGAATAAACTCTTAAGTGTTAGTGAATCTATTGTTTTGATGGGATACGCATTCTACAAAACTACTTTCAACGATCCAACCGTCAAACATATTTGTATATACTTCGAGATCGTATATGCCAAAAATTGCAAAAAATAAACATTCAGAGATCAAGTATCGGGACAAAACTTTTCGACGGTTATAAAAAGAAAAATCATGATTTAACGGTTATTTTAACTCCGATTTTGATGATTTTTACAGCTACACTCCTTGACCCTATATGAATACAATGATTGAATTCGATCTTCAATTTAAAATATCTACACTAGTGGATACCACAAAATCTTATGTTATACTTAATGTAATTATGAATAAACTCTTAAATGTTAGTGAATCTATTGTTTTGATGAGATACGCATTCTATGAAACTAGTTTCAACGATCCAACAATCAAACATGTTTGTATATACTTCGAGATCGCATACGCCAAAAATTGCAAAAAACAAACATTCAGAGATCAAGTAACGGGACGAAACTTTTCGACGGTTATAAAACGAAAAATCACGATTTAACAGTTATTTTAACTCCGATTTTGATGATTTTTTTACAGTTACACTCCTTGACCCTATATGAATACAATGAATAAATTTGATCTTCAATTTAAAATATTTACACTAGTGGATACCACAAAATCTTATGTTATACTCAATAAAAGTATGAATAACCTATAATAATGGTGCAGTGTTATTGGCACTCCAAAAATCTCATTCTACACTCCTCACCAATGTATTTTTCTTTCCCAATATAGAAAGTTTGGAGTGTAGAATGAGATTTTTGGAGTGCTAATAACAATTCCCATAATAATTATACATATTAATTTCCTTGATGGCCAAAGTTCCAATACAATTGCCTCATGATGATCGATGTAAATTGAGGATTTTGTAAAAGGAATAACATGCAAGCTTTGAGTTCTATTGGCAAGGTTTAAACTTTTGAGAAAGGCTTCACAACTTTGAAAACAAAAACTATTTCATTTTGCATATCCTTGCACATTTTATATTTGTAATAGATTAGTAGTGTATGTATTATTTTTTTTATTAGGCTCTTATTTTCGAGTGTAGATATAATACTTAAACGACAAATGTATTTTAATGTTTTGAAGTAATATTTATGTGGCAATGTGTGGTATGTGCAAATTTTTTTAAAAAAATATATTTTTCTTAGCGGGTCGGGTCACTTTACCCGTTGGGTAAAGTGACCCGACCTGTTAAGGACCCGTTAAGATAACGAGTTTGACACGACACGACCCGATAAGATAACAGGTGTTATACGAAAACGACACGAACACGACAGACACAACCTGTTTGCCAGGCCTAAGATGGATGGATTTCTAGGAGGTATCCAATTTGGGCACGAATATGTCGATTTGATATTCCTGTGTATATGCCCCTTTTGGGAAAGAAGAAGAAAACAACCATCAATCCTTGTTTCCCCAATCGGCTGTCTTACGTATGAAACATTTTCACTCTCAATGGTTTCAACTTCTTCAAATAATTTTGTCTATTGCATTAGTACATTGCTCTAATGGGCCAGTTTGAGATTGCTGTTTATTTATTTATTATTTAAATATTGTTTTTGTTGTGCTTTAAGTAAGGTTTTAAAAAACACTAAGCGCTAGTTGGACGGCGGGTAGGGGTCTAGCGCATAGGTCGCTAGGCGGGGCCTAGACTGATTTATGTAAAATTATTATATATCTTGTAAATAAGTGCCAATTAACACTTAAAAAAAAAACTATACTTGTATGAATAATAAAATAATGATAAAAACCAAAAATAGAAGTAGAAGAATACACAAAATATATCCATCTAACAAGTTCAATATTAAAAAAAACAGTAAGCACATAATCATAAGGAGGGGTATTCTTGGATGATAGACTAAATTATTCTTGTTCATGATCCACATAGACTAAATTATTTAACCTTGTTGTATCTAGTTTATTTCTTTTCTTTGTATGTATCCCCTCAAAAGTGCTCCAATTCATTTTACAATTGGATGAACTTGTAGTCAATCCATCCTTTGCAAATTAGGTACACCATTTCCATAAATATACCACCATGAAACTTAAAAAGAAAAAAACACACAATTAATAAGTAAATAAATAAACCAAACCGCCTAGGTGCCGCCTATAGTGGTAGTTGTGGTGACAATGGCGGCGGTTGCGTTTATAGTAGTAGTGGTGGAGGTGGCGGCGGTGGTGGCAGCAACGATAATAGTGGCAATTGTGGTTTTGGTGGCAGTGGTGGCGGGTATGGTTGTGGTGGTGGTGGTGGTGGTGGTGACAACAATGATGGTGTTAATGTCAATGGTGGTGTAAGAGGTTAGGGATTGTAGTGGCATGTGGTAGTGCTCACTATTTTAATTTTTATCCAATGATAAAATGTGTCTAGCAGAATAAATATGTTATTTTGTAAAATTAATGAGCATATTACATGAATTTAAAATATTCATTAAAGGCTCAATTCTGTTTTTTATTAAAGTAGTTTTAAAGGGCAACCTACTTATTGCTTTTAATAGTTGCCTTCTAGAGGACATTACTTTTAAAATAGGCACGATATTTTATTTTTAACAAGCAATTTTTACTTCTTAACTTTAAAGTGAAGCAAATTTTGGTGAAAAAAAACATACCAAATTGAGCGTAAGTGTATGTTTCATCTCTCTCGATATTTTAGAGATGCTTACATGTGGCCCACTACTAATTATATGGATTGTTTCTTTAGTTTGTATGTATTATCATGTATACAGTACAGAGGTTTCAAGAACATTAATGTTGAAGGGGACTTAAAACTAGTTATTGATGCAGCTAAGAGGATTTGTCAAGTCCCTTGGAGACTAAAACCCATCTTAGATGACATTGCACGGGTCGCAACTCCTTCAACAATATCACTTGGAAGCATGTTTTTAGGGAGACCAACTTCCTTGCGAATGGTGTTACGAGATGTGGCCTGACTTTTAGAATCTTCATATTTCGTTCCTTGCCTTCAAAAGCATGGAATGTGTTTTTATTTGATTGAACTGGAACCGGTTGTACTTGAGGTTTTGATCTTCAATTCAATCTCTTTTCTTGAGATAAAATAAAAATAAAAACAGTACAGTATGTGTAGGGTTTTATTACAGAATATTTTATACAATTGATAGAATCATTAATTATATATTGTAGTTTATTTCTCAATGTTCTGTCAAATTTCCCGATATGAGACGATTTTGCATTGTTATATACACAATACAATATGGTCATATTAGTGCTATCGCCTAGAAATTTCATCCGTCCATATTTTAGTTCTTTTCAAAAATCTCATGTGCTCATATGCATGAAGTGAAATATGGGATTATATATCGTAATGTTGCCTTGCTAGATTTTTGTAGCTAGATAGATGTTTATATTGTCCCATTGTGAATTTAAATTGTATATTCATGAAAAAATCAGTTTGATTAATAATTCAAATTTGTAGTCTAGCAATATAAACATCTTATATTGTTGTCATACAACTTGAGAAAAAAAAACACATACACATATATATAAATTAAGGAAAACTAATGAAAATGACTTGAAAACTTTAAGTTTTAACAATAAGGACAAAATAAATGATAAAATGAATAGTACCAGTATTGACTTTTTAGTGTAAAAATATGGTTTTTCGTTAAAGTGAACAATACCGAGAGCTTTTCAATAAAATTCCCGAAGAATTTTCCATGTACATATATTTACATATACATATACATATACGTATATGTATACGTACACTAGTAGAAAAAACACTTTGCGCGACGGAGCAAATTTCGTCGCGCTAAGCGGGTTTGCGCAACGACAAACACAAAGCGTCGCTTAAATAATTTTTGCGCAACGAAACTTTGCGCGACGATGGTTGTGTCGCGCAAAACATGTTTGCGCGACGCAACCTTCGTCGCGCAAAGTTTTGGCGCCAAACGAAGCATTTTTACCGCTTTATCCCAAATTTGCGCAACGAATCTTTGCGCGACGACGGTGGGGTCGCGCAAAACAGGTTTGCGCGACCCCATCATCGTCGCGCAAAGATTTGGCGCCAAACGAAGTTTTTTTTCCGCTTTTTCCCAACTTTGCGCGACGCAGATGGAAAGTGGTTGCGCAAAACTTCTTTGCGCGACGCAAAACTTCTTTCGAGCCACTTCAACCTCCCGATATCTAGTACCTTGATGTATAGAAGACTACTTGTAGTTTTTTCTTTTTTGTTCGAACATCTTGTATGTACATTTTCATATATTTTATAATTAAATACTTTTATTTGCTTAATTAGTTATTGTTTAGAATTTAATTACAATATTTATTAAAAATCTAAAAATTAGTATTTTTGGTTTTGGCCAAAAAAATTATTTTTTCAATTTTTAATAAGGGTTTGCGCGACGTAGGCTAGGTCGCGCAAACAGGCTTTGCGCGACGCATGGAAATATTCGTCGCGCAAAGCCTTTTGTCACTGCCTTTGCGTGACGGTTTTTGAGCGACGACTGTCTGTTGTGCTAAGTGTTTTTCCTACTAGTGGTATACACCCTCTAGGTTTTAGGTTATTTTCAAAATGGTTTCATCATGTTTAACATTATTACATAGGATCATGAGGTTTTAAAATCGTATCAATTTATACGTTTCATCTGTTTGAACATTTACTCCTTGTTAAAGTGGTGATATGTCATATGAGGGATCCATAATAGACTGGCATATAAGCCACAATTGCACAATTTGGACTAAAACTTTTCGATTGGTTGTCTTTTTAGGTAAATAAAGCATCGATTAGGAGAAGATGAAGCTTCATAATGAGTTTGTTTTTGTCCATATGGTGCTAGTATACCTTACATAGATCAACCTATAAACAGAGTCGACATGCACCGCGTCATTAATTTATCGAAGGACCAACCCATAAATATAAATTAGACAATTTCAAATATGTGATACAATGTGAGAAAATTAAAACTTTGTAGTTTGTTGTGAGAAATTACTCGTAACATGGTGAGAAAATTATAACAATGGTTCCTTAATTTTAAAGGAAAATTAACGAAAAGTCTAAAAAAAACTTTCCTTTCAATGAAAAGCCCTTTTTAAAGGTATAGTGAATAGTACCAGGGAAAAGTATAAATATGGTTTTTCATTAAAAGTGAACAGTCCAGGAGTGTTTTGTTAAAACTCCCTAATTTTAACCCAATTGGAGCAATGGTTCTTTAACTAAAAATTCATGATCATTGGTCTCTTGACTCATTAAAACGTGCAGCAATGGTCATTTTTCTTCAACTCCATCAGAATTCCATCAAAATGACTCATGTTTAAAGGACTATTGCTACAATTGGGTTAAAATTGAGGGATCATTGCTTCAATTGGGTTAAAATGGAGAGATCATTTCTCTAATTGGGTTAAAGTTGAGAGATCATCTCTACAAAAAAAAAAAATTCATTTGGTTTTTTATGTTTGCCCCTTGATTTAGCCTCACGTGTGTGACACGTGATTCATTTTGACATAAGTTTTAACGGAATTGACGAAAATGACCATAATTACATGTTTTGATGAGTTAAGAGACCAATGAACATGGATTGTTAGCTGAAGGATCATTGTTTTAATTGAGTTAAAATTGAGATGTCATTACTACAATTTCCTATGATGTAAAATATAGTAACCCATAAATCGAGCACCTTTATGCTATTCCTCTTGTGATGCTTTTTAGCTTGGGTCAAGTCACTTCACTATTTAGTGCAAAATCAAGTTACCTGATTTATACTGCCCTTGATTCAGATTCATATTAATGGAAATCAATTTGGTAATTTACTTTTAACTTCCTTAAAATCTCTCCTTACTCTTTCCAAAAACAAGTACATTAATTTTTAAATTTTAATGTAAAGATTATGCTTATAAAAATCATTCAAATAGAAGTTCGTTTAATTATCTAGAAGTATCAAGTAAATCGACGGTGTAAGTATCAAGTAACATATTAATGATGAACCGTTCACTTATTGATACATTTTGATGACTAAACGATATCTAATTCAATTGATTTTTGTAAGGTTGATTTTTTAATGAAAATTAAGAAATTGTACGATTTTGATAAAAAATTTACGATAATGATACGTTATTTGCAAGTATAGAAATAAGCTCATCCTTCCAAAGAGGTTAATACAAGCAGGATAATATTAAGGAGACCATGTAGTTAAATCATATTTTGAAAACCATATGACGTGGTTATTGATGATTTGATTGTTACTTAAGTATTGATTAATGTACTTATTTTTTAGGGTAAATTACACTTTCCCACCTCAGGTTTAAGGTCTATTGCAACCTCATACAACATCTTCAAAACATTTCACTTTCATACCTCACGTACTATTTTATTTCAATATAATATATCTGTTACATTTTCCATCCATTGATCCGTTAACAGCTGACGTGGCTGCCCAATTTGTGCATGTGGCAAAAAATAATTGTTTATACATTAAAAATATTATAATATTGACCCTATTTTAAAAAAAATAAATAAATAACTAAAACCTAGAAACCCATTTCCTCCCGACCCCACCTCCCTTTTATCCGCTCTCTTCACCTCCCCTCCCATCCAAAATCCCACCCCATCCCCACATCTGCCATCGTACTTCTAAAGGCCCGGCTCTGCTGCCTTCACTTCCTACCATCTTCTTCCTCCATTCTAATCTCCGCAAACCCTCATTTCAATTCTCCAATTTCCCCATATCTCTCCCTCAATCCCTATTTCGTTTCCCAAATGCAGCGCCTTTCGTTCTCCAAATCTACGAGATTCGAAAGTGGGCCGAGGAATTGGGTGATGGGATTCAGGGTAAGGGGAAATTGGGAAGTAGGTCGTTCGATTTAGAGGAATCAGATGAGGAGGGTTTTAATCTGAAACATGCTTTAGAATCATTGAGTGTGAATGGCCAAAGTGGGAAGAAGTACGATGGCAGAGGTGGGCGTGGGTTTTTGGATGGGAGGGGAGGTGAAGAGAGTGGATGAGAGGGAAGTGGGTCGGGGGAATAGGTTTCTGGGTTTCATATTTTTTTTAGGGTAAAGTACAAAAAACTACCTCAACTATTGGTGTCACGACACTTTCATACCTCATCTTTTAAAATTGACAATGTCATACCTTATCTTATGAATTTGTGCCAATGTTATACCTTCCGTTATGGTTGGCGTTAATTTCTCAGTTAAATGCTGATGTGGCTTGGTCTGTGGCCCATTTTCTATTAAAAAATTATTAAAATATTATTAAAAACTAAAAAAAAATATTTAATATTTTTAAATATTAAAATAATAAAGAAAAGTAAAAAAAAAACACACACACACTTCAATTCGTCCCCTCCCCCTTCTCTCTCTTCTCCCCATCATCATCTTCTTCCCCCTTCCTGCAACTGCAACCCAAAAAAAAGAAGAGTAAAAAAAAAAAAAAAAAAAAACCAATTTGTCTTCCCCCCTCCCCCTCCCCTCTTCTCCCCGCACCCACTCTTTCCACCCAACCTCCCCACCTTCGCACCCAACCTCGCACCCATTACCTGCAACCCAAAAAAAAAAAAAAAAACCCAGATCTCGTTGAGGTGGAATCGGGAAACCTTCACCAGACCGATTTCGAAGGTTGAGAACCTGGGCTCGAAGAAAATGGGGGGAATGGGTGTGGAGGGAAGAGGGTGGGTGCGGCGGGGGACGGACAAAGTGGGTTTTTTTTTGTTTTTTTTTTCTTCTCTCTTCTTCTTCTTCTTCTTCTTCTTCCTCTTCTTCTTCCTCCTTCTTTCTGGGTTTGTTGGGCAGGGGGGGAGAACTGGGTTGGGTTGGGGTTTTTTTTTTTTCTTTTTTTTTCCCTTCCTCCTCCTCTTCTTCTTTCTGGGTTGCAGGAAGATGGGGGAGAGAGAGAGAGAAGGGGGAAGGACGAACTGACCTTAGGTTTTTTTTATTTTTTTAATTTTCTTTATTATTTTAATATTTAAAAAATATTAAATAATGTTTTTAGTTTTTAATAATATTTTAATAATTTTTTTAATAGAAAATGGGTCCCGAATCAAGCCACGTCAACATTTAACCGAGAAATTCACGCCAACCCTAACGGAAGGTATAACATTGGCACAAATTCGTAAGATGAGGTATGACATTGTCAATTTTAAAAGATGAGGTATGAAAGTGTCGTGACACCAATAGTTAAGGTAGTTTTTTGTACTTTACCCTTTTTTTTTAATATGGTAAACTATTATAATATTTTAAATGCATAAAAAATAAAAAATAAAAATTGTCACGTGGCACAAATTTGGCAGCCACGTCAGCACAAATGTGGTAGCCACATCAACTCTTAACGAACCAATGGATGGAAAATGTAACGGATGTATTATATTGAAATAAAATAGTATGTGAGGACATAAATATATATATATATATATATATATATATTATTAAATCACTCATGTATCTTAACATGAAATGACTATTTAGCCCCAAAAAATTTAAAAGAAATTGAATACACAAATTATTTACTAATATGAACCCTAACTCTAAATTGGTTGTCATAAACCCAAACCCTAAAACCCCTAATTAACAAAAACCCCCAAATTGATAGAAACCTAAACCCTAAAAATAAAAAAATGTTACGAATTCGTAACCAGACGTACTTCATTATGGATTTTGTAAGAACTACAACATTTTTTTTTTCAAAATCTATAACTACTCCAAAACAAATTTTCAATTTTTCAAAAATAAAAAAATAAAAAAATAAAAAAAATTGAATAAATCCATTATAATATAAACAAATTTTTCTCTAAGTGGTAAGCTTGGCAGTCGGCGCTACTTTCTTTTAAGTTTTGTACAGTAAAAAGAATCTTCCCATTATAATTTTGAAAAGAAAAAAAAATTACCCATATCCTATCATTCTTTTTTGGATCAAAATTTTGTGAGATTGACTATAGAGGAGTAATAGAGAATAATACAAATTCTGGATTTGTGCTCTACCAGTAAAATAAACCAACAATCGAATGTCATGTAGTCGACCTCATAATTAGCATTTACTTGTTTAGCGAGAGTCTTGAAATTTGGAGGTGTGGTGAGAATGAACAATGAGAGAATGTTAAATGTATGTGAAAAATGTGGGATGTAGGGTGTATAGGAAAGTATGTGGGGTGTACTAAGATAAATTTTGATTAAAAAAATAGATATGAAATGTATTCAACAATACCTGCAGTGTTAATAAATACCCCAACAAATAAACAAAAATTCAACACCCCATTCCAAGTGTAACTGTTCTCTTCCTTCACAGCTAACACGTCCCCATCTCTTTCTTTTTAGCCTTTGAGACCTCCCTCAAAGCCTCACAACCAGTTCTCATCTTTCTTCCTCTCTGCTTCCTTTCTTCTCTCCGACAAAGTTTACAGAATTTTTCTGGTGGTTTGATTTTATTGTTCCAAATTTGGTTGCTGCAGTTGGGTTTTTGGTTTCAAAGATTCTGAGCTGAGCTAATGCAAAACCAATAGCTAAACCAGAGCAAAGTATTACACACAAACATGTTGGATCTTAACATTAATTTCACCGACATAACTAATTCAAAATCTATGGAGGTAGATGATGCCGGGACATCCAACTCCTCCGTCGTCAATGCCGACGAAGCTCCGACTCCAGGCAATGCCGGAGACGAAGACTCCACCAACAATACCACTTCCTCTTTCATGTTTGATATCCTGAGGAGAGAGAAAGACGGTCTCTGCATTTCTGGGGACGGAGACCAGACTCAGTCTCTGCAGTTCGTGACGAGGCCGCTTTTTCCGGTGGCCGGATATGGCGGAGGAGGCAAGGAGGGGGCAGACTGCGGGTTGGGATTGTCGTCATCGTCCTTGTCAACGGCAAGGACTCACTGGCTGAACCTTTCGTTTGCCGAGTCTGGAGGGCAGACTCAGGCGGAGCTTAGAGTTGTGCAGCAGAAAAAACAGCCGCCCCGGAAAAGCCGTCGCGGGCCGAGATCCCGGAGCTCTCAGTACCGCGGCGTCACGTTTTACAGGAGGACAGGGCGGTGGGAGTCGCATATATGGTGATCATTATCATCGTTAATCATCATTATTGTGTTTCATTAAACAAATAATTTTGTTTAATCATTTTCTTTTACTTTTTATTTCTTTTTCCGTTGTGCAGGGATTGTGGGAAACAGGTTTATTTAGGTGAGCAGATGATCATATAATTGTTTTTAAGAAATGGATTCATCCGTTTTGAAGGATTGGATCTAAACTAAATTGGGTTTTGATTTTTTTTTTTTTTTTTTTTTTTTGCAGGTGGATTTGACACTGCTCACTATGCAGCTAGGTAATGATTTTTATTTTCGTTTTTGTGATGAACACAATTTGGTTACATTTTTCTAATACGAGCGATATTATATTTTAAACTAATCTAAATTGCGGACGAAGGATTAGCTCACTCAGGTTTAATGATTTCAGAGCATACGATCGAGCTGCAATCAAATTTCGCGGAATTGATGCTGATATCAATTTTAATGTAGGAGATTATGAGGAAGATATGAAACTGGTATAGAATGTGACTGTTTTAATAATTAGAAAGTTTGGATTAACTTCAGATTTACTTACTAATTGGGGTATTTGTTGGTCGAATCTTTCTAATTATAGTATGATTGATTAATTTTTGCAGTTGGGGCATCTGAATAAAGAAGAATTTGTGCACGTGCTTCGTCGCCAAACCACAGGAGCCTCACGTGGGAACTCGAAATACAGAGGTGTAGCTGCAGTTCCTCAGCCTGAATGTGGTGCCATTTGGGAAGATCGAATGGGACAAGTTCCTCGGAAAAAGTGAGAACGTCCTCCCTTTAACTGAAGCTATTTTTCAGCTGAATTTAAGGATATATATACATATATGTATGTAGACACAAACAATATATCTAACGTGTATTTTATGTTGCTGGATACCAGGGTCTTTGAAAAGGAGGCCATCAAATGCAGGACCGGAAGAGAAGCAGTTACAAACTTTGACCCTAGTATCTACGAAGGGGAGATGGTTTTAAATGCTAGCGTTGAAGGTACGCTGCGAAACGAGGAAAATGTTAGCATCAATCATGCATGGACAAGAGCATGAGTTGGTTCTGAGTCCTAACTTACAAGTAGTCGGTCATAATTCATTCACGCACGCCTGCGCATCTAATTCCAGCACTCCTCGTGAAACCGACAACGGTTTTCTCGATTTCTGTTGTCTTACGTACAATATGGAAAGAAAATAAAAAAATAAATAAAAATCCATGGATACTCATGAACTGACACAATGAATTTGGTCTTGGTGTAAATGCAGGCAGTGGTCACAACCTTGATTTGAGCCTACGGATTTCTCAACCTTGTTCTGCTGGTCAAAAGAGGATTGGAAAATTAGGGGATTTTCAATTTCCTAAAGAGAGGCCAATGGTGTGTCCTGATTCTAGTCATTTTCATGTTTTTGTCCCTATTTTTTTTCTTCTCATCTATATTTCTGAATGAATGGGGCTTTCGTCAGTCGGTCCTTGGTGGCTGTTTAGTGATATTTAGTGCCAACTTGTGCAGGTTAATGGGTTTTCTTCTGCAGCTATGGGACAACTCCCTCATGTTCTAACGACGGTAGCCAAGTGTCCTGCCCTATATCCAGGCTTCGTACAAAGACATGGGGTAATACTTCTCATATCTATCATATATTGTTAATTTTTTATTTTGAATATAGATGGACTTTTGATTCTAGTCTTTGGAAGTTTATAAAGTAATACGTATGCATGAAATTTTGGAGTACACTAATGTTTGAAACTTCAGAATATAATTGTTGGATGAGCCACTTAAATGCATATATGAATACCATAGTTATCTTCAGACGTTTCATATAACTTCTTACTTCATCTTGGTCGTCACATTTAAATTTTTCTCCTATTGAGGTCTCATTTAATTAGTGGGTCGGACAAGATTGGAACTAGGTCCAATCTCGTCCTATTGAGTCTCACCCTAGAGATGGAACACAATTTACATGGCACAGATACACTGCTACGTGGCATCCCATGCCAATAAAACAAAGACATTTAAACAAAAACTTATGTCTTTATGAATATTTCATCAACACCGTGCCATGCAAAATCTTCTGCTAGAGATGAGACTTTAATTTTCTTTCTTCTAGCATATTTAACATGTGAGATTAATACCGACCTAATGAGTCTAGTCCTTTTCTTTATTAAGATCATTAAACATGGGAGCGGAAACTAGTCCATTTTATGACTCACATGTTTTTTGAGCCCCCCACCAAATTGAAAGTGAGTGAAGAAAAATGATAGATAATCTTGTTTTCATTTCCTTAGCATCAATTTATAAAAAGTGAAATCCAAAAACTGAAAACGAAATAGTTACCATGCTTATGAAGTGATCAAGATCAACCATTTTATTTTGCAAAATACGTTTCAAATTAGTCTATATGCTAATTAACCTAAGTCTTTTCTTGCAGGAAATAACTTCAGATCATAACAGATTGCAACCAATTTCTTCGCCGAGATACACAAATTGGGCATGTCAAGTTTATGGAAACAACAACAATGTCAGCCCAATGCAAGTGTTTTCTATTGCAGCATCATCAGGATTCCCATCTTCTACAGCTACTACACCTCCTCCGTCTGCTTCCCTTCCTCCGAACCTCCAAGATAGCAGCGCTTCTGCCTACAGTCTCGATTGCCTTCCTTTCACGGCCACGGCCAACATTTACTAGTGCTTTTGAAGGGCTGGCTAGGTCATGAGTATATGTACTAGTTTGTAATGCGCAGAGATGTTTATTTTTCGTTTCGAATGTGTTTCATATTTTCAAACATAGAGTGCTATATATATGACCTAACATTGTCCTTGTAACTGTTATATGTGAGCTTCAGTTGTAAGTAAATGGTTATAATCCTTCTAGTGGCAAAATGCATGAGGAAAAGAAACTTGTATGTTACCATAAGTTTCCCAAGTTTGATTTTCACATAGGCACGAGAAAGTATATAGCAATTCGCTCGTATTAACACATAATTTATTTATTAATACTTTGGTTTCAGATATGGAGGATTTTGAAACAGGGGGGTGGGAGGGGGTTTGGTTGGAATTGAGGGCTGCTTGGAGCCGGAGATAGATGGTTGTGGAGGAGGTGAGGATAAGAGAGAGATTAGGATATTCTGAACCCCAAGTCACTTTTTTTTTTTTTTTTTAATTTTATAAAATTAAAAGAAAATAAGAAAAAGAAACTCATCGAATAGCCTAGTCACCCCTAAGCTTCGTGCAGGCAGCCGCCTACCTAAAGGCTAGTGCCTTGGGCCTAGTTGAGGCGGACGGTTATCACCTACACCTAGTGCCTAGTTGATTTTTGTAACATTGATTAATAAAGAAACTAAGAGAGAGTTTTTTTTGTCAATGTTCCTCTTTCATTAAATGAATTATACTTACACAGAAGTATAGTATAATAGAAAGGTTATGTACAATACAATCTCTAACAACCTTATCTAAACCAATTAAATTGTGCTACAAAGGTTAACAAAATATTAGTTGTAACAGGTTTTGCCACAAGGTTGAATGCTTCCTGATAACCTACACCTTCTTGTTGGTGAAATCCTTTATTAACAAGCCTTGCTTTGTATATTTCAACCGTCCCATCAGGCTTTTTCTTTATTCTAAACATTTATTTACAACTAACCATGTTGATGCACAAAATCAGAGGTCTTGGAACAATGTAAATCTGATCGTGAATTTGCAAGAAATGTAAATAACACAAGATGTATCGTGGTTCACCTCAAGGTTTGGGCTACGTCCACACTGATTATGTATTTCTGTGAGAGGTGAGGGAGAGAAAGCTCTGAGAGTGAGAGCTTTGAGAGAGGGTGAGAGGACCTAGGAATTGGCCTCCGAGGGTGAGAATGAGGCTCTCTCACCCCCTCTCAAAGCTCTCACTCTCAGAGCTCTCTCTCCCTCACCTCTCACAGAAATACATAATCAGTGTGGACGTAGCCCAAAGGGGTGAACCACAATACATCTTGTGTTATTTACATTTCTTGCAGATTCACGATCGGATTTACATTGTTTCAAGACCTTCGGTTTTGTGCATCAACATTTGGCGCCGTCTGTGGGAATCGACACGAAAAGTTATGTCGGTTCTCTTTCATTTTTTCATCTCACCACCGTGAGACCTCATCACTGTCCACCGGCACCGTAGCCTTACGTCTAACCCGCAAAGCACCCCAGACAGGATCCCCTACTCTCCTAGCTCATCCTACTCCGACGCCTCAACCAAACTGAAACTAAGGATAGGAACGATTGGCAAGGGAGACGATGAGGGAATACGGCGAAGAGGCTGCATGTACCAAAGGGACGATTTTCTTTCTAAAGAGTCATTCCAAAGCTGGGGCAATTACGTCGATGCGTTGAAGCAGACACCGGGCCGGTTCATGGATGGGGTCCTGACCCGGTCGGCGGACAACGCGGAGCTGGTGGAGGTGAAGGCGCGAAGTCATCACGAGATGAAGAAGACGCTCAGCTGGTGGGACTTCATCTGGTTCGGACTCGGCGCTGTCATCGGAGCGGGAACATTCATGCTCACTGGACTGAAGGCGAAAGAGCACGCAGGCCCCGCCATCATGATGTCGTACGTCGTCTCCGGCGTCTCCGCCCTGCTTTCTGTTTTCTGTTACACCGAATTCGCCTTTGAGATTCCTGCTGCAGAGTGTTGGATCACCTCAACAAGCGGCTCAACCTTCAGACGTCGATGGATATTTTGAAAGACGACCACTTGGAGCTTTGCATGAAGCAGCTTGTGGGGTTGGTGAGAGAGGTTGGTAGAGAGGTAGAAGATCGATAATGGGGGAAAGTATCTTGAGACTGTAGCACTCGTTTTGTAGGGTACAGACAATATCAAAACTTTGCTATTTTGGAGACCGTTGGCAGTGTCGACATATCTCTGGCCATGCGCAATATACAGAGAAGCCATGAGAAAGAAGGAGATAAGATCCTTTCCTTTTGTTATTTTATTACTTTAATTATTATCTAGCATATTAGTTAAATAATATAATATTTCCTTTATATGTGATATCACAGTGATCATTATCATAAAACGTGATAAAAGTCTATACATCCACTACATCATTTACATTATTTACATTATGTAATGATTTTATCACATGCTCACTGTCAAAAACATTACAAAGCATATCACATGAAGTTATATATACACACACACACTCTAGTGGAATGATGATTGACGAGCACATCACATAAAGTTATACACACACACACACACTCTAGTGGAATGATGATTGACGAATGGAGCATCAGATCCTCATTGTTTAGGCTCTCTGCATCTCTCTACATTCTCTGTCAAAAGAAATAAAACACTTTACTTTACTTTTTCTTTTCAGCAGACATCATTATGTTTTCTTAATATCCTTATTTATTTAATATCTTATTATTATTTGTGTCATGATGACTAATTATAAAATAATAATGTTATTATTTTTATGTCATGAAGACTTGTGATTAAATAATATAATTATTATTTCTGATATCACATGATTACTACCACGTTGTTGATTTATGCAGCATGTCATTTATCACACAACATAATAAATCATTTCTTCACAAAAGGCACACAGTACAGTATTTTTGCCTTGACAAACTTTGTCAATTTGATTTATTCATTGTACGGTCATACTTATACTTTTATTTATTGTCAGGAATTATTGAGTAACTAGATCTACTGATCAACATTGTTGCTGATTAAAGAAGTCTACCAACTTATAGACTGATGAGCCACGTGCACATGGTAATCTCTTGTCTGACCGGACACCCACTTGCTCGGACATTCGCTTATTGGGACACCTATGTGCTCAAACCCAACTCGATAACCCTACAGATAGCCCCAACTCGATGACCCTACATATGGCCCTGACTCAAAGACCCGACTTGCGGACCCAATCCGCAGATCCGACACATAGACCCAATATGCGAACTCGACAAGCGAACCCAAGTCATGTCGAAAATCAACTCATACAGAGTGCATGTCGACATAAAGTAGATACTTGCAATGAGGAATACCACGAGCCGAGCTGCCTCGCAGCGAGTATAGCCTCTAGCCGAGCCGTCTCGCAACGACCATAGCCTTCAGCCGAGCAAACGCCTCGCTGCGAGCATAGCCTCTAGCCGAGCAGCCTCGCAACGAGCATCGCCTCCAGCCGAGCAGTCTCGTAACGTGTGATACCTATAGCTGAGTATTACTTTATGTTGAGCATTGTCTTGGGTTGAGTACTAGTTCAAGACATCTAGCCATTTCGGCCCGTACATGGATTGGATTTGAAGTCTCCAACCAAAAGACTCTCTTGACTGAATACTTGGGGGACTACTGTTGGTACCACACATATTGGGCCTCGGACTTTGATACATTGGGCCTCATTACCCAGCCATATGATTATGTAAAAGGAGGAACCCCTTATTCTATAACAGGGAACTCATCCCCCCTCACAAGGGGGACTCAGTGAACCCAACAGAGGGCAATACCCTCACAAACTCTCCCAAATTCTCTCTTTCTCTGGGAGACTCCTCCTCACCCTTGTAATCCATACATACAGTCAGAGAAATACAATCAGTGTAGACGTAGCCCAAACCTTGAGGTGAACCACGATACATCTTGTGTTATTTACATTTTCTGCAGATTCACGGTCGGATTTACGTTGTTCCAAGACCTCCGGTTTTGTGCATCAATAAACCACATTCTGAGATGAAGATGAATGAACTAAAATCCAAGTGCCAGTGGATTGAATGGCATTAAATTCATCTTGCATAGCTAACCTTCAATGAGCATATGTGGAAGCCATATTGCAGGTAGTAGGTGCAAATTCAGTGGAAGTAGGTAAATGAGATTTAGTGACAGTGTAAGTTTTTGGCTTAAAAATACCATTTTTGGTTCTTGTGACCATAGGATGTATATTGTGCAGAGGTAGAGTGCTGGAAGTGGACTGAGATGGCAATGATGAATTACTTGAGGTATTGGTATGTAAAGGAACATGATCAGATAATGAGGAGATGATTGGAGATGAAATAAGTGGTAATGATGAATTACTTAAACTAGGAAAAGATGGTTTTATGCGAAGAAATGAGAAATTGCAAGTCTATAGGAGTTAAAGTATTAGATGATGGAGTTGAATGGTGAGAGGATTTGTGAAATGGAAAGTGGTTTCATCAAATAAAACATGTTGATATATGTATACTCTATTATTATTAGGATCTAAGCACCTATGTCCTTTGTGCAATAAGATATACCCAAGAAAGAGACATCTCTTGCTTTTGCCATCTAACTTAGAGGAAATATAGGGTTTTAATCATCGATAGCAATGACAATCAAAGATATTGAGCCTAGTATAATCAGGATATCTATGAAATAACAGTTCCCATGGGGATTTGGCAATACCAAAAATAGGCAATATGTTAATCAAATAAACTATAGTAGAAAAAGCTTCAACCTAGTATTCCTAAGGGACATGAGATGCAACCAAGAGAGTTCCAATTGTCTTTACAAGATGCTTGTGTTTTCTTTCTACACATTCATTTTGTTTAAGTGTATGAGGACAACTAAATTGATGCAAAAATGTAGAACAGACCTTAGACTTTGCCTTTAAAGAAAAAAAGCAGCAATACTTGCTATGATCATCCACTAGTAACAAGTAATGCAATAGATCTAAACTTTGCACAAAAAATGAAGTAGCAAGACTAAATGGCAACTTATGATTCTTAGATATAGCACAGTTTAAACAAAAGAATTCAACTGAAGTTTTACCTTGCAAAGCAAGTTTATTGCCATAAATAACCTTTATAAAGATAGAGGATGTTGAATGGCCCTGATCTACGATGCCATATTTGTATTGGAGCTTTGACACTTGATAAGAACTGATGATGAAGTTGGAGAAGATGTACCAATATGAGGAGAGCTTTGTGGAGGATAAAAACCATCCCTAACTAGACCTTTCAAAAGCATCTTCCTCGTAAAACGGTCCTTGACAATGGATCCATTAGAGTTAAGTGTCAATGAACAATAATTGTCTTTAAGAAATTGAAAAGCAAATAATGGATTGTGCTTCATTTTAGGAACATAAAGAACATTTTTTTAATGAAAATAAAGCATTACAAGTACGCAATGAAAAAGAGCCAACAAGTTAAGTGGACAGACATTTACCATCGCCAATATAAACTTTGTCTTTGTCAATTTAACGAGTAGGACAACATGATGTTGGAGATGTCATTGGTGATATGAGAAGTTGCGCCGGAGTCTATGAGCCATGATGGAGTAGGTTTGGAGGTAAAGTGGGCACACATCGCAACAAGTTTGGTAGAAGGAATTTTGCTAGATATCTCTGGATTCATGCAATCAAAACAATCAATGGCTTCATGAATGGTAGAGCTACTGATACCATGAAGAAATTAGGATTCCACTATAAAACCAATTGGCAATATGGGGAGTAGCCCAACTACTTTTAAGCAAATGCAAGGTCCCTCCTCATAATAATGTGGAATTAATTCTCAACACGCCCCCTCAAGTATGACAAATGTTCAAGCCTAACATGTAGACAACATAAATGGGGTGACGTGGAGCACGTGTGGCCGTTGAGCTTCACATATAGGACAATCTGGCTTTGATACCATAAAGAAACCAAAAGATAGCTTTTCTGTATATGTTCCTCCTTCTTGGAATGAATTATAATTGCACAGAAGTATAGTATATATAGGAAAGGTCATGTACAATATTACAATCCCTAACAATCTAATTGCATACAAATGTAATAAAATGATTGGCTGATTAGACTAGAGAAATAACCAACTCCTCATGAATTGGCATCTTCATTTTTAATTAAATACATACTATATCTAATATATTGATTATGTCTCCCATTCATATTATAATGTGTATGCCGAGTCTCAAACCAACCTTGTGACATGCAAGAAGCTTGAATTAACGACATGCCATTGACAATGTGCATAGGTAGTCTTAGCCTCGTTTGTTGTTGGCATAAAGCGAGGCTCGAATGCCTTTTGACATGTCATAGCAAATCACATGGGTTGTACTAGCCTTGCTTGTTGTCGACATAAAGCGAGGCTATATGTCAAAATACATGGCAAAGCTAAAGTCTCGACATGACTTGGAAAAAAACATGGCAGAATTAAAGTCCCGACATGAATTTGGTAGACAACTTTAAGATCGATAAACGATTTTGCAGGATTGTCGGATAGGCCAAAGTGTTAGGAATTTTTGCCCAATTGTCGACTAATAGCCTCGCCTCTCAAAACATGAGTAAATTGAAACGGTTGTGTGAAGGACGAAAGGGGAAGGGACAAATCAAAGTGACGCAGAGCTGAATCTCAATGTATCATGGCAACAAGGCCACTCTGCCACTTACAATACCCCGTCACATACTTAAGTCATCTGCAAAGAATTCTACCTGCCGCACGGTGAAATTTATAATTCAAGGCGGCCACCACGACTCATCTGCCGTGATGACTTGACCATTGACGTGAGCCTTTGAGGGCCGAGGCCCTTACTGCAGGTCGGCAATTGGACGGCGGGCGCATGCGTCGCTTCTAGCCCAGATTCTGACTTAGAGGCATTCAGTTATAATCCAACACATAGTAGCTTCACGCCACTAGCTTTTCAACCAAGCGCGATGACCAATTGTGCGAATTAACGGTTCCTCTCGTCCTCTCATACTAGGTTGAATTAATATTATGACACTGTTATCAATATACTAAAACTATCCTGTCTCACGACAGTCTAAACACAGCTCACGTTCCCTTGTTAGCCATAATATGTGCGTTGGGTCAACTACAATAAGTTTCAAGCCATCCAAGTTGCATGCTAGAAAGAAAGTTGGTAGTTCGGATCCTGATGCTCATCAACCTTGACCCCGAACCCTAAAGCAGAATCAACGTAACATTATTTAAATCTTTAAGCACCTAATGTCGCTCTAACCTAATGTTAACCAAGAAATACTTGCACTACCATTTTCTCTAGGCAAACCCAAAACTAACCTAGCTGCCCGTGCCTTTTGGGCTGGACAAATATTAGGTATTAGTTCAAAACTTAGGTAATTGTTTGTATACCCTAATTTTTAACTTAGCTCGCTCATAAGAAGTTGTATTATATATGTCTTTTTGTTTCATATTGTTTTCTGGGTCGATAAACGAGAAATGACTATTTGGTTTACATGCAGTTGTAAACACGCCGATCTAAATTGAATATCACTATGCTTTCTTTTTCAGGTCACGGTTGCTTTTTATTCAAACTCAAAAATTTCAAGCACAATATTGAACTGAAGGTGTATCTAGCAATTCATTTGGGTTGTAACAAATTTCATTTTAATATCAATAAAAATAAATTATAGCATATGAAATCAAGATACCACAAAAAAATTTAAATTATACTAAAAAAATAGAGAGGTGTTATTTCCACCCAATGTCTTATCTTCCCACTCACTTTTTTATGAATTTTTTAATTACAAATTTGTCCATTTGTAAAATGACTAATAAGGACCTTAGTTACCCCATTTTGCATTACTTTTTTTTATATAGAAAAGAAAATAGAAAAGTTTGGATGTGACAACTCTCACGCTATGTTTAGAAAATTTGTCTCCCTTAAACCCTAACTCATCCTTCCCATCTCCTTTCATTCAAAAAAAGCAAAAAGAATGAACTTACAAGATGACGTTTCTATTGAAGAAGTAAATGATTATATTTCTGTCGAAGAGGTAAAATATAATTTTATGTGGATCATCTTGATTTGTCGACATCATACAATTGAAGCATCACGTGACTTTTTGTTTGAATTTGTATTAGGTTAGGGTGCAATTTGTTTCACGTTTTCCTATGAGAATTCCTGGAATTCGTTTTCACTAGGTTATGGTAGATTTGTTTTTTATTGAGTTTTCCTTGAACAACCGTTTCCCTCTTTTCCTTTCTACAATATTGTTCAATTTTATATAATTAATTGCCTTTCGAATAACCAGAAGGTAAAACACAAATCTCACACCATTTGCTTCATACTGGGCACACATTGTTTCAAAGCCTTTTGATGGTGATGAACTCCATTGCTTCATCCTTGGTTCGTTTTCGAACATTTGGTTTCAGTTAATTATTTTAATTTTGAAACCGCAGTGAACTCCGAAAACAAATATATATTCCTATTTCTTTATTTCTGAACTTTTCCTTGGATGAGCCCTTGGAATTTGGAAAGGGGAAATGCATATGAAAAAGAAAACAAAAGGGGAAAAGCAACGAATGAAAACCCAGAATTCTTCAACCCCCCCCCCCCCAAAGTTGGAATTTGGAAAGGAAACGGTTTTTTTTTTTTTTTTTTGGCTTTTAGAAGAGAGTAATATTATTTGTTTATATTCTTTTTTTTTTAAGATAAATTTATCTCTAATTATATATAGGGTTATTTTAGGAATAATAGTGGGTGGGAAAATAACATTTTAATTTTTTAAGTTTTTATAGTGGGTGTAAATATAACGTAGGTAGAGAAATAAGACAACGGGGTGGGTCTAGCAGCTCTCAAAAAATATTAAGAAAAAATTAATCGGTAGGAAAATAAAACATGCAATAATATATAAATTATACATAAACTTAATAGCAAAAGATTTGTAAATTAGTTTAAAGCATTCATCTTGGCAGTCTGAAGTTCAACTCTCTCCTTTCAAAAAGACAAGGCTCGCCTTGTTTCTTGAAGAGAACAAAGTAGGTGCAAATGTATTGATCATTTTATTTTTACTTTTTTTGGGCATCATTGGACCCAACTATTACATAATCTTGGTCCCTCACTTTCTAAATAAAGCTGTATAAGTTAGTACGTGGTGAAACACATCGACTTGATATTTGATGAAAGTACTGTTTCGAGCTGATTATAGGCCCAATTTGCTTTAGTAATATTTAATCTTATTTTTCTTATAAAAGAAGTTGTATTTATCGTAAATAAAAAAGATATATTGTACGGCTATCTTCAACCGAATGAGCTATGTTTAGCCTCCCATTCAGATTATAGCCTTGCAAGATTTTTTTTTTATGAACAGTGTCAGACCATATTTATATACAATCTCCAACCAAGGGGGCTATTTTTTAGCCCCCTCAATAATTTATTATTTTTAAGTTTGTTTGTTAACCTTATTGGTTAATTGAATTAAACTACTATATTTCTAAATGCGTAACTCTTCATATTTCTTATCTTTATGTGATCATAATAATTTTTCGGAATGCTATGTATGTTTTGCTTCAAAAAAAATTAATTTTTTGGATAGGAGTTTAAAGAATGTGAAGAATTGAAATAAAATGAGGTAAGATAATATATAAGGGTGAAACGGATGTGAGAAATAGTGTAGAAATGGCTTAGGTATCTATTGGAAAAAAAAATTCAAATCCAACGGCTAACTGATGTCAGCTAGCAAGTGGGTTGCTGACAGCTGGGCGTAACTTTTCGGGCTGGCTGGCTGGTTATGTTGCCCGGCCCGCTGGCCAAGTGGCTGGATTTTGGCGTAGTGGGTCCAAAAAAATTTTGGCACAACCCTTTATTGGAAATGAGTTTGTGTCAAAAAATGCCATATTTTGGCCTAAAACTCTTTGGCCGATGGAAATGGCCTAAGAAACAGAATAGATGGATGTTCCAGTCGATTCGATTTTCTGATAAGGTTTATATGAATTGGAGAAATCCGCTGATATTAAACTGACTGGAAAAGGGCATTCTCATAATTTACCTTTGATTTGTTTCAAGTGATGCGAGGTTGGGCACAACAAAGAGCATTGCTTTGAGGCTGAGGGAATCCAATGAGTTTTTAAAAGATTTGGGAAAGAAACCGGAGAGAACTCTACCGTTGCTAGAGGTAATTAAGCAGAACCAGATTGCTTCAGGAAAGAAAAAAGTTGGGAGGCCTAGAAAGGTCCTCAAAGATTTGACCAATGCCAATGGGCTAACTATGCACAAGCCTGTTCATGCTAGTCCTAGTACCAATGTTAATGCCCTCAGGCAAAAAGCTACAAAGAGTTGCAGGACAATTTCAGCACTTACTCATTACTCTTATGCACATGATCATAGTGGCAATGCGGAGAGTGCAGAAAATGGGCAGCCGATATAATGGTTGTACAACCCCCAAATATTTTTGGAATTATACTGTAGACCCTTATGGTAATGCGACCAATAACAATATAAAGATGACATCGAATGAAAACGAAGATGAGTCCGAAAGGGTATCCTGCTCTATGGTTCCAGAGACATGTCGTGAAGATCAGCAAAACACTTCTCTAAAATTCACTGGACAGCCTTCTAATGAGGCTAGCAAGTGTGATCGTGCTCTCCCTAATAGCGGGGAGGACATGGTTATCAACTGACTCCTGTGGTCTAGGCCATCTCTCACCTCAAATTCCATTTTATTATGAATATTCTTTGTTGAAATGTTAGAAGTGCAGGGAGGAAGTCTTTGCGGGCCTCTGTCAAAGATCATTCCAGAATAAATAATGTCAGTATTTGTGTCATGGTTGAGCCTCGAATCAGTAGGGTCGAAGCTCAGAAGGTGATCAAGTCATTGGGGTTTCCAACATATGATTAGTTGATGCTGGGGTTTCTCGGGAGGTATGTGGGTGCTATGGGATGATCAAAAATGCAAATTAGAAGTAGTGGACTGGCTTGATCAGGCGGTGTCTGCTCTAGTTTTTTCTTCTACATGCAATGTATTATTCACCATGATTTATGTTAACCCTTGTAACAGCGCCAGGGAGCTGTTATGGCAACATTTGGACTCTCTGGTTGCTACTGATATTACTGAAATTTGTAGATCTCCTGTGACTGAAAACCTTGGTAAGTATTTGGGAGTTCCTCTAATTCTACGCGTGATTGACAAAGTGCAACAAAAGCTTTCAACTTGGAAATGTAAACTCCTTATACTCCCTCGGAGAATCACTATGATCCAATCACTGTAAACTAATGATATTGTTGAGTGGGTTTCTTGGAACTTGGAAGACTACAGCTGCCATGATTTTTCCTACTTTTGTTTTTACTTCTTGGTTCCCATGGAAATGGCGGAATAAGAAAATGTTTCGAGTCAGAGTTTGGTTACCCTCATCATCCTACCCGTATATTGGGTTGTCAGGAGTTTATCAGTGTAGGTGGAACTGCAGTATAGTACACATTTACGAAGAGCGTAACATGGTGTCGGACCGCTTTGTTGATTTGGGAAGTGGCGTTGGGTTGGAACTTATTGACTATGGTGACTCCCCGATTATATTATGTCCACTTTGGACGATGATGTTTTTTGTGTTTCTACGAATCGTGTCATCTTGTAATTATCTGAACATTACCCCCGTTTCTCACCCTACCGGACGGCGGAAATATCTTGCGGCTCTTGGTGCTAACATGTCTTATGCAAGCTTATGGGCTGTGGTGGCATTTCAATGACGATGGTAGTGTAGAAAATGTTGAAAGGGATATTTTCATTGATTAACATTAATTGTCAGTACACCAAAGAATATATAGTCACAGAGGCTCATTACATCAGTACTCTTATCTTCTACACCTAATTACACAAATACCACAATTAACTATTTACTATTGTAACTAACTTGTGACTGGTTTAGATCTCTCAATACACCCCCTTAAGCTGAGGTTGGGATCAACTAAGGAACCAAGAGGAAGCTTGGATTTAAGAAACTGAAATCGACTTTTGGAAAGAGATTTGGTGTGAATGTCGGCTAACTGATCCTGACTGCAAACAAAATGGACCTTGATGAGATTAGCCAAAACCAACTCGCGAATATAATGATAGTCGATCTCCACATGTTTAGTTCGGGCATGGAATATCGGATTAGAAGCAAGGGAGATGGCTGAAATATTGTCACACCAGAGGGTAGGAACCTGGGAGAGGGGGAAACCAATGTCACGGAAGATTTTGCATATCCAAGTCAGTTCAGCGGCAGTGTGGGCAAGAGAACGATATTCGGCTTCCGTTGATGATCGTGCCACAGTAGCTTGTTTCTTGGCACTCCAACTGATAAGATTGGATCCCAGAAAGACAGTGTAACCACTGGTGGAACGCCTATCAAAAGGACAGCCAGCTCAGTCTGCATCTGAGAAGGCTGTGAGAGTAGTGGCACCCTTTTTGAACCATAGTCCTTCAGACACAGAACCCTTGAGATAACGAAGAGCACGTTTTGCAACTTGCATGTGTTGGTCTCGAGGAGCATGCATGAACTGACAGATTTGATTCACAGCAAAGGAAATATCAGGACGCGTCCATGTCAAATACTCTAAACCACCTACAATAGAACGGTACTCAGTTGGATTGGACAAAAGAGGACCAGTGTGATCCAATTTATTAGATCCAAGTGGAGTGCAGCAAGGCTTTGCACCAGCTATATTGGTTTTGCTGAGAAGATCCAGTAAATACTTGGTTTGATGAAGGAAGAGACCTGTGGATGATCGCTGAACCTCTAATCCCAGGAAATAGTGCAAGGGACCCAAGTCTTTGACAGGAAAAATAGCACATAGTTTTTGAATGAATAGACTGCAGAGGGAAGAGTCAGGTCTAGTGATTAATATGTCATCGACATACACAAGTACCAGGACAGGAGTGGTACTGTGAAGAACAAATAAGGAAGCATCAGAGGAAGATTGCCTAAAACCAAGCTGAATAAGAGCTTGAAACAGTTTGTCAAACCAAGCACGAGGTGCTTGTTTGAGACCATAAAGGGATTTCCGTAATTTGCAGACATGATGGGGCATACTGAGATCAGTGAAACCTGGAGGCTGCTGCATGTATACATCCTCCTTTAAATCACCATGAAGAAAGGCATTACTGATGTCTAATTGATTTAAAAACCAATTGAACTGCACAGCCAGTGACAAAATGACGCGAATTGTGACTGGTTCAGCTACAGGACTGAAGGTTTCTTGAAAATCAATTCCTTGTTGCTAATGATACCCCTTAGTAACCAAACGAGCTTTAAATCATTCAACAGTACCATCAGGTTTCTTCTTTATGCGGAAAACCCACTTGCAACCAACAACATTGTAGGATGAAGATAGAGGAACAAGTGTCCACGTCCCTGTTGATTGTAAGGCATTGAACTCATCTTGCATGGCAGATCTCCAATGAGCATGTTTAGAGGCTTGCAAATATGTATTTAGAACAAAATCAAGATCAGATGGAAGAGGATGTTTTGTAGCTACATATACTTTGGGCTTGAAGATACCAGCTTTAGAACGAGTGATCATAGGATGAGTGTTGGTAGGGGGCAGAGAAATAATTGGTGCAGCCTGTGGAGATGGTGGATGTGGAGATTCTGTAAGGGAGGCAGTAGTTGCAGGAATAAGACCTTGAGAAGAACCAAAGTAGGAACTCGAATCTAGAACTGAAGAGCCATAAGAAACACCAATGTTGTGAGGAACAGTGAACTGCAGATCCATAGGAGTTGAAACAGATTCCGAAGAAATAGCTGGACTGGTGGGAGGAGACTGAAAATGATATGTGGCTTCATCAAACTGGACATGTCGAGAAATGTAGATACGACTAGTGACTGGGTCAAGGCATCGATATCCCTTATGTTGTAAACTGTAACCCAAAAAAACACAGCTTTTTCTTTTAGCATCCAGCTTGGAATGAGTATAAGGTTTGAGCCACGGGAAACATCTACAACCAAAAACTTTAAGACGAGAGTAATCGGGTGGCCTGTAAAAGAGCAATTCCCAAGGAGATTTAGAAAGTCCAGAGATTGGTAATCTATTAATAAGGAACACAGTCGTGGAGAAAGCTTACACCCAATAGAGTTGGGGAGTATTAGAGGCAACAAGTAATGTTCTGACAATTTCCACAATGTGTCGGTGCTTTCTTTCAGCACAGCCATTTTGTTCAGGGGTGTGAAGGCATGTTAATTGATGAACAATACCATGAGTATGAAGAAAATACCGAAACATTGCACTAATGAATTCACCACCAGAATCTGAATGCACAACTTTGATTTTATTTCCAAGAAGATTTTCCACATATTGTTTGAATACAATGAAAGTAGAATAAGCATCAGATTTAGCCTTTAATGGAAATGACCAACTATATCGATTGTAATCATCTACTGGTAACAAGTAGTACTTAAAACCACTAGGTGAAGTGATGGGGGCAGGACCCCAAAGATCACAGTGTAACAATTGGAGGATTTGAGTAGTTGTAGAATGAGCAGATCCAAAAGGAAGCTTGTGACTTTTAGCTAAAGCACAATCGGAACAGAAGAGATCACCAGTATTCCTGCCATGCACCACAAGTTTATTGCTTGAAAGAACCTTGCGAAAGATAGAAGAAGATGGATGACCCAATCTTCGATGCCAAATTTGTACATGAGCTTTGACACTGATGAAAGCCGAGGGTGATGAAGAAGGGGGATGACTAGAGCCTTGAAGAGGATAGAAACCCTCTTTAACTTGTCCCCGCAAAAGCGTCTTCCCCGAAACACGATCCTTTACAGTGGATCCATCAGGGTCAAGAGTCAAGGCACAATTATTATCTTTTAAAAATTGGTAGGCAAATAATAAGTTGTGTTTCATAGCAAGTACATGTAATACATTACTCAACTTAAAGGAAGTATGAGATGTATTTAAAGAAGAGGTACCAATATTGTGAATAGACAGACCTTTACCATCTCTTATATATACTTTGTCTTCACCAGTGTAGGGAGAGGCAACTGAGAGATTGGCAATGTCATTGGTAATATGGGATGTGGCACCAGAGTCTAACAACCAAGATGGGGATGGTTTTGACGAGTAGTAAGCACAAAGAGCTGCAAGTTTGGCTGGTGGCACGCGTCCAAAGATCTCAGGATTCATTCTGTCAAAACAATCAATAGCTTCGTGACTGGTGGAGCCACATATTTGACATGTATTCTTATGAGTAGATGAATAGCCTTGAGTGGTGGACCGAGAGGCTGAAGCAGGGGCACGAGATGGACCATCACGATAAAAGCCAGTGTGGTGTCCACGATGAGGACGAAAATTGCGATTGCCTCTGAAAACATTACGATTGTTTTTGCCTCGATTAGAATTGTAACGGAAAGAAGATTAAAGATGATGACTATATGCAGCAAAGGCCTGTGAAGAAGGCGTCGGCAGTAAAGGTGCTTGAGATTAGACAAAGAACACCTGAAAGGGCTCAGTAGCAGCGATGGATAGAGGTTGCTTGCGACGAGCCATGGAAATCTCTTTTGTCAGCAACAGACCATGTAATTCATCAAGAGAAGTAGAAGACAAACGCAGCATGATAGAGTCAATAAATGACTCGAATTCATTAGGAATACCGTGAAGCGTTGCAGCAATTAGATCACGATCAAATATAGGGGCGTCGACCGGATTGAGAGAATCTGAAATTTCCTTGATTTGTTGTAGATATTCCGAGATCGATTGAGAGCCTTTTTGGATTGACTGAAGACGAGAGCGAAGCTGGTGGACATGAGTTTCAGAAACTCCACCAAAACGTTGTTCAAACTTCTGCCAAAGCTCTCGAGATGTAGAAACACCTACAATGAAAGGAATGAGATCTTCAGATAAGGTCGAGTTAAGCCAGATCAAGAGATTTTGATCTTTTTCAAACCACTGCTCAAAAGCTGGATTCAGAGATCGATCAGGAAGAAGTGGAGCCGGACATGGCTCAGTACCGTCAATGAGACCAAGAAGTTTGTACCGGCGTAAAATCGGAGCAAATAACGCACGCCATGGGAGATAATTGGTGCGTTTGAGTTTGATTGGCACCATGCTACCAATATTTTGAATCGTAAGAGACATATACGAGTTCTGAGGTTGAGAATTTGCAGAAAAATTAGGGTTTGGTAATGGCGGTGAGTTAATCGGAGACGACGAGTGAAAGGGGGAAGCCATGATAAACATCAGCAAGACAGAGAGCAGAAAATCGATCAAGAAATGAGAGATCGATCGAGAAATAAAATCGGTGAGAAGAAAAAAATCCAGATATCACCGACTCAAAGACGCCAGTTCCTATCAAGAACAGTGATCAGAAAACCAAATCAACGAAGAACTCCGATTAAATTGAACAAAAATCAAAGAAACTGAGCGGAAGAAATGGAGGATCGAGGAATGCCGGGAGGCGGTTGGCGATGAAACCATGTAGAAAATGTTGAAAGGGATATTTTCATTGATTAACATTAATTGTCAGTACACCAGAATATATATAGCCACAGAGGCTCATTACATCAGTACCCTTATCTTCTACACCTAATTACACAAATACCACAATTAACTATTTACTGTTGTAACTAACTTGTGACTGGTTTAGATCTCTCAATAGGTAGTTCTGGCTGGGTATCCCCTCCCACCCCACCCCTCTGAGTGTTGTCCCGGCTACCGCTGGCGTCCCACGCCTCCTGCCAATTTTGCACTTGCATCTCCACTGTAGACATGTCATTAGTTCTGTGTTGCTTCAACAAGTTGTTTGTGTCACTACGGCAATTTTGTAGTCTCGCTGGTTACGATGGCTTTAGTAAGGGTTTCGATGCTTGGTATGCCACATCTCGTCCATGAGGCTATCTACCTCGGGGCTCCTCGTTCTAAAGGTGCGGTTTGTGGAATGGTTGTATATGGGTTTAAAATTATTTGTGTTATGTGCTACTTACATTCCGATCAAGAAATTGATCGCTCGAACATATGTACCACCTGACACCCCTGTAATTGATTTGTAATTGTCTGCTTGTGCCTTGTGGTAATGAAACTCTGTCCAAAAAAAAAATTGTAATGTCTTAAAAAGAGTAATTCTAGGAAGACTAAATTTTGTAAATTAAATGATATAGAAGTTGATGATTGAATTATTACTTAAACATTAATAATCGTGTTTATTTTCTATTGATGACACATCATTTAGTTTGCAAATTTCTTCTATAAATTTAATCCCCTAACATTATTCTTTTTAAAATAAAAAAATTATAAAAATTGTTTTTCCGCATAAGAAAATTGTCCATCGATAAATCCGGATTTGAATTCTCGCAAAATCCACTCTCTAGGGATCCTAGGGATTAACGAATACGGATCATTGATAAAAAATCATACGGTCACAATTTTTTTTCTTTTTTATATTTTTTACACAAAACAAAATTGTTTTACTTTTAAAAATATAAAAATAAATTAATTGTGACCGCACGATTTTTTATCAAATCCGTGTGTCATCCCAGGGAGGGAATCTGACGAGTATCCGAATCCGATAAACCCCAGGAGTAGCCAACTGGGACTGAGTCAGAAGAACTCATACTACCCTTCTCCTTCTCCTTCTCCTAAACCCCGAAACCCAAATGCGGCGCGCCATCGACGCCCACCTCAAGGCGGCGCGTCTCTTTCCCTCCTTCTCCTCCTTCTCTTCTTCCTCCTCCCCATCCACTCCTCCCGTCACCGTCCGTACAATCATAACCCTACTCCATCCCCACTCTCCTTCCATTTCCAAAACCTTAAACCGCCATTCGATCACAACTTCTCCGTGCTCTTCGATTCCGACTCTCAGAATCCACGGCATCGCCTCCAATTTCGCCCTCGCCGTCGTGCGCTGCATTTCGTCGGTCCCACATGCCGATACGTTGGAGTGGAACGAGCCGGTGTCGTGCTCGGAGGTCGGCGATGGCTACAAAGCCACCGTGGACGAAGACTCCAAGCCCTCGATTCCTGTTCGAGCATACTTCTTCTCCACCAGGTTCTGTTTTCTGATATTTCATTTTTTTTTTTAATTTAGTAACTTTTTGTTTCAAAATTCCCCAGAAATGTTTGGAATCGAAAAGGCAGAGGCTTTCACTAGTTTAGTGTTCATATCGTTTTGGATGAGAGTATGAATTCTGTGATTTTACTTGGTTTTTCTAATTTGCATGTGTCTTTGTGAAATGTAGTGTGGATTTAAGAAGCTTGGTGGAGCAGAACAGGCTGAATTTCATCCCACCTACGTCGCGAATGACTAATTACGTTGTTTTTAAGTTCGGGGAGCTTTCCGATTCTAATGACGTAAGTTTGCCGTGTTTTTCTTTGATTTCCGGGGTTTTTGTTCTGATTTAGTAGTGTTTTTTTCCTAACAAAGAAAGGGATCATAAGAGTAAGACCCTTCTACAAATGGGATAATCTTGTACTTTTTACTGCCTCTTCATTTTACCTGAATTTTGTGTATCTGCCCGTAAAATGATACTATAAGTTGAATGCAGTTTCTTTGTTTCAGGGTTTGGGTCTTAGTTTAAGTGGGAGTGACTGTTGTTACATGGTAGTCTTTCAGTATGGCTCCATTGTCTTGTTCAATGTCCGTGAACAAGATATCGATGGGTATTTGAAAATCGTGGAAAAACACGCATCGGGATCACTACCTGAAATGAGAAAGGATGGTGAGACTCTATAACAAGTTTATGAATTTTGGATTCTCTACTATCTGATTCATTTAGTTAATCTTTCATGTTGCCTTTTAGCTAAGAAGGTTATTTATTGACCGAGTATTCAAGCCGCTTAATTGTTATTTTATTTCTTGGTTAAGCAATATTATTGGACTGCTACCTTCGTTAATTTTTAATGTTGCAGAGTAATATTTTCTGCTTCATTGTTGCTGCTCCAATGGTTGTGGATTACAATTTTTGGGATACTTTTCACATCCGAACTTTTATTTTGTTATGAAATCAGAGTATGAGGTGAGAGAAAAGCCCACTTTGCACACATGGATGGAAGGTGGATTAGATTACATAATGTTGCAGTACTTGAATGTTGATGGAATCCGTACCATTGGTAGTGTTCTAGGTCAAAGTATTGCACTTGATTACTATGTGCGCCAGGTATATATGCTTCTTATAATCTTGGGAACTTCAACCTTGTGAAATCATAACTTCTTGATTCATCTCAGAACGCTGTTTCTTCTCTTTTAGGTTGATGGAATGGTAGCAGAATTTACGGACATTAATCGTGAAATGGAAACTACTGGGAAGTTTAAAATGAAGAGGAAGAAACTGTTTCAGTTAGTGGGAAAGGCAAATTCTAATCTTGCTGATGTGATTCTTAAGCTCGGACTTTTTGAGAGGTAATAGTTTTAAATCCATATTGCAGTTATTAAGCTGAAATTTGTTTTTGGATAACAGTGATCCTCCATAAGACGGGCATAAATGTTATCTGCATGTATGATTATGATTGACAGGAAAAGTAATGAATCAGAAGACAAAAAACCCTTTCCGCTATTCTTTTTCACCCATTTGAGACGGTTTTTAGTTTCTTGACATGTTTAATCTAACTAATGAAAAATCGATCGACTTTACAGATCGGATATTGCCTGGAAGGATGCCAAATATGCTCAGATATGGGAATATCTCAGGGATGAATTTGAGTTAACTCAGAGATTTGCAAGTCTTGATTTTAAGTTGAAGTTTGTGGAGGTACACGAAACAACTCAATACTGGTTTACTAAATCTGGAGAACTAGTTTTCAACTGCTGTGGATGTTGCGGTGACATTTTGTTTTCTTCGTTGCAGCACAATATTCGTTTTCTTCAGGAAATTCTCCAAAACAGGAAGTCAGATTTCTTGGAATGGCTCATCATTGCGTTAATAGGTGCTGAAATCCTTCTCTCCGTTTACGACATTGCCCACAGGTCGGCACTTGCTTCGCTTTAGCACGAGGATCGATGACGCACGAAGTCGAATGTGCCCTTATACAATGTCCTGGTCTTTGTATATCTTACGGTCCCCCTCAAATTTGTTGCTGCTTGCACTTCTCATACCAGTTAATTTTGTGTAACTATGATTTGAATTGATCGTATAATCTAATCTCTCTATTTTCCTTGTGTCAGTTGGCTTCCACAATCTCCAGAAAGATAAATACAATGTTGAATTAATCAATCAAAACCTCAAGTCATGCAAAAACAAAATAATTCAAAACTATAAGATTGAATTACTTCAACAGTGCCCGGGGGAATCCTCGGGTAAGCTGATTTTATCCCTCGTATCGCTAGTCTCGGAAATTAAGAATCATTTTCCGCAAACTCCTTCCGTGTTCAAGCAAAAACCTTGCAAACTTGAGTCACATTCTCAACGATTCTATAGCGTGTAATAGAGTATAAGAGCAACTTCACCGTTGCAAAGATCTAGGGCTATTCACTATTTAATCCACCCAATGAACACTAATTGTGTCCTTAATGAACAGTAATTGCCTTTTGCATTTCCACCCCTACACTGAATAACCATGACAATAGGCAATAAAATATTAGTATTTTTATTTGTTTATAATTAATATTATAATATTTACTTTGTATAAATTAATATTATATTATTAATTTATCTTTTCCTTTTGGAAATCTCTTCCTATTTCTTGAAACTTCTACCATTTTTTTTCTTCTTCCTTCCCACTCTCTCACTCCCCTCTCCCTCATTGTCTTCCCTTTCTTCTCTGGCCGACCGTCTCCCGCCCCGCTCTCTTTTTCTCCCCCATTTCTCCCTGTTTTCTTCCTCAAAGGAGGAAGCTGCAGATTTTGCACCTGATTTGGATCGAAGGACCAATAGGTCTTTCTTCTTATTCCTCAAAGCAGAGAGAGAGCACTGCAAATTCGAAATCACAAATCAAATTTCTATTATAATTTATGTTTTACAACTCCAAATTTGATTTCGTTTTTTCCTACAAATTTTTGGAGAAGAGCACTGCAAGATAATTGACTTCTAGGTTTACTGCAGATTTTGATATTTTGTGTGCTTTCTGTTTCATTTTTCCAAAATCCGACGAGCTCCGTGACCAATCCCGACCAATCTCAACCACAGTTGTTACTCACAGTGGTAGAATCTTGTTCCTTTTCATTTTAGCATCATTTTTGTGCTTAAATTACAGTTTTTAATGGAGTTTTAAGTCAAGATTGAAATCGGGCTGAATCCTTGCCAAATATTCCGGTGTTCTCGAGCTAACGTCAGCCTTGCATCACGTGGCCTTTGGGCTCTCGGGCTGGCAACTCCTACCGGGCCTCTCCCTTGGGCCCACTCGGGCTCCATCGCCAACACACACTGGACCTCCCCACTCAGGCTCTCTGGCCCTGTTTGAGAGCCAGTCCATCGGGCAATAGCCCACTATGGAACTGCTCTAAGCGTCTTGTTCTCCTAGGCCCTAGGGTTCAAGAAAGTCTCGGCCACCAACCGTTCGATCTTATAGGGTAGTAAGAATTCGAAACAATGTAATCTATCACAACCTTTATGGATTAAAGGAGAAAATCTACGCAGCATTGCATTTTGTTTTCTAAAAACAAACAAAACAATGCATGTTTGATGTTATGAGATGAATTCATTACCATCTAATTAATCAATGAACTGCACATAATCTCTAAGTAAAACAAGAAAGCATGCATGCATAAATTTAGGAAAAACTAACCCGGAGATAGCCATAAAAAATGCAAAGGTTTTGACGTGCAAAGATTCGCAAAATAGATTGGTTGTCGTCCTCACCATGCTCATATCTATTTCTATCGGCCAACAAGCTAGGTGACATGTTTTCAAGGCGGGAAAGCTCGAGATTGAACTTTTCTCATAAATGAAAACAGACTCCCAATAGAAATTTGCAGTTTGAGGCAAATATGTTGACCCCAACTTCCATTTACGTTCTCTTCGAAAGCGGATGCGATTTACAAATTCTCCAGTCTCCCCGAAATGTCCATGTTGTTAAGAAACATTTTTACAATGTGTACATGTTTGATGTTTGGACAAGTAATTATGAGATGGGTGACGCCGATGCAATTTAGTATGCTTAATTTCTCAAGAGAAGGGAAAGAAGAAGCAGAAATAAATCCAGCTCCAAAGCACTGTCCAGAAACTCCACACGAGTTAGAGACAATGTGCAAAGTGAGTGCAAACAACTTTTAGCCATAACTTAAAAAGTTAATGGACGCCGAAACTGTCACTTTGAAAAAAGGATTTGCAAAGGGCGACTCCAAGCCAACAAAGCTTCCCGCTTTGCGGTAAGTGATAACATTGTTGAAGCTAAAGAAACTTAGCTATGAAGTTAGAGAGAGAAAGTATCAAAGAGGTTTTAGAGAGAAGAAGAATATTTGCAACTGAGTCTTTCTATTTCTGTTAACTTAGCCATTACAAGGCACTCCTCTACATAACTCAAATGATAAAATACAAATATCCCTTATATTCTAACATTCCCCCTCAAGTTTATGTTGGGAAGCCCCAAGCATAAGATTGGAACAATGATGCCTGAAAGAATGAGAACATAAACCCTTGGTAAGGATATCTGCATATTGATCAGTAAAGGATACAAACTGAAGAGAAATAATGCCTTGTTAAACACGTTCTATAACAAAGTGACAATCCACTTCAATATGTTTAGCTTTGGAGTGAAGAATCGGATTAGTTGCCAGCGCCATAGCTGAGATATTATCACAATGTAACATAGGAGAAACAGAACTCGAAATATACAAGTCCTTGAGTAACTATTGAATCCAAACAATTTCAGTAGTGGTAGTGGCCATATCTCGATATTCAGCTTCAGTAGAAGAACAACTGACGGTATGTTGTTTCTTAGAACTCCAAGAGATAGGATAGGAACCAAGAAACACCACAAAACCAGTTGTAGAACGTCTATCATTGGGATTTCTCGCCCAATCCGCATCTGTGTATACTCGAATATCTAAATCTCCAGGTCTAAAACAAACTCCTCAATCCATAGTTCCTCTGAGATATCTCAAAATCTTTTTTACAACAACAAAATGAGACTCCAATGGTGTGTGCATAAACTGACAAACATGATTAACTGAGTATGCAATGTCAGGTCTGGTGAATGTTAGATATTGTAGAGCCCCAACAATGCTTCTGTAATGTGTTGGATTAGAATATGAAGAATTGCTATGATTGAGTAATTTGTGATTGGGGTGACAGAGAGTAATGCAAGGTTTGCACTGAACCATATATGTCTTCTGCAGCAAATCTTGTATATATTTAAACTGATGAACAAACAATCCCTGTGAATGATATTCAATTTGCATACCTAGAAAATAACGAAGAAGACCTAAGTCTTTCATATCAAACTCCTTGGTCAAATGCTGAATCACAGATTGGACACTAGCATCATCATCACCAGTAAGTATAATATCATCCACATATAGTAATAACACAGCCATATGAAGACCATCATGCTTTACAAAATGGGAAGGATCTGCATAAGAAGCTTTAAATCCCAAAGAAACCAAAAATGAGGTAAACATGTCATTCCAAGCTCATGGAGCTTGTTTGAGACCATAGAGAGACCTTTGTAATTTGCATACATACTCAGGATGATCAACATCAAAAAACCTTGAGGTTGAGACATATATACTTACTCCTCAAGTAAGCCATGTAAAAAAACATTTTTTTACATCGAGTTGCTTCAATTTCCAACCTTTAGTAGCTGTCAAGGATAACATCAATCTAACTGTTGTTGGTTTAACCACAGGGTTGAAGGTCTCATAATAGTCTAGTCCTGCTTCTTGAGAAAAAACCCTTGGCCACTAACCTAGCCTTATGCCTAGCAATAGAACCATCTGGATGCCTCTTGACCTTGTAGATCCATTTGCAGCCCAATAGATTTTTATTCACAAACACAAAATACATAAATTACGATAGTAAAATCTGGGAACACACTTTTTAAAAGCCACAATTGAAAGAACTTTCTTAATATGTAAAAAGAAAAAAGAAAATCGGTTTCGGGACAGTGCAAACGACATTGTTGATGACAAAATGGAGTGCTCCCAACTGTCGCATATGATGTTGCACTTTCATTAGTTTGAATCCACAGCTCAACTTCAACCTCAGAGAATTTTTTCTTTGTATCGAAAACACCATCTGGTACAACAAGTATCATAATATAATTGATTGAATTTTTTTTTTAATTTTATAATCAATTGTATTATTACACTTATTGTATCAAGCCATGTTCTCAACTACCAAGATTTTTTTTTAGCACATCGATATTTTTACACTAAAGAGAGAGGGAATTCAGTTAAGCCACACAATAGACAACTTAATTTGGTATCGAATTCTCCATCTATGAGATTCGAACTTAAAACTTCTCACTTCCAAATGAAGAAGAATATCACTAGACGGTAGTACTGAGTGACGACTACCGAGATATTAACTATTCATTCTTAGCTATTTCATAAGAAATATGATATATAGAAAAATATAAATATAAAAAATAAAAAAAAATAGAAAATACTCTGAAAAATCTGTCCGAACCAAAATCATTGTCTGTTTTTCTTCTTTTGGTGTGTTACCTTTTAGTTCCTTGATAGTACATACATGTCTGGTTTTTATGTTATTTGTGTACATGCGTAATTTTAAGAGACCGTTTAAGTATGAGAAGAGAAAGATTAAGATGTGAGAAAACCCGTCTCCATTGCAAACATCCTAAAAAATGTCGTATGGTACTATTGGGCCTGTTGGCAACTAATAAAGCTCCAATCACCAAATGTTGCTTTGTGCACAAATGATGGCAGACTGATGCACGAGTCATGAGTAGAGTGTACTCTTTGTTTATTTATTTATTCATCTTAATTAGTTGATATACTTATGCTTTTACTTTATAGACTTTTATTACCTTCGTGCTCTTTTCTTTTGCATAAAAATAAGCAATGCGCTAGAAACGTGGCATTAATTTATAGTCCAATTTTTTTTCGATAATAGTTTTATCATATGCATAATATATAGTCACTATCGTTACAGGTGCTATGTTTTTTTGTCTCTCTTTTTAATTTTTTTTCTTTTTGTTTATGTGTATAAAGTGGGTATTGTGTCTCTCCGCAGGGCTCCACTATTTATGTACGCAAGTGAATTATGTAATAAATAGGAAAGTATGCTGTCGTTATGAGAATAATTAAATAATTTTCCTTCCAAATTCCTCCAATAATAATCGGATTGGGTGGAGACTCGTTAAATTAACACCAAAACATTCCACATGGACGCTTATTTATATGTGTATCCTTGAAGCACAGTTCCGGACGCTTATTTATATGTGTAACCTTAAAGCACAGTTCCATGCCCTTGTAGTTGAGAGAGAGAGAGAGAATGGAAACAGCTGCTTGTGAACTGCCACAGTTAGAAGGAAAGCTCTCTGGAAAAGAAGAAAAAGAAGTTGAAACATGCAGTGATAATCCTAAACGAGGAGGGTGGACTACCTTCCCTTTTGTCACAGGTTCTCCCTCCATTTTTTACTCACTCTTTCATTTTTTTTTCTTAATTAATTCCTTACTTTTGTAACCGATTACTGATCTTAGTGTACATCAGTACATGTTATATTCAAATTAAAATGAGTCACTCTACCAATTAATTTTCTCTTACTAGAATTAAGTTGCTGTCGAACACATATATATGCCAGAGAATATTGCTCATCTTTAATTTTAATATGTTATCTAGGTTTTCTTGTTTATATTCTTTATGCGTTTTAACCAAAATGTCACTTTCTCTCATAAGTGTTAACGATTATATATCTTAACCAACTTAACGAAATAAGGTAACATGAGACACAAATAAAAATTCAAGGGTCAAATCACAAAATATTACAAGTTAAAAAAAAAGTAAGATTTTCGTTAAAGCACATAGGGAAGATAATAAGCAAAAGTAAGCCTATAATCTATATATGTGTGTACCTAATAGGGTTAATTTTTTTCTTCACCCTTGATTAAATGATGAGCGTACATACACATGCATGCAGGAAGTATGTTGGGACTGTCTATAGCAGCTGGCGGCTGGGCATCGAATTTGATAGTATTTCTGATGACACGGTTCAATGTGAAGAGCATAAGCGCTACAAAAATCAATAACATCTGTTCGCGTCAGGAATTTTCATCGGGGATGTTTTCTGGCCGACGAGCACACAGCTCCCCTGGAGGTTGGCGCCGGTTGAGGGCTGCTGTCGGGCTTCTGCTTCGCTATCGGGCTTTGTCGGGCAAGTCTCGTCGGGCAAGTCTTGTCGGGCAATAATCTTCGGGCAAGGCTGAAAGAGAAGGACAGCGTTAACTTTGAGAGGTGCCTTTGTGGGGCCTTAGGTGTAGGCCTTGAGGCTCACAATCAAGGTTAACTTTTAGGTGCTCAAGCGTGCCACTGCCATCTTCAGCATGGCAGATGTAAAATGGATGTCGAGTTTTAGTTGTATATATGTATATATCCGATAAACCGTGTTAGTTATAATAGGTGCCTTTGTGGGGCCTTAGGTGTAGCCCTTGAGGCTTCCTATTAATAACTAAACCAGTGCTCGAACACATCATATATGTTCTCGTAATTGCAGGAGTTTTCTAACTATTATACTTCTGATTACCCGAGTCCAAGAAGTAGAATGAACCCAAATAGGTGCCTTCGTGGGGCCTTAGGTGTAGGCCTTGAGGCTTCCCATCAGAGTTCGTTCTTATACTTAGACTCTCTAGATCGCAGAACGGAATGAATCCAAATGGATGCCTTTGTGGGGCCTTAGGTGTAGGCCTTGAGACTTTCCATCAGAATCCATTCCATGCTCAAGCGTTCTATGGTAATCATAACATAATAGAAATAAAACTAGAGGGTAGGTCGATTACTTGCGCCCCAAGTAACTTCGGACTTCTCGTTTATCAAGGACTGTCGTGGATGGGTTAAGTCCACATGAGGTTCTTTTTTATGCCTTGAGGCCAAGGACTTTTAACTGATCAGATTTACATGCCCGAGGGCTTAGGACTTGGATCTGGTTTGAACACTGAAGATATATTCAAATCGGATTCAAGTACTGAGAAAGCCTTTTAATAGTCATATTGCTAGAAATAACTTGCATATAACTGGAAATATACAACATATTGAAAAGACAAAAACAAAGCAAAGAAGGTCGGGCAAGGTTAAACCTTATCAGGTAAGGTTGCTCGTCTTGTAGGTTCCTATCTTTGTAGTTTTGTCAAGGGTCTGAAAGCTTAAAGGGATAGAAAGAGATTACAAAAAATGAATCGATACTACAGCAAGGTTGAACAGGGTAGCAGAGTTATTACAAAGGGTTGAAGGGAGGGTTATCCCGCGAGGGATGAAGGCTTGTCCCGAGAGGGATGAAGGCTGACTACAGCTTTGTTTTGAAGGCAAATATGGCTTTGAGCAGAGTTTGTGCTTGCATTTGTTTATTTGATTGAGTGTCTTTATTCCTGGTTTCTCTTTCTTCTTATATAGACAACTCGGCTTGGCCTCCTGTAGCAGCAGCCTTGCCCGAATGCGGTTTGAGGGTGATGACTCATCAGCTATTTTACATGTAATGCCACCATAAAGTACTTTATGGGCTGTGTAGCTGGTCAGTCTATACCACTTGGCCCTTGGGTAGGTAAGCAAGTGGTTTTTATGAGCTGCACTAAGTCAGAAAAAGGCCCTTTCTGCCTTCTGGGCTTTGACTTGGCTTCGGCTGTCTTCCCTTTCGGGCCTCCTTTTGGGCCAGCTCCTTTCTTGAGCCCAAAGTTCAAGTTTTGATCCAAACAGTGCCCTCTTCAATCAATGCTAAGGTTGGAATCCCAGGCGCCATCATTGATTGAATATCCGCATGCGTGTATCTCAATCTTTTGGAACTTCGTGTTTTCTAGACAGGATGAAGGCAACCCCGTGCCCCTTGCTCTTCTCACGACCTTTGAACTATCCTCTGGGGCTCTATAAATTCTGGCTCGAAATCTCTTCTGTCAAGCCATCAAATCCTCTTCAGCCTTCTCCTCCATCTTTCTCGAGCGTTCAGAAACTGAGCAATGGTTTCCTTAGGCTTTGAGTGGGGTTTCCTAAAACTCCATTTTCGTGAGAAAAATGGCTTTCATCAAAAGACTGCTATCTCTAACACCCTTGGTCGAACACCCCGCTATCTCCAACACCCTTGGTCAGGCGGTTTCCTCTCGAAGGCTTGTCTTCCCGCTTGTTGCGGTGATAAATCGGGCTTGACCATCACCTACGGTGATGGTCCTGTCTGAGGATCCTCTACCAGCCTCATGTTGGCCGCACAACCCGATCATCTGATCAGGTTCCATCCATGAAGACATCGGAAAATCAGCTGAAGATCCCATTGCATCCAGAAAGAGAATTGATTGTAATACGTTGGCTTATAACCTTTTGTAAATTTCATCAATTTGTCGAAATGAAATATATATTATCTCAGCAACTCTTGTCTTTCCATCTTCTTGAATGATTGATAATTATACACTGCACATTGATATCCCGAAGCTTGCCTTACCTTGCATCCTCTTCAATATAACAATCTCTGACATCCCACAACGTAGGACAATATTTCTTTAAGAATTTAACGTTAATGGGATATTTATGCCTGTTTCCTTCAAGGTCCGCCAGGTAGTATCCCCCTCTATCCAAAACACGACTAATAATGAAAGGACCTTCCCATGTCGGGCTCCATTTTCCAAAGCCCCTGAGCTGAGCTCCTAGAGGGAGGATTGTCTTCCATACTAAATCCCCCTCTTTGAAAGATTTCATCTTCACCTTTTTATTATAAGCTCGGGCAACGGCTCGCTTTCCTTCTTGAATCTGGTTCAAAGCTTCAATTTGGGCGGCATCCAAGTCTTCAATTCCTTGACATATGGCTTCGACATACTCTTCACTATGCAATCCAAATTGATTTTGAATTCTTAAAAAACTCACATTGATTTCCACGGGGAGCACTGCATCTTGCCCGAAAGTTAAAGCATAAGGAGTTGTCCCTGTTCCTGCTCTCTTAGAAGTTCTGTATGCCCACAAAGTGTTCCCCAGATTTTCATGCCATTTTTCTGAGTTATCAATCACCATCCTCTTGATAATGTTGACCAGGATCTTGTTGCTGGCTTCTGCCTGGCCATTTGATTACGAGTAGTACGGACTGGACTGGATCATCTTTATTTTGTACTTACTTGCAAACTCCTTAACTTCTTTTGAAATAAAAGATGGTCCACGATCCGTCACAATAGTTTCGGGCACCCCATATCTGTGCAGAATCTTGATCTCGATAAAATTCTTGACTGTGGCTGATGATAGGAGCATATTTATGCGACTTAGTTGGCTTGTTCTTGTGCATTTATGTCGTGTTTCCTTAGTTATTTTAATGTTTAAAGTCATTTTCATGTGTTTTCAGACTCTAAGTACAAAGTATGCAAGAAGATGCATTTTGGAGGCCTTTGGAGCATGTTTCGGGCTTGGAATGGATAGCAAATGCATGGGCCAAGTGGATGGACGAATTTGAGAACTAAAGAGGCCAAGAATATGAAGAATTATGGTCCAAAAGATGAAGAAAACAGCCCAAAAATCTGTCACCCCAACTTGCATTCCTTGCCATGCAAAACACATAGAATTCCCTTTGGATTCCCATGCCATGCTTGATCACTCTTGTCCCCTACATAATTTCTGATTTCATGCTTTAATTCATTTAATTATTTCACTCAATTGCTTGATACCTCTTGTTCCCTTCACCCATTAGATTTTAGACAACCTTTACATCCATTACATGCACCAATTGATGCTCCATCATTCACATTTGGAATCCAATGGCATGTGTCACACATGTTGTTGCACCTTTGACCCATTTGTTGACACATTTCACCTCCCTTTCCATCTCTATGCAATGTACACAATCATTCATGCTCCCTAGCTACAACACCACTCCATTTTACCCTTCACACTTTGCATCATCACTTCATTTTTACCCTTGGACCATTGCACACCACACACACCAACTTGCCATGCATTTCATAACTAGCCTAACCTGATTTTCTAAGGTTTTTGGGGCCTATAAATACATGTTTACACCCCTTTGCCAAAATATAATCCCCCATATTCATCATTTTATCACAGAAATTCGTCCATACACACCCTAGGAAGCAAAACACCCCAAAAACACCATTCTAGTGCCTAGAAAACATAACAGCCACTCCACCTTCTTCCACCCTCTTTGCCTAGTTCTCTACCACTCCCCAACCATCAAACACTCTTCCACTCTCACCCTAAACCCTTCCACAAAATTCCCCATCCATTCTACACCATAAATCCACCCAAAAATCTGTCCACAAGCTTCATGCCACAAGCAAGGGAAAGGAGGAATCTTGGATGCACTTGCTACCAAGTTGGAGCATTTTAGGTGTTTTCTTTCCTTTGATTTTAATGTCTTATTTTATGTATCTTTGCTTTGTGAGTATGAGGAACTAAACCCCTCTTAGTTAGGGGGTGATTCGAAACCATGTACATGCTTGCAATATGATTTGATTACATCCAGTTGTGATTCATAAGTTGTGAATTCAATTTACTTATCCGATCATATAAAAAATGATTTGTGTATGTTGGTTGAGAGTGCACGCTTAATTTTCATGCATGAATTTAACGCTAGAATATAAGGGAGTTTCACCTAATCGTTATGAACTTATATTCACAAGTAGTGAAGGTTGCTAGTCACAATCACGTTAAGTAAATTCTTGGCACTAGTTTCATGCTCATCATAGTTACGAATGCCTCGTCAACACTTATAGTTCTCATTGTGCTTCATGATTCTTGATTGTATCTTTATTGTGCTCATCACGTAAGGAACCTTTGAGGAATGCTTTGAATTGTTGTATGCGCTTTTCCATCCAATTCATTAACTTAAGGAGAACTTGAAGGTTAATTTAAGCGTATCTAATTAACTTGGGGTGTTGAGTTTCATAATTTATTGAAAGAACAACTGAAAATCATTTTGTTTGCAAGTGTGTCATGTGTGGAAAAGAACCTCCTAACTAGCCTTTTATCCATCCTTTTCATCCAAAAACGTTTTACAATCTGTTTTGTTTTAAAGTTTCTGTTTTGTTTTCAATTTTCGTCCAAAACAAATCCCCCTTTATTTTGAAGTCTTAGATTAGTTAGAAAGTGTTTTGATTTGTGTTTCTAAGTGTTTTGATTCAAGTTTTCATCCAACTTCGTCCAAGTTCTTGTTAGGTTCTCAAAACTGCCCAGAAAGTGGTTTTTAGGCAGTTTTGAGTCATTAGGTTGCTGTTTTGAGTTTTATGTTTGTTTAAGTATTTTAAAGTATAGTTTTGCATTCTTTGAGTCTAGTTTAGTGTTTTAAATTTTGTTTTTATGTTTTTAAGTCAGTTTTCAAGTGTTTAGCAATCCCTCATAATCCCCGGCCTAGAACGATCCCTACTTACATACTTTACTACATTTGATAAAAAGAGGGTTAAATTTTGTGTGTTTATATTTTTCACATCAGCTGAAGTTATGGATTTTACTGCTGATGCTTCCACCCACTTGGTGAAGTAATCCGTTGCTACAATTATGAAGGTATGCCCTTTGCTAGAAGCTGGATAGATTTGCCCGATGAAGTCCATCGCCCATCCTCTGAAGGGCCAAGGCTTGACCACTGGATTTAAAGGCACCGAGGGCACATGCTGGAGAGGTCCGTGCCTCTGACATTCTTCACAACCTCGGGCATAAGACTTGCAATCTTTTTCCATGTCGGGCCAGAAATAACCATACCTCCTAAGCAACCATCTCATCTTCGTTCCAGCCTGATGTGCTCCACATACTCCTTCATGTACTTCGGCCATCACCCTCATGGATTCTTCTTGGCCCAAGCATTTCAACAGTAGCCCATCTGGAGTTTTTCTTAGCAAGTTCTTCGCCCATAAGACATACTTGGTCGCTTGCTGTCTATCCTTCTTGCTTGTAGGCGAAGAAGGATCATTCAAATGATGAACGATATGTGATCTCCAATCTTCTATTCCGGCCTCTAATACCATTATATCTAGACTGAATCCCATTTTTAAGATGGAAGGAAGGTTTCTTCTTTGGATCTCGACATCTACCCTATATTTCCTCTCCTGTATTAGCACTCCTAAGGCTAGTTGTGCCATCTCGTTGGCCGCTAAATTGGATTCCCTGGGAACATGATTGACCGATATCTCAGAATCCCAGAAACTCAATAATTGCGTAGCTGCCAAGTAATACCCTGCCATGGTAATATGTCTGCACTTGAACTCCCCATTTAACTGGTTTATTACCAACTCTGAATCCCCAAAAACCTCTACCTCTACTGCCCCCAGATCCATCAAGATTTCCAGACCAATAATTAAGGCCTCATACTCTGCCCGATTATTAGTATTTCCTTGGTAGTCCAAGAGAAATGAATAATAATGATAAACTCCCTGAGGGTTTACAATTACAATTCCCGCTCCTGAAGCCTTCTGAGTGTGGGATCCATCGAAATACAACTTCCAATGAGTGATCCAGAGACCGGCTACTCTTCTTATCTCTTGTTGGACCCAGTCTTCTTTGCCCAAAATATCTTCTCTTGACGGGATCCAAATGCTAGTAACATATAAGCTTCCCGGGATATTGATCACCTCACTTGGAGATTCTTGATGCTCGGTCAGGAAGTCGGCAATTGCTTGACCTTTGACTGCCCTTTGGGGTACGTACTGAAAACTGAATTCTGATAATGCTAGAATCCATTTCCCAATCCTTCCTGTGAGCATTGGCTTTGACAACATGTACTTTATCACATCTGTCTTGGTGATGATGTGCACGTGACAAGGTAACATGTAATGCCTTAATTTACTGGCAGTGAAATATAAAGCCAAGCATAATCTCTCTACCGGGGAATACCTTGTCTCTACCTCGGTCAGAATTCTACTGAGGTAGTACACTGCCTGCTCCTTCCCGCCTTCATTATTTTGGGCTAGCAAACTCCCGATTGACTTTTCAGAGGCAGAAATATACAGCTTCAAGGGTTTTCCCCTTTGAGGTGGCACCAACACTGGTGGAGAAGTTAAATAGGCCTTGATGATGTCAAAAGCCTGTTGGTGCAGTGGTCCCCATTCAAAGTTCTCTTTATCTTTCAACCTTAGTAAAGGAGTCAGCGGCTGGATCTTACTTGCTAAATTAGCAATGAATCTCCTCAAAAAGTTAATTTTGCCCAGTAACCTCTGTAGTTGCACCTTGTTAGTGGGTGAAGGTGACTCCATTATTGCCCGAGATTTGTTTTTATCCACTTCTACACCTCTTTGATGCACCAGGAATCCCAAGAAGTTGCCCGCTCTTACTCCAAACGCACACTTCTTTGGATTCATCTTCAATTTGTGGATCCTCATCCTTGCTAATGTTTGTCTGAGATCTTCCAGATGCTGTTCTTCTATCTTGGACTTCACCACTATGTCATCGATGTATACCTCCATGCTCTGGCCAATTAGATCATGAAAGATGGCATTCATTGCCCTCTGGTAAGTTGCACCAGCGTTCTTGAGCCCGAATGGCATAACCAGATATTCATATGCCCCCACATGATCGGGACACCTAAAAGTTGTTTTATGTATATCTTCTGGAGCCATCTTTATCTAATTATACCCGGCATTCCCATCCATAAAAGATAGGATTTTATGCTTTGCTACTGCATCTATGGATAAATCGGCCATTGGCATGGGATACTCATCATTTGGTGTAGCGCCATTAATATTTCTGTAATCCACACAACATCGTACCGCTTTTGTTACAGCTTTTAAAACGGGTACAATGTTGGCCAACCACTCCACATATTTTGCTGGTCTGATAAAGCCAGCTTTCACTAGCCTTTCAATCTCTTCTTTGACCTTTTCTTCTATCTCCTTTAACATCCTCCGTGGTGCTTGCTTGACAGGTTTATATCCCTCCTTGATGGGCATTCTATGTTCCACCAAGGTTGGATCTAACCCTGGCATCTCGGTATAATGCCAAGCAAAACAGTCTTTGAATTCTTGCAAAAGACAAACAATCCTTGCCCGATCATCAACCCCAATAAACCACTGATCTGTATTGGTATCGGATCCTCCTCTGTTCCTAAATTAATAACTTCCAGAGGATCCTGGACTTCTGGTGGTGGCTTATCCGGTTCTGTACACAAAAATTCGACCAGCTCCGGGATCTCGGGCAAGTCGTCTGGCCCGTCTAGATCATATATGCACTCGGCCATTTGAATGGCCCTATCCAGTTCTTCTCTACAAGATTCCTCTTTGCTTTCATGCTGGCTGGTTGAAGTTCCCACTTGCCATTCCTGTTCTTCCCTGTCCAAGAGCTCCCTTTCTTGTCTTCTTCCCTTCCTATATACCAGCAGTCTTTTAATCAGGGATCTGACTGCCATTACCTGATCTCTTTTCTTTTGTTCAGTCATTGATGTGTAGGGGATTTGGGAGGATACAAGGTCTATCTCACTCATCTCTAGTAAGGAGCATTCCTTGTTCCAAAAGCTTTTGGGCCGTCACCCTGGTAGGGCGGCCGTTCTCGTCAGCTCCTGAACACTTCAAGATTCCTACATTGGGGTTGTAGAAACTTGCTTCCGCAACATTGGTTGTGGGGAGAAATGGCCGTGATTCGGCCTCTACCATCTCCCAAACGCCTGGTCCTTCTATGTCCGCTTCATGATAAACAGCCACTTGTTGATGAAGAGTAGAGGGTATGGCCAAACTTTGGTGGATCCAATCTCTTCCGAATAAGGCCCCATAAGTGGAAGTGCAGTCCACCACAAAGAATGACAGCATTATCTTTTTAGATCCCAAATCCACTTCTAGAGGCAATATCCCATGAGTCTTGGTGATAGCGCTTGAGAAGCTAGAGACCGTGAGGTCTGTGGGAATAAGATCCTCCGTGCCTCTTCCCATTTTCTTCATCTGCTTGGTTGGTAACACATTAACAGCTGCTCATCCATCAATTAGAATTCTTTTGAAGGGCACACCTTCTAAGTGAGCTGTAACATATATGGGTTTCAGATGATTGGCCAACAAGCTGTTCGGGCGGCTAAACACCATCTCGTCTGTGTAAATCCTTAGAGAACCACCTTTGGATGCTTCTGAAGATTCAGCCTTGCCCGAGTTTTCTTCTTCAACTACCTCTACATTGACATGTGCCATCATTGGCTCAGTTGTCAAGTAATCACCCTCCATAGTAGCGGGTTGATCAGGTCTGGCACCAAACGTGGCAGACAACACATACGTCATGTTGATATAGAAATTACTAGGCTCGGACGGATTTTCTTTATTGCCCCCAATCTGGTCCATAAATTCATCCAACCAGACCATCGCATCAGCTGGAAGTAATGGTTCTGGTGCCCCCTCCTGTTGCTGTTGATTCATGTCCGCATACAGTGTTTGTTTTGGAACTTCACCAAAAGGATCCACCAATGGTAGAGAAGGTGGTCTCCTTTCAGATGAAATAGTTCCAGCGCAAATAGGCTCTGGCTTCCACCCAGGGGTTGGCACCATGATTAGATCTTCTTGAGCTCTCCTCAAGATCCTATACTTCCCAGGGTGTTGGCTCTGCGACACGTGATCCCCCTCGCATTCTGTCTTGTTGTTGACCTTTTCCACCTCTTTCTTACTTCTCCAACGGAGCTGACTACTTCCCCCAGATGCTGTTTTCTCCGACTTTTGATTTTTGGAGGCTTCGGATGTTGTGGGGGTCTTCATGGAATTCATGTAGGCTTTGTGCTGCCTTTGAACCCTCCTAACCATGGAGGCTCCCATTGGTTTGGTAGGCTGTCCGTTTTTCCCGACTACGTACCATTTTCGCCTGAGGTGGGCAGGATGTTCTTTTCTAACAGGATTGGTCATGCCATCAATCCTCTTGATTTCCCTCCCCATCTGGCCATATTGAGGATGATCTGTACCCCTTCGTATTTTGGCCTCCATGTCTTCTGCTTCTTCAGAAATTTCATGGTTTCGAAATAATTCTGACAAAGCTTTGGGTTGGGAATCACCTCCTAGTCGTTGAAAAACGCTTCGGGAAGTGTCCTTTTTTGTTGCCTGCTTAATCTTTTCGCGGGCTTCTCTTCTGACGTCTTCTTCCTTTCTCCTGATTAGTTCATGGTCAATAAGGTTTCCAACCGGGGGAATTTCGAGCTCACACTCGCATTGGCACTTACTACACATAACCATCCCCTTGATTATGGCTGCTTTTGGATATTCGGGTGTTTTAATCACCCCTCCTGTAGGTTTTTTAGCCAATCTCTCATCTTCTGGTTCCCTTGTAATTCTTTCTTTTCCCTTCTCAACCCATGTCATATTGATCATATTTACAGGGACTTCTGAAAAGGGAACTGCAGGTTTGTCTACCACCAACTCTTCAGGCGGGCTGGTTTTAAGTCTCTTTCCTTCGGGAGGAACCAGGTCTGTTTCTTTTTTGAAGCCTGTGGAAGCTTTCTCCAATCTTTGTAACATTTATAGTAACGTGGTTTGCAAATCTTCTGGCATTTTGACATATATCTTCTGATCCAAAAGGGATCCCACCGGGCGTGCCAAAACTATGTTCGCGTCAGGAATTTCCGTCGGGGATGTTTCCTGGCCAACGAGCACACAGCTCCTCTGGAGGTTGGCGCCGGTTGAGGGCTGCTGTCGGGCTTCTGCTTCGCTATCGGGCTTTGTCGGGCAAGTCTCGTCGGGCAATAATCTTCGGGCAAGGCTGAAAGAGAAGGACATCGTTAACTTTGAGAGGTGCCTTTGTGGGGCCTTAGGTGTAGGCCTTGAGGCTCAAAATCAAGGTTAACTTTTAGGTGCTCAGGCGTGCCACTGCCATCTTCAGCATGGCAGATGTAAAATGGATGTCGAGTTTTAGTTGTATATATGTATATATCCGAGAAACCGTGTTAGTTATAATAGGTGCCTTTGTGGGGCCTTAGGTGTAGCCCTTGAGGCTTCCTATTAATAACTAAACCAGTGCTCGAACACATCATATCTGTTCTCGTAATTGCAAGAGTTTTCTAACTATTATACTTCTGATTACCCGAGTCCAAGAAGTAGAATGAACCCAAATAGGTGCCTTCGTGGGGCCTTAGGTGTAGGCCTTGAGGCTTCCCATCAGAGTTCGTTCTTATACTTAGACTCTCTAGATCGCAGAACGGAATGAATCCAAATGGATGCCTTTGTGGGGCCTTAGGTGTAGGCCTTGAGACTTTCCATCAGAATCCATTCCATGCTCAAGCGTTCTATGGTAATCATAACATAATAGAAATAAAACTAGAGGGTAGGTCGATTACTTGCGCCCCAAGTAACTTCGGACTTCTCGTTTATCAAGGACTGTCATGGATGGGTTAAGTCCACATGAGGTTCTTTTTTATGCCTTGAGGCCAAGGACTTTTAACTGATCATATTTACATGCCCGAGGGCTTAGGACTTGGATCTGGTTTGAACACTGAAGATATATTCAAATCGGATTCAAGTACTGAGAAAGCCTTTTAATAGTCATATTGCTAGAAATAACTTGCATATAACTGGAAATATACAACATATTGAAAAGACAAAAACAAAGCAAAGAAGGTCGAGCAAGGTTAAACCTTATCAGGTAAGGTTGCTCGTCTTGTAGGTTCCTATCTTTGTAGTTTTGTCAAGGGTCTGAAAGCTTAAAGGGATAGAAAGAGATTACAAAAAATGAATCGATACTACAGCAAGGTTGAACAGGGTAGCAGAGCTATTACAAAGGGTTGAAAGGAGGGTTATCCCGCGAGGGATGAAGGCTTGTCCCGAGAGGGATGAAGGCTGACTACAGCTTTGTTTTAAAGGCAAATATGGCTTTGAGCAGAGTTTGTGCTTGCATTTGTTTGTTTGTTTGAGTGTCTTTATTCTTGGTTTCTCTTTCTTCTTATATAGACAACTCGGCTTGGCCTCCTGTAGCAGCAGCCTTGCCCGAATGCGGTTTGAGGGTGATGACTCATCAGCTATTTTACATGTAATGCCACCATAAAGTACTTTATGGGCTGTGTAGCTGGTCAGTCTATACCACTTGGCCCTTGGGTAGGTAAGCAAGTGGTCTTCATGAGCTGCACTAAGTCAGAAAAGGCCCTTTCTGCCTTCTGGGCTTTGACTGGGCTTCAGTTTTCTTCCCTTTCGGGCCTCCTTTTGGGCCAGCTCCTTTCTTGAGCCCAAAGTTCAAGTTTTGATCCATACAACATCATTCTTGGCACCAACAATCTCTTCCCCATTGCCGGAGCCTTCATTGCTGATTCCTTCTTTGGATCTTTCTCTGTCGTCTCCACTTTTTCCTTCATTTCTTTACTGGTAAATAATTACCCATTAATTAACTACTCTGTACTTAAATTAATTTAAACTTGCTCCAGCTACACTCAGTGCTAAATAAAAATGCTTGCACGACCAAAAAAAAAAATTATAGTTTACGTAGTCTATCAATTCATGGTTTTATATAAGTTGGGGGAAATTTTGTGAGTCAAAAGAAGCAAAGAGAAGTGGGAGGAGTGATGCAAGACGCTTTTATATGTAGGAGTGGGAACCAAAGTGAAAAGTTGACACACAAAGTGGAGCGGAAACTCACTGCGTATAATATAATATTGTTATTGATATGTGCGAGTGCGACTATGTTAATGACGAACGAGGATCCTCGCTGGATCCATTTCCCTAGGATACTGCAATTGTGTCCATTCATCGTATATCGTGCGGTCAGTTTTCGTTAGGTACTATTTATATTTGAATTTTAAATTTTAAATTTTAAATGATTTCTGACCGCACGATATATGATGAACGAACACGATTGCAGGATCCATAAGATCTGTAGGGAATGGATCCGGCGAGGATCCTGGTTCGTTAATGACTATTATCATATAAAACTCGCTAGTTCAGGTAGGGAAATTAGTTTCGAGTCCCCCATTTTTTATCTGTACACAAACCTTCCTATATACTAATAGGGGTGTACAATAGGAGAATGACTTTTAAATAACTTTCTTTATGGAGTTATCTATGCACTATTAAATTACTGACTGAGTAACTTTCATCAGGGTTTGATGATGTTAACCATAATAGCTGCAATACCCTCCTTGCGGCCTTCAGCATGTGCAGCAATTGGCTCATCACTTACATGTCAAACTCCATCAAAGTTTCAATACTCAATCCTCTATACAGCACTGTCACTAGCTTCACTAGGACTTGGAGGCACTCGCTTCACAATTGCAACCATGGGAGCTGACCAATTCGACAAGCCCCACGACCAAGGGGTTTTCTTTAACTGGTATTTTCTGGCCTTGTATGTAGCCAACGTCATCAGCTTCACTGCCATCATCTACATCCAGGACAACGTGGGATGGGGATTAGGGTTTGGGATATGTTTCGTCGCAAATGCTATTGGATTACTGGTGTTTTTGTTGGGAAAACGATTTTATAAGCAAGTTAAACCAAAGGGTAGCCCGTTCGTTTGCATAGCACGTGTATTGGTCGCAGCCATTTGGAAGAGGAAAGCATCAGCTGCAACTTCAAGAGACACGGATTATTATTATGGAGATGGAATTTTGGTTGACAACACAGTACCAACTAAAAGTTTCAGGTATGCTTATAATTATGTTACTGTCAAGTATTTTGTCAAAAAATTTTGTTTTGTATTTCTATGTTTGTTCTGACTTAATTTTGTACTTTGGCTAAATTTATTGGTTACTTCATGTAATTGCGTTCTTAATCAACCAACATTGTATAGTTCACAAATTAAGCAATATAAATTTCAACTAGAGATCAATTATTGCTTCTTATTTTGGAAAATTTTTGTTTTTTAAATTATATATGCTATTTTCAATCACTCAAATGTGCGTCTGACATTGAGAAATAATAATACAGAACGATGAAAGTGTACGTGTATGAAAATATTATTTGCATGGGTACATCGTGTCACTATGCATTATAGCACCCTCCTAAATTTCTCTATAACACATGCATGGACACCATTTTTTTCCGTAGATTCTTGAATTGTGCGGCGCTAAAAACCGAAACAGACAAGCAATTTGATGGCTCATATGCAAAATCATGGAAACTGTGCACCGTCAAAGAAGTGGAAGACCTTAAAACCCTAATGAAAATCATGCCACTATGGTCTACTGGCATCTTTCTAAGCACTCCAATTGGTATTACCAGCAGCCTTTTTATACTCCAAGCCCTAACTATGGACAGGCATCTTGGACCACACTTCGCAATCCCTGCCGGTTCATTCCTAGTCTTCAACCTTTTAGCCACAGCCATCTCCATTCTCATAGTAGATCGATTCGTACTATCCAAGTTAACACCCCTCCAAAGGATAGGGATCGGTCATGTGATCAACATTGTTGCGTTGATTGGGTCGGCACTAATTGAAAGAAGACGATTAGGAGTGGTAAAAGCACATAACCTCATGAACCAGCCCGGTTTAGTGGTGCCCATGTCAGCCCTATGGCTTGTGATACCACTATCTGTTGTGGGAATTGGGGAGGCATTCCATTTTCCAGGACAAGTTTCACTGTTCTATGAAGAATTCCCAAAATCACTGAAAAGTACTTCAACAGCTATGATATCTTTGTTGATTGGAATCGGGTATTATCTCAGCACTGCAATCACGGATTTGGTAGACAAGACCACGGGATGGTTACCGAATGATATAAATCAAGGGCGGCTGGACAATGTAGTTTGGATGTTGGCAGTGGTTGGAGTGGTGAATTTTATGTACTATTTGATTTGTGCCAAGTTTTTTATGTATCAAAATCAAATTGTTGGACTCAAAAATTAAAATTGTAATGGGAAATGTCTCAAAATTCTAATAATTGAGAGGTACAAACTTTATTCATTACTTAAAATAATTGTGGGTAAAAACTACAAACTATCAATAAACTTCACTTTATATCATTTCCCTAGCGCAATCAACCACACACTGTTGAAACAACAAATAATTTCACTTGGTAATTGTTTGATTAAAAATTAGAGTGGGACAAGGTGAGAGATGCAAAAGTCAAACGCATGAACTTGAATGCAGAAGCAAGCATGAACATTTACACCCTTAAAAAATGTGTCTGGTACTGTTGGCCTATATAGCAAAACTCCGGCCGATCACCTAGCGTAGCTTTGTGAACAAATGATGACAGACTGATGTAGGAGTGATGATAACTCTCATACCCTTTAACTTGTTTATTTGTTTGTTTAATGGATGGTCATACCTTTTCCTTTTAATATATATCATCACAAAGAGTAATACTAGATAAATTAAATTTGTAAACTCTAATACGGGAGAAATTTTTCAGAATTCCCGGAACTCCAACTCACTTATACCAGCTGGTGTTCCCTACCAATGCGAATTAGACAACTGGATCTTCTTTTTATTTTTTTTTTAATTTTAAACTGAGATGCGGAACCGTCAACAGAAAATCAAAAACAATTTAATGGAGTTATGCTTCCACCGCCGGCCCCATCGAATGAAAACTCAGTGAGAGTAGCTGGGATACACCATTGTCAGAGCATTCTAGTCTTCCAGAGCCGCAATCGCCAAGAGACTTTGCAGACGAAGTCGTGGGAGCAAAGGGTTCGGCCCTAAAGCAGCCGCCCCAGGATGCGGGTGCGGAGATTATTTTCATTTCGACCTTTGCGAGGGCGAAGCCGATGGTCGAAGATGTGAGACATGGGAATTGGAGGGAATGCCCGGCCACACTGTTTATCCCACTTGTTCTCCACCATCATTAGTCGTTACTCATCCTGCAAGCTTTGCTTGCTTGGGTTGGTTCCCATGGAGGGAGAGAGAGAGAGAGAATTGTGTTCACCGTTCACATCTTCTACGTTGGCTCAATTCTATCTTCTCTTTTCCTCTTTTTTAGATGGCAGTTTGAAAGCAATTTGCAGAAGCCCTTGAGAACAATGTTGCCGGCTGCGCCTTCGGGGTTTCGAAGTAAACCTCCGTTAGTTTGTTTTGACGGTTGCACTTCAGCTTTTAAAAATTATTATTAACTAAAAAGTAAATAATAGAATATCCAGTTGTCTATTCGCATTGATAGGGAACACCGGTTGGTATAAGTGAGTTGGAGTTTTGGGACTAATGGAAAATTTAATGAACATGATTATCAACGTTTAAATAATAATTCAACATTAATTTTCATGTCAATTAATTTACAAAATTTTATCTAAAAATTCAATCTCACTAATTTTACTTCACCATGAATATCATGCGCGCATTTATTTCATTTCTTTTGTTTGAATAAGCAGAGTAAGAAAAGCGTGATCAATTTCTGCTAACCACCCTAAACCCTAATTTCGTGGCTTTACTTAACTATATAATACCTTCCCCACTAAACGTATCATCTATCGGAACAATTCATTTATTTTATTATCATTTAAAGTTTGTTTTAAATATTTTATTCAATTTGAGATCTTTTACTCATTTACATGAATCAAAGAAAGTAACGGTTTATTATGAATGTACTACTTATTATCATATCCGCGCGCCAATTTGTGCAATACATGTGGACAATTAAACAGGAATTAATTCCAAAAATGATATGTAATAGTGATGATAAAAATAATGAATATTTCCGATGGAATGTATGCAATCAACAATTACAACAAAAAAATATATATCGAAAATGAGGGAGTATTGTCGGTGTAGGGGTGTTTTTTCGTTAGCAGCACGTGTAATGGTCGCATCCGTTTGGAAAAGGAAAGACATATATTATTATTAAGGAGATGGAATTTTCGTTTTTTTTTTTTTATAACGAAATGATAGTAGTTTTATTAGAATATTAAAAACTCATACAAATAATATTAGATATGATATTCAATATAACATCTAAGAGGTCCTTAGATTTTAGTTGTTACCCAAACACATACGACAGAGATGGCCCTCCAAAGCTAAAGGACTCCATTTCTATTGAAAATGTCAAGTACTTTGCAAATTACCAGCTCCGAAGTGGAAATGACAACGAACTAACTAGCTAGTTTAAGGTATAGTGTGGATACCAACATGAAATTTGTGCCACCTAAAAGTACCAACTTAAAGTTTTAGGTATCCATATGTTAATAATAATATGGAGTAGGATTCTCTCCCCTTTAAATCTCCTCCCCTTCCCTTCCGTCCTCTGTCACTTTCCTCTTTGTCTTTCTCTCTATATAAAAAAGTCAACACAAAATGTTGACATGGCTTATCATAACCATTCAAATAGAAGAAGAGTTTAAAGGGAAGAGAATACTACGCAAGTTAATGTATAGGGGTTTATGTATGTCAATTAATTATATCAATTAATTTTTGTTTTGTTTTTCTATGTTAGTTGAATTTTGATTTAATTTTTACTTTGACTAAAACCAACTTAAAATCAATGAACCATTAGAAAACTCATTTTTTTTGTTTTGCTTAATCAAGTTGTCAAATATTTTAAGCATTTGAATATAAACTAGTATAATCTTATGGTTAATATGTATTTGGTCCTGACTGATCCTCAAAATAAGAACCTTAGGAGAGCATGACTCTTCAAGGATAACAACAATATAGGAGAATGAATGAAATTAAGACAGAGTGTTTTCCATACAAATAATTTCAATCTTATTTCCTTATAATATTGTTGAAGGTTTGCATGGGTTTTTTTGGAAGGGTTTTTTTGGTCTTTCCAAAGATATATAGAAGAAATTAAAAGAGTTGAATGAATAAAAGATAAGTTTTTTTCGTAACAAACAAATTAAGGAAACAGTAAATGACAATAACTCACTTATGATGAATTTGTGAACATTTAACAAAATATTAGGCATGGATGAATTAAGTAAAATGCATTTAATTGGTGTGTGCATATGTACACATATTTACACTGCAGACATATATACAATTATTTCATACGATGAATTTGGCCAAAAGTAAATCAAGCACGAGTTCGTTAATTCACATATGACTAACCAAAATGGCTTATTTGTGATATGTTTGGAATTAATGGAAATTTTATGTGTCATGTTTAGTTGGAATATACAGGAAAGTATGTTGTATAGTGCTCAATTGCTAATCAGTTAATAAATTAATACACTACTAATTATTTATTTTACCAATTCCATAATGTTATCCCCTGATCTGAAACTTTTGAATTTTATTTAAATCATAATTTGAAGATCATTTATTAAACAAAATTTAAAAAAAAATTCGTAGAAATATAATTATATAATCAAATAATGAAAAAAATTTCATATCGGGTGAACCAATTTATGATTTAAAAATGAATATTTTTACTTTTTGTTGGAAACGATAGAGGAGGATCTGGTCCGGATCTCTCCCATCAAAGGCCCAAGATCAAGGGATCCGGACCGTTGAATTTTAATCTGACAACTACAATTATTATCACTTTAGATGGCACTTTAGAGGGCCCCATGTTTGTAGTCATTTGATCAAAATTCAACCTGTCCGGATCACTTGATTCTGAGCCTTTGATGGGAGAGATCCGGACTAGATCCTCTTCCGGAAATGATAGCTATTCAAAATGAAAAGCATCATAACATCAATGCAATGGATCATCAATACGGTGGATGATCGAAATATTTCATCCAAAACCTAAACATAACCACCATGAAGGAAAGCTTCATCCTAAGAAATAAGCCTTCATGGAGAATAAATTAAAATAAAATAAAAATGAGAAAATGCACACGTTTCTTCAATAATTAAAATTGTAATGAAAATGTCTCAAAATTCTAATAATTGAGAAGTACAAATATTATTGAGTACTTAAGAAATAACTATACACACTCACTTCATATTGTTTCCCCCACGCTCCGCATTAGGCCCAAAAAAAAAAACTCTTCCGAAGCCGAAACCAATTAAACTTGATGAGTTGGTGCAACAGTCCTTGGTGAACTTGGTTCTCCGGGTGTTGGTTTACGCACGTATTTTCTTGCCCAAACATGTTTGCCATTAATGGAGAATTTGGCTTTACTTTTTCCATTAAGAACAAGTGGAATGGAGGAAGCAGAACGAACCACAAGGCGGGCATACAAGGGTTGATCGTCACCCGTCACTTCTTGCATAAACACAGATTCGATAAAGTCCCCAAATTTCCTGTCCACCAAAAAAAAATTAATAAAATAGAACAAATCCAATTTTAATTTATAATTATACACGAAACCTAAGTAATTATATGTCAAAAATAAAGTCATACCTACTGAAGTACTCTTTGACTTCATTTTCTGAAATGGGATAGCCTTTAGAAAATGTCAAGAAAATAGTCCTTTCTTCAGCAGACACTTCTTCCGCTTCCCCGCGGTAACCGCCGCCATTCAAACTCAAATTGTTCAACATATCACTCATTTCATTGTTCAAAATATGGCGCTGAACAGCGAGATCATAAGGATCAAAAACACCCCGCAAGTAGTCTAGAGAGGCGTCACTCCTCATTACGGCACGAGTGAGTAGATTAATATGTTGAGGCCCCATGAATTGTTGATGATGATCATTGACAACCCCATGCATTCTTTGATTAGGAACAAAAGATCTCATGTTTGATCCACTAGCAACATCATAGGGCACATCATTATGCATTAGAGGATTGTGCAAAGGATTAACATGGTACTGGGGCATCACAATATTTTGATCTCCAATCAAGGCAGGGTTTAGTAATATTTCTTGAGCGTTGTTTGGGTGACGCTTCGGGAGCAAGTCATCAAACGCTCGCATGCAAACCTCATTCAACAATTTGGTGACACCCCGAATGATTCCTAGGCGGTTTTGATGGAAATATTTGAGAGTGACGTCGCTATTGGTTAGAGCGTTGAGTAGGGGAATATCATGGTTACTGAAGTCGGGGTAGAAGTTGTCATTTTGTACGCAGTTTAGAGCCACCACAGACTCCTCCGCTACGGCACTTAGAAGGGTGTCAGGTAGATTTGAACATAATTTGTGCACAAAGTTGTACTCTTTGCCCGCATGCTCAAGCCACATCCACAGGGCCACGATCTGGGCTGACTCACCCGGGTCACGCCCAAGGACAAAGGTAAGGCGGGAGAAGACCGTACGGTCGACTCTGTGAAACAAGGTGAACTCTTGTTGGGAGACTGGAACTGGGGCTTGGGGCTCGCCTGCAGAGGTAAAGAAAGTGGATGAAGAGGACGCAGTCATTGTTGTTGAAATGAGTATGAGGCTGATTAGGGCTTTGGTTTGGGTGATTGGTAGAGTAGGGTGGTTTCATTTTAAAGGGGAGGAGGAGTTGGTGGCGTTGCGGTGTGCTTGTCTGTGAAAGGTGGCGATGATTCGTCATAAATTTGCAGAAATGGAAGCATGGTTTGGTTTTTAACCATTACTATATATATTTTCTTTGTTGTTTGAATTTGGTCAATAGTAAATCACTAACCAAAACGGCCTAATGATTGGCTTATAATATTAATGAAATTAAGACAGAGTGTTTTCCATACAGATAATTTCAACCTTATCCCTTATTTCCTTATAATATTGTCGAAGGTTTGCATGGGTTTTCTTTTGTCTTTCCAAAAATATATAGCAGAAAATTAAAAGAGGTGAATGAATAAAATATAAGTTCTTTTGCATAGCAAACAAATTAAGGAAACAATAACTCACTTATGATGAATTTGTGAACATTTAACAAAATATTAGGAATGGATGAATTAAGTTAAATGCATTTAATTCGAGTTTGGGGGACTTTCGCTGACTGAATCCGTCCATAAACCTAGACCCCGGCAACCTTTGTAACCAAAGCGACAACATCCAAAGGTGACCCTTGGATGGGGGCAAGGAGGAGCGTGACTTTTGGATTTTATTTAAATCATAATTGGAAGATCAATTATATAAAATTAAAAAAAATACAAATCGCGCACATATATAATTATAATCAAATAATGAAAAAATTTCACAAAAATAAGCCATCGGGTGAAACGATTTATGATTTAAAAATGAATACTTTTACTTTATATTGGAAACGATACCTTATTCAAAATGATAAAAGCATCATAACATCCAAATGCGATGGATCATCGAAATAGTTCATCCAAAACCTAAACATATGCATGAACAAAAGCGTCATCCTAAAAAATAAGCCCTTATTTTGGGAATAAGCCTTTTATAGGAAAATTCGTGTGTGACTAGTTGCATATTTGGAAAACAATGAAGGGTGTTTTCAGGATATCAGTGAAGCTAAGGCCGAAAGTATGCATTGTTTTGTGATGGTGTCCTTCCGGGAATTATACGGCAACTGGTCATTGAGTATGTCCCCGCATACTACTTTCTTTCAAATGTATTTACTATGTAGATACAAAAGAAAGAGAAAATCAATTGGATTTAACGTCTTGTTGTAACAGGAGTTTGTTAGCTGAGATCTGATTGTTTCTTTATGCATGGTAGTCTTTTGTTCTTAATTATCTGGTGGCCAAACAAATTATGATTTAAAATTGGAAGTCCTATTCAACTTCTTTGGTGTCCATGATTTTAGTTGTATGTTTGAAATGGTTCCCTTAGGAATCAAATCTATCATAACTCTTGTGGATGGTTTTAAAAGTTGAACTATTGCAAGTCTGTAATGTTTTCTCCATATTGTAAGTGAACACTTACGAGTATTGAATTGGTAATTCTGGACTACTTTTAATTAATTGATTTCCAATTTGATAGGTATTTCAAAATTGATAAAGTGCGCATATTAAGATCTGTTACGTTGATTTTTCTTCTTGTAATTTATGTAGAATCTGCTTGAGCAAGGGAATTCCCTTTCGAGAAGTTGCACCGCTGTGGTCAGAGAGAGAACTTTAGGCAGAGGGATTCATTACAAGTAAGCCTCTACTTCTCTCTTTCTTCAGTGCCATGAATTTAACTATTCAAGTAACAAAGATCGTTGCTTCGGAGATGCATCATCGTATCTGCTAATTGTGTAATGAAAGGATTTTCTGCTTTCTATACGTATACGCTCTTCCGTGTACAACCCTCATGCCGTGTTATTTGTAAGCATCTAACTCCAAGAAGACTACAGATGGCCAATGCCAAAGTCAGACGAAACCATCAGGCAAGGTATGCCATTTGATTTCTTTATTTTGGAAACCAATAACCATTTTTGTGTCGGAACATGAAATAATCAGCTTTGGTAGTTTATTAGATTAGAATTTAGGCGTCGATAGGTTTTTCGCTGTTTTGATACATCATGTATTCCCATTCTGAATATCAAATGCTCTGTGAAAGCAAACTGTTCCAAGGGATTTGATATGAGGCAACACTGCGCTGGATTTTAGAATATTTTATCATATGATTTACATTGCATGTAGCTTGAGACTTCTGCAGAACGCGAAGACAATTAGTTTTCACAGTTCAGGGGAATCACTTCATTCTAATTCTTTGGAGGAGATCACATGGATAGACAAGCATTTTGAGGTGTGTGCAACTAAAGTTTTATGATGTCGCAACTGTTCTTTACTCATCTTATTTCTCTCGTTTTTAATCACTATGTATTGTTTTTAATATAACTAGGACGGCCCTGGGATGATCACTACAACAATCCAGGTAAATCTAGGTATTCTTCTTCTCTTGCACAAAATGTGAAATTGTTCCACCCACAATGAAATAAGAATAAATTAGTCAATTCCCTGTATAAAGTGAACTGCATTAACATCATTCCCCATTATTCTCTTTAACTTTTTTTCCGAGCAGAAAGAGGTCATGAAAAAGGCAGTTTTGGAAGGGTATTCTTGCAGTTAGTTTGGATAGAAGACGGAGGGATCTTCTTCTTCCATAGTACTTGTATGTAGGGGTGGACAAACGGGTCTTGGGCCCATGGGTAGGGGTGGGTACTAGAGGTTCGGGACTGGTACGGGGCGGGTCCATATTATTTTATATACAAAACGGGGCGGGGCAAGGTGGATCCAGTATTCTAAAAACACGGGCCCCCCGCCCGAACCATATCCAATAAACAGGCCCAGCCCAGTGCCGTGCCACTCAAATCTCACACACACACTCAAATCTGACTCTGTCACTTTCTCGAAGACTCTCCCAGACTCTCCTCAGTCCTCCATCTCGATCTCTCTCCCAGAGTCCAAACTAACTCTTATCCCTCTCGATTCTCACTCTCTCTCTCTGTCGAACTCGAATGGGCAAACGACGAAGTCAGTCTCTCCCTGTCGAACTCGAGAGGACGAACCACGAAATTGAACAACTCGAAACGACGAATCAATCATCTCCTCCGTCTAACTCATATTTGCATGGAAGCCGAGCTCTGCTGATGGTCTCACGGCAAAGATGATTAAGAAGGAAGAGGACAACACCGCCTCCCTCAACAGCCTCACGAAGAAGGAGATCAGCGCCCTTGTCGACTGGAAGAAAAAATTCGAAGCTTACCCAGTTATTAAGGTTGAGCTTGTGTCTACCGCTCGAGGTCTTCCATTGGTGCTATCTCTCTGGTTTGTTTCTTGATTTCAAGCTATTTGTGGGGGATTCTAAGTAATTAAAAAAAGGGATCTAGAGAAGGAATTTATTATTTTTTCTGATGCATGCAATCACTGCTTTGGAGCTAAACTGTTAAATTTAGTCATCTGGTAAATTGTTAAATTTTGGATTTTGATCAGTTGGGTTATATTGTAATGCAATCTTAGGAAATTAGTCATCTGGGATTCTAGATTGTCTAAAATTCAATTTTTTATATTAAAGTTTGTTGCTTTGAAGGTTTTTCCTGAGAATATCAACTGGGTGTGTAAACTATGATTGAATTTTGAGATTTTCGGTGAATTGGTTGTACTGGGAAATTTGATAAGGAAGGAATAGGAAAAATACCCGTGAGGATCCGACCCGTTGTATTTTCAAGCAGGTCCAGTCTGGTCCCTCCAATTTTAGGCCCGGCCCGGCCCATGCCCACCCCTACTTGTATGTCTTCATGAGTTTATTGTCTTGGGCTTCTTTCAATACTGGGACGGGTGGTAACCAAGCTGGAATTTACATCATTTGTCCAGTAAGCTTTTGATGGTTTTGTTGGTCCAGTTCAAACAAACCAAGGATTATAACATAATGGATCTACTTTGTATTGGATGTAACCCTCTATCATAGATTCCATACGTACGCATATTTTTTTTATCTCTGTTGCGTTCCATTTAATTGGCAACGCTATACTTTCGAACCCTCTGATTCCTTGAGTTGATTATTGCAAAAACATGTCTTTCGTTTGGAGACATTCGATATACTTATTTTTTAGACATTATTATGCATGTCACTACTGGTATTCATGCTTTAATCCTGTGCAGAATGGTAGACAGGTCTTGTACGTCCAGTGTACCCATTCCAAGTTAAGCTAGGGATGGGCATGGGCCAGGCCAGGCCCAATTTTGAAGGGACCGGACCGGACCTGGATGCAAAGGAAACGGGTCAGGCCGGGCCGGGGATAGCACATTCTTATATAGGAACCGGACCTAACCCGGCTCGATTGAAACAGGCCGGTTCGGGCTGGGTCCACAGGTCTTTGGTTCTTTTTTTTTTGTTTTTTGCAAAACTGCCATCGTCGCCTTCAAATCTCCATCTTCATCGCCGTCAAATCCGTTAGGGACTTACAGTCCGCCATGCAGCACTTTCTCATCTCCTAAACCATCAACGTCGAGAAGCTCAAGATTCCGAGTCGGAGGATGAGTCGCAAGTCGCAATCGAGTTGGTGCACCACATCTCTTGGGTCGCGATGTCTAATTTGAAATCCCACCCACATCTTCAACATCGATGGCGTCTCCGGCCGCCCTAACATCGACTAGTGTGAATCCCATAAGGTCGAGACCATCTGGACCGATGTGGAATAGGAGGATTTGACGGTGAGGTCATCAAGCAGAACGAGAACACTGCGGTCGGTGGGGTGGTTCGATGAGAATAAGTGGGCCAGAAATGGAAGGGTTAGGGTTAGGAAGGCGAGGACGCCGACGAGCTTAGACATGGTTAGTTAGGTTTGGGAAAGGACTCTAGTGACAACGTCGAGCTCAATGAGACCTATGATGGGAGAATGGATGGTCGAATGACGGATGACGAAGGAAAGACGATTGAGAGTTGGAGTCGATGGACATACGGCGTGAAGTGAGCTTCAAGAGAGACTCGATCAAATTTAGAGATATTAGGGTAAAAACGAACGGTCATGATTGGAAGGTATGTTTATTTTCAATCTGGGCCGTCCATTTCAATTACAAACGGGCCGGTCCAGGGCCCCGTTTTTCTATACATCTGAAACCAGCCCGACCCTAAAATGTCATTGCCCCGCCCCATTTCCCCTATTAAAAAACATGACCCGCTTTGTACCCGTCCCAAACCGCTAATACCCGCCCCTACCCGCAGGCCCAGGGCCCGTTTGCCCACCCCTAAGTTAAGCATGAGCAACATCGGTTTACATAAATGAGATTCTCGGAAGCCAAACAGAACCCGGTGACTTGACACGTACGGTCTCACAAAAAGTACCATGTAGCCACCGTACTAGCCGGAATGCAGCTTAATTGCTGGGGACCAACTTTTGCTTCATTTTCTGCACCATTGCAGCTGCTAGGACATTCTAATTGAGACTTAGACCTAAAGAATTTAAGGAAATTGAAGGAGCATCAAACTGTGTGTGAAGTATGAACCCTAAAAGTGTAAAAGCTTATATGCATTATTGTCCAATGTCCTTACTTTTTTGAGTTGGAATAATTATACAACATGGGCTACTGTTTGGCAACTAAACAAGCATCTTCTCTTCTAATCTTTCCATAATTAAGTAGCTAGTTAGGGGTTTATGGCCTAAAACATGTATAGTTTTGTTTTCCATTTCTTCATTTGTTGATGTGGGCCTTGGTATTTTTACTCTATAATTTCATTTTCCTTCATGTCTTGGGTTTTAACACAATATTCAAGTTTATTCTTATTTCAGCGGAATTTGAACTTTGATGCAGGAGCAACGCACATTGTTGTGATCAACTTGACCGTGTATGCACATTCTCCTTTGGCATTGGATGATGAATGTGATTTCATTCAATTAGAACAAAAAAGGCTCGATTTACACCCAAGTTGCATTTGTTGATGCACAAAACCGGAGGTCTTGGAACAACGTAAATCCGACCATGAATCTGCAAGAAATGTAAATAACACAAGATGTATCGTGGTTCACCCCAAGGTTTGGGCTACTTCTACACTTAATATACATTTATCTGAGAGGTGAGGGAGAGAACCTCCGAATATGAGAGGGGATGTGAGAAGGGTGAGAAGGCTTCAGAATTGGCCTTAAGAATTGGCCTTTCCAATTGTGAAGGTGAGGGGTCCTTTTATAGAATAAGGACTCCTCACTTATTACATATTTGCCCCTTCCTTTATTACATAATTACATTTAAGTCCCCCGAGTATTTATACGAGGCCCTAAATATGGTATAAACAGTAGTCCCCCAAGTCTTCAGTCAAGAAAGTCTTTTGGCTGGAGACTTGAAATTCAGTCCATGTGTAGGCCGAAGTAACTAGATGTTTTCTTGAACTGATGTTTGATATGAGGCGGTGCTCAATCTGAAATGATGCTCAACTAGAAGTAGCACATGCTGCGAGGCTGCTCCTGAAATGATGCTCAACTAGAAGTAGCACATGCTGCAAGGCTGCTCCTGAAATGATGCTCAACTAGAAGTATCACATGCTGTAAGTCTGCTCGGCTCGTGGCTTATGTTACCTTGGTTGGCTCGGCTTGTGGCGTTGAAGGTGAGGGAGTCCCTTTTATAGAATAAGGGCTCGCTCCTCAATACATGAATGATGGGCTAGAATTGATGTTCTCTAATGATGGTGAGGGAGTCCCTTTTATAGAATAAGGGCTCACTCTTCAATACATAAGTGATGGGTTAGAGTTGATGTTCTCTAATGATGGTGAGGGAGTCCCTTTTATAGAATAAGGGCTTGCTCCTCAATACATAAATGATGGGCTAGAGTCCCCCAAGTATTTTGTATTTTTCATGAGGCTCAGTTGAGGCCCAATATATGGTACATAATGTAGTCCCCCAAGTCTTCGGTCAATAGAGTATGTTGGCTGGAGACTTCAAATTGAATCCATGTATGGGCCGAAGTGGTGGTTGTTCGGAGGCAGTATTTGTATACCCTGCACTAAAGCTTTGTAAGTGAAGCTTTGCAAGTGAAGCTTTGAAGCTAGAACTCTGTAAATGAAGCTTTTGAAGCTGATTGACATGAGTGATGCTCATAAATGTTTATGTTGATTGACATGAGTGATGCTCATAGATGTTATCATAAGTGATGCTCATGAATGTTAACATGAGTGATGCTCATGAATGTTGACATGAATGATGGTCATGAATGTTTATGTATGATTGTCATAAGTGATGCTCATGAATGTTTATGTATGAATGACATGAGTAATGCTCATGTATAATTTGGAGTACTGGGCGTACTTTTGATCACCTGGTTGGTGGCATGAAGGAAAGTACGGGTTGTACATTTCATCACCTGGTTGGTGGCATGAATGGCTAGTTGCCAAATGATATTAGAGTACGGGTTGTACATTTCATCACCTGGTTGGTGGTAATAGCGACAGGTTGCGGAATAATTTTGGAGTACTGAGCGTACTTTTGGTCACCTGGTTAGTGATAATAGAGGCAGGTTGCCGAATAATTTTGAAGTAATGGGCGTACTTTTGGTCACCTGGTTGGTGCTATTTTGGGCTTATGGGCCTTTGCTCTCCACACAACATTCCAGCCCATTTATTTTGGGCTTTTCTGTTTTTTTTTTTAATTACCCTCTGATGGGGTTTATACATATTACCTTCTGATGAGATTTATACAGATATCTCCGAAAGATAATAAAAATAAATTACATCATTCGGGTGGGGTGTTTATTCCTTGCTTTTGCAGTGTTTTTCTGCTGCCCTCTCCCTGTATCTTCACCTGGCAGACAGAAGGAATCATAATGATATGAAAATCTTTGATTTTCTTCTTTTCTCTTTTCCTTTTCCTTTTCACTTTTGCTTTGCACCTCTGTCTTTGCTTTTCTCCAGACATCATTGTTTTTCTCTCTGTCTTTGTCTCGGCATGGGTCAGGCAAATTATTGAAACAAATGGGAAATTATAATCTTTCCCTTGAAGCTCCGTGTTGTTATGACGCCCCGTCACCTGCTTCATGTACTTCTTCTTCTCCGCCTGGTCAATCCGTTTTCCTGAGTTAGAAAACACTAAAGTCAGCGAGTTGGAAGTCAGAGACGACGTGGAAGTCAAAGACGACGAATTGGAAAGCACCAAAGCCGACGCTGACGCAATGGAAGATGGAGACGGCGATGACGATGGCTCAGCCAGATGGTTTTGGCTCGGCTGTGCAGATGAAAGATGGTAGTGCAGAGCCCGTTTGTGATGGCTGGTAGTGCAAAGCACATTCCTCGAGGCTGGATCTTAACGACGTCGTCACAGGGAGTGAAAGGAGGCTTTAAGAAGCGTGATTCTAGAGAGATAAACAGAAGCGTTGCCGAAGATCAAGGTCGGTGCCCTCACAATTTTCAATTCAGATTCAGCTTCCGTGCTGGATTTACCAGTGCCATTACTATGACTTCTTATGTCCCGCTGTTTTTCAGATGATCGGTTTTTTACTAGACCCATTTTGGGCCACTATGGCTTAAGCTTCAGATTTTCCAGGTTGAGTGTACGAAGATTCATCTTCATTTTCGCCGATTACGACGGCAAGATCCATTCTACCTTTCACACCAAAATCGAGAGTTCGATTCTCATACTCTTCTTCTCACATTTTCGTAAAAATCAGCATATCTTCCACTGTGCTCATTAAGCCCATGTATGATGATCAAAATACCCATTAGAGTACCAGAGACCGAGAACCATGAGCGGCAGAAGAGGGCGTTGTTGCGACTACCAAAGAACAAGAACGTGGCAGAGTGGTACCAGTAGTGGGCGTCGTCGGTGTGATACCCCTCAGCTAATGTTCTGCACCTGAAGTTGTCCTCCTCCTCTTCCTCCTACCCCGCCGTCGCCGCAGCGGGATCTCAGAGTCACTACTCGATGCGTCGTCATCGAATAAGCAAAAGTCAGCTTTAAAGAGAGGAAGAAGGTGTGGATGAAGATGAGGAAGACTCTTAGGGTTTTGAGGATCGGGATTATACGGTTGCTGGTTTTGGAGGTCAGCTGCTCCATCTCTGCCGTCGACATGGCCAAGGAATCGACGGTGAAGATCGAGAGAGGGAGGAGAAGGGAATTAAACTATCCGGGAATCCGATTCGGGAGAAGAAACGCAGAGGGTGGAAAAAAAAAAGGAAACCAAATGCAAAAAGGGGGAAGGCGTGAATTCAGAGGCAGAGAGAGAGAGTCCTCTCGGATGTGATGATGAGCTCTGTATCTGTGTCTCTGTGTGGGTTTTACAGATTAATGACGAAGGTGAAAAATTGAGAGAAAACCAACATAACTTTTCGTGTTGATTCTCACATATGGCGCCAAATGTTGATGCACAAAATTGGAGGTCTTGGAACAACGTAAATCCGACCGTGAATCTGCAAGAAATGTAAATAACACAAGATGTATCATGGTTCACCCCAAGATTTGGGCTATGTCCATATTGAATATGTATTTATCTGAGAGGTGAGGGAGAGAACCTCTGAATATGAGAGGGGATGTGAGAGGGGTGAGAAGGCTCCAGAATTGGCCTTAGGAATTGGCCCTCCCAATTGTGAGGGTGAGGGGTCCTTTTATAGAATAAGAACTCCTCACTTATTACATATTTGCCCCTTCCTCTATTACATAATTACATTTAAGTCCCCCGAGTATTTATACGAGATCTAAATACGAAGCCCTAAATATGGTATAAACAGCATTCATAATCTTGTGACTGTCTACAATACTTATATATTTAATACAATCACCATCTGACGGTCTGATATAATTTCTGCAAATATATGTATTTAATACAAAAGAGCTACTACACCCAATCCCAGTATCATATTTTCAACCCACATTATAATCTCACTCACCATGAGAAGTTAAACATTGAAATGTTATTTCCCCACCCTATTCCTAAACTAACTAATGTGATATTTCTCCACCTAATATTATTCTTAAAAAAATTGAAATGTTATTTCCCCACCCCTGCATTCCTAAACTAACGTCTAATATGCTATTTATCCACCTATTATTATTCTTAACAAATTGAAATGTTATTTCCCCAACAACGAAGTTTCCTCCAACGATAATCTACTAGCAAATGAATGACCGTCCAAATGCGATGATGCTGTAATTATACACTCCAATAACTACCTTCAATAACGTATCATCACCATTTGCTAGCTTCTTACCCTTTAATTGGAAAATGGCATCCACACTTTTTCGTTCCAAATTTTCTTTTATCCTCATCCTTTGTCTTTTTTTGTGAATTCGGCTTACAGACTATCTATTCCTTCCACATGCCAATGTAGGTTTATGCTCCAGTTACTTTTCGCCCTCAACTTATTATTCTGATTATTATGTATTTTTTAAGGCCTTTATTAGTTATTTTAAAAATGGACAAACTTATAATTAAAAGTATCATTAAAAAATAGGTGAGAAAATAATACAATAATAGTAATTTAATACAATTACCATCCAACAATGAAAATAATAATTGTATTAAAAATATGTAAATATAATAGTCAAATCTAAGTAGACCTGCAATGAAATTTATCGTGTGATTGCTTACGTAACTCATAATAATTGACCTCACCACAACAACGTTTTACTAAATTTGAATAGGGATGGCAATATTTGCATAGACCAGCTTCACCTAACCTTGAGACCCATTATAAATTACGTACTGCTTTATTTGTTAATAACACATTGTTAGGTGGTCATTCAATAAAAAAAAGGTGGCCATTCAATAAAAAAAATTACCATAAAAAACAATAATATATTATAAGGGTTAAATCGCGTTGTGCCATGTCATATCATAGTTTGTTCAGGCTTTAAAATTAAAGTAAATTGTTACTATGTTCCTTTAACTTTAACTCAATTAGAGCAATTGTCCCTTAACTAAGAATCTATTACCATTGGTCCCTCAACTCTAATTTAACTGGAGAAATTGTCCTTTAACTTTAACTCGATTGTAGTAATGGTCTTTCCAACACTTTGATGAGTTGAGAGATCCTAATTATATAAATGGTTATTCCAACATAACTTATTTTGACAATATTTTGACGAAATTGATGAAAATGACTATAGCTACACATTTTGATAAGTTGAGGGACCAATGGTAATGGATTTTTAGTTGAGCGACCATTGCTCCAATTTGATTAAAGTTGAGGGACTATTACTGCAATTTACTCTTAAAATTAAAATTCAATCGTGTCTTGTTTTATGCTGTTTTAGATTCTCGCTATTCCTTAGAAAAACAACTATAGGTTACATATGAAACATAAAGTACAAATTCACTTCATCCTAATTTTAGAAAAAAAACATAAGAAACCTATAATTCTACAAGGATCCATTCTCTTCATATAACACTAGTTAAACGCGTTCGTAATAATGAGTCATATCAAGCGTATCAGATTATTAACTCTGCATTAGGATTGAATCGCATTTGACATTGTGATATTTTGGACTTAAAAAGTTTTTTATTGGCCCGTAATTTGTAGGACGAAGCCCATAACTCGACCCGTTAACCCTGTAAAAAAAAATCTGAGGAAAAAAAAAAAGCAAGGGAAACCAGAACGAACGGTGTTGATAAATGGTAAGCATAAAGCCAAAAACCTTCTTCCTTCCCCTTCTCCATCGTCAGATCGCTTCCCTCTCCAACGCGCGCCAAATACAAACACTTTCACCTTCCTCTCTCTCTCTCTCTCTACAAATACACAGGTACGAAAAGCTTCCCTCTTTCTGCTCAATAATGGTGGCAGACCTAAACCTAACGGGCCGACCTAGGGCTCCGGTTCCAATTTCCGATTTTGTTATTGAATTGTTTCATGAAATGCAGTGAATCGTTGTGAGTAATGGCGGAGGCACCGACGAGTCCGGCTGGCGGGAGCTACGAGAGCGGCGGGGAGCAGAGTCCTCAGAGAGGAGGAGGAGGAGGAGGCGGCGGCAGCGTCCGGGAGCAGGACAGGTATCTGCCAATCGCCAACATCAGTCGCATCATGAAGAAGGCTCTGCCGACCAACGGCAAGATCGCCAAGGACGCCAAGGACACCGTCCAGGAATGCGTCTCCGAATTCATCAGCTTCGTCACCAGCGAGTAATTTTCACCTCTCTCTCTCTCTCTCTCTCTACTGTTATTTAATTTGCTTTTCAATCGAAATTGTTTTGTTAATTTTGTTGAATTGGGGTTTTTTTGGGTGTTTAGGGCAAGCGATAAGTGCCAGAAGGAGAAGCGGAAGACGATCAACGGCGACGATTTGTTGTGGGCGATGGCCACGTTAGGGTTTGAGGACTATATCGAGCCCCTCAGGATTTACTTGAGTAGGTACAGGGAGGTACAAATTGTTTAACTTTTGCCTTTTTGCACTTTCAGCTCACTTGACATTGTCGTATTTTTAGATGTAAATTTACAGTTTGGTTGTAGCATTTTTTGGGTCTTTTTCTTTCTTTTCATTTGAAATTTATGCAATGTTGTACTTCTTATCTGTTCAATCTAACAATTCCTTTTCATTTTCTTTGTGTCTCCCCCTTGGTTTGATTGGCTGGCATGATTGCATTGTCACAGACTGAGGTAACTAAGCCTTCTTCGGTTGTGTTAAATCTATTTTTATGTTCGATTGAAGTTTGAACTACAGTTGAACTGTTTAGTCTATAACTAATATCTCGTTTCGAGCGTTAGAAATGACTTTATCGGGAAATTTTGAACAGGGTGATGCAAAGGGCTCAGCTAGGGGTGGAGATGGTTCTTTTAAAGGGAATGCTGTTCCAGCAATGCCTGGCCCAAGTTCACAGGTCTGATTTTATAAAGCCGGTTAAAATTGTATTCTGTGTACTTTTGAAACTTTGGATTGTGACCTCACTCAGTTCTCTTTGTGTTGGTGAATATATATGGCAGTTTGTCCATCAGGGAGCATTGAACTATGGCAACCCTCAAGTAACTCTCTCTATCTCTCTTCCTTTTATTTTTCTATTGACAAAACGCGTATATACAATTGTGCGCTCACATACATTTGATTTTTTTCATAAACAACCTAATTAGAATTACCAAGAATGGGAAACTCCGTAATTAACATAAGAACAACTTTATTCAACTATAAGATGTTTAGAATGATAGAATCTTAACCGAAATGTACAATTGACATGTTTTAACATTATTCTTGTTTTGAGCAGATGATATGTGCTTGCTATACATATGTACTAGAGTTGCACTGGTTTTATGGAAATGCATTTGGTCCATGTTGTCTGTTAAAGCCACCAGTAGGGTCTTATGTCAAAGACCATAGAGGATTGTGTGTGTTTTTTTCTATCTAGGTGAAGATATAGCAATTATAGGATACCTGAATTTGAGTAAATTGTGTATAACAAAATTTTATGTATGATTATTCGATAGTGAATGGTACAGAGAAATCTATTCTGAGAAGAAAAAAAAAAGTAGTAACTCTATACCTCCCCTCTCATTCCCATGAACAGTAACAATACTAACGAAAAACTCTGCACTTCTGCGGTACTCAAGACTATCCATTACTTATGCTATGATATGCAGATAAACAAATTTTTTTTTTTTGGTAACTCTATACCTTACAAATGGGGTAGCCTCAAGGTTTTACATGTTATCTCATGTTTAAATTCAGGGAACTACCCCAAATATTTATGTTTGCCACCAAGGACTACAGTACCAACCACTTCCATTTTACTGGAGTATAGTTTCTTAGGTACCTTCGCCCATGAGCGGTAGGTCTTGGGTTCGAGACTTGGGAGCAGCCTCTCCATAAATGGGGGTAAGGTTAGCCGACATTCACCTCTCCCAGACCCTGCGTAAAGTGGGAGCCTTGTGCACTGGGTACGACCTTTTTTTTTTTTTTTTTTTTTAACTCTATACCTTACAAATCTTAAATTTTTTGTATGCTTGGTGAAGAACTTGCCCCTCGCAAAATCAACTGCCTTTTATTCTTTGATGCCCGTGAAGCTTTTTGATAGGATTCACGTCCTCCAATGAAACTTTCAGAAATTATAGCCTTGCCTTTACCATCTATTTGCTGGTTTGGTAGATTTCAACATGTCACCATAAATCTGAAGGCAGTTCGATGAAGTCTGTTTGAAGTTTGGAAAAATATAGCCTGGGTTTATACTTTGTACCAAGTATAGGGTTTACATTTCTCTTGGGGAATCTAATAAGATGCAGCATTTTAGTCATGTCGAGAAAACTTGCCTGACACATTAATGGACTGTTTAGAATAGTCTTTTAAAAGAAATATTTTGTCACTTATATACTTTTGTTTTTCATACTGGTAACTTCTAAATCGTTTTATTTAAGTAGGGAACTAAGATGCACTTAATAGAGTAAAATTTTAACACCATCACTGAAAGTAAAGATGTTTCATAAGAACCTATTCACTGGTGATGGGTCTTTATGTTTCTTAAGAACCGGTTTGCGGGTGAAGGTGTCTAGACTCTAGTGTACCCTTTAATATCAAGTGTTACTCAAACTGTTCGGGGTGGCACTTTTTTATGTGTTTCCCTTGTTAGAATGTGCACATGCTTTTATTGCATCGCATTAGTGTCTGTTTTAAGAAAAGGATCTCTCATATTATAATATCTTGCATTTGGTCAAAACATGCTATGACACTGAATTTGTTACATATTTTGGAAAGGATATGATTTCTTATTGGTTTATTTGGCTCTTTTAGTTCAGTGAATGAATCCATATGCCTTATATATCTTTTTTTCTGCTCAATTGTAGGAGGATTATTATGTGCCCTTGAATAATATGGGAAATGGAAATTGACGCTTTTGCGAGTGAACATGGCTTGTGGTCAATGTGCAATTGATCTTGATGATGGGTTCCATGATACCTTGCAATCCCGGCACAGCATCTCGTTGTTCATTCCACGCGAAGCAATGAGTAGAAGTTTTTAATTTTGTCACATATCATTTTTAAGAACTCGAAGGTGGTAAAGTTGTTAAGTTTTAATACTGATAGTATGATGTATTTGAATCTGAGTTGAATGACAAAGTATGCTTCTGCGGTCTCTGTTTTGGTTGGTTGGAGTAGGGTTTGATTTGTATTCCGCAGATGCTCTCGTTTTCTGGGTTTTTGTAAATTTTTCTTTGGATCTGTGTCTAGTTTAGTCGCCTGACCGTGTGAAGAAAAAAAGTTGAATTATAAGGAGATTTTCACATAAAAAGTTTGGTTATCCTCTTCTGCTGTCTAGCTCTAGCTAGTAATTGCCCTTCCAAGTTTGGAAAAAAGTAATTGTCCTTGAAGTATTAGTTTTACTTCGTGCACATAAATTTTTCTATTTGTATACATATCAAACTGTGATTTATAGAATAGGAGTCGAGTATTAAACTAATAAAACTTTTACATTTGTTATTGTGTTTTTGTGACTTGGAAGTCTTGGAACCCTAGAGTTCGTGAGACGCGGTCGGACCTAAACCTAGTTAGTTAAGTACATTGCCACGACGTTTAACTTATGACTTCTTGTCAGGAACTCCAGTTACCTGAAACAGTGCGAAGTGTTGAGAGTAGAGGGTATAGTTGTACCAGAGGATCCTAGGGATTTTCAAATCTTGTTCGTTCATTGTATATCGCGCGATTGGTTTTCATCAGATACTATTCATATTTAATTTAAAATAAAAATATTTAACATGATTTATGACTGCACGATATGATGAATGGACACGACTTGAGGACTTTGGATCCTCATTCATAGTTGTACTTGTGTATAGCTCCACCAGGCATCAGCCAAACAGGAAAGAAACATTGATGGATGAGTAGGACATGCAGAACATCGCCAGTGACTCACACACAAAAACAACCACCAACCTCCTATCCTCATCATGTCCTTGTCCAAGTACTCTTTTATTATTCACAGGCGCACGTGACAGCACGTGATCATTGTCACCAATATTAATGTTTGGATTTTTGAAAGAGCAGGCATCACGTTACACGCACGAGAGAGAGAGAGATAGAGAGAGAGAGAGAGAGAGAGAGAGACAGAGAGGAGTAATGGACATTGGGCGTGAAATTTGTTTAGGAGAGAAGGCAAACCCTATTCCTTCCCCACGACGTGACCATCATTTCTTGCCTTGCCAACTCAACCCCCTTCCTTACCCCTTCCCTCAATCTATCACCTCCACCATCAAACAGGTTTTAGAGCAACATATTGGATCACAACTCAATCGTAAATTGTCTTATTGAACAGTCTGATATATTATGTTTGTAAGTTTTGATTACTAGTCATTTTCAAGTAAAATGAACTCTAATTGTGCAGGTTTAATGCTACCCAACACTACCCCTCCCTCCCCCCGGGGCTCCCTCCTCTTTTTCGGTTTTTATTTTTCTCGAAATTTAGACAAACCAACTCAAGTTTTCAACTTACACTCTTTTGTTATCTTAGTTTTGTCAATTGCCATCATTCATAATTTAACAATGTAACATGACCTAAACAGTATAATCCTGTTATATATATGACAGGAGAATGTTCCCCATGATTTGCATCGTGTTATAAACTTATAAGGATTTGAGCTCGATCAAGTAAAAACCTACACAAAGGACCTTCAAAACTTTGTGGACCCTCTTCAATCATATGGGTTAGTGCGGCAAACTTTTGGATTGCTCATGCCAAACTCATCTTCAAATACATGCTTAATTTGCATACCAGAAAGTAAAAAGAAAAGTGGGCGTGAATTTAATGCGAGTGTTTTATCTGTTAAATTTAATTTATTATTTAAATTTTATATATTTAATTTCAACCGTTGATTTTATGTACTAAGAATGTGCGATGGTAATGATTCTAATTTCCATTGAGCTGTTATCACCTCACCATAATAAAAATATATAAATAAAAATAGAAGATTCCATATAAACACCATACATCATGTGAGGGTATAGAATCATAGTGACAGAGAAGCATGTGTGTCACTTAGGCCAACTCAGAACATGAGAAGGTCCAGCTCACACCAGTAGCACCCCTTTGTGATGCCTCCTTTTATTCTTTTTTAATTTCTTCCCTCAAATCTCACTTTTTTACTCACTATACCCACCATCCCAAGAGAGATTTTCAGTGTACTCAAAATACAACAAAAACGTCATATGTCATTACATAATGGAGAAACACTTGAAAAAAAAAGTAACTTCCTTTACTTATATAATAACACATAATGTACCATTCATATTCTGACATATTAAAAAATCTGAAAAATAATCTCCTCTGATTTAGTGGATTAGAAAGAAGGGATCCAGAAATATCCCTTTCGAAAAAACCTCACCACCCCACCCCAACCCCAAATCCCAGGCCCCCAAAAAACTCCTCTGTTGGTTAATGGTCAAAGAACCCCATGTATTTGTGAATTGACGAAACAATCCCTGTTGGTGTACAGCTGGCCACGTTATAATCCACAGAGAAAGAGAGAAAGGGTCGGGGGGTTTTGAGAGATTTAGCTGGCAAACCTCCTCATGTTGGACCAAAAGTGGTATGCCAAGAGAGATGACAGAGCCACCCAGCACCCCCCATGCTCTTTATATTCCCATGTCTCCAATCCGCGCTGTGTTGTGTGTGTGTGTGTTTAGGATTATGTATCGCTTGGTACATGAATTTTGTTCTACTCACATTTGTATATAGCCGACACATTTTCAAGGCACTAACAACTCGATACACTAGAGATGACTTCATCCATTTGTCGATGTATACAAGATGTATATGGTCATTTGTACCGTATGTATTAACCATATTTAGAACCGATCAATAGATAATGAAAGTCTTATGATTTGGTTTCAAGAGAGTTTAGTTGTTCATCCAATCTTAACTTGTAAAGGTAACAAGGACTTTGATGAGTACTTTTGTTTTTTCTTTTGCTCAATCCTTCAAGTTTTCTCGTTTCACATCTCGCACAACCCTGAATTCATTCACGTTAATTTGTAAAGATGTGTTTTGACAAGACATGTATTTAGCTAGTTGGTTAGGTCAATGCGTCATTTCTTACACTTGAATTCGAATATCACTCTTTATAAATTAAAGCCGTTTAGAACATCAACCTTTTAAAACTACAACTTAAGATCCAATTCTCTCTAGTTATTGGGGCCTTGAGAGAGAGAAGCAGCTGTAATAAAATGAAAGTTAAGTTGAGCTCCTTTTTTTTTCTGTTTTTTTTTAGGTAAATAAGTTAAGCTCTTGTTTCGCCGGATGAAGTGCTTCGTATGAAAGAAGGGGAAGACCTCCTTCATTAACGCCACTGATTTCCCTTTGAAATTGTCTTTGTTTTGGGATGGAATCTTTGAAGCCATGTTTGATCGCAGAAACAGCAAACGATGTTTTGGGAAAAGACGTGTGTCCTATCATCTTTCATAAACTAATGCCCCCCATGTCAATCTTCTAGTTCTGTAATTATAATTATAAAATAATTAAACAGTTTAATACACTTAATCTGCGTGTTTCTGTGATAAAAAAATTATAAGACTTCTTAGCCAAAATTATTCATGATATTGACAAAACTTTTCATTTTAGTCATTGAGATTTGAAATTGATAGAAGTGATCTCTAAAGTTGTTTACCATCAATTGTTTTGATTTTTCCATGAAAAATCTCCATTAAATAGAGATAAAAATAACAAAAAAACCATCCATTATTGTCAAATCATTTTAGCTCATTGTTTAATAAATTTATGGTATTTTTATCATTTTGGTCGTTGTTTAATATAAGTTTTCACGGAATGACCAAAGTGATTGATGATAGACAAACTCATGGATTACTTCTGTCGACTTCAAATCTCAATAACCAAATGAGGAGTTATGTCAATTTCAAAAATTATTTTGACTAAAAAGTCTTTAATATATATATATATATATATATATATATGTACGTATGTATGGATTATGCATTTCATGCTTGGATCGTTCTTTGTTTACAATGTTGTCGACACATTCATGATGACATTTCTACAACTTATTCTTTAAGGCAAGCGTCAATTAGATTGCCAAACGGTACTTGTAACACATTTTTTTCCTCAGTTATATGCAAAGGTCTTGCAGTTTTTGAAGAAAATTCAGAAAACCATCACAACATGTCACTCGCGCTTCTTTCTTGAGTTGCATGATGAGAATGCCTGCATTTGATTGACTATGAGTTTAACTGGGACGAAAGAAACCATAACAGATTGTTTGATTATGATAATTCTCACACTAAATTAAATTAGCATGACACAGATTTTTATCGCAAGCATTTGCAATAGAACCATAGATAGTTAAGCGATCGAGATAAAAAATTTAAGATCTTTTGGTTTTGTAAGAGACGTCTTACATCATGTAATTATCTAGAATTCGGACCTAAAGAGAGTAAGTCTAGTGGAAAGGGCAAAGACTTGAGGCAAGGGGTTTTATTTGACCTCACAAATTTATAAAATATAGCCCTCTCGAAGAGTCCTAAACTATTTGAGGGCGTTTGTTGCGCCAGACTATCTCGAACTAGACTAGCTTCAAGGACTAAGCTGGATTGGCTTAGACTAGACTAAACTGGACTAACTTAGTGAAGCGTTTGGTGCAGTGTTGGACTAAGAAACTGGATAATAACAAATTCTAATATTATATTATTTAATATATAAATTATTAATATTTTATTATGATCTAGGTGACTGGAGATGACGAGAAGTCTATCGGGAGTGGTTGTTGAGCATGACGAGGACGAGAGAGGATAGTCTTAGCTAGTCCCATGGTTATTGGGGGGTCTCACTAAGACCTCTTAGTGAAGGGTTTTGTCCATGCTAGTCCCCTTTAATCTCATCAATGTTAGTCCCAGCATGGAACAAACACAGTATTAGACTAACAGCTAGTCAAGTCCAGTCCGGTCCCACTTAGTGAGGGCAAACAAACGCCCCTTTTAGTCTAAACTAGATATATCCAATTAGAAATTGAATTTGGTAATATCTTTGTTCACCACTCTCAAGTGATAGTGAGCACAACTCTATTTATCATTGTTAAATAAGTTTAAATTTCGAGATTTAGATAATGAATAAACACAAATCTCAAAATTTATTCTTATGCAACGATTATAAATAAAATGATATACATCATCTAGTCACGTATAGAATTCAGAGTGGGATCCACAGGAAACTCCTTGCCACACTGTGGAGTGGTGGGTCCACGTGATCAATCAGTTTATCTACTTGAAGCTGATGCACATCAGACGGTTTCTGTCTCTGACCGTATCGTTGCTTACAAAAGTTTTCGCTGCATCATCTAGTCACGTATATACGTGCATGCAGACACACACCAACCAATTTCACTCCAAAACGACAATATTGCCTTTCGTTGGGTCACTCCCCAAATTATACATTTTCTTTTGTTTAAATTTTCTTAATTTTTTTTAAGCAAACAAATTGCTTAAAATTTTAATGCAAGTATATATGTATAACAACAATTCTTAGTATGATCAGAGAGGGAAGAGATGACTGTATGGAGATAAAAATTATGTGTACATAACTCTTATTTCATATCATATGCAATCTTACATGCTATTTGGTCGTATATAATTTAATTTGTAATAATAATTTGTTTATTAGGCGAACCGTGAGAGATAAATCTTATACAATGTTTTGTACATAAACATTCATGTGAATAGTGTTGTATATACTCGTCGCATATAACCTATTTCTCTCTTTTCATATGCAAAATATTTAAATTCTCACTTCACATGTAATGTACGTAGAGTCATTTTGTATTAATGTGTATATCAAGAATTGCAAAATTTATAATTTATTGATATTCTTCTCCACTTATAAGTAAATCTATAATAAGTCTTATGCTCAAACAAAACTTACTAAAATGTTTGGCTCTATACGTTGCTCTGGTTTTTGTCATTCAAATCCACATCTTTTATTTAGAAAATTAAAGGTAACCTTATGTATTCATTTTGAAAAATAATTATAATTTACAAATAAAAGACAAATTAAGTATGGAAATGTCATCTATAGGCTTTTTGAACCCAATGCATTCTCAAACAAATCCCTCACATTGAAATCTTAATCTAATTTTTTATATGACCTTTTTCATATAATGTTTTCTCGACAACAAAATGTTATACGATGATCCAAACCCGAAAGATATAGTTTGCATGCGGGTGTGGGCGATTATGAGCAAAAACACAGAAAAATATAATGTCGTATATGTATCCAGCACATGAAGGTGTTTTGGAGCGACCGGCATTATCGTATCCGTCGACTGCCGTTTCATTCTACCACTGCACGTCATGTACGTTAGTTTTCGTTAAAAATACGTGGGACCCACAGTACAACGTACGCCTTTTAGCTGTCTCTTTGATACTTGGTTCTTGTCAACTAGGGGCATGGGGTCACGCGCAGGTAATTGGTAAATATTAATATTTTACCACATATTTTTTAGAAAATAAGGAAATTAATATTCAAGCAGTAAAAATACCTATGATCTGTACTCAAATTCTACCCCCCTTTTCAATCACTTGGTTCATGAATCATGCACTACTGATTTTGAATCACACAATTAGAGATTTTTCATACCAAAAAAACATGGTAAGTGCCAATTAGTCAAAGTACAGCTTTGGTCACTACAAAGTTACCCAAATGGTCATCCAATTCATGACACACTATAGGGGTAATCTTAACCTACATTATAAGTATAAGCAAGCGATACTGAAGGAGCGGGAGTTGTAAATGTGATCTCGAGTGTTTTTGTGCCCAAGTTACTAAAAGAATGAAACAGAGCGCTAGTTGTACTAGTTTATGCACGTTAAACGCATAACTTATCACATGAGAAAAGAAACATACAAAACCGATGAATACAAGTTGTGTACAACTTGGTATTATGCTCAAGATCGTGAGTGCCAGTTGTAATAATTATACACGACAATTGTAATTAGTTCTTTTCACGTGCACCTCGTCACGTGAAAAGAGAGACATACATAACTAATGCATAGAAAATCTTTAAATATTCTCAAACACGCGTAATGCTTTAGTATACTTAATTAGAAGCTCGAAGTATCTGAATTTACATCTCGTTTCATACTCGGTTACTTCGACCTAAACGGAAGAGAACCACATCAAATTCCCCACCAACACACATCCAAATAGAGAAATGGGTTTATGAGCCATGAGTGTGTGCTCAGTCAGGCCTCAACAAATCCTATCTGTCTATTTGCCTCTCTGTTTTTCTCCAAATATTTTATTACCTCCACCCCACTCCCTTACAGTGCTTCCACCCCTCCCCCCTTATATACCCTCCCTCCTCCTTTCTCTCCCCCCCAAAACCTCACCACCTCTCTCTCTCTCTCTCTCTCTCTCTCTCTCTAGCTTAAGTTTTTCTTCATAAACACAAACATATTAGTGCCAAATTACAAGAAAGGGTAGTTGGAGGATATTACTTGCATTACGGTGGTGGTTTTTTCCGGGCGCAAGAATGACAATGAGCAACAACGTTACTCATGGGCAGTTTGGTGACACCACACTGACCAAAGTCTTTGTCGGAGGGTTGGCGTGGGAGACTCCCAAAGAGGCCTTGAGAGAGCACTTCGACAAGTACGGCGAGATCTTGGAGGCCGTCATCATCTCCGACAAACTCACCGGCCGATCCAAGGGTTACGGTTTCGTAAGTCCTTTTCATTTTTTTTTTTTTCCTTTTTTGTAATAATATTGCGGTGGTGCTTGGTGGTTTTTAATGGTGCTTTGCGGTAATGTAACGTGTAGGTCACCTTCAAGGAGCCGGAGGAGGCTAAGAAGGCTTGTGAGGACGCCACTCCGGTCATCAACGGCCGCCGTGCCAACTGCAACCTCGCTTCCCTCGGGGCTCGCCGCCCTAGGTCCGCTTCAAACACCACCCCTCCTCCTCAACGAGGTATGCATCAGTCTATCAATCCACAATATCTGATACATTATCGATATTCACTAGGATATGAGATTTTCATCTGACATTGCATCCAAATGATTATACTGAAGGATCCAACGGTGGCGGAGCGAGGTCCATGTCACCTGCTCCCGCACCTGCACCTGCAAATCACGTGCAGTGGTACTACCCAGCACCAACAGGGACTCCAGCTACACCATTCTACCACCAGCATCACCAGGCTGTTCCATTTTATGGGTATATACCTATATATTTCCATGCCATTAATTTCCCATCTTATTTTTTGGTAGGTCTAAGAAATAATCATAAATAATTAATGTAATTAAAATGATTTATTCTCTCTTTTCAGCTACTCCCCCACATACATTGCTGCTGATATGAGTTACAATCATGTAAGTAATGCGTTTTTCAACTTCAATTTTCGTATTTTGTATCAATCTGTTATATACTTATGTCTAAAACTACGTTTCAGAAAATGAAATGTTTTAAGAGTAATGTTATTCATACCATATTTTTATACCACATTTCTATACCATCTTAGGTGGCATATGATATGGACATCCACATCATTTGAAAAATTTGCAAAACCCAAGAAAATGAAGGAGAAAGACTTCTCTCGTATACCACAATCATCATTTATTTAACTAGTTTTTTCTTAATTATTAGTTTATTAAATAATGAACTAAATTTAAAAATATGATTAATTTAAATGATATGGCTATTTACATCAAATGCCATCTAATGTGGTACAAAAACATGGTATAAATATCTTTACTCATGTTTTAAATCACTCTAATTTATGAAGATAGTCAAACTTGAATGTAAATATTGAACAGACTGTTATGATTAACTGATCTAATTTACATTTATATTTTGTGACTTCAATTTAAATTGATTTATTTTGCGGGACAATGTGATTTGATACTTGTTCTTCCTATGACAATGGTGAATTTACAGAAGGTGGGCTACACAGGTGGAGCTTACATGAACGGGCATTACTCTGCTCCTCAAGTGTACCCAGCACAGCCAATGGTCGGACACAACACTCTGATGCCAATGTACCCTCTCTACTACCACCATCACCATCAATCACATACAATGGGCTTACCTGCTCACATCTACTCGCCGACCATGGCCGGACACGTGGCCGCCGTCCCGACCATCATGTCCAAACCAGCATCGATTGCTCCTAACACAGGTTGAGAGATTGTAGATGCACTGATTTTATGCTGTTCTTGCTCACATGCTAACATGTTCCAACCTGGTCAATGTCAAAAAATGGGAACGTGGAAACAAATAATTGCATCATTAAGTCACGTGCGGCTGTGATTTTTCTGGGCCAATTGCCAACTCTCATTTTGCAAAACTCACGTGGCTTGAACATTGTTATTGGACTTTGTTCATATAAAAATTAAGATAAATGATAAAGAGATTATCTTTTTGTGCCAGTATATAGATATTATGCAAAAAAATATGAGGTGGAAGTTCATAGAGAGTCTCATTTTTTAGAGAATCTCCTTAACATTTCTCAATAATTACATCAAAAAAGTTTATCTGTTATTTAAGATTTAATGTTTTAGATACTTCAATATAGTAAAGTAATTTTTTTTCTCTTCATGCATCTTTTACCCAATTTAGTATACAGAAACAAAATAAAAGTATGAAAGTCACTAGTTGGTTTAGCATATATGATAAAACTCTAAGCATAATAAATCGGTTTTGGCTATAATATTATTAATTCACGTGTTATATTATGAGACGACAAAATGATGAGCTTATAGTACAACTTCAATAAGTAGATATACATTATAACATGAGAATATTGACAATGTTATATTATGAGACGACAAAATGATGAGCTTATAGTACAACTTCAATAAGTAGATATACATTATAACATGAGAATATTGACAATGTTACAGTAAAACCACATGAACTGATCGTTTTTGTTGTTTGTTTTCTTTCCAAGTTGGCATTTTTTTTCTTCATTAAATCCAAGTAGATATTGTAGATTCCTTCATTGTAGTAGGTTATGGCAATTAGTTAATTAATTATTTGTTTATTTTTCTGAATAGATATAAACTGATTGCTAGAGAAACAGTGTGCTTGGCTGTGGAATAGGTGCAGGTACAGTTGGCAGAGAAGAGGATGAACGTGGTGGCAAATAACAAAGGGGGAACCGAACGTGGTGGCTGCACAGAGCAACATTATTATCTCTGATCTGTTGTAGCTCTTTCTTTCCAATTAATTTATTTTTATATTTTAATTTTAATTAATTCCATAATTATTCTTAATTAATTTAATTAGGTGTTTCTGATAAGATTATTTCATTCTCTCTCTCTCTCTCTCTCTCTCTCTCTCTCTCTCTCTAACATATCCATCTCAGCTTGAGCTGTGAACCATTCAACAAAAGCAATGTAACAGAGAAGTCATTGTATGCATCTTCTCTCGATTGCTTTTCATGGCTTCATTCAACTTTTTTCTGCACAAAACGCCTTTCTTTTCCACTTGAATCTTGTGTCTACAGGCTAAATATTTCCTTGTGTCTACAACGCTACTCGCGTTATCATTGTTGTAGAAACAAGATATTATGTTCTCACAATTGGAGGAATGCTAGAGAGATCACTTATTTATATCATATTAGTGCATCATCACATGTGAAAAGTGATGCATATAATTGACATTCAATGATATAAATTCAATCATTGACGTGAAATGTGCACATCACTTGACACATCAGATGATACACAAATATGATATTTCTAACAATTTCCGTCTATTATATTGACCTTTGTATTTCAAGTCTTGTGTTCGATTCTCCACTCCCTCAACAACCATTGAATAAAAAAGGAGAAAGAGAAGTAATTTGCTGTCAAATGACTTTATCGATCACAATACACTTGTTTCTATGCACTTAAGTTTGAATCCATCTTTCTGTAATTCAGATTAAGATAGAATGTCGCTTGAAAATCAGCTAATTGGGTGAACAATTTGGGCTTCTATAAAACACCTAGCCCAAGGTACATGTAAGAAGGATGAGCGGGCCCAATCGTTAAATCCCACAGGCCGAACTGGGACATATAAGTTATGTCTGCATGGTTGGAGTAAGTGCTGGTTGCGATGCGGGGATGAGGTTATGCCTGCATCAGCCACCACTAAAAATTAGTCAAATATTCCTTTTGATGTGATTCGAGTGGCGAAATATGATTGCGATGTATCTTTCGGTTTTGAAGTTTTTGTGTTGAGATTCGAATCAATCACTCGGTTGTTTTCTCTTTCCAAACTACTTTAGTGGCTAATAGCAAAATGTTTGTTGCAGCAGAGACGCCCAGCCTTTAGAAGATGGAGATTAGGGTAGCTGTTATGTTTATTTGTTTTGTGATATACGCTGGTCCAATCACAGCCCTTGTCTTTTTTAAAAGCAATGAATTTTTTTTTTTTTTTTTTTTGTGAAGAAAAAAGTTGGATGGAGTAAGCATGTTCTTTTGAGAAGAAAAATAAGTATGGCATATGGATTGGCTTTGATGATGTTATCATTCTTTGTACATGTATAAATTTATACTCTTACCACGTATTTGTATCATCATTGTATCAGCTCTCCAATAGAGAAGAGATGCGTTGACGAGCCCTACATTGATTAGAGAAATTATACAAATGATAATACAAATAGAAGGTAAGTGTAACACTACTCTTTTGTATAATAAGAGACACCTATATTTTTGTCAAGGTCACTACTAGTCAGCTGTGACCAATTGAGGATAGCCTAACAGTGTTATTCAACTTATTTATCTTTTTGTAATTCTTTTTAAGCCGATTTCACTTTGGGTGAGGAACTTCAAAATTGAAGAAATCGATTACAAAATGTTAGATAAAAAAAGGTTATAATCTAGAGAAATTCAAATTACTACTTAGAATAAGTCATTTAAAATTAGTTCTTATAAAACGTTTTAAACTTGTAGTTAGAAGTGAGTGTGGCGAACCGGACCAGTATGATCCGATTGTCGATAAAAGGAGTCAAATGCTTCCAATATTGATTCTTGCCTTGTTTGGCGCACCGTATAGGACATTGAATATGATTATTTTATACGAATGCGATGTTTGGGGCATTTTCGTATTAAATAGCCATCGAATAAATAAGCGGGCCTATCTTTATTAGTACGCTCCACGGCGTACTAATAATCCACTTCAAAAGCCACGTATAATTTAGTCGGGCTCAAAATATACTGAACACCAATCCAAAACCAAGCCTCGCATCATCATCATCATCCTCCTCTTTGTGCTGCCCGTTGGCTCGTCGTCTTCTACACAGGCACCAACCCATCATCACCATTCGAACGCATCCCATGAAATCGGTATCAGAGCATCTATTTCTCCACTTGCTCATTGATCGATTACGTGATTCCAATTTTTTATATGTTGATCTGAGTTCTCCCATTTTCTCCTTTCGATTTCATCCCCAACAACTCCGGCGAGCTCTCCACCTCTAGCGTGAGAGCAGTCCCATAGTCACCGAGAGGGTCTCATCTAACAGACCCCTCCTCGTCCATTCGCCGACCCTTCCTTCCTATCGATCCATCGACCCATTCCTTTCCTGTCCACCCGCCCCTTCCTCTATTCTTTTCCTCCTATCGACCCTTTGCTTTTCCAATTCTTTTTCAATTTTATGTATTTATTTAGTAAAATTTATGGTTTTTTGAAAATTATATTTGGTTCCTTTTTCTTTTCTTTTTTTTTTTTCCATTTTAACATCAATTATTCTGTGAAATTTTTTTAGAAATTATTGTAGTCCGACGTATTATCTAATACATAAAGTAATCCAACACAACACCAAAAGCCCGATTAATTTAGTTACTACTATCGAGTGACTATTTATCTTATCTGATTGAAATTGTCAGTACAGTCCGAGTTGTCAAACGATGACTTTGATTTGTTAGAACTCATTTGGTTCTTTGATTTTGACTAATCAAATCTATGTGAATTGAATGAGACTGATTATAATTTTTTACTTTAATTTTGTAATAATACTGGAACGACTAGATTTGTAGACTAAAATTTATAAATTAAATGACATAAAAAATGATTATTTAAATATTAATTAATGTACTTAATTTTTATCTATTACACATCATTTGAGTTGGTTCATTGATACGATCAACTTCTAAACTTTCGATTTTGTAGGCAGGGGAGCCAGATGAGACATAATGCAAGGGTTTTTTTTTTTTTTTTAATCACAAATGGTCCCTAAAATTGACCCTCACCATCAAGATGGTCCCTGAAAATAGGTGTCGCAAATCAATGTGGTCATTTCGTTACAATTCGCTGAAAAAATATGTTAAGTGTTGATATGACACATAAATGGGCCTCACAAGATTTACGAGTTTTTATCACAAATGGTCCCTGAAATTGACTCACACCATCAAGATGGTTCCTGAAATTGACCCCCACCATCAATATTGTAACAACCCGTCCCAAATTTTTATGAAACAAAAGGGCAATGTTGTAATTTCATGTTGGGTTGGGATATTGGTTTAAAATATTGCTTTTGAGGGCCTTAATAGGTGTGCCCAAGGGGCCCACCTTTGGAGTTTGTCCCCAACCCACTCCCTTCTCTTTCTCTTTCTTGCCTTCCATAAGTCTCACTCTCCCTCTTATTCTCACTTCTCTCCCTTCTCTCTCAACAAGCACCGAAGGGTGCCATGGGGGAAAGCACCACCTGAGAAACCACCCATTTCACCCTCTAGACCTCACGAGCTCGAACTCGAGCCCGTTACATAGGAAAAATCGAGCCATGAGACTCTAAATCCAAGCTTTGATGAGAACAAAGTTCCCCAATGCGACTTTGAATGATTTTGTAACTTTTATGGTTTGGGGGAGCTTTAAAACACTCCAAATGCTTCTCTTTTCGTCCCTATAATTCTTTTCTGACCACGTTGTTGTGTTTTGGACGTCAAAATACGAAGAAACACCTCAGAGGACTATATTCCCAGTTTTCCGGCGAGGTGCTGGGACTTGTAGACGTTTTTCAATCTTATTATGGCCACAAGGAAGGTATATTTCGACTCCTTGCTTCACGGGCTTCATTTTGGTATTTTAGTTCGCTTGTTTTGACTAAGTTTTGAGCTCCGTCAGAGCTTGGAAACTCTCCAGCTGATTTACGGCCTTCTTCTTCCATGGGTCTAGTGATCCACAAACCTTAGACCCAAAACCTTTTTTACCCAGCCCATTTGGGCAGCCCAATCCCTTAGCCTTTTAAACCAAAAGACCCAATTAAATAACCGAGCTTTCAAGCCCAAAACCCTAATCTAACCAGGCCCTTAGGCTGTGCACCTAGGCCTAGGCTCGTCACTATCCCAGCCCGTTGAACCTAAACCCTTGACTCTTTGAAACCAGGCCTTTGGGTTTAAAACCCTTCGGCCCAAACCTATCAGCCAACTCGGATGAAATATTCTGTCAGGGAGTTTTCTTTGAATTATTCTTAGTGTTGACTTTTTGTTGACTTTTTCAAAATTTACCCGGGACACTTCTTAGGGTAATTCGACGTCCTGAATTTATTTTGGACGTCCATTTTCCCAAATTCAATTGTTTTAGTATAGTTTTATTAACTGGACCCTTTATGTGTTTAGGGGCAATTATTTATGGTGTTTCCGTCTTCATTAGTTTGCGTGGCTTTTCGGTAGCGATGTATCTGTGAGTGGACCCCTTCTAAAATGCATGTTTTAATAGTAGAAATGCATATATGAAAAGCATGATTTAATGATTACGTTTTATGAGATATTATGCTTACTGAGAATATTTTGAATTACCATATTTTATCGAACTCATGTTCTTTGTGGGTGCGTTTGGTACTTGGGATGGGACAGAACAGAGTGGGACGGACGCATTCCGTCCCATGTTTGGTGCGCTAAAATTATGTGGAACGCATGTCCCACGGAACGAAAATGGGTTAAATTTTGGTTCCCCCTCCCCCCTGGAATAGGGTTTTCCATCTCGTGGAACACAAAAATCATAAAATTTAAGACAAAAATACCCCTTAGCTTTTTCAATATTTACACCTTCTAAATCATACAACAAACCCTATCTATCCACTTCTCTTCTCTGCCGCTGTGAAGTTCTTCATCCCTGTATCTCCCCTTCGCAACCTTCCTCCTCATCCTTTTTTGTGCGTCTCTCCGTGAACTTCAACTATGCATCTCCGTTCCAGGTTCGATCTGATTGTTATTGTATAGCCTCTCGGTCTCTCTTTCTTTGTATTTTGTAGTACTTTTTGTTTCTCTCTTGGTTTGGTGTTTGTTGTTGCTTAAGTATCTACGTAGCTTTCTCAGTTCTCATACCACTTTTTGGAGGCTCGCAATCGAAAACCCTACCCATTTGGACGAACTGACTCGTCCACCTTCCATGCCGCAATTGTTGAAACTAAACCCCATATTCTTACAAATCCTAACCCCAAGTGGCAGCAAAGTTAAAGGGTCTAATACTTGTCTAGGGTTAGCTATGCAAAACCGAAATTAGGGTTGCCATCAAGTCATTGCATGTTCTGAAATCTCGATCGATCGAGATGGTGCATGTAGCTGTCTGTTTTCTATTTTTTTTCAACATTGATGCAGTGCTAATCAACCCAACCATCATGCATTGTTGGTTGGCCAGGGCTCTCACCGCCGACCCTCTGTTCATATCTTTACTTAATTTTGATGTAAATTTGAAGTGGCATTTTTATTCTTTTTCTGATTTGCTTGTTTCAATTTTATTAACACCCAATTCCTAATTATGCTGAATTTCTTTGTATTTTGTAGTGCTTCGATTTCTTTGTATTCTTTTCTGACTTGCTTGTTTTGATTTCTTTGTATGTTGTAGTGCTTTGATCTGCCCAATATTGCAGCTGCAACCAAAGATCCGCCTCTGTTTATCTGCTTCCACTCCTCCTATTGAGCAGTACTGCATTCAGAGGTATCTCTCTATCTGGATTCATTTTTTTTCAGTGTTCAAGTTTCAATTTTTATGTGCTGAAATCTATAAATCTAATGTCTTGGGATTCTGTTGGATTGGATTATGTTTTGAATTTTCCTCTGTTGGATTGGGTTATGTTCGATTTTTTTTCAGTGTTCAAGTTTCTATTTTTATGTGCTGAAATCTACAAATCTGGTGTCCTTGGGTTCTGTTGGATTGGATTCTATTAGATCGATCATGAGTAGCTGAATAAGTGTGTATGGATATAAATGCTTAAGGAGGAAATAGAAGGAAAAATAAAAATTTAGGTTTGTGAAATTGTTAAGTTAGGGTTGGTTGTTGTAGATTTTGTTGGGTGACAATCAGCAACCTACTTTGGAAAACTGTCCTGCATAATTTTAAGAAGGTTTGGGATGCTTTCGCGTGGTACGAGGGGCCATTGGATCGTTAGGCATAATGCTTTACAAAATTGGTGTTGATTGGTTTTGTTTTTCCTCTCTACTTACATGGGAATTTAAACTTTAGTTGTTGCTGAGGCAATGATGGTAATTATAGTTGCCGCAAGTTTGAAATAAATGGATTTTCCCCTACTGTAATTCCTTGATATCTCCATGTGCAAGTTGGTCAATATCCTTTACCACAAGTTATTAGGGTTTTTATGTTACTGTTACAGAAGATGGGATTACTAGGTGAATCAGAAGGTAATGATGAGATTTCCATTTTTAAGGAGGTTCAATATGTGGTTAGGTTGGGATTAAGGGCTTATAAGTTTTCACTATGTACTAACTAATGAGGACCACTGTAGTAACTGGTGTAGTACAGATCACTCTTGAACATATTTTTTAAAGATATAGTATCCACTGACCCTATGTTGACTTTGTTTTTTATTTGCAATTTACTCTTTGTGGTTCACAATATGTCATCCCAGGTTTTAGTTTGGACACTTTTATCATTATCAATTCCTATTAGGGTTCTTTCGATGTTTTTGAAAATATAGTATCATATTTTGATTCATTCAATAATTGAATCCTGCGTATGTGTTTTTTTCATGTGAAGGTATGAATGAATATGAGACTCGATTCTTTGTTCTTTTGAACGTTTGGATTATAATGGCACAAGTCTTTAGTATGAATTGTCAATTGCTGAGGTATAAACAACAACAAAGGAGACAACGGGAAAGAGCTAGTTTAAAGCAAAGGACAATTGTTAGACTTCATGTTAGGAGAGAGGAAATAAATCGTATCACGCAATTTAGTGATACTAATTGTTTGTGGGAGCTACGAATGGATAGGAATGCATTTGCAGTTTTATGTGATTTACTACAAACTCGTGGTGGGTTGGTAGATGATGGTCATGTTACAATAGAGGAACAAGTTGCTACTTTTGTTAACATATTAGCCCACCACAATAAAAACATGTCAATGCAAGTTAGATTCATCAGGTCTGGTGAAACTATTAGTCGGTATATTCATAGAGTATTGCGTGCGTTGCTCAATTTGCAAGAGGTGTTGTTTGCAAAACCAACCCCTATCCCAGAGGATTGCACAGAATCAAGATGGAAATGCTTTAAGGTAAGCATCATAGTAAAATTATTAATAACATAATTATTTGTAGTTGGTAAGTAATATAGTTTTTCTTTTGTCTAGGGTTGCTTAGGAGCGCTAGATGGAATATACATAGGGGTCACTGTGCCTGAGGTCGATAGACCAAGATATAGAACAAGGAAATGTCATATAGCAACTAATGTGTTAGGCGTATGCACACATGACCTTAAATTCGTATATGTGTTATCCGGTTGGGAGGGATCAGCTATTGATTCGAGAGTTCTTGGTGACGCTATTACTAGAGCTAATGGCCTCAAGGTCCCAACCGGTAAGATAGACAATACCTAGTATTCTTCCTTACCTTTGTTGGCCAACAACTAAAATTTATTATCAACTAATGTAGGTACATACTATTTGGTTGATTCCGGATATACGAATGGTGAGGGTTTTCTGGCACCGTATAGAGGCACTAGATACCATTTGCAAGACTGGGAAGACAATTCACGTGCACCTACGAATCATGAAAAATATTTTAATATGAAACACTCACGTGCTAGGAATGTCATTGCGAGATGTTTTGGCCTTCTCAAAAGATGTTGGGCTATCTTGCGAAGTCCTTCCTACTATCCAATCAAGATTCAGGGACGAATGATCACTGCATGTAGTTTACTTCATAATTTTATTAGAATGTATATGGCGGTTGATCTTGAGGAAAATGCAAGGCTTGCATTTGATGAATTGCATATAGGGGAAGATTTACCAGAAGTATTAGCCTACTTTGAAACTATTGAGTCAAGCCAAACATGGACTCAATGGAGGGATGATCTCGCAAGAGAAATATATGATGAGTGGAGAGGAATGAGGGCTTGAAAATGGGTTGACATGGTAGTTGTTGTAATTGTCTTTTATTGTTTGATGACATTTTACTGAGATGATTGCTGTAATTGTTTTTCATTGTTTGAAGACTATTGAGATGTTTATTAAGTGGATTTGTAATGTGGTAATTGGGAGTTATCTGGATGTTATGGTTGATAAAGCCCAGTGTTGTTATATGTAGGAATTAGAAACACTGTTTAAAATTTTAAATTTGCTTAACTGCTTAAAAGTTAATCTGACCTTAGTACCTTATCTTTCTACAGCCAGGTTGGAAACAAACCACAAGAAAGGATAATTTAGAATATAGTTCTGCTTACTAAATATATTGTTGCTAACCAAAAACCTCACCTGGATAACATTGTTTTATTTCAGTCCTCATGATATGTGTTTATCACCAGTTTACTGTTTAATGTGCATTTTCTATGATCTTTAAAGTTTTTGTTTGTAAGTGTTATCCCTTGGTGTTGCCATGTAGCCTTGAGTACATGGATAATAAATTGATAATTGATTACCTTTTCCACTAGGAAGTAATTTAGCTTTGTAAAAAGTTGTAGGCAGATATTAACGTAATTGCATCATGTTTGCTCCACTAACAATATGTTTCTTTGTTTTTCATATGTAATATTATGGCTTCTTTGATATATTATATGGCCACCTCACATAATTGGAATGATAATGAGGAGGATGTGCTGCTTACCATCCTCGAGGAGATGGTAGTTGATGGTGTTAGGTGTGAGACCGGCAGTTTTAAGGCTGGTACATTTGTAATGGTTGCCATCAAGATGAGGGAGATGATTCCGGGCATTAATATAGAGCCAAAGCATATACAAAATAAGCTGAAGCGTCTGAAAGAAAAGTATTCCTCTGCATATGACATGATGAATACCTCTGGATTTGGTTGGAATGACGAAAAAAAATGTGTTGCTATGGATAGTGACGATGTACTACAGCTGTGGGTGAAGGTACATTTTGTTTCTTATTATTTTTCAATTAGTTGCGTTAATAAGATTTTTCTTCATTTGTAGTTAAATACCAAATTATTATTAACTCATAGGCCCCTTCCCAATATATATAGCTATCTCACCCTTCCCAATATATATAGTTGTCTCAAAAACACAATCTTGCACAGTTGCACATGCACAATCTTGCACAGGTTCTACTAAGTTCAATTTTATTTTAAAATATTCAATTTCAATATTTGATTTCTTCGAAGTCATAACTTTGATGTCTTTGGGTTCTTATTGTAGAAACATCCTAATGCATCTTACAAACCAAATAAGCTATTTCCGTTGTATCTACGCTTGTGTACGGTGTTTGGGAGAGACCGAGCCACGGGTAGTATGGCTGAATCAGCAGCAGATGCAATGGAAAACATGGAATTGGAAAATGAGGATTGCGATGAGACCTTCGAGATGCCTCTGACTTCACCTACCCCATCTCTTTCTGTTGGTACATCCAGTGCATCTCAACCTATTAAGAAGATGAATAGGAATAAGAATGATGCTGATGCAAATATTGTAGCTGTTATTTGTGAAGGTTCGGATAAAGCAGTTACTGAAATGAAGAATTTAGGGGAAAGTTTTACTTTAAGAGAAGCTAAAGCCAAGTTACATTCTCAGCTTAAGGCCATGGGTATCCCATATGATCAGGTGCTGAAATTTTCAATGAAGTTAGTGAAAGATATTGATATGTTGAGTTTTGGTGTACCCTGGATGACTCTGACAAGCCAGATTTCATTAAAATGTTTATGGATGGCAGCTGAGCATTAGGGGGTTTAGTATGATATGAACTATATCAACTTCTGGGGCTTAGTAAGACCTTTTCTTTCTTTCTTTTTTCTTAAGTCAGGACAAATGTTTAATTTGGGATTTCATGTTTAAGTTCAGGATATTTCATGTTTATTGCTTTAGCAAGATAATATGATTAAACTTATATATTTTTCATCCTTGCATGACAACCATTACATGGTTAAGATAATATCATTAAACTTAGCCACAGTGCGGGCTTATATATAGAAGAAATCTGAGGACTTGGTTCTCAATTACAGGGTGATTCAGGGCAGGTGATTCCGTGCTAGATTCCGGAGGTGAGGTGCCTCGCTAATATGCAATTTTTGGACTGTAAATTTGTAGTGAAAAACAGCTTTTTCATTTACAATAACTGTTATTACTGAGACAGAGCTGTAGCTCAAAGGTTTGTCATTAATACTTGCAGCTGATATTGTGTTTAAGATAATGAGAAACATTGATTCTTCTGGACCCCCACATAATGTATCCGGAGGGAATTCATGTTCTCCATAGACACCCCTTAGCATTTCTCTCACGTAAAAGAAAAAAGTCGTTGAGGGTTGCCAGCTTCATTGGTTCCAAGATAATATATATGAATACAACTAGTGAATACAAAACTGAAGGAAGGAATGACCGATGCTCAATTCAATTTATCAAATACCCGACCTTAAAAATAACCGGAGAAGAAGTTCTTCTAAAGAACAACTAGGTAAATTAATTTCATTGATTCAAGCTGTCCTATCTATCGCTAGAAAGTAAAGAATCATCAAGAGAATAGAAAACGAAAAGACTATTCTTGGCACGAATAATGCTTGTTTACCAAGGTAAGCTCTCATGCCGCCTTCTCTAGACTGAATAACGCTTGTTTACCAAGGTAAGCTTTCAACCGGACATGACCACTTTGTCCTCTTGGTTGGCTTCAGAGGATTCTTGTTATCTTCTGCTCCTTTTGGTGAGAAATTTAGAGATCACGTTTGTTTAACATCATACATGCTATCAGAAATCAGAAAGGGGTCTTTCTCAAATCCTTGATGGGAGCAGAGATGCCTTCCGCTTTACATACTCACGTGCAATGCTAATTGAACTCTTGCTATGCCGCAGAGAAAATTCAGTGAGTAGAATTTGGCTCTTTTCAAATGTCAGATCCCCATGGCTACCCTGTATATTTGCTGGCAACAGTTATTAACATCTAATGCTTGAAATTTAAGTAAGCATGCAACTGCTTTGTACAATTACTATTCCTTTTGCGAAAAACAGAACGTCACAAAATACAGTGAAATTGAGTTGCAAATTGTCTAGTGCCTGATACAAACTTTGACATGAATGTTGTTGTAGTCTTGACCCATAGTAGAAAGAATCCGGCAACTTCAGGACCAACACAGGATTGTAGAAAAACAAGGCAAGAAAAGAGAGTTGAGAACTGATTCAGGCTTCACATTATGCAATGCAAAATGGAAGTTCAATTGCACACCAAAACAATATCAATTGCCGGCAATAAATGTAGGGTTTATGATTGTCCTGTAATTTATTGTCAATGCCTTTTCCACTATAAAAATCCAATCAATGAAGATGATTAAACATCGTGAATGTAAATTTCTAAATAAAAAAGAAAACGATAAAAAGAGTGGATGCATTATTCAGTACAGAAAGAATAGTAGTATAGTTGTTACCCGTCGATATGTTCTATCACAAACTGCATGGTGCATGAGAAGGCCTGCAGCAACTGAAACATTGAGAAAAAGCCAACCATGCCTTTCATTATGCAAATCTAACAAAGCCAGGGCCTCATCACTTATTCCCATAAATTAGACATTGCATTCAAATTAATATCGAAGAAGAACATATCTAAGATGTAATTTTCTTCATGTTACTAACTTTTTCTCAGTTGAATTTCTAAATTCTTCATCAAGTGCAAGTATATCAGAAAATTTGATATTAGTCACAGAGACACACAAGTGTATCAGTTTAAAATTGAACAAAGAACCAGCTTGGATGATATCGAAAAATGTAATGATCACTAAATAGGGAAAACGTATAATACCTATTTTCATTTCCAACTACAATCGCAGTTGGGCAAGACCAATCCATGTCGTATATAGAAACCTTAAAATATAAAATGGAAGAATAACTCAGATACATGCTTGAGATTAAAACTGTTGAACATCTTTTCAAAACAAACAAAATACACAACAGAAGAAAATGGATAATTACCGCGTCCGATATGGGTTATGGCAATTCGATAACCTCGTGATTTTAGAACTTCAAAACACTCAGCAGTAGAGTTCCAAATTTCAATGTCCAACCATTTCTCCTCTCCCATACTGACATGGCGATTGTCTCTATATTTGAACCAAGATCAAGTTGAGGTTAACAAAGTTAATTTGACAACTAAGAACCGGACAACTTCAATTAAACTTACTAATACAAATTAAACAAAGCCAACCCTGATTACCAATTCACTAAACAACCACGTACCAACAAAAAATTTAGAAAAAAAAAATCTTCTTTCTGGTTTTTTTTTCAAAAGTTTAACCCAAAACTAGACCCCTTTCACCTCAAATGCCGTTGCACCTTTTAGAGTCGCATGATACCACATGAACCAACTGAAACCCAAGCGCATCTGCAGACCTAAACGCCGCTGATACATTGCCGAAATATCCCAATCCTTCAACCACCAGACACACCTCGTAGCTCCGATTCTTCACCACTTTCCTAAACTTATCCTTCCTCACATCCATTATGTATGGATCCACCGCTTCAAGCACCTCACCGTTGTTGAGAAAAGCACCTTTACTGTAGCTGAACTTGTCCAGATACAAGAACCACCGACTGCCGATTTGGTGCGCAGACTCATGGCGACGTTCTATTTTCATCAGGCATGCAACCTTTTTTTTCTTCCTCAGAAGCTCCCCCACGGTTTCCTGAGTCATGTTCTCCAGCGGTTCTAGGGTTAAGTCTGCAGAGTGAGCTTCATCTGTTAAATTTGCAGCAACTGCTTCAGATGAAATTGAAGCGTACGGCCGCGAAGGAACATTGTACGGAGCAAGCCTGAGCGCTAATTTCAAATTCAAATCAGAAAATTGAGTTATAAATGTGTGTATGAGTGTCGAGAGAGAGAGAGTACCTTGGTTGGAAGGAAGCGGAGAGAAAATGAGGGAGATGGAGTGGAGGAGAGAGACGGCGGGTCGATTGGTTCGGAGGGTGGAGGTGATTGAGGAGAAAGATGTACGGACTAGGGTTTTGCAGGCACTCATAGTTCCGTTTCGTCCCAAGCCTAACATTATATCAAACAACAGACGGAACAGAGGTGAGTTAGTCATTTTAATTTTTTGGTTTCGTTCCGTCCTGCTTACCAAACGCAGAACGAAACAACTCTCCCGTTCTGTCCTACGCATACCAAACATAACATGGAACCACTATTCCGTCCCGTCCTGTTCCGTCCCATTCGTGTACCAAACGATACATGTAGTATAGATGATAGATGACTTTATACTGCTTATGAACATGCTTTTGCACACTTCTTTATAGTATAAATGATGATTGACTTTATACTATAAAGATGTTTTTGAAATATAAATACCTATGTTTGAAAAGTCTATGTTCATTCAATGGTTTTGTGCTTATCTAGGGGTCACTATACTCCCACGGGTAAGGATTATGGTTGTTGGCTGTGGGCCGGGAGAAATAATCTCTGGCTTTGGGTCGAAAGACATGGAGCTGACATTGGGCTGGAAGAAATAATCTCTGGCTACGGGCGTAGAGACATAGAAGCTGGCATTAGGCCAGGAGATATTATTATTGGATACCACTATTTATCACACTACATACGAGATGTGTTTATGAAAGGTTTTATGGCATGCTAGGGTTTCGAAAACCTATTACATATTATGCTATTAATGTTTTCATAAAACTTTGGGATTTAGTATGTTGATAACTGTTTAAGTATTATATATTTATCAACTTGGTCCACTCATATTTGTTTTGCGCCCCTTCAAGACTTAGAATTGAGGTGTACAATCTTGGCGTCAAGGCACTTCCGCATCAGCATATTCGAGTCCTCTTGGTGTAAGCCATCTCTTGGTTCATTCAATTTATATTTTTTTTAATGTTCTAGATTAGTGTATGATCTGAATACGTTCCTTAAATGCATATTTATTATATTTAAATTTCTATTATTTTATTTATATTTCTTATTCTCATGCATTCTAATATAGCTTCGTCACTTTCGGGTGTCGGTTAGCATGTGCCTACCTTTGTGTTTGGGAGAATATCAGGGTCGGGCGTGTCAAATATGGTCCCCGAAATTGAAAATCAATCAATGTAATCCTTGAAAATAGGTGTTGCAAATCAATATGATTTTCCACCACAATTCTGTAAACAAATTTGTTATATGCTGATGTGGGTTTAATAATTAATTAAAAAAGTTGTCTAAATACCTTTTTGCACAATGGATTTATTTTTATTTTTATAGTAGGGCCTACTTTGAAGAAAGATTCTTTCCATAAATTCTCAAAGACACAAGACTTAACCAAGGCCTAAGAGGGGGTGTGGATATAGTTTTCAACCAACAATGGACGCACTTCGGTTATAAACTCAATATCTCAAGGTAGACCTCGTCGTTCTTTGCAACACCGGGCCACCCGGGAAGCGCAAACAAGTTCTCCAAGATTAAGGTTGTAAGGATGTTGATCGCCTAAATGTTAACCATGATGTCCCAATAGTTGTTGCTAATGGGCCAAGCCGTCACTAAAGGTGATCTCGATCCAGGTTCAATTCAATGAAGGGTGTCGAAGTGTGTTTTGAGATTTTTTTTCAGAGAACAGAGAGCGAATGAGGTAGAGAAATGTGGACTGAGATCGAAGATGATTGCAGGATTGGGTTTTTGAGTTGACAAATTTTTATTAACTATTAAGCCTATTTGTAATTTTTTTTTTAAATTTAATTAGACTTGTGTGACCTATTTATATGTCACATCAGCACATAACAAAAATGTTTTACAGACTTATGACACAATAACTACATTGATTTGAGACACTTACTTGCGGGACTCCATTGATCAATTTTCAATTTGAGGGACCATTTTGAAGTATCGGGTCAATTTCAGCAACCATTTTGATGTGTAGGTCAATTTCAAGGACCATTTATGATTAAAAAAAAAAAGACTTATGGGCTCATTTATATGCCACATCAACACTTAACAGAATTTTTAACAGAATTATGACGGAAGGACCATATTAATTTGTGACATCTATTTTCAAGAACGGTATTATTGATTTTCAATTTCAGAAACCATATTCATGGTGAGGGTCAATTTCAAGGTTTATTTGTGATAAAAATCATAACCGAAAAATCACCACGTAGCAAAATGAAAGCAACGCAGCTATCTTCGAACACGTGTTCCAAATTTATTGGCCCTTCACAATCCATCTGCGACGGGATTAACTCCGCCGTTAACTCCAATAAACTCACAGAAGGCTGAGCTGACCAATCACTTGAAAAGTGTGAAAACAAAGGAATAGGGACAATAAAGCAAAATTGTTGGGCTCCTGCGTTCAATTTTAATTTTAATTCTAATTTTTCTAGATCTCCCAAAAGGACACTTCCCTTGTACCCAAAAACGCAAAACTCACAAACTCTCTCTCTCTCTCCCCTAAACCCCCAAACCTCGAGGGCTTTAATCTTGTTCAGAAGATCTGGAGGTAAACACACACAATCACAATCCTTGAAGCTTTAAAACTTTCAAGTTTTGTTAATTTTGTATATTTTGTGCTTTAATTTTCTCGATATTGCTTTAGATTTGCTCGGTTTTGTGATTAGGGTTTATCATATTTTCGTATTTTTTGGAAGTGTAAAATGAAAAGAAGTTAAATTTGATGGTTTTGGAAAATACCCAGATAAAATATCTCTATGGATGAGCTAAAGGATAAGGATGTTGATGTGGGTAGTGGGTCAGAGTCCACTGTGAGTGCTAGTGGGCATGTAGCTGGTGAAACCCTAGCTGGGTCCGAGGCTTGTGTAATTGAGGGTCAGGTTGAGGGGTCTTTTGGGGAGGATCTTGGTGACGATGAAGGCGGTGATTGTGATGGGGGTGATATAATGGTGGAGGTTCTGGGTTCTAATGTCTATGTTGGTGGAGTTTGCACTAGTGGGGATGGGGACAATGAAGGGGTGGGTCATGATGATTCGGTTGAGGTTGATATGGGGTTGGAGGGCAATGTGAGATCTCCTGGAGGAGATGGTGGTGAAATGGGTGAGCTGGATTCGGTGGCTGCAGTTGTTAGTTCAACGAGCATAGAAACCCAGGTTTTTCATTTTGAGGAAGCTGAGATGGTTGTGAGGCAGGATGTGAATTCAGAGGAAGTTAGTGTTTCGGATGAAAAATCACAGGATGCCACAGTAGAAAATGGAATTGAGGGTTCCTTGATTGGATCTGTAGGTAGTGAAACACAAGTTGTCGTCAGTGAAGTAGTTGTGAAGGAAAGTGTAGAAGTTTCCGTGGGAGGATTGGTGGAGGTTGTGGAACAAGAAAGGAAGTCGGTTGTTGGTGATGTTGATGCACTCAATGATTTGAAGGCACAAATAGCTGGTGTTTCAGATGATGTAGTATTGAATCCTGGAATTGAAATGGCTGCAGTGGCTGTTAGTGAAGAAGGTTTGAATCCCGAACCCTCGAGTGAACAAACCCAAGTTTCTGCTGCTAGTGGTGATGTTGCTGGGTTGGACAATGTAGATATTTTGACTTCCAAAGTTGCAGGTAAGGAAACTGATAAAACTAATGAAAATTCAAGTCATCCAGTAGAAGAACGGCTGGTTAAGATTGAGCCAGTGGGTAGTTGCACCCGTAGTGGCAGCAATGAACTTGAATATTCAGTGTCTTCTCCTATGCCGCCTCAAGTAGTTCATGGAAGTGACATGGGAGCAACAGGTGCACAAGATTCTGAAAATTATCAGTTCTTGAAACCTGAAGAAAGCGTAGAGGACATGGTTCATGATATTGCATTGGTTTCAACTACCTTATCTCCGCCAGCTCAAGTAATTCCTGGAGGTGTAGTTTCAGTAACAGAAAGAGGGGGCCTTTTGAATTCCAAAAAGGACCTGCACTTGAAACCTGAAGAGAGTATAGGCAAGAACACGGTCCTTGATACTGCACTGGTTGAATCAAATACAGGGCAAGAGATGGAAGTGGACACACACGTTAATGGTGCTGAACAGGATAGCGTAGATGGAACAGATCAATCCCTGGAGTCTGGAAAGTGTTTAGAAAAGACTGCGACAGCTTATGTTGATCGAGTTCATCCTGATATCGAAGCGGAGGAAGTCAATGAACAAGTGACTGATGCTGAGGGTGTATTAAATGGAGGGGAACAGATAGAAGATGAAGGCCAAGACATAATGGGTGGATCCACTGAGATTGCAGCAGCAGATGATAATATTCGTCTGAATCCATGCATTGAAGTAAATAACTCTATTGATCCGAACTTGAAAAGTGAGACTGTTCAGAGGAGATCACAAGCTGATATGCAAGTCACTGATAGTGGAGATGTTACTCCCATGGACACTGAGGAGGTAGGAGTTAAAGAACAATTTAATGATGCTGTGCTAGATGGTTTACACGGAGGGCAATACATGGAAGGCGAAAAAGAAGCTACTGATGCTGAACAACCAAAAGCAGGTGAAGAGGAAATTCTTAAACAAGAAGCTATCCAGGGAAGCTCAGAAATTGTGCCTCAACCGAGATATGAGCTGCCACCAGAAAATCATGTGTTTTCTGCATCTGATTTAGTTTGGGGTAAAGTGAAGAGTCATCCATGGTGGCCTGGACAGATATTTGATTATACGGTTGCATCTGAGAAGGCAATGAAATATCATAAAAAGGATTGCTTTTTGGTAGCATATTTTGGGGACCGTACTTTTGCTTGGAATGAACCATGTAGTTTAAAGCCTTTTCGATCTTACTTTTCCCAGTCAGAGAATCAATGTATTTCAGAAGCATTCCAGAATGCTGTCAATTGTGCTCTGGAAGAAGTTTCGAGACGTGTTGAATTGGGGCTAGCATGCTCTTGCATACCAATAGAAGTCTATGAGAAGATTAGGTTCCAGAAAGTTGAAAATGCCGGGATTCGCCAAGAATCAAGTAGAAGAGATGAAGTGGATGAATCGGCAAGTGCCAGTTCTCTTGAATGTAATCAATTGCTGGATTACATAAAAGCTTTAGCACGGTTCCCATCTGTTAACTGTGACCGATTAGAAGTTGTGATAGCTAAGGCTCATGTGCTATCATTTTATCGCTTGAAGGGTTACTACAACTTGCCAGAATTCCAATCTTGCGGAGATATATTGGAAAACAGAGATGAAAGGATTGAGCTTACAACTCCTAATGGCAAGGAAGCTAAAGGTACTCTCTCTGGCCCTGAGATTATTACCTATTCTCACAAGCGTAAACATAGTTTAAGAGATTCTAAGGTAAAAGAACGAAGCCTGTCTGAATTAATGGATGGCGGCTTAGATTCTCTGGATGGCGGTGATTGGTTGGATGGGAAAGATACTGGTGGTTTGGTCTCACCATCCTCTGGCAAGAGACGGAAGGGTTTTGAGTATCATGTTGATGATGATGGAAGGAAAGTTAGCGGAGCAAAAGTTTCTAATACCACGCCTGTCCCAAAACAGTCTTTTAAGATTGGTGAATGTATCCAGAGAGTTGCAAGCCAACTTACAGGGTCTCCTATTGTGAAGTCCAACAGTGACAGACCTGCTGGGGATGGATCTGATGTTGCCTTCCAGAGTTCTGGTGATGTCCACAGAGGGAAAGCAGTTGATAGATCAGAGTACTTGTCGTTAGATGAATTGCTGTCACAACTTCAGTTGGCAGCAGAAGATCCACAGAAGGATAACCTAAGCTTGAAAACTGTTGTTAATTTCTTCTCTGATTTTAGGAATTCTGTAGCTGTAGGTCAGCTTCCTGGGATAGAGCATTTAGCTGTGGACAAAGTTGGTGGGAGAAAGAGGAAGTCGTCAAATTCTGCTTTTGGATTGCCTGAAACTTTTGAATTTGATGACATGAATGATACTTATTGGACAGACAGGGTAATCCAAAATGGCGTTGAAGAGCAAACACCGCGAAGGGGCAGGAAGGCTAATTATCAACCCATTGTTCTTGCCCAACCAGAAAAATCCCCTCAAGAGGGTCGTAGGCCATACGCCAGGAAGCGGTATTCCCAAACTGTTAATGCTTTGCCGCCAGAGAAGCCTGTTGGCTATGTGGATGAGAATGCCCCAACAGAACTTGTTATGAACTTCTCTGAGGTGAATTCTGTTCCCTCAGAAACAAAGCTGAATAGAATGTTTAGGCGCTTTGGACCTCTGAAGGAAGCTGAAACAGAAGTTGACAGGGAGAGCAGTCGTGCTAGAGTTGTTTTCAAGAAATGTTCTGATGCAGAGGTTGCTATTGATAGTGCTGGAAAATTCAAGATCTTTGGATCAATACCTGTAAATTACCAGCTCAACTATACTCCATCTCAGCTCAACTATACTCCGTCTATCCAGTTTAGCATTTCTCCCAGTGCCACAGCGCATGATCAGGAGATGCAACTTGTTCTCCCCTCCCATGATCATGATATGCACCTTGATCTCTCCGCCCATGACCAGATGCAACTTGATCTTTCCACCCACGACCATATGCAACTGGATATGCAACTTGATCTTTCCTCTCATGACCAGATGCACCTTGATCTCTCCACCTTTGATAACCTATGAAGTTGTCAGGTAACGATGGACATGGATTAAATTTAATTGCACTGATCTTTGAAGTTCTGCTTAAGCTTGCTTTGTTACAAACTTTCAACTACATCTGTTGATTCCGATGTGATCTGAGGTTGTAGAATTTAAAGGATTTATTTCTTTAAAAATAAAATAAAAAAACTACAGTAAGTGAACAGATACACGGGTTTTGGAAATTAAGAATTGACAAAAGGCCTTCGTATGCCCTGGTTGGTCTCCAATAGATAACCTGTGTCAAGTTTCTTTTTTCATTTTCTTTTGGTTGATGGGGCTCCTGGGGAGGTGAAATTTATAGAATGACATTGTGTCCTGAGCAGAGCTTTTGGAGGTGAAATCTATCTGATATCATTTTGCTTCTGTAGTTAACTTTTCTTTTACATATGTTTTATTGCAGGGAGAGCAAATGCTGAAGAAGAAAAAGAAGACAGTATGCGGGTATCTATGCCCTGGGAAGCCCTAGGACGTGCAAGGCTGAATTGGCTGCTGAAGGAGGTAACCAGACCAAAGTATTCATCTGGTTATGGTGAATTTAACATGTGCTGAGGTTTCTCGCTGTTTTCTATTCACGAAGATGCCTGTTTTTTGCTTCCTTCTGTACTCTTATGTGTTTGAGGGTTCTTAGTTTGAATGTACAGCAGAGATGGCTGATCCTTCCTTGATGACTACAATTATGGCATCATTTTGTATCCATGAATGGGGCCAAAAGATCATGTATGATTGTGCATTATCTCTAGTTGAATAACGGTAACCGATAAATTTTTCTAAAACCAAGCTGATTGCTGGAGGGTCGAGGGTCGAGGGCCGTTTTGGCCCTCGGAGACTTGGAGTTCCAAAAAGCATGGGGGAAAAGTAATTTGCTTTTGCTATGTGACATGTTGAATGCGCCTTATCTACCCGTGAATGCAAAGCAGGATATGCAAAATCCATTCTTACTTCATTCCAATTTGTAGGTATTATGTTACCATCGTGGAGGTCTTTCTCAGATGCCGATTAAATCTTCGGCGATGAGAGTGAACTGTCCGGCGAGATTTATGGCTGTCTGGCCTCCCCCGTCCTGCAACCATCCTCTTTTCTTGTCCTGATCATTGAATGTGGCTGCCGTGTCTTTTTGTTTCCTGGGCTGGTATGTTACCCAGTTGGGCGATGGATCCAGATGGACTCGACCAAATGATTATCCACAGAATCCATTTGTTAAATATATGGATTTGATAACAAATGGTTTTTTTTTTTTTTTTTTAACAAACGACCTTATCTATACTATACTAAGGGATGATGCGTTAATATGGTATTTGAATTTCACAAAAACGTAGAGCATTGGTCCGTCAAACCAATTTTGTGCAGTTTCTTGATTTACTTCTAACAGAAATGTTAAAGGAGATTCTCAAAAGTATGACTCTTCATTGACTTTCGACCACAATATTTTACAATGTGAGCACAAGAATTGACATTAATCAGTAAAGTGGCAGAGAGGCTATAGCGAATCTCATTTGAGAGAGTCACTTTAGCATTTCTCTACTTTTGATCTTAAAAGTGATTTATGTGCATTTCACATCCTCAATTTTAAAAGAAATTCTCACAAGGTTTGTGAAAGACCAATGCTCCACTTTTTGACAAAGTAAAAATACAAAGTAATTTCTTTCTCCATGCAACTCCAGTATCATATGAGGTAGTAGCATACTTTTGGTTTGGGTTCAACGGTACGCCAAAGTAGAGTCAGTGGTCAGGACCGTCTCTGAGATTTTAGAGGCCATGTGCGAAATTTATAAAGAGCCCCTCTTAAGATAGTTTTTCAAACTAAACTTTAGGACTTACTGATTGTAAATTTACAAATATCATTAAATAATAAGTAAAAAGAGATACAATCGTAACTTTCACTAAATATTCAAAAGCACTTCAATCTTAAACCAACCAAACAAGAAAAAGAAAAAAGCTTCAAAAACTCTACCCTCAATGTTTCACTTGAATATATAACATTCTTATATAATAAATTGAAAAAACAATTATTTTTTAAGTGTTGTTATCAACATTTCAAATATCTAGTTGTGTGATCCAAATTGTTATATATGTTTAGGAAAAAAAATTGGAAAATACCCCAAAATGGGACAATTCTTAATCTTGGGACATAAATAGGACAAACAGGCAATGCACACCCATGCACAAAACTGAAATTACTAAAGTACCCACATATAAATGGGTTATTCCTCCCATTTTCTGATTTCTCTCTCTCTCTGCCTTCCTCTCTCTACTCTTTCTCCCTTCCTTAGATCTTTGAGCTTTGGTTTCGAAGCGATGAAAGTCCAAAGAGAGGCGAGAATATTGAGTTGGGTTTTAGGTTCACCTCATACCTCTGATTTTGAACAAAGGAATGCGAGAGATAGGTGATAAGAGTGAGCTAGGTTTTGTACCATATTTTCTGTTTTGGCTGAAAAATTCCATTTTTTCCAGCGACTAAAGCTTCGGCAGGCATAGTAACGTAGGGTGTTTAGTTCCAAGTTCCTTCATTAATGATTTATGGAATAAATGAGTTGTTTGTAAGATGAACTAATACTTAAAAGTTAAATTAGGGTTGGTGTTTCATGTTGGGGTGTATGGGTTGTGAAATAAATTTCAAGTTTGACGTGCTACAAGACTGGGATGGAACAATTTATGGTTCAAGTGTTCAATTGTAGAAATTTGTGAATTTTTTTCCGTAATATGCATGTGGTGCGCATATGGTGTGCATGGCTACATCTTAATATGAGAAGTGGGAATGTTCATTAGTTATGATCAAGGTATTAAACATCGATAATATCGGAAATATCTGTAGTCCGAAAACACGGAAATATTGATGAAAATATCGGGATAATATCGATATCGACAAAAATAATATGGAAACCACGGAAATTGTAAGAAAAACTTGGAAATTTTTATTGAAACTTTGCAGGATGTTTATTTAGTCAATTATCTATTAGTTTATCACAAAAAATTGGAAGGAAATGCATTGCATGATGGATTTAACATTATCAAGTTGATTATATAGCGAGCTGGCAAACATTGTGAGTGTAGAAAATATGTAGTAATTAATGAAAGAAGTTTAAACACACCATAATAATTTATATATAATAAATTAGTACAATATTTCACACTTTATACATTGCATGGTAAAATACATGAGTGACTTAGTACCACATAGAGTTCCTATGAGGTTCAAATTTTTCACTATCTTCATCATCTCTATGTGTAGAGTGAGTGTATTGTGAAGAGTAGTTATCAAATGATAAATCCCCAAAATAGTTTTGCATGTAATTGTTAACATGCCACCCATATGGATCCGAGATTGGTTGACCTTGTCCATAAGCAAAATCATTTGAAGATTGAGTCTTGAATTGTTTCCATGAGTCACTCGATTCCATCCCAACAGGAATCAGATATGAAGGGTAGGGAAATGGTTGGTTATGAGTATAACCATAGTTACTACTTCCCAATCCAACAGAGTTCGAAGTTATAGATAACGAGTCATCTTCTTGACTTGACAAAATCCCCTTGCCTCTTTCTCTACGAGTATAGTCATTCCCTATGACACCAATTCCTGGTCCTGCCCGCCTACTGTCATGGTCTTCATCCTGTGTTGCATGCGTGAAGTTTGCCTCACTAGTGAAGAGGCTCATAAATCCGGGAGGTGGTTCAACATAGTTTCCATATCCACCACCACTACCTCCAGCTCCACTATATCCTTCATCATTCCCACCTCCGGTGGTAGGTGAGTCTCCTCCTGATCTTGTATTAGAGCTATCATTAGTATCAGCACGATGTTGTGGTTGTGTAGGATTGGAAGAAGGTGGAATTCCAGTGTTTCTTGGTCTTGGGCGCAAAAGTTCTTCCAAAGAGTCAGCGCTGCTAGATCCCACCTCCTCCGCTAATACTCTTTCTACATTTATCCCTTCATTACGTGCTTCTTCAGCAAATCTGGAAGCTGGGTTGCCTTCATCATCATCTAAATGAAGAGGTCTAATCCATTGATAAAGTTGGTTACCTTCTGTATCATCATCTTCAGCAACAATATCAAACACATCTAGTAGGTCACCACGGTCGACATGATCTATTTCTGCTTCCTTATCTCGAATTTGAAGCTTCATGTTGTAGTAGCAATAAACTAATTTTTCCAACCTACTATGAGCTAACCTATTTCTTTGCTTTGTGTGTATGAGTGCAAATGTGCTCCAATTTCTTTCACAAGCAGATGAGGAAGCTGTTTGTGATAATACTTTGATTGCTAACTTTCTCACAGTTGGTGCATCGATCCCATACATGATCCACCATTCAGCTACAATGAAAAACAATGTTGATAAGCCTAATAACTCCAACAAATTCTATTATAAACTTATCGTGAAATATGTTTACACTCACTAGGAGACATTTTTGTTCGAACAACAACTGATGTTGGTTCTCCAAAAATTCTTCTTGCATCTTTAAACCATGTTAGCTGAATTCAATAAATCGTGTTAGTTTAATCCACAAAGTAATTATTATAATTTAAGTAATTGTGTACCTCATTTCCAAATTGGCTAACTGCTGGTGATGCAGGGTCTAATTTAGAGTATACATTATATACAACACGTATAAGGGTACCATCATCTCCAACACCAGGTCTGTATTGGATCGATGATTCAAATAATATGCTGTTCAAAGAAACACATACTCTAATAAGAGAATTAATACTTATGCAACTAAAGAAATGAATTGCAAATTATGACATAATTTATACCTGCTGCATGCAAATCGTGGTATAATGTTTTATACCATCGATCTTCAATTATCTTTATGACCCACCTTGCACCATGTTTTCTTTCCAATTCATCATTCACTACACGCATCAACTCATATATTGCCCTCATAGTAGAATACACTTCTGTGTCAACTATCCGTAAAACTTTGTAAAGAGGTTCAAACACTTGGCACACATGCTCTGATTGAGTCCAAAAAGCATGATCAAGCACTATACTTTCCATCATACGACCTGCATTTGAGCGGCTGAAATTGTGGTTAGCCCAATCGTCACTAGTGAATAGTTGTTTCAACCCTGCTTTCTTCTTAAGTAGGCTGTCTAATGCAATATAGTTGGTGGCGAATCGAGTGGTAGCTGGACGAATAATTTCTCCTTTGCAAAATTCACGCATCTTTGCCAACAACCAACCGTGATTGTAAATATAATTTGTGATCGTTCTAACTCTTTTTACCACAATAGCAACATTCTCTCTCTTCCCCATTGCCTCAAACATGAGATCAATACAATGTGCTGCACATGATGTCCAAAACACATTATGATACTTCATTAACTTTTTTCCAGCTTTGACAAATGCAGAACCGTTGTCGGTCACGACTTGGACAACATTATGCTCTCCCACCTCCATGATTACATCCCTCAATAATTTGTAAATATACTTGTAGTTCTTTATATGGTCTGAAGCATCAACAGACTTAAAAAAAATTGTCTTTCCCTTGGAGTATACCATGAAGTTTATGATAGACAATCTGGTTGGGCGGGTCCATCCGTCACACATGATTGTGCAACCATTAGTTTCCCACTTTGACCTCAACTTGTTAACATACTCGCCAATGTCTTTATACTCCATATCCAAATATTTGTTTCTTATCTCATAGGGAGTGGGAGGTTGTACTCCAACACCGGCCTGTTGACATCCCACTACCATATTTTTGAAATGATGTGATGATGCTTTCTCAGCAGGGACATTTTCATAGATAAAGAACTTGCTAATTAGATGCCCCATTCCCTCCTTCACATTACCTCCAATGAAATAACTCCAAACACTCTTTTGACGTGTTTTGGATGACTTATATAAACTTGGGGCTATTAGTGGTGTTGGTTGTGATTCTTTAAGACTGCCTCCCCGTCTCATTTGTGCACCACCACTTGTCCCGGAACCTTGTGCTATATTAGGAATTTTATGAAGGTGTTCTCTTTCCTATGCTGACTGTTTGGAGGCATGTAATGCTTGTTTCAAACTACGTCGTTCTTCAGGTCCCATGTCATCATCACATTCGTCCTCATCGTCATCATCATCACTGTCAACCGCTTGGCCATAGACTTCTCCCCGTAGCCCAGCTCGAATATTTTCCATTCCATGTGTTATCTTTTCCTTCTGCTGTTTTTTATTTTTTAATAATGTGCTGATGAATGCCTTCACTTCTGGGGGGACATTATCGCATCGTTGGACATTTTTTGCTGGATCTAATCCACTAAGATGGTACTTAAGTCGTGTCACTCCGCCACTCTTCATTATCCGACCACAAAATTTGCAAATTGTGCCATGTTTGTTTCCGTCTATTGGGTCTCCATGTTCCCAAGCTAGATCACGTTTAGTAACTCCACTGGACATCTTAAACGCACCTATATTTATTTTTCATGAAAATTAGACAATTATTTTTTTGGCCAAAAAAATATAGTAGTGATGACGGTTATATAAGAGAACCTAAATAATAAAGTTATTCTACAGAAGAATTAAATACGAAGTAAAGAAATGATTGTAAAAATTTAAGTAATTATAAAAATAATATGGAATAATAAAATCTAATATTAATGAATAATAATGCAATTTAATAAAAAAATAATCCTAATATAAAACATAGTGATGAATAATAATCCAATTTGATAATAATCCAATTTAATAATAATCCAATTTAATGAATAATCCAATTTGATAATAATCCAATTTAATGAATAATAATCCAATTTGATAATAAAAAAAAACCTAATATTAATGAATAATAATCCAATTTGATAATAAAACCTAATATTAATAAAATAATAAATAACATTAAACATATTAAAATTATCCTAAGGTATAATTATACAACATTACTTAATTACTTAAAAAAATTAACATGTAATTGTTAACATTACTTAATTACTTACAAAAACTAACATGCAAGTATTAATTACTTAAAAAAATTAACATACAAGTCCACACAAATTTTTTTGTTGTTGTATAAATTACAATAATATAAATATAAGTTTGTAAACTTACTTTAAATATGGAACCATTTGTGTTCAAACTCTGGAATGGATCTGGAATGGCTTTGAAAGGGGTAAGGGAAGAAGAAGAAGAAACGAAAAATGCTCTGAATGACTCTAATACTCCACCTCTTGAACGAATATCACAGTGGCAGCTTTGAAAGGGGTAAGGGAAGAAGAAGAAATGAAAATGCTCTGAATGGCTCTGATACTCCACCTCTTGAAAGAATATCACAGTGGCACACAGTTTTGAATGAAACCACCATCCATGGTCTGAAATTGTACAAGTTATAATTGTAAAAGTGGTCTGAAATTGTCAAAATAATTGTAAAAGTTGTCAGGAATCCTGAGTGAGTCATGTGTCCTCCTGACAGGAGGAACCCCACACACACACACAACGCACGCACACAAACATCACACACGCAGACACACAGAGACCTATGTCTTTCTCTCTCTATCCTTCTATATTCTCTCCATTCTCCACTCCCACACACACACACAGAGATCTCTCGATCTCTCTTCTCCCTTCTCCCACACACACACAGAGATCTCTCGATCTCTCTTCTCCCTTCTCCCCCACACACAGCACGGTCTTCTGCTCCTCCCTCTCTTTTCTCTCTGCACTGAGACCTACATACACCTCTCATTTCTCTCTGCACCGAGACCCACACACACACCACAGCATTCTGCTCCTCCCTCTCATTTCTCTCTGCACCGAGACCCACATACACCTCTCATTTCTCTCTGCACCGAGACCCACACGCACACCATCGCACCTGCTTCGGCGAGTTCCTTCAATTTCTCCGGTTAGGTAAGCTTCGTGTTTTTCTTTTTCTGTTCTAGATCAAAGCTTAGATGTGAAATTGAAGTTCTATCTTGTGTTTTTGCAAGGTTTTTGGGATGAAATCGGCTCGGGAATAGGCACACCCATCTCCGGCGAGGCCGTGGGTGTCGACGAACTTTCCGAACACCTTCGACCGTTTCACGGCAAACGGACATTATAAAAACGTTCCTCTCATCTTCTATTTCATTTTCATACCTAGATCGGAGTCTAGGGGCTGTTTTAGAGTTGGCCGGAGCTATAGAAGCTCCGGCGTTCGTCTCCGACTTGCACAGTTCCGAAATTTCGCGATAATATCTATAATATCACAATATTATCGATAATATCGCGAGATTTTGACGAAAACCCCTTGGATACCTATTAAAATATTGGTCCGGTGAAAAACCGATAATATCGGCGATATATCGCCGATATTATCGGCATTTTGTTCCTTGGTTATGATGCACGTGTGTTGTGCCCCAGAATTTAGCAAGTATGATCACAACCTAGTTGGCCTATGCGAAAAACAAAATAAAAAAAAAACTTAGAGGACGTTAAGGGTCATGCATATAGTGTATTATGTGTAGATGGTGCGTATTTACATCTCCAATACTCTTTGCATTAACATAATTGACTACTTTTTCCTTTGATTCAAAGACAGGCCTTGTAAATACAAAAAAAAGCTAACGAGTTCGTGAAACAATTTCCTTTGATTCAGTTGGGTTCTTTCGCCCATTCAAACTGCAATTTTTTCAAATCCTTGAAATATTTGAACCCAATCAAATATGATACCAAATTCAAATGAATGAATCTTCGATTCTTCATATAAAGTTTAGGGTCATTTTTCTGATTTCAAAAAGAGAGTTGTGAGCTATGAATTTTTGGATTGAGCCAAGATCTGTAAGCATAACATGTGCATGTCCTGTGCATGTCATGTACATACAGTGTATGAACGAGCTTAATATGAAGAGAGCGAACGAGTACGCGAAATAATTTCATCCATATCCTTCGCTTTTCATTCTTTCCACGCTGATTTCTCTCTTTTCCTTCAAATTTATCTCTTCTCCATAAGGCAACTGGCCTTTAATACGTTTTTTCATTTAATTGCAGCAAAAGCCAAACCCTATTTTAGTGCTTGTAAATTTGGATCGAGAGAGGGAGCAAAAGGAGGGAGAAGACAGAAGAAATGAAAACCCACATATAAATAAGAGAAATGATAAAAAAATAAAAAATAAAAAAATGAAGGATTTGGGTCTCCTTCAAGAAATACCAAACCAATCACTTCAACTCCATAAATCCATCAATCAAAAAGCAAAATTAAGCAAACCCAGTTCACAAAACCTACGAATGAAAAGATAAAAATTGAAGAAGATGAATGGGTTAGAGAGAGATCTCTTAAGTGATATTTTTAAAATGCTAATAAAAGCAAATTTTTAATATGTTGCATTATTTTTGGGGCCTTTTAATTTTGGAGTCTTGTGCGATTGCAACTTTCGTTCTCCCTCGACGCCCCTCTACCCAAAGAAGCATCTGTGAGAGTTCAGACTCGAGAAGATCAAAATCATGTTTCGATTCGACCATAGGTAAGTGAATTTGCATATCTAGAGAACATTTTCTGATTGTTCAAAGGCATACATATTCATGATCCAACAACAAATAAAATAAACATCATCATGGAGGAAATGAAAGAAAATAAATTCCTTTTTTTTTTTTGGTGGTAAATTGAATAAATCGTTGACCGCAGTTTTCCGTTGACAAATGGTTTGACTGTATATTCAGAGTCGCAATATTGCATGCATATCAAACGGATGATTTTTTTACCCAAAAATATGTACAAAATAGGCGTTTCTTTCAGTTTCGGTATCCCCAATAATCGCCGTTGATTGATTCTCAACACAAAAATTTGATTTTTCTTACTTTGAATTGTCCCTCTTCTCTTCACTTCTCTTTCTCCCTCGTCAATCGTCATCCAGTAATATTAATCTTCACTCCAAGAAGCTCCAGAACAACAGCGATGTCCTCCAATGGCGATTTTCAACAACTTGGCTTCCCAGGTCCTCTCTCTCTTCAAGAAACTCATTTCTTTTTCCTTTTCTTTAAATTCTGTTTCTTTTTTTTTCCTGCATTTTCCCAGAAACCAATCATCCCAATTCTGCGAAATGAAACATGAATTCCGTAAAAAGGTGACAACTTTGGTACTAAAGCACAATTCTGATTTGTACCCAATTCAGATAACAGGGAGAAGCTTGATGGGTCTGGACTGTTTAAGACTGGGAGTCCACAGGACACCAAGAATCCCAAGTTTAATGTCCGAAAGAGTTTGGCTTGGGACAGTGCCTTCTTCACAAGTCCAGGTTTCTTTTTCAGATATATATAGATATATATAATATTTTCTATGTAAAAAGGTCTTTATTTCTTTGATATTTCTTGCTCACTCTGCAGAAAGTTTACATTTTGTGCATATTTTTAGGAGTTTTGGAGCCTGAGGAGCTGCTTCAGACTATGAATTCTCAAACTCCAGGCAACGCCGTTAACTTCTTGGGGTATGAGGAAGCAATGCTATTGCCTTCGGAGTCTTTGGAACCCGAAAGAACACGAAGAATTAACCGGTGTAGCTTTCGAAAAAGTTTAGCTTGGGATAATGCCTTTTTCACTTCTGCAGGTATGTCTTTCCTGGCTGAAAAAATCACTATTACATGTGCTTGTTATAAACATTCTCTCACTCATAGGTTTCGGGTTTGGTTTCTTGTGATCAGGGGTTTTGGATCCTGAGGAGTTGTGTATAGTTAACAGAGGATTCAAGAAATCTGAAAAGCATCAGCTTCCCAGGATTCGAGAAGTTTTGAGGTCTGCTGAGTCAATGTCTACAGTTGATAGTGGATGGTCCTCTTTGATGGCAAGCCTTGAGTTTGAACTTTTCAAAGAAAACAGATCATCTGCGCAGAAACCGACTAGTTTATCGGGTCACACAACTTCAAGTCTCAAATCAAAAAGAGGAAAAGGCCTGCAAAGTGTCCGCCGTAAGTACACTGATTTTGCTAGTAACAAATTAATCAACTCCACCCTTGACTTATATCATGTGCTTTGTGTAAACGTATCCTTCTTTTGCTTATACATTTCAGCTTCCAAGAATCCTGATGCTTGTCCTCGGATGAGGGTAAGTTTCTTTCGTTGTATTTTTGGTGAGTAATCATGTTTCCGAGGCTGTTTCAGGATGAATATGTCTGTTTTGGAATTCAGATGAGAGCTAGTATGCCAACATCAGAAAGGCAAAGTCTAAATGCGCGTGGAACGGAGAAGATTTTAAAGGAGGCTTCTGCTTTCTCACAAAAACAGGTATGTCGTAATTAAGTAGAATGAGCTATTTTTTACTTATATTGTTTATGCCTAAATGTGTCTGATTTTGGTGCATTCTGTACTCATATTTTTATCTAACTGAGTACTGAAATGAAGCTTACCGCTGGAAAATTGAACTCATCAACATCTCGCAAACCGCCAAAGATATCTAGCCGGGTTAACCAATCTTATACACCTGCAGCGAAAAGGGCTTGTTCCGGTGGAAATAATGAAAAAATGGGAACTGCAAAGGCTGCACCTGGTAAGATGGAAGATGACCTAAAATATTAACCATACTATACATAGTGTTTCATTTTCTTTCTGTAATTATGAAGTGCAACTCAAACTAAAGCTGATATGATTTGCTTGCAGGACAATCTATGAATGTGTCAAAAAAACCTTGCTTAAGCGCATCATGCAGCATCACCAATAGTCTTACACCGCCCCGAAAGACATCTCCATTATGTTCTCCCACTACCACACATGAGTCTCGGGTTTACAGTTCTCCCTTATTCGGTAAATCTCCATTGTATTCGAGGAGCAAAATTGATTCCTCACTTGTCAATTCAGCCTCCCGTGGTTTTACGATGGGAACTCCTTCGAAATCCACAAAGAAAAACAAAGGTGAACTCGAAACTTCTTGGCAGCCTTCTACTCTATTGTGCACGCCAAAGTCTTCCCCTTATACATCACCTGCTAGTTCCTTTGATGGCTGGTCCTCAGCATCATCATCAGCATCTGCGAATCAAAGATGGAAGAAGTCTGAGGTCGGCATGAATACTTTCATCAGCGGACAGGCTTCTTTTGAGAGTGATATCTCTCAGGAATCAATTCTGGAGAGCCATTCACAGGATCAACCCAGCATTGGACATGGAAATCAAGCAGAAATGCTCTTGAATCCACGCGATGGAAATATGTCAACAGGAAGTACCCCTATTCCTAGCAGTGTTTCTAAACATATCAAGCCCTCATGTCTCCGAGCACCATCACCAAAGATTGGCTTTTTTGACGAGGTTAGTTCACTTCATATGGATTCTTCATTATTCTTGTACTAAACAAATGATTTCATGTCTCAAATTCGCTATATGCTGTGGAGCAAAAACTCATTAAGTTGTACAACATCTCTTCAATCGACAGGAGAGTTCACTGGTGAGATCAAGTGGAAGTATGCAGTTTCATTCCGGTATACAAAACAGCATAGCGTCTAGAAGTCGAGCAGGTAACGGAAACACTAACAGAAATGGATCTGAAAATCAAAATGGCAACCTTCAATCTCCTAGATCATCAGACAGGACGAGGAACGGGAAGCTTGCATTGCGGAAAACTGGCTCTCCCTGGCCTACTTTCAGCATCAGTCCTCGGAGTCCAGCGCACATTGAAGTTCAAAATGCTGCAGAAGTTGAGAGTGATGCCGCAGAAAGCAAGAATATGGGGAAGGCCCTCAAGAGGGTGGGCAACCAAGCAACCAAAGAGAATGAGGAGCCCAACATGCACTGTCCTGCGGGAAATAACAAGGAAAATAATGCATATTACTTGAAAGAACAAATGGATTGTTTGGCTAATAATGTTGCTGCCATTGATCTTGGATCGTAATGTTGTGTAGTGAAATGAGAGGAAGGCAGACAAGAGTGCTTGTCATGCCTAATAATTGGGGATCTATAAAATTTGGAGAATGACAATTCTGTTATGACTTGGGTAAAAAAATATCATATCAATTTTGTTTTCGTACAATTTATTCAATTTGATACTTAAAAATAAAAAGTTGTGCTTAAAAAACAGTATGTGAAAATCACCCCGTCACCAAAAATTAGGTATTACAAATTTTTGATGAGATGAGAAAGTTATGCTACTGAAAAGTTAGTCATAAGAGAATTATAACCCCATAATTATAGTACGACACCGTTTCGACCACCTAAAGAAGCCAGTACAGAGCTAACCCTATATAAAATCTCTCCTCTCTGATTTGCAAAAAAGCGGAGTTTAGGGTTTTTCAGCAGCCGGCATTTTCCCCTCCGCCTCACACCTCGCGGTACCTTCGTTGTAGTCCAGAGCCCTCTTCTCTCAGCCGCCATGGGGTACCTAATTCTCTTTCCCCTCTCTCTCTCTCGCTCTAAAATCTCGTTGTTTTGCTTTGATAAAGTGTACTGGCTCGGATCTGGTGTATTGGTTTTTCCCAAGCTTTCTGTGCAGCCAAACTGACAATTTTCGTGATAAAAATCATAACTTTAAAGCATTTCGATTAGGGTTCATGTTTTCGCAATGTATTTATGTGTGGTTAATTTTCTGTTTTCAAATTTTTCTGTGTTGGTTTGCCTTGAAAGCGTTTGAAGCAAAAGAGAATTAGTGAATGGTTTTTTTTTAATTATGTTCGGGTCGAATGGGGTAAATCAAGGTTGACAAACCTTAGTTTGTTTTTTGATTGGGGACAATGAGATTAGGACATGATTTTTCTAAGGAAACGTGATGTAATTAGAACAAATGTGATTGAAGTGACATTGTACTGTTAAGGTTCATCTGTAATGTGAACAAGCTGTGTTAAGTTTACGGGCGATATGTAGGATTCGTAGTATGAATGATTGGGAATGAGTAGCGTATGCTCAAGGAGTGAATTGAATCATACGTGGGTATTGATGTTAAATTGTACCATGGGGCGTCTAATGGTTTGTTGGTAATCATACTCGAACTCTTTCGTTGAATGCAATGAAGCGTGAGCGGTTGCCTTTAATTTTTTTTTTTTTGCTTGACTAATGCTTGCATGATTGTTTTGAAATTAACGGTGGTGGATTTATGCTTCTGTATCCTTGAGATGGGATTGCATTTTCTGGCCCTTGTAAACTGGTTTTAAGATTGGATTGCATTTTCTGGCTCTTGAATACTGGTTTTAAGTGAGATTATTTTGAAATTAAGAGATTGTGTGTGTTTTGCAGGAAAACACGTGGAATGGGAGCTGCTCGTAAGCTCAAGACCCACCGCAGGAATCAGAGGTGGGCTGACAAGTCGTACAAGAAGTCCCACCTTGGGAATGAATGGAAAAAGCCATTTTCTGGTTCATCTCATGCCAAAGGCATTGTCCTAGAAAAGATGTACGATCTCTATCTCTCTCCCTCTTTTCCCTGAACATTGTATTTTGTTTTTTATGCTGCGTTTAGGTTTAAATCGAGTTGTCACACATCGTGGATTGTTAATGCAGTGGTATTGAGGCTAAGCAGCCTAACTCTGCTATTAGAAAATGTGCTCGTGTTCAGCTGATCAAAAATGGAAAGAAGATTGCTGCTTTTGTACCCAACGATGGTTGCTTAAACTACATCGAGGAAAATGTAAGTTCCATCATCCTCCAGTATGTTAGATTTTGTTTCAAATCCCATTTCAATGATTGTGGTCTTGATCTGCAAAGAGTTTTAATTCTTGTATAACGGTCCTGGAATGCTTGTTATCATCTCTGTTTTCTTAACTTAGTGATATGTACGTGATCGGGTTTGCGCAGGATGAGGTGTTGATTGCTGGATTCGGACGGAAGGGGCACGCTGTGGGAGATATTCCCGGAGTCAGGTTCAAGGTTGTGAAGGTGTCTGGTGTCTCTTTGTTGGCCCTCTTCAAGGAGAAGAAGGAAAAGCCAAGGTCTTAAGCTTATCGAGGGAGCTCGTCTATGCCTCAAGTCTCTGTCGTGGTAGCGTTGTTTCCCATTTAGATGATAGTTGTAACAACTTTTCAGTTACTTTTGGTGAGAATCAGTTTCTGTTATTCAAATCTGGATGTGTCCAACTGAAACAAAATTTTGGAAATGTAGGACTATCAAAAGTTGATTTGGTTTTAATTTAGTAAAAATTTATGAAAAGAGCTTGAAAATTTTGAGTTTTAACGATAAGGACAAAATAAAGGGTAAAGTAAATAGTATCATGATTGATTTTTTTGTGTAAAAATATGGTTTTTCGTTAAAGTGAACAGCACTGGGAGCTTTTCGTTAAAGTTCCCTTTAATGGTTTGTGATCACAATGTCTGCATGATAGGATGATTTGATCACAGAATATCAAAATTAGCATAGCAGCATATCGGTTTAAACCACGTTTAGCAACCGAAAACCGAAAAGAAACGTCAATTTCCAACATCTACTCCAATTAAGCTCTATATTGGCCAGTGATGGATTCCCTAGACATTGATTTCTTTTCAAGTTTGGAACCTTCGCATGGCTGTGATCGTGAAGAACTATATTCAACTTGATATTAGTTGCAACGTTGGTTCCACGAAACCAAACAAGAGGTCTGATCCAATACCAAAATCGACATATCTCAATGTCTGAGAACCCGTTCGGTATCATATAAATATTTCTCTCACATTGTGTGTATTTTTCGAATTAGTGTATCTAACTACTAAAACTTTTGGCTTATTCTTATATTGGATTTTTATCACAAATGGTTCTCTATACATCAGGAATGTTTTCACCAAAACAATACGAATCTGAAAACCCTTGTATGAAGTTGAAGTAGATTCATATAGAATTTATATAGGAATCATCATACATGAATATCCTAAAAATTCTTCGTTTACTCTTGCCTACCTCAGTAAATGACATGTTTGCCCTTTTTACTTTTTCAGTCGTGGATTTGTTCTTTATGTCCTTACATCCCACATCGGAGAGGTAATAATTTTACTTGGCTTTATAAACCTTTGCAGAAAGGCTGCCAGTGATGCCACCGGACGAAGCGATCGGGCCACAATTCCGAGAATGGAACGAGGCCCAGGAAAGTCCCCGGGCCCATGATCTGCAGAGATGCAGCCCTGGAAACAGGTAGCCTCCGAGTGCTTGGAGTCTTATCGACTTTGTTCGATGGGCTGAGACACGCGTGGAGCTTTATAGGCTTCATGCCCGGATATCCTTGGCCGATGGTATAGTTATTCGCTTGGTCATTTGCTGGACCTAACCGAACGGGGCTTACGTTCTAGTGGCATCAATTTTTTTTTCTTGGCACTCGTCGATGGGGCATATGACTTGTCTTATGATGGACTTAAAAATCTCATTGACGAGTGTATTATACATCTATGAATTTATTTTTCGAACCCGTCTATTGATGGGTACGATCATCCTGTGATCTGTGATTAAATCGAGGATAACCATAGTCCGACATTTTTGCTTGTGTTCAAAACATCTTATGATATTTTGAATGATGCATTTTAATATTCATACGAATTAGATCTACTTTTTTTCTTTTATTGGAACCTTATTTCATCGAGTTGTCAGGACCCCTAATGCTTGAAACAAAATGAACAACTTCACAAGTTAGATGAGAATTGTGTATATCATTTATGAATTACTGTATAATTTGCACTCGGTTAGGAACCATGGATAGATTACCGCAATGTTATTTAAGTTTTCAAAGGGTTTATTCGCTAATTTTTCTTTTGGGTTATTTTGGATTTGAATATTACTTTGGATTTGGACTTTGCATTTGATGTTTTGGAGATGTTAATTTGGATTTGGATAATAATATTAATATGTGCTGTTAGGCACAATCTGTGCTTTTTATACTCCCCTAATATGTGCTGCAGTGCTGATGTGCATTGCAGTGCAGTGGCTGCAGCCTTATTTTTTCCTCCTCTGTCCTTTTTCTCCTTCTCATGCAATCCCTCTTTGGATCTTTTTGCCCAATTTAAGTTTGAAGATAAAAAAAAATTCAATCTCATACTAAACAAGTTTTTGAATCTTAAAGAAAATTATTTTCAAATGATGTTCTTAAGAAATGTTTTGAAAAATAATACAATTTTTTAATAAAATACCAAACAAGCTCTAAATTTTATGACCTACAAATCTATACCAAGCATTGAAGTTGGTCTAAGAGACTGAAACCAAAATATGATATTAGAGGGGGAGATGACCACTAGAATGTTACAACTTCCAATATAATAATCCGTTTTGAGAAAAGGCCATGTTTTTTTTCTTCTGAAATGTCTAAAATGATAAAGGGAGTCGCAACATTCATCACCAATTCAATGAGTTTTGTAACAACTTTTTCGTTATGATATTGTACTTTACATTGTAAATAGTATAGGTTGGTACCTTTGTAATCCCGTATAAATATTGTTTTACCTAGGAAAACATGGTATCAGAGTTCTTCACCTTAGGTTCGATTTTCGTCTTCTTCGTGCTTTTAGTCATGACATCCATCCCTTCCTCTTCCTCTTCATGGAGAAAGTGATGGATGCCATGACAAAAAGCATGAAGAACACCACGACTAGGCTAAAGAAGTCTGACAATATTTATAAAGGGATTACAAAGATAACGGTTCTATACTAATTAGGAAGTAACAAGTAATTATCATAACGGAAAGCTGTTACAAATTTCATTGATTAGGTTTAAATCAAGTGTAAACATTTTTATTTTTTTTAAAAGATGTGTTACTTTTAACCTTATATACAAGGGAAAAAAAAACCAAACATTTCCAGACACTTCCTCCAACCAGCATTGCAATCTTTGTTTGGCTGAAACATATCATGCATGTTGAGATTTAAGTTCAACAAAGTGTGTATGTATTCATGAAAAAGAATTACAAGGGAGAGGTCTCATAAAAAGGAGACGAAGCAAGGAAGGAAAAACCTACCCAATAAACAAATGCAAACAACTACAAAGTAGTAGCTAGAGAGAAAAATACTAGCCCTAGATACAACTCACAAGAAATCTCCTAGAAGACATAAACCCTAAAATTAAGGAATAAAAGGCTAGCCCTAGATACAACTCACAATAAATCTCCTAGAAGACATAAACACTAAAATTAAGGAATAACACTTTAACACAAAGTGATGGCCACCCATCAATTTCAATACTCCCCCTCAAGCTGGATCAAGGGGGTTGATTGATCCTAGCTTGCTTAGCAATCTTTGGAAATGAGTAGAGTCGAGAGCTTTTGTAAACAAGTCAGCAAGTTGATCATAACTTCGAGTGTACACGGTGTTGATGACTTTGGATTGGACTTGTGCTCGGATGTAATGGCAATCAACTTCAATGTGCTTTGTTCTTTCGTTGAATACTGGATTTGAAGCTATATGCATGGCAGCTTGGTTGTCATAAAACAAGGACATAGGTTCTTTGTTAACGCAGCCAAGATTCGTTAGGAGACTTTTTAACCAAATTAATTCACAAGTCGTGGCTGCCATGGCTCTATATTCAGCCTCAACACTTGATCTTGCAACCACGGTTTGTTTTTTACTCTTCCATGTCACAAGATTGCCACCAACAAAAGTACAAAAACCAGTGGTAGACTTTCGATCGAGGGCATTACCCACCCAGTCAGCATCAGTGTATGCCATGATATGATTTGAACCATGTTTGCATGAGTAAACCTCTGCCAATGGATCCCTTCAAGTATTTGAGTATCCTTTTGACACTCACCCAGTGAATCATCGAGGGAAAGTGCATAAATTGACTGACAAAACTTACAGAATAAGCAATATCAGGTCTGGTGATAGTGAGGTAGATTAGTTTTCCTACCACGCGTTGATAAACCTTAGGGTTTGGTAGTGGTTCACTGGGTGCATCTACTTGAAGTCTACTCACCAGAGGAGTAGAAGCGGGCTTGCAATTCAACATGCCAACTTCATTCAATAGATCAAGAACATACCTCATTTGATTTAAGAACAAACCTTTGGGGGAAGTAGCCATTTCAATGCCAAGAAAGTACTTTAAGATTCCCAAATCCTTAATGGAAAATTGTTGATGAAGAGAGGATTTGAGGGCATTGATTTCTTCTATGTTATCACCTGTTATAATAAGATCATCAACATATATAAGAACAACTAGTTTGCCACTTATACCAGTGCGAACAAATAATGAGGAATCGACATGGCTCCTTGTGAATCCTACAGCTTCAAGGACTGAACTTAACTTCGAGTACCAGGTTCAGGGAGATTGCTTTAGTCCATATGCCTTATGGAGCTTGTAAACTTTGTTAGTTTCATGCTCTTGTGGATGTCCGGGAGGAAGCTTCATGTACACTTCATTTTCGAGGTCACCATGAAGAAATGCATTCTTCACATCCATTTGAAATAGGGACCAATCAAGATTGACTGCCACAGATAACAACACTCATACAATACTCATTTTGGCTACGGGAGCAAATGTCTCATTGTAGTCAATGCCATAAGTTTGAGTAAAGCCACGGGCTACTAAACGAGCCTTATATCTTTCAATATTGCCATTTGAATGAAACTTGGTCTTGTATATCCACCAACTCCCTACTGCCCCTTTTCCTTTTGGAAGATCAACCACACTCCATGTTTGGTTGTTGTTCAGTGCTTGAAGCTCTTCTTTCATAGCTTTCTGCCATACTGGAATGTGAGCAGCTTCATTAAAATTTATTGGTTCCCATTAGTGGACAACTGATGTAGAAAGGCTGCATGGGATGGTGACAGTTTTTAATAGGTTAAGGCTTTGGAGCTGGGATGTCTTGCCATGTACGTAACATACTTTTGCATCCTTAGAGGAGGATGCCTGCCACAAGTAGGGTTTTTTCATGGTGCTAAAACAGGTTGAAGAGTAGTGCCTGATCTTCCTTGATCAGGAGATGTTTCCTCATCATCATGTTGTTCTGAGTGGTGGTCGAGATAAACATTGAATTCATGTAGATTTGCTGGAGTGGGCAAAGGAAAAATTTCCAGTAGGTTCTCCCCCTGAGGTTCTTCACTGTTATTTTTGTGAAAGAAATGAGCATTCTCATCAAATCGAACATCCCTTGAGACGCCAATCTTTCCATTAAGAGGATTGTAATATTTGTATCCTTTTTTAGTGCTCGAGTATCTTATGAAGGCACTATTGACAGCTCTGGGGTCAAGCTTGTCTCGATGTGCAACTTGAATATGGACATAACATGTGCATCCAAAAGTTCTCAGGTGTGAGATGTCAATAGTTCTTCCCTTCATTACTTCAATAGGTGATTTTGAATTCAATACACGGGTATGTAACCTGTTGATGATGTAGGCTGCAGTGAGGAGAGCCTGAGACCAAAACCTTCTAGGAACATGCATTTGAAGCATAAGAGATTTGGATTTCTCTAATAAGTCACGGTTTTTTCTCTCGGCTACACCATTCTGTTGTGGTGTACCAACACAACTAGTTTGATGTAAAATCCCATGATTGCTCAAATAATTAGACATATTGTTGGATGTATACTTAGTGCCATTATCCGACTGTAAAATGTTTAACTTAGAGGAGCATTGGTTTAAGATTAATTGATGAAAGTCTTTGAAAGCATCAAAGAATTCACTTTTGAATTTCAAGAGGTAAATCCAAGTGCAACGAGAATAGTCATCAATAAAGGTGGCATAATATTTATATCCATCAAATGATTCTACACGAGAAAGACCCCAAATATCTGAATGAACAACCTCAAACAGTTTACTGGTTCTAGACTTGGAAGAAACAAAAGGAAGCCTAGTAGCTTTTGACATTTGACAGACTTCACATTCATGTGTGGCTTTACGAAATTTTGGAAATAGTTTGTTCATCACAGGTTCTGAGGGATGGGCTAATCGAAGGTGCCAAAGTTGCTACTCTTGAGGAAGACTTATGTTGGCAAAAGGATGCTTAACAGGCTTAAGCTTCTTTGAAAGATAGTAGAGCCCATTCAATAGAAACCCTTCACCAATATTCTTCTGGGTGACTCGATCCTGAAATACAACATTGTGAGGGGAGAATATGGCAAGGCAATTTAGTGTGTTTGTGAGTTTTCCTATGGACAAAAGCTGGAAAGGAAATGAATGCACATACAAGGCTGTTGACTCAATCTCATCACTTAACAGTTTAAGTTTACCTTTTCCCATAATAGGTTCTCCTTTCCCATTTGCTACAGACACAAGTGAAGACTCAGGCATATTTTGAAACTTATCTAAGCAAGATGACTTATTTGTTATATGATCTGTGGCACCTGAGTCTATGATCCAACAATCATGCGTAATTTCATTGAGAGCAGTGGAGAGGGCAGAGATAATACTTGAAACATTGTCTTGGGTTGTGGTCTCATTCAAGAAGCCTGCAAATTTTCCAAGCATGGCAGTAGGATTCTTAGAGATCACTTCTTTTTCCTCAGTGGTGCCTCATCTTCTTTGAAGAAAGCTTGCAAATTCATTTATCAAATCTATAGGATTTGCAGTGAAGTTTGGTAAACCACCAGTCAATGAGCTAGTTGAATGGAGAGCCTTTGGAAAAATTCGCTTGCCTTTTTTTATCATTCTTCCTTCCTGATCAAACTTTGGCTTTAACTCCAGATGTAGGATCCAACATTTTTCCCTTATATGCCCTTTCATGTTGCAGTAGGTACATTTCCAATCTGCTTTCTTTCCAGTAAATTTTTTTTTCACCAGTGTGTTTATGATTGCTGGTGAAAACCTTTGCCTCAAAGTTAGCCTTGGGTTCAATGTGCATGACTTTTCTTCGAGTTTCCTCCTGTTGGACAACTTGACAAACACTATTAAACGAGGGCATATATGCAGTCATCAGCAAGTGACTTCGAAGATCTTCATATTCTGCTCCAAGACTTGCTAGAAGTTGAAACACTTTGTCTTCATCGGCTCTTTTAAGGAGTGCAGCGAAATCTGTTGTATGTGGACGATACATGTCAAGTTCGTTCCACATGGACTTCATGCTCCCAAGGTGTTGCACGAAGGATTGATCACCTTGCCTTAGCCCAGTGAGATCCTTCTTGAGTTGAAATATACGAGCGGCATTGTTTTGGCTACCATACATCTTTTTGATAGATTCCCACAAAACATGAGAGGATTCTGAGTAACTGAAGAGTTCAGACAGCTTAGGTTCCATAGAGTTAAGTATCCAGGACATAACAAGCTGATCATTTGCATGCCATGCATCATACGATGTAGAGGATGGTTCAGGTGATTTAATGCTTCCATTGGCATAGCCTAGCTTCGATCTTTCACCTAGGGCAAGAGAGAGATGGCGCAAGACCATGGTAGGTAATTAAACTCGTTTAATAACACTGAGCACATGCGTAGATTTGGATTGATTTCACCATGAATCACACTGGAAGATAAAGTGTTTAACGAGCTTGCTGCCTCTCGGCTTAAAGTATGGTCTTTTGCCATGATAGTGAACGAAGAGCAGAAGACACCAAGAAAGAAATAAATTTTTTTGAATGGAATGGATTGAACAACAGAGGCAAGACCCTAGGGTTCCTGCTCTGATACCATGTTGAGATTTAAGTTCAACAAAGTGTGTATGTATTCATGAAAAAGAATTACAAGGGAGAGGTTTCATAAAAAGGAGACGAAGCAAGGAAGGAAAAACCTACCTAATAAACAAATGCAAACAGCTACAAAGTAGTAGCTAGAGAGAAAAAGGCTACCCCTAGATACAACTCACAAGAAATCTCCTAGAAGACATAAACCCTAAAATTAAGGAATAAAAGGCTAGCCCTAGATACAACTCACAAGAAATCTCCTAGAAGACATAAACCCTAAAATTAAGGAATAACACTTTAACACAAAGTGATGGCCACCCATCAGTTTCAATAATGCAAACATATGATTTTCACATTGAGCTATAAAAACATGACTTGCATAATCTTTTCCTTCACGTTGTGTTCATATGTTTCGTGTTTTCGAGACCATAACATTTTTGTTTTGTTTTCGAACAATTTACTTGTGAGTTTGTAAGAGTTTCCGCTTCGATATTATTGTTAAGTTTACATATTTGTACATATCCACTTGAAACTAAAGAACTTGACATTTAAATATTTGACAGAAAAAGAAAAAAAAAACATAACAAAATACACGTTTACCATTATCCATTATTCTCCTTGATCGTCCAAAGCTTTTAATTATACGACAAGGACACATAATGCATATATGATTCCGGGTATATATCCCAATATTGTCAGCAACAAACATATCCAGAACTCCACCTGCATTTTCCCACTATATACGTATCAAAGGTAAATAAACTAAACGATCATAAATCAAATCTCAATTGCTAAACTGATCAAAATCATATCCACGGCATGCTAATAAAATAATTATTTCAATGGTTGAATTGATCAAAGTAATATCAACGACATACTAAAAAACTAATCATTTCAGCAATTGAGATTCGAGACAATTAACTTCTGAAAATGAAATGGCATTTGGGGAATATAGGGTGAAAGAATAACTCACTCCACAGCTAAAACGAAGGAAGACTCCAACAGGTGGGAGGATGATTGCCAATATCACTTCCGGAAACGTTTCTGAACCCATTTTTTTTTGTTGATTAAAAAATGAAAACCACAATTTGTGCTAAATTTGGGAGGATTTTATGCTCTACTTTGTGCTTTAGATTTACTTCAGTCAAAGTATAGATTTTATGGTTGGAGATCCATCTTCATCCATATCTGCAGCTGAGGATGCAGTTCCGAACACCGTGAATCATCAAATAACACCCACCCTTTACAAATTTCTCAACAACTGTGAAACTGAAAGCGTTTCGAGCTGCTCTCCATATACAATCTGCTTGGTGTACCTAGAAAAAAATTAGAGGAAATTAATTTGTGAAAGTAAATGTAATATAATTAAATATTTAAAATAAATTGTGAAAACACTTACTTTGTCGTAGTAATTAGCGCCGCTTTCATGTCTACTTGCGGTTGCTAACAATGCTTAATGTCATTTGTTCAAACTTGACTGAAGATATTTCTTCCATCTTGAAGAACAACTCTTGTGGTTTCGAATATTCACTGGAGTGGTGCCTTCATAGAACTCTAAGTATTTTTTGGACACACAAGTCCAAACACCGTCATTTGTTTGACAATTCCCCCCCACACTATCTTCTGACATCCATCTATAAGCCTTGCAAAGAGTTTCATCTTCTTTTCGGGTCCAAGCCCTACCTTTCATTGCAGACGAGGCCATTTGAAAATTATTAAAAAAATTAAAGGACAGATTTTTGAAAGATGAAAAAAATATGAGAATTGAAATGGTGTAGAAATGGTGAAAATTTTGGGAGGAATGGTGAATGAATAGTTTAAGTATTTATAGGAAAAAGAATTAGAATTTTTTAGAATTAAAAAAAAAAGGCCCAAAACAAAAAAAAATTGAATTCAACGGTAACTAGCGCCAACTAACCATTGAATTCAAATTTCTTTTTAAGCATTCCTGTCGGTTATAACCGACATGATTAATGTTTTTTCTGGCCAGCCCTTTGGCCTTTTCAGATTCTGTGGAGCCCTTTCAGATTCCACGAGCCCTTTAGCCTACCCCTCAATTGGAGACGATTTTTGGGCTATTTTCGACCCTTTCGCCCTCTGGACCCTTCGAAAAGCTGGTCAGATGGCTCATTTTAGCCATGTGGCCCTCCAAGATATTAATATTTTAATGAACAGTACATGACCATATTTGCCTCCGTCTTCAACCGAGGGTCATAGGCTTGTTTTAGCCATGTCACAAAAAATCGTCTCCAACTGAGGGCCATAGGGCCAAACATAATTTATTATTTAAATTTAAAAATTACAACAACTTAAATTTAAAAACAACTTATATTTAAAAACTACAATTTAAATTTAAAAACGACAAATTAAATTTAAAAACTACAAAAAAGAAAAAATTTTGAATCCAACAGCTAGCTGACTAGTCGTTGGATTCAAATTTTAGTTTTAGCATTTCTGTCGGTTATAACCGACATGATTGAAAGTTTTTCTGACCAGCCCTTTCAAATTCCGTGGGGCCCTCTCAAATTCCACAAGTCCTCTAGCCTAACCCTCGGTTGGAGATGGCCTAAAAGGATTACAAAGATAACAACTCTATACTAATTAGGAAGTAACAAATCATTATCGTAACGGAAAGCTGTTACAAATTTCATTGAATAGGTTTAAATCGAGTGTAAACGTTTTATTTTATTTTATAAAAAGAAGTGTTACTTTTAACCTTACAAACAAGAATAAAAAAAAACGAAAAAAAAAACAAGACGAAACTAAACATTTCCAGACACTTCCTCCAACCAGAATTGTAATCTCTGTTTGGTTGAAACATATCATGCAAACAAATGATTTTCACATCGAGCTATAAAAACATGACTTGCATAATCTTTTCCTTCACGTTGTGATCATACGTTTCGTGTCTTCGAGACTATTAACATTTTTGTTTTGCTTTCGAACAATTTACTTGTGAGTTTTTAACAGTTTCCGCTTCGATATTATTGTTAAGTTTACATATTTGTACATATCCACTTGAAACTAAAAAACTTGACATTTAAAAATTTGACAGAAAAAGCAAAAAAAAAAAAAAAAACATAACAAAAACTAAAAATGGTGACATTAACATGTAAAAGGAAAAGTTAAGATCTGGACTACAAAAGTTTGACCAAACTAAACACTTACACCAAAACACGCGTTTGCCATCATCCATTGTTCTCCTTGATCATCCAAAGCTTTTAATTACACCGACAAGGACACATAATGCATATATGATTCCGGGTATATATCCCAATATTGTCAGCAACAAACATATCCAAAACTCCACCCGCACTTTCCCACAATATACATTTAAAAGGTAAATAAACTAAACGATCAGAAATCAAATCCCAATTGCTAAACTGATCAAAATCATATCCACGGCATGCTAATAAAAGAATCATTTCAATTGCTGAACTGATCAAAATAATATCAACGACATACTAAAAAACTAATCATTTCAGCAATTGAGATTCAGGACGATAAATTTTTGAATATGAAATGGCATTTGGGGAATATAGGGTGAAAGAATAACTCACTCCACAGCCAAAACGAAGGAAGACTCCAACAGGTGGGAGGATGATTGCCAATATCACTTCCAGAAACGTTTCTGAATTTGGGAGGATTTTATGCTCCACTTTGTGCTCTAGATTTACTTCAGTCAAAGTATAGATTTATAAAAAAGAAACAAGGAGCCAAGATCAGTTAGCATAGGTGTCACAGCCTAGAAATCTTGGTGCTACGTGGGACATTTCTTGACCGACACGTGTCGAGTTTTGCATGTTTCTTCCTGTGGAAGCCTAGCCTGGGTAAACTTTGTGCGCACTATGTTGGGTGGATAAACATTTCTGCCTATAACGCTCGCTTGGGAGATTTGGGATAGAATTTACAGCACAAAATGATTTAATTATCACCATATTTTGCTAGAGTGCTACCCTAATTTCGTCTTTTAACCGTTGATTCGGAAGTTGCATCAACTATTAGGACATCATTTGAAAGTACTTTTAAAATAATCAAAAACGCTTTTAGAGAAAATGTCTTTGAATTCTAAAGGCACTTGATAAGCTTTTCGAGGATTCACATATAATTTTACTAAGGATTAGTCCAAAATATTTCCACTAAAAACACTTTCAGCCATTTAAAGGTATTTCCAAATGAACCCTAAAAATCACTCATGGGGCCCCACCATATCAAACCCTGGTGAAATCATTATAACTCCCAACATTTGGAATATTTCCATTTCCTTGGGTCAAAAGTACAGAGGATTGATTCAGATGCTGCAGCAGAACTTAATTTTGTTACAACAAATAACCTCTCAAACAAATGTTTGGTTCGATACGTTGGCAGCAAACAAATAACATTTTAATTATTTATCAATGGAACACCAAAATTCCTGAGGATATAGGATGGAGCATATGGACCCAACCAAAATATCAAGGTTGATAGACCTCAGGAAGTTGAAGACCCACACTTGCAGCCGATTTTCCGAGCACTCTCTTCATCTCATCTGATCTATCCACAGCAATGTTGTAAGAGAACAACAAGTCCTGCACAGCAAATTATACAAAATTAGAAACTTCGATGAAGAGAAAGCGACAACGTTATGATGCAGCTCTATAGTTTCTTAGATAAACAAAGTTACTGCAATAGAAAATAGTAAGTATTCGATGCTAGTAGGCATAGAGATGAAAAAAGCTGCACATTCATTACTCAGCCTGGATGAGATTCCTAGAATACTAATTTAGGGCTCGCTTAAAAGTGCTTTTAAAATGACTGAAAGCACTTTTAGAGAAAATGCTTTAGGGTTGCAAAAGCACTTCAAGTGCTTCCTGCAAGAAGCACAAGAATTCACTTGCATTTTTACTACGGATTGGTTCCAAATCATTTTCACCGAAAGCACTTTCAACTATTTTGAAAGCACTTCCAAACGAGCCCTTATTCGATCACTAAATGTAGAAGAAAAAAAAAGATTTAGTAAATTAGAAATTACACCCGACTCTAAGTTTTATAGGAAAACACTTCGAGAGCTCAATTCGAGAAAAACACTCCACATGAAGACTATTTAGATTAGTTTATGAAAATTTACATGAATGTTTTCCAGGGGGTTCTATTTGATAAATTTAATAGGATCGTCCAAGGGTCAGTCACGCCGCACACGCAATGATAGGGTCAGTTGTGTGTGGGCGCGATTAATGACTCTAACTGCAGACATTGAACTAGTAATGAGTCTAATGGCAAAACTAGAACTTGATACATCTAAAAACAAAACCATTTCAGTATCCGTTTATCCTACATACGCAACGCATATATTCAATAGAGCAATCATGAGAGCAACCTAGTATAATGAAACATCCAAAAGCCTTAAAATTGGCAAAAGGAATGAAAGGAAAGAACTTTGATTAGAGCCTTGAAGGACAGAAGTACCTTGTGATGGTGCACACTGTTAAGAAGTAAAGTGTAGTTCTCGGCAAGCTTAATCTTATGCTGAATAGAAGATGGGTCTGACAGTTTGCAGTTGTTCCTAAATTCTTCGGCTGCATACTTTATAAAATGCCTCTTACTCTCTTCTTTGGCAACATGTTTCTTCACGGCTTTGAGAAGGTGGCGGTACACCTTGGCAACTTGCAAAGCCTCGCTGCTCATTTTCAACCTTCGTCTCAAGCTTATACTATCTTTCTATATCTCCGCTCCCCCCTGCATCAGGAACCGGATGTTTTCTTTTCACGAAAAGGGTTGAACGTTTAATGCACACCAGAAGCAAATCTTTCAAATATCATGAAAAACACACGAAACTTCTTATTCACAAGGAAAATACACTAAGACAGTAAAAATTTAACAAGGCTAATGAAAAGAAAGTAAAATTCAACAAGAATATTGCTTGAAGATCTGCATAAGGAAACGAAGAAAAAACCCACAGAAGTAGCATAGTCATGAAGCTGTAATTTCATGAAATGGTTATATATAACAAGGTTTGGAGTGGATAAAGAAAAATGGGGCAAGAGGTATAAGACACTACTAACCGAATGGCTCCACAATTACAGAGCAGACTTGCAAAATCCTACCGCTCAACTGCTGACATAGCAGCAAAACAAAGTGCCACCACTGTCAAAGGGCTAAACGTAATCCCACCTAGGAGAAAGAACCGCCTCGAACCTGGAATTCCACAGTGGTGGTTTCCCGATTCAATCAGGCAATGCCATATGCAAAAGAAAACACATGACATTGCACGATTGACTTGAGATGCAGCCGCAGTGACATCCCAGGTGTGAGTAAGATTTTCTCTCCATCCTACGCGCCTACGACTAATGTAGGCTAATGGGCAATCCAAATTAAGCAAAAGGTGCAAAACCAAGTTGCTATTGCTATCTATCATAAACTTTACCAATTTAAAGAAAAATTGCTTTCAGGAATATTCACAAACAGATGGTCTGCAACACCATTATCACACCCATCTCCACATCTGAATAGAAGATTAAAAAACATATATAAAATAAACCTCATTCAGCAGGAAGAAACCAAAATGTGTGAAATAAAAAGCTCAGAAATGAAAACTCAGAAACCCACTAACCTTTTGGAGCAAAACCCAGCAACGATTTGAAGACTGGAGAGGACTCTGGTTGCGGGACAGGGTCAAAGCGAGCTACTTTGGCACTTCTGAGGGGTAGGACGAACGTATATTTTTTTCGGTTTGGTTTGGGATGGGGACGCGATTGGAAATAACTTTTAATTTGGTCTTTGAAAGTCTTTTTCCAAGAATATTTATATTATAATTTTAGTTTTTGTTGTAAACATTCCTAGTTTAAGTATGATTGTGTAAATCCTAGATAAGATTTTATTCTAGTTATCCTTTCCTATTACAACTTGTATTACTTGGAGGAGAAGGAATATCTTCTCTCCCTTTACTACTATAAATAAAGGCACAATGTAGGAGGGATAACAACACACACATTTCCCTACAATTCTACAAACACACATCTCTCTCCTCTCTCTCTCCCGCCGGCCCTAGTCCCTCTGTCAGATAAAATAGACCACAACACGTTATCAGCACGCTCCTACCGCTGCGCTTAGGAATCTGACGTTGGAGATTTTTTTTCTGCATCAAACCAGTTCATCCATATCATCACGCAATCAGGTTCTTTCCAAACAACGGCTTTTAACTCGATATTTTGCAAGCCCTGATAGCATGAACATTCACCATGATGCATGACCCAACTTTACGTTTTACGTATTTTAGATTCTACGTAAATTGTGTATGCTTCATAATCAAAATTGCTACAATTATGTGAATTTGATATTTGTCATGAATTGAATCCTACATATGTACATGCATTGAAACTATTATTTGCATATGCATCAACGTAAATATGTGATTCATTGAATTTTACATGCATATAATTATATTTGAATTGAAAATTTTTGCGATTGGGGAAATTAGGGTTCTAGTCGAACCCGTGCCTGTGCACCATGCAAGGCCGCAAGCCACCAGGCCCGCAGCCTGCGATGGCCCAACCCAAACCGAGAACCCACACCCGCAAGCACGGAACCACACGGTGCGTTTGAAGCACCTTGTCCCGACCTACGGCCTGAAGCCCAGGTCCTTGCCGTCGAGTCTTCCGACGCAACACGACCGGCAGTCATGCAAATTGGACACAACCCATCGTTTTCAATAACGATTCCGTGCAATTCCAGAAGAATTCCATGGGTTTTTTTCATTTGAATTCAGTTGAATTTTTTGGTTCTCTTTGCCCCGACGTCAAGATTTCATCTCCGTCGATGAGTACTTGGTTCTCCGACGACCCATGGTTTGCACAGACCATGGACTGTCCCCTGCACTGGCGCCGTCAATCAAAGACCGGCCTTCTTCCCCGATGGACACACCCAGCTACGGCTGGGATGTTTTGGTCCTGCAACCCGAGCCCTAGTGGGCTTCAGCCTCTCGGCCCGTGCGAAAAAAAGATTTTTTTTTTTGTTCTTGGGCCAGCCTAATGCGGCCCGCGTGAAAAAAAAAATGATGATTTAGGGCTGCACACAGCAGCCCATTCCCTTCTCACCCCGTGGGCCTGCAGCCTACACCCGGGGGTCCTCGGCCTATATTTTTAGGCCCCGAGATTTTATTATTTAATTTTTTTAAATAATATGGGTTTTTATATTTTCACCCACACTTTAATTTGGCCCCGAAGACCAAAAATAAATTAATTCACTTATCATTATACAATATTTCTGCATATATTCTTTGCATATTTGTTTGCATATATATTTGTGTTTGCCTGCAGGAATATATGAACCTGAAGTTCATAATTACTTTGAAACCCGAAGTTTCTTATACACATGCCTTGTTTGAAAACCCGAAGTTTTCACTTAAATATATCACCCATGAAAACCCGAAGTTTTTCATGCAAAATTAAACCAATACATGTCTATTATAACCTGTATGTTCTACTCCTATGTGAATGGATTGATTTTTCTCCATTACACTAACCACATCTTGTTCATCCATTTTGTGATAGGAACATGTCGAACTTGAACAAACTCGACTTCACCGCTTTGGAGGTTTCTGGAAGGAACTACCTCAAGTAGGTTCAAGATGTGAAGCTCCACCTCACTGCAAAGAACTTGCGTCCTGCTATTGAAGAAGCAACAGATAAACCTGTTGGCGAGGCTGAAAAAGCCACTGCTATGATCTTCATCCGAAGACATATCCATGACGCTCTACAAACTGAGTACCTTGCTGAGGAGGATCCACGTGCATTATGGGTCGCTTTGGCTGATCGTTTCGATCACCAAAAGGACATATTCTTGCCTGAAGCAAGACACGACTGGCAGCACTTGCGCTTCCAAGACTTTAAGTCTGTGAATGAATATAATTCTGAAGTTTGTCGAATCCGATCACTTCTCAAGTTTTGCAATGAAACTTTGACTGAAGAGGATCTCCTGGAGAAGACCTACTCGACCTTCTCTGCTTCTAATATTGTCCTGCAGCAACAATATAGAGCTCAGAAGTTCACTAAGTTCTCGGATTTGATCTCTGTTTTACTTCTTGCTGAAAAGCAGAACCAGCTGTTGATGAAGAATCATCAAGCTCGACCTACTGGGGCTACTGCTGTGCCTGAAGCACATTATAGCACTAATCAGCACCCAAAACGCCAAAAGAGGCGTGGTAAGGGCGGCCAGAAGCCATCCCACCAAGGTCAACAGAGCCAAGGCCCATCCAAGGGAGGAAACAAAGCCCAGAAGCGCCCAAACCTCGCTCCCAAGGCCCCGAACTTCAAGAATAAGGGCAAAGCACCTGCCACAATGAATGACGATATGTGCTATCGTTGTGGTTCCAAGGACCATTGGTCCCGTATTTGCCGTGCTCCCAAGAAGGTTGTGGATGCATATCATTCTCGTCGTACGAAGTTTGAATCAAACTTCCTGCAAGTGGACGAACCGGAGACTACAAAGATGGAGGTTTCTGATTTTCAGGAGGATACCAATCCTATGGAAGATTAGAATCTTAGACATAGACTTATTTTTCAGTTAAAATAAGACAATTGGGGCCGAATTCCACCTTGTGGCCGAACCCCACCTTGTTTTTTGGTTGATTTTGAACAATTTTCCTTTATGTTTTGGATTATTAGTTGGCGATTTATTTTGGATATTAAGTTTTTTCCTTGAATACATGAAATTATTTTGAATTGATACTTGTTTTTATAAACTTTTATGCATGTGACCGATTCAAATTAATTTTTCATTCTAGGTATGACTAGTGGGAAAGTTAGTTGTCTGGCAGATAGTGCAACCACGCATACTGTTTTGCGTGAACGCATCTATTTCACTAACTTCGTACCTAAGAATGCACCTCTGACAACCCTCTCAGGCCCATCCAACCTGATCGAAGGATACGGTAAGGCACGTATAATGTTGTCCAATGGTACAATCTTGACCATTGCTGAGGCACTCTATTCTCCACGTTCCGGAAGAACGTTACTAAGTTTCAAGGACATTAGAGATAACAATTACCACGCTGAAACCCACGTAGAAAATGGAGTTGAATTTCTGTGCGTAACTTCCTACGAATATGGCCAGAAGCGTATTCTAGAGAAGATGGAGCGTAACCCGAGTGGTCTGTATACTACGACCATACGCCCCATAGAATGCCACTATGTGGCCGGCCCTACCACAGGGACCGCGCACGAAATTACACTTTGGCATGATCGTTTGGGACATCCTGGACGAATAGCGATGCGCCGTATCCTCAAAACTTCACACGGGCATCCACTAACCCGAAGCTTAGGTTCGATCCATGAAATTGCATGTCAAACATGTTCTATGGGAAAGCTTATTACTAAGCCTTCTTATGACAAGATTCATTCGAATCCTCCCATTTTTCTACAACGGATTCAGGGGGACATTTGTGGACCGATTCAACCTCCCTGCGGACCATTTAGATATTTTATGGTTTTGGTTGACGCTTCTACACGTTGGTCACACGTGTGCTTGTTGTCCACAAGGAACGCTGCATTCTCCAAACTGTTGGCTCAGGTTATCAAGCTCAGGGCTCACTACCCTGATTATCCGATCAAATCTATTCGATTGGATAATGCTGGAGAATTCACATCTAAAACTTTTGATGACTATTGCATGTCGGTTGGGGTTGAAGTTGAACATCCTGTACCCCATGTTCACACCCAGAACGGCCTGGCAGAGGCTTTCATTAAGCGTTTACAAATGATTGCTCGATCGTTGGTCATACGTACCAAGCTCCCGATCGCTGCTTGGGGCCATGCAATATTGCACGCATCAAAGTTGGTCTGCCTTAGGCCTGTTGCGACACAACCATTTAGTGCCCTTCAGTTGGTCACCGGATGCGAACCCGACATATCGCATCTGCGCGTTTTTGGTTGTGCGGTCTATGTGCCGATCTCGCCGCCCTTACGTACAAAAATGGGGCCTCAGCGAAGGATGGGAATCTATGTCGGATATGATTCTCCTTCGATTATTCGTTACTTAGAACCTTTGACAGGCGATCTGTTTACCGCTCGTTTTGCGGATTGTCACTTCTATGAGACAGTCTTCCCGTCGTTAGGGGGAGATAAGAACGTCAACGTTCCTAATGAACGACGCGAATTATCGTGGACGACTCCCACTTTGTCTCATTTAGATCCTCGCACCGCTCAGTCTGAAGTTGAAGTGCAACGCGTATTAGATCTCCAGAGCATAGCTCAGAGCATGCCATATGCTTTCACCGATCTAGCGCGCGTGACAAGATCACATATTCCAGCTGCGAATACGCCTGCAAAGATAGATGTACCAAATGTACGACGGACTACCCTCCTGGAAGCCCGGGACGCCAATTCTGGTGATCCACGTACATTAGCGGCTAGCCAATCATCTGCCCCTACACAAAAGCGTGGCAGACCCCTTGGTTCAAAGGATTCACACCCCCGGAAGAGGAAAACCACGGCACAAGGTCCTGAAGAGCCTACCGTGAATCCGACTATCGCTTACTCATTTTACCCAACTCATGAGGAAATTCTAGATTATGGAAGCGTCCTTGAAGAGACGAATCCTCCTCCCGAGAATCGTGAGATTTCGGTCTATTATGCTAGCTTAGATGATGTGTGGCGTAGAAATGAGATGATTGTCGACGATGCATTAGCATTTGCAGTAGCTACTGAGATCATGTTGAGCGATGACATTGAACCGCGTTCCGTTGATGAATGTCGACGTAGAGCTGATTGGTCAAACTGGAAACAAGCAATCCAAGTCGAACTTGATTCACTTGCGAAACGTAAGGTGTTTGGACCTGTAGTTCCTACTCCTCCACATGTGAAGCCCGTTGGCTACAAGTGGGTTTTCGTTCGGAAGCGTAATGAGAAGAACGAAATTGTGCGTTACAAAGCTCGTCTTGTAGCACAAGGTTTCTCACAACGCCCCGGGATTGACTATGACGAAACTTACTCACCCGTTATGGATGTGATTACTTTTCGATACCTTATCAGTTTGGTAGTTTCTGAAAAACTGGATATGCAGCTGATGGACGTAGTAACCGCGTATCTCTATGGGGATCTTGATACGGAAATTTATATGAAAGTTCCCGAATGACTTACATTGACTGGTTCAAATATTTCCAAACCCCGGAACACGCTCTCAATTCGGCTGAGGCGTTCACTATACGGTTTGAAACAATCCGGAAGAATGTGGTATAACCGTTTAAGTGAGTATTTGACTAGTCAGGGATATGTGAATAACGAACTATGCCCTTGTGTGTTCATTAAGAAGTCACATTCCGGATTTGCGATTGTTGCAGTATATGTCGATGACATGAATCTCATCGGAACTCCTGAAGAGCTCGCGAGAACTGCTTCGCACCTGAAGTCGGAATTTGAGATGAAAGATCTAGGTAAGACTCGATACTGTCTCGGTCTCGAGATAGAGAATTGTTCGGATGGAATCCTAGTACATCAATCGAACTACACCCAGAAGGTGTTGCGCCGTTTTAATGAGGATAAAGCGAAGTCTTCGAGTACTCCTATGGTCGTTCGTACGCTAGATGCAAAGCGAGATCCCTTCCGTCCGAAGGAGGATGATGAAGAGATTTTGGAGCCTGAAGTTCCTTATCTAAGTGCGATAGGCGCTTTATTGTACTTAGCTCAATGCACTAGACCCGACATCTCCTTCGCTGTTAATCTTTTGGCAAGATACAGCAATGCACCAACACGCAGACATTGGACTGGCGTGAAAGACATCTTCCGTTACCTTAAGGGTACTACGGATTTGGGCTTATTCTATCCCTACGAATCCTCGAGTGATGCCGCACCCTATGCTCATCGGGTTGATTCTCGCCTTGTTGGTTATGCCGACGCTGGATACTTATCTGATCCGCACAAGGCGCGTTCTCAAACGGGTTATGTCTTTACCGTTGGAGGCACCGCAATATCTTGGAGGTCAACTAAACAGACCTTAGTTGCCACTTCGTCTAACCATGCTGAAATTCTCGCCTTACATGAAGCAACTCGGGAATGCTTTTGGTTGAGAGCAGTAGTGGGCCATATTCGAAGCTCCTGTGATCTTCATCCCGCCGTTAATGCCCCGACAATGATTTTTGAAGACAACGCAGCTTGCATCGAACAGCTCAAGAAGGGTTACATCAAAGGAGACAACACCAAGCATATTGCGCCGAAGTTCTTCTTTACACATCAACAACAAGAGCATCAGAAGATTGAAGTCACGCAAATCCGATCACAAGACAATCTGGCCGACCTCTTCACCAAATCACTACCGAAGGCGACGTTTCAGAAGCTTGTTCATGGAATTGGTATGCGTAAACTTTCTGAGTTGTAACTTTGCTATTTCTCTTTGGAATTATGTCAAACTCAGGGGGAGTATCTTCTGGATACTTGCTTGATCTTAATGTACTCTTTTTCCCTACGATTAGGAGCATTTTTCCCACTGGGTTTTTGCTACCTAACTAGGTTTTAACGAGGCACCCACCTTGGGCTGGTCATATCCCTGATGACGTCCTGTAGACGTTTCTTTTGACTTTGCATTTCTCACTCATTTTTCCTTAGACTAAGGATTTTGTCCTTACTTGGGTTTTTGCCATAGCCTTAGGGTTTTTTAGTGAGACTTACTACTTATGCAAGTTCGTACCTTATTGAGAATAAGCGTTGTTCCTTGGAATCAATGCCGACGAGTCAACTTCCTCAACTTCTGCATGATGCTGAATCTACCTTGAGTATTTACCCACTCAAGGGGGAGTGTTGTAAACATTCCTAGTTTAAGTATGATTGTGTAAATCCTAGATAAGATTTGATTCTAGTTATCCTTTCCTATTACAACTTGTATTACTTGGAGGAGAAGGAATATCTTCTCTCCCTTTACTACTATAAATAAAGGCACAATGTAGGAGGGATAACAACACACACATTCCCCTACAATTCTACAAACACACATCTCTCTCCTCTCTCTCTCTGCCGCCGGCCCTAGTCCCTCTGTCAGATAAAATAGACCACAACAGTTTTCTTATATATAAACAAAGTTTTCATTTTTTTTTAACAAATGATATATCTACATTAAGAGATGAGAGAGTGAGCCAAAAGCCTCACAATAGGACTTGAGACCTCTCACATATAGGTGAAGAAAAGAAATATCATTAGACTGTAGTAATAAGTATACAAAATTTTGAATTAACAATTTAATTTTTATTTTTTACTAGATTTTAATTTTAATTTAATCTGATAAAATAACAATTTACATAATACGAACTAACCTCTTTGAACTTACTTTTATAACTGTATGTTTCATTTTCTTTTATTTATAACTGAATGTTGTATTTTATTTTTAAGTCGTCGCATGAGAAAGAAAACAACTAACACAACACAACACATGACTCTTTAGTATCATAGTTACCTTCTCATTGTTTTATGTTTCCTACTACTGAAGTCATGGTAATGAATAGTTGCAATTGATTAGGTGGTTACGATTTATGAACTCCCTATACCATTAAAATGAGAGAGTGAATATATACTATGTGTATTCTGAATAATGTAAATATTGTTATGTTTGCTTTATATTATGATTGTGACATCCCACATCGTTCAGAGGAGTGATCCTTAAATGTATATTCACATCCCTACCTAGCACAAGGCCTTTTAGGAGCTCACTGGCTTCGGGTTCCGTAGGAACTTCGAAGTTAAGCGAGAAGGAGGCCATATCATTCTGAGGATGGGTGATCCACTGTGAAGTTGCTCGTGAGTTTCCAAAAAAACAAAACCGTGAGGGAATGGTAAGCTCAGAGCGGACAATATTGTGCTACGGTGGTGGAACGGGCCCGAGATGTGGTAGACTCGGGCCGGGATGTGACAATGACATTTAAGTTGTTTTGTGTTTTGTTACCAATACTTAATGTTTTTATCTACTTTATTTATTTATTTATATTTACATACTATTGTTTATGGACTTTGGCTAGGAACTTGCATCTAAAATCCCATGTTGATTGACGATTGTATGAATAACATATAAATCATTATTTTACGCAAAGTAAAAAGAAAAATGACAGATTTTTAGGATGTCCATAATAAACAAAACCTATAGTGGTTCTTTACCCCAACAAAGAAATTACGGTAATTACCCCACTATATGTTTTAAAAATGTGCAACATATATAGAAAAATAAGGTTTGACCATGTACGTTAATTATAAAACATGGTTATAATAATCGTTGTAACACAACGGTAGAGAAAAAAAATTCATAAAGAAATTATTGAAAACTAATAATAATAAAAAGGGGTGTGCTATCCACACACCTCAAATTACTTCTCACACACCCTTATTAATTTCTATCCGTTGATCTTCTTCAATTCATCCGATCCAACGGCCGAAAATTAGAAGGGTGTGTGAGAAGTAAAATAGGGTGTGTGGATATCACACTCCTAATAAAAATTGTTATGATGTACGCAAATATACAATCTACAAAATACCTCTCGCATGCGTGTGAGTAGGGATGGGCAAAATACCCACGGGTTTGGGTAACCGCAGTTACCCGCCTATTTAAAGTTGCCGGTTACGGTTATGGGTAACCGTTTAGACAAATAAACGGTTATGGGTATAACCGTTTAGTGAAATTTAAATGGGCGGTTATGGGTATTACCTGCGGTTATAACGGATATTCATTTACCCATTTAATTTAATATGTGTAAAATTAAAATAAAATAAAATAAAAACCCTCAGAGAACTCACAAAATTGAATTCCACCGAAATTGAATTGGAGGGGCCAATAGGGTTCATTCCACCGATTATAAATTTAGTAACTTGGTATTTGTAATTAATGTGTGCCTATTTTGTGAGATTAAACATTAACACTAGTAAGATTGCTGCATAAATCAAAGACGTGTGTAAAATACACACAATTATCCAGTTGATTTGGTCACCATGTATGCAAGTGCTATCAATAGAACATCTGCGACTTGCCATCTAGATAGTTGATATGATGATATATCACTTTGTGAATATGATATGGTAAAGAGTTTTGATGGAGCAGATGGGTATTTGTAGGGGGATATACTACCTTTAGGCTATAAAACTGTAGTTTTTGATCAATTGGGATATAAACTATAAGGTTTGACCTGGCATGAATAATGCGGGTGAGAGGATGATGGTCTTATGGCTGCTTTTTTCATTTTGGTTTTGTGTTAATGTAACCGATTCATGTCTGTAAAGTTATAAACTGATTCATGACATTGCCATACAAGCAGCAAACTGTTATATCAGTGGTGTTTTATATCAGTTGGTTTTGCATAATGCCATTTTGTTAGTAAAGGAACAGTTGATTGAATGGTGTTTTATATTAGTTGATTTTGCATAATGCCTTCTGTTCATGCTAATTGGTGTCGGTGTTCCTAAATGGGATACTAATTCAATTTATACATTTCTTTGTAGGTCGTTTTTTGTGACAACGAGTCGATGATACTTTGTGATTGAACGTGTTCGAAAATGTTTAGTTTCAGAATATTTTGGAGCTTTGAATCATTCAAGATAATGATTACTTTTTGTTTTTAGAAGCTTTACTTTGTAATCATATGAATTATAATTAAAGACTTGATTGGGTGTAGCAAAAAAATATCGTTCATAAACTATTATTTCAATTATTGGAATTGTATAAGAACTTAAATGATTAAAATAGGGGAATGCATGCTAAAATGTACCTATAACGGTGTTTAAGTGTCAGAAAACAAAAATTATGACAAATTTTTATTTTGTAATTTTCAAGTTGTTAAAAAAACAGGTAGACGGGTGAAAAAATAGGTAAATGGGTAAAAAAAAGATAAACGGGTTCAAAAACGGGTAAACGGATAAATGGTTATGGTTATGGTTATGGTTAAATGGGTAAATGGTTATGGTTAAATGGGTACACGATTATGAGTATGGATAACCGTTTATAAACGATTATGATTATGGGTATAACTATTTATGCAATTACCCAACGGGTAAACGGTTATGCGGGTATGAATATAAACGGTTATGGATAAATAATCGCAGTTACCCGCCTGCCATAACCATTGCTCATTCTTACGTGTGAGCGTGTGCAAAAAAACTAATTTTAATAATAATATATCTTTATATGTAAATTTTAATATAACGTTTAATGATTAGACTGGGACGCCATGTAACGATGAATTCAAACCATTATGCTGTTTCACGAGGTGTCTAAATTATTTTATAAGGGAGAGTTGGGGTGAGGTTTAACTGGTGGAGATGTAATTAAGCGTATCTACCAAACCCGAATGTGTTTGAGTTTTCTTTATTTGTGTGTTTGAGTTGGAGAGTACAACCTTTGTCCACTTTGAACTCGACGCTCCCAGAAACTGAGACCATCATCATGTCGCGGGAGAGACCCAAAAGAGGCGCACTGCCTCCCGCCCAAGAGGTACGCCACCTCAAATCCTGCTTTCCAATCTCTTGGTTTCTTGTGAGAACGAAGAAAAAGTCTGAATCTTTCCTCAAGTTTTCTGCAATCTTTGTGTTTCCTCAATTCGGAAACGTTTCGATTGGAGAATTCATAGGACGGGTTTTGTTTTCTGCACTGAAATTATGGAATTTCTCCGATTTGAGATTCTGATTCGTAATTTGCTCTACTTTTTGAAGAATTGTGATATATATGAATATGATCAGCTCTCTGTTTTGTGTTTGTTTGATTTGGAATGTGATATGCTCAGTGTTAATCGTATTTGCTGACTCTAGTCCATAAAGCTGCTTATTGCTTTTGGCTTTTGACTTTTGATCTAAAAACTTATAATTTCTTCCACAAAAGGTTTTTGCTTTAGATTTCCTACATTCCAAAGTAACAAATGCAGCCTGAATTTGGTTGTTGAGATTATGGTAATGCAATAAATCTCGTTTCGAATGCTTGCTTACTTTGATACTCGATGCTTAGTTTTGATGAAGAACAGTTTTCGGTTTCATTCTATCAGCCAGTTGGTTTCAGGAAGGATGGTTTCCAATTGCATTTTTGTTTTTCTACTTTAAATGCAGAATATTGAGAAATTAGAGAAAGTTGTAGAGGAAGGTAATTACTATGGAGCTCAACAAATGTACAAATCTATTAGTGCAAGGTACGAATCATATGCTCTTTATAATTTATGCTTAGATAGTTTCTGTTATTTAGTTTCGAGGCTCAAGAGTATGATGATTCAGGAAAATATTGGGAATTGTACTGACAGAAATTCTCCAATGTGGGATAAATCTTGCGGGATGCGAGTGCCTGCTTGATTGGCTGGGTTCACATCTTGCAAGATTTTTCCCGCATTGGAGAAAGCCTCATTTTATTTAACAGTGAGCATGGCTGTTGAGGAACCCAGGAACCCATTTTATTCCTTTGTCTTTCTTAAAGGCATGCACGTTGATCAAATATGGATGCTTTATTGCAGATATGTAGCTGCTCAGAGGTTTTCTGAGGCTGTGGATATCCTTCAGTCCGGCGCATGCAACCAACTGAAACATGGGCAGGTCATACTTTCATGGCTCTGCGTTTTGAGATACAAATTTGCATAATTTGGACATAGTCAAGATACAAACAAGCAGAAAATATATCATGACATTTCATAGTCAAATCTGTATTACTAACACTGTATATACGGAAAACAAATTCAGGTTACTTGTGGTGCTGAGTTGGCTGTTTTTTTTGTGGAAACACTTGTCAAAGGAAGATTCCCTTATGATGATGAAACACTAGGTCAGTTGTTATTATCATATGGTATAGAATTCAATTCTCGATTGGTTCACTGTTGGCTTGTTCTTACCTTCTGTAGTAATTTTGAACTTCTCGTGGTTGGTTCTTCTAGCGGGTTTTATTTGTATCAGAGTATCAGTGTTATGATAAATAGAATTTTTGGATATGATTCAGATGTTTTCCTAGCCATTTTCGGTGTTCTGGTGTTTCTAATATTATGATGCTTCTATATTTTCGTGATCATGACAAAAATTTATTTATTTTGTCAGGTCGTGTCAGGAAAATTTATAAAGCATTTCCTCGGATACCTGTGCCGCAGCAGTTAGGGGATTTAGATGACATGCAACAACTTTCTGAAACACTTGGGGAAGCAAAAACATGTGTTGAGGGCTGCTCATCGTTTCTAAAATCTGCTCTTAAGTGAGTTTTGTTCAAGATTTTCCTTTTCCCAATTTTGAGAGAGATTTCATGGTTATGGTTTGGTCTTTTATGTGGGAGTTAAGATATTTGATTCCTCTCTATCTGAATATTCAATGCTATTTGATATTCATGTGGTTTTTTCTTTTGTCTAATCCATGCATTTTATCTACAATTTACTCTAACTATGTGTTTGGTTGGTGGGAAAAAGGGGCTTGAGAATGGGAAATCGTTTACTTTCCCATGTTGGATAAGTGCAAGGAAGAGAAGAAATTTGGTAATAAATGATAAATGTTGGGAAAGAAGAGAATGTCGTTACTCATACCCTTTTAACAGAAGCTAACCGGCCCCCTCCCCGCTTTTTTCAACATTTACTAGCATTTTTTATAGGTGTTTAGGAGAAAATTGCAGTAATTAATTATTGAAAAACCAATTATAACCCACAATTTCACTTCATATTGAACTTCTTTTTTTCCCAACTTTATCCATATTAAGGAAAATATCAATTTTGATCTTTTATTTCCTGGTTACTTTCATAATTATACTAAACATGTGTGTACATGACGAGCATGCACACAATTTATATCAGATCCTATAGTGTCATCGAGCACTGAAAATGCATTTCTGTTTCTCTCTTTTCAGGTGGTCTAAGGAGTTTGGTGCACCCAAGGGTGGAGCTCCAGAAATACATGTCATGTTAGCGAACTACATATATTTTGAATCTCCTGAGGTGGTAAGTAGCATCTTGATTGTGTTCTTTGCTGTGCTTGCGGCTGTCCATAATCCTTTAGTATTTAGCTCTCGAGTGCATACATTTCAAAGACTGTCCCTACAGTCCACTTTTTGAAAATGCCTGCATATTAATTGCTAGTAAGGTCAGATGGAATATTGGACCAACTTGATTTTGGCCAACAGATCATTATTTATACAAACTTGTTTACGGTCATTTTGGTGATTGCGTCATCTTTCCAAGGTTTTATTCTGAAGCACTTTTTGCTATTGACAATGTTTTGGAAGACATGTTGGAATCGTTTTTTATTTTTTTTGGTCTGTTCAAACTATTCTTGCTATAAGTGCAGAGTGAACACCATTATCTTGTTTGATTGCTTTGCAGGACATGGTTAGAGTGTCGCATCATTTTGTTCGAGGAAACAACCCCAAAGAGTTTGCTTCGACTTTAGTAAATTTTATGGGCAAGGTGAGCTACAAAATTATAGTTAGTGTCTCCTCTTTTAGCACTAGAAACTCATCTTCGACCAAAAAAAAAAAAAAGAAATTAATTTTCACAAATGCAGAAAAAGGTATGTTACAGAATTATGGTTAGCTTTTTGATATAAAGTTTTTATGGGGTTCATACTTCTTGACCATGCAGTGTTATCCAGGGGAAGATGATTTGGCCATTGCACGAGCGATTTTAATGTAAGCCACTTCTCCACTATGTACTTGTATAGGCAATTCACTCTTCGGTTCCGGTTGATATCATTGATGATAGTTGAACAACCAATCTGGATTATGGAACCTGAATCCTGAATTCGCTTACAGAATTTTAATATAGCTTCAATTCTGAAGTTCACAACGAGTGCAATAAATCCATGGCCTAATTGATGTTTTCGTAAAAACTGAGAAACAATAACTTGGTTATGATGTAATGTGGGAACTTCCTTTCTAATTTTCGAGGGTAGTTTAAAATACATTGTGGATTTTATGAACATAGTGCAATTTAAAATTTTGATTTGGGCTTTTTAGCCAAAATGGTCCCTGAGATTTTCATTACACATAACTTTAGTCCTTGAGATTTAAAATCAATAGAAGTGGTCCTTGAGATTGTCCACCATCCATTATTTTGGTCCTTCCATTAAAAAACTTCGTTAAGTGGTCCCTGAGCTTTTTAACGGAAGGACCAAAATGATGGATGGTGGACAATTTCAAGGACCAAGGTTATGTGGGACCAAAGTTACGTGTTATGCAAATCTCAGGGACCAAAATTATGTGTTATGCAAATCTCAGGGACCAAAGTTATGTGTTATACCTTCAACTTAACGGAGTTTTATAACAGAATGACCAAAATAATGGATGATGGACAATCTCAGGGACCACTTCTATTGATTTTAAATCTCAGGGACCAAAGTTATGTGTTGTGCAAATCTCAGGGACCATTTTGACTAAAAAGTCTTTTGATTTGTTGGGTTCAAAGTGTGCACTCAAAATTGGGAGATCCTCGACGAATATACACATTCAACTACCGTTTTGTCATGTTTACGTACTTTTCATGAGCAGTAGGCTAATCGAGCTAATTCTGTTTTCCTATAGAGCTGATTTTGTGTCTTTCTGGTGTAGGTATTTGGCAGTTGGTAATCTGAGAGATGCCAATATTCTCGTGGATGAGATAAAGAAGCAAGTGGAGTCTAAGCAGCTCGACTTTCCCAAATCCAATTTGATCCAATTCATCAATTTTCTTTTGCAAACGTATGTTGCTTTCAATTCTTTCTTTTCATTCATGAACCGTAACAATCGTATATCCCATCTCTAGAGAAAGCTCCGTAACAATGTTATCAGTCTTAACGGAATTTGGAGTATGATAAGAGAAAATGATATGTACTGTTGCTTGTTCGATTTTTGGTGACTTGGGCAATCAAATATTGATTTAATAACCATACTGGAAATATGCAATTTATGTATGCCCCTGATCTTCATGCCTCCAAATATCGATAGCCAAAGTCCTGAGAGATCATAAAGATTTAATTAGATTATGAAATAAGGAGCCTCAATTATTGACGTGTATGGTACAAGGTTTACACATTGCTGAATGTTATTCTCAATGCAGGTTGCTGAGAGATGCTCTTCCGCTTTTTAATATGTTGAGAGAGAAATACAAATCAAGCTTGGACAGAGAACCAGCATTTCATGAGGTATGCAGTTTTTCTGCGCGACCACCATTTAGGTGTGCGGTGTGTTTTGTGCTGACATTAAATTTATGGTTTAGTTGCTTGATGAAATTGCGGAGAAGTTTTATGGAGTACGGCGCAGAAATCCGCTGCAAGGGATGGGAATGTTTGGCGAGATTTTCAAGGTAATTGTGCATTGCCCACAGTACCGTAGATTGCAATGGAGTTGAACTCTTGTGAATGATTAACTATAATTTGTTATGAAAACTTCGAAAACTAGAATGGCGAGTAATTCACATATAATAACGATATTACTGTGACAGAAACTGTTCCAAAGAAAAATTGTTAGATGAGTCTTGAAATAATCGAGCGGCATTCTTATTGCAATCTCAATCCTTGTTATGCAGATGATGGGGGGTGAATAGTGACGCAAAGGAACTTAGCGTTCTTGCTTCCTTCAGCGGAGCATCGATGCTAATTTCTTGTGCCGGTTGGAGTGTTGGAGTGTATTTATATTTTTGATTCTCTAGAAACAATTTTCATGAAGTGTTTCTTAATGTTGTAAGATTTATATTGTCCTTCACCAAGCAAGATACAGATTCTGAATATTCCAAATTGTAATTCTTCCGGATTCTGAAATTTGAGTACTGAAATCCGTTTATTTAAGATACGCATCTCTGAAACAAGTTCAGAAGTGGAAATCACAAACAGAAAAATTTATTTAAGATACGCATCTCTGAAACAAGTTCAGAAGTGGAAATCACAAACAGAAAAATTACAGTCACTCGTCGATCAAGAACTTCACTCCATTCTCCTTCAGAAAGTCATGTGTCGTGTGATCAACCACCTGCAACAAAAAATGGCCGTCTGATTGAGGTTCCATTTCCAGTTTTGCCCAAACCAACAGGAAAGTCTCGGCTGTCACCGAGATATCTCCCCATGTTCCTATAGCGCCCATCAGGTGACCCGGTCATGGGCGTGAGGAACATGAAGACATATCCCGGTGAGGAACATGAAGACATATCCCGGTTGCACGCAAGTTTCTCAACCAAACCCGCAAAAGCATAAATGAAAGAGTAGAGGAAAGGCCGAAGCTCACATTGGTATCGCTCAGCTCCAGATTGTAGAAGTCCATAGTCCCCGCCATGAACAAAGGCCCCGCATGCCACGTCCCGACATTAAGCTTCAGGAACTTGGGACCCGTAATCTTGAAAACCCGAACGTCTGCCACAGCCGGTGGCACGTAGAAATGGCCGGAGGCACAATGAGACTGCACCACATTGTTGCCTTCACGGTCCTTGCTTTCAACAATGGAAGCCTTGGCCACTCCAAGATACCAAACGTGGCCGCCGATTGAACCGAGGCACTGCGTCACGCTCGCATGGTGTGTGATCGTTGAGAACTTGAGCGGCCTACCTTGAAGATTCATTACGTAGAACCTGTAAACATGAACCAAAGTTGAAATGTGACACTAAAAAGTAATTTTGTTTTGCTTCTTGAAATTATACGTCGTGTTATTTTGCTAGAACGTAAATCAATGTCGTGTATTGAACAATATAATCAATCAGATATCTTGCAATTGCTCAAAATAACTACGACATTTCTGAATGTGAAGGTCACATTGTCAATTTTCCTTAAGTCTTTTGACTTTGCTAGGGACTGTTTTAGTTTTCCACTTTTCCTATGCTGCTGCTGGAGTTCTGCTTTTGTAGAGCGGACATGTTAGGATTGTGATTTACTTGATCACAATTATATAGCCGTTAAGGATTATTAGTGAACTTAAGTTGTTTTACTTAATTATTTAGTGACTGGCCAGCTGGCAATGGTTGTTTGTGAAAGGGAATATAAGAACCAATAGTCTGAGAGTCCTTGTAACGGTATTTTGATTAAAAAACAACATTACAAAAATATTCAGTTCTCTATCTATCGTCTCCTTCGTCCATACCCTTTGCCATTGTTACTAGCTACTTGCAGGTTGAGCTAAGGAGCTTGAGCATCGATCTTAACATTGGTATCATCTTCTTCATCTTGCGTCTCCCTCTTGTATGCCCCGCCACACCACCAATTCTCGAATGTCTACCATGGAAACGCGCATGTCCACCATGGAAGTTGCTCTGGAAGCTATCCCTCAGCTGATCCAATCCTCGACAGCAACCTCGGACGCCAAGTTCACCTCCCTGGAATCGAAATTTGCCCTTCTACTGGAACATCTTCGTTGCGACCTAGGGTCTCAGGGCAGTGTTGGTTCTTTTGCAGATTTCCATTGCCTTAACACTCCGCGTTACCAGTGCCGCGATTCTTTTGAAGGTGGTGGTTGTATTCATTGCCCTCAGTGGCAACATCGTCTGGATTTTCCCCGTTTCTCCAAAGACGATGATCCCTCATCTTGGATCTGTAAAGCTGAGCAGTACTTTGCTTACTATCACACCCCAGATCACTAGAAGGTGGTGACTGCCTCTTTCCACTTCGAGAATGAGCCGTTGTAATGGTTTCGATGGCATGATTGCATCCACTCCACTCCACTCCAACTTGGGGGGAATTCACTATTGCTTTATGCTAGAAGTTTAGCTCCACTAATTTTGAGGACTGCATTGAGTCATTGTTCAAACTCAGACAAACAAGTACTCTTCATGATTATATTGTTGAATTCCGGCGCCTTGCCAATTGTACTTCAGATGTAGGCCCTATATTGTTAAAGAGTTATTTTCTGGAGGTCTCAAAAAGGAATTGCGTTATGATGTTAAGTTACTCCACCCTAATTCAGTTCATGAAGCCATTTCATTTGCTGCTCAATTAGATGCTAAGATTAACAATTTGAAACCCTACCCTCCAAAACCCCATCCAATGGCAAAACCTACTCTAGCCTTACCTCCACCACCACTTGGTCGGCCTCGACCCCAAAACCCGCCATATAAGAAACTTACCCCCTGATGAGGTTCAAAGGAAAAAGAAGAGTGTTGGTTATGTGACGACAAGTGGGTTCGAGGGCATAAATGTTTACACAAACAACTTCTTATGCATGATGTCTGTGATGATTTGGAGCCAGAAGAGTGCAAATTGTTAAAGAATGTTGATCGTGCACTATTGGGAATGGAATTAAGTGCTTGTGATTTCTATGGAACTAGTGCACATCCTGCTATGAAAACCATGAAGATAGATGGTGTACTTGAGCAGCAACCTATCAAAATACTCATCGATTTGGGTAGCACTCATAATTTCATAGATTCAAGGTTGCTCAAGAGGTTAGGTTGGAACCAAGGGTGTTGTAAGCAATTATCTATGCAGCTTTGAGATTATAAATGCCATACTGACATGTTTGCCTTACGTTTTGGGGGGCTGTGATGTCGTGTTAGGTGTGCAGTGGCTCTCTTCTATAAGCCATGTGCTGTGGGATTTCCAACAGTAGTGTTGGGTGTGCAGTGGCTCTATTCTATAAGCCTTATGTTGTGGGATTTGCAACAGTATACTCTGGACTTCTCAGTAGGCAAAAACCACTCACCTAATCTAGCACCCTCACCATTTCCTAGTTACATGAAACTTCTTGCCACCAAATCGAGAAGCAATTCCATCATTCTAATATGGGAATCTTGTTTTATTCCTTAAAGGGGGAAAAATTGAGGCCTCAGATTTGTCTCCTCAGCAATTATGTGAACTGCAGGATTTGTTGAATGTGTTTGATAGTGTGTTTATGGTTCTTACTACACACCCCCAATTAGAGCACAGGATCGCAAAATTCCCTTGTTGCCATGAGTTAAACCTCTTAGTATTCGACCATATCATTATGGTCTAGTCCAAAAGAGTGAAATTGAGCAGGCTGTTCAAGAGCTACTGGATTGTGGCTTCATTAGGTCTAGCCATAGCCCATTTTCTTTCCCTGTTTTATTGGTGAAGAAGAAAGAGGGAACTTGGTGCCTTTGCATGCACTACAGAGAGTTGAATTGCATCACTATTAAGGATAAATATCATATACCACTTATTGATGAGCTTTTTAGAGCCATGTTCTTTTCAAAACTTAACTTAAGGTTCGAGTATCATCAGATACGTATGCACACTGATGACATAGAGAAGACAACATTTCAAATTCATGAAGGACACTACGAATTCTTAGTTATGCCCTTTAGCTTGACTAATGCTCCAGCAACCTTTCAGAGCTTGATGAATGCCATCTTCAAACCTTATCTAAGAAGATTTATTCTAGTTTTTTTATGACATTTTGGTTTGCGATAAGAATTGGGCAGACCATCTCTCACATTTGTCCACAACATTTGAAGTCTTGTAGTAGCACAAATTTTTGTTAAAAAACAAAAGTGTTCTTTCGGTCAGAGCCAAATCGAGTATTTGGGACACATTGTTTCCAGAGAATGAGTCACAGCTGATCCTGCAAAGATTCGAGCAATTCTAGATTGGCCTCTCCAGAAAATGTCAAGGCTTTCAGAGGGTTCTTGGGATTATCAAGTTATTATCGCAAGCTCATACTTGGTTATGGAAAAATATGTCAGCCACTATATAACTTGACTAAGAAAGATGGGTTTTAGTGGTCACCAAAGGCTGAATTGGCCTTCCAGCAACTCAAAATAGCTATGACTTCTCCTCAGTTATTAGCTTTACCATACTTTTCAACACCATTTGTAATAGAATGTGATGCATCAGGTTCTGAGATAGGTGCAATCCTGCAACAAAAGGGTAGGCCGATTTATCAAGTCTCTTGGTCCCAGAAACCAAGCTCTATTTACATATGAGAGAGAATTGATTGCTATAGTGCATGCCACTCAGAAATGGCAGAATTACTTGCAAAGGAACCATTTCATCATCAAAACGGATCACAACAATTTTAAATACTTCTTGAATCAAAGAACCTCCACTCCATTCTAACAGAAGTGGGTTTCCAAACTCTTAGGTTTTGACTACGAGATTAAGTATAAGCAAGGGGTAGACAATGTAGTTGCATATGCTTTGTCTCGAGTTCCTAGATCTACCATTTTATCTGAGCCACCACATGATATTCTTGTAGAGTGCACAACCATAACCTACCCTTACTATGGAATGGTTAGATGAATTAAGAAGGCATTCGGAACAGGATGCTTGGATCTTCCAGAAAATGAAGGAGGTAATGAACCCCTCTTAAGCCTCCCCCACCAATGCACAGTTATCCAACTTTACCATTGATAATGGTTTCTTAAAGCACAAGTCACGAATGGTGGTTAGTCCTACTTCTAGTTGGCGAAGGAAACTCTTTGAGGAGCATCGTAGTACACCTATAGTTGGTCATGATGAGGTATTAAAGACTTACCAAAGATTGAAAAGAAATTTCTATTTGCCAGGATGAAAAAAGACATCAAGCTATGGGTCTCGAAATGTAGAGCTTGCCAATAGAACAAATATGAAACCTTGGCATCCCCTAGATTATTGCACCCTCTTCCCATTCCTGACAAAGTGTGGCTTGATATCAGCTTGGATTTTATCACTGGACTCCCAAATTGCAAAGGTAAATATGTTATTATGGTAGTGGTGGATAGGCTATCTAAATTTGCTCATTTAATTGCACTAGGACACCCATATACTGCACAAATTGTTGCTCGGGCTTTTGTAGACAATGTATTCAAGTTGCATGGCATGCCTGCAACTATTGTGAGTGACAAGGATACCATTTTCCTGAGTGCTTTATGGAAAGAGTTTTTCAAGCTTTAAGGATCCAAATTGTGCATGATTCAAGTTACCACCCTCAGAGTGATGGACAAACTTAGGTTGTTAACAGGTGCCTTGAGACTTATTTACGATGTTTCACAAGTTGCTAGCCTAAGAAATGGCTTCATTAGCTCTTTTGGGCCAAGTGAAGTTATAACACTTCCTTTCACACCTTTACTCAATTCAGTCCCTTTGAGATTGTGTATGGCTACCCTTATCCCCATGTTGCTGCATATGAGAGAGGCACTGCAAAATTGGAAGTGGTGGAACAAGGGCTTTTGGAACGAGACAGATTGCTCTCCATGTTCAAGACTAATCTGTTGGTTGCTCAAAATCGCATGAAGGTTCAAGCTGACAAACATCGAAGGGAAACAAATATGTAGTTGGTGACCTCGTCTACTTGAAGCTACTCCCTTATCAACTCTAATCCCTTGTTATCCATACTCACCACAAACTTCACCCCCGGTGCTATGGACCATTTGAGATATTGGATAGGGTTGGCTTGGTAGCTTATAAGTTAAAGCTACATTTGGAGTCTAAAATTCACCCTGTCTTTCAGATAAGTTGCCTTAAGAAGCATTTAGGCCCACGTGTCACTCTCATTCCACTACTACCAGTGTTGCCAGATGAAGAAGTATGTGTCAAGGAACCTAAGACTGTGCTGAAAATGAGAGTCTATAAGAAAGGCAATGCAGCAAGAGTTCAACTACTGGTAAAATGGAAATTTAGCTCAAATGCATATTCAACTTGGGAAGACTTTGATGATTTCACTACAAGGTTCTCAGACTTCAAGTTCCAGTCCCAAACTTGAGGACAAGGTTTCTTTTCGAAGGGGGGAGTAATGTTAGGATTGTGATTTACTTGATCACAATTATATAGTCGTTAAGCATTATTAGTGAACTTAAGTTGTTTTACTTAGTTAATTAGTTTATTTAGTGAATGGCCAGCTGGCAATGGTTGTTTGTGAAAGGGAATATAAGCACCAATAGTCTGACAGTCCTTGTAACGGTATTTTGATTAGAAAACAATAAAACAAAAATATTCAGTTCTCTCTCTATCTTCTTCCTCCATACCCTCTGCCATTGTTACTAGCTACTTGCAGGTTGAGCTAAGGAGTTGGAGCATTGATCCTAACAGTACAGCATATCAATGAAACATGATTGGGGAAAATGAAGGTTTACAAATTGATTGGTTACTCTTTAGAATTGTAGATTGTTGGTCCCGATCCATTCTGAAATATTGAAAACATTTTGTGATTTCCAAAATTTCGGTTTGAGGTGGTAAGACCATCTCCAACTGAACAAGGGTCAGATGACTTGTTTTAACCCTCTGGTCCTCTAAGATATTAATATTTTAATGAACAGTACATGGTCATATTTGCCTCTATCTCCAATCGTGAGCCAAAGGGCCATAGGGCTCGTTTTAGCCCTGCCACAAAAAACCGTCTCCAACCGAAGGCCAAACATAATTTATTATTTAAATATAAAAACAACAACAGCTTAAATTTAAAAACTAAAACAACTTAAATTTAAACACTACAAACTTATATTTAAAAACTACAACCTAAATTTAAAACTACAAATTAAATTTAAAAACTACAACAACCTATGTTTTATATTGTTTAATGTTGTTTCATGTTACTTAATTTAATTTAATATTGTATAATGACTTAGGAAGTTATAGGAAAAAAAATAGAATTTAAAAAAAAAAATTTTTTTTTTGTAAAATAGAAGTTATAGGAAAAAAAATATGAAACAAATGTTGTGAAATAGAAGTTATAGAAAAAAAATAGAATTTAAAAAATGAAGTTATAGCAAAAAAAATTTGTAAAAAAAAAACATAAAAATTAAAACTGTAAAAAAAAAAATTCAAAAATAACAGCTAGCTGACGTCAGCTAGCAGTTGCATTTGAATTTTGGCCTAAAATTCCTATCAGTTATATTCGATAGGATTGATGAGTTTTCTAGCCCAGCCCGGGGCTGGCTTGCTGGCTCATTTGGGCCAGCCCTTTGGTCTTTTCAGATTTTATGGGACCCACAAGCCCTCAGACCTAGCTTTCGGTTGGAAATTATTTTTGAATGTTTTTTTGACATCTGGTCTTTTGGACCATTCGATTGAAGATGGTTTAAATTCTCATCCCAAAAATAGTTGATTCGGGATTCGGGATCCCTTCCCATACCGAACTAGCCATCGCAGATACTATCTTTAATTAAAAAAAAAATTATAAAAACCAGGCGCCCAAATTGCTTTGCTAATTGTATTTTTTTATTGGTTGTAAATGGATTACCTTGGAACTCCATGGCTGAGGTCCAACTGAGCATCGCTAGGACCAAACACGTCGCCGTCCGGCGAAGCCTCCACCACCTGGCCGTACTCTCCAAAGCTCTCCGGAGTGGCTTCGACGGCCTTCAGCTTCACCCACTTAGACTCGCCGGAGATTTCCATCTCTCTTTGTTATTTCTTTTCTCTAAATAAAAATCCAAATATAAATATTTTCTGTTCCCCACTCGTCCTTTTATACGGATAAGGATCGAAACGATGCCGTTTCATTGAGGTCTAAATGAAACGCACCGTTTCGGCCTTCCCCAAACTCTAAACACCGTAGACTTTATTCTTCGTCTTCTTCAACCTACTGCAACTCACACTCGCAAGTCACAGTTGCCTCCATGGCAGCTCCACCTCAAACCTTAACCCAACCCCAACTCCTCAAAACCCTAACCAACCTCTTGACCTCCACAAAAACCCTAAACCCAGAAACTCTAAAACCCCACATTCCGCATCTGACCCAACCCCTCCTCCTCTCCATCATCTCCTCCAAAACCCTAGCCTCCCAACCCACCACCCTCCTCTTCTTCTTCCGGTGGGCCCAGGCCCACACACCTTCCCTAACCCAATGCCCACAAACCCTCCTCGCCCTCCTCCCCTCCCTCTTCACCCACCACAAGTTCTCCGATGCCAAAGCCCTCCTCGTCCAATTCATCGCCGCCGATCGCCGGAACGATCTCCATCGCCTTATTCTGCACCCGGACCCCACCGTGCCGAAGCCCTCGAAGGCCCTTCTGGACACTTCCATTGGGGCATATGTGCAATCCGGGAAACCCCACCTTGCAGCCCAAGTGTTTGATAAAATGAAGCGGCTTCGGCTTCAGCCCAATTTACTCACCTGCAATACTCTGATTAATGGTCTGGTAAGGTACCGGTCCTCGCATTCGATTTCATTGTCTAGAGGTGTGTTTAAGCATGCTGTTGAGTTAGGGGTTAAAGTGAATACGAATACTTTTAACATTTTGATATATGGGTATTGCTTGGAACATAAGTTTAGGGATGCTGTAGAGTTGTTGAGTAGGATGAGTGAATTCAGATGCGTGCCCGATAATGTGAGCTATAATACGATATTGGACTGGCTGTGTAAGAAGGGGCAGTTGAATGAGGCCCGGGACTTGTTGTTGGACATGAAGAATCGAGGTTTGTTTCCGAATAGGAACACCTATAACATTTTGGTTTCTGGGTATTGTAAGATGGGGTGGTTGAAGGAGGCAATGCAGGTGATCGAATTGATGACACAGAACAGTTTGTTGCCGGATATTTGGACGTACAATGTCTTGATTAAGGGGTTGTGTAGGGAGGGTAGGATTGAGGAGGCTCTGAGGCTTCGGGTTGAGATGGAAAATTTGAAGTTGATGCCTGATGTTGTCACGTATAACACATTGATTGATGGGTATTTTGAGTGGAGGAGCGATTCAGAGGCCTTTAAGTTGATTGAGGAGATGTGTGCAAAGGGAGTGAAAGCAAATGCAGTTACTCACAATATAATAGTAAAGTGGTTCTGTAAAGAAGGGAAGCTGGATGAAGCCAGTGATACTTTAAGGAAGATGGAGGAAGATGGGTTTGCTCCTGATTGTGTCACTTATAATACTTTAATTAACGAGTATTGCAAGGCAGGGAAAATGGCAGAAGCATTTAAAATGATGAATGAGATGGGTATGAAAGGTTTGAAGATGGACATCTTTACTCTCAATACTCTTCTTCACACTCTTTGCAGTGACAAGAAGCTTGATGAGGCATTTGAGTTGTTTCATACTTCAACTAAGCGGGGTTATATTCTTGATGAGGTAAGCTATGGAACCTTGATCACGGGATGTTTTAAGAACGAAATGGCCAACAAGGGTTTTGAGCTTTGGGATGAGATGAAGGAGAAGCAGGTTGTTCCCAGCATTGCCACCTATAACACTATAATTGGAGGGCTCTGCCAGTCTGGAAAAACTGATCAAGCATTCGACAAGTTGAATGAGCTTCTAGAGAGGGGTCTAGTCCCTGATGGAACTACATACAACACGATAATTCATGGTTACTGCCGTGAGGGGAATGTTGAGAAAGCATTTCAGTTCCACAACAAAATGGTTGAAAAATCATTCAAGCCAGATGTCTATACATGTAATACTCTTCTTTGTGGGCTATGTAAAGAGGGCATGTTAGAAAAAGCTCTGAAGCTTTTTAACACATGGATTTCGAAAGGGAAGGACATTGATGCAGTTACTTACAACACATTGATATCAAGCCTTTGCAAAGAGGGAAGGTTTGATGATGTTTTTGATCTTTTTTCGGAAATGGAAGAAAAGAAATTTGAACCGGACCAGTATACATACACTACCATTTTGGGTGCACTTACTGATGCTGGTAGGATCAAGGAAGCAGAAGAGTTTATTTTAAAAATGATTGATATGGGAAAGTTACCTGGTTTGCCCTCAAAATTGGAGGAGGTGAAAAATGGAGTGACCGAAACATCAGTTGAATCTGATTCAAGCACAGGTGCTTATTCAGAGAAAATCATTGAGTGTTGCTTTCAAGGTAAATACAAGGATGCAATGCACATTTTGGAAGAATCAATGCAGAAGGGCATGACCTTAAGTCGAGATGTTTATATTAATTTGATGAATGGGCTGATTAAGAGGCGAAAAGGCACATCAAAGGCTGTTAAGCTGTAATGAGACCTTAGGCTATTTTTGACAATGTCAGAGTGCGCGAGCCTTGCCTGCGTGTTCTATTTGAATTTGACAACAGCTGGACCAGGTACTACCTTTTGTTTTCTTATCTTTTCATCTTTCTCTAATCTTCTCATAGAATCCAGTTTCGGGTTTAATTCCCATACAATCTTCCTTAGTTCAAAAGTGTTCGCAGGAAGAACATAGATATATTGACAGTATGATTCACTTTGTAGACGCACAAGAATGAAATTTCGTGGTACCATGCAAACTTATGTTATTTACAAGTTTGCACTTTCTGTCTATTGTGAAAATACAAAAGAGCATCACTTTTTGTCTTGGAACTGAGTCCTGTTCAACATTTTGCAGTAATGACAAAGCCAAGGGAGATCGCAACAATATTATTTTGCTAATATTTTTATTCTTTTTGGGTATGCAACTGGAGCAAATGCAAATTGGTAAAGGAAGATTTATTTTACGTTTTGTTGATGTTTTTATTAGGGAGTGCTGATCAAAGATAAAAATAAGTTTGACATTTGTTGAATCTTGAATGTCACAGGTTCACATGAAATGAATGATGTTTCTTTGTCCATGCCATTAAATATGAGGTGTGGTCGGGTTCAATTAAAGGCGGGGCATGGAATCTTGTTCTCCATCTGAGACCGCAACTGAGAATAAATGGCAGCTGAAAGTGGGCCTAGTTTTCGAGAAAGGCGTTTCTTATGGCTGATGCGAGGAAAAACTGGTTCATGAGGTTAGCAATAATCTGCACGATGTAAGAATCTAGTTCAGTTCTCTTTCCAATGTTCTTTATTTGAGAATGCTAGAGGGAAGAATGAAGTTGGTGAGGTTCCGTATCAGCCTACCGTTTCGTACAAAAGGAAGTTTTCCCTTAGAACAGACCGTGATGTTAAAAAAGTGATGTGTGTCCTCTTGCATCTTTCTTAGCCTTTTGGACAAGATTTGAAGGTTTTTTTTTGCATCGTTATTGACAATGGCGATTTCCGGGGTTTAAAGCACGTTTCAAGTATAATACCATCACCAAAGACTAATTCTCCCCGACTTCCAGACTTCCAAAACCATTCGTCTTACGAAAGAAGGGAAAGCCATGGTCAATGAAGGGCTGAAAGGTACATTACTCATCACATATGCATGTCAGAAATGAATTAGACGGTACTGATTCCATCGGTTCCGATTCATTTCATTAGGGTTGAGCTCCAGAAAAGTGTCACCTCCTCGCCTTCACGAGGATCCCTGCAATTTCTGGTGCAATTTGTGCTTTTCTGTAAAGTTACTTGTCAATAATGAAAGGAAGATAGCTGTATTGAATAAAGCTGAAAGGGTTGTATGCTTTTGCACTCTGTATCATAGATGAACTGTCTTATTTCTTCCTGAAAAAGAAAAAAAAAAAGGAGCCGTGTAAATTAAGCGTTTGGATCATGAAGATTATGAAGGATGCTTGGTAGCATCTCCTAACCTCTACTTTTGCATTTCTCTAATGTACCACACAAAGAAAGACAAACGAATATTTAAAGACACTTCTCCTTTCGACTTTCCAACACCAGGCAGGTGTCAAACTTCGTACATTGTGTTACCACTTGGCAGAAACAATTTTCTTTGTAACTGCACCAAAAAAAAAAAAAAAGATTTTCACACGCCCATAGTCTCTTGCCCAATCTTTATTTTTGTCGTTTGAGTTCACTAATAAATAATAGGAATCACTAGCGCAGAGTAAAAAAGTAACATGCAAATTTTTTGAAGTAGTTCAAAGATGACTTGAACCTCCACTCTTTAGCACAAGATTTTGAGTCTCGTATGGCTACCATTTTAACTTCTTTTTTTTTTTCTTTAAAATCGGTTCATAAAATGGAAGTTTTATTCTTGGAGATTTATTTGATTTGTCATATTTTGCATTAAAAAAAGAGGTCCTAAAATGTGTAGAAATCATTTCCCCTATCTAAAAAGCTATTTTTACCATCTCTCTAATAGAGAGATGGTACAAATAAATCATAAGTGTAGCACTACTCTTTTCCTAAATATTTTACGGAAAACACATCAACGTTTGTCAAAAGTTGCATTCCTAACTCACTAACTAAAAGCTTTAATTTGTATCTAAAATACAGGTAAAAAAAAAAAAAGTAGGGTTCGTTAGAAAGAGATGTGTACATACAACTGTTTTAGCAAATATAAAATTTCATAGTTGACTCTGGAAATATGATAAAGCGAAAGCTTATTAAACTTTTAAAAGTTTGAATTTGTCTCCAATTATTTAAATTCCTCTTAATGATAAAGCAAAACCGTACTCACTAATAACTTGCATTAGCTTTTGATGTTTTATCATTCATCATCCTTTGGCGTACGTTTTAGTTAATCTAAAACATTCAATTGCTAGATTTGTGTGGATTTTCAACTTTATCTACAGAAATAACTGCTGTTAGGTTAATATGCCACAACATTTGGAATCTTTGCAAGTCTAATGCGACAATCTAAAGCCACTTTTGGTGTGTCAAATATTTGGTCAGATTGTTTTTCACATCACCTCGTCGATGAAGTGAGTAAACTGTGGTTGTGTGAAAATGGTCAATCATTCTACTTTTTGGGATTTAGGTATCGTTTGGTACGTGGGACGGGACGGAACGGTACGAGCCGTTCCATCTCACGTTTGGTGCGCCTAAACATTGTGGAACGGGTTGTCCCATGGGACGAAATTTGGCTGATTTTTCGTTCCACCTCTTCCTCTTAGAACGACCCGTTCCACATCCGTGGAACACAAATTTATAACATTTTATGACAAAATTTCTCTTTATCTTTTTCAATATTTACATCATTTGTTCCGTCATGTTCCTTCCTGTCCCGTCCCATCCCATCCTGTCTCATCTCGTCTCATCCCGTTCCGTCCCATCTGCGTATCAAACGGTACCTTAGAGAAACAGATGAAGGATTATGAGGATAAAACTTGTCCTACGTATTATCGTTATGTCTCATCCTCTTCATGTGTAAACAGTGACCGCTTAATCAAGAATTTCTCTACCATTAGCGTATGTATAATGTTTCAACCTTATCAGACATCAGTATCCATTTCCTGTTTGCAGTTTCATGTACCATGTTGTCCCATTTGGAAATTAAGAGGGCTTACAGTACTAGTTTAATCAAAATTTTCAAAAAGCAGTACACCAAATGACCAAAACAGTGTTTTTCTTTGATTTTCTGAATCCCATGAACCCCAAAAGCCAGAACCCAGAACCCAGAACCCTCTCTAGTATGAAACCATGAAAATTTGAAGACCGGGTGGGTTTATCATTTGCCTACAATTGCAAGTTGGTTTCTGATTCTGAGTCTTCTGACCCCGACCTCTGAGAGAGAGTTTTCGGGTTGGGGTGGGAGAAGTGGCATCCAACCTTTCCTAATTATTTGGATTGACATCTGATACGAATACATGTACAGTACCGAGCATTCACATGCATTTTCTTGTTTTCTAGTAATTGATGGTTTTCGTAGTGTTCCACAATTCCAAAATTTTCTTCTGGACAAATTTGCATCTCTGGAGTGCTGCAAATACTGCCAGCATTGCTTATCGATTTAGCAAATATGTACGAAAGCAACTTAGCATAAATTTAACCAACTATTTTTTACTACATGCACAGTACTCTTAGACCTCGGTTTGTTAAAAAATACTAAAAATATAACTTTAGCCCTTGAAACTCAAGTTTCTTTACATAAAACCCGACATAGTCTTTTTACCTGAATAATACCCAATGACTAGGCTCCACATAAGCAAATTCATTAATTATGTTTTCCTTTACACATTTTGCATTTTTTAGATGCCTAAAACACCCCTAATTACGATTTAAATGTATACATTTAATTCTATGCAGATTTGAAGGGAGGGATTAATGAAAAAAATGCATTAATGTTTAAAATCATTGCATATTAATATATCATAACAAATTGTATATTAATGCTTTTGGAAGAAAAAAAAAAGCACTAATATTATACTTTCCTTAAGATTTTGTAATTGTTTTTCAAATTTGCATAAAATTAGACAATTTTAATTTAATCTTGTCATTTTCTTACCAAATGAAAATATGAAAGGGCACTATAAAATTTGCCCAGTAATAAAGCATGCAAAATAATTTACTTATAAAATAAAAGAAATGCTATTTGATTCAAAATAAATTTATCTATATTTTATACAATAATATAGGTGAATCATTGCACACATATATATTAGTAATAAAATGTGCCCAATATATATGTAATAATGCATGCAAATAATTCACCTATAAATAAAGGAAATTTGGTTTAAAATAATATATCTACTACTTTCAATTTTCCTTTTTTTTACAAACATAATGTACTTACAACATAATTTACCTATTGTTTAATCTTATATATACATATAAACTAATGTATCTACTGTTTTATGTTAATGGTGATAATTTGTCTTGGTTTAGTTTTTACTATATAATTTGGGCACTATTTTACTATATAATTTGGGCACTGCTTACATATATTTTACATATAAATTTAGATAAATTATTTTTAACACGCATATATAATAATAAATAAAAAATGTCTAATGTATGTAATAATGTATGTAAAATAATTTACCTACAACATAAAATATTAATTGTTAGTTATTTTATCGAACAATATTATTTGATGCAAAATAACTGATTGTACAAAGGATTTTCCTTTTTCATACGAAAAATGTACCCATAATTGTTTATGAATATGGATAAATTAATATTATATATATATATATATGTTACTAATATTTATGATACAAGAAGGATAAAATTTCCATATGGGGTTAATTGCTAATCATAATTAGGGTGTGTGATAATATTTATTGACATAATTAGGGTTTTGTGGCATAAGTTGTAAATATTTTGTAATAATTGGTTATATATTTGTCTACATGGTAGTCTATTTGAATTTTGGGTTTTATTTGAATGTTTAATATTATGTGGGTTTTTGTTTGGAAAATAGGAGTTTCAAGGACCTTTCTCTAAAGAACCCTAATTTTTGTGGGGATTAGTAGAGATATCTTTTATTCATGGTAACCTTTAACTTGGACAAATATGAAAGTTGTCACCCAATATTTCCTTCAAAATACTTTCAATACAATGAATAGTTCAATCCAACTCAATCTTCTCTAACAAACGAGGCCTTAAATTATAGAACCAAGAATGATACTATGGTTTAGACTCTCCATGGTTGCATTTGGCCATGTGTTAGCCCTTCAAAATTAATATTTTAAGGAATATTTGTAGGCTTAAATTTTTTAATCTTCTACAACGCCGAGTTAAACTGTTCTATTTTAGCTTGGGTGCACATGTCGGGACCCATATTGAGGAGCTTGAGGGCTTTGTTATATGCAGCCAGCTCTTGGCTAAATTTAGTCTTAATTCTTTTTAGTAGATTCATTTTGGTCCATAGCTAGAGACGAGTTTTGAACAAATTCAGGCTAAAAGTGGCCTATAGGCCCTTGGCCTGAGATGGCCTAATATATTCAATGGGTTGCGCTACAAAATATTTTCATATAACTGTGATTGTCACTTATTCTATACGTGATGATATATCAATGTGATGTCAATTCATTCACTTTAACGTAGTGGACGATTATTTCATACTTTAGTCCTCCCAGTTGATTTGATTCTTGAATTTTTAGTATTTCATTATGAATTTAATAAAAAAAAAATCACGCTTTTTATTTCATATTTGAAACGATTCACATTCATGTTTTTAGTGAATGCATGTAAGAATTACAGTTCCTATTTTCTTTAGGCAAAGCATGCTTTCAACGTCTACGTGAATGGATGAATCACATCACTTCGAACAAACCGATAATCTGTCATAGACTCGTAGCTAGAGTTACAGCTAGCCAAAAGTAGTGAAAAAGAGAGTAGGATTCTCTACTCTCATTTTTTTTTTCTCTTCTCTTATTTGAATGGTTACGGACCACGTCAACATCTTATATTAATTTTTTATAAAAAAAAAGAAAAACAAAATAAAGAATATTAAAGAAGAGGATGAAAGGAAATGAAAAGAGGAGGAGAAAAAATCCTAGTCCGTGAAAAAGAACGAATGATCATAACCTATAGGTCTCATCAGTGGTCGCTCACGTATTACATCCAATATATCTCCTTACCAAAAGACAGTATATAAAGGTTGATCGATGGTCTCTGAATCTACATCTGCAGATCACAAAGATTAATTAATTAGAAACCAAGAAAGCGTGTGGGAGTATTATTGGGGAAACCCTACCCATGCATGACAGAATTGACAGATGATACAACAAAGTTCAACAAAGCAAAGCAACCAACGCGTGGACCTTGTAAACCTTGTTCCATTGCTTCTCTAGGAACAAATGGAGGACAGTTTGCAAATTCCATACATATTTGTCCGATCCAAATCCTACAAAAATGCTTCCTTGATTTGCATGGAAAATAAATAAATTAATATTATATAAAGAGAGAATATTCTTGTCTAGGGGAAGGGGTCCAAATTAGTCAGTCATTAGCCTTTGATTAAGTTGTACAAACTTAAGGAACATAATGATTATTGAATATTATTGAAGCAAAGCATATCTAACAACAACAAAAAGAAAAGTAAAGCATATGAAAAACATATTGTAAATGTGCATCACCATGTTGAATAGCATATTATTTGATCATTCAATTCTTTCAATAAGATACCGATTAATTATGCGATAGAGAGAGAAAATAAGACGCGCAATATATACATGTTGCAGATAAGTTATTTCTGCAGTATTGTGACTTGACAGTGTGTACGAGTACATATATGCCCTTGAAATTTATTTGATGTTGTCAATATATTTGTGGAAATATTCGAAAAATATATAATAAAAAAAAAGATATGAAAGAGAGGTGGATGAAATCTAAACTTCACCTCATATTAAAGAAACTCTTAAGTTTATGTGAAAATTGACATGTTTATTGATATTTTCGACATGTGTTTAAAATATCGGTATTAGTGGAAACTTTTTTATTTCGTTCAAATCAATGTTTGACATTCTTAAGTTTCATTTTAAATTTTCATTATTTTCATCGAAAGCAATCAATATCAATATTTGATATACCTGTCCATATTTCCATAAAGTTTTATATTGATATTTCCACAGATACCGATATTTTAAACATTGTATGTATGTCATATATGGTTTGATAATTCATCAAACCACAATCTAGCTAGAATTTGGCCGTATTTATTTCGTTCTTCAAATTATTTTTCTTGTTTTTTTCTCCTCTTTGTTTTTAATCTAATTTGGAAAGATGATGAATCATGCATACGAACATGGAACTTTCAATTCATATACAATTGCAGAAAAACTTGCAGTAAATGATTTGATCTATACAGTTTCTTGAGTAGGTGTGGCTAACGTTTGTTGAGTTCAGTCTTCTTTCCAAGACATGCATGATGCATGCACACTGGCCTAACTCTATAAAAGCCACATGCAATATATGCATGCGCAATGGCCTAACTCAATAAAAGCCACTATTTTAAACTTACAGTTTTTTTTTTTTTAATTACAAGCAATATTATTATTGTAATCTAAATCTAAAGGAAGTGATAGATTTGAACGTGAGATGCAGTGAGTTGAAGAGTAGGAAAACTTTAGTTCCGGTCCCTGATTAACTAAAATGTTAGATTGAAACTTTATTAATTTTAATATTTTACTTGAAGGACAAAATATTAAATTTTAATATTAATTAAGACATTCAATAACAATTTTTTTTCTTCTAAACAAACAATATTAGGGGGTGAGTTTAGCCTCACAATGGACTAGCAATAATGTGATTAAAATTTGTCTTTGGTGAGAATCGAATCTAAGACCTTTCACTTACAAGTGAGGAGAAATACCACTAGGTGGCAATAACAAAAATTACTAAATCCTTCTTAAAATCATGCAAATATTAATTCCCAATAGGGAATTATAATTTATTTTCCTCAAATCTGAATAGTGTGAAATCTGATTATTTCAAAATAAAAAAATTTATTTTTAGTTTTCCATATTGGTACGTTTAAATTAAAATGAGTGCATTTTATTATAAGATATGTGTACATTATAAATAAAAAAGTGAATAGATTTTGCACAAAGAAATACATTTTACAAAAAATAATTAAGTTAGTACATTTATATATAACAAAGTGGTACATCTTTTTTTTATGAAAAATGGGTACATTTATAAATAAATTATAAGTATAAATAAAAGATTATAAAAATATAAGGGTACAAATAAAAGTTTAAAAATATGGACACAGAAAAAACTTAATTATGTGGGTATTGGTACATATTACAAAAATGGTTGCAAATTAAAGGATGGGTACAATTAAAAATAGAAATATATGACATAAAATTTGGCCATGAATATAAATATGTCAAATGTAACGTTTCTAACACTAAATGGATCTATTTGGAAATGGTTAAATATTTTTTATTATAAAATTTAAATATGCTGATATGTAAATATTTTATTATTAAAATAATAATGTACATAAAAACCAAAGGACCTTGATGAAAAAATTAAAAAAAAAAAAGGTTTTAATCAATGAATACAAAAATGACCGATAAGAATTATCAGTGTAACTACAATTTTTTAATTGCTTATTTAGTAGCTTCTTTAATTATTAAAAACATGTTTTTAAGTCAAAGGGAATTTGACTCTTGATCTAAGGAATAGTAGACAGTGGGTAATATTTATCTAGGATTCTACAGTCACTTGTTAAAGCATCATTAGTTTATAATAGAATCCCAATTCATTGATTTGTTTAATTAAGAGTGATTAAACAACAAGAAGTTTAGTTTCTTTTCTTCAAGTTTGGTTAAAGTCCACACGCAATAGACTATTATCACTTTCTAATTCTCTCCAATTGTCTTATCCTACAAATCCTAAAATTAATAAGCATCTTAATGGAAGAAGACTTACATCATCTTATTAATCAACTGCATGCATATCCATGCATGTCTTTCTGATAGATGGGTGATGCATGTCCAACAACACGTTAATTTGTTTTGACAATGGTACCAATTAATGGTCCTATTTAAAATGGTAATAAGTTACAAATCTATGATAATTCTGTTCCTTTCTCTTTTGAAAAATAAGCTATAAACTATTATTGATTCGAAAACTATTGCAATGCTCACAAACAACACAACTTGAACAGAAAGAAAAAAAAAACGGTTGTTCAATTGCAAAAGACATCGAAATGAAGAGCAAATTGCCTAATACGAGTAAGTCTTCTGAACATCACCATATACTTCTTTGGTCAAATTTTGCGTAGAAATTTTTAACATGCATTAATTGATTACCATATATAAAGGGACAGAGTGATGTGAACCCTTAAGCGGGAAAAGACTTTGGTTAGCTAGCAAAGCCAAATTAGGGTGAGGAACAGGTCGAGACTAAAACATAATCAAGTGGAAAGTTTAGATATTAAAATGTGCAATGATTCAAGAAATTCTACGATGGTGTCCAACTACTTCCACCACGGCCACGTTAAAAGACTCATTTTTTTTCCAAGTGTAGGGAAAGAAAATGGCACTTGACTCGTAGAAATATTAACATACTCATATGATAAATGTCTCTTTTAAATGTCACATTCTTTTTGGGACTTTCTGGAAGAAATGGATCCATCGACTGATTAGCTCTAGCTTTTTAACCTCTTAATTTCCACGTCTCATTTTCTTATTTCCCACGAGCCTACTTGCAATTCTTACCCAACTCCCTCTCAAACTATAGCTGACTTGGACCAATCAAGTCCCTAGCTAATTGGGGTCAACCTTCTGTCAATTCCATATGCCACATCATCACTTTACTTAGTTGTGTATTTAGTTGGTTGCTGGAAAATAGTTTCTCTCTGTTGTGGCAGCATGCAGTTAGCTAGCTAGTCAATAATACATATTAAAGAGGAAACTCATCCCTAATATTTTGATTATTTTATATGAACCACATGGTGAAACTGACCTATGTAATTAGTGTAAGAGCTATATATCTATAGGGTAACCATATTTAAGGATTTTGATCACCTAAAAGTCTAGGTAAGTCATCATATAATTCTAATCAAATACTTATAGGCTACAATGTCTTAAGCGTTTATAGACACACTCAGCTAGTTTAGTAGCTAATCACAACAAATATAACATGTAAATGAATACTCTCAACATAAAAACAGCGACAAAATGAGTAGGATGTCCCATGAGTTTTAAATTTGTAAATTAAATGATGTGTCACTAATAAGAAATAAGCATGTTAATTCCTACAGCCAACCATCATAGTTTTAGCCGCTAATACAAGAATATATGACAGTGGCGTTAATTTCCTTATCATAGTTTTATATAAATCTATGTTTGCTTATTTTTTTTTGACTTTTTTTTTATGGTGTTTGCTGTTTAAACCACATGCATGAAACATACGATCACAAGTTCCCTACTATGTAGTCGCGTTGTCTTCGCTACCTGGTGCTCCATCTGATGTCATTTGCAGCGACGGTGTGGATGCGCAGATTTTTCCAGAGTAGGTATTTCTATGTCCCCATGCACGAACGAGTATTATGATTTCAGTCCAAAAACGATGTACGTACGCTGGATGCTGATGAACAAGGCTTTCTTCTTCTTGATAGAGTTTATTTACAAATTTGATTTTTCAATCTTACTTGAATTTTAGGTTTTGTTGGGGAGCTACCTCAGTTGAAATTTTGTTGCAGTGTGTCGTTTTATCACATTTCAAAAGTTGCATGTACTTAGCACGAGATATTCTTCAAAACGAGTGTATATTGATATTTCAAATATGAAAAAGTCTTTTGAAAAATTACTTACCATGTCACATACGAAGAAATAATTCACTTGTTATGAATTAATGCATGCAGGATCCATATATGCAGATAATAGGCTTACGACATATTAATTTGTACTAAAACATGCTTATCTCTACCCAAAAAAAAGAGGATAAAAAAAAAACAGAACAAAAAATAGAGATTATATTAATTAAAATGGGGCAAGTGATTCCAAACCGATGACGTCATCTCACTACCTCAACGTCGCAAATGCCGACTCCACCTTTGACATATTAAGCCACCCCCTCCTTTCCTCTTTGTTGTTTCCAGTCCTGACTGCTTGGTGCACTGCTCTCCTCCCTCTATATATATGTGCACTAGACATTGCCTCTTTTACTCCATAACTCAAAGCAACTCATAACTAAAGCAAAAGCTCACTCAAAAACAACAAAAATGGAATTCAATGCCAAAACTACCACCACTATGAGTTCACCTCCATTCTCCTACTCTCCATCTTCCTCTCCTTCTTCTCCCATTACTTCATCATTTCCCTCCCCTAACTCTCATCACTTATCTAATTTATCTTCTCCTCATGCTGCCAATAATGATATTAGTACTAATCCGCTTCCCACCTCTCTCTCACCACCACCACCGCCACCGCCACCTGTTGTCCTCAGCCCATGCGCCGCCTGCAAGATTCTCCGCCGCCGGTGTGCAGAGAAGTGCGTTTTAGCTCCATACTTCCCTCCTAATGAGCCCCTCAAGTTCACTATTGCCCACAGAATCTTTGGAGCTAGCAACATCATCAAGCTCTTACAGGTAATTAGTTCAGTAGGTTGTAATTATTTCTGTTTAATGCACTAACTAATACACATATTAATCATGGGATTTTGTCAAAATATCAAGAAAGTCATGAGGAACACTTTTTCAACTTTCACTTGTAAAAGTAGAATTCGTTGGCTTTTATTAAATTCTACAATGATTGTGAAAGTAAACGCGTTGTAAGATTGCTGTTTTGAAATTGGGTTTTGCTTAAAAGAGTTATTCCGTTTTCACACTTGCGGTATGAAGCTATGAATCTAAACCATATTTTTCCTCAAAAACCAACATAATCAATGGTTCAGATTCACAATTCGGCAACAAAGCAGACTTGCTTGAAATTTACCCTTGACCATATTTAAGTACTCTATTTGTGTATTTGGTCATGCACATTTAACAGTTGTATGTATGAAAATTTTGCAGGAACTTCCAGAGTCTCACAGAGCAGATGCAGTCAGCAGCATGGTTTACGAAGCCAATGCCAGAATTCGAAACCCGATTTATGGCTGCGCGGGTGCAATTTTCCAGCTCCAGAAACAAATCGGTGAGCTCCAAGCCCAACTGGCCAAGGCACAAGCCGAGCTCGCTAACCTGCAATGCCAGCAAGGCAACATGATTGCCCTAATTTGCATGGACATGACACAATCTAAAGAAGAAGCCATTTCGCAGCAGCAACAGTCTAATTACATTGACACAAGCTGTTTTCTGGATGAAAACAATTCGGGCACGGCTTGGGATCCTCTCTGGACATAAACAGTAATTTGGATGTCGATCATTTCACATTGGAAAAAGACACTTTGAATAAGTTTCGGAAAAGACACTTTGAAGAAAATGTCTAAAAGATTAAGTGTCCATCTCTTAATTAATTAAGGCATATAGAAATTATATATATAGGGGTTATGGTGCTTTTTTAAATAAGATTATTGTTAAACTTTAGATTCCTCTAGTTGTAATATTGGGAATTAGATAAAGGGAGGGGGATGAGGAGACAGGAGGGCTGTCTTATTATTCTTAGTCTGTGCTAAATAATTCTTGTATCAAATTCAAAGCAATGATTTGGTAACCTAATTTTATATACATGTGGTGATGTATTTGCATTGTCAAACTTTCTCTTGACCTTCAGCTTCTTCTAAGTTTCAGCTATCCAGATCTCATGTCACGGACTCACAATGTCATAATTATTTCTTATTACAAGCGATAATACTACTCTAAGCTACAATAAAAGTAGAAGAGATAATTTGAACCCGGGACACAATGACTATTATGGTTAACCATTCCATTACCAAATGAGTAAATTGTAGCTATGGTCCCTTAACTTTAACTCAATTGGAGCAATGGTCCCTCAACTAAAAATCCATTACCTTTGGTCCCTCAACTTATCAAAACGTGCAGCTATGGTCCCTCAACTAAAAATTCATTACCATTGGTCCCTGAACTTTAATTCAAGTGGAGAAATGGTCCTTTAACTTTAATCCAATTGTAGCAATGGTCCTTACAATATAACTCGTTTTGACAAATTTTTTGACATAGTTGACGAAAAGAACCATAATTATACACTTTGATGAGTTGAGGGACCCTAATTATATAAATGGTCATTCCAACATAGCTTATTTTGACAAAATTTTGACAAAATTGATGAAAATGACTATAGCCACACATTTTGATAAGTTGAGGGACCAATGGTAATGGATTTTTAGTTGAGGGACCATTGCTCCAATTTGATTAAAGTTGAGGGACCATTTGTACAATTTACTCTTACCAAATTTAAAACTTGGTTGAATAAAACTGAACATTACACTGATTATTATAATGAAAACATACTCTAACCGTGTGAAGTGGTCTTTAGAAGTGAACCACATACATCTTGTGTTTGTATGAGTTATTCAGTCCGCCAATTGCTTTTGCGTAATCAATTTACTTCTTGTCTGTTTATCTTCTTTGATCCATTTATATGCATCAACACGTATCCCAGTATCTTAATGCAAGGAAAAAAGAAGATGGCCACCATTGTATTTTGGGGTAGTAGTACACATGAGGACCAGAGGTCCAACAAAGAAGAAGAAGAAGCTTAGATATGCATGCCTCCATTTCAATGCACTCGAGCAGACCAAAAAGACCTTGATGGTGAGGTTTTTGCTGAAAGTCAAGCAATAAAGAGCAAACCATCTCTAAATTTCTTCTATATACGTACTGAATGATTAATATAATAATGGTTACAATTCCATTATACATATACAAGAACGCAATAATGTGGAATTTAACTAACGCTTACTAATTCTAAGTATGTCACTAGGGAGATACTCTTGTGTAGGGCCGGCACTGCCGCATGCAGCGTTTCTCTCGTGTACCTCGGGCTATCATCATATTGTGAATTCAACAATTGTATAATGCGAGTCGCATTCTTAAACCTCATGGTTCAAAAAAATTGTGGTCACTCACCTTTTGATTTAATCCGACGGTAGGTGGTCGTTTAATTTTTGTTGTTATACTTTCTTCCATTATTTGGTTAAGATCGAACGGTGAGTGACTGCAATTTCTTTGAACCTAGGGATTTCGGAGAATGGACTCTGTATAATGTAGTGTGCTCCTCCGTGTTCCCTCATTTTCACCAAAATTCAAATATTCCTCCCCATTATTTAGACAAATTTGCTGAAAAATATTGCTTGTATATAAAAAAGGGAACATTAATAATCGTCATGTGACATGATGAATATTGTAGGTGCAAATGGATAGGTCATCGTATTTAATCACTTAATGAATTTCACGAGGAAACACAATAAAACCTATTTTCTAGTCATTGTCCCACTCATTGTAAACATTTTTTTTTTAATACATCAATATTTTTACACTAAGGGAAGGGGAAGCAATAGGGTTAGGTAAAGAACACACATACACATCCTCTCCTCATGTCTTGTGAGAGAACTGAAACAAATTACACAAGAATTTCTCGGAGCCTCGGATAATCAATGTTTAGTAGAAAAATACGATCTTTCTCATGATTGGTCTTAGTTGAACAAAAGTTAAGCTAGGTGTCCTGTGTCAATGTAACACATTGTACTCCAAGTGCACCAAGCGACGGTCGCTACGTACTAATGAGAACTTAATCATTCATCAGTTGATGACAAGGGAGAACAGACTAGAAAGGTAGCTATAGGACGGGAACTAAGGAACACCAACCTTCATTATTCAAAGTCTTGTACCTTAATTGCCGGCTATATACCATGCCAACGTTGTTCACGAAGATCCTTTTGGCCCATCGTTATTCAGACACATGTTTCACTATCACTAGCACATGGTTTTCGTACCTCGAATCATGATGAAAAGGTTTTAAGCAATTGCAGTTCTTTTTCTCAAATTCTTTGGGGTTGACTTCAACATAGGAATAGGATGAACGATCACTTACGAAATTGCGTGCTAAAGTTTGTGAGAATTATTGAGGTGTGTTTCTCTTTCTTCATGAAGAAGCATATATATAAGTTTACGTTAATTACATGGTAGGCTATACAATCTAAGTTATATGATTACAAGAAACCCTAATTTAAAATAAGTTAACTAAGTCTAATGAGCTAGACTCGCGTAATTAACATTTTGTCTCCAAGAGTTTCCGCTTCTTAATTACTCTGAATTTTTTATCCTGCATTTCTTTTGTAAGTTTTTTTTTTTTTTCTAGTGTTACATGGCGGCCAAAGGCCAAACAAATTAAGAAACTAAAGGCCTTGGTCGATCGAGTACAACCGTCTCTATCCTTAAACAATGCCGTCATGAAAAAATTTTAAGTTAACAATTTGATTTGTTCTTATGTTAGAGTACCTTTCGTTATGTAATAAATTTTTCTTCTTTTATCGTTTATAAGTTTACGAGCCTTGAGTTCAGACTAGAAAACCCATTTACGAACGCTTTACCCCACGTCCCTCTGTTGTGAAATCATAGTACCTTCCACCTACCTTCTTCCCCACGTCCCTCCCTCTGCTGTGGCTGATGAGACTGAAAGATTGACACTATTATTACAGGTGTTTACTTATTAGAACAAACTGCACACATGCTTGATGTCGAAGGAACTAATGACTTGGTGAGCTGGCATGCATTGGTCAAATAGTCACCAGATGACTGCCACCGTTTTATTGGACTGAATTTTGAGTCTTGACTAGTTTACTTGCCTCGTGCATCAGGTGAACCAAAGATCAAAACCAAGACCACGACCAATATCATGACTTAGACTCACCGATTCTGATAGGAAAATACTTGGTGGTGGTAAAAGAATTTGGGCTAAGCAACACAGTAAGTTTATAATAATTCGGTATCAAACTAATTATACAAGAGAGATTCGAAGCTAAGAGCTTACAACTAGAGAGTAATAACACTAAATCATATTAATACCGACTTCTATGATTAATAAGTTGCTTTTGTATTTCTGTATACGTATCTAACTACGATTTGAAGATAAAAATGACTGACTTCCATGTAAAAACTCAAGCTTATGTTCTTTGTTTTTCATGTATTCTACCTCTACACTGTAGAAAGACAAAGCTCTAACCAATTTGTCTACAATCACAATATCAAAACATATCATTTTGCAAGTGATTGTTCATCTTATATCAAAAAGCATATATGCTCTAACCAATTTGACACGTGACAAATTGTTAAGTGTGTGGTGAGCATATACTATAGTTATGGTGGTGAGCAAAAATGTTCTCTTAATATAAGAATATAGACGATCATGTTTATGGGGGATAGTAGGTCCCATCTACTTTTTTGGGTCAAACATTTGGTAAAAATATTTGGGCTTTAGAAGCCCAATTCATCGCCAACCAACCACAGCCATAACTAAGCCGCTAGGCCCAAATAACAAGAAGCAAAGCCCATGACCTATAACTCCAAACCCAAAAGCCACCAGAACTATAGAGAGTGTAACGCGTTTCCCTTCGGCCGAAGCAGCAGCAACAGCAACAGCAGCAAAAGGGGCATCCGATCATCTGATTCCACATTTGTTTGGCCAGCGAGAAAGCGAGAGAGAAAATGAGCGGCGCCGGGAAGAAAGTGGCCGATGTGGCTTTCAAGGCCTCGAGGAACATCGACTGGGAGGGCATGGCCAAGCTACTCGTCTCCGACGAGGCTCGCAAAGAGTTCGCCTCTCTTCGTCGCGCCTTCGACGAGGTCAACACTACCCTCCAGACGAAGTTCAGCCAGGTCCATAAGAACCCATCTCTCAATCTCTCTCATCGTTTTTTCAAGGATCTCTGTGATTTCTAGCTGTTTTTTGCTTCATTTCTTAGTTTGTTCATCTGGGGTGTACTCTGATTTGATTGTGTTTTGTTAAATTAGGGATTTTGTTTGTTTTTTAGGTATTATTTGATTGATTTGTAAAATGGGCTGGTTCGAATTTGTCAGATTTCATTACTTTTATGCCGAATACTGATTTGAATTTTTGGTGTAAGCCTTTTAAGCTGTCAAATTTGATTTGAATCGATGGCCTCGGATAATTGGGATTGGAAATTTTGTATATAGCAACTAATTATATGGGAAATCGTGTTGAAATGGTAAATTATGTATGGGCTTTTACACAATTGTGTTTTTGTGAAGATTTCTATTGCGCCTATAGTTGCATTTATTTCACCTTTTTGACATTACTGTAATGATTTTCAATATATTATCTGATTCCCACTTCTCATTTTGTGCAGGAGCCTGAACCCATAGACTGGGAGTACTACAGGAAAGGAATTGGGTCTCGCTTGGTGGATATGTACAAAGAGGCTTATGACAGTATGTTTTCTGACTTGACCAATGGATGCATTCAACGAAGTGTAATGCCTGTGTTAATTTATCTTGTGTTACATTAGTTGTTGTCAAACTTAGTTACTGATACTGAGGCCCTAGTGGTGTGGTAGTTTTTGTTTTGTTTCATGCAATTGCACGTTGCTTTGGGCTGAAAACTTGGCACGTGGTATTTGATAACGATTTGTTCTCTTGCAGTCTTTTGAGAAATACCTTGTGCCCAATAAATAAGACGTTGTAGTGCTATTGTTTAAATTTGAATTTGTGGTTCTATTCACATATATTTAGTAACCACGATACTTTCTGTGCTTGGTTAACGATATAAAATCAGACACTCTTTCTTGATGAGTTGGTGTTTATTAAACTTCTGTAGTTAGCTGAGTTGATAAGAATGAGGGGTGTATAGTGTATACCAGAGAGAGAGAGAGAGAGAGAGAGATGCCGGAGTATTAGCAATAGCCGAGTATTAGCAATAGCCTTGTTTAGTTTGCTTATTTATATTGTCATTTTCGTATGCATATTTCTTTATCTAAAAGTAAAACAACAAAATTGTTGCAGGCGTTGAAATCCCAAAGTATGTAGACACAGTCACACCTCAGTACAAGCCTAAGTTTGATCAATTGGTTAGTTATCTCTTTCTTGTCTCTCTGTTTATCTCTATCTTCATCTGTCCTTCAGTCTTAACTTTCTGAGGTGTTATGTTTCTGTGGAGTACAGTTGGTGGAACTAAAGGAAGCCGAGGAGAAATCTTTGAAGGAGTCGGAGCGTTTGGAGAAAGAGATAGTTGAAGTGCAAGAGTTGAAGGTAATGGAAAGAAATAGTCCCTATGCTGACTTCATACTTGTAGAATATTCAGTTTCTCACAGCAATTGTTTTTATGTGAACAGAAAAAGATAAGCACCATGACCGCAGATGAGTACTTTGAGAAGCATCCAGAGCTGAAGAAGAAATTCGACGATGAAATCAGAAATGACTACTGGGGCTATTGATGACATCAGGTTTCACTATTTGGCAATATTTCTGGAACGGTTGTGTCATGTTTCCCCCTTCTGTTTAATAATAAGGATAACCAAATTGATTTTCTTTGTAATCTGGTTACTTTCGGTTTGAAGAATTTGAGCTTCAGTAGAACCCTGTCCAGAGGGCTTGTTTTCCAGCAGGCGAATACATCTCGTTACATTTGCATAATGGCAGTATCCGGATTTGTGGAATGCTTTCTGTTACATCCAGAGCTTTGTTTATATATTCAATGTTTCTCCATTTACAAATGAGTCGAATGTAGTTTTCGTATCGATTACTTTGTATTCCATTGGATTTGTGAGGGGGGGCTCTTGTTGTAGGGCCTGATTCTGGTTCAATTTTATGCCTGAAACCTTCCAGCGCTTTCCATGCCTGTAATCTCATGAAGACGAGACAGCATTGTAGGTTCAACCGTATTGCTTTTCATTTGGTTGTGGCCGAGAAATACTTGATCGCTTTTCTTGCATTAACAAGAGGAGATTCTAATTTGGCTCACCGGCTGTCTGCTGAGGGATCCAAACTCAACGTTGGTAACTAAACTGGGAATTATCCTGACACCTTATAAAATCTCCAAATGGGATGTCAAATACTTAAACCATCTTTAAATGAGATGTCAAATCTAAATGAAATGTCATGTAATTAAATTTGAATGTAGTAGCAAGCTTCAACTGACATGTCAATCTTACGTGAATATAGACAAGAGTTTTCATACGAGAAAATGTAATGTCAAATAATTTTTAATTATTTTATTGTGTAGATCTCATTAATGCACTAATTATAGATCTTGAAAATATATTTTAATTGATTTCTTTTTAAAATTGGTCCTACAAATATCAATTATAACAAAAAAAACATGAGAGTTTTAACGAAATACTTTCGGTACTATTTAATTTTAATGAAAAACTACATTTTTACATTTTCTTGGTACTATTCACTACACCTTTATTTATCTTTTTTCATTAAAACTAAAGTTTTTTTTTTTTTTACTTTTCATTAGTTTTCCTAAAAAACAGAGAATTAGATGGAGATCTCAACCATAGAATACAAGCTGGATGGATAAAGTGGAAGAGTGCATCTGGCGTGTTGTGTGATCGTCGTAGGTCACTGAAGCTCAAGGGAAAATTTTATAGGAAGGCAATAAGGCCGGCAATGCTGTATGGCACAGAATGTTGGGTGGTGAAGCATCAACACATACACTAAATGGGTGTAGCGGAGATGAGGATGCTTCGTTGGATGTGTGGGAACACGAGAAAGGATAAGATTAGGAATGTGGATATTCGAGGTAAAGTAGGAGTAGCCAAAATTGTAGGAAAGCTGAGAGAAAATCGGTTACGGTGGTTTGGACATGTGCAAAGAAGGCCTACTGACGCTCCGGTTAGAAGATGCGACTATGGGACAGAGGTTCAGGGCCGAAAGGGTAGAGGAAGACCTAGGAAAACTTTGGAAGAGACTCTAAGAAAAGACTTAGAGTACTTGGATCTAACAGAGGACATGCCACAGGACTGAGCACAATGGCGTTCTAAGATTCATATAGCCGACCCCACTCAGTGACTTGGATTTTTCAAGTCTCAAACCGAGAAGTTTTCATCACTCGGGAAATTAAGGGAACACTACCTCAACCTACATGCTCCACTCACAAAGCTTCAACATACAAGCTTCAACAAAAGAAAAATTCAAAGAACTTAGTAAAGAAGACTTTGGTGTATTTAACACAATACGTTGAAATGAAACAAAGCTTATTTATTGATATCTCCGATAAGTTACAAATATGTACATATACATGAGTCAAAATAAACAAACAAGAGGGAGTCTTCACAAAGGTTGCTTAGGAGAAGTCTCAGCAGTCGGTAGAGCCCCAGAAAGAGAAGGCACCGGAGGGGGATCATTCGGAGCCTCAGTATTGGACAGAACCCTAGAAGGAGGAGGCATCGGAGGTTGATCATTTGGAGCTTCATTACGTGGTACAGCCCCAGAAGACGAAGGCAATAAATGCCTTTGGAACAAACCCACAAACCTTTGATGATCAAGTAAAACCTGACCATCAGATTCCTTCATCTGGTCAAGCTTCCTCTTCATGTTTGTAGCAAGTCATGTGCGAGTCGGTGCAACTGTTTATTCTCATGCTTGAGCCCTCTAATCTCCTGTTTGAGACTCATCGCTTCAGCCGCCAATGATTCAACTTGGCGGGTTCGAGCAAATAGGTGTTGGGCCATATTAGACACAGAACCTACACACTAAACATTGAGAGCCAGAGAATCCTTAACAGCCAACTCATCAGACTGTTTGGAAAGTAGTCTGTTATCTTTAGGAGTGAGAAGGTTCCTGGTCACCACCGCAGCGGTCATATCATTCTTCATAACGAAATCCCCAATGGTAAGAGGACCAGTAGGGGATAAGAAGGATGGGCGCCATATGTTGTCTGGAGAAGGCGTGGCTGCCTTTTCAACAAGGTTCAAGTTAAAACGACGGTCGGATGGGCCAGACATTTTTAAAGGTGTTGAAGAGAGAAGAGGTCGGACAAATCAAGATCTTAGAAATGCAAGAAGGGAACTTGTACTGGTGGAGATTCAAGTGTGCTTTGGAACTTAATGCCAGCCTCTATAAAAATCTGCACTCGACGGAGCTTCAGAAATCGAAGAGACGCCTGCTCAGAAATCGAAAAGGCGTTTGCTTTCACAAAAGCTGGGCTGCTCAGAGACCATAAGGGCCGATCTCAGAAATCGAAGAGGCATTTACTTTCTCAAAAGCTGGGCTGCTCAGAGACCATAAAGGCCGATCTCAAAAATCGAAGAGGCATTTGCTTTCTCAAAAGCTAGGCTGCTTAAAAACCACGAAGGCCGATCTCAGAAATCGAAGAGGCGCTTGCTTTCTCAAAAGTTGGGTTGCTCAGAGACCACGAGGGTCGATTTCAGAAATCGAATAGGCACCTGCTTTTTCAGCCTTGTTAGCACCTGTCACATGCACACTCAGCTTTACAGAAATTACGGGCATTCTGTCGAAGATTTTCTGGTGAAGTAGAAAGCACGTGAATCTTATTGTTCAATCATCCACTTTCCACACGCAACATCAACTCAGGGGTACCACAGATAACTTTGCCAAAGATCTCTGACAAAGTTTAGACACGTGAAGCTCGCAGCTCACATTATATCGCTATGACTAAGAAGGGTAAAAGAATAGCAAAGAAACAGCACTAACAAAGTTTAGACACATAAATTTTGAAAGTCTAGCTACCATATTATTACCCACAAAGGTAAAGGAACAGAACCACTGCTGGATAATTGGAAAGTCCTCGTGTGTCAACATCTGTGCTCCATGGCAAGGTAGACTAGCAAATATGCCCAACCTTTACTCACATTCGAGAAAACACTCCCAACAAGATTGCTTGCTCCAAGATCGAAGAGGCACCACCCTCCGAATCTCGAGAGCCAGACTCCCAACATGATTACTTTCTTAAAAATCGAAGAGACACCGCTCTCCGAATCTCGAGAGCCAGACTCCCAGCAAGATTGCTTTCTCAAAAATCGAAGAGGCACCGTTTTTCGAATCTCGAGAGCCATATCCCCGACAGGATTGCTTGTTCGAAAATCGAAGAGGCACCGCTTTCTCAACTTCGAGAGCCAGATCTCCTTGGATAAAGCTTGTCTGTAATCTTCACACGCAACATCAACTTTCCAGATACCACAAACCACTTTTTCAAAGTGCTCTGACAGAGTTAAAACACGTGAAGCTGGCAGCTCCCACTACCGTGCTATGACCAAGCAGGGTAAAGGAATAACATTACTACTTGTTGTTAGGGAGACTCCTATATATGTCGACCTCTATCCTCAACGGACAGGCAGACCTGCAAAAATGCTCAACCCTTCCTCATATCTGAGAGGGCACTCCCAACGAAGCATCTCGAAATACTCAGCTTTCTTTCCCCCCGATAATACCTCTGCAAACAAGCTACACCAGAGCAAGAATATCTCATATCATCAGGGTTAAAAGTAAGAGTATCCCATATCATGTTTTTTCCCTGTCTTTTCCTTTGGCTTTGTTCTTACCTGCAAGATAAGGAGAAAGAGAGCAATCAATCAGCACTTGGAATCAAGCTTCCAGTCAGGAACTGACTGCTTGGAACCCCTTACCTGATTACTTACCTGGCATTGCTCTCGAGTACTCATCTTTAACATCTTATGCTTCCAGAGAAGATACCGCATCTGCCTGAGGAACAGATAGGGCAAGTGAGAAGGATACAAGGAAGCATGTGGAGACAAGCGTAACAGAACACGTGCCGATACATCCACTACTTTGTCAACAACAAAAGTATCCCATATCAGCAGGGTCGCATGTACTCTAGATTTGATGGACTTGTTTTGACCCTTAAATTCTTCAGTCGGCCTTATACTCTGGAGGAAACCAGAAAACCATCCAGCCCAGTTCAAGAATAAACCTGTGGAAAGTTACTTCTTAAAAAGCAAAAGTATCTCATATCATCTTTTCTCTTTTTTCTTCTTTTTATCCTTCATGCTGCCTGCAAGATAGGGAGAATGAGAACAATCAGCCGGAACTCGAAATCAAACTTCTGATCTGGGACTGATTGCTTGGAGCTTTGATTGTTTACCTTGTCTGTCACCTCTTTCAGCAGATCCCCTAGCTCGGCGACTTGGGGGACTCCTACTACATGGTTTGTATCGCGCTTGACCAAGCCTGAAACTACAAGTAAGCTTCAAGTGAAATTGATACATTACCTTGTGCATCTCCACCAGTTAAAGATACCACCCCTGGATGGAGGAAGAGTACTTCCAGAAAGTATACCACATCTACCTATGAGACAGATAAGGCAAGTGAAGACGATACCACACTTCGGTACTTAGAAGTTTCGTGATTACAAGATTATTCTCCCACAATATTTCCTAATGTCATTTGTACTAAATCATTCACTTGCACTCACTAAAGGAGAGCTTGAACCTATGTACTTGTGTAAACCTTTCACAATTAATGAGAACTCCTCTACTCCGTGGACGTAGCCAATCTGGGTGAACCACGTACATCTTGTGTTTGCTTTCCTGTCTCTATCCATTTACATACTTATCCACACTAATGACCGGAGCAATCTAGCGAATATCACAAACTTAATACTTTCTGTTGCACCAAAGTCCTCACTGATTTTGTGCATCAACAATCCTTAAGTCCTTACCTTTTTGCGTTGGTAATGGATGAGTTAACATGACATATTCAAGATGATATTCCTTGGTGTATGCTTTTCGCAAACGATATAGTGTTGATAGATGAAACTCAGGAAGGGGAAAATGCGAAGCTTAACATTTGGAGAGAAATGTTGGAATCTAAAGGTCTTCGCCTAAGCCGATCAAAGACAGAATATATGGAGTGCAAGTTCAGTGCAAACGGAGGCCAAAATGAGTTAGGGGTGAGGATCGGAGATCAGGAAATACCAAAGACCGACCGTTTTCGCTACCTAGGATCTATCTTGCAAAAGAACAGAGAATTAGATGGAGATCTCAACCATAGAATACAAGCTGGATGGATGAAGTGGAAGAGTGCATCCGGCGTGTTGTGTGACCGTCGTAGGCCACTGAAGCTCAAGGGAAAATTTTATAGGACGGCAATAAGGCTGACAATGTTGTATGGCACAGAATGTTGGACGGTGAAGCATCAACACGTACACAAAATTGGTGTAACGGAGATGAGGATGCTTTGTTGGATGTGTGGGCACACAAGAAAGGATAAGATTAGGAATGAGGATATCCGAGGTAAAGTAGGAGTAGCCGAAATTGAAGGAAAGATGAGAGAAAATCGGTTACGGTGGTTTGGACATGTGCAAAGAAGGCCTACTGACGCTCCGGTTCGAAGATGTGACTACGGGACAGAGGTTCAGGGCCGAAGGGGTAGAGGAAGACCTAGGAAAACTTTGGAAAATACCCTAAGAAAAGACTTAGAGTACTTGGATCTAACCGAGGACATGACACAAAACCGAGCGCAATGGCGTTCTAGGATTCATATAGCCGACCCCATTTAGTGGGAAAAGGCTTTGTTGTTGTTGTTGTTGTTGTTGCATAGACTACACATCAATGTATAGTATACATTCACCTTATCTCAGGAGTTCGCGTCCAGGCGTACAAATACATAGTTTACATTGTGTTGTACCATATATTGGACCTCACTATTTGGACCTTGCTACTTAGCCCATTATTCATGTAAGAGACAAGAAACCCTGATACTATAAAAGGTTCCTTCACAGTTCACCCTCACTTTAGATGGAGGGCAAGGAAAGCAAATCCTAGCTTCTATAGCCTCCATATGCATTATAACCCTCAATTTACACGGTGAAACCGGATCGACACCAGTGTGGACATGACCCCAACTTGGGGTGAACCATAATATATCTTCATGTTCTTGTGCGTATGTGTAATTTACAGTCGGATTTACGTTGGTCCAAGATCGACCTGATTTTGTGCACCAACACATTGTATTGTATACTACTGTGGATTATTTAGCAAACATTCAATCTGCAATGTATATCACACATTGATGTAATCTTGAATTTTCGAACACACTCGTCATGAGTATATACTAGTCCGTACGAAAGGAAACAGAGCGATGAAAGAAAACCACCATTTATGGAAAATGGCATGTACATTTAGACATTCTGGTTAAATGTAAAACGGAGAGAGAATGACGGTACAAACTGCACAGAGCGTACAAAACTGTGTATAATTCATCAAGTACAAAATAACGTCGACGGTATTTCCACTGTCATCGCCGGCAGACCAAAAAAGTTCAAAACAAAACCTATGGAATTGGGCAAGTACAATTTCTGACCCACAAAGCAAAAACGTCGGATGGAAATTTCAAGCAAATGCTGCCGGTAAAATTGGGAAAAATAAGTCGAAAATTTCCGGCAGCATATAATTGCTTTAATTTCAAAACAACTGGGAGATGGTGCGGTTGATAGTAATCTCATTACTTCAAAGAAAGAGGAACTTATCCGCTACCGGCCACCTTCTTTTGTTGGAGCTGCTCGCTGTTTAGCTCCTCATTTTTGTCCATGGCCTTCCTAGCAAGCTCATAGCCTGCAAAGTTCATGGCACCCAACGGAGCAATCCAAAAAAACCTGGGTAGCGCTCCTTTGAATAAGCCAAGCGGTCCCTCGTGCCGTAGTATAGAGAAGGCCACTGCTGACATTGATACAGGTCGACCCAGTGGAGCGGTCATCATTCTTGTTTTCATCACATCAAAGGGTGTGGTGACAACAGCTGCTAACCCGCCAGATAATGCCCCAACTGCAATTGTTTCCCAAGGTTCTAGATCCCGCCCTAAAAATTGCTGGGCAGCCTAAAACAGAAAAACAGTCAAACTAATGAAAACATATCAAGCTATTATCACACTAATTACTGTTATATATCTTACATATTAATTACACTCAAAACAAGATAAGCGCATTATAAATAAATAATTAATTGTTGATATGAAGAACAGGATTTAGCAGTGGAACAACACTTTAGAAGACGAAAGCCAAATCCCAGAACGCATGGCATTAACGCACAGCTGTTAGCTATCATCATCGCCACAAAATGCCGTGGTAACTTGTATTTGGGCATGAGTTGTGTCGAGTCATATTAAATTTCAAAATCTTCCTTTTTCCGGTTTTGCTAGGTAGTTCTATAATAAAGATGAACGTATTGTCGCCAAACCTTGCCTTCTCCCAAAATGAAAATTGTAACTTTTTTAGTTCGTATCTTAGGGATGCAACTTAGGCAATTTGAGCAGCAGGCTTCATGTTTAGGTTAAAGAACCCTGATCTTAGAGTTGCACATTCAAAAGGTAAATAAGAGAGGAAGATAAATTTTGTGCCTAGAAAGGAAGGTTGCATATGAAAATACTTTACCTTTTTGGATTCAGCATACAGCCCCATGCCAGCGACATAAAACGGAACTTCACGGCAAAGAGTGGCACCAGTCCCACGAAAGAAACCCTTAAGACCATCTTGGTTCCAAGTGCCCACAAGAGCCTCCCCAACATTGTCAAAAAGGCCAGCCTGACACCGCTGCTTTAACACCTCACAAGGAATTCGCACTGCTGTTCCCAAAAATGTGCTACAGAATGATGCTATAGATTGAACCTATTAAGATGCCAAAACATAAATTTTATACCGTTTCAAAACAGAATTAATAAAAAAGAGTGGCAGATGCATCAGACAGACCCGTTGCCACCCACGTCAAATTCATATTTCCCTTCTTAGAACTACAACAGACTTTAAATTCAGTTGTTTTGATTGGGCATAGCACATGCTCGAAAGGGAGAATGAAGGGGAGGGAGGGGGGAGCAAGCCAGCAACAGCAAGAGAACCATTTTCAAAGGGTACTAATGTTTGCATAAGGATAGAGAAACTACCGGTTGAAGTTGCTCTAACAGAGCCATACTTGTTACTTTTTTACTTCGGGTAGCAAACACCATACTATCTGATATAGTTGTAATCATACGAAGAAGAAAAAAAGTAAAAGACATGACACTTAACTTTTTTTTCAGACTACAAAGTAGGATAGTTAATTACTTCTTTAAGAAGCTGTTCTTAGTACTTACTTAAGATGGAAAAGCAGTAATTTTAAGTAGATGAAGTCTTCTTGAGAATTGTGGAGAGGTAGAAATAAACTATAATTTAATATATTTAGAACGAATGGAAAGAATGAACAGACAAAATGAGCCTGCATTCGCTTAAATAGATATCAATGTATTTTGATTTTTAGAGGCATAATGGAAGTATGATGCTAGTCCCCAACAAGAGAGGAAAAAAAAACAAAACATATAGTAAAATACCAATCAGTACCTGTATATCCGGGATTGTTGGAGAAACATTTATCAACACAAGTTTGCTTGCCTCAAAAATCCCAGTTCGCAAGCCATGACTGTAATGTGACGATAACAAATCAGACAGAAGGTGGAGAATTACACAAAATTTAGCTAAAATAGCTAATTCATCTTTATAATATTATGGTTGGGAAGGGGGCAGAAAAAAACCTTGAAAACTGTCCAAGAATTGCAGGAATTGAGCCCCTGTATAATCCCCGCACTCCAAGCTGTGGAAGCTTGGAAATAATTTCAGGGAACGTTAATGTTGATGCTTGTACTCGAGTCTGCCAAACGTAAGGAAATGATGCATTTTAGGATAGAAGACCAAAGAGAAGCATCACTGATTACAGAAATTTTTAACTCCGAGTACATGAGTTCAAGTTCCTAGGACAAAAAATTTGCCTTAATAGTATCAACTGGGTGCATTAAAGAAGTAGATAGAGCACAAGCAAGCCCCCCTGCTAATGCAGATCTTAGTACGCTTCCAGCAGGTATTTCCATTGGTGGTGCAACAGCAACAACTGTTGCAGCTTCAAACCAGATACTCCTGTATGTATTTTGAAAGAAATTACTGTCAGCTAGGATTATCCTACTAACTTGTGAACACTAGCCAACTGGGAATTTCTTAAATATACATGGATATTATTTCTGAATTTCAATTTATTCTGCTTTACTAATTCATTGAAAATTCATTCTCCGCATAAATGTATCAATTACCAAGAATGGAACAGTTAGCGTTTCAGACCCAGAATGAAAGAAAACAAATGATCAATACTTGAATCCAACCCCATGCTATAACAACACTATATCCAGGAACCAACCATGGAAGGTTTCAACAGAAAAACCAGTCTGACATCAGCATAACTTAAAAGGGAAACTAACTGAATGAAAAATCCATCTTACCGAGGATCATCTTGAAGTCGATCAGAAGGGAGTAAGAGCATAAAATTCCTGAAATGTCCATAAGATATAGAACCTTCTGTATCACCATTGAGAAACCGCATCATAGCAACAGCATTGTCTTCATTAGCTGGAAGTCCTGCATTTTTAAGTGAGGCCAATACCTCGCTTTTCTGCAGTGTTCCAGACTTGCTCAGGCATAAAGAAGTATATGCTCGTAGAATGGTTGGTTCCTTCTGTTCCATCAAGGATAAAAACTGTTTCCAACCAAATGATTTTGAAAATATGTGACGTCTAGTACGGCGCATAAACTCATGAGCATATCTCCGTGGCAATTTTCTCTTTCTTATTGCAATTTCGAGATCTTCGAGGGTGACTTGCCCATCACTATCTCTATCCAGTTCTTCAAAGAATCTCCTTCCTAGACACGTTCATGATGTAAAAGGTGTTAATGAAATAACTTACAAGAAAAAGGACGAATTTGATGAGGCCAAACAAACAAACTATTTAAGAGCTTCATCACTCTATCAAATATAGCAATTAGGTAAAGATGGATGACAATTACTTTAGCTCTCCCACTCAAAGGTATCAATGGAAAGTTTATGGATGCCAAAACAATGCTTTGTATCACTTGAAAAGTGTAAGCATTTTGTTGGCATTCTCAGAAATTCAGACAAATATTGACACATCCTTAATTATCATACTGCTATATCTTGGTCCATCAATGCTCTACGTACTTTCAGGATAGTTATGAGGGCCTTCATTTATGGAGTTCATGTAATGTGCTAATTTATTTCGTCCAATGCAAAGCTCATATGAATTCGAGAAAGTTGAAAATAGATGATTTCTCTTAGATTTGTATTAGGTTGGTCTCTTACTACCTTTTTTTCTTTTATGACTAGCATGCATTGACAAGATAATCCTTAAACAAATTATCTTAAACTTACTAGTATCCTCCACTAATTATTACATGGTAAGCCAGTAAAGAGTTTTTTTTTTTTTTTTTTTTTTTTTTGTGCGTGTGTTTAAAGCTAAGAGAAAGGGAACATCACTGATAAACAATCGCAGAACAGGCACGCTGATTAAGGATGGTATTTGCAATCCAGGAACATATTGAATCAATCAACTTTTAACTTTAAAACACGTGTTTCACTAAAGAAACCATGGTTAAAGTATTCTTATAGCTAAATTTTTCACACACCAATATAGAAACACGTGTATGCGTACATACTATGAGTGGAAAATAAATAAATTCTTAAACAGGATTCAGTAAGAAACGGCCTCACTAAGATATTATTTATGCATGTATTTGTGTATGTAGTATTTAAGTCAATATGAGTATATATTACGAGAATTCAACAATAAACAACAGGGCAATATCTTTCTTTGTTTACTGATGATCCTATCCAATTGTAAGCTAAGCTGATCCAGTCATCACAAAAGCATCAGGTACATAAATGCAGTGGACAAAATAAAGGCTCCTTCAACAATAAGGACAGAAATGGAAATGAAAAAGTTAACGTCATCGTATAGCTTTTATATTACAAATTCAATTCATAGAAAGAGTAAAAATCAGCATGAATAAATTTCCCTTTTGAAATTTTTTTTCTTTTACGAAAACAAGTATCAATTTCTAGGCAAAACAACATGCATTTCCACAATTAGTAGCAAGTGCCAAAGTTAGCAGAGACAACATACCTTCAGACTCTGTGTATCTAAAGAAATCTTGGACAGAGATTAGCTTCTTCTTGTCAGGATAGTCTTTAGAAGTTCTCCCCAGCTGAGGTACAAGTTCAATTAGTTCGGTGAATGAAACGGTGGATAGCGTGGATCTCAAACGCTCTACATTTGATAGAGGAATATTAAGTATATCGCTAGCAAGCTTCTGTGGTGAATTGCCAGCTGATTCTGCGGGGTTATTTGCAGTAACATCCTCATCACCCTCTTCATCAACTGAGGATGATACTCCAACAACGCCTGATGGCACTCCTCCCACTCTAGCAAACGTCAAGTTTCCCAAAAACCCATTTACATCTGCTTTTCGACCTTCAAACAAACCCGCGATCAACCTGAAATGATCATTCTGAGAGGAAGAAGGCGGCTCACTGGAAGTATCACAAGGTTTACAATCACTCTCTTGAATACCCTGATCAAACCTCTGAAGATTCTGAGTAAGTTGATCAAAAACAAAACCAATAAGGCATTCTAGTGATACATGTTTTCCTTCTTCATGTGACACGGCTTCATTCTGAATCATTTTAACATTCTGTCCCTTAGACTCCCTCCGTTTCAAGTTACCTAAAACCTTTGGCTTTTTACAAGAACACGCTTTGTCGTCATCGCTCATTTTCTGGACCCGCTTCTTACCCAATTTGAATGGACCAGGAAATGCCTGAACAAAGCTATTAACTAACACAGACCAAGTGACAGCAAACTGCATGCAATTCACACAAGACCCATCCTCCTTATCACAATCCTTCTCTCTCAATTCACTATTCGACAACTCAGGTCGATTTCCATTCCCCGAATTTGGCGAAAACTTCCCAAATAACGCCTTTATCGGAACCTTAACCAACATTCCTTTCTTTCTCTCCTCGCCAACCATCACACAGTCACCAGCTTTCTTCGTTCCCCCAAAGATCTTAACTTTACCATTGTTATCACCACCACTGAATTGGGTAACAAATTCAGCAGCATTTACCTTATTCTTATGGCCTGCCCAGCAACACTCAAAGTCCTTGGCCGCTTTTCGAACGCCCAATTCGAGCGGCGAAAACGCTTCCTTAACCAGCTGAATCGAATTGAAAAACGATTCGATCGGGTCATTCGCAGACACCATTACTAACACCACTTCAAAATTCTCAGTCCGATATATATAACCACCAAACCACCGTTACATACACAAGCATACAAAAAAAAAAACACAAATTTTCTTCCAAATTTAGCAAACACCGATTAAATTCTTCAATAAAACAGCATAGAGTAAAAGAACTACACCATACAGAACTGTGGACCAACCGGGTGAGATCCGAATACGAAGCGGTGCACCGGCAGTTGAATCCGAATCGCCGGAACCCTACGCGCGCATTATGGGTTGCTCCATTTTTCTCCAATCAGCTTCAAATGCCTCCACTTTTCGCTTCTCGTTGACCCTTCAGAGTGCAGAGAGCCAACTTTTGCATGGCAGAAACGGATTGAAAGCCATATGAAACGGTAAGCAGGTGCCCAAAACAGAAAAAGGGGTGCCCAGATTCATATAAAGACTGCAGCTTTTGATGGGCTTGGACAGAATCTGTGTTTCATTTGGGAGCGAGAGGAATTGGATGCGGATAGAGGAGGAGGAAGAAGAAGATGAACAAACACAAACCAGAAGTGAAGAACAAGAGGGAGCTAAAGACCAGGCCTATCTATTTTTGCAATTTTTTATTCTTTATTTTTAATTTGTTTTTTTGTTTATTTAATTATTTATTTGTTTTTTTGTAGTCATCTTATTTATCGGATAACGAATGCTGAGTGGATAAAAGGTGACGTCAGGACTGCATTGAGCTCGTGGGTTCTTCTGGTTTTGCCACTTATTGGTTCGGGTATCTTTTTTCTTTTTCTCTTTTTTGAGAAAGGTAATTCACAATTTTTTTAATCCTCAAAAACCCACCGAATTTTTTATCCATTTATATATCTAAATTTTAATAAACAACCAAAAAAAGTGGTTAAAATTTTGGATTTGAATCTCGTAGTTTGTGGTAGTTTATGGGGGAGATGAAGGTCGATTGATAGCTTGACAAATTTTTTGTTTCGACCAAAAAAAAAAAAAAAAAAAGCTTGACAAATTTTTTAACAAATTTGAAAATATAAATAAATTAAAAAAAATGACACTTAATTTCTCGCTATTTATCAACTATACAAATCAATAATAACGTAATTTTTGTCCGCTCATTTGATAGTCACTTATACATAAAAGTAAGATATATATATGTATTATTATTAATTCACGTTATTGAGTGAAAACATATAATTAAACTAGTATATGCCTACATACTTTATGTGTGCGAATATTTTTTTATTTGTTTTTTAAGTGAAAAGGGGAGAGCTACAGAGAGAAGGTGGGAGTAGGAAGAAAGGTTTTTGTTTTTTATTTTTTATTTTTTAATATTGGATATATGCTAAAACTACATGTACGTGAGGCTTTTATAAAAAAACAAAATTTGGTTTTGTAAAGTTACATTATTGTCCATAATTTTTTTAACGATAGAAGATTAAATAGTTTTTTCACCCTCTTTTAATTGATAAAAAGAATTATAATAATAAGTAGTTTAGACAACTTGGTTGGTCTTACTCAATAATTATTTTTATACATTTCATGCTATCTAGTAAGAATATTTACCGTATTTTGATAAACTACATTGTACCACCTTTCAAATAGAGGTGTACAATATAATCTACATTGTACCACTATTATTAAGAGAGATGTACGGTATAATCTATCAAAATGTAGTCTCTGTTATAAATAGGCAAAAGTTTAGAGAGTTAATATTTACTGGGGACAGGAGCGAGGCTGTTGCAAAATATTACACTAACAAAATATTGTAGAGGAAGTGATGGATATTATTGCTATTAGTTGCTTTTCTCTTTCTTTTCTTGTTGTGTCTTTTGAACACTCATAATGCTCTATTTATAGAGCAACTACCTTGAAAACAAACAAATTACACTATTAAGCATATGAAAATTTTATTGAATGCATGTGGGCATACATACCCACTATTTACAGCACTCCCCCTTGAATGCCCACATATCAACATTAGTTGTCTCCTTAAAACCTTACTTAGAAAAACCCAGTGGGAAAAAAACCATTGCTAAGGAAAAAGAGTACAACTTTACCCGAATTGTTGATATGGTGTTAAGCATGCTTATGCTACCTCGTTAAAACCTTGATAGGAAAAACCCAGTGAGAAAAATCATAATCGAAGGAAAAAGAGTACAACATGCATGTATCATGGATGCTCCCCCTGAATTGTATCTCCCCCTGATTCTTAACCAAGTACATTCAGACTTGCTTCATGTAAAGCAATTATTTTCGAGTGATTGGAAGACGTAGTAACTAATGTTTGCTTTGTTGAGCGCCATGAAATTACAATATCTCTATTAGTGAACACATATCCAGTTTGTGAGTGGGCTTTGTGCGGATCAGAAAGGAAACCAGCGTCTGTATATCCAACAAGAATCTGGTCGTTTATGGATTTCCCTGAATAGAAAAGACCCATGTCTATTGTTCCACGAAGGTATCGCAATACATCTTTGACTCCCTTCCAATGATGAATTGTTGGAGCAGAGATACACCTTGCTAACAAGTTGACTGAAAAAGCTATATTTGGTCTAGTACATTGTGCTAAATACAATAAAGCACCTATTGCACTCAGATATGGTACTTCTGGACCAAATACCATTTCATTATCTTATTTTGGACGGAATGGATCTTTCTTAATGTCCAAAGAACGAACGACCATTGGCATGCTAAGTGGATAAGCTTTGTCCATGCCAAATCGCTTCAGTATTTTTTCAATGTAAACTGATTGATGGACCAAAATTCCATTAGCACAATGCTCGATTTGCAGGCTGAGACAATATTTTGTTTTCCCAAGGTCTGTCATTTCAAATTTGCTTTTCAGATATTCAGCAGTTTTATTGATTTCTTCAAGGGTTCTAACTAGGTTCATATCATCGATATTTACTGCCACTGTAGCAAATCCAATATTTGATTTCTTAATGAACACACAAGGGCATATGACATTGTTGGTATATCCTTCTTTGATCAAATACTCACTGAGACGATTATACCATATTCATCCAGATAGTTTCAGCCCATATAATGATCGCCTTAATTTAATTGAGAACATACCTCGTGGTTTGTTAGTTGTTTCAGGCAACTTAAGTCCTTATGAGACTTTCATATATATGTCAATATCTAATTCTCCATATAGATACGCGGTGATAACATTCATAAGTCGCATGTCAAATTTTTCTGAAACTACTAAACTTATTAAGTAACATAACGTAATTGCGTCCATTACAAGAGAGTATGTGTCACGCCCCGGGCCCATAAATATTAATTTCGGGAAATGATATCGGTGATAGGCCGAAATTTAAACTCTTGTTTAATTAGCTGCCAATATTCACGACTCTTTAATTAAGTTCCTTAATTCCACACGTTCTTTAACCTTAATTCTCTTACCAAAACGTAACAATTATATTTTCAATTTACTACCTTTACTTCTCTTAGATCAATTTTCCATTCTAAGAATAATTCTCAACTGAAATGTAATTCTCGATTATTTAAGGCTGCATTTAACACTATTAGACTGCCTACGTACCCTTGATCGGGATCAAGCCTTTCGTAGTTCACATTTCATTCCTTTATCAATTTCCAAACATATTATAGTAACCACCATATTCACCATTAGCTTTCACCATCAAATCTCATCAAATGGTTACCAACTATGGATTCATAATATTGAAATTTGTATGAAAAAGATAATGGCAGCCCACAAGTCACACATCGCCGCAGGTGGCGGTCGGCCACCCCGAATTGTCGGAAAATATCAATTATTTCCAAAAATTATCAAATTTTACAAGCAAGTAGATCTCAGTGAGGGGAACAATTGTCATACATGTGGCCAAGTCCAATTTGGCAAGCAAACACCTCAAATTGGCCACGAGCCGCCAGAAACCCTTGATTTTGGGTGTTCTTGATTCGACTCCAAAACAACTCCAACACCCCCAACCAATGCATGGGCTTTGTTTCTGAGATTGAGGGGAGTCTATTGGTGGGTGTGGTGACCGGAGTTAGCTTCAGATTTGGTGAAATACCACCCAAACACGCCGCACCCTCCTTTGAGGGTTTTCCATAAAATCGAACCCAAATTTGTCGGGCTTAGAGCTAAATTATGAGGGAGATCGAATGGCAACGACATGAGGGCCATTTTGGCTATGGAATGAAATTTTGAGTTCGTTTAATATAAATGATTTTCTAGTTGATTTTTTTCCGTTTGATGAAAAAAATTAACAGGAAAAGTTTATAACTACAAATTGGATTAGTTTGGTTTGCCATTAACGAATTATGGTGGGAAATTCTAATACTTTGTTAGCCTCGCTGCCCATATTCCGTCGCATCTGGAAGCAATCCCAAGACGGCGTAGTAGTCATCAGTGACGGCGTCTGTTGGGGTGAACCTACAGCTTTCTCACACCTTGAACTACCACATACAAGCTGGGTTATCTATGTCAATGGACCTTCCTGTTGTCAACGAAGTCTTCAATAGTTCTCGGGTAATTCGTATACCATATACCTGCCCACTGGCAAGAATCAGACCGTTTGTGGGAAGATATGTCCCACCTGAGGTTGTTTCTCTGCGGGTGTCCCTTTTAAATCTTTCAAATTTTCAAATCAATGATTGGCCGGATGTCTCTGCCAAAAGCTACACAATCATGGTTTTGATTCTACCCGCAGATGGCACCAGAAAGTGGCGAGAACATGAACTGGAGCTGGTTGATGTTGTGGCAGATCAGGTGTGCTTTGTTGCTCGCTCATTTATTTTTCACTGAATGACTTGCCATCGTGATACATGAGTCTTTTTCTTTCTATTTCACAATGCTTATTTGCGTGCTGTTCGGGTGCTGTTTGCAACTGAAGTTCATAATCATAGGTAATTCAAGTAGAAGACCTTGGACTCTTCGTTGGTAGCCGAAGGAACAAGGTGCGACTGTAAGAGCTCTAGGATTTTGGCGCAGATGGCGGAGAGCTTGGTCTCCAACTTGGATTTGTACTGCTTGACCAACGTTAAGTGCTCCTCGTTGCGGCAGCCTTCCTTCTTCTGCTCGATCAACGAGATCATGCCCCAGACGGTACGGAGCGAGCCGATGACATTCTTATAGGCGATGCTGAGCAGGTTGTGCTCATCTACCGTTAGCAGGTTGTGTTCTTGCACCGTCAGGTTGAGCCCAGCATATCTGATTCAACAGTTCCGCCACTACCTCGTCAGTCAACCTCGTCGCCGAAACCTACATTAATCCTCTGCGACTGCAAGAATTGGATTTCAAATGGAGGATGTGAGAACTTTGAAGAAGAATCCAGCGGGCAGAGCAGCTAGGCATCACATGGGTTTTGCAGTAACTGTGCAGGTGTTTGGTTCTTGGGTTTCTGCAGATTCACGGTGGAGGTGAAAAAATGAAAGATAACCAACATAACTTTTTGTATTGATTCCCACAGACGGTGCCAAATGTTGATGCACAAAACCGGAGGTCTTGGAACAACGTAAATCCGACCTTGAATCTGCATGAAATGTAAATAACACAAGATGTATTGTGGTTCACCCCAAGGTTTGGGCTACGTCCACACTGATATTGTATTTCTCTAAGAGATGAAGGAAAGAACCTCTGTAATGTGAGAGGGGATGCGATGAGGCTTCTGAGGGTGAGAAGGCCTAGGAATTGGCCTCCTCTAATTGTGAGGGGGAGGAGTCCTTTTATAGAATAAGGGCTCCTCACTTATTACATATTTGCCCCTTCCTTTATTACATAATTACATTTAAGTCCCCTGAGTATTTGTACGAAATCTAAATACGGAGGCCCTAAGTATGGTACAAACACTCTTCTAGAAAGAGCTCAAGAACGTACATATATTTGGTTTCCATGCCCATTCATTAAACAACAGGGAGGAGAAAGAAATAAAAGATAAGATAAAGTTTTTAAATTTGCTATGAGTAATTAAGTAAATTGCGGAAACAAGGGAAATCAAGGAATGAGATTTTGATTTCATTTCATGGTAACGAAAATTGCAGATCTTTATTTTAATATAGTAGCGAGTAATGATGGTTGAAATTTTTGCTAGTTGATTTGCCAATTCTAATGGTTTGGCTTGAAATTTTTGATATTCACTTAGTCATTAATGATCATGGCTTAAATTCTGATATTTAGTTGGCCGAAGGTAGTTATGGTTGGAACTTATGACAATTGTGGTCATTATGCTAGTATTTATCTAGCCAACGGTAGATGTGGTTTGATGTTCTGGTATTTATTTAGCTAACGAGAATTATGGCTTGGCGTTTGATATTATTTTTGTCAAGGTGTATGTCTAGAAAGTCGGATATTTATCATGCCAGTGAATGTGGTTGGGAAATCGTGAAGGTGGGTGGAAATCACGATGATTTATTCGTTGATTTCTTTATTTTGAGTTGAAATAAACTTGTAGATGGGGGTTATAATTTTATTCATTAAAAAAGGAATGGTGGGAGTAAATCAAATCCCTTTTCTTTGTTTGGTTTAATATTTGGTGATGGAAGAATGAAAGAAATAATTGTCACCTAGCTATTGTGTCACTCTGATAACTATTTCCTAACTGTGTGTAAGATATGTGTAACATAATTTTTCTATGTTGGTTGTTAATTGGATTCGTTATTGTGTCAGAACTGATGACGCAAGCATATTCTATGGTTATATGATTAATATGGTCAGTTGGGTTCATGTGAGAATATGAATAAAATCCTAGAATAAGATTTTGATTTTGTTTAAGAGTAACGGTATTGTGGATTGGTTTAAAATCCCTTATCCTTACGTAGTGATTGAAAATCTCGAGGACAAGATTTATTTTAACAGGGGGGTGAATGTAATACCCTGAAAATTTAAATATATGAATATGTGAAGAAAATCGAAAATAAATGATTTATGGTTATGGAAATAGAATTGGGAAATTTTAAAGTTTTATTTTAAAAAATTATTATAATTTACATATTTGGATTATTGAGATTTTATGTTATTTTTCAAGAAATTATATTAATTTACTTGAGTTGAGTTTTAAATTAAACTAGTTACGAAGTTTAAAGTTTGGAAATTAATTATTTAAAATTCATAGACCCTTTGAGGTCACAATTTATATTTTTGAAAAGAGCTCGATCTCACGAACGCATAGGCTCAAACCGTTCGTGAAACAGAGTTAAAACAAAAGAGTTATTAACGTTTAAAGTTAAGGATATTTATGTAATTTTGGCTTGCATTGGAAGGCTCCAAATTTTTGAAGCCATTATTTGTGATGCCATGTGTGTGGCTGACAGAGAAAGGAAAGGAGAGTAAAGAAGGGAGGGGAAATGAATGAAAGGGAGAGGAAGGAAAAGAGAGAAAGGAAGGAAGTGAGAATGAGGGGGAAATCGAGTCTTCCCTCGATCCGCACCCCGACCCAACCACATTTTGAGTTTCTGGCCACCTTTGACGACGGCAAAGGTGCCAAAATGACCCTCATGTTGTTGCCATTCGATCTCCCTCATAATTTAGCTCTAAACCCGACAAATTTGGGTTCGCTTTTATGGAAACCCCTCAAAGGAGGGTGCGGCGTGTTTGGGTGGTATTTCACCAAATCTGAAGCCAACTCCGGTCACCACACTCACCAATAGACTCCCCTCAATCCTAGGAACAAAGTCCATGCATTGGTTGGGGCGTCAGAGTTGTTTTGGAGTCGAATCAAGAACACCTAAAATCAAGGGTTTCCAGCGGCTCGTGGCCAACTTGAGGTGTTTCCCAGCCAAATTGGACTTGGCCACATGTATGAAAGTTGTTCCCCCTCACTGAGATCTACTTGCCTGTAAAATTTGATAATTTTTGGAAATAATTGATATTTTCCGACAGTTCGGGGCGGTCGACCGCCACCTGCGGTGGCGCGTGACCTGTGGGCTGCCATTGTCTTTTTCATACAAATTTCAATATTCTGAATCCATAGTTGGTAACCATTTGATGAGATTTGATGGTGAAAGCTATGGTGAATATGGTGGTTGCTAGAATATGTTTGGAAATTGATAAAGGAATGAAATGTGAACTACGAAAGGCTTAATCTCGATTAAGGGTACGTAGGTTGTCTAACAGTGTTAGATGCGGCCTTAAATAATCGAGAATTACATTTCAGTTGAGAATTATTCTTAGACTGGAAAATTGATCTAAGAGAAGTAAATGTAGTAAATTGAAAATATAATTGTTACGTTTTGGTAAGAGAATTAAGGAACTTAATTAAAGAGTCGTGAATATTGGCAGCTAATTAAACAAGAGTTTAAATTTCGGCCTATCACCAATATCATTTCCCAAAATTAATATTTGGGGGCCCGGGGCGTGACAATATGTCTCTTAATAATCAATTCCAGGTCTTTGTGAAAAACCTTGTGCAACAAGTCGTAGCAATCTCGTTTTTCTCATTGCGTTTCCTTGTGAATACCTATTTGTAACCCATGGGGTTTACACAGGACGGGGTTTGGACTACCAGTCCAAAAACACTTCACCTTACCAAGGAATTTAATTTTGCCTAGATTGCATCTTTCCACTTAGGTCAATATTGCCTCTATTTGCATTCATCAACAGAGCAGGGCTCAATATCATCACTTAATATAATTTCAATGGCTACTGCAAATGCAAACATGTCATCGATGATTATTTCATTTTGATCCCACAATTCGTTAGTACTTGCATAACTTATGGATATTTCTTTGCTTTCATGTACTTCTGTCTCTTCAGGGACATATGTCTCATCAAGAACATTTTCTTTTTCTGGAAGTACATAATTATGAATTGTTGATTTATCGTTCTTTTTTTTTTCTTGAATGATTTCATTTGGATTCAGCTGTGCTCTCATCTTTCTCTTTCGAGGGGCTGAATCTTTTAAACCTGGGGATCTACCACGCTTTAGGCGTGCACCAGATGAATCATTCACTGCCACTTTATTTTGTCCAACAGGGACATCAATTCTTGCAAGTGCATTTGCAGTTGGTATATGTGACTTTGTCACTTTCAAAGCATCATTAAATGCATCTGGCATTTGATTAGCAATACTTTGAAGGTGAACGATCCTTTTCACTTCATTTTCAAATTGAATGCTTCGCGGATCAAAATGAGATAAGGTGGGAACAACCCATGTCAACTCTTTCCGTTCTTCTGGAACGATATTTTCTTCCCCTAATGACGGGAATACTGTCTCATTAAAGTGACAATCAGCAAAACGAGCTGTAAACATATCATCTATCAAGGGTTCCTAATATCTAATGATAGATGGTGAATCAAAACCCACATAAATTCCCAGTCTGCGCTGAGGTCCCATTTTTAGTGAGCTGTGGCGGTGCAGTAGGCACATAAACAGCACAACCAAAAACTCGTAAATGTGAAATGTTTGGCTGATACCCAAACACGAGTTGTATTGATAAGTATTGGTGGTTGGCTATGGGTCTCAATCTAACCAATGATGTAGCATGTAAGACGACATGTCCCTATGCAAAGACTGGCAATTTTGTTTTCATGAGCAGAGTGCGAGCTATTAATTGAAGCCGCTTGATAAATGTCTCTGCTAAACCATTTTGAGTATGGATATGAGGAACAGGGTGTTCAACATCAATGCCCAGTGTCATGCAGTAATCATTATAGGTTTGAGACGTAAATTCACTAGTGTTATCAAGTCGGATTGACGTAATGGGGTGATCTGGGAACTGTGCTCATAATTTAATTATCTAAGCAAGAAATCTCGCAAAAGCTACATTTCGAGTAGATAATAGGCAAACATGTGACCATCGAGTAGATGCATCAACCAAAACCATAAAATATCGAAATGGTCCACAAGATGGTTGAATAGGCCCACAAATATCCCCTTGAATTCTTTGCAAAAATGATGGGAATTCAGCATCAACCTTTAGTTGTGATGGTCTAGTCCAACTTCCCTTGAGAACAAGCCTTGTAAGGGTTATCATTTGAGACATCAATATGTCTACTTAATAATGGATGTCCATTAAAGTTGGTAATGATCCTACACATCATGGTGGATCCTGGATAACTCAGATGGTCATGCCAAAACGTGTAAATTTTTGAATCAATGAACTTCTGGTTCATAACAGTATGTGCCTCAATTGTCTATATGTATGTATAATACAATCCACTTGATAAACCACGCAACTTCTCCAATATACGCTTCTGGGTATCATTGGAGGTAATGCATAGATATTCCACATTTTCTGCACTTTTCGTTTCAATGTGGTATCCATTTAGACGTATGTCTTTAAAAATCAACAAATTTCGAGTAGATCGAGTAGCGTACAACGCATTTTGTATGGACAATATTGTTCCATTTGATAACATGGTCTGGGCTTTTCCTGAGCCTTCAATTACATCTGATTGCCTTAATATTGTTGTTACCTTTACTTCTCGATCTCGAAGTATTTTATATGTGGTTGTGCTATCTGCAAGACAAATATCTCCGCCATTGCTCTTGTTTTGAGAATAATCATAATTTTTATCCTTACTCTTTGAGTAAGGAAATTACAGTTAAAAATAGTTTATTCATACTGGAATACCACTTTTATTGAATTGAAAATGTGAGCATTAAACCATAAGTACAAATAACAAGAGTACATTAAACATAAATGATTCAATCGGACCCATACACTTCATTCCCTCGTTCAATAATGAAGTCTGAAACATCCAGATGAGTTAAGTTCAATTGTCCTGATAAATCGAACATTGGATCAGGTATATCCATTGATTTAGCCTGGTCGAAGAAAATGGTCTCGACACCTTTCTCCTTGATGGAGGCTTGATACAGATTCACCGGATGTTTTGGGGTATAATAGGTACGCGCCCAGTGCCCATTGCCACCACACCTATGACAAACTCCTTCAGGATTTCTAGGAGTGTTCATATGAGCTTTGTCTTTCTGGCGATTTGCATTCTTAAAGCTCGGGCATGAATTATACCTTGGAACCTGGTTGTGAAACTGGACATCGTGGTTCTTAGATTTCCCATTCCATCGGCCTCGCTTGTGGCCACGTCATCGTTTGTAATTATTGCCATGAGAGGATGTGGTATTACCTTCAAATGAAACAACATTCACTTCTGGGAATGGTGCCAATCCGGTAGGTCGGGACTGATGATTCTTCATCAGAAGCTCATTGTTTTACTCAGCTACAAGGAGTACAGATATCAACTGTTTGTACTCAGTAAAGCCTCTTTCTCTATACTGCTGCTGCAGGAGCACGATGGAGGCATGAAAGGTGCTGAAAGTTTTTTCCAGCATATCTTCCTCAGTTATTGTTTCTTCACAGAGCTTCAACTGGACACTAATTCTGAACATTGCTGAATTATATTCAGCCACCATCTTGAAATCCTAGATCCTTAGATGAGTCTACTCATAACGAGTTCTTGGAAGAATCACCGTTTTCTGGTGATTGTATCTATTTCTCAATGCCTTCCAGAGGGTTAATGGATCTTCAACCGTGAGGTACTTGCTCTTCAGTCCCTCATCAAGGTGGCGACGGATAAAGATCATTGCCTTCACCCGATCTTGAGAAGATGCACTGTTATTCTTCTTGATGGTTTCCTCAAGATTCCCTGCCTCCAGATGGATCTTAGCATCCATTACCCAAGTAAGGTAGTTCTTTCCAGTAATATCCAGGGCAACAAAATCAAGTTTTGCTAAGTTTACCATTTTCGTTTCTGAAAGAAAAATGGGGCGTGTAAAAACTTGCAATAATATGTATTCTTGAGGAATATATTGTTAGAACTTCTGGTTTTTACAAATTTTTCATTTTGATCTTCAGGCCAAAATGATAAGCACTCGAAACTTCAAGCTCGAGATTTATATAATGAATGAAGAGGGTCATTGGACCGCACCATTATCATTGAAATAACATAGGATGTGCGATTATTCCACACTACTTAAGCAGTAGAAAATTTTAAATATGCAGATCATGGTGGGTGATTATACCACACCACCTAAAATTGCAATAAAATTAAATCTGTAGTCCAAGATGGGCGATGATATCGCACCATCTTTGATCCCAACAAAGATAAATAAACATTGGGTTAGTAATCAGGAACTACACCAAACAAGTAATCAAAGATATAAGTACTTGTTATGTTGAGAACTAGAAGCAGGCATGGTGCAAACAATTCTTCACGAGGGTATATCCAGCAAGTGAGGCAGAGGAAGAAGAAGAATAGTAAAATCCTTGGAGGAAACATTTTTTTCTTTCGGTGAAGGGAAATGAGAAATGGTTAGAGTCGTGCTGATAACGTGTTATAAATAGGCAAAAGTTTAGAGAGATAATATTTGCTAGGGACATGAGCGAGGCTGTTGCAAAATATTACACTAACAAAATATTGTAGAGGAAGTGATGGATATTATTGCTATTAGTTGTTTTTCTCTTTCTTTTCTTGCTGTGTCTTTTGAACACTCGTAGTGCTCTATTTATAAAGCAACTACCTTGAAAACAAACAAATTACACTATTAAGCATATGAAAATTTTATTGTATGCATGTAGACATATATACCCACTATTTACAACAGTCTCCAAATATTCCAAAGGTGATGTCTTTACAAAGGTATATGAACAAATAATAGACTGTGTAGCGTATGACCCCATTATTTGTTTGTACATAAAGAACCACTTCTAAGGCCCCATCTGGACTTTTCACATATAAAACTTTTGAGTGATTGTCACTTATCCAAGATTCTTTTGCTGATTAGCAATCCATATGTAATGGATATATGTACAGACGAATGCTAAGGAGACTCTCTTAAAATTGAAACTCAAATGCTAAAGAGACTCTTAAAATTGAAACTCTCTGTGATGTTTTTTGCATAATATTTTATAATATTAAAAGAGAAATTAACTTAAAAATTGAGGTAATAGAGATTCTATATAGAATTTCACTTTGAGAGTCTCCTTAGCATTTAGCACTTGTATATATAATGCTCTAAGCAATTGCTTTGTGTGCTCTAATCATTGGTATTGCCTCCTTTGATCACAAGGCGCAATGACCACTATAGTAGCTAACGGCCACCTGCCATGTAATGTATTAGGATTGTTGTATGCATGTTCTAATCTTTATTTTTTTTGTACTAATCTTATTTTTCAAACCAGCTCCTTCTCACAAATTAATCATGGTTTGACATACACGCAAATTTTTTATGTGTTTTAATACGCGATTTTTATTAATACCCGATTTATGTATAATATATACTTATTTATTAGTAGAATACTCTTTATGTGTTCTTCAACAAATGATACAATAATTACATTATATTCATCTAAACTACAGAGATCAGGTTTTACACTTAGGCATAGAGGGTGGAGCACACTACTTTAACCAGCTTAACTAAACCCAAGTCTAACAAACGACCCTTTGGTTGTAGCCATATCTGATTAAGATTAGGACAATGATTTTTGTTTCGTTTATGTTAGGGAGAGAGCGAATGTGTAAATATAGGAGTATTGTTCAAAACCAGAGTGCTCTTTGTATCCATAAATTTCAAATTGCGTTTCAAATTGCATCTCAACTGCAAAAAGTATGTTAAAAGCATCTGAGAGGCCTTTCCCTTTCCCTCTTTTTATGGCATTCAATATCACAAACTCGAATACAATCAATTTGAACAAAATTTGAACCTACACAGACAGGTGCAATGGAATTCCCATGTTTCTCAAGATCGTACATTCCAGCAAAAATACCTTAGAGAGAGGAGGAGGAGCGGGGCATTTTACTGATTAGCACACTACTTGAAGTCGAGGCATTTTCAAAGGCGTCAAATTGGTGTCAAAATGCTGATCCGCTGCCCTTTGTCTTCCCGAGCATCACATCTTTGGCTTCATTGATTTTGGAAGCAAGGTAATGACTGCCACCTGCATCAGGATGGTTCGCAACCATCACCTTTCTATGTGCTTCCTTGACCTTGTCTGCAGCTGCACTTTCCCTGTCGAACCATCCGAACGAAAATCAATTTTGCTCTGAAAAAAAAAGGAGAATACAACACGACCACGGCTTCAACTTTAAAGCGTCAAGTATCACTCTCCAACCTTTCCTATCTTCATTCTTTTTAGAGTTTGACTTGGTTCAGATAACTATATCTCTTCTAAGACAAGTCAATTACAAGGTATTAGAATCGAGAAAATAATCAATTCTCTGTTTTTATTTCGGTTGAAATGAAGACTTACCAAATGATGAAACAGAAAAGCACCTACTATTTAATTCTCCACAAAAATGTTGTTTCCTTATAATTTGACGGTAGACAATTCAATTTCATAATTTATATACAAGGAACAGAATATGCCTTTTTGTTTCCTTGACCATGGATAAATAAACAAGCAATGGATAAGCTAGGAAAAGATCCTACATTCTACATTATAAAACCCTGCTTACCTAATACCAAGAATAAGAGCTGCTTCCCTCTTTGTCATTGTCGGCTGGAAGCCACCTTCATAAAATTTCCGCATTCTAGCTTTTGGTGGTCGTGTCTTAAACGCATGCCAAGCCTGGATACCATATCTACCAGCAAGGGCAGTAGCAGCTACTGCAAGACCAGCCAACAATGGTGTAGCCTGAAGTACATCTAAAATTTTATTAATTCTACAGAATGTAATTTGTCGTTTTAATTCTACAATCTTTCTGAACTAAATGTAAATGGCATTTTTAGTCTGATAAAACTCCTTCCGACTTCGTTCCCCTTCAATTATTCCAATGGCCATTTGCCCCATGTCATAACAAAGGTGCACTCCCACTAGTTTTTGGAATAACATTTACATAGTTCAATGCAGAAAGACACCATCATCTAACAGTCAGACACCACTCCCACTAGTTTTCGGAATAACATTTAACATTTACATAGTTCAATGCAGAAAGACACCATCATCTAACAGTCACACATGGAGCCAAATATTAGACCGCAAAATATCACTTGGACAACCAAATGAAGGTACTAACTACACAGTCCTGACCTCTGAATGTGGATAACAATAGTTTGAAACAATATATGCATGCGAGACAGATACATCGATTCAAATGCATATAGGTCATGGAATCATGTGACAGAACAGTCCTGCCATCTTAAAGCCAAATTTGAACATCCGCTGAATGTGCACAGGTTTCTAACAAATCAGACCAGAAACAGGAAGGACGCATATCAAAATGTGGAGATTTTATCAAGATTAGATAAAATAATTGGATTAGCGAACCCGAAGAAGTTGTTTAATCATTTTACTCCTAAGATTAACCCATGATCCAGTTTTCTCCATGTCGCCATTACAATTCTTTTGTTCTACACCTCCCAATAGAAATATATATCTACATATATGTATGTATGGATGTATGTATGTACATGTATATACAGCAGGAAGCCAATAGGACGAGTCAAATTTAGTAGAAATCCTGTTGTACCAATCTATCAATGCAAACCCATAGTTTTTCAGCAAACCCAAATTCAATGCAAACAACCACGATTCAAAATTTCTACAAAAATTAAAACTTTACGAACCCCAGTACCAAAATCACATTAAATTTTGAATTTGGGAATATAAATGGAGAGTGAAAAAACAAAAGAACCGGCGGGGGAAGACGAGATTTTGCTCACCATATCGTTGAATGTGTCGTGACTGAGCTGAGAATTTGGGGTTTGTCCTTCATTCAGAGGCTTCTCGAAGCTGGTTGTGGCTTTGGGTTGTTGTGAGTTGGGGAAGAAGCTGTGTGCTCTGCCCAGCATGTTTTAATCCCTAATCCTAATTCCCAAATTCTAATTCGTCCATTAATTTTTGGGTACCTATCATATAGCGACGTGTAAACGCCATTTAAACGCACCGGACAAGTTCTGGAATGTGTGTTTATAGGCTACGGACTAGGCCCATTTTGCACCCAACAAGTTTGTTTTGATTGCTTTTGTAAGAAGTGCTTTTGTTCAAAAGCACTTACGTTAGAGATGTATTTTCTTATAAATATGTTGAATTTTTTAGGGAAAAAACTAAGGGGGTGTATTCAATTGAGATTTTGATGGACTAATTCTTTTAATGAATCTAGGGGTATTTAATCAGGATTTTAAGTTATTCTCTGAAATTCAAGGCGTATTTAATTAGAATTTTAAGATAATTTATTAAAATCCTTATAAATCTGGGTGTATTCAATTAGGATTTTAAAGAAGGTTATAACATTACAGATGTATTCAATTAGAAATTGATTTTAAAGAATTTGAGAAAGTCGAGGAATTAGAGGGAATTTGAGAGATTTTGTAGTGTATTTTAAGCATCCACAAATCTCACCTCTTCCTATAAGATTTCAAGGGAATTGAATCAAAATTTTATATGGAATCTCTACAAATCAATTAAACTCTATAAAAATTCATAGATTTATAAATCTATTAAAATCTCTCAAATTCTCAATTGAATACACCTTTTTTAATGGATTTATAAATCCCTGAATTTTTATGGAGTTTAATTTATTTGTAGAGATTTCATATAAAATTTTGATTCAATTCACTTGAAATCTCATGGGAAGATGTGAGATTTGTGGATATTTGAAATACACTGCGAAATCTCTCTAATTCCCTCTAATTCCTCAACTTTTTCAAATTCTTTAAAATCAAGATCTAATTGAATACACCTAGAATGTTATAAACTTCTTTAAAATCCTAATTAAATACACTTAGATTTCTAAGGATTTTAATAAACTATCCTAAAATTCTAATTGAATACACGTTGAATTTCAGAGAATCGTTTAAAACCCTTATTGAATACCCCTAAATTCATTAAAAAAATTAAAATATCTCAAAATTCCAATTGAATGGACCCCTAAAAATTTCTAATTAGAAGCACTTTTGACTATTATAAAACACTTTTCCTCGAGAAATCCCAAATATGCTTATAATCACTACACATATAACTTCGAAATAAGTTTTCAACAAACACGCAACTTTGAAATAATTACCCACATACTACATGAGTTTATTCAATTGGAAATTTGAGGAATTTTAATTCTTTTAATAAATTTAGGGGTATTCAATTAAAATTTTCAGTGATTCTCTAAAATTCAACATGTATTAAATTAGGAATTTTGAACAGAGTATTAAAATGTTTAGGAATCAGGGTGTATTCAATTAGAATTTTTTTTGTAATGTATTTTAAGCATCCACAATTGAATCAAAATTTTATTGGAATCTCTACAAATCAATTAAACTCTACAAAAATCCATTAAAATCTCTTAAATTCCCAATTGAATACATCCCCTACATTTCAAGGTATAAAATCTTGAATGGACAGAAATATTCTCTTGGTCATCAAAACATGACTCCTTGATTGGGTATTAAAATCACATATTAGTAATGCTTTCCAATGGTAAAAATAAGTCTAGGAGTTTTTTTACGGTAATGGGATTGTTAGATGTTTGAGGAGAGGGAAAGTAGTGAGAATCGAACATCAGAATGCATAACATAATTACTTTCCGTTACTACAGTAGAGCGCTCCATATGGAAAAATGCAAGTTTAGTATTCGATTAGCAAAAAGTGCTAGAATGATTGTGGAAGAGTTGAATGCGTTTTTTAACAAATAAAAAACATGGGGCATGCTTCCACAAAAGACAAGCAACAACAACAACAACAACAACAAAGCCTTTTCCCACTAAGTGGGGTCGGCTATATGAATCCTAGAACGCCATTGCGCTCGGTTTTGTGTCATGTCCTCCGTTAGATCCAAGTACTCTAAGTCTTTTCTTAGAGTCTCTTCCAAAGTTTTCCTAGGTCTTCCTCTACCCCTTCGGCCCTGAACCTCTGTCCCGTAGTCACATCTTCGAACCGGAGCGTCATTCGGCCTTCTTTGCACATGTCCAAATCACCGGAGCCGATTTTCTCTCATCTTTCCTACAATTTCGGCTACTCCTACTTTACCTCGGATATCCTCATTCCCAATCTTATCCTTTCTCGTGTGCCCACACATCCCACGAAGCATCCTCATCTCCGCTACACCCATTTTGTGTACGTGTTGATGCTTCACCGCCCAACATTCTGTGCCATACAACATCGCTGGCCTTATTGCCGTCCTATAAAATTTTCCCTTGAGCTTCAGTGGCCTACGACGGTCACACAACACGCCGGATGCATTCTTACACTTCATCCATCCAGCTCGTATTCTATGGTTGAGATCTCCATCTAATTCTCCGTTCTCTTGCAAGATAGATCCTAGGTAGCGAAAACGGTCGCTTTTTGTGATTTTCGCTAGATTGCTCCGGTCATTAGTGTGGATAAATATATAAATGGATAGAGATAGGAAAGCAAACACAAGATGTGCGTGGTTCACCCATATTGGCTACGTCCACGGAATAGAAGAGTTCTCATTAATTGTGAAGGGTTTACACAAGTACATAGGTTCAAGCTCTCCTTTAGTGAGTACAAGTGAATGATTTAGTACAAATGACATTAGGAAATATTGTGGGAGAATGATCTCGTAATCACGAAACTTCTAAGTATCGGAGTGTGGAGTCGTCTTGACTTGCCTTATCTGTCTCATAGGTAGATGTGGCATCTTCTCTGGAAGTACTCTTCCTCCATCCAGGGGTGGTATCTTTAACTGGTGGAGATGCACAAGGTAATGTATCAATTTCACTTGAAGCTTACTTGTAGTTTCAGGCTTGGTCAAGCGCGATACAAACCATGTAGTAGGAGTCCCCCAAGTCGCCGAGCTAGGGGGTCTGCTGAAAGAGGTGACAGACAAGGTAAGCAATCAGAGCTCCGACTGATTGTTCACCTTCTCCCCATCTTGCAGCAGCATGAAGGATAAAGAGAAGAAAAATGAGAAGAGATGATATGAGATACTTTTGCTTTTGAAGAAGTAACTTTCCACAGGCTTATTCTTGAACTGAGCTGGAGGGTTTTCTGGTTTCCTCCAGAGTATAAGGCCGACTGAAGAATTTGAGGGTCAAAACAAGTCCATCAAATCTAGAGTACGTTCCACCCTGCTGATATGGGATACTTTTGCTTTTGACAGAGTAATGGATGTATCGGCACGTGTGCTGTTACGCTTGTCTCCACATGCTTCCTTGTATCCTTCGCACTTGCCCTATCTGTTCCTCAAGCAAATGCAGAATCTTCCCTGGAAACATAAGATGTTGAAGATGAGTACTCGAGAGCAATGCCAGGTAAGTAATCAGGTAAGGGGTTCCAGGCAGTCAGATCCTGGCTGGAAGCTTGATTCCAAGTGCTGACTGATTGCTCTCTTTCTCCTTGTCTTGCAGGTAAAAACAAGGCCAAAGGAAAAGACAGGGAAAAAGCATGATATGGGATACTCTTGCTTTTAACCCTGATGATATGAGATATTCTTGCTCTAGTATAGCTTGTTTGCAGAGGTATTATCGGGGGGAAAGAAAGCTGAATATTTCGAAAGGCTTCGTTGGGAGTGCCCTCTCAGATATGATGAAGGGTTGAGCATTTTTGCAGGTCTGCCTGTCCGTTGGGGATGGGGGTCGACATATATAGGAGTCTCCCTAACAAGTAGTAATGCTATTCCTTTACCCTGCTTGGTCATAGCACGGTAGTGGGAGCTGCCAGTTTCACATGTTTTAACTCTGTCAGAGCACTTTGAAAAAGTGGTCTGTGGTATCTGGCTCTCGAGATTCGGAGAACGATGCCTCTTCGATTTTTGAGAAAGCAATCATGCTGGGGGTCTGGCTCTCGAGATTCGGAGAGCAGTGTCTCTTCGATTTTTGAGGAAGTAATCATGTTGGGAGTCTGGCTCTCGAGATTCGGAGGGCGGTGCCTCTTCGATTTTGGAGCAAGCAATCTTGTTGGGAGTGTTGTCTCGAATGTGAGTAAATGTTGGGCATGTTTGCTAGTCTACCTTGCCACGAAGCACAAAGGTTGACACACAGGGACTTTCCAATTATCCAGCAATGGTACTGTTCCTTTACCCTCTCTTCGATTTTGAGAAAGTAGTCATGTTGGGAGTCTGGCTCTCGAGATTCGGAGGACGGTGCCTCTTCGATTTTGGAGCAAGCAATCTTGTTGGGAGTGTTTTCTCGAATGTGAGTAAAGGTTGGGCATGTTTGCTAGTCTACCTTGCCACGAAGCACAGAGGTTGACACACAGGGACTTTCCAATTATCCAGCAGTGGTACTGTTCCTTTACCCTTGTGGGTAATAATATGGTAGCTAGACCTTCAAAATTTATGTGTCTAAACTTTGTTAGTGCTGTTTCTTTGCTATTCTTTCACCTTTCTTGGTCAGAGCGATGTAGTGGGAGCTGCAAGCTTCACGTGCTCAACTTTGGCAGAGAACTTTGGCAAAGTTATCTGTGGTACCCATGAGCTATTGTTGCGTGTGGGAAGTGGGTGATTGAACAGTAAGATTCATGTGCTTTCTACTTCACCAGAAGTCTTCGACAGAATGCCCATAATTTCTGCAAAGCTGAGTGTGCGTGTGACAGGTGCTGACAAGGCTGGAAAAGTAGGTGCCTCTTCGATTTCTGAGATCGGCCCTCGTGGTCTCTGAGCAGCCCAGCTTTTGAGAAAGCGAGCGCCTCTTCGATTGATTCGGAGAACGATGCCTCATCGATTTTTGAGAAAGCAAATATGCTGGGGGTCTGGCTCTCGAAGATTCAGGGAGCAGTGTCTCTTCGATTTTTGAGAAAGTAATCATGTTGGGAGTCTGGCTCTCGAGATTCGGAGGGCGGCGCCTCTTCGATTTTGGAGCAAGCAATCTTGTTGGGAGTGTTTTCTCGAATGTGAGTAAAGGTTGGGCATGTTTGCTAGTCTACCTTGCCACGAAGCACAGAGGTTGACACACAGGGACTTTCCAATTATCCAGCAATGGTACTGTTCCTTTACCCTCTCTTCGATTTTTAAGAAAGTAGTCATGTTGGGAGTCTGGCTCTCGAGATTCAGAGGACGGTGCCTCTTCGATTTTGGAGCAAGCAATCTTATTGGGAGTGTTTTCTCGAATATGAGTAAAGGTTGGGCATGTTTGCTAGTCTACCTTGCCACGAAGCACAGAGGTTGACACACAGGGACTTTCCAATTATCCAGCAGTGGTACTGTTCCTTTACCCTTGTGGGTAATAATATGGTAGCTAGACCTTCAAAATTTATGGGTCTAAACTTTGTTAGTGTTGTTTCTTTGCTATTCTTTTACCCTTCTTGGTCAGAGCGATGTAGTGGGAGCTGCAAGCTTCACGTGCTCAACTTTGGCAGAGAACTTTGGCAAAGTTTTCTGTGGTACCCATGAGCTATTGTTGCGTGTGGGAAGTGGGTGATTGAACAGTAAGATTCATGTGTTTTCTACTTCCCCAGAAGTCTTCGACAGAATGCCCATAATTTCTGCAAAGCTGAGTGTGCGTGTGACAGGTGCTGACAAGGCTGGAAAAGTAGGTGCCTCTTCGATTTCTGAGATCGGCCCTCGTGGTCTCTGGGGAGCCCAGCTTTTGAGAAAGCGAGCGCCTCTTCGATTTCTGAGATCAGCCTTCGTGGTCTTTGAGCAGCCCAACTTTTGAGAAAGCAAACGCCTCTTCGATTTCTGAGATCAACCCTCGTGATCTCTAAGCAGCCCAGCTTTTGAGAAAGCAAACGCCTCTTCGATTTCTGAGCAGGCGCCTCTTCGATTTCTGAAGCTCCGTCGAGTGCAGATTTTTATAAGGGCTGGCATTAAGTTCCAAAGCACACTTGAATCTCCACCAGTAGAAGCTTCATTCTTGCACTTCTAAGATCTTGATTTGTCCGACCTCTTCTCTCTTCAACACCTTTGAAAATGTCTGGCCCCTCCGACCGTCGTTTTGACTTGAACCTTGTTGAAGAGGCAGCCCCGCCTTCTCCAGACAACATATGGCGCCCATCCTTCGTCTCCCCTACTGGTCCTCTTACCGTTGGGGATTCCGTGATGAAGAATGATATGACCGCTGCGGTGGTGGCCAGGAACCTTCTCACTCCCAAAGATAACAGACTACTTTCCAAACGGTCTGATGAGTTAGCTGTTAAGGATTCGCTGGCTCTCAGTGTTCAGTGTGCAGGTTCTGTGTCTAATATGGCCCAACGCCTATTTGCTCGAACCCGCCAAGTTGAATCATTGGCGGCTGAAGTGATGAGTCTCAAACAGGAGATTAGAGGGCTCAAGCATGAGAATAAACAGTTGCACCGGCTCGCACATGACTATGCTACAAACATGAAGAGGAAGCTTGACCAGATGAAGGAAACTGATGGTCAGGTTTTACTTGATCATCAGAGATTTGTGGGTTTGTTCCAAAGGCATTTATTGCCTTCGTCTTCTGGGGCTATACCGCGTAATGAAGCTCCAAATGATCAACCTCTGATGCCTCCTCCTTCTAGGGTTCTGTCCAGTACTGAGGCTCCAAATGATCCCCCTCCGGTGCCTTCTCTTTCTGGGGCTCTACCGACTGCTGAGACTTCTCCTAAGCAACCTTTGTGAAGGCTCCCTCTTGTGTGTTTATTTTGACTCATGTATATGTACATATTTGTAGCTTATCGGGGATATCAATAAATAAGCTTTCCTTCATTTCAACGTATTGTGTTAAATACACCAAAGCCTTCTTCGCTAAGTTCTTTGAATTTTCTTTTGTTGAAGCTTGTATGTTGAAGCTTTCTGAGTGGAGCATGTAGGTTGGGGTAGTGTTCCCTTAATTTTCCGAGTGAGGAAAACTTCTCGGTTGGAGACTTGGAAAATCCAAGTCACTGAGTGGGATCTCTAATGAAAAAGGTTGAGGACTCAACCGGATGGGCCATTCACCGTCGTTGATTCTAAAGTGTGTACTTCAAACCGGCCATGCTACACGACAGTTCTTACCGAAGTTTTTCTCCGAAAAAGAAGCCTTGAGGAGGTAAAAGCTCCAAACCGACGAGATTGATGGTTGTGTTGATGAATCTTAGAGGAGTAACAAAAAGAAAAGAGCAAAGAAAACACTATCCATACCACTGAAAAATCAAGCCAGTGATGAGTCAAAAGATATCAACAAACTACAGCAATCTGCACACAACAAAAGAAACCATATTTCTGTTACCATGAACAAACATTCAACCCCCACAAACCAATCCTCCTATGCTACAACATTATAAATAACAATCCGGAAACACAACAACACAAAGGTTTGAGAAGAAGAAAAAAAAATGTTGACATTAATCGTGAAGACAACTGAAACAGACACGAAAATCACAAACCCGTCAGATTTTTCCTCTCTTCTCTTCCTCCTCCACCCTCTAACAAAGCCCTGGCCAATCTTTTATTCAATCTTCTTCACGTCAACGACATCTACCTAAGTTACATGCTTAAGCTTGCTTTTATTTTACATGCACTCTCTCACACAAGACTGATCACTAGCTACCTGCTGCCTTTCCTCTCGTGCACTGGAGGGCCTTTAATGGAGCTAGAATCAACCCTAGGAGGACCGGAGTGCCTCCTTGGTCCAGCCGGTGATGCAGAGAATGACAGCCGCTTCTTTGCAGACGTCACTGATCCCATCTCTGATGGTGTCCCGTTCTTCTCTGACTGGTTTGAGCTTGGGGTTGCCAACCTCGACCTGGCCTTTGTTGATTTCGTGGGTGTCATGTAACTTGGAACTGAAGGCGAGCTTGCAAGGCTCTCATCATCTCTGACAGAGGATCCTGTGATGCTATGCCTCCTATTGAAGCGCTCTGACTGGATGCTGAGTGTGCTCCTGGAGTCCTCGTCTCCACCCCAGCCATTTCCTCTTGGGGTTCTCCCGGTTACTGATGCTGACGATGGTGCCCTGGAGAAAGGAGTTGAAGGGGATTGGCGACTGGCAGGCCTGCTTGATCTTAGGGCAGTAGGGGTCCTAGGAGAAGGCTTATCGCGAAGAGCATAAGCTTTGGTGATTTCCCCCACTGGCATGGAGGCACGGCTTGCTGCACTCCTCATGGAGGCCCGGTCATTGAAGTCTGCTGTACTTCGGCTCTCCCACGGCCTTGCAGCCATCCATCTCTCTAACCAACTCCAACCCCAGCGGGGATTGCTGGGATCCATAAAGGTCGGGTGTGCAGGATTCGAAGAGTTCATCTTCTGTCGAAGAGATTTATTGGGTCAGTTTAAGGTAGATGTTTAATTCAATATATTAAAAAGAATAAGGAGGTTCATCACAGCAGAATCTCAAATCAGAATTCAAAAATCGCCATCGATAGGCTTCCTGTAATCCTGTAAAAATAATCAAAACGGAAAAGTATGCTACCTGGTGAGAGAATGAATAAGCCAACGCCCTTTCTCGTCTCATAGCAGCCTCTTGTTTCATTTGTAGCTTTGCCTCGACCTGTTCCTTGGATTGAATGCTATCATCCCAATCTTCTCCCATCTATCACAATAAGTTTAGCATATCACAAAATCGAAGACGCCTGAAATAAATATAAAACTAGAGGCCGAAACAAATTGATGAACTCAAGGAACAGAAGATGGAAGCAAAACATGAACGGGCATGATTGTACAGGAGTGCTCATAGACAACTCATACAAACATAAAATATTGGGGGAACTTACAGAATCTTTTTTGATTTTCTCAAGCTCCTTCTCTTGTTTCTGTTGGAGCTGTCTCTGAAAAGCCTGATTCTCCTCGGACATTCTAATCCTCCTTGCACGAATCTCAGACTGCACACGAGCAAGAGTCTGCATGCATCTTAACGTTGTAGTTGCTTGCCGTTTAACAGATTGGCCTTGTAGCAATGATTTCAACCTCACCAACCCCCTCAAAGCTCGTAACGCCCTTCTGGCCTGAAAATCACATTCAACGTCCCCTTATAAGATGGCAGCTGACCTTGATCAATGCAGGCATTAATTAAAAAAAATCAGATCTTTCTCACAAGAGGCAAGTCAGTTAACACGAGGCCTATTCAATAGAATGCCAAATCCCTCGTCTTGTTCAAGTTGAACAACCAACCGAAAGTTCAACTGATTCGATATAACTAGGCATACCATCCTCCAGTACTTCTTTTACATATTATCACAAATCATACATCTTATTTCCAAAAGTACATAAACCAAATAGGACTAGAGAACAATATAGCCAAATAAAACATACCATGTGCCCTCGGAATGCAGTCTGAATCTTGATAGCTGCAACCTCCTGCATCGACTTTCCAGGGTAACGGGGCATGGGCACAGCTGTGAGGCGAACAACCTCCGCGGCAGCCTGAGCAGCAGCCACAGCTGCCTCTGCAGCCGCGGCAGTGGCAAGTGCCACAGAGTAAACATGTTTGTTCTGTGCATTCTCAGCCTCAGCTAATTTGACATCTTCTTTGGGAGGCGGGGTCGGAGGAGGAGGAGGGGCGGGGGCGAGGGCGGAGGCAGGGGCGGGGGCGGAGGCAGGGATAATAAATGCGGTTTCTGCCCAGGAAGATACCGCATCCTCATTCTTGTACTTCCCAAACCATCTCTTCTTTGACTTGTGAGTCTTCTGGCATGAAAGAACAATCGTTTCGATTAGAAACTCGTATTAATTTTCGATACAATCACGATGTAAGATCAAGGTAAACCAATTAAACAAACCTGGTCTTTCTTTTCCTTTGGATCAGGGGTGAGGGCTTTCTTCAATGCAGAAAACCAACTCCCTTTCCTCCCCATTTTCTAGCAAAGCATGCTGCCAAAAGCAAACAAACAAATTTATGAAATTTTAGAGACATACAATACAATGAACACGAAAAGGTCGAAAAGTTATGAAATTTCTCAAATGCATAAATTCAAATAACCCATAAATTCAAAGGAACAGTGGACAAGGAAAGTTGGAACTTGAAAGTCAAAGTTCAACCCTCAAGATTCTGACTTTTTGGTAGGAAATCTATGTCTTAATGCGCAGAGATCTAATTAAACACGCACTAAACACAATTGATAACTTCCTAAACCTAATTACAAAGGGCAAACAACGGACAATAAAAAACAAAAAAGCTGCCAACCCAACAAAGAAAGGTGCAAACTTTCGGTTATCCATTAATGCAAACAATAAATGGTCCAAAACCCAGATTGCAAAACTGCAAGATTTTCAAAACTTCCACAGAACCCAGATAAAAAATCCTACTAGCAGCAACTTAGAGAGAGAAAGATGAGAGAGAGAGTGTGTGACAAAATGACAGAGCCCACAAGTTAATTTTAGGACAAATGCATGAGAAAAACACAGGCAAAAACCAAAACAAAAAGGACACACTTTCAGTACCTCTGCTCGAAAATTCCCAGATCTCTGTGAATTTCGGGAACTCCCTCTCCCCTGAAAAAAGAAAAAAAACAGAAAATACCCAAAGGAGTATATGAATGTGGAGTGGGAGAGAGAGAGAGAGAGAGAGAGAGAGAGAGAGAGAGAGAGAAGGGGGAGGAGAGAGAGGGGGGACCAGATAATTTGGTGAGGAAAGCTTCAACGTTCGGAAAAACAGAACAAGTTGCAGAGGAGCAGAGGGAATGGAGGAGGGGTTAATTCGGAGGGGCCTACAGATATTGGGGTTTCTATTTTAGTAAGAAACAAAAAGCAACATTAGACAACAAACAACAACCTCGCTGTCTTTTGTCCCTTCTTCCCTTGTTTTACTTTTTCAAACTGCACCCCTTAGCAGCTAATTTTTGAGGATTTTTTCTGGATACAACCTTCGTTCTTATCTGCTGCAACATGAACCACAGCGACTTCCTCTGCTTCCTCCAAACACGGCATGCCTCACAGATTTAACTAAATTGTGATTATTTGTTAATTTCGTAGATAAAAGATGAAGGGTTGCTCTTTTTACAAGCAAACGATACGATTCGACCCAAAAAAGGACACAAATTAATCACAATTTTTGAGCTGATATGCAAGTTAGTGGGAGGTAATGATAGCAATTTGGTATAAGATTTGTGTATCTTGCATATCAAGTTTAAAATTTTCTTCGATTGTGCAAAATATAAAGGTTCGTTTGAAAATGCTTTTAAAATGACTGAAAGTATTTTTGGTAAAAGTGTTTTTAGATTTGAACGTCACTTGAAGTGCTTCTTGCAAGAAGCATCAATTATAGCTTCTTTCGAGAAACACTAAGTGATTTACCCAGGTTTACTTGTATTTTTACTAACGATTAGTTAAAAAAATATTTTCTTCAAAAGCGCTTATACTCATTTTAAAAGTACTTTCAAATGAGCTTAAATGCTAATTTGGTTGGATGCAGTGATTTCATATTCAAGAATCAGGTTGACATTAGAAGGTAAAATTGTTTATTTAAAAGATTCAAATCCATGTATGCTAAGATTTGGACCATAAACAAATTAAGAAAGCAAATGGATTCAAATTATTCTTTGCATATAGTCATTTTAAATCCAATTAAAATTACTACTTCTAGTTATTCCAAATACATTAAACTTAATATTTTCAAGTTTATTCCTCTTTCCAAATCCAAATAATTTCTTCCAAATTCTTGTGTTCCGATGATCATTTCCATATTTAAACGTTGTTGCGGAGCTACAGAATGGTCATTGTCATCAATTTACTTCCTCTATTAACAATTCTTGCCTCACTAATTGTTGGATATAACAGTGCCGGAAAAACCCTAGCAGTTGTGCCCTACAATATCCGTTTTAGGTTATAGTTTTTGTACAAAGAGTTGGTCCCATTAGCCAATAAAATATGCAAATGCCAACAACTATTTAGTATAAAAAAATGTCCCTGCAACTTGTGACTTGGTGAGGTGAGGCCACCACTGCACAGAATTTTAAGAGATGAGTGCATCATTTGGTGGCAACATTGATGGTGTCACATGCCAATTGCCTCATGTGCACGTGAGCCTTATTAAATTATTTACAGCCTTGTAAGTTGTAGCTCGGAAGAAGGAGAACAACTTGTATGATACGTGTATATTGTTACAATAACATTTAATAAGGATATGTGTAAGTTTTTGTTTACATGTATTTGATTCAATGACGCTAAATGGCACGTTACAGTGTTTCATAACACTGAATAATATGTGACAGTGTACTCGTACCATGCAAATTGTTTTCCTTATGCACAAAGGAATGCTAGCCTATAGAAATTGTATATAATGCCTTCACATATTCTTCTCCTTGTGGGTCACACGAACAGTATCCAGCTTGTATATAAAAAAGGTAATGTTATCTACACACCTATTTTAACTTCACATACTTCTTTTAATTTTTGGCCATTGGATCAAAAGAATTGAAGAATATTAATGGGCAAAGGTTACCAATAGTGTGTGGAAGATAAAAATAAGTGTGTAAATAAAACTATCCTATAAAAATTGATTCTTGATCCATTCTAGGTTCCAAGAGTTTTTGTTTCTGTGTGATTAAGAGCGTTTATTTATGTATTTAAGCGACTAAAAGCATTTAGACCTGCATAGATATTTTGTGTTTTGTTGCAGCCGCATCAAAATTTTGTAGTTAGTTTCACTCCGTCTTCCTTAATATCAGTTTGTATTAAAAAGTTGGGAATAAATGTTGAAAAACATGTTTGAGTAATGAGTTTAATCTTTATCCTTGTCAATTATCGAAGTCTGAATTTGGAGTGCACGTTGAGTGTTCTTCACTCCGCTCGAGTGCTGGACATGAAGTCATGCTAATCACTTATGACTATGTGATAGTTTAATTTAATTGATTGATTTAGTTGGAGCTTTCAAGTTGATAACTAACTGCCACATTTGTCAAATATCCTAGTCAAATTCTTGATCAACTCACAACTTTTTTTAATTTCTTAGTGCAATGACGTGGTGTGCAAATTATATGCCAGTAAAGGTTGGAAAATTGAGTTTGTGTTCAATTATATAGCATCAAATTCTAACGATGACTGGTAAATTATTGAATTGGTGAATTTGATTCTTACAATATACAATAGTCAAACTCAAGATATCTTATTCTTAACTTGAGTAGCATTTTCTACGCGTATACGACAAGTTAAATATTTGAAACAAAAAGAACATCTATTGTTCACTCATATGTTGGAAAGTGGTTAATTCCATAATCCAATTCAGCTCCTTGTCGTTGCAAAATTATTTTTTATTTTTTATATTCTTTTTGGGGTACACTGGAAATAGCATTTCAAGGCAAAAGCCAACAAAGTACACCACCAAAGCAAATATACACAAAAATTCAATTACACGATAAGCACAAAGCGAAATATATGGACCCTAAACATCCTTTGAAGGCCAAAAGCAAAAAATACACGAAAACAAAAAACCTAACCACCTGCTACCACCGACGCCGCCAGAACAATGCCTCCCAACCACCGCTAGCCAGCATCCCCAACAGCTACTAGTAATCAACTCCCAAGAAGTGAAGAAAAGGAAGAGAGGATCCTCGTCATATTCTATTTGTGAGGATCCTAGGGATTCTTCTGTTCATCATATATCGTGCGACCAGTTTTCATCAGATATTGTTTATATTCAACTTTAAATTAAAAAATTTACAATTATTTTTTACTACATGATATAAGATGAACAAATATAATTTGAGGATTCCCATAATCTTTACAAAAAGGATCCGACGGATCTTATTCAAAGAAAAGGAAGATGCCTCGATGGGGTTGGTTAATTAATTATATTAATTAATTGAGAAGATCAGACGTCACTCCACAATTTTCATCATTACCTTTGGAGTGCTTTGTGAAGTCCATTTATGAGGGAGGTATTTTAGACAGGTAGAAATTGTCTTTTACTAACCACTATATGCCCTTAAAATTATGATGACACTATATGCCATCTAGTTGATTTAATTCCTGAAATTTTTAGAGATTCGATTACAAAATTTACACAGAACTTATACTATTTTTTATTTCACATGTGTTAGTACACGAAAAATCAAGAATAAAAAAAATTCCAACACTCGAGTTTTTTAAATGAAGGAAAACTAAAATCAGAATATTTTTAAGGTTTATTTTTAGCTACGATTCCTAAAACTCGATTTTGATCCCACTTTGTTTCCTAAAACTCAAAAGTCAACATTCTACTATTTGAAACTCAAAATCCGTTTCACATTTCCATGTTTTGCTATTTCTATAAAAAAACTGTCAAATATGCTGGTGTGGATTAAAAATACATTTCAGAATAGAGAATTATTATTGACACTAAAAAATTTTCATTTTTCACTAAACTTTCTTCATTTAGAAATAAAGATACATTAATGAGTATAAAATAAGATTTTTGAAGTACTGATAACAGTTTAGAATAAATAAAATAATATGTCAATCCACCCAAAGGGCAACAATCTTAAGCTGGGCCCATATTTTCTTGGGCGAGTTTAAAGCAGGCCTGAGTCCAAAGTGTAAACCTTTTTAACGGGCCGGTCTCAGACTTTTAGCCCAACACAACGCTGTCGTTTGCGGTTGAGGGGGGAAGCCGAAATCAGGTCAAACGAAGGGAAGCTCGTACCCTGCGACTGTTTGAGGCTTGAGGCGCCTAAGCAAATAATATAAAGCAGCTTCCTTCCTCCATTGCAGAAGAGAAGTGAGCAGCCATGGGAAAGCTGGGGAAGAAGGCGAGGAAGTTCTCGAAGAAGAATCTTCAGTCCGTTCTCAGAAAAAACCGCAAGTTGAATTCCAAGTTCAACAAAAGGAGAACTTCCAAGAGTATGCTCTCTCTCTCTCTCTCTCTCTCTCTCTCTCTCTCTCTCTCTCTCTGTTCTGCAAACCCGTGTCGGCTTACGGATTGAAAGTTTGAAACTTGGGTTGAGTAGAAAATAAATAATCATTAGAACTTGCATCTTTTGGTGTGGTCTTACTTGGGTTGTTGTTACATTTTTGTTTAGAATTTCTGTATTTTTACGTGGGATATGGTCTGTGTAAATGTGAAAGCTTTGGTTTTTGAATGCATGGAGTTTTGGTTTTGTTGAATTTTGTGGGTTTTAGTTATATTTTGTGTTTTCGCTTTATTTGGAGATTGTTTCTTGCTTCTCTGATTTCTGTTGGGGGAAAATGTTAATTCAATTGTTGCAGAAGGTGGGAAAGAAGATAGTGGTAAAGAACAGAAAAAGGACGCAGTGGAGTTGTCCAATGCAAGGTACAAAGAAGGACATTTTTTCGCATTTCGTGATCTTGAACATATAATTTTCGAATGCCATTTAGATAGTACTTGTATCTTTTACTCTTTTTTTTGGGTTTAAATTTCCACCATTTAGTAGTTTCCGTTAATGGAGGATAGAGTTTTGGAGACTAAGTTTTCCAGAAGAATAATATATGTCAGATATTGATTTTATGTTTTGATGAAGGCTTCAATCTAACATTCTAACCTAAGTGTCAGAAAAGTTTTTTTCCTTTAAGATAGCATTTCCTGAAGAAGAAGAAAAACTAAGGAAATGTCTCCCATGTAACGTTTTACATGTCAAAAAAGCTTCATGATATTTTGCATCCAGAAAACTTTCCTGTTGAACTGTTTTCCATTGACACAAATGGAGCCAATGCGTTTTTAAGTTTCACTATGTACTTTCATTTTGTAGTTTACTTTAACTGCATTATAGTGTTATACCATCATTACGGACGCACTAATTTCAAAAAATTGTTTTCAGAAATACTGAAGGAATCTACATAGAAGACACTCCTCTTGATGCGATATTCAGTGAAGATGAGAATGATGTGTTTGGAGATGATTCAGACAGTGATGGGTATCTTTCTGAGGTATTGAAATTACATTTTTTTCTGGGAACTCTTCTTAACTTCAGTCACTTTGCTGGGAATTTTTGGATTGAATTTTTATTTTCTTTCAATGTTTGATTAGGACTCAAGTGATCTGCATTGTGAAACTGAGAATTCTCAAGAAGGTGAGGTCATAATTCCATCTGTTTATTTTGTATCATTCCGATATTAATTTTGCTTCTCTTCTCCTCTCCCCTTTACATTTTTATGACCTTTATATGCAGGAAATTTTGGCAGTAGTGGTAGTGATTTATCTGCGCAGAACAGGGAAATTCAACTTGAACTTGCGAAGAAAATGAAAAAATTAGACAAATTGAAGGATAAGGTAATGGTCATGGTTATTACTTGAAAGTACATGTTCTTAAGAAGATTGTTTCTTTTACCAGTTACCACCCCATTCTGCTCATCCTACCAACTATCTTTCTCCACCTCCCATCCGATCTTTTCTTTTTCTTTTTAATGATCATGTTTGCTTGGAAAATTTTCAGGACCCAGATTTTTCTAACTTTCTCGAAAACTATCATAAGCGGTCTGAACAGTTCAGAAACAAAAAGGCAAGTAATATCTATTGTGGCATTTAGCTTCAGTTTTTGAGTTTTGTTTGGAGCAGTACATTTGTCTGCAGTTTTATATTGCAAACCTAATTTCCGTCTGTAATCTGGGTCGGCTGTTTGATGTCCCTTCTTTCTCCCGATTATGCATGTGCAGTATGCTGATGAGGATGAGATGAGCGAGGATGATATGCAGCCAGAGAATGTTGATGGTGTTAACACTCACGCTAGCAAGTTGTTGACCAGCTCTGCCATTGATTCATTGTGTCAACTAGTCAAAGAGCATCAAAGTGTGCCTGCGTTTACTAGTCTATTAAATGGGTACCGTGCTGCATGCCACTATGGAGCTGAAACAACCAGTGTCTTTAATGCTGATTCTTGTCATGGAATTCAGAACAGTGAAACCTTTTGCAAGATATTGATGTTCATGCTTAATGAGGCTGATAATGTATTTAGGGGGCTACTGGGCATATCAAGCTCCAATCCCAAGAAAGAGAAGAGTATGGACTTGAGCAAAAATTCAAAATGGAATACTCTTAAGCCACTGATAAAATCGTATTTGAGGAGCACCCTTTTACTACTGAATGAGGTTAATGACTCTGAGATATTGGCCTTCTCCTTATCACGGATCAGAGCTTCTATGATATTTTTTGTTGCTTTCCCTTCGTTGCTCCGCAGACTTATCAAGGTATATCTAAATGAATGAAAAAAATAGTTCAAACTTAATACACACACACACACACATATATAAAGCACCAAATCATTCTGTATAGAGATGCTTTATACATTGTCGTGCTTGTTATATAGGTCATGCAACTCATGCTTAACACTTCTAATTGAAACTGCAGATTGATGTTCATCTGTGGGCAACAGGGAAAGGGACTATATCATCTCTATCCTTTCTCATCATACGCGATGTGGCATCTGTGTTTCGCTCTGATTGTTTTGACACCTGCTTTATTAACACATATAAATCATTTATTGGTCATTGCCTATTTATGGAGCCTGTTATATTTCAACACGTACAGTTTCTAAGGAACTCCTTTGTTGAGCTATGCTCTGTGGATCTGCAGAAAGCATCTAGTAAAGCAATGGTGTCCATCAAGCAACTTTCTAAAATACTGAAGCAGGGTCTGCTGACAAAGAAGAAGGTGTGGCCACTAACTCAATCCTATTGGTGCTTGTTTAATTAAATTCTGAAACTTGAGCTTTTTCCTCTTTCAAGTTATATGTTTATGTGTGTGTGGGAGTGTAGTTTATAAGAAGTTATGGTATTTCGGATGTACCAATGATATTCACTGAAGTTCTGCCTGATTTTCTATGGCCAGGAAGCTGTCAAGAAGATATGTGGTTGGCAATACACTAGTTGCATTGATCTATGGGTTACGTTTATATCAGCTAACATACCTGATTATGATCTTCAGCCGTTGCTCTTTATGATAATTCAGATTATAAATGGAGTGGCTGTGTTGTTTTCTGGACCTAGATATTTGCCTTTAAGAGTCAAATGCATTCAATGGTTAAATCAGCTCTCGTCTTCCTCAGGAATTTTTATTCCTATTGCCTCTTTAGTGGTGGATATTTTGGAATATAAAATTGGCAAGGATGTTGGTAAACCTGGAAAAGACACCAATATTATGTGTTCTGTAAAGGTTGGGAATTTGTAACTTTACCGATAGAAAAGTGTGTTTGGAATTGGGTTATGCAGTCTGCTCTGATTTGATTGATTATTGTTATTCCTTATTTTTTGTGCAGTTTCCAAAGAATTGGTTAAAATCGAGGAACTTTCAAGAACAGTGTGTTGTATCTGTTATTGAACTGCTTTCAGCACATTTTGCTCAGTGGAGCTATCATATTTCTTTTCCTGATCTGGTGACTATTCCCCTTGTCCGCTTGAGGAAGTTCCACGAGATAACTACTATAGAGAGTTTCAAGCGTATAGTGAAGCGCTTTATTGATCAGGTACTGTCTCATAGAGGATTTAGTCTTTTACTTGCATCTGTCTCCTTGAAAATGAATTTATTTTCCGGATTCAGGGACACTCAGAGACATAGGTCTCTTTTATCCTCTTGAGTAGAAATTTGCTTGATGGTTGTACCTCAATAAACACGGGAAACCTGTGGAGTCCCACTATTCGGGCTGTCTTTAAACGCAGGCTGTACTTATATTATTTTACGTCTGTGGCATCCATAGTTAAAAATCATAATTTCCTCAGTTTTTGTTATGCAAATTCAAATAGAACTATTATATGGCAAAGAATGTCTAAGACAGTGACACATTAATGGTTCCTTTGTTGGCTTTTGCAAACTCCCCAACATTGTTAATAAACTGCTTCCTTGGCCTCCATGGCTGGCAATCAAGTTAATGCGTTTAGGAATCTTTGTCATGTGACAAAAAGGTTCTGTTGGTTGCACTGCAGGTGGAGCAAAACATTGAATTTGTGCGGAAGAAGAGAGATGAGGTGCCTTTTTCACCAAAAGATCAACAATCTGTAGAATCATTTCTCCAGGTCTGCAGCCATTATGACCGTTATTTTTTGGACTTCGATGAATATTACTTGTTTTTTTTTATATGTTAAATGGTCAACATGCAGCTAGAAAAGCACAGTGGCAATACTCCGTTTGCACAATATTATAAAAGCATCATCGACAAGGCTGCTTCTAGAAATTTGGCTCTATTTGAAAAGGTGCAGCATACTTAACCTTATTTTTTGTGTTCTTATACCTTTTTCCGATTGACTTGACTGGGTATGGCGCCGTGAATGTTAACTATGGAGGTAGTTTAGCTATTGCACAATGACATTTCCGGTGTACAAGTAGTTGGAATCAACCCTTTTTTTAGCAATCTCATTAAATTTCTACTCTTGTGATGGTACTTGATCCAGTTCTCTGAAGTAGACAAAATCAACAAGAAAACACAAAAGAAAACAAAGCAGCCTCCAAATGACAAGGTAACTCAAGGTGCCAATGGTAAACATTCGGAGAAAAGAAAAGCCAATGCGTCTATTAACGGTGGCAGACAAGGAAAGATGAGGAGAAAAGAAAAGTCTGAATCGTAAATCGTCAATTTCTGAACCTTCCTCAGACTCGCCGAGCCGGTTTTGATCCTTTTGGCAGAACAGACATCTTAGGTCAGTGTTCTCTTTATAAACAAAGACATCTAGTCTGTTGCTTGTAATATTGTAAGGAAAGTTTTGTTTAACATACATGCAGAGGTGAACTCCCATTACTGATGACAAAGCATTTCTTATATATATTTTTTTCTAGTGATTTGAAAACGGTGTTTTTCTTCCGAATGCCGGAAGATGTCTTAAGTTCGTATCCCCCTTCCCCGTTGACTTGGAAAAATAATCAAGAAAAAAGCATTATATAGGGAATCTCAGAGGCATGATCATGGTTGACTTTCGTTTTTTTTCGTTTTCTTGTTGGCCAAGTTTACTGGTTGACTTTTGTCTGCTATATTTTTAGGGTTCATATTTTCTAATTAATATTTGTGTTGCCTTGTAGCCGATCGTTCTAGACAAGGCAAGGTACAAAGGGTAAGAGGGCCGGCATTCGGCACCCATTTGCCTTTACCAAAGGCCAAGTTAGTAATGCAAGCTACTTAACGTTGATTAATATTTATACCCGTTGACATGAATACCACTACTAATCTGGGGTGTTTTCGTAATTATGATGAAATTATTATAATAAATCATGTATTTACGTGTATTTAGGCGCACATAACGCGTTATCTGCAATTATATTTTAATTTTTTTATTAACGGGCTTCAAGTCTGTTTTATATTATTAACTTGGAGCCAGATCCTTCAATCAAGCTATGGAACAAGAGAAAAGTTTATCAAGATCCATTGTTTTCTCCTTTTTCTGTGTATGGAGGCATAAGATTAATCGAGATTTTGCTTTTGGTACTCACGAGTGGTTGGTTCAGTGGTAAGAATTTCGAATATCCTCATAGCCGCTCGTTGGGGTTAAACCTCTTATTTTCAGCGCTTAGAGCACACGGTGGGACTTCCAACTCCAATAGAGAAGGTTAAAGGTCCAAAAGCTAAAAAATAGGGGTGGGTACGGTTCGGTTTGATGCGGTTTGGAGTGAAACCCAAACTTTTTGCGGTGCGGTTTTGAAGCCAAAACCGAAATAAAACCAGACCGTTGGGTTCAGTTCGGTGCGGTTTCAATTCGGTTTTTAAGAAGAAAATATACATTTTAAAATGACACCTATCTACGCATAAAAGGATCTCATTTTCTGATTCCACACAATACATTAATTAATGAAGCATGCCAACTATCAGTGCATTGAGTGATATTTTGATAATTTATTTTCATCTAAAATTGGAACAATATCTGCAGCAAACCGAACCGCTACAAAATGTCATAATCCATATTTGAAATGAAACTAATCCCTCATTAAAAACCAGTACAAGTCCTTATAGAGCAGTCTTTTAGCTAGCTAGGTGCCAAGCCACACAAAAATTGAAGGCTTAGGAAGAAGAAATGAATGAACGGTTGCAACTACGTACATACTCTGTGTAGTAGATAACATCAATGATCCAATGTCAAGGCAGATGTATATTAATAGCCCAACAAACAGACTTGCACCCTCAAATCTATGAGAAAGCTATGCATTATTTCCCTTGCAATTTACGTTTGCATAGTATCCCATATCTGATGTAGGACAATGATATTCTGTCGAAGACTAAAGAAAGAAAGTGATGAATGATGATATTCTAGTGTGGTTGAATGATGATTTTTAGTGTGGTTTGTATATACTCTAACAAACAACTAACTAAAATGTTTATTAATATTTGCACTGCAGTTCGGTTTCAGTGCTGTTTTCAAAAGCCAAAACCGAAATCAAATCGTTTCTTACATTGCGGTTCGGTTTCAAAACCGCAAACCGTTTGGTGCGATCCAATTTGGTTCATGTTTCGGTTTTGATTTTCGGTTCCAAATGCCCACCCCTACTAAAAAATGATTTGATTTGTCAAAAAACTCATCTCCAACAAATGATTGAGTTATAATTATATGGAGCCCACCAGGTTATTACTTGGCCAAAGGGCCAAATGTAGGCCTCCTCTTAGTCCATTTTCTGGGACCCAGCTCCTCGATTGCAATAATTGATTCAAATTCAATGGCTAGATTTGAAAGTATTCAATGATAGTTTAATTAAATTAATTTATAAATTTAAAATATAAAGTTAAAACTAATAAATTATCTTCGGGCTATGTTTAGCCAATTCGGTTAGAAATGATGTATGAATATGACCTGATACTGTTTATTTAAAAATAATTTTTGTAGGGCTATAATTCTGAACGAGGTTATGTTTAGCTCTTTTCAATTAGAGATGGCATAAGTTTCAACGAGATCCTCTGTAGAATTGTTCGAATCACAAGTACTTCAGCCCCTACATTTTTCTGCTTGAGAAGATGAACGAAGCCATGATATTGCACCAAATTATGTATGACCATGGGATCAAAATTTTCAACCAGACTATGTACTCAATCACCAATTTTTGTCAATACCATATTCTGAACGATGAAGAGGAGTGAGGATCCTCTCTAGATCATCTTTGTGAGGATCCCAGTGATCCTTCAATCACATCCGTTTATTATACATCGTACGGTCAGAAATCATTGTAATTTTTTTTATTTAAATTTAAATATAAACGGTACCTGACAAAAAATTGACCGCATAATATACGATGAACGGATGTGATTGGAGGATCCCCGGAATCCTCACAAAGAGGATCCGGAGAGAATCCTCATTCTTTGAGAACCCATGATACTGCACCAAATTATTTATGACCCTTGGATCAAGTTTTCAACCAAATTATGTACTAAACCACCAATTCTTGTCCATATCATATTCTAAACTACTCTAATCTATAGAGACCGGTGAATATGTAAGAGGACGATGACACTGCCCTAGTCAGCTGACATGCTCCCCGTCTCATAGTCAGTTGCCATTATTAGACAACATAACTATAGTAAATGTAATGATAGTCGTTCTCTTAGTTATGGGGTTCCAATTAGTGATATTCATGCCTCCATTTCAAAAAAAAAAAAAATATATATATATATATATATTATATATATGCAAAAATGTAGGATTCTAATATTGCAAAAATGTGATTGAATATTTAAGTCACTATCTTATCCATCCCCATGTATATTACAATGAACATCCCAAACACCATGTCCCTACATCACTGCCACAAATTAAGTTTGCAAGGTCAAGCATGGCTTCCTGAAAAACTCCCACACGCGTGAGCTGAGCACCAATCAAGCTTCTTATTTACACGTGTGGAAACTGGAACTTGTAGCTCACCAACTAAAGAAGCCCTGCCTTTACGACGGCGTCTGCATGTGGACTGCTACACCCCACCGCCCTCAACAGCCTCCACAACCCCTTTGCCCTACTTTTACTATCATTCCTTCCCTTATTACCCTTCTCATCACTGCCTTCATCAAATGACCTAAACATGGTCGACGGCATCCGTCGGCTCTGCCGGTTTTTTATGTCCCTCAGCTCCATCTCCGTTGGAAACCTCGCCATTTGAAACATCAAAAGATACCACTTGGACCTCGACGGCGTGCTGGAAAGTATAGACACTTTATTCACCTCACACTTTCTGTAACTTGCCGATCTGGGATTTTTCGGCTTCGAAGTCTTGGCCGTGTTTGAGGGTTTGGTTATCTTGCCGAAAGAGCAAGATCTCCACGACCAAAAAAACCCTTTCTTCTTCGAAAAGCTAAAGCTTTTCGTTTTGTTTCCTGTTTCTTGTCTCTTGATCTTCTGAGTCTTCTGATGACATTTCTCCGCTGCAAAGTTTGGTGCTTCTTTGTTGTAGGGTATAAGTTTTCCGCAAAAGATTATGGCGTCCTTCTCTGCTGGGTACGTAGAGGAGGTGAACTCCTCGCTGACGAACTCGAATAAGTTGTCATCGTCTTCGTAGCGGTCGAAGGATGAGCTTTGGTAATCTTTGGAGAAGTCCTCCCAATGAGCGGAGTCACTATGTGTGGGAAGATCACACAGAGATAGGGTTTCTTCTGCCTCGTAGGGATCTTGGTCTTGAAATTGTTCTACTTTTTCTTCTAGAGGTGCAGCGTTTTGCGGGGTTTCTAGGGCAACCATCTTTTGGTGGGTTAAAATTGAAATGGAAGTTTTCTGTTGAGCTGGGTTTGTGTGGAGAGAGAGAGACCAACAAGTACCAGATATATATATAAGAAGCTCATAAGTCAGCATATTCATAAATAAAATTGAGATTCTTTGAGCCTTTTGTGGGGTATTTGTGAACTTTTGACAGGGATGGCTTCTAGATGGAAAGTCACAAAATAAAATAGGAAAATAGAATGATTATTAAATGAAAGTTTCAAGACGGTGTGACGCTACGTCTTGAATTTACTTGCTCTTCTAGAAAGAGCAGGCTGCTAGGTATTATTTGTAATTAGTTGGGTGGGAAATAAATCAAATAGTGGGTGAGAGTTGCAGAATTGTACTGTAGTCTTCTAGATGGGTTCGGAGGGATAATATTTTTTTCTCGGATAATACTAACGAGATTAAATTTAAAGATATAATTTATAAATTAAAAATATATCATTAGTAAAAATAAATATGTTTATAACGGTTAAGTAATATAATCATTAATTTTTATATTCTTTAACTTGTAAAGTTTTGATTACAAATTGAATCTCCAGTCATTACCTTTTTCTTTCGGTGCTTTGTTTGGATGTTTGTGAGGGGATGCTTTTCTTGTCCCCACGTGGTTGATTCTACTTTTGTCAACATAGATGAGGAGGAGGAGGCATGTAGCGACGGCTATACCAAGATGATGATGTGGTTTGTTTTGTTATTATCTGTTAAAGTTCCGCTCTCCAGGTTACTACATAATGAAAAATTCATGCTTACCTATTCATTCGTAGATTTCGTTACTCATGAGTTTTGATATCTAATTTAAATGTGTGATCGTGTATTTTGGGCAAATTTTTTCTTTAAATTTAAATTTTAGTCGATTACTCTCTTAAACTTTTATAATTAGTCAATTTCTCATTTGAATTTTAATTTTAATCGATTACCTTTTTGAACTTTTACAAATAGCCAATTTTCCCGTGGTGTTGAATTTTATAAGTTTTCATCCAATTTTCCATCTAGCTTAATCACAGAAACAATACATGACAACTATATGAGGGAAAAAATAATGAAAAATTGGATAGATGAAAATTCAATGAAAGTTTTTAAAATATAACGTCAGGGGAGGAAATTGGCTATTTATAAAAGTTAAGGAGGTAATCGTCTAAAATTAAAATTCAAGGGGGAAGTTGGCTAATTAAATAAGTTCAAGGGGGAAGTTGGCTAATTAAAAAAGTTCAAGGGGGTAATTGGCTAAAATTAAAGTTCAAGGTAGAAATTGGTAACTGCATATTATTAATTTTCGTGTTAGAACATAAATAAAGGATATATTTGTTGTGGTTTATATTTAACTAACAGAGAGAGGGGATCGGCTGCGTAGAGAAAATAGAGAGATATGTGTTTGTAGGGTTGTGTAGAGGATGTGTTATTTCCTCTACGCAGTGTCTTTATTTATAGTAATGAGAGAGAAGAAATTCTTCTCCTCCAAGGAATACAAGTCCTAATAGGATAAAATAACTAGAATAAAATATAATCTAAAATTTACACAATCACACCTAAATAAGAAGTTTATAACAATATTTACGTTTATAATAATCTATACGATTATTAAGAGAACCCTCATTGTCAACCTTTTGCCACTTTTTTTTCCTATTTTGCCCTCACTTTTGAAACACACTATTGACAAAATGAGGGAAAATAGTAATTTTGTGTTTTGACAAAATGACAACCATATCTCTATTTTTCCTATTTTACCCTTTTTATACTTAATTTTTCAATTTTACCCTCACTTTTGATATACAATATTTACATAAGAAGGACAAAACAGTAATTATGTAATATTAAAAAAAATGCATTTATTAAGAGAAATTTTTTATACACACAAAGTGTGTGCTATCTGCTAGTAATAATAATAGTAAAATATTGTATCCATGAATGATAACATTAATTAATGGAGAATAATAGTTTTTGATTACTATACGTTATCGAGCGGGTTTTTCTTATCAGCAACTTGTACCTATGGGCCCCACTTGGATGGTAGTGTGGTACTCATTTTATGGCCTTTGGAATTTTACATAAAAAAAATTATGCTGAATCAAATACAAACAAATAAATCATTTTTAAATACCAAAAAAATTACAATTTCTCTCATCCAAAGATAAGAAAGACTTAACTGGAGGTGGATTAAATTGGAATTCTAGAATTGTGGTATATTTCGAAGCACCGAAAGTGATCAATAGTCAAGAAGCCTCGTACATAATCAATGCCACATTTTATGGAAGAAAATGAAAATCTAGCTAGCAAAACACTGTTTTCGACTTTCTCCAACAAAATTTGTTTCTTAAGGTCAAAACGATGTCCAATATCATAGCCATTTTAAAACTTTTGAAGGAAAGAAAACATTTTGAATTCATTCCTGTGTACGTTATGTGACCGTTATGTGGTGTGTATTAACAATTTATGTCATAATACGTGTACTTATCGATTAATTATGGATATTGCTATCCACATGTTCATTTTTACCTCTAACATATATTTTTTTAATTTTCAACTATCAAATCGAATGAATTGAAAAATATTAATGAACAAAAATTAATAAATGTGTGAGAAGTAAAAAGAAGCATGTATAACACTACCCTCAATTGTATTCAACGTTCATGAATTATCAACTATGTAATTTGGGTCAGATTCGTGGCTGTTTCTAGAAAATTACTCGTCAGAGAGGAAAAAGACTAGTCAAGTTTAGAAATCAAATTAACATAATTAAGCAGCATATCGTATCCCAGTGAAGCAGTTAAGCAAGAATAATTAGTTCAACCTTTATTTGTTGGTTAACTTGTTTACTGGTTAACTAATGCAGCCGTTGCGTGGTCTTGAAGGTATTCTTACTGGCACTTCAGTCGCTTCAAACGTTGCTTTTGAAAACCAATCTAGTATTAGGGTTCATATAGTAAGGAAACTGATGTTACAACTTGTACAAATGAGTCAACGAAAGAAAAAAAAAAATAGATGCTGATGGCACTACCCACAATTAATCGATAAAGGTAAAAATTGATTAAAGCGCATAATTTTGCATACTTTTCGTGAATCTATGTGTGGATCTCGGGACTTATATAGAACGAGTTCACAGTTACGTGATTTTTTTTATCTAATAATGTACTATCACATGCAAGTGTTTCTCTACACGCTAATGTATTATTAGATCAAAACCTTCTTTTGGATAAGGTTCCCTAACTACCAATGTTCTTTGATTGAAACCTTCGTGGTTTTTAGTTTTTGATCGAAGTCCCTGACTGTCACGGTCTGTCCCGGAGATATATATTCTTTTATTCTCGAGGACGTGAAAGGATGGTTTTACCCTTGGACGTTAAATTGTGTTGTGTGGTTTAAGTTTAAGTTTTTAGACCTATCCATTATTTTTCCTAAGTTTTTGGAACACTTAGGACTTAAAGTGTTTTTCTTTGGTTGGAAACCAAATTGGGACCACACACACACCCACACATCACTCCCGTGCTCTCTTTCTTCCCTCTCCCTCTCTATTTTTAGCTATTTCCGTACAACCGTATAGACGACACCCAAAACCCTTTCAAACTTCACGGATCGACGTCAAAAAGGTAAGATTTTTGTTCCTTGCAAGCTTCTGAGTTCATTGGTACCATTTTGAGAATGGAAAGCTTCGAAAACCCGAGAAACCCTAACCCCGACTTTGAGCATTGTTCATGCACATGTAATTTTGAAGGTTTTAAGAAATTTGGAGCTCATAGGGAGCTTTAGGAGGTCCTCACGAGGCTCGGGGTGATTCGTTGGAAAAAGTTGGACGTTAGGAAGTCAAGATCGAAGAGTTTGAAATTTGGCCGGGATTGTCAAGGTCTCTCCGGCGAAATTTTGTGGATTTTAGGACTTTTGGAAGGTAAGGATTTGTTCTACTCTTCATAAGCTTCATTTTGAGACAAGTTTCATGTATTTTGGTTAAGAATTGAGAAAGATATAAGGTTTTAAAAATTAACCCAGAAACCGGCGAAGTCACCGGCGTCCCGCGACTTGTCGGAGAAGACGAAGGTATATTCCGTCAAAACTGACGGAATATGCTAATGGCGTTGGATGACGCCGTTAATAATTAACGGTATATGCTACTTTTTTAACAGAATATTCCCTAACGCCGTTAGGGTTACCGTCAATGTGCCTGGCACATGCCCACGCATGGGCGGCGGGTCTGGCCGTGCCTTGGCCGACGCGTGGCGACGCGTGGGTTGTCGGAAATTTTTTCTAAAAATATAGGGATGTTCATGGAGTTGTGTAGATCACTTGGTATATTCAAACACCCCATTTGAGCATTGTATGAGAAGTTATTAGCTAGTTTTGTCTATGTGCTTTGAATAACATTTTTATAGTTAATTCGCATATAGGTGAGACTTATCCCGAGGACGATCATGTTCAAGGGCGACTCGGGGGCTACGACCCTTTGACATACCAGTGAGTGGGCTTTTGGTTTTCAGTATATATTTATATACTTGATATTTTCCCAGAAAATATGTTTAAATGATATTATGCCTTGAATGCCATGCATATGAATTTATATTTCGTATATGAATTGGTATATGATGCATTATATATAGTTGTGGTGCAATGGACGCTCAGGTAAGCTCAGGTGAGTTATGTTTGGTTATGTGAATTATGAATGATGTGATATGTGATTAAATAACGTTGAGCTCATAAAACTACACCTAAGGTGATTGTGATTTAGCCAGAGATATGGCACATGCGTGTTTATAATATCACTTCCCGCACCATATGCTTATATTGGATCCAATTTAGGTGCACAATCTTTTCGTAAAGACCTTCACTATGGTTCCGACTCGTAGGTGACTAGTGATTTATCGCCCAGCTATTATGTGAGAGTAGTATTGAGCATAATTATAGTACACCCAGTATTGTCGTACATACCTTTTCATTTGTTTCCGACTCTTGTGCAGTATAGTGTCGTATAGGTCATTGTAGTGACTCTGGCTAGATTGACTTTTGAGCTATGAATTCAGCTGTACAGACTACCACATGGGTTCCGGCTAATATGATATATTTCTATGAAGTTATTCTCACTTGAATTACTTAATCTGTTATATCTTGGCATGGCATACATATGAATATGATTATGTGAAACATGATTTGAATTGATATATTTACATATATATATTTATGTATATGCTTATATTCTGATTCTGGGAAAAATTATACATGTTTTACAGCGACGGGTTAGAAATGTTGATAACTGAAATGGTTTTGTAAAACATTTGTTTTTGGCCACTCACGTTTTCTGTTTTGCACCCCTCCAGGTTTTAGGTAAGCTTGCTGTTGGTGGCCTTGAAGACTTCGGCGGTTCTGACATAATAAAATAATTGTAGGACATCTTATGGTACTGTATAACTAGTACTTGTCCTACTGGACTGCACCTAGACTTGCTATGCTCTGATTAGGAGTAATTACTTTTGTAGCTTACTCCTCACACTTCCTGTTTATTAGTGCACTCTAGTAGTTTCGGTTTTTAATTATTCACATATTTCTTATCTTTATTGTTTCCGCACTGTGCACATGGCTACGTCACCCTCATGTGATGGCCAGCATGCCTTGATCTCAGTCGGGGTGTGTCACTGACATTAGTGTAATAATGTATTTTTATGTAAGTTATTATATTTTTAATTAAAAATGAAATTTGTAGTTATTTATATTAATGAGATTTTAAATAAAACCCATAATTTATGAGATTAAAAATATTAAAGATGAATTATACTCACCAATATATTATGTGTGTGTGTGTATATGTATATATATGTGTGTGTGTGTGTGTGTGCGTTCATCAAAACTAAGGTCTTAAATGCCGATATATCACCGATATTATCGGTTTTTCGCGGTACCGATATTTTAATAGGTATCCAATTAGTTTTCGTCAAAATATCGCGATATTATCAATATTATTATCGATAATATCGCGATATTATCACTATTATCGATAATATCGCTCTCTCTCCGTCGTCGGAACAGAAGTCGAGCTCCGTCGTCGCAGCTGCCAAGATCTGTGCCTCTCTCTGCCAAGATCTGCGCCTCTCACAGGTGGTGATGGTGCTCGCCGGAGTGTGCGCCACTGTGGTGGAGGTCACGGTGGGGTGGGTGTGGTGTGTCTCCCCTCCGCTCGCTCGCTCTCTGTTTGTTCTTTCTGCGGTGGTGAACGAAGGGCAGTGCAGCATATCGAACTAATTTGAACTTCACACTAACACGGAGAGAGAGATCCGAGACTTACCTAACCGGAAAATCAAAGAAGGCTCGCCGGAAAGTTATGGGCTCCGCCATTCTCGCAGAGGCGGGAGAGAGAAGACTGATGATGTGTTCCTCGATCTGCTCGAGTCGAGCAGATGGTGCTGCTGCGTGTGTGTGTGGTCACGGCAAGAGAGGGAGAGAGGTAAGAGGGTTTCGAGAGAGAGAGACAGTGCAGAGAAGAGAGAGAGGGTCGAAGTGAGTGAGAAGGAAATGGGGTCTCAGGGTAGGGGAGAGACCCACGTAGTGGGTTCTTTGTATTTTAAAAAGTTGTGGTCATGTTTTAATTATGAAAACCCACGTAGTGGGTTCTTTATATTTTAAAAAGTTGTCCAAGTTTGAGATCCACCCACACTACGTGGGTGTTTTATAATTTTAAAAGTTTGAGATATATTTTATATATATATAAAGGTTATATAAATATAAATTATGAATTATTTAGTTGAAAGGCAGGAGAAAACAAAAGAAAAAAAGGAAAAGGAAAAGAAAATAAGAAAGAAAAAAAAAACACCAAGGGGATTCAAATCCCTCCCTTTGTCAACCACACACCTAGACCTTATCCAACTCGCTATAGATGTGTTTGTAATTACATATTCAGCCTGTAATATTTATATAATTTTTAAGATGTCTGCAAGGCTTGCAAGCTAATATTTATTGTCTAGGAAAAATTTCTATATTTAAAAAAACACCAAGGGGATTTGAACCCCTTCCATTTTACTCCTTCAACACCATGACCACCATATCACTTATGTTTTTGTGAAAATATGCTAAAATACACTTACTCTACACATAGAGATGACGAAGATAGTGAAAATTTTGAACCTCATAGGAACTCTATGTGGTACTAAGTCACTCATGTATCTTACCATGCAATGTATAAAGTGTAAAATATTGTACTAATTCATTATATATAAATGATTATGGTGTGTTTAAACTTCTTTCATTAATAACTACATATTTTCTACACTCACAATGTTTGCCAGCTCGCTATATAATCAACTTAAATCAGTTAAATCAATCATGCAATGCATTTCCTTCCAATTTTTTGTGATAAACTAATAGATAATTGACTAAATAAACATCCTGCAAAGTTTCAATAAAAATTTCCAAGTTTTTCTTACGATTTCCGTGGTTTCCATACTATTTTTATCGATATCGATAATATCCCGATATTTCCATGTTTTTGGACTACCGATATTTCCGATATCATCGATATTTAATACCTTGATCAAAACTAAACAAAAAATTGTTGTACCAAAACATGGGTACATTTAAAAAAAAAACAAAAACAAAAAGATATTAGGCTTAATAACATTATTAAATTTCTTCTATTAAACTTGACATGTATACTGTCACAGTCCGTCCCGGAGGTACGTTTGACGGGAATGTGAAATGACTGAATTGCTCTTAACGGGCACTAAGGTACGTGTGTGTGAGACGTTTTTGGTTCAAATATTAGACAAGATTAAAAGAAATATATATATATTATAAGATAAGTTGATTTTAATGTGATTTTGGTTATGTTGGTTAGGGATTAGAAACATGGATGGTGGGGATTGTTTTGGACATCTCTCTCTCTCCCTCTTCATCCCGTGGTCTCTCTCTCCTCCCTCTCGACTAACTCTCTCTCTCTCTCCCTGTCCCGACTCTCTCTCTCTCACCCTCGATAGTACGGACTCACCCAAAACCTCCCAAAACTCGACGGATCGAGGCAACCAAGGTATGCATCTTCATCATTGAGTCATTTTAAGTTGAATGGTACTAGTTTTAAGAAGTGAAACCCGAACCTCCATTTTTGGTCACTGTTCATGTGAACGTAAAATGTTGATTTTCAGGGAATTCTAAGCTTGTGGTGAGCTTAGTGAGGTCCCAAGGAGGCTCGGAGTACTTCGTTTGAAGAATTTGGACGTCGGGATCACGTGGTTCAACTTTGGCCGGATTTCTTGGAATTTTTCCGGTGAGATTTCTTGATTTTTAGAGCCTTAAACTAGTCTATCGTGATTCTTCATGTTTGGGGCTTCAATTTGGTATAAAATACGAAGAAAATGGGTGAAAAACGAAGGAGAACGAAGAGTTTCAAAGTTCGCCGGAAAAACCAGTCCGGCGACTGGCTGAGGAAGAAGGTGCGCGTGGGGGGCGCGTGGGACCTCCAAAAATTTTTCTAAAAATTGTGCGATGTCCGTGACGTCGAGTAGGTCGATATGGTATATTCATATACCCAAATTGAGCATCGTATGAGAAGTTATTTCGAAATATTGGTGATGTGTTTAAAATTAACGTTTTTATAGTTGTTTCGCATATAGGTGACACGTATCCCGAGGACGAGCGCATCCAGGGACGCCACGGGGGTTACGACCCCTCGACTTATCAGTGAATGGGCAGTTTTGATTTCGTATTACCTATATACAACTGTTTTTCCCAGAAAATGCATTTATATGAAAATTATGATTTAAATTACCATGCATGCAAATGTTGAGATATTTGAACTGAGAATTGATGCATATATATATATATGTGAATTGACGCGGTGGACGCACAGGTGAGTTTTATTATCATTCAGATGAGTTATTTTATATGAATTACATTGAAAGCTCATAACCTGCACTTAGGTGTTAGTGCTTATATTGTTATTCACCACACCGCACGCTCGCCTTGGATCCAAGTAGGTGGATGTCGTACAGACCATGTGAGGGTTCCGACATGCTAGTCGTACAGATCACTAGATGTGATTCCGACTAGTGGGTGACCTTAGTTATGCGCGCTGATGATTGTTGAGAGAAGCACTAGAGCGTATTTATACACCTATCATCGTACAGACTACTATACGTAGTTCCGAGTGATGTGCAGTGTAGTGCCGTACAGGTCACAGTTGGTGACTCCGGCAGGGCTGTATAGGTCACTGTGGTGACTCCAGCTGAGTGGGATGTTGAGCTTTAGAATCAGCCGTACAGGACCATTGTAGGGTCTCCGGTTGATTTATTATTTTCACCTGATTGACATTGATGCATTCTGATTATATTTTGGGCATGGCATATCATTTCCGAGATGTTATTATGATGGATTGTGATTGAGCTCTTGATGATATATATATATATATATGTGTGTGTTTATATACTATTTTTCTGGGAAAGTATACAGGTTTTACGGTGAGGGGTTAGAAATGTTTTTAACGAAATGTTTTGGAAAATCTTTGATTTTACTGACCCACTCATTTTGTTTTGCGCCCCTCCAGGTTCTAGTTAGCGGTTGGTGGCTCTCGAGGTCTTATTCCGGCTTTCTGACAGACTCTTGACATGTAGGACTCACCTGAGGGTGATGTACTTTTACTTTAGTCCTACTTGACTGCACTTAAACCTATGCTCTGAATTTATGTGTTTATCTTAACTCGTCCTGTCATTCTAGTAGGTTGTTCTGCTAGAGTTGGTTTGAATTCCTTCTTATGTATGTTATTGTCTTGCTTCCGTGTCGCACTCTTGGTTACGTCACACTCACGTGACGGCCAGCACGCCTTGATCCTCTGGGTCGGGGTGTGTCATATACATTCTCAAATCAACGAAATAGAATGTATCCATATAAGTATAAAAAATAGATTAGAGAAAGATTGAATGAATTTTATATAAAAAATGGGTACATTTTATATTTAAAAAAAGGGTACATTTTTCATATAACAAATTTGTTTATTTAAAAATGGGTACATATAAGATTAAAAAATTGAAAAATTTTCTTAAAAATTTAATGGGTACAAACTTATTCTAATTTTGTTTTTTTATATTTTGGAAATATTTGAATTGAAAATTAATTAGGAGTTTAATAAGGGTATGAATATTAAAACTCTAAATCAATTACTAATTTTTATTATAAAAATTATGTTACTTACATGTAATTCATTAATATATTAATGTTAAAGACTTTGATTAAAATATAAAAATTGATAAGATCTTAGTCAATGAACATTAGAAACTAAGAACCGTATACTAATTTTTCCAAAAAAATAATATTAGATGTTGATAGCACAACCTATAATTAATCGATAAAGGTAAAAATTGATAAACGCGCATAATTTTGCACATTTTTCAGGAATCTATGGGTAGATCTTAGGACTTACATAGAATGAGTTCACTACCACATGACTTCCCTTATCCAATAATCACGTGCAAGTGTTTCTCTAAATGATAATGTATATTAGATTGTAAAGCTACACGACAGTAAACCCGTTTAATGTAAGTTGTTCTCATATATGTTACAAACATATAATATCTAGATTAAGGAGTTTATACGTTCAGTAAGTTAAACACATTTATTCAAGTGCTCGAATTTTGTGTACGACTCCCCTTCTCGAGGCCAACATCTCGTTCTATATATAAAACATATATATTATATTCGGACATAGAATAATGTTTCTTTATATTGAAGATCCCAGTCACATTGATGCACACTGAGAAGAATCAATGTGCATATATAGAAGCCATAGATATAACTTGGTGAGCAAGCCTAACCTAATCCCTTCTTCTTGGTAGTTTCACTGGTCCACCACAGATATATCTGCATGCCCAGCATTCCTACTTGTATTGATGCTAACGTTTTATATCATCAATATTATATTACTTCCAGAAGAAAGCAAGGTAGAATATGTCGTAGTTTCCAAGTCCATGCACAGGCAACCTGCCAACAATATATGTGTGGTCCATTAAACCCTAATATTTATGTCCTGTATTAAAGATGTGCCACTACTAAGTAAAAGGTCTGATTCGAGAAGTTGACAAACTGTGACAAAGTTGTTGTGGTTTTTTATATTTTATATTATCTATTTACAAAAGTTATAAACTTTTCTTTTTAATATACACGACCAGGGTTGTGTCAATAGAAAACAAAGGTTGAAGCCATCGATTGATTGGCCGTTGTAAGTGGTTGGTAAGTTTTCCGACTACTTTTCCTTTTTGACGGGAAAGTAAGTGGTTTTGGTTTATTTTGTTTTTTAATGCCTTCTAGAAGATGATTGGAAAGATATTTTTAGGGTGAAAAAGAACATGATGTTCAGGCTACTAGCTAGGTTATATGCTAAGTGAGACTAAGGAATTCGGATTCTCTTTTTGAGGATTCTGAAAATCCGTAAATTATATCCGTTCATCATACATCGTGCGATTAGAAATTATTTTAAATAATTTTATTTAAAATTAAATATAAATAATACCTGATAAAACTGACCGTATAATGTACAATGAACGAACACGATTTACGAATCTCCTAGATGCTCACCAAAAGAATCTGAAAATGATCCTGTTGGGAGATGAGAGAGAAAATTGAACTTGTGACCTCTGGTACAGCCGTGCATGGGGTAAATAATTTTAACACTAACAGCTACAAACTCATCATGATATCTAGTATATGTCCATGTTGTTAATTGTTGCTTTACACATTGTGGTGGATCCAAAACTCTAATTTCGGGGAGTCCTAGTGCAGAAGATTATTCTTTTTTTTTTTAATGGAATAGCACGGAGTTTGGCAAAATTATTTTATTAGCCTTTTCAATTGGGCATTTTATTGAGCACTTGGCGTGCATGTCGTCCTCTGCTTGCCAAGCAAATGTCAACATTTGCAGAGTGATAACAATGCATCTTATTGTGTGGTGTCTATGCATCCTACCAGAAGTTATCAAGATATGCCGAACAAAACATTTCATTGAACAATTAGTGGGCATAAAATGCTTTCATGCCATACATTCAGGGGTCGCTAGGAGACCTTCACTAGCACTCTTTTCCAGATCTCTGGAGCGTCCCAAGACCACCCCAGTCCCTATGTTGATTCCAATACATGGGACATAGGTGGTGATTAAGGTCGTATGACGAATGGCCAAACTGACAAAAAGATTTAAGGACAATTAATAGTGTCATCAACATGTGATTTATGACCACACATTCAACAATACTAACGCGTAATCAACAATGTACGTTATTTGTATTTTGACAACATGACACGAAACTATTTCACATCAAACTTATGATGATTATAAATGTACTCTTGTAGGCCATCACAATGTTATAATTGAAAATTGTGAATCTCGCTCTCGAGTGCATAAAACTCTTGCAATCTTGTAGTCTTGTTCATTTACAAATTATATGACACAACATAATTTTGTTATCCTTATTTTTTGTGTGTTGGTTTGTTATTGGAGTCGTGGCACTCAGTTATATATATGGGGTTCCAACGTTATATTTTCATTATATATATACGTTACATAACCTCGTGTTAGATATATTCATGATAATATAAACTACTAATTACATTGACGAAGACAAAGGAAAAGCTCACAGTATAGCTGACATGCATGGTAACGGTTCCAACGTAATTAGGTTTTGATATTATATTGCACGTGTTTTAGTTTTGGGGCCAGCTATGGCTCATTACGTGGATGAAACGATATTATGCATAAATTATATTCCATATAGATGAAAAAGACCAACAAAGAATTCTCAAATTTCAGGTTCAAATGAATTTTCCACATACGATTGATACACTGATATTAATTGACATACCAAACTTATTATCACCAAAAAAAGGAGAAATTGTAAATATGATAACGTGCTGTGGTGGAGCTAGTATAGGTCATTGGTTGTTCTTAACCCTAACAACTTCAAAAAGTCTATGTATATTTGTTTGTATATTGTATTTGACCCCCTATAAACAGTTAAGACAAACTAAATTACAACCTCCTCCTCCTATTTCTATTTTCTTGTATCACATTTGTCTTCATTTTCTTTCTTCATGTATGAAATACTTCAGGTACAAAGTCTTGGCAGTCTTTAACATTACTTCATATATCCTGCATCCACCTTCGACAAGTCTCTACAAATTAATGTTGACATTTGTTGACATCGGCATATGTTGACAATAATTGAAAGGTGCCTACTAGGTGCTCGACGAAATGTCCAATAAAGCTTTTTTGTTGATATTATGATTCCATTATTTAAAAATTCTAGCTACGCCAATGATAACATGGGAGACTTTTCAATGCAATTATGTTTTTCGAGTTAAAGGAGAAATAACTCTTTATATGTAAAGAGCAAAGTATAGTTTGTTTTACAACATTATATTTTAAAACTTTGTATGCCTTTTTTTCAGGGCTGGAAAAAATTCCTGAACATCCCGAACCAAACAAAAAAAAATTCCGATCCCAAACCAAATTTTCGGGATGAAATACCAAACCGATTGCGAAATTTCAATATGGGATTCGGTAATGTCTACTTAATCTTTCAGTAATCCCATACCGAACCGAAAATAAATAATATATATATATATATATATTATTTATATATGTATTATTATACATTTGAATTGTTGCTAACTACTAGTAGCAATATAATTGGTGTGGTCTAATGTAGTAACCATAGCCCTTTATCGCCACATTTGCCAGTACGAACCTCCCACAAATGTGTCTATTTCTTCAACACAAAATCAAAAAATTGTATTGTTAGTTTTCGAACATATTAGGTTTGCAACTTATTTTTTTGCTTTTGGGTTTTTAACTTATTTTATTTTGGTTGCATGCTAATTTAACTTGATATGAATGATTGCTGTTTCAATTTGTATGAAATTTGGGAATACCAAACCATCCCGAAATACCGAAAATATTTCGGGATTCTCGAAAATTGGGAATACTGAAATTTTGGTTTGGAATTGGTCTTCAATTTTTTGTCTTGAAAATTTTTGGTTTGGGATTTGGGATCCCATTTTTGATTTGGGATCCCATACCAAACCACCCCTACTTTTTTTCCAATGGTTCACCATTTACACTAGTGTCTTCAATGTTTTTATGTGAGATCAATATGTGATAGTAACAAGCCTCGGCGTCTTATGCAGAGAATAGCTTATATGGCACATGTATAATGTTATGCGGCGTTCTATGCCAATGATAAAAGACTATGTGAACAAAATCTTACATATCTTTATTTTATTAACAAGGAATGTCTCTGTAACGGTATTCCAATGTCACGTAAATGTAATACCTCGTATATAAAAAATGACAATATATATGTGTGTGTATAAGTAATTATTTTTATGCAATGATTTTATTGAGTTTCTTTATATATACTATGAGTACAAAAAACTTGTATTTTTGGCATGTAAGTTAGTAGGGATTCTTTCACTACAAAAATATATTTTTTGTGCCTAACTAATACTTTTATACTCAAATGTCTCCAACTAGAGAGGTTTCTATATTTTTTTGGCATCCTCATCATAATTTTGTAACTTTGTCTAGTAACTGTGTATCTTATATGTATATATGCATTAGTTTGATTTGTTAGGGTTTCTACTTACCCTTTTCGTGCCAATAGCAACTAAGTTACCCTTACTAGCCTTTTTGATCTTTAATTAGTGAAGTGTAAAATGGTTGGAGAGTTAAGATCCGAGAGGTGAGAATTTTCTAGTAGAGTTAGCTTGATTTTTTCTCCAAAGAATGAGGTGGAAGTTGGTAATTAATAGAGGTGGAGTCTAGAAGCTAATAATTAGGGTGAAGAGGTGGAGTCTATAGCATGTGTATGATAGTCTATTTGCATGTAGGTGGCAACACTTTGAGGTATTAGAAGTGCTTACTCATCAATCTATAGGAATCTTAATCATTAGGATGATATTCACCACTCTAAATAGAGGAAGATGACAACTTATTGTGGTTAGAACATTTCACGTGGCCTTTGATGCAAGGAACATCTTGCATGATATTCATTAGTTCATGATTAGCTTAACATTTGTTGTTTTTCTAATAGATCACATTTCATTCTTAATGATTAGGACAACAATTGTTGCTTTGTTATTGGAACACATTTTATGTCTAATGATTGGCACAACACTTGATTTCTTTCTATTGACACACTTGTGGAGGTTTTTGCAGAGGAAGGTGTCATGCAATCTTTATAAGGAAGGAGCAAGAACCAACGGAGGACATGGAGAAAAGAAAGAGGAAGTAGAAGAAAACAAAAACGAAAAAGAACAACTCCAACAAAAAGCCATCCTCCCTTTCATATTACCTCTTTATCTTTCTTTTACATATTGTTAAGGCTTTAAGCCATCTTTCATTGCATTTGTTAGTTTTTCATATATAGTGAAATACAATGAAAGCAAACCCCAGTGGATGTATTCGATTTGGCAAACCACTTAAATCTTGTGTTGTTTATACATTTACATTTTGAGATCATTGTTATGAGAGCACTGCCACTAAACCATCAAAAATATCCACTTACTTCCCTTGAGAATGCTATAAAATAAGGGGGACAAATCCCATAAAATGCATGAGAGCTTACCCAATAGAATTGCTCTATGGAACTCAAATGGAGTCATGCATATCACCTAGAGAGAGATGGAGTAAAATGGTAAAGTAATATTTCTCAATTAGATTGTTCTGTGTTATCCACACTACATATTATTGATAATATAATACGATTTTGGCTGCTAACAGTTTGATTAGTGTTGCAAATGTTTTAGAGCATATGATTATTGATATCCTTGTTACATGGCATATACATAAGCATTCTTGTAAAGTAAGAAAAGAGTTAAGTTGTGTTTGAGTTGTGAGGATATTCAAGGGCTGGAGTTTGCCTTGAATATAAATTAATGAACCTTATATACGTCAGGCGTTGGGGGAAGGGCTTGAGTATACAACCGGTTGGTTATAAAATAATGAAATCTTGTATATGTTAGGCGTCGGGGGAAGGGCTTGAATATACAATTAGACGTCGAGGAAAGTGTCTGTATAATAAAGTGGAAACTGAGAATTTAATTACAAAAGTTGGGTTTAAGGAATGAACGGGAGTTAACTCATATTCTAAGATATTTAGAGCCAAGTGGTATAAGCATGGTATGGGATGTGCAGTCTTGGGTGCCTTAGGTATGGGTTGACGGGATTAGAAGCGAGTGAGTCCATTCATGCATCTCACTTGCATATATTTTATGCATTTGAAAGAATTGTTACAATTTAATTATAGTAGTTTTTGTTGTGAATTAATTTGTGCACTATAGTTATTTCGTTGTGTACTCAATAAATTTTATGTAGTAAACTCAAGCGTTTAGTATGTAAAAGTTGTTAACTAGTGTTATAGGATGTATTATGTAATCAATTCCAAATAATTTTATTTTAATTTTTCCACCATATCTTGGTTGTAAAATTTATTTCTATAGCTAAAATATAGCTCACACCCTAACTCATGATAATCTTTATTCACGGGTCAGAGTGATGCAAAAGACAGAACCAAAGGTCTCGAGGAGATAGGGATATATTACCTGAGATTCACTCAACCAGGGGTAAACGGAGCTCACTCAACGTCGCTAATCGTGGATGCGCTTACACGACCAAGCCAACTGCTTGATTTTAGAAGGAGAAATCACTCTCTTCAAATGCACAAGGCAAATATAAATTTTCATTCATTCAAGTCTGCCATTCAAGGCTTTCTAGTACAATATTTATAAGCATTTACAAATTAATAGACCCCAAGTTTCCATGACACCCTTTCAACTCCTAAAATAACTTAACAAATTTCTAAGTAATTAAAATACAAAGCCTTTATTATTCCAAAACATATTAATGATTTCAAATTGTTTTCTCCAAGTCTTCCTCCCGCATCACGGAGCGTGACAGTAAATCCTTCTCCTATGCCAAAGCCTTTATATATATGCAACAAATCTCTCAGCTAACCTTCTGAATAGAAGTAATTGGAAATTCAGATTCTTTTTTCTTTTAATGAACGGAAAGAAATAGGATACTGTGATCAATGGTGTTAATTAAAATATTTGAGAAGCACAGAAGTACGTGTTAAAATGTATGACCCGCAAGGTTATCATTTTCATATACAAAAAAATAGAAAGGTTCCGATTCATTTTAAAGAAATGACATAAATAACAATCCATAGAATATGCATGACAAACTTCCAAAACTACTAATTTTCATGTTTTGAGCGCGTATCCTCATTTCTTTTAGATTCAATTTGATGGGAACATGCATGCTTTCGCATGATAATAAGCCATCAATTCTCAAGAAATTTTTAGCATTTTATCATTTTTATGTACACATTATTTATATTTGGAATAAGTTTTTTTCCTCTTTTTTTCGGGAATCAAGTCTGAACTAAGATGTTGGAAGAAACTAAAATTACATTGACCAATAGTACAAGTTATGGTTATGTCTGTTGGCTCTTACTGATCCCATTGGTCGGATGAAAAGAGCATCAATATCTCCTGAATCAGAGTTACGATCGGTCAAAACAAAAATATTGGGTTTCAATCTCTATCACCAACCATAGTGTGGCTACGACTTGAGAAACCAGAGGTGGTTGTGATAAATAAGGAGTGAATATTCTCGTAAATGAATATCCTAACAATCACGGGTAACACCTTTGGTTGACGATCATTTGCTTCTACTCATTCGTCTCTATACTGATTGTTGTCGTCGTTGTTGGTGTTGAAGATTGTTGCTATTGTCGGCGATTGAACTTCGTTGATGTTTGTCGGTTCTCGTCGCGAACCCTAATTTTTTTTGGGATTCTTCGTTTCATAGCTGTTTTTCAGCTGCGATTGTTCATCTTTTTGCATCAGGACGATGATATTGTTCATCTTCATATCTCACAAATTGGTGTCTGTGATCTTGATTCTTTGATAAAGTCTTGTCTGAAACCCTAGTTTTTGGGTATGGTAATGAACTAATGATCAAATTGTTGGGTGCATTAGCTTTCAAAAATTGAAACCCATGAATTCTCTTGGACCGAGTCACCAACATTTTCTGGGCTCAAAAGCAAAAGCCCAAAAGCCCAACAATTGGTTCAACCCGTAACGCAAAACCTAAGAGCAAGTCCACCGGGAACAAAATGTCCCAGCCCTCGGTCCAAAAAACAAACTGGCCCTCAGTCAATTTGCTCCAGCCCACAAAGTTGCCTGGCACCCAGCCCATGCCAGGCAACAGACCAGCCCAATTTTGACAGACCCAAGAGCTGGCCTATTTGGCTGGCGCGTGCAAGACAATTGCGCGTGGGCGCGAGTAGCCGACAAGGCTGCAGAGGGTTGTCAGCCCACTTGTGCTCCGGATCCCATCAGCGATGTGGCATGCTCATAGCCGTTGGATTTCCAACGGTAAAAAAAAATTAAATTTTACTTTTAAACTGGACCGTCCGATCACAGATCAACGGTCCACGTTTTTTCCCCCAAAAATAAATAAAAAATTAAAAAAAGGCCCAACGGTAAGATTTATTACCGTTGGCCACGTGGCAGCTCCTTGGCTTTTGGATTTGAATATTTTTCAAATCCAACGGTCCAGATTAATTAACTATATTAAAATTTATTAAAAACTATAAAAAAAATACAGAATTTAAAAAAAAAAATACAGAAATTTTTTTAAAATGTTATTTTTTTCTATAAATACCTAACCCTCATCTTCTACCTTTACACCACATTTCAATATTTTCTACACTTTCTATACTATCTACATTTCAATATTTTCTACACTTTAAGAGAAAAAAATGTCTTCGTGGAAGCTCATTGAAGATGTTACGTTGTGTGAATGTTGGGTTCACACTACTCATGACCCGATTACGAGTAATGAGATGGATAAGCGAGAAATGTGGAGTAAAATTACGAAAGCGTTTTGCGATGTACATGGAAAAGACGCCAGAACTAGTCAAGGTCTTCAAGATCATTGGAAAAAACTCAACGCATCATTTACTTGTTGGAAAAACGCCATCTCTCATGCTTCCGGTAACCTCCTGCAACTGTTTATATACTCTTATTGAAGAAGACATTGTAATAAAAACTCAAGATTTGAAAACGATAAACAAGGATTCTGAGCTAAAAAGAAGGATTGAGCTTGGTGTGAGGATTGATGTAGGGATGTAGGGTTTATATGGACAAAAAAAAGAAAGGATGAGGTTCTGGACAATGTCACGTGGCACTATGTGATTGGTTGAAAATCTTATCGAAATCTTGGCTAAATTATTGTAAACCGGAAGTGACACATGACGTGTCGGGATTGGTCGAAAATATTATCGGAAATCCATCCACAAAATAGTACGTTCCGATAATGACACGTGGCATGACGTGATTGATTGAAAATATTATCGAAATATTGGCTAAATTATTGTAAAACGGAAGTGACAGGTGGCATGTTGGGATTGGTTGAAAATCTTAGCGGAAATCTATTCACAAAATAGTACGTTCAGATAATGACACGTGGCGTGACGAGATTGGTTAAAAATCCTATCCGAAATTAAAACTATTTTTTTTTTATTCTTTTAGAAAAAATTTAAAAATATTTTAAATGGGCTGGGTGCGAGCGCATTTTGTAGGAGTGGAGATCGTTTGTGCTAGCGCATTTTTTCACTGGGTGCCAGCGCATTTTTTTAGGGGTGGAGATGCATTGGCCTATTATTGTTCATTGGAGTCTGTTACAGTTCACTGAAGTGGATAAATGGACTGAGTGCTAGCACAAAGTCCTTAGGGTGGACTTCCTCAAAAATATGTGGGCCGGCGCCGTTTCCGAATCCACGTACGTGCTGAATAAAAAACAGCGAGACCACACAGTATTTAAACTACTGAGGGTTTTAGTTTCTGTAAGCACATTAGGGTCGCAGCGCCTTCTCTCCAGCACCAGGATCTAGGGTTTTTTCCGAGCAGCGCCAAGGTACCAATCCAGCTAAAATTTCCCTACCCTAATTACCATTCCTCCTTTAATCTGTTCGTATTCGAACAATTTTGTTGAATATTGCATCTGTTCTTGCAGGAAATGGCTCCCGCCGCCCCCAAGAGTGGGATCTTCGTCGGCCTCAACAAGGGCCACATCGTCACCAAGCGTGAATTGCCTCCTCGCCCATCTGACCGCAAGGGGGTAATTTCTCTTTCCATTTCTTAATTCCATCGATTGTTCATATGATTTCTGTGGAATTTTTTGTTTTGGGTTTTGGGGTTCTGGATTTAAGAGTTTTTTATTTGTGTGAATAATGTCCTGATTTGTGTGTTTTGGGGTTGTGGGGATGTAGAAAACTAGCAAGAGGGTGCACTTTGTGAGGAATTTGATCAGGGAAGTTGCGGGGTTTGCTCCCTATGAGAAGAGGATTACCGAGCTTTTGAAGGTCGGGAAGGACAAGCGTGCTCTTAAGGTGGCCAAGCGAAAGTTGGGTACCCACAAGAGGGCCAAGAAGAAGAGAGAGGAGATGTCCAACGTTCTCCGCAAGATGAGGTGAGATCATGGTCTAAAATATCCATAATATCCTGATATTTTCATCGAAATTTCCGTGTTTTTGGACTACCGATATTTCCGATATCATCGATATTTTAGACCTTGCTAAGTCACTCAGGTATCTTACCATGTAATGTATAAAGTGTAAAATATTGTACTAATTCATTATATATAAATGATTATAATGTGTTTAAACTTCTTTCATTAATTACTACATATTTTCTACAATCAACTTAGATCAGTTATATCTATCATGCAATGCATTTCCTTCCAATTTTTTATGATAAACTAATAGATAATTGACTAAATAAACATCCTGCAAAGTTTCAATAAAAATTTCCAAGTTTTTTTTTACAATTTTCGTGATTTTTATTCAATTTTTATCGATATTGATAATATCCCGATATTTCCATCGAAATTTCCGTGTTTTTGGACTACCGATATTTCTGATATCATCGATATTTTATACCCGTGAGATATTCTTTGGTTTTCTCCGTTGTGGATTCGCATGTACATTTCAATGTCTTGAACTAGTTCCATTTTTGTGAATATTGTTGCTTTGAAGCTGTTTGTTTCTTGTATTTGCATTTATACTTATGCATATGTTGTGCAAGTTTGCGGAAATATACGGAAACAGCGATGATTTGAGAATTTATAAGTTAAATTGGTATATATAAGTGTACCAAAGCTATGAAAACTGACTAGTTAGAATATTAATCATGGCATCTCTACAATTGCTTATGAAATTTGTTTGCAGTAAACGTAATCTTAAGTGTTCTTAAGATTGCCTCAAGCCCCATATGCTGACATTTATAGTAGTCTTCTCTATCGGTGGACGGTGATAGCTTGTTTATGCTTTCAACTTGATCTGTTATAGCTTGTTTGTGATATCATTTGTTGGCTTTTTAATTAGACTACTGGATTGTGTTGTGTCACTCAAAATGTCGTTGGTTGCAATATGATGCCTCTACTATACACTGTTGCCTAATTGTAGACTTCTTCCTGAAATTTGCTGATCTCTAAGTAAATAGTTTGTGCAATGCTCATGGTTTTTTATACCGTGTGTTGGTGAGGAATCATAATGTTCTACAATCTCTTAGCCTTATGTATGTTTTGTTATATGTGCAGGTCTGGTGGTGATAAGAAGTGAGCACTTGAAGGGTTGTCTTTATGAATGTAGTTCAGTATCTCTAATAGTTTTGGACATGCATTTTATTAAGGGATTTTTTAGACATGGTATGAACTTTGTAATTTTGAATGTTTTGAGACGTTCGATATTTTCTGTGCATCGGATATTTACCCTTCAGTTCTCAAGGTATGTCATTCAAGTTTGTGATTGACTTAGATTTACTAATAGTTGACGTGGTATATTATGGATGAAAGTGTGGCAGCATTTCTCTTAGTGTAGGGAGAGCCGTGGTTACTAGTGATGGGCAAAAGTCTTGATGTGCCCTCTTTACTCGAGAAATTGCTACAATACGTTATGCTTTGTGCAAACTTTTGTCTACAGGCACTAAAACTCGTTAGAAGTTTGATTTTTGCGGTCATCACTTGTTAGTATGTGCTTTTCCCTATAATCACTTGATGTGATTTCTTGGAGAAATTTACCCCATCACGCGGAGACGGAGAAGCACCTCTGCTGCTGTTTCCTAAAATCGGTAGTAACTCAGCTTTACCCTCTTACACGTCTTTGTTAATTTTGGTCCATTGGGTTTCTTTTATTCATTCAAAACTCAAAATTGAGAGGGTTGAAAATTGAGAAGGTTGTGTGAGAAGTAAAAAAGGGTATTTGGATATAGTATGGTGTTATTCTTGTACACATTTTTATCTCTAACACTTGTTAATTTTTGTTCCATTGATTCTTTTTAATCGATTTAACAGTTGAAATTAAGAGAAGGTGTGTGATGGCACTTCCGTCTAGAAATTATGTTCCTCTCAATATCAATGTTAGATGCATTATAATGTACATGCTTGGTAAATTATAGAAAAAGTGCGTTTAGCCTTCTGCTAGTTGGAGCGACCAAGTCGGTGAATGTTAGTTTTTTGTGCATTGATGAATGTGGACATCTTCCATCATTGTTATCAAATATGACAATTAGTAATAAGAAGGTTTTGGCGAGTGAGCATTCGTCACAAAGTTGGCCTCTCTAAATATATGTTTCTAGTCGATGCAAGCAAATTTGGTCACAGTCCACTTGATATCTTCAATAATAGGAATCAGATTCCACAGCGTCGCGCCCCGATTCAACATTGACTGAATAACCAACTTAGAGTCACCTTCAACCATAATCTTTGTATAGCCCTTTCTCTGAGCAAAAAGAAGGCCCTCTCTAAGAGCCTTAGCCTCCACTTCTAAAATAGTGGCACTGTCAAGATTTAAAGCTCCACTTTCAATAAGATACCCATTATGATTCCTTAAGACAAATTCCACCGCCGTCTCGTCCCTAGCCAACGAACCGTCAAAATTTAGCTTAACATAACCCTGATCTGAAGGATGCCATTTAATAATCATGGAAGTATCATCACTATTCCTTCTTAAAGCTTTACAATTGGCTCTATGATATCGTTCACGCATAGATATAACTAATAATTTAGATCTCGCCAAGATGGGCATAACATTTCTAAACACGAAATTTGCCAGCAAAAAAGCAAACACAAGCTTAAATCACTAGGAACTTCCTTATCAACATGCTTTAAAGAATTTAGCCGGTCTACTACTGAGTTGAAGTTAGCATTAGTGAAATTGCCCGGTTTAATTAATTGAAAAAAGGTCCCAAATCGATTTAGCAACATCGCAATTAAAGAATAAATGCATTTGGTCCTCGTCTACGAATTACAAAAATGACATCTTATCACTATTAATGACAATATGACTTAATATTTTCCTAATTTGAAGTCTATCACGAATGAACAACCACGCACACATCTAAACTTTAAGAGGAATATTAAGTTTCCACATCTTATTAATTAACTTATACTTTGTAGATTGAGTCAGCGTCCCTTTCTGAATCCAATTAGCCGATTTAATAAAGAACTTACCATTTGTATTTGGACCCCAAACTAGCACATCTTTGAAATCCTGCAAAGAAATTGTAATAATAAATATTATACTTTTAATTTCATTACTAACTACTTGCGAAAGCTTTCTCTTATCCCCTTGTTGTTCTTCTATGGTGCTGTGTTAGAACACCTTTTATTGGTTTCGGCCAAACATTGAATCACTTCTATTTTGGAAGTTAATAATGGCTAAATTATAAAAATATATTTGGACAAATTCTTACTAAGTGCTTTTAGAACTCAAAAACATTTTTTCTAAAAGTTGCTTTAGTTATTTTTAAAATATTTTCAAACGAGTCCAAAAATACTTGGGAAGCACTTTAAATTTTAGAAGCACTTTTTTCGCTATCCACACATAAACTCTTTCCCTTTCTAGTACATTAACAAATAGGCTTTGAATGCGATTTTAAATTACAACTTGCTACTGATCTAGTGCTTCTATTCTTCCCAATATCGAAAGAGATTCCAAGTTCGAACTCCCTAGTTCTCGATAACGAAAGGATAGCAATAATGATAATCAACATCAAGTAGAAAAGAGATTTTGGCACTACAGCGACGGAGGCGTCTGTGGCCTGTGGGGCGCTCAATCATCGGATCACTCCAACATTCTTTCATCTATCTTCTCTCCAACCTAATTCGGAAGCTTGCAAGCTTGAAGTTCTCGAGTCGCCACCATCGTCTCCCAATTGGTTTAAACTACTTTTAAAACCTCAAGTGCTTGTTTCGCTTTGCAAGCGCACCCACACTAACCAAAACTACAGATAAGTCATACAATCAAAAGAAATGATTTTCGAGACGACACGGGTAAAAGAGTCCTTTGTGCTACATGTTTATCGATAATAATATCAAGGGTAAATTACATAGTAGCCCCTCAGGTTTGAGGTCTATTACAACTTCATACAACAACTTTAAAACATTTCACTTTCATACATCCAGTACCATTTTATTTCAAAATAACACATCCGTTAGATTTTCCATCCATTAGTCTGTGAAATGCTGATGTGGCTGCCACATTTGTGCTGATGTGGCTGCCACGTGGCAAAAAAATAATTTTTTATTTTTAAAAAAAAAAACCTAAATCTTCTAAATATTAAAATTAAAAAAAAAACTAGAAAAACCCCATATACTGAGCGCAAAACCTCTCCATCTCTTCCCCTCCTTTGTCCCTGCACGCCTCCTCCTTCATCTCCGCAAGGACGTCGTCCCAGTTCCTCCCAAACCCACCGTCTCTGCCACCCCAGAAGCCATCCATGTCTTCCGATACGATTGCGTCCACGATCTTCTGCAGCCCCACGATCCGACGGCTCACCTTTCTCCTCGCTTCCCTCACTGCGGGGTCCGAGTCCAGCTTCAGCAGCAGCCGCATCAAGGACTCGTTCATCCTCAGCTTCTCGCGCTCGCTTGTCCTGACGGAATCAACAGTTTCTTGCCGTTGGATCAGGCGCTGGAACTCATCGGCCTCGGAGTGAACGGCTGCGATTGTTTTGAAGTGGGTGCAGATGAGGTGGGCCCGGTAGGCCGATTGAATTTTGATGGCTGCGGTGGATTGCGGTAAGTGAAGGGTGATGGGAATTGGGGCGTTCGAGGACTGAATGGGAATTTCGGTGGTGGCGGGAGGGGTCTGCAACTGCGAGAGGGTTTCATCATCTTTGGCTAAGCCCTGGTGAATTTGAGTGAGTGAAAAAGGGTTGGGGGTGTGTAGAGAAGGAAAGAGGGTGGGTGCGGAGGGAGGGAGGGTCGCGGGTGGGGTGGGGATGGGGGTGTTCTGGGTTTCTGGTTTTGGGGTGGGGGACGCGGGTGGGGTGGGGTGGGGGAGGGGTTATCATTTCTGGGTTGCAGGGAAGAAGATGAAGATGGGGGATATGGGTTTGGGGGTTGCGGGGAGAATAGAGGATTTTGGGAGTTGCAGAAGGGTGGGGGGAAGGAAGGGAGACAAAGGAAGGGTTTTTCTAGTTTTTTTTTAAATTTTTTTTAAATTTTAATATTTAGAAGATTTAGGTTTTTTTTAAAAAAAATTAAAAAATTATTTTTTTTGCCACGTGGCAGCCACATCAGCACAAATGTGGCATCCACATCAGCATTTAACAGACTAATGGATGAAAAATCTAACGGAGGTGTTATTTTGAAATAAAATGGTACTGGATGTATGAAAGTGAAATGTTTTAAAGTTGTTGTATGAGGTTGTAATAGACCTCAAACCTGAAGGGCTACTATGTAATTTACCCTAATATCAATACCATGCCAATTGTCATTTACGTTTTGTTGACTACAATAATATCAATGTATTGCTTTAATAAAGAACGCACATCCAATTCGTAGTAGACGGACTGATCTGGCAATTGTGATGTGTGACATCTTCTTTTCATTTGTGGTTTGGTATCATTTTGTCAAATATGGGCTTAAAAGAAGGGGATGTGGCCATGACAACGTTTTCCATATTTTTTTCCAGTCTCCATCTTCCCTTTTGGGTCGGGCTTAAAACAACGATGTGGCATAATCATGTAAAAGGTCCGGGCCCTAGCAAAAAGGATCAAAACAAGCTAGCTAAAGACATGATAATATTTTGCACTCAGTTACAGTACAACAATATAGTGATATTCTTCTTTGCTTGCTAATAAAATGTGTTAGGTTCGACTCACGTTGATGGAGAGTTCAAGACCAATTAAAATGACTGACTCATTGTGTGACTACCTCAATCCCTTAGTGTAAATACATTATTGTATGAAAAAAAAAGTCAGAAGAATATCTCTCCACTTGTAAAATGATGTGTTAGGTTCGATTTACTATGATGGAAAGTTTGATAATTAATAATTATATCAGGCTTATTGTATGGTTCAACACAAATTTTTTGGTTACAAACCCTAATAATTGCAACACATAAAAAAGAAAAACAAACAAAACATGTCCAAATGTGGAGAAAAATATTTATTGTTGAGCTTCCTGGCTGTGTGTTATTTGCTCGTTGGGGGACTTAACCTAGCACCTTATGGCACGAGCTGACAACAACCATGCACTACCTGTGTTGAGTTCCCAAAGGTACTCCTCCCTTTCAAGAGGATTTGCGGTATGTCAAGTCCTGGTAAGGTTCTTTGTTTTGCATCGAATTAAACCACATACTCAATGAATGAAGGAAGACGTGTTGCAGTCCCAGAAAGTTGAAACACAATAAAAGAAAATTGAAGGGAGGGTCGTAGGCGTAGCAGGAACATGGATAGATGGGATGTATATTTGAGACGGTCCACGTTGTGACTTGACACATAGCGTTTTCTCTGCGCCCTTGGACCAACATTGGGTATAAGAACTCCCCTTTTTGCTTTTACTTGTATTACAGTATTTTTGTTGCATGTGATCTAATATTTTAGTGTATAGGTTATTGAGATTTTTTTGTCTTGGACTTGAAACTTCCTCATTTTTTAAATTATAATAATAGTTTCGAACTCTACTTAAGTAAATCAAAAGGCATCTTTGAGAGGAATACTAATTTTTTATTAAACTAACAAGTGCATATTGTCAAAAAACTATTTCAGGTACTTAGTTTAATTAACCTTTCATCTCCAATAACATTCTTTATTTCACAAACTTAAAATATTTTATTATTAACAATTCAAACTCAACCCTCATTTTCTAAAACAATTTTCTCTCTTTTTTCTTTTCTCCTTGATCAAGGGTGGACCCTTGAGTTTTATGTTTTTTAATATTTAGCAAGTGAATAGTTGCGCTCTAAATTTAAAGAGTGATTGTTAATTTTTCTATAATAGAGAGTCTTTAACAGCATTTCTTTGAGATAATTTTTTTGAATTTCTCTTTAAAATAGAATTTTGGTTATTTTGCAGCATTTCTTGGAGATGCTCTTATAATTTGTATTGCTTTCCAATCAAATAAACTAACACAATCAATTGCTACTCATTAGTTTAATTATCTTTTTTTAATAGAAAAGTTTTAACCGCCAGAGTAGGGGTGGGTTCAAATAACCGAAAACCGAAAAAAACCGAAAACCAAACCGAACCGAGGCCGAAAAAAACCGAACCGAAAAAAAACCGAACCGAAACTGCCAAACCGAACCGAACCGAATCTGGCTGGTTCGGTTTCGGTTTTTGAGGTCCAGAAACCGAACCGGACCGAACCGAACCGAAAAAAAAATATATATATATAAATACAAAAAAATATGTTAGCATCAAGGTTCGAACCCCTGACCTGTAGGTTGGGTTTAGATGCTGTCAGCCAACTTGACTGTAGACTTTCTATTGTTATAGTTGTACCAATATATTATTTATAGGTTTCTTATATTGAATGCTTTATAAAAAACTTAAAACCCTAGCCGTCTCTGTCCCATTCCCATTTCATTTTCAGATCTCAAAGTCTCTTTCTCCCCGCCGCGACTTCCTTTCTGCTTCCTCAGTCTCTCTCTCTCTCCCTCTCCTTCCTCTCTTCCTCCAAATCACTCTCTCTAGTCTTCTCTTGTCTTCCTCGTGGTTTTTTTTTCTCCAAACAATGATTTTCCCTCGCCCCTTTCGAGACCCGACGAAAAGAGGAATTGTAAGAGCTTGCGACGATCACTGCGATATCGCTGCAGCAAAGGTTGTGGGTTTTATCTATTTTTCAGTTTATGGGTTTTTAATTTTATGGTTACCCATTTGAAATTTATGTAATTTAAGGTGGAAAAGTTTGTATTTTTCTCTGAATATGTTTTGGAATTTCTAGATCTATTGTGGACTTGACTATGAATTTGAATATGGGCACTGGGCATGTGATATTGGAGTCCGATTATGGCATTTAGACGAACCCATTTGCTTTTTTTTTTTGATCTGCATCAGTTAATTTGTTGAATTATTTCATGATTTTTCGGTTTTTTTTTGTTTTCGGTTTCGGTTTTGGATTTGTGTATTTGGATATTTGTTTCGATTGTTATTTGGATTACTGATGGATTCGAATACTGATGGATAGTTACACCCACTGTACTCTCCCTCCCTCTCTCTCTCTCTCTCTCTAACCCCCAACAAAGAAAAAAAGAAATCCAAATACTGATGGATTTGTGCATTTGGTTTTTGGATTCGATCTCTGCATGCCTGTTTAGATCTGATGGATTTCGTTATTAGGTTATTCATATTTCCATTTTTATTATAGTTTTTTCAGTTTGGTGCCTAAGAAAATTGACGAGAACTAGATTTTCAGTTGTTGTGCTTTTACGCCAATGGAATTGAGCGGTTCTAGTAGTTTTAGGTCTAAATGTTAATCAATTTTCCTTGTTTGTTCTTCAGTTTTTTATTTTGTTTAGAAATGATATTGCTATGTGAATTATGCAAGTAATTCATAAATCAATGACGAAAAAGGTTATTTTTCTCTTTGAATTGTGATTGTTAATTCATCAGCTGAAGGAAAATTATGTTTGTTTGTGCTCAGGGGTTGTTAAAAGCAGGAAATCATGATTGGATATCGCGATTCATGGTCTTCACCTCTGGTGTTTGTTGGATTGCTGGTACATGGTCGCCGGAGCTTGCTTCGACGGCGGCAAGGGAACTTAGCAGCTAGGGTTTTCCGTTTTTTTCTTTCTTTTTCGGGCTCAACCCTTGGGTTGGGTTGTTGTTCTGGCCCATTTTTTTGTTTGTGTTTAGTTGTGGGCTTTTATATGTATGTAAGTTTAATGAAAGTTTACATTTTATTAAAAAAAAAAAAACCGAACCGGACTGAAACCGAACTGAAAAAAACCGAACCGAAAAAAAACCGAACCGAAAAAAACCGAAAAAAAATTGAACCGAACCGAACCGAAATTTCGGTTCGGTTTCGGTTTTGGCAAAAAACCGAACCGTTTCAAACCGAACCCAGCCCTACGCCAAAGTAATTCACCACTTACAATTATTTTTGTTGTTTGTATATCATATAATAGGGTATAAATAAATGTAGTCTCTTAAGCAATTTTCAAATCGTAAAAATGGTCTTGTTTTTGATAAATTTTGGATGTGATCATGTTCGGGCAAAGATTTCTCTGGAGAAGGATCCTCGGACCTCAGCACAGCTTCCCAAGGGATTGGCACTTTGGATGTTTAGTCGGGCTCTTGCTTGTTGATGTGCTACAAGAAGAGGACAAAGTTAGTTCTGAAAGGTGCCTTTGTGGGGTCTTAAGTGTAGGCCTTGAGCTCGCAATCAAAACTAACTAAGTGCTAGGCGTGCCACTGCTATCTCAGTATAGAAGATGTAGAACAAGAGTGTTTTTAGTCATTTACTTGCACCCCAAGTTACTCGAACTTCTTGTTATCAAAGGATTGTCGTGGATGGGTTAAGTCCACATTAAATTCTTTTTCTTGCCTTGTAAACAAGGACTTTTAGTTCATAGTCTTGTATGTTCAAATGAAGGGAGTCCATGCCCCTTTAAGCCGTTTGCTTGGTTCTTGATTGACTTTAATGATAACAAATCCATTAAACTAACCAGATCCATATGCAAATGGAGCTCTTAAAATAGGAAAACTGATGGAAATAACTTGAATACATACTGGAGAATGCATTAAGTAATAGATCTACAAATTTAGAAAGCAAACAAAGAGCCTCGGGCAAGATTTCACCTTGTCTGACAAGGTTGAACCTCTTGCAATCACTTCTCTTTGAATTAACAGGGGTTTATATGCTAAAAAGGGATGGATGGTAAACAAGTTTACAAGGGAATCGATACTACGCCACTGAGGGAGATATCAAAGCTTTAAATTGGACAAGAGATAGCTTGTCGCTAAAAGGGACTGAATCTGGATTGATTTCAGCTTTTGGATGCAAATCTGGCTTGAGAGCAGAGTTTGTCTGTTTGTTTGTTTGATTGGTTGAGTGCCCTTGTCTCTGGGGCCTCTTCTTCCTTTTATAGGCAATTTAGCCCGACTATTGTAGCTTTGCTCTTGCCCGAAAGCACTTGGAGGGTAGTGAGTCATTAACTTTTTACTTGGAATGCCACTAGAAAGTATTATTTGGCTGGTAGTAGGTTAGTCTCCATCACTTGTCTTTTCAATGGTAAGCACGTGGCTTGTATTTGGCTGAGAAGGCTTCAATTTGCCTTTGGGCTTGGTGCTGGGCTTCGGGCAAGTTCCCTTTTAGTTGACATCCTTGGGCTTTCCTTCACTCAAATCCAATGTTCAAATATTAACCTAAACAGATCCTTTATTGTTTTGATTACAAATGATATTCTATAATAATTTACACTAAGTACAGGGTGAAGAGTTTGAACTTAGAAATGATATTCCACTTGCTCGATGGGACCCCACTTAATCCTGTAAATCATGTAATTATTCTAAGACGATTATATATATCAGCAGCATGCAATGTATGGGATGGCAATTGGCAAAGTAAATTATAATTTGGTATCTTTTTACTTACGTACCCCATTCCATTATATTATATGATACTCAGACGACAAAATTGTTAGGCAACGTTCGACAGCGAAATTTGCAAAAGGTTAAGCCTATACAAAATTCAATTTTATATATTTGTTTGGGCCCAAAATAATAGTTTGGGCCGAGGGTAGAATCACTCTCGGCCCGAGAAGCCGTGCGACGAAAGGGTCATGGAGCGTTCAGCTCATGGGCTTCCAAGCCTAAGTCGGTTAAATCAGAACGCAAGTCGAGTCTTAGTACAATAGGGACTCTCGACGAGATCAATAATCTAGAAAGCGAACCCGGCTCAGTTAAGGACTAGATTCGTAGTCCTAGCGGAGATAGGACTGATCGAAGGGATGTTAATTCGGAGAAGGAAACCTAGTCCGAATAGGATTGGAACTCGGGCTCGATGTTCTGCTACTATAAATACAAGACATTCAGCAACAGAGAAAGCCCCCACAAAATCAATACAAAATTGCCCTGCGCAAACTCTCACAACTTGTGATTTTTCTTTTTCCTTTTTCGCTGACACATCTTCCGTTGGCATCAACAGCACTGTGGAAGCAACCGGTGATATCTTAAGTTGGCATAGATAGCTCTGTCACCGTAGAGTCAGTCGGTCTCGCAGTATCTTCCGTTGGCATCAACAGCACTGCGGCGAGAACGATTGATTACATATCCAAGTCTCGGTCGAGAAGGGTTTCTAAATCCTTATTGGTCGAGGTCATCTTATCAGCCTTCTTGGCGAAGTGAGGTGTTACAATTATTACATTCGGCACATTGAAAGCCGAATTTGATATTGAACTTCGTAAGAATAGTAACCTTGTCTTCAGGTTCGAGAGCCTAAGAGGCCGAGACGTGTTCCTTTCTCGGCCGCAATCGCAAGACGCAGAAGTCAGTAGCGCGACCCAACGCAACATCAACAAATTTACTCCTCGGTCGAGCTCGGCCGACGAGTTGGCACGCCCCGCATTCACCGAAGGACGTAGTTAGCTCATTAATTACTCGGCCTGCGAGCCACGTAGGCTTGGTAGTTTTTAGGGTCATCATTTTGGCACGCCCAGTGGGACCCAGTGCTAAACTACGAAGTTCATGCCAATTGAAACACGATCGGTAAAAAAGAAAACAACTATGGGAAAGTCGACAGCCGATTTGCCGAATCAGAGCCTGGGACAAAGCCTGCCGCAGGCGCAGAATCCCCTTAGCGCTGTGACACCTGAGTCCACGAGCGCGACTCGCCGAGAGAGAGAAGTTAATCTCGGCGGTCAACTCCGTGGTTTAGAAATCCCTAACAGAAACACATGTGTTCTCAATGAAGGGATAGTAGAAGAGTGTGACGAGGATGGTGGCGAAGGATCTGATCCACCAACAAGGTCGTTTTTTCGAAAGCGACTGGACGAGCAGTCTCGGTCAGTCGAGCAGACGTTTAGTCGAGGCATTGACAAGCTGCATGACGCGATACTCAGTTCCAATGATCGACAAACCAGGCTGCTCGAAATGCTGGTTAGTCAAGTTGGTGGCAGCAGGCCTTTCGATCTTCGCCAACATTGTTTACCAGGAAACAACCCGGTACCGATTGTACCGGCCGAGCCTATTCCTGCCCCGCTCAAACCAATTAACTTGGAGAAAGGAGGAGGGTCGAATAGTAGGTCAGACGGGACCGACCAGAGGGTCGAAGCAACACCTGTTGATATGACCGAAGTTCAGCGGATGATCGACTCGGCCATGAAGAAAGGGCCGAAGTTTCCCAAGTTTATTCATCCGTACCCAGCTTATGTGGAAACGTTTGGATACCCGAAGGGTTTCAAGATCCCAGATTTTAGTCTTTTTGCCGGTGAATCGTCCCTGTCTTCGTTGGAGCACATGGCTCGTTTCACCGCGCAATGCGGAGATGTTAATAGTGATTTCCACAAGTTACGGCTGTTCAATTTTTCATTGACCGGCTCGGCATTTGCCTGGTACATCAATCTCCCGCCTAATTCCGTCCAAAACTGGGAGGAGTTGGTCGAGAAGTTCCACGAGCAGTTTTATCGGCCGGGGATGGAGATGTCAGTCTCTTCATTAGCACGGATGGCTCAAGCATCTGATGAGTCACCAATGGATTATCTTACCAGGTTCAAATCGGCTAGGAATTGGTGCCGAGTGCCTTTACCCGAAGTCGAATTTGTCAGGCTTGCTTTGAACGGCCTTGACGTCGAATACAAAAAGAAATTCTTGGGGGCAAATTTTCGGGATATGTACGAATTGGCCCAACATGTCGAGCAGTATGATTATTTGCTCCGCGAGAAAAAGACTTCGAAGACTCTAACTCGGGGAACGATTTACAAGAACCCTACTGTCAATTATGCATCAACCGAGGATGAATGTGTTAGTGTGGATGCGGCTGAGATAGTAATAGATAAGCCATACATTTGCAAGGCATTGACTCAGGTTGATTATAGAGAAGCCAAAAGTCGCTCGGCGACTGAAGGAACATCGAAACCGTCAAAGGTTTATACTTTTGATATTACCAAGGCTGACGCAATTTTTGACCAACTGTTATCAGCAAGAATCATTAAGCTTCGGCCTGGTCATAACATTCCTAAGGCCAAAGAGCTTAAAGGAAAGGTGTATTGCAAATACCACAATTCGAGCAAACACACGACAAACAATTGCGTCGTATTTTGCGATAACGTCCAAAGCTGGATTGATAATGGCAAACTGAAGTTTCCCGAGAAGAGGATGAGTGTTGATACTGATCCGTTCCCCACGGCAACAGTAAACATGGTAGACGCGTACCTACCCAAGGACAAAGGAAAAGGCAAGGCTGAAGTGGTTGAGACACAACGCCCGCGGAATCAGAATGTTCGGCCACGGTTCATGGCCGATTTTCGTTCAAACAAACCACCTACGGCTTTAACGGGGCCCGCTATTGTCAAACCTATGATGGATTATAGCACCGATGAAGATAGTGGGACGGCGGTTTTGTGCAGGAAATGTAGAGCGAAGGTCGACAGTGAACCAGAGGAGAAGCCTTCTTCGCAACCCGTGGCCGTAACTCGGCAAAAGATAGCCAATGAAGGCCAACATCATGGGGTTTTTGGGAGGCTCAGTCCTAAAGTACCGATGGAAGAGACACACCCGGTCAGGCGGCGCCTCGATTTTGATGCTTCATTTTATGACGATGATTACTATAAGCGTAATTCTAGCAGTTCAGGATCATCGCGGAGCCAAAAGACCTTCAAGCCTCTCGAGCCTAGAGATCAACGTTGGTATACTTACCATTCTTCGAAGGGCGTCTACACCGCGTTGTCCAAATCTCAGAAACGCCGGCATCAACGGATAGATTGCATGGCTCGCCGACGAGCAGCCCAAGAAACTTCGACCCCTAAGTGGCGGCCGAAGGATACAGTTGCCACTGATGAGGAGCGACCACCTCCAGCAATTATGACAGAGTTGGCTCAGGGGAAACAGCTGGTCGATCAAGATGTCGAGACCATGTTTGAAGAAGCTGATAAACGGATCAAACTTCTCATTCAACCAGGGGAAATGAAGGCACGCCTTGAACATTTCAGGCAAGAGGCCGAAAGCAAATTATCCCCGCCAGTTATACAAGAGCCTTTGGTCAAAATTCGACGGAATTTGCATCCCCCGTTCCTTGGGGAGTCTTTGGAGTATATGCGAGAATTTCATAAGAATCATTCGGCCAACGATCTGTATGGTTTGCCGAAGGCATGCCAGGACACCATTGATCTGATCCTGACTTGTCCGGATGCCGAGCGGATCATCCAGAAGACCTCAGATCCAGGATTGAAAGCAAGGTTCCAGCACATACGAGAAGCTCGTGTCTTTGGATTTGAAGTCGACCCGTACACCGATATCAATGCAGCCAACCTTCCTTTCTCGCTGGAGGACATTCAGTATTTACGATATCACTTTGAAGTATTTTCGGCGGTTTCTCTCTTCGGCCTTACGACCGATGAAATCGCACGTATTGCCCGTCTGGATGCTTATCTCGACACTAGGGATGCTCGGCTACACTACCAGGAGCAGGTTCAGGTCCTGACCCCAAGTTCATTGTCAATCTCAACCTTACCTGAGGCGGTCACGCAGAACCAACAAGTCGTCGAAGCAGCTCCGCCGAGTGACGTCATTGAAGAAGGGACAGAAGAGTCTCGTTGTCCGACTCTGACGACAACTGAGTCCGTAGTCGCCGACCAACCGAACTAGGAGGGTCTTGACCAGATGGGCTCTTCAGTCCTGGATAATATGGAAATCAGTATGGTCCATGTGTTACCTGCCGATTTTCAATCAAGCACGGCTCAACCAAATTTCCTTTATGGAGATGTGGTTGCCGAGGAACCCGGCCATGTTGATTTTGTATCGATTGCTGAAGGCGAGTCAACAGCAAAAGATGATAGCCTAAAGGCCGCTTTGGCCGAATTGTTCCCTCGTTCATCGTCGGCCAAGCTTCACCATTTAAAGCCACTGTATGTGACGGCCCACATCGAGGGATATCCAGTTTCTAAAGTTTTTGTCGACTGTGGAGCTACCGTTAATATCATGCCTCTGAACATCATGAAGGCCTTGCGCCGTTCAAATGACGAGCTTATTCCGTCAGGAATCACAATGGGTAGTTTTGTCGGTGACAAATCCCATACCAAAGGTGTACTACCGTTAACTGTAAATATTACCGGTCGCACCCATATGACCGCCTTTTTCGTGGTTGATTCCAAAACCGAGTATAATGCATTGCTCGGCCGAGATTGGATTCATCAAACCAGTTGTATTCCTTCATCATTGTACCAAGTGCTTGTCTTTTAGGACGGCAAATCGGTCACTGTTCATCCGGCCGATAGCCAGCCCTTCGAAGCTAACATGATCCAAGCACGGTATTATAACGATCACGTCGGCTACATTACTTTGCAAGGCTTCAATGAAGAGGGACGGCCGACTCGAATTTCTGTTCAGAAAGCTATCGAGGTTGGCGCCGAGACTGTCCAGCAGGATTCGGCGAGACTCGGATTAGCTAACTTTCTCCCCGAAGCCGATGTTTGACATCGATCGGGAAGCACGCAGGGTTGCGGTTTCATCTACTATGGAACGACTGCTGGCCCATTGGTATACGATATCTAAACAACCAAATTCGGGCGTCAACCTCGTCGAGTTCCTTGCTGAGGGAGATAATGGGCCTGTATTATCTTTTGATAAAATTCGAGCCGCCCCGGTCGAACTCGAAGATCATCGGCCCCTTGTTAAGAACCCTTTGGAAGAGATTAATGTTGGGACGGCCGATGACCCACGACTTTTGTTTATTAGTGCGTTACTTCCCCAACGAATGAAATACGAGTTTCGTACCTTGCTTACGGAATTCAAAGATTGTTTTGCTTGGAGTTATCATGAAATGCCCGGCTTAGATCGTACTCTGGTCGAGCATGAATTACGTATTAAGCCCGGATTTAAACCTTTCCGTCAACCACCTCGTCGATTCTCGACCGAAGTACAACTCAGTGTCAAGGACGAACTAGTTCGGCTTTTGAAAGCCGGATTCATTCGGACAGCTCGATATGTCGAATGGTTAGCAAATATCGTTCCTGTATTAAAGAAAAATGGGGCACTGCGCATCTGTACCGATTTTCGCAATCTGAATCTGGCAACTCCCAAAGATGAGTATACAATGCCGATTTCAGATCTGTTAATCGATGCAGCGGCAAATCACGCGAACTTATCCTTTATGGATGGACATGCCGGGTGCAACCAAATATTTATTGCCGAAGCTGATGTGCACAAAACTGCTTTCCGTTGCCCGGGGGCACTCGGCACTTATGAATGGGTTGTCATGCCATTCGGCCTCAAGAATGCCGGCGCCACGTACCAACGGGCGATGAACACCATCTTCCATGATTTAATTGGTACCATCGTCGAAGTTTACATCGACGATGTTGTCGTTAAATCTAAACGCCGACGGACACATCTGGACGATCTCCGACAGGCTTTCCTTCGCATGCGTCAGCATAACCTCAAGATGAACCCTGCCAAGTGTGCCTTCGGTGTCTCGGCCGGGAATTTTCTTGGTTTTCTCGTACATCATCGGGGGATTGAAGTCGATGAGAATAAGGCACGTGCAATCATCAGTGCTCCACCACCGACTACGAAGAAACAACTGCAGTCCTTACTCGGCAAGATAAATTTTCTCCGCCGATTTATAGCTAACTCGGCAGGAAAAATGAAAGCGTTTTCCACGCTTTTGAAACTTAAGGACTCGGATACATTTGCGTGGACGACCGAGCATCAGGCGGCATTTACACAAATCAAAGTCTCCCTCACAACGCCGCCTGTTCTTGTTCTACCTCGGCACGGTAAACCCCTTAAACTATATATTTCGACGGCTGAAGAGTCCATCGGCTGCCTCCTTGCCCAAGACAATGATGCCGGGCGAGAGCAGGCTATTTTTTACCTCAGTCGAAATCTTAATCCACCGGAGATCAATTATTCCACCGTGGAGAAGCTCTGTCTTGCCGTGTTCTTCGCCGCCTCCAAACTCCGGCATTACATGCTTCCGTCGGTCACACAAGTCATTGCCCAGACCGACGTCATCCGGTACATGCTTACCCGGCCGATCGTAAAAGGGAGAATTGGGAAGTGGACGATGGCGTTGTCCGAGTTTAGCCTACAATACGTGCCTCAGAAAGCTGTCAAAGGCCAAGCATTGGCCGATTTCCTGGCTCACCATCCTTCCCCCTATGGTTTTGGGGACACCGATGTCGAAATCGGCATGGTTGAAGCACGTGACAACTATTGGACGATGTATTTTGACGGGTCCAGTACTTCATCCTCGGCCGGCATTGGAGTTGTCATTCAATCTCCTAATCATGATCGTTGGTATTTTTCGCTTAAGTTGGATTTTGACTGCACCAATAATCAGGCCGAATATGAAGCCTTAATCATCGGCCTTGGCCTCCTTCATGACTTGCGGGTCACCCGTGCCCTCGTCCTCGGTGACTCTGAACTTGTGATCAACCAACTTAATGGATCTTTTCGATGCATGAGTTGTACCCTGGCACCCTACCACATGGTTGCCAGCTATTTGGCCGAGTCCTTTGCCGGTATTACGTTCGAGCATGTTTCCCGGATCCATAATACCGACGCAGATGAGTTGGCTCAAATTGCCTCTGGCGCACAACTCCTGGGGGGCAAGCTAGGCCGAGAAATACCGGTGCTACGACAATTATACCCGGCCTTGGTCAACCAGCAAATCCTCCGGCGCGACGATGTAATACGCACTCGAGTCATGTCTTTACCTTCGTTGTTAGACCGACAAGATACTATAGAGGTTTGCACCGTCGAGGCAACACCAGATGATTGGAGAAAACCCATTATGCAGTACCTTAACAATCCCAATGGAAAACATAGTCGCAAGACACGAGTTCACGCCACGAACTATGTCACGTACCAGAACGAGTTATATCGAAAAGGGGATGATGGATTACTACTGCTATGCCTCGGCCCCCAAGAGGGTGCTCGGGCGATCTCGGAAGTTCATGAAGGGGTTTGCGGAGCTCATCAATCCGGACGGAAAATGCGATGGTTACTTCGACGGCACGACTATTTTTGGCCAAGGATACTAAAAGATTGTATCGAGTTTGCACGAGGATGCGTACAGTGCCAAATCCACGGGCCAATACAAAGGGTCCCGGCCGAATCGTTACTTCGGTCATTAAACCATGGCCGTTTAGAGGATGGGCCATGGACGTAATCGGCAAAATCACGCCGACTTCTGGAGCTGCTAAGCATGCATGGATAATAGTCGCAACTGATTACTTTACTAAGTGGGTCGAAGCAAAATCATACGCCGAGTTAACATCTAAAGAGGTTTGCGACTTCGTGGAGGAACACATTGTGACCCGGTTCGGTGTACCGAAAACGATCATAACCGACAATGGAACAATCTTCACAGCCGAAAGGTTTAAAGAATACACGGCAAATTTGAAAATTCGGTTGGAACAGTCCACACCGTATTATGGGCAGGCCGAGGCAAGTAATAAAGTGTTGATCGGCATCCTCGAAAAAATAATAAAAGAAAGGCCTGGCATGTGGCATTTGAAGTTGAACGAGGCATTATGGGCATACCGAACGTCGCCCCGGTCGGCGACCGCGACAACCCCATACGCATTAACCTACGGACACGATGCAATGTTACCAGTCGAGTTGAGCATAAATTCGTTGCGATTAATTGAGCAAAGTAGTTTGTTTAGCGCCGAATATAATCAGTCCATGAGACAGGAACTAGAAGATTTGGAAGAAGCGCGGCTTGACGCTTACAACTTGTTGGTGGCACAAAAACAGATTGCCGAGCGGGCCTATAATCAAAAGGTGCGACAGAAAACATTCGGCGAGGGTGATTTAGTGTGGCAAACGGTGTTGCCCGTAGGGCTAAAAGATCCTAGGTTCGGCAAGTGGTCGCCGAATTGGGAAGGGCCGTTCATTGTGCATAAAGTATACGGAAAATGGGCGTATCATCTTAAAGACCGAACCGGTGTAGTGCACAGATTACCGATCAATGGGAAGTTTTTGAAGAAATACTATCCGGTCACATGGGAAATGCGGGAATAAACAAAATTATTTCATTAAGATTGATGAGCAAGTACAAGCTAAGTTAGTCAGGTTAAAACTAAGTACATTCAAGGGGAAGAAGGTAGAAGAGTGATGAGCAGGGCCTTTAACTCCAACCACCGCACGTCGGCCATGATCATTTCAGCTTGCCGATTCTTCTTATCCAGCTTCAACCGCTCGACCCGCTTTGTTGTAGCCGCGTACTCAGTGAGGCAATCCTTTCCACCCGACTCAAAGTCTTTAGCAAGCTCGGAAGCAATGGCCGACCGACGTTTTGCCAATTCGGCCATCTGACGGTCGAGCTCGGCTAGTACTTCTCCTTTTGCCCTCAGATCATCGATTTTCGGGCGGAGAGTGTCTTGAACGGCCGTGGCAGCCTGTAGATCCTGTTCGGCCTTTAGAGCGGTCTGGAAGACACTAAATGTCTCCCGAACCTGCTCCAAGGCAGACGACGCCCGAACGATGGCCTCTCCACTTAGGCGACCGTCGGCCCCAAGATCGTTCAGACAGGCGCCAAGCAGATCAAGACCGTTGCGCTCAAGTACTTGCGATGTTGAAAGCGACAAGACTTCTCGCAACTGGGTTAGGACGCTTGGATCGGCAGTTTCGGTCGTAGCGGCAGAAGGACCGGACTCTGCAGTTGTACTGGAGAGGAGGGCTTTGAATTCAACCTCTCATGAAGCCTGCACATACAAACCAGGTTAAGTTTAAAAGAAGTCACGACAAGAATAGCAAGAAGGTTTCATTTTTAACCTGTCGAGAGGAGACCTCGGCCATGTCTCCAGGATCGTTGCTCGAACCTAAAGAACTCAATGGCCGAGCCCAGTGTCTCAGATTGCTTCTCAGTTCACGCGGCCGATGGAGATTATCTACGTTTGATGGCCACGGAGGCGGCCAAGAAATATAGATAATGCCCTTCGGCGCGTAGAGTTGTCGGTGAAAAGAAGGTACAGGCACCTGACATTTAGTATTTTCCTCGTTTAGAATTTTAAAGCAGAAAAGCAATCAGGGAGAGAGTAGAAGGGACTTACGAAGGCCAAGGTAACCTCCTGTGGAGGGATATGGAAGCCCTGGTCTTGAGGATGAACGGGCGATTCCGCCGTCGCCTCGGGTTCCTCGAGCGGGCGTTTACCACGGTCGGCTGCAGATGGGCCGACCGGAACAGCCGTTTCGGAGGAGGCAGGGACATCCTGATCCTGGGAATGAGCGAGGGGTTCGGCCACCGCCGTTGGCTCCTCGACTGGGCGCTTGTCACGATCAGCCGTGGAGGGGCCGGCTTGAACCACCATCTCTGACCTTGGGGGAGGTTGCCGACGGGAGTGAGGGCGATTTGCCAGCGGGACCTCGTCGCTCCCCTCACTCTCTTCCAGGATGAAGATCGAGGGTTTTGGATTTTCAAGGGCTGCTCCCTTGGTCGCAAAGACCATCTTTTTTGGAATGGGTGCCTCATCGACGGAGGGAGGCACAACTGGTGTATCAGCCCCAGAGACAGGTCGCGGTCGAACTGTCTCTGTGGCCGGGGCGGGCTGTTTCTCGACCGAGGGTTAAACAACGGCAGGAGAAGGGGAAACACTGGGAGTTGTCGCCCCTGTAGTTTGACTGGAGATGACATGGATCTCCCGTGCGCCCTTCTTTGCCAGTTGTTTTACCCGCTTGGCAGGTGGCGGAGGTTCGACGGCCGGCTCGGCCTCTTGGCGAGGTCGTTTGGTTGGCACGGCCCGAACAGCAGCTTTATCCCTTTTAACCAGGGTCGATTTTTTCTCGACCGTGGCCGCGGCAACAGCTTCCGTTTTTCTCGAAGGCCGATTACCTGAGAAGATAAGAACAATTCAGTAAGGCAAATCGATATGCAAGGTTGGAAGGAACCGGTGATAAATGAAAAATTACCTTGAGTTTGAGGAGCCGAGGCCTTCTTCGGACGGTCACCGAAGAGTTTGTTTAGCACCTCTTCGACCGGAGCACCAAAGAACTCCTGGATGTAATTTTCCCACCATTCACCGAAGGTGTCAGTGCAATGGGTTTCGGGGGTGGCCGGTCGAAGGCGGAATTTTTGACAACGCTCTTGGAACTCCCTCACGGCAGTATTACATTTCATCTCCGAGTAACGAGGTTCACGTCCACGGCTTAGGACTGTTCGGGAGGAGAGAAGGGGGACGGGGCAGCCCTGAAGATAGCCGAGTTGTCGGGCAAGGAAGTTCGGATGATATACTTCCCAACCCGACCGTTTCCCATCACAGCCGAGAGGGAGGTCACGAACAAGCACAAACGACCCCCAGGTCTGACGAAGATCGGCTTCCTCCTCTGCGCCCCATGTAGAGGTAGGCAGCCTGATGGAGGAAGGATAGTCTCGACGACGACATATCAGGAACTCGTCGTTGGAGAAGTCGTCGAGAGCGAAGAGGTACCGAAATACCTTTTCGGCTTGATGGGGAGGTATCGGTCGAGAGGCCAACTGAGGTCCAAGCGCCTCCGTTGGTGAGAAGTCAGCTATGGCCGGCCGAAGGGAGACGAAGTACACTTGTAACCAGAGCTGGAAGACCCAGAGGGGACCATTCTGGTGTGGGTCGACCTTGTGGAGGGTTGCTTCGGCCAGGCAACGGAAGAATTGGGCGAGAATGTTGGAACTCAGTGCCAGGACGTGACCACTAGCCAGGGCTTCGGCTACCGGCATGTTCTCAACCAAACACTTGTTTGACTTGGTACAACAAATATATTTGTTGTACCAATAGAAGAGGAAGGCTTCATGCTCTCCTTCTCGCAGGTCCTCTTCTCCTCGGCCGGCGAAGTGAAGATAGAGGGTGTTGTAATTACAGAAGTTCTTGTGGAGCTTCTGAATGTCTTCCTTCGACGGGATGTGACCATCACGGCTCAGGGTCTCGAAGGCTCGACGGTCGAAAAGCGTCTTCAGGTCGATATTCGACGGGTGCCTAGAGAGAGTCGCGTCGACAGGGATCCCGGTTGCCGAAGTCCCCAGAATGGCGGTGATATCCAGGATGGTGGGACCAATGGGACCAAGAGGAAGAACCATTGTGTTGGTGGCCGAGCACCAGAAGCACAGAGCGGCTAGGAGAAGCTCCTTGTCGAGGACGACATCCATGGACGAGAGGAGGATGGCGTCGTAGATGCCGAGTGCCTTCCATTGATCGCCGAAGAGCCGTTCCATTCGAACAACCCAGGCTGCCCAGGTTGTGGTCGTCGAGGGCCAGGAGCCCTGGTGTTTCGCCGCGTCCCATCGCGACCATTCAAACCCTTGAAACAAGGGTGTTAGGTAGTGCTCCTGGAGGAGGCCGGTGATGGTCGGCGGTATTGCAGCCTTGAAGAGAGGACCCAGGATCTGGTGCTGAGTGCTCATGTCATTTTCAAACCGTATAGTCTTGATCGAGCTCCGATCAAGAATCTTCTGATGCTGGTCACATTCCTTGGAAAGCTTGGAGATAAAGGACACCATTATAAGAAAGAATCACGGCGTAAAAGGATTTTCTGGGTTGGGGGTTTGAAGACGAAGACTTGGAATAGAGGAATGCACTAGAGAGCAATGGCAAGGGATTTCAGAAAATTTTGGGAGCGTAAAGTACAAATGAGAGAATTTCGGTATTTATAGGGTTGTGGAGGGAAGAGCAATCGTTCGAAATTCAAAACAAAGGGCAAAATCGACCGGAGGAATCGTTGATCATGATGAACATTTGGGAAATGCGGTTGAGAAAACCGACGGTTTTAGGTTTTGGGGGGCGCACGATCGCGTGTGACGGCGAATTAATGACGAAAGACGTTTCGACACCTGCATGATGACAGGTGGACTCGCGGATTGAGGTAGTGGCTCGCGGATTGAGGTAGTGGTTAAGTTCAGCCATAAGGTCATGATGGCACGACGGTTCAGGCTGCCGCACGCCTTAGACGTCATTATTGGGGATTGGCCATGTTAGAAGACGCCACGTGGCGAATGGTTTAGCAGGATCAAGATCGTGCGATCGTGTTCAATAAATGCGCCTTGGAACTCGGGTATTAGGATTCTGAGTGGTAGATTCGCTTCTTCAAGGCCGAAACTCGGCCGAAGGTTTCAGGCCGAGGACCTCAGAAGCGAGGGGGCAATGTTTGGGCCCAAAATAATAGTTTGGGCCGAGGGTAGAATCACTCTCGGCCCGAGAAGCCGTGCGACGAAAGGGTCATGGAGCGTTCAGCTCATGGGCTTCCAAGCCTAAGTCGGTTAAATCAGAACGCAAGTCGGGTCTTAGTACAATAGGGACTCTCGACGAGATCAATAATCTAGAAAGCGAACCCGGCTCAGTTAAGGACTAGATTCGTAGTCCTAGCGGAGATAGGACTGATCGAGGGGATGTTAATCCGGAGAAGGAAACCTAGTCCGAATAGGATTGGAACTCGGGCTCGATGTTCTGCTACTATAAATACAAGACATTCAGCAACAGAGAAAGCCCCCACAAAATCAATACAAAATTGCCATGCGCAAACTCTCACAACTTGTGATTTTTCTTTTTCCTTTTTCGCTGACACATCTTCCGTTGGCATCAACAGCACTGTGGAAGCAACCGGTGATATCTTAAGTTGGCATAGATAGCTCTGTCACCGTAGAGTCAGTCGGTCTCGCAGTATCTTCCGTTGGCATCAACAGCACTGCGGCGAGAACCATTGATTACCTATCCAAGTCTCGGTCGAGAAGGGTTTCTAAATCCTTATTGGTCGAGGTCATCTCATCAGCCTTCTCGGCGAAGTGAGGTGTTACAGTTATTACATTCGGCACATTGAAAGCCGAATTTGATATTGAACTTCGTAAGAATAGTAACCTTGTCTTCAGGTTCGAGAGCCCAAGAGGCCGAGACGTGTTCCTTTCTCGGCCGCAATCGCAAGACGCAGAAGTCAGTAGCGCGACCCAACGCAACATCAACAAATTTACTCCTCGGCCGAGCTCGGCCGACGAGTTGGCACGCCTCGCATTCACCGAAGGACGTAGTTAGCTCATTAATTACTCGGCCTGCGAGCCACGTAGGCTTGGTAGTTTTTAGGGTCAACAATATTATATACCTAGTTTATTATTTCCATTACCTTTTATTTTAATCAATAAGAATATAATCATCTATTAATTTAATTGTACCTCTAGTCTAGAGGAATTAAGTAAATCTTGATCCAATCTGATCATCAGCTAGACAACAACATATTCTATAGCAAAGCTAAAATGCACGCGTTATTTTCACATATTATGTATGAATTCTCCTGACATCTCATTTAGAGTGGCATCCAACCGACCGACCCGATCAAACCGAAGGATCCAAACTATATTGGTCGATTTAGTTTGATTTTGATCAAGAAAAAATCAAACAATTTAAAAATCGAACCGACTAGATTTACTTTTGGTTTAATTCAGTTTTGATATTTTTAAAATTGACTAAAACCAAATCAAAGCGACCATGTATCTTTTAATTATTATTTTTTTACACATGTCAACTTATTATAGGTTATTTAAAGGCTTTATTATACATATATTATAAATCTCAACATATATTATAGGAAATTGTCATTAGCACTCTAAAAATCTAATTCTACACTCCTCACAAGTGTATTTTTCTTTCTAATTATAGAAAATTTGGAGTGCAAAATAAACCATTCCCATATTCTAACTTGTAACGATTATTAACAATTAGGAGATTTATATACATGTATCTTATGCTTATGTGAGGTTGTAATAAATAAATTGTTTGCTAGCATTAGATTTTATTTAATTGAAATTTAATTAGTTATATTTAACATGATGAACTTTTTATGTTGAGAAAGGTTTAGTTAATCTTTCAATCCAATTATAATGCATGAGATGTCTGGAGGTTTAGAAGATAAAATTCTTGAAATGTTAAAAACGTTTCTTTATTTATGTGTTGAATAGGATTAAACTCACCGAATCAAACTAAATCAAACTGATTAACAATAATTTGGTTTGGTTTAGTTGTTTCAATGGTGGTATTGCTCAAAATCGAACCAAACCAAACAATTAAATACTAGTTGCTTCGGTTATATTTTTGGTGTCAAACCTAATCAAATAGATCTCATTGATCAAACCTAAATTGTACTCTTGCCCTTGGTATGAACTGTCCAAAAAAAAAATCAAGAAAAAAAAAAAAAATTGCCCTAAATCATGATTCTTGTAAACACGGTTTTTTACAAACGACTAGTGTCAATGGATTAAATTGTTAGTTGTCAAAGAGAAAAGAGATCCGCCGGGACTATAAATTATTCAATTAACTGTCCCAGGTTGGGAATAATTTACTTTACCAAATGCATGCATCTGGTTGTGCTGACCTGAAATTAATAGTCAATTTACATATTGCATGGCTAAGTTCTTTGGAAATGTTGGGAAAATGACTTCGTAGGATGCTATTCTTACCTAAATAGAGACGCTGTGTTGTAGGGGACCTTGGGAATTATATATCTCATTGACTATTGATAGCTAGACACAGGTAATCTTTAATGTTGTAAAGGGCTGCTCCTAATAACGACGCCAGGATTTATTTTAGGGAACTTTAACGAAAAGCACCCGGTACTGTTCACTTTAACGAAAAATCACATTTTTACACTAAAAAGTCAATCTTGATACTATTCACTTTACCCTTTATTTTGTCCTTATCATTAAAACTCAAAGTTTTCAAGCCATTTTCATTAGTTTTCCTTTTATTTTATTCTTTTACAACCATAATGACATTAAATTTTAATTTCATAACATACGTACGTGTATATGAGTTGTTGATTGAGCATCCAATTATATGAGGATATTTATGGATATACGTACCCATATAATTGAAGAAAAAATGCATGTGGGAGAATGTGAGGTCTATATCCCAGAAGAGCTTGGAATCTTAGTCTCTTTCTTTGCTTCTGCACCTATTCATGTGGATTGTATCCACATACACAGACATTTTTGTTATAACAAGGACATCATGCTAAAAGTGAAAGCTGCTGCCACTATCTCTTTGTGTGGAGAGAGAGAGAGAGAGAGAGAGAGAGAGAGAGAGAGAGAGAGAGAGCATGTCACTGATATATCACACAAACCCATGTGTCTGGCTCACAGTCACGGCAATATGAGGATCAATGAGAGGGAGTAGATTCTCTCCCCTCGAATCCTAGTCCCAATGGAGTAGGATTTTTTCCCCTCCCCTTCCCTCTCCTCATATTTGAATGGTCACGGTTAAGCCACGTCAACATCTTATATTAATTTTTTATAGAAAGAGAAAGATAAAATAGAGAATGTGAGAGGAGGGGATGAAATAGGATAAAAACAATGATGGGAGAGAATCTTAGTCGAGTGAGTTAGAATATATTTGGCTTGGATTTCCGAGCCCCTGAAAATTCCTTCTACTGCTCTCTGTTGTTCGTACATGTGATGATGATGATGGTATCAGAAGAAGAAGCCCACATTTCAGTAAATATATATCTTCACTTTCGGGATCATTCAACTCGATTTCTGAATTTTACACTCACTCAATTCAGTTAACCGACCATGACCATATATGAGGCTTATTTTTCTGTTAGGGCGTTTTGAATATGCTTTATTCCTTCTTGGCAAGAGCAGCTAGCCTTGGTTCTTGCAAAAGCAAATCCAAACAACCTAGCAGCTACATAGATTCCTTTCTTCAACATGACTACTCTTCCAACTTGGAATATATGTAAATTTTGATTAATTTCTAGCTACCCACATAGTAATAACATTGCTTTGTACGTCAAGTCCATTCTTAGCAAAACCTCTCTCTGTCCATTGTAACAAAAACGGGATGATTGGGATCCCGTAAGAACCATGTAGTTACTGATAAAAATAGGGGGGAAACCCTGATACACACACACTCACAATGTTCCATATATATTGTATTACATGGTTTTAAAACTGTCTTATACGTATCTTGTGTTTCTTACAGTCAAATGAAAGTCTAGGGAAGTTACTCGACTATGGTGAAATGGAAATTTTTATGGATTTGAGGTCTGGTGCAACTATAATATGATACATTACAAGCCTTGCAGTCTTTTCTGTAACCGATTTTGTACCAAAACAATATATAATATGACCGAATTTTGGTTGCTAGACATATTATCCTACTTTCGGCAAACATCTTGCCAAGTCCTTTAAGAAAAGTTACGCCCCGCCCCCGAAATACTTATTTTCGGGAAATAATTATGATGATAGGCCCAATTTAAACTCTTGTTTGATTTACTACCATTAATCACGATTCTTTTCTTCAATTCCTTAATTCCTCACAAAACTATATCCATATTTTAATTATCAAAACATACGATTAAATTATCAATTAAATCCCCAAAATTATTCTATTAAAACAACTTCTCAACAAAAGATTAATTCTCGATTATTTAGGGCTGCATCTAACCTCGGTTAGACTGCCTACGTACCATTGAGCGGGATCAAGCCCTTCGTAGTTCACCACTTCATTTTCTAACTCATTTCGGAAAACATTCAAGTGACTAACAATCACTAACTAGGTTCAAACAAGGGAAATCACACCAAATGCATATCAAATATGGATTCAAACTATCGAAATTAGCTTAAAAAGACGGCATCGGCTCACTAACCATGCGCCGCCTTGGGTGGCGGTCGGGTCGGCCATCCCGACTCGCTGGAAAATTTCACTATTTCTAAAAATTCTCAAATTTTACAGAAATATAGAGAAAGTCAAGGGGAACAACTTTTATACCTGAACCGAAGTCCAATTCGGCCGGGAAAATCCCCAATTCCACTCAAACTCACCAGAAACCCTAGAACTTGGGTGGTTCGATCCTTCGCCACTGGTGCTCTGCCGCCCCAACCAAGGCTTAGGACATGTACCTGGGTTCACTAGGAGTCCATTGATAGTGATGGTGGTCGGAATTACATTCAAATTTGGTATATCGCCACCACGAAGCCGCCGCACCCAACTTGCAGGATTTCTTATTTTCAAAACTAATTTCACCTGATTTTTGGCTTGTAATAGGTAGAGGGAGGGTTGTGGAGTATTTCTTCGGAGGTTTCACGGCTTATTTTTTCGGAATTTGGCCGGAGAGACGTTGGAAACCATTGTTTCCGTTGGGTCGGGTCGCAGAAAGGAAATAGGATCTAGTGATTCGGTGCTCCTTCCTTCTCTCCCTTCCCTTCCTTTCTCCCTTCTCTATTTGGGCACTCTCCTCCTCCCCCCCCCCCCCCCACAGCCGCACATGTGGCTTAACAAATACTCCCTCCTCTCTCACGTTGCCATCTTGCAGTTTCCAGACTTCTCTTTTTTTTTTCTTTTTTTTAACCTCTAATTTATTCGTTTCAACTCCGATTCACAAACAGTTTTCGCCCACGCTTTTGTAGGGTCGAGCTCTATCCAATTATATCAAGAAATATGTTAAAATATACGAGGATAAAATACGTCCTCGTAAAATTACATTTAGTCAACTAGGGACATTTTCTTCTTTTCCATTTATCGATAAATTTTTCGACGAAAATTATAATAAAGCCCAGAAACAAAATTCTAAAATTTCTCTAATCAAATTTTCATAACCATAAATCGATTTATTTTTTTATTTTCTCCACATATTCATAATTATGAATATCTAATTCATATGTTTAAATTTTCATGGTATTACAATTTATTTCTTGAAAATTGTTGCTAATTGCAAGATTGTAGCATACTATGTGTTGCGAATTGCTCGATTCTGCTATACTTTGTGAATTAATTTTGTCTGTGAATTTCTTATACTTGCGCTGCACGGATTGTGATTTTTTTGTTTAAAATGGTTATTTCTGCTCAATTGGCCCTAACTCATTCGCCAATTTCGTATCTAATTCCTAGCGTGGGCAATACTGTAACTGTCAAACTTGATGACTCTAAGTATGTGACTTGGAATTTCCAAATGGAGTTACTGCTTGATGGAAATGGCATTTTTGGGTCTCTTGATGGTTCCATTCCATGTCCTGATAAACCTGAGTTGGATTATGATGCTTATATTGTTTGGAAGATACATGATAAAGCATTAATGACACTCATTACTGCTACTTTGTCAACTGTTGCATTGTCTTGTGTTATTGGTTGCAAGAGTTCTAAAGAGATGTGGACTCGTCTTCGAGAGAGATTTGCAAATATGACTAGGACTAGTATAGTTTAGATGAAGATTGACCTTCAAAATATTAGACGAAGACTTGAATATATTGAATACAGGACAAGGTCACCGAGAGAACAATGTTTAAAGGACTGAGTAATCATGCAGTTTATCCCCTACATGTACTTAAACAACAAGAAGCCTTACCAGCAGCACTTCTTGGTCAAAATCTGTCTTTTACATTGTGGCATTGTAGAATAGGTCACCCTAATTATCAAATAGTTAAGATAGCACATAATAAGTCTTCATTTCGTTTTCATTGTAATTCAGAACCTCAATCTTATACTCCTTGCTTAGAAGGCAAATTCCCCAAACTTTCATTTCATTTACATGCTTCAAAATCTGTAATTTCATTTGAAGTCATACATTCAGATGTATGGGGGCCATCACTGTAATACCCTAGAAATATTTACAAATATATGATTATGTAGAAATTCTTACCGGAAAGTGAAATGACGAAAATGTCCCTCGTTGAATAAACGTAATTTTACGGGGATGTATTTTATCCTCATTTATTTTGTCAAGTTTCTTGACATATTTGGATAAAGTTTGATCCTACGAGTGCGTAGGCGAAAACCGTTTGCGAAACGGAGTTATAACGAATAAGTTATTAACGATCGAAGTCGAGGGCAAAATAGAGATTTTTCCCATTAATTTGGAAGGCTCCAAAAAATCTGGAGCAATGAGAGTGCCACGTGTGTGGCTAAGATGAAAAGGGAAGGAAAGAAAGGAGAGAGGGGGATTGGGGTTGCCCAATTAGAAAGGGGAGAAATGAAGGGAAATGAGGAAAAGAAAAGGAATGGAGATCAAACCCCTTTAAGGATCCGTGACCCGACTCGGTGCCATCTCTCAGCTCTGGTCACCGTTGACGATGGGGTTGGTATCAAAATGACCCTTACCTCAATGCCAATGGATCCCTCTCCCATTTTCATTTGAAAATTTGATAAATTTTGGGGGATTTCGAGATAAAATCGTACGGAGAGGCGCACGGGTTTGGCTTCGATTCATCATAACCTGAAGCTAATTTCGTCCATCACCACCACCCATTAGGGGTGGGTGCGGTACGGTTCGGTGCGGTTTCGATTGAAATCGCAACCGAAACCGAAACTTTTTATGGTGCGGTTCGATGCGGTTTTGAAGGCAAAACCGAAATGAAACCAAACCGTTTGGTTCAGTGCGGTGCGGTTTCAAACGGTTTCGGTTCGGTTTTTGAGAAAAAAATGTACAATTTAAAATATATACCTATTTACGCATAAGACGGTCTTATTTTCCTCATATATTAATTAATGAACATGCAGCAAAAACAGCAACAACATTGCAGCAAAATTGCAACAAAAAACTGCGGAAAAAAAAAACTGCAGAAAAATTGCTAATTCCTAGTCTCTATCTGTGACTCTGCTAATTCCTGAGAAGTGGTCTCTATCTGTGACTCTGCTAATTCAATTACATAACTCAAGCCATGCTTCTGATGAACAAAAATCATATGAGAGTACCTCTATCGTGACTCTGGAATTTTGTTGCAAGTGTTTTTTATACAGTTATTTGGCTTCATCAATGATCAGAGGCTTTTCTTCTAATAAATACCAAATTTGTTGAACTCCAATTATCATGATACATTCGTGGTTTTTGTTACATTTAGGCAAGCACACAAGGCATTGCCTAAAGAAATTAATAATTTAGAACTTAAATTGATACTTTAAGAGATGAAGATGAGTTTTGAGAGAGAGATGAAGATGAGTTTTGAGAGACAGAGAAAGATAGATGAATATGGTGACTTGAATAGTGTAGTTGAAGTTGAACTAATTAAAAGTTAAAACATAACATTCAAAATATATGGTGCGGTTTCGGTTTCGGTGCGGTGCGGTTTTGAAAACCCAAAACCGAAACCAAACCATTTTCTTTGTTGTGGTTCGATTTCGAAACCGCAACCGTTTCAAAACCGCAAAACCAAACCGTTCGGTGCGGTCCGATTCGATTCATGTTTAAGTTTCGGTTTTCAGTTCCAAATGCCCACCCCTACCACCCATAGTCTTCTCTCAACCTTAGGAATAAAGCCCAAGCCTTGGTTGGGACGGCGGGGCACCGGAGGTGGCAAATTGAGAACACCATTTTCTAAGGTTTCCGGCGGTTCGAGGCCAATTTGAGGGGTTTCCCTACCGAATTGGATTTCAGCTCAGGTATGAAAGTTGTTCCTCTCATTGAACTCTACAACCCTGTAAAATAAGGTAATTTTTAGAGTTCGTCGGAATTTGGGGTTTTCGTTCGCCTGAAACCACCGCGCACGGCGGCACTTGGCCAAAGGGCCGATGCTACATTTTAAAACTAATTTCGACATTCTGAATCCATATTTGTAATGCATTTGGTGTGATTCGTTTGTTTGAACCTAATTTGTGATTGTTAGTCACTTGAATGATTTTTGGAAATGAATTAGAAATTGAATTTGTGAACTACGAATGGCTTGATCCCTTCGTAGGGTACGTAGGCAGTCTAACGAGGTTAGATGCACCCATAGTAAAATAACTGAGATTTAATCTTTTCTTGGAAATTGTCTAGGAAAAGGAATTTGGTGATTATCTTCCAAAATAAATTTTGGGCCTATCTTAGTATTTGCTTCCAAATAAAAATTTTCGGGTCGGTACAATCACCTTGTATGTCAATTGAAGGGTATATATATTATGTGTCTTTCATAGACAAACTAGGTATACATGGATTTTTCCAATAATCAATAAAGTTGTTGTGCTTGGTCACTTTGTTCAATTTCAATCATTTGTACTTAACTTTTTTGCTACTTAAGTTAAGGTTTTACAAAGTGATAGGGGTGGGGAGTATATTGGCACAATTTTTCAATCTTTTCGTAGGGGGAAAGCATCATACACCAAAAATCTTGCCCTTATAACCCTGATCAGAATGGGTTAGCAGAGAGGAAAAACATGCATATTGTTTAAATTGCACTTGCTCTATTACATCAAGCTTCCTTACCACCTAAGTTTTGGTATCATGCATATGCAACTGCCACATATCTCATAAATAGGATGCCAACCTCCACATTACACATGAGATCTCCTTTTGAAACTTTGTATCAATCTTCTCCAAAACTTGATCACTTAAGAATTTTTGGCTGTGCTTGTTTCCCATTTCTGAAACCCTATAGAACAACCAAACTTGATCCCAAGATCACTATTTACATTTTTTTTGGGATATGCATCTCAATACAAGGGTTATATTTGTTACTCTGTCAAAGATACCAAATTAATTGTGCCAAGGCATGTAATATTTGATGAAAGTCAATTCCCTGGTTCAACTAAGCTACAACACATAGAGTCTAGTTCGTCTTTGTCTCCAGTTGCATCATTTTCTGTGACTCATACCAATACATTTAACCACCCTTCTATAGTTCCAATTCCATTGCCAAGTGTCTTTGTACTTGCATCCACACCTATTACTCGTCATGTTACTCAGTCCCCTACTCTCAACCAAGGTGATCTTGTCTCCACTGCCATCTTTAGTTCAGACTCATATTCTTCTATGAGTTCAGACTCTTCTATGGGTTCAGCCTCATATTCTTACATGAGTTCAGACTTGAATCCATATACTACTATTTCTCAAGCTACTGAGTTACAACTTATGCCATTACATTCTTAGAACTTACATCCAATGCAGACCAGATCTAAATATGGGATTTCTAAGAAGAAGCAGGTTTTTCATGTTATAGTTCATTTTGATTCCATTAAAGAACCACAGTCTTATACTGCAGCTTCTAAGTCTCCATAGTGGAAACAGCTATGCATGAAGAAATGGATGCATTGGTTCATCAACTAACTTGGCATCTAGTCCTATTACCTCCACACAAAATTTAGTGGTTACAAGTGGATATACAAAGTCAAAAGACATCTAGATGGATCCATTGCTAGATATAAGGCCAGATTGGTGGCCAAAGGATTCTCTCAGGAGGCTGGATTGGATTATTATGAAACATTCAGTCTAGTGGTGAAACCAATCATTGTGAGACTCATACCTTCTTTAACAACAACTTAGGGTAGGAAACTAAAGCAATTTGAAGTCAAGAATGCGTTTTTACATGGGTTTTTTGAGGAAAAGGTATACATGTCCCAGCCTTAAGGTTTTGTTAACAAGATTCACCCATAGTATGTTTGCAAATTAGACAGGTCACTTTATTGTCTCAAACAAGCTCCTAGAGCTTGGAATGAAAGGTTCACTACTTTCTTACTTTCATTGGGTTTTAAATATTCTTATGCTAATCTGTCATTGTTTGTCAACCATGATGGCAAAAACATAATTGTGTTTCTTTTGTATGTGGATGATATCATCTTTACTAGATATATTGCTACTTGTGTTCAGTCTATTATATCTCAGTTAACCACAAAATTTGACATGAAAGATTTGGGGATTTTACACTACTTTCTTGGCTTGCAAATTGATTATCATCTTAGGGGTTGTTTGTACATTAGTTAAAGTATGTCTAAGATTTGTACTTAAGACATATATGATGCAGTGTAAACCTTGTATCACTCCATGTTATCCTAATCAGAAACTCTTGAGTTATGGAAGCCCTTGTTACTCGGATCCTACAAATTATAGGAGCATTGTAGGAGCCCTATAATACTTAACTTTTACAAGACCTGACATTGCTAATACTTAACTTTTACAAGACCTGACATTGCTTATTTTGTGAATCAAGTGTGCCAATTTATGCATTCTCATCTGGAATCTCATTATGTTGCTATCAAGACGATTTTACAATATCTCATAGGTACTTTAGGATGTGGCATTTTTTTAGACCTGGCTCATTGGACTTAAAAGCATACACAGATGCTGATTGGGCTGGTGATCCCAATGATAGACACTCTACTACAGGTTTTGTTGTATTCTTAGGCTCTTATCCAGTTTCATGGAGCTCTAAGACACAACACACAGTTAGTCGATCCTCAACAAAGGCTGAATATAGGGCTATGGCAACCACCACTGTACAAATTGTTTGGCTTCAACAACTTCTGAAAGATCTACATATTGTCACTTCTTCACCTCCATTGTTACATTGTGACAACATCTCAGCCATGACTTTAGCTACCAATATTGTCTTGCACTCTAAAGCCAAACACATTGAGGTGGACTGTCATTTTGTGAGAGAACGCGTTCAACAAGGTGTCATTTCTCTGCCATTTGTTGCTTCTGCAGACCAATGTGTAGACATTTTCACAAAAGGCTTTTCCCCTTTGTTTACAACGCATTGTTCCAATCTTATGCTTGGTTCTACTAAGACATAAGGTTGAGGGGGTTTGTTATCATATATGAGTTGTTAGGATTGTGACATGTGTCACTAGATTGTTATGAGTTGAATTAGTTATGCTGATATGTATTTATAGTGAAAATCACTTGAAATAATTCATCAACTAAAATGAGAAAAGTTTGTTACATAGTTTACTCTCTCTCTCTCCCCCTAGTTTCTTAAGCTTTTCATCTCCATAGCTAGTTTTGACACTTAGAAAGGTAGTTTGTAGTAGGAAGTAAGAGATGAGTTTTGTTTTTATTATAAAGTCTATAATCATTCCTCGCTAATTCTGTAATTCAATACTATTGAGCTTCTCTCTCAAACTTCATCTCCTTACTATCTTGATGTGGCATCAATTGTCATTTTTTCTCGCGCTTGATCTCTTCAATTCGGATTTCTACAAAACAATATAAGGTCGGTTCTTGAAATGCAGTTGGTTTTTTATTTTTTTTTTATTTTTTTTATTTTTTTATTTTTTTATTTTTTAAACATAGTGAATGTAGGTTTTGAATGGGCTGAATACTGTTTTACTTTCGGTTTGTATTAGTTGAGTAAGTACTAGTGCTGAACTTCCGGTTTGTAATAGTTGTATTAAAACTAAAAATTCTGGACTTGTTTTGTTGGGATAAAAAGGTGATCAAAGATTTATTAGCATAGAAGAGAGGATTATAGGTAACGGCGATCACGGACAGGGTGAAATTCCTCAAAGACTTTCTGGATCCGAAAGAATGGATAATCGTTGCTTACCACCAGCTGTCACTCTTTTTAAAGAAGAGGAAAAGTTACTAGTTAACATAACGATCACCTGGTATAAGATTATAGGGAAATTAAGCCTAAATTATATAAAACTGAAGTTTAATACTTAATAAACCTTAATTAGGAACTGATAGTACCTTTACGAGGTAATTAAGCCTAAGTTATATAAAACTTCTAATTCCAAATAGTTTTCGTCCCAAACCTGATAGTGGCTTTTTACTATTTTTTATGATTGATATTTAAGTATTTGATCTTGATAATAAATTAATCAGCTTGGTGATTATAACTATTACTCTCATATATTGCAAATTAGACTGGTTAAAATTTTAATTAACAAAATTATTTTGAACAAGCTGTAATAGAATTCCAACCAATTTTCATCCTCTTGAATGAAAATTTTAATTAACAAAATTATTTTGAACAAGCTGATGTCAGTGATTTCATTTGAGATCTACCTATGTCCGTGAAGAGCCAAGTTAACATAATTTCAAGAGGTAAAAACAACTCCAACATATAATCTCTCAACTTTCATTTTGAGATCATCCAATGAATGTTAAAAATTTGAATGATTCGGAGTATGAAATATGTACGGTGAAAATACATTATTTGCATAAGTGTGATAAGTGTTGAGAGTATCAATCTCACATCTGGGAAATAAAGAATCTTGCATGTGCTTACAAGTAATTGGGCAACTCTCCATATTGCCAATTAGTTTTAGGAAGTTTTAACAAAACACTCATGGTACTGTTCACTTTTAACGAAAAACCACATTTATACCTTTCTTTGGTACTATTCACTATACCTTTAAAAATGACTTTTCATTAAAATAGAAGTTTTTTTTGGATTTTTCGTTAGTTTTCCTTTAGTTTTATTGTGTAACCTCAATTTTTTTCTTCTTCATGGTATTAAAGCGGATGTCCCACGTATGAAACCTAACAGTCACACGTGCTCAATGCTCTGTTTGTGTTGGTTTATGTGGCCAATTTTGACGAAGTAAAAGTTTCAATTGGCTTTAAATGTCACAAAAGTTTGAACATTGCTCATCTCTTCAAGAAAAAGTGTTGCAGAACGAATTTTGAAAATACCTAAAAACTAGTTTAAAGAAATGACATGATAACATTAGAATATGTACGACAAAGCATTGTACAAATATGTGAAGCCTTTACACTGGTAAAAAATCTCAGTTGAATACAAGTAAATTGGAAATGTAGTTTCTTACCTCTTTTATTGAAGGGAAAGAAATAGGATACTGCGACCAAATGGTGTTTGACACAAAAACTCGAAACCAGTGTCTCATAAATAAAAAAAAGGGGTACGTGCCACAAAGGCTCATTGCAATACATGAAATCCATACCATAATTCAGCCACAAAGAGCAAAACTCCCAAGACTCAGCATCACATGATCATAAATTCTTAAAAGCCGATTCATGAGTTGCTTTCTGCGGGGTCAGTCTTGCTAACAAAGCCTTGTTATGACAATGATCAGCGTCGACAAAGTAAAAGTTTCCATTGGCCTTAAAAGTCACAAAAGGCCGATTAGTTTCTGCTGGCTTGATATCAGAAAACTTAATAGTCCTCGGGATGAATGTTGCAAGCCATGACATCATTTCCACCTCAAAACTGTCTGAACCAGGCTTCCACCTAAGCTTGTGGATGTATGGGGTCACGAACCAGTGAAGGGCGGCTGTGGTAGAAGCACTCAAGAATATCACTGAAGATGCCACCGCACCCTTCAGGATCACATTCATATCAGGAGATGTCATAAAGGTTATCACAGGGCCCAGAGATACAGAAAGGCAGCAGGTCGACAGCGAGAGAAGTTTCACTTTCTTGATGGTAGATGAGATTGGGCCATAATAAACGACCCCTGAGTCCTTTTCATCTTCCCCAACTTGACCACCCCTACGTGGTCCAATGCTGATTTTGCCATCATCTTCTCTTGTTGTGGCATGGGATGCCCATCTTTTCTGTGAAGCATTGATCTCGAAGCCAGAGTGGAAACTCAGTTTAGTGTTCAGACCAGCAGCCCATGCTGCAGACCTGCATGGCTGACAACCTGAAGAAAAACATTTTATCATCAACAATAGTGACAGATATAAGGAAGGGAAAAACAAAAGATGGAAGACGGAAATTTGGATAGCAAAAGATTAGAAAATGTGATGAACATGCAAAAGAATTAAAAGTGCGGGAGAGGGTGAGTGGGATTTTCAGGTGAGCACGCATTAAAGACAATGCAAATTACTAAAACAATGACATCAGAATCTCATGGGTTGAACTCCATCCAGCTTCCAAGGATCACAGATGTTAACACTTTTCTAGCATATCAACTACAACGTCGCTATGCAAACGGCTAAGCATTAATTAATAGAACAGAGGGCTTCGACACTACTACATCACTAACTCAAGGAACCTAGCTACGAGAATCTATGGGAGTCTTTTAGCATCACACAGTAATACAAGTTTACAACAATCAGATCCTAATAAGATGTTGACCCATTTTTGTTTTCTATGGTGCCCTCTCTCCATGTTTTGAGAGAGAGCAGATGGATCCTATCCCCTACATACACATGAGCTTCACTTGAACGAGAAAAAGCAGATTAATAACTACGATCGATCATATAATTATCACGGAAGTCTTCATATAGACAATTATCAAGGACAAACCAAAAACTAAAGCCACCAGTTGATACAATAGTAGAAGAAGTTAAAATGGAAACTGAAGATTGGCGGTGGAGCAGCATCTACAGTCACCATACCCAAAACCGTGTTAGAACCTAGCAGTAACACACTCCAGCATAGTAATTAAGCTAGCAAGGCCTCATCTTTCGGCTTTTAAGACCGACAAAATGGTCCGATTTCTTGAAAACATGTCTACAACACGAAAAGTACCTTGATTTTGCAAACCATGGTTTCCAAGAAGAATAATAGCAGAAACCTCAATTGGGTGCCAACTAACACGTTTCACATCGATATTTTACACATGGAATTTTCCAAAACCAAAAGTGTGTAATTTTTTACCAAATTTTTATATAAATTTAGCAGAAGAAGATCCAGAAAATGGTCTCTGAAATCAGAAACAAATATGGGGTGCGATTCTTGTGAAGTGGTGAATTGGGTAGAGCATGAACTTTGGGTTCCTAGTATACTTCAATAATTTCGATTAAATTGGAAGAAAAAAAAATGAAATCGTGGGGGAGATCTTAAACCCTAAACCCCAAATAGGTCGAGAAATTTGAGAGAGTAGAGAGAGAGTGAGAGGAACCTGAGCGGAGGTTTGAGGGTGTGAGTTGTCTGGAGTGTGATCGCAGCAACTGAAAGAGAGCCGCCCTCGTCATTTTTGCTCCCACTTCTCTTCACTCTATTTCTAATCTACCAAGAAAAACCAATTTTCGCGGTTTAACATTTCCTCAAAGAAAATCTGGCCCCAAAAATCGGGAAATATTTTCTCTTTTTTTTTTCTTTTGTTTTTTTCGAAAATGGCCCTTAGACTTTATTTTTCCGATATTTTGAAAAGAAAAAAATTTCAATCCATAACCATTTACCATTTGACTAGCTTTTCTGCACGCGCTCAAAAGACATTTTTTTAATCACGGTGCGCTACGCGCGACTTACACATTTTAGATGTATTTATATGCGAGGATTGGTTCATTATATAGAAATATAAAATAAAAGCGATTATCATCTCTAATAATACAGACAAAAATTTAAAGTATTTTGTCCAGAATATGTAAAATAAAATAAAAAAAGTAACAGAGAAGATCCTTATAATTTAGTTGCAACTAAAAGCTAAATAAAAAGTATAAAAACAATCTAAGAACTTCAATTGACCTTGATACACTTGACAGCAAGACATATCATGAACTCATATCGTTCCGTCATGTTGAAAATTTAATGCATTTGGTTAAAATCAAATATTAGCATTATTTGTAATTGAATTAGTGAATTAGTTGCTTATGAACTAAAACCATAAAATGAAATGAGGCAACACACATAAAATGAAATGAGGCATCAGTCGCATTTGAAACATGACAGACAATTCAGACATGGTGTTAAAAAAATTCCAGAGAAAGTTAATTTGCTGCAAGAAGTCCATAAAATTATAAAAATAAAAAAAATTAATTGAGTGCAAATATGCGATCAAAACTGAGAGAGAACGAAAATTAAAAATAAGAACCTCGAGAGCCACAGAAACGAACTCGAGCAAACACTAAAAAAAGAGCCAATAGTAGCACAAAGCTAGCCTCCGATAACATACTATCAAGTTCAATGAAAAAGGTGATCTGATGAATTCTACCTTTCTCACCTCTTTGGAGACCAAATGGAGTTCCTGGAGTTCTCCACTAGCAACACTATGTTGACGTGGGTTGTAGTGGGAGAGAAGGATGATGTGATTTAGATAACCAACAACAGAAATTCAGTAGGATTAAAAGTTACCTTTTTTTTAGGCTACTTGATGTCCAGAGGAAGAAATTTTGATTAGAAAATTGGGACCAAAATTAAACAAAGTAGCAAAACCTGTGAGAATTCCAATCACATGGTGTGGCAGAAATTTCATACATGGCTCTAATTAATTCTACCGACGAAGGCATCCCGGCAACCTATACAACCAGCTCTCCCGACCTGCAAAAAAAAAAAATATCAAAACGAAAGAATTTTTTGAGAGAAATTGAAGTTAAAACTTCATAAATATTGGGAATTTGCATGATTTCGTTTAATTTGGAAAATTTCGTACCTTTCAATTGCATCATCAACGAAACATGGAAAACCTTTGATTCTTGGAGAAAGGAAACAAAATTAAAGATGCTTTGCAGTGCTGCACATAGAATGCTATTGGAGTAAAGCCAAGCCAAATCGATAGAACACCAACGAAAATATAATAACGTTGGAAATTTCAGGGAGAGCTATCAATATTAGAGGCCAAAAGAAAAATCTTACCATACATTTCTCCACCAATTAAACATTCAAAGCATCCAACCTTTTGCCCCTTCGCAAATTCTTCTTTAGCTGTGGAAATGAAGGGTGATGAAGTGATATCATAATTTTGTAACTGAACAAATGCAATGGAGAAGTTATGATAAAAGGTTGTGTGAGTTTGAAAACTGAACGGAAACTGCTATGCAGTTTGAAAACTAAACGTGCTAATTCTGATAATTTTTCTCCCCACGTTGGTTGTTGTATTTTTCTGTAAATATAACAAATTTTATATTTTTGACAAAATTATCCCTTTTATTTTGTTTCTATTATTTTCAGCTAGTTGTGGATTTTTTTTGTTTGAGGGGCTTTATAGTCCATTTTTTTTTTGGTGAAGCCTTAAGACACCAAACTCTCCTTCTGGCTTTCTAATATTAATTAAAGATTATCATGATAAAGTTTCAATGTTTCTTAGAACATAATGTTCGTCAATTTCTTTGGACACCTCAAATATTTATGATTTTGGATAACATTTTTCAAGGATAATAGATGAAGTACAACTTGAAAAATAGACAGTTTGAATTGTTGAAGTTCCGTTGGAGTAAGTCCCACAACAAGTCATGCAAATTCAACGTATCTTCACAAACCAAGAACTACGAGATCGCCCCTTTCATTATAGGGTGACGAAGAGATCATACTATTCGAGCCTTTTTTTCATGCTTATTCGAAGGTCTGGAGAAAGCTGCAACCAATAGAATTTTCCAAAACCTCCCTTCCTGAAAGGAAGAGCGTGAAATTCTTTTTCCTTTCCGCAAGGACTAGGAGATTGGATCCAGCCGTTTGAAGAATGCTAAGCTAAGGGCACTATTATTACTGATCGATAAAGATACTTATTAATAAAAAATAAAAAAATCTTAAAATAATAAGAGGGGTAGAGAAGATTTCAATTTATGGAAAAAAAAATTTCATTCATCTCAATTATTTCACAAAAAAAAAAAAAAAAAAAAGACGAAAACAAATGATCAGCTGAATTTCAAATAGTTAGGCCATCTCCAATAGAGGGCTAAAGGTCCAAAATCCAAAAAAAATGGCCTGATATGCCAAAAAACTCATCTCCAACCGATGACTAAGCTATAATTATGTGGAGTCCACCAATCTGGCCAAATGTAGCCACCTCTTAGCCCCTTTTTAGGACTCAGTTCATCAATTGCAATAATTAATTCAAATTCAACAGTTATATTTGAAAAAAAATCAAACGGTAGTTAAACTAAATTACCAATAAATTTAAAATATAAACTTAAAACTAATAAATTATTGAGATGGACTATGTTTAGCCCTCTAGGTTTAGGTCATCTCCAAAGGAGAGGGCTAAAGGTCCAAAAGCCAAAATTGGCTTGATTTGCCAAAAATCTCATCTCCAACTGATGGCTGAGCTATACTTCTGTGGAGCCCACCATGCCATTATTTGGCCAAAAGGCCATCAGGTTTGCCAAATTTAGTCTTAGCCCTTTTTTGAGACTCGGCTCATTAGTTGCAATAATTGATTCAAATTCTACGGCTATATTTGAAAAAATCCAACAGTGGTTTAACTAAATTACCAATAAATTTAAAGTATAAACTTAACAATAATAAATTATTGAGAGGGACTATGTTTAGCTCATTCGATTGGAGATGAAACACAAGTATGGTCTAACATTGTTTATTAAAAAATAATGTTTTGCAGTGCTATAATTCTGAAAGGGATAATGTTTAACCCTTTCGTTTGGAGATGACCTTAGTTTCACCAATAGGATACGAAGACTTACTTTACATTTACAATTACACAAAAAAGTTTAGTTGTCTTATTATAGAGATTCACGTAATAGTAATGTTCCTTTTATGTAGAAATAAAGATAAGTGAACCTTTCAGACAACAGCGGGCATTTGGTCTAGTGGTATGATTCTCGCTTAGGGTGCGAGAGGTCCCGAGTTCAATTCTCGGAATGCCCCTTACTCTATCTCTTTTTTTTTTATTCTTTTGATTTCTTCCTGCTTTCGGTTTTTTCACGCAGCCACCAGTTTTTCGAGTCCTTCTAGAAAAACCACCTCTCCCAAACATCTTCTCTCTCTTTCGCGGGTTTTAACCATTTTCCTCCTTTGACTGCTCTCATGGACTTCCACTTAGTCCTTTTTCCCCTAATTTTTCGATCACTTTCACCAAGTTGTTCTTCCAGAAGCACCAAAACCAACACCACCGAAGCCACGTCGCCACCAACCCATATCCTATTTCTAGAAGCCCTCACTCCCTCCCTCCATATATACACACACACAGATCCTATCCCCAATCACCAAACACATCCAGCAACACAAACTGATCAACTTTATCACCACCCAGTTCACAGCTTCACAGGCATGGAAAATTTCTCAGATTTCAACCGGCAAGAAGTCGAAGAAGACGCACTGTCCTTCTGCGATCTCCCGCTACACGACGACGTTGGGGAGTCGGAGGAGAACCCTATGGCCTCCGCTTCTTATTCTTCCGACCTAGATGCCTTTTTTGAATTCCCGGTAGACCCGATCCGCGGATACATCCCCATGGACGTCGTTTTCTGTGGAAAACCAATCCACCTTCGAAACGAGGAGCCTCAAATCGAAAACCCATTTTTCTCCCGATCCGAATCATTCAAATTTTCATCTCCCTCCCACCCTCACTCGCACCGGTCGGAATCGGAGCTTGTGAGCTGCCGGTCGCACTCGCCGTCGAGCAATTCACGGAAGCACAAGGTGCTGATAGGACTGGTGAAGTACCAACCGGAGATGGACATGAATGAGATCAGAAAGCGGCAGGGTCGGCGCACTCCGGCGCCGATGTTCCCTGTGATAAGCGGCGGGGAGCTAGCTAGTGTAGGCGGTGGAAGGAGTGGGTCCGGTAAAGGGCATTGGCGGCTGATGAGGGCTCTGAGGTGTCGGTTCCACTTGTTAAACGCGTTGGCTAAGGCGACTCTTGGTTGTATGCCACGTGTCTGAGTTGGGTCGTCGTTGGACAACTTGGACTTAAGACGTGGGATTAGTGGGTTCCAAGTCTTGGACTAGGAACTAGGAAGCGCAATCAAGCAACTGATTAATTTAAATTTGTTTATCTTTTGCTTTGTAGCTTCCTCATGTACAAAACTATTAGTCTACAATTAAAAAAAATAATTATTACCGAAAGAAAATTGCATACGTAATCTAGTCACAAAGAAAGATTAATTTACAAAAGATCCCCAACTCATTTTGTTATATGACTGCAAAGCGATTAATGAAAGTGAAATTTAATGCATAAAGAAAGCGATGAAGAAGCGTAATACATCTTTTTGTCCGTTAAAAGGTGCTTGATCCCTTAATTACAAATTACACTTTTCATTTTGAAGTCATGTGGATATACATTCTTTCTTTCACCAGCATAAGAATGATGGTGTAATATAATGATATGAACTTGTTGACCCTAAAATTACAAAGCCTACGTGGTGCGCAGGCCCAGTAATTATGAGTTAACTACGTCTTTGTGAATGCGGGTTTGCCAACTTGCAACCGAGCTTGATTGCTCGAGTAGAATAGATGTGGTGGTGATGGTGTCGAATGTGCTGATGACTTATGTTCTCGAGCGATTACAGCTCAAGGAAAGAGCACATCTTGGCCTTGAGTTCTAGAACTTGAAGACAAGGTTGCCTAGACTACTGCGAAGTTCAAGATTTCTTGCACCAGGTTTGGCTACTTCGACTATACTCGTATGAATATATGTGTGCCAAATTGTATCAGGCTGTAGGGATACATGTACTAAAAGGAGATAAACATTTTTATGTTGAATGTGGTTCGGTCATCTAGATGCTGAATTGCAAAAATGCACTTGAGAAAGTAACAAATCAAAGAACACTTCACTTTGCTGAGAAACTAATGAAGTGACATCTTTCATTGAAAAAGTTGAAAACTCTTCACCGGCTGAGACTTGGATAGATAACCAACCAAAAGTAGTATTGTTCATTGATCCAAAGTGAAGGTGCTTTAGATCACCTGGTTATACGGCTCTAGTGATGTTCACTTATCCAAATTGAGGTGTCACTAGTTGCCAACACAGTGTTGTTCACTTGTTCGATTCGAACTGAAGATGACGTGAGGGTTAGGATAATTAGTGTGTTTTATCAGGTATGAGAAGAGTTTTGTGTAGAGCGTTTTGAGTTATTTATTGGAGTTGAAGGGGCCTTTACTATTGCAGAGCCTTCTCTATTTATAGGTAAGGCATATGTGATAAAAAAAAAAAAAAAACATGTCGAGTCAGAGTCATGATGAGTTTGTATTTACTCAGCATTTGCTTGAATATTCCCCTTATCCTTTCGTGGCCAAAACTTTATCTCCATCTAGACTCGGCCTCTTTGAATCTAGTCTTATTTATGAGACTCATTCATCTTTTATCCAATCACTCATGCATTTTGATCCTTGAGATAATTCCTATTTATCCAATGCTCAATTTGATATCTGGCAATTTTCAAATCGTACAGAACTCGACTTAGCCACCCACACTTGATCTCATCATAGTTCTTCCTTCATGAGAACTCGGTCGAACTGATCCTATTTATGGGCTAAAAGCCCATTGGCCTGAATGATGCATACTGGCTGAGGTTTGTGGTCCTTGGGTCAACCATTCTCAGTGCAAATTGTCATTTCAGGCCCAAACACAACTAATGGAGTCGTTTGTAAATACTTTTAAAATGATTAAAAATATTATTAGTGGAAATATTTTTGAAACCATTATTTAGTAAAAACGCAAGTAAATCTTGAAAAAGCACTTGAAGTGCTTCGTAGAAGAACCACATAAAAGTGATTTTTGAACCCAAATATATTTTCCTTAAAAGAACTTTCAACTATTTTAAAAGCACTTCCAAACAAATAACTAGACAAACACAATTTATAAATATTAATTTATAATTAAAAGACTACATGTCGACATTTAGTTTCACTAATTTTGTTGCCCTGATTGTTGAATGATAATCTTAAAATAAAAATTGCCAGTTGAGTCATTGGCGATTCGACAATAAGACAGGTAGGGCGCCAGCCATTGTTACTACACATTTCCATGACAAGAGAAAGAAGGGGTATGGTTAGGGTTTGTGTTTGTGTTTAGAAGAAAAAGGGCCTCAGGATCAAGTCAAACAGATTTACCATTAATAACATTAGATATATTCATCAATTTAGCCCCTAAACTTGTAAAGATTGGCTAATTTCCTCCCTTAACTTTAATTTTGGCCAATTTCTCCTCTCAACTCTCATAATTAGTCAATTTTCCCTCTCAACTGTACTTTTGGCCAATTTTTTCCCTCAACTATCATAATTAGTTAATTTGCACCCGAATGTTAATTTTTTTAATTTTACATCTATTCTTCTGTTAAGTAGGTATCCGCATGACTACCTTTAAAGGGCAAAAAAGTCATTTTCCCTACACCTTCTATCTTCTTCCTTTTCTTCGAACTTTCTCTTGTTCTTCCTTTTCTCCAAGCCGAGCCCGTGACTACCACCAATGCCTCCTTCATTCGTTGTTCACAGCCCAGTCCATTTGATATGCTGCTTTTGCAGTTTGCAGCTGCCTATACCCCGTCGCCTCCTCCTTCGGCCTCATCTACCTTTGTTAAGGTGTAGGGAAACCTACTTAACAGAAAATGACAGTAGGGTGCAAATTAAAAAAATGACAGTATGGTGCAAATTGGCTTTTTTTTGCCCTTCAAAGGCAATCATGCGGATACCTACTTAATGGAATAATAGATGGAAAATTAAAAAAATTAACAATAGGGTGCAAATTGTTAATTATGATAGTTGAGGGGGGGAGGCAAATTGGCTAATGATCACAAGTTTAGGAAATAAATTGATGAATACATCGTAACATTAATCCTTTAAATATTGGTAAAAAAACCCAATGTTTACCTTGCTGACTCATTTGCACTCTTCTAGTAGCTCATCCCATCACATATATTATATATATACATATACTCTTTCCTCTCCCGTCATTAGTCAACTAATTTGCATTTGATTTTCCTCCCCTTCCAGAAAGCCTTGTCACCAAACCAACTCTCCCTCCCCAATTAATCACTAATTAATTAAGCTAATCACCCCAAATTTCAAACACCATCAGCCATATATAAACCCACTCCCCGCACTCTCCTTCTCACACCAATCCCAGCTTTTGCTATCTCAACCCTCAGACAACCAAGCCCTCTCAAAAAATGGACGACACCAAAAACACTGCAGTCCCGCAGGACCAGTCCGACGCAGACGACACGCTTTCCTTCTGCGACTTCTCCCTCTACAACGACGACTACGACAGCTACTCTCCCTCCCCCCGAAAATACCCAGATACCCCCGACAGCCTCTTCGAGTTCTTCATCGACCACCCGGATTTCGAGCTCGACTCCTCCGCCGTCGTCTTCTGCGGCAAAACCATCGACGACGTCGATTTCCCCCAAAACACGAAATTGGTGCAGAGGGACCCGCGAAACGGCCTCTTCCTCTTCAAGACCAACTCCTTCAAACGATCGCAGAGCGTCCGATCGCCGGTCGATCTCGAAAAATCGTCAGTCTTCAGGCCGAATTCGCCGGCCGCCGGCAGCTGTCGGTACCAGAGCAGCAAGTCCAAGAAGCACAGGACGGCCCTGATCGGGTCGCTGGTCAAGCCCCAGCCCAAAATGGAGCTCAGCGACATCAAGAGGCGGCAGAGCCGGCTGGCACCGGGGCCCATGTTCCAGATCGCCGAGGGAGACCACTCAGGCGAGCTGGTTGCTGCTTTCGCCGCCGATGGTGGTAAGGCCCACAAGAGCCCGCTTCGGCCGCTCAGGTGTAGGTCCCACCTCGTGAGCGCGCTGGTGAAGGCGTCGTTTGGTTGTATTCCGTCGCCTAAAACCCGTGTAGAATTATCCGATTTCCCGCGTGTGGACTGAGTTCTCGGTCGTAAATTACTGTGTATTTTTTAATATTAATTTATAATTATTTGTATTTAGTTTTTTCTTTATCAAATATTTTTGCTTTGTGATGTATAAACAAAGTTTTCTTATTTAATACCATTATTCTATAAGGATGCATACAACCATGTCAATACAAATTATTTAATACAATCTTCGTCTTCTGACTCCACCATCGAGATAATAATGATACTATTTTGCTTGATCATGCGTAAAAGACAAAAATAACCCTCTATCTCACCTCATGATTTTGTCAGCCGAGCTTTATTTTGGTTAGTATTATCAACATACTAATTTTTACTTCTTACACATCTTTTTCAATTATCTATCGTCAAATCGAATGAATTGAAGATTTCATATGCAAAAAATCAACATATGTGTAAAAAATAAAAATAAACATACCCTGCCACGTACGATGACCTCACACAAGAATCCCTTTACGTGTAGACAAAGCTTAAAGAAGTCAAAAGTAGTTGTTGGTCTAAATTTCTTTTTATTTCCCGGTCAAAAATTGTGTATCTAATTTTGAGGTTTATTTTTTAAGGATTCATCAGAAGTCCTCTGTCAAATTCAAACATCCAAAATACATGCATATATATTAAAATGGTAGAAAGTCGCTTTTCGACAAAAGTTGAACACACAAATGAAAAAGAATTAGTATGTTAAGTATTTGTACCTCAAACTTTAAGTTTTAATGATAAGAATAAAATAAAAGGTAAAGTGAATATACTATGATTGACTTTTTAGCGTAAGAATATAGTTTTTCGTTAAAGTGAACAGTATCATGAGTTTTTTGTTAAAATTCCCTAATTTTTATTCATTTTTAAAAGTTGAATAGATTTTTTGTTTTTTTCAATATTGCTTATATTAAACAAAAGAGAGAGAGAGAAAAAAAAGAATTGTGTATTTGTTCAAACGTTAAACTAAAGAAAAATATATATTCGTAAGTCCAAAGTTAAAATTTTTGGAGATTTTGCACCACCAAGTTTCAAGTTAAAATGTTATGGAGATTCAAGATCACCAACTTCTCAAGTTGCATGCATGTAACAAATGCTTATGAATATCCATCAACTATGAGTATTTTATTCACTAGAATTTGATCTAGTATTCCATAACCTGCAATCATCGCGCTCCAGATAACAACATCCTTGTCCGTTATCCCTGCAAATAATCATACAGCATTGTCTATGCCGCCGCATTTCGAGCATGGAGGCAGAGAGCTCGTTGAAGAATGCCTAATTCCGGACAAGCTGCAAGAAGCTTGACCATAGCAACGGCATCAGGCTGAGTTTCATCTCATAGCATGTTGCGAAAGACCCCCACCGACTTGTATGCTATTCCGTTACAAGCATACCGGCTGAACAAGGTAGCCCATGAAACCGCATCTTATTTTGGCATTCTATCGAAGAAATCACTTGTTTCTTCGGGTGCGGAGCACTTAATGTACACATCAATCAGGGCTGTAGCTACCTTGACATCCAACTCGAAACAATTTCTGGCAGCGATTTCGTGGATCTTCTTACCTTCTTCTAATTGCCTGCCACTGCGCATGCTTGCAATGCACTTACCACAGTGTAACATGCAATCATGGAGCTCCAAGAAACCACATTTTTTTGGGCATCTTCAAAATAAAGCGAGCGGCAGTTTTGACAGAACTCGTCTTTGCATAGAGTTTCAGCAACGCGTTACCTAAAGATAAATCAACATGGGATCCATTCCTAATAGAAACACCAGCAACACAACTTCCAAGTCTAAAATTTGATAACTGAGCACAAGCTGAAACAACACTAACAAGCGTCACTTGGACAAGATTAACGTGCCCCACCATTACCATCTTGGGAAAACTCCAATGCTTCATCAGGATCACCATTCTGCTCATATCCAGTAATCATAGAAGCCCACAAAAACAGACCGGATGCGAAAGCTCGTGAAACGCTTTTTCAGCCTTGCCCATTTCTCCATATTTCCAATGCAACCTTGTCATGTGTCTTCACAAAGCCATGTATTATTTTGTCATACGTAAGCTCCCTTAACCTCACACATGCCTTGATAACAATGCGAATGGTGAAACTATCAATTTTTTCATCGTTGGCCCTCGACTCAGATATCATGTTACGGAATCAACGCGTTCATAGACTACCAGCTCAAAAGAGGGGAAAACATATAGACTGAACTTGACCAAGAAATCAAAGTGTTGAGTGTCATTATCTTATTGAAGAGGTACGCGAAATACCGATGGTGCTCGAGGGAGACGTTGACATTCTGAAGTCAGGAAACGGAATGGTAGTTTTTCAAAAGCATTTCAGAAGCATGAAAGGGATGAAGATCCAAATGAAGTCAAGCAGAATGGTATTTATTTATGAAGTCAGGAAACAATGCTCTGCTCCTTTTATCTTCCTTGCCTCTTCTTCATAGTCATTCTTGTGATACTTGTAGGTTGAATAGGGCTTAGAGATTTGGATCCTATCAATGGTATCACCTTTCTTGATAAATATGAGGATGCCAAATCATGACATATATTCCGTTTTAGTTAACCAATTATAGTTTGCCATGTGTAATAAGTTTGTTTTGTTTGTTAGAAAGAATATTGTAAATAGCTAAGGCTATATATATGACTATTGATGTAATTATCATTCATTCAATGAAAGAGGAATATTCAGAAAACATTGTGTTCTTAGTTTTCTATATGGTTTCATCACCAACCGCCTCACAGCCTCTCTTGATCCTCTTCTCTTCCATTATGCTTATCTGATTTCTCTGTAATTTGCTTGATTTCTTCGTCGCTCTTGTACTTCGATCTTTGATCTTGTCATGTATCTCTTGATCTCTCATGGCGTCTCATTCTGTGTCTTCTGATTTGGTGCCCAATCCTTTCACTTCAAACCCTAATTCTTCTCAACACATCTTTCACGATCCAAAACATTGGCAGCATGGTGCCGATCAAGCTTAAGAAATCCAATTATCTGCCATGGTGCACTCTCTTTGCCCCAATTCTTCGACGTTATCGCCTTCTTGATATTGTCGATGACACAGAACCTTGTCTGGCATCTCTTTAACCCAATTGATATCTGAATCTGGCGTTCGAATCTTGGTATGAGAAAGATCAAAACCTCATAATTTGGTTTAATTCCACATAGTCTGAGGAGGTAATTCCATTTACTGTTGGAGTTTCGTCTTCTCGCGATCTATGGCTTAAACTCGAGTAACGATTTGGGGGCGTTTTTTATGCACACATTCATCAGTTTCGATCGCGACGTCATTCAAAAAGGTTCACAATCAATGTCTGATTACCCACAAGAACTTAAAAAGATCTCTAACTCTCTCATTGCTGCTGAAGCTTCAATTTCTGATCATGATCTAATTGCTGCCATGCATGCTAGTCTTCATGATGATTTTGAGTCTTTCAACGATTCGATCATGCTCCGGCTATCTTTTACCTCTTTGGATGACTTGCATGGATTGTTACTCACCAAGGAGCTTTCTATGAACCGTCGAAAAAAAGCTGTCTCATCCAGCAATGTTGAACCTTTTCACGCTCTATCTATATAAGGTCAACCACCTCTTCTTCCTACACCGCCTCAGGCGTATGCAGTACAAAATCAACCATTTCAGCACTCTTTTCATTACAATTCGAATCGAGGATGGAACAGTCGATATAATAGTAATCGTGGAACTAGAGGCAACTCTCAAGGAAATCAGTATACCAGTGGCTTCACTCGCACCAACAACAACAATTTCAACTTTGGTGGTCCATTTTCTGGTCCTCAAGCACCGTGTCAAATTTGTGGCAATCCAAGTCATGAAGCTATCGACTATTTTGATCGCATGAATCCAGAGATCTCAGGTCGTATTCCCCCTGCTAAACTTCAAGTAATGTGTGCACACTATTCTGCAAAGCCTTCTCCTTCTTGGCTGATCGACTCTGGTGCTACCTTGCACATCACCAATGACATATCAACCATCAATTCTCTTACTCCCTACACTGGTGAAGAAAAAGTATACATCGGGGATGGTAAAGGTTTGTCAATTACTCATGTTGGTTTCTCTATAATACGTACACCTACTACTTCTTTTAAACTGAACAATGTTCTTCATGTTCCTCACATGAAGCACAATTTGTTATTTGCCTTTCAATTTCTCCGAGACAATTATTGTTCATTGACTCTTGACTCTAATGGATTCGTTGTCAAGGATCGTTTTACGGGGAAGACGCTTTTGCGGGGCCCAGTTAAAGAAGGGTTCTATCCTCTGCAACCTATTACTACAACTGGTAACTCTGTCTCCAGTTGTGAAATCTCGTTCCTGGGTTTCACTGTTATAATCTATATATTTGTATTATTGAGATTTTATATTATTTTTCTAGAAATTATATTAATTAATTTAGATTTAGATTTTAATTAAATTAGTTACAAAGTTTGAAGTTTGGAAATTAATTATCTAAAATTCGTTAACCTTTCGAGATCACAAGTAACGTTTTTTAATAGATCTTGAAACTACGAACACATAGGCCAAAGCCGTTTGCGAGTCTGGACTACAACGGTATAGATACAGATTTTTGAAGTTGTGTTACTAAACTATAGATTTTAAATTTATTTTAAACTCCCACCTTGTGGGAAAGAGGCCAATCAAATTTATGTTAGTTAAAGGAACCAATCAGAAAAGGGAACAAGGAGGGAAAAGAGAAAGGTGAGGAAACACCCAGCCAACCTTGACCTGATTTCAAATCCCGGCCCGGTTCCTTGACCCGGTTGTATCTCTTATGTCCGACGTCAGATTGAGGTGATCTTGTTGTCTACGAAAAACTCTTGGCGAACCCAACATCTTTGTGGTATTATAGTTCTCAATTTCTAACCCAATTTTACAAACCGAAGTCACAAAGTCCACGGTTTTCCGACGGTTTTCTCATTTTTCCGTTGAATTCGACAATGATTACCATCGATCACCACCACCAATAGACTCCCCTCAACCCCTGGAGCAAGGCCAAGCATTGGATGAGGCGTCGGAGTTCGTTTTGACAATGAATCAAGGAACACCCATTTCTAGGTTTTTCGGCGGGTTCGAGGGCAATTGGAGATTTTCCCGGCCAAATTGGACTTCGTCACTTGTATGAAACTTGCTCCACTCACTGAGATCTATTTTCCTGTAAAATTTGGAAATTTTTGGAAATAGTTGAATTTTCCGGCGAGTCGGGGGGGCAGACCGCCACCCGCGGCGGTGCATGGCCAGTGGGCCAACGATGTCTTTCTAAGGCCAACAATGTCTTTCTAAGTCCAATTAGATGCCCTGAATTCATAATTGATATCCGTATGAAGTGGTTTGATTGTTTGAACTGAGTTTCATTAATCGATGATCCAACCGTTGGATCGTCACCAAACTTTAATGCATTATAGAACATAATATTTGAGGATAATTAGAATTGACTGATCGGGAATCCAAGGTATGGATCTTCCCGAATTAGATTTATAAGTTAGTAAAATTAATTGTTAACCGTCACCTAATTCTAGCAATTGGCGGATATCCAACTGTCAGATCGTGATGAGATTTTAGTATGTTGTTCTTTGAGCATAATATGCACCTTAAGAAGTTACAGATCTAGATTATGATGTACAGATCTTCCGGATTAAATTGCTAGGGTGTGGACCCCACCGTTGATTTTTGGTCAACAGGTCTTGAACCATTTGAATTACTAAAATTAGTATTATTAGAGACTCGGTGAAGCTTTGCAGACTTGTCTCGGTGAGTGACTTTAATATATGTGATATGGTGATTACCGGATTCTTTATATTAATATCCTTTGTGGATATAATATGATTTTATAAATGTGTTTTCTGTTAAAATGTGATTCTTTTATAATTGGCCATCGATCTGTTTTTATTAAATGTGATTTGATTCATGGATTGGTAATATTTGTGAAAAAGTGATTCGAATTGCGTATTGAAATGTTTTGTAAATTGAGGGCTAGTAGGGGACTATGACCCTGCTTGGTTAATCCGCATTGGGGAACCATACTATATATGGATTGCGCTTGGTTAATCCGCGTTGCGAGGTCACTACCTACTTGGTTATCTTGACCATGTTTGGTTAATTCGCATTGGGGGGTCACTAGTGGTCCTGCTTGGTTAATCCGCATTGGGAGACCATACTATATATGGATCGTGCTTGGTTAATCCGTGTTGGGCGATCCTTATGTCCATGTATGCTTAGGAGTGATCATACTTGGTTAATCCGCATTGGGGGGTCACTGCCTACTTGGTTACTTTCTTAGGGGTGGCTCTGCTTGGTTAATCCGCTTTGGGGGGCCACTTCCTGTTTGGTTACTTATGTAGGCTTCGGCCAAACTACGTCCATCTAGCCCTAGTTTTTAATATATATATAAACGATGGTTTTTTAGAATCTTGTTATTTGAATTAGAAAAACAATTGGATGTTTGGGTGACTTCTTTGGAGTTTTCAGTGACTTAACTATGATTTCGTAAAAATATGATTTTATATTCGAGGTTTATAAACAGTGATCGATGGTCTTTCTTTTATTGTATATCACCTATTTGTATTATTGTCACTCACCCGAGCTTCGCAGTTTATCTGAGTTCTGGTTGGCCAGTGCATCATTCCCCTGATGTAGGCACTGATTATACATGTGATAAATTTCGGTAGACTACAAGAAACGCTAGATATTTTGGATTTCGTTGACTGGTCCGGAATCCTTGCCCTTGTTCATTTCCATCAGGTTAGTCTAGAACCCTAGATTCGAGTGAATGAGAATTACCCACAATAGACCTTGTGAATACAAATTAGAATTACCATGTTATTATTCATAATCCAAGTAGGGAATTATATAGAGTTCCTTGGTTAAATTCGTGAATTGATATGTTATCGCATTGTTTGATTAACGTAATTAAATGCTAAGATCGTGCATCTTTGATTCATGAATTGATTAATTAACAGGATTGTGGAATGATGCTGGATGTGAGTGTTGTTATTATGATTATTTTAGTTTATCAATGTATCTAGAGAATAATATTGTGCATTGTTAATTCTTTAAGATGTTACATGCTATGAATTGTGATTTTATGTGGGAAACATGATGATTTATGTGATGGATGAAGTGGAAATGTTAATCATCATGTGGGATTTTTATGTTGGATATCATTGTTATTGTTATGATTATACTTGTTGATAAATATGGCTAGAGAATATGATTGTGCTTCGTCGTTTGTTCTTTGAAATATTACATGATATGCATTGTGGTATATTGTTGGGATAGAACGATTTATGTGATGAATATTCAAGTGTAGTGAAATAATGAACTACGAATGACTTGATCCTTATTTGGGGTACGTAGGCAATCTAACGAGGATGTTAGATGCAGCCATAAAGTTTACGAAGAATTATTGCTCAGTTGGATCTTAAGTTGTGTTTTGCCATTTTTTGGATGAGGGATATGTTAAAGTTATGGGTATTTGGTGACATCACGTGTCGATCCTAGACGTATGTCGGGATCGGGGCGTGACACCAGTATTCCTCATTCTTCAATTACTGCATCAACTTTAGTTAGTATTAAAGCTCCAGTCAAGATATGGCATAGTAGATTGGGTCATCCATCTTCCCCTATATTTATCAAGGTTCTCTCTCGAAATAAACTTGCTCTGCAAGGTACTTCTTCAGTTGAGTTTTTCTGTTCTGATTGTGCTATAGCTAAAAATCACAAGCTTCCTTTATAAGCTGCAAGTTCATATGCATCTCAAAGCTTGGCACTTCTTCACTGTGATGTTTGGGGTCATGCCCCTGTGTTATATGTTAGTGGTTTTCGCTATTACTTGTTAGTAGTTGATGATCGCACCAAATATAGCTGGTTTTTCCCTTTGAAAGCAAAATCTGAGGTGTATTCTACATTTGTAAGCTTCAAAACTTATGTAGAAAATGCTATTGGAAATAAACTAAAGGCTATGCGTTCAGATTCAGGGGGTGAATTTGTTAGTTCTTCATTTCAAGCTTATCTCCATTTGCATGGCATTTCTCATCAGCTTAGTTGCCCACATACTCCTGAGCAAAATGGCTATGTAAAACGAAAACACAGACATTTAATCGAGACAGCTCGAACTCTTTTGGTAGCCTTTCATGTTCCTTAAAAATATTGGGTTAAAGCTATTTCTACTACTCTCTATTTGATTAATCGATTGCCTATTTCTGGTCTTCCCAATTCTCCATGGGAGTTGCTGTTTCATACCTCACCAAATTATACAAGGCTTAAGGTCTTTGGCTGTAATTGCTTCCATTGGTTAAAACCCTATGTCTCCTCTAAATTGGATGGAAAAAGTAAAGAGTGTGTCTTTCTTAGCTATAATATGCAACACAAGGGATATAGATACTTAGATCTTCTCACATATAGAATATATATCTCTAGGCATGTTGTGTTCAAAGAAAACTCTTTTCCATTTCACCAAGTTACTCTTCCACATTCTTCTTCTACCTCTGCCCCTGTTTCCTCTCCAATTGACCTTTAATTTTCTATTCCTCAACCATCATCTTCAACCATTTATTCCTCTCCATCCACTGCTGTTTAACTTGTTACCTCAACTTCATCATCTCAACCTTCTGATCAATTACCTTACACTACTTCTGTTAACCCTCATTCTTCTGCACCAGTCACTAATATTCATCCAATGATCACCAGGTCCAAAAATGGTGTTTTTCAACCTAAAGCTTTATCTGCCACTAAACATCCTTTGCCATCCAGTGATGATATATTCCCACAACTTATGCTCAAGCTTCCAAGTATAGTGAATGGAGATAAGCTATGCAACATAAGTTTAATGCCCTTCAATCTACTGGAACTTGGTCTCTAGTTCCCTCATCACCATCTCAGAATGTGGTATGTTGTAAATGGGTTTTTAGAATCAAGAAGAAGCTTGATGGTTCTGTTGATAGGTATAAGGCACAATTGGTTGCCAAAGGTTTTCACCAACAAGAGGGACTTGACTATCAAGAAACCTTTAGTCCTGTAGCAAAGCCTGTTACTATTAAAATATTATTAACCTTTGTTGTTCAATTCCATTGGTTTCTGCATCAGCTTGATATTAGCAATGCATTTCTTCATTGAGACTTGAAAGAAGAGGTGTTTATGCAACAACATCCTGGTATCACTGATCCAAATATGCCAAATCATGTGTGTAAACTCAGAAAGTCCTTATATGGACTCAAACAGGCTCCTAGGGCATGATTTGATAAGTTTTTTCAAGCTCTTAAGTCATTTGGTTTTACTCAATATGGCTCGGATGTATCTATTTTTGTTATAAAGGAACTTGTCCTTGTTATATTTTTGGTTTATGTAGATGACATCTTGGTTAGTGGTTCGAACTCTTCTGTGTGTAATCAGTTTATCCAGAAACTTAGTTATCTTTTTCTAGTCAATGACTTAGGTCCTCTTCAGTACTTTCTGGGATTACAAACTCACAGAACCCCACAATGTCTATTTCTTCATCAAGGAAAATATCTTCTGGATCTCTTGCAGACAACAAAAATGGAAGATGCTAAGCCATGTTGACACCTCTTGGTACTACTAAACTGGATTGCATTGGTATTCCCTTATCCAATCCTACTGAATATAGATTTCTTATGGGTGTTTTACAGTATTTGACATGGACTCGGCCTGATATTTCTTTTGTTGTAAATCAAGTAAGCCAATTCCTGCATACACCTACTGATCTTCATATGGAAGCTGCCAAAAGGATCCTCAGATTTCTCAAAGGCACCTCATCTCATGGTTTGTGGTTTAAGCACAATAATCTCAATCTCTCAGCCTTCTTTGATGCAGATTGGGCTGGTTGTATCTTTGATTGAAGATCCACTAGTGGTTTTTGTGTGTTTCTTGGATCCAACTTAATTAGATGGAGTGCTAAGAAACAGCCTACAATGGCTAGATCTTCCACTGAGGTAGAATACAGGTCTCCGGTTCACACTGCAGCTGAAATAACTTGGATATGTAAGGTTTTACATGATTTTGGCTTTCCCTTATCTTTCAAACCTAAAATCTGGTATGACAACATTTTTGCTATATCTTTTACGTCTAATCCTGTTTTCCATGCTCAAACCAAGCATGTTGAAATCGATTATCATTACATTAGGGAATTAGTACTTGCTAATCTAGTTCAAGTTCAATATGTGTGCAATGAGGATCAAATAACAGATATTCATACTAAGTCTTTATCCAAGAACATGTTTCTTCTTCTTCAATCCAAGCTATCTCTTGGAACTCCAACTTCTTCCAAGCTCAGCTTGAAGGGTTGTAAAGACGAGGATGCCAAATCATGACATATATTTTGTTTTAGTTAACCAATTATAGTCTACCATGTGTAATAAGTTTGTTTAGTTTGTTAGAAAGAATACATAGCTAAGGCTATATATATGACTATTGATGTAATTTTCATTCATTCAATGAAAGAGGAATATTCAGAAAATATTGTGTTCTTAGTTTTCTATACTTGAATCCTGGTTTGCCTCATGTGCGCACCCACTAGACTCCCCCCATAGATGCTTTAGATTTTGCCATCACTGTCACTAGCCATCTCATGTCTATCATACACATTGGGGTGTGTTTCTAATATAAGAGGGCGATGACACCTCGATTTGTATGATAGACACGAGATGGTGGTAGGAAAGACTTCATTGGGGAGACACACAAGTTTTGTCAAAGGGGAAGATTTGACTTTGGACCTGCAAGATTTTCAACACCAACAATGACAACCATAAGGTTTTATATGCATATCAAATTAATAACATAAACATGCACACATGATATGCATGGTATATGCACATTATATGCTCAATCTACATAAAATGTGCAATCTTTCATATGGATCAAATTCAACCATTGTTCTAAAAATTCCCACTATCGCCGCCTAGGCGCTAGGCGGCTGGTCACCACTTCGATTAATGCCTAGGCATTTGAAAATTAAGAAATGGTGTCTAGACCTACTGAGGCGCCTGCCTAGGCATTCATCTAGCCCGCCTAGACTCGCCTACTCGTTTAGACAGAAAATAGATAACTTCTAATTTGCATGTTATTTTTTTCAATGAATTGTAAGAGACTTGTTGAATAATTAAATGAACACACATTATATGTTTGTTCCCCATGTTTTCATTATGTTTCAATACTTCATAATACATATGTGAATCAGTTTTGTAGTTTATGATGAAATTATATATATTTTAAATATAAATACACTTATTTACACAAAATATAATAGATTTATTTAAATTTGCCTAGTCTGTCTAGGCCCCGCCTAGCAGCCTAGGTGCTAGGCTCCAACTTGTCGCTCGACTAAAGCCTAATGTCTTTTATAATCTTGAATTCAACCAATTCATGAACCAAATTCAAGCAAGTATACCAAACATCTACACCATATAACCAACGTACAACTTAACCAATTAATTTCCAACAATATCATATGAACATGCACACAATATGCACAAATGAAAATTGAAAAGAGATTGAACAAACCATGAACAATTAACACAGTGAGGTGTCCTTCTAATATAAGAGGGCGATTTTCAAAAGATAAGCTAAAGAAATTTGAGAATTCTTGTTTTGGTCATCTTGTTGACGTGGACTACATCAGTTGGTTTGGGCAGCTGAACCATTATGCTATCCTTAGGGTTACTAAGGATACAGTGATTGGCGATTCCATATCTTTTCTATTTGGGGAAGATGTTGCTACTTTCAGGAGCTGCGAATTCTGGTTTATCACTGGACTAAAGTGTGGAAAGTTCCTGCCGAAAGAGAAAGAAGATGAATGTCGTATAAGAGAAATGTATTTCAGGGGAAAGAAGAAGATATTGCTGAAATAATTGGAAGGCCAATTCAATGGCTGCCAAAACCAAGATGATATGTACAAGATGGGGTTACTCTACCTCATCCATTTCGTTCATTTTAAATATCTTAAATATCGAGTGCGTTGTAACGTGCACTTGTTGTTTTGTGGTAGGGCGGACTACGAAGTTTTCTTGCTTAAATTTGTTGACTACCTATCCACCAGCTTGGCCATCTACGACGTCATTTCAAAGAATATGGGGTTTTTTAGACTGAAGCTTGCAATCAGTTTCATGCAAGCTAGTGTGTTTTTGTGAAGTCATATTCGGACAACATTTATTTGACTACATTTTTTTGTTAAATTTTGCAATTTGGTTTGTTTTAAGTTTCATACACTTTATGGTTTATTTTCTTAAATGTTATCATAATTTTAGTACTTAGCGGATCAGTGTTTGTCTTACCATGTGCATGTTTTCATAATTTTAGTACTTAGTGGATCGGTGTTTGTCTTGCCATGTAAATGTTATCGTAATTTTAGTAATTTCAGTATGCAGTATGTATATCATGTGCATGTGTTGAGCATGCAATGTGTATGACGTGCATCATTTGAGCATGTTTTGTGCATGTCCCACAGGCCTATTTTGTCCCAAAATTAAGCAAATGACTCATTTCCCGATAATAAATTACAAAGATATTATTGAACTAATGAAACATTACAGTCATTCTTATGACAAACCGCACATGGAATGTTGAAATATAAGAAAATTTGAAGGACGCGCAAAAGATAACTTTGAACTAATGAAACATTAAGGGTGCGTTTGTTTGACATCACTAACCTTCACTGGGCTGGATTAGACTAGTGATTAGTGAAGTCCTGTGTTTGTTGCAGAGATGGACTAAGTTTAATGGGACTCGTGAGGACTAGCGTGGACTAGCACCTTCGCTAGAAGGTCTTAGCCAGTCCCCCCAAAAATGAGAGGATTGCTAGTCCCGTCTTCTCCTTCATTCGCCAGCAGCAACCTCACCAACAGATCCTCACCAGCAGCAGCCTCTCCTTCGTTCTCCTTTGTTCTATGTCTTCTCTTTGCACCGACAGCCCTACCCACCCCAATCATCTTCTCTGATAGTGGTGGGCAGTTGTTCAATTCCCCGTCTGCTTCTCTGTCTTCTCTTTGCACCTATAGCCCCACCCACCCCACTCATCTTCGTCTTCTTGCAAATCAGGGATTCGTCTTGCAGCGAGGGGAGATTATTTGTCTTGCAAATTGGGGATTCGTCTTGCAGACTTTGGGATTCTTCCTAATTCATCTTGCTTTGTCTGTTTGATTACTGTTGTTATGTCATTTCATGGATCTGCAGGAACAAGTTTTATTTTTTGGTGTCTGAGTTGTTATTTAAACTTGATTATCTTTGATCAGGTTTATAGAATATGACTTATATAACATATTTTTTTCATTAATTTTGAAATGTTAATTAATTTGAGCATCTGGGTTCTCCAAAATAAGTGTGATTTGGGAAACTAAATCTTATCTTGGTAGGGAATGAAATACGATGGTGGTTCATGTAATCCTTGTTGCTTATGTATATTTTCTGGGATTTTCAATTGCGAAGTGCGAAGCTTATCTGCCTACAAGGTGTTTGAAGAAATACCCAACTGAAATGAAATTTGATTGGTTATTCAACTGATTTGGGGATGTTACTCATTACTTCTACTACTTCAATTCTTATTTTTTTGAAAAATTATTACTTTGTTTTCTGTGTGATTTTGGTTCTCACATTTAAGAATTCCAATTTTAGTGGTGTTACTGAACAACTTGCTGCCCTGCTGGTTTGGTATCTTTTGCAACCAAAGAAGTTAAATTCTTTGTTCGTAGTTGCAACATTTTCTTGGGGTTAATTCTCTACAGAGAGTCAGAACTCATTCTTTTGAAAGTCAGATTTGTTCTTTGTTTGCATGTTGAGATGAAATGAAGTAATGAACAATTAGAAAACAAACTCTTTGACTATATAGCAGAAATATGCTCGGACCATCAATTTGAACAATTGATTGAATGGATGGTTGTTTGTGAAGTTCCTGTGTTATGATTATCTTGCTTCTTAGTCCGACACTGCACCAAACGCTTCACTAAACTAGTCCAGCTTAGTCTAGTCTAAGCCAGTCCAGCTTAGTCCCTGCAGCTAGTCCAGTCCGAGACAGTCCGGTGCAACAAACACATCCTAAGGTTCTTCTTATGACAAACCACACACGGAATGTCGAAATATAATATAAGAAAATTTGAGGATGCAAAAAAAGTGTTCAAATTATCCCTAACACGAAAGAATCGTAGAACAATTTAGCAAGTGCCTTTAACGGCAAGTACCTTGTAGTAGTCAATAGTCGCCCACTTCTTGTTGACATCCACTTTAATTTCATAGCGGCAAAATATATCTAACCCCTCACACAGTTCCAACCGATAGCCTTGTTTGTATTACTAACCCATTACGTCAATGTACACAATGAATGACGTGAACTTCTCAGTCTCTTTTTCTGTGATCATCTTCACAGGTCGTGGGCAACAAAACCACAAAAGAACCCCAATCAGAACATGAAGCAATATTATTATTAAGTCAGAACCCAATTCAGATGCACAAAATGGAAATATATTTCTTGTTTCCGATGGTTAAAAACTACCAGTTTTAACAATCTATCACCAAAACGCACGAGGATAGTAAGCAATTTTCTCATATTTCTCATCAATATTTTCTTCATCCATCTGGGGGTTACATGGAGTGTTTTTACTTCAGTTCATTAAAGTTATAGAAAAAGCTTGAATGAATTGCTACCATATGCAGAGTTTAAGCTCAAGCGATTTGGTGAGGCATTGAATCAAACAAACACTCCAGAAACTCTATCTAATTTGAGTAAGAAGCACTCGTAACCAAAGATGAATCGATACAGATTAACCAAAATTGAAAACCCTAACTAAACAAAGTGAAATTGGTCAGGATGAACGTGTTTGTGGCTTTACTTACTAGGGTTTTGTTCTACAATTGAGAACATAAATAGTCATTTCATATCAGACCATAAGCATGATGTATTCAAGAAAATGTGCATTGCCAATAAAACAACACAATAACAAAACTAAAAAGTCACTTATGTCCGATTACCGTGCCGTATGTTAGCATTACCAAAACAAGGCAAACAAAACCTCCATCTTTTGCAAGGTTGGTCCTCATCAGATGAGTGATGGCTTAACCCTGCCTCATGATCAGTGTCGTCATTCTTGTGGGCATGGTTCCAATCGACGGACCTGCTTGTATCATCATACTCATACGTTACATGCTCATAGTCAATCTTATAAACTTCTAGAAGATGTTCAAATTCTACAATATCAACTCCTGTTTTCTTTACCTTGAAATGATGATCATCCTCAGTTCCAAAAAATTATGCATGCACAAGAACAGTGTCGCTGCCTTTCAGTTTCAGCTTTTTGTATGAAAGATTTCCCAACCAAAGATAATCTTCACCTGAAGCAATTACGGTGGCATCCATTGGACAGATGGAAAACTGAGTTCGTTGGGTATGATTGGCAACATCAATGCATAGAGACCCAACACACTGGGATTCGTCTGAAGAATAAACAATGCACACCACCAATGCTCATATTTTACCATCAATACTTTGCGCCACTTCATATTTGACAATTTCACCTTCAGTTGTGACAGTGGCTAACCAGTAAGGAATTTCAGTTCCAGAGGGAGAGAGGTAGGTTACCTTTTGAATGCTCTCCTTAAAAGGAAGAGTAAGGTTGGTGCACCCTTCCCTATGAATGTTTTGCATGTACCCTAACAAGTTATCCAAGTGTGGAATATCTTTGAGTTTGTGGCAGTCTTTTAGTTGCAATTCTGTCATTTTCGACATCTCTGAAAAGTCAGGCATTCCAAAGTTAGTCCTCTAATTGCTTCTGTTCCCTGTTTCGAGAGGTAAGTGCAAGTTAAGTAAGAAAAGGATTGTTCATATAACATAACTACATAGGAAATAAAAAGCATTAGATGTGGGATTGCATATACTTCTCTTTATATGCATTCAACATAACATTTCTGATTGTGATGTACTTACAGAGTTGTTACTTAACATGCTTGTTACATCTTCATGATGCCACAATCGACTACGTTTTCCAGGTTCCATAGCATATTCTGCCCGCACAATTTCCCTTCCCATGTCTCGAATCAAATCATGCATCCTAAAAAATCCTCTATCAATATCTAGAAGACATCGATCTTGGAGAATGTTGATTTCTGATTCTACAGAAAAGTTACTGCGACTATCCAATATTGCCATGACAGTAGCTCTATGCCATCCAATAAAGAAAAAAGATATGTCAAGGAACACACACTTCACATGATCGTCACTTAAACCATCATAGCTTATTTTAAGCGTTTCATGAATAATGCCATATGGAATGTTTCTCAACTTATCCAATGTACTTTCCCATATGCTTTTACTCTTTTTCGTAGCCAAGAAACGACCTACAACTTTAAGAGCCAGTGGCAACCCTCCACAATAATCAACAACATCTCTTGTGAGTTCAATATATTCTTTATCGGGACAATGACTTCCAAAGGCATGCCAACTAAGGAGCTTAAGAGCTTCTTCATCAATCATTTCATGCCTTATATCTTTTGTCCACCTTATGTATATTTAACACTTGTTCATCTCTTGTTGTTATAATAATTTTACTCCCTGGACCAAATGATTCATGTTTTATAGCCAATTCATCTAACTGGTCTGCATCATCTATGTCATCAACCACAACAAGCACCTTCATGCTTCCAAGTCTTTTCTCTATCTCTTTGGTTCCTTCAACAACATTGCTTACATTAATGTCAAACCGTTTTAAAATATCTCGAAGAAGTTGTTATTGCAAAACAACCATATTTTTCTTTTTACTCTTCACCTCTTCAAGGTAACATAGACCACTAAAACAAAGATGATATTCGCTACAATTGGCTCTCGCAAGTGTTGTTTTGCCTATACCGCCCATACCCCAAATTCCAAAAATTTGAACATTAAGATAGCCTCCAAAATCTAAGTATTCAGTACTGAAATCTTGCCCACGAAAAGCCATTCCAACTGAGCACTTGGCTTGTTTTAAGTCTGTTGTTTTCAGCAGTTCTCTGATGTCCCCAACAATTTTCTCTATAAACAATCATTCATGCTTGAACGTTGAAATTCAAAACTTCACAAAAATAAGATTCATATGAACTAAATTTCTCATTCATCGTGACCAAATATTTTCTGAGCAAAGAAGATTTGAGTAAATTAGATTGATCCATGTGATTAAGTATGCTAAACTCAACCAAATTTCTAACCTTGAATTATAAGGTGAGTGAATTTGAGCATCAAAATCTCACTAAGGGCTGGTTTGGTATTGTTGTGCTTTGAAAAAAAGTTGCTTCTGCTGTGCTATGAGAATAAGCAGTTGTGAAATAAAGCAGTAGAATGTTTGGTAAACTTTTTTGTAAAAGTGCTTTTGGAAAGAAAAAAAAAACAGTATGATAGTGTTTGGTAAACTTTTATGTAAAACAGTTGTGCTTGTGTGAAATGACCAAAATGGTATAATATTAGATGTGCTATGACAAGCCACGGCGTCGTTCCTTGGCAACCTCTTCCCCTTCGTCTTCCTCTCTCTCCTCATCTTCTCATTTCGCACGGTCGTCGAAAATAGGACCGACCTCCTCACCTTCTTTGTCGACCGCTACCCTTCTTTCAAATCCCTCATTTCCTGCCTCGACCCTGCTGGCGCCGGCAATACCAACCACCACTCTCCCAGATCTCCAGCTGAGTCCCCTTCTTCGATCTCTCTCCGCCGCCGACACCGCCCATTTCTTCACCTCACCCTCGTCGGAACCTTATACGACGATTTCTTCTCCAGTGATGACGACGACGCTTGCTCCCTCTTCGGCCCCAATCGAATCGCCCCAATCCTCATTTTCTCCTCCTCCTCTCACTCCACCTCTAAATTAAGGTTTAATGGAACTTACGGGACTAGGGTTTTTGAAATTGTGCGCTCCAGCCTCATGTTCAAGGTTGAGAAATTCACCATTTATGATGGTAGAGCTAGAGGCAGATATGGTGACGGAGAAAGCAATAAAAGGGAGGAGAAAGGCGGCGATGAAGAAATGGATGATCGGGCCGTCGATTTGTAATTCTTGATCACCGGATTAGAGCTGGGTCACCGAGATGTGGCGACGTTGTTCTTCTTCCTGAGAGTGTGAGGAATCAGGAGAAACTTTGAAAATAAGCCACTTTTTGAAGCTGCTTTTTGTAGCTTCCACTTTTTAGCTTTTTTTTTTTCATCTGAAACTTTGAAAAAAAGCTGGTTTGGGGTGTTTACCAAACACCAAAAACTCTCCCAGCTTTTTTTCATACTAGTTTTTTTTTAAATCACCTCAACCCCAAACCATACCTAAGTTAGGTGCGAAAAAGCAAATGCTTCACATTTTGTCTATTTCATATATACCAATCCTTAGAAAAGACACTAGTGAATCTTGGAAAAACACTTGAAGTACTTCCCAAAAGATGCACATAACTCTTTCAAGAAGCACTTCCTGGAACCCATAAAGATTTTTCCAAAAAAACACTTTTAGACATTTTAAAAGTACTTTCAAACGAACCATAAATCTAATTCATCCACAAAAGCTTAGCAACAATGCTCCACTTTTTTTCTTAATTACGTATAAAATTAAATTCTAAGAGCTAATTCTAATTTCTTACTTTTTGTCATACTTCGAATTAAATTTTGTAAAAGGGAATTAAAGATGCACAGTCAGATGGAAATACAATAATAAAAACAAAATAAAAAGGAGAAATTTTTTAAGGAAGTAACGAAGAAATTATACCCGTCCGCCGATTTTAAGATTCCAGCCACCCAAATTTGCAGAAGCCTTAAGATCATTTCTGCACTGGTTGACCTCATTTGGATTTCCATCCCTTTGATGCTTCCGAAATGCTTCCCCAAAACCACCACTCTGTTTCCTCACTTGAGAAGGGTCGACGTCATAGAAAATTAGAAAAACAATCTTCCCCTCTTGATCTTCTCGACGACTCATGATCTTGGCCAGCTCCCTCAAGCACCATTGGGACTCCGCGTACCTCTTGGAGAAGACGATGACAGCGATCCTTGACCCTTGAATTTGTCGGTCAAGTTCGCTCTATATATTTTCCCCCTTCTGAGCTGGTAGTCTATAAACATGTTGATTCCGGCATTGCATAACGCAATGGAGATGTGGTCTGTGAAGGTAATGCGTGTGTCGTCCCCTTTAAAGCGTACATCCAGCGGTTTGCATGCCAAGAAGAAGATGAAGAGGCGGCAACGACGACGATTCCATGGGCGGAGCTGCTGGTGTCCATCGAAATAATGATTTTCAATCTAATCCATAGAAAGAGATCTTCCTACTCACGTGACACATTGCACAATTTCAGATAAACGTCAACCGAAGAGAAGAGAAAACTCTGGGTAACGCTCGCCAGATTGTCGCCTGAGGATCTCAGTAAGGCGTTGGAGATTGTTGCGCAAAGTAATCCCGGTTTCCAGGCTACTGCTGATAAGGTGGACCTTGACATCGATGCTCAGGTAACCATTTTTGTAATTGATCGTCGTCTAACTTCTCATTTATTTGTATTTCCAAGTTGTTATACTGTATTCTTGCAGACTCAGTCTACCTTATGGAGGTTGAAGGTTTTTGTGAAGGATGCTATACAAGTTCAAGGCAAGAGTCCAGCAAGCATGGTTAGCAACACCAACACCAACAACAACAGCGGCAATAATAAAACTAATCATAACATCAGCAACGCTATTACTAGGCGAAAAAGAGAGATTTCCGACGCTATCGTCAAAACTACCAAGAAAAAGAGCAAAAAACCTTCTCCTTCGTAATGAGCCAACCAGTCGGCCTCAGACTGGACTAAAAATTTTGAATCTCAACGGCTAGCTAACGTCAACTAGTCGTTATTTTTTATTTTTTTGGGCCAAAAATTTAAAAAGAATATTTAATTAAGGCCCTGAAAGGTGATTGGTTCTATGAGGGGATGTTGCTTTTATAAACATGTTTGATTGTTCAAACCTCTCCCACAGTTGATGTGGGACAAATATAATGGGTGCCTCAAATATGAGCTTCCTATTATAGATGATAAATGTGCATTTATACATGTAACTATCTCAAACTAAGTTGTACTAGTAATTGGACACTTAAATTAAAAAAATTAATTTAACATACAACTGTTAACCGCCACAAATAGACATGAAAGCGGTGCCAATTACTACGACGAAGTAAGTGTTTTCACAATTTATTTTAAATATTTAATTATATTTCATGTAATTTAAGTTGTTGTAGTTTTTGGAGATAGTAAGAAATATGACACTGCACTATTCATTAAAATATTAATTTCTTGGAGGACCAGAGAGCTAAAATGAGTCATCTGGCCAGCCTTCGGTTGGAGATGGCCTTACACATTCTCAAGAGTTTGTTGTTTGTTTAAGCGAGTAAAAGTATTTATCCATACACTTTTTAAGCTTTTGTGTTCAATTTATGTTTCCATAATATTGTTTGGATGAAACCACAAATTCCAACATATTATTTCTATACTAAAACCCAAACTCCCGTTTACTGTTCATGAATAGTGAAGTGGCGAAAATGCCCTCGATTTTGATGCTACTATCCCATTTGGTTTCCTTTTTTGTACAACGTAATTACAGCCATGCCCTTTATTTGGTATTGGTTGTTTAGTTTTTGGCCCTTTTTTGGGCAGCTATTGATTAAATAGTTAGGGCCAGCTATTGATTAAATAGTTAAGTGACCAAATTGGACTTCCTTTCAGATTTTTTCTTGGTTGTATTTGTTTTTGCTACAACGAGAAGACAGTTTTGTCAAGCCCATGTGTTAGTCATGGTGTGCTGCTTTGTTTGGGTTATATTTTCTCCCCTCTCTCATACGAATCTTTGCTTCTCAGTCGCTCTCAGAGCTTACATCCTTTTCGTCTAAAAAATCTGTACTTCGGGTTGTCGCAACTTTTACTCCAGTTGGTTTCTGTGGTCCTTCGGTTTTAACTTGCTCGGAAAATACTAAATCACTAAGGCCCTGTTTAGTACTCTAATTGAATCTAACTTTTTAAACTCAAAAATAATTTTCAAGTTTTAGGCATTGAAAACTTGTTTTGTTCTATAATTAGGAAAAAGTTGAGAATTTTTCTTTTTTTGCTAATTAGGGAAAAGTTGAGAATTCCTAGTGTAATATACGTGAATTAGTTTTGTTGACCACAATACTATGTGCGTACTATTCAAAACTTTTGAGATTTGTTACTATTTGTGCAAAATTTATTAAAGATTCAGACCAATCAACGAGTACTTGTAGTATAAAATACCTTTATGTTATTATTATTTGAACATTTTGAGATTTATTACCATTTCTGTTATTAAAGATTCATACCATTTAACGACTATGAACACATGATAGTGTATACGCTTTTTTGTAAATATTTTGAGATTTGTTACCTTTCATGCCAAATTTTATTAAAATTGCGTACCAACCAACAACTATGAGTCTAGAGCAGTATGTTTGCCTCTTTGTATCGACTATTTATAAATTCATTAAACATTTGTACCAATCAACAGTCATAAGCCAATAAAAGTATGTACGCCTCTTTGCAACGACTTTTTAAATATCAAAAAATTAGTTACAATTCATGCAAAATTCATTTAAATTTCGTATCAACCAACAACTATCAGTCGCCCACTACAGATGTAATCTAATGAAAACCAAAATCTAGTACCAACAATTTCTAATAAGAAAGCAATTTATAACAAAATCTTAGTCCATGGAAAAACGAGGTAACAAAATCTATGATCCACATCAGACTGACCGAGTGAAAGCAGGTCAAAGCGAAGCCGCCAGTCGTACGGCCCAAACTCCATAGCTGCTGAGCGCATGTGAGACAAAGGGAAGAAGAGAGATCGCTGCGTATATAAGCCACTTCCAACAACATCCAAGTGATTGTGTTTCGTCGTTTACCTTCAAGTCCCCACCCGTCCAATCAGAGGGCCTGCGCCGAATCACCCAATCCCAACCCGGATTCGACTCCGAGTCCCAAAACCGATTTCGTAAACCATTCGAATCGGCCGCGTAACGGTCGACCGAGTCTGAGTTGGGCTCGATTTCGGTGGAATTTGCGAATTGGGAGCTGAAATTGTTTCAGTGATTGGTGTTTGGTGGGCAAAGAGAAATGGATGTGGTGGTCGAGTGCAAGGTAAAATGGTTTGATTTATAGTGGTTTAATTCAAATTTTGTGGTTTGTTGATGCAATGTGGCTAATTGCATTCTGAATTGGCATTTGAGAGGGGAGGGAGAGAGGATCAAAGTGTCATGCTTGCTGTTCTGTATAATCGAGAGAGAGAGAGAGAGAGAGAGAGAGAGAGAGAGAGAGAGAGAGAGAGAGAGGGGGTTCAGGGAGGGACGGAGAGCGAGTGAGGAGGGGTGGGGGTGGGGTGTGGGGGGAGAGAGAGAGAGGGGAGGGATCAAAGTCTCATGCTTTCCGTTCTGTGTGGTCAAATTACTTGATTCAGTCATTAGTTTCTTGTATCGATATGTGGTCCATAGTCAAAAGTTCACATGCATTTATGTGCGAGTGTATGTTGTTTTCCCTCCCTCTCTGATGTATGTTTAACCTCCAGAGAAAATTGGCATCCTTTCGAGTCACAGACCTTAAGGATGTTCTGACTCAGCTGGGTAGATCTAAGCAAGGGCGGAAACAGGTATGTTATTCGATATAAGATTGGTCTGCATTTGCCTATAGTTCTTAGATGTTTCTTGTCGCTGAAAATTGGTGGCTCTTAGCTTCTTTCTTCATTATATCCTTATCTGCTCATGAATTTACTCACCTGTGCACTTCGAAAGGAGTTATTGTCTACAAAGGACTTTAATAACTGAGGCTTCGTATGCATTCGGTAGATGCCCATTTATGTTTACTTCTAAGCATGCGATCTTTGTAGTGATCTTTCACTTACAAAATCCAAACGACTGATAATAGTTTCTTTGAGTTCTTTACACGCGTGCTGTCCAATCATTTTGTTTATCTATCATATTTTGCCAGTCTTGCATCGACATACGGTTTTACATTTTCTTAGTTTTCGCTTGTAGCTCCCAATCATACATCTTTGAACCACTTAATTACTCATTGTTATTAGAAGTTTAGGCAGTCTAATTTAATTCTTTATGTTTTCATCCTTGCTTAACAGCATGTTGAGAATCATTGACTCAAAACCTCATGGTTACTTATATCCATTGAGTGACAAAATGCTTTTGTTTTATCTAATTTTGTTACATGAGGTAAACTGTATTTTGTGATTGTCTTTTCTGTGCAGGATCTGATTGATAGAATCCTAGCAGAAGTTTCAGATCAACAAAGTAAGTTCTTCATACAACTTTGTCGTACCTACAATTAGTTTCAGAATCTGTCTAAAAAATGCAATAGTCATTGTCCCTTTTTAAAAAATGCAATAGTCGACTATGACTACAACCCAAGCAGTATTGCATCCTAATGTCACTTATGGCGGGTTTTGGTTAGACGTACATCCAGGGTGTCTAAAAATTTTACTCTGAAATATTTATCCGCTGACCTGGTTCTTGATAATTGATCAAATTAGATTAATCTTCTTTAACAGGGTTCTTACCACCATCCAATGCACTCCATCCATCAAAGAAAAAAATCATTGAGAAGAAAGGAATAGCGGAACTGATTGATAAAGCTTACAGGTGCTACTTTACTTTAGTGTTTTTGTATATGTTTTTTCCTTTTAAGGTTTTACTTTTCCTCTTTTTAAGTTGTGCATTTTTTTGGGCTTATCCTTTATTCTATGAAATGTGTGTTGTGACAACTGATTACAAAAAGAAAATCTGTGATTTGACGCCCCTTCTTTTGTATTTCCTTGTATCATTTTTCTGTGTGTTTGGAAATCTTTATAATCATTCTCCTCTCTATCTAATGGCCTTTTGATTGTTATATTACTTGTCTTGTCCCAGAAAATTGCCGAATGCAGCATCAGCTGATTCTGCTTCAAAGGAACAGAGTGGTTCAGACACCTGCAGTGTAAAACCTAAAAAGGAAGTTAAAACTTTTAATGATCCAGATGTGAAGATTTGCTGCCCCTGTGGAAGTGCATTGCCTACTGGGTCGACGATACAGGTTCGGTAGCATTTGCTTTAGTTCATAACTTCATATAAATCCTTTTTAGTTTATGTGGTATTGGCTGGATATTTCTTCAGGCTTGCATGAATGTCAGGAGCATTCCAGCATCCATTTCATATTCAATTCATTGGTTTTTAGAACAACCCGGAAGTATTGGACCATACCTAATTCCGGTATATATTATCTGCAGTGTGTGGACCCAAGTTGTCAAGTGCAGCAACATATTGGTTGTGTTATTATCCCAGAGAAAACAGGGGATTGCAATGTACCAGTTCGGCCTCTTTTCTACTGTGAATTGTGTCGTCTCAAACGAGTAGATCCGTAAGTATCATGCATTTTTGTAATTTTAACTTAATTGAGTCTTCAATCTGAAATGAACCATAGTTACAATTGGCAAAATGATATTTGGTTTGGCCACGTGAAAGGTAATCTTTATGATTGGTTTTCAAAGACATGATTGATGGTTGAAACAGGCGTTTACTTGTGTTAAAATGTCTTAAGTTCCTTATTTACTAAGTTAGGAAGGTTATTGAATATGAACTCTACCACTCATTCAATTTTATTGACTTATGCCGGAACTTAGGTTCAATGTGATAAAGGTGTTTTTTATTTATCAATTTTTTTGGGTTAGCTCATCCTATTTTTCTTTAATTTTATTTCCCCTCCAATGAGTCCTTGATATTTTTGCATCTGTTCCAACATGCAGTTTTTGGGTGACTCTGGTAGATCTACTATCTCCGGTGAAACTAGTTACTTCAAATATTCCAATAGATGGGTAAGTCTCTCTCTCTCTCTCTCTCTAGTAATACATTCTGTTGTATTTTGTCGTAACATGCTCATCAATGTTTTCAGTACAAATCCTACTCAGAGAGTAGAGAAGACATTTCCACTTTCTAGAGCCAATAGAGATATACTAAAGGATAATGAGTATGATGTTCAGGTTTGTTTCATTTTGGTTTATGCAATAAGTGATGGTTATATTTATTGACCAGTTGTGGTCATTTATTGAAGATTCACTTTGAGAATTAGTTATTTATAAGTGTTTTTTTTTTATACAGGCATGGTGTATACTTCTTAATGATAGTGTTTCATTTAGAATGCAATGGCCACAGTATGCAGATTTACAGGTCAATGGTATGCAATTTGGTCATCCTTTTCCATTCCTCCAATTGATTATGCTTAAATTTTACCTGGACAGTTCTTTCTATAAAAAATAAAACGAAATGTGACCACACTATCTGCATTTCTCTGTCCTCTCTCGCTCTCTTCCCCTTACCCGTCTTTTCCCCTCTCCCTCTTTCCCTAAGAGATGTGCCTAAGAAACTGTATTATTAGGTATGTCGGCTCGATTGGCCGACTTTTGAGATTGATAAAACGAAATTACCCTTTAAAAATCCACATGAAGCTTGCCTTGCAATGGTTGTGACCTCTATTGTTTGTTATTGATATAACAAATTTGACGTTCTGCATCCACAACATGTCTAAAACTGTATACGTGAAATACATACAAGTAGCTAGGCTAGTTATCAAGAGTAAACTATTGCTTTTACTGAGTTTGTACTGGATGACCCATGAATTAAAGTTTTTGGTACTACAGGCCTACTATTGTTTTTCCAGTTTATTTTTGTGAAGGTAAATGCATCCTGAATTTCAACTTACATTTCAATTTGTTCCCTATTTGCAGGTATGAATGTTAGGACAGTTAATAGACCTGCACATCAATTGATAGGTGCCAATGGTCGTGATGATGGAGCATTAGTGAGTATTTCACTTCTGAGTTTTATATGTTTATAATGATTGTCAATCTCATAATTCAAGGCATTTCACTTGTAATCCTTGCATTGCTCATTCGTGATAGAGATTAAGACTCATTCGTCATTCCATTAAGTATACATGTATTTTTGGAGCACCATGCATTGCATTTTCCATTTTGCTGCAAAGTACTAGAATTATAGGGTTTAGGCATCTTGAATTGTTGTGCACTTCATTTGTGGCCATTTCTGGTGGTTGTTTTATAGTTTTCATATTATAAACATTTTAGTATTAAACTTTTCTTTTATATAATTAGATCCATGCACTTTAAGAAAATGTGCTTCAGTTTAATTTGATTTACTTTTTACTTTCATGTCAGATCAAATTATGCATTTGGGAGGGAATCAATAAGATTTCACTATCAGCATGTGATAATCGTGCTTTCTGTTTCGGTGTCAGACTTGTACAGCGACGAACAGTTCAGCAGGTACATCCAGATTCTTTATTTAAAGTGTTTTTGAAAGAGAAGAACTAAGTTATGGAATATACGCTGGTGAGTAAAGCCGGTTAGCTCACTCAATAAGTTATGTGGATGGTACTTGTGGATGGATGCAATTATATATCTGTAATCTGCTGTCCTTGGCACTAGATTCTAAGGACACCGAACAAAAAATTCAGTATGTACATGAGAAATTCCCATAAGCATGAATACGCAGATATCTTTTATTGGACCATCGTAGAATCAAGGAAACATTATTGCCAACAAATAAATCTGAAAATTTTGAGAATATCATTTTAGTTCACAGTATTAAATTCTGAGAAATACCTCAAGATGTTGAAAGGAAGCTAAACAAATCTGGATAGCATGTAATCTCACCAGCTTCGTTTCTCCTTTGTTCAACTTTTTATCAAGGTTCGCAACTTGATTCCTAAAGAAGAAGATGGTGAGCTTTTTGAAGATGCACTAGCACGAGTTCGTCGTTGCATTGGCGGTGGGCCTGCTGTTGCAGCTGAAGATAGTGATAGTGACCTGGAAGTAATTTCAGACTCAATATCAGTAAATCTCCGCTGTCCTGTAAGTGATGGTCGTTTTCTTTTGATATTTTCAGACCCTTTAACTGCATGCCCATGTTAATGTTATTTTACTTGTTTCTAGTCATACTTGAGTGGTAGTTTTCGATCAAGTTTTATAATGTTTAGATTATTAGAATGGTAGGATGAAGCTTTGCATCTTGAGGCTGCCCATAAATATTGAGCTTTTTGGTATTTTTATTTTTATTTTTTATAATATACACCTTGGAGGTAAACTAAGGCTTATATCTTTATTTAAAACTTCAGAAATGTTAGGGGTAGTCTGTATCAGAGGCATTAGGTCGGGTTTCCTTGTGCCTATCTTAGGAGTGCGGTCCACTGAAACCGTTAAGTCCTAGGGATGTCCTGGTGGTCATTCCTTTATCACGCCCATAGACCCATTGTTTCTCAGCATAGATCGGACCACCCTTTCTTCAAACTGGTTTTCTAAGACTATCTGTCGTTAGATCCATACTGACTATGCTTGCCTTCCTGCTGGCCAATTATAAGACCACAAAACTGGCCTTGGCCGATCGAGCAGTCAACAGGCTGGTCGATCCCAAAGAAAAATGTACAGCTCACAGTCCTTAGCCACGAGCAGCGGATCACAGACAATGAGCTGCAATTTGCAGTCTGATATTTCATCTTTGGTCATTTTGTTATGGCTTATTTATAGCAATTAAGTTGATTTTTGAAAATATCAGCAAGGTCGGTGTATATAAGCCTTGTTTGTAGTGTAGAGCTCATAATTAATGCTGTCTATGACATAATGTTTACATGTAACCGTCAGATGAGTGGTAGTCGAATGAAGGTAGCTGGCAGATTCAAACCTTGTGCCCACATGGGTTGCTTTGATCTTGAAACTTTTGTGGAGCTAAACCAACGCTCTAGGAAGGCAAGTGATACAAGAAATTTATAAATTTTTATTTTTATTTTTTACAAAATCTACAAATATGTAAATGATGTGTTATGGTTGCAGTGGCAATGTCCTGTATGCCTGAAGAACTACTCTGTAGAGGATGTCATCATTGACCGTTATTTCAATCGCATTACAGCTATGGTAATTTCTGTAAGGATTAATCTTATTTTATGTAGTGTCTCCGAATCTTGTGGAATCAAAGACATTTTTCATTGTTTATCTGGTGGACAGATGCGAAATTGTGGAGAAGACATAACAGAGATCAACGTAAAGCCAGATGGTTCTTGGAGTGCAAAGACCAAAGGCGAGATTGGTGATCTTGCGCAGTGGCATTTGCCTGATGGATCTCCATGCGGTGATAGTCATTTAGAACCCTCGAGGAAGTTGAAGCTGGAATCTGGTTTAAACGAAGATCATAGAGTTATGTATAATGGGGTTACTGAAGTTCGTGGGCATCAGCATGGTCCATTAGAGAAAGTATATGAAGGCTGCAGTCACAATGTAATAACAATGAGCAGCAGTGACTGCAGCGGGCACATGGATTTCTCTGTAAATGAGGACAATGAAATCAATTCTGTACCATATAATTCTGATCCAACGTTTTCAAATATGAATGGTGATTCTGCTGAAGCTAGGAATACTGACATCATCATTCTTAGTGACTCCGAAGAAGAAGATGCCAACTTTGTTTCTTCTGGAACCCCGTACAATCCATTGCGAGTAAGTGGAACAGATTCTGTGTTCCAATTCTTTGGTAATGTCTCTGGTTCTTTCATTGATGACACATTGGTTCCAGAGGATCTAAATTCGAGCACCCAAGTTATGAACTCTTCTATGTTCCATGCCGATGCTGGATTGGACTTGATTGAAAACACCTTGCCCTTTGCTAGTGAGGACCCCTCACTGCAAAATTTTCTTCCAACTCAGCCCTCGGCTTTGTTGGAACAGTCTGATTCTGGACATCCTCCTCCAGAATCGAATGGCATTAGTGGGGACGACTGGATCTCTCTTCGACTTGGCAGGGTCGATGAAAGTGTTCCCAATTCCTGCCCTGGACCTGCATCCACAAATGAAGTACAACTGAGTAATGAATGTGAATCAGATGAAGGTAAAATTTTTGTCTATCTTTGTAATTGTTTGAACAAGATTTTACTTAATAATGAAATGCGGGAAATATAATATTGAAATGCGGGAAATATTTATATTATGTGTGATTGTAATAATGCTTCAAATAAACATTGCCCTTTTTGATGCTTTTTGAGGCTGATGTTTCGTATATGAATCCTTTGCAGCTACTCCTTTAATTAAGGATAGAACTGATGAGGTTAGGTCTAACAAAGTAAAGTCGCGGAGATTTTCAGACGGACCTTTCTCCTTTCCTCGTCAGCCAAGGACTTTGAGACAACGAGTTTATCTACCAGTAGAATCCAACTCTGAATAGAAAAAGTTGTTGCTTACAGAGGTACACAATTTAGTTTTCATAGTCTGCTTAGATTGTTGATTCTGAATGTTCTCGTATTTGTTTTTCATTTATTTATATAGGATAAGCAAACCCCTTCATGTTTTGTAAATTCAAGGTTTCAGCCATGCCTTACACTGCAAAGTTGTTTTTAAACCACCTTGTTTTGTGCTGAGCCGTAAATATATAACCCCGCTGTTGATGTGATGGACCCAAGTATCAATAATGTTGGTTTTGGCAGGTCGAAGTCTTAATTACCTAGAGATGCATCACAAAGTAGACGTCAGCTGAATTGTATGTGCGTGCGTGCGTGTGAGCATGCTTGCCTCAGCAACCCTAGAGCTAGTTGCATTCTCTGACAGTTTTAATTTGTCTTTTCAGGTAACTTATATACTTTCGACTTGGCAATTTTGTTGAAGTTGCAAAAGAATCAATCTCTATGCATATTTTTGACAATTCTGACATAGCGGAAGTTTCACCGTTGTAACATATGCAACGGTGCTCTTTTTGTGTCCGCGGGCTAGACCAACAAGGATTAAAACCTTTAGTTGTTTTACCATGCTGAGATGCCTCTGTAAATAGAAATGGTTCTATCTGTTAGGTTTTTAGCTGTGATGTAAGCAATGCTTGTTCCTCCTGAGAGTAGCAGTGAGGAACCGTTGCATTAGCGACGATGGTAGTTGGACTTACAGTAAAATTGCGAAATTTCGGTTTAAATGTTTGCCCAACCGTTTCCCTCTGCAAGCGGAGAGACGGGAAGAAGTGGTTGCCAAGAGTGAAGTATGCTAGAACGTCCATGGATTAGTGCAAGTGTTTGAAAGATATGGGATTCTGCAGCCTCCAGAATGTGATGTTTCTGCAATCTGGTTCGAACTTTATTCGGTAACGATTTGTGAGTTAGAATTTTGTATTAGGATTATGAGTAAATCAAAGTTTGTATACTAGGTGATTATCAATATTTGGAAAACAAAACAGCAGGGATTTGGGAACTGTTGATGCACAAAGTACGTCATCCCACCGCCAATTAACACCCGTCGCAGATGGAGTTCACCGTCCATCGTCGATGACACATGAAATGGGTGCAAGTCCGGTCACCTTAGCAATGATGATCGACTTTTGAATACATCTTCGGGTTTATATTCTCGATCTCTTGGTCTACTGGTAAACCAGATCGAAACACTTAAAACACTTCACTCCCTCGGTCTGAAATCTCATCTCTAAGAATTATGAATGTAGATGCTTGTGTGTTTATGTACAATTCTGAGAAGCAAAAAACATCATTAACTAATATTAGGTTTTCTTGGCTTGGGGAATTGCTTATTGTGTTTATTCATAGGTTTTCTTGGAGGAGGCAGATTGTCTGCCCTCCTGTTTGGGTGTCATTCCCATCTCCTATTTGTAAGCTCACGGTTAAGCCACGTCAACATTTTATATTCTTATTGTTTTTTGTCTTATTATCTTTATAAAAAAAAAAATATAGAATGTTAACGTGATCTAACCGTAACCGCACAAAATAGGAGGGAATGGAAAGGGCACCCAAACAGGAGGGTAGACAATCTGCCTCCTTTCTTGGCTCATAAGTAATACAATGCGTTTGAGGATGTGATTTACAAACCTATAAGGATTACTGCTCTATGTTTATGCAAGCACACTAGTTATAATATCCTATTTACAATATAAATTACTTTCAGAATAAAAACCCAAGAAGAGAGAGATAAATAAATTGAATTTTTTATTGAATAAAAGAATTAAAAAAGAACAGAGAAAACCCTAAGAACCTAAAGTTAGGTTTGTTGTCTCTCGTCCTTCCTTCCCCTCCTTCCTATACTCTTTCAGAGTCACTGTGTTCCCACGAACCTCTTAATCAACGCTTGTAACGACACCTAAATTGCATAGGAGCTTTGTCACTTCAATACGGTTAATTGCAGAAAAATTTTGGATAAAACAAGCAAAAAAACTAGTCTGCAACAATGGAGAACAAGACAGGGAGATCCGTGGAGCGTTGATGAATTCTTCATGGGGAAGACGGTGACTATGAAGGGGTGGGGAAAGGAAGGAGGAGGAGACGACGACAGAAGTAAACGTGAAACTGGGTTTCATGTGACTAGCTGGATTTTAGGGTTTGTTCTCTTCTTTTTTCTTTTTGATCTTTTTAATTCTTTTCAATTAAACAAAAATTTAGATTATTTTAAATAATGTCACCATTCACTTTAGATGCCATCTATAAAGACTACATTAATATAGAATTATGATACAAACAGATGATAAATGTAGTATTACGCATAAAATTATGATTAACAAAACATTATTAGAACAAGGCTGCTGCTAGATTATTGCACGGGTCGACTTTATTTAAGGTTGCTGTATATGAGACTACGATCCATATGCAATAATCGAACTAATAACTACTTAATCTTGGGAGCAGCCGCCATAGCAGACGCCGACGACAATACCAACGGGAAGGCAATGGCAGCCAGAGCAGCAAGGGTTGCTGGTATAAGTGCATGCAGAGCCCTGGCAGCCATTGTTCTTGTTCACCACTCCACTTTCCTGTAGCATCTTCAATTCTGCGGTGGCGGCCGGATCTGTTGCTACGGCTGTTTCGAGTGTTTTCTCATCGTGATAACAGATAGCAAGGCTCCCCATTGGAGCCAACAAAGTCATCACAATTAGCACCTCCCACATGAACTTATATTGAAACTCATTGTGCTATGCTCCATGATATAAAGAATATAAGTTTTATTACTATTCTATAAAATCATGATCGACCTTAATTTATAGCTGCGAATTTGGGAGAACGTGATGGTTACACTTAAAAACTTCTCCATTAGTGTCTTACATGTTACGTGTGAACTAAATTTGTTTGAGTGTTTTTGTATATGTAGCTAGCTACAAGGCTAAATTTAGCTAGGGTTTATATATTGCATTAGTATATAGTTCCAACGCGAATATCACCTAAAATCCAAGAGAAATTTATTGTGACTATAAAGTCTTCCTAGCATTACTTAATATGCATGCACATCCTGCAAGCAAAACAGTGCCCCACTATCCCACCCAACAAATTTCCTCCCTTTCACCGGTTGTCGAGACCAAAAGTTCAAAACCCTAATTTACTACCAATTATTTTTCCTTTCTTTATAGATGGGAAGGGTTTAGGGCATTCATACTTGTAAACTCTTTCGATGTTTAAAAAATAAAAATAAAAAGCTACTAGATTAATCACTAGCTAGTTTTTGTAAGAGGAAATTAAATTAAAGAGAAAGAATCCTAAGAGAGTCAAGTTAAAACGCTTGTCTAGTACAAAAAAGAGACGAATCTAACCAAATACAGTCAGTGACATGCTAATGCTTGGGCGCTAGCTAATTGGTAATTACTATCAGCATGTTGATGCACAAGAATTGGAGATATAGAAATAGGGCAACATGGGTTGTATCTTTTAGGTCTATTTGTCCCACAAGTAGTTCTTATGGAGTATTTCAATGGACACCCAAAGTTCACCTTTGGACACCTTAATTAGTAAATGGTTTTTGGTATACTTTGATCCTAAGTAGCACAACATTTTCAGCTTTGGCCTAATCTCCCAGCAAGCAAAACGCCACAAGAAAACCAAACTGATAGCTCCGAATAGAATATGTATACTAGACAGCAACAGAACATAATACAGCCAACAGGAACGTATACATGTATGTATATATTCACGATTAACATTAACCATCCATCGGACCGGTACCTATAGATTAATTATGATTGGTGGCAATGCATGCATGCATGCAGATTAATACATGGATTTTTGCACGAAGTAATATAGTGAATGATACAGAGATAGAGCTTAGCAACATCACTGCAGATGCCAAAGGGCAAAAGGTTAATGGGTACGTAAACACAGCCGAGCTGACAAGGGGCCACAAAAAAATGCATAGGGAGCCCCTACACCCATTGATCGTCGACTCTCCTCCTTCTCCTTTTGATTTTCTTTTTGAGTTTAGCTTGTTCATCGTCCTTGACATGATCAATTCCTCACTATTTCTGCCCTTCTCATTGTTACAAGTACTTGTTATAACCACCCCACCACTGCCATCGTTGGCATCTGTCGTGGCATCACATTTGTCGTAGACGTTGGCGTCACATTAATTTGGCGCTGATCTGTTGTTGTCGACACTGGCATCACATTTGGCATCAGTAGTGTTTTACATTAGGCATCAATATTGGGATGAGTAGAATTGGATTTGGGCATTTCAATTTTCTTTTGGTCGCCAAAGGCAGTTGGAGGATAGCCTGGAAAGGTCACGACAAGAACCACCATGGCCACTATCAGAAAACATGCCTTCTTACTCATCGCCATAGCCATTTGTGTGTTTGTTTTGTAAGTAGTTCTTGTATGCATGCACGCCTCTCCTTCGAAAGCGCTTATTTATGGCCATGAATTATGAAGATAATAACCAATTATAAGTGCATTATTCGTGAGGGAAGTAAGATTATACCATACGGCAGCCTAACATAGATACCATGTCGACAAAAACAAGTAAAAGAATAATATCCATGCAATCTTCGTGCATGCATTCTTTTGTTGTTGTGGAAACCAACTACGCCATGCATCTTCCATTAAAGATGTTATTAGAGGACTAATTGCATGAACAACCTCAAAGACTTTGAGCTAATTATTCCAAGTGTACTTTATATTACTCTACAAACATTGTGTTTCGTTGGATTATTGTAGTAAAATAATTTTCGCACACTCATTCATAGATATTACTCTACAAACATAGTGTTTCGTTGGATTATTGTAGTAAAATGATTTTCAGGCAGTTAAGGCTCACCGTGGGCATTTGTCATGCCCCTCTAAAGTTTTGTGGGGGAAATAAATTCGGATGCATATAGAAGGTGTAGAGAACATATTGACCATATATTATTCCTACTCTTCTAAATGATACATACATATAATAATTAAAAGGTATGTAAGTTGAATTTACCATAATTTTAATTAGCACTTTCATTGACTTTTAGTTGATATTTTATTATGTAAAAAAAAAAACCAATCAATGTAAAACAAAGTGGTGGCTTAGTGAAGTTTGAGTGGAAAAAACGAAGAAGTTATAAGAGATATTTTATATTATGATGAACTTTTTTTCTCATTCATAGATTCATAACTAGAGGATAAGGTAACTCTTACTAAAGAATGTTGATAATGAATCTCACATTAATGAGAGGACATATTTTATATGGGTTTATAAGAGTTGGGCTACTCCACATATAGTCAATTGGTTTTATGGTGAAATCTCAACTTTCTTCATGGTATCAGAGTAGATTGTCTCATGTGTGAAGTCCAACAGTCACACGCGCTCCATGTCACCCTATTTGTGTTGTCCATGTATTCGGTTTGAAAATTCGCCACATGTGAAGGGTCGTGTTGAGAATGAATCTCACATTGATGAGAGGAGGGACTTTGCATGGGTTTATAAGATGTTGAGCTACTCCCCATATAGCCAATTAGTTTTATGGTGGAACCACAATTTTCTTCAAAGAAAGTTTCCAGCTAACTCCATCCATGCACCCATTAGCCAATTAGTTTTATGGTGGAACCATAATTTTCTTCATAAAAAGTTTCTAGCTAACTCCATCCATGCACCCATATTTTTCATCTGCATGTCTTTATTTATTTTTGAACTTTGAATTGAATAAATCAAAATATATTCAAAAGAAAAAATAAACTGTGAAGAAGGAGAAAATAATGTTCGAATCCTTGGGAGGGTCTGAAGGCACAATTTGCCTGTCTCATAGTTCACCGTAAACTCCGGACTTGGGATTCTACATTAGACCTTGAACCCTCACCTCGAACCCGAACCTACTGGGACTCAATACATACCTTGTTCTTGAATTCCAAACTCAACTCTCAAACTAGTCCAAGATTCGAGCTTGTGCCTCCAGCCCCAAGTTCAGGTCGTCCTAAGTTGATCACTACTAAGTTGCATTCATTGTTTGGAAGAACTACTCATTTTCTTTCAATCTTTTTACAATATATAAAGGCTACAAGGATCATATGGAACTCTGGCATTCCGTTAAATCATTGGAGCTAGAAGAACCCACAAAGAATAATACATGCATATACTGCTAGGTGTAATTAGTGTACTCACCAAATTTATTTACTAAATTTTCTTCTCCAATATGTTTCCTTTCATGCACTTTTATCCATTTAATTATATATTAATTTGATTTAATTAGTTGCTACAACAAATTCCTGCGCACAGCCCAATAGGCAAAATTCCGATGGGAATGCAATAACACCCACTCTTGCAAGGGAGCAGCCACGCATTGCATATAGAACCTTTACATCCATTGCTCTTTCCAACTCCACCACCTTCAGCTGCCATATTAATCCTCTTGAGACCGGAAAATCGAGTCACGCTATGATTGGGACTCTCGTTGTTACTGTTACTTCTAGTAACACCATCGCCGCTGTTGGCATGATCACTGGCAGATTCAGAAGCAGCAGAAGTGCTGGCAAAGGCAGTTTTTGTGGCAAAGGTGGACACAATTAGCACCACAGCCATCCCTACCATGACAAGCTTCTTAATATCCTCCATATATATATGTATGTATTTATGCATGTATGCCCTCCCCTTTCAAAACCCTTATTTATAGCCAACATGAACGATGAATCCATGGTGCAGTTTTCGTGAGGGTAATTATCTTTCTTTTATTTAGTTATCTATGTGGCATCATGGGGGAAGGTGCTTGTTCATATATACCACGTTACAAAACGAGTCTCTACTCTGTATTAGGTGATGTGAGAGTACGTGTGGCCCTCGAGTCTGAGACGTAGATAAATTGACTGTGTGATACAAGGTCAAAATGTGAACTGTTAACCGAAAACGAATTGACAATGAATGGGAGGCCAAATATCATCTTTATGCTTTCCAAATCTTCCTCTAATTACATGCATGCAGGTCATCTATATCACATCCTAATTGTTCAATTTTGAGACATAATTAAGGTCATCTCAAGTGGCAGATCGAGTACACAAACCTAAACGAACTGCTGCAAATCTATTTTTTCTTGAACTTCCATCTTCCTTCCTCCAACAAAAACTTGCATTCTTCATCACAACCTTCCCTGTTTTTTCAAGGTTTAAGGGTGTTGAGTTTCATTTTTTTTTTTTAACAAATGATATTATCTACACTAAGGAGGTGGAGAATGGGTTAAGCCTCAAAATGGATTAGGAATAATGTGGCTCAAATTCACCTTTGGTGAGAATGAACCAAAGACCACTCACTTATAAGTAAAGAGAAATACCGCTAGACCGTAATGCTAGGTGGCGAGTTTTAGTTAGTTTCAAGTAATTATCCTCCCACATATTGGCTCACAACGAAATCATTTGGGCGGCTCATAATTTTGGGCTTAACACATGCTTCGTTCTGGTGAGATTATCATTAGGTCGAGCCGAGTCGGGCCAAGTTGACCCTAAATTATGGGCCCTAGCTGGGCGTTGGACTAGGTTAGAGCTTTTTTTTTTTTTGTCCAGAATAAAACTTCATTAATGAAAGTGGAATACAATTTGTGTTAGAAAGGCCTAAACCTAAATAGAACACAAAGCCTTACACAACAAAGCAAACCATAAACTAGAAGACAAGCCCAAGAAGGAGAGTTACAACCCCAACCACAAAGGGAGGCTCACACAGATTTAGGCTCATAGGCAACAAAAGAAAAGACCCTAATCTTCAACAGCTAACAATCAATTACCATCGCCACTGCCACCGCTACCTTCGCGAAGGAAGACATCGCACAAAACTGAAAAATGCACCCAAACCAAAAAATAGATCTTAGAGTATTGTGTAGAATCAATCCACCAAGAACCATAGCCCTCACAACCACACTTGCAAGAAAAGTCACAAAACATAACAAGAGGAAGGGGAGGGCGAATGAGGTGTGTAAAACACCCTTATTTCGACATGAATCGTTCAACACTTCGCCCAATTTTTTTGGCAAACCGGATCAAAAGTGGGTCGTATGGATGGGTTTTGTGTCAAGATAGAGCCCAACACTACAAGATCTAAATCATGGTTAAAGATCAAAAAAAGATGAAGGGCAGCAAGAGGGGGTAGAAGAGAAGGGTGCAATGGGGGAGGGAGGAGAGGGTTGGTGGTGAGCGGTTGTTGGGTGAAGAGAGGGTACAAAACATGTATGACATCCCATACACGTAAGTCGATGTATATACTATTTGGGATAACTCACTAACCAATATGCCCTCTAAGCCCTACATAGTCTCTAGTAATACTAATTTTAATACTTAAGATCAATTCGTAGCATATTGACCAAAAGTCGAGTCTGTATCAACGATGAGGTCCACAACCCTATACAAGTCAATCTGGAACATCCTCCATGGATTTCCGATCCATAATTTCCCAAGGGTTTCATTTATCTTCTGGAACAATGTTCTAAAATTTTAGAACAATCCAACGGTCAAATCTCCACCAATTGCTAGAAGTAGATTGTTATCAACATTTGGTTTTACAAACTTAGAAATTCAATTTGAGAAGATCCGTACGTCGGATTCCCAATCCGTAAATTCCTAAGGTTCTCGAATATTATGTACTATAACGCATTAAAGTTTGGTAATGATACAACGGTCGAATCGTCGTTTGCTACATTATTCAAGTGGCGGACCTTAATGGAACTAGGTTCAAACGACAAAATTCCATCAATCGGATGTCACAAATGGATTCAAGGTATCGAATTTTAGCCTAGAAAGACAGACTTGGCCCACTAGCCACGCATTGCCGCATGCGGCGGTTTCCGGAGTACGGAAACTTAATTTTCCGACGAACTCCAAAAATTACCAAATTTTATAGAAATGTAGAGCAAGTTAAGGGAAATCATTTCATACCTAGGCCGACGTCTAATTCGGCAGGGAAGTGGTGTGACAAACCGTCCCTAATTTTAAGTTTTATAAATTTTTAAAATAGTGATTTTACAAAAAGGCCTTTATAGGCGAGGATGTTTTACTTCCGTTGACCGTTCGAAGTCACAATTAATGTTTCCAAATAGATTTTGAAGCTACGAACGCATAGGCAAAAGCCGTTTGTGAATCCGGATTATAACGGTATAGTTACTAACTTTTGAAGTTGTTTCACTAAACTATAGATTTAAAGGAAAATAAACTCCCACCTGTGGGAATTGTAACCAATTAGAAATTAGGGAGGGAGTGGACCAATCAGAGAAAGGGCAAGGGACCAATTAGAAGAATAGGAGGGCAGCCAATCAGGAGGGAGGATCTCCCTCTTCCTATCAACCACACCCACGACAAAACCGGTTTTGACCCGGTTCTAATTCCAGCCAATTTCCACCAATTAATCCGACGAAATTCACCCATTCTTCACTTGGAAATCATCCATTGACCCCCCCTTCTTCCATTTTCATCCATTAATTGGTGGATTTTAGGCCTAGATTTCGTGAGCTGCACCAACGACTTCGAGGACACACACGGCGGCAATCCACCATTTCTGAAGTCACCACCATTGATCACCACCACCAAAACACTTTCCTTAAGCTCAGGAACAATGCCCAATCATTGGTTGAAGCGTCGGAGTTGATTTGAGGACGAATCAAGAAACAACCAAATTCTAGGGTTCCGGCAAGTTCATGGCGATTTGAGGCTTTTCCCAGCCAAATTGGACTTAGTCATAGGTATAAAACTTGATCTATTCACTGAGATCTTCATTTCTGTGAAGTTTGAGAATTTTTAGAATTAGTTGAATTTTCCGGCAAGTCGGGGCGGCGCGTGGGCCGAGACCCCACCTGACCTTTCTAGGCTAAATTTGGTACCCTAATTCCAAATGTGAAGTCTGATTGATGAAATTTCATCGTTTGAACGTAGTTATGATAGAGACCGTCACTTGATCCTTATATGAATTGACGATCCAACTGTTAGATCATCGCCAAACTTTAATACGTAATATTTTAGGACAATAGGAACTGACGTATTGGGAATCCGACATACGGATCTTCTCGAATTGGATTTGTAAGCTTATAAAATAAAACGTCGGCCGCCACTTAATTCTAGCAATTGGCGGAGATCCGACCGTTGGATCATAATGAAATCTTAGTATGATGTTCTAGGAGTATAATGTGGATCACTGGAAATTACTAATTGAAAATCCGAAGAGCGGATCTTCTGGATTGAGTTACGTAGGATTATGGACCCTACCGTCGACCTTTGACCGACGGTTGGCTTTTGGTGAATAGGTTTCAAATCATTCTAGAACGTCCTTGGGGGTATATTTTATGTAAGTTACATGTTCTATCGATAAGAATTCTGAGACGTTATTTGATAATGGTTCTAGGCGACGATGGTTCATGATGCCTCAATATTCGTGCTAGGGAATTGTAGAGTGGACTTCAGGTGAGTGGGTCTTTTCCTTTTTATAGTATATATACGATTGATAGTTCCACAAATGCTTTTAACTTGATTTATGCATTTTATGCCATGTCATATATATAGATATATATTTTAAAATACTATGATATGGTTGAGTTTTAGATTGCATCATGGCATATCCATATGCATACTACTTGCATATAATTGTTGTGAATGCTTTGAAGTAGGGGTGGGCGCGGTTTGGTTTGGTGCAGTTTTGAGTGAAACCAAAACCAAAACCGTAAGTTTTTGCGGTTTTGAGGCTAAAACCAAAATGAAACCAAACCATTTGGTTCGATTCAATTTGGTTTTAAACGGTTTTGGTACAGTTTCATTGTTGGAAAGAGCTATTATGGTTACACAGAAAGTTTGAGGTCGTACGTTTAGCAATTGACATCTATACACTCACAACAAATCCACCAGAGCACCGGGTGTCTCTATACAAAATATAGGACAAATAAAAACAAGGTAAACATCTAATGACTAAGTGACATTCAATTGAACTGGATTGAGGCATGAATATGGTTGAGTCCATACTAAATATATGGACTCAATGAAATGACCAATTAGAATTTAATATTTAATAAATTTATGCGGTTTTGGTTTCGGTTCGGTTTCAAATGGCCGAAATCGAAACCAAACCATTTTTCCTTCAGTCGGTTCGATTTCAAACCGAAACTGTTTTGAAACCACAAAACCAAACCATTCGGTGTGGTTTGATTTGGTTTGTGTTTCGGTTTCAGTTTTCGAGTTTAAGTGCCCGCCCTTACTTTGAAGTGCTAAGGTGAACGCGGGACGCGCAGGTAAGTTCAGGTGAGTTTATGGTGTTATTTGAAATGATTGAGTTATAGCATGACTATATTTATGTTTTATGCAACTCCGACACTGTTGTACATGTTGCAATAATAGGCAACTCCGACATTGTCATACAGGTTGCGATAGGCAACTCCGACACTGTCGTACAAGTTGCAATAATAGGTAACTCCGACACTGTCGTACAGGTTGCCTATGAGTCGTACATGTTGTATTAGGCAACTCCGACTCATGTGTTATCATAGATTGATCTATGAGTCATACATGTTGCATTAGGCAACTCCGACTTGTGTTATCATAGATTGATTTATAAGTCGTACAGGTGGTAACTCCGACTCGTGTGTCAGCATAGATTGATGAGCACCTGATTTTATTATGTTGCTGCTGATATGTAGTGATTTAGAATATTTTGGGATTTACTATTGATTTGCAATTGATTTCATACTTATACGTAGTACGATTTTCTAGAAACTATATAGGTTTTACATCGAGGGGTTTTAACGTTTTCAAAAGGTTTTTGTTAAAATTTTGATTTTTGGCCCCTCACCTTTATTTTTCGCCCCTCCAGGTTTTGATAGCTGAGTTTTCTTATCGACGAGGATTCGTGGAAAATCTTGGTATTGGAGATTGCCTTCGATGATATGATTCTTAATCCACTCTATTATACTTGACTTATGCTCTAACGTTACGTGTGAAATGGGTTCATTCTTGCTCACAGCGCACTCTTGTATTTAGGCACTTTTAGGTTTAAATTCATTAACATTTTCCACATCACTACACTTTATGGCTTCGTCACCTTCCAGGTGTCAGCCAGCACAACTCGATTCATGGTCCTAGTCATCCGGGTCGGGACGTGTCAAGTGGCCTAAAAACACCTCGATCAGTCGAGTGGCTGGAAATTTTCGAACCTCGTTGCTTCTCCGTCGAAGGTCTGATGACAGTGATTGTTGTCAGGTTTTACTCCTGCAAGGGAGGGCTACCAACCCCAGGTGGTGCGCCACCGTGATAGATGCTGGAAAATGAGCTAATTACTCTAGGGTTTCTAGCGAGCCACACGTTTCTCGTGCTCCGTTAGACAAATATAGTAATCCACAGGTGGAATTGAGGTAAGGGCTCGACTGGGTTCGAAGTGAGGAACATTATAGCACCAGCCCCATCGTCAACGATGGTCAAGTCGAAGAGGGAGTCTGGTTCCCTCATTCTCATCTCCCTCTTTTCCCTCCTTTTTTTTTCTGATTGGTCACCCCCTGTCCCTTCTTCTCTCCCGCATTTTTCCTTTTCCCCCTCTCTCCCTCTACCACCTGGCAGCTTCCAGTCCTTTTTTTTTTTTTTTTTTTTAAAGCCTCTAATTTCTTCGTTTCAACTCCGATTCACAAAAGGTTTTCGCCTACACTTTCATAGGGTCGAGCTCTATCCAACTATATTTAGTGTGACCCCTTAAAGTCCACGAATTTTTTATGGTTACTAACCAAAATTTAAACTTCATAATTAATTTAATTAAAATCTAAATTTGATATAAATTTCCAAAAATAATATAAAATCTCCTTAATACAAATACATAGTTTGCAATAGTGGAATCCAGGAGCGGGATTTCACAAAAAAATAGAAATAGGTGCATCTTTAATTATGTTTGTTGTGTGGGGTTATTGTTTTTTAACATGTATACACAATAAAATTAGAAAACAAAATTCATTATTTAACATTTTAAAAAAAAAATTGGACAGTGACCTTAAAACCAGAAAATTTGGTCGAACAGTCGACGAAAAATTTGATCGTCTACTCACCTAAAAAAGTTGGGTGGTCGAACACGTGTTAAGAATCATTTGATTGTTTTGAATTATAGTAGTATTTACCAAAAAAAATTGATTGACTTTTCTATTAGTACCTAAAGAAAAAATACCATATTTTTTCTTAGACCTGATATTTAAAATACAAGATCCCTATATCTTTCTACATTGAAGTAAAATTTTATGAATTAATTAGAGGTTATCCAATTTTAGTTGGAGGTTAATTGCGGAAATTAAACAAATGAAAAGTGCGGATGGACCCAATAAATAAATATTTATTTATCTTGTTAACCAAATAAAAGTAATTTTAAATGTAGACTTGTAATAAAGGCAATGAACCAAAATAAATATTTTGATAAGTAAATAAGTTTAATCATTTTTAATTTTTTATATAACGATATATTAGTTAGGGGATAAACTATGACCTCTTAATTACAAATGAAGAAAAACACCACTAACCCATAATACTAAGAGGTTATTGGAAAAAAGAAAAAATAATACTAAGACGTTAGTGACACACCCCATCCCGAATGAAGGCATGTTGACCGTCACGTGAGAGTGACGTAACCATTTACACAGTTTGGAAGCTTTAAAGATACAATTACTAAGATGTAACACCCGAGGGTGAGTCCTACTTTTGTGAATTCTATCAGAACACCGTTGGATTCCTCGTGGCCACCAAAGCTTTGCTATCTTGAACCTGGAGGGGCGCAAAACAAAGTTGAGTGGGTCAATAAAACAAAGTTTTTCGAAAACATTTCATTTAAAACATTTCTAACCCCTCGCTGTAAAACCTGTATACTTTCTCAGAAAATAACATAATATGCATATAAACCTTCAAATATCCCAAATCATCAATCTTTATCAGAAACCAGAAAGTATGTCATGCTATAAGCGTCAACAACAGAATAAGGATGCATCAATATAACTGGTGAAATAAGGAATCAACCGGAGACCCTGCAGTTGGTCCTGTACGGTTAATTCTATAGCTCAATATCCAATCCAACCGGAGTCACCAACTGTGACATGTATGGCGCTATTCTGCACATAAGTCGGAACTACCTAAAGTAGTCTGTACGACAAGAATGGTGTAATAATACGCTCTAGTGATTCTCTCATCAACAGCTGTATAATAATCTAAAATCACCTACAGTCGGAACCACCTCTCATGGTCTGTACGACATGTCGGAACCCTCTAATGGTCTGTACGACATACACCTACTTGGATCCAAGGTGAGCGTGTGGTGCAGGGTGAATAATATAAGCACTAACACCATGGGTGCAGGTTATGAGCTCTCAACACAATTCACATCAATAATAAATCACATGCTTAACATAAAACTCACATGATACTCACATGTGCGTCCACATCACCATTTAACATATATGCATCAAATACTAATGCATATAATTCATATATATGTATGCATGGCATTTTGAAACATACTTTCTTTTAAATTCAATTTCTGGGAAAATCAATAGTATATAGGTAAATACAGAACTGCCCACTCACCTGGAGTTTGCCCTACAACTCCCTAGCACAACACATCAAGGCGTCATGACGATCGGCACCTAGAACAATAATCAAATCAAACCTCATAATTCATATCGATAGAATATATAACATATATAAAACACGTCACTATGTAGTTCGATCCGGAAGATCTGTAACTCCAATTTCCAATCCATAACTTCCAGAGGTCCACAATATATCTCTAGAACAACATCCTAAAATTTCCTTACCATCCAACGGTCGAATCTCCGTCAATTGTCAAAACCGAGTGACGGTTAACATTCTATTTTATGAACTTACAACTCTAATTCCGGAAGATCCGTAAATCAAATTCTCAATCCGTAAGTTCCTATAATCCTCAAATATTACATATTACAACGTATCAAAGTTTGGTGACGATCCAACGGTCGGATCGTCAATTCACATCTTCACCTAACCACGAATCGTAACGAACTTAGGTTCAATTACTCAATTTACGTCAATAAATTATCAAAAATGAACCTAGAACATTAAACACATGCTAAGAATGACATTGGCGGGCCACTGGCCACGCGCCACCGCACGGGCCACCCCGGCTCGCCGGAAAATCCAACTATTTCCAAAAATTCTCAAACAAATACAGAATTGAAGATCTCAAAGATTAGAGCAAACTTTATACCTGTGGCCAAGGCCAATTTGTCCTGGAAAGGCTCTAATTTCATCAAAATCTGTCGGAACCCTAGTTTTGAGTGTGATTCGATTCGGCCTTCAAACTTGCTCTAACGCCTCCACCACTGCTTGGGCTTTGATCTTGGGTTCTAAGGGAGTATAATGGTGGTGGTAATTGGAAGGAATCATTTCAAAATTCACCGGAGAAAGGAAAAACCCGCCGGAACCACCGTGGGTGTACTGCTTCAATTCGAATAAATTTGACAAGAAATTTGATAATCTACCACCACAGGGATGTTGGGCTCGTCGAGAACGTTCCATAGACACCGGAATCACCTCCAACGGACCTCGGACAAAGAAGATACAACCAAGTCAAGAACTGGGTCGTAATATGGAACCGGGTCGTAGGTTCGGTTAGCTAGTTCTTCTTCTTCCTCCTTTCCCTCCTGCTCTCTTCTCTGGTTGGCCAGCCCTTCCTCTCTCCTCTCTTAATTCGCCAACTCTCTCTCTCACTCCCAGAGCTCTTCCTCCTCTCTTTCCCGATTGGGCATTTCTGCCCAGTCTCTTTTCTATGTTTCTTCTTTCTTTCCTTGTCCCATTTCTAATTCTAATAACAACTAATAAAATAATAATACTTATAAATATATATATATATATATATATATATATATTAACCAAAGTAAAAGTACTTCTCAGGTTAGAGTTCCGTAAAACTTTAACCATAACTCCAAATCCTCTTCTGCTCGTATTGTCGAGTATTTCAGGAATACGCTGAAATAATTTTGTACTTCTCACTATACGTTGGTCAACGAAATTCAAAAACCCTTCACCTCTAGTGCATTTTCGTAAAATCAGGGACGGGCTGTGACAATCTACCCACCTTATAAAATTTCATCCTCAAAATTCACACAATAACTACAATTCATCAATAACCATAAAATAATCTGGGATAGATCTCTCTGACTTCCAAGTAGCTTCTTCCGCTGAAAGATTCCTCCATAAACTTTCAACAACTCATTGTCTTATTTCTCAGCACATTGTCTTTCCAATACAAGATAGTGATTGGCTCCTCATCATACGTCAAATCTAGGTTGACTTCCAAAGGTTGATGAGGTATCACATGTGAATGATCTGAGATGTAATGTCGAAGTATCGAAACATGAAACACATCGTGCCCTTTCAATAATTCTGGAGGCAACTCAAGCTTGTGAGTAACTTCACCGACTCTTTCGATGATCACATAAGGCCTGATGTATTTAGAACTTACTTGTTTTTCTTTCCAAATTGAATCGTACCTTTCCAAGGTGAAATTTTCAAAAACATCCAATGACCTATATTATACACCCGGTCAGTGACATGTCTGTCTACTAAGCTCTTTTATCGATCCTGGGCCGCTTTCAAGTCAGACTTAATCATTTGAACATTCTGAGTAGTCTCGTCCACAATCTTAGGGCCCACCAAAACTCTTTCGTCAACCTTTGACCAACATAAAGGTGTACTACAAGTTTTCCCATATAATGCCTCAAATGGTATCATACCCATACTCAAATGAAAGCTGCTGTTGTAGGCACATTCCATCGAATCCAACTGCTTATGCCAAGCATCACCAACTGCAATATTGAAGATCTTAGCATATCCTCCAACGTCCGAATCGTCCTCTCAGATTGCTTATCTGTTTAAGGATGATAAACCGTACTATAAAGTAGCCTTGTATCCAAAGCCTCCTGAAACGCCAAACAAAACTTAGAAGTAACCTTGGTTCACGATCCGAAATAATACTCATTGGCACTCTATAGTACTTTACAACCTTCGATATAAACAATTACAGTTAATCAGTTTAAAGAATACTTTTCCCTCACTGGAATAAAGTGAGTTGACTTAGTAAGCCGATCAACTAACACCCAAATGCCATCATAACTATTTCGTATACGGGGAACTTGTACACAAAATCCAAAGCAATATTTTCCCATTTCCACTGTGGAACGGGAAGTGACTGCATCAATCCAAAAGGTTTCTTTCTTTCCACTTTAACTTGCTGACAAATGATCCACCTACTTACATACTCAACAATTTCCTTTTTTCATATCTGGTTAATAATAAAACGGTTGAAGGGTATGATACATCTTAGTACCTCCTGGATGCATCACATGAGCTGAACAGTGTGCATCGTCAAAATTGCTTTCTTTAATTCCACATCATTAGGCACATACATCATGTTCTCTTGCATAAGTATGACATCTGATTCTCTAACTATAAGGTCTTTCTTTTTCCCTTTATTCCTTGCCTCAATTAATTCTTGAATTTCTTCCTTCCTCATTCAACTGGGCATCGAGTATATGATCAACCAAAATAGGCCTAACTTGGAACTAGCAAGTAAGGCTACTTCTCGTTCTTCTATTCTCAATCCATTCAAACTTAACCTCTTTTCTAGTCAATCTCGTCAATGGCAAAGCAACGACTGAAAAATTCTTAACAACCGTCTATAGTAGCCTACTAAGCCAAGAAAGCTCTGTACCTCATTCACGGTTCGCGCTTGTTCCAAATTCTCCACCGCTGCTACCTTTTAAGGATCCACTTGAATACCTTAAACGGATAGAATGTGTCCCAGAAATGTCACTTGATTCGTCCAAAATTGACATTTGTCAAACTTTGCATACTACCAATGTCCCATCAAACATTGCAACACCAACTCAAAATGACTAGCATGTTTTACTTTTGACTTAAGAGTATACCAGACCTTAACTCTTTCCTTGAAAATACATAGGCACCTCTAAGCTGATCAAACAATCATCAATGCGCGGCAATGGATAACAGTTCTTACTCGTTACCCGATTCAATTACCTAATATCCATACATATTCTTAAGGTCTCGTCTTTCTTCCTTATAAACAAAGATGGGGTTTTCCAAGGTAACGTACTAGGTTGACTGAAACCTTTATCAACCAATTCCTGTGACTGAATTTTTAATTCCTTCAACTCTGTAGGAACCAATCTATAACATAAAATCTGTACTTGGAGACAATTCAATAGTGAACACCATATCTCTGTCTGGTGGCAATCCAGGTAAATCATTCTAGAAACACATTAGGAAAATGTCTACCACTCGTACGTCATCCACAATACTAGGAGTACGATCCTGCAACACCACATGAGCTAGGTATTCTTGGCAACCTTTTTGATAACAATCTCTTTGCTCTCACAACAGAAATAACGGCATGCCTCACTCCACTTTGCTCACTCACAAAAGTAACCTCTGATAATCCAAGACAATGGAAAGTAACGGATTTCCTGTAGCAATCCATATTGGCACGATTATAATGCAACCAATCTGGACACCCTGAATAAGATTCGCTAGCATAACTACTTCTTCCACCATCACTGGACACCCTGAATAATCATAACCGACATAGAATGACCTACCTGTTTACTTACTTAACGAATCCAACAAATAAGTTATGGATATTACGGTCTGCAGCCCGTAATAACGATAACTCAATGTTGTCTCGATAAGTAAGCAACAATTCTTAAGGGTGCAATATTATCATCTTGTTCTTCATTAGAAATACATATATACGCCTCGATCGTGCTCCAACATTACTCTCTTTGGCAACATTGTCAATAATAAGAATATATCAGCCGGAGTCAGCTAGTATGACCTGTACAACTGGACTTATAACTCCTCAAATATCCCTGTACTCACAGCCCAACTGACTATAACTACTAGATCCAGAAACTTGCTGGATCGGTACTGGTGGTCAATGAAGATTGCTGGGTATCAACTTATTCTAAGGACAATTCATAACTCTATGTCCCATCTGTCCACATGAACACATTCACTGCTTCCCACACTCTCCAAAGTGTCTATTATTGTACCTACGGCATAAAGGTACATTTCCTCTACCCGAGTCACCTTGTCTCTGAGATCTGGGTTCACCAGTAAATCTATCACTTCGCCTCTGACCAGTGGCACTAAAACCTCAGCTGGAAGAATTAGCTCTAGCTTCACTTCTTTTGAAGTTCTGAGTTTATCGAGGTCCTTGATATGACGGATCTTTAACTTTATCGTCTTTCCTCTGATTCCCATTATTTTCTTATTCTTTTTTACTCTTGCTGATCATGTTCTCAGAGTCCTCAATTATCAACATCTCGTAAACTCCTGGTAAAAAGTACAATGAATAGTGGTCACCGAAGAACGCCACTTCTTCTTATTATCCAGCCTAAAACGACATAACACCTCGACCGGATTAGCAACAACTTCCGAATGGAAACGAGGCAAGTCTGTAGACTTTCTATAATACTCATTCGTCGTCATCTTTCCTTGTCTCAATTTTGTAAACTCTTGCTTCTTACCATCCAGGTATGCCGGAGGAATAAATCTTCTCTTCAACAATTCTTTAAACAATTCTCAAACAGTTATTTCCTCTAATGACATCGAATAAGACTCCTGTCCCCACCAGGATGTATATTCAATTCTCAGAAAACAGGTAGTCATCTCGACCTACAATTCAAAAGAAGGATTCCCTTAACTTGCAGAATCTGAACGCCTTTTCCAAATGATTAAGCCATCGATCTGCTCCCCCCGGTCTTTCATTTCCATAAAGTGATTCAGATTCAACATATCACCATTCTCAAAATGAGTCATTTGGGAAGGACGGATAACAGATTGAATCACATTAGTAGTAGTTTCCCATAACTAAGTTAAATCGGGGAAACTAAGCTCATCTGAACAAAGTGGCTATCTACGAGGCGGTAAAGTTCTGACAGAAGACACTAGGGAATTCTCGAGATGTCCAGGATTGCAACCTAGGCTCTGATACCAACTGACACACCCCGTCCCGAAAGAGGGCATGTTGGCCGTCACGTGAGAGTGACGTAACCATTTACACAGTTCGGAAGCTTTAAAGATACAATTACTAAGATGTAACACCCGAGGGTGAGTCCTACTTTTGTGAATTCTGTCAGAACACCGTTGGATTCCTCGTGGCCACCAAAGCTCTGCTATCTTGAACCTGCAGAGGCGCAAAACAAAGTTGAGTGGGTCAGTAAAACAAAGTTTTTTTAAAACATTTCATTTAAAACATTTATAACCCTCGCTGTAAAACCTGTATACTTTCCCAGAAAATAACATAATATGCATATAAACCTTCAAATATCCCAAATCATCAATCTTTATCAAAAACCAGAAAGTATGTCATGCTATAAGCGTCAACAACAGAATAAGGATACATCAATATAACTGGTGAAATAAGGAATCAACCGGAGACCCTGCAGTTGGTCCTGTACAGTTAATTCTATAGCTCAATATCCAATCCAACCGGAGTCACCAACTGCGACCTGTATGGCGCTACTCTGCACATAAGTCGGAACTACCTAAAGTAGTCTGTACGACAAGAATGGTGTAATAATACGCTCTAGTGCTTCTCTCATCAATAGCTGTATAATAATCTAAAGTCACTTACAGTCGGAACCACTTCTCATGGTCTGTACGACATGTCGGAACCCTCTAATGGTCTATACGACATGCACCTACTGGGATCCAAGGTGAGCGTGTAGTGCGGGGTGAATAATATAAGCACTAACACCATGGGTGCAGGTTATGAGCTCTCAACACAATTCACATCAATAATAAATCACATGCTTAACATAAAACTCACCTGATACTCACATGTGCGTCCACATCACCATTTAACATATATGCATCAAATACTAATTCATATATATGTATGCATGGCATTTTAAAACATACTTTCTTTTAAATTCAATTTCTGGGAAAATCAATAGTATATAGGTAAATACAGAAAATACTGCCCACTCACCTGGAGTTCGCCCTACAACTCCCTAGCACAACACATCAAGGCGTCATGACGATCGGCGCCTAGAACAATAATCAAATCAAACCTCATAATTCATATCGATAGCATATATAACTTATATAAAACACGTCACTATGTAGTTCGATTCGGAAGATCTGTTTCGATCCGGAAGATCTGTAACTCCGATTTCCAATCCATAACTTCCAGAGGTCCACAATATATCTCTAGAACAACATCCTAAAATTTCCTTACCATCCAACGGTCGGATCTCCGTCAATTGTCAAAACCGAGTGACGGTTAACATTCTATTGTATGAACTTACAACTCTAATTCCGGAAGATCCATAAATCGGATTCCTAATCTATAAGTTCCTATAATCCTCAAATATTACGTATTACAACGTATCAAAGTTTGGTGACGATCCAACGGTCGGATCATCAATTCACATTTTCACCTTACCACAAATCGTAACGAACTTAGGTTCAATTACTCAATTTACATCAATCAATTATCAAAAATGAACCTAGAACATTAAACACATGCTAAGAATGACATTGGCGGGCCACTGGCCACGCGCCACCGCACGGGCCGTCGCGAGTGGCGGTCAGCCGCCCCGGCTCGCCGGAAAATCCAACTATTTCCAAAAATTCTCAAAAAAATACAGAATTGAAGATCTCAAAGAGTAGAGCAAACTTTATACCTGTGGCCAAGGCCAATTTGTCTTGGAAAGGCTCCAATTTCATCAAAACCCGTCGAAACCCTAGTTTTTGGTGTGATTCGATTCGGCCTTCAAACTTGCTCCAACGCCTCCACCACTGATTGGGCTTTGATCCTGGGTTCTAAGGGAGTATAATGGTGGTGGTAATTGGAAGGAATCATTTCAAAATTCACCGAAGAAAGGAAAAACCCGCCGGAACCACCGTGGGTGTACTGCTTCAATTCGAATAAATTTGACAAGAAATTTGATAATCTACCACCACAGTGATGTTGGGCTCATCGAGAACGTTCCATAGACACCAGAATCACCTCCAACGGACCTCGGATGAAGGAGATACGACCAGGTCAAGAACCGGGTCGTAATATGGAACCGGGTCGTAGGTTCGATTAGCTAGTTCTTCTTCTTCCTCCTTTCCTCCTGCTTTCTTCCCTGGTTGGCCAGCCCTTCCTCTCTCCTCTCCTAATTCGCCAACTCTCTCTCTCACTCCCGGAGCTCTTCCTACTCTCTTTTCCCGATTGGGCATTTCTGCCTAGTCTCTTTTCTCTGTTTCTTCTTTCTTTCCTTTTCCCATTTCTAATTCTAATAACAACTAATAAAATAATAATACTTATAAATATATATATATATATATATATATATATATATATATATATATATTAGCCAAAGTAAAAGTACTTCTCAGGTTAGAGTTCCGTAAAACTTTAACCGTAACTCCAAATCCTCTTCTACTCGTATTGTCGAGTATTTCAGGAATACGCTGAAATAATTTCATACTTCTCACTATACGTTGGTCAACGAAAGTAAAAAACCCTTCACCTCTAGTGCATTTTCGTAAAATCAGGGACGGGCTGTGACATTAGGGTATTGAGTTTCCATTTATGCGTCTCAAGTTTAAAACTCTCCACTCGCCTTAATTATTATAACATTTTCAAACCCTTCCCCTCTCCTTAATAATAATTTAATAAAAATTTAATAAAAATTGGCTAAAAAAATAAATTTGATCACAAAGAAAAAATGTTTTCATAAAAATTAAAAGAAGAAAAAGAAAATAGGTGTCGAAAATTAGGGGTGGGCACTTGGAAACAAAAATTGAAACCGAAACACGAACCAAAGATGTTGTTTGGTTTTTGCGGTTTTGAAACTGAACAACAATTTGGAAAAACGGTTTGGTTTTGATTTTTAACATCTAAAATCTCATCGAAACTGAACCACAATGCAAAAATTATATAAATATTTAATTTAATACCAATATTAAGTAAATTATATTCTAGGCTTTTTACGTTTTATTTTTTCAATTTGTTTTGTTACTTTTGTAGTCTTTTAAAAGTTTATAACAGCTAATATAATACGTATAGTTATGGATTTGTATTGTGTAGAATCAACCAATTTGAATTCAACTATCGCATCTTGTACTCTTAATCCACAACCAAAACAATAAGCTCAAAAGCAATCTCAAACTTCTAGTTCACAAGGTTCAATGGCTTCTCATCCATTTGTTTCACCTTCACACGGTACAAGGTATTCCCAAGTATCGCCTTCTCAAACCCTTCACAAGCTCAAAGGCCTCCTCAAACTTTGAAGAGTAGGTGTCCAAAATGAACAGAAAGAGAAAGGGTTGAGCGATGCAAAATAGTGACTTGAAAGTTGAAGCACTAAACTTTTTTGTTGAACTACAGGAATAGAGATTTTTGTACTACTAATGTCACAAGGAATTTGTTTAAACTTTAGTTTTAGTATGGTAAACTTAACTTTTTTAGTTCGGTTGTACAAAAGTAACTTAACTTTAGTTTTAGTATGGTAAACTTAACTTTTTTTAGGTATTTTGATGTTGAAGTTTATTTCAAGGTGAATTTTAGCTATTTTTTTAATTGAGTTGTATTAATAGTATAAAGCATTTAGTTTGTAAACCGTTTGAAATCGAATCGAACCGCAACCGAATAGATTGATTTTATTTCGATTAAAGCTTTAAAACCACATTGAACCACACTGTAAAAAAATTCATTTTTTATTTTTTATTTTTAACAATCAATATTATCTACACTAAGGAGAGAGAGTAGGTTTAGCTACAATGGGGTTTAGCCTTACAATAGGCTAGCAATAATATGGTTCAAATTCACCTTTGACGAGAATCGAATCTAAAACCTCTAACTTAAAAGAATATTACTACAAATCACACTAGACCAAACCATGTACACCCTGTCGAAAAGTGCCCTCTCTCTCTAGGACACAAAAACAACTAGGCGAAGTGAAGGGGAGTGACAACACCACAAACAATCCATTTGGCGGAACACAACGCAATTCGATCACTTCCTCTCTTCTCTCTCTCTCTCTCTCTCTCTCTCTCTCTCTCTCTCTCTCTCTCTCACACACACACACACACAATCTACCAAGTAAGGGAATTTCTCCTTCTCATTGTTTCATGTCTTCTCTCTCTAAAATTTCGTATATTATGCCAATATGTTGGAAGGCTTCAAGAACTCAAATCATCATTCAAAAATTGTTGACATCCATATCTTTATCATGAGTACATCGCCACATGATGCTCTTTCCCAATAAAATATGGATATGTGAATAAAAGATTTACACAAATCTTTATTACATTGACCCAAAACACCACAACGACAATATACCCATCATTCTACATATACGGAGTACTCCTTTTTAAAAGTATTGAAAATGCACTGGCATTCTCAATCTTAGATGGCTTTTGTATGAGATTGACTAAAATTCAGCATAAAATGGTTAATATATTTAGGGATTGTAATTGAACTTTCAAAATAAGAAATAATTATTTTATTTTAATTATCTTTGGAATATTCTCTTATTTTGGTCCTTGGCCTAAAGCCTAACTGCCCAACTAATATGGAAAGGGATCCTCCCCGATTCCTTCCACCAAATCCACCTAATTAATTAATCTGGATTCTTGAAATTTGATCCAACAATTATAAATAGGGGATCCATTTAAAAGTTATAATAATTTTAGCTGTTTGATCAAATTTCAAGAATCGGATTAGATAATTTAGTGGATTTGGTGAAAGAAATCCGGAGAAAATCAATTTCCAACTAATACAAATGTATGACAAAATCTCTATTATTTTATCAAATCTTATGTCAGCCGTGACATGGAGTTTTATGCGTACATAACCAAAATTGTGGGGATCCTAGAGATTCTTACATCTTAACTATCCATTGTGTATCGTATAATCAGAATTTTATTTTATTATTTAAAATTAAACACAAATAGTACCTGAAGAAAATTGACCGCACGATGTATGATAAATGGCTAAGATATAAGGATTCCTATGATCCCCACAAAGTGAATCCAAAGATGATCCTTGTCCCCATCTAATAAGGACTTGGATTCTTTGCCCTCCCAATTCGGTGCCCTCCCCGTGCCCTCCTATTTGTGTGGTCACAGTTAAGCCACGTCAATATTTTATATTACTATTTTTTTTGTCTTATTATTTTTATAAAAAACAATATAAAATGTTAGCATGGATTAACCGTGACCACACAAAACAGGAGGGCACGGGGAGGGCACCGAAATGAGAGGGCAGAGAATCCAAGTCCGGACAGGTTTGGTCTAGTGTGATTTTTAGTGATGAGATTTTTGATATATGTTCAAATAATTAAAAAATTAGATTTATTTTAAAAGTTAAAAATCATTGACAATTAGACCTATTTTAAAAGTAGGTTTATAAAATTGGATTTTTTTCAAATTTTCTTAAATTAAATTTGGTCCTTGTTTGTGGATTATTTGAGTGACAAATAATTTAAAGTCAAACAATATAAATTATGATAATTTTATATGAAATATAAATTAACGACGTCTACGATATTAGTAAGTTAATAATACATTTAGGGGGGTGTATTCAATTGAAAATGTGAGAGATTTTAATGGATTTATAAATCCATGGATTTTTATGGAGTTTAATTTATTTGTAGAGATTCCATATAAAATTTTGATTCAATTCCCTCGAAATCTCATGGGAAGATGTGAGATTTGTGGATACTTAAAATACACTACGAAATCTCTCAAATTCCCTCTAATTCCTCAACTTTCTCAAATTCTTTAAAATCAATTTCTAATTGAATACACCTAGAATATTATAAACTTCTTTAAAATCTTAATTGAATACACCTGGATTTCTAAGGATTTTAATAAACTATTTTAAAATTCTAATTGAATACACCTAGAATTTCAGAGAATCGCTTAAAATCCTGATTGAATACCCCTAGATTCATTAAAAGAATTAAAATCCCTTAAAATCCCAATTGAATACACTTCTATTAGTCTAACGGTGGAAAAATTTATAATTTAAACAACATATTAATATAATTATGTTTGTCCACAAAAAAAAAAAAACTAATAAAATTACTATTATACCTTTTTATACATATGTGAAGAAAATATTAGAAAAGAAAAAAAATTAGACATTATAATAGTTTCACACAAACAAATTTTTGAATTTTTTTTTCTATACCTCACAACTATGTCATCCATCAATACCTAAACTCACTATCTCTCTCTCTCTTTGTCATTTGCACACACGTCTAATTTTTCTCACTTTTAAATTTAATTCTTTTTAAAAATTTAAATTACACACATAATGCGTGTACTGTATCTAGTTTATTAGATGGACTTGGATTGGGTGCCCTCTCCGTGCCCTCCTGTTTTATGTGGTCACGGTTAATTCATGCTAACATTTTATATTGTTTTTTATAAAAATAATAAGATAAAAAAAAATAGTAATATAAAATATTAACGTGACTTAACCGTGACCACACAAATAGGAGGGCACGGAGGGCACCGAATTGGGAGGGCAGAGAATCCAAGTCCAACCTGTCCACCCTGTCGAACACAACTAGGCGAAGTGAAGGGGAGTGACAACGCCACAAACAATCCGAACACAACGCAGTTCGATCACTTCCTTTCTCTCTCTCTCTCTCTCTCTCCCCCACATAATCTACCAGGTAAGGTAATTTCTCCTTCCTTCTCATTGTTTCATTTCTTCTCTCTCTAAAATCTCGTTTGTGATGGTTCAAATTTCTCAATGGTGCTGATTGATGGGTACCAGGGTGTTTGGAATTTTCGTATTCTTTTTGTTCTCTTGATAAAAAGTATAAGAATGAATTTGCTTCTGTTTTGGTGGTTCCGCAGATAATAAAAGTTCGGAAATTTAACCCAATGTTAAGATTTAGTCATAATCTAGGTGTGTTTGTACTTAGATACTTGTTCAATTTCATCTTAGGATATCTTCAGCAGCTTAAAGATTGAAGCTTTTAGTTTTATTTGGGTTCTCTTGAAATTTTCTTAGCAACCCAATGGCAATGGGTTCTGGTGTTGCTGTTTTTCTGGCTGCTCTAAGTTTTACATGTAGCCGTGGCTAAGCTAATACATCAGTAAACCTAGCTCTAGCTGCAAATGGAGATATGGGTTTTTATTGTTGCGATTTGTAGTCGGGGCGGTATAGATTTTGGAGGTTCTAAGAGTTAATACACGATGAGCATTGTAGGTGAGAATGGAGAACCCAGAAGCAAACCAGCTTCCTGAAGTTGATTCATTGCCTGATGGGTTTGTTGAGAGCTCCCCAGAGCCACTGGCTCCAGCAACTCCAACCTTCGAGCAAGAGAAGCCGTTGGGTAACAACGAGAGTGATAATTCCACAGAAGGGGATAGTTCAAAGGAACCTGTAGGTGAATTGGCTGCAGATGAGTTTCAAGCAAGCCAGAGTAGGGCAGAGAAGACTCAGAAACTGAGAACATTTCCCGTTCCGTTGTCTGAAACAGATAGTTCTGATGTTTTAGTAGATTCAGTTCAAGTTCCCAAAAATGCCTCCACGGAGCAGAGAGAAGAAGGTTCATTAGTCATGCCCGATTCAGCTGTTTCTGTTTCTGAGGCTTCGGGTGGGGTATCCGAAGGTGGTGAGGTAAAGAAACAAGTTGAAACAAGATGTCAAAGTTCAGAGAGACGTAAGTATTTTGACCTTGTGATTATCTCATAAAGCAATTAATTCAGAATGTGTATTATATTTATATGCGGTCCTTTTTGTTTGAGTTTGTTTGCCACCTTCATCTGTTATTGCCTTTCAGCAGCTGAAGGGGGCTCAGATGCGCCAGCAACCAATTTGAAGGATAAGTCTTCATTGGAGAGTGTTGAAACTTTGAAAAACAGAAAAACAGTAAGTATTACATATCACTAGATCTCTTTTTAGACTGTATCAATTTGTGTGCTTGACTATGCCAAAAATCATGTGTGTCATTTTCTTGTCGGAGACAGATGTTTATGATGCCATCTTCATTCAAAATGTTATATATGTGAATCATCTACACAGTTACTAAGTTGGACTAATTTTTCCTCAGGAATCCACTGAAACCAAACGTAAGGGTGTAAAGCGTACCTTTAAATCAGAAAAGGAGTTCATAGAGTTCACTTTGAAGTATCAACAAGCTCTTGCCGAAAGAGATTCGGGTATGTTGAGATTGCTGTGCTAATGTTTACGACGGAACTTTTGAACATATACTGATGTGTAGTGTGTACAATATGGGGTTATTGCAGAAGGAATCATATCTTTGTTTCTACTAACAGTGAGTTTTGTAGGGGTTTAAGTGTAATGCTTTTATGTGGTCGTGTAATAGTTGACTAGAAATGGATTTCTTACACATTATGTACGATCTCGAGTCACAGATTTTCATGAAATAGAAGAATGATATGAATCAAAATTCCCAATTATCAGTAGGTAGATAGTAAAAGTTATTGATTATGTTGATAACCTTACCAAAACAAATTTAACAGTATTTTTCGGATGGAAAGAAATAGCTTTCGGTGTAGTCTTAGTGGAGTGACATATTTATAATATCAATCATATTATGAGCAACATCGTAGAGAATCTTAATATCTAATTATTTGCATCCTGCTTTTCTTTCTAGCCATTTCTGTTCGAGATAAGCTTGAGTCCTTGTGCAGGGAGTTACAACGCCAGAACAAAGTACTAATGGTATGCTACCCCTTCTTGACTGACTGCAATATCCTTCAAATGCTTGTTTTGCAAACTTCATATTTGTCTGAGATGTTGCATATCATAAATTCTTTTAAAGTTTAATTTGTATAGGTTCGGATTGACCATGAAAACTTAATTCCTACTTTCTATTATAAGCCATAGGATGAATCGAAGTAGAGGTAGAGCTCCCGTACAGTACCCAGTTATTCATACCATGACTAAGCCCACTTAACTACATTGTAGGCCTGACAAGTTTCCCGCGATGACTTCTTTTCTCGTTGATTTTTTATTTTTAGTAAATTAGGAAAATGTGCAAAGAGGCAGCTGAAAGTTTTATCCCTTTTTTTCTTTGTTGTCCCATTGCTTTGAGGTTGAGGTATAGTTTATTATGGGAAGGGTGCACTGGATGACTCTGCACTCTTGCATATTGTTAGTGACTGAAAAGTATCTGGTGTAGAAAAGAAGGCTAAACTTTTTTGGAGTTAAGTGTAATTTTTCAGTCCATCAGATTTAGGTCCCCTATTATTGTCACCTTTGCTGTCTACCACATCGTTTCAACATTTTGAAATGACAAGTTCAGACTACTGGCTTGTGATCTATTACTCTTGACATTAATTTGTGTCAATACCATTTTAATTTTATTGACTACATCTTACAGTTTGTTATGGTAAGTTGTGAAGTTGATCAATACATCGTCACTGACCTAGAAACACTGATGGTTTCCTGATAATTTTAACAGGATGAGTGCAAACGGGTGTCCACAGAGGGGCAGAACTTGAGATTAGATTTATCAGTCAAGTTCCAAGATGCAATAAAGGTTTGATTCCATCTTCTTATCTTCTATAGGCTACCTTTTCTTTAGGGAATTGAATTGTTATTACCGTTGACTTATTAATCCAAACATTTCCTGTATTATACACTACAAAACATTTCATGTACTAACAGTTCTGTACACTACAAACCATGAGATATTTTAAGGGTTCAGTTAAGTAACAACCTTTTGTATTCTTCCCGAACATCAGAATTCAGATCTGGTTCCTTTCTATTTTAAAAGAAAAAATATTGGTTCTGTTCATTATTTGTTTTCTTTAATGCATGTTTTCTGACATTAGATTCTTATCGTTATAGGATGTGAGCAATAAGCTGGATGAGCAAAAGGAAGAATGTATCTCTCAGCTAAAGGAGAATGAAATGTAAGACCCTGATGTTGTAAAAAATAAGCTTGCTATATCTTGCAGAAAATATCGAAGCATTATGATTACTTACCTTGGAGATCCTGTGCATGTGTGCCTCTCAATGAGACCAAACTTGATCGATGTCATCCTAAGTGTCATATTATTAAAATTTAAAACTTTTCCTGATATAGGGTAATGTCATGTATTATTTTTTTTTAAAGTTTGATGGCTTGGTATCTCTTTTTGCGTTCACTTGGTTGATTCATACCATAGTTTTATTTCCTTTTTGGCTGTCCTTGTGCTTGCGCTAATCATAGGGCTCTATAATTTATCTTTATTGTGTTAAAATTAGTTAACATTCATTCATTTTCAGGTTAAGAACTAAGCTACAGCAGCTCAACTATCAGCACGCTCTTTCTGAACAGCAATATGAACAGATGGTAAAATTTAGCTGTAACTTGTACAAATGATGTTAGTTTACTTATAATGGTTGTTTTATTTGTTAGGTAGGGACTTAACTTTTCTGTAGTGGTTTTGTTTTGGATGAACAGTTAAAGCAGAAATCACTGGAGCTTCAAATTGCTGATTTGAAGACTAAGCAGCATGAAGAGAAATTACTCCAGGAACAGTCCCAGATGAAATTATATGCAGAACAGGTGTCACAGTTACTATCAACTGAAAAGAATTTGCGCTTACAGTTGACGGCTGATGGAGAGAAGTTCCAACAATTTCAGGTCAGCATTCTTCTGTGTTATGCGGTGTTTTTAACCATTATTTGGAACTTCGTCACCACAACTGCATGAGTAATTGCTCAGTTAAAGCCTATAGGCTGTCAAAATTTCTCTGCAGAATTTTCACAGTTCAAAACTATGTTGGTTCATTTGCCCTGTAGGTCCTAGGCTGTATGGTGTCAGTTACGTGGCATGCTAGTAGGTTGAGTCTCACATGTATACACTTTAGACGTATGGTTGTTGCACACTTTCTATGTTATGCAAAATCATTAAGGTTTGAATCAATGAACTTTGATGGCTAGGGACCGACACCTAATTCCTCCTAGTATCTTTAAGTTATTTGGAATTATAAGTCCTAGTTGTTAACAGGTGAGATTTAGGCAAAATAACGTGGCAACTTTCAAGTTTCTTATCAGAATTGATCTCACTACCCATCTCCTTGCTCTGTTTACATCATTAAATGTTCTTCGACTATGGGTTTTCCTTCCAATGTATGCGTTCGTTAGACACTTTTGAAGAAAGGCAACCCGCTCTTGTGTGCTCAAATTAGATCTTACGAGTGCTTCATGCTGAATGATTGTGTTATCAGCATACAAATCTACCTGGTCTTATTTGATCTATATTTATCGTGCAGGACGCATTGTTGAAAAGCAATGAAGTTTTCGAGACATTTAAACAGGAGATTGAAAAGGTGACATATTCCTTCAAATTACATTTCATTTAGACACACTTTCACTGCTTTCTCCAGTGCAGCGTAACTCGCTTTATATTTTCGCCTTAAACTAAGCTACCTTTCTGTTTGTTACATGTACAAAACCCTAGATGGCAAAGTCCATCAAGGAACTCAAGAAGGAAAACTTATTCTTGAAGAGCAAATGTGAGAAAACAGATGTCACTCTTATAGAACTCGTAGACGAGGTATAGTTTGCTCGCACCTTGTTTATCTTTCTTTGCATTAGTCATCAATCAACAGCAAACATTAAACCTTTCTGATGCCATATTATTAAGAAACAGTGCAGATGAGGTATAACGCTGATTTTCTGTTGGTCTGAGCAGCGTGAACGATTGAAGAAACAGTTGGAGAAAACAAAGAACCAGAAGGAAAAGCTTGAATCACTGTGCCGGTCACTTCAAGCAGAAAGGAAACAGAACTCCACTGGGAGCAACAACTCCGATTCGGTTCCATCTTGAACACTGCTCTACTCAACTGTGTAACCTAAAACTGATTTTGATGACCACCGTTACAAATGTTTGCTTTCCAAGAAACGGGAAAAAAAGACGTGTGATATTGCAATGAGTGTAATTCGTACTCTTTCGTTTTAGCAATACCTGTACTATTTGTATCACTAGAAATTGCGAAATGGGAGTTGTTTTTGTTCATTCACTCCCCAGTTTATTATTGAAGATTCGTGCTTTTACTTTGTTTTCGTATTTATACTTCCAGTTGCAACTCTTTCCACTGGTATGGCTGAACCGAGAACACAGTCGTATGGTGTTATTACTGTATGTGTTGTAATATAGGTGTACGGCATGGTTCACATTCCCGCTTATTAATAGAGAAAATAAATACACGTAATATAATGTGAGTGAAACAGTAACACTGTACGATGTTTGTAACTTTTTCCACTTAGCCACTAGCGTTATGGTATTGGCATGGTCTAATAGGTTTTTTTTTTTCTTCATTATAAGTGAGTGGTTTCAAATTCGACGGTAAATTAATATTTTAACATTGATTCATTGTGTAGTTTAGCCCGTTAGTACAATACTATTGTTATTAGCCGTTGTGTGACATAAGCCCTTAACACCCAACGGTCCCAACGCAAAATCTTTGTATACAAATATGATCATAGTCCATTGCGTGTTTGTCGCAGAAAGATGAGGAAAAACCGTTGGTGAAATTGTTTGAGCAAATAAACAATGAACAACCCTATGGCCGTGGCGCCAACCAAGTGCCAAATGATGGAGGAGCAAAAGCGGCAACTAGGCAATAACAATGTCGTGAATGGGCGTTATTTGGAGACCAACAGAGCAAATATGCCGGTGTTCCTCATGAAATCTCCCCCGCTCGTCTCTCGCTGTCTGAAACCTGATGTCTCCTCCACCTCCGCTTCTGATCAACAGCAGTCTTCTCCCGCTGTTGCCAAGTTGGTTCTCTCTTTTGACCCTATTGCCGAGGTCAGCGAGGTACGTTTCTTTTTTCTTCTTCTTCTTTGTACATTTATATATATATATATATATATATATATATAGACACTCACATTGATATATTATAGACACTCACATTGAATTGTCATCGTTTTTGCGGTTTGGGTTTTTGTGTTCTTCCATGCATTGTCGTTTCGGGCCGTGATCTTTGTTTGTTTCTTAATCTTTTACTTTTTGATCCTGATTTCTCTGTTTTTGATTGTCGCTTTCTAGTTTCCCTCCCTTTCAGGGGTTTTCAGATTTTTCATGACGTGGTTTAGCCCCATTGGCTAGAGCAGATATTATCCCCTATGCACTTCTCATAATTTAGATTAGTTTAAAGGAGAATATCGAAAATTATTCTGCTTAATTTTGCATAGTTTTGGGTTTTAGTTTTATAATGCCACTCATCTATTTCGAATCCCTTCCCTGCAATTTAGATTAGTTTAAGCTAGAATATAAAAAACATTTCAGCTTAATTTTGCAAAGCTTTGGGTTAATGTCTTCATGTTTATAATGCCACTCGTCGATGCATATGCATCCTTGTTTTGTTGCCCTTCCTTGTTTATGTTTACACAAGTTGTTTAAATGACACTCAGTTCACCATGGAACTGGCGGCCACGAAATCTGAAAATGTACCCAAGTGTTACGCTATGCATGTGTTTGAAGACGTTCTTCCAATGTCCGTGTTTTCTGAGTCATCGCAAGGTAAGCATCCTCTCTTTCCGCCCTGGATTTTTCGATACTGAACTGCAATCAGCTTGATGTTATGATGCTGCCGTTCTAGTTGGATACTCACTTTGCTTTGACATTGTTCTTCTGAGATATCCATTGCTGAAGTTTTCCGCTTGGTAAATGGTTGTTGCAACGTAAATAAAGGAAGAAATGTGTTGCTTGCCTGGCTTTGAGGGATTAGTACTCAAACTTGGAAGCAATATGTTAAAAACAAATGGAGATTTACGTTTACTTCAGCACAGCCACGAGCACTTATTAACCGTAGCTATCAGTTTGGCGATCTTAACTGAATGTCGAAATTCTTTGTCATCGTAGGGACGTTATCCGTGGAGGGGAGGATATTGCAGAAATTTGATATGAAGCCCCATGGTGAGAACCTTGAGAACTATGGGAAACTTTGCCGCGAAAGGACCAAAAAATATATGAAGAGTAGAAAGATTCAGGTACCCCGTTCTCATACTCTATTGGGGTAATCTAATAGTCTATGCCAGTAATGTAATCACTAATTTGTCCGTTTTTCAAATTTCAGGTGATGAACAACGACAATGGGGCTCATATGAGGCCCAGGCCAGGGATGATGATTGGTTTCATGTCTCCTGGAGCAAGCGTGCGTATAGCTACCCTCGTTTGGTGCACTATTTTCTTGAGTAAAATTATTCCTTGCTTCCCTTAGGGCACTCATTTGTATGCCAAAATATAAGATTGTCCATCATTATGTTAAGCATAAGTAGAACCTGTCTTTCATATAGGAGAAAAAGAAAATGCCAACGAAGGGGTCAGACATGAAAAGAACAAGGAAGGACCGCGGAGAAATGGAAGATATCATGTTTAATCTCTTTGAACAGAAACCAAATCGGACGTTAAGGCAACTGATCCAAGAGACTAACCAACCAGAAGTACGTTATGTTTTCTGCTTGTTTTCTTTCTGGTTGATTTATAGTATCTGATTTACTATCAAAATCTTACCGTTTCCAAATTTATGTAAGATCTTTTCGTCACCTGCATATACTACATATACACACACATCCATGGCATTGTTAAGGAAAGTTTTCTGAAAACGTTCCATAACAGACGAATTTGAAGACATCTGCTCTGCTAAGTAGCACAAAATGTAGGCCATCTGAATGCTACTTTTTAGTTTTTACCGTGGAGTATGAAAGTTCTTGAGGTAAATGTGTTCCAAGATTAAAACAAGAAGATGAGCATGATCGTGAAGCTAAATCTTCAATGCATTTCGATGCAGAAAGCGTAATTTAACTCTGAACTTGTCCATTCTGCAGCAATTTTTGAAAGACATACTCAAGGATCTTTGTATCTACAACAACAAGGGAGCTAATCAAGGGACGTATGAGCTGAAACCGGAATACAGGAAATCAGTCGAGGAGCCAACTCCGGATTAGGTTGTATGATATTGATTTACTTTCGCTGACACGCACCTTTTCCGGGCAGATACCTCTCTTAACTGATCAGTACTAGTTATGTTTCTTCTTAAACTACTGACCTGACTCTTCCTTTTTAGCAGAACCCGAATGTGTTCTTCAATCTTCGGTATGAGCAAGACGAAAACTAATGCTACGGGCTTCACCAGTTTCGTTTGCATAGTTTGTAGATTTAGGATTTCATGGGCAGCAGATTTTGCAGCATTTTGTAGAGAACCAATCTGCATATTATGCCAATATGTTGGAAGGCTTCAAGAACTCAAATCATCATTCGAAATTGTTGACATCCATATCTTTGTCATGGTACATCGCCACATGATGCTCTGTTTTGATGAAACAAAGACATGTGAATAAAAAATTTACACAAATTTTTATTTCATTGACACAGAACACAACAACAACAGTATACCCACCATTCTACATATATGGAGTACTCCTTTTTAAAAGTATTGAAAATGCACTGGCATTCTCAGTCTCAGATGGCTTTTGTATGAGATTGACTAAAATTCAGCATAAAATGGTTAGAGGTATTCATCAATTCCCCCCCTAAACTTGTGAACATTGGCCAATTTCCCCCCTCAACTTTAATTTTGGCCAATTTCCCCCCTCAACTCTCATAATTAGCAATTTCCCCCTCAACTTTAATTTGGCCAATTTCCCCCCTCAACTCTCATAATTAGTCAATTTGCCCCCTTCTGTTAAATTTTTTTAATTTTCCATCTATTCTTTTTTTTTCTTTCAATCTTTCTAATAACTTCCAACAAAGTACTAAAATTAACATAAACTCACATGCATAATATAGGGTAAAATGTACAAAAACATAATACAATTAGTATGTGATATGGGTTGATTATAAGAAAAAGTTATGAATCGGGTTTAAAGCATGTAGAAGAAGAAATAATAATCCTAAACTCATGGATCAGACCTATTTCAATAAAATGGGTTATTCTTATTAAGGAGTCGAAAATTATGAATTGACTAGCCATTTTTGCACTAAAGCTCAATTCTCCGCAATTTACTTGAACTTAGCTTTCACTTTTATAAAGAAAATTGTATTCACATACAAAAATGTACACATCAATCCTTTTCGTTATCAATTTTGTATAGTAAAAAATCAAATAAAATTACTCCATACTGATTTATTATGACTAATAATACTATCTATGATAAATTGTAAAATTCTAAATTTTAATCTATTTGTAATAGGATAAAGACATAGGAAAATGATTAACATACATCTTATTTAGTTTCTTACACACACTTGTTTAATTATGATCAAATTAAAAAATTAACAGTAGGGTGCAAATTGACAAATTATGAGAGTTGAGGGGGGAAATTGGTCAAATTAAAGTTAATGGGGGGAATTGACTAATTATGAGAGTTGAGGGGGGAAATTGGCCAAAATTAAAGTTGAGGGGGGAAATTGGCCAATAGTCACAAGTTCATGGGGGAAATTGATGAATATCTCAAATGGTTAATATATTTAGGGATTTGTAATTGAACTTTCAAAATAAGAAATAATTATTTTATTTTATTTTATTTATCTTTGGAATATTCTCTTATTTTGGTCCTTGGCCTGAAGCCTAAGGGTGCGTTTGGTACGTGATGGGACGGAACAGAGTGGGACGGACGCGTTCCGTCCCATGTTTGGTGCGCTAAAATTATGTGGAATGCCTGTTCTACGGAACGAAAATGTGTTAGATTTTGATTCCACCTCTCCCCCCCCCAGGAACGGGTTTTTCCATCCCGTGGAACACAAATTCATAACATTTTAAGACAAAAATACCCCTTCTCTTTTTCAATATTTACATCATCCAAAAAACAAACCCTAAAATTCTATCTTATTCGTTCCATCTTCTCTGCATGTCGTTGCCTTTTCCCGTAGCCCTCCTCCTCATCCTTTCCCGTAGCAGCTGCATCTCCAGTTCGATCTTGATCTTCTCCCGTAGCCGCTACATCTCCATGTTCAATCTCGATCTTCTCCCGTAGCTCCAGGTTCGATCTTGATCTTCTCCCGTAGCTCCAGGTTCGATCTTGATCTTCTCCCGTAGCCGCTGCATCTCCAGGTTCAATCTCGATCTTCTCCCGTAGCCGCTGCATCTCCAGGTTCGTTTTCTTGATTTTTCCATGGAAAATTTCAATTTTTTAGGAAAATATGATGATTATGAGAAAATAAGTTAGTTTTCTTGGTTTCTCTGGTTTAACTTGTGCTTGGGAAAAAGAACAAAGTCTGATTTTTAAGGTTTGTTACGATTCTGGTTTGTAAAGAATTGGATCTGGTTCCGAGCTGTGCGATTTAGTGGGTTCGGTTGTGAGCTTGGCTTTGTATGATGGAAAAAGCTGGTTCTTTCTGCATTTGGTCAGCTGAAATGTTAATCAGTTTGATGCATTTTAATGGTTATTTTACTGATTATTGGTCAGTGTGTATAATTGAGTTTTGATACATTTGGGTTTTGACCCAAATTGTGTTTTAGGAAAGAAGAGATGCTTTGGGGTCGTAAAATTAGTACAGAATCATCGTTTGTTAAGTGTTTGAGCTAAATTCTTTTGGCATTTTTAGGGGTTTTGGCGAATTCCATAATTTTTTTCACAAAAATTGGGTTTGGCATAAATAACCCTATGTACTGGGAGTTAAACACACACTAAGAAGCCTTTCTTGCGTGGTGAAATCGTAAGAAAATGCGTAGGCTAGATTGGAAAATGGGTTTGAAATGTCCCTCGGTCACTCATCCATATTGGAGAGCTGCATCACTGTGGGTTTTAGAGCATTCCCCTGAGACTGTAACAATTAACATAGATAGTCGAAGAGGTGTCTCTATGGGTGGAAATATTTTGGTAGGAAAAGGGGTTGAAGGGACAATGTAACGTTGCCTGCCAGGGATCTTCTTATTCCTTATTAGTATTTTCTTTTAGGGGGAAGGGAGAGATGAAATATATAGGTTTTGGCTAACGTTTTTCTTAATTTTCTATTTGATTCTTGTTTTGCATCATGCTTCTTTTTCTTGTTAGTTGTTGTTGTATATTGGAAGGTATGGTCATAGTATGCGAAGCAAGTTGTCCTTATGCATCAGTGGTGTCATTATTTTTCTTTGTTAGAACCTATTTGTTGGCAATCAGTAGCCAAATTATCGGATATCTTTTTTGTTGTAAAATCATGTCCTTTGTCCAACTTCTTTTCCTCCCCCAGCCTAGTGATTTATTTTCTTGTTGCATACTTTATCCCACTTTATATTGATTGTTGGACGCTTTTGATTTTCCATGTTCAGCATCTTTAGCAACTGCGATTCTTCATAAGGCCAAAGCGGCTAAAGATGGAATTGAATAATAAAGCTTGTTCATTATTTAGGATGTACAAAACATGTGAGACGTGATAGACACGATAATGCTCTGTGGCTGATTACTTGGTGCTTTTCATTTGTAAAAGTTGCCCTTGTCTTTAACCATGTCAGACATCATGTAAGTTTGTAACTGCTTTGCTAGAAGGGAAGCATGCATGGGGTTTAGGAAAAACTATGTGAAAGATTGTGACTTGCAAGCAGTTTTACTAGTGTGTGATTGTAAAAGTTGGTCTGTTGAAGTTTATTTGGTGTTTTCATATGCTTATCTCTATTTGTGTACTTTTTCTGTTTTATTATTACTTACCAATGCTCTTTGCTTTTTGTTTTCTAGGTCTCCATGTATGTTGTTGCAGCACATTAAATTATCTTAAAGATCCGGTCTTGTCCCAAATAGCCTTTTATTAGATGAATACTCAAGAAACATAAAGTTATTGCTTCAAGCCATGGGTCTGTTGACTGATATGTACACATCAGTATGGCTCTACAGACACATCAGCATGAAGGTTACACATCAGCAAGGCACACATCAGCGAGGCAGTTAGTTTGTTGAGATTGTAGGAAGGTTGTTAGTCTGTTGGGATTTGTAGGGATAAGAAAGTTGGTTAGTAGCTTATGAGTGAAGCAAAGAATACTTGTATAAATAACAAAACACCTCTCTCTGGAATTCCTTCATTGTTCAAGGAATACAATCTTTAGTCATTCATTTTCTCTCTCTAAATCCTCTGCCATTGTTTTTCGTTTTGCTTCTTCTGCCATGTCTTCAGTGAAGAAATGGCATAACATATATTATTGCGTAACATATCTATAGCCATGTGCTACTGTAAAAAATATATCATAGATAGCATATATGTGTTCAAATATGAACAAATTCAAAAAATAAAATAAAATAAATAAATTGTCTCGTCCTGTCCCACGCATAAGCATTGTAACAAACAACAGACGAAACAGGGGTAAGTTAGTCATTTAATCTTTTGGTTCCATTCCGTCCAGCGCGTACCAAACGCAGAACGGAACAACCGTCCCGTTCCGTCCTGCGCGTTCTAAACATAACACGGAACCTCCGTTCTGTCCCGTCCTGTCTCGTCTCGTCCCATTCCATTCCATTCCATCCCGTCCCGTCTGCGTACCAAACGGTACCTAACTGCCCAACTAATACAAATGTATGACAAAGTCTCTTTTATTTTATCAAATCTTATGTCAGCCGTGACGTGGAGTTTTAGGGGTACATAACCAAAAGTCTAAAGCCGGCCTCCATCAAATTTAATAAATACAGGCACTATGTGAGTGGGAAAAATTAGACGTGGGTGCAAATATGAGAGAGAGAGAGAGAGAGAGAGAGTTTAGGTATTTGATAGATGGAGGTTTAGAATAAAAAATTAAAAATTTATTTGTGTGAAATTATTATAATGTCTATTTTTTTTTTTTTAATATCTTCTTCAGTCATGTATAAAAGGGTATAATAGTAATTTTATTAGTTTTTTCTTTTGGACAAACTTTATTGTATTAATATGTAGTTTAAATTTTCTAACCATGAGACTAAATTTATTATCAACTTGATTCTATTAATACGTCGTTAATTCATATTTCACATAACATTAACAGTAGTAAGTGAAATAAGTTATATTGTTTGACTTTAAATTATTTCTCACTAAAAATAATCAACAAAGGAGGACAACTAATTTGCTTTTAATAATATTTGTCCTTCATGTGAATTTATAAAAGCTAAACTACCAAATCAACTACTAAGTGGTAGAAAATAATTAATCTCGACGACAAAAAATAATAAATAAAACCCACCACAAAAAAAAAATACAAATCAGTAAAGCACGTGGTGCACACACACGACTTGGACCCCGGCGGGCCCCGTACCAATTGGAAACGTTCAACAAATCACCACGCCAGATCTTGGACGGCAAGGCCCACTCCGTTCCTAAATCCCTTCCCTAATCGCATTCCTAAACCTAATTAGATTTTAATTTCGATAGCTCCCAAAGACTCAAAGTAAAAAGCGTGTGGTCACCACGACGTCGTCTTCTTAATCTCGCCCCCCCCCTCTCCCAAGCACTCTCTCTCTCTCTAGAACTTTCTCTCTCTACAACCCAAAACGAAGGTCAATAATTCGGTTCCACCTAACACAGCGATACCTTTCCTCATTGCCTTCTTCGCCATCCTCTCTCTCTCAAGCTTTCTCGCTGTCATCGAATTTTTGCCCCTTCGCAAAACCTCTCTCAAGGTACGATTTCTCTCTTTTCGCTTTTGGCTTCTTGTAATTCTGCGTAATTTTCTGGGTTCTAATTTCCGCCGTTGCGAATCCTGATTGTAATTCTCTCAAGTTTCTGCATTTCTTTGTTTTAATGTATGTTGGGTTCGTAATCTTGCATGAATTTGTGCTAGAACATCTTTTGGTGGATTCTTGGAATTCTGGGTTTTGGAATGAGTTGGGTAATGAGTCGATTAGGTCGATGCTCGATTTCTGGGTCTTTTTTTGGAGGGGGGGGGGGAATTGAATCTTGAGAATTTCGGGTTTGTTGAGTTTTTGAACGATCTAGATTAATGGGCTTTTTAAGTGTTTTAATAGCTGATTAAATTATTAATTACATTAATGATATTTTGGGATTTAATCAAGATAGTAATTTTGATGACAAGTTTCTTGAATTTCTTGGTGTCTGAGAGTATAATCTATGTGTTTTGGCTGTAGGTTGATCTAGAATTTTAAGAAATCTTTAATTTGAGAATGGGTTACTTTGCAACAACTGATGCTTTCGATGATTCTTAATCGTTCGGCTCAACCCGGTTTGATTTTCTTTTTAGCAAGAGAGCATCGGTCTGATTTCAGACATTTTGATATTTTGGGTGTATGTGTTTTCTTGCTCATGGTTTTATGGCTGAGTTACTGATATTCGTTGTTCCTCGGTGCGCAGGTTAATTTTCTCAGCGTTGGAGATGGATTCCTTTTTCAATTTCAAAGCTCCAAGTGACGATTGTGTGCCGTCTGAGCTAGACATTCTCAAATGCCCATTTTTGAGAAACATCAATGAGCCCACCAATTTTTCCTTCGCCTCATCCTTGGCGTTCCCAGTACCTGTAAGTTATCCTTTTGTGTTTTGAATCTACTATTGTTGCCTTGTACTAGACTTGATTGAAATTGCGGCATTTTCCTGACACTACTTTGCTTCTTTTCATGTTCAGGGACGTGGAGCCAAAGGTCCAATTTTTGAAGATGGTCCCAATTTTGACATGGCATTTCGGCTTTTCCATGGGAGTGACGGAGTTGTCCCGCTTTCTGGAAAATCATATGTGCATTCTGACATAGTTGAGCCTCAACGAGCCCCACCCATGTTCAATCCATTAGCTGCAAAGGCAGCTACGATCAGTCTCTCATCCTTTGGTGCTGGAGGGCCATTCAGTTTCGATGCATTCCATAAGAAATGGAAGAACCAGCAAAAGAAATCTAATTCCTCGAAAAAAGATTCTACGTCAAAGGTAAATTGATTGCTGCTTTGGACTACTAATTTCCCAGCGTCTTAAGTAATTGAAACTGCTTGTGGTTTTCTTGATTTTTGTACTTCATATCATTGAACAAGTTTCTAATTATGTGTGGAATTTGATGTTTCAGGGAGGAAATTCTAATCACGAGGCAGTGGGCAATGAGTGGCTACAATCTGGAAACTGTCCGATCGCAAAGTCTTACCGTGCTGTTAGTGGTGTCATTCCACTAGTCGCAAAGGCTTTTCAGCCCCCTCCAGGCATGAAAATCAAGTGCCCGCCAGCAATAGTTGCAGCCCGAGCAGCCCTGTCGCGAACTGCATTTGCAAAGAACCTCCGCCCGCAACCCCTTCCTGCAAAAGTACTTGTGATTGGAGCGATGGGCATGGCAGCCAATGTTCCTTTAGGGATATGGAGAGAGCACACCAAGAAATTCTCACTATCTTGGTTCGCCGCTGTGCATGCGGCTGTCCCATTCATAGCCTTACTTCGGAAGTCTGTGCTGATGCCTAAATCAGCCATGGCGTTCACCATTGCCGCATCAGTACTTGGACAGGTCATTGGCTCCAGAGCAGAACGGTACCGTCTGAAGGCAGTGGCTTCGAAAAGTTCACCTCTGACTGAAACCTCCGCTGGTGTTGTGACAACGCAGACAAGCGAGCTACAGGTGCTCCAAGCGAAAACTGAAACCTCTGCTGGTGGTGCGACAACACAGACAAGCGAGCTACAGGTGCTCCAAGCAAAAACCGGCCACTGCAATGCGATTGAGGAGTGGAATTCAGTTTCCCTTAAGGTGGCGCGTCCTTCGTCATCCGCAGATGTGTTCTAATGATTTGTTTGTATTTCGATGGGCACTGATCGATCCGTTCCATCGTTTCTATGTATTTGACGGAGTATAATTCTCTGTTTGGTTTGTGACTCCAAACACTGTCCAAGTTCTCTGAAGACTTGAGAGAAGAATAAATGTATAATTCGAATGACGATTTTTATAAGTTGTTTCCTTTCCTTCCAAGTTTTATGTATTTGACTATGACCTGTATCCAGAGGTGTACTAGTTGTACAAGGTGTTTAAAAAATAAAGTACTTTGCTTTTATTTAAATATAATATTTTCGACACGGGCGTAGAAATTTTTCATTTTGCGTTGTGTTTTAGTTGTTTAAGTACGGGTTACAGGCTGTGAATTGCAGCGTTTTTAACAAAATTTAAAATAACGGCTTGAGCATATCTCAAATTCTATTAGATACGTATCTTAAGCATTGATGCTTGCTACATCCTCAGGAGTTTTGGTAACTTACTAGAGAAGTTAGTTATGTACACCATGTAGTTTTAACTCTGATGTAGCATTACGTGATTTAATTTAAGACCCTGACATTGTAGCGTCCCAATTTTATACGAGTGCTCGTAACCTAGGCTAACTTGCTCAACTTATACAAATCTCAAAATCCAAAGACTTATAATAATCCCTAAAAATCATTGAACTTTTCAATTCAAAAATAGTAGTGCTATTCACGCTCTTATTTTTATGTTTCGGACACATGTTATTTGGGAATCGGACACCGGTCCTTCAACGACGCCGGATAAAGGCAGCAGCCGCCTTTCTTCACCGAAGGTCGCTCTCTTTCTCGGTTGAAAATTGAAAGGACACATACAAATGTCTAGCTCCTCGCGAGCATGTCAGCCTCAGACGTTTGGATTGCCGTGGCCCGATCTCAACGACGGATTGTTCTACAACGACGTCGTTCGAACCCCCGATTCCGGTACTCTCTTTCTTTCCCTCTCTTTTAAATCTCCCTAGGAAGATACTGTTTTTTTTCTACTATTTCTGTTTCTTTCCTGCATTTTCTCGGCAGCCAAACAGACTCCATGCGCTAGAACTCGACTGTCGATGCTTTCTTCGATACTGTTTTTTTTCTACTATTTCTGTTTCTTTCCTGCATTTTCTCGGCAGCCAAACAGACTCCATGCGCTAGAACTCGACTGTCGATGCTTTCTTCGATTTTAACTTGTCCGAATTTGACTCCGATTGTTGGTGTGCAATACAGAACTGACACTGATCGAGTTCTACTCTAGCAAGTACAATAATTCAGCTCCATTGCAAGGGTAATCAGCTTATACCAAATTGCATTCCAACAATTTAAATTAATTTGATTTATTTACTATACCAAATTGCATTCCAACAATTTAAATTAATTTGATTTATTTACTGATTTATTTTTGCATTTTAAGCAATAAAAAATATGTTTAATTTGAAGAACTGATGAAAACTTTGTACTGATAATTGAGCAGTTGGTTGCAGAGAATTCGGAGCGGACAGGTTCGAACATCGAAATCATGAAAAGGTTTGTTATGGAAAATGTGAATATATGCGTGTTAAATTCTCAGCATTGCTTGTTGCTGTTTTTCTGCAGATAACAGTTGATGGCGAAGTTGTTAGAGATCCCGATACGATCCTCAGGTGGTTCTTTGTTTCGTGGTGTCATTTTTCGCTTTTATGATATGCTTGCTCTCATGCATATAGAAGATTGTTATGTTTTGTTTCTGTAACAAGATGATCAATTTGTTTAGGGTTGGTTCGAAATTGGCATATCATAGACTTCCGTGGAGAGAGCCCGATGCACCATACTTGCTCGAGGTTCTGTATGAGGATGATGATATGGTAAATTTCTCATAGTGGTTACTCATCGATTTGTATATCTCATGTCCTATCTTCTATCTTCGTTGCGTTGTTGCTTCATTCCCATCAAGATTAGTGATGTTAAACACTTGAACTTATGTACATTTAAGGTTTCTAATACTGTGTTGATTAACTCATGTTGTAGTACTTATGTGCATGTTGTTTTTCTTACTGGTATTATTAGCTACTTAAACTCGTGGAAAATATAAAACCATTATACCAAATGCATCAAATGGTCTTTTGTTTGTTCGAAATGTAATTATAGTTGATTTTGGAGATTTTATTTGAAACATAAGTAAGTACAATATTACGAAATACTTCCCACCTAAGAATTGTCTTGGGTGGAAAGGAGTGGGGTGAAGTTGGTCTTCGGTTCAGTTTTGTGCAAGAATAATATTCGAAGTCAGTTTGGTTTGTAAAAGTTGAGCGTTGGTCAGCTTAAATGAGGATCCGTTGCCCTACCCTCCCTTAAGAGCTAAATGAGCTTAGGGTTCTTTTTTCCCTTGATTCTTTGAAACAGATTGAGGTTTTTTCATGAGAAATTTTGTTATCAAATAGCAACCAAAAGACGCCTTGGAAATTATCTATGGTTTCTCTGCAAAGAATCTGTTAACTGTTGTTTGTTTTCTCCATTTTGGTGGTTACTCTTCTTGATGTGAAGTTTTAATTTTGAATTCAGATTGCTCTAAATAAGCCTTCTGGGCTGCAAGTTTTACCTCAAGGTCTTTTCCAGCAACGAACAGTTCTCACACAGCTTCTATGGCGGGCAACACAGAAGATTTCTCCCTTATCGTGCCAACAACCACATCCTGTTCCTGTCCATCGCTTAGGAAGAGGCACTTCAGGTATCCCATGAAGTCCAATGCTGAATTAATTGATGAAGTCCCCTGTATTCTTCTTTCTTTTCAATCAAAGTGGCTAAGTTTTCTTATACATGACTGTGGACATGAGATGATTTGAATGTATGTTCTATCTAATTACTTGAGTTAAGCTTCCTACCCAGCTCATTATGGCCTTGGAATTTTCATTATTAACGATTAATGTGTAGTAAAACATAGAATTGAAAAACATGGTTTTATATATCACATTGTCTCAAGAAGCTTCCTGTATGTTGTTAATCCACATGGTATGTCATTTGGATTTACTTATTGCAGAAAGATTGTCAAATTTCGGAACCTAGTTGTAAAGATGGATAACTTAATGCTGCTTACTATGTTTCTCACTAGATAACATCTACACATAACGAAAACCTTTTTCCTCAATTTATTGCTCCTTTCCAGTTCTACGTGTTATTCTCACAAATCTGTTCATTGTCATAGTTACCACAAGAATGGTTATACTTCTTAATATTCTTCTGGTTGACTGGTCTCATATGGTTCTAGGAATATTACTCTGTGCAAAGACAAAGCATGCCAAAACTCAGCTTGCAGCATACTTAGCTGACGGGACATCTAATATTGGAGATGGCAGGTTAGAGAAATCGCCTATTCCATCTTGCTCGCATCTTATTTTGGCTTCTCATTTTTGAATGAAAAAACTTAAGATTCCTACAGTTTGGTTATAATCTTTATGAATTTGACAATGTGATTGACAGTAATGCTGACATGGAGCCTCGTACAGAGAGGAAAATATCAAAGATTTACCGGGCACTAGTGACTGGGATAGTTTGTGAGGATAAGGTAACATCCTTTTGAAGTACTACTGAAGTGTGTGCAACTCTAACTACTGTCTGTTTGTGCATGAATAAGGTTTAATATCTCAAACAAAACATCAACATCCACTGTTTCCATACCTTATCTCAACTCAAACCGATGATTTCTTGAGTCTAGCAAGCCTTCCTTTCTAATTTTTCTTGATGCCGTCTTTTCAACTTTATATATTGCTACTATTCATGCAAATAGAGTGTATGATAGATGTGAAAATTTCTATAGGTGATTGTAAAGCAGCCAATTGGAATGGTGCGATATCCTGGTGTGGCTAAAGGGCTGTATGTTGCTTCTCCTACAGGTTTATTTGCATTAACGAATGTGTTGAATAATTTTGTGTTTCCTGTAAGCTCCCTCCAATACACCATGATTTGGAAAGATGATTGCAATCTTTAAGTCGTGTGTGTTAACTTGCACCATTCACCTTTTCTCTTAGTGCTTAATCACCTCATCTCAGGATGCAGTGTGTTAGATTCATAAAACAATCTTATTCTAACCCACCATGCTTATCTCTTTTTGTTATTTTATTTTATCTTAACCAGGAAAGCCAGCTCTGAGTAAAGTTGAAGTTCTTGAGAGAGAGATTCATAAAAACCAAACGCTAGTCCAGGTACCCCTGATTTTACCACTTCAACCTTCAGAAATAATATATAGCCTTTAGTAGTATCTATCTATTTTACTTCCATGGATGATATTCTGGCTTAACTCCGCCATTTTAGCATAGTGCTTTTCAAAAGCCAGTATATTACTATGATGACAACAATAAGACATAGGACATTGACAATGGACACGAAAATCAGGTTGTGTTTGTTGTTTTTGGAATTGAAAGCAACTTACAATAGTACACTGATACTTTAACAGGTTGAGATTCAGTCAGGAAGGCCACACCAAATTCGCATCCATCTTTCTTACATAGGACATCCATTGTTAGGTAAGTCTTTTATCGAAGCTAATCATAGTCCATGTGGCCCTCCCAGTCTACGGGGGCTATTGGCTTGATCGCTATTGGACCTTAAGTTTGGGATTAGGCTGTGTCCAACATGTTATGAGAATCTGGTTGTTGGAGGGCATGGGTTTGAGAAACCTCAGATTCCCCATTTGGTTGGACTAGTTGAATGCTTAACAAAATATTTGTTTTTAGGCAATAAGGAGCCGTTAATTTGCCTGTCTATATACAGGAGATCCTCTTTATGTTCCTGGTGGACAACCAAAGTGCTCAGATTTCGACTTGGTCGATGAAAGTTTTGCCGATGATGGGTATGCAGTCAGTGTAATATAAATCCAAAAGCATTCAAATGTAATTCCGTCGTCCATGATTGTCGAAATGTAATCACATTTGTGTGCGCAGAGGGTTTAAGAGGCCTACAAATCCCGTTCCTGGTGACTGTGGCTACAACTTGCATGCTCATCAAGTCACTCTCTCTCACCCCGCATCCAATGAGGTAAAATGTTGCTGTAATTGCTATATAAGATGACCTATTAGCACTCCGTCTCAAATCAATGATGATGTTTTTTGGCAGGTAATCAAAGTTATAGCACCACTTCCACCAATTCTTCGGACGCAACAAGAAACCGAACAACTTACTCGCGGTAAACCCGAACAACTTACGCATCCGCACAAATAATATCGGCCGATCAAAAGGACTAGGAAGTTACACACATTCAAATGTAAAATGTATTTTGCTAGAGTTTTACTTTCACCTAAATCAATGACAAACAAATGATGAGATGTTAGACTGGCAAACATGAGTTTTACCAGAACTAGAAGCTACCATGAGACAAAACGACGTCAGATCAGGTGGATCCAGAGCTCGCAAACCTGAAATAAATATTTCTCCATCCATCCCCGCCCGCCTTCCCAACTTTTGCAGTTTATTTTTGTATTTTCCCATAAAAATTAAAATACAACAAAATACAAAGCTGCTCCTGCTGCAATATTACAAGCACCTAACAAATTTAAAAAACAAAAGCATTTTACCCAACCCAAAAAAAAAAACGACGGGGACCTTTTAAGAGTCCATTTTTGCCCTAGCACGTCACTGACTGCACTTAACCAACACCAACCAAAAACTATTATACAGGGCGCAGCAAATAAACAATTTGCCGCTGCGGGAGCGCCAATGGCCTGGCCAGGCCAGGCCAGGCCCCCTCTGCAACCATCTACTACCTGCCTATATCCCCCTTCCCTCCTCTCCACGACTCTTCCTTCCGGAATATGCTCCCCGCCGGCCCCCCATACTGTTCAGTTTTCGCGTAGTGCATTCTAATGGCAGCCACGGGATCTGATACCACCGTACACGGACCCCCTACGAGGATCCCTCCCCTCCCTACTACATTCATCCCAACACTCCCCCTTCCTTGCTGCTGTATGCTCGAAATTGCATCAAACCCATTTCGTCTTGGAATGTCCAACACGTCTTGCCGCTGCTGCTGCTTCACATCTACTGTAAATGGCTGCACTTTGTTACCACCGTCCTGGCCTCTACTAAACACCGGATAATCAGCAACTCCATTGCTACCATTGATCTCGCCACGAAAAACTGATACGCCATTCATACTTCGATCGTTGGTCTTCACAACCGCCTGCAGTGGCTGCTGTTCCATTTGGGAAGAGGACGTAGGAAAATTGCTAAACGCTGCAGGGTACTTGGCCAGCAAGATAGCTGAGTCAGGAAACGATGAATTACCAGCTTGCACTTTATTCCCTTCCCAAAACCCGCCGTAACTCCTACTGGGAACATTCTCAAGGCCCAGATAACTACTACAATCAAACTTCAGGAGGGGAGAATTCCCGTCAGCACTGTGATGCCCGGTGAGATTTAAGTTAGACGACTTGCTGCTTAACTTTTGGTTATGAGCTCCCTCTTCTTCATTCTCATGGATGCTGCCATTTGACTTGGACAAAGATGACGGGTTGCTGAGTATCTTACCAAACAGTTTCACATCACCATTCCTGCTTGGTTTATCCGAATCTGTCGAGCTCCATGAATGGGCTTTTCGTGCGTCACCTGGTTTTTCTACCTTTAGGGGCAGAGGAGGACAATCAACACGAGAACATTGGGGCTTGGAATTCCCAAATTGAAGGAAGTCATCTTGTGTCATATAATGCCCATTGATATTTCTGTCTGGCTTAACTTCAGATAAATTACCACAACTTACATCCCCATTCGTCTCTTTCTTGGGTACCATTTGCAATGGATAGCCTCTGAGAACTTGCAAAGGTTCGACGTTTGCATGTCCTAGAAGACCTGACAAGTGCTTGCCACTCTCATCTCTACCAACAGATCCCTCCCGCAGATCCAGGGTTGATGACAACCTATCTTGGCTGAGGGATTTCTCGCATTCAATGACAGCAGAATCTTGTGGCACAGAAACTGCAGTAGCAGGAGCATTCTCATGTGTCAACGAGATGACAGAAGGGTTTTGCACAGAATTCAGCTCTACAGAAACTTGACATGGGCACTCAGGGTTAAGGCCAGGACCTGAACAAGAACCATCAGCAGCCACATCAGAAGTATTGCCACATGAATTGTGTGCTGAGGCTGGTAAGCAGCATCCGCTTGGATCTCTATTGCTTCTTTCATCGCTCCCCTCCAGTTTCTTTCCAAATCGATCAGAAGAAATTTGACCGACCAATTTTTCCCCAACCATACATTCAGGATTAGGTGGGTCAGAGTTGATTCCCTCACCAACAGGTCGTGATTCTGCAACCAAAATTTTGTTTTCAGTTGCATTACCTCCCATAGCATCGAAATCCATGATATCAGTGTCGCCATCAAAAACTAGCTTAGGCTTATCCACAGCCTGGAATGCATCAGAAGCCAGAGATTTGAGAGGCTTACCATCTCCATGATCTACTTCTCCCATCACATTGTTTTCCTCCGGTCTGGGTGGGCTTGTTTGCAATTTCATGGTCTCCGCAGGATCAGCTTCATCAGCATTCATGTTTGTGACAGACGGCGGCACATCCTCGTTCATGTTACATCCTGACTTGTCACTGGAAATACCTGAACCAGTTTCCAGAACACAGGCATCTTCAGTGTCACTCCCACCTCCATTAGCATCATCACCAACAGATGTTCCATTTCCGGGCCCAGGATGTACAAAATCAAGCCCAAGGCACTTCCGAGCCTTGCTAAAGAAAACCTTGCATTGATGCTGAGACCTCGATCTAATGCATCGCGAGATCATAGCAAAATCCTTTCCATAGGATGACACTGCCTGAATAAATCTAGACTTCTCCTCGTCTGTCCAGTCAGAAGGATCCATTTCTCCACAACTTTCATCTGAGCAAGTCTCATCATCCACATTCTGCATAACATCAGGTGTCAAAGGTCGCCTTACTACCGAATCCCCTTTCTGGCACTTCCATTCCAGATAAGACTCACCAGGATCAATGGAACTAGTGATGCAAGAACTCACCGCCTCAGATGACATTGAGCCACATATACCTGCTAAAACATCAGCAGCAGCTGTTTCTCTTTCGTTGCCAATAGTATCAAGACTGCAGGACCTTTCAACAGTGGTATCCTCACTACGAGACGTATTAGTATTCCTGTACCCTCCCAAAATTAACCTCCTCGAATACGTTTGTCGATTTCTTGTACCACCATCAGCATGAGCTGCGATTGCTGAAGCAGCACCCAAAATATCAAGGGAAGCAGCATCCATCTCACGATTCCATTTTTTCCCATCTGAAATTAAGTAGGTATTAGCCGAAGACTTTCCTTGCTTAGCCATATCAGGCTTCTTCTTTGTTTTCACAAAGCAATCAGACTTGTGGTGTTTGTAATAAAACTCCACACAGTCAGCAGTCGTCTTGTGATCAAGAAAGGAAGAAATTTTTCTGAAATCCTTCCCGTAGGTGGTTAGCTTTTGGATGAAAAGTTCTTTCTCTTCTGGCGTCCATGGGTTCATCAAAGCCCTTTCCTTCTCAACAGCACAGGGATCTTCAACTAAACCATTACTAGAAACAAATCTTGTCGCCAACTTCTCCTCCTTGTCCAAGATTAAGGCTGGCATCTTCAACGAGTTCCTGTACGGCTTGACTTGGGAATCTGACAGCAACTTGTTAGTGAAATTAATAATCTCTGTAGTAGGGACCAGGCTCAGACTTCCTGCTGAAAAAAAAAAATCATTAAAAACTTCTGATTAAAAAATGTTTCACCAAAACACAAAAGTAGATGTATTTGTTTTCAAAGATTTACACATAGACTTCTATAGTTGATCAAATATAAAATAACCAATGAGTAGATATCTAAAAAGCATGCAACGAAACAACTCCAAGTAACCACTACAGCTAACACATCCATGTAGTCATTACTAATACACAGGGAAAGATAATGAAAGCCGTAGCACCAGAGTCAGCACGAGCGCCTCATAGGCAAGCATGGTGCATCAATCAGAACAAGTTAATTGCTAACTTACTGAAAAGACAAATACTGATTACTATTGGAAAAGGCAAAAATATCACAAAAAACAGTTTAGATTCAAAGGCAATTGTTATTAACTTATTAGCACTCCAAGATACTAAAAGAGACATCCTGCCCTCCTTCCTTATTTTCACTACAAACTGTGTACAAAAAGTTCCTCATGCATAAGAAAAATTTATAACCATGTTCAAATAAATCAAATGCCACAAGCAGCACCAGAAAACATAAAACAAGAAATAAGTCTGTAAAAAAAAGTCGAGCCACGTCAAAACCTTGTCCATCATGAAAACTGCTTTAATTAGTTTTTCTTATTTAGACACAAGAATATCGTCATGCTTATAAAACCAATCACTTTCTTCCAAACTCATGAAAGACAAACAGAAAAACAGATAGAATTTCTTACCAGGTGTAGAAAATCGTGATCGAATTGAAGAGCGATGCTTCTGATGTCCATTATTAGTTGCTCGCAAGCTTAACTCAAATTTTTTGTGAGATTTTGAACGATATTTTCGCATGGAAAGCACACTCATGTCTTCCTTCCACAAGTGTTGAAAGGCTTTAAATTTTAAGGTTATAACTCTCTCCATAAACCTTAAACATCGCTTCCTCTTGGCAAACTTCTCTTTGATCAATGAATCATTCTTCCAGGATGAGGAAACACTAACTCCAGAAATATGCTCTTTTGGTAACAGCTTACTAAATATGTCAGATGCTCTACTTGCAAATATTTTATTGGCAGAAAATATAGAATCGCATAACTTATCTACTACTACACCAGAGTCCGGTGCAACTACCTCACTATCCAAAAGCATGCTACTATTACCACAAGTAGATGGGTCAGTCTTTTCTGCATATCTGCTGGGCACTAAGCACATTTCTTCTCCTTTGGTTGTTTGGATTGGATCCCGATCCTCAGAACCACCAGTTTTATTCGTCATATCAGATGAAACCAAAGGTAATGATTCAACAAATTTCGATGTCGCTGTTCCAGGACTATCAATATCCTCATCCTTAACAATACCACAAAATTCTATCTGGTCACCATTATCAACACACATCTTCTGCACATTAGTGTCCCCAGAAGAATGAATTTGCAATGGAGAAGGCCAAGTGATCAAATTTGTGACCTGTTCTTTGCAAGATTTATCCTTCTCCTCCACAGGCAAAGAACTAGATGTTGCTGGATGGGGACGGCTGCCCCCAGAATCAGATTTCAGTGCCTTAAGTTCGTTTTCGAGTGAATCAATTTCTGACTCAGTTACCTCCAATACCTTTGAAATTTCACCTTTCCATATAAGCAACTTGTTCAATGCAGTCGGCCTCAGGATACTGGAATCCACTGAACTTGGATCATCAGACTGAAGCAATTCAAGTATTGATGAGTCCAAGTTAACTAAAGAATTACCATCCAACTTTTCCAATTGGAATGAGAATCCCTCGTGATGAATCTGAGACATAGGACCTGGGGAACCACAAAAGTTTCTAGTATCGTTCTCAACATTAACTGCCTTGCAAAATGATTTCTCCTCCACACCTGTAACAACATGAACTATAATCACAAAAAATTCTGTGCATAGAACATGTGATTAAGGTAGAGAGAAACATAACAGTACGGAACAAATAAACATGGCAAGCCAGCACAGAACTTTTCATCAGAAAAATATGTAATGTAATTCTCTGAAAAACTACGAAGTTCAAAATATTTAGTATAACTATTTAGTGAGTAAAAGTATTTAAATCTATAAAATTTTCAAAGTATTTAAATTTACACTTTCCAATTTTCTACCGCAAGCCCTACCAATTCCATTAACGAAAAGGTTGATAATGATAAGCTTCATCTACTATGTTCATATGCGAGAATTCACTGCCCAACTTTCTAGCTAAATCATCTGAATCTCATACTAAATGGTACTAGACTTGCATTCAGAAATAAGCAATAATGCCAACATGACACTACATATTTAAAAACAAAAATCTTGTCAAAATCCACTTCCAAGTCAGGTCACAAACTTAAATAGGGTTAACATGTGATGAGAATGTAACGATGCAACAACAGACCTGGAGAAGAACTGCAAGCAACAGAGGATGGAGTTGCAGGAGATGCACAATCTGAGAAAACTGTGACTCGGGGGCTTTTATCAGGCAAGCTTGAACTCAGAGAATGGGCTGGTTCAGTGTTACCAACAGAACAGACAGCCGCATCTTTGTTCATGCTACCATCAGGGACGTCGACTTTCTTTTTCTCATACTTTGCCAAACCCTCGCCCCATCCAAGGCGCGGCTTCTTCCTCGAAGTTGTTTCCTCTAAAGGTGCAGCAGATGTTACACAATTAGTAGCTTCTCCCGAAGGAGACTGCACTGGAGTGGCTGTTTTCGGCTGTGACTCAACCTTTGCTTCATTGGAATCAATGGGCCCCATGCTCTTTGAGCTACTTGAATGGCTGAAACCCGAACCCCGAGAAGACATGCTTCCAGACCGCGTCCATTTGAGAGGCTTCCAATCAATTGAGACCAATGAGTTCTCTCTCTCACATTTCTGGCCAGAGCCTAAACCAGTGGAACCACCCATTTTATCAAGCTGGTCTTTCAATTGAATCTGATCCCATGTGCTTCCAAAGTCAGACTGTTGATGAGATGAGTATGTCAGCATATCATCCTGCGACCTCTGTTCATTATTCACACGATTTGGCCTCCCGGGCATGTTTGGAGACCCACTTCTGGTTTCCCAAGAATAGCCTTTACTTTCCCTCTGGCTATAAGGTGGCCCTCTATTATCCCTACTGTTCCTGCCATACCTTCCATCTCCGCGTGAAAATGATGGCCGGAAGCTCTCATCTTCCACCATCTTATCGCCTGACCGAGACGATCCATACCCATGACCAGAATCATCGGAGAACACGTGCCAACCACCCTGCTTACCATGACCTTCAGAAAATATTTAAACGGAAAGGCAAAGATAAATAATTCACTCAAGCAAAGTATATTTTCAAACAGTACCAAAAAAAAAAAAGCAATAACCATATTTCAAAAAATCAAAGAAAAAATGCATATTGTCATTGGCAGATCTCCAAGTTTCGCAGATCTAAACAATACTTGTAAAAGAACTACGAAATTAACTGAGCTGTAACATAAGAAAAACACCCAAAACCGCTTACTGATGGAAAGAACATGCTGCTAAAGATCAAGTAATTTGCAACCCCATCCCCATATCATTGTTTTTTGTTCTAACAAACCCACCCCCTCAAGAAAGCGATTCTACAACCCTAGAACACCAAATTAATGCAATTTGTGTGTGCGTATATCTGGTGCCAATAATTTTAATTCGAGATATACAGAAGAGAAACAAAGGCAAAAGGGAGATTATTGAATACAAAGAACACACAAATACCTGGTGGTCTGCGAAAATCGCCGGAAGCCCAACGATTGAAGTCGCGAGGTGCATGATGGGGCGAGTCCCTCCATCGTGCCACAGAGCCAAGGGACTCCGACCTCTCGTGCTTCCTCTCCTTGAAGAAGTCTTTCCGATCCCAAGGCAATGGTTCTGGCGGCATCAAAAACAAACCAATCGCATGGGCAGACACACCTTCCAACCCTAATTTCTAAACCCCAAACGCCACCCCCAAGATCTCCCTCGGCCGCACGCCCGCCCGCCCGCCAAAGTCTCCGCCTTTCGCCGCCCTCAAAAAACACAACACCGCACAGCTCCCTAATCCCTCCCTACCGCACTGAATCTATGGCTTTCCGCACACAACACACACACGAGCCTCGGCCGTTGGTTGCCGCCCTAGAGTTTCGAAGCCAGATCGAGAAGGAGACAAAGCGAAGGGAGGAGTTTACTGAGCCATGGAAGACGAGGGCGCCGCTAGGGTTTGCTGCTGCTACCTTATCCGTCGTCGTTTTGGCTGCCTTTCTCCCGCTTTCTTTCTTCTGTGTTGCTGCTTAGAGAAAATCTGCCTGTGGGGCGAGAAAGTGAGAACCGTGAGCCGATAAGGGACAAAGAGAGCCTTGAGAGAGAAAGAGAGACTGGCATTCCGGATCTCAAAATCCCTATTAAACTCGATTTCAATCTCCTTTCGCGTCCGGAGTATTTTTTTTTTTAAATTAAAAAATCTTTTTATTATTTTTATTTCATCAATTAAACTTTTCTTTTTCACTTTGGCCCCCGCCTGTGTTCTCGGTGTCGTGCCGCAAATGCCCATGGTTTCGGGGACTTATTTACGGGGGGGGGGGAAAAAAAGGCGGTGGTTGCCCGCTGTATTTTTCTAGAGTCAAATGACGGATTTACCCTTGTGGAAATTTCAAATGCCGCTGCTGTCGTGTCACGTTTTGAGTCCGATGACGTTGGTGTTTAAATTTTGAGTAGTATTTCGTTGACTTTGCTATCTTGATGAATCCATTTTTGTATGATCTTTATTCATTTATGTGTTGGTGATAAGAAGAGATTTAAATTTGAATTAGGTAGTGTGCACATGCAAATTATATGTTGGTGATAAGAAGAGATTTAATTAGGTAGCGTGCACATGCGACTCTATCATTATCCAAATATAAGAGGACTCTTATCTATAGTGTAATAAAAAGTTCTAGAATCTATCGTTGTGTTCGATATTGTTGTATTACATTATTATTTATCTCATAATTACGAATTTAAATAGGTCACTATTGTTTCCTTTTTCTTTTTTTTTTTAAAAATATCAACTGGTGGCTTCATGACAGTCCATCTTTTCAAGGTCGAGAGACTGACAAAGGTATTTCAGCCTCTCTAACCACCATAATGTCATGTGAAATTAGTTAAGTTCGATATTATATTATTACATTATTACATTATTATTGGTCTTATTATTACGAATTAAAATAGGTTTTTTTTTAGGTAAACTAAAAAAGAACTCCATTGTTTTATGCTTCTGCTGATTACATTGATAATCTAAATAGTACATTTTAAATTAACCGTTAAACCCTAAAATCGTCATCTTGAATACAAATAAAATACCATAAAAATTATCAATGAGTGAATAAGTTTTTCAAACAAATTCGCTTGAATTGCTCCACAAGAATACAAATAACTCATAATTTTTGTTTGTTCAGAACTTCGCGTAACAATCCATGAATATATTTTCTAAAAAAAGGATTTCACTTGAATAGACCACCAAAAAATAAAATAACTCATTCATTTTTTTTCATCAGAACTCCTCGTTACAATATCCTTACAAGATTAATCTTTACAAAGCAAATATTTAGATGTCATACATGGATGAGATATAAACTCCGCGTTACAACATCCTTACAAGATTAATCTTTACAAAACAAATATTTTGATATCATATAGGGATGAGATATATAAAATTGCCAAGTTAGTCACAATAATCGAATCGGATGAAAATAAAATAAAAAGAAGAATCATCAACCACCATATCTATCTGATTAAGCATAATATCAAGCCTCAAAAAGTTTATTATTCTTAAAGTAGAACACTAAGCTCAATGAAATGGGCAAGGGATAACTTATCAAAACCTCTAGGAATAAGAATCAAATAAATAGAAGAATTATATACAATATGTTTAATAAATGTAACAAACAAACTGCTGAGAACTTGACGAACAACTGAATAAGGCATTTGGAAGCTCCACCCTGCAATTTCAAAGCCTCCCTCACTTTCTTCATCTTCTTCTTTGTTCAAATTAACCTTAGGATTAGTCAGTTCTATTTCTCGATGGAGGGCAAGGCAAGTTAAGGCAAGAAAAAGTATACAACTCAGCCGTAGAGTTTCACCTTGATGTGTGGAAGTCATCAGTTCAAGACTGATTATCCCTGAGCTCTATCTACACAACTAAAACCGCAAACTCTCAAAGAAGAAAAAGGGTGAGTCAAGACCAGTTTTAGGCCTTGTTCGTTGTCTTTGCTTGATCGGGTTGTTTGATCATGGTGCTGGTTGTTTTGGGGTTGAGAAATAGGGGGTTGGTGTTTGTTCTGGAGATGGAGAAGTCATGGGAGCCTTTTGGAAAGTGCCCTACCAAATAGTCTCCTTTCCAACTAAAATTTTGACAGAACATCGTGGCCTTGCCGACACAAGGAGGTAGATCACGACCTTTCCTGCACACAGGAACACAAAAACACACAACCTAATGATATGGGATATTTGCAATTTTCACTTTTGGGGATTGGGTCCATGTAGAGAGAGAATGTTTTTTTCTTTTTTTCTTTTTTGGAGAATGATAGAGATTTTACTACTCATGTGAACGGACTAAAAACTCTTATTATACTTGCAAGAATCACAAGGTTATTGTAGTATAAATGGATCTCGTAAGGTTATTCTCCACAAGGATTATTAAATAATTCGAAACAAACTAATTTCAATTAATTATTGTAAAGTAGAAATTGAGGTGATTGATTTTATAACCTACTTAAAATAAAAACGAAATTAATTAATTAAAATAAACAATTTACAATATTAGAACCGGGGAAAAAGAAAACAATTTTGGAAGAATCAAATTAAGAAAACACTAGGATTCCACCATCACCTAGCAATTTTATGAATTTTTACCAATTACTTATGATCTACACATGCCACTTTGAAGGTTAGGTTTTCCTAATTTATATTCTACTTGGAACCTCTAACATAGAACGTATATCTAACTTGCAACCCGTCCGGACGTTCGGATCAAATATGAACATGAAAAACTCATTATGCTTTATGAAAACCCTTTGAAAAACCATGCAACCCTTAAGACGTGGTGTTCATCCTAAGTGAAATTACAATTATTAATCACAAGAAGCCAGCGTCAATTTCAGGGAACCTTCTGACCAAAATTGCATCAAATTACTTTTCTAAAGATCCTAATGGTAATCAGGCATTAAAACAATTAGATAGCTTTTATCCCGGTAATTAACAATTCAAAGTATGCATGCAATCAATCATAAGCAATTAAATAAAAATCACATATTCATGCTAAGGCTCAAGGTTTTGCCTTAGCAAAAGAATTGAAAACACCTTCAAATAGAAAATCTCCAAGAACCCTAGTCATTCTCTCTATCTCCAAAATTGCATAAAATAAAGCGTAGAGAAAAACTGTAGACGGCCAAGCAATGAATCTGCTAAGCCCCCACACAAAACCCTAAAAACAGGTCCTTTATTTCCAATAGGAAACTAAAAATAATAATCAAATAAAATAGGAAACATAACCCTAAATTAAATGGTAAAATTCGCCTAAAATCTGAACAGCCACGTTGTGGACCCATAAGCTGCTCCAAAACTGGTCCAATATAGCTGGGTTTAATGTTTGGAATATTCTGAACACTTCTCCAGAAGGCCACAAACCCATCCGAAGTCATCTTGGGCTCCAAAAACGCAATTTAAACCCAAAAACGTCATTTTCTAGCATTGCGCATCGCTCCTTTATTTTATTGCCAGAAAATAATCGCTTGGTGGAAAAATTCTAAATTTTGATACGAACACGCCAAGTGACTCACGAACGTCCTCCAACTGAAATTACTCCAAAATTCATCCATTTGGTCCTGTTTTGCTTCAGAGGAAGTCGAAAGTCTTATATTGAAAACTCAATTCAAAGCATCAAAATTCTTCCCAAATATTAACCAAAATATACTAAGATTAGGGTAAAATATATAATATAAAATCTACTTATCAGTTAACGGTTATTTTTATTTTATTTTTTAGTACATCGATATATTTACACCAAGGAAAATAGGAGTTTAGCAAAACTACACAATGAGAAACCTAATTTAGTATCAAATTCACTATCCACGAGATTCGAACTTAAGAAGACTCTTTCAAAAGTAGAACTCTCTATGGACTTTCTACAACCTTCATATTTGACACAATATTTTATAATATTAGCACATAAATTAACGTTAAACTGCTAGATGGCATAGAGTTAATGAAGAGTCTCATTTTTTAGAGAATTTCCTAAGACTTCTCAACTTGAGATAGCTTTTAACATTCATGCATAACGAAGTATTACTAGACCAATGATGAATATTAATGTAATTGTTATAACAGGTTTAGTAATCAATACAAATGAATATGACATAACCCAAGATTGAAATTAATGGAATGCTAATTCAAGTATAGAGATGCTAGCAACCTTTGCACTAATCTTTATATTTGAGTTTTTTCATTTTAAAAAGTGTCGTGTTGTTTTTTTAAACAAAAACCAAAGTATTTAATGCTTTTGACTAGAAATTAAAGATGGAATCCACAACTTAATGAAATTCCACAAAATCTACACAACATTTTTAATACACCTAGATATGTATACACTTGTTTAATGTCCATTAAAATCATATTGACTACATGTGGATTTGGGCTCTTAAAATGTCTTATAAAATTCTAATTGACAACACTAGGATTTTATTCTTTTATTCTTCTAAATTCTAATTTGACTATATGCCCTTAGGGTAAAGAAAATGATAATATTTGCATTCTTCCATGGAAATGCACAAATTTCATCCCTTTACTAATAACATATCTTCATGAATAAAATTTTATGATCGGAACCATTCAACTTTCAGTAAAAACTAAAAAAAAATAGTTATATAACACCTCAAAAATATATCATTTTCAAATTCTCAAAAAAAAAAAAAAAAAAAAACGAATTTTGCATTAATTTGTTTTTGTACACATGGTCCATGAGAATGGCCGCAACATGGTGGCCGAGGGCTATTGTCACTAAAGCCATTTTCCCTTCTCGACATGTCCAAAATCATGCACCGCACAATGAAAAATTCCTATATCTATCTGTCACATCTTTAAGAAAAATAATTATCAACTTTTATTGTTGAAAACTAAAGTTAGAAGATAAATGAGACTTTTTGAAAATTTGGCTTTCCATACCCTTTGATGCTTAATATTTTTAACAAAATATTTTATAATATTGACATAAGAAATAACGTTAAATTGTAAGTGATAGAAAGTTCATATAAAATTCCACTCTAAAAAAGTCTTCTTAGCATTTCTCAAGTTAGAAGCATCATCATTTTTGTTAATTTTATCAAAAATAAAAAATAAAAAATTTATGCTAATGGCGTCGTTATATATAGCAACATTCTTAGCAAAGTAATGAAAACATACAGCAAGAAAATAACTATATAGAATATGTATATAGTTTATATCGGGTACTAGTCTACTACATTGTTCTGTAATATAAAGTCTGCAAGGTAGTTCACCAACTTTCATTGTTCATAAATTGACCTGACATTCCACTTGATCTAAATGCATTGGGTCCATATTTTCAATTTCCCAAACAATCAATTTGGCACTAAAATCTAGAATTCATATTAATTAAAATTTTATAAATCCCATGTCAAAAAAGTATTAATTAGTTTTACTTAGATGTTGCGTTTTTTTTTACATAACATAAAGAGCAAAATCATGCGTCGAATTTGACATCGAAGAACTGAAGTCTTATTATGTATCATGCTCTAAGGGGGCTTTTGATGGATCAAACTAGGATTGTTTTTTGCTATTTAACATCAATCCTATATGTCACTTAGTATTACAGTCTGGTGATATTCTTCTTCACTTGAAAAGTGAGAGGTCTTAGGTTCGAATTTCATGAATAGCAAATTCGATACCAAATTAGGTTGTCAATTGTGTAGTTTAACCAAATTCTCCATTCCCTTAGTGTAAAATATCGATGTACTAAAAAAACCGTCAATCCCATATTGGACCAAACATGATATTAGTTAACAACTGGATAACTTGATATTCTACATTCCCGTCGTGACCTTACTATATAACATTCTCTAAAGGCATGCTAATAAGATTGATTGACTTAGATTGGTTTGGCTTGGGTTGGATTTAGGCCCTCATTTTAAATGATCTAAAATAATCCCACATAAAAAATGCATAATCTCAGCTTATTCAGAATTAAACAGACAAATTATCTCATTGCATATGATTATGTTAATTTGGTGGCCGAACAAATTAATCCCCAACACTAAAGTTGTCATAATGATGGTTATTTTTGTTTGATTTCCTGGAGGAATCAAGGCCGTTTAAAGCAATTAAGATGCAGATCAAATTGTAATGAAATTAACTTGTCAAGGACCTCAATGTAAATATGTATAACTACGAGGAAGTATATAGGTATAAAATGAAAACCCCAGCTCTGTCGCCTAGCAAAGCAATTTCTGAGTTGAGTTCAAGCTGTTTCCATGGAGAGTGGAGACAGAGTCAAAGCAGTAAACTACGGAATGCAGACGTCAGCAGGACATGTGCAATGCGAACCCACAATATAAAGGACGCTACTTCGCTGCTGAACATTTCAGCATGAAGTCCTGCTTACAGCCAATCTCGGATGAACATGTCCATCCGGAATTTGATGTAAACAGAACCTCCTGAAATTTCAGTAACCAAGTCTTATTCCAATATAAATATAGTGTTTGGCAAATACTCGTTGGAGCATACGACCGAACTCATGATGTTTGACTGACACACACTACTCATCAGTTAATTTGGTAAGAGTGGATTTCTACGGGGAAAAGGATTCGGAACTGGAGCTCAAAAACAAATTGTAAACGTGAGTATGGTCACATTCACCAGAGAATAAAGTGATTTGTTCGTGTTCCACTAAATCACACATCAAAGAATAGGGTGAATTTGTTCATGTCCCATGCACTCAAGTCCGAGTCGCACTCCTTGTAATTCATTCGTTTGTATCACATAATGAAATAAGCGTTGAACTGTAATGTTGTTTATTGACAAAGTAAGAACTTTAATGTTGTTGCTAGATTAAGCGTTGAACCATATATTGAGACATGTCATACGATATTGTGAGTCAGGGCGGCCCTGAGGGTGTGCAAGTGGTGTCACTGCATAGGGCCCCCAAATCGGAAGGGCCCCTGAGTTTTCAATTTTACATGAATATGCGTATATACATCAATCTGTGTAAAAAATTATAAAATCAACTATTAGCACAAGTGGTACTTATGTTTCTCTATATCTGTTTGGGAATGGGTGCGAGGCTTTGCCTCCATCATTTTTTACATTATTATTATTAAATGCATAAACTTCCATAAAAATAATATAAAAATTCCACAAAACTAAAATAAAAATTTTACCCTGGACCTTCAAGTCTTTTTTTTTTTTTAACAAACGATATTATTTATGCTAAGGGGAAGGGGTGGGCTTAGCCTCACAATGGACTAACAATGATGTAGTTCAAACTCGTCTTTGATGAGAATCGAACCAAATACCTCTCACTTATAAGTGAAGAGGAATACCACTAGATTGTAGTACTAAGACCTAGTTTGGGAGTGAGGTGCTTAAAAAAAAAGCACCCATGAAAAAAAGCTGTGAGGGTTTTAGGTGTTTGGTAAACTGAAAAAAAAAGGGCTTATTTTGGAAGCTGCTGTGAGAATAAGCTGAAATCAAAGGAAAAAGCTGAAGCTGCTATTTGCAGCTTTGGAAAACTGGCTTTTTTTCAAAGCACATGGAGCTACAGTGCTTCTTTAATAAAAAGACCCACTATTAGACTACTTTTTTTTCCAAAAGCACTTTTACAAAAAAGTTTACCAAACACTCTGCTGATTTATTTCACATCCGCTTATTCTCACAGCACAGCCGCTTATTCTCACAGCAACTTTTTTTCAAAGCACAGCAATACCAAACCAGCCCTAAGTGGCTAGACCCTTAAGTAATTAATAAAAAAAAATTCACCTTTTTGTCAGTTGATTTGTTATATTTGTTTGTGCTATTAGAATTTATAGAAAGCAAAACTGAAAATTGAAAATAAATAAAAAAATTAAATTCATAATTTGAGGGCCTCTAATTCACTTTCGCACATGGTCCCTAAAATCTCAGGACCGGCTCTGTTGTGAGTTATTATAAACAAGGAATGTGCTAACCGAATTAAGTTTTAAAGCTCAAAAAGTCCATGCAATAGCTTGCGACTATAAATGCTAATAATCGAGTCCAGCATGACCAAACCAAAAAACTTAACGTCATTAATGTGTTTAAGTTAAAACCTTAACATAAATTTTGGTTGTGACAATAATATTTTCCAAAAACTATTATGGTTGATTATTTCAATCCAATGAAATGAGATCTTGATCCAATTGAAAGAAGTGCAGCAACGTTTAACCTTAAATATAATTTTATTATGCTTAAGTTTATGTTCAACCAGATGGAACCCTTAATCAATCTTTTACTACTGCAAATAGTGGATTGTTAGAGCCTTTTTCTTTAACTCATGTCATCGTGAGTTTAATCTTCTTTTTAGTGTAATTAGTATAAAATATCACTTGAAATTATATATTCTTTTGTTACTGCTCTTAGAGCAGCTCAATGGGAGCTCGTGCTCGAGGGACAGGCTGCGGAATAGGGCTTGATTGTCCAAGGGAGGAAGCCCAGCGTTGGCTGGCGAGACAGCCCGAGCAGGCCCGTTGATTTGTGCCGGCCCAAGCGCCCGAAGGCAGTCTGACGTGGGCTGACGTCAGGGCAACGGCGAAGTCAGCCACGTGGTGGACGAGACTTCCCTTTCTCTCTCTCTCAACCTTTATGGTTCTTGAACGACGTTGTCGTCTCACGGTGGATAGGCGGCGGCGACGACGACTCTCCCTAATGCCTCAGCCTCGTGACCACTACCGCCTTGCCGAATTGAGCAAGAGCTTCAGAACCCACAAACTTGCCGAAGTTTGCTCCGATGAGGTGACCAAAAACAGGGCAAGGTTTCAGAGAAATTGCAAGGGGTTAAACCTCTGGTTTCGAACTAGAAAAACACCACAAATCTTGTCCCAAACAACATTAAGACATAATGAAACAAGATTTTCATAGAGAACCTCACTTGTGTTCGAGTTTCAGATCTTGAAGCTCTCGGCTTCAATGGTGGTTTACACTATGATGGTTTGATGATGCATGCAACGGTATAGCTAAGATCCTTTAGTCCCAGAGATTAAGGTTTCATGGTTTTGGAGTTTGATTTGTTTAATTTTCGAAGAAGAATGTGGGTGAGAGCTCTCGGAGCTCTAGAGATAATGAGAGTGTCAAGAGCTTAGAGAGAGAGAGGAACTTCAAAAAAAATGGAGAGAAGTGAGAAAGATGAGTGGAAAGAGAGGGAGTGACGTGAGTGACGTGAGCAAGTTGCAAAAAATACTATTATTTTATTTACTTATTGCCAGGCTATTCAAGTGTAGGGGTGGTGGAGATGCAAAAGGCAGTTACTGTTCACTAGGTGGATTAAATAGTGAATAGCTTGGGGGGAAGGTTCCCATGCTGGAACTGCTCTTATAAAAAAAACTTGTGGGATGACAAGAAGAGCGAAAAATAAGGAAATAAGATCCTCGTCAGATCCTCTTTATAAGGATCTGGTGAGGATCTTGGAAATCCTCCAATCACATTCGTTCATCGTACATCGTGCGATCAATTTTCATCAGGTACTGTTTATATTCAATTTTAAGTAAAAAAATTTACAATGATTTCTGACTGCATAATATATAATAAACGGATGTGATTTGAAGATTCCCGGGATCCTTACAAAGAGAATCCGACGAGAATCCTCATTAAAAAATAAGGTTACTTTGTTGTTTTCACAGTCAATAGTGTAACTCTACTACTTTGAAAAGGCACATAATATTTGTTGATGCACAAAACTGGAGGGGTCTTAGAACAGCGTAAATCCGACCGTGAATCTGCAAGAAGGTAAATAACACAAGATGTATCGTGGTTCACCTCAATGTTTGGGTTACGTCCATACTAATATTGATTGTATTTCTCTCTAACTATATGTATGGATTACAAGGGTGAGGGGGAGTCCCCCAGAGAAAGAGAGTGTTGTGTTTGTGAGGGTATTGCCCTCTGTTGGGTTCACCGAGTATCATTTGTGAGGGGGGAGGAGTCCCCTTTTATAGAATAAGGGGCTTCTCCCTTTACATAATTATGGGTTGGGTAATGAGGCCCAAATGTTGAGGCCCAATGTGTCAAGGCCTGAGGCCCAATATGTGTGGTACCAACAGTAGTCCCTCAAGTCTTCAGTTAAGAAAATCTTTTGGCTGGAGACTTCAAATCCAATCCATGTACGAGCCGAAGTGGCTAGATGTCTTGAACCAGTACTCAATCTAAAGCAATACTCGGCTAGAGGTATCACACGTTACGAGACTGCTTGGCTGGAGGCTATGCTCGTTGCGAGGCTGCTCGACTAGAGGCTATGCTCGCGGCGAGGCGTTTGCTCGGCTGGAGGCGATGCTTGTTGCGAGGCGGCTCGGCTAGAGGCTATGTTCGCTGCAAGGCGGCTCGGCTTGTGGTATTCCTTATTGCAAGTATTTATTTTATGTCGACATGCACTCAGTATGAGTTGATTCTCGACATGACTCGGGTCCTCTTGTCGGGTTCGCATATTGGATCTATGTGTCGGATCTGTGGATCGGGTCCGCAAGTCGGGTCTTTGAGCCGGGGCCATACGTAGGGTCATCGAGTTGGGGCTATCTGTAGGGTCATCGAGTTGGGTCCAGGCACATAGGTGTCCCAATAAGCGAATGTCCGAGTAAGTGGGTGTCCGGTCAGACAAGAGATCACCATGAGCATGTGGCCCATCAGTCTATAAGTTGGTAAACTTCTTTAATCAGCAACAATGTTAATCAGTGGATCTAGTTGCTCAATAATTCCTAACAATAAATGACAGTATAAGTACAACCGTATAAGAATAAATCAAATTGACAAAGTTTGTCAAGGCAAAATATTGTATTATGTGCCTTTTGTGAATAAATAATTTATTCAGTCATGTGGTAAATCACATGTTATATAAGTGACATAGTTTAATAGCAGTCACAGTACTCTAGGCCATGATAAATATTGCACATGTACTTGGGTTAAATATGTGTCACTAGGTGATGAATAATATATATATATATATATATATATATATTATTTTTATTCAAGTTGTTGATATCCAATTTGGTCAGATTTGTCACATTATGGGAAATAGTCATGTGATAAACCATTAATAATAATGTGAAACATATTATTATAACATGTCACCTCATTTATTTAGGCAGCAATGCAATTTATAAAACAGTAAAATAATGATAGCAGTAATCAAGATATTAAATATCGATGATATCAGAAATATCGGTAGTCCGAAAACACGGAAATATCGATGGAAATATCGGGATAATATTGATATCGATAAAAATAATATGGAAACTACGAAAATTGTAAGAAAAACTTGGAAATTTTTATTGAAACTTTGCAGGATGTTTATTTAGTCAATTATCTATTAGTTTATCAAAAAAATTGGAAGGAAATGCATTGCATGATGGATTTAACATTATCAAGTTGATTATATAGCGAGCTGGCAAACATTGTGAGTGTAAAAAATATGTAGTAATTAATGAAAGAAGTTTAAACACACCATAATCATTTATATATAATGAATTAGTACAATATTTTACACTTTATACATTGCATGGTAAGATACATGAGTGACTTAGTACCACATAGAGTTCCTATGAGGTTCAAAATTTTCACTATCTTCATCATCTCTATGTGTAGAGTGAGTGTATTGTGAAGAGTAGTTATCAAATGATAAATCCCCAAAATAGTTTTGCATGTAATTGTTAACATGCCACCCATATGGATCCGAGATTGGTTGACCTTGTCCATAAGCAAAATCATTTGAAGATTGAGTATCTGATTGTTTCCATGAGTCGCTCAATTCCATCCCAACAGAAATGGGATATGAAGGGTAGAGAAATGGTTGGTTATGAGTATAACCATAGTTACTACTTTCCACTCCAACAGAGTCCGAAGTTATAGATAACGAGTCATCTTCTTGACTTGACAAAATCCCCTTGCCACTTTCTCTACGAATATAGTCCTTCCCTATGGCACCAATTCCTGGTCCTACCCGCCTACTGCCATGGTCCTCATTCTGTGTTGCATGCGTGAAGTTTGCCTCACCAGTAAAGGGACTCATAAATCCGGGAGGTGGTCCAACATAGTTTCCATATCCACCACCATTACCTCCAGCTCCACTATATCCTTCATCATTCCCACCTCCGGTGGTAGGTAAGTCTCTTCCTAATCTTGTACTAGAGCTATCATTAGTATCAGCACGATGTTGTGGTTGTGTAGGATTGGAAGAAGGTGGAATTCCAGTGTTTCTTGGTCTTGGGCGCAAAAGTTCTTCCAAAGAGTTAACGTTGCTAGTTCCCACCTCCTCCGCTAATACTCTTTCTACATTTATCCCTTCATTACGTGCTTCTTCAATAACTCTGGGAGCTGGGTTGCCTTCATCATCATCTAAATGAAGAGGTCTAATCCATTGATAAAGTTGGTTACCCTCTGTATCATCATCTTCAGCAACAATATCAAACGCATCTAGTGGGTCACCACGGTCGACATGATCTATTTTTGCTTCCTTATCTCGAATTTGAAGCTTCGTGTTGTAGTAGCAATAAACTAATTTTTCCAACCGACTATGAGTCAACCTATTTCTTTGCTTTGTGTGTATGAGTGCAAATGTGCTCCAATTTCTTTCACAAGCAGATGAGGAAGCTGTTTGTGATAATACTTTAATTGCTAACTTTCTCACAGTTGGTGCATCGGTCTCATACATGATCTACCATTCAACTACAATGAAAAACAATGTTGATAAGCCTAATAACTCTAACAAATTCTATTATAAACTTATCGTGAAATATGTTTACACTCACTAGGAGACATTTTTGTTCGAGCAGCAACTGATGTTGGTTCTTCAAAAGTTCTTCTTGCATCTTTAAACCATGTTAGCTGAATTCAATAAATCGTGTTAGTTTAATCCAACAAAGTAATTATTATAATTTAAGTAATTGTGTACCTCATTTCCAAATTGGCCAACTGCTGGTGATGCAGGGTCTAATTTAGAGTATACATTATGTACAACACGTATAAGGGTACCATTATCTCCAACACCGGGTCTGTATTGGTATCGATGATTCAAATAATATGTTGTTCAAAGAAACACATACTCTAATAAGAGAAATAATACTTATGCAACTAAAGAAATGAATTGCAAATTATGACATAATTTATACCTGCTGCATGCAAATTGTGGTATAATGTTTTATACCATCAGTCTTCAATTATTTTTATGACCTACCTTGCACCATGTTTTCTTTCCAATTCATCATTCACTACACGCATCAACTTATATATTGCCCCCATAGTAGGATACACTTCTGTGTCAACGATCCGTAAAACTTTGTAAAGAGGTTCAAACACTTGGCACACATGTTTTGATTGTGTCCAAAAAGCATGATCAAGCACTATACTTTCCACCATACGACCTGCATTTGAGCGGCTCAAATTGTGGTTGGCCCAATCGTCACTAGTGAATAGTTACTTCAACCCTGCTTTCTTCTTAAGTAAGCTGTCTAATGCAATATAGTTGGTGGCGAATCGAGTGGTAGCTGGACGAATAATGTCTCATTTGCAAAATTCACGCATCTTTGCCAACAACTAACCGTGATTGTAAATATAATTTGTGATCGTTGTAGCTCTTTTTACCACAGTAGCAACATTCTCTCTCTTCCCCATTGCCTCAAACATGAGATCAATACAATGTGCTGCACATGATGTCCAAAACACATTATGATGCTTCATTAACTTTTTTCCAGCTTTGACAAATGCAGAATCGTTGTCGGTCACGACTTGGACAACATTATGCTCTCCCACCTCCATGATTACATCCCTCAATAATTTGTAAATATACTTGTAGTTCTTTATATGGTCTGAAGCATGAATAGACAATCTGGTCGGGCCAGTCTATCCGTCACACATGATTGTGCAACCATTAGTTTCCCACTTTGATCTCAACTGGTTAACATACTCGGCAATGTCTTTATACTCCATATCCAAATATTTGTTTCTTATCTCATAGGGAGTGGAAGGTTGTACTCCAACACCTGCCTGTTGACATCCCACTACCATATTTTTGAAATGATGTGATGATGCTTTCTCAGCAGGGACATTTTCATAGATAAATAACTTGCTAATTAGACGCCCCATTCCCTAATTCACATTACCTCCAGTGAAATAACTCCAAACAATCTTTTGACGTGCTTTGGATGACTTATATAAACTTGGGGCTATTGGTGGTGTTGGTTGTGATTCTCTAAGACTGCCTCCCTGTCTCATTTGTGCACCACCACTTGTCCTGGAACCTTGTGCTCTATTAGGAATTTTATGAAGGTGTTCTCTTTCCCATGCTGACTGTTTGGAGGCACGTAATGCTTGTTTCAAACTGCGTCGTTCTTCAAGTCCCATGTCATCATCACATTCGTCCTCATCGTCATCATCTTCACTGTCAACCGCTTGGCCATAGACTTCTCCTCGTAGCTCAGCTCGAATATTTTCCATTCCATGTGTTATCTTTTCCTTCTGCTGTTTTTTATTTTTTAATAATGTGCTGATGAATGCCTTCACTTCTGGGGGGACATTATCGCATCGTTGGACATTTTTTGCTGGATCTAATCCACTAAGATGGTACTTAAGTCGTGTCACTCCGCCACTATTCATTACCCGACCACAATATTTGCAAATTGTGCCATGTTTGTTTCCGTCTATTGGGTCTCCATGTTCCCAAGCTGGATCATGTTTAGTAACTCCACTGGACATCTTAAACGTACCTATATTTATTTTTCATGAAAATTAGACAATTATTTTTTGGCCAAAAAATATAGTAGTGATGACGGTTATATAAAAGAACCTAAATAATAAAGTTATTCTACAGAAGAATTAAATACGAATTAAAGAAAATGATTGTAAAAATTTAAGTAATTATAAAAATAATATTGAATAATAAAACCTAATATTAATGAATAATAATCCAATTTGATAAAAAAAAATAATCCTAATATAAAACATAGTGATGAATAATAATCCAATTTGATAATAATCCAATTTAATAATAATTCAATTTAATGAATAATCCAATTTGATAATAAAAAAAACCTAATATTAATGAATAATAATCCAATTTGATAATCAAACCTAATATTAATAAAATAATAAATAACATTAAACATATTAAAATTATCCTAGGGAATAATTATACAACATTACTTAATTACTTAAAAAAATTAACATGTAATTGTTAACATTACTTAATTACTTACAAAAATTAACATGCAAGTATTAATTACTTAAAAAAATTAACATACGAGTCCACACAATTTTTTTTTTGTTGTATAAATTACAATAATATAAATATAAGTTTGTAAACTTACTTTAAATATGGAACCTTTGTGTTCAAGCTCTGTAATGGATCTGGAATGGCTTTGAAAGGGGTAAGGGAAGAAGAAGAAACGAAAATGCTCTGAATGGCTCTGATACTCCACCTCTGAGAATGTGAAAGAATATCATAGACTCACAGTGGCACACGGTTTTGAATGTGAAAGAATATCACATACTCACAGTGGCACACGGTTTCATTATGAAAGCACTATTATTTTTGTCCATGGTTTGAAATTGTAAAAAGTGATTGTAAAAGTTGTCAGGTGAGTGTGAGTCAAATGACCCAACCACACACACACACCGACACGCCACCACACACGCACACAACACAACACAACACACGCACACAGTCTCTCTCTTGATCCTTCTCTCTTCTCTGATCTCCCTTCTCCCCCTTCTCCATTCTCCCACACACACACATAGATCTCCAACACACATGCACAGAGACCCAAGGTCTCTCGATCCTTCTCCCACACACATGCACAGAGACACAAGGTCTCTCGATCATTCTCCCACATCGCCTTCTGCTCCTCCCTTATTGGCGCCGTCTCTCTCCTTTCTCTCTGCACCGAGGGTCTGAGACCCACATACACACACGCACATCATCGCACCTGCTTCAAGAAGACACCCATCATCATCAGCAACCTCGTCTTTCTCCCTCTCTTTCTCGTCTCTGCACCGAGGGTCTGAGACCCACATACACACACGCACACCATCGCACCTGCTTCAAGAAGACACCCATCATCATCAGCAACCTCGTCTTTCTCCCTCTTTTTCTCGTCTCTGCAACTCGACGAACGCAGGAACTCTGGCGAGGTTCTTGAATTTCTCCGGTTAGGTAAGCTTCAGGTTTGCCTCTTTCTGTTCTAGATTGAAGCTTATATGTGAAATTTAAGTTCAAAATCGTGTTTTTGCGAGGTTTTTGGGAAGAAATCGGCTCGGGAATAGGCACACCCATCTCTGCCGAGGCCGTGGGTGTCGACGAACTTTCCGAACACCTCCGACCGTTTCACGGCAAACGAAATTTATAAAAACATTCATCTCGTCTTCTATTTCATTTTGATACCTAGATCGATGTCTAGGGTGCTCTTTTACAGTCGGCCGGAGCTGTAAAAGCTCCGGCGTTCTTCTCCGGTTCTTCTCCGAGTATCACAGTTCCAAAATATCGCGATAGTTTCGGAAATATCGCGATATTATCGATAACATCGCGATATTTTGACAAAAATCCGTTAGATACCTATTAAAATATCGGTACCGTGAAAAACCGATAATATCGGCGAAATATCGCCGATATTATCGGCATTTTGTTCCTTGGCATTAATGATGTGTATACGTTGTGACCTGGCATAATAAGTGATGTAGTGGGTGTCCTCAAAGAATATGCATACTGTAAAGTGTCCACTAAAATCTTGGGATGGCGGCGATTTTGGTGAGACAGTTGAAGGGTGTCATTGGTTTGGACTAGTAAGCGCAGCCTATGATTTTTGGGTTTTTTGGGTTGTGCGGATTCACGGCGGAGGTGAAAAAATGAAAGAGAACCGACATAGCTTTTCGTGTCGATTCCCACAGATGGCGTCAAATGTTGATGCACAAAACCATAAGGGTCTTGAAACAACATAAATCCGACCGTGAATCTGCAAGAAGGTAAATAACACAAGATGTATCGTGGTTCACCCCAATGTTTGGGCTACGTCCACACTGATATTGATTGTATTTCTCTCTAACTGTATGTATGGACTACAAGGGTGAGGGGGAATCCCCCAGAGAAAGAAAGTGTTGTGTTTGTAAGGGTATTATCCTCTGTTGGGTTCACCGAGTCCCATTTGTGAGGGGGGATGAGTCCCCTTTTATAGAATAAGGGGCTCCTCCTTTTACATAATTATGGGTTGGGTAATGGGGCTCAAATGTTAAGGCCCAATGTGTCAAGGTCTAAGGCCCAATATGTGTGGTACCAACAATATTAATCTATTTCAACTTAAATTAGTGACTTTTTTCTTTTAAAAAAGAGATTATGTAGTGGCTTCGTCATAACAATTTACCTTTTCGAGGATGAGAAAAACTCACAGAGGCATTAACCTACTTCTGACCACCATCGTGTGATTCACCAGCACCATAAATTAAATTCAAGACGTGCAGTGTAAAATACAGATCTAAATCCGTCATCAATCACCGAGCCACACCAATGTGATTAACTTAAGGGTTTTTTTTTAACTTTAATCCTTCAAGAAGATTGAAATTTAAAATAAACCTAGTGTTAGATTAAATATTGATTATAATCCCTTGATGTGTCCTTAATTCAAAATAATTAATGTGCATTTTATTTAATGTCTCCCATTAAATATTTAAATTTATTAATATACAAATTTTAATTTACTCTTGACCAAAAAAGAGTTTTTTAATTTATTAATTTTATTTAACATTATTTGAACTTGAAAGACTCAATTAATGTACCTAAATGTTAATACCGCGAAATATGCGTACCGAAATGTATTATATTGAACTTATGTATTTAAATGTTAGTACCGAAATGTATGTACCGAAATATATGCACCGAAATGTATTATATTAAATTTATGTACCTAAATGTATGTACCGAAATGTTTGTACCGAAATGTATTATATTGAATTATGTATCTAAATGTTTATATCGAAATGTATGTATCAAAATGTGTGTGCCTAAATGTATGCACCGAAATGTATTATGATGAATTTAATGTACCTAAATGAAGAAGACAAAGTACATCGAAATATATTGTATAACAAAAATTAGTTTATCTAAATGTTTACAATAAAATATATTACGATAAATGAAATGAAAATAAAAATTATAATGAAATAAAATTAATACATTAAAAATTAGGAAAAAAAGAGAAATATTAAATTTTAATATTACTCATAATTTTAATCTAAAAATCATTTTTATCAAGAATTAAAATGAAGTTTTCTATAATTTAAATTAGTATCTAGCTATCAAATTTATTTTGGCCTTTCCTCCGCTGCCTAATAAGTCAAAGCATATCGCTGAAACTTTTGAAAAATGATATTTAAACAAAGAATAATTAGTTAGATTTGAAGCATGTGAAAGTTGAATAAAGAATTCTATTGCGGTGGATTGTCTTGGTAGGGACAGATGCAGGGGAGAGGTAGAACCGTAAATAACGAAAGGGAAAGATTATTTGAGTTTCGCATAGAGTGCTGGGTCTACCATTTGAGTTTCGCATGGACACGTGGTGGATAGCGTGTTGTAAACTAAATTTAAAAAGTGGGTGAGAAGAGGAGAGGAGATGAGAGCCTTGTATTTTTATTTAGAGATGTGATATCCACACACTCTATTTTACTTCTCACATATTTTTTTTAATTTTCGACCATCAGATCGAATGAATTGAAAAAGATCAACATATATAAATGATCAAGGATGTGTGAGAAGTAAAATAAAATATGTAAATAACACACCCCTTTATTTAGAATAAATGGAACGAAACCTCCCCACACTATAATTTCATACCTCATATTTTAAACATTATAATGTCATAGTTTATTTTATGAAACCTTTGCAATGTCAAATTTCCGTTAAATTTTCTGTTTAGTTGACTGAAAATGATGACGTGGTAGATGCGTGGCCACTCTAAGTTAAAAATTAATTAAATATTGATAAATTAGCAGTTTTTTGTCTAAACAAAATTAAAATTAATTAAAACAAAAAAGCTCTCTCCGTCTTCTCTTATCTTCTCGTTCTGGTCGTGATTGGGCAACACCTGCAGCCCAAAACCCATCCCTAGGCAAATGTAATCCCCAGCTTCGACCACACCACCTCGATCCCCAACTTCGACCGCTCCGCCTCCCGCGCCTTCTCCTTCTTCTCTTCTTCTTCTTTCTCTTCGTCTCCACTGTCACTGATGTCGCAGCAAATGTTGGCGTTCCCAAATTTTCCAATCTCTTTCCGCAATTTCAAACACACCATATACTCCTGACTGAAAATTTCAAAGGAAAAAACCCAAAAAAATAGAACCCCAAATCGTATTAATCTAGAGAGGGACAAGGAAAAGTAAATGAGGTTACATTATTTTGAAATCTCTTACCTAATTTTTCTGGGATGTTCCTAACATAAGAACAATTGCTTTTTCTGGGTTCATGTTCATCTTCGGCTGTTGGACAACGAAAGTTTTCTCGCCGGCGACTTCAGATCCAAAGACCGTGAATGTCGTGTTCATACGGGTTGTAGCAGCAGCAATTGTGGACGACGTCTTGGTGGGGGCTCGCGGGAGAAATTACGAACGACATCGTGGCTGCTGATTGTGGAGGCTCAGATTGCAGAAGAAAAACACGGGGCTGCAGCAATGTCGTTGATTCCGGGGTTTCGTGGGGCTTTAATGTGTTGTTGAACTCGGGGATTGCTGAAGCTCGGGGCTTCGTGGTGGCTGCAGTGTGTCGATGAAGGTGAAGGCGGAGAAGATCCGGGGGCCGATGGTTGGTCATAAGCTTCTGCAGGTTCGATCTGGGGAGTAGAGAAGCCAGGAGAGAGAGAAAGAGTTTCTTTTTTCACGAATTTTAATTTGTTCAGACTAAAAAATCCGTAGTTTATTAATATCTAATTAATTTCTTAATCCAATTTGGTGAGGGAGTAGAGCTCACGCCTGCGGTCTCATCATTTAACATTCAAATTGATAGAAAATTTAATAGATGTATAATATTACAACGAATTCGTTAATAGATGACATTATAATATTTAAAAAATAAGGTATGAGTTTGTTATTAGACCCATATTTGAGGTGGTAAAATGTAATTTACCATTTTATTTATACTAATAATGATGAGTTTTCTTCCTTAAAAGTAATACTAAAAAGTGTTAGGTACTAGTTAGGCGGGCAGGAGCCTAATGCCTAGGCGATTTTTTTTTAATTTTAATTAAATTTAGTATATAAAATAAAAAATACTTAAATATATATATATAATTGTATCGAAATAAATAAATTGTAAAATAAAATGACATATATAAAGTATTAGAACATGTTGAAAACATGAAAAACAAACATATAATGAGTTTTTATCCAAATTTTCAACAAGTCTCTTGCAATTTAAAAAAAAAAATCAAAATGAAAGATATTTAATTTTGGTCTAAGTAAGAGTCACGATCTAGGCGGGCGCTTTTCGACACTCTTTCTTAATTTTCAAACGCCTAAAGATTAATAATCACATAATCACATTCATATTAAGATTCTACTTCAAGTTTACATAATCACATTCCTAATTAATAATACTATTCACAACAGTTGAAAGCATACATATAATGAATTGAATTATATAAACTGGTTTAAATTTAGGTAGTATGTCTTATGTGTTAGGAATTGAATTATACGATGTTGCAACTGCAATTTTGCAGCAAAGGGTTAGGACGGAGGGCAATGCGGTTTGCAGAATAAGACGGGAGGAGGAGAAGGGACGGTGCGGGCCTGTGGGTTCCCTTTCATTTTTCCTTTTAATTTAGTAGTTGTTTAAGTTAAAATTAAATTTTGCGAAGCCTTCCGTTAATATAGTTCAGTTTTATTAAGAAAAAAATTACACATAAAACATACTTTTAATATTTAACTTTACATTGAAACAATACTTTTTAATTATTTCAACGAGAGACGAATTTTAATAAAGTTTAAAGTGACATCAGGGACATTTTCTCTGTTGGTGCGTAAGTGACCAAATTGCCCTTCTATGCGTCACTGACTCTGTTCTGTCTCCGTTCGATTTCGTTCCAATTTCTTTCTCTATTTTTTTTTACAAATGTTAATAAAGTTCATGTTTGATTGGGTTATGAAGGAAGGTATTTCGACTAAAACCCCTGTTTGAATTCCGATTCACAGGGCGAGTCATCGTCGATTTCGACGATTCAGATTAAACGACTTCGAAGGGCGAGTTGGCGTCGTCGGTGCAACAAGAAACGTGAGTCTGATCATGAAGTTTATCTGCAAAAAATCTTTAACAGTCATGGACTCATGACCACCACTAGTTTTGTTCTCTCTGTTTCTCAATTTCAGACCTACGGAGGAAGAAGAACGAAGAATGAGAAGTCAAAAGTGGTTCTTAATCCTTCTAATAATTCTTAGTTGCACCAATGAAAATTCGAATGTCAAAAACAAACCCAGGAAAACTAGAGAACATGAGAATTTGAGCCTAATTTAGTCAAAGAATCTCAAACCTCAGGGTTTTCAAAACCACAATGCACGTTTCTAAAAATTACCTTAGCTAGTTAGGTTAGATTCACTTATTCCAAAGCAAAAAATTGTTTGTCAAACCGACTTGTAGATTGGAAGTTCTGAAATTTTCTTGCTGAAATTTGTCCGAAGAAGAAGAAACAAATTGGAGAAGATGAAGTCGTGAATAATGAGAAACTGTGAGTTTAGGGGTGACGAAGAGGAATGGGGAGGTCGGGAAGTGGGATGGTAGGTGGAAGGGATGGGTGGGGCCCACTTCCCACTTAACTTTTTAAGTTTTTTTTTTTTTAAAAAAAATTTATTTTCTTTTGAACTGATTATACTAACAAATTATATAAATTGGTTTTACTTAAAACAAATATATAAAAAAACTAATTTTACATATATTTAAAACTGATTTACAAAAATAATCAAAGACATGTTGAACTGATTCTACAAAAAATGATCAACGACGGATTGAACTGATTCTGCAAAAACTGTCGAGGACGGGTTGAGCTAATTGTGCAAAAATGGTCGATAACTGATTGAACTAATTATGCAAAAATGGTCGCAGATTGGTTGAATTGATTCTGCAAAAATGGTCGATGATGGGTTGAACTGATTCTGCAAAAATGGTCGATGATTGATTGAAATGATTTTGCAAAAATGGTCAAGGATGAGTTGACCTGATTCTGCAAAAATGATGGATGAATGATTGAATTGATTCTACAAATATAGTCGAAGACAGGTTGAATTGATTCAGCAAAAATGGTCGAGGACGGGTTGAATTGATTCTGCAAAAATAGTCGAGGATTGATTGAACTGATTCTACAAATATAGTCGAAGACGGGTTGAACTGATTATGCAAAAATGGTCGAGGACGAGTTGAACTGATTCTGCCAAAAATGGTTGATGACTGTTTGAACTGGTTCTGTAAAAAATTTCAAAGATGAGTTGAACTAATTTTACAAAAATGGTCAATGATGGGTTGAACTGATTCTGCAAAAATAGTCGATGATTGATTGAACTGATTCTGCAAAAATGGTCGAGGACGAGTTGAACTGATTTTGCAAAAATGGTCGATGACTGTTTGAACTAGTTCTATAAAAAATTTCAAAGATGAGTTAAACTGATTTTACAAAAATGGTCAATGACGGGTTGAACTAATTCTGCAAAAATGGTCGATGATGAGTTGAACTGATTCTGCAAAAATGGTCAAGGCATATTGAACTGATTTTAGTAATATATGATACAAACTGATTCTGCATATAATTTCAAAACTAATTCTGCACAAATAGTCGATGATGAGTTAAACTTATGAAATATATTAATTTTGTTAAAGGTGTGAGGGCTGTGTTCTGTTTAACCTAAAGCCTTAGGGTATGATTGGTATTTTAAAACATTGTTTTCATGTTTTTGGGTTGTGTTTTATTGTTTTTATGTTTTTGTCTCTTCTTAACATGTTTAAAAACCAGTGGAGTTTCTTGAAATATAATGAAAGTTTTTGTCTTTATATATAAAATATAAAGCTCTCTTTTATTAATTTTTAAACCAAAAATTAACAAAAGCGACCAAATTAGCTAAATTAGAAACACAGCAACCAAGACAGACTTTGACTATAAAAAGAGTGACCAAAAAGATTTTTAACCCTATATAAAAATGACTTATTGTAAACTATAGCTAATATTTTTACTTGAATCATAGAAACTTAAAAAGGTTTCTCAATTCTTAAACTTAACCATATGTGTAATCTAATATCGATAACTAATAAGTATGTGATTTTTTTATTTTTTATTTTTTATTTTTTATTTTTTTACAAACAAGGCTAAAGTGCAATTCGTAGGGAGTAGAACTATTGCCTCTCCATTCCCTCACCTTCTCTCACACTTTGTTTTTTGTATTTTTGTCTCAATTAAAAAATCAATAGAAGATGCTAACATGATTTAATTGTAATTGTTCAAATAAGAAGAGAGAAAAGAGAGATATTAGGAAAGGAGAAAATGTAAGTGAAATTAGGAGGAAAGATAATTCCCCTCTAATTCGTAAGGAAACCATTCGATGTGGCTTTGTATGTCTGCCAAAGTTTTCGATACGACACTCATTGTTCAACTATTTCATATTCTTTTCGGTAATATTTATTTATTCCAAAAAAAAAAACACACACACAAAGAAGATAGATAAAAGAAAATATCCATGAGAAAAAACAAAAGAAATGATTGTGGAACCATGTTTTAATGCAAGCTTCCATGTTCAATCAATCAATCATATAAATAATAAAACTTGAAGCGAAGACCATCATTATCATGGTTACTACTACTCTCTCTCTCTGCTTTCTTCTCTCCGAACATGGTAGGCCCTTCTCTCTCTCTCCCCCCCTCTCTTGGTTTGGTGGTTGCTGTTGCTTGAGTATCTACATAGCTTTCAGTCTTCATACCACCTTTTGGAGGCTTGAAGTCGGAAACCCTACCCACTTGGACTGACTGACTCGTCCACCATCCATGCCGCAACTGTTGAAACTAAACCCCATACTCTTACAAATCCTCCAATCTTATCTCTTCTCCATTCAAACCCATACTCTTTCAGATCTAATATGTTTACTAATTTGTATTTTGTAATGAGTAAGTCGAGAGTTCACTGTTGGAATCAATTTGGCGCATACTAACCGATGGCGTCTATGGTTGATCGGAATCTCCCATGAACAATGGCGAGCAGTGAATAGGGATTGTTTGGAGAGTGTGATTGAATCCTTAAGGGACTGCCTATATATTTCCAAGGAGAATCAAATCACGGGTATGATTTTGGAGTAAGAGTGGTGTGTTTGTTATATGTGAACTATCCTTATCAAATAAGGCTAAGGCGGGGCATGCATGAAATAGAAGTCTTCATGAATATGTCTACGTGTAGAGAATATGTGTGAATTCTAGTCGAGAGAATGCATATTAAGATTATTAGATGATCAGATCAGATCAAATAATTGTAGAGAATATCCAAGTTAGGGTTTGTATATAGATCTTGAGAGTTCTTGTATGGGAATAGAACCACAACCAAACCTTCATTGATTCCTCATTCTGAACGAGATTTCAATTCACTCACATTCACTCCTAACTTAGTTAATAAACTAATTGTCTCACTCAATGGTGAAGAAATACAAATACAGAGATATTTCTATAGAAGAAATGAAATAAGGACGTTGTTCCCTATCAAATTGGGAGTGTATCTATGAGGGAATTTAGGATAAAAATGTACAATCCTCCTAGGATATGTTTATGTTACCTAATCCTCAAGATATCCTAATTTATCATGAATTAGAAGAGCAATTTATGCCATATGAGTTTTCTATTCAATAATACAATGTCATGTCAAAAAAAAACTTTTATGTAACAAAGTATCATTGAATAAGAGATGACACAGGACAGGGAACCATTTCAAGAGAATTTTGTATTTCCACCTTTTTACCATAAAGCTAAGGTAAATTAAAAATACACGGATGAGAATTTCAGCTGACAGCCCACGGCCCCATGACTCAGAAGGGTAATGATGACAAGCAATTTTCAATTTTTTTGAAGGAGAGACCAAGTCAAGCTACCGCCAAAAGCGCACACCGTTGATTTCTCCCTGCCCTGGACTGAGTATTCCATGGGGTCACCACCATACCACAGGACACCCCAGCAGCTCACAAATGTTTACAGCCACCCACTCACTCTCTCCTCCTCCTGCTTATCTATTTTATTATCCTTTTATTTATCTGTTTGCGAACTTTTTTCACCATTATTATCACTAATTACATTAATTAATCACACTCAAAGTCAAAGCCAGCAAAGCCTAATCAGGCTTCAATTAATACACTTTGAAAAGCTCTTGTGCTTTTTGGGTCTGGATTCCGTTTTCAGATGTTACCTGCAGACTAGAAGAAGATCCAGAGCAAACCCCATGTGCGCACACCACCTGTTCGGTCAAATGTCTCAGTGAAGCAAACCCGCTGGGGGGGGGGGGGGGAGAGACAGAGACAGAAGAAATTCCAAAGTTTGGATTTTTAAACCCATAAAACAATTGTATGGTTTGCAGAGCTCATACACATCATTACAGCTAATCACAATCATTGGCATTGGCTTTCTGCCTGAGAGCCCCCCCAAGTCTCTATAAATATCAACCACTCTGTCTTCTCAGTCTTGCAGTTGTTTTTTTTTAGTCTTTTAGGTAATTCTTTGCAGACCCGGATAAATACTGGGATCTGGCCACCCAAAAGGTACCCCACTTAGGTCTTCCCCGAAACCCCCCAACCCATTATTGCTTTGGGATTTGTGGTTCTGGGGTTTCATTGCAATTGATCTATTCTTTCTGCTTACATTGATTGAATCTTTATGTTTTAGTGTTTTGTTGCCCTTCTTTGTCATTGTTTGACTGATTTGCGTAATGGGTGGCCACTCTCCATTTGCTTTTCCTTGCATTTTGCTTCTTTTCTTGGGGGGTTGTTTTGCTTCTGTTCAAGATCAAGTGAGGGATAGAATCACACAATTGCCAGGACAGCCAACTGTGGGGTTTGCTCAGTACTCTGGTTATGTGACTGTCAATAGGAAAGCCGGTAGAGCATTGTTTTACTGGTTGACTGAATCCCCTGCAAATCGTCGGCCCGAGTCTAGACCACTAATGTTGTGGCTTAATGGTGGCCCCGGTTGCTCTTCTGTTGCTTATGGAGCAGCTGAAGAGATTGGACCATTTCATATTAGACCTGATGGAAAGACCCTTTACTTGAATCCCTATGCTTGGAACAACTGTACGTACAAATGGATATTATCTACTTTATCTACACAGTTGTCATTTCTTTGTTTGTTAGTTCTAATTGATTTACAAATACTTGGCAGTGGCAAATTTGCTATTCCTTGAATCACCAGCTGGTGTCGGCTTTTCATATACGAATACGAGCTCAGATTTGTATACAGCCGGAGACCAGAGAACAGGTGGTTGTTCACTTTAGTTTTGTAACTTTTTTGAATCTGTAGTTTCTAAATTGGTAAGCCTAGAAATTAGAAGATTCATGAGTTGTGTGAATCATGTTTCTCTGTTTACATATTAGTTTAGTTTGACACTGCTGTATATTCTTTGGTATCTGGTTGTCTTGTGTAGCTGAAGATGCGTATGCATTTCTAGTCAATTGGTTCGAAAGGTTCCCACAGTACAAGCACAGAGATTTCTACATTGCTGGAGAAAGTTATGCAGGTACTTATTTAATTTACCTCAACCTATTTGCCTCCTTTCGTCTTATAATTCATTTTTACTCGGTTCTTTGTGTACTTGATATGATGATGACGAGTTTGTTTTAAAATTTCATTTTCAGGTCATTATGTTCCTCAGTTGTCTCAAATCATTTATGAGAGAAATAAGGGAAAGAAGAACCCAATTATTAATTTCAAGGGATTTATGGTAAGAATGAAGGATTCTTTTGAATTGCAATTCTGTGCAAATATATTCTGCATCTTTCGTAAAGCAGGGGGTGCTTGGTACAGCAGAAATGCTTTGACTTTTATTTGAAGAATACTAATAAAAAGTGACACTTTACTTTTTTCACAATCGAAATAGTATTTGATTTATTATTTTTATTAAATTTGTAAATATACGTGTCTATCACCCTTTCAAATTAAGCAACTTATAAAATTGACTTTAAAGTGTAAACTACGGCTTAATTTTATTTCTGTTTGTTTTTAATTTTTCTCTATTTTGATATGAAAAGTGCTGAAACTAACCTTGTGGTAACTTTGTTATCTAATAGAATATTAAGTATTTTAAGTGCAACCGAGCAAATCAATGAAGTACTTCATTGTAAATTCAAGCATTATTTTGAGACTAATTTATTTCATACAATATTTTGAGACTAAATTTAAACACACAGTTCTTATGTTCTATATTTTTTATTACTTACTATGTCCCTATATTTTACGAGAACTTATAGAATCTGAAATGTGAGTTAGTGCCCAATTTTACACACAGTTCTTCTTCTATGGAATACCTTCTCAAGTTCAAAAAAAAAAGAAAAAAAAAAAGAAGACCTATTTATATGGGTGTATTTATCATGTTGATTTATTTCTTTTTGCCAGGTGGGAAATGCTGTGACTGATGATTATCATGATTTTGTTGGCACATTTGAATACTGGTGGAACCATGGTTTAATTTCTGATTCTACCTATCAATCGCTACGTGTAACCTGTGACTCTGGATCCTCTCAGCATCCGTCAGTGGACTGCATGAGGGCGCTTAAACTAGCAGAAATGGAGCAGGGAAACATCGATCCATACAGCATTTATACTCGTCCTTGCAATAGCACTGCATCCCTAAAGCGTAATTTGAGGGGTCATTATGTAAGTTCTGATTTAAACTTTCTCACCCTTACTGGCGATTTATCCCGACAGTCATCATTCTCTACTTATTTGTTAATTTGGTAACGGTTTGCGACATCTCTAGATTCTATAAAGATGAAAGTTCTGATTCTAAATTTCGTCAGTGGTGGCATAAGTAGTTAAAATTTGGTTGCTTGCGTTTCATTACCACATTAGCATCATCAATATGCTCCTCATAGTCTTAGAATTTCTCAATCTCTTTTCTTTTCAATCATTCAGAAGATTTGTTAATTAATCTTACTATGTTTAAACTCAGCCATGGATGTCCAGAGCATATGATCCCTGCACTGAGAGGTATTCTGAAGTTTATTTCAACCGTCCAGATGTTCAAAAGGCACTCCATGCCAATGTAACTAAAGTTTCTTATCCATGGCAAACATGCAGGTATGTATTTTCTTCTCAATATTCACTGGTTTTCTTGCACTTTCTGTAATAGCAATCTTACATAACTGCTTTCCACAGTGATGTTGTTGGAAACTACTGGGCCGATTCTCCTCTGTCCATGCTTCCGATTTACAAGGAGCTCATAGCTGCTGGTCTTAAGATATGGGTATTCAGGTAGGCTGACCACATTACCAACTCATGATCCTCAGCTCCCTGAATATATATGATTCAAGTGACATTTGTTTAGTTGAATGTTTGGAAACTTGATGCTAAAATACCAGAATGCAGTAGCGGTAATGGTGGCTGATATTGGATGTGCATTGCCTCTAGATATTCCCTAGAGGCAGTTCTGTTTTTTACGTTCATTAAGAATTTACTTGCAACAGCTCACTGGGCATTTCATTATATTGTGCAATGCTGACCAATCAAAAAGGTGCTGTGTATAGATTTTGTGTGTACACGTGTATGTTGTGGATGTGGTTTTTGGAACTGTAGCTTGGTTAAAGAGGGACCAGGAAGATGAAAATAGAAAATTTTATTTTTTGGACTTTTTATTGTATTTAGTAGTTGAATGATCAATTATATGTGAGAAAATGATATTAACTTATAAAATTTACTTTGCTGACTGAAAATCAGTTTTCCCAGAAACGTTTTCCTTTAAATTTATTGGCTAAACAAATGAATATAATCATTTTGCTGAATCAAAATTACTTATCATGTTTATTTACAAAACGAACCTGACTGCCACTGTTATTATGCTTCTTTTCATTACAGGATTTAAAGTTTAAAGAGGCTATTTATCAATATTATATTATTTTTCTGGTTTGTGTTTTATGCTTTCTAGTGCTTAAATTTGCTTTGTGTATCTGGGTAGAATCACAGATTTCTTTCAGCATTCTTCTTTTCTTGGTTTTACTGTGCGGCCTGTAGCTGACATGGCTATTTATGCACTCTTTGTCCAGTGGAGACACTGATTCAGTGGTTCCTGTGACTGCAACTCGTTACTCCATAGATGCTCTGAAGCTACCAACCATTACCAACTGGTTTCCATGGAACGACAATGGCAAGGTTAGTGCTATCGGAAAAATGTTCTTTAGAGACTGAAACTTCAATTGCAATTTCATGTTTTCATTGTAATTTCAGTAAATAGCATGGTTGCCTTTTGCATCCAATATTTTTCTCTTATTTGATTTCTTTGGGCCATGGACTGTGCTTCTAACAATCATATCTTTCGTTAACTGGACATAGCCTTTTTCTACCTTAAACTTAGTAATTCTGCAGTATATTGTGTAATCCATACAATATAGCATTGGTATAAAAAAGAAGTTGGTGTGGTAATCACCGTAAATAGTCACCAACATCTATCTTCTATAATGTTTTATGATGATACTTGTGAGGTGTTTTCTATAGGGTTGTCCTAAGTTGATAACAACAATGGTTAGAACTATATCTGCAACTGTGGTTAAATCTCTCCGTTGTCTTATTTGGTACCAGTTATCTGTGTCACTGACTCACTGCACATTTATTACTATCTTCCGTTGTTACTTGTTTGGCACTGTGAATTTGTTGGATGAGTTCCCAAATGTATGAAACCTAGTATCTGCCGGACACTTTCATGTTAAATACACGGGGGTGGCTTCTATTGTTACACAGGGATCCATAAATTAGCATGCATTGTCAACCTTGAAAATTTAGTGATCTTTAGTTGGGCACTGGTTTTGTACTAGGAACCCTAATATTTCATCTTCTCAAAAGCTCTTGTTCTCTTGTTTATATAGGTTGGCGGCCGGAGCCAAATATACAAGGGTCTGACATTTGTCACTGTGACCGGAGCTGGGCACGAGGTTCCACTCCATCGACCTCGCCTAGCTTTCATTCTTTTCCGATCATTCTTGGAGAGCAAGCCAATGCCAAGTTAGATCGATCCGATCTTATTCACATATTCTTGATGGATAAGCACACAAACACCTGGAATTGCAGCAATTGTTCATACCCAGGGACCTAGAAAACACAAAATAAAAGCAGCATTCATCTCGAGTGCCCCTCCATTCTTGCTCTGAGTAGCGACATTTAATAGTCCGTTTTACCGACAAGTACGAACAGTTAAGAGTAAACATTGGAATTGTTCTATACGTTTTGTATTACAGATATATATTCTCTATATTGGTATTTGATTTAGTGGGATTGCAGAATTGATTTTTGTATGAAAAGGATGATGTTTCTTTGAGTTCAAAGCAATGCCCAAAGTTAACGGCGGAATTAGATGCTTGGTTTCTTCGGATCCAAGAAATAATGCATATTATTTTGGAGGGTTCAGATTACATCAGTTAAATCCGCAGTGGCCATGTTAGACAAGTCAAAGAGAGATAAAAGTCAACACTTTAACTTGTATCTCAAAACTTGAATTTGTTTATTACAATGAAGATCTCATGGACATGTTATAGCAGCCACTTTGTCCCCTAAGAAAATCAAGTTAAGCAATCAGTTGACAAAAGAATATATATGTATATATGTATATATTGTTGTGACATATGTTCTTATCAATATGTGATTGTGTAAATCCTAAGTAGAGATAGAATACAAGTCTTTTGAGATATAGAAGATCTTTCCTAATATACTTTGTATTACTTGGAGAGCAAGTATATCTTCACCTTATTACTATAAATAAAGGCACAAGGACTGGGGAATTAACACACAATTCCTTAAGTCTATTCTCCATCTTTCTCTCTTCCCCCTTGCCGCACATTTCTATTAAATATAGGCCACAACACGTTATCAGCACGCTTTTCACGCTGTGCTAAAGAGAATTTATTTGTCTTCAATCAGGGAGTATTACATTTGAATTATTTTTAATTGATTAAATTTTGATTTTACTAAATTCATATACTTTTATTGATTCAATTTATTTTTCTTATGTTGAACGTGATACAAGCTTTGGAGATGGAAAGCCGAAATTGAAGAAATAATTTTCTGCATCAAACCAGTTCATCAATATCATCACACAATTAGGTTCTTCTAAAACAACGGTTTTTATCTATATATTTTTACAGCCTTGATAGCATGAATAATGCATGACCCAACTTTACGTTTTTCAAATTTTAGATTTTACATAAATTGTGTATGCATTATATTCATAATTATAAAATTATGTGAATTGATATCGCATGAAATTAAACTATATATGCATATAATTGAATTTAAAAAAATTGAAAAAGATTAGGGTTTTGAGACCCTAACCAGCGAGCTGCAAGCCTTGAGCCACGCGCTTTGCAAGACATGGAGTTGTGATGCACTGGAGCATAGCTTTGCTATGCTGAGAACCCAAGAAAAGACGCCGTTTGCGTCATCCCCAACCCAGAAAACATACCCTCGCCAGAAGCCGAGACCATGGCGTTGCCATTTTTTTTTGGACATCACGACTTGCAGTCGTAGTTCATTTGGGTTTTCATCGTCGTCTACAACGACGTTCTTTGAATTTCAGTTGAAATTCATTAAAATCGAAGATTCTTGAATCGAATACTCTTGATTCTACCCTTCCCCGAAGTCGAGGATCCTTCTTTGTCATTGAGACTGGTTCCTCGATGAACAATCATGCATCGAAACTCATTCCCAAGGTTTCTAGACCAAGACACCGTCGCCAGAAGTGGCGGTGCCAGCCTTCTCCTTTGGCGAGCACACCCAGCAGCGGCTATGATACTTTCTTGGTCCACTGAGCCTTATTTAGGCCTTGGTATTTTCCTCCTAGGCTCACTTGCAACAGCCCAGTGTAGCTATTTTGCTTGGCCCGCGTGGCTGTGGTGTTCTCATGTGATGTGCCACATTGGATCTATGCCCTCGGTTCTGTCCCACCCGCATTTTGGGCCTGCCTGCAGTAGCCCAGCAATGCATGGAAGCCTACTATTTTCCCCATGGCTCGGCCCACCTCTTGTCCAGCCCATTTTTTTTGGGTTTGGGCTCCCAGGTTCCATTTTTTCAAAAAGCCCCTGTGGGCTTTGGTTCATTTTGGGCTACAAATTTTAATAGCCTATTAGGGTTTTGGTCCAATGCCTTGGGCCACCAATTATATTGCCTATTTTTAGGCTTTATGGGTTTTAAATTTTTTTGCCAAACTTTTAATTTTGGCCCGAAGTCCAAATAATTAAATTATAAATTCTATACATATTTGCATAATTTCTTGTTGCATATTTTTGTATATATTGCGTTTGTTTGCAAGTATTATGAACTTGATGTTCATACTTTCGAACCCAAAGTTTCAGAAAAGTGCCATCGAAACCTGAAGTTTCTTAAGGAGCAACACTCATGTTGAGACCTGAAGTTCTCTATACTTAAACCCGTTTAAACCAAACAATGTCTTAGAACCTGAATGTTCTAACTTAGATGTTTATGACAATTTTCTCTCCTAAAACACCAATCACACTCTTGTTTCCGCCATTTAGCATATTGTCGAACCATAACAAGTTCGATTTCACTGTTTTGGAAGTTTCGAATAAGAAACTACTTTATGTGGATACAAGACGTGACACCCCGCTTGCAAAATCATTGTAGCCAGTTATGGTATGGAAGAGCTGAATAAGCCTCCGCCATGATCTTCATTCGAAGATTTATGCCTGAAACATATCAAATGGAAGTACCTCACTGCCGAGGACTCCATGGCTTTTTAACTCGCTATGGACCGTTTCAAATCATGCAAAGATGAAGTCTTGCCTGAAGCAAAACATGATTGAAACCTTTACGTCCATGAATAGGTACAATTCTGAAATTTATATTTGATCGAATTTTGATTGGAAGAAAATCTTCCTTGTCATTTTATATTTAAATTGCTCCTGAAGTAACAATATAAATAGCTGAAGTTTACCAAATTCTCGGATCTGATTACGACCACACATGTGAGAGAGTGGTACCCCAGCAATTTGGCTGGGAGCTATTGAATGGTATAGACCTAGTTTCGGCTGGAGTCTACTGAGTAGTGGTGCCCTGCTTCGGTAGGGATACACTGAAATGCGTGCTCTACTTCGGCAGAGATGCACTGAGGGGCATGCTTTGCTTTGGCAGAGGTGTACCGAACTGTATTGCTCTACTTTGGCAGAGGCTACTGAACATACCCTTCTAGTTCCGGCTGGAGCCTACCGAACCCAAGTTTAGGTCTATCTCTCTCTCACAATCTCATTTTCGAGTTTTTTTTTACAACATATGGTAGAATCAGGCTTGCTAAGATGTGGTATCACGCCCGAAGCATGATCCTCAATAAGAGATAGTATTCCCGAACCTCAACCCAGCAGAATCTAACTCCGTTTTGACAGAATATATCATTGGTTATGAATTTTTCTGTGCCTTTACCAATGTTGTTGAGGAGTACCATTTCCGTAGTCAATCTGTGAGACTAATTTTGCTCCACCTAACAAATTTGACATGGAATGTCATATTGGCCGAACCCCCTTGTATATTTGGTTTACTTTGTGATTAATTTATTTTATTCTCGGATTTAAGATTAGTGTTTAGATGTCACTATTATTCTCGAATAAAGAGTTAATTAACGAAAATTACCACATGTGACTATAATTAACTCATGCTTAGATATGTTTTATGGGGAAGTTAGTAGTCTGGTTCTATGCTAACTTTATACCTAATCATCCCCTGACAACCTTTCAGGCTTATCCAACCTGAATGTGGGGTATGACACTATCTTATATTGTCCAATGGTACTAGTTTTACCATAAAGGGAAACCTTATACTCACTCATTCCAGAAGAACGCCGTTTGAGCTCTAAGGATATTCGATAGCATTATTACCATATTGAAACCAATGAAGAAAAATGGAGAAAAATTCATTGGCATATTACCATATTGCACTTCCTATGAATATAGCCAAATGCATATTCTAAAGAAGATGGAACACTTAACAAGTGGATTACACCCATGCAGGCCCACTATGTGGCCAACCAGAAGCCCGCGACTTCAAAGGAATTTTCGCTATTGATGTATGTTTCAGATATCTAGGATGATCCGTGATGCGACCTTAGCACCTTCCATCTTTTCCACAAAGGATTCAAAGGGGACATTTGTGGACTGATTTAACCACCATACGTACCATTTAGATACCCTACAGTATTGGTTGATGCTTCTACACATTGGTCACACATGTAGCTGTTTTCTATAAGCTGCATTCTCCACACTGGTGGCTCAGATTAACAAGCTTAGGGTTTATCACCCTGATTATCTGATCAAATTTATTTGATTTGATAAGTTGGAGAATTTACATTGAAAACTTTAACTTTCAATGTATATTGCATGTCAGTTGGGTTTCGAAGTTGAACATTCAGTCCTATGTTCATACCCAGAATGACCCAGCAAAAGCATTCATTAAACGCTTTCAAATGATTGCGCGATCAATTGGTTATACACCAAGTTCCCGATCTTTGCTTAGGGCTATGTAATATTGCAAGTAACCATGGTCTGCCTGCGGCTCGTAACGACCCAACCTTATAAAGCGCTTGTCAGTTGGTTACCACATCCGAACCTATCGAATCTGCGCGTCTTTGGTTGTGTGGTCTATGTGCCATTTTGCACCGCCCTTACATACAAAAGAGAAAAAGGGGTCCTCAGGGAAAGATGGAAATCTATGTTGATTATAACTCTCCTTCTAATATTCGTTACTTAGAACCTTTGACAGACGATCTCTTTACCTTTCGTTTTGTGGATTGTCACTTTATGAGACATTGTTCTCGTCGTTAGGGGGATATAAGAATGTTAACGTTCCTAAAGAACGACACGAATTATCATGGACGTCCTCATTATGTCTCATCTCGATTCCAATCTAAATCGTTAGAGTATAACCAGACACTTCCTCTGATCTAGCAAAAGTGACGAGATCACATATACCAATTGCAAATGTGCCTGCAAGGATGTGTACTAAATGTACGACGGACCTCCGTCCCGAAAGCAGGAACGCCACTATTATGGCCGACCCTCGTACATTGGTGGCTAACCAATCAACATGTCCTGCACCAGAAGTGTGGTAGATTACTCGGTTCAAGGATTCACTTCCCCAAAATTGGAGGAATATGGCACGAATGAATCTGCCCCTCGATCGTTGTTCAAACCTTTTCATCTCATGAGATTAAATCCGGATTACTCAAGATGCCTGAAGTTCTCGGTACTGTATACTAGTTTGGATGAGATATGTAATTGGAATGAGATTATCATATATGATGTTTCATTTATATGGTAACTACTGACATAAATGAAAAGCGATGATAACGAAAATTAATATCGACGTAGAACTGATTGGTTAACTAGAAGAATCAATTGATGCCGAATGAGATGAATGAAATAGTGAGATATGACGCCTTATGGCGCAAGGTTTCTCTCATATGTTATGTGATCAATTGCAGCATTACAAACGTGGTTGTAGTATCTATGGGATCCTAATACGAACACTACATGGAGTTTCCATAGAATTTACATGTACTAATTCCAATAGTTCTAGACTACAAGAACATCTTCTCGGTTCTCAAGAGGCCTTCACTTTACGGATGCAGAACTATTCGGGCGGATGTGGTATACCTGTCTAAGTGAATATTTGATCAGTTAGGGATATATGCCATTGCATGTACAAAATCCGAAATTGCTAGAGTTAAGAAAACTGACTCGCACTAAAGTCGGACTTTAAGATGAATGATCTTGGGAAAACTTGAAATTACCTCGACCTGAAGTTTCGAGCTAGTTCTAATGGTATTCTGGTCCACCACTCGAACTAGACCCAGAAGATGTTACGTTTAAGTATACCCTGATCGTCTGTATGTTAGATGCAAATAAGACCTTTACAGAGGGTATGAAGTATAAGGTTCCATATTGAAACGTGAGGCTGCCATATCTAAGTATTATGAGCGTTTGTTGTACTTAGCTCAAATGCACTAGATCAGACATCTTATGTGCTAATAATCTTTTGGCATAAAGCAGCACTGCGCCTACATACCACCACCAAATTTGGTGTTAAAGATGTTTTTCCATTACTACGTATTTGGGCTTATCTATCCCTATGCATGTCAGAATAGATCACACCCCTTTGATCTTTGGAATGATGTTTACCTTGTGGGATTCGCTGCATCAGACCATCTTTTTGACTGCACAAGGTATGTTCCCGAATAGTTATGTCTTTACCATTAAGGAACACTGCAATATCTTAGAGGTCAACCAGATAGACCTTTTGTTGCAAAACCTTTGAATCGTTCAAAGACTCACTGTATCTCATCACGTGAGAGATATGGTTGAGAATTCTTGTTAAGCATATTCAAAATCCCTATGTTTTTCATCCATCGTTAAGTCCCAACAACGATCCATGAAGACAACGCTGTATGTATCGACCAGATCAGGATACATCCAACAAGTCAACATCAAGCATATTGTGTCTACATCAGCATGAACATTAGAAGATTGAAGTCAAGTAGTTCAATCCCATACAACCTTGTCGACCTCTACACGACGTCATTGCTAAAGTCTACCTTCCGGAAGCTTGTCCAAGGAATTGGTATACGTAATGTTCTCATTTGTGATGCTTGTAGTTTCATTTGGAAGTTTTATCAAACACATGGGGAGTATCTAGAAGTATACTCACTTGACCTTAATGTACTATTTTTTCCTACGATTATAAGCATTTTCCCACTGGGTTTTTGCTACTTAACTAGGTTTTGACGAGGCATTCATCCTGGGCTGGTCATACCCTTGTGAGCTCTTCTACTTGAGTCCAAAAGACGTATAGTTTTGACTTAATGCAATTTCTCACTTTTCTCCTTAGCCTATGAGCTTTTTCTCCCACCTTGGGTTTTGCCATGGTGAGGTTTTATGAGTTTTACCACCTATGCATTCTTCCGTATGTTCTTATCTATATGTGATTGTGTAAATCCTAAGTAGAGATAGAATAGGAATCATTTGGGATCTAGAAGATCTTTCCTAATATACTTTGTATTACTTGGAGAGCAAATATCTCTCCACATGATTAGCCATAGAGCAAGTATCTCAACACACAATTCCTTAAGTCTATTCTCCATCTTTCTTTCTTCCTATTTGCCGCACCCCTCTATTAAATATAGGCCAAAACATATACATATATATATTATATACGAATCCGTGGCTCACTCTTTTTACAACTTTTGACGCACGTTTTTGTGAGGCCCAAATTGATAATGTACATACACACAATAAGGCCAGTTTAATTTTAGTTTAAATATTAGGAATTTAGGAACATTGCTTTCCTGTGATGAAAGGACAAAAAGAAGTTTGTTTAGTAGAATTTCAATCGCTCACTGGGAAAAAAACATGGCGAGAGAGAATTTCTGTAAAATTAGATCATGATTCTTGAAACTAAATAATTATAACCCACCTCTTAGAGCAACTCCATCCCTAACAAATTGATTGGGCAATCCAATTCCCCGAAATCCCAAAAATAAACCCCACGAGAGCTTGTGACTTAGTGGATCTGACGTTAGACTGACGTTAGTCACGTGAATCCTGACGACAACATAAACATAGTTGGGGCCCATGCTGTAGGCGCACTTAGCCCTTACAAAGTGGCTCGTTTTTGGGTTGTTTGATTTTTTGATCAACAGTCTTGATTTTTCAGACTTGAAAATTTTTAAAAAAGAAAAAATCAGCAAAAATTCTATTATTACCGTTGGGGTCATGTGTCAAAATCTGGGCTGTTGGATTGTAAAAAAAAAATGTAATACAATGGTCCATAGTAATTATGTGAGATAAGAATTATAAAAAAACCATAAAATATATAAAGCATTTATAATTTTTTATATAAATACCCAACCATCCTCTTCCACCCTACACCTCATTTTAAAACAACATGTAGCGCTACGAGATTGGTTAAAAATCTAAACAAGATTTAAAGAAATTTCAAATAATGACACATGACATGACAAAATTGGTTAAAAATCACTATTTGAAATTAAACATAAAATTATCTTTTAGAAAAATAATTTTTTTAATACCAATTTGTCTGAACAATTCATTTACAAAATAGAGATGCACTTCAACAATTAATATTCACTAGGAAAGTAATTACCTTAATTGTCTGAATAGTAATTGCCTTAGTAAAGTGAACTTGCTCTTATGAAAGCATCTATTAGCTCCTACGGATCACCAGTGACCAACACACTTAAACCTCGTTCTCAGAATCGGGCTATATAACCATGGCCAACCTATGGCTAGTTGCGCTCTGTACTTCTACTTGTTTATTAAGGCATATCTATGTGGATTGTGGAGCCTACATCAAGGCTTATGCTAAGCGTTTGTGAGGGATTCGAATGGAGAATAATGTACATGATACGGTTATATTGTCACATGATGTTCAATGCCAATAAAATGAAAATAAGTAAACAAAAATTTACACTATTTTATTTCATTGAGACGCTATTGTGACAGTCTACATGTACCATGCATGTTCATTTTAGAAATATCATTATGTTTCTATTATTGAGGGACTTAAGGATTATAAACTTCAAAAGTAGATCATCATTATCCTATAATTGGCGTACCAAACTAAAATATTATTAGAAAGTTAATTACTTGGGAAACTTTTCCATTGAAAAAACTGGTGTCAATTGGAGCCGTAAAGAGAATCAAACAAAAACGTTGAATAACTAGAGGATAAGAAGAGAGCAAATCCCCTTCCTTTATATTCTGATTAATATTCTGATTAGTATTCTGATTAATATTCTAATATTCTATTCCATGGCGCCAAAGTCATGGCGTGGCCTGCCTAATCCTGCTTCAGATCAATGTGATCATGCTTCATAAAGAAGCTCAAAGGGGGTCCCATGCACCACACAAAAGCAAAAGCACCTCACTCGTGACATGCATAACATTCTGTAATTACCCCAATGCATGTCGACCAATTAGATATATTCCTTGCTTGCCGTTGGACACTGTATAATGAACTGATTCCTCTTCAACTCATCAGCTATGTGTTACTTAGAAGATTGGAGAGCAACTTCAATGACACTTGTATAGCGCTATCGTAGGCTCGTAGCGTTTAGTGTCAATGATACAAGAATAAATTCTCTTAACATGACGTTACTGGACAAGTGACACCACAATGACAGTGTACTCATGCCAAACCAAACACTAGAAGGACACTTTAGTCACTGACTAATTAAAGTTTATGAATACATAAATATATATAAGGAAAGCAAATAGTGCAATTGGGATAAGCATTTTGAATTGTTGAAGCTTTTCCTGCACCAAACACAAAGCAAGGCAATGCCATTTCCACCCATTTAAAGTGAAAGAAACCAGAGTACTAATACACAAACACACAAGAAGAACACACAAAAAGATTGTGCAGAGAGAGAGAGAGAGAGAGAGAGAGAGAGAGAGAGAGATGTACAGGTTCAGCAACACAGTGATTGGGTTCTTGAACCTCTTCAGTCTCTTAGCATCAATACCAATAATCGCCGGAGGTCTATGGATGGCAAGGAGCAGCACCACATGTGAAACTTTCCTCCAAACCCCACTTTTGGTGGTGGGTTTTGTGGTGCTCATAGTATCCCTAGCTGGGTTTATTGGTGCCTGCTTCCATGTGGCCTGGGCACTCTGGGTGTACTTGGTGGTGATGCTGCTGATTATTGCAACCCTGATGGGTTTGACAGTGTTTGGGTTTGTGGTTACAAGCCAAGGTGCTGGAGTGGAGGTGCCTGGTAGGGTTTATAAGGAGTACCACCTTGAGTATTACTCACCATGGTTAAGGAATAGGGTTAACGATCCTAATTATTGGAGTAAGATTAGGAGTTGCATCTTGGGGTCTAAAACTTGTGCTGAGCTTATTGCTTGGACACCTCTTGATTATCTTGAAAGAGACATGTCTCCAATACAGGTAATTTAAGTGCATATGTATACACATATACATACACACAGACACACACACACTCATATATATATATTTGTTAATGGTAATCTTCAATTGCTGGCTACTCAAATTCTTTTAGATTATGTTTTTCCACACCTACTATGTACAATTAACATCAATTGCAAAATATTTTTCTTCAACTTTGGTTCATGTTTTATTATTTATTTATTTGTTTCTCAATAGCAATAAAATTGTTAATGCTTGTTTCCTTTATTTATATATTTATTCTTAATAATAGCTTATTTATTTATTCTAAATTAATTAAGGACATTGTTTTACGTAGGATTTAGGGTTGCCACTTAGTACTGCGGTCTAATATGATATTCCTCTTCATTGGTAAGTGAGAGGTTTTAAGGTCGATTCTCATTAAAGACGAATTTGAACTATATTATTGCACCCACTCTCCCATCCCCCACCCCCTTAGTGTGGTCGTTTGTTAAAAGAAAAGGTAGGATTTAGGGTTGAAGAATAATTAGAATATAAAAATATGAAATCATATATAATTTTTTTTTAAGAGAGAATCACAGTTTAATTCATCTAAAGAAAACAAAGCAATACGAACTGATTTTGTTTAGCTGATTTTGAAGATTTAAACTTAATTAATGAAATACGTTTCTCATGTTTAAGATCGTATTTCTTAGCAAAAGAATGAAAATTTATAGAAATAGCTTTTCTTTTTGGTGTTAAAGCTTGTAATAATTAATTAAATAATTTTGGGTCTATTTAAAGCTTGGAGTAATTAAGTTATAATTTGGGTGCATATATGCAGTCTGGTTGTTGCAAGCCCCCAACTTTGTGCAATTACAACATGGCAACTACAGTGAGTCAAGACCAAGATTGCTACCGGTGGAATAATGCGCCTAATATGTTATGTTACGAGTGTGATTCGTGCAAAGCTGGAGTTCTTGAAGATATCAAGAGGGACTGGCACAAGCTCTCTGTGTTGAACATTGTCATGCTTGTGGTCCTCATTGGAGTATATTCAATCGGTTGCTGTGCTTTCCGAAACACACAACGAGCTGAAACAGATCACCCGTATGGTCAAAACCGGATGAGCAAAGTTCGTCCCCGATGGGATTACCACTGGTGAGTTTAGAGTTTTTTTTTTATTATTATTTTTTGAACAAACACTGGTGAGTTTAGAGTTAAGTGCATATAATATATATTGCGAGGCCGTGAATTTGAATAATTGATTATGCTAATTTTTATTTGAATACATGACTTAGATTTAGGTAACTAAGTCTGACAAAAAACCGTAACCCTACGAGTTAGTAGCACTCTTCCACCAAACTCGTAATAATTGGGCTTTTCCTTTTGTTTTTGAAGATTACAAATATTAATGTGAAAATTATGAAAAAAGTTCTAAGTTTCCAAAAGGAACTTTAGTTGCCAATAATAAAAAAAAAAACTCCATCAAATTGGGGCTGAAAAAGATGTGTAATTCTAAAATTTGTTAAGTGTTAGGTCTAAAGTGTTTATCAAGACAGCTTTAAAAATGCAGCCCCACTTAAAGCTATCGACCTTCTCTTTTAAGTTGCCGAGCAATATTGCTTTTGGTGATTTATTTTTTTATTTTTATATATTTATGCAGGTGGAGATGGTGGCACCACAGAAGAGAACAGCTTTATTAGTTGAAAGAAACTCTATCTTTTACTGGTTATTCGAAATCTTGTTCTTAGGTGTGCTCTAAAGATGGGACAATTCAGTTGTTTTTGCAGTGTATGGGGGAAATTGGAGAGGTCTCAAATTTCCTGTGTTTTTGCACAGACTTTTTAAATTTCGCAAAGATAGATTTTACTTTTATTTGATGCCATTGCCAATGTATATCATTTCCTTTCTTTCCCTCCCTCACTGCCTTTCGAGGTGATAAACTTTTTGAACCATTTCCTTTCTTTTCCTACCTCACTGCCACCTCACTGCCTTTTGAGGTGATAAACTATTTAGGCCTATGGTCATCAAGGTTATCAATGTTGTCCCAACTTAACAATCAATTATTAAATGTTTGATTTTTACAAACCTTCGGTGATATTAGGTGTGAAAGCTCCTATATATTAATTGTATATTATTTTAATTATCATATGCTCGATGTGAGATCTTATACTCCAACATGGTGGTAGTGCAGTTTTTTTATTACACAGAAAGCTACCAAAGGAGGTTGAAGTATATGAAACTTTCACTACTTGCTTATAATAGTGCATGAGTTTAATGCTGGATTGGCGAAGTCTGAAAAAGAATGAGTTGCATCAAAGTGGACAACAGTCTGCATGTGACAATGAAATCTGTGATTTATTTAGTTTTAAAACAAACTTTTGAGGGTTGAAATGATGAAAAATAAAACCTAAAGTCCGAGAGTTAAAACTCTATAACCTATGCAAGAAATGAATGCTAATTGCTTGTCAAAGGGAAAAACATTAAAACTTTGTCGGTTAAGATGAAAACTAGACATTAACGTTAAGATAAGAGAACGTCCATACAATTGGATTGGAAAAGAAATCCCAAATAACTAGCTTCTCAATTGTTAATTTCCAGGCCCGGCCCAGGCCCAGTGCCACAGGGGCAGCTGTCCAGGGCCCTAAAATGAAGGGGGCACCAAAATAAAAAAGCCCAAATAACTAAGTATATAAAAAAAAATTGTTCACAGCCCAAATAGGGTCCAGACGCAGATTATAAAAGGGACCAGCTGGGATTATAAAAGGCCTAGCCACATATTATAATAATTAAAAAAAAAAGGCCCACACCAATAGGAATCTTGGTGGTGGAATGAGGAGGTACAAACAAAGGTGAAGGCTAAGAAGGAATATTGTAAAGTCTTATACAAGGATAGGACCGATGAAAATGGTGAAAGGTATAGACAAGTGAAGCAAGAGGTGAAGAAAGCTGTGAGAGAAGCTAAGTTAACGGCTTATGACGATATGTATAAGCGACTAGATACCAAAGAAGGAGAGTTGGATATCTATAAACTAGCTAGAGCAAGGGAAAAGAAGACAAGGGACCTAAACCAAGTGAGGTGCATCAAGGATGAGGATGGAAAGGTTCTTGCTACAGAGAACGCGGTTAAAGACAGATGGAGAGGTTATTTTCATAATCTTTTCAATGAAGGACATGAAAGGAGTGCTTCTTTAGGGGAGTAACTCAGAAGAGTGTAGAAACTACTCTTTTTATCGTCGAATCCGGAAGGAAGAAGTGGTTGTAGCTTTGAAGAAAATGAAGCATAGAAAAGCAGTAGGCCCAGACGATATACCAATCGAAGTGTGGAAAGTTTTGGGAGAGACAGGTATAACATGGCTCACTGACCTTTTCAATAGGATTTTGAAAATGAAGAAGATGCCAAATTAGTGGCGAACGAGCACTTTGGTGCCTATCTACAAGAATAAGGGCGACGTACAAAATTGCATGAACTATAGGGGTATTAAGCTAATGAGTCATACAATGAAGCTCTGGGAGAGAGTCATTGAGCATAGATTGAGGCAAGAGACACGGGTTTCGGACAACCAATTCGGGTTCATGCCAAGACGCTCAACCATGGAGGCAATCTATCTCTTACGAAGATTGATGGAAAGATATAGAGATGGGAAAAAGGATTTACACATGGTCTTTATAGATTTGGAAAAAGCGTATGATAGGGTCCCAAGAGACATTCTTTGGAGGATTTTAGAGAAAAAAGGAGTACGAGTAGCATATATCCAAGCTATAAAGGATATGTATGAAGGAGCAAAGACTGCCTTAAGAACTCATGAAGGACAAACCGAAAGCTTTCCCATAACTGTAGGATTACATCAAGGCTCATCCTTAAGTCTTTACCTTTTTGCGTTGGTAATGGATGAGTTAACATGACATATTCAAGATGATATTCCTTGGGTAATGCTTTTCGCAGACGATATAGTGTTGATAGATGAAACTCAGGAAGGGGTAAATGCAAAGCTTAACCTTTGGAGAGAAGTGTTGGAATCTAAAGGTCTTCGCCTAAGCCGATCAAAGACAGAATATATGGAGTGCAAGTTCAGTGCAAATGGAGGCCAAAACGAGTTAGGGGTTAGGATCGGAGATCAAGAAATACCAAAGAGCGATCGTTTTCATTACCTAGGATCTATCTTGCAAAAGAACGGAGAATTAGATGGAGATCTCAACCATATAATACAAGCTGGATGGATGAAGTGGAAGAGTGCATCCGGCGTGTTGTGTGACCGCCGTATGCCACTGAAGCTCAAGGGAAAATTTTATAGAACGGCAATAAGGCCAGCGATGCTGTATGGCACAGAATGTTGGGCGGTGAAGCATCAACACGTACACAAAATGGGTGTAGCGGAGATGAGGATGCTTCGTTGGATGTGCGGATATCCGGGGTAAAGTAGGAGTAGCCGAAATTGAAGGAAAGATGAGAGAAAATCGGTTACGGTGGTTTGGACATGTGCAAAGAAGGCCTACTGACGCTCCGATTAGAAGATGCGACTATGGGACAAAGGTTCAGGGCCGAAGGGGTAGAGGAAGACCTAGGAAAACTTTGGAAGAGACTCCAAGAAAAGACTTAGAGTACTTGGATCTAACGGAGGACATGACACAGGACCGAGCACAATGGCGTTCTAAGATTCATATAGCCGATCCCACTCAGTGACTTGGATTTTCCAAGTCTCTAACCGAGAAGTTTTCCTTACTCGAAAAATTAAGGGAACACTACCTCAACCTACATGCTCCACTCACAAAGCTTCAACATACAAGCTTCAACAAAAGAAAATTCAAAGAACTTAGCGAAGAAGTCTTTGGTGTATTTAACACAATACGTTGAATTGAAGGAAAGCTTATTTATTGATATCGCCGATAAGTTACAAATATGTACATATACATGAGTCAAAATAAACAAACAAGAGGGAGCATTCACAAAGGTTGTTTAGGAGAAGTCTCAGCAGTCGGTAGAGCCCCAGAAAGAGAAGGCACCGGAGGGGGATCATTCGGAGCCTCAGTACTGGACAGAATCCTAGAAGGAGGAGGCATCATAGGTTGATCATTTGGAGCTTCATTACACGGTACAGCCCCAGAAGACGAAGGCAATAAATGCCTTTGGAACAAACCCACAAATCTCTTATGATCAAGTAAAACCTGACCATCAGATTCCTTCATCTGGTCAAGCTTCCTCTTCATGTTTGTAGCATAGTCATGTGCGAGCCGGTGCAACTGTTTATTCTCATGCTTGAGTCCTCTAATCTCCTGTTTGAGACTCATCACTTCAGCCGCCAATGATTCAACTTGACAGGTTCGAGCAAATAGGCGTTGGGCCATATTAGACGCAGAACCTGCACACTGAACACTGAGAGCCAGAGAATCCTTAACAGCCAACTCATCAGACCGTTTGGAAAGTAGTATGTTATCTTTGGAAGTGAGAAGGTTCCTGGCCACCACCGCATCGGTCATATCATTCTTCATCACGGAATCCCCAATGGTAAGAGGACCAGTAGGGGAGATGAAGGATGGGCACCATATGTTGTCTGGAGAAGGCGTGGCTGCCTCTTCAACAAGGTTCAAGTCAAAACGACGGTCGGAGGGGCCAGACATTTTCAAAGGTGTTGAAGAGAGAAGAGGTCGGACAAATCAAGATCTTAGAAGTGCAAGAATGGACCTTCTACGGGTGGAGATTCAAGTGTGCTTTGGAACTTAATGCCAGCCTCTATAAAAATCTGCACTCGACGGAGCTTCAGAAATCAAAGAGGCGCCTGCTCAGAAATCGAAGAGGTGTTTGCTTTCTTAAAAGCTGGGTTGCTCAGAGACCACGAGGGTCGATCTCAGAAATCAAAGAGACGTTTGCTTTCTCAAAAGCTGGGCTGCTCAAAGACCACAAAGGCCGATCTCAAAAATCGAAGAGGCGCTTGCTTTCTCAAAAGCTGGGCTGCTTAGAGACCACGAGGGCCGATCTCAGAAATCGAAGAGGCACCTACTTTTCTAGCCTTGTCAGCCCCTGTCACACACACACTCAGCTTTGCGGAAATTATGGGCATTCTGTCGAAGATTTCTGGTGAAGTAGAAAGCACATGAATCTTACGGTTCAATCACCCACTTCCCACACGCAACATTAGCTCATGGGTACCACAGATAACTTTGCCAAAGTTCTCTGACAAAGTTGAGACACGTGAAGCTTGCAGCTCCCACTACATCGCTCTGACCAAGAAGGGTAAAAGAATAGCAAAGAAACAGCACTAACAAAGTTTAGACACATAAATTTTGAAGGTCTAGCTACCATATTATTACCCACAAGGGTAAAGGAACAGTACCACTGCTGAATAATTGGAAAGTCCCTATGTGTCAACCTCTGTGCTTCGTGGCAAGGTAGACTAGCAAACATGCCCAACCTTTACTCACATTCAAGAAAACACTCCCAACAAGATTGCTTGCTCCAAAATTGAAGAGGCACCGCCCTCCGAATCTCGAGAGCCAGACTCCCAACATGATTACTTTCTCAAAAATCGAAGAGACACCGCTCTCCGAATCTCGAGAGCCAGACCCCCAGCAGGATTGCTTTCTCAAAAATCGAAGAGGCATCGTTCTCCGAATCTCGAGAGCCAGATCCCCGACAGGATTGCTTGTTCGAAAACCGAAGAGGCACCACTTTCCCAACTTCAAGAGTCGGATCTCCTTGGATAAAGCTTGTCTGTAATCTTCACATGCAACATCAGCTTTCCAGATACCACAGACCACTTTTTCAAAGTGCTCTGACAGAGTTAAAACATGTGAAGCTGGCAGCTCCCACTACCGTGCTATGACCAAGTAGGGTAAAGGAATAGCATTACTACTTGTTGTTAGGGAGACTCCTATATATGTCGACCTCCATCCCCAACGGACAGGCAGACCTGCAAAAATGCTCAACCATTCCTCATATCTGAGAGGGCACTCCCAACGAAGCCTTTCGAAATATTCAGCTTTCTTTCCCCCCGATAATACCTCTGCAAACAAGCTATACTAGAGCAAGAATATCTCATATCATCAGGGTTAAAAGCAAGAGTATCCCATATCATGCTTTTTCCCTGTCTTTTCCTTTGGCCTTGTTCTTACCAGCAAGACAAGGAGAAAGAGAGCAATCAGTCAGCACTTGGAATCAAGCTTCCAGTCAGGAACTGACTGCTTGAAACCCCTTACCTGATTACTTACCTGGCATTGCTCTCGAGTACTCATCTTCAACATCTTATGCTTAAGATACCGCATCTGCCTGAGGAACATATAGGGCAAGTGAGAAGGATACAAGGAAGCATGTGGAGACAAGCGTAACAGCACACGTGCCGATACATCCCCTACTCTGTCAAAAGCAAAAGTATCCCATATCAGCAGGGTCGAACGTACTCTAGATTTGATGGACTTGTTTTGACCCTCAAATTCTTCAGTCGGCCTTATACTCTGGAGGAAACCAGAAAACCCTCCAGCCCAGTTCAAGAATAAGCCTGTGGAAAGTTACTTCTTCAAAAGAAAAAGTATCCCATATCATCTCTTCTCATTTTTCTTCTCTTTATCCTTCATGTTGCCTGCAAGATAGGGAGAATATGAACAATCAGCCGGAACTCGAAATCAAAGTTCTGATCTGGGACTGATTGCTTGGAGCTCTGATTGCTTACCTTGTCTGTCACCTCTTTCAGCAGATCCCCTAGCTCGGCGACTTGGGGGACTCTTACTACATGGTTTGTATCGCGCTTGACCAAGCCTGAAACTACAAGTAAGCTTCAAGTGAAATTGATACATTACCTTGTGCATCTTGATATGAACATATTTATGCGACTTAGTTAGCTTGTTTTTGTGCATTTGTGTTGTTATTTCTTAGTTAATTATGTATTTTAAGCTATTTTCGTGTGTTTGTAAGTCATAATAACAAAGTTGGCAAGAAAGTGCATTTTGGAGCATTTTAGAGCATTTTTGAGCCAATATTGGATAGTGCAAGCATGGAGACATGAGGATGGACGTTTTTGAAGATTTGAAGGCTAGAAATCAATATGTGTGTGTGTGTGTGCAAGTGTGTTGACCTACAACTCCAAACATCCATCCACTACACCCATTACATCCACTCATTACCAAACATCCATCCACTACACCCATTACATCCACTCATTACCAAACACTCACCCACTACACCCATTACATCCACTCATTACCAAACACTCATCCACTACACCCATTACATCCACTCATTACCAAACATTCACCCACTACACCCATTACATCCACTCATTACCAACAACTCATCCACTACACCCATTACATCCACTCATTACCAAACATTCACCCACTACACCTATCACATCCACTCATTACAACTCCATACACTCCTCTCCCTAGCCTATAAATACATCCACCCTTCACCATAATTTGGGGGCCATCATCCAAAGACACCACATCATCTACACAACTCTCTACCCTTCACCATAACTCACCTATATCCATCCACCACCACAAGAGACCATCCATTCATCAAACCACACATTGTGCCGTAACAAAGAGAAGAAGGAGGACCCTTGGATGTGCTTGCCATTCAAGTTGGATTGTTGGAGCGTTTTTAGGTGTTTTCATTCTTTTGCTTTCAATGTCTACTTTGTTATTTTCTAATTTTGTTGCAATTATGAGTGGCTAAACCCCTATTTAGTTAGGGGGAAGTTTGAAGCCATGAACATGCTTGAGACATGAATTGATTTCTTCCAATTGTGATTTGATAAGTTGTGATTGCAATTCAATTATCTATTTTATTCATAACTGATTCTTGTATGTTTATTAAGGATGCATACTTAGTTTTCATGCATGAATTACATGCTAGAATATAAATGAGTTTCACTTAATTGTTACAAGTTTATATTCATGAGTAGTGAAGGTTGTTTATCACAATCGTGTTAATTGAATTCTTGGCAAATGTATCATGCATTCATAGTTATAATTGCCTCGTCAACACTTATGATTTTCATTGAAAGTAATGATCTCTGATTGTATCTCTATTATGCATTCATATAGGGGACTTTTAGAGAATGATTTGGGTTGTTGCATGAATTCATCCAACTCAATGAGTAAAGGAAAATCTGAGGGTTAATTTGTGCATCACGGTTAATCTGGGGTGTTGAGCATCATAGTTTATTGAAAAGCAATTGGAAATCAATTCATGTACAAGTGTGTCATGTGCGAAGAACGGATCTCTAACTAATCCATCCATCATCTCATTTCTTAAATTCGCTTTACAATCTTATTACTTGCTTGTTTATTTCAAATTCATCCAAATCAAAACTCCCATTTTACTTTCTTGTTCCAAAGTGTTTAAAATCTGTTTTGTTTGTGTTTTAGAGTGTTTTGATTTAAGTCAAAACACTAAATTCGTCCAAAATTGTGTCAAATCTGCCCAGTTTGTGTTTTTAGGCAGTTTTGAGTGTTTTTAAGTTGTTTTGAGTCTTTAGAATCTGTTTTGAGTCCCTTTAGTCTATTCAAACGTTTTTAACTTTGTTTTTATGTTTTTGAGTAAGTTTAGAGGTTTTAGCAAGCCCTCTTAATCCCCGGTTTAAGAACGATCCCTACTTATACATATACTACAATTGTCAAAAGAGGGTTTAATTTGAGTGCTTAACTTTCATCGCATCAAATTTTGGCGCCGTTGCCGGGGATTAGCAACTTTGCTAATCCCTTGTTATTTCTTTTTGTTTATTTTCGTGTCTTTTGTTTTTAGTTACTGACTTTGTTTCTGTTTGTGTTTTTTTTATTTTATTTATTTATTTTTTTGTTTTACTTTTGATATTTGATTTAGTTTTGTTTCCTTGATTTCAGATAGTAGAGAAGTAAGACATGGATTTTGCTACCATTCAAGCTCAATTGGCGGAACTTACTTCTCAATTGTCACAATATGCCGAAAGGACTACCATGCAAAGTGTCCCTACATGTGATGTGTCCTATGGGCAAGGATATCCAATTCAGCAATATTCTCAATTCGCTGCGAATGAAGATGCTTGGGGTTATCAAGGCCATAGCCAATCATGGGACAACATGTTTTCCAACGCTTACAATTTGGATTGGAGAGATTGTTCAGATTACATAGAACCTCAACAATTCCAACAAGATGGATATTGGCAACAAGAAAAGGAGTTCCATTCAAGACCTATGCAGCCATCACAACCTCATATACAATACGCTCAATCAAACTCAGGTTCGTCAATAGATTATGATCGAATTTTTGATGAAATAAATTCTTTGGTGCAGGGCTCACAAAATCAAACCAATGAGGCTCAACAAGATGGATATTGGCAGCAATCTGATGAGTTTTATTTAACACCTATGCAGCCACCACAGCTTCCCTTACAACAATTCCAATCAAATTCAAGTATGTCCACAGATAGTGATCAAAATTTTCAATTACTAACCTCTTTGGTGCAGGGGCAGCAAAATCAAAATGAAGCTATGCTAAATCAAGCTAAGGAGATGAGCGAATTGAAAAATCAACTTGGAGAGATTATGGAGTTCACGGCACAAATTGAAAAGCAAAGTGAACTCCCCAACTCAACTATTGAAAATTCGAAGGAAGATTTTGAAATCCATGATGCTATCACTTTGAGAAGTGCTATGGAGGTTGGAGCTAACCTAAAAACATCCAAACATAGCCTAGAAGTGGATGAGGAGCTGCTGATTGAGGAGGAGGAAGAAGACATACACACGGAAAGGGTAGAACAACCCTTGCCGCAGCCCATTAAACCCTCTAAACCACCCACCACAAGTAAGGACGTCCCAATTTCATTTCATTCTAATGTTATTCCTCCGAACGTCCCTTTTCCTCGTAGGTTTTTGATTCCCAAGAAAGAAGAGAGTGAAAAAGACATCGTGGAAGCCTTCCCAAAGGTGCAAAATGATATTCCAATTCTTGGTGCAACAAATCAAGTTCCAGATTATGTTGAAATGTTCAAAGGACTTTGTACACCAAGAAGAATGATTCAAGAGAAAGTAGTGGCTGGAGAAGATGTAGAATGCATCAAAGAGGATGTGCTTGAGACAACCATTCCTAAAGAAGTTGAAGTTTTTGACACGGGATAAGTCCCAACCAATCTGGCCAAGTCCAATATCCCTGAAACTTTCAAAAAAGTGGTGTTTGTCATTGAGTTCTTGTCGGACAAAGCAAGTAAGTCATATTCTCCAATTTTACATACGTTTTCCACTAACTTGCTGATTTTGATGATTCATGCACCTACACTAGAATTTAAACCATTGCCGGATCACGTCAAGTATCACCTTCCATTCAAGGATCAATTCCATGTCGTGGGTCCTATTCAAGCTTAACTGGAGGTATCGTCCGGCTGCAAGACGTTAAAGAAAGCACTTATTGGGGGGCAACCCATGTATTCAAAAAAGGAAGATCTATGAATCGCTCTACAATCAGTTTTGCGTTTCTAAAAACCTTCCATTTTCTGCATTTCTATTTTGCCATGATTGTCATTTTTTATTTTTGTTGTTTATTTAATTATTTTTGGGTGTGGGTTTATTTTTGAAACATTGACAGATATGCAAGATATTCTTACATTCATTTTCATGAAAAAAAAGGAACATTAACCAGGAAATTACAAGAGGGAGCCTTCACAAAGGCTGCTTAGGAGAAGTCTCAGTAGTCGGCAGAGCCTCAGCAGTCGGCGGAGCCCCAAAAGGAGGAGGTATCGGAGGTTGATCATTTGGAGCTTCACTACGCGGTACAGCCCTAGAAGACGAAGGCAAATGCTGTTGGAACAAACCCACAAACCTCTGATGATCAAGTAAAATCTGACTATCAGATTCCTGCATTTGGTCAATTTTCCTCTTCATGTTTGTGGCATAGTTGTGTGCGAGCTTGTGCAACTGTTTATTCTCATGCTTGAGCCCTCTAATCTCCTGTTTGAAACTCATCACTTCAGCCGCCAACGATTCAACTTGACAGGTTCGAGCAAATAGGCGTTGGGCCATGTCGGACACAGAACCCGCACACTGCACACTAAGAGCCAGAGACTCCTTAACAGCCAACTCATCAGACCGTTTGGAAAACAGTCTGTTATCTTTAAGAGTGATAAGGTTCCGGGCCACCACTGCAGCGGTCATGTCATTCTTCATCACTGAATCCCCAACGGTAAGAAGACCAGTAGGGGATATGAAGGATGAATGCCATATGTTGTCTGGAGAAGGCGGGACCGCCTCTTCACCAAGGTTCAAGTCAAAACGATGGTCGGAGGGGCCAGACATTTTCACAGGTGTTAAAGAAAGAAGAGGTCGGACAAGTCAAGATCGTAGAAGTGCAAGAAGAGAGTTTTTACAGGCAGAAATTCAAGTGTGCTTTGAACATCCTGCGTACCTTTATAAAAATCAACACTCGATGGGATTTCAGAGATCGCAAGCTCAGAAATCGAAGAGGCCAACAAAAAAAAAAATCAAAGAGGCGCTAGCTTTCTCAAAAGATGAGATTGCTCAGAAACCACGGCCAATCTTCTTTTCCAGATTTGGCCGCACTTGTCACATCAACTCAACGGGATTTCAGAGATCGAAGAGGCAATTCCAGATATCGGAGAGGCATCTGCTTTTGCAGACGTGTGAACATCTGTCACATGTAGAGTAAGCTTTGCGGAAATCACGGGCAGTTTGTCGAAGCGCCGATTCCAACCATCTGCTTTTCTCGACGTGTCAACATATATCACTTGCAGAGTCAGCTTTACGAAAATTATGGGCAATCCGTCGAAGATCTCTTGTGAAGTAGAAAACACGTGAAGTTTACTATTAAATCATCCAACGGTTGCTGACAAGAGTGAAAGAATAGTACCGGTTATTAATTCCTATAAATGTTATCCTTCACCCTCAATTGCAAGACAGACATACCTAACCCCCATTTTTCCCCGAGAATGCCTTTCCAACACACCCTCTCGAGTCATTCAGTGTTCCAAATTCCTTGGGGTACCTCTACAAACAACTCATTCAAAGCAAAAGTATTTCATATCATGAAGGTTGAAAGCAAGAGTATCTCATATCATGCTTTCTCCCTGTCCTTCTCCTTGTCTTTATTTTAGGACAAAGAGAAATAGAGCAATCAGCCAGCACTTGGTATCAATCTTCCAATCTGGAACCGACTGCCTGGAACCCCTTCCTGATTGCTTACCTAGCATTGCTCTCGAGTACTCATCTTCATCATCTTATGTTTCCTCTTCGTCTACCACATCTGCCTGGGGAACAGATAAGGGAAGTGGAAATGATACCTCCAAGCATGTGGAGACAATTTACCAATTCATCCTCCACTAGGGACAATGAGAAAGAAAGCAAGAGGTGGGCACTTGGAAAGATTGAAGAAAGAAACAGATCAACACCTCTACCTCGTGCCTGCCCGCTGTGCAGAATAATCAAGCAGAGAAAAATGCAGATTGCACAATCAAATCAGGGAACTCTCATATTCCTCGCTTAGAATTCCAAACCAGTTCAAGATCAACGCTGTGGAAAGTCAACAAGATCATCTATCTCCAAAACCAGATTTGCGTTCTTAAACTCTACTTTGTCTGGTTTTTACTTTGCTATACTTGTCATGTTTATTTGTTGTTTGTTTGTTTGCTTGTTATTGTGTGAGTTTATGCTTAAAACATTGCGGACAATGTTTGATTTAAGTGTGGGGGGATAACCATTGTTTTGCATGAAATTCGTAGGAGTTTATCACCCATTACTTCTAGTGTTGTTCCTTGCTGTTTTAAGTGTTTTTAAGCTGTTTTGGAGTGTTTCAGTGTGTTTTGACATAAAAATCCGAAAATCTCATAAAAATTTGAAAAATTGTTTTGAAAAACCCAAAAACAGTTGTTTTTGTGTGTTTATTTGTGTCTTAGGGTACCTTCCAACATAATGATGATGATTTGGTTTTTAATAACATGACTGTTAAAGAGAGTTATAAACATGGATGAAAATTTGATTTACTCTTTGGTGTATGCTTGGTTGTGGTTATAATTTATGAATTCGCATGCAATCATAAAGGAAAAATCAATTTTGTAACATGCTTGAAAGAAGGAACTCAAATGTACGCTACAACCTTGTGAGACTTGAGCCTAAACGTTTATTTGGAGAGTTAATAATCTATGCACCATTGTTTTTTAAAGTCGTTGCATGATCTCATTATTCTTTGCTTGGTTGCTACTTAGAAGGCGTTTCATCATTTAGTTCCAAATGCTAGAACTCATGCCTATTTCATTCAAAGCATGCTATTGATTTGCATAACACATATTCAAGATGAAGTTGTGTAGTGACCACCACAGCCAAATTGCCGTGCCCTATTTCATTATGTGTTTAAGTTTAACCCCGTTGAGCCTTTTGTAGCCTATGTTCTTTGTTAACCCACACTATCCTCACCTAGCCTAGATTAGGACCATCCATACCCTTGTTCTTGAAGCATAGTAAAACATAATTTAGAAGGAATTCCTTTTGTTGAACTTTTGCAGAAAAACAAGTGTGGGGGAAGTGATTCTTGTGTGTGTGTGTGTGTGCCAAAGTCCTTAATAAGGCACGGGTAGAAAAGAAAAAGAAAAAAAGAAACATTTGTGGAAAATAGAATGAAAAGAAGAAAAGTTGTGAAAAGAGTGAAAAAGAGTTGAAAAATATGTGAAAAAAGAGCTCTAAAGAAATGGTCCAAAACATTGAATTCGGCCCTAAGTGTTGCTTGAATCTTCCCTTTGTGTTTAAAAGTTAATTTCTGCATTATTAAGTGAATTCCAAGTGTCTATTTCATTACTTCGCTTGCCATTGCTTTCAGAACGTTTGTTATCCTTATCCTTTCTTTGTTAGCCATGACCCTTAAACCCCGTTACAACCCTTAACTTTATCTTTAGTGTTGTGTGTTTCAATTTGTGGAGTTTGAAATTGATATGAGCATATGGTGTCACTGGTTCTTGCATCTAAGTAGTAGCATTCCATTCATGAGATCATATATATACATGAATTAATAATTCCAGAAATTGCTTCTTTGTTGAAAAACATATGTGAGTACAGTTTTCATGTTTACATCAATCTTCTCACATATACCTAATATAGGGAGTGTAGTCAGAAATTCTTGTGTGAAAATAAGAGTGTATCTAGTAAGGAATTGAGGAAATTCTCTAAGGCATGTTACTATATTCAAAATGATGTTTTAATTGATTAAATGTGAGCTAGTGAATGGTGACTATGATTAAGTATGCTCGAGGGTAAGGAATGCTTAAATCTATGTAAGTGGTGATCTTTGGCATGTCATGTTTTATTGAAAATCCCTGACGCAAATGTTGGAAGGTTAGGTTGTGTTTTGTTTGTTTTGTTTCTTTTGTTTTGCTCGATGACTAGCAAAAACTAAGTGTGGGGGAATTTGATAGGAACATATTTATGCGACTTAGTTAGCTTGTTCTTGTGCATTTGTGTTGTTATTTCTTAGTTAATTATGTATTTTAAGCTATTTTCGTGTGTTTGTAGGTCATAATAACAAAGTTGGCAAGAAAGTGCATTTTGGAGCATTTTAGAGCATTTTTGAGCCAAGATTGGATAGTGCAAGCATGGAGACATGAGGATGGACGTTTTTGAAGATTTGAAGGCTAGAAATCAATATGTGTGTGTGTGTGTGTGCAAGTGTGTTGACCTACAACTCCAAACATCCATCCACTACACTCATTACATCCACTCATTACCAAACATCCATCCACTACACCTATTACATCCACTCATTACCAAACACTCACCCACTACACCCATTACATCCACTCATTACCAAACACTTATCCACTACACCCATTACATCCACTCATTACCAAACATTCACTCATTACCAAACATTCACCCACTACACCCATTACATCCACTCATTACCAACCACTCATCCACTACACCCATTACATCCACTTATTACCAAACATTCACCCACTACACCCATTACATCCACTCATTACAACTCCATACACTCTTCTCCCTAGCCTATAAATACATCCACCCTTCATCATAATTTGGGGGCCATCATCCAAAGACACCACATCATCTACACAACTCTCCACCCTTCACCATAACTCACCTATATCCATCCACCACCACAAGAGACCATCAATTCATCAAACCACACATTGTGCCGCAACAAAGAGAAGAAGGAGGACCCTTGGACGTGCTTGCCATTCAAGTTGGATTGTTGGAGCGTTTTTAGGTGTTTTCATTCTTTTGCTTTCAATGTCTACTTTGTTATTTTCTAATTTTGTTGCAATTATGAGTGGCTAAACCCCTATTTAGTTAGGGGGAAGTTTGAAACCATGAACATGCTTGAGATATGAATTGATTTCTTCCAATTGTGATTTGATAAGTTGTGATTGCAATTCAATTATCTATTTTATTCATAACTAATTCTTGTATGTTTATTAAGGATGCATACTTAGTTTTCATGCATGAATTAGATGCTAGAATATAAATGAGTTTCACCTAATTGTTACAAGTTTATATTCATGAGTAGTGAATGTTGTTTATCACAATCGCGTTAATTGAATTCTTGGAAAATGTATCATGCATTCATAGTTATAATTGCCTCGTCAAGACTTATGATTTTCATTGAAAGTAATGATCTCTGATTGTATCTATATTATGCATTCATATAGGGGACTTTTAGAGAATGATTTGGGTTGTTGCATGCATTCATCCAACTCAATGAGTAAAGGAAAATCTGAGGGTTAATTTGTGCATCACGGTTAATCTGGGGTGTTGAGCATCATAGTTTATTGAAAAGCAATTGGAAATCAATTCATGTACAAGTGTGTCATGTGCGAAGAACGGACCTCTAACTAATCCATCCATCATCTCATTTCTTAAATTCGCTTTACAATCTTATTACTTGCTTGTTTATTCCAAATTCATCCAAATCAAAACTCCCATTTTACTTTTTTGTTCCAAAGTGTTTAAAATCTGTTTTTTTTTTGTGTTTTAGAGTGTTTTGATTTAAGTCAAAACACTAAATTCGTCCAAAGTTGTGTTTGAGTCAAATCTGCCCAGTTTGTGTTTTTAGGCAGTTTTGAGTGTTTTTAAGTTGTTTTGAGTCTTTAGAATCTGTTTTGAGTCCCTTGAGTCTATTCAAACGTTTTTAACTTTGTTTTTATGTTTTTGAGTAAGTTTAGAGGTTTTAGCAAGCCCTCCTAATCCCCGGTTTAAGAATGATCCCTACTTATACATATACTACAATTGTCAAAAGAGGGTTTAATTTGAGTGCTTAACTTTCATCGCATCACATCTCCACCAGTTAAAGATACCACCCCTGGATGGAGGAAGAGTACTTCCAGAGAAGATGCCACATCTACCTATGAGACAGATAAGGCAAGTCAAGACAATACCACACTCCGGTACTTAGAAGTTTCGTGATTACGAGATCATTCTCCCACAATATTTCCTAATGTCATTTGTAATAAATCATTCACTTGTACTCACTAAAGGAGAGCTTGAACCTATGTACTTGTGTAAACCCTTCACAATTAATGAGAACTCCTCTATTCCATGGACGTAGCCAATCTGGGTGAACCACGTACATCTTGTGTTTGTTTTCCTATCTCTATCCATTTATATACTTATCCACACTAATGACCGGAGCAATCTAGCGAAGATCACAAAAAGCGATCGTTTTCGCTACCTAGAATCTATCTTGCAAGAGAACGGAGAATTAGATGGAGATCTCAACCATAGAATACAAGCTGGATGGATGAAGTGTAAGAGTGCATCCGGCGTGTTGTGTGACCGTCGTAGGCCACTGAAGCTCAAGGGAAAATTTTGTAGGACGGCAATAAGGCCAGCGATGTTGTATGGCACAGAATGTTGGGCGGTGAAGCATCAACACGTACACAAAATGGGTGTAGTGGAGATGAGGATGCTTCATGGGATGTGTGGGCACACGAGAAAGGATAAGATTGGGAATGAGGATATCCGAGGTAAAGTAGGAGTAGCCGAAATTGAAGGAAGGATGAGAGAAAATCGGTTACGGTGGTTTGGACATGTGCAAAGAAGGCCTACTGACGCTCCGGTTCGAAGATGTGACTACGGGACAGAGGTTTAGGGCCGAAGGGGTAGAGGAAGACCTAGGAAAACTTTGGAAGAGACCCTAAGAAAAGACTTAGAGTACTTGGATCTAACGGAGGACATGACCCAAAACCGAGCGCAATGGCGTTCTAGGATTCATATAGCCGACCCCACTTAGTGGGAAAAGGCTTTGTTGTTGTTGTTGTAAAAAAAAAAGGGCCCAGCCGCAAATTTAAAAAAAAAATAGCAAAACATATCAGGGACCACTCGGTCCCAATTAACCCTAATACTTCCAACCCTTTCCCAATTCCCCACCCCCCCTTTGTTCCCTACTTCCCCCACCACTTCCCCGTTCCCTGCTGCCGTCCCTTTTCTTTCCCTGTTGCCGTTCCTTTTCAGCACCAGCAGCCAGGTCATTCACCACCATTAGCATTGGTTGCAAGTGCATTCACTCACCACCAACCCTTTTGAGTTTTGAGGTAAACTAATTTTTAAAATTTGAATTATCAATTTATAATTTAATATAAAATTTTGCAATGCAAGTGACATAGAATTATATGATAGATTGATAATTGATGTATAGAATTGTTGTTGTTGATGAATTAAATTATTGACTAATTGAATTATTTGATTTCATTTCAAACCCAATTTTTAGGTTCAATTTTTATAATATTTTAGACTATGTGTTAGTGTTTTTATAATATATAATGTGTTGGAATGATAATTTTGATAGGAAATTTTTGTTATATCATGTGTAGGTAATTTTTGCAAACAAATTATCGAAGCCATGTCTTTTAGGAAACAACTCTCTGGTAATATGAAAAGGAAAAAAAAGGCAAAGGATAACGAAATTGCCGAAAGTTTAAGAGGATCTCTTAATAAATTTTTCTCTACAAAGAATGAGTCAGTTGAAAATTTAAGAGAAAATGATGTTGGTGAAGAGCCACAAAATTTTGTTGGGGAGTCTCATGATCATGAAAACGGTAGTGATTTAGAAGAAAATGTTGCTGATGAGTCTCAAGACCATGAAAATGATGGTGATGTGGATTTAAATGTTGATGATGATCATATTGGTGTAGAGGAAAATATTGAATCTCCTGAACCTATTTTCCATTTAAACATTTATGATCCAAGAGTTTGGGATGGTCTTAATGCAGAAATGAAAGACTTACTTGTAGAAAATTGGCCAATTCGAGAAACTAATCTCACTTATCCTAAGGACAAACTCTCTAGAAAATTTTCCTCACACTACTATAATCGAAAATTACCAACGGATGAAATTTATGATAGAAAATGGCTTGTGTACTCAAAATAGTTGGATAAAGTCTTTTGCTTTTGTTGTAAATTGTTTAAAACAATTGCCTCAAAAAGTGAGTTAGCAAAAGATGAAATTAGTGATTGGAGACATCTTGGTGTGAAGCTTGACCAACATGAAAAGAGTAAAGAGCATCTCATTAATTCGTGAACTTGGGTTGAGTTGAAAAGTAGATTGACAACAAATCAGATAATTGATAAAGAATTTCAAATGCGAATCAAGAAAGAGACAAATCATTGGAAACAAGTGATGCTTAGAATTATTGCTGTTGTGAAATGTCTTGCCATATGTAATTTAGCATTTCGTGGAACAAATGAAAGACCTTATGAAGACTCTAATGGCAACTTCTTAGGTTTACTTGAAATGATTGCGGAGTTTGATCCAATAATGTAAAAGCATTTTTGACTTATTGAGAATAAAGAGATTCATCACCATTATTTGAGCCATAAAATCCAAAAATGAGTTGATAGCTACTTTAGCTTCAAAAGTCAAAACCGCAATCATTAAAAAAGTAAAAGAAGCCAAATTTTTTTCTGTCATTCTTGATTGTACTCCTGATACAAGTCATGTGGAACAAATGACTTTAATTTTGAGATGTGTTGACTTGTCAAGTAGGTCAATAAATATAAGGGAGTATTTTATGGAGTTTTTAAGTGTGGAAGATATATCAGGACAAAGACTTTTTAATGAGTTGCAAGATGTCCTAAAGTCTCTTGATCTTGATATTGATAATGTGAGGGGACAAGGTTATGATAATGGATCTAACATGAGAGGGAAACACCAAGGTGTCCAGAAAAGATTGCTAGACATAAATCCCAGAGCCTTTTACATGCCATGTGGTTCTCATTGTCTTAATTTAATAGTTTGTGATATTGCAAGTTCATGTCTTAAAGCAAAATCTTTTTTTGGGGCATGTCAATGTATATATATGGTGTTTTCCAACTCTACAAAGCGTTGGAATATTTTGCTTGAACATATTGATGGTTTAACTTTGAAGTCATTGTCAACTACTCGATGGGAAAGTCACATTGAAAGTGTTAAAGCAATTAAATCCCAAGTAGCCCAAGTTAGAAATGCTTTGTTTAAGTTGGTGGAAATTACTGAGAATCCCCAATTGAGTAGGGATGCAGAATGTTTAGCATCAGGAGAACTTTTTAGTTTTGATTTTGTATTAAGTTTGGTTATTTGGTATGACATTTTGTTGAAGATTAACATGGTGAGCAAAAAATTACAATCTGAAGACATGCGTCATGATGTTGCTGTAAAGGCATTGGAAGCACTTGTTACCTTTTTTGAAAACTACAGAGAAATTGGTTTTGCTTCTGCCATGAGTGATGCTAAAGAAATTGCACTTGATTCGGAAATTGACCCTGTTTTTCAAACTAAACGTCATAGGCCCAGAAAAAGACATCATGATGAAGTTGATGGTAATGAGAGGGAACAACAGTCTGCTGAAGAATCATTTAGAACAGATTATTTTCTTGTTATAGTGGATATTGCTCTTTCTCAACTGAAACACATGTTTGAACAGTTAAAGGCTTTTGAATCTATTTTTGGCTTCTTGTTTGATGCACCGAAGTTAATTTCATTGGATGATCAACATCTGAAAGAAAATTGTATGAATCTTGAAGCACATTTGAAACATGGAAATACTATGGATGTAGATGGAGCCGACTTATGTTCCGAATTACAGGTGTTGCAAATGATGTTACCTAAAGAAGCATTTCTCTCTAATAACCCTTGGACATCCATGGAAATAGCAAACTTTGTAAAAGAAACCAACATGTGTCATAATGTCTTGATTGCTTATCGTGTACTGTTGACTGTACCTGTGACCGTGGCATCTGCAGAAAGAAGTTTTTCAAAATTGAAGTTAATAAAATCTTACTTGCGGACCACTATGACTCAAGATAGGCTAAATGGATTAGCAATCTTATGCATTGAAAAGGATGAGATTGAAGACTTGGAGTATGATGATATAATTGATGATTTTGCTTCAAAAAATGCCAGAAGACAATTTCTTAAAGGTTGAAATTTCAAGGAGCTTTGCTAGGAATGACTGTATATGATTGTATTTTTTATTGTCGGGGTTTAGGTACTATGTCCCCCCCGTTGTATATTTTCTCAAGTAATATAATTTGGGCGTGAGGGCCTAGCCCCCCAGCTTCGACTGGGTTCCAGCCCTCGTTAATTTTTTTTTAAACATATATTTTCGTATTAAAAAAGGGCACATTTTAAGCTTTTCGCACTGGGCACCTAAAAACTCAGGACCGGCCCTGTTAATTTCAACTATGGTGTTTATATCTTTACAATGCAATAACATATGTGATATGTTTGTTGATAAGTATGATCCATTAGGTGGTGGCGGTAACCTTGATCGACATGCATAAAGCTCAGTTGATGGTTAGTTTTCTTTAATGCCAACGACCAGGCCCAGCAACTAAATTCAAGGACATTGAAAGTTCTGGGAAAGGATATTCATATATATTCTTCAAAATTATGAGCAGTCCACAACATATGGCCCATGCCTCTTTACATTTGCCCCCTTAGACTTTAAGACCAAGAACCTTGTTTGGTTTGCCACAACGAGAACCACACATAAAGCCCTCTGATATTTCTCAGCTTTTAACTAATTTTATGCAGCTCAAATATTGACTGCAAATTAGGTAACCCTTTGGCCCTTAAGATTAATTTTGTCTGATATACCAAACATCATGAACCACTTGCGTGGTCACGATTGATTGCGTCGAATGAGTTTGCTCTTATCCCCTCTGGACTTCCTGGTTAATATATAGACTCTCAACGAGTTTTTTTCTTACCAAAATAACGATTGACCATAAAAAGATCACAATTTTTTTACTTGAATTTTGACGTTGTACGTAACTGAAAATACCCTTTGTATCTTTTAAGTTAATAGTTTGTAAGAGGAATAATCTGGAGCTCTCTCCCCGCCACATGTCCATCTTCTTTGTGATTGACCCGCAGTTCAAAAGTACAACAAAAATATATGATGAACACGTAATAGCCATTTTTGACCATGCCATTTTGGGATTTGGTCAATTTCTAATTCCAAAGATATGGAAATATTATATATTTAAAAAATAAAAATTCTCTAAAAAGAAAGTTGGATTTTCAACGTAATGTTAACAAGCTGTTGATAATATTAATAGATAACATGTTAATAACCAAATGAATCAACATTTTATTAATACAAAGTTAAGTTGAGATGATAAATTCCACATCGAGAAAAATGAGGAATTTGCGTGTGCTTATAAGTAATTAAATTATTCATCATATTGTCAATTAATTTTGTAATTAAACCTCAATTTTATTTTTCTTTTCAAATCCGTCATATTCCTTACACATGTTAAGTCCAGTCAATCATAATTTCTAACAAATCCGATCTTCTGAGAAATGTTTCTAAATTTGCATGCCAAGTATCTCCAAGTTAAAGTTTGCTGATTTATATTTATTTACGTAATTTTGTTAAGTACTTGGAGATAAAGCTGCCACACATTGACAGAGACTGACTAATGCTACACTCATTTGAAAAAGTCTTAAAAGAAATCTTGAATTTTTTGTCCTTGCCCTTTCCCTTCTGCAGACAAATTTTCCCTTATAAATAACAAAGACGAACTCATTATTTTGGATGCAAAAGCACTTTTTGGTAGCGAGCTTTTTTCAGTAGAATTAAGTTGTAATGGCTGAACTCGCTAAAGAGCGTACACTAGAGGAAACACCGACATGGGCTGTTGCTGTGGTCTGTTTTGTGTTGCTTGCAGTTTCAATCTTCATTGAACATACGATCCACCTCATAGGAAAGGTAATTAATATTCTCAATTCATAAATTATTTAAGATTATCTCTGGAGGAATTCAAATATACAGATTATGCATACAAATGCAACCAAATCGCATGTAGTAGGGGTGATCCCCCGCATTTGAATTACAGAATAAGTAAAATAACGTTTAAAAGTAGTGGTATTTCACTTTCGCCGTTTCCTCCTTCCACTTATACTGCAACTCTCAAGTTTCCGAATTGGGACTAATTTGCAACTGCTATTGTTCTTCTTGCATCATTTTTAGTGGTTAGCAAGGAAACACAAGAGAGCTCTAGTTGAAGCACTTGAGAAGATCAAATCTGGTATATAACCATCTAATTGTGGTCATTTATTTTCCTTTTTTTTGGGGATTTATAAAGAGTGATTTTGGTTCATGGCCTAACCATTTTCTTTGTTGTCTTTGTATTCTTTGAAGAGCTTATGCTGTTGGGATTTTTATCCTTGCTCCTAACTGTGCTGCAAGGACCAATCTCTGATATATGCATATCAAAAAGTATTGGAGCCACTTGGCATCCCTGCAAATATAATAAGTCATCAAAATCTGGAAAGAATGGTAGGAAACTTCTTGAGTTCTTCAATCCCAGGCGCAGATTAGCAGTAAAAGGATATGATTACTGCACAGAGAAGGTAAAAACTAAGGGATAGTTAGTTACTTTTATCTTTTTACCATGTGTATGTGAGTTGGATATAATTGACTGCACTTTTTCTGCAGGGAAAAGTAGCCTTTGTGTCTTCATATGGGATTCACCAACTCCATATTTTTATCTTTGTGTTAGCAGTTTTTCATGTGCTCTACTGCATCCTTACCTTGGGTTTGGGAAGATACAAGGTAAAACTGGCAAGTTTTTTACTGTCTTGGAATCTCTCTCTCTCCCTCTCTCTCTCTCTCTCTCTCTCTCTCTCTCTCTCTCTCTCATCTTTTCATTGTTGTTTTGGATTTACAGATGAGAACATGGAAGGTTTGGGAGAAAGAGACAAAATCAATTGAATACCGCCAGTTCTCTAATGGTTTGTAGTTCACTTCAATTTAATTTATTTACCAAACCCTTTTATTAACTTCAAAGCTATGTGGGCCCCATCCCAGATTATGAATGGTTTAAGCATCCAAATCATTCTTTATCATATGATTAATTTTCTAGTTCATGTTTTTTCTTTCTTAAAGAACGATTAATTGGTGCCCAGATTGACTCTCAAGTCCTCAATACATCATCTTTCTGGAATCTTTCTGTTGACCATTTTTTTTCTTTTCTTTTCTTTTTTCACAATTATTTCCATTGCAGATCCAGAAAGGTTTAGGTTTGCAAGGGATACATCATTTGGACGAAGACATTTGAACTTCTGGAGCAAGTCACCAGTCTCCCTCTGTATTGTAAGTAACATGTCACTATGAGGTTCAACCTTGTTTCTTGATCAACAAGTCAACTTTAAAACTCAGTGTTAATCTTCTTAAAAAAAAAAAACCCTCATGTATAGTGCAATAACAGCCGGACACAATAATAGTAACGTTTATGGTTTTTCTTCAAAATAGTATTTTAAGTGTTATTTAATATGAAACTGAGTTTCAAGTCTATTCATAAAAATCCTCGTTGAAATTTTCTGCAAAAGCATTATCGGTTGTGTTATATATCAATTGTCAATGAACTTGTAACATGAAGTTCAAATAATGCCTGGAATATTAGGGCTTCAGGAATCAGGACATTGGATTGGGCATGATTTAAGGGTGTTCTAATTGTTTCTCCTTTTTCTTCCTCAGGTCTCTTTCTTTAGACAATTTTTCCACTCAGTTACAAAGGTTGATTACTTAACTCTGAGGCATGGATTTATCATGGTGAGTCCAACATCTGCCCAAGTTTTTTGCATCGCGATTGATGCCGGTCGTAAAGGGATTCAATTTCTATGCGCTGTGATTTCAGGCACATTTGGCACCAGGAAGTGAGTCAACATTTGATTTTCAGAAGTACATAAACAGATCAGTTGAAGAGGATTTCAAAGTTATTGTGGGGATCAGGTTGGTGTTCTCAATTGAAGCATCTAAACTCATTAGGTTCTTCAGTCAAATACTTGTCTTATAAACCTAACTTTTATTTCATTGATTAATGCAGTCCAATTATATGGTTCTCTGCAGTGCTGTTCTTGCTGTCCAACACTTACGGTAAGTGAGATATTCTTCGGAATTAATCTGGATACGAATCTCAGTTTGATTGTAACCTAACGGAGTACTCACGATGAACCGAATCAATTAAGCTTTCTTTTGATAAATCCATTGATGGACTTTTCTGACAAGGCTCTCAGTCTGCTTAACCGTGATTTAGTGCAAATTTGATTCCCATACATCTTGAGTATTTTTGAAGAAAAAAAAAAGGTCAATTTGGTCTAATCTGTTTCTACTGTTATAAACTTATAGTGAATCTCTACGTTTTCATATTGATTCCGAAAATGTGATGAACCTTAATTTACTGACCAAGAATTGTTTCCTCTTTGGACAGGATGGTATTCTTATATTTGGCTACCAACCATCCCTTTAATTGTAAGTTCCACATAAAATATATCATTCAAGTTTCATGCATGCTACATACATTTAGGCAGCGCCTGGTGGGTAGTGAGTTATCCAATCCTAAACACCGAACGAGGCCTTAAGGTCGTGAGCAACAAAGAAGATCCTGATGGTAATTAAAAACCTTGCAGATAGTCCTAACGGTTGGAACCAAACTACAAGTGATTATAACAAAGATGGGGCTGAGGATTCAGGAGAGAGGGGATGTAGTAAAGGGTGCACCTCTTGTTCAACCCAGCGATCACCTCTTTTGGTTCGGAAGCCCCCGCTTCATGCTCTATCTCCTCCACTTTGTTCTCTTTCAGGTACATCAAAACGCATCGAAATTTCATGTGTATTGTTTCTTCAATTCACTGATATTATATGCTCACATGCTGCTTTTTTGTGATCTTTTCCTCTTCATTGCAGAATGCATTTCAAATGGCCTTCTTTGCATGGAGTACAGTAAGCACATTTCCTCTCTAATTAAGATTTTTAATTAAACATCCAGTTTTATTTGGCAAATTAAAAAGAAGTTTTATACAAAAACACTTCACGAGCAATTGGAGGAAAAACCCCCCCTCGTCTATCTGCGTCTCATATCGTAACCAATTGTTCTTTTTTTCTTCTCCAGTATGAGTTTGGGATAACTTCTTGCTTCCACAGGAGCACTGAAGACATTGTCGTCAGGCTCTCATTCGGGTGAGCACTGAGCTTTACACACTAATCAATATTTGAACTTTCACTTTCTTATATGACCTGCGATTACTTCTATCTCGGCCAAAAATCCCGAACATGTGACTGCAGCACGTAGCTTGATGATCCGGTTGTACATGACACTCTCACGTGTGTTCGGGGTTTTGGGGCGTGACAAACTTATTCAATGAGCACAAATATTTTACTAGTGCACACAATACTAAATTGGTGATCTCCACAGGGTCATTGTACAAGTTTTATGCAGTTATGTGACTCTGCCTCTCTATGCTCTAGTAACTCAGGTAAAAATGATCTCGCTTCGTTTTGATTTTCCAGGGGGTACTAGAGTGATGAAGCCTTGATTCAACTTCGATTTACTTTGTTTTGTTTGATCAAACAGATGGGTTCGACCATGAAACCTACCGTTTTCAATGAGGGAGTGGCAGCAGCACTGAAAGATTGGCACCACAAAGCCAAAAAGAACACAAAACACAGCCGCCATTCACCTTCAACCACCCCATTCTCAAGCATGCCGCCAAGTCCCACGCACGGCACGTCCCCAGTTCATCTGCTGCACAACCACAACTACCGCAGCAATGACGATGAATTTTACGTATCTCCGAGGCGATCAAACCTTGAAATGGGTCATTGGGGCACTGAAGGGTCCTCACATTCACCAAACAACAATGTTGGAGCTAGTGACGGGGATGAGATTAGGCAAATGACCAACGTTAGGGATCTGGATCAAGAGCCTGGCTCAACGGAATTGCCTCGATCTCCGCTTCCAGTTCGTCGTACCCAGTCTCAGCATGAAGTTGCCATTAGTTCATCTGATATTTCATTTGGAAAAGGCAACTGAACAAGTAGATGTAGTTGGATCATAGAACATGCTGCTAACCTCTTATTTCTCTCTTTTTTTCCTTCCTATTTTGGTACACTATATTTGGTTGAGCATTGCAGCAGTATATAGTGGCTAGGAGTAGGATGTTTCCATTCAATTGTATTGTACGTAGAAAAGTTTACTGCAGATGCATATGATGGTAATGTGAATTTTTTTGCTCTTTCAGGCATCACACATTGTACTTTACACACTTTCATTTTTACTAAAAATATACTTCTTTCAACAATTCATTTCCGTCACTTTGTTCTCGCTCATTAAGATATGTCTTCGTTATTTGAGAGTTCATCTCAAAAGTTAGGATGTAAAGCAGGGGCGAAACCAAGATTTTGATTTATCAATCACGTGTGAGTGTTATACAATATTAAAAGTTATAGTTGAATATCAGAGTGCGCAACGAACAAGATTACAAAATAATAAAAATATTATTAAACAAACTAGAATGCCGGAACGGCTACAAAACCCTAAAAGCTACATTGTGACTGACTTATTTCTCAACTGAATAACAAACATGCTATTTATAATAAACTAACCCTAGCCCTAAAAGGTAAGAAATCGAAACCCTAATGCTAACGGGCTAAGCCCAGAAAACTAAACATTCAAATAAACCAAAATACAAATATTTTCCAACACCTCCCGTCAAACTCATGGCGGTACACGACATGAGTTTGCCAACAAGCAGATGTGGATGCAAGCCTCCAAATTCCAATGCCGATGTTGATGCCGATACCAATATCAATGCCGATGCCAATACCAACTTCCAAACAAACAATAAAAAAATCCAACCAACAGACCATATATTTCTTTCTGCTCGTGTGGGCCTTCAAACAAAGAACCAACGTTTTCTTTTTTCTTATTCCTTTTTTATTTTCTCCTTCGTCCTCTTTTTTTCTTTTGTTTCCTTTTTTTTTAATTTTCTCCCTTTCCTTCTTTCCTCCTGCTGGGCCTTTTTTCAATTCATGCAGCAACCAAGTCGAGCATAAGGAAAAGGATTGCAGCAAATAAAACAACTCCAGTGCAAAGTCAAAATGCAGGACTTCATACCGGTTGCGACAGATTCGAATCGTAGAAGTCGATGAGGGTATGACCCGAGTCAAGGTGCAGATCAAGCTGTGAGATGTAGGTTCGTGAAGGATGCAGATGCTCCAGATCCAGTTTAGACTACCAACAACTAATATCGAAATCCAAAAACAAACAAACTGATACGAGCAAACATAAGCAGATTAAATCCCTAATGATCAAATCTGCTCTGATACCAAGTTGAATATCAGAGTGCGCAACGAACAAGATTACAAAATAATAAAAATATTATTAAACAAACTAGAATGCCAGAACGGCTACAAAACCCTAAAAGCTACATTGTAATTGACTTATTTCTCAACTGAATAACAAACATGGAATTTATAATAAACTAACCCTAACCCTAAAAGCTAAGAAACCAAAACCCTAATGCTAACGGACCAAGCTCAGAAAACCAAATATTCAAATAAACCAAAATACAAATATTTTCCAACAGTTATAAGTAGGTAAAGATACTTTACGCTCACAAACATGAATGAACGTAACATTTTATGGGTTTGAATTATGCTTTTACTGTTTTGGCTTTCCTACCCCAGATCATTCCACTGACTAAGATGCTTGATTGATATGATGTTTAAATTTGTAATAAGCACTTTAGTCTCAGGTTACTTTCTGTCCCTTCAGTTGGAACTGTAAAAGAAAGAGGATCCTCATAAGCAGCTCATCCGGACTGTTTAAATTTGATCCAACGACTGCAATTATTATAACTTTTAGAGAGACACATGTTGATCAAAATTCAACGATCTGGATAAGCTGCTTAGGAGGATCTCCATCCTGAGCTCATGAGAGGATCCAGTCCCTGTATATTGTCATTTAATTCACAATTATTGCTAAATGCTTCATTTTTAATTTTTAAAAAAAATCCTTTGCATGGATATATGGCATCAAAAGATTCGTAATGATCACATCACCATATTTTTCAATCGTATTCCAACTAGGTGATTGCTATGATTGCACACCACCTCCAATCAAATTTTTGATATTATCTTCTTATTAATTAAGTCTAACTTATAAGGTTTGATGTTATATTCTTATTAATTAAGTCTAACTTTTTTTTTAACTTGTTGAATTTGTAATTAAGTACAATACATAAAAATATATGTTGAGTAAGTGAGACTGAGAACACACCTTAAACTCTCAATTGAGATCAAATTAAGCACATTTTAAACTACCTAATTAATAATCATTACGGTGTGTCTCAGTAGTTTAGGGACAAATTTAAATCTGTATTTCACATAGCAGATCCTGAATTAAATTCTTTGTGCTAATTCAGACTCGCATTTCACATGATACATCATGAATTAAATTCTTTGTGCTAATGGATCACACGATAGTGGTTAGGGATGACTAAAATGCATCTATGAGTCTTCATGATCGTTAAAAAAGTGGACTGTCATGACAAAGCTACTAGCTGATACTTAAAAAAAAAAAAAAAAAACTCTCTAATTAATAAGGCAGACTCACCCCTAATGATGTTCTAACAAATCACTTTATTAGTGTTGTCTGCATCATCAAAATTTTCTTGCTTGTTTTAGATTATAATTATATCATTTTTGTTGGATTAAACTATAAACTATTATGGGGTGTGATTATAATCTTGTCATCAACAGTTAAAGTCGTGCCTCCATTAAAATCTCAATAAAAGGAATTAAAAGAAGGATAAAGAAACGAAAATACAGAAAGACAACCTCATCGTCGCCACCACCGCTACCAGAAATCGTTAAATCAGATATTGAATAGCAACCGTCGATCAGGAGGCGATTGATCATCGTGAGCCATGGAGGTCCGACCCAATCAGACGGCCGACAACTCGTCGGCCACGCACCAGCAGCGTCAGAGCCATACAGCAGCAACTAGTCAGAAAAAGCCTCCTGCTTCTTCCATCCCCGTCGACACCACCTCCGTTTCTCAAAGGTCAGTCCTTTTTTCTTTAGTTTTCTGTTTGGATCCCGAGAAAATTCAAGTCCTAACTTCAGATGGCTTTTGCTTCAATTGTGCTGTAGGCTTCAGAAGGAGTTGATGTCTCTCATGGTATGCTCCCTCTCTCTCCCTCTCTCAATTCTTTGTTTTTTATTTTTCCTCAAATTTTCAAATTTGTGTACTTATTTTTTCGATTTCTTGCAGTCGTTGTTGATTTTTGTTGAAATCTTGAATTGGGTTTTATGTGGATTCAAATTTAAGTTCATAAGTTGAAAACTTGAAGCATAATCAAGAAGAAAAATTTTCTCAGCCAAATATCGTCTTGAAGTTTAAGGCCTAAAAGTAGTCTACTTGACACTGAAGTTTTAGTCTTTACTAGACAGATTTTAATGATGAATTCATGACCGTATTTCTTGTTATGGGACTAGTAACTATTGTATTACTGACACAACATCTACTGGTTCTTGTTTTCAGATGAGTGGAGGAGATCTTGGAGTATCGGCTTTTCCTGAAGGCGAGAGCATTTTTGCATGGGTTGGCACAATCGAAGGTGGAAAAGGAACTATGTATGAGGGTTTATCGTACAAGCTTTCTTTGCGTTTTCCTCTGGACTATCCTTTCAAGCCGCCGCAAGTCAAGTTTGAGACAATGTGCTTCCATCCAAATGTTGATCAGTTTGGCAACATATGTCTTGATATCCTGCAGGTATCTATCGTTACATTTACAATAAAGAAACTGGTATCAAGCTTTGAGATACTAAACTCCAATAGGATAAACTGCTAACTGTCTATGACTGTAATATGGAGAAGTTAAATTGACCATATGATGGTCACAGTGTTTTTTGTATGGAGGAATTTGGTCCACCATACGATTACATGAGGGACCTTATGGAAAATTAGTATCGGTGGGATAAATCTAAATGTTTGCTCACATAGTTGTGTAGAAGAGAGGCTATATAAATTAGTATCAGTTGGAAAATTCATAATTCGAATTGTGATGCTTTTTCCATTCAGGGTGTTGCCCACATGTAAATGCCCTGATTCAGGAGTGCTGCTTAGATGGCAGTATGCCAGTGCCCCTTACCCAGGGGTGTTGCGGTGCCCACATGAATGTGCCAACCTTGACAACGTCACAACAGCCAGAGTAGTTCTCATGGCTGCCATGACCATCTTTATGCAGAACAATAAAAACAAAAAATTAGATCAGGATCATATGGGTAATTTGAGAACATTGATGGAAGGGTTGCGGAATACAAATATTATTTTATTATCATGGAGTGGAGTGATAGTGTCGGTCTATGAGTCTATTGTTGATTGAGTTCCCTTTCTTTCAGTTTCATGTATTTTCAAAAAGTTTATATTGTTCTTTGCTATATGTGGCACAGGACAAGTGGTCTTCAGCATACGACTGCAGGACTATACTTCTGTCCATTCAAAGTCTGTTGGGAGGTAAGCTTGCTCTTATATGCTTGAACTTTCTCATAGATTTCATTTGTTCTTGCCTGACCATTTAGCTCTTACCTGCAGAGCCAAACCCGGAGAGTCCCCTCAACAGCTATGCTGCTGCACTGTGGAGTAATAAGGAAGGTTAGTTACTCCCTATAATTCTTATCAAATGTTTTTTAAACTGGGATTCAAAAACTTATCGTTAGATGTCCTTCTTTGTTTCAACCACCTTCCAGTCCATCCTAATTTCAAGACTTTGTAGGTTACGAATTCACCATGAGAATAGTTACTTTCCACAATCTGTAAAATGTCGACCTGGTAAACTAATGTTTCGTAGTTGAACATCATGAAATATGATGCCCAGTGATGAAGTGCCTATTCTTCCTGATCTGGATTGTGCAGACCTCTTATACAACTCTTGTTCTTATATTTTTCTTTTACAGATTACAAAAAAATGGTCCACCGACAGTACTTTGCTGGAGAATCATTGGAGAGCTGATTTGTACATAGAACTCACGACAGATGACAAAATTGTCATGTGGCCCCTGATTTGTGTGCAGCTCTGGTGAGGTGAAATTCTGCAACGGAAAGTATAGTTTCTTTTCTATGGAATCCCGGGCTGATGGAAACCCTGGCCAAGTTGTTTATACTGCCTGTCCTCTCTGATATCTTTGCTATATAAAGACAATAAGAAGTTGTAAATTTGGTTGAATCAAATGAAGGTGAAAACTGTTTGTCTAATGACTGGAGGCACCATTCCCGCATCTTTCTTAACTTCTCCAATTGGTTTATTGCTGATATCTCTAATTCCTATTCATGCTGAGAAATGCGAAGGGGGCTCTCTTAAAAGTGAGACTCTCCATGAAGTCTCTATTAACTCAAGTTTTTTGCATAATGTTTTATAATTTTAGCATGAGAATTGACATTAAACTGTGAGGTGACAGAGAGTCTATCGAGAGTTTGTCTTTTGAGAGAGTCCCCGTAACATTTCTCCATGTCTATTGGGTAGTGGATAGTGATGTAGTGTAGTGATTCCTTATACCTCTGGACTAAAAAATTGCCGTCTGACGACGATCCTCGTATAGACCATAACAATGCGATCATTTGTCGCGTGATAATGAACTCATGTCATGCAAGTCTTTCTGCCACAACGGAGGTTTATGTGCCGCTGGTTATGTGACAAGCCACGGGGAAGAAAAGGGTTTTCCATTTTCTGAAGAGCGATGCCAGGAACAAAGGTTGGTATACTAATTGAGGAAGTTTTCTCCGGTAGAAGAGAGGGAGTGGCAAGTTGTAATTATGTGAAAGTCAAAGGTTATCAAATGAGTGTTTGTATTGAGACTAAATCAGGAATAAACAGCGTCCCATTAAACAAGCATCCTTTTAAATCCAAGATACAAATATATATATATATATATATATATATATATATATATATATATATACATATATATGCTAGAAGATGTATTTGTACAACATGAAAAAATGGCCCCAAATGTTTCAAGAGAGATCCACATCGCGTGCCTCTTTCGAATTTCTACGGAGAGCGGGAACACACAGAAAAAAATAGAAAAGCCTCCTCTTCAAAGAACAGAAACGACACGAGTTCCCAAGCAATTAAACATTCTCCGCGGCATCTCTTCCTGACTCTTCTGTTCCGTGCGCTGCAGCCAGCCTCTCAGCTGCCAATCTTTCTTCGAGAGCTCGAGCACCTCTTTCTCTGCAAGAAACAGCAACAAAAATGAATATCTTTTTCCCCAATTATTTGATTATTAATCTCCTTAGCTAATAACATGTTGGCTATCTAGTGGCATGTATTCATCCTTAAGGATCCGGGGTTCAAAGATCCCATGTTCAAGCCTGTGTAAACAGTAAGGGTGTGATTTATGAGGGGAAGGTTACCCTCCACAGTTCATCCGAACAAGGAACATATCAATTTTGTTTCGGAGATGTAACATTTAACATTCAAGCTGGATGCTGTTTGAGAACAGAAATGTTACCTTCTTCTTGATGCTTCAATGGGGTCAGATCCAGGCAATGACGTACTGCCCAGGGTGTAACCTTGGGATTCATTGGAAGCTTCAGATCTTCCACAGAGCATCCGATGGAATATAGATGCAACAGGATCGATGACTGGCCTGCAAGAAATAACAAGAAACACTTAAGAGCAATGGAAACTATGAATATTCCATATTGAATTGAAGAGTTTGAAAATAATGGTGATTATGTACCTCAAAAATTCAGGGAAGAATGTAGAAAATGCAAAATCTTCACTTGGGTCACCCTTGAGTTTTGTTTCTGGTTTACTCTGCCAGTATCTTAGGTAAATCCAACTAGTATAGGTTCCAAATATTAAGATTGGAAGATGTGTTGCTGACTTTTCTGTCCAGAAGCTTATGGCAATGGACAACAATAGCGAGATAGATGGTAACCACTGCACACGATTGAAACCAACACCAAACAGAGAGTTTTAAGAATATTCAATAACCTGCAGAAATTTTCACAAAAGGTCATTCTCAGAAGTCCATACCTTAGCTTTTATTTTCAACAACGGCAACTCCTGGTCGGGGATGATTTGCTTGATGCCAACTAAGAAACCTGAAAGGACTCCGTGGAAGCCAGAAACAGGCATATATCTAGCACAAATGAACCAAATAAAGTAACAATATTCAGAATGCGACAAAAGAAGCGATCAAACTAGGCTACCAAATGTACAAAAATTATTATGTACGAGATGAACAATGGAAGACACACATTGACAGTTGCAGAATGATCTGTTTAAACATTTGTTTGCAGTTAGAGTTGGATTCAAATTTACCAAGTTCATCATTCACTTCCATTTTCAAATAAACCAACATACTACAAAATACCTTGAGGTAGACAGAAGCAATAAAGCTGAAAATGTAGGAAGAAATGAAAACAAGGACAAAAACATGAACCAGCATTGGAAAAACTTTTTATTTTTCTGAACGTTTAATTTATTTCTTAGTACTTACAGGTAAAATTCTGTCATTGTAATGTAGTACATAGCGATAGCAGTGACGAAAGTGCATATGGAAGTTAGGAAGTTAACTACAAAGATGAACTTCAAGAACTCCCTAGAACCCCACACAGGTTCAAGCAGCTTCCCTATAAAAAGAAGACCAAGAGTGCTGATAACAACCTGTTAAATAAGTGCGGGTCAAGAAACCTCCTCCAGTATACGAGTACATCACAGAAAAATTGTTTATCGAATCAGAAGTGCATACCCCATATATTGATTGTTCAATGTAACCGGATGTAATGAGGTTCCAGACAAAAGGAATCGTTCTACAAAGCAGAAGGTTGGATTAGAATTAAGTTAGAGGTTCCAAATTCAAAAATATGAGCTTGCTCTCACTCTTCATTAGATAGAGTGAACACACATAGGGATGCAACATCAATCATGTAAACCTCAACATAGTCTGATTATAAACCTGCTCAACTGGAATTCAGTTAAACAAATTTACGAATAAAAAATAAGGCATAGTATAATAAAGGCACAGAGATTAAGACCAATGAAGAAACCCAAACAGACCCAAACAACAAGGAGCATAGAGTGCATACACAGAACCGGGCCTAACAATGCATCTGATTCAAAAAATTAAAGGAGGAGGCGCTAAGCTTCACTTAGAAAATCAAGTTCTAAGTTTCGGAAATACAGAATCTACACAAAAACGAAGTCTGTGATCCTATACAACCCATACACTGCATCCCTTGTAAATTGTAATACAAATATAAAAAAGAGTTAACATCATCATCCCCTGCTACAACCTCCCAACGCCACTCAAGCGGCACGAAAAACCGGAGCTGGCTTTCAGATCAAACCCATAAAATCAAACGCCTCAAAACGCTAAATTTCACAAAATTTTCACAAAACCCATTCCTGTACACAGATTTACGCAATATTTCACCATTTATTTTAGCAAATTCCCAATTCACAAGTCAACAAACCCAAAATCGAACGGTGCAGGTGCCCGAACCGAGAAAAAGATACCTGGCGGGAATGAGAGCGAGGTAATCAACGGCGTGAGGGAGAAGCTGAACCACAATGTGGCCTCCAATAAGAACCACCGCCAAGCCCTTGCATAGCCGAGTGAACCCAGAGAACGCACCCGCGCTCTGCAACACCCACAGTAAAAAATTCGAATTGGAAAACGAAAATCGGAAGAAAATTGAAGAAAATTCAAAAGCTTTACCCCTGAGAGTGATGGAGTGCTCATGGGCGGCGGTCGGTTTGCCCGGTGGATTTTGGGCGTAGATGTGAGATCGGAGAATCGGATTTTGGGTGGAGGGAAGGTTTGGGATCGTAAGGATTGCGGATCGGCCCGATCGGAGGAGGAGTGTTTGATCAGCCGGTGAATATTAAATATAAAAATGGGTTCTTTGGAGTTTACTTCCCCCAAATGTTAAAATTGGACTGACCTAATTTAGTTGGCTTGCTACTTTGGTTTTTTCATAAAGGGGGTACTTGGATTGAGGTTACAAGGTTGTACAAAATAGGAGAGAAACTCTGTAATCAAAGAAATTATGTGGCAAGCGTGTATTGGACGGATGATGTAATTTTTTAGCATATGATAAGTGTTTATTGCATAAGTGATGCACTTTAAATCATATCTTGCAAGAAAGTTTTTTTCTCAATTTGGGCAGTTTGTTTTTCTATGATTTTTTGATACGAGCTCACCAGATTTTGTGATCAAATCACATGGTTAAGAGCATTTATATCGTCGCTTATGAGATTGATCGAATCCCTATCCATCAACATAACCATCCTTAAAACAACTTTGAATTAATCTTTCACATGTGTTCCATGCAAAAATGTCACAGCAACAACAACAAGGCTTATCCCACTAAGTGAGGTCAGCTATATGAATCCTAGAATGTCACTGTGCTCGGTTTTGTGTTATGTCTTCTGTTAAATCCAAGTAGTCTAAGTCTTTTATTAAAGTCTTTCCAAGTTTTCCTAGGTATTCATCAACCCTTTCGGCCTTGAGCCTTTATCTCGTAATCGTATCTTCCATGCAAAAATGTCATATTCAAATAATACACAATGCTTGAAACAACTTTGAAAAAATCTTTCACGTGTTCCATGCAAAAAGGTCAGATTCAAATGAATATTTTCAGTCAGTTAGCATTACGGTTCAGTGGTATTAGGTGAGAAGTCTTAGGTCGTAAGCAAGAGATATTTTCTGCTCAACAGTCCTATGATTGCAAACATTCAACAAGAATACTGAGATTGGAATATCACTTCACATGTCAACTACCAACCAAAAAAAATAGATGTATTACAACATGGAAAAGAATCCTCTGTTTTGTCTAGCTTCTAATTCCAGACGGCGTTAATGAGATGCCGAGATCTCTTACATTACATCCCATCTGATGCATTCAACCCTAAAACACGTTCCAACGTCGTACCACTTGACAGACAATGTGTATGCAGATGGCTATACGGATTAGGTTACATATGGATTGTGCACATACCTCGCCGTTTTATACCTTTCGACAGCTTGCAATGCCATCTTTGATCCACCTCCGTCCTCATTTCTGGCTTCGTTTTTGTAAATACAACGAACGCTGAGAAGACGAAGATCTAATGGACCGGTGTAATCATATTTGCTCCAAAGAATGCTGTAAGTGGAAGCCCACTCTTATCTTCTTTGAAAATGGCTCTGTGGGAGAGTTGAATATGAACATCACTGGATGGCATATTGCTTTGGAGCAAAAGATATCGGGCCTAAGTGGTCTTCGGCGAAGGATAATAAAGCACGATGACAAGCCAGAGCGAACGCTGTGGCAAACATGACGAAGGAAGTCCAATAGAGCCTCAGCATTAGAATTGGACTTTTCCTTGCAGACTTAAGCACATTCGAGACAATCACTCTGAGTCGCCGATCTCTGTAGATGGCACGATAATCATAAATGGGAGCTCTGGAAGATGGACCTCTCTCTCTGTTTTCAGGCCCGCCTGCCATTTTCAGATCGGAACTATACCGAGTTTTTGTAATGCCCCGTCCATTAGCTGCATACATCCATTGATATAGAACATCTGCAATGACCCTGCAAAACTGCTGGCGGTATACCTTTGCCTCCTTGGATACCATTGCTTGGACCAGTGAAGCTCCATCCTGCATTAGAATTTCGTCTTTATATTTAATTTTGACAAAGAGAGTCATTGACCGTTATGATATTATAAATACAAAGGAGAAAAGAGCCCAGCATAAGGGAACTCACTGCAGTCATCAAGAGTCTTCTCAGCACAACACCATCTTTGGATGGTAAAATCCTCAAGACAAAATTTGCAACATCAACTGCACCACCGTCCCTTGATGGTAAATAACTGACGGAAGTATCAACTTCCGGTGCTATGATCTCATGTAAACCTTTCCTGCAAGCAAATGTAAAAAACACGAAAATTTTATGTTTGGTAATGAAGGATAAGGTAGCTGTGCACGACGAACATCCACAACAGAAGCGTGCAAAAGTTTATCAGCTAGCCGGTCAAGATTTTAAAGTTCTTAAAGTTCCAAGACATATACAAAGATAAACTTGTACTGTAGGAAATTAACTTTAAGAGATACAAGTTAACATACCTAGTTGCACCTACTTTTAAGAAAAGAGAGAGCCTCTGCCACTGAAACTCCTTCTTCTTGTTAAAAACCACCTGAACCGAGCGAACAAAGTAAATAAACAACAAACATACTGAAAATATGACTGGAAGTTTCATTCAAGATGAAAACAATTTCAGGCATCCCATTGTGATGATGATTAGCATAATAACGTACAGTTTTGTCCTTCAAAAAGTACCCCAATGCCTTTGATCATCAAACAAGTTATCTTTTCATTAATCAGAATCATGAAAGAAATCAAATGAAGGGTCCAAAGTTTCCTGTATGTGCTATACCGATACCTACCAAGCCTAAACTAACATGTTTTACACAATAGATTTTACATTTATACGCATGCGAAGAAAGGAACAAAGTGGTCATCATTACTATGTGCATATAGATATGGATTGGAATGCCGTAGGACATGTAATAAACCACAAAAAGTAACAGCGTAGCCTATGGTTCTTGAGCACTTCATACCGAATGTAATATTTTCCTTGTCGCAGCTGAATTTTCAGTGAGAAGTTTCCGAACAACATAAGGGTATGCAGCTTCAAATGTCTTAAAATTTTTGTCTGCAGCTACAGCTAATCCTGGAAAACAGAAAAAACACATTTAAAGTGATCATACATCAAGTTCTGATAAGGCTTGGATGCACAACTATATGGAGGCATCCAGGGCATCTAGATAGCGATCATACATCAGTATCTTGATATTACAGGATAGTGATGTATGGCAAATTAACACAGCCCACCGAGTGTCCAAAAGAATAAAGATACAAAAAATATGAGTAAATGAGATTTGATACCCTATGGCAAGTGAACCCTACCTTCAAATGAAGCAAGAGAACGTAGAACAAGCGAATAGTAAGGTGGCATGCGAAAATGATACTTGAAGGCCACGGACCAGATTTTACTCAGAACCTTCAGAAAAATTACAGTTACAATCAACCTCTACTAACTATTATTATAGGCACCAAGAAATATTATGTCTATCATTTGTACAGATTGAGATCAAGACATGATTCTCACCCTACTGAACTTGACATCGGGAATTCCATCTCTAAATTCTACTTCTCCAAGTTCATATTCCAGATCCTGAAACATTTTTACAGCTCAATTAGTTCCCAGTTCATATTCCAGATCCTAAACCCTATACTTATAAAGACTGTACAATCTCATTGCTTTCCATAAAAACATATTTTTCAGTAACCCAAATAACATTTAATATACCGAAACTATATATAAAACTGAAAACAGAGAGGCTGATGATACCATAGTCACACGCCTGAGATTAGTCCCTGGCCTTGAAACATCCATTTCAGTCAAAGAATTAACAAGGGATTCCCAATCTCCATTTACTATGTGCACTATGGATGCAAGCATAGCAAATTGGTGCTTCTTTTTCATCTGACAAAGCAAGCCAAAATCCAAAAACCTGGCATAGGATAGAAATCACCAGAAGTGAATAAGAGCTATAGATATATACCTAGATCTTCTGATATAGAAAGTAAAGCTTAGTTCTGCATAATGGTGACCAAAGAGGTACCCAATTTGTCCCGAGGATGTGTAACGCAAGTTTCCAGGATGTGGATCAGCATGCAATAAGCCTGTTTCGAGGAGCTGAACTAAGCATGCCTCCACTCCTTTCTTAACCTACACCATTCAAAGCACAACGATCTGTCACTCAACTAAAGCACTTAGAAGGATAATTCAACATCTTTTCAACATCTTATTTTATTGGAATCACTAATTCACTAAATTCAGAAACCACATTTATAGCGTTATTTTATTTACTCAAGAAAAGATTTGCAACTTTCAGTTTATTTAAAGTAGAAAGAACGTGTAATCTCACTGCCTCATGCTAAAGCTGTTTTCTTATTAAATAACAGTGTTCTTTTGGCCCCAAAGTTTCACCTTCCAGTGCCTTCGAGCCTGTATGTTCTCGCCAACATACATTATTTCAAATTCATTATCCTCTCAGAGTTCACGTCAGTTTTGTCAACATTGATAGCTATTATATTTGGATTGTGCAAGGAATCTGAAATTAACAAGAATTTAAGCGAAGTAGAATCTTGCAATTCAGATTGCAGACCAGATCAAGAAGACGTCTTTTGGCATCAAGTATTTGCCTCTCTGAATATGTAGAGCCACTGTCAACAGGGCTTCCAGCTGCAGACAGAGAGAGTAAATCAGTTGGACTCTCACCAACAATCCACTCCATAGTCAGAACTCTCTTTTGACTTAAATGTTGATAAACTTTTGGCACAAGCATGAACGGAAAGGAGGAATGAGCTTCCTGTACATAAAACAACAAATGGTCACTAAAAGGAAAAAAGCATCTAACCCTGAAACAAGAATTTTTATAACTATGTCTCGTCACAGAGAAGGAAAGCTTCATATGTTCCCAAATGACTTTCACTTCCATGCTAAAAGCAACACCCAAATTCATTCTTCTACCCATCTCTTTCCTGAAAAGAAACTCCAAAACAAATAAATCTTGATCCTCTAAACAATAAAGGTCTACTTCTTCAAGTTTCCTTTCTCCTTTGGTTCTTGTTCCCAAAAAATAACCTTTCACTATTGTAAAGTTTTTTTTATTTTTTTATTTTTTTTATGACAAGAAGCTACACATCACACAAATAACTAATTATTTGGAATGTAAATATATCCTCCACCTATCTAGTACTGATGTCAATTGATGGTTGGAATTTCATTCTAACCCTATCATGTTGCTTACTGGTAAAAACTGTATACAACCCAATCCCATCTGGATCAGGATTAGGATGCTAACCATTAACCTGTCCTATAACCACCCCAACTCCTGCAAACTTATTCATTAAACTGGGTATATCTAGAAGACGAGGTGGCTATAAGTGTAATTAATACTTTTATAACCTTTTTTAATTGATCAGTATATTCATTCAATTCAACTGAAGCATGCGTTCATTACCTGAAACTTGGAAGCATTTGCAGCCTCTAAAGTATAATCCAATTCCCCAACTAAACCTTTCCCGAGCTCATCAGCGTATAGACGCAGGTCACTTTTTCTATTAGCTACGTTTTGAAATAGCCCAAGCTGAAATGGTTACCACAACTGAGTACAAGCTTAATTAAAAAACATATACAGAAAGTCACAATTAAATAACACAAGATTAATTGATTCCAGTACAAACCCCTAGGCGAAGAATATATATATCGCGCACTACAGTGTGACGCAAATTAGGCCGTTGAACTTTGATAGCAACATCAAATCCATCAAGGGTACGCCCATGGTAGACCTAAAATGTGTTAAACATCAAGAAAATAAGAAATAAATTCTACATGTCTTATATGCTGCAGGATGATTCGATTAATCATATTTAAGCCACCTGACCAAATGATGCAGCAGCCTCAGGTTCCTCAGAAATGTAGCTAAATAATGACTCTGCAGGAGATCCTAATTCTTCTTTGATAATTTTCATAGCCATAGCCCTGGGAAATGGAGGAATTTGATCATGCAGCTCAGACAATGGCTGCAACCAAAGAGGAAGGATGAGCAGAAAATAGAGCAGGTTAACTTATTTCAAGGTAAAGATGACCAAACGAAAAAATATTTCTTGCATGCAAAGATATAATACGACTTTCACATCAGAGAACAAAAAACCATGAATACAACAGTATTGAAATTATAGAAGCCACTTGCATAAAGATGCAAAGCAAGCCAACATACAAACGCATATATAAAGATCAGAAGATTAAAATCTACACATATTATTGGAGGACGGGATAAAAAGTATTTGAAGATTTGTAGTAAAACATTTTTATTTGACATTGTAAATGGACATTGATGGATCACTTTTCACATGAACACAGTATGGATTCATATTAAGCTTTTTTATATGTGAAAGTGGAGCATATTAGGCTTTCACATTGGTGGCAGGTAATGTACTGATGTTCAAATTAAAAACAAAGATACAAGATCTGTACAATCTAACCTTGGCCATCTCAGCGCCAATAATGTCCGGCCTTGTGGAAAGGGACTGACCAACTGCATCAGCAAGCAAACGCATGTAACTAGAAAATTTGTAATCTTGCGACTGCTGGAGAAAATAGGAATCCCAGTATATAATTTAAAGGACAATATGCAAAACAACAATAGAGTAAACTTAGTAGTTAAGTGGAGCATAACAAAAAAGATGAGAACTAGAGCTTAAATGATCAGAAACTTCAACTAGAAAGTCTTCCTCACCTTTGATAAAAGTGGGACCCAGACTTAGCATAGTCTCTTTTAACACCATTCCAAAATTGTACTGTGATATGTTCTCATTAATATCCACGTCCGAACTTAGCCTTAAGAACTTTCTGAACCCCGCAGTCCGAATTCTGATTGCAGCAGAAGCAAAGGAGGAAAATACCTTACAGTAGACAACGTAGTGAATCTAATAAGGATCTATTCTATAAAGCAAGATAAGTAAAAGCTTTTGAACAACAATAAGATGACAGACCCTGAACTACATGTAAGGAGTTGGTAAAACCAAAGAACAAGGGTTGTCCTAGTTTTCCAATTTACAATTCCACAATCCAAGAAAATGTGGCGGATCTTTGGAAGAAAAAATAGTATTTGTAGATATTGAATCCTACCTCAAGAAGTCTCAAGGCCACTACATGGGGCCTACATCTAAAATATTCAGCAACACTTTCTGGATCATAGACTTCAGGAAGTGGCTTAGACCAAATCTTAGACAGATAATAGAAATAAAGAGCGTACGTCTCCAAAGCTTTGAGATCAGCCATGAGCAAATCCACGCCGGACAGCTCTGTCAGTGTCAGATGATGGATTTCCAACATCAGTTTCAACTAAACAAGGTACAAGCAAATTTGAAGTGCTCTGAATCTATGTCATCATTTTGCAAGAAACCATGCAAGCAAGCAATACTTTAAGCTTTGGCCGTTTACAGAATCGTTTTCTACAGATGTCAACCCCCAAAGTTTTAATTTTTTCAATCAACCCAATTGCAAGCCTCATTGCATTTTCCAAATTTGGGACAGGAGCACACAAAATGATAATTAACGAATCAAAGAATCACACGAAGAACAGTTACATATTTTTGGTTTAGTATATCAGCAACCACAAATCTGCTAGATTTGAGTTCTTTCTGTCCTTATTTATTAAAATGTCATTGGAAAAATATAATACGTGCATGAATACTTGAGAGAAAACCTCCATTTTCCTTGAACAACAATCAAAGGAACCCTAATAAGACACAAGACCAATCTAGTCCTCACAGTAGTAAATTGATGGGAGCACTCACAGAATAATTCGACAACATCTCTAACCAAGTGATGAACTTTACATGAAGGGTGAGACTTGAAAGATTCCACATTTGCGGCGGTTTATTAATAAAACCAGAACCAATTTGTCAAATTAAGCAAACTATCTTAACTTCTCGGGAAATATGCGCAGATAGAACTCGTTACAAACTTTTAATAAAAATAAAATTGCGAGACACTAAACAGATAATAAATCGTATATAAATCACCGCTGCTTTAGCCCCGCATTTAAAATTTTGTAACAAGGTTTTATTTTTGCACATTTCCCTAACTTCCAATAAAAAATTCTCAAAATTTACATACACATAGGAAGAAGGTACTTCACCTGGATAGGCAGGCTGAGGCCAAGACGGAGCTGGCGATGGCGGCGCATCGGGGTCTTCGAGGTTGCGAAGCCACACGACGTCGTCTACGGCTTTGGAAACCTCAGGAATTCGAAAAGCCTTATTCGCCCACTCAATCCCTCTGCCAATCCCCCTCTTCAGAAACTCCACGTCCTTCCGAACCACCTGACCCAAGTGTCCGAAGTCCCCCACCGCTGTCCGCCCCTGCCTCTCTCGCTTGCTCTTCGGCGTCGTTTTCGCGGGCCTCGTCGATCTCAGCACGCACGCTGGCTTAAACGACAACGATATCATCAACGACGACGATGCCGGTCCCGTTATCGCCGCCATCGCTGGCCGGAGAGTGATAGCTGGCTCCTAACGGAAAATGGCGGTTAATTTTGGATTAATTAGTTGTTAATTAATCTGATTAACGCTGTCATTGGTGTTTGGGATATGTGGAGGTAGCGGAGTGGTGATGACGAAGAAGAGAAGAACGAGTGGCAGTGGAGGATGCGTTGTGTGCGCCTCGTGGCCATAGTAAAGCTGGTGGAGAGGGGGAATCCGGTGCGTCGAGGTTTACGATGAGCTCTAAGGCGCGGGAAGTGTCGGTTGGTTCCATTCTGTTTTAGCGAGTAGGGTATTGAAACGTGGGGGAGTTCACGAACAGACACGTATAACTTTCTTATTTGGTGTAAACAGTTGCGAGTTTTTTACTTACAGTTGACCGTTGGTAGAGAATCTATACATGTGTACGTGCAAAAGAAAGAGTATCTAAAACATGTTCACCAAAGAAAAGAGAGGATTCGAAGTTTTAAAACATGACAATTGAGATGAATCCGGATCCTCGCCGGATCTTTATGTGAGGATTCCGAGGATTCGTGAATCATATATGTTCATCGTACATTGTGCGATCAGAAATTATTTCAAATATTTTTATTTAAAATAAAATACAAACAGAACCTGACAAAAATTAATCGCACGATATACGATAAACATACCCAATTTACGGATCCCTAGGATCCTCACCAAAAGGATTCGGAGAGAATCTTTGTTGGAATTGACATGGCTTAATTTAAGGATTACTTGTATGAAACAGATGCGTCAAGATAACGATATCTCAAACCAATCATGCGATGTTATGTAAAAATGTTAAAACGCAGGTTTTAAATGTCATGATAGCATACTTGATGTGTAAGTAAGTCTTAAACCCTAAACCTTATATACATGTATAGAATCCATATCAAAAGTGTATGTGGTGACAAATGTTTGGTGTTAAGTGAAAGAGTAAAGTCCAACTTATTTGTTTGATTTGAAAGTAAAGTCCAACTTATTTGTTTGATTTGAGAGTAAAGTCCAACTTAAAAGAATTTCCACTTTTTTATTTGGGTGTCGTTTCTTGATCTCTCTCTTCGTGATTGAGAATATAAATGGAAGTAAGAAAATATGTAAACAGATGAAATGTGGGTTTTGCAGTCAAGATAAGAGTTGATTGATATTGTAGACTTTGAGTGAGAACTACAGTAGAGGGTTCATATAAGTGATGGGCCTTGCTTCTTTTTCCAGTGGAGTATGTTGTTCAACTGCAGAATGCAAGGCCTTTGATCTCCTTGATTAGAATGTCCCAGGAATTGGAAGTCTTTTTAGATGACAAGGGAAAAATTGATATCACGTGATCGTTATTGTCCATTTTTATCAATCAAGTCCCTTGATGTTGTAATCAAGAAGATGGTTATGAAAGTAGAAATTTTAAGCCTTTATCGAAACTCAATTTCCAATCTACATAATTTAATGTGCATCGACGACTAACCTTTGCATGTTACATGCTTAAAGAATTGCGTACGTGCATTTTTCATAATTTAAGCTGTTTCTTGATGGATAATATGCCAAGATCCAGTAAAGACTTCACACTGTAGTTTTCGCCTTCTGTTTCTTAAGCCAATGCCTTCGATATTGGCGATTCAAAAATATCTTGTCTTCCGCTAAAATATGGATAACGCTAGAGAGATTATATATTTAAATTATATAATGTAAACCATATGATGTGGTTGTTGATGATTGAATTATTGCGTAATGTTAATTAACGTGTTTATTTTTATTAGTAACCAATGTATTAAAAGTCATAGACGTGGGCGAGACGTTCCATGGATACCCCATCTAGGAGTGAGGCGAAGCCTCACAAGACCTAAATTTTTGTATATATAAAATATAATACTTTTTAAAACAATTAATTAACAATAAAACAAGCAACCAAGACCAAATTGAGATTAGAATACTAAAAAAACTTACTTGAATTTTAAAACAATTGTGGTGTTGTGGAGAATTTTGAAAGAAATTGAAGTATGAGATTGGGGCAAAATTGAAATATGGGATTGAGATTGAGAATTTAGGGTATGAGGAATTGGGGAATTGGGGATGAGATTGGGTGAACTGTGGTTGGGAATGGGATGGGGAAGAAGGGATCTGGGGGTTATAATTTTTTTTTTTAAAAAAAAAAAATTAGAGTTGGCCTTGTATTTTAGCGAGCAGCCGCTGCAACGTGCCAAGCCTTCGACTTCGAGGTCCCCAGCCGCTTAGGCGCGCCCCCACAACCCTAGGCAAGTTTTTCACCTACTCCCACAAAACAAAGGCGGCAAGCCACCCGTTCAGTCTTCGAGTTTGCCTAGACGATCCCGAGGCGAGTATTTTACAACATTGTTAGTAACACATTACATAATGTATAAATTTAGTCTAAAAAATTAGTCTACTTAGCATTACTTGTAAATTATTTGTGATCCATATAGTTCTAAAATCCAACCATATTTCTTCCTCAATTACAACCTAATATTTTACAATAATATGTTTTTTTATGCCTGCTGAAACTGGTAGGTTAGATTTTCCTCCCCTGACAACTCAACATGCACCACATATGTCAGATTTCACCTATCAGTTGGATATTCCTTGCCACCTAAGCCACCTATTTGGATTAACAGAATCCACGTAGCCCAATGACAGAAGACCAGCCAGATATATTAGCCAATCACAATCCACATTTGGATTCTTCTACATCCCGCTTCCTGTACTACTAGTATTCCTCGCCACTCCTTCCACCTTCCATAATCTCAGTCTCCTCCCTTCCCCTCCCTACAAACCCTAAATCTTGCAGGCATTAGTTAATCAAATGGCTTCCAACACTTTGATGAGCTGTGGCATCGCCACCACTGCCTTCCCCTCAGTCCTGTCATCCTCAAAGTCTAAATTTGCGACCAGTGCAGTCCAGCTCCCAAGTGTTGGTGCCAATGCCTCCTCAAGGTTCTCCATGTCAGCCGACTGGATGCCCGGCGAGCCCCGGCCTCCTTACCTTGATGGCTCTGCACCCGGGTAACGAAATATACTACTTTAATAATGTTACAGCCACCAAAATTATTAGTCAAATAATATGTTATTACGTACGTATCTTGTTAAAAAAAGTAAGATTAAGTGTAGACCTAAATTTGAATTAAATTTCACAGTGAGACATCATTTGGTGATCAAAATTTCGTAACCCTAAGATACTATTTAGTAAAATAGATGATTATGCGATATTAATTAGCTTCTGATGTTGATTAGTTTGGAAAAGAAATCATATTATAATTTGGTGACTTTGTGTTAAGATTTGGTGCTTGGGGATTTTCAGTGACTTTGGATTTGACCCACTTCGGCTAGGAGAAGTGCCCGAGAACTTGGAGAGGTTCAAGGAGTCTGAGCTCATTCACTGCAGATGGGCAATGCTTGCTGTAGTAAGTATCATACAATAGTAACTTAAAAATTGCATCCAGTTTATTTACTTTGCAGTGACTAAATTAACCTTGTAAACACACTTTTGCAGCCAGGGATTCTTGTACCAGAGGCTTTGGGATTGGGCAACTGGGTAAAAGCACAAGAGTGGGCTGCCGTTCCAGGAGGTCAAGCCACCTACTTAGGCAACCCAGTTCCATGGGGCACTTTGCCTACAATTTTGGTCATCGAATTCCTTTCTATTGCCTTTGTAGAACACCAACGCAGCATGGAGAAGGACACTGAAAAGAAGAAGTACCCTGGCGGGGCTTTTGACCCCTTGGGCTACTCCAAGGACCCCAAGAAGTTCGAGGAGTACAAAGTCAAAGAGATAAAGAATGGTGAGTACAAAGACGTTACGTCACATTTTATACAAAACTATGTTGTCGGACTATAAACTACAGATGATCTAATTATTGATTGATGAGTGTGTAGGCCGGCTCGCGTTGTTGGCTTTCGTTGGGTTTGTTGTTCAACAATCGGCGTACCCTGGCACAGGACCATTGGAGAACCTGGCTACTCACTTGGCTGACCCATGGCACAACAACATCGGGGATGTCCTCATCCCCAAAGGGATTTTGCCTTGATTATTTCGTGCAGTATTGATTTTACACCCACTGTAAAAATTAAAATTCCATGTAACCATCTTCAATGAATCCGAAGTTCTGGCCATGTTGTGTGAGTGAGTTTAGAAGCAAACTTTACCATCGCCTTCATATTTTAGTATTGATAAAGAACTGTACTTAAACATCAATACTGAATATATCAGTTAGTTCTTGTCAAGTATATATATTTCAGTTCCTATAATGATGACTTTCTAGTTAGTCAACTATGTACCACATTTGGGTTGGGGGGTTGTGACTGAAGTGATGCCGAGGATTCACCTGTGCACCTGATGATCGAGGCCTGGCCGCAAGTTCGATTCCCGCATGCTCAGCATTGTTGGTATAAAAAAAATAACTTGGATGCTTAAAATGCATGACAAAGAAAGCAGGTATAGCCAAATGGTGTAGGATGATTTCTTTTGTGGGGGCAATAAACCGAGGGTTGTAATTTTGGAACATCAGATTATCACATAATTGATATGAAAAATTGAATAACTAAGGGTCCATTTTAAGTTAGCGTTTTCCTTGTGTCGTGAAGTTTTTTTCGCATGAGGCTACACTAACGTGTTTATTTTGTTACCGTATTTATATCGTCTCGTATCCAAAACAAACAAAGTTTCACCCCCAACAAAATGTGCTTAGAAATAGATCACAAAACAATGTGAAGATGTTATTTTATTTATCCATCTTGCATTATATTAGTGGATTAATTAGATCAGCTCTTATAGTTGTAATTAATCTTTGGTAAAACACACAGAAACGACTCCTTGATCAACCTCCACACATTGAGAACCCGAGTATTCACCCTTGAGCTCATCAATAGAGCCTGCTTTACAATCAGCGTCGCTGCAGATGGACACATCAGGAGAAGGGCTTGGAGTGAACACTGTAAGGACACCACCACCACCACCACGACCCGCGCTGCCTGGGCTTGGAGCTGTGCGGGCGTCAGCACCAATATAGTGTTGCTTGGAAGCCAAGAATGTAAAGAAGCACAAAGCTAATACCAATGTCATACGCATTGCAGCTCTTCCTTCCATTGCAAATACAATGTTATATATGTATATGACAGAATATTGGGAGACTTCCTTGATGAATTTTCAGTTGCTATGTGAGTGGACTTATGCGAAAGGATATGTATAGGATTTGATATAGGTACTAATATGGAAAGCTATGTAATATTTGGTGGAATTAAATCTGGAATTACCAAATTTGTACTAACATTATTAATTGGTAAGTGTCATTGTAAACACGAAAAATTCCTGAAACGAAAGAGACAAGAACAACGTGCACAAAATAATATTTGTATTTGATGATTTTGGGTTACAATCTCTCTCAAATTTGATCATCTGATTCGATCTCCGTAAGGTGTTGATTTGTGGATGTGTGATTGATCCAAATGGTCGTTGGGGCTTGATCTTAGGATGAACGAATGATGAACGATGAACGCTTTCTTCAAGGCTTTTGGGGCTTGATTTTGAAGAACTGTTGATGAACGGATCTTCAAGGGCCTTTAGGGCTTGATCTTAATGAACAGTTGATGAATGGATCTTCAAGGGCTTTTGGGCTTGATCTTGAAGAACAGTGATGAACGGATCTTCAAGGGCTTTTGGGCTTGATCTTGAAGGACGGTTGGATGTGTGGATTTGTCGACGTTGTTAATCCAAAGGGCCGTTGGGGCTTGATCTTAGGATGAACGGATGATGAACGATGAACACTTTCTTCAAGGGCCGTCGGGGCTTGATCTTGAATTGGTGGAAGTTCTTCAAGGGGCCGTCGGGGCTTGAGTTTGAAGGCGGATTTGGCGAAGAACGAAGAGAGTTTTCTCAATCCTTTGGAATTTGCTTGAGAGTTTTAGAGTTTCAAAGCTTCAAGGTTTTGGTGTAATATCAATTGGTTATCAAAAAATCCCCCTAAAATGAATGAAATGGCTTCTATTTATAGAATTTTCTAAGGCCTAATTTTGAATATAATATGCATATGAGATAAATCGAATCTTCCAGGTGTTGACATGTGTCCTATTTGATGACTTTTCCGATTTATTTTGATTTTTCATTTAGTCACACGCTATGTGTAAAATTTATGTGATACATGAGTGTTGAAATTGTAACTATTGGTCAACATTTATTTCACCAAAATTTCGATGTCTACAATCATTTTTTAGCCCTTGTAGCACCGAGAGAGAGAGAGAGAGAGTACTAAGATTAGAATTTAGGTTTTTTTTTTTAATTTTTAACAAATGATATTATATAAGAAAAACTAATGAAAAAGGCTTCAAAACTTTGAGTTTTAACCAAGGTATAAAATATCGATGATATCGGAAATATCGGTAGTTCAAAAACACGAAAATTTCGATGGAAATATCGGGATATTATCGATATCGATAAAAATTGAATAAAAACCACGGAAATTGTAAGAAAAACTTGGAAATTTTTATTGAAACTTTGCAGGATGTTTATTTAGTCAATTATATATTAGTTTATCACAAAAAATTGGAAGGAAATGCATTGCATGATGAATTTAACTGATTTAAGTTGATTATATAGCGAGCTGACAAACATTGTGAGTGTAGAAAATATGTAGTAATTAATGAAAGAAGTTTAAACACACCATAATCATTTATATAAAATGAATTAGTACAATACAAGAAAGACATGAAAAATATGTTATTTTTTTTACAAAAAGATAGTATATGTGACGTTAGAATTTCAAGTATATAACATGATCTGATCTTCAAAGAGACTTTCAAGGTCTCAAAGATTCCCAAATAAAACAATTTAATTTTAAAAAATAAAATAATAAATATAAGATATTTTGAATGAAATTAGTGTTTAACATTTTCTTTAAACCACATGGTGACCCCTCCACCTCACCTCCCTCACATAACCCAAGGTCCCAAATTGAGACTCCCAATCCTATATCTGACATTTTCTTTTTCGTATCCTGTTCCTCGTCTCTCACTTCTTCTTCCTCTACTTTATTTTCTTCTTTTTCGTATCCCATAAGTCTCTCTCTCTCTCTCTCCCTTGTTTCCTATCAGCCTGTGAAACTAAAAATCCCAGAAATCTTTCTCCCTCTCTCTCTCTCTCTCTCTCTCTCTCTTTTCCAGAAACCTCTAGCAAAGCAACCATGGCTATCTCTCTGCAACTATCCTTCTCGGAGCACAAACCACCACACCCACACCCGTCGAGCACCATAGTGGCGCACACTCCAGTGAGCACCATCACCACCTGTGGACTGTTCCTCCTCCCTTTCTCACCTCTCGGCAATCACCATCAGGCAAGGGGATCCATCAAACGGTTTGATTCAAACCTGAGCGGGTTTTGGGATCCGGAGAAAATGGATTTTTCATTTTTGATGACGGAAGCTCAGATCTTGGGTCTGAGCCTGGATTGCAGAGAGATATCTGGGCAGCTGCGATGACATAGCCTCGGCTGCCTTTCCGACGACGGAGCCACGATGATTGTTTCGATAATATCGCGATATTTTGACGACAATTAGGGGGATACGTGGGAAAATATCGGTCTCTCTGAAAAATGATAATATCGGCTATATTTCGTCGATATTATCGATATTTTAGTCATTAGTTTTAACCAAAAACCATCATATAACTTTATTTAATGATAAAGACAAGAGAAAGAAAACAAAAAACAAAAAACAAAAAAAACCTAACTAAAGGCGCGTGCAAAGAGCACCCTAACCTATCCTTCAGTTGCATAACCTGTTGACATAATCAAAGCATATTTTGTTCCTCTAAAATTAAAATTTTAAATTGAAGTGGGTTCCGTTCGATTCAAAACCACATATGGGGTGGTATGGTTGGGACGGAGTCGGTCAGGTGTGGGTTGGGATGGTTGGGGGTAGGGGTGGGGCAACATCATTGACAACATCGTTGGACTCATTACCCATTTTTCAAGTAATGGTATTGAGCTATTAGCCATGCATAACTTTAACGGTGTAGACGTTGATCTTTGTCATGTTTTTTTTAAAAATCTTTTTATTGCATTCTGGTGAAAGATTTTGAAAATCTAAGATGAGCATCTACCGTTAAGTTTCATAAACAGTGTTGTACCGTTAAATTTCATAAACAGTTAGTACCATTAAGTTTCATAAAAAAGTGTAGTACCATTAAGTTTCATAAACAGTTTGTGTGAGAGGAGCGCGGGTTCATGCGTCAATTTTTTTTTAAAATATTAAAATTATGTCTTTTTCATTAAAATTTAAGTTTGTTTTTTGTCATCATTTTTATTAAAATTAAGAGTTTTTCAAATTTAAGTCTTTTTCATTAAATGATATTATAGCATGGTTTTTTTTATTAAGATAAACTTAGTCAAAGCCATTTTCATGGCAGTTCCTTATTATCTATACTAAGGGGAGGGGTAGGCTTAGCCTCAGCAATAATATGATTGAAATTTACCTTTGGCGAGAATCGAATATAAGACCTCTCACTTGCAAGTGAAGAGGAATACCACTGGACTGTAACAATAACGTGTCTACATCTTTAGAAGTTGATGTGCCTATCACATTAGGAGAGATTTTTTGGGTGGGGGGGGGGGGATGGGGAAAGGTGTGCAAAAGGTCCAATGGCACATGACCCTAATTTTTTGACGGGCACTAACAATTTTTTTTTTAACAAACGATATTATCTACATTAAGGGGGAGAAAGTGTGCTTTACCTCATAATGAGCTAGCAATAATGTGATTCAAATTTGCATTTGGCTATAATCGAATTTAAGACCTCTCACTTACAAGTGAAGAAGAATATCACTAAACCATAATACTAAGTGGCTTAGGAGCACTAACAAATTTAATTCTCCTATATACTACATATGAGTATAAATTTTTTAATAAAAATGTTTTTCCACTTTTCTCTAGCAATAAAAAAAAATTGTGTATATATCATTTCTACCACTTTTCTTTAGGAATAAAAAATTAATTTGTGTATTACTTTCTTCCACAAGCACAAACGTATTTCCCTATTTCTCTTTTAGTCATCCTCCATTTTTTCCATGGATGAACCCAAAATCATGACCTTGGCAATCAAAGATTATTTAATTAATAAGAGTGATTTCGACAATTTTAATAAGAGTGAGATGTTGATTTCAATTAAGTTTGAATATTAATTGTTGACTTCTATACAAATACATTGTCTGAAATTTTTTTTTTTTTTAAACAATGAGGGCTTTTTTATTAAGGGATGTGCTATCCACACATCCCATTTTACTTCTCACACACCCCTTGATAATTTCTGTTCGTTGATCTTCTTCAATTCATCCGATCTGTCGGCCGAAAATTAAAAAGGTGTGTGAGAAGTAAAATGGGGTGTGTGGATATCACACCCCTTTATTAAAATCGAACAATGCTCCTAAAATGTTAGAGCCCCTTAACGTCCTTGATATGAAAACATTCATAAAAAAGATTAAACGATACAATACCGTAACAATGATATGAAATATGTTGGTTTATTAACGCATGCATTGTTATTGTAATTAGAGGCGTACATATTACACAGCCACATTTGGTATAGGGCTAATTATAGCATCTTTGATAAAACACACACAAACACTTACATCTCCAGTTGGCATGCATTGGAAGCTTATGTATTCCTCGCCGAGATCAGCCCTGCAAGAAGCTTCACATTCTTGCGGATGGCAGTTGGCCAAATCTTCAGGAGAAGGACTCGGGCTCTGTTGGTGTAGACATCGAAATTTCGGTAAATAAATGTTGACCGATAAATCAAAATTTCAGCGCTCATGTATTACATAAATTTTACACGTAGCGTGTGTCTAAACAAAAAATCGAGAATCATTGGAAAAGTCATCAAACAGGACACGTGTCAACACCTGACAGAAACGACTTATTTCATCTGGAATATTATATTCAAAATTAGGCCTTGGAAAATTCTACAAATAGAAGCCAATTTCATTCATTTGGGGAGGAATTCATATTACACCTTGAAGCTCTGAAGCTCTGACACTCCGAAGCTCTCAAGCAAATCCCGAAGGATCAAGAAAGCCCTTTTCGTTCTTCATCAAATCCTCCTTCAAGATCAAGCCCCAACGGCCCTTGAAGAACAATCCACCAATTCAAGATCAAGCCCCGACGGCCCTCGAAGAAAGTGTTCTTCGTTCTTCGTTCATCGTTCTTCCAAGATCAAGCCCCAACGGCCCTTTGGATCAACAATCATCCACCAATTCAAGATCAAGCCCCGACGGCCCTCGAAGAAAGTGTTCTTCGTTCTTCGTTCATCGTTCTTCCAAGATCAAGCCCTAACGGCCCTTTGGATCAACAATTATCCACCAATTCAAGATCAAGCCCCGACGGCCCTTGAAGAAAGTGTTATTCGTTCTTCGTTCATCGTTCTTCCAAGATCAAGCCCCAACGGCCCTTTACACCAACAATCATCCACCAATTCAAGATCAAGCCCCGACGACCCTTGGATCAACAAGCCACCGTTCTTTAAGATCAAGCCCAAAAGCCCTTGAAGATCCGTTCATCACTGTTCTTCAAGATCAAGCCCAAAAGCCCTTGAAGATCCGCTCATCACCGTTATTCAAGATCAAGCCTCAATGGCCCTTGAAGAAACACTCATCCTCAAGATCAAGCCCCAACGGCTCCTTGAAGATTCGCTTAAATCCACCTTCAAAGATCAAGCCCACGACCCTTGAAGAAACTTCCAACAGTTCATCCAAAATCAAGCCTCCACGGCCATTGGATCAACAAAATATCCATAAATCAACACCTTATGGAGATCGAATCAGAGGATCAAAATAGAGAGAGATTGTAACCCAAAATCATCAAATACAAATATTATTTTGTGCACGTTGTTCTTGTCTCTTTCGTTTCAGAAAATTTCGTGTTCACAAATTTGGCACGCCCAGTGGGACCATCTCTACCTCTCATCTCTTTCTCCGTTCAAGAAATTCGAGCACACTTCCAAAATCAATGGCATCAAGGAAGGCTCAAGCTGTTCCCACAACCAACACGAAGAACAAGAGCATCCTTGCCGCAGGCGGTGCCATTTCAGGCATCGTAACTCGAAGCAAGGTAAGAGCTCTTGTTGCCTCCTCTTCCACCCCTACATCAACCCTGCCAAAGGAACAAGAATACCCGAGGTACGAACCTGTGATCACCCTGGCCTCGCTAAGGGCACCAAGGGAGGAAAGCCCGAAGAAGTACTCCGAGTCTTTGTTTTCCGATGCTGACTCAAGCGACAGCACATCCATGCAAGTTATGGCTACCAGAGCAACTTCAATCGATGTGCAGCTGGCTCAGATGAATGAAGCAATTGCAAGGTTAACCCGAACTGTGGAAGAAAAAGACTTACAAATTGCAGCACTCGTCAACCGACTGGAGGCGCAGGATGGCGAGAAACCCAACCCGAAGATTGATCATCTGAAGAAGGAAGACGATGAAGAAGACGAGCCCCCGGTGAAGAAAATCGATGTGAAGCCGGAGCTAGACCAAGCAGCGGCACTCATGGGATCTCTTTCTATCCAGCAGCTACAAGAGATGATCACCAACACCATCAAGGCACAGTATGAAGGAAGCTCTTATGCCTCTACGTTGTACTCGAAGCCTTACTCCAGGAAGATCGACGCCTTAAGGATGCCGAAGGGCTATCAACCGCCGAAGTTTATGCAATTTGACGGAAAGGGAAACCCAAAGCAACATGTCGCACATTTCGTCGAAACCTGCAACAATGCAAGGACAGAGGGAGATTACCTCGCCAAGCAGTTTGTGCGCTCGTTAAAAGGAAACGCCTTTGAGTGGTACACAGACCTAGAGCCCGAGTCCATCAACAACTGGGAACAGTTGGAAAGGGAATTCCTCAACCGCTTCTACAGTACCCGCCGCACTGTGAGCATGCTGAAGCTGACGAACACGAAACAATGGAGGGAAGAACCAGTCATGGACTACATCAACCGATGGCGTAATCTAAGCCTCGACTGTAAGGACAGGTTCTCAGAGATTTCTTCAATCGAGATGTGCATCCAGGGCATGCAATGGGGTTTACAATACATCCTTCAAGGTATCAAACCACATACTTTTGAAGAATTAGCCACCCGTGCCCACGACATGGAACTGAGCATCGCCCACCATGGAAAGAAGGAGCCAATCATTGATTTCAAAAGGGATAAGGTGTTTACTTCAAGAGCAGACAATCATGGGAAAAAGCCCGCCAAGAAAGCTTTTACCACCAAAACCATCCCTATCAAGACCTCGTCCGCACCCGTCAAAATCTCCTTCAATAACAAAGCAAAGGAGATAAAAAGAAGTGAGCATTCCCACACTCAAGATAGGTACAAAAGCACTTTGAGGGAACTGGAGCAGAAGGTATACCCTTTTTCCGGACTCCGACATGGATGCAATGCAGGACGACTTGCTGGAGAAGAAGGTGATTGAGTTACCTGAATGCAAACGCCCTGAAGAGATGAATCATACCAACGATCCCAAGTACTGCAAGTACCATCGTATCGTGGGTCATCATGTGGGCAAATGTTTCATCCTAAAAGAACTCATCATGAAGTTGGCACAGCAAGGGCGGATTGAGCTCGACCTAGAAGACACAGCAGCAACGCATACCACTACGATCGTGTTCGGGTCCTTTGATCCCGTGCCTCTTCAAGAAATACCCGACCATTCCTATCAATGCACAAGCTACACGGCACCTTCTGCACAACCATCATTGGGGGCAAACGACCAGGATACACCTATCAATGATGAAGAAGGGTGGACATTGGTGACCTATAAGAAGACGAGGAAGCCAAGACCACAAGCTATAAAGCCAAAGGGGGAGCAAGCGAGAAAGCATCGTCGCTGCAACAATAGGAAGCCTAAAAGAAGTATAAGAGCTGCTAAGTCAACATATGCTGGGGAACCTATGGAGCAAGAGCCACGTATTCTTGTCTCCTTGCACGAATACTTCCCGGAGGACTTCTTCCAACAGTGCACTATCACTGCATGTCACATGGTCGAAGTAGAAATGGAAGAACCCTCAAAAGGCAAAGCTGTCACCACTGAGGGGGAAAAGACTCCTACAACTGAAAAAGGTCTGCCAACACACTTTAGCATCGAGGGAGCGCTCCGGTTGCCAAAAAAGATGCGAAAAACACTGGCAGCGGTCTTGGCAAGTTCTGACGACCATGAAGTGCAAGAAAGCAAGAACGAAAGCTTGAAGCTTCAACCACATGAATGTGCCACATGCTGTGCCGCCGATGACGCAATCCACTTCACCGACAAAGACTTGCTGCTAAGATCCAAGCCTCACAACCGACCTCTCTTCATCTCTGGTTATGTAAGGGAGCACAAAGTCAGCCGCATGCTTGTGGATGGCGGATCAGCCATAAATATCATGCCAAAGTCAACAATGACCACAATTGGCATCAAGGTGGATGAACTATCCCTAAGCCGTCTACTAATCCAAGGTTTTAACCAAGGAGGACAAAGAGCGATGGGCATGATCCGAGTAGAGATGACCATTGGTGAACTCAAGTCAAGCACAATATTCCACGTGATTGATGCAAGAACTTCCTACAGTTTGCTCTTAGGAAGGCCTTGGATCCATGCGAATGGAGTAGTACCGTCCACCTTTCACCAATGCTTAAAATTTTACCGAGAAGGAGTAAAGGTGATCTATGGCGACACCAAGCCATTCACCGAAGCCGAATCACATTTCGCAGATGCCAAGTTCTACATGGATGAAGACATGGTGCCCGAAACTCTTCCAAAAGAGATCAAATCCATGGGCAAAGCAACACCTAAAAAACAGGAGTGGCAAGCCGTGCCCAAGAAGCTAGAAGAAGAAGCTATGCCATCTTCAAGCAAAAACGAGGATGAGCTCGCTAAACCTGCAACAACCAGAGGGAATATGACGCCTTCAAATGGACCAAACATACCCGTTTTCCGATACATCCCAACGTCAAGAAGAAAGAATGGTCAATCCCCGTTTGAAACTGCAGCAAGCAAAGCCGATACACAGTGGCACATGGATAATGTAAAGTTGCTCAAAACAAATACAGTTTTGCCTCTGACACAGCTAAGCGACATTAAGGTTGCAAGGCCATCACAAGGCTTCATAAAAGGCCTGCCAAAGGGGGTAGAACCAAGCTTTCTCCCAACCAAGAGGACTGAAGAAGGTTTTGATCCAAACGCTTACAAACTCATGTCGAAAGCTGGGTACAACTTCACCTCCTCTGCAAATTTGGGAAAGAATGATTTGAACACCTTCAAAGACAACGAACGTGATCTTACTAAAACTCAGAAGAAGTTGGAGGAGCATGGTTACGGGGTCAACAACAACAAAGCTGGACTTGGCTTCACACCAAATGCATCGGTGAAGATCTCCAGCAAAGCAAAAAATGCTAGCGCTCAACACATCAGCGTGAGCATTATACAAGATAAAGAGGAGCCTTGAATTGCCCCTCAGACGTCAGTATTCGATAGAATGAATCGTTCAAGGACCAGAGTTTCGGCACCTAAACTCATTGGCGGTCAAAACAGAACTTTCGTCTTCAAAAGGCTTAACACGTCACTATCTCGAAGCTCTGTTTTCAAAAGGTTATCGAAACCTAAGAAGCAAAGCGATACGACTAGCTTTCCTCCACGACAGTCAATTATGGAAAGACTTGGAGAAGCCAAAGAGCCTTTCAAAAGGAGAAAGACAACACCAGAAGCAGAAAAGATTGATCGTCTGGCAGAAAAGGATGACTTTTGAAGTTCCATTCCTTCAAGAATGAAGCGCCAAGCAATTTTAGAGGTTAACACAATTGGATCACTGAAAGTGAAAAGGCGCACCATCATCCACACTGGACAATCTTCATGCCAACAAGCTCGAGAGGTCAACACCGAAGAAGAGGCCCAAGACGTATTCCACATCACAATCCAAGAAGGTGAAGAAGATGAAATCCTCGAGGAAGATGTCATTGCAGCACCGTCACAACTCAAAGATGGGGGGCAAACCACAGTTGACGATCTCAAAGAACTCAACTTAGACACAAGTGAGGAACCAAAGCCTATCTTCGTAAGTGCATTACTAAGTGCAGACGAGATAGAGAAGTATTACCAGCTGCTATTAGAGTACAAAGACGTCTTTGCTTGGACCTACAAGGAAATGCCTGGCCTCGACCCTATCATTACTGTGCATCATCTTGCAGTCAAGCCTGGAACGCGACCAATAAAGCAAACTCAAAGATGCTATCGATCCGAGCTCATCCCACAAATCGAGGCTGAGATTGACAAGTTGATCGAAGCAGGCTTCATTTGAGAGGTGCAATACCCTAAATGGATCTCTAACATCGTCATAGTTCTAAGAAATATGGACAAATACGTGTTTGCGTAGACTTCCGAGACCTCAATGATGCTAGCCCAAAAGATGACTTCCCATTGCCAATCATTGAAATCATGGTGGACGCGACCACTGGCCATGAGGCACTATCATTCATGAACGGCTCTTCTGGATACAATCAAATTTGTATGGCTCTTGAAGATGAGGAACTAACAGCCTTCCGCACTCCAAAAGGTATCTACTGCTACAAGGTGATGCCCTTTGGCCTGAAGAATGCTGGAGCTACATATCAACGCGCAATGCAGAAGATCTTCAATGACATGCTACACAAGAATGTAGAATGCTATGTAGACGATGTGGTGGTCAAGACAAAGAAAAGACCAGATCACTTGAAGGATTTGCGAGTAGTGTTTGAAAGGTTGCGAAAATACAACCTCAAGATGAACCCGTTAAAATGTGCATTTGGCGTCACATCTGGAAAGTTCCTCGGCTTCATTGGTAAGCATCGTGGCATTGAAGTGGACCAATCAAAGATCAAGGCCATTCAAAGCATGCCCGAGCCAAGAAACCTGCACAAGTTGAAAAGTCTACAAGGATGACTAGCCTTCATCAGACGCTTCATCTCCAACCTTGCAGGGCGTTGTCAACCGTTCAGTCGACTCATGAAGAAAGATGTTCCATTCGTATGGGACAAAGCATGCAACAATGTTTTTGAAAGCATAAAGAAGTATTTATCAAGTCCACCTGTCCTGGGGGCACCTGTACCAGGGAAACCGCTCATATTGTACATTACTGCTCAGGAAAGTTCAGATGGAGCACTCTTGGCACAGGAAAACGAATCCCAGAAAGAAGGAGCGCTCTACTACCTCAGTCGAACGCTCACCGGCGCTGAGTTGAACTACTCCCCAATAGAAAAAATGTGCCTTGCCTTGATGTTTGCCATCCAGAAACTCAGACATTACATGCACGCTTACACCATCCACTTGGTTGCTAAAGCTGACCCGGTCAAATATGTCATGTCTAAGCCAGTCTTGACAGGACGACTAGCTAAATGGGCATTGCTTCTCAATCAATACGAGATCATCTACGTCCCAGCTAAAGCCGTCAAGGGACAAGTGTTAACAGACTTCCTTGCCGACTATCCAATCCCAACCGATTGGAAAATCTCAGACGACTTACCTGACGAAGAGGTGTTCTACATCGACATATTCCCAACATGGACGATGTTCTTCAACGGATCTGCACGAGTAGACGGAGTGGGGACAGAAGTAGTATTCATGTCGCCACAAAGGCAAATACTACCTTATTCATTCCAACTAAGCGAATTATGCTCCAACAACGTCGCTGAGTACCAAGCACTGATCATCGGGCTCCAAATGGCAATCAACATGGAAATCACAGCCCTTGAGATATATGGCGACTCCAAGCTCATAATCAATCAACTCTTGACTGAATATGAGGTTAGGAAAGATGATCTCGTCCCATACTTCCGGCTGGCAACGCAATTGCTACAAAGATTTGAGGCCGTAACACTAGAACACGTGCCAAGAAAAGAGAACCAAATGGCAGACGCTCTCGCCAACCTAGCCTCGAGCATAACGTTAGGAGAAGATGAAGCTACAAACGTGCCAGTCTGCCAAAGATGGGTAATCCCGCCTGTCACTGAAATGGTACTAAGTGATACAAACGTTATTTCCATACTTCCGGTCAACGTTGAAGAATGGAGACATCCGCTGATCAACTACTTGGAGCATGGAATACTCCCAGATGATCCAAAACACCGCTCTGAAGTACGTCGACGAGCGCATCGCTTCCTCTATTACAAATGGACACTCTACCGGCGATCTTTTGAAGGAGTACTTCTGAGATGCTTAGGCGAGGAAGAAGCCAATCAAGCCATGGAAGAAGCACACTCAGGAATATGTGGAGCGCATCAGTCCGGACCGAAGCTTCATTTCCAGCTCAAAAGAATGGGTTACTACTAGCCAAGCATGGTAAATGACTGCCTAGAACACGCCAAAAGGTGCCAAGCCTGCCAATTTCACGCCAACTTCATACATCAACCGCCTGAACCATTACACCCTACAGCTACTTCATGGCCATTCGATGCATGGGGATTGGACGTAGTAGGACCAATTGCGCCAAAGTCATCTACAGGAGAAGCTTACATCCTGGCTGCAACAGATTACTTCTCCAAGTGGGCTGAAGCCATACCCCTGAAGGAAGTCAAGAAGGAAACTGTCGTCCGTTTCATCAAGGAACATATCATCCACCGATATGGTGTGCCTCGCTACATTGTCACTGACAACGGAAAACAGTTCTCCAACCAACTTGTGGACGAGCTTTGCGAGAAATACAAGTTCAAGCAGCACAAATCCTCCATGTATCATGCTCCGGCCAATGGTCTTGCAGAAGCATTTAACAAGACATTGTGCAATCTCCTGAATAAGGTAATCGGTAGAACAAAGAAAGACTGGCATGAAAGAATAGGCGAAGCACTTTGGGCATACAGGACGACATATAGAACGCCTACCCAAGCTACACCTTATTCTCTCGTATATGGCGTGGAAGCTATTCTACCGCTCGAAAGTCAAATCCCCTCGCTAAGGATGGCTATACAAGAAGGCTTGACTGACGAAGAGAATGCAAAGTTGCGCCTTCAAGAGTTGGAAGCGCTGGATGAGAAAAGACTCGAAGCCCAGCAACACTTGGAGTGTTATCAAGCACGACTCTCCAAGGCCTTCAACAAGAAAGTTTTCCCTCGTTCTTTTCAAATGGGAGATCTCGTCCTTTCATTGCGTAGGCCTATCATCACAACTCACAAGACAAAGAGCAAGTTCACGTCAAAATGGGATGGACCATACGTAATACAAGAAGTCTACACCAATGGCACCTACTTAATCATGGCGGAAGACGGCTTGAAGATCGGCCCTATCAATGGCAGATTCTTGAAGCGTTACTACCCCTAAAAAGGCAAAAAGCTCCTGCTCCTTGTTTGCATGAGCCTAAACTGCACGAACCAAAGCTCCTGGCCCGCAAGAGCATAAACTGTGTACGGCGAAATCATCATCAAAATCATCATTGAAATCATCATCAAAATCATCATCGAAATCATCATCAAAATCATCATCAAAATCATCATCAAAACCACCATCAAAACCACAATCAAAACCGCCAAAAGCAAATCCATCACCCATTTGAACTACGTTATGACTTGATCCCTCCTCAACAGAGGGTACGTAGGCAACTTGAAGCATCAAAACTTCAAGTACAGTCACACCATCTAAAAAAAAAAAAATAGATATAACACTTTGAAGATTGAAGAGCAAATTCAAGAACATAAGTGCTTTATTTCTTTAGAAGAAGGAGTCGGCTCCAAAGCCTTATTAAAAAAAAAAAAAAAACATAAGGTACTACTTGAAGACTATGTCCTTAAAACTACGAAGGCGTTCTTCAAACGAGCCTTCCAAAGTCTTCAAAGTCTCTACCTCGGTGGGAGACAAGATGGACAACTCCATAGCCATGCCTTTCTCTCGTTCTAGGCATGAAATCTCCTCTTGGTACTGAGAAAGTTTAGTTCCCTGCTTCGCAAGAACACTTTCAAGTTACGATGCTTCGATTACCAATTGCTCCCGCTCTCGCACCAATGCATCTAGACGCCCCTGGATAGAAGTTAAAGAAGCCTCCGTGACTTGATAATTTCCTGAAACAGCTTGTTGAAAAGACCGGACTTGAGCCAGTGACAATTTTATCGTTGCTAGCTGATGAGTTCTAACATCTGGACTCAACTTCTCCAAGGAAATAGCACGCAAGGAAGAATACTCAGTCGAGGCAGCCATAAGTTCGGCAATCTTGATCTTCAAGGATGAGGAATCAACGTTAAGGTTGTCAATCACAGAAACAAACTTCAACAAATCCTCATTGAGCAACGTAAGGTCTTCTAGTGGACACTTAGAAATACTCGCTTCAATATGGCCCTTGATCTCCATTGCCGCACCAAGACTGATGCGATGGATGAGTCGCTCAGTACTGCTAAGGTTCGGCCCTCTCAAAGAGATCTCAGAGCTAGCTGGCAAAGGTGTTGGACGCATGACAGGTTCTTGCATACCTCCACCTACACATGGCAAACTCGGGAAGTTCGGCGGATTTGGAACAAACCCATAAACCTCTGATGATCAAGTAAAATCTGACCGTCAGATTCCTGCATCTGGCTAATCTTCCTCTTCATGGTTATAGCATAGTTATGTGCGAGCTTGTGCAACTGTTTATTCTCATGCTTAAGCCCTCTAATCTCATGTTTGAGACTCATCACCTCAGCCGCCAATGATTCAACTTGACGGGTTCGAGCAAATAGGCGTTGGGCCATATTAGACACAGAACCTGCACACTGCACACTGAGAGCCAGAGAATCCTTAACAGCCAACTCATCAGACTGCTTAGAAAGTAGTCTGTTATCTTTGGGAGTGACAAGGTTCCGAGCCACCACCGCAGCGGTCATATCATTCTTCATCATCGAATCCTCAACGGTAAGAGGACCAGTAGGGGATATGAAGGATGGGCGCCATATGTTATCTGGAGAAGATGGGGCTGCCTCTTCACCAAGGTTCAAATCAAAACGACGGTCGGAGGGTCCAGACATTTTCAAAGGTGTTGAAGAAATAAGAAGTCGGACAAAATCAAGATCTTAGAAGTGCACGAAGGGAGTTTTCTACAAGCAAAAAAAAAAAAATTCAAGTGTGCTTTGAAACGAATTGCGTGCCTCTATAAAAATCAACACTCGACGGAATTTCAGAGATTGAAGAAGCGAGCTCAGAATTCGAAGAGGCCAATTCAAAAAATCGAGAAGGCAAGCTCAAAAATCGGAGAAGCATCTTGCTTTTCCATATGCGTTAGCACCCGTCACGCACAAACTCAGCTTTGCGGAAATCACGGGCAATTTGTTAAAGCGCCAATCCCAAATATCGAAGAAGCGCCAGTCTTTTTCAGCCTCGTCAGCACCCGTCACGCACAAAACTCAGCTTTGCGGAAATCACGGGCAATTTGTCGAAGCACTGATCCCAGATATCGAAGAGGCGCCAGTCTTTTTCAGCCTCGTCAACACCTGTCACATGCACACTCAGCTTGACGAAAATTACGGACAATTTGTCGAAGATTTCTGATAAAGAAGAAAGCACGTGAAGCCATACTGATCAATCATGCATTGGTTGCCGACACAAGTAAAAGAATAGTACCTCTATAGGTACTAAAGAATTTCCTATAACTGTCCACCTTCACCCTCCATAGCAAGGCAGACATACATAACCTTTCTTCATCTCCGAGAACCTTTCTTCATCTCCGAGAATGCCTTCCCAACGAAGCCTCTCGAGTCACTCAGTGTTTCTTATTCCTTGGGGTACCTCTGCAAACAAATGACACCAAAGCAAAAGTATCTCATATCACCAGGGTAGAAAGCAAGAGTATCTCATATCATGCGTTCTCCCTGTCCTTTCCTTTGTCCTTGTTCTTACCTACAAAGACAAGGATAAAGAAAACAATATGCCGGAACCTCCACTCAAACTCGGATGCCACATTTGCCTGGAGAACAGATAAGGCAAGTGAAAATGATACCTTGCAACATGTGGAGAGAACGTGCAGAAGAAACAAGCAGAGAAGAATGCAGTCTTCATAGTCAGCTCAGCAGAAGGAGTCCGAGCTGAGGAACTCAAGAAGCTGCCACATCTGCCTGAAGAAACAATCAGAGAAGAATGCAGCCTGCACAGTCAGCTCAGCAGAAGGAGTCTGAGCTGAAGAACTCGAGAAGATGCTACATTCTGCCAGAAGAATAGATAAGACAAGGGAAAATGATACATTGAAGCATGTGGAGACAAGCACAACAAAGCACGTGTCGATTCATCCGCTACTTCTTCAAAATCAAAAGTATCTCATATCATCAGGTTTGCAATCACTTTGGGTGAAGGACTCGTTTTGACCCTCAAATTCTTGGGTCAACTTGTTAGGCGTTGTGGGCTGTATGTGCCGTTTCACCACCCTTGAATCAAATCCTTAAAGATCAAGTCACTAACTGGAAGAAGAGCCCATCAATCTTGAAGATCATACCGTTGACCAAACTGCTCAGGTGTGAATTAGAAAGATTGAACAAAGCAACAAGTCGTCACTTTCACCTCGTGCCTGCTTGCCATGTGTTCGAGTCAACCTTCAAGAATCAAGCCTCAACGGCCCTTGAAGAAGTTTCCGGCCAAATTCAAGATCAAGCTTCGACGGCCCTTGAAGAAATCACAAGTCCGATTCAAGATCAATTGTCTACCACTTTTGAATCAAAACCTAGTTCAAGAATAAGCTGTGGAAAATCAACAATTGGAGGAATCCAGAAAATCCTCCAACCTAGTTCAAGATCAAAGCTGTGGAAAGTCAACAAAGCGCAAAAAACAAATACGTGCCGATTCATCCACTACCCAAGCCAAAGATCATCTACCACATGAAGCTCCTTGTGGTCCAATTTCAACCTTCAAGATCAAGCCTCGACGGCCCTTGAAGAAATTCCAAACAAATTCAAGATCAAGCCTTGACGGCCCTTGAAGAAACTTCCAGCCCAATTCAAGTTCAAGCCTCGATGGCCCTTGGATCGACATCTACAATAAGGGACTTCAAAACACATCTCCTACACATGACAAGCACATGTATACGACGCACCTTGAAGTGGGGGCATTTGTAAACATCGAAATTTCGGTAAATAAATGTTGACCGATAAATCAAAGTTTCAGCGCTCATGTATTACATAAATTTTACACGTAGCGTGTGTCTAAACAAAAAATCGAGAATCATCGGAAAAGTCATCAAACAGGACACGTGTCAACACCTGGCAGAAACGACTTATTTCATCTGGAATATTATATTCAAAATTAGGCCTTGGAAAATTCTATAAATAGAAGCCAATTTCATTCATTTAGGGAGGAATTCATATTACACCTTGAAGCTCTGAAGCTCTGAAACTCCGAAGCTCTCAAGCAAATCCCGAAGGATCAAGAAAGCCCTTTTCGTTCTTCATCAAATCCTCCTTCAAGATCAAGCCCCAACGACCCTTGAAGAACAATCCACCAATTCAAGATCAAGCCCCGACGGCCCTCGAAGAAAGTGTTCTTCGTTCATCGTTCTTCCAAGATCAAGCCCCAACGGCCATTTGGATCAACAATCATCCACCAATTCAAGATCAAGCCCCGACGGCCCTCAAAGAAAGTGTTCTTCGTTCTTCGTTCATCGTTCTTCCAAGATCAAGCCCCAACGGCCCTTTGGATCAACAATCATCCACCAATTCAAGATCAAGCCCCGACGACCCTTGGATCAACAAGCCACCGTTCTTCAAGATCAAGCCCAAAAGCCCTTGAAGATCCGTTCATCACTGTTCTTCAAGATCAAGCCCAAAAGCCCTTGAAGATCCGCTCATCACCGTTATTCAAGATTAAGCCTCAACGGCCCTTGAAGAAACACTCATCCTCAAGATTAAGCCCCAACGGCTCCTTGAAGATTCGCTCAAATCCACCTTCAAAGATCAAGCCCACGGCCCTTGAAGAAACTTCCAACAGTTCATCCAAAATCAAGCCTCCACGGCCCTTGGATCAACAAAATATCCATAAATCAACACCTTACGGAGATCGAATCAGAGGATCAAAATAGAGAGAGATTGTAACCCAAAATCATCAAATACAAATATTATTTTGTGCACGTTGTTCTTGTCTCTTTCGTTTCAGGAAAATTTCGTGTTTACAGTTGGACGCTGAACGATGGAGGACAGGAACCCTCGACAACAAGAGGGTGTTGGTTTGCAACCAAGAATGTCGGAACCACCAAAGCAAACACCAGTGACAAACCCATTGCAGCTCGTCCTTCCATTGAGCTCAATAATGTGATTGTATTGAGAGCTTTTTCTCTAATTTTCTTGATGGTTTTTAGGTAATGCTGTGTTTGTCGTGTGATTCAATGTATTGGGTTTATTTAATTATTATACAAATGTATTTTGTTGTTCCATGTACCTGTTGTATCTAATGTATTCGATATACAATATCGTTATATATTAATGTAAGTACGTTTCCTTTGTTTACTCTTTCATGGTATTATAAATTTATAGTAATCCGACTCCTTTTTTACGCTTTGTAAGTGCATGCATACATATTTGAATGAGAGTCAACTTATGTACGTGTGATCTAGCATTCGATATTTTATGTTCAAATCTCTTTTAATAGTTTAGATAAATTTAATGTAGTTTATTTTATATATAGTTCGTAAAAGAAAAAAAAAAACTCAAACATGTGTGATCTAGCATTTTTATTTATTTATTGTGATATATTCAGCATTTACTTTGATAATGGTCGGTTGGTCATCTTTGACATATTTAGGCAGACTGATTGTGAGAACGAAGTGAAGCCTAACTCACTGGTTTCAAAATTTCTGAAAAGAAGGTGGAACACATTTTTGAAACCAGTGCTTTGTGAGGTCAATGCTTGCAGCTTTTGTCAATTTTATGTTAATTGTTGTAAAAGCAAACTAATCATGCGTTCTTATAGACCTCTCATATTACCTGTATAGACACACCAGTTTTCTCATATAGACTCATCGTACTTTAAATTAGTTAGTTGATCGCTTGAATTTTATAGAATCTTTAAACCAGTCAATTTCTTAATAAATTTTGAATAATTTCATGCATATCAACAGTGTAAATTGTGGCAATGGTTTGGATTTTCTCAGAAGGAGGTGGCCTTTGAAACCAATGCTCGCGGAGGCAGTTCTATTAAGGTCACGTTTAAACTGTAAAATCGATCTGGTGCAAGGAAATTAATCACTTGGACGCAATCTTTGGTGACGTTTTTCTGTTGCCTTAATGATTTGGTTTTGTGGTTCTCGGTGTTGGTACTTATTGTTTGCCAATTTTCGTAACTTTCGTCTTTAATTATAGCCGAAAAGATATAATGTTGGCTACAATTATGTTGTTAAGTGTATTAAATAAATAAAGAAAACTAACTAGATCGATTTAGTGATATTTCTCTTCGATAGAAAAGGTTATTACAAATTGGGATCTAATATTTTTATTTTTATTTCTTTGAACAAAAATTGGGATCTAATGTTAAATTGAAATGTTTCTTTTTATATTTCTTGTTATGGAAAAACCAATGTTAAAGTGATGAAGAGGCACATATGTTTGTCCATAGAAACCAAAGATCACCAACTTAAATATGATTTTTTTTTCTTTATTAATTTATGCATGCATGCATTATTATTAGAGGCTAATTACGATACCACATTATTAGGCGCAGGGCTAATTACAGTATCTTTGAAAAAAACACACACAAACAGTTCCGCCGCCAATAGGCATGCATCACTACAAAAAAAATGGGCACTGCACACAATAAATTATTTGTGCCATTTGAGGCCAAAGGGCACCAACATATGTGCCCATAGACCAATGGCAACAGTGCAGCTACTATTATATTGTCCGTGCCCTCTATGGGCGTCACCATTACTCAAAGGGCACAATACTGAGTTCTGTGCTCATGATGTCAGCACAAATAAAGGGTGTTTTGTGCCTACATTCTGACAAAGTTGTCAGACTACCTTTCCCAGCCATTTTGGCACTTAAAATGTAATTGTGCCTGCATGAATTAAATATTAAAAAAAAAATCATAATTTGAAAAATTGAAATTGAAATTGTGGTTTTTTTTCTTAATTTTCATAAAATGTAGAAGGCCTACAATTCATTCTCAATCTCACAAACATATATTGTAATGTTACATATTTCATCTCTATGCAAAAAGAACTTGAAAGCAGACATTTTTGGACAGCTGCATCTTCCCCAGCAAGCCTTGCACCTCATCGAATCTCTGCTGCTCCATAAACGAATTAATGAAGATGATCATCAGGAGAAGATCTTCCATTTCTGTTTAAGTATTCCTTCAAATAGTTTTTCCCTATCCTCGTACACAACAACATTAGTAAACTCAATAATTCAATGATTATAGTAATGTAAAACAAGATAATCTTAATACATAAGAATAGAACCCATCTTTGCTATTTCACAAACAAATTAATCAGACGGTCTATATGGAATCTGGACCTTTTTCTTCCAAGGTTACGAAATGAAACCCAAATTCAAAGGTTATGAATCAATACCTATTAGTCGGATTTGAAACAAAAGCAGATCAACGTCAAATATCAACCATTCGTAACACACAATATATCAAAATGAAGCTGGGACTAAGAGGAGTTTGATTTTACCTAAATCGAGGCCAAAGGATGGCTGGAGGTGGCTGGAAAATGGCTTGAAAGTCACGGCCAGTTTGGGTCTCTACGAATCCATGACAGATTCAACCAACAAAGCTTGAATCTGGTCCCTAGGACTGTGAAGAGTTCGTTTATGGTATCAATATCATCGTCTTCAACGAGATTTGGGCGGGAAAAGCTCGAAAAAGCTGCAACTCACCAAAATAGTGGAGATCGTTAGTTCTTCGTTCAATCTCGCAAATGTGGTGGAAATTTTCTCATGCAAAGCCAGAAATCGACTTAGAACATTGAAGGAATTAACCAAAGGTAGTTACAGACCTTACCTCAGTCGGGAAGGCGATGAACTCGCCGGAATTCTCTCGGGTTCGAGACGTGTGGTTCTCCAATTTGAGGTTCGAGTCAAGGGTTTGGGCACTAGTCTCGTGTTTGGAGACGAGATGGTGGTGGTTTGGTGTTTAAAGTCGTCGGAGATGGTGGTGGTTTGGTGTTTAAAGTCGTCGGAGAAGGTGGTGGTTAATAGTTGTGTGGCTCGGGGAAAAGAGACTAGAGGGAGATAAGGATGAGGGGAAAAAAATGAGAGAGAAGTGAGGGAGTTCGACTGAGAGCATAATGAGACTGATAGAAGAGGGAACAGAGGAAGGGAATAGAGGTGTGGGCCTCAGTGGCACACACTCCAATTCTACATAAAGAAGATAATTTCAAACAAATGAGAAGGAGAGAGGCTGGACTGGTTGGTAAAAAATAGGCGGTTTTAAAAAAAATTGTGGGTGTGGGTGGGGCTGGTTTCATGAGAAAGTAATAAAAAAATATATAATTGTGTCCTTTACAAATAGTAAAGGAGTGAAAACATATTATACTAGAATACAGGCACAAATCCATAATTGTGCCAACATATTATTTTGCTGTAGAGTGATTTATTATTTATTAATATTTACTGGACACAATGTCTAACATCGGTGTCATACAAAGGATTTTATAATTATTAAAAGGGTTTTTATCACAAATAATCCCTAAAATTGACCCACCCAATCAAGATGGTCACTGAAATTGAAAATCCATTAATGTAGTCTCTGAAATTTGGTGTCGCAAACCAATGTAGTTCTTCAATCATAACTCCGTTATTGTTAGCCTATTTTGAGACTAGAACATTGCACAGCATTAAACAGCTCCATACCATTATTTACCACAGTTTTATAATCTAACTTTTTGTGTGTGCTAAATGTAAAGACAAAAAAAACTAACAAACAAATTTTTATTGGTTTGTTGACTTTTATTTGAATAAATTTCGACTCCGTAATTTTTTCAAGAACTGATCCAATTGGTAAAGCCCTGTAATTTGACATCATAAAGTATCGAATAGGAAAATAAATTTAGAAAACATCCACTTGATCCAAGTAGTGGATCTGCCAGGTGATGGTGATGAAACGTGTGTGTGTGTGGGGCACCTTGATCAATAAAAACTAAAACTAAAGTATGATTGGTGTCTAGACTGGTGAAGGAAGACACGAACATTGTGCCTATAAAATCAAATGATTTAAATATATTAAATTAGAGGGCACAAAAATGTTTTTTGTGTTTTTGTAAATTAATAAAAAAAATTAGTATTACGGATATCCATAAATAGTGACACAAACTTTTGTGTTCAAATTTTAATAGGCACAAATACATTTTTGTTTAGACACTAACTAATGTGCCTTTTTGTTCAGAAAGCACATTTGTGATAGTTTTGTGTTCATTGACATCTAAGAGCACCAATATATATTTGTGCTCAATGAAAATGCAAAGGGCACATATCAATTGTGTTCTTAGCCCATTTTTCTTGTAGTGCATTGGAAGCCTATGTAATCCCCCAGCAGTTCAGGCCTGCATGAAGCTTCACATTCTTGTGGAGGGCAGTCGGATGAACCAGGAGAAGGGCTCGGGCTTTGTTGGACGTTGAACGACAATGGAGAGCGCGAACCCTCAACGACAACAGTATGTTGGTTTGCCGCCATGAATGTCAGCACCACCAAAGCAAACACGAGTGTCGAACGCATTGCAGCTCTTCCTTCCATCTGGAAAAATGAAATCGAATTGTTGATTGAGCCTCTTTCTCGTGGTGGATTTCAGTTTGCTGCAATACTTCAAGTGTGAAATTTTCTTCACTCTAAGGACCCTTTTTGTAGGAGTTAGATAGAATGTAATATGGAAGGTAATCCTATATAGTGGATTTAAATCTGAGATTAATTACCAAATATGTCTACCTTCAGTTACAAAATCATTAAAAAAATTCTACAATGTTGATTATTATTTTCACAACTCTCTCACATAGTATATATGGTTAAACTATCAACTTCTTTTTGTAATAAGCACCCTGTGGCCCAAATTTTTTCTACGTTGGACGGTAGATTGAAGTCACATATGCAATATTTCGTCTCCTAGACGTGTCATCAATCTGGCGTCTATGTATTAAAATATTGAGTTATCTGAATACAACAACAACAACAACAACAAAGCCTTTTCCCACTAAGTGGGGTCGGCTATATGAATCCTAGAACGCCATTGCGCTCGGTTTTGTGTCATGTCCTCCGTTAGATCCAAGTACTCTAAGTCTTTTCTTAGAGTCTCTTCCAAAGTTTTCCTAGGTCTTCCTCTACCCCTTCGGCCCTGAACCTCTGTCCCGTAGTCACATCTTCGAACCGGAGCGTCAGTCGGCCTTCTTTGCACATGTCCAAATCACCGGAGCCGATTTTCTCTCATCTTTCCTACAATTTCGGCTACTCCTACTTTACCTCGGATATCCTCATTCCCAATCTTATCCTTTCTCGTGTGCCCACACATCCCACGAAGCATCCTCATCTCCGCTACACCCATTTTGTGTACGTGTTGATGCTTCACCACCCAACATTCTGTGCCATACAACATCGCTGGCCTTATTGCCGTCCTATAAAATTTTCCCTTGAGCTTCAGTGGCCTACGACGGTCACACAACACGCCGGATGCACTCTTTCCATCCAGCTCGTATTCTATGGTTGAGATCTCCATCTAATTCTTTGTTCTCTTGCAAGATAGATCCTAGGTAGCGAAAACGGTCGCTTTTTGTGATCTTCGCTAGATTGCTCCGATCATTAGTGTGGATAAGTATATAAATGGATAGAGATAGGAAAGCAAACACAAGATGTACGTGGTTCACCCAGATTGGCTACGTCCACGGAATAGAAGAGTTCTCATTAATTGTGAAGGGTTTACACAAGTACATAGGTTCAAGCTCTCCTTTAGTGAGTACAAGTGAATGATTTAGTACAAATGACATTAGGAAATATTGTGGGAGAATGATCTCGTAATCACGAAACTTCTAAGTATCGGAGTGTGGTGTCGTCTTGACTTGCCTTATCCGTCTCATAGGTAGATGTGGCATCTTCTCTGGAAGTACTCTTCCTCCATCCAGGGGTGGTATCTTTAACTGGTGGAGATGCACAAGGTAATGTATCAATTTCACTTGAAGCTTACTTGTAGTTTCAGGCTTGGTCAAGCGCGATACAAACCATGTAGTAGGAGTCCCCCAAGTCGCCGAGCTAGGGGGTCTGCTGAAAGAGGTGACACACAAGGTAAGCAATCAGAGCTCCGACTGATTGTTCACCTTCTCCCCATCTTGCAGCAGCATGAAGGATAAAGAGAAGAAAAATGAGAAGAGATGATATGAGATACTTTTGCTTTTGAAGAAGTAACTTTCCACAGGCTTATTCTTGAACTGAGCTGGAGGGTTTTCTGGTTTCCTCCAGAGTATAAGGCCGACTGAAGAATTTGAGGGTCAAAACAAGTCCATCAAATCTAGAGTACGTTCCACCCTGCTGATATGGGATACTTTTGCTTTTGACAGAGTAATGGATGTATCGGCACGTGTGCTGTTACGCTTGTCTCCACATGCTTCCTTGTATCCTTCGCACTTGCCCTATCTGTTCCTCAAGCAGATGCGGAATCTTCCCTGGAAACATAAGATGTTGAAGATGAGTACTCGAGAGCAATGCCAGGTAAGTAATCAGGTAAGGGGTTCCAAGCAGTCAGTTCCTGGCTGGAAGCTTGATTCCAAGTGCTGACTGATTGCTCTCTTTCTCCTTGTCTTGCAGGTAAAAACAAGGCCAAAAGAAAAGACAGGGAAAAAGCATGATATGGGATACTCTTGCTTTTAACCCTGATGATATGAGATATTCTTGCTCTAGTATAGCTTGTTTGCAGAGGTATTATCGGGGGGAAAGAAAGCTGAATATTTCGAAAGGCTTCGTTGGGAGTGCCCTCTCAGATATGATGAAGGGTTGAGCATTTTTGCAGGTCTGCCTGTCCGTTGGGGATGGAGGTCGACATATATAGGAGTCTCCCTAACAACAAGTAGTAATGCTATTCCTTTACCCTGCTTGGTCATAGCACGGTAGTGGGAGCTGCCAGTTTCACATGTTTTAACTCTGTCAGAGCACTTTGAAAAAGTGGTCTGTGGTATCTGACTCTCGAGATTCGGAGAACGATGCCTCTTCGATTTTTGAGAAAGCAATCATGCTGGGGGTCTGACTCTCGAGATTCGGAGAGCAGTGTCTCTTCGATTTTTTTAGGAAGTAATCATGTTGGGAGTCTGGCTCTCGAGATTCGGGGGGCGGTGCCTCTTCGATTTTGGAGCAAGCAATCTTGTTGGGAGTGTTGTCTCGAATGTGAGTAAAGGTTGGGCATGTTTGCTAGTCTACCTTGCCACGAAGCACAAAGGTTGACACACAGGGACTTTCCAATTATCCAGCAATGGTACTGTTCCTTTACCCTCTCTTCGATTTTGAGAAAGTAGTCATGTTGGGAGTCTGGCTCTCGAGATTCGGAGGACGGTGCCTCTTCGATTTTGGAGCAAGCAATCTTGTTGGGAGTGTTTTCTCGAATGTGAGTAAAGGTTGGGCATGTTTGCTAGTCTACCTTGCCACGAAGCACAGAGGTTGACACACAGGGACTTTTCAATTATCCAGCAGTGGTACTGTTCCTTTACCCTTGTGGGTAATAATATGGTAGCTAGACCTTCAAAATTTATGTGTCTAAACTTTGTTAGTGCTGTTTCTTTGCTATTCTTTTACCTTTCTTGGTCAGAGCAATGTAGTGGGAGCTGCAAGCTTCACGTGCTCAACTTTGGCAGAGAACTTTGGCAAAGTTATCTGTGGTACCCATGAGCTATTGTTGCGTGTGGGAAGTGGGTGATTGAACAGTAAGATTCATGTGCTTTCTACTTCACCAGAAGTCTTTGACAGAATGCCCATAATTTCTGCAAAGCTGAGTGTGCGTGTGACAGGTGCTGACAAGGCTAGAAAAGTAGGTGCCTCTTCGATTTCTGAGATCGGCCCTCGTGGTCTCTGAGCAGCCCAGCTTTTGAGAAAGCGAGCGCCTCTTCGATTGATTCGGAGAACGATGCCTCATCGATTTTTGAGAAAGTAATCATGCTGGGGGTCTGGCTCTCGAGATTCGAGGAGCAGTGTCTCTTCGATTTTTGAGAAAGTAATCATGTTGGGAGTCTGGCTCTCGAGATTCGGAGGGCGGTGCCTCTTCGATTTTGGAGCAAGCAATCTTGTTGGGAGTGTTAAAATTGCTATTCTTTTACCCTTCTTGGTCAGAGCGATGTAGTGGGAGCTGCAAGCTTCACGTGCTCAACTTTGGCAGAGAACTTTGGCAAAGTTATCTGTGGTACCCATGAGCTATTGTTGCGTGTGGGAAGTGGGTGATTGAACAGTAAGATTCATGTGTTTTCTACTTCCCCAGAAGTCTTTGACAGAATGCCCATAATTTCCGCAAAGCTGAGTGTGCGTGTGACAGGTGCTGACAAGGCTGAAAAAGTAGGTGCCTCTTCGATTTCTGAGATCGGCCCTCGTGGTCTCTGGGGAGCCCAGCTTTTGAGAAAGCGAGCGCCTCTTCGATTTCTGAGATCGGCCTTCGTGGTCTTTGAGCAGCCCAACTTTTGAGAAAGCAAACGCCTCTTCGATTTCTGAGATCAACCCTCGTGATCTCTAAGCAGCCCAGCTTTTGAGAAAGCAAACGCCTCTTCGATTTCTGAGCAGGCGCCTCTTCGATTTCTGAAGCTCCGTCGAGTGCAGATTTTTATAGGGGCTGGCATTAAGTTCCAAAGCACACTTGAATCTCCACCAGTAGAAGCTTTATTCTTGCACTTCTAAGATCTTGATTTGTCCGACCTCTTCTCTCTTCAACACCTTTGAAAATGTCTGGCCCCTCCGACCGTCGTTTTGACTTGAACCTTGTTGAAGAGGCAGCCCCGCCTTCTCCAGACAACATATGGCGCCCATCCTTCGTCTCCCCTACTGGTCCTCTTACCGTTGGGGATTCCGTGATGAAGAATGATATGACCGCTGCGGTGGTGGCCAGGAACCTTCTCACTCCCAAAGATAACAGACTACTTTCCAAACGGTCTGATGAGTTAGCTGTTAAGGATTCGCTGGCTCTCAGTGTTCAGTGTGCAGGTTCTGTGTCTAATATGGCCCAACGCCTATTTGCTCGAACCCGCCAAGTTGAATCATTGGCGGCTGAAGTGATGAGTCTCAAACAGGAGATTAGGGGGCTCAAGCATGAGAATAAACAGTTGCACCGGCTCGCACATGACTATGCTACAAACATGAAGAGGAAGCTTGACCAGATGAAGGAAACTGATGGTCAGGTTTTACTTGATCATCAGAGATTTGTGGGTTTGTTCCAAAGGCATTTATTGCCTTCGTCTTCTGGGGCTGTACCGCGTAATGAAGCTCCAAATGATCAACCTCTGATGCCTCCTCCTTCTAGGGTTCTGTCCAGTACTGAGGCTCCAAATGATCCCCCTCCGGTGCCTTCTCTTTCTGGGGCTCTACCGACTGCTGAGACTTCTCCTAAGCAACCTTTGTGAAGGCTCCCTCTTGTGTGTTTATTTTGACTCATGTATATGTAGATATTTGTAGCTTATCGGGGATATCAATAAATAAGCTTTCCTTCATTTCAACGTATTGTGTTAAATACACCAAAGCCTTCTTCGCTAAGTTCTTTGAATTTTCTTTTGTTGAAGCTTGTAAGTTGAAGCTTTCTGAGTGGAGCATGTAGGTTGGGGTAGTGTTCCCTTAATTTCCCGAGTGAGGAAAACTTCTCGGTTGGAGACTTGGAAAATCCAAGTCACTGAGTGGGATCGGCTATATGAATCTTAGAACGCCATTGTGCTCGATCCTGTGTCATGTCCTTCGTTAGATCCAAGTACTCTAAGTCTTTTCTTAGAGTCTCTTCCAAAGTTTTCCTAGGTCTTCCTCTACCCCTTCGGCCCTGAACCTCTGTCCCATAGTCGCATCTTCTAATCGGAGCGTCAGTAGGCCTTCTTTGCACATGTCCAAACCACCGTAACCGATTTTCTCTCATCTTTCCTTCAATTTCGGCTACTCCTACTTTACCCCGGATATCCTCATTCCTAATCTTATCCTTTCTCGTGTGCCCACACATCCAACGAAGCATCCTCATCTCCGCTACACCCATTTTGTGTACGTGTTGATGTTTCACCGCCCAACATTCTGTGCCATACAGCATCGCCGGCCTTATTGCCGTCCTATAAAATTTTCCCTTGAGCTTCAGTGGCATACGGCGGTCACACAACACGCCGGATGCACTCTTCCACTTCATCCATCCAGCTTGTATTCTATGGTTGAGATCTCCATCTAATTCTCCGTTCTTTTGCAAGATAGATCCTAGGTAACGAAAACGGTCGCTCTTTGGTATTTCTTGATCTCCGATCCTCACCCCGAACTCGTTTTGGCCTCCATTTGCACTGAACTTGCACTCCATATATTCTGTCTTTGATCGGCTTAGGCGAAGACCTTTAGATTCCAACACTTCTCTCCAAAGGTTAAGCTTTGCATTTACCCCTTCCTGAGTTTCATCTATCAACACTATATCGTCTGCGAAAAGCATACACCAAGGAATATCATCTTGAATATGTCCTGTTAACTCATCCATTACCAACGCAAAAAGGTAAGGACTTAAGGATGAGCCTTGATGTAATCCTACAGTTATGGGAAAGCTTTCGGTTTGTCCTTCATGAGTTCTTACGGCAGTCTTTGCTCCTTCATACATATCCTTTATAGCTTGGATATATGCTACTCGTACTCCTTTCTTCTCTAAAATCCTCCAAAGAATGTCTCTTGGGACCCTATCATACGCTTTTTCCAAATCTATAAAGACCATGTGTAAATCCTTTTTCCCATCTCTATATCTTTCCATCAATCTTCGTAAGAGATAGATTGCCTCCATGGTTGAGCGCCCTGGCATGAACCCGAATTGGTTGTCCGAAACCCGTGTCTCTTGCCTCAATCTATGCTCAATGACTCTCTCCCAGAGTTTCATTGTATGACTCATTAGCTTAATACCCCTATAGTTCATGCAATTTTGTACGTCGCCCTTATTCTTGTAGATAGGCACCAAAGTGCTCGTTCGCCACTCATTTGGCATCTTCTTCGTTTTCAAAATCCTATTGAAAAGGTCAGTGAGCCATGTTATACCTGTCTCTCCCAAAAGTTTCCACACTTCGATTGGTATATCGTCTGGGCCTATTGCTTTTTTATGCTTCATCTTCTTCAAAGCTACAACCACTTCTTCCTTCCGGATTCGACGATAAAAAGAGTAGTTTCTACACTCTTCTGAGTTACTCAACTCCCCTAAAGAAGCACTCATTTCATGTCCTTCATTGAAAAGATTATGAAAATAACCTCTCCATCTGTCTTTAACCGCGTTCTCTGTAGCAAGAACCTTTCCATCCTCATCCTTGATGCACCTCACTTGGTTTAGGTCCCTTGTCTTCTTTTCCCTTGCTCTAGATAGTTTATAGATATCCAACTCTCCTTCTTTGGTATCTAGTCGTTTATACATATCGTCGTAAACCGCTAACTTAGCTTCTCTGACAGCTTTCTTCGCCTCTTGCTTCGCTTTTCTATACCTTTCACCATTTTCATCGGTCCTCTCCTTGTATAAGGCTTTACAACATTCCTTCTTAGCCTTCACCTTTGTTTGTACCTCCTCATTCCACCACCAAGATTCCTTTTGGTGTGGGGCAAAGCCCTTGGACTCTCCTAATACCTCTTTTGCTACTTTTCGGATACAACTAGCCATGGAATCCCACATTTGGCTAGCTTCCCCCTCTCTATCCCACACACATTGGGTGATTACCTTCTCTTTGAAAATTACCTTCTCTTTGAATATTTTGTAAAAATAATAATAATAATTGGACAATTAAGCTAAATGAATGGCGTAAAGATTTGTAAATAATGGTTATATTTTTAGGAAAACTAATGAAAAGAGTTTGAAAATTTTGAGTTTTAACGATAAGGACAAAATAAAGGGTAAAGTGAATAGTACCATGATTGACTTTTTAATGTAAAAATGTGATTTTTTGTTAAAATAAACAGTACCAGAATCTTTTCGTTAAAGTTCTCTATTTTTATTGCGGTTAACCCAGGAAAAAGAATAAAAAAGGTTACAACTTTTAATGGGCCTCTAAAGGGCGTAAAAAGAAGTTACAAGAAATTGGGCCGTTAAGCCTCCGGGAGTCCAGCTAAAAGAGCCTGTTATCTGAAAGCAACGAATTTGTGGGAACCAAAGCGCGAAACAGCGAGAGGAAGAGAGGAATTAGGTTTTGGTCTGTGAATCCATATGATCTCCTTGCTCGCACATGTAAAATTGTTTATCCCTTGCGCTTCAGCTTGCACCTTTCAACCCAAAACCTAGCCGCTGAACATCAGCTGCAACCGCCGGCCATCTCCGGCCGTTTCGTCGCCGACAGCAGTTAGCCAATCTCATCTCCAGGTGGATTTCTCGTTCTCTTTTGCTTCTCATTGGTTATTTATCGAGTTAGATAGACACGGTAGCTCTGTTGATTTTTGTTTATTTGATTTGAATTTATACCAAATTTACTTAATATTTAGTACAATTATTTGTTTTCTGGTATTTCGAATCTTTTAGTCGACAAAGGATTGTAATTTTTCAACTTTAGGCTCGAGGGATGATTGAAATTTTCAAACTTAAGGCGATGGGGAAGCATTTGATTTGAGTTTCCGCATCTGATTTTGTACATAGTATAGGTGACTGATTATGTTTTTGGTCAAGGATTAGGGATTTTGGGGTGATTAGGTTTTAGTTTGTAGCTTTTGGGTATTGGGTATATTTTTTGTCTGTGTGAGAAAGAGAGAGAGAGAGAGAGAGAGAGTGAGAGAGAGGAAGAAAAATATGGTTCTGTTTAAATGCAGCTGACTTTGAGGCCAATTATATCATGAAATTTTAAGCGGTAAATTTTGGTTGGTTAGGTAATATGGCACACAGGTTGCTTAGGAATGTGGAGGCGGATGGTTGGGAACGATCAGATTTTCCCATCATCTGTGAGTCATGCTTGGGCGACAATCCCTACGTACGGATGACACGAGCTGATTATGACAAGGAGTGCAAGATTTGCACGCGTCCGTTCACAGTTTTCAGGTGGAGGCCTGGTCGTGATGCGCGATTTAAGAAGTCGGAGATTTGCCAGACATGCAGTAAGTTGAAAAACGTTTGTCAAGTTTGCCTCTTGGATCTGGAATACGGTTTGCCAGTTCAGGTTCGAGATACTGCTCTAGCCATCAGTTCTGATGATGCCATTCCAAAGAGTGATGTAAATAGGGAGTTTTTCGCCGAGGAGCACGACCGTAAGGTAACTTTTCTATCATTTCCTTGAAGAATCAGTCTGAGTTATGGCACCAGTTTACGTAAATGTTATGGAATACTTTAGCATCTAATTTTAATTTTGATTGGTGAGTTCAGGCTAGAGCTGGTATAGATTACGAATCTTCATATGGAAAGGCACGGCCCAGTGACACTATTCTGAAGCTTCAAAGAACAACGCCCTATTACAAAAGGAACAGAGCACATGTCTGCAGTTTTTACATTCGTGGTGAGTGCACAAGAGGTGCTGAGTGCCCTTACAGACACGAGATGCCCATAACCGGGGAGTTGTCGCAGCAAAACATCAAAGATCGTTACTATGGGTATGTCCAATGCTTATACTTTACTCTTCTCAAGGTGATATGGAAGCATGGAATGGGTTTGTGGTTGCATGTTATATGCTTATAGTTAACTGACAACTGTTGGCTAGTTATAACTTGTGAATTTGTTTGTGCATGAGCATTTTTTCTGATGTGTAATGGTTTCACTAAATTTTTTGGTTGGATTGAAAGTCTACCTAATTTCAGTTGAGAAAATTCTTGTATAAGAAAGTGGTAGATTAAACAAGTAGATGAAGTCTCTCCGTTTTGGTTATCTTGTGTAATATATTTGTTCGTATTCCTCATTTAGTAATTCAGAGTTGGTTATTTTGTGTAATAACTTCAGCTCCTTGCTAGCATTTCAACCAACATTATTGCTTTCAAAAAACTATATCCCAATTTTGCCGTCACATCTTTGCACATGCCTGTCTTGTAATCCTATGGATTTCTTAAGTTTGTGGTGCTCATGTTTCATCTCTAAATATATGCAGAGTCAATGATCCAGTGGCAATGAAGCTTCTTAACAAAGCTGGAGAGATGCCCTCCTTGGAACCTCCTGAGGATGGAAGCATAAGAACCTTATATGTGGGTGGGCTTGATGCGAGAATTTCTGAGCAGGATTTGAGGGATCAGTTTTATGCTCATGGTGAAATAGAATCTGTTAGGATGGTACTTCAACGAGCATGTGCGTTTGTAACCTACACAACAAGAGAAGGTGCAGAAAAGGCTGCAGAAGAACTCTCTAACAAACTGGTAGTAAAGGGTTTGAGGTTAAAGTTAATGTGGGGTAGGCCCCAAGCACCAAAACAGGAATCAGAGGGCATGGTTGAAGCGAGGCAGCAGGCGGTGGCTCATAGTGGTTTGTTGCCTCGAGCAGTCATATCTCAACAACAGAACCAATCACAAGACCCAGCTGCGCCTGTGCACTACTACAACATGCCGCCTCCACCTTCACAGGAGAGATCATTCTATCCGTCCATGGATCCTCAAAGAATGGGTGCCCTTATTCCATCCAAGGAAGGGGCTCCTAGTGGGGCCACAGGGTCAGGAGAGCGCAGTTCTGCTTCAGAGAGGCAGCAACATGGTCAGCATTATGCTTTTCAGAACATGGCTCAACCACATAACCAATATCGTCAGCAGTTTTATCCTCCTCCATATGGGTATATGCCTCCACCAGCACCACAGTACCAGCAACACCCTCTGCAATATAATTCTGCAGTGCCGCCGCCACCATCCTTGCCAATGAACCAACAGTATCAGAATTCTGCAACACCAGGGCCAGCACCCTCAGGTTCTACGTCCTCGGGATCTGCACCTTCAAGTTCTGGACCTTCGGAATCTACTCCATCTGGATCTGGGTCTGCACCAACGGGTTCTTCAGCGCAGTAACAGGACCCTCCTATTATTGTCTTAATACTTTCTATGAGCTTTTGGTTATTCAAATCAAAACTGGGCTTTGCATTCTGGGTTTCGGAAAATAATCTGCATCTTCCCAGGGTTTGCCCTTTTGGAAGCTAAAATTGTGCACCTTCTGTGGATAAATCCTTTCCTTTTTCTGTTTTCCGAGTTAATGATCATTCCTATCATCTGTAGAACAGTTGAATACTGTTTCCTTCTGTTTAATCTGCGCATTACATTCTATGCATTGATTATACACACACTTGCCTGCGTTATTATCTTGAAATTGTTTTTCCAACCATTTATTCTGAATGTGATATTAAAACTGGTGAAGGATGTCACCAACACGCATACGTGTGCTTAACCAAATTGGCTACATTAGTGTGTTATACACCATGCATTCAAAAGTTTGAATCCTCTTTTCTGTAATTTAGATGAATTTAATGTAAGGATTGCCTTATCGTATGTCAAAAAAGGTAAACGCAGCAACAATGAGAGGCGTTTGGACTTGCTAGACATGTTTGCTCGATCAATTTATGTTGCGAAGATTGATATTTGATGTGATTTTACGTGGTAAGTTTCATACGATTGTATCATAGAGCAATTGCTGCATTGACTGTTGGAGAGAAAATGAGAGAGGAAAAGTCCTCCAGCTCTTACGCTTCGTCTTGGGCTAATGGGATGGCCTGCCCCCTCGTGGTCACCATTCTCGTTCCTTCAAATTTGGGCTCTCATATACAAAACTATTTAGAAAAAATTAATAATAGCAGTTACAGCGCTATTGTGATATGCGGATAACATATTTTTATTATATATATATATATATATATATATATTTCATACTTGAACTATTTATTTTCTTAATCTTCATTTGAAGATCATTTCTACAAAACGTCATTCAAATTGAGGATCGTTTAGTTATCCAAACATATAAAATAAGATGAGATTTTGGATGCGGTCCCTAGCTATCAATATTCTTTGACTGAAGCCTTATTGGTTTTCTATTTTTTATCGAGGTCCCTGAAATTAATATGATAATTTATTTCTATGTATGCTACTATATTTTTTAAATTAAAAATTAAAAATTATATTTGTTTATGTTAATGAGATTTTCAATAAAAACCTATAATTTGTGGGATTAAAAATATTAAAATATAAATTATACTATTGTGTGTGTGTGTGTGTAAACATGGGTACAATCATCAAAATTAACAAAAAATTATTGTACTAAAACATGAGTACATTCTTCAAAACCACACAAAAAAAAGTAATAGATATTAGGCTCAATAACATTAGTAAATATCTTCAATTAAACTTGACATGGATACATTCTCAAATCAAAAGAAAAAATGAACCCATATAAGTTTTAAAATGGATTAGAGAAAAATTGAATAGATATTATATTAAAAAAAAGGGTACATTTTACATATAACAAATTGTTATATTTAAGAATGGGTACATTTTAAGATTAAAAATTTGAATTTTTTTTTTACATGAATGGGTGCATAAAAGATTAAAAAATTGAAAACAGTTTATTAAAAAGCTTACGGTACAAACTTTTCTAATTTTTTTATTTATTTTAGAAATGTTTTGAATTGAAAATTAGTTAGGAGTTTAATAAAGGTGTGAGTGTTAAAATTCTAAATCAATTATTAATTTTTATTTTAAAAAATTATGTAATTGACATGTAAATTCATCATTACATTAATGCTAAGGACTTAGATCAAAATTTAAAAACTAATAAGGTTCCAGTTAATGAACATTAGTAACTAGGAACCGGATATTAATTTTTCCTAAAATAAATGGATCACATCGTTAATTTGTTCCATACATATAATAAAAGGAGGCGCGCTGATTAAATTTGGAGTGCATGAGATATTTTCAAAGTTTTAATTTTAATGAAAAATATATAAAATTAGTATAATGAGAGGGAGAATTAGCTAGGGTTTTCAGACACGCAGAGAGAGAGAGAGAGAGGGGCGGACAAACAAAGGCGTGCTGATTAAAAGGAGGCGCGGCGGGAAGAATATCTATAGTACAACAACAACAATATGTCAACAACATCATGTGTGGTAGCAGTAGTAATTGTTCTATGTGTGTTAAATTCGAGAACAAAAAATATATAATATTTTCTTAACCTGTTTATTATTATTTTCATATATGAAGAGGGAGAGAGAGAGAAGAAGCACGTGACATTCTGCAGCGGCAGCAGCTATAGCTCAGGAGGAAGCAGCAGACTCATGAATTATGAGTCTAAAATATTGATATTATCCTGATATTTTCATTGAAATTTTCGTGTTTTTGAACTACCGATATTTCCGATATCATCGATATTTTAGACCTTGATAGGAACTCTATGTGGTACTAAGTCACTCATGTATCTTACCATGCAATGTATAAAGTGTAAAATATTGTATTAATTCATTATATATAAATGATTATGGTGTGTTTAAACTTCTTTCATTAATTACTATAAATTTTTTACACTCACAATGTTTCCTAGCTCGCTATATAATTAACTTAAATTAGTTAAATCCATCATGCAATGCATTTCCTTCTATTTTTTTGTGTGATAAACTAATAGATAATTGACTAGATAAACATCCTGCAAAGGTTCAATAAAAATTTCCAAGTTTTTCTTACAATTTTCGTAGTTTTTATTCAATTTTTATCGATATCGATAATATCCCGATATTTCCATCGAAATTTCCGTGTTTTTGGACCACCGATATTTCTGATATCATCGATATTTTAGATCTTGTCATGATGGAAGATAGTGATCCCTCAAGTAGAAACCCTACGGTGCAGTGTTTCGGAGTGCAAAATATTCTACGAATTTCAAGCGTTAAATCTTGATTTTTATGTTTTTAAATAAACATCTAACAGTTAAAACGTCTTAGATCATCTTGAAAAGAGATATCAAATTTAAAATATAAAATATAAAATTTGACAGTTTATGTGGCACTTTGACATTTTTTAAAGTTGTGTTCTCCAATCAATATGTCAAATTAAATGAATATTTTATTATTTTATAAAATAAATTATTAAACTAATAAAAGTTTAATAAAGGACATTTAAAGTTTAATTAATAATCTATTCACCTTCCTTGATTGAAAAGAAAAAAAAAGTATGAATATTGGTCATCTAAACATTAATTATAATAAATGATTAAACTAATTAAAAATTAATAAAATACATTTAATAATTAATAAAAAAATATTTGAAGCTACTGTCAAATTTGACAGCAACCTCTTTTGTTGCCAATTCATGTTATCACCACATAAGATTTGACACTTCAGTTGGAGAATATTAATGTGATTTTTTTTAGTGTTATAGCTGTTGTGTACATTTTGGAGGAGATGCTCTTAAGAGTTTATACTTTGGGCACCGCAGAAGGTCTCAACCCCAATAGCTGCTGCTGCTGCTTGCGTGAATTTGTATGTGTGTAAGTGTGCGTGTAGTTCGAGGCGTATGGAAGCACTGATCAATGATCCTCACAAGCTTACAAATTAATCCCACCCACTCAACTCCATGCCACCACTAATTACTTTAATTAATTACTTGAGCTAATATCAATGTCAAGGGCGGTTCCAGTTTATTTTTAGTTTTTTGAATGTGTAAGTTTGGTCGGTCGATCGTGCGACTACAACTGTGTTTACTTACAGTACAAATTCTATAGTGCAAAAGTAATGAACTGTGTATTCGGTATCCAACAATTAAAAACGCATTCACAAACAATATTAATTATATAATGCCAAAGTATTATGATAAATTATGACCGATTCATATATCCTAATACGGAATTATGAAAACGCAATCTAATTGCTATAATTAAAGGAAGAAGTAAATAATTCATGTGATAGAGTTTCATTTAGAAAAATACGTACGTTTATTCGCTAAAATGTTTGATCTTAAGAAAAAGTGACATTAGTTTATAGTAAAGAACTACAATGAAGAACCACATCAGTTTATAGATTGGTTTGCTGTAAAACCTATTTCTTTCATTCCAATTCAATTATTTGAGAGAATTTATGAGAAATATCTTCTTGTGTGATCCGGAAAGTAATAAGTCGACACAAGAGATCCTACTTAATTACTTTACAATCGTACATAACAAGTTGTATAACCCAAAAATAATACAAAGTAAGGATGATTAATCAGTCAATCAAACAGCTATAATCACGCTTGGATAAGATACAAAATCTATAAATTATAGAAAAATCTCAATATTATTATGATCAAATGTCTGTGTTTGTGCAATAGAACAGAGTACAGAGCGAGACCAAGTACTAGTACCGTCCATGTAAATTAGTATAAAGAACACAAGGGTTGGAGTAGAATCTATCAATCTAACCGTGAGACACAAAGAAACATACAAACAGGAAGGGGCAAGCAAATTAAACCACAAGAAGGCACAGGAGGAAGGGACTGAGGCCTCTGATCACTGCACAAAACAAAAGGCTCAATATTTCTGACAATAGGATTCCCACACTTGTTGCTTCCAACACTCTACACGATAAAGGTTTATTTATTTTTTCCATTATTTTTTCCACCTTTAATGTATGGTTTTTCTCTCCTTTTTCTTTTTTTTTTCTTCGTTTACCAACTTATCCATACAAGGAAAGTGAAGCCTTAGTTTACCAAAAAAGGAAAGTGAAGGCTTAGAAGGAAGAAAGTTCTTGCAGCCTTTCCTAGACGTAGAAAAATAGATCGCTAGCTCTCCTTCTTTCATCACCCCCAACCCCGTTGAGAGACTCTTCGGTGCGGGAGCCAGAGTAGGGTGTTTGTGAGAGAGAGAGAGGGGGGGGGTGGTGAGACCAGGTGGGGATAGCGGTGGGCTTCAATAGCAGGGGGTGGGATATGAGGTTGTTTTTTAGTCTATAGCTGTTGGAAACATGTGGTCCGGTTCCGAACCACAGAATCTCTCCACCCCAACCCTCCCCTCCCCCCACCCACTCACTTCTGCTTTTTGACTAGCATATCTCTCTCAATAATACATGCATTTTTGTTGCATTCGAAGAGGGCAAATAGGTGAGTTCAAAGTTCTAACTAGCTAACAACATTTGAATATTAATTTTCCCATCCCTAGCTAGCTAGCTAGCATTCGTTTTGGTTGTCTTTTACAATAGTTGCATATTCTTAGTCTTGTTTTTACCTATATTTAGTATGTTGTTGTTTAATGTTCACAGTGGCATGTTCTAGGCATTAACCGTTGTCCTTATATGGTTTAACTTTTGTTATGGTCTTGTATACTGAAGAAGCATATATATGTAGAAGAGGAAGAGTAGGGTTTCTGCTTTCTGTGCCCTATTTTAAGTATCACGCTGGCTTGCTAATTTTGAATTCTAGTATATTGTTTAGACAGAGCGACAATTGGTCAGATTGCAGGATTATTAAGTTCATGAGCACAACTTTTGTATGTAATGCGGATTTCAAACAAAAAAACACACCAATTTTGTGTTTATTTGTTGGTACCGTCTAACATGCATAAATACGAAGTACTACGCAGAATGACGGTGAATTATTATGTATTTTGTTGATGCACAAAATCGGAGGTCTTGGAACAACGTAAATCCGACCGTGAATCTGCAAGTAAAGTAAATAAAACAAGATGTATCGTGGTTCACCCCAAGGTTTGGGCTACGTCCACATTGATATTGTATTTCTGAGAGGGAGAGAGAGTTTGTGAGGTGAGAGTGAAGCCTCTGGGGTGAGGAGGCTTCTTCTGAATATGAGAGACCTCAGGCCTAGGAAATGGCCTCCCCTAATTGTGAGGGTGAGGGGTTCTTTTATAGAATAAGGGTTCATCACTTATTACATATTTGCCAATTCCTTTATTACATAATTACATTTAAGTCCCCCGAGTATTTGTATGAGATCTAAATATTTAGAGGCCTTAAGTATGGTATAAACAGTAGTCGCCCAAGTCTTCAGTCAAGAGAGTCTTTTGGTTGGAGACTTGAAATTCAGTCCATGTGTGGGCCGAAGTAACTAGATGTCGTCTTGAACTGATGTTCGATATGAGGCGGTGCTCAATCTGAAATGATGCTCAACTAGAAGTAGCACATGCTGCGAGGCTGCTCGGCTCGTGGCTTATGTTGCCTTGGTTGGCTCGGCTTGTGGCATTTGAAGGTGAGGGAGTCCCTTTTATAGAATAAAGGCTCGGCTCCTCAATACATGAATGATGGGCTAGAGTTGATACTCTCTAATGATGGTGAGGGAGTCTCTTTTATAGAATAAGGGCTCGCTTCTCAATATATAAGTAATGGGGTAGGAGTGATGCTCGCAGCGAGGCGGTTGCTCAGCTGGCGGCGTTGCTCTCTAATGAAGGTGAGGGAGTCCATTTTATAGAATAAAGGCTCGCTCCTCAATACATAAGTGATGGGCTAGGAGTGATGCTCGCGGCGAGACGGTTGCTCAGCTGGCGGCATTGCTCTCTAATGAAGGTGAGAGAGTCCCTTTTATAAAATAAGGGCTCGCTTCTCAGTACATGAATATTGGGTGCTCTCTAATGAAAGTGAGGGAGTCCATTTTATAGAATAAGGGCTCGCTCCTTAATACATAAATAATGGCTAAGTCCCCCAAGTATTTTTCATGAGGCTCAGTTGAAGCCCAATATATGGTACATAATGTAGTCCCCCAAGTCTTCGGTCAATAGAGTCTGTTGGCTGGAGACTTTAAATTGAATCCATGTATGGGCCGAGGTGGCGGTTGTTCGGAGGCGGTATTTGTATGCCCTGCACTGAAGCTTTGTAGGTGAAGCTTTGCAAGTGAAGCTTTGAAGCTAGAGCTCTGTAAATGAAGCTTTCAAAGCTGGAGCTTTTGTAAATGAAGCTTTTGAAGCTGATTGACATGAGTGATGCTCATGAATGTTTATGTTGATTGACATGAGTGATGCTCATGAATGTTAACATGAGTGATGCTCATGAATGTTTATGTATGATTGTCATGAGTGATGCTTATGAATGTTTATGTATGAATGACATGAGTAATGCTCATGTATAATTTGGAGTACTGGGCGTACTTTTGGTCACCTGGTTGGTGACATGAAGGAGAGTACGGGTTGTACATTTCATCACTTGGTTGGTGGCATGAATGGCTAGTTGCTAAATGATATTAGAGTACGGGTTGTACATTTCATCACCTGGTTGGTGGTAATAGCGGCGGGTTGCCGAATAATTTTGGAGTACTGGACGTACTTTTGATCACCTGGTTGGTGCTAATAGCGGCAGGTTGCTGAATAATTTTGGAGTACTAGGCGTACTTTTGGTCACCTGGTTGGTGATAATAGAGGGCCTGGCTCTTTTGGGCATATGGGCCTTCACTCTCCACACAACATTCCAGCCCATTTATTTTGGGCTTTGCCCTTTTTTTTTTTAATATTTTTAATTTTTTATTACCTTCTGATGGGGTTTATACAGATGTCTCCGAAAGATAAGAAAAATAAATCACATTATACAAAAACAAGAAAAGCAAATCACATCATTCTGGTGGGGTGTTTATTCATTGCTTTTGCTTTCTCTTTTGCTTTCTGCTTTTGATTTCTGTTTTGCTTTCTCTTTTCCCTTAACATCATGGTGTCGTCTGTGAAGAGTAGGAACATGCGCTCCTTTATGATGAGAGTCTTTATCTTTTTCAGAACTTGATGCCTTTCTGAATGGCTCCAGTTATCACGTTTGAGAGCATCTTCTGTAGCAGCATCAAGCATCTTAATCATTGAGGGGTGAACAAATGTAGTAACCAAATGTATGCCTTCTGGATATCTGGATGGGTGGTTGAGAGACCATGTAGGCTGCTTTGCCAAAATAGCACATGCCGACCCCACGTGCCTTCTTCTGGTAGGTGTATGATGCGTGGGCCTCGAGGGTGTTAGGATCGTAACACACAGACCTCGGCTCGATCTGATGGCAGTCTGCAGCGCCCTCACCGCAAGCGTAGTCTATACCTGCCTGCAGCTTCTTCTCTAGGCTTATTCTTGATCAAAAAATCGAAGACTCCAAGCAATCAGAGCTCTTCTCTTCAGATCCTGCCACGAAGCAGTAGGAGGCAATCTAGTGACCAGCCCACGATAGTCAAAGCGCCAAGAAGCACCATGGCTGCTGCTACTATGACTGTAACTGCTGGAACGATGTGACGAGGAGTGCCGTCCGCCATGTGCTAGTTTAACCCGTAAACGAAACCCATCAAAGTCGTACCCATCTCGGCCATAAATTGCATCACGAGGATCTTCATACTCAACAGAAGCATAACCTGGCGGTCTTGGAGGGATTTTGAGATCACTGTCAACAATAGACCCATAATTCAAGAACAAATCTTCAACTTCTCTCATACGAATATCTCCAGGTAGATTATCGACGTAGATAAGTGTGACTCGATCGACTACTCATCTTTTACTCCCCTTTAATTCATAGAGATTGCAGGAGAGAGAGAATGAAATGGGTTATAGAGACTGGAGAGGGCGTCCTAGCCTGAGATTGTTTTGACGGCGACATCTTCGATGAGGTTCTGACGGGTTGGAGAGGGTCGCAATCCGAGGGTCCAACTCTGTTAGACTCGGCAATAACTCAACCGAGTCGAGGTTGTGGAGCTGGAAGCTAGCGAGGCAGAGGTGGAGTTGTTGTGAGCATCCATGGCGGAGGATGATTGATCTTCTTCCGTAGTGAGGTGTCGTACCAGAGCATTTAGCCTCCGATCACTACTTGTAGAAACAGAACTGTGGGCGTGAGGTGATGTTAATTGTGGGCACATGACAGGCAGTTTTATTTGTACCTGGGCTTAAAATACGCATTTTTTGAGTTTTGGTGCGCTCTCTGTGAGAGAATGAGAGATTTGGATCTGAGAGAAAGTATTGTGTTTGAGTTTTTTTTTTCTTTTTCTCTGTAAATTGAATGGGTGTGTCTTTGAGTGTGGGTGTTGGGTTGTTTGGTTCCTGGGTTTTCTTTGCAGATTCACGACGGAGGTGAAAAAAATGAAAGAGAACCGACACAACTTTTTGTCTCGATTTCCCACAGATGGTGCTAAATGTTGATGCACAAAACCGGAGGTCTTGGAACAACGTAAATCCGACAGTGAATCTGCATGAAATGTAAATAACATAAGATGTATCGTGGTTCACCCCAAGGTTTGGGCTACGTCCACACTGATTATGTATTTATCTAAGATGTGAGGGGAGTGAGGGAGAGAGATTCAGAGCCTCTGAGGGAGAGAGTGAGGTCTCTGATGGCCTAGGAATTAGCCTTCCCTAATTATGAGGGTGATGGGTCCTTTTATAGAATAAGGGCTCCTCACTTATTACATATTTGCCCCTTCCTTTATTACATAATTACATTTAAGTCCCCCAAGTATTTGTACGATATCTAAATATGGAGGCCCTAAGTATGGTATAAACATATTTATTTAGCGTAATATTCAATTATCATCCTTATTAAACAAGAAACCTATATATCCATAACCAATTGAAAATCTTGTTCCAGCTCGGTCACGTTCATTTCAAAGGATTTTTAACTTGAAAAACATCCATGCAAGACCTTAATTATTAGAAGCATGAATGCAAACAAGATAGATGGAACAGTAGTATAAGAAATGAAATTACTCTTCTTGTCACTTGCTTTTGTATAACGGAATCACTATAGTAGAATATAGGGTTCTTTAGATATAGACCCTTGCAACTCTTATTTCTTAGACAAAAACCCACCTAGTTATAAACATCCAAATAAAACCCAAATTTATAAATGACTGCCAAGTATAGAAGTAATTGACCTATTATTACAAAATATTTACAATTTGTACCACAATATTCAAAATAAAATCAATAAATGTTATTACTCACATATTATTACCCCTAACACACACATATATACGTTCAAATGTATATTGTTGATGCACAAAACTGGAGGTCTTGGAACAACGTAAATCCGACCGTGAATCTGCAAGAAATGTAAATAACACAAGATGTATTGTGGTTCACTCCAATGTTTGGGCTACGTCCACACTGATTATTGTATTTCTCTGAGGAGATTGTGAGGGAGAGAGCCTCTATAATGTGAGAATGAGGCTATCTGAATGTGAGGGAGTTTGGGGATCTCTGGCCTAAGAATTGGCCTTCCCTAATGAGGAGAGTGATGAGTCATTTTATAGAATAAGGGCTCATCACTTATTACATATTTGCCTCTTCCTTTATTACATAATTACATTTGAGTCCCCCCGAGTATTTATACGAGATCTAAATACGGAGGCCCTAAGTATGGTACAAACAGTAGTCCACCAAGTTTTCAGTCCAGAGAGTCTTTTGGCTAGAGACTTGAAATTCAGTCCCTGTGTGGGCTGAAGTAACTCGATGTCGTCTAGAACTGATGCTCGATATGAGGCGGTGCCCAATCTGAAATGATGCTCAACTAGAAGTAGCACATGTTGCGAGGCTGCTTTGCTTGTGTTGCCTTGGTTGGCTCGGCTTGTGGCGTTGAAGGTGAGGGTGTCCATTTTATAGAATAAGGGCTTGCTCATCATTACAAAAATGATGGGTTAGAGTTGGTGCTCGCGGCGAGGCGGTTGCTCAGCTGGCGGTGAGGTAGTTGCTCAGCTGGCGGCGATGCTCTCTAATGAAGGTGAGGGAGTCCCTTTTATAAAATAAGGGCTCGCTCCTTAATACATAAATGATGGGCTAGAGTTGATGCTCTCTAATGATGGTGAAGGAGTCCCTTTTATAGAATAAGGGCTCGCTCCTCAATATATAAATGATGGGCTAGAGTTGATGCTCTCTAATGATGGTGAGGGAGTCCCTTTTATAGAATAAGGGCTCGCTCCCTTTTATAGAATAAAGGCTCGTTCCTCAATACATAAATAATGGGTAGAGTTGATGCTCTCTAATGATGGTGAGGGAGTCTATTTTATAAAATAAGGGCTCGCTCCTCAATACATAAATGATGGGCTAGAGTTGATGCTCGCGGCGAGGTGGTTGCTCAGCAGGCGACGATACTTTCTAATGATGGTGAGGGAGTCCCTTTTATAGAATAAGGGCTCGCTCCTCAATACATAAATGATGGGCTGGGAGTGATGCTCGCGGTGAGGTGGTTGCTCAGCTGACGGCGATGCTCTCTAATGAAGAAGAGGGAGTCCCTTTTATAAAATAAGGGCTCGCTCCTCAGTACATAAGCGATGGGTGCTTTCTAATGAAAGTGAGGGAGTCTCTTTTGCTCGCTCCTCAGTACATAAATAATGGGCTAAGTCCCCCAAGTATTTTTCATGAGGTCCAATATATGGTACATAGTGTAGTCCCCCAAGTCTTCGGTCAATAGAGTCTGTTGGCTGGAGACTTCAAATTGAATCCATGTATGGGCTGAAATGGCGGTTGTTCGGAGACGATCTTTGTAGACAATGCACTGAAACTTTGTAGGTGAAGCTTTGCAAGTTGAAGCTTTGAAGCTAGAGCTCTGTAAATGAAGCTTTTGAAGCTAGAACTCTGTAAATGAAGCTTTCGAAGCTGGAGCTTTTGTAAATGAAGCTTTTGAAGCTAGAGCTCTGTAAATGAAGCTTTTGAAGCTGGAGCTCTCGAAGTTGGAGCTCTGTAAATGAAGCTTTTGAAGCTGATTGACATGAGTGATGCTCATGAATGTTTATGTTGATTGACATGAGTGATGCTCATGGATGTTGACATGAGTGATGCTCATGAATGTTGACATGAATGATGGTCATGAATGTTTATGTATGATTGATATGAGTGATGCTCATGAATGTTTATGTATGATTGACATGAGTGATGTTCATGTATAATTTTGGAGTACTGTGCGTACTTTTAATCGCCTGATTGGTGAGAATAGCGGCAGGCTGCCAAATAATTTTGGAGTATTGTGCGTACTTTTGATCACCTGGTTGGTGATAATATCGGCAGGCTGCCGAATAAGTTTTTGGAGTACTAGATGTACTTTTGATCACCTGGTTGGTGATAATAGCAGCAGGCTGCCGAATAATTTTGGAGTACTGGACGTACTTTTGATCACCTGGTTGGTGATAATAGAGGACCTGACTCTTTTGGGCATATGGGCCTTCGCCCTCCACATAACATTCCAGCCCATTATTTTGGGCTTTGCCGTTTTTTTTTGTGACTACCCTCTGATGGGGGTTTATACAGATGTCTCCGAAAGATAAGAAAAATAAATTACATCATTCAAAAAAGCTGTTGCAGATATGGTTGGATAGTGGGATAACATATGCAGCTGTTGGAGGAAAACTTCACATGAAGGCAGGTTTGGTCAGCAGGCATGATCTCTCATACTTTGATACTTTTGCATGTTCTCCGGATGGGTTTTTCAAAATGGGAATATGCATGATGAAAGGTCAGTATACTTATCCAAGTGCTTTCCTCTTTCCTCTTTTTCCTTTATTCCACTTTTGCTTTCTCAGAGCTGGTTGATTTTCTTGCTTATGTGCATTGAAGGTAATGATTAAAGGAGACGGGAACCTTGGTGGGCATCTTCTTATCTTATTCATGAGTGCGTCTCATGCTTCTCGTGGGTCTTGGAATTGTAGAACTCATCGGCTACCTTCACCGGCTTCTTCCCTTTTATTGAATTGTAGAACTCATCGGTTACCTTAAGTTGAACATCGATAAAATCCGCTCCTAATTCCATGGCTACATGCAGTGCATCTTGTCGCTGTTTGTCGTCGCCCTTATACTGTCCACCTTCCCATGATGGCCTGTAAGTGACAAGGGTAGGCAAAGGACTTTGGTTAATCAATACGTCGAGATCTTGTCTTGGACTGAAGTTCTTCAAGAAATCCACCCAAATTTCAACGAGATTAGCGCCAACTTCATTTGCCTTTCCCATTTGGACCAACATCTGATCAACTGATTCCACCATCACCGGCGCACATATTAGTGTCGAATTTCTTCGACTTCTGTCCATGATATGAAGATCCGAAGCAGCTAATGGAAGGGTGTCGAGCGTCATTGTCCGTCGATTGCGTGAAGGTAAATCATCGTCGTCACTGAAAGGCTTTGTGTCGGCAATATTATCAACAGGCACAGTGAAGATGGTGAAAGGGAACGAAAATCCTAAGTTAGCGCTAGAGGCGCGGCTTAAGGTAGCGCCACTGCTCATCTCATCCATGTCCAGCTTCATTTGGGTACTCCTGGACTTCCTAATGTGTGTGTTTTTGCCAACACTGCCACTACCACGCCCGGGTGACACCCTCATCATGCGCCGGCTTGACTTCCTCGACAGTGTTAATTCGTCTTCAACCGTCGAAGTGGCTTCACCCGGCGGAGGTGATTTCAACTTCGCGGCTACAGTTTCCACCAATTGTTTAGACTTAGTCCTTGCCAACCCAGATGAGTTTGGCTTCTCTATCTTGTTCTTAATTATTTGACAGAAGATGAATGAGCTGAGAGACCATCGCCATCTTTGTCAAAGAGGCAAAAAGCTTTCTTGAACTCGGCGATCTGCTCCTTTGTTAGTTGCTCCGCCATTTTTGGTCCCTGCTCTGAAGATTTTGGCCAAATGTGGAATGCAGCTTGATCTCGTTCTCTCTTCTCATATGCTGATTAAATGGGTGTGATTGTAACTGACAAATAATGGTAGAGAGAGAAAGAGAGAAGAAACTATGGTTGAGTTTATGAGTTTTCATCTCTGCATTTTTGAGGGATGAGTTTTGCAGTGACTCTACAGGTGTTTGGTTGTTGGGTTTCTGCAGATTCACGGCGGAGGTGAAAAATTGAGAGAGAACTGACATAACTTCGTGTCGATTCCCACAGACGGCGCCAAATGTTGATGCATAAAACCGGAGGTCTTGGAACAACGTAAATCCGACCGTGAATCTGCAAGAAATGTAAATAACACAAGATGTATCGTGGTTCACCCCAATGTTTGGGCTACGTCCACACTGATTATTGTATTTCTCTGAGGAGATTGTGAGGAAGAGAGCCTCTGTAATGTGAGAATGAGGCTCTCTGAATGTGAGGGAGTTTGGGGATCTCAGGCCTAAGAATTGGCCTCCCCCAATGAGGAGAGTGAGGAGTCCTTTTATAGAATATGAGTTCCTCACTTATTACATATTTGACCATTCCTTTATTACATAATTACATTTGAGTCCCCCGAATATTTATACGAGATCTAAATACAGAGGCCCTAAGTATGGTACAAACATATATATATATTACTACCATAAGCTCCATATATATGTGTATATATATACATATATAGTTTACCTACACACACACACACACACATAAATAACATATATTTTGTAGGTAAATTAATATTGAATCAAATAACATTCTTTTATTTTGTAGGTAATTTATTTTCCATGTATTATTACATATATTTGGCACATTTTATTATTATAAGATATATGTACAAATAATAGGTAAATTAATCTTGAATAAAATACAATTGCTTTATTTTGTAAGTAAATTATTTTTGAATCAAATAACATTTCTTCATTATGTAGGTATTTTATTTTGTATGTATCATCATATATATTAGGCACATTTTATTATTATATGTACAAATAATAGGTAAACTAGTATTGAATAAAATAATAACATTTTTTATGTAGGTATATTATTTTGCATGTACTTTGCATATATTGGGTTTGCTTTATTATGTAGGTAAATTATTTTGCATGAATTTTTTTGTATATTAGGCATGTTTTTTATTTTAATTTAATTTAATTTTTTTGTTATACATATGTGTGTGTGAAATAATTTACCTACATTTATATGTAAAATATAATTTTATTGACTTAACTAAGCATGTATTACTACATTTATTAGGCATGTTTTATTGTTATTATATATTAGAGAATGAATTTATTATTATTTTTTTTGTGAAATCATTAATTCTCCCTTACAATTTGTTTGGAATTAATTGTGTAAATCAAACATTCAAATAGGGGTGTTTTTTGGGCATCGAAATTTTTTAAATGTGTAAAGTCAAATATAATTAATGAATTTGTTGATGTAGAATCTAGTCAATGAGTTTTATTTGAGTCAAAAACTTATGTCGGATTTTATGTTGAAAAAAATTAAATTTTAAGGGCTAAAGTTATATTTTCAGTAGAATATATATGACCGATCATCCTCTCGTTTGAACACGTACGTTTCGCAAGACCCGTCTCTTGTATGTGTTCTTACTTATGAAATTATGCCTTGAAGGTGGATGTACATATGCTTTTGTATGTGAATGCCCTAATTCGTGTCGCCTTTTATCTACAGCCTAATGGGTTTCTCATGATTTTCAAGCCAACAAATCCCAGTGAACGTTCTACATACTTAGTGAGAAATAATAAGGGTTTTATCTTTGTTCTTTCTGTTTCTAAAGGAGAGCATATCTTTGTTTCAAAACAACAATTTGTCACTAGCCAACAGAACACTGTCTTCGTTTACAAAGGTTTTGTGTAAGCCATATATACATATATATATATATATATATATATATATATTTTTTTTTTTTTTTTTTTTCTATTAGGTCAACATTACCAAATATAATATTTAAAGCCTAGTTATGTAATGTTACCCTAGCTAGAAGAATATTTCGATGACTAGAACTTTTCCATGGACCAATCGAGTTTTCTAGAAAAAAGTACCCATGAAATAGCCAATGAGTTTGCCACAAGTTAAAGTTTAGTTCATGATTTCTTTCCACATATATTCATCATTTCCTTATTTCAGAATTTGCAAACTAAATTATATGTCATAAATAGAAAATAAACACGTTTATCGACGTTTAAATAATAATTTAATTATTAACTTCCAAGTCATTTAGTATACTAAATATTATCTAAAATTTTAATCTCTCTAACATTACTCTTATAAGTCAAGTGTGTGATTTAATTCTTGTGTTTACTAACAATTAAGGATTTGAAACGATTGAATATGATTCTCTTTTACGTGATTCTCACTTGTGGGTATCTCATACCTTCCTGTACATGAAAAATCAAGATATAAAATTAACATGAAGGTTTTTTTTATAAGAAAAACTAATGAAAATGACTTGAAAACTTTGAGTTTTAACGATAAGAATAAAATAAAGTGTAACGTGAATAGTACCAGGATTAACTTTTTAGTGTAAAAATATAATTTTTCGTTAAAATGAACAGTACCTGAAACTTTTCGTTAAAGTTCATTTTTTTATATCGCAAATTCTTCATATTCTCATTTCTTTATATTGTAATGGTTCTTTCGTTCTTTTTGTGACAGCCACTGTTAATTAATAACCCTTAAAAAGTTATAGAAGAGAACAAGAAAATATTTTCTTGAAAAGCACGGTTTTATTCGTGGTCATGTTCATGATGGTTGTCTACAGTCCACATCAATGCATGGTAATATCAGGTAATCAAATTACGGGCCATCCTATCATGATCCCTTCAACGCTTGGTCCTTCTGAAAGGTCGCGTCATTGTTTTGTTCGTCTACTTGTGGACAACATACAAAGCAGACCTGGATTGTCTGCCCTCCTCCATTCTATATCCTTCTCATTATTTTTTATTTATGTAGTCACGATTAAGTCACTCAATATTTTATATTTTTATTGCTTTTTTCTTATTATTTCTATAAAAAAATCAATATAAAATATTGACGTAACTTAACCGTGACCATATAAATAAAAGATGATGAGAAGGGTATGGGAGGGAAGGACAGACAATCCAGGTTCATACAAAGCTCTCTTGGACTTCTGTGTTGATAATTACTTTTCTGCTACTGTCCTATATTTCATGATATATACATTGGTTAGCCAATGCTTAGTATTTGCACTTCCAATTCTTGTTTCTTGCATTTCAAAATTTGTAATTGATAGGTATATAATTTCAGTGCATTTATTTATTTTATTTTATTTTTAAATAGAGAAAGATTAAGCGAGATTAATTCTCCGGCAATGGTTGTGTGCGAGGCACTTATCCTCCTCCAAAAGGGAAATGATCATTACACCCAAAAATCCTACGTCCATCCCTCCACCAAATTTATTGATAATAATGAAAGTAAATGAAAAAAAGACAAGTAGGGAGACTATGCCAAGACCCCAAAGGAAAAACGTTTAACGAAAACGATAATAAGGACAACACGAAATGTCACGAGCATGGACAAATGCTACAAAATCTAGAACCATAGACCACCAGTAATTAGCATAACTATTTTCCTCAAATGAAGCTAAAGTATATGCAACATGATTTCCTTCTCTATAAATATGTTACACATAAATCGCATGCAACGAAGTGGACAGAGACAATTCTTCTAATCCACCATCAGAAGCCAAGAGACCACATTAGGATCCTTAAAAAGATAGTGAATAACCAACATGGAGTTTGTTTCAATCCATATATGTTTCCAATCTCTGACCCAAGCTATATGCATGGCCTCAATGAAAGCAAAAATTTACGCAGTAACTGAACTTATAAATTTTGTGTTTGACCACCCTCCGATGAGCGAAAATCCTCCCAAATACAGCACATGCGTCAGTACAAGACCCATTGATGTTAACCTTGAGCCAAGCAACCATTAACAACTTCTAAATAACTGGAATAAGGGATGGAGCCACAATAGAAAGCGGCGAGATACCCAATATTGAAAAAAATAGGCAACACTGAAGATGAGCAGCAAACACTTGAAAAACACACTAGCGCTGAGTCACGAAATCAAGCCACTAGCTAGCACCTCGCATAACTTAGGGAAGCAGACTTGCCCTCAAATCGAATTTGATTACAAAGAAACCCAGTACCCCATATAAAAGTACAAGTCACTATAATCCGAAGTTTCGAATAAAACCAGAAAAAGTGCAAGAAAAGTTTATGGAAAAACTTGTAATACAGATTGTATCGCTAAATAGGGATGGCGCAAAAGCTCCAACAACCAAGACCAAAGACCCATAGTCCAAGAACATTCTAAAAAAATGTGAAAGAGAGACTCAACAACTGAATTACAAAATGGCAACGAGAAACCATCGAAACTTGTATATGTGGGAGCACTTTATTAGCGAGGGAGACAACCCTGTTAGACTTTCCGAGGCACATGGATATCAAAGTAGAGTAAGTAAGAATAAGCCAGTTTGGCAGTAAGAATACTAGCGAGAGAGCTGGACATCATAAAAAGTCTGAAGATGCCTGCAATGGAAAATGAGTAGTTGTAATTAAATTAGCAACTTCAGGAAAATTAGTAGTGAAATTCGGCAGTAATTCCCAATAAGAACCACATATAAAGTCTCTCACTCGTGCTCTAATCATATGAGCAAGAACATTAGAGATGTCAAGATAGGAAACAAAGGTCTGCCCAACCAATTATCAGACCAAAAAGAATCTTGAGAACTATGACCCACGATCCAAGTTGAATGAGAAGAGATAATAGGGAGAACCTTTTTAAAACCCACTCACACGAAGATTTTTTTTAAGTGGAAAAAGAGGAACCGAACCTGTGTGAAAGAAGCGATGTAGAGAGGAAGAATCCACCTTATCTCATCAACACTTTAAAAACAAAGAACGAAATAGAACTGCCAAATCCTTCAACCCTAGGTCACCAAGATGTTTAGGTGATAACAAATATGCCAAGAAATTAAAAGAGTACCACAAGAGTCCAGATCACCTAACCACAAAAAATTTCTTATCTAACGTTTTGACTTGATCTAAAAGAAGACGAGGTCAAGTGTACAATTGAAAACTGTAAATTACACTGCTTGGGATGACAGACGTGATAAGCTGTAAGCGACACACTTGAGAAAGCATAAGACCTTTCCAAACCGAGAGTTTATATTTTACTTAATTCGCAATGTCCTGAAAGTAACTTCGCATTAGCCGGCCTTGGAACATGAGAACACCGAAGTATTTGAATGGGAAAGAACCCACTCCAATACGAAGAAGATTCCTGATAGATATCTGCTTTCATTGCGCATGTTTGCCCAAGAAAACCAAAGATTTTAATTTCTTGACTACTTAACCTGTGTATATAGTAGTTAATAATTAACAGAAATTCTAGGCTACTCTCTAAAAAAATGTTGATACTTTTCACTATAACAAAGTTATACTATAGTCGTCAAAGTTTATTGGGCGCATTATATAATAATAACAAGATTATAGAATATTATTTTTTAGAAAAAATTAGTATCCGGTCCCTAGTTTTTATTGTTCATTGACTAAGACCTTATTAGTTCTCAAATTTTGATTCAAGTCCCTAGCATTAATGTGATAATGAATTTACTTGTTTATTATATAATTTTTTAATATTAAAATTAGTAATTAATTTAGGGTTTAATACTCACACCTCTATTAAACTTCTAATTAATTTTCAATTCAAACATTTCCAAAATAATAAAAAATTAAATTAAATTAAGTTTGTACCTATTAGTTTTTTTTATATATAAAAAGATTCTCAATTTTTTAATCTTAAATGTACCCATTCATATAATTTTTCAATTTTTTTAATCTTAAATGTACCCATTCTCAAATATATCAATTTGTTATATGTAAAATGTACCCTTTTTTTAATATAAAATCCATTCAAATTTTTTAATCCATGTTTAAACTTATATGGATACATTCTTTTTCGTTGATTTGAGAATGTATCCATGTTTTGGTACAATAACTTTTTTTGTTAATTTTGGTTAATGTACCCATACATATATGTATATATATACACACACACACAATATAATAGAGAGTATAATTTATATTTTATTATTTTTAATCCCATAAATTATGGGTTTTATTTAAAATCTCATTAATATAAACAATTACAAATTTCAATTTTTAATTTTTAATTAAAAAAATATAGTAACTTACATTATTACATTAATGTTAGGGACCTCAATAAAAAACTAAAAACTAACAAAGTTTCAATCAAAGAATATTGATAGCTAGGGACCGCATCCAAAGTGTCCCTATTTTTTATTACACTATCAATGTTAATTTTTACACCATGAACGTCCTGTTAGAGTATAGACGTAAGTTTTTATAAGTAGACGTCATGGAATCACCCATTATCGTTATTTAGGCTCCCTACCTTAACACTTAATGGTGTTACAACGTGATGTAACCAAATAATTAAGGGATGTGCTATCCACACACTCCATTTTACTTCTTATACATCCCTTGATAATTCTGTTCGTTGATCTTCTTCAATTCATCCGATTTGACGGTCGAAAATTAAAAAGGTGTGTGGATATCATAACCCATAATTAATACCGAGTCTCCACCTATTCAACGTTAGTGTACGAGAGCTTGATTCGCCGCGCTAGGGGATTTTAGCATCGTGCTAGATAACGTGACAATGCCCTCTTCCTAAGCCTTGGGTCGAGCTTCTCCGATGAACATGCCGATAAAAACCTTTTATGTTATATATACTAAAAGTTAACAGTGTTAATTATTTGGTAAGTGAATGAACACTTGTTAAGCAATTAAAAAGGAGACATGTAAGAGATATTAAAACGGGGACAACTGATCCACGACCGAGTTTAAGAAGGAAAACGAAAACTAAACTCTTGTCAAAAGTATAAAATAAATGTCAGGAGAACTATAAATTCCCACTTTATATTTCACGAATGAGCAATTTGTTTTAAGAGATTACTGGTCGAAATTAATGCATGATTTGTAATATAAAGGTGGCTATATCCACGGCTACAGGTCTAGTATCGTCAAAATAGGGTCCCCTTCATATCTCCTTTCTAATTTTTTCAACACGTGTCATATTATTTAACTCCTACTTTAACAACGTTAATTTTTTGTTGGGCATAGAGAAAATGAAAAAACAAAGAAACCAATACTCACCAAAGTACCACCCACCCAAGCCCGACAACCACCGACGCCAGCCAACCCCACACCATCGGCGACAACCCCCTCTCCCACTAAACGGTGTATGCCTGCCACCCCACGCTAACTCAGCGTCGGCCTGCCCTCGAAGTTTTTACTCTTTTGACTCAAGATTCAGATCTACAACAAGGATCATTGGTTTATATTATTGTGCTTTAATTGACTATGACTGAGGCGTAAGGGTGGCTGGCTGTCGGCCGTGGATTTGTAGGACTTTGGCCTTTGTTTTTCGTTTCTTAGTATTTTGCTTTTAATTCATTAAAAATTAAAAAGGAATTAAGTTGGAGTTGAGTAATGTGACAAGAATTGAAAAATAAGAGAGGAGACATGAATAAGACACTAATTTAAAGATAGCATATCCACGAGTGGAATTACACATAATATTAGGATGTTCAATTCAATTTATTTTTCTTGTTAATTAATGTCTCACTTCTAGGCGTTCCAACAATTATGCCTATTCTAGCCCTACCATCCGCCCCTATCATCATAATAAAAGGGGTGCTTTCAAGCGGATCTCTATCAAGGCGAAACTAATCCTAATGATGATTTCACTGTATAACGAAATAAAATCAGTAACGGTCATAAGATAGAAATACTTCAAATACAAAAGAAAGACAACATATTCTGACAAACCCCTGCTTCTATATGTCAAACTAAAATTTATTCTGTTGGTGAAGAGATTCTCGTTTGATGTTGACTATTCGTAGAAAAATCGCATAAGGTTACAATATGATTGGTAATTTTGGCTTTGGTCTTGTACAAATGAGGCGGTGAAGCAAGAAAAGAGTGAAATATATAAGACTTTATTATTTTCCATCAAAATCAAATCCAAATGTCTAGTTGAAAAGGTCGGCACAAAGATACAATATACTTAATATATATACTTCAAAAACGTGTGTTCCCAGACTCTAACTCAAATATATATATATAAACATATTATCATTAGCTAATAAGCCAATTGTTTGTACTTTTAAGGGCGTTTGTTTGTCCTCACTAAAGTGTACTGGATTGGACTGGACTAAGGGTTAGTCCAATCCCATGTTTGTTCCCGACATGGATTAGGTTTAATGAGACTAAGTCTCACTCGCCTATACTAAATCAGGGACTAGCTGGTCTTCGTGAGACCCCTCGAAAACCATGGGACTAGCTAAGACTGTCCCCTCTCTCCTCCTCACCTTGCTCCTCGACCACTCACCCTCGAAAACCATTGGATTAGATGATTTTCACAACCAATTTTCATATAAAATGAAAAATTGAAGATGGGAATGAGGGGATTACGATTCTACTTGAATCGAGGCCAAAAGGTGGTTGGAGGTGGCCGAAAAATGGCCTGGAAGTCTCGTCCGGTTTGGGTTTTATCGAATCCATGACAGATTCGAGCATGCAAAGCTCGGATATGGGACCAGAGATGGGGAATAGTTTGTTAGTGGTGCAAACCTCATCTAATCCGACGAGGTTTAGTCGGAAAACTTGTTGGGAAACCTGCAACTCATTGAAAAAATAAATGAAGTCGTGAGGGTTCCATTCGACTAGTGCAAAGCTAGAGAGAGAGAGAGAGAGAGAGAGAGAGAGAGAGAGAGAGAGAGAGAGAGAGAGAGGGAGAGAGAGAGATACAGATTGAAATCGAGAAGGAGGGAGGAAAGAGAGTCTGGAATCGAGAGGTTTAATCTGGGGAGGAAAAGATTGGAACGGAAAAGGGAGAAAAAGAGGGAGAAAAATAGGGATAGAATGGGACGGTAAGGGAGGAATAAAGGGATAAAAAAAGGATAAAAATAAAATATTAATAATTATGAATTAAAAAATATAATATTAGAGTTTGTTAATTATCCTGCTTGTTACTTAGTCCCTGAGGCTAGTCTAGTCCGAGACAGTCCGGTGCAATAAACGTACCCTTAAATTTATAATTTTGTGATAGTTGTAGCCTGAATTGGACATAAGCCAAATTGTAGTTTTCTTTTATTGAATTTATCAAATAATAGGCCTAACGTTATATTTTATTAATCAACGATATAATCAAAGACAATATCATGGTTTTGTATGTGAAGATATTATGGCATGATGCTAATTCAATATGGATGCAGCAAGGTTTGTGATTGGATGAAACGTGTTAGACATTGTTCATATTGATAATATTATGTTTAAGGGTCTTTAAAGATAATTAAAATGGAGACATATTGTTTGCCCTCCTGTTACCGTCTCATTCCCATCCCTTCATATTTATGTGATCACGGTTAAGCCACGTTAACATTTTATATTCTTATTGCTTTTAGACTTATTATCTCTATTAAAAAATCAATATAAAATGTTGACGTGGCTTAATCGTGACCGCACAAATAGGAGGGGATGGGAAGGGCACGGTACAATTAAAATTGGGCTTAAGGATGACATTCACTACATTGATACTGTGCTTGTATTAAGTACAACACAATTTAATTTGGTACGGTTGCAAAAGCTAGTTCGTGACTTAATAAGGAGTATATTTAAGGTGCGTTTGTTGCACCGGATTATCTCGAACTGGACTAACTTCAGGGACGAAGTTGGACTGGCTTGGCTTTAGACTAAGCAGGACTAAGTTGGATTGGCTTGGCTTAGACTAAGTTGGATTACCTCAATTATTGGGTCATTAACAGTTTCATACCTCGCTTTTAAAAAGTTTCAATGTCATACCTTCTGTCAGTTGTCTGTCAATTCCTCTATTAAATGTTGATGTGGCTTGAGGCAAGGCCCACTTTCTATTAAAAATTAATAAAAAATAAAAATAATAATAATTAACCATTAAAAAAAAAAAAACCCAGATGCCATCTTCCCCGACCCCCCTTCCTTGCACCCATCCTCCCGTCTTCTCGTCTTCCCCAAACCCACTGCGCATCCATCCTCCACCTCCTCTTCCACACCCACCCTCGCACCCTTGGCACCCATCTTCCACATCCTCCACCTCCGACTCCGACTACCCATTTCCCTCCATCGATATGCACTTGGACGCGTAGCACCCCAGCTGCATCAGCAGCTTCACGTCCGCCATCGATTTCCAGAGACCTAAACTCCTCGAGATTGCGGCGGTAGTTCCGAAGCTCCACGCTCCGGCGCCAAAATTTCGACGCGGACTGCATTCCGGTTCCCAATCTGCGTTTGAGTCGACGTGGCCGTTTTGCGCATCTGGGTGCAGATCGACGGAGGGAAGGGGGTTGAGGGAGGGGACGGAGGTGGAGGTGGAGGTGGAGGATGGGTGTAAGGGTGGGTTTGGGGAAGACGAGAGGATGGATGCAGGGAAATAGGGGTTGAGGAAGACGGGATCTGGGGTTTTTTTACTTTTTATAATTTTATAATGGTAAATTATTATTTTAATAATTTTTTAATAGAAAGTGGGCCCGCCTCAAGCCACGCAGCATTTAACAGAGGAATTGACAAACAACTGATAGAAGGTATGACATTGCAACAAATTCGAAGATAAGGTATGACATTGAAACTTTTTAAAGATGAGGTATGAAACTGTTAATGATCCAATAGTTGAGGTAGTTTTATGTAATTTACCCATTTTTATATTATAAAAGATATTTTGTAGTTATTTTAAATTTTAAAAACGTAATTAAATTGCTTCTCTAATCTTCGTCTACCAATTCAATTGCCAGCAACTTTTTTATTTCCTATTGGAGCAACTCACCCAACACCAACAATAAAGAAATACCCAGATGTTTTAATAGAATTTTACGGCTTAATTCTCATTGTATTACATAACTGAAAATATATACAAGATACAATCATTGTTCCATAAGGAAACAATAAACAATAAAGGACACAAACATATATCCTTCCTAATAAAGGACTCCCAATATTTATAATATATTTACATCCCCTTTTTAATATTACTCACGACAATACTCCCCTTCAAGTTGGAGCATAGATATCGCACATGCCCAACTTGACAAGTGAGTCACCAAAAGACCTACTACACAGAACATGAGTGAGGATATCCGCAAGTTGCTCGTCTGAGTTCACAAACGGTATTGATACAATCTTCTTCTCAAGCTTTTCCTTAATGAATTGATGATCAACCTCCACGTGCTTTGTTCTGTCATGTTGTACTGGGTTCTCTGCAATCTCACGTGTGGACTTATTATCACAATACAAATTTGTGGCCTTCTTTGGTTTGAAACCTAGACCCCAAAGCAACTTACGCAACCAAAGAACTTCACATACTCTATGCGCCATACCTCTGAATTTGGCATCAGCTGAAGACCTAGACACCAGATTTTGTTTCTTGCTCCTCCAAGTAATTAAATTTACACCAACAAGCGTAAAGTATCTAGAAGTAGAGCGCCTATCAGTCACATCACCTGCCCCATCAGCGTCAGTAAATCCTTCGATCTTCAGATGACCAAAATTTTTATACAAAATTCCTTTTCTCAAAGCTGACTTCAAATAAGCTAAAATCCGCATAACAACTCCCATATGATCCACACATGGTGAGTGCATGAACTAACCTCACCACACTTATTGCATAGGCTATATTCGGAAGGGTATGAGCTAAATAAATTAGTCTTCCTACCAGCCTCTAATATATGCCTTTATCTACTGGTTCTTGATCCTGATAAATCCCCAAGTAATGTTTCTCCACAATGGGAGTATCCACGGGTTTACACCCAAGCATACCTGTTTCCTTCAATAAATCCAGAACATATTTTCGTTGAGACAAGAAAATACCTTTGGATGAACAGCAACTTTAACTCCAAGAAAAAACTTTAAGTCACCTAGACTCTTCATCTTAAACTCGGTAGAAAGGTTTTTCTCCAGTTAGACAATCTCATCTGAATCATCACCTGTTATTATCATATCATCCACATAAATAATCAAGGTTGTTACTTTACTGTTTCTCCGCTTCACAAATAGGGTATGATCAGACTGACTCTGATAATACCCATTCTTTCTCATGGCCTGAGTGAATCTCCCAAACCATGCACGAGGTGACTGCTTAAGCCTATAAAGTGACTTCTGCAATTGGCACACTCCCGATTTTCCTCCGTTACTATTTCCCGGAGGAAAATCCATATATACTTCTTAATCTAGATGTCCATGAAGAAACGCATTTTTTACATCAAGCTATTTCAACGGCCAATTCAAATTTGCAGCTAATGAGATAAGGACTCGTACCATTTATTATACACATTTATATTCTGAACATATTAACCCCTCGCTGTAAAACATGTATAGTTTCCATAAAATCATACTACGTATACGTATGAAATCAAAGGTAATACAACAATAATTCAAGAAACACACAAATCATAATATCTCAACCGTGGCATAAGAAAATCAAGTGCTTATCAATCTATGCTAACACACGAGTTCATGCAGAGGAATTTTGACATGAACAAGACTGGGTGTAATAATAATATACGCTATAGTACTACAATTACGTGAAGACTGGCGCTAGGCGCATCACATACGAGTTCTAGTTGCCTATTGCAACCTAGGACATGATTGGCACCTACAATGGATCTAAAGTAAACATGTGGTGCGATGTGAACATACACGTGTAGCCTGGCCCTGGCCCGGGGCGAGTACTACATTGATGCAAGCATGCATGATGAGCAGGTAAAATGTATATGAACATGCAATGACAATTTATAAATCTTAACAATGTAATAGCACTTTTAAGATGAAATAAAAACATGGCATTATAAGCATAATATTAATCCAAAAGCATTTGTGGAAAATATAAAACTTTATATATATATATAATATATAGAAACAAATGCATGCTCACTGATACGTAGTCGGATCGTAGCCTCCTAGCCTTGCTTGACCTCGTACCTCATCGGGATAATTCTCTCATACATGTGAAACAACTATAGTAATTAATTAATTAGGAATACACTAAAAGGCTAGGAAAATTCCCCATAGTTTGCTTAAACAAAGGTTTTAAATATACGAAAACATTTTACGCGACGTCCCGGACCTATACACGTCGACCACGCGTTGCCATGAAACCGTACGTGCCTTCATGCGCTGCATGCGTTGACAGATCCCAGTGGAATATTTCGTTAGATTTGACAGAATATTTCGTTAAGTCTAACAAAGTTACCTTAACTGACGCACCTCGACCTAAATCAAGGCATGCTGGCCGTCACGTGAGAGTGACGTAGCCATGTGCACAGTGCGGAAGTGATAATGATATAAAATGCGAGTAAATAAAAACCAAACTAACTAATTTACACTAAACAAATATGTAAGTGTGAGTGAAAATATTTAGGTATAGTTACACTTATTCAGAGCGTAGGTAACCTAAGTGCAGTCCAGCAGGTCAAGTACTAATTATACAATACCAGAGATATGATCCTACATTGATTATAGTCTGTCAAAACCGCCGCTAACTCCTTGTAAGCCACCAATAAGCAAGCCTACCTAGAATCTGGAGGGGCGCAAAACAAAAAGTGTGAGTGGGCAAAAATAAAGCTTTTCAAACTCATTTCTCTTTTCCAAAAATAATAATAACCCCTTATCGTAAAACCCGTATAATTTCCCAAAAAATAAAATAAATACATATATTGAAACCATACTTGAAATACCAAAATCTACATGTATGCCATGTCAAATATCTCAGCATAATGAATATGTAAACCATGTGAAGTAAATCAATGAAAAGTGATATGTCAGCCGGATCCACCTATTGTGGCCTGTACGGTTGAACCTATAGCTCATCAAGTATGCCTGCACATGAGTCAGAACCACCTAATGTGGTTTGTACGACATGGCTAGGTGTAATAATTATGCTTAAGTGCTACGACCACGTGAAGGCTGTGCGATAAATCGTGGGTCACCTACGAGTTGGAACCACCTATTGTGGTCAGTACGACAAAGCTATGCACCAAACTTGGATCCAAGGTGAGTGTGCGATACGGGAGGTGAACATCACGTGAATGACTGTGCTCTGGCTACGGGCGAGAACACTAACACCGGGGTGCAGGTTTATGAGCTCTAAATGCATTTATATCTAACCATCATAATGCAACTCACAATCAATAACACATATACTTACCTGGAACTTAGTTGAGTGTCTACAGCGTCAAATACTAACATACATAACTACTAATGCATATTCTAAAATATAAAGCATTTGACATGGCATAAAAACGCAAAATAATTTAAATAAACTTTTCTGGGAAAAACGTAATGTATATATACATATATTAAAAACCAAAAGCCCACTCATTGGTATGTCGCAGGGTCGTAACCCCCGTGTCTAGCATGATTGCGTTCATCCTCCATAAACGTGTTACCTATATGGGAAACAATTATTTTAACATTAATTTTAAGCACATAACCAAAACTAGGAAAGAACTTCTCATTTGTTGCTCAATTGGGGTATTTGAATATACCATCGTGGCCTACTCAACCTCACGAACATCTTCATATTTTTAGAAAAATTTTCTAAGTTCCCAAGTGCCTGGCACACTGACGAATTCCCTAACGGCGTTAGGGAATATTTCGTTAAATAACAGCATATTCCATTTATTTTACTTGATGCCATTAGCATATTCCGTCAAAATTGACGGAATATTCTCCTTCTCCCTACTTGGTTCACCGGAGTTCAGAGCCGGCCATCGCTGCATTCGTTGGTTTCTGGAAAAACTTTTGAACCTTAATATCTCATTCATTTCTCAACCAAATTCCATGAAATTTGTACCAAAATGAAGCTCTGGACAAGGAGAACAAAGTCTTACCACTTTTAGTCCTAAAACCAATGGAAACTGGCCGGAAAAAGTCTTGATAGTTCGGCCACACCTGCAACTCGATGAACTCGAGTGTCCTGATGTCCAAAACCTTCCAAAATTCATCTACAAGCTTCGTGAAGTAGTTTTAAAACCTCATAGAACTTTAAAACTCCACGAAACACTCACGATCACCACGAAGCAATTTGCACCCCTTGCCGGAGCTCGGGTATCTCGAGTTTCCGAAGTCTTCACGTCAAACTAAAGGTATGGTTCAACTCCTGAGCTTGCAAGGAGTCCAAAAACAACCTAGTCTAACTCGATCTACGATGTTTTGAGGGAGGTTGGATGAATGACTGTACAAATTGTACGGATGGTGAAGAATAGAGAGAGAGAGAGAGACAGAGACAGAGTGAAGTCAACGTGTGCATGTGTGAGTGTGTGTGATGGTCCAGATTGGGCATACATATAAACCAACTTAAATTCCAATTGGGCTACCAAATTTAGTCCTAACAACCCTACAAAAATTTTATCGGGTCTAAAGAAATAGGGCATAAGATAATTGGTCCATTTCTTAGCCCATTTATACATTCATAACCCAACGCTTAATGGTAAAATCGACATTTCCACGCTTTCGAGGGTAAAATAACTATACATTCGGGACGGGTCGTCACATTAACGGCGTGAGAATATTCCGTCAACTTTAACGGAATATTCTCCTTCTTCTCCAATTTTCTGGTCACCATCGCCGCTGTCCGTTGTCACCATCGCTGGATTTTGGAAAATTTTGGCCGGATTTTTGTAAAAACTTTAAAACTTCATATCTTCCTCATTTCTCAACCATTTTTTATGTACTTTATATGAAAATGAAGCTTGGGAAGAAAAGAAGAAGATTGTACCTTTTAAAAGTCCAAAAATTGGATGGAAATGGACTGAAAATGCCTCGAAAGTCTCGGCCTTATTTCCAACGTTTTAAAGCCACATGTTTACACGTAGGCTCTACTTCAAACTTAGGCTAGGGACCTCAGGGAGTTGTGTAGTTGCTTCTAGACCTTCCAAAACCTTGCAACTCGGATGGAAAGTTGCCACAGAACATACACCTGAGTCGAAGGTCCGAGTTGGAAGCTCAAAACTCGATCATTTTTTAATCGCCTCGTACGAATGGACTCGTGGGGATGAGATGAGTAATGGTGGTCATTTGAAGTCCGATCCGTGATGTTTGATGAGTGTTCATAGTTGTTGCAGAGGGAAGAGAGACATGGCATAAGAGAGAGAAGGAGAAGAAGAAAGAGAGAGGGAGGGGGGAGCTTCTAATTGGGCAAGGGAAAAGGTTTCTGATTGGGTAAGAGGTTAGGAGGAAAGCTGATTGGTGGGTGAGATAGGGTCACGTGACCGGTTTTTAAAGAGAAGGGATTCATATTTTGTACAATTTAAAAGTACACAAAATCTATGTCACCTTATCAAAAACAGTGTCACGTGTACAATATATGTTGTTAATGCTCTTTAACTAAGTGTAACTTCTTCGTTACAAATCCGATTCGGGTCTAACTCATGCTCACGCATTCGTAACAACGAGTACTATTTAACTACAATAATAGAAAAATAAATTAAAAGCTGAATAACAACGTCTACGTTAGGTTCCACTTTGCCAACAAGGGCATAATTGTCATTTCACACACTCGAGAAGAAAATTACATAGAAAATTAGGGACGGGTCGTCACATTAGTCATTGAATCTTTTTTATTTTATATCATTGAATTTGAAAAAAAAACAATACGAATCGTGAAATCAAAATTAAAAAATTGCCCAAAAAAGGCATTTAATTTGGACCGTTGATCACCAATGGCCCAGAAATCAAACAACCATCAGTCTTTTAAAAATTTACCGTTATGCAGCTAGGCTCCCTGCTAACTAGAGCCCAACTGCCGGCCATTACAAGAAATCCATTGCCTGTTGCCTTTTACACAAATGTGGGTCCCTAAAAAATTTAGGTTAGGCAAATAGAAACCCAAATTTTGGTTTTTACTTGGGTCAAAACCCAAAGTTTTTGGGTTTAGGTCTTACCATTGAGTGACATTTTTGGGTTTAGGTCTTTTGGTTGGAGTTTGTCTAATATAAGACCCTCAATCATCTTCAATAGAAAGAGTTAAAGGTCCAAAAACTAAAAAAATAGTGTGATTTGGCCAAAAACTCATCTCCAACCGATGATTAAGCTATAATCTTGGGGCCCAGTTTCTTAGTTGCAATAATTGATTCAAATTCAAAGGCTGGATTTGAAAACTTTAATGGTAGTTTAACTAAATTAACCAATAATTTTAAAGGAAAACTAATGAAAATGGCTTGAAAACTTTGAGTTTTAACTATAAGGACAAAATAAAGGGTAAAGTGAATAGTACCAGGATTGACTTTTTAGTGTAAAAATGTGGTTTTTCGTTAAAGTGAACAGTACCAGGAGCTTTTTGTTAAAGTTCCCTAATTTTAAAGTATAAACTTAAAACTAATAAGTTATTGAAGGGCTATGATTTTAAAGTATAAACTTAAAACTAATAAGTTATTGAAGGGCTATGTTTAGCCCCTTCAATTAGAGATATTAAAAAAGAATATGGCATGATACTGTTCATTTAAAAATAAGTTTTTGAAGTGTTATAATTCTAGACGGGCCTGTGTTTAATCTTTCCGGTTGAAGATGGCCTTAAATTAATCTAAGTGTCAATAGAATCATGATTTGATTCATAAAATTGTTTTGCCTAATCAGTTCTATCTCAATATGAAAAAGTAAACATCATCTTCTGTTGGAATTTAGATTGAATTTAGATTGTTATTAGTTATCTTGCGGGCCAAGGATTAGTTACTTGCCCATTAAGTATTTGAGTTTGTCTAGGATTTGTTTTAGAGTTTTAGTCTAGGGTTTTCTTTAGTCTTTGTCTATATAAGGACCTCTTTGTAGTTGGTATTTTCATCTATCAATAAACATGTTTTTTCCGGTATAATATTCAACTTGGTATCAGAGCAAGGTCGTTATCTCAGGAACCACCGTGCCTAGCCCACCATCGTACCAGATCACTCCGCACCGCTGCACTTATATGGACCCCTCCGACTGCAACCTACCTGCACCGGTTTGAATTTGTACCTGCTTTGATCACTGCAATCATCGCAGCCACTTTGATTTTGCATCAGTCTGCATCTGCATCAGTCGCACTTTGATTCTGCATCTGCACCGTTGCATCGTCGCCTGCTTGCTATCAGGTATCTTGTTCCTTAGTGTTGTCATGGCATCTGCAAATGATGATTCCTTACAAGCTATTGGTGTGAAATTAAATGGAAATAATTATGTGTATTGGGCGTATGTGATGAAGAATTTTTTGATTGGAAAAGGTTTGTGGGGCTATGTTTCTAGAATGATTTCTATTCCAAATAACCCCAAATATGAGAAACATGTTGAATTGTTTGCTGCATGGGAGATGAATAATTCAAAGATCATTACTTAGATTAATAATTCTGTTGATTTGACTATTGGAATGCAACTTGCTAAGTTCTCAAAGTCTAAGGAAGTTTGGGATCACTTGGCAAAGTTGTATACCAAGGCCAATTTTGCTAAGAGGTATCAATTAGAAATGGAGATTCGTGCAATTCAGGAGGGTGATAAGAGTATTCAAGTTTTTTACAATGAACTGACCAATCTTTGGGATCAACTTGCATTGACTGAGCCTGAAGAACTTGGCATTGTCAAGGTCTATTGTCAATATAGAGAAGAACAACGTCTTATTCAGTTTCTAATGCCTCTTCGGGATGAGTTCGAGACACTTCGTAGCTCTATCCTTCATCGAACTCCTCTTCCATCTGTTGATTATGTTCTTAATGAGTTACAAGCCGAAGAAGTCCGTGTGTAGTCGCATAGGCTCTCTTCATCTTTGTCAAACACTTCAGCATTGGTTGCAGCAAAATCTAGTAGGGTTGCTATGGACGAGTGTTCTTATTGTAAAGGGAAAGGGCATTGGAAATCCCAATGTCCTAAGTTATCTCAGCAACATGAATTTCCACAAAAATCACCACTTGCAGGCTCAGCAGCTTCTATTTTGCATATTGCAACTGCTTCAGAATCTGATTCTAGGAAGGATGATTGGGCATGGTAGTTTGAAGTTGGCATCAGCATTGGCATGGTAGTTTGAAGTTGGCATCGGCATTGGCATGATAGTGGCATTGGCATTGACATTAGCACTGGAATTTGGAGTCTTGCATCCACATCTACTTTGGCAAACTCATGTCTGTGTTCCGCCATGAGTTTGACTGGGGGTGTTGGAATTTAGATTGAATTTAGATTGTTATTAGTTATCTTGAGGGCCAAGGATTAGTTACTTGCCCATTAAGTATTTGAGTTTGTCTAGGATTTCTTTTAGGGTTTTAGTCTAGGGTTTGTTTTAGTCTTTCTATATATAAGGACCTCTTTGTAGTTGGTATTTTCATCTATCAATAAACATGTTTTTTTCCGGTATAATATTCAACTTCTTCATCATCCAACTCAGAAATCCACACACACAGACGCAGAGGCACTCACACTTCTCTCTCTCTCCACATCTCTACAGTTCGTCTACGAACAAAAGAAGGGCATGTCCTGCAAAGGTGGAAGTGTTTCTTCACTGCTAAGGGATGTGCCTTGGAAGGCGTCAAACATCAAACCCATCCCCAAAATTTATGCCCTCTCCAAGGTTAGTTTTCTCCCAAACTTTACCCTCATTCTACTCTAATACATTGTTCTTTTCGTGTTTTCTCATCTAGGTCGCCATACAATTGTGTAATTTTGCAGCACCTGAATCCTTTAGGTCGAAGTGGGTTGGCCATGGAAGCTATAGTGGAATCCGTCGGATCGAAATGCATGGTTTCGGGACAAGTTGCACACATCAAATTACTTTTCCATTGCAAGATAAAACTCATTGGATGAAACAACTTTATGAATCAAAGATTTATTTCATGATTCTATCTACCCTTAGATTAATCTAAGAGTCTTAAAAAAAAAAAGGGCTTTTTAGCCAAAATGATATCTGAGATTGATATAAATCCTCACTTTAATGCATGAGATTTGAAATAGATAGAAGTGATCCTTAAGTTTGTTTACTATATCAATCATTTTGGTACTTTCATGAAAATTTTGTTAAATATGACCAAAATAACAAAAATACCCTCAATTAATAAACAATGAGCCAAAATGATTTGACAAAAATTAAAGGTATTTATGTCATTTTATCCTCGTTTAATAGAGACTTTTCATAGAATGATCAAAATAATTGATGATAGACAAACTCAGAGACCACTTCTATTGATTCTCAAATATGAACTACAAAAATGAGAAGTTTTGCCAATCTCAAAAACTATTTTGACTAAAAAGCCTAAATAAAATGATTCTCACATGGCCTCATTTTTAGGTCCTTAGCAGAGCATTACTCTTTGATTGACTATATATAGATTGATGGTTGTGCTCCAAATTATTTATTTTATATATCTATAACATGTACATTATATTATATTATATTATAAAATAGATAATATTAAAAGGGTAATTCTAAGTGGAGCACTACTTGGCTCCACATGATTATGTAGCAAATTCTCCTTAAAGTAGTTCGTGTTTGGTTTATAGAATTTCGTGTTTATAATCAAAATCATTCGTATTATAAATTATTATGCAAAAGATTAATTAAAGGTATGATTGTTTAATCAATTAGTTGTAGCAAATAGATAGAATACTCGTAATATTTTACCGGTGTCGACCATCTATTTTTATACATTTTAGTGACTAAACAATATTATATTTTATCAAATTTTTTACTGTAATAATTTTTACATTGTAATTTATAATACGAATAGTTCTGATCATAAACATAAATTTTGGTACAAGGATACTTCTTCAAAACCTTTAGCCCAATATTGTTCTTCAAAGTGTGACTTGGGATGTAACCTGTATGGACACTAGACAGAAGTAAAGGTCGAATTAAGTAAAGCCAGCAACATGTCATGGATTATTCTAATTTTAATATCTAAAAAAAGGTGAGGTTAAGTACAAATCTCTGTTGGTGAAGCAAAATAGTGTTATATAATGAAATTTAGTAATAAAATATGTGTGAAGGGTATGAAAAAGGAGAAAGGAAAAAGGAAAAAGGAATATAAAGATTAAAGAGGTGATGGTACAAAAAGAAAAAGATGGTAAAATTATGGTATTCTTTCCTTTTTCTCTTTTAGGTGACTTTATCTTTTTTTATTTAAAAAGGAAATGAAAGTAGGGAGAGGGATGGAAGGAATCCATGTCTTCCAAGCACTCCCAGACAAAGTGAGCTTCAGAGAAGAGAAAAGCAAAGTTTGCTTTACGACCCAGAAAAGGAGATTTCAAACAGCATAAGGCCTGGCTTAGGAAATTGCGTGGTTATTAATTAACCCAACCCACAAACAAACCATATTTTCTCTCTCTCTTGGTCTCATCTCTTTGTTGCTCTCTCCTGGTTGGCTTGGTGCCTATATTTAGAGGGCAATAGCTGGGGGTACAACTCCAACCCCACATTCTCCTCCTTTCACTCTGAAAATCCCACACACACAAGAAAAGAAGAAAAAGAAAACCCCACAAAATATTAGGCTATACCCCTTTAAATCCCTAAGTTTAACCCTCTGGTTTGCTTGTTTTATGCCAATTCAAATGGGTCTTCCTCTATGGCTGTGGGGCTTTGAAACTCCATTTTGATTATGACCCAGTTCCCATCATTATCCCATTTTTCGCTCCACCCTTCTCTCTCCTCAATATATGACCCTCTCTCTCTCTCTCCCCCCACTATTGCAACCTCTCCTTGTCTTACCCTCTATAGCCATGGCAAAGCTTCTCCGATCTAGCTTTCCCTACAAAATCTTTTTCACTCCAAGTCCATGCATAATTTGCTCTCCCTCAAAAACCCATGTCGCATACAAAATAACTCATTTTTATAGCATACATATGCATGGTATTCATATTCAAGGCGGGTAGGATGTTGGGTTAGCATTCGATTAGGTTTTAGGGTTGAATATTTTCTAAAAACCCTAGCCGGTAGATATGTAAGAAATACCTCATCAATTGACCCATGTAGGTTTTGTTAATTAGTGGCATATATTTTTAGCTAGCTAGCATGATTCACGCATGCATACATATGCATATATGTATAAATATGTGCCTGGCTCCCTGTATGCCATTTGCAGAGTCCCACCGAACAGCGATGGCCTCTGTGGATGGCGTATGAGGAGCCAAGCATATAAAACCCATGTCCATGCCTGTGTCTCTTCATCTTGTTCTATTTCTTCATCCTCTTTAATTTTGCAGATAGTTTCAAAGCCTTTTGTTTTTTCTCATTTCCAAAGATTTTAGCTAGAACTAGCTAGCTAGGGTATTATGGTCATGTTGGGTAATTATAATAATATTCCACAGCGGCAGCATTGTAATTTACAAAGTATGGAGGCTGATGTTTCTGATCAGAAGAGGTACTCTATCTTTTTCTCCCTTCTTCTTCATGTGGATGTTTTAGGGTTTTTATTCTCCATGTCTGTGATGAGATGAGATGCTTCTACTTTTGCAGAGAAAATAATTATGGCGCTTCTGTCATTTTACTGGTTGTCACATGTATTATTTTCCATGAGACTTTAATAATTTCACCATAACACATATAACGAGGGGCACTGGAAAAAAACAAACTGTGGCAAAAGCTTTGGCCCAAATTACGGTAAAATTAGAAGCTGGATCCGGTTAAAAAGAAGGTCGAAGCCTGACACAACATGGAAGTTACAATTACTTAGTTACAATGTTGCCCGTCAGATCAGATCAGAGTTACTCTCATGAGTCGTGACACATGACACCAAAATCCATCCATCTTGTTCCACGCTTGTCTCATGGATATTTCTCATGATCTCTGGTTAATAACCCCAAAAGGAGCTATAATAATTTGTTTTTTTTTTAATTTGTTTTCTCTGTGTTTTGTCTTTAAATTCGCTTACGTTTTGTTATCACAAGAGATTCATGAAGTTACATGATTATTTTCTAATTTCTAAGCTTAAACATTCTTTAAACAACAAGAAACTTTTTTATTTATTTATTTAATCCTGCAGATAAATCCCATTATTCCAATCTAGCTAGCTTCTGTTGAATAGATCATACGGTTTGTCTAACCATTCGGACAAAATTACATTTTAATTTCGACCGTTGGTTCATAAATCTATCACAAATTTAGGGTTTCCAAACTTTTTAGTTGTGGTCTTGGCGATTTGATTGTATAACGTTATCCATTATCAATTCTCTTTTTCGACAAAGAAAAAACATACAGTTTCAAGACAATTAGAGATTTTATTTCTTTGATTCTTTAAGACGACAAATCAAATGAGTTAAGATTAAGGAAAAGATACCCAAAAAAAAAGAAAAAAAGAAACCAAAAAATAGAAAAAACTTTGAAGAAACCAAAAAACTAAAAATAATATAACTAAATAGATATGTGATTGTTTTTTTTAACCCTAACCATTAGCGAAAAAACAAAGGAAATATTCTTTGCCGTTGGTTCTGTCTTTGGCTTTGGGATCGTCGGCAGTCTTCTTGAAAATCATTCTTTCTCTCTTCTCTTTCACTTTCTGTTTACTTTATTTGGTATTGAATTGTCATCGTGAAACGTTGTAGTCACTGTGATAGTCGTCGTCGTTTTTTGGCCCACACATACAGTTAACACAAGGTTTTGGATTCAGTTAACACCTTCGATATAGGGTTGAAGCAGGAAGCCATAAAAGTTGTTCAATTGCATCGGGATCGAGTTTAGTCAGTACTACACTTTGGGTTTAACCGGTTTAGTAATATGACTTTCTGATGTCCAAAGGATGTGGAGTGGCGACATAATTTAATCTTTTTATTTTGTTTCTGTTTAATAATTTTCAGGAATTGTCTTAGAGTTTGGTTTGATTTTTCTCTGTACAAGAGTTTGCTAGTTTGATTGCTTCTACAAGAGAGTGCATGACCTTGATTTTCTTTTTCATTTTGGTGTGCTAGCTACCTCTTTTGGATCTCTGTGTGAATAGTGGAGCTGTTTGACTTGCTGGATCTGCTTCATTTGGTGTTCTGAGATCATGGCGGTTATTAGGTGATGCGATCGACCCATAGATATCGTACTTCCTATCCTAATTTATGGTTGGAGATTTTGTTCTCACATGATCTCCTTGTAACATGAAGTTTAACAATTTTATTGATCTGTGGAATTGTGCGGTTCTTGATGAGTTCGGATAAGTGCTTGAAGTTTACTCATTGCTTTGCGATTAGTGATGCTTTATTGTAATAATTTTAGATATAGTTTGCAAGGACCCTTTCAGAATCCAGTTCTTCATGATATGTTTTTGTAATGCCATTTTATCAACGAATGAAATATCGTAATCTTCTTCTTAAAAAAATAGATACGTGATAAATTTTCTTTGATAGTTATTAAATTGGATCTAAAGACTCTTAAGTGGCTGTTTCTTCAATAATTAATGTGGAGTACTCTAGATTTTCCGATTATATACATAAGATTTTCCTAATTCCTAGACCATATGATCAGAATAATAATATCCCTTGTCCTGCATGCGCACAGTTAGCTAGTGGATCAGTGAGCTCATTTTCCCATCTGCGCTATACAATGAACGAATGTATAGAGGAGAAGTTAAGAGAATATAAGTTTAGGCTCATCTGCCTTGTATGTATCTAGCTACTCTCTCTATCTCACTCACTCTCTCTCTCTCTCTCTCTCAAAAGTTGTAAACCCAAAGAGTCACACAAGACACAAACATTGTACGACTGATCGGGGCTTGAAGAAAGAAATGTATGCATGTAGGATACAGGAAAAGCAAGAGTGTTTTCTGCAGCGGGGAGGATTATCATAATGCTATTAGCTGGGAATCTGGGAATCTCATACATACTACAATCACTGGTGACTGGACCACCTATCTCTCCTCCTCCCCTCTCTCTCTCGTGGATATATATAGCCTTAAGTGGGATGGGTTTTAATTTACTTTTAAAAAGGGAATAGTTATGGGGTTCACACCACATCGAACTTCAACGATTTGAACCGTTTATTTTTCAAGTTGTATCTCATAGATCATCTTTGCAAAACACTAACCAGATAATGAGGCATCCAATTGAGAAATTGACATATTTCATCGTGATAATTAATTGCACAAATGATTTCGAATTGGATTGAATTTTTTCAAAAATAATTTATAAATCAATATTTAAAAAATAATCAAATCGTTAAAGTACGACATGGAGTAAGTGCCACAACTAATCTCCATTCAAGGGACAAATATTTGACAAACATTTTTACACTTCCTTGTAGCATTTAGATTTTATAACATTCAACGGTCTAGATTAAGAGTGATGTGGAAAGTTTTAAAATTAAATGACTTGGATGATGATGTGGATTGTAACAAATAAAGAAAACACTGTAGCCTCCATCTAATAGGATAAAATTGAAAAAACCAATAATCAAACTTTGAACCTAGCATAAAAAAGTCAAAAAAATAAGAAAAACAAAAACATGAAAATACTGTAGCCTCCATCTCCCTCCCTGCAATGCCTTGGATGAATTCTCCTCTTTCATTTTATAAAAAATGAACCCTAATAAATAACAAAAAAGGAATGAGCAAAAGATTGATTGCCAAGAAATAATTCAACAAAGCCATGAGTTAATTAATGCATTTGTTTCCACTACTTATGGTGATTCCCCTTCAACTAGACCTATACTCTCGAGTAAAACACCAAATCTATTAAAAAAAATCTGAGAAAAGAACTACTTTCAGTCTACAATTGTAGAAGCAACACCGAAGGCAATACTGCAGATGATGGGTTTGGATGGATTAACCATCTTTCATGTTAAAAGTCATCTGTAGGTTCAAAGGAATCCATTAAAAAATTCTTTTTTTTTGTCCTTTTCTAAAGTGTGATTTATTTTCCTCTCTCCTTTTTAATTTTATTTTTAATTACCTTTCATATTTTATGCTTTTTGAATTTTATTTTTATGTTTAATATTAGTTAAAATCCACTTAAGCATTCATGTCATTTAATGAATGAATATGGACATTTGGATGTTTTGTAATCTAAAGATTTAAAAAAGTATAAAAATATTTGTCAAAATGTTTGTCCCTTGATCGTATCCTTATATATATAATTGGGTAGCATCTAACATACATCATAAGGTCAAAGAAGGTCAAGAAGAAAAAGGACATTTTGAGTGGACCACCGTGATGAGCTTCCATAGGCCTAGCAAACGGGTCATGTCTGTCGTGTTCGTGTCGTTTTCGTGTAACACCTATTATCTTATTGGGTCGTGTCATGTCACACCCGTTATCTTAACGGGTCCTTAACATGGGTAAAGTGACCCAACCCATTATGACCCGTTAAGAAAAATATATTTCTTTTCTTAAATTTGCACATACCACACATTGCCACATAAATATTACTTCAAAACATTAAAACACATTTGTCGTTTAAGTACTATATTTACACTCGAAAATAAGAGCCTAATAAAAAAAATAATACATACACTACTAATCTATTACAAATATTAAATGTGCAAGGATATGCAAAATGAAAGAGTTTTTGTTTTCAAGGTTGTGAAGCCTTTATCAAAAGTTTAAACCTTACCAATGGAACTCAAAGCTTGCATGTTATTCCTTTACAAAATCCTCAATTTACATCGATCATCATGAGGAAATTGTATTGCAACTTTGGCCTTCAAGGATGTATAATTATTATGGGAATTGTTATTAGCACTCCAAAAATTTCATTCTACACTCCAAACTTTCTATATTGGGAAAGAAAAATACAGTTGTGAGGAGTGTAAAATAAGATTTTTAGAGTGCTAATAACACTTCCCATTATTATAGTTTATTCATACTTTTATTAAGTATAGCATAAGATTTTGTGGTATCCACTAGTGTAAATATTTTAAATTGAAGATCAAATTTATTCATTGTATTCAATAGGGTCAAGGAGTGCAACTGTAAAAAATCATCAAAATCGGAGTTAAAATAACTGTTAAATCGTGATTTTTCGTTTTATAACCGCCGAAAAGTTTCATCCTGTTACTTGATCTTTGAATGTTTGTTTTTTGCAATTTTTGGCGTATGCGATCTCGAAGTATATACAAACATGTTTGACGGTTGGATTGTTGTAACTAGTTTCGTAGAATGCGTATCTCATCAAAACAATAGATTCACTAACACTTAAGAGTTTATTCATACTTACATTAAGTATAACATACACTAGTGTAGATATTTTAAATTGAAGATCAAATTCAATCATTGTATTCATATAGGGTCAAGGAGTGTAGCTGTAAAAAATAATCAAAATCGGAGTTAAAATAACCGTTAAATCATGATTTTTCATTTTATAACCGTCGAAAAGTTTCGTCCCGTTACTTGATCTCTGAATGTTTGTTTTTTGCAATTTTTGGTGTATGCGATCTCGAAGTATATACAAACATGTTTGACGGTTGGACCATTGAAACTAGTTTCGTAGAATGTGTATCTCATCAAAACAATAAATTCACTAATACTTAAGAGTTTATTCATACTTTCATTGAGTATAACATAAGATTTTGTGATATCCACTAGTGTAGATTTTTTAAATTGAAGATCGAATTCAATCATTGTATTCATATAGGGTCAAGGAGTGTAGCTGTAAAAAATCATCAAAATCAGAGTTAAAATAACTATTAAATCATGATTTTTCTTTTTATAACCGTCGAAAAGTTTTGTCCCGTTACTTGATCTTTGAATGTTTGTTTTTTTTCAATTTTTGGCGTCTGCGATCTCGAAGTATATACAAACATGTTTGACGGTTGGATCATTGAAACAAGTTTTGTAGAATGCGTATCCCATCAAAACAATAGATTCACTAACACTTAAGAGTTTATTCATACTTTCATTAAGTATAACATAAGATTTTGTGGTATCCACTAGTGTAAATATTTTAAATTGAAGATCGAATTCAATCATTATATTCATACAGGGTCAAGGAGTGTAGCTGTAAAAAATCATCAAAATCGGAGTTAAAATAACCGTTAAATCGTGATTTTTCTTTTATAACTGTCGAAAGGTTTTGTCTCGTTACTTGATCACTGAATGTTTGTTTTTTTTCAAATTTTGACGTATGCAATCTCAAAGCATATAAAAACAAGTTTGATGGTTGAATCGTTGAAACTAGTTTCGTAGGATGCGTATCCCATTAAAACGGTAGATTCACTACCACTTAGAGTTTATTTATACTTTCATTAAGTATAACATAAGATTTTGTGGTATCCACTATTGTAAATATTTTAAATTGAAGATCAAATTCATTCATTGTATTCATATAGGATTAAGGAGTGTAGATATAAAAAATAATCAAAATCGGAGTTAAAATAACCGTTAAATCATGATTTTTCGTTTTATACCCATCAAAAAGTTTTGTTCGGTTACTTGATCTCTGAATGTTTTTTTTTTGCGATTTTTGCTGATGCGATCTCGAAGCATATACAAACAAGTTTGACAGTTGGATCGTTGAAATTAGTTTCGTAAAATTCGTATCCCATCAAGTTCAATGGTGTGTGTGTGTATATATATATATATTTATTATGTTGATTTAAATCTATTTATTTTGTACGTATAATTGACCGGTACATGGAGTAGTACATCACATGTCATTATAAAAATAGTGGGATATGTGTGATAAAGAGTTAATAACTTAAACAATAAAATTTCTCACCACTTCTATTAAAACACATGGTGTAATTTGTGTTCCCGTTACAATGAAAATTTTCTCAAGAAAAAAAAGGAGAGAGAGAGAGAGGTAAATGACATACATGTGTCAGGAACACATGTCACAGCCCGTCCCGAATAATTAATTTTCGATGACGTGAAATGACAGTTTTATCCTTGGACAGGGAAATTGTAGCGTGTATGTGTGACATATTGAGACTTAGAGTTTATTGTGTGGTTTTGGATTGGTGACCACGTGGATCACACACACACCACACACACCACACCCACTCCCTCTCTCTTCCTTCCCGTGCTCTCATCTCTCTCGCACTCACTCTCTCTTTCTTCTTGTACGGACAACACCAAGGACCTCTCAAAACTCACAGATCAAGGAAGAAAATGGTACCATTGTGTTCATGAGGACCCTACGAGTTCAAGGTACCAATTTCAGGTAAGGATTCCTTCGAAAACTTGTGAACCCGAAATTCATTTTTTCATGCACTATTCATGTGGACGTAAAACCTTGTGTTTCAGAAGATTTCAATCTCACAGGGAGTTTTAGGAGGTCCTAAGGAAGCTCAGGGTAGTTCGTTGAAAGAGTTTTGACGTCGGAGGGCCGAGATCGAAGGTTTTCAAAGTTGATCGGATTATCGAGCTTTCTCAGGTAAAATCTAGTAGAATTTAAGCCTTGAAACTTGTATAACGTGATTCTACATGTTATTAGCTTCATTTTGGTACCAATTTCATGAAAAATGGTGAAGAATTGAAGGAGAATAGTGATTTTAAAGTTTTACCCAGTTTTCCGATGACCGGCGACTAGTCGGAGAAGATGATGGCATATTCCGTCAGTTTGGATAGAATAAGCTGACGCCGTCAGTCAGTTTTAATGGAATCTATTAGGCTTTAACGGAATATTCCCTAACGGTGGTTAGGGAATGCGTCAGGTTTGGCCGCGTGGGGGTGCGTTTTGCCGTGCCCTTGCCGGCGCGTGGGAGCTTGAAAAATTTATCTAAAAATTTGGGGATGATCAGGTGAGACTTATCCGAGGATGAGCGTATCCACGGGTGACTCGGGGGTTACGACCCGTCAACATACCAGTGAGTGATCTTTTGGTTTTCAGTATATATTTATATACTTGATATTTTCCCAGAAAAATATGTTTAAATGATAATATGCCATAAATGCAATGCATATACAATTATGTTTCGTATATGACTTGGTGTGTGATACCTTATAATATAAATGTGGTGAAGTGGAGGTCCATGTAAGTTCAGGTAAGTTATGTTTGGTTATGTTAATCATCGATGATGTGATATGTGATTGAATAATGTTGAGCTCATAAACTGCACCTAGGGTGATTGTAATTTAACCAGAGATATGAAGTACATGCCTGTTTATTTATCTCACCTCTCGCACTATATGCTCATATTGGATCCAACTTAAGTGCACAATCTTGTCGTACAGAGCTTACTTATGGTTCCGACTTGTAGGTGACTAGCGATTTATCGCCCAGCTATTATGAGATAGTAGAATTGAGCATAATTATATTACACCCAATCTTGTCGTACATACCCCTTTTTAGTGGTTTCGATTCATGTGCAGTTTGTTGTCGTATAGGTCATTGTAGTGACTCCGGCTAGAGTAGCTTGAGATATGAATTCAGCTGTACAAACTACCACAGGGGTTCCGGCTAACATATCATATTTCTATGAATTTATTCTTACCTGAATTGCTTACTCTGTTATATCTTGGCATGGCATATATTTGAATATGATTATGTGAAGCATGAATTGAATTGATATGATTTCATATATATATATATTATGTATATGCTTATATTCTGATTCTGGGAAAATTTATACATGTTTTATAGCGAGGGGTTATTATATTGATAAAGAAAATGATTTTGTAAAACATTTGTTTTTGCCCACTCACGTTTTCCGTTTTGTGCCCCCCCAGGTTTTAAGTAGGCTTGCTGTTGGTGGCTTGAGAACGTCGGCAGTTCTGACTTATCTAAATAATAGTAGGATATTCCTGGTACTGTATAACTAGTACTTGTCCTACTGGACTGCACCTATACTTATTCTGCTCTGATTAGGAGTGTTTACGTTTGTAACTAACTCCTATCACTTTCTGTTTAGTAGTGTACCCTAGTATTTCGGTTTTTAATTATTCATATAATTCTTATCTTTATTGCTTCCGCACTGTGCACATGGCTATGTCACTCTCACGTGACGGCCAGCATTTGATCTCGGTCGGGGTGTGTCAACACAGCTATTGGATCTTATCCTATCAATAACAATACGGTGGAAAAACGGTGGAAAAACCTACGGTCGGGGTGTGTCAGCACACTTGAGAATGAGAGAACTACGGTGGAAAAAACTACCTTACTACTAGTAGCAAGCAAAATACCACTAGGTCCCATCTTTCCCTCTCTTTTTTCATTTTCTTATAATTTTCATTTTTCCCTCCCTTTTTCTTCAAAGGGCAGATGCATCAACATGCAGATTCATTATTATAGTTTTTACTCCTATCTTTCCCTCTCTTTTTTGTTTCATTTTCTTATCATTTTCATTTTTCCCTCCCTTTTTCTTCAAAGGGTGGAACGGTGGATGCATATTAATGAATAATTATTATAGTTTTTAGTGGTACAAAATTTAATTTAAAATTTAATATATATATATATATATAATTATTATAGTTAATTTAATATATATATTTATTATAGTTTTTAGGGGTATAAAATTGTTAAATTAATATATATAATTATTATAGTATTTTTTTAGGGTTATAAAATTATAAAATTAATATTTTGCTTATCGTGTATCGTGTTACCCACGTGTATACCTGAACCAACCCGTTATCTTAACAGGTGCTTATCGGGTTACCCGATAATGACCTGATTCGCTATCGTGTCGACCTAAACACCTGTTAATTTCGTACCGTATCATGTTGGGTTATCAAGTCGTGTCAGGAATTATCAGGCCTAAGCTTCCCTACTGGAAAACGCAAAACCAAACTCAATTACTTGGGATTTTTGGAAATTGGATTCCTATATTTTTTAAATTTTAAATTTCACCGCATGCCATGCCCTCCCTCCTAAATTTTACACAACCGACATTCTCCTGGAATTGGCCAGCCCAGAGGCACAGGGCTCGTTGCTTGAATTGTGAAATAAAATAGTAAATTTTTAACTTGTGTGTGTGTGTGTGTGTGTATTATATTAAGAATAAACATATAGATGTACATCATCATGAATTGGTAAGTGGGCACCTACATGGTTACCTTCTGGGTTGCATGTGTGTATATATTGTACAGTGGAACTCAAGAATAAGATTCTTTCCCAACTTCTGATTCATCATTATCTTTTTTCTCTTTTTTTTTTAATTTTTAATTTTTAAATGGGGAACAAGTGGCAAATTACAGTTATTCACTCTTTTCAGGGGCCGAAAAGACTCACATAGATATTTCAACATTTCCTTGGTCACAAGTCTGACTTCCACACCAGCAGTGAGTTTCAAATCCAATACCTCTACACATTTTTTGTAGTGATTGAAGGAAGCCAGTTCGCCCTTTATCACTGGGCAACCAACTCGAGGTTGATTAATCATTATCTTTGGTTTATTTATTTTTTCTTTTTTTCCAGAGGCTTTTTTATTTCTTTGGGGTCAATGTATTATCTTTTTATGGAATTGGTGACCAAAACTCAAATTAATTGCATCGGTTAATTAGTATAATTTCATGCATATACATATACGGGGGACTTTTGGATACGGTTGATAACTATCAATGTTCTTTGATTGAAATCTTTATAGTTTTTAATTTTTGATCAAAGTGCCTGACATTAATATAATAATGTATTCTATATAGGTTATTATATTTTTAAATTAAAAATGAAATTTGTAGTTATTTATATTAATGAGATTTTAAATAAAACCCATAATTTATGGGGTTAAAATTTTTAAAGATAATTTATACTCTCCAATATATTGTATATGTAAGTGTATATATATACACATGGTACATTCATCAAAACTAACCAAAAATTATTGTACCAAAACATGGATACATTTTTCAAAGCACAAAAAAAAGATATTAGGCTTAATAACATTATTAATTATCTTCTATTAAATTTGACATGAATACATTATCAAATCAATGAAATAGAATGTACCAATTTAAGTTTAAAAAATGGATTAGAAAAAAGATTGAATGAATGTTATATAAAAAATGGGTACATTTTATATTGAAAAAGGGTACATTTTACATATAACAAATTAGTATATTTTACATATAACAAATTGGTTACAAACTAGTATATTTAAGAATGGGTACATTTAAAATTAGAAAAAAATTAAAAAAAATTATATGAATGGGTACAAACTTATTCTAATTTTATCTTTCATATTTTGGAATTGTTTTAAATTGAAAATTAATTAGGAGTTTAATAAGGGTGTGAGTATTAAAGCCATAAATCAATTACTAATTTTTATTTTTAAAAATTATGTAACTGACATGTAATTCACTAACACATTAATGTTAAGAACTTTGATCAAAATCTAAAAATTGATAAGATCTCGGCCAATGCACATTAAAAAGTAGGGATCGTATACTAATTTTTCCTGTGCGTGTATCATGTTCATAAACTAGAAAAAAGAAACCTATACTTTTTGGACTGGTCAAAACCCAAAATGTTATTGTCGTGATATTTTCTGACAACATTAATACATGTTTATATTATTCGATTGTGAATTTGTATCATTAAAAATGTTGATTTTATTTATTTATTAATATTTTGCCGATTTCGTATGTAGCATAGACACAAGATCTGATATGACACACACACACGAGCAAAAACAGTTTGTACTTAAACGAGATTTAAAGAGAGGGGTGGATAGGAAAAGCTTCTATATCTGAGCTTATTGATTGGATGGCTCTGCAAAAACCCTATTACACCATGTTACGAGATGTGAGATCGTATTCTGTTAGATTCTTCATGTCCATGACAGAGGGGGCGTTAAGGGGGAGTGAAATGTGTAGTCGTATAGGGTCCCAAATTTGAAGGGGCTCCTATATTTTTACCATCTAATATCATGTAATAATGTTCTATATTCAAAAATTGATTTTGTTAGCACTTTAAAACCGCATTGTGCATTCTTTATAAGAGTATTTTTTTTCTTTCTAAATATAAAAACTTTGAGTACAATGAGATATTTTAAGTGTCAATAATAACATCATAAAAAATGACAGTTTCTTAATTTTATTATATAACAATGTTATATATTCAAGTGAAACTTTAAAGTTAGAGGTTTGAAGTTTATTTTTCATGTTTGGTTGTTTAAGATTGTTGACGCACAAAATCAGTGAGGACTTTGGTACAACAGAAAGTATTAAGTTTGTAACATTCGCTAGATTGTTCCAGTCACTACCGTGGATGAGTATGTAAATGGATAGAGACAGGGAAGCAAACACAAGATGTACGTGGTTCATCCAGATTGGCTACGTCCACTGAGTAAAGGAGTTCTCATTAATTGTGAAGGGTTTACACAAGTACATAGGTTCAAACTCTCCTTTAGTGAGTACTAGTGAATGATTCAGTACAAATAACATTAGGAAATATTGTGAGAGAATGATCTCTATTTATAGAAGAGAGTTTTTAGTTTCATTCTGACATTGACACGTGTCGTGTTGTGATTGGCTTCTGATGTTGACACGTGTCGCACTATGATTGGTTTCTAATGTCGACACGTGTCACGCTGTGATTGGCCTCCTGGTTGGAGGGAAACTCTTTTGGGTCCTTGACGATATAACATTGATCGGTGCTTAGTAGTTTCGGGATTGGTCAAGTATGATATAAACAGTGTTCCCCTAAGTTCCCGAGTGAGGGAAGCTCCTCGGTTGGGGACTTGCAAGATCCAAGCCATTGAGTAATCACGAAACTTCTAAGTACCGAAGTGTGGTATCATTTTCACTTGCCTTATCTGTCTCATATGTAGATGTGGCATCTTCTCTGGAAGTACTTTTCCTCCATTTAGGGGTGGTATCTTTAACCAATGAAGATGCATAAGGTAATGTATCAATTTCACTTGAAGCTTACTTGTAGTTTCGGGCTTGGTCAAGTGCGATACAAACCCTATAGTAGAAGTCCCCCAAGTCGCCGAGCTAGGAGATTTACGGAATGAGGTAACAGACAAGTTAAGCAATCAGACTTCCAAGCAAGCAACCTGGATCGGAGGTTCGACTTCGGCTTTCGGTTGACTGTTCTCTTTCTCCTTGTGTCCTAAACATCAACAAGGATAAGGAGAAGCAAATGGAGAATAGATGATATGAGATACTTTTTCTTTTGAAGAAGTAACTTTCCATAGGCTTATTCTTGAACTGGGCTAGAGGGGTTTCTGGTTTCCTCCAAAGTATAAGGTCGACTCAAGAATTTGAGGGTCAAAATAAGTCCATCAAATTTAGAGTACGTTCGACCCTGATGATATGAGATACTTTTGTTGTTGACAAAGTAGTGGATGTATCGGCACGTGTTCTGTTACGCTTGTCTCCACATGCTTCCTTGTATCATTCTCACTTACCCTATCTGTTCCTCAGGCAGATGTGGTATCTTCTCTGGAAGCATAAGATGTTGAAGATGAGTACTCGAGAGCAATGCCAGGTAAGTAGTCAGGCAAGGGGTTCTAGGCAGTCAGTTCCTGACTTGAAGCTTGATTCCAAGTGCTGACTGATTGCTCTCTTTCTCCTTGTCTTGCAGGTAAGAACAAGGCCAAAGGAAAAGATAGGGAAAGAGCATGATATGGGATACTCTTGCTTTTAACCCTGATGATATGAGATACTCTTGCTGTGGTGTGGCTTGTTTACAGAGGTATTATCGGGGGGAAAAGAAGCTGAGTATTTCGAGAGACTCTGCTGAGAGTGCCCTCTCGGATGTGAAGAAAAGTTTAGCATTTTTTTATTTGCAGATCTGCCTGGCTATGGAGGATGAAGGTCGACATATATAGAAATTGTCCTAATAGCGAGTGGTAACATTGTTCCTTTACCTTTCTCGGTCATAACAATGTAGTGGGAGCTGCAAGATTCATATGTTTTAACTTTGTCAGAGCACTTTGAAAAAGTGGTCTGTGGTATCTAGAAAGCTGATGTTGCGTGTGAAGATTGCAGACAAGCTTTATCCAAGGAAATCTAGCTCTCAAAGTTCAGAGAGCGGTGCCTCTTCGATTTTCGAACAAGCAATCCTGTCGGGGATATGACTCTCGAGATTTGAAGAACGGTGCCTCTTCGATTTTTGAGAAAGCAATCATGTTGGGAGTCTGGCTCTTGAGATTCGGAGAGCGATGCCTCTTCGATTTTTGAGCAAGTAATCCTGTTGGGAGTATGGCTCTCGAGATTCGGAGAAATGTGCTTCTTCGATTTTTGAGCAAGTAATCCTGTTGAGAGTCTGGCTTTCGAGATTCGGATAGTGGTGCCTCTTCGATGTTTGAGAAAGCAATCCTGATGGGAGTTTGGCTTTCGAGATTCGGGGAGCGGTGCCTCTTTGATTTTTGAGCAAGTAATCCTGTTGGGAGTGTTTTCTCAATGTGAGTAAAGGTTTGGCATTTTTGCTAGTCTGCCTTGTCACGGAGCATAGAGGTTGACACACACAGGGACTTTCCAGTTATCAAGCAATTGTGCTATTTCTTTACCCTTGTGGGTAATGGTAGGGTAGCTGAACCTTCAAAATTTATGTGTCTAAACTTTGTCAGAGATCTTTGGTAAAGTTATCTGTGGTACCCGAGGAGCTGCTGTTGCGTGTGGAAAATGGTGCCTCTTTGATTTTTGAACCAACAACCCTGTTGCCCTTTCTCAAGACAACATATGTCACCCATCATTCTTAACTCATATTGGTCCTCTTACCGTTGGGGACTCTGTGATGAAGAACGATATGACCACTGCGGTGGTGGCCAGGAACCTTTTCACTCCCAAAGATAACAGATATCTTTCCAAACGGTCTGATAAGTTGGTTGTTAAAGATTCTCTAGTTTTCAGTGTTCAGTGTGCAGGTTCTGTGTCTAATATGGCCCAACGCCTATTTGCTCAAACCCGCCAAGTTGAATCATTGACGGCTAAAGTGATAAGTCTCAAACAGGAAATCAGAGGGCTCAAGCATGAGAATAAACAATTGCACAGGCTCGCACATGACTATGCTACAAACATGAAGATGAAGCTCGACCAGCTGCAGGAATCTAATGGTCAGATTTTACTTGATCATCAGAGGTTTATGGGTTTGTTCCAAAGGCATTTATTGCCTTCGTCTTCTGGGACTGTACCGCGTAATGAAGCTCCAAATGATCAACCTTCGGTGCCTCATCCTTCTAGGTTCTGCCTAGTACTGAGGCTCCGAATAATCACCCTCTAGTGCCTCCTCTTTCTGGGGCTCTGCCAACTGTTGAGACTTCTCCTGAGCAACCTTTGTGAAGGTTCTCTCTTGTTTGTTTATTTTGATTCATATATATGTACATATTTGTAACTTATCGAAGATATCAATAAACAAGCTTTACTTCATTTCAACGTATTGTGTTAAATACACCAAGGCATTCTTCACTAAGTTCTTTGAATTTTTCCTTTTGTTGAAGCTTGTATGTTAAAGTTTTGTGAGTGAAGCATGTAGGTTGAGGTAGTCCTCCCTTAATTTCCCAAGTGAGGAAAACTTCTCGGTTGAAGACTTGAAAAATCTAAGTCACTGAGTGGTCGTGAGACTTCCGGGTATCAAGGTGCAGTAGCATATGGTAGGAGTCCCCCAAGTCTCCGGTCAAGGGAGTGAACGAATGAGGTGTCTTGCTAGTAGCCAAGTTTCCAAAGTAACAAAACTTCACCATTTTCCTTTCTAAGTGGTAGCCCAAAACTCATCCTTCATATATATTTGTTATGAAAGTTGTTAGGCCTAAAGAAGAGGAGGCCTAGGCAATTTTTTTTTTCTTTTGAATTTTTGATTTTTTGTTTTGTTTTTTTTTTTTTTTTGAATTTTTGAATTTTTGAATTTCTAAAATATATATATTAAGCTTTATAGGTGAAGCTTTGAGGTTGAAGCTTTGTTGGGTACCATGAATTGATTTTGCTTCACACTATCTTGATCAAGATAGTGTGAAGCTTTTGTAGGTGAAGCTTTTATGTTGAAGCTTTGTAGGTGAAACTTTTGTAGGTGAAGTTTTTGTTGGTGAAGCTTTTGTGGGTGAAGCTTTTGTGGTGGGGGAAGCTTTTGTGGGTGAAGCTTTTGTTGGTGAAGCTTTTGCGGGTGAAGTTATTGTGGGTGAAGCTTTTATAGGTGAAGCTCTTGTGGGTGAAACTTTTGTAGGCGAAGCTTTGGAGTTGAAGCTTTGTAGGTGAAGCTTTGGAGTTGAAGCTTTTGTTGGGTACCATGAATTGATTTTGCTTCACACTATCTTGATTAAGATAGTGTGAAGCTTTTGAGAATTTGTAGTTATCCTCCATTGATGAAGCTTTTGTAGTTGAAGCTATTATGGGTGAAGCTTTTGTAGGTGAAGCTTTGAAGTTGAAGCCTTGTAGGTGAAGCTTTGGAGTTGAAGCTTTGTAAGTGAAGCTTTGGAGTTGAAGCATTGTAGGTGAAGCTTTGGAGTTGAAGCTTTTGTTGGGTACCATGAATTGATTTTGCTTCACACTATCTTGATCAAGATAGTGTGAAACTTTTGAGAATTTGTAATTGTCCTCCATTGATGAAGCTTTTGTGGTGAAGCTTTGTTGGGTACCATGAATTGATTTTGCTTCACACTATCTTGATCAAGATAGTGTGAAGCTTTTGAGAATTTGTAGTTGTCCTCCATTGATGAAGCTTTTGTTGGTGAAGCTTTTGTGGTGAAACTTTGTTGAATTTCCCAATTTCCTTTTTTTTTTTTCGGGAAAATTAGAAATTTGAAAATATGGGAGAGACAACATATACAAATTTTGCTTCCACACTGTTGAGCAAGAGATTGTGATGCAAGGCACACCTTGTAGTAGTCGAAGGTTTGGATGAACCATATAAATTGAATTTGCTTCGAACAGTCTTGACCAAGAGTGTATGAAGCTTTCTACGAGTTGTAATTGCCCTTCATTGATGAAGCTTTTGTTGGCACCATAAATTGGTTTTACTTCACACTGTCTTAATCAAGAGTGTGTGAAGCTTTTGAGAATTGTGGTTGCCCTCCATTGATGAAGCTCTTGTTGGTACCATAAATTGGTTTTGCTTCACACTATCTTGATCAAGAGTGTGTGAAGCTTTTGAGAATTGTGGTTAAACTCATTTGATGAAGCTCTTGTTGGCACCATAAATTGGTTTTGCTTCACACTGTCTTGATCAAGAATGTGTGAAGTTTTCTATGAGTTGTAGTGTTTGCATTGTTACAAAAGGGAAATGTCTGAAGCAGATGCAAGAGGGCCGAATTGCTTGATCTTCGTATGCCATGCACTGAAGTTGTTGTTGGCTTGCAATAAGACTTTGTTGGTGACTATAACTCTTGTTGGGTATAAGTGCTCCCCTAGTTGAGTCGTCAAGCTTGAGGGTTTTTGATTATTTGTGAATGCTAGGAGTTCACATGTACATGTTGTACCATTCGTCTTCTGGTAGGTGGAATGAATGGTGAGTTGATTTCATCACTTGGTTGATAGTACGAATGTGAGTTCCTTCATCACATTTCATCACCTGGTTGGTGGCACGAGGATGGGTTCCTTCTTCACTTGGTTGGTGGCATGCATGGCAAGTTGCCAAATGATATTAGAGTACGGGTTGTACATTTCATCACCTAGTTGGTGGCATGAAGGAGAGTACGGGTTGTACATTTCATCACCTGGTTGGTGGCATGAAGATGAGTTCCTTCTTCACTTGGTTGGTGGCATGAGTGTCTAGTTTCCAAATGATATTAGAGTACCGGTTGTACATTTCATCACCTAGTTGGTGGCATGATGAAGAGTACAAGTTGTACATTTCATCACCTGATTGATGGTATGAATGGCAAGTTGCCAAATGATATTAGAGTACGGGTTATACATTTCATCACCTGGTTGGTGGCATGAAGGAGAGTACGAGTTGTACATTTCATCACCTGGTTGGTGGCATGAAGATGAGTTCCTTCTTCACCTAGTTGGTGGCTTGAGTGGCAAGTTGCCAAATGATATTAGAGCACGGCTTGTACATTTCATCACCTGGTTGGTGGCATGAAGGAGAGTACGGGTTGTACATTTCATCACTTGGTTGGTGGCATGAAGATCTTCTTTACATTTCATCACCTGGTTGGTGAGAATAAGGGCAAGGTGTCGAGACACATTGTAGCAAGTGTCGAATGACACAAAGTATGTTGAACCCTTTCGAAGCACAGTTGGCTTATGTATGAATATGTTGGAATGTATGATTGAACGAATATACTGTGAAGCTGTTCGTTTATTTATATAGTTTTGTTGACATATACTTAAACTTTGTTTCATGTTGGAAGCATTCATGCTGAAGCTTTGAACCCGAGTGTTTCATTGCTAGGAATGTAAGAGGATTAGGACCGATTTGTCTAAATCACCTCTTTATTGAATTCATGCTAAATAGTCTTCGTTACATAGGATGTCAAACGACTGAAGCTTAACACTTGTACAATGTGAGTTTACTTGTAATAGTACCTCAAGTGATCAGCATTTCATGGATGGCCAAAGATCTTGCCATCGGAGCTTCTAAGCTTGTAGGAGCTAGGGTGACTGATGCCAACAACTTCAAACGGTCAATCCTAGTTTGGACTAAGTGTTCATTCATTCGGGACTCTGTCGCAGAGTAATCTTTTCTTCAATACCCAATCCCCCACTTTGAAAGAACGAGGTTTGACCCTTGAGTCATAATAGTTGGAGATACGCTACTTCTAGGCGACATTCCTCAAATGAGCCTGGTTTCTGTGTTCCTCGACTAGATCTAAGTTGAGGGTAAGTTGTTTATCATTTTCGCTTTGCACGTAGTGCTGGACTCGGAATGTTGCTTGCTCAAGCTTAACTGGGACAATTGCCTCTGTACCAAAGGCAAGTGAGAATGAGGTTTCTCCTGTTGATGTTCGATACGAAGTGCGGTATGACCAAAGAACTTGGGGTACACATTCTGGCCAACAAACTTTAGCCTTGTCCAAACTAGTTTTCAAAGTTCGCTTGATTATTTTGTTGATGGCTTCAACTTGTCCATTAGACTGAGGATGAGCTGGGGAGGCAAAACATAAATTGATGTTGAACTTTGAGCAGAACATCCTGAACTTATTGTTGTCGAACTGTCACTTGTTGTCAGTGACTATCGTATTGGGAATGCCGAATCTACAAAGGATGTTCTTCCATATGAAGTTTTCTATTTTTGCCTCAGTAATGGTTGCCAAGGGTTTTAATTCAGCCCACTTTGTGAAGTAGTCAACTGCAACAATTGCATAGTGGACCTTACCCTTCCCTGCAAGCATTGGGCCGATCAAATCAAGTCCCCATTGGGCGAAGGGCCAAAGGTTGATCATAGGAATGAGCGGCTCGGGAGGGGAGTGAGGAATAGGTACGTAGCTTTGACACTTATCACATGAGCGAGATATTTTGATGACATCTTGGTGGAGTGTTGGCTAGTAATATCCTTGGCGAAAAGCCTTGTGTGTTAGGGATCAAGATCCAGCATGATCTCCGCAGACTTCTTCATGTATTTCCCGAAAGACAATTTTCGCCTCTACGGGCGTAAGGCATCTTAGGTATGGTAGGTTAAAACCCCGTTTGTAAAGTTGGTCATTAATGATCAAGTAACAGGTAACCTTGTATCGAATCTGGTTAACTTGGACTTTGTCATTTGGAAGGGTGCCATGAGCAAGGAATCTATAAATCGGGGTAATCCAACTATCCCCTTGTTGTAAGTTGCACACTTTCGCAGCCATGGTGCTTGGTGTTGCAAACAATTCAACCTGAATTTTTCTCCCAATCTTGTCTTCCACCTCTGAGGCGAGGCGAGCCAAAGCATTTACATGACTATTTACCGCTCAAGGAATTCTGGTGATCTGGTAGTGGAAGTACTAGAGTAACAATTGTGTTTGTACCAGATATGCTGCCATGGAGCAATCCTTAGTGTCAAAGTTGTTGGTGACCTGGTTAACCACCAATTGGGAGTCACTGAAGATATCAATTCGTTTAACCCCAAGGTGTTTGGCCAAACGTAAGCCTGCTAGGAGGGCATCATATTCAGCCTTATTGTTCGACGCCTTGAATTTGAAACGAAGAGCATACTCTATCGCCACTTTGTCAGGGGTCGTAAGGACTAGTCCTGCTCCATAAACCTGTTGGTTGGACGAGCCATCGACATATAGACTCCATGCTAGGGTTGTTGGTTCTATTTTCTAAACTTCTGAGGGTAATGAAACCACTTATTTAGGCGTATAAACAATGTCAACAGGATATGTGAAGTCGACGATGAAGTCTGCCACTGCTTGGCCCTTCTCAGCTGGCTTTGGTTGGTAGGAGATGTCAAACTCACCCAATGATATCGCCCATTTTATCATTCGCCCAGAAGTGTCAGGGCATTGGAATATCTGTCAAAGAGGATGATTGGTAAGCACGGTGATGGAGTGTTCTTGGAAGTAAGGGCGAAGTTTTCGAGCAAACATAACCAATGCTAGAGCCAATTTCTCAAGGTTGGAGTATCGTGCCTCAATGCCTTGTTGGCTTATCATGAAGCCTAAGAATTTACTAGAGCCTATGCCGAAGGCACATTTGTTGGGGTTCAACCTCATTTGATACCTCTTCAGAATGGTGAAAGTTTCAGATAGGTTGGTGATGTGTTGGTCATCATGTTTGCTCTTAACTAGCATATCATCAACGTAAACTTCCATGCTTTTCCCAATCTGTTCGGCGAACATTGAATTGACCAGTCTCTGATAAGTCGCTCTTGCATTCTTTAGGTCGAAGGGCATGACTTTATAACAATATAGTCCCTTGTCAATAGTGAAGGCTGTGTGTTCTTGGTCCGGAGGGTTCATGAGGATTTGGTTGTATCCTGAGTAAGCATCCATGAAGCTCAGGAGTTCACACCCTGCCGTAGAGTCTATAAGTCTATCTATGAGAGGAAGAGGAAAACTATCCTTCGGGTATCCTTTGTTTAGGTCGGTGTAATCAACACACATTCTCCACAAGACCTTTTGGAGCAGGAGACTTTCCTTGGTCGGATTCTTCTTATTAAGGACAACATTTGCTACCCACGTTGGATAATTGACTTCGCGGATGAAGCCTATGCCTTTGAGTTTTTCAACTTCTTCTTTCATTGCCTCGTACCATTTAGCGTCATAAGATTTTGGCTTTTGTCTCACTGGTTTGGTCTTGGGGTCAATACTTAAGCGATGACAAATGATATCGTGAGAGATGCCTGGCATGTCCTCGTATGACCAGGCGAAGACCTCAGTGTTCTCTTGCAAAAAAAAAGATCAATGCCAACCGAATGGGTGGTGACAAGGTGGTGCCAATCTTCACCATGCGATCTGGATAATCTTTTAAGATAGAGACCTTCTCCAACTCTTCAACGGGTTATGCTTGCTGGGTGAAAGAGTCATCTCGAGAATCGTCGGGTTGACTGTTGCCACCATGAAGATCCAAGTTAGCTTCGTCTGGGCTAGTCTTTATGACTTGGTCATGTATAGAAAGGGTATCCTTGGGCATAGGCAAGTGTTGTTGCTTGACCGAAGTGTTGTAACATGATCGTGCACTAAGTTAATCTCTTCTGATGTAACCATTGCCATAGGGGGTTGGAAATTTCATCAATAACATATGTGTGGATACCATGGCCTTGAGATCATTGATGCCTGTGCGTCCAAAGATGACATTGTATGCCGTTGGGCAATCAACCACCAGGAAGTTAGTGGTAATGGTAACTGTGTAAGGGTCTGTATCAATGGTGAAAGGTAAGTCCATGTTCCCCAAAGGTTGCACGATATCACCAGAGAAGCTTATCAGAGGGGAAATCGAGCGATCGAGCAAGTGTTTAGCTACATTAAGTGCCCTGAAAGCTTCAACAAACATGATATTGACTAAAGCCCCCATGTCTACCAGGATTCGTCGTACTTCAAAGTTGGCTATGTGAGCTTCCACGATCAGTGGGTCGTTGTAAGGGTAGATGATACATCTTTCTTCCTTAGGGTAGAAAAATATTGGATCCTAGTTAGGCTTTTGATACTTGCCTCCCCTGATGTCTTTCATGTGGAACACTTAGTGGCCAGACCTTAAAGCTCGTTCACTATTTTTCATGGCCTTGTTATAAGATTTAGATATGGGTGTGCCACCACTTATAGAATACATTACATTCACCTGGCGTTGGTTACGGTTACCCCTTGTAGGGGTGAAGGAGGAATTGATCAATTTTTCCTTCCCGTGCCAAAGCTTCATTATGATTACAAAGGGTGATACACTTTTCACCGTCATGGCCGTTATGCTCGTGGTAGCAGCAAAACATGCTCGTGTTCTTCGTGGGCTTGTAATCCGGATGCCTTGGCTTTGGCTTCGGTATCAGGTGTGCTATGATGGGGTAAATGGCCATGCATGTGGCGTTCAAAGGTGTGTATGCCTCATACCTCGGGGTAGGGGCTGTCTTGACACGTGCTTGACCCATTGTGTTGACTGCCTGGGGTCGGGGATTATCATGGCAATACCCTTGGTTATCGTGGTAGTGTCCCTTACTTCTTTTACTAAAATAAGACTGGTGAAGATGGAAATCTTTCTTTTTGCCCTGAGATTGATATGTCTGTTGACTTGGCAAAGTATTAAGTAAGGCAGGGGGAGGCACCACCGCCGTGTGGAAGGTCGAGGTCTTCTCATTTTGTTGGATCTAGCTTCCACTCCCTACTTGCCGATAAAGGGTGGTTGTGGGGGGTTTCCCTTGATATGTCCTTGCCTTGGCGAAGGCATGGTTGTAAGCTTGTGCCATCACCTCAGAGTAAGTCTTCCAAGTGTTGGCATAAATCATGTACTTGAAGAAACAATCACGTAGGCCTGCCGTGAAGGCCTTGAGGGCGGTCTTGTTATCTGCCTCAGCGCAGCGAGAATACTCATAGCTGAAACGACCGACATACTCTCGTAGTGATTCGTCCGGTTTCTGGCTAATAGTGTATAAGTCATCTGCAGAATGCAAGCGATCGGTTTGGAAGATGTGTTGAGAGACAAATAGTTTCCTGAGTTCCTCAAATAAGTCTACTGTCTTAGGTGGAAGATGGCAATACCAGTTTAGAGCTCTGCCAGAGAGGGTGGAGGGGAAGAGAAGACATCGCTTTTCGTCGGTGTGCATCCAATATGCCATGGTGGATTCAAAAAGGTTAAGGTGTTCAATTGGGTCCTTCGTTCTAGTATAGAGTTGTAAACCAAGCTTTTGTTTTGTCTTCGCTTGAAGGGGGTGTCGAGGATCCTCCTTGTAAGAGAGCCAGACCTAGGTTGGTTCTAATCAGGTATCTCAGCTTGTCGTTCGGCCTTCAACTTGTTTACTTCCTTAAGGAGGTGTAGGACAAGAGGGTCCTGACTGGAGTCATGTACCACTAGAGCTTTCTTTCGTAAATCTCCATCTTTTCTTGGAAGTAGGAAGGTTTGATCAAGAGCATGTGATTTTTCCTTGGACTCGTCGTACTGATTTCCAAGGTATGTCTGTCGGAACACCTCTGAGTCCACAATACCTTCATGTTTCTCTAGGACTTGCTGCCCTTTCCCCAAATTAGTAGCCGGCCTGGGACATGAGAGGGGACCGAGTCTTTCAGAGACCCTTGGGGTCATTGATCTTCGAGCTTACATGGATGGGATTGTCTCGACGTTGCTTTAGGAAGTCTCGACAGTCGCGAAAGATGGCTTTCAATCCTTCCACTTCTTCTGTAACGAGGTGCCTTTCTCCACTCTTCCTGCTTCGGATCGAAGCAGGTGGGTTAAGAGAAGTTTCTTGTTGGTCACCATTTTGATGAGTAGCTCGCTCCTCAACAGAAATACCCATGTTGATGGCAAATGACCTTCTGTGTTGGGGGCATCCAGTTGATGGTTGACTTCCACATGGGTGATGAGCTTGTGTGTTTTAGTATATCTAGCCTCGTGGAGCATCTCGAAGACCTTCTCATACTGCTCTTAGAGGATCTCATTCTTCATCGCTATCTTGTTGTTTTGAGCCTCCAGCTCATCGACTTTAGCTTGAAGAGCAAACTTCTTTTGTTCCTTCTTTCGTTGTTTCGCACCAGATGCAAGATGAGTGTCATTATGTGTGCTGTGGCTTCCTTCGTTCCCCATGTTGGAAAGGGATGCTTGGTCAAAAGAGAGTGTACGAATGGTGGAAACCAGCTTAACAAAGCTGAAGAGAGTGGGAATAAGTGTCGTTCCCACAGACGGCTCTAAATGCTGATGCACAAAATCAGTGAGGATTTTGGTACAACAGAAAGTGTCAAGTTTGTGACTTTCGCTAGATTGCTTCGGTCACTAGTGTGGATAAGTATGTAAATGGATAGAGATAGGGAAGCAAACACAAGATGTACATGGTTCACCCAGATTGGCTACGTCCATGGAGTCGAGGAGTTCTCATTAATTGTGAAGAGTTTACACAAGTACATAGGTTCAAGCTCTCTTTTAGTGAGTACTAGTGAATGATTTAATACAAATGACATTAGGAAATATTGTGAAAGAATGATCTCTATTTATAGAAGAGAGTTTCTAGTTTCATTCTGACATTGACACGTGTCGTGTTGTGATTGGCTTCTGATGTTGATACGTGTCGCGCTATGATTGGCTTCTGATATCGACACGTGTCGTGCTGTGATTGGCCTCCTGGTTTGAGGGAAACTCTTCTGGGTCCTTGATGGTATAACGTTGACCAGTGCTTAATAGTTTAGGGATTGGTGAAGTATGGTACAAACAAAGATAGAACTGTTTTTTTTATTATTTAGTGAATGTTATGTATGTAGCTCTTTTTACTTATGATTAAGGTCATTTGTAAACATGCAATCAGTAAGTACTAAAGTTTGTTTTGATTTTTTTTTTTAACAAACGATAGTATCTAGACTAAGGGGGTGGAGAGTAAGCTAAGCCTCACAATGATCTAATAATAATATGGTTCAAATTCGTCTTTCGCAAGAATTGAACCTAAGACCTCTCACTTACAAGTGAAGAGGAATACCACTAGACAGTAGTACTAAGTGACTTTGTTTGATTTAAGTGAATGTTTTCTAGTATCAATATATGTAACTGCACCACTACTGGAAGTTGCAAGGCTTATAACGATCGATACAACACATCACCCTTTTGTTCATTATCATTGTTTATCCATCTTTTCTAATGAATACCACCTCAAATTCTCGAGCACAAAAAATAGAAATCAAATATCAACAATGAAATGGTCATCAAACAAGTTAAGCTTAAATTTAATCTAAATTTCTAATTAAAAGAGTGTAGTTGGGGGCTCGATGCTGGCGATTATGCTAAGCGGTGAGCTTCTCTCAGTCCTTTGGGTTATTAACAATAGAGCAAAAAATAATTAAAAAAATTATAGAGGCGACATGCGGACCTTTGAGTAAAAAATAAAATAAAATAACCCTCGAGGCACAACAGGATTCCTATGCGCATGCAATGGACAATAACGGCTCAATCAAGGTCAAAGGTGATCAAAATGATATTTATTCAAAACACTCTCATCAATCCTCATCAAATCTTCCCCACAAGGTAAGTCCCAATTATTCCTTTCAAATTGGGATTAATTGGAAAATTAATTGATTAATTACCAAATTAATTGCAATTACACTCAAATCACCACCATAAGTGGCCGGTCCCTATTTCTCCAAATAGGGCCGGCCACACCCCTATATGTAGCCTCATTTTCTCCAAAAAACCTAAGTCTGCGTGAGGTTCTTGGCCTTGACCTTAGGTGTTAATTGTTTTATAGGTGCATTTTGGTCCAAGAAAAAAAAGACGGAAATTTGAATCCACAAATTGGTGCCTTTATAGAGAATCTTGATTCAAACGCTCATAAAAGACTCTCGCATGCAAGGTTTTTGTTTTCTTGTTCATTTGTAGATTTTTCGTATGTTCTTACTCTTGAAATTTTTATTTATAAAAATTCTTTGATAAAACGTAAAAGAAAAGCACAATGACTAGAAACTCGGAAACCACAACGAACGAAAATTCCAACGTTCAAGAATTGGGACCACGACGATCCATAAGGCTCAACGCAACGACAAGTGCAGAGGCACCACCACCACTGGGTGCCACCGTAGTAGCCACCACGACAGCAGTTGCCATGGCCACCTTCGACAAAGCCCATACCCACGATGCCAAGACAACGGCCCAAGGCCCACAAGCCCAAGCCGTGCCATTCCAACCTACACGAGCCCAATAACCCAGCGGCCCAAGGGCAGACGAGGAACCTCTCCAGTATCGTCCTGGCAAGCAACCACTCGACCAACCATGAATTGAGCGTTCTGGTAGTGTACTCTCGACTGGGCCACCTGATATAATCATAATTGCGTACATTTTCATGCCCTTTTAGTTTAGATTTTTGTTATCCTTTGGAGTGAATTTAGTTTGTTTCACTTAGTTTTATGTTTTTCTTAGATTTGAAGTGTGAAGATGAAGAAAGAAGAAAAAAGAGCATTTTTAGCGATTGAAATGAGTTTGGCGTGCTGGAAGCAGAGGCTGTTTGTGCGGATCAGCCAACTTTACGGATTAAACTGTACTTCCTCAGAATGAACCAGCTGTTCAGTCTTATACCATTGGAAAGATATGAAAGTTAGCTTTCAAAAGAATTTTACGGTTCGTGATTCCGAGTTTCCTAGAAGACGTTATAGTGGTTTTTGTACCAGACGTCCGCCAGCAAGGTTTTACGCGGGATTTGCAAAGAGATTTCAGATTTACAAAGTTTAATTAAAGGAAACAAGCAGAGAGAAAAAAAAGAGGAAGCTTTTAGAAAAGTTAAGGACTATTCTAAACGGTGCATAGTTAATACTAGATAGTTTTTGCCCGTGCGTTGCTGCGGGATGACAAATTGTGTGTAAAATTTGTTTCAAAGATATAAAAGATTGTATGACAGAAAATACTGAATAAATCTTTATATACGAAAGATTTGATTGATACAATCTATATACAAAAGATGATGTGCATGTGAAAAAAGATTAATCTTACTTACATTCCTGCATTCTTACATTTTTCGAACTCACCTACTTTAACTCCTGCACACTCAACAGGCACGAACCTTCATCTTTCTTGTTGGATTAAAAGCTCGCAAATCGCAGAGTTGAAACCATTTTCATTCAGTTACAAAGTTGTAGAATCAAAATATCAATTTTATCAATTTGCGGAAGCACAAATATGCAGATTAAATTGCATGTAAAGAAATGTGTAAATAGAAAAGTATCAAATTGCAAAAGAAATGTTAACACAACACCACTAAAATAATAAGAAATCTCAAATAATAAAATCTACCAACTATCATACATATGATTTTTTAAAATGGATACTTGTAATAGATAACTTATAGCTTTCACTTGCTTGTCGTTAATGAGATACAAAACACGGCCAACAAAAGTACACTAAGCAAATACCAAAAGAAAGATTAAGCTCCCAATCAAGTATTTAAATGAAAGAGATGTAGAGGTGGTCAAATAACTAAAAAACATCAATGCTTCAAACTAATAACTATCACAAAATTACTCCACTCAAAGTACCCTAAATAACATATCATGGCCATCCCGCCATGATTATCTGAGAATATATTATTGGTTACTGTTGAAAATATACTGCATTATCTTGAATTGAAAGCACAAACAATGAAGGATGCACATGAGCAACACACAATTTCTTTGCAAAACAATTTTATAATGCTATAATGTTGAATTGGAAATTCAGAATGAACTTCATTAGTTCAATTTGCAAAATTCAAGAATTTAATTACATCAAGACAAATAAGCCAAATTCTCTCAAATTAAAATGCATAAAATGAAAAAGAACATTAAACTATGCCTTGCCAAACCAATTTTTCAGATGTCTCAGTGTTAATTTGAAACTAATAATTATTTAATTAGAAACTGCAGTCATTGGCATGTAAATTGTTTAACCTTGAGGCTTGTGAAAACCAAAAATGCTGGGGGGACTAATTGTTGCAACAGACTGGAACAGAAGTTTTTTGCAGTGTCAGTCATAGTGAAATTATTATCTCTTTTCTCTTGAATCAATATTATAGCATAGGCATAAGAACTCGAAAAAATGAAACCTTTTGCAGTGTCAGTCATATTATGCCCAGGTTTTTTTTTTGGGCATTCTAATTAATCATTATTTAACTGAAGAATACAATTCATAGAACAATAATTAGTATATAAAAAGAAAGCAGTAATGTAAAAGTCATGGGGCTACCTGAATTCTGCGGGCTGAGGACGATAGCTTAATGACACCAAGTTCCATTTTATGTCACAGTTGGAACTGAATTCAAGACTCTTCTGGGTTCCTATTAACAAACATAACATGGTGGACCAAATTAAAAACAGTTTTAAATGGAAAATTATAATCTGAGTTGCCTTAATTCTTTTTGTAAGAATTCTCATAACCCTGAACAAATAGAAAAGTTTACTGCAAGCTTGGAGCTAATCGGGTCAAATTCTCCTTCCTCTGCAAACACAAAAACCAAAATTTGAAGCCGAAAACTATTTTAAAAATATATATAATTGTTGTTTTGCTAAAGTGACCTTTTCTTAAAAAAAAATGACTCAATATATTTTTTGCTCTATCATGGTCATCAGTTTAGGTAGCAATCATTTATCCTAATTCATTTTCAAATTAGGCTACGAATTCAAAATACAAAACATGAAAATCCAAATTAAACGGAAAATTCAAAATTCACAATGCCAAAACCTAAATTAAACACAAAATTAAGGTGCTTTCAGAGACATAAGCATAAGAACTCAAAAAAATGAAACCTTTTGAAAGCGTAGAAAGAGAAAGGAAATACAATTTAGGGTAAAGTTTGAAAGTTTACCAAGAGGGGTTTAGGAGGAGGTGCAGAGAGGAGTAGATCAAAGATACCGTTATCACCGTTGCATCTTGCAGGTTTTGTTATCTATTACAACCCTGAAACAAAACAACTTCGGACAAATGGATGTAAATTTGAAGAAGGAATATGGTAAATAATTGAGGTGGCTTTGAGGAATTTAAGGTATGATTTTTGCACATACCTTGGTGGGTTCACTATTTGGATGAGTTTCTTGTACTCAACATCCATGTCATGTGAAAAGCTCATGTTAACTTCTGCAGAAAGCCACCAAAAAATGAGACATAAAATTAGCCAAAAATGTTGGAGAGAATAATATAAAAAAAAAAAAACGAATGGAGAGATGAACAAAACGATTGTAACCAACCAGGAAAATATAATTTTAAATCCCAGGAAAACCATCATTTCAATCATTTTCCAGTCTCCCTCAAAAAAAAAATATCATTTTCCAGTCTTTCAATAGGGATTACACAGAAAATATAACTAAAAATCCCAACTTTCTCAGAAAACTACTACAATTTTTTCAAATTTCCATCACCAACACTGAAAAATGAAAATCACGAAGCAACGAAGAAGCGAGCAAACTACAGAATTCAAAGAACCAAACATGCCAGAACTGAAACATTAAAAATAGCACTTACCCATTTGAAAGATAAAAAATCTCAGATATCAGTATATTAGTACTCCCTGCAAAACACCAAAATCAGAAAATTAGAAAAATCTAATTTGATATCATTGTATCTTAAGAAACCGCCAAATTTCCAATCAAAGAAAAAGTGCTAAAAGAAACCCAGTAAGACTAAGAGAACGATAATCAACCATAACAATTATAGTTGTTAACAATAAATGTAAAAACCCAGAACCATTAACCCTCATTAAAACTATGAACTATTGTCCTTATTACTATGTATTTAACCAGATCGCAAACAATCTCATTAGATCTCATGATATCATGAGGGGGCATAAACACATGCAATTATCAAGAAGTTAATTCTCTAATTTCTAATCACACATTCCAAACATAAACAACGGAGTGCAAGGGATAAGAACATATTGGACTGATGTACGGAATAGCTAATGTGATGAAAATGCTCATGCCTCACCAACAGCGCTCCAACTCCTGAAAAATCATAGACTCGTCTACGAATAAACCCACACGCAAAATCTGGTTTTACCAGGCAAACCGTGGACAACCCATTGCAATTTACTGCAAAACAAAATTGTTAGTATATCCAAAACACGGTTAAAACCCACAAATCCATCACCAAAACAAATAATTTCCCTAACAAAATTAATCAAATTAACAACTTTTTCAACCTGATATATAGATACACAACGACATGTATAAACATATCAGAGATATAGAGAGAGGTAGAGGTAGAGAGAGACCTGATGGTGTTGATGAACACTGGAGAGTGAGAAAAGCAGAGGACAACTGGAGGTTGCTAAAAGAGATTAAGTACAGTGACAAATTAAATATTTGGCTTCTGGGTATTTGAGAATAAGTGAGATTTAGTTACCTGTGTAAGGAGAGATCGGGAAATACTCTGAAACCCTTGCATCAGCAATTGCAAGATCAGGAAAAAAAACCTTGGAAACCAATTTTATGACCTTCCACAAAGCGCCGAGAAATCTAGGTTTACAGGGATGCAAAAATCATCTGAAAACAGAGAACCCAAACAAAATCTCAAATTACAAAAAAAAAAAAAAAAAAAAAAAAGAAAAGGAAAACCACGATCACAAAACCCCATATTTGAACAAAAGAAAACCCCAGATGTAAGATCCGAAGAACTCACAAAGAAACGCTATCCTTTATGGGTAAAATTTTTCTTCGAATCAAACCGAAAGCGTTTACTGGTTGGGTGGTATTTCTCGGCAAAACGGAGAAAGTGAAAGAGAGAAGTTGAGGTTTGAGAGCGAGAGATGGGTGAGAGAGAGAGAGAGAGGAACCTTCTTGCATGCTTGACAGAGAGCTCGGCTTTTTCATCCGTCTTTCCTTTCCGATGAGCAACACGTGTATAGGGATTCTGGAACCAAACGCATAGCCTGACTTTTCCATCGTATTGAAGCGGACTGACGCGTGGATCTCTGGGGCAAGTTTGCCATTTAACTGTACCGATGAGGGAAAAGAGCAGGAAAGAGAGGGCATTTCCGCCCTTTCACTGTTGGTGAACAGTACTCCTACTCACATGATGAACAGTGATTTTGGAACTGAGCTTTAGTATATATAGATATTTAATCGTTTAGTGTGCCACATCATCAATAAACTAATCCAAGTCAGAAGAGAAATTCAAGAGTCCCATTCAAGTAAGTATTCCAGCATTTTATTCAGGAATAAAGGAGGGTAGACCGGGGGGACTTTAGGAGCGGACAGATAGAGTTTTTGGGTTTTCGAAGGTGCAGAGAAGAGGTCGCAGCAAGGAGTGAAACAGAGTCGCCGATCATCTAGGCAATCCATCACCATCGTGTGGAAGTATTTTATGTTTTTCAGAATTTTAATTATGTTTTCAGATTTTATGAGTAACTAAACTTTTTTTCTAGGGTTAGGATGATGCCCTAGCATGGATGTTTATGGTTTTTAATGTTATTCATTGGATTTCCAGTTTCTTTTAGATGAATGCTTAATCACTGTTTGAATTGTTACTCTTTGTTTGAGTTCTTTGATTGATCACCTTAGGACTTTGCATCTAGTAAGATTGGAAGATGAATTTGAGGCTGAACTAGCAATATAATTCAATTAGCTTCTTGTGGTTAAGTGTGGTAAATTACATTATTGCTTGAAAAAGAATAATGGTTTGTTTGGGTCCTTTGTTTTCTCGAGCGTAAAGAGTCCTACTTGTTAAATTTATGCCTTAACCAGGATAGACTGCATGTTAGGATATACGACCTCTGTCTAAACTAGGAGAGAATCATTCACATAAGGAAAACTATGGTCTAAAGAATTGAAAGATCCATTGAATGCATTGAAACCTAAACTAGATTGCTTGTGGTTGATTCCGAATCCCTAGATTTTCATCACTTGCCTTAAAACACAACTGTTTCTTTTCTTTAATTTCAGTTTTTACTTAAGGTTCTATTTTTGTTCATTTATAAAATCATCACAACAAATTCTTTACATCTTTGATTGACTTATTAATTAAGATCGAGTCTAGTTCGTTGTTTGGGTTTGTGTGTCTTTAATATAATTAGATTTGGTTTAGTTTATCTAATTGGAGATTGAATTAGAATCCTCGTGGGAACGATACTTGGACTTGCAAAACGTTATATTACGACTATCTTGTGCATTTGCAAGTTTACACCACCCCCAAGATAGAGTATACTCCCGTCTTAGCACGCAGAGGAGCATGCACTCTCGATTAGGCTCACAGACAAGCATAAACTCACGGTTGGGACCATACTCCGACAATCAACATGAGCAACCTTCCAGGCGAAGTGTTCATTCGAGGCTAGGTCCGCAAGAAGCTTCCTCCACCTCACATCGGAATAGGCAACACAAATGACGGACAGAAGCAGTCATTCAATCCAGCTCAAGTTCAACTAGCAGTATACGAGGAAATCACTCCCCTACCAGGAACATACCACATGCACCGTAACTACTCATAGATAAGCCAAACATATAGAAGAACAGCCTGGACTGACAGGTCAAGATAGGGGGCAGCCGAGAGCTATGATACCCCAACAAAGGCAAATTCAAGAAGAAGTAGTGAGGCTCTTGATCCAGCGATTGTGTGATTTCCAACGCAACTAGGTCACCGATGAGGCGTTACGACGAGACATGACTAACATAAGCAGGTCACTCTTTATGGACGAGATCGAGCAGGCATAGCCTCTATGCAAGTTCAGCATGCAACATTTCACATCCTTCAAAAGAGATGGACATCCGAAGAGACACTTGAAGCACTATTGAAACACGATGGTCCTTTATCGGAATAACGATGCCCTTATGTGCAAGATATTCACCACCACTTTGCAAGGCGAGGCACAAGATTGGTTCCACACCTTGCCGCCACAGTCCATTCGGAGTTTCAATGATCTTTCTTTGGTTTTCACCAAAGAATATTCGTCATACCGCTCGATCAAGAAGAAGTCTGACCATTTGTTCAACATGAAGAAGAACCTAAATGAGTCATTCCACAACTACGTGAAGGTTCAAAGCAGAGAAAGCAAAGATAGTCGGATGCGATGACTTGATAACGAGTGTAGCCTTCCAAAAAGGATTCCTAGAAGATAACCCACTATTAGGAGAATTGATCATGAAAGAAAATCTAACTCTGGCAGACTCTTTCGTTCTGGTAGAGAAGCATGCATTTTGGGATGAGGCTCGGCGAGCAAAACGAAAGCAGGCAGGAGGCCAAATCATCCGTATATCAAGAGCAAACCATGGTTCAAGCAGCTAAAGTAATCAAAGGGATATACTTCAAAGTTGGACCACACCAAGTATTGCGTATTCCATCGAGGTCCCGGTCACCCAACTAATGACTGCTACACTTGGAAGAACTACCTAGAGAAGCTTATGAACAAAGGCAAAGTCGACAGATACTTAAACAAGCCGGCTGCGCAGCCTAGAAAGAATATGAATGTCGACGAAGAATCGCTCAACAAGACGATTTGGATTAACGACATCTTCGTCAAATATGAGCACTTGGGGGCCACCAGCAATTCAAAGAAGAGGAAGATCCAACAGGCTCTACTAGTCTCGCAGGTCTAGGCAATCAATACCCAACCTAGACTCATCATTGGCTTCACCGAGTAGGATGCCGAAGGAGCTGATTTCTCGCATGACGACGCACTAGTAGTATCTGTCCAACTGCTCATGCTATAGTCGACAAGTTGACAGAATGATGGTTGATAAAGGAAGTGTAGTCAACCTACTTCAGCTTTCAGTAATTCAGATGATAGGCCTGGAAAACACAATCATACGCTGAGAGGAAGTACTCATCAGATTCAATAAACATACCTTGACTTCTATCGGCCACATCACACTTGACGTGAAAACACCGCCAGTTGTCTCAAAGCAAACATTCAAGATAGTAAGCGACCTGTATCCCTACAATGGGATTCTAGGGCGACTTTGGTTGATAAAGCTGGACGTCGTCACTTCCGTTAAGTACCAAAAAATTTGATTCTGCATCCTGGGAGAAGAAGTCGGAGAAATCAAGTTTGACCAGGTCGTATCTCGACGATGCACTGTGCAAGTATTGAAAGAGTCAAGAAAGAAGACCTTTACCCCCGTAGAGGCTACTGATGTCCAAATTGTTAGAAATGTGCCCTAAAGCCAATCATATGATGATACTGTACGGACATTTCACATGTTAAACTAATCTAGTTTAATATAAAGGGAAAAGATTATTGTTTAAAGCCATCTCATATAAATGTTATATGCTTAAACAATAAGTTCAAGGAATATGTAATTGGGAGAATGTAATCTAAAGAAGTTAGATTCATGAGACCATTATCTTTCGTATACATATCCTAAACGTTCCTGATCATAGGATTGCCAATTGGGTATTGACAGTCTGTTAAGATCAGTTCGTGCTATGTCTTTTCTTAGGGAAAGTAACTGGTCTCGAGTTATTAGTGTGACTGGCACCAAGACAAGCACGTAGGTGCTCAATAGAGAATGAGTCCACTAAACGCGATCAACAAGGAGTTCTCATACTCATTTCACATGAGAACTCATGGTTGGGATAATGCAAAGTAGTCATTTAACCTGAAGCATCATAGTTGTCTTCTGGTTAGGTCATTGATCTTTGACTATGTTAAAGTCACTTATTCATAGGATGTCCACGGTATAGTTGGGGTTAAGCCACTTAACTATGGAGACAAGTGAATATGCAACAAGGGATCTTTAACCTTCAAATTGTTTGAGGAAGAATACTCTATGATATGATTAAGAATCTCTGGCCAGAGTATGAAGGAGATTTTGGAAGTCATTCCAAATCACATTCAAGGTAATCATATAAGTAAGAGAATCACATTGGATAGTAGACATGAATAAACTATAAAACCAAACAATGTGGTCAAGAGTATTGTATTAGAGAAAGACCGTATTGCATTGTAATCCTAAACTGAATAGGTTCTCCACCTCTTCTGATTAGCTTGGGTAGCCATGACATACTGCTAGGTGTCACTCATGGTTTGTGGAAGCCCTAAAGGTGTATAATCACTAAAGGGAAAATTGAAAGTAAGTTTCAATTCACAATCGATTTGAAGAGTTCTAATCACCCATTACCTCTCTAAAATGAACCTAATAGATCGTACACCGAATAAGGTAGAGATTGAAGAAACAACGGAGATGAGTAAGGATAGTTAAATGGTTTAATGATTTATGGCTAGGATTAATTAATATGTTAATTAATCAAGCGAATAAGTTAATTATAGACCTCGGGTTAGTTTTGGGCTGCAAGGCCTAATGGGATTTGAATATCAAGTCCAATAACTTAAGTTGTATGACAACTTGAAGCACAAAGGGCCTCAAAGCCCAAAGAACCCAATATGGCCGGCCATAATAGTGAGGGGTAGTGAACTTGGCTAAATTGCAAGTTTGCCACTCCATGTGAGGTGGTATAAAGACAACTTTATAGCCATTTCATCTTTAGGGTTTTCTTGAGGAAATTGGAGATAACATAAGCTCTCATTTTCTCTCTAAGAGGCCGGCCACCCAAAATGAACATAGCTAGCAATCTTCCTTCCTCTAGGACGCTCATCTATTCATCATTGCTCTCTTTGGTGTGGAGACTTAGAGGTTCTCTATTTTGGGAACTTGGAGAATCCATTCATCCATCCTCTTCCAAGAAATCCATGGAGCAAGAAGTAAGTAATATTTCTTAACTCACTTTGTTTTTTAGTTGAGTCTTGGTTCACCATAACTACTAGGCTTTGAATTTCATAGGTTAAGTTTTGTTTTTAAGTGTATACAAGCATGATTCTGCCTTTTAATTGTTAATTGCATGCATAGATATTGCTCAACTTAACTAGTTTTCACATATATTTCCTTCACAAAGAGACAATGAAGCTACCAAATAGCAATTACACCAAGCGAGTCAAGAAGATGATGTCCAAACCAATGCGCCAGCATACGAGACAGGATGGAAACCCGAAGAGGACGCCGAACACATCATTCTTGATCCCCAGCTGCCGGAGAAGAAAGAGAATGGAAAATAGAGGGTTTGAGTAGACTACATATACCTCAACAAAGCATGCCCAAATGATCCTTATCCATTTCCCCGAATCAATCTATTAGTATATTCAACTTCTGGGAATCAGCTGCTTAATTCTTGGACGCATACTCCAGCTACAACGAAATAGCCATGTACAAGCCTGATAAGAAACTGTGTTCGTGATTAACCGAGGCACCTACTGCTACAAGGTCATGCCCTTTGACTTAAAAAACGCAGGAGCCACTTACCAAAGGTTAGTAAACATGATGTTTAAGAACCAAATTGGAGTAACCATGAAGATCTATGTTGATGACATCATGGTGAAGGGCAAGCAGTGATCAGACCATATCAGCAACTTGGCAGAAACTTTCAACATCCTTAGAAAATACAAGATGAAGCTTAATCTCGCCAGATGAACATTTGGAGTATCTTCAGGTAGATTATTAGGAGTACATCCTAAGAAAATCCAAGCAATCCTAAAGATGAAATCTCCAACTACCTTGAAGAAGATCCAAGGCTTGACCGGACGAGTAGCAGCCCTTAACCACTTTCTTTTGTGATCCACCGATCGATGCAACCCTTTTTCAAGGCCATCAAGAGGGCACAATAAGACAAATAGGAATATGAGTGTGAAAGAGTTTTCCAAGATCTAAAAAAGTATCTCATATCACCGCCCATACTATCCAAGTCGGAAGTAGCATAGGACTTATACATCTACTTGGCAGTCTCAAAAGTAGCTGTGAGGTTTGCCTTCATACAAGAAGAACTGGGGTCCCAACTACTGGTATTCTACATTTATAAAGCTCTTCTCGATGCGGAAACTAGATATCTAAAGATTGAGAAATTAATTTCGGTGCTAGTTGTTGCTGCTCGAAAACTTAGTCCATATTTTCAAGCTCACACAGTCATCGTCATGACTCAGTATCCTTTACGATCAATCTTACATGGTCTAGACACTTCTCAACGAGTGATGAAATGGGCATTGGAACTTGGCCAATACGATTTAGTTTTCCGACCCCACAAGGCAATAAAAGCCTAAGCCTTGGCGGACTTCATAGCGGAATTCACACCGACCCCACAAGGCGATAAATGCCCTAGCCGTGCCTGCTCCACCCGAAGGAGACTTCTGGCATTTGCATGTCGATGGCTTATCCAACTACAAAGGCTCGGGAACAAGCATGGTCCTTGTTACCCCAGACAGTTCAATGCTCGAGCAGACGATCACTATAGGCTTCAAAGAATCCAATAACGAAGCAAAGTACGAGGCCTTACTAGTAGGCCTCTAAATGGATAAAGACTTGGCGGTGAAAAAGCTGGCAATTCATTCCGATTCCTAGCTAATAATTAGTCAGACTACTGGGGAGTACATGATAAAACATCAAAGGATGGCACAATATCTAGAAAAGGTACGAAAATAGCTTGAGGCATTTCAGACTTATACTCTCACTCAAGTACTGCAAGAAGACAATGCTTACGCGGACGCTCTAGCTGGTCTAGGCTTTACCCTTGACCACTAACTTAATGCTCTATTCCGGTGGAGTATCTAGACAAGCCAAACATAGAGGCGGAGCCAACTGCTGAGGTGTCATAGGTTAGTACAACTCCAAACTGGCAAAGTTCCATTATAGACTACCTGGTCAATGACACACTGCCAACGGAAAGGTTGGAGTCTAGAAAGCTCCAAATAAAAGCAACATGCTACTACATGTGGAATGACATTCTTGTCTGAAGATCCCACACTGGTCTACATCTCCGCTGCCGAGCGCTTCTCGATGACCTAAAGGTTCTAAGCTTAATCCATGAAAGCATTTATGGAAATCACTCCAAAGGTCGATCCTTAACACATAAAGCTCTTAACGTAGGTTATTATTAGCCTACTATGCATTAAGATGCTAATGAGTTAGTCCAAAAGTGCGACCGCTGCCAACGCTATAAGCCGATACCAACATTGCCTTCTAGTGAACTACACTCGTAAACGAGTTATTGGCCATTCATGCAGTTGGCAATCAACTTGGTAAGGCCAATGCTGCCCGCTACTGGAGGTAGACGGATGATGATCGTGGCAACTGATTACTTCACCAAATAGGTAAAAGTAGAGCTGATGACAACCGCGACTCAGACGGACAGAGATCGCTTCATATGGAGGAACAACATTTACCAATTTGGCATCCTTCAATCCATTGTCACATACAACGACCCACAATTTGTAGGCAAAGATTTGGCGAAGTTCTTCTAAAAATATGGCATCAAGTAGCGCATCTCCACGCCAAGGTATGCTCAAGGCAATGGGCAAGCTGAAGCATCTAACAAGATGATTCTTGACCACCTCAAGAAGTCCCTCTTCGACAAGAAGGGAAAATGGGCAAACAAACTCCCCGGATGTCTATGGGCATATTGCACCACTAAACGACGAGCAACCAGTGATACTCATTTCTTTTTGGCATTTGGTTTAGAAGCAATCATTCATCCCAATGTCATCGTGCCAAGTATCAACACTTTATTGCCAAGCATAGAGGAAAATGGAAAGGAGATGGCCACAAATCTAGATCTGGCATAGAAGAATCGCGAGAAGGTCATCACCCGCATCTTAACCTAGCAGCAGCAGCTCCTCTCTAGCTACAACAAAAGGGTTAAGATCTGGCAATTCTAACCCAAAGACCTAGTCCTGAGGAAACCTTTCATCACTGCCCGAAGAGAAGGCTAAAAAAAGATGGATCATATCTAGGAAGGTCCGTACAAGATAAGCAGAGTAGGCGGTAAGGGTAGCTACACCATCGCCACTATGAACGACAAAAAGATCGAAAAGTAGTGGAATGCCTACAATCTAAGGAAGTACCATGCATAACCTCTTGCTATACCAAAGCCCGAAGACTCAAGCAGCTCAACGGACGCCACCTCGCAAGCCGATGACTATTTAGTTGTTATGCAATTTCTACTTTACAGCTAAGTTTTCGTTCATTTCACTCGTTTTTCAATGAAGAATTTAGAAGTAATTACAACTTGGCTCGACTGTATGATTACAACTAATCACTTATGCACTTCAAAAGAAGACCGCACCATTCTTAGAAACTTATCGCAAGAATTGCACCTCCCAATGGACCAACCATGCTCTCCAATGCGATAGGGTAAACCAATTCCCCGATACACACATGGGTCGGCTCTCCAATACGGAAGGATAAACTCTACACTTTAAATATCCAGACGTGGATGAGTCGGTCTGCCTTAGTATAACTATGTGCACGATGGCTTGTGCCGAGATTCTTAGAAGTAGCCACAATGGTATTTTTCAAGGCTTAGCTAACTGAAGGATTTTGGGTCTCTTGGCCTAATCCTCGGGGAATCGGGCCCCAAAGACGAAGGGGGCATATTACGCAGTATGCCTTATGAACGTCTGCCCTGGAACCCTAAAGCTGTTACCAAGTGCACTAAGGTAGCCTACGGTTTTTAGAAGACTGCCTACAGCTTGCTCTTCGTGCAGTAAGCTGTACTAAACTTACACAATCGCACATTTTTGTGAAAGGTTAAACAAGTTATTGTGTATATACGAAGCTTTATCCAATGTCGACATGCTACGCAGTCGATAAGCTTCACCTCTGCCAAGTGCAAATGATAATTTGGATCTACACTAATTCCTAAAGTTTGTGATACTTACTACACAACCTACGAAATTGGTTACATAAAATCAAGGAGTTTTCTAGAACCCTTACTTACGAAATTCCATACAATCGCGTACTTTAGATACAAAACGTTAGCGAATTTCATAACCCAAAAATCTTTAGTACATCGTGATGTAGGCCACACAGCTCAAAGGATTGAAGAAAGCCAAGGTTAACAAGTTAATGGTCATGCGGATTTGCCTGTTTCTGTAAGCAAAGCGTCCGACTGCTGACCCTATGGCTAATAACTTTGCAAAATTCCACACAACACCCACAACTGCATAAGCTACGCGGGCCTGTCTGCTTATTAAAAAGTAGCAAGCTTGCCGCTAGTTTGGACGTCAAAGGTTGAGCATGAACAAAAGAATCAAAGATGAACAAAAGCGAATGAGGCAAGTTTATTAAATTTTCTAGCAAAATTGATAAACAACTGGCAAAGGTCGAAAGAGTTCAAGCAAAGCAAAAACCAACAAGGAAAACAAAGAAAATCCTAAAGACTACTTAAAAGACTACTCTTCAGCTGCTTGGACATCCTACGACTACAAACTTGCCACACTTTCAGCAGCTGCGACACTCTCAGCAGTGGCATCATTCGACGTTTCACCCTTGGCTGCTTTAGCTTGGGCACCAACCTCTCCGACTACTTCACCAATACAAGCCTCAAAAGTAAAGGCAAGCAAGTATTCCGAAGAAATAGAAAAAGCCTCGAAGTCTTTCTCAACAAACTCCAAGTTAAACGGCCTACCGAGGAGATGGTCTATGATGCGAATTTACTTAACACACAAATTAAACCCTCTTGCATCAATTGTAGTAAAGAATGTAAGTAGGGATCGTTCTGGACCGGGGATTAGGAGGGTTTGCTAATAACCTCTAAACTGACTTAAAAACATATAAACAAAGTTAAAAACACTAAACTAGACTTAAAGAATTCAAAACAAACACAAAGAACTCAAAACAAGCTAAAAAGACTCAAATCTGCCTAAAAACATAAACTGGGCAGATTTGGACTCTAAACACACTTTTGGACGAATTTTGGTTTCAACTTGGTTCGAAATACTTAAAAACACAAACTAAATCAGTTTCTAACTAATATGACTCAACAAGGTAAAGGGGGTTTTGGTTTTAATGAATTTGAAAACAAAACAAGTAAATTAAAGAACTAATGAAATCTGCACGAATTTGAGTATATTGAATGGATGGAACGCTACCTAGGAGGTTCTTCTCCACACATGACACACTTGCAAACAAAACGATTTCCAGTTGCTTTTCAATAAACTACGAATTCTCAACGCCCCAGATTAACTGTGAATTGCACTAATTAACCCTTAGATTTTCCTAATTTCATTGAATTGGATGATTGCATACAACAACCCAAAGCAGTCCCCACAGGTTCCTTACATGAATTGCATAATAGAGATACAAGCAAGAATCATTAAGTTCTATGAAAATCATAAGCATTGACGAAACACTTGTAACTATGAATTGCATGAAACTTATGCCAAGAATTTACTTAACACGGTTGTGACGAGCAACCTTCACTACTTGTGAATATAAGTTCATAACGATTAGGTGAAACTCCCTTATATCCTAGCATCAGATTTATGCATGAAAATTAAGCGTGCACTCTCAACCAACATACACAAATCAGTTTTAATTCAAATGGATAAGTAAATTGAAATCACAACTTATGAATCACAACTGAAAGTAATCAAATCATATTGCAAGCATGAACATGGTTTCGAATTCCCTTTAGCTAAGGGGGGTTTAGTTTTTCATACTCACAAAGCAAAGACAAACAAATTTAGACATTGAAAACAAAAGAATGAAAACACCTGAAAACGCTCCAACAATCCAACTTGAATGGCAAACACGTCCAAGGGTACTCCTTCTTCTCTTTGTTGCGGCACCAGGTGTGGTTTGATGGATGCATATGGATGTATGGAAGGGAATGGCTGAATGTGTTTAGGTTGGATGGAGGTCACGGCAAGGAAAGGGAAATGAAGGTGCATGGAATTATGTTTTTGTTGTGGGAATGTGTAAAATGGTTAAGAAGAAAAGACTCTGCCTTGCAGCAAAATGTGTCTCTCCCTTCTCCCTAAACTGTCAGTGTGAATATGTCTTTGGATGGATCTCCCCCTCCTGTTATGGTGAAGGGTGGATGTATTTATAGGCTAGGGAGAAGACCATCATCTAATTAAGGTGGTAGTGGTGTATGTTGTGGTAATGAGTGGATGTAATAGGTGTAGTGGGTGAATGTTTGGTAATTAGTGGATGTAATGGGTGTAATGGATGAATGTTTGGTAATGAGTGGATGTAATGGGTGTAGTGGGTGAGTGTTTGGTAATGAGTTGATGTAATGGGTGTAGTGGATGAATTTTTGGTAATAAGTGGATGTAATGGGTGTAGTGGGTGAGTGTTGTGGTAATGAGTGGATGTAATGGGTGTAGTGGGTGAGTGTTTGGTAATGAGTGGATGTGATGGGTGTAGTGGATGGATGTTTGGTAATGAGTGGATGTAGTGAGTGTAGTGGATGGATGTTTGGTAATGAGTGGATGTAATGGGTGTAGTGGATGGATGTTTGTAGTTGTAGGTCAACACACTTGCACACACATATGCTGATTTCTAGCCTTCAAATCTTAAAAAACGTCCATCCTCATGTTTTCATGCTTGCACTATCCAATCTTGGTCCAAAATGCTCCAAATAGCACTTTGTTGCTAACTTTGTTATTTGAACCTACAAACACACAAAAATAGCTTAAAGTACTAAAATAACTAGAATTAAACTAAGTAAATGCTAAGAAACAAGCTAACTAAGTTGCATAAATATGCTCCTATCAAATTCCCCCACACTTAGCTTTTGCTAGTCCTCGAGCAAAACAAAAGAAACAAAACGAAACAAAACAAACAAAACACAACCTAACCTTCCAACATTTGCCTCAGGGATTTCTAATGCACATGACATGTTAAAAATCATCATTCCCACAGATTTTGGTTATCTTCACACTTGAGTGCAAACTTAATTACAGTCACTACTTACTAGTTCACAATTTAGAAATTAAAATAATGTTTTGAATGTAGTAACATGCCTTAGAGAATTTGCTCAATTCCTTACAAGATACTCTCTATTTTCACATACATTTTCTGACTACACACCATACACTAAAGACTGGGACTCACATATGTTATAACAAAGGAAGCAATTTTCTGGAGTTATTAAGCATGTTTAGATATGATCTCATGAATGGTATGCTACTACTTAGATGCGAGAACTAATGACACCATATGCTCATACCAATTTTGAACTCCACAAATTGAAACGCACAACACTCAAGATTGAAGTCAAGGGTTGTAACAGGGCTTGGGGGTAATGGCTAACAAAGAAAGGATAGGAATAACAAACGTTCTTAAAGCAATAGCAAGCAAAGCAATGAAATAGACACTTGGAATTCACTTTAGAATGCAGAATCAACTTTTACATACAAAGGGAAGATTCATGCAACACTTAGGGCCGAATTCAATGTTTTGGACCCTTTTTTAACAAACAACACTTTAGAGCTCTTTTTCATACTCCTTTTTTTTTCTCTACCTGTGCCTTATTAAGGACTTTGGTACACATACACACAAGAATCACTTCCCCCACACTTGCTTTCTGCAATACATTGATAAAAAATGAGTTCATTTTAGGTCATGCTTTACTATGCTTCAAGAATAAAGGTATGAATGATCCTAAAACTAGGCTAGGTAAGGATAGTGTGGGTTAACAAAGAACATAGGCTTAACAAGGCTCAACGAGGTTAAACTTAAACACATAATGATTATAGAATAAGGGCTCGTTCCTCAATACATAAATGATGGGCTAGATTTGATGCTCGCGGCGTGGCGGTTGCTCAGTAGGCGACGATGCTCTCTAATGGAGGTGAGGGAGTCCCTTTTATAAAATAAGGGCTCGCTTCTTAATACATAAGTGATGGGTTAGGAGTGATGCTCGCGGCGAGGCGGTTGCTCAGTAGGCGGCGATGCTCTCTGATGGTGGTGATGGAGTCACTTTTATAGAATAAGGGCTCGCTCCTCAATACATAAGTGATGGGTTATGAGTGATGCTCGCGGCGAGGCGGTTGCTCAGCTGGCGGTGTTGCTTTCTAATGATGGTAAGGGAGTCCCTTTTATAAAATAAGGGCTCGCTCCTCAGTACATGAACAATGGGTGCCTTCTAATGAAAGTGAGGGAGTCATTTTTATAGAATAAGGACTCGCTCCTCAATACATAAGTAATGGGCCAAGTCCCCCAAGTATTTTTCATGAGGCCCAGTTGAGGCCCAATATATGGTACATAATGTAGTCCCCCAAGTCTTCGATCAATAGAGTCTGTTGGCTGGAGACTTCAAATTGAATCCATGTATGGGCCGAAGTGGCGGTTGTTTGGAGGCGGTATTTGTATACCCTACACTGAAGCTTTGTGGATGAAGCTTTGCAAGTGAAGCTTTGAAGCTAGAGCTCTGTAAATGAAGCTTTCGAAGCTGGAGCTTTTGTAAATGAAGCTTTTGAAGGTAGAGCTCTGTAAATGAAGCTTTTGAAGCTAGAGCTTTGTAAATGAAGCTTTTGAAGCCAAAGCTTTTGTAAATGAAGCTTTTAAAGCTAGAGCTCCGTAAATGAAGCTTTTGAAGCTAGAGCTCTGTAAATGAAGCTTTTGAAGCTGTTTGACATGAGTGATGCTCATGAATGTTTATGTTGATTGACATGAGTGATGCTCATGAATGTTTATGTTGATTGACATGAGTGATGCTCATGGATGTTGTCATGAGTGATGCTCATGAATGTTAAAATGAGTGATGCTCATGAATGTTAAAATGAGTGATGCTCATGAATGTTGATATGAATGATGGTCATGAATGTTTATGTATGATGCTCATGAATGTTTATGTATAAATGACATGAGTAATGCTCATGTATAATTTGGGGTACTGGGCGTACTTTTGATCACCTGGTTGGTGGCATGAATGGCTAGTTGCCAAATTAGAGTACGGGTTGTACATCTCATCACCTGGTTGGTGGCAATAGCGGCGGGTTGCCAAATAATTGTGGAGTATTGGGCGTACTTTTGGTCACCTGGTTGATGGTAATAGCGGCGGGTTGCCGAATAACTTTTTGTAGTATTGGGCGTACTTTTGATCACCTGGTTGGTGCTATTTTGGGCTTAGGGGTTTCGCCTTCCACAACATGCCAGCCCATTTATTTTGGGCTTTTGCCTTTTTTTTTTTTTTTTTACTACCCTCTGATGGGGTTTATACATATTACCCTTTGATAGGATTTATACAAATGTCTCCGAAAGATACGGAAAATAAATTACATCATACAAAAACATAAAGCATGTTATCCCATGGTGCAGTGTAGTGGGAACCTTGCACTAGTCTTTATCTTTTGCATGTTATCCCATGGGTTTTTTCTTTTGTAGTGGGATAGTGGATGATCCTGACATAAATAAAAGCCCATGACAAAAGATAAAGCAGTCGTTGAGGACCACCATCATAGGGAGCCGGACTCTCTAGCAATTGCGAATTTAATATTTGGCAATCGCAGTGTGGACGTAAAAGCATCGAAGCAAGAGCACTAGGAACATATGCTGCTCCTGTCCATGCCGTAATAAAAGAAGTATCTATGCTGTCGGCTTGTAGCTCCTGCAGTATAGCCCTGCCTTGTGTATCATCTGCAACCTTGGAAATCAACCTCGGACTTAATCGCAGACGAGCTGCACACGTTAAAGCATTGCCTGTTTTCCCACCTGCTTGAACCTTGAAGCTGGTTGTTTTGATCTTGTCGTCCGGATTAGGATAAGAGGCCACTGAGGCCAAGAAATCAACACACGATGTGCCGACACCAAGCTGCCATTAGATATCTGATGGTGGGAAGATAGCCTACGCGGTGATTGCGGAATAATTTTGACAGCCCTCAACCAGAGCCGTACGATCGGTAATTTTTTCGCTTTCTACTCTCTCCCATCGAATCTCCACGTACTCTCTTTTGCTTTTTTTTTTTTTTGCTTTCTTTTCTTTTTGTCGAATAATTTTGGTCCACTCCCTTTTGTAGTTGGCAGACAAGGAATGATGATAGATTTGATAATAAGAAAATACTTTTATCTCTTATTTTACTTTGCACGAGCTTTTGATTTCTTTTTTTCGCTTTGTTCCCACTGACTTTTCTTGCAACTTTCAAAGCTTTGGGGAGCCAAGCAAACTCCAGCCGAGGCGATTTCGTGACTCGGGCTCTAATGAGTCGGTGGATGAGAAACCTAGACTGAAGGGAGCTGTGGGGCTGATGTGTTTCACCATGAAGAGTATGCAGAGCCCTGATTTGCTCCTTTCGCGAGGCTCGCTTCCAGTAATATGCGCCTGACCGTTTCTCTAAAAAACTGCAGCGATTATGATGAACTGTATCAGCCCAAAGGAACATGTGTACGATGTTACTGAGAGCCGGGCCGGGTACTTCTTCAGAACCAGTGCCTACAACACGAGCCAACCGGATCATGACAAGCAGTGTCCAATCAGGTAGAGGCAGCCCAAAGTCTATAAGGATGGAACCCTATGCCAGAACAGTTGAGGGCTCTTGAGGAATTATACAGACGAGGGACTCGAACACCGTCCGTGTAGCAGATTTAGCCCATCACCGCTCAGCTTCGGAAATATGGAAAGATAGAAGGGAATAATGTGTTATGTTGGTTCCAAAATCACAAGGCCAGAGAAAGGCAGAAACATAGCCGTCAAATGGAATCATCTGCCCTCTCTGTAGATCACGACCGGCCATTGCCAATATCAATGATGTCCTTTATAAATTGCAGCAATGGCTCGGTGGTGTTGGCGGCGGCGGCTGCCGCTACTTTGAGTTCGTTGGCAGTTGAATCAGTGAGTTCTATTTATTCGAGTCGGGGTTCGGAGCTCCGGATCTGTGCTCGTACCATTTGATCGGACGGTTTAACCTATGATTCGGTGTCCAGGTGCTTTGGCAACGTGAAAGTAGTTGGGCCATCTCGCCAAATACGTCATGTAAAACGACATATTGAAGGTTTCCGTGAGGTGGTCGAGATTCACAGAGGTGAATCGAAGAAGGTCATTGCAGCGGAATCTGCGTATCGTCGTCATCTCTCTCTCTAGAAGCTTGAATCCTCGGAAGAGTTTGACCGGTGTTGGAGAGGCCAATTCCAACATTGGAAAATAAGGACTCCGATGTTGGAAAGGCCAATTCCTTGTATTGCACAGTGAGTCAACAGTGGATCGACTTTTGGGGGATATTTCTGGGTTGAGAGATAGAGAGACAGAGAGAGTAATTAAAAAAGAGAAAGTGATCTATAGAGAGAGTACAAAATTTGAGGATTTCTTTTTGTTTTGGTTTGTGTGCGACTAACTGAGAGAGAAAGTGGCTCCGTGGGTTTTTTGAGAAAGCTTTGGGTTTTTTGGGTTTTTGTAGATTCACAGTGGAGGTGAAAAAATGAAAGAGAACCGACACAACTTTTAGTATCGTTTCCCACAGACGGCGCCAAATGTTGATGCACAAAACCGGAGGTCTTGGAACAACGTAAATTCGACCGTGAATCTGCAAGTAATGTAAATGACACAAGATGTATCGTGGTTCACCCCAAGGTTTGGGGTACGTCCACATTGATTGTATTGTATTTCTCTGAGAACTGAGGGAGAGAGAGAGCTCTGAGAGTGAGAGCGTTGAGAGGGTGAGGGGCCTTAGGAATTGGCCCCCTCAAATTGTGAGGGTGAGGGGTCATTTTATAGAATAAGGACTCCTCACTTATTATATATTTGCCCTTTCCTTTATCACATAATTACATTTAAGTCCCCCGAGTATTTGTACGAGATCTAAATACGAGACCCTAAATATGGTATAAACAGTATGCATGGCAAACCCCACAGCACATGGCATATTTTAGTTGTAGTTTATAATCCTCCACCTTAGATGTGGATGAAACAACCTTATATCATGATGTCCCTCCTAATTCCAGGCAAAAAAAGTCCCGGTGATGCAATTGATGTTTTCTTGCAGCCGCTAATTGATGACTTGCAGCATTTGTGGATGACAGGTTTGCGAACATATGATAGTCACCGTCAAGAAACCTTCACCATGCGTGCTTCCTTGTTGTGGACTCTCAAGGTGGAGCATTAGTGGTGAGAAAGCTTGTCCGACTTGTGGCGATGACACCGATTCTTTACGGCTTAAGCATGGGAAAAAGTTTGCATTCATGGGACATAAACGATGGCTCCCGATGTCACACAGGTATCGGAGACATAAAAAAACTTTTAATGGATCTCAAGAATTTTGAAACCCCTCTAAACCAAGAAGTGCCATGGATTGTTTATTAGAAGTGACCTTTAGATTTGGCAAGGGTGCAAGGGCAAGTGGTCGTAAGCGGGGGTCGAATGATGATGGACACGTACATGGTCAGTGGACAAAAAAGACTATATTCTTTGAATTGCCTTACTGGAAGTATCTCCTACTACAACATAACTTGGATGTCATGCATATAGAGAGAAATGTAGCTGAAAATGTTATTGCCACTCTTTTGGAAATTGAAGGGAAGACTAAAGATGTTATTAGGGCAAGGGCTAATCTCGTAGAGTTGGGCATTAGGCATGATCTCCACCCACGGGCAGATGGTGCCCATACAAAGCTTCCAGCGGTGGAATATAATATGAAACCTAGGGAGAAAATAATGTTGTGCCAGGTTTTGGAATCAATTCGGGTGCCAGACAACTACTCTTCTAATGTCAACAACGGTGTTAATATTCAAGAATTGAAGTTAATTGGCTTGAAAAGCCACGATTATCATATGCTAATGCAGGTCTTCCTCCCTATTGCAATACAAAAAGTGTTACCGAAATCGGTTGTTATAATGTTGTAAAAGTTGAGCAGATTTTTCTGCCACCTTTGTTCAAAACTGGAACTGAAGGATTGTTCAATGGCTTGTCAAAAAACATTGCCTTAACTCTATGCCATCTGGAGAAGTTATTTCCGCCATCATTCTTTACTGTTATGGCACACTTGATAATTCACCTTCCAGATGAAGCTGTTGTTGCTGGTTCGGTCCTATACCGATAGATGTACCCCTTTGAAAGGTGTCAGCTTCATAAAACACCTCCTCAGTTCACTTTGTAATTTTAGCAATTTTTTTTTCATCATTACATTTTGCTTAAAGATTTTTGTTTAACAATCAGGTACCTACATCTTCTAAAAACGTATGTGGGCAACAAGAGTCAGCTAGAATGATGAATTGTAGTGGCTGTTAATTTAGATGAGTGTGTATCATTTTGCTCCATGTACATGGAGGACTCTGTTGTTACCCGTTGCAATAGGCCTGGACGTAACTATGATGTGATGCAAGGTGATGCACGACAAAAACTTCCTTTATTTAGTAGCCAAGGCAAACCAGCAAGCGCTGTTAAACCTATTTTACTAGAACTTCCGAGGTTTGAAATGGCTCATCGCTATGTCCTAGTAAATTGTCCGCAAATGGCATAATACTTAAGGTACGGTTATAACAATGACATTACCTTAGTACATGTTTAATGGACTAGCTTGGATGTTGAATTGATTTATGTGTTGGTCTTGTAGGAGACATATGTCACATGTAATTTCCATTCGTGGCAAAAGAACTACTATATATTATGCAGAAAGAGAAACTTTAGATAGTTTCCCTCAATGGTTTCAGGATAATGTACCTTATATTCGTATTAAGTTTCAGTATTTGTTGATGCACAAAACCGGAGGTCTTGGAACAACATAAATCCGACCGTGAATCTGCAAGAAATGTAAATAACACAAGATGTACGTGGTTCACCCCAAGGTTTGGGCTACGTCCACACTAATTATGTATTTATTTGAGGGAGAGAGAGCTCTGAGAGTGAGAGCTTTGAGAGGGGGTGAGAGGGCCTAGGAATTGGCCTCTCCTAATTGTGAGGGTGAGGAGTCCTTTTATAGAATAAGGGCTCCTCACTTATTACATATTTGCCCCTTTCTTTATTACATAATTACATTTAAGTCCCTCGAGTATTTATACGAGATCTAAATACAGAGACCCTAAGTATAGTATAAACAGTAGTCCCTCAAGTCTTCAGTCAAGATAGTCTTTTGGCTGGAAACTTGAAATTCAGTCCATGTGTGGGCCAAAGTAACCAGATGTCGTCTAGAGCTGAATACTGGAGATGAGGCGGCGGTCAATGTGAAATGAGGCTTAACTAGATGTAGCACATGTTACGAAGCTGCTTGGCTTGTGGCTTATGTTGCCTTGGTTAGCTCGGCTTGTGGCATTTAAAGGTGAGGGAGTCCCTTTTATAGAATAAGGGCTCGTTCCTCAATACATAAATGATGGGCTAAGAGTTGATGCTCGCGGCGAGGCGGTTGTTCAGTAGGCAGCTGCTCAGTAGGCGACAATGCTCTCTAATGGTGGTGAGGGAGTCCCTTTTATAGAATAAGGGCTCGCTCCTCAATACATAAGTGATGGGTTAGGAGTGATGCTCGCAGCGAGGCTGTTGCTCAGCTGGTGGCGTTGCTCTCTAATGAAGGTGAATGAGTCCCTTTTATAGAATAAGGGCTCGTTCCTCAATACATAAGTGATAGGCTAGGAGTGATGCTCGTGGCGAGGCGGTTGCTCAGCTGGCGGCATTGCTCTCTAATAAAGGTAAGAGAGTCCCTTTTATAAAATAAGGGCTCGCTCCTCAGTACATGAATAATGGGCTAAGTCCCCCAAGTATTTTTCATGAGGCCCAGTTGAGGCCCAATATATGGTACATAATGTAGTCCCCCAAGTCTTCGGTCAATAGAGTCTGTTGGCTCGAGACTTTAAATTGAATCTATGTATGGGCCGAAGTGGCGATTGTTCAAAGGCGGTATTTGTATACCCTGCACTGAAGCTTTGTAGGTGAAGCTTTGAAAATGAAGCTTTTGAAGCTAGAGCTCTATAAATGAAGCTTTTGAAGCTAGAGTTTTTGTAAATGAAGCTTTTGAAGCTGATTGACATGAGTGATGCTCATGAATGTTTATGTTGATTGACATGAGTGATGCTCATGAATGTTGACATGAGTGATGCTCATGAATGTTGACATGAGTGATGCTCATGAATGTTGACATGAGTGATGCTCATGAATGTTTATGTATGATTGATATGAGTGATGCTCATAAATGTTTATGTATGATTGACATGAGTAATGCTCATGTATGTTTATGTATGATTGACATGAGTAATGCTCATGTATAATTTGAAGTATTGGGCGTACTTTTGATCACCTGGTTGGTGGCATGAACGAGAGTACGGGTTGTACATTTCATCACCTGGTTGGTGGCATGAATGGCTAGTTGCCAAATGATATTAGAGTACGGGTTCTACATTTCATCACCTGGTTTGTGGTAATAATGGCAGGTTGCTGGATAATTGTGGAGTATTGGGCGTACTTTTGATTGCTTGGTTAGAGCTATTTTGGGCTTGTGGGCCTTCGCCCTCTACACAACATTCCAGCCCATTTATTTTGGGATTTTCGGTTTTTTTTTTATTTTTTATTTATTTATTTTTATTACCCTCTGATGGGGTTTATACAGATATCTTCGAAAAGATAAGAAAAATAAATTACATCATTCAAAAAGATAGAAAAGTTGCTGCAGAAGGTGGGTATGGCAGATGGTTGAATAGTGGGATAACATGTGCTTACAAGGGGCAGGGCCTGCTTAATGGGTCACGCCCATAATTATGCCATCACCCTGTCTGCTTTTTCTTTATCTTTTTTTTTTCACTTTTGCTTTCCTTTTTTCCACCGCACCTCTCTCACCCAGTCTCTTTTTCTTTTCCTTTTTCGATTTTGTTCCCACTGCCTTTAGACCCATAAAGAGACAAAAGAGACAGAAAAGCTAAAGCTCTCCGTAGGATCCTGGAATTTTGAACCAAAGCACTTTGCCCAACTATTTTCTTTACTGCTTTTCTCAGTTTTGATGATGCCCCTCATCCTCTTTCATTAGCAAAACATCCATGCTTTCAACTCCTACAACTCTGCCATTGCAGGAAGCATGGTTGCCATCCGTGAAAATAATATTTCTCAACAATCTCCCACTTCCTACGCTCCAAACACGTGGGATCCTGAGATGCTGACATGATAATGGCTTTGCATACACCATATCTCATGACAACAACCGTTAAATAGAGTGTGCTCCGTAAAGTTATGCATGCACAGGTTGCTTTCCTTGCAATCAGCAGGAAGCCATCATCTGAAAATACCCAGAAACTAAGACCTCTGTAGTGACTAGTGAGCATGCCATTTCTTAAGCAGTCTACCAGCATTAACCTCCCCTCATTGAGCCTTCGCCAACAATGTATGAGCCTTCACTATTCACAGTAAGTAGATTTATCGGTTCTTCTGGGAAACCCTTGACATCAACTTACGGCTTGGATCAGGACCAGTACTGGACATAGCCAGAGGAGGCAGGAGGCTCGTGGAGTTAAGAGGAAGTGATGAGGCCATGAGGCGGAGATGTGGAGATGCGCAGATTTTGTAGCGGATTTGCTTAGCGCCTGTGCGGAGGTCCTCATCAACTTCTCACGGTCGGATTTATATGACCACCGGAAACCAGATCAGATGTGGTGGAGATGAGGGATCCTTTTCCAAATTGGGTCGAGCGGAGCGAGCCGGATAGTGAATGATTGGAGGGAAAAACCATAGCCTTTTGATCTTGCTGTGAACTTGTCGGCCCGGAGCAAAACGCTTAAAGGAGGCGGAGCCCCACCGGTGAGAATGTTAACTGGATTTCAGAGTGGGTCAGATTTCCGGGTGTTGACGAGCATGTTGAGGACGACGGGGGCGGCGCACATATGACGTCGTGGGCTTCGATTATTTGGAGGCATCAAGACGGGTGTTGATGTTGTTGAGGATGGCTCTCGCCATGGGGACGGCAAAGTGGTTTGAGCTACTCCATTTCTAGTTTAACGTTACTGACAATGAGAGAGAGAGAGCTGAGGAGTGTCTGAGATCTGAATCTTTTCTGTTTCTGGGTTTTTGTGATTTTGCAGATTCTGCAAATTTTGTAGATTCACTGCGGAGGTGAAAAAATGAGAGAGAACCGACATAGCCTTTTGTACTGATTCCCACGGACGACGCCAAATGTTGATGCACAAAACTGGAGGTCTTGGAACAACGTAAATCCAACCGTAAATCTACAAGAAATGTAAATAACACAAGATGTATCGTGGTTCACCCCAAGGTTTAGGCTACGTCCACACTAATTATGTATTTATTTGAGGGAGAGAGAGCTCTGAGAGTGAGAGCTTTGAGAGGGGGTGAGAGGGCCTAGGAATTGGCCTCTCCTAATTGTGAGGGTGATGAGTCCTTTTATAGAATAAGGGTTCCTCACTTATTACATATTTGCCCCTTCTTTATTACATAATTACATTTAAGTCCCTCGAGTATTTATACAAGATCTAAATATGGAGGCTCTAAGTATGGTATAAACAATATTAAATGTAGCACTCAATTATGGTGTATTTTTGTAACTATGTTTTAATTCAATGCAAGTACATAACATAGGGGCAAATGATAAGGTAGCTATGAAAGACAATATACGTGCATTGACTGCTGGACCAATGTAGTGGGTAAACCGTTATACCATGTACATCATGAATGGAAATCGATTTAAGGTTGCTTCTGCTGATCGACATGCACGAACCCAAAATAGTGGTGTATTTTTAGCATCAGAAGTTAATAGTTTTGCTACTACCGTCGACAAGAATCCAAGGTATGGAGATGTGGATTATTATGGTGTTATGACATATATCGAGTTAGATTATCACAATGGTCAAAAGGTTATACTATTGGACTGTGATTGGTTTGATATCAAGAGCAAAAGGTTTCGTACTAAGAAGGATTGGTTTGGTTTCACTTTAGTTAATTGTGAACATCGTTCACCTCTGGATGACTCATTCATATTGGGGTCACAAGCAACGCAAGTATTTTATGTTCAAGATCCTATTGACACTTATTGGTTTGTTGTTACCAAGACAAAGCCACGAGATGTTTACAACATGCTCGTTACAGATATAGAAGACCTCAACACAACACAAGATATAGAAAACAAGTCAAGTGATGATGATATAGTACAAACAAGACCGGATGTTGCAAAAATTGTTATTGCAGAATGATTATCAGACTTGTAATGATAAGGAACTTATATCTAATTAAACTGTGGTGTAATGAGCAGAAATTGTTATTGCTTGGTCGTGTCTTCTGTTATGTAAGCTATTAAAAAGGGGTTTAAACATTTTTTTTTATTGTTTCTCCTTGGTCATATCTAATTAAACTATGGTGTAGGTAAATAATGCAACTAATTTGTGATGCAGGTAGGCAATGTAAGACATATTCTGAAATCACAACAACAAGATATTAGGATCACGAATAAATCAAATTAATATGAAATAGAGATCGACTAATTATATTGAACTTATCTGTAGAATTCGGAAAACATGGTTATGACGGTGAAGCCATTGATCCTTGCGAACAAAGTAGAAGTAGTCTTCTACTTCCAGTACCTCTAAATGAACTCTACTATCGAAATAGGCTTATAGTTTTCGTGAGTTTCTGTCAGTATGGAAGCAGGGACGGCTCCTAGATTATATAGCTAGGGTTTCAATCAATTCCTCCCTATTATCGGAAAGGATATCAACCCAAATCATATCTCATCAATTATAGTCCCATCATGACTCTTATTCCTTGTATTTACTTAATAAAAGCCCTTAATTGATTGCATGTAATTAGGACTCCAATATGTTTATTTCCTTAAGGCACTGAGAGTCCTAGAGATTTCATTAACTTGATTGCCAAGTCAATATTCCCTCAATTATTCTCGGCATAATTCATTGTCATTCACAAAATGGTTTTACAGGCAATGCAATAAATCTGTGATGCAGGTTGTTAATTTACAAACAAAAAATCTGTGATGTAGGTAGAGATGATGTGGTAAATGAAATGCCAAAGATGTTCCTACCTTCGTTACGACTGATATTGTTTTTCGTTAGTGGTTCCTTGTTCGTAAGGAAGAAATAAATTGCAGCATTTGAATTCAGATTTTGATGTTTTCATCGAAAGAAATGATTCCTAATTCATCTTTTTCCTTGTGCAGCTTAAAATTATGTAAGAAAGGAGATCCATCAGGTGATTGTACTTCTATTAGGATACAATATTACATATATAACTGAATTTAGTATTTAAGTAAAGCTTTAGAAATCAGATATAGAGAACAAGGGTCAAACTTGTTTTTGAAAAAGAACTCGACCGGATATCTGAATAATTGGTTTTGATTAAGTACTGAATTATTTTTCCTCACAGGAACATCGTTTTTCCTACTATATGGTAGAAGACCAGAGTCCGAATGGCCCCTTCTACGTTGAATTTCTGGTGCATGTCCATTGGCGAATACAGATAAAAATGGCGTCATAACTGCTTACGCTTCTTGGGTTTAAATTACAAGTTTTGAGCAACTTCTTGATAGAGTACCCATGGATTCAATGGATAGAAGATAAATTAGATGCTTGCTATACACATGTACTCGAGGATCATCCCGGAATGTATGTAATGTATGCTTGAAGAGCAAGTAGAGCCGAATGTATGTTTGAAGAGCAAGTAGAGCCGAGTTTTGTTATGATAGGTTTGTCAAAATTGCAGTGGACAATCTGTGGATGCAAATTTTCTCCTCCTCGATCTTGGACGATTTTGCACCTACAAAACAACTAGCACCTTAAGTTAAGGCCAAAAGCCTCACGCGTCCACGATGAATGGGGGGGGCTTTGGCCGAAGAACCTCCGATGCCAAAGTTAGAATTTTAGAGAGAAATAGTGTTTAGAGTATTTGGGATTTTTTGCAAGAGGTTTGAAATGAATTTTTGGTGAGAATAGGTGCCTATTTATAGAGTTAGGCCTTGCCCCATTTTGAATAATGGGAACCGACCATAAAGTTTTTGTGGATGTCAATTTCATGTTTTATTAGCCAATTTATTGGCTAATTAAATATGAAAAGAATTAATGGGTGGTTATAAGAATGAATGACTATTTTAATAAGGAAAATGGGAAAGGTGAGGATGTGAATAGTGGTGGCCGGTTTTGTCTATTTAATTTGGGTGACTTTATTGACAATTAGGGGATTAATTGAGTTGATCCCCTAATTAATCAATTATTTATGATTTTAAGGGATGATTTTAGGAGATATGGGAAGACTATATTATTTAGATAATTAATTAACTAAATAATATATTAGAGAAATTAAGTTTCGGAAATAATTACCTAAAATGAGATAATTTGGAATTGGTTACCTCTTTTGGAGCATTTTTGAATTGGTTGAGGATGATTACCCACTACTTGCGCGTAGGAATCCTGTTATACCTCAAGGGTATTTTTGTCTTCTTTTGTCCCAAAGTCCACATGTCGCCTAGTGAATATTTTTTGCTCCACAAATGCCCCCACACATGTTGGGCTGTTTGCAAAAAAGGGCAACAGGTGTAGAGATTTTCTCGTTTTAGGCAACTCTGAATTGCTTCCTATTTTGTTGTTGATTCTCTCTTTTAATAGGAAATTTAATCCTTCTAGGAAAAGGAAATAAATTTCCTCAAAGCTTATTTAAGTCCACCTTAAGTGGATTATTAAATCAACTTTTTAGAGAGAAACTTATTCAACCTTACAAGAGAGAAAGAGAGCTTAGAGGATATTTGTTCCCCCTCCTCTAGCAATCTTCTATGTCTTGCCCGTGCAAAGGATCACCTTTCGGTGCGTGCTTCGTCTTCTCATCGCCTCTAGGTAAGAAAAATTTAATTTTCTTATCTTCATAATAATAAATTTTTTTTTTTTTTTTTTTGGAGTCTCGGAACTTGAAATTGTCTTGACAATGGTTGAAGAGACTGCGGCACTGTTGCCGTGGATAGTAGGATCAGACAAACCATGTCGTGGAATTTGGCATGGATGCTATGCTTCATGTCGTGGATTGACACTGCAATCTGGGCCTTTGTGCCTGGGCTGTGAGGAAGGAAAAAGGTGTGGGGGCGTCTGCCCCTGTCAGCTAAATTGGGCCCGTGCCCTAGGAAAGAAAAAAGGCCTTAAGTCCTTTTTTGGGCTTTTTTTTTGCGGCTAAGCTTTTAAGACCTTTTTTTTTTTGCCGAGAGCTGTTTCTCTTTTTTTTTTTTTTTTTTTTTGCCTAGAGCTGTTTTTTTTTTTTTTTTTTTAAACAACTCTCTAACAAATCTTCCTTGTACTTTTGCAGAATTTTCAAACATGTCTTCCTCGAGCCACAAGAATAATGATGGTGTGCCCCCGTTGTATCGTCAAGGTGGGTCTTTGAGCAAGATTGGCTACTTCAAAGCTGCTCACCTCAAGATTAGCTCCGACGATTTGTTTAGAGATTTTCTTGAAGCGTATTGGCATGCCATTCCGTCTGGAGTGCATGTGAGGCGAGTTAAGGATGGTAGCAGCCGGGAACCATGCAGTGGAACTCGGAGAGCTATCAAGTTCTATCCTTACTATTTTGTGTTAGGGTTTACTTTCCCTATGCCGCGTTTCTTCCAAGAAGTGCTCTGCTCCATGAAATGCGCGCCTGCCCAATGTTCCCCGAATGCGGTCCGAGTGATGGTGGGGTTCCACAATTTGAACCAATTTTTTGACTTGGGACTAACCACTAACGAATTTTGGTATTTCTTTGACATAGGTCGTATTGATGGAGTTGGACAACTGCTAACTCGTCATAAGCTTTTTGATAATTCGAGCAAAGGAGATCATGATTGGGCCAAAGAGACTTTGGAGATAAGTGGAAAATGGGAATCTGACTCTTCTCCTGAGCTGCGTGTACCAACGGTCTTCATATCTGGTAAGCAGACTGCTTAGTCTTTTCGGTTGCTTTGCTTTAGTGCCAAATTATTCTTCAATTTTCTTATTGTCTTCTGTTTTTTTTTTGTAGATTCGGAATTTGGCTCAACTCCTAGGGTTTCTCCAGACATGAAAAAAGTACATGTTGCTCTGGGTATCCTTTCCGAGTATCGTGAGTGGCGTTGGCTGCTTAGTCCTCTTCGTAGGGAAAAATGTGGGCTGCCCCTAAAAGAAGAAATACAACGGATCAAGGCAGACGCGATGACTCGTCCTATCACTATGATGGAGCCTACTATCAATGAAGGTGGGAAAAAGAAACATTCCCCGCCTGCTCAAGAGATGCCTGCTGAGAAGAAAACGAAGACTGCTCGTGGGGATTCTCCGGCTGCTCCCAAGATTGTGATTGACTTGACTTCCTCTAAGGGCAAGAAAGAACGAACTGCTACATTTGTGCCGGTAACGCCTATTGCTTCGAAGGCTGCTAGCTCGATTGCTGAAAAAATTGCTCAGCGTAAAAGCTCCTCCGTGCCTTTGGTACCGAAGTTTGTGCCGAAGCGTCCGTCTGAGACTAAGCCTGGCTTACCCCTGAAGAGGCTTGCTGCTATGAAGAGTGATAAGGTGCCCCTGTTTGCTAAAGTGGCGCAAAAAACTGCTTCTTCCGCTGCTGCAACCAACTCATCTGCTGATAAGAATGAAGCTGCTTGTTCAGGCAGGCTTGAAGAATCCGCCAAGGCCGTTTTTGGGGAAGCTGCTAAGATTTGTGCGCTTTTGAAACCAGATCTTCTTGAAGACATGGATGTATGTGCCAAGTTTGTTGATGGCGTCAAGGAGATTGTTGGTCCGAGTCTTTTTGCAAAGCACACCCCCGAGTATAGGAAGACTGCTCTACTAGCCATGATGCAGAAAACAACAATTCTGGCAGCCGAGTCTATGTTCCTTGACCAGGATGACACCAAGGCTGCTAAAGAGATGGCAAGAACTATGGCTGCCGAAGCTTACTCCTCGGCCGAAAAAATCAAGAAATTGGAATCTGAGCTTGCTGCTTTGAAGGAATCTAATACTTCTGCCCCCACTTCTCTACAGCTTGAGGCCACTCACCAGGAGATCATGGATTTGAAGACTAGGCTTGATGCGATCCAAATAAAGTATAAAAGTGCAGAGAAGGAAATCGAGCGTTACATACCTCAGATTCAAGATCTTGAGCATTCAATATCTGAATTTCGCTCCGCTTCTTATGCAAAGGATGAAGAATTGATTGCTACTTACAACCAAGCGATCCACTTCAAAAAGGTTGTTGACAGGCTTGAGCCTCAAGTGTCGGAACTTCAAGGTGTTTTGAAGACCAACGACAATCTGAAGAAGGAAATTGAGGAGTTGTAGCGGGTTCGTGCTTGCTTGCTTGAGGAGAATGAGCAGTTGAAGAGTGAGAATGATGGTTTTGAGGCTTCGCTTATTTAGAATCAAGCTGATTTCTACAAGTTGGGCTATGTAGATCATCTCTATGGGCGGCCGTCTGACTTTGAGTTTTCCGGTAAAGACTTCGAGACCTTCTCTATTTCTCCAGAAGACTTGCTCGCTTTTACCTTTGAGTCTTCTATCGGTGAAATAGCTGGAGGAGTTGATACCCAGGCTGGAGCAGTCGAGGGTAAAGATTCGGAGGATGCCGCTGCTGAAAACACCAAGGCTGCTGAAGGTGTAACGACCGAGCAGTTGGGAGATGTCCAAACTACTGAAGAGTAGTCTTCTAGGTAGTTTTTAGGATTTCCTTTTCTTTCCTTTGTTGCTTTTGCTTGAACTCCTTCGGTATTTGCTTGTTGTTTATCAATTTTGCTATAAAATTTAATAAACTTGCTTCTTTTGCTTTTCCCATCCTTGCTCTTTTTTTTTTATTATTTTTACCCTAACCTTTAGACCTTATAAGCCAGTGGCAGGCGTGCTACTTTTCTATAAGCAGACAGGCCCACATAGCCTATGCAGCCTTAGGTATTGATGTAGAACTTTTGCAAAGCTATTTACCATAAGGTTGGCAGCCGGATGCCTTACTTACAGAAGCAGACGAATCGGCGTAACCACTTGGCTTTTCAACCTTGGCTCCCTCCAATTCCGTAGGCTGTGTAGCAAGTATCACAACACTTTAGGACTTGGTGTAGGTTATTCTGCGTTTGACAGAGGTAAAGCTTATCGACTACGTAGCATGTCAGCAGTGGATAAAATCTTCGTGTGTGCACGCTAACTTGTTTAACCTTTCACAATAATGTGCGGTTGCATAAGTCTAGCGTGGTTCTACTGCTCGAAGGGCAAGCCGTAGGCAGTCTTCTGGAAATTCGTAGGCTACCTTAGTGCACTCGATAGCAGCTTTAGGTTTCCAGGGCAGCCGCCCATTGGGTGTGCTGCATAATGTGCCCCCTCCGTTTCTAGGGCCCGTTTTCTTGCGGATTAAGCCGATAGACCCATAATCCTTCAACTAGCTAAGCCTTGAAACAGACCATTGTGGCTACTTCTAGGAATCCCGGCGCAAGCCATCATGCACTAGTTATACTAGGGCAGCCAAGCTCATCCACGTCTGGATATTTGGAGTGTTGAGTTTATCCTCCCGCCTTGGAGAGCACAGTTGGTCCCTCGGGGGGTGCAATCTTCTTTTGAAGTGTAGAAAGAAATAAGTTGTTGTAGACATATAATAAAGCCAAGTTACAAATTACTTCTGAATTCTTTATTGAAAAATAAAATAAGCAAATAACTTGGTTGCAAAAACTGCATGATGATTGGATAGTCCTCGGTTTACGAGGTGGTACCCGTTGAGCTGCTCGAGTCTTCGGGTCTTAATATAGTGTGAAGTCACACATGGTATTTCCTCAAATTGTAGGCATTCCATTGCTTCTCGATCTCTTTATCATTCATGGTAGCAAGAGTATAACTACCATTGCCGCCTACTCTGCTGATCTTGTAAGAACCCTCCCAGATGGGGTCCATTTTTTTCGAGCCTTCTCTGCAGGTAGTGATGAAGGCCTTTCTTAGGACTAGGTCCCCGGGTTGGAATTGCCGGATCTTGGCCCTTTTATTGTAGCTGGAAATGAGTTGCTGCTGGTAGGCTGCGATGCGGGTGATGGTTTGTTCGCGCCTCTCTTCTGCCAGATCTAAATCTGTGGCCATCTTTTTACTGTTCTGCTCAACGCTTGGCAATAGAGTGTTGATGCTTGGCACGATGATGTTGGGAGGAATGATTGCTTCCAAACCAAACGCCAAAGAAAAATGAGTTTCACCGGTTGCTCGTCTTTTGGTGGTGCGATATGCCCATAAACATCCCGAGAGCTCATCTGGCCATTTTCCCTTTTTGTCCGTGAGGGATTTCTTGAGGCAGTCAAGGATCGTCTTGTTAGATGCTTCGGCCTGCCCATTGCCTTGAGGATATCTTGGTGTGGACATGTGTTGTTTGATGCCGTATTTTTGGAAGAACTTTGCCAAATCTTTTCCCACAAATTGAGGGCCGTTGTCAGTGACGATGGACTGAGGGATGCCAAATCGGCAAATGATGTTCCTCCATATAAAGCGCTCTATGTCCGTCTGAGTCGTGGTTGTCATGGGTTCTGCTTCTACCCATTTGGTGAAATAGTCGATTGCCATGATCATCATGCATCTGCCCCCCGTAGCAGGCGGCATAAGTCCTACCAGGTTGATTGCCCATTGCATGAATGGCCAAGGACTTGTTTGCGGGTGTAGCTCACTGGCTGGTAGTGCTGGTACTGGTTTGTAGCGTTAGCAGCGGTCGCACTTTTGTACTAATTCCTTAGCATCTTGGTGCATGGTAGGCCAGTAATAGCCTGCGTTAAGAGCCTTTTGGGCTAAGGATCGGCCTCCATAGTGATTCCCACAAACGCCTTCGTGGATTGAGCTTAGAACTTTCAAGTCATCGGGAGGTGCTAGGCAGCGGAGATGTGGTCCGGTGTAGGATCTTCGGAGGAGAATGCCATTCCACATATAGTAGCGTGCCGACTTAATTTGGAGCTTCCTTGACTCCAATCTTTCTGTGGGTAATGTGTCGTTGACCAAGTAGTCTATAATTGAACTTTGCCAAGTGGGAGTTACACTAACCTGTGACACTTCGGCTATCGGCTCCATCTCTATGCTTGGCTTGTCTAGATATTCTATCGGAATGGAGCGTTTGAATTGGTGGTCAAGGGCGGAGCCTAAACCAGCTAGTGCGTCTGCATGTGCATTGTCTGCCCGCGGAACTTGAGTGAGAGTGTAAGTCTGAAATGCTTCAAGCTGCTGGCGTACTTTCTCTAGGTATTGTGCCATCCTTGGGTGTTTTGCTGTGTATTCCCCAGTAGCCTGGCTGGTGATTAGTTGGGAATCAGAATGAATTGCGAGTTTCTTCACCGCCAAGTCTTTTGCCATTCGGAGGCCTGCTAGTAGAGCCTCGTACTCTGCTTCGTTATTGGATGCTTTGAAACCTAGAGTGATCGCCTGCTCGAGCATTGAGCCATCTGGAGTAACAAGAACTATACCTGCTCCCGAGCCTTTATAATTGGATGCTCCGTCGACATGCAAGTTCCAAAAATCTTTATTGGATGGAGTAAGTGTGTCTAAGGTACTCTCGGCTGCTTCTGGGGCGTCGTTGGGCCGCACTGTTGCGTTGCCTAGGCTAGGTGTGAATTCCGCCACGAAGTCTGCCAAGGCTTGGGCCTTTATCGCTGTGCGAGGTCGGAAAACTAAACCATATTGGCCAAGTTCCAATGCCCATTTCATCACTCGTTGAGAAGCGTCTGGACTATGTAATATTGATCGTAAGGGATATTGAGTCATAACAATGACTGTATGAGCTTGAAAGTATGGTCTGAGCTTCCGAGCTGCAACAACTAACGCCAAAATTAATTTTTCGATCTTTGGATATCTTGTTTCCGCATCGAGAAGAGCTTTAGAAGTGTAGAATACCGGCAGTTGGGCCCTCAGCTCTTCTCGTATGAGAGCAGAGCTCACTGCTACCTCGGAAACTGCCAAATAAATGTATAAATCCTCTATTGCTTCCGGCTTGGATAGTAAGGGAGGTGATGTGAGATAATTCTTCAAGTCTTGGAAAGCTTTTTCTCATTCTTCATCCCATTTGTCTTTTTGTGCCCTCTTGATAGCTTTGAAAAAGGGTTTGCATCGATCGGTGGATCGTGAGAGAAAGCGATTGAGGGCGGCTGCTCGTCCGGTCAAGCTTTGGATCTCCTTCAAGGTAGTTGGAGATTTCATCTCTATGATTGCTTGGATTTGCTTGGGATGTGCTTCAATTCCTCGTTGGGTTACTAAGTACCCTAAGAATCGGCCTGAAGATACTCCAAATGTGCACTTGGTAGGGTTGAGCTTCATCTTGTACCTTATAAGGATATTGAAAGTTTCTGCTAAATTACGAATGTGATCTGACCGCTGCTTGCCCTTTACCATGATATCGTCGACATAGACCTCCATGATTACCCCAATTTGCTTTTTGAACATCATATTTGCTAGCCTTTGGTAAGTGGCTCCCGCGTTCTTGAGGCCAAAGGGCATGACCTTGTAACAGTAAGTGCCTCGCTCTATCACGAACGCAGTTTTCTCTTTGTCGGGCTCATGCATGGCTATTTGGTTGTAGCTGGAGTATGCGTCTAAGAAACTAAGCAACTGGTTTCCAGAAGTTGAATCTACTAATAGATCAATCCGGGGGACAGGATAATAGTCTTTTGGGCATGCTTTGTTGAGGTCGGTGTAGTCTACGCAAACCCTCCATTTGCCCTTCTCTTTCTTCATGACTAGTACGACATTAGCAAGCCATGCCGAATGTGCTACCTCTTCTATGAATCCGGCCTTCAATAGTTTGTCGATTTCTGCCTCGATGATCGCTACTCGTTCGGGTGCGAAATGTCTTCTTTTTTGAATTATCGGTTTGGCAGTTGGATCAACGTGCAGCTTGTGGCAGGCCACTTTGGGATCAATACCGGGCATGTCGGATGGTGACCATGCGAAGATATCTCGGTTTTTCATAAGGAAAATTGTGAGTTCTTCCTTCTCGTCTGGGCTTAGTCGTGAGCCAATTTTAGTCGTCTTTTCCGGCTGCTGGGGATCAAGAATGATGTCTTCAACGTCCTCTTCGGGTTTCCATCCTATCTTGTCTGCTTGGGCGCCATCTTCTCGATCCACCTGCTGTAATTGCTATTTGGTAATTTCTTTACCCTTTTGGACTTCGGTAACCTCTACGGGGGTAAAGATCTTCTTTTTTTATTCTTTCAACATTTGCACAGTGCATCGTCGAGATGAAACCTGGTCAGACTTGATCTCTCCAACTCCTCCTCCTGGGATGCGAAATCGGATTTTTTGATACTTGACGGAAATGACGGCATCCAGCTTGATCAACCAAGGTCTCCCAAGAATCCCATTGTAGGGAGATGGGTCACTTACGATTGTGAATGTTTGCTTTGAGACGACTGGCGGTGTTTTTACGTCAAGTGTGATATGGCCGATGGCAGTTGAGTTGTGTCCGTTGAATCTAGTAAGTACCTCTGCCCGGCGTATGATTGTACTTTCCAGGCCCATCTTCTGAATGACCGAAAGTTGAAGTAGGTTGACTGCACTTCCATTGTCAACCATCATCATGTCGACTATAGCATGGGCTAGTTGGACAGATACTACGCATCGTCGTGTGGGAAGTCGACTCCTTCTGCATCCTGCTCCGTGAAGCCAATGATAGGTCCAGGTTGGGTATCGACTGTTTGAACTTATGAGATTAGTAAAGCCTGCTGGATCTTCCTCTTTTTGGAGTTATTAGTGGCCCCCAAGTGCTCGGATTCAGCGAAAATGCCATTGATTCAAATCGTCTTAGTTGGTGGCTCCTCATCTCCGTCTGCATTCCTCTTTGGCTGCTTAGCTGGCTTGTCCAAATATCTATCGACTTTGCCTTCTTTCACGAGTTTCTCTAGGTAGTTCTTCCAACTGTAGCAGTCGTTGGTTGTGTGACCAGGACCTCGGTGGAATGCGCAATACTTGGTGTGGTCCAACTTGGAAGTATCTCCTTTTGACTGTTTCGGCAACTTGAACCATGGTTCATTCTTGATGTCACGAAGGATCTGATGAATCGGAATTGAGAACTTAGAATAGTTATTGGTCATCGGGCCTTCTTTGGTTGTGGGTCGGTCCCTGCGCTTGACTTCCTATCTGCCCTTGTTGGGTTGCTTTTCATCCTTCTTTTGAGCCGCTGCTAACTCTTTTCGAGGCTGTTCGAGAGCCTTTTCTGCTTGTCGAGCCTCGTCCCAAAGTGCATGCTTCTCCGCCAGAGCAAAGGAATCTGCTAGAGTTAGGTCTTCTTTCATGATCATTTCTCCAAACAGTAGGTGGTCTGCTGGTAGTCCTTTTTGGAAAGCTGCACTTGCTATCGAGTTGTCGCATCCGACGATCTTCCCCTTCTCCGCTTTGAATCTCTTCACATAATCGCAAAGTGACTCTTTTGGGTTTTTCTTTACGTTGAACAGGTGATCGAACTTTTTCTTGATCGAACGATAAGATGAGTATTCTTTGGTGAAAACCAAGGAAAGATCATCAAAATTCTGGATGGATCGTGCCGGCAAGGTATGAAACCAATCTTGTGCCTCGCCTTGTAAAGTAGTGGCGAATATTTTGCACATAAAGGCGTCAGTATTCCGATAAAGGACCATTGCACTTCGGTAATGCTTTAAGTGTCTTTCGGGATCTCCGTCTCCTTTGAAAGATGTGAAGTGCGGCATGCTAAACTTGCGCGGAGGTTCTGCCTGCTTGATCTCATCCGTGAAAGGTGACCTGCTTATGTTGGTCATATTTCGCCTTAGTGCTTCATCAACCATTTCGTTGCGTCGAAAATCACGCATCCGTTCATTGAAAAGCCTTTCTACCTCTTCTTGGATCTGCTTTTGTTGGGGTAGCGGAGTCTTCGGCTGCCCTTGGTCTTTATCTACCGGTCTAGGCTGCTCTTCTTCTTGCTCGGCTCGTCTATGCCATGGCTGCAATGTATGAGATAGGTTCCTAGCAGGCGAGGGATTTCTTTGTAGGCTACCGGTGGAACTAGAGCCGGATTGAACGATTGTTTCCTTCCGTTTGTCAGGCTGCCCGCTCCGATGTAATGTGGAGGATACTCCTTGTGAGCCTAATCGCGAATGAATGATTTGCCTGGAAGGCTGCCCATGTTGATTATCAAAGCGTGGCCCTAACCGTGAATGTATACTTGCTCGTGGGCCTAATCGAGAGTGCACGCTCCTCCGCGCGCTAAGACGGGAGTAAACGTTATTTCGGGGGCCCAATCCAGAGTGTGCACTGTCTGAATGCTCGACTTGTGATGGGTTGAACGGCGGCTTTCCAGGTCGCTGCTTAAAAGACTCATTGTCTACCCTTGTTCTACTTCGGGAAACTTCATCGTGGGCGCGTTGCATCTCAGTGCGTTGCAAAAGTTGGTTCACCAAGGTAGTTTGTTGTGCAATGGCGCTCGTCAATTCTATGACTTGTCGGGATAAGTTTTGTTCGCCATTCGGATTGGAAGAACTTGGATGGAATGCACCTCCTTGAACAATAAAAGGGTGGTTGATTCCAAGTGCGAGATTTGAGTTGGGGAATGTCAAATCTGCCGAAGAAATGTGGTGAAAACGCCTCAGCCTCGATGATTGGTCCGGATGGTTGAGATTGTCTCGGGCCGACTTGGGCAGCTTGGGAAACCATGAGAGCAGGATGGGCTGCAGGGGCAGGCTGGATCACTGGGGCAGGCTGGATCGTTGGAGCAGGCTGGGCTACAAGAGCAAGTTGGATCACGGGAGCATGCTGCTTAATGCGCAGTGCATGTGAATGCGAGGCTTGGGCTTGGGTCCACGTAAACTTGGATGGCATGGCTTGGATCATGGTCTTGGTACCGTGAACCTTGGATGGCACGGCTCGAGCCGTGGTGAAGGTTCCATGGACCTCGCCACGAGTGGTTACCGAAGTAGCCACCGCGGTGGTTCCCATGGTGGGTGTAACGAAGGCACCATGGACCTCGCCGCGGGTGGCTACCGAGGTAGCCACCACGGTGGTTCCCATGGTGGAAACTCGTGGTGATGATGCCGCTCCCCTCATTGTCGCATTTTGCCTCACGGATCTCCGCAATTCCATTTCTTGAATATTAGAATTTTCACTTGTGGAATTTTCTAAATTTCTAGCCATTATATTTTTCTTATACGTTTTATCAAAGAACCTTTGTAAGTGAAAAATTCTATAAATAAGAACGTACGAAAAATATTCAAATGGACTAGAAAACAAAGAAAAAACCTTTTTGCGCGAGAGTCTTTTACGAGTATGGATTTCAACTCTCAATGAAAGCACCAATTTGTGGATGCAAATTTTCTCCTCCTCGATCTTGGACGATTTTGCACCTACAAAACAACTAGCACCTTAGGTTAAGGCCAAAAGCCTCACGCGCCCACGATGAATGGGGGGGCTTTGGCCGAAGAACCTCCGATGCCAAAGTTAGAATTTTAGAGAGAAATAGTGTTTAGAGTATTTGGGATTTTTTGCAAGAGGTTTGGAATGAATTTTTGGTGAGAATAGGTGCCTATTTATAGAGTTAGGCCTTGCCCCATTTTGAATAATGGGAACCGGGCATAAAGTTTTTGTGGAGGTCAATTTCATGTTTTATTAGCCAATTTATTGGCTAATTAAATATGAAAAGAATTAATGGGTGGTTATAAGAATGAATGACTATTTTAATAAGGAAAATGGGAAAGGTGAGGATGTGAATAGTGGTGGCCGGTTTTGTCTATTTAATTTGGGTGACTTTATTGACAATTAGGGGATTAATTGAGTTGATCCCCTAATTAATCAATTATTTATGATTTTAAGGGATGATTTTAGGAGATATGGGAAGAATATATTATTTAGATAATTAATTAACTAAATAATATATTAGAGAAATTAAGTTTCGGAAATAATTACCTAAAATGAGATAATTTGGAATTGGTTACCTCTTTTGGAGCATTTTTGAATTGGTTGAGGATGATTACCCACTACTTGCGCGTAGGAATCCTGTTATACCTCAAGGGTATTTTTGTCTTCTTTTGTCCCAAAGTCCACGTGTTGCCTAGTGAATATTTTTTGCTCCACACAATCCATGGTAGAGACTACTGCCAATAAATACAAAGTATTACGAAGTGTATTACTGTGTTTAAGTCGTCCTGACTCAATTCTTTTCTTGTCTCCTCTGATATCTCCCTTTTCAATTTAATTGTGTACTGTGAGAATAATCTTTGTAAGTTATAGTGGGAGAAAGAAAATTGTATAAACAGGTTGGTTGTTCTACAAAATGTTTGAGCTTCTTCTTGTTTGGCGTTTTTCTTTTGAACAAAGCTTCTATTTTTGTGGTTGAACTGGTTAATAAAAGTTTTGATGATTTTAACTCTCGAAAATTTCTAAAAGTTAAAGTCTAAAATCTATAAGCGAGTGCACGCGAGTAGACCGGTTAAAAAAATTGAATAAGAAGTCTACAGGTAAATAAAACCGAAAAAAAAACAACCATAAGACACACCCCAACCCCGATAGCCATCAAACTAGAGGTAGAGATGTGTTGGCCATCACCAAAATGATGACAAAGCTATATGTAATAAATTAAAGATGTGAATGAATTTGAATTAAAAAGCTCAGTTTTATTAAGTACTGAAATTAATCTTCGATAGAACTTCAAAATTAAAACAAAATTGGACTATAACTAATAATGGCTTATAAAATTGGATTTATATAAGTTTCCTCTTTTCCAAATTGGACTTCTCTCTCTCTTTTATGGTGAAAGTTTGGGTTTCCCACCACCAAATTCAAAAACTTGGGTTTCCACCACCGCATTACACAATTGTGCCCACTAACTCTTCTTATAATAATTAAAAAATAGTTGTTATAATAATAAGGCTAAATAGCCAAAATGGTTCCTGAGATTTGCATAACTCATCACTTTGGTCCCTAACATTTCAAATCAATCAAAGTGGTCCCTGAGATTGTCCATCATCCATCATTTTGGTCCTTCCATTAAAAACTCCGTTAACTGTCCCGAAGTTATTGGCCGAAAGTTTGGGCAATTTTCAAAGCTTCGTAACTCAATCGTTTCTTAACCAAATTCGACCCATAATATATCAAAATGAAGATAGGAAAGTGTAGAATAAGATTATATCTATTTGGAAGCCCAATGGTTAATGGAGATGGCCGTAAAATAGCATCAAAGTTAACTGGTCTGAGGGAAAACTGGAAAACTCGTCGGAAACTGGGCAATTTTCAAAGCTTCATAACTTATTCAATACTCAACGAAATCAAGTGATTCAAAAATGAAAATCATACTTCTCAATGAAACGAAGAGAATGGTACCTTTGTGATGGCTAACTAGCTGTGGTTTGGCCAGAAAATGGCTAGAAAATGGCCGTGGACAGCCAATTTTGAGCCGTTTTTCGACCAAACCACGGAGAGTTAGCAGTCAAAAAGCTACCATTCTCTTCGTCTAATCAAGAAGTATGATTTTTGTTTTTTGAATCACTTGATTTCGTTGAGTATTGAATAAGTTATGAACGTTTAAAATTTACCCAGTTTCCGGCGAGTTTTCCAGTTTTCCCTCAGACCAGTTAACTTTGAGGTTATTTTACGGCCATCTCCAGTAACCATTGGGCTTCCAAATAGGTATAATATTATTCTACACTTTCCTATATTCATTTTGATATATTATGGGTCAAATTTGGTTAAGAAACGATTGAGTTACGAAACTTTGAAAATTGCCCAAACTTCCGGCCAAGAACTTTGGGACACTTAACGGAGTTTTTAACGGAATGACCAAAATGATGGATGGTGGACAATCTCAGGGACCACTTTGATTGATTTGAAATGTTAGATACCAAAGTGATGAGTTATGCAATTGATTGGTTTGAAATGTTAGAGACCAAAGTGATGAGTTATGCAAATCTCAGGGACCATTTTGGCTATTTACCCTAATAATAATTGTGCCCACTACTTACAATAATAATTAAAATTCTACCCTATTTCTATCTTGGGTCCCTTCTATCTCTTAGTCCGTCTCACCCTCACTCTCCAAAAATTCGAACCCCGCTCCTCTGTCCAGTTTGAACCCACTCCCCCGTCGAGTTCGTCCACTTCAACTCCACTCATCTGTCCAGTTCAAGGCATTCCTCCGGCGACACACAGAGAGACAAAGGAGCCCAAAATACAGGTGAGGTTTCTTAAATTCAATTTTTCAATGGGTTTTTGTTCTTTAGGGTTTAAGGTCAAATTGGATGTGTATTTTGTCGAATATGGTTTATAGTTTGAGGACAGTGGGTTTCAGATTAGGAATCTAGGATAGGTGCAGGTCTTTGGGATTGGAAGGGTTTCGATTTGGGTGTGCTCCGATTTAGGGTGGGTGCAATGGCTGCAACTTTTTTTCTTGGTATGAAATTGACAAATAGAATTAGGGTTGATTATGTTTATGTTTATGAAATTGTAGTGCTGATTATGTTTTTGTGAAATTGACCAATAAGATTGACTATGTAGCTTGAGTTTTCTCCTTTCGTTGATGTTACAGATAAATTAGAATTTTGTTCTTATAAATTGTCAGAAATTGACTCCTACAACTTTTTTGCTTGTTGTCATATAGGGAATGTAACTTTTGGCTATAACATATGTTTTGTAGAATCAGCTGCAACAACTGCAGAATTTGCAGGGCCAGGCTCAGCAGAAGTTTCAGTCGTTAACTTTGTTGCTAGCTCCTTATATCCATTTTTTCTTTCTTCCAAAGCCTGGTTGCATATATGTACTCTCTGTATAACGAACCCTGATTATTATTTACTCCTTTCTTGTTATCATCCTTTAGGAGATCTCTTATGTTTTTGTAAGGTTCTAGATGCTTTATTCATTGAAGTTTTCACATTCCAGGGGTTGGTATGTACTTTAAGATATTATTAAGACATCTGTGATTCTGTTTACTTGGGATATCCTTTTGTTTTATGTTTATAAATTATTTTTTATTGCTAAAGTATTGGAACTAAAATCGTACTTATAACGAAAAAAAGAAAAAGAAAACAGCTTAGAAAATCATTAACTTGAACCTGGGTAGCCATAACCCAGTGGTCTTCACCGATACCACTTGTCTTTTAAGTGGGCTTGGTTAGACCCATTAAGTTAATAGACGGGTATGACGAATTATGGACTATGGATTTGTCATTTAGTTAATGGGCATGGGTAGTCCAAACCCAAATTTTTTTGCCAATGACCATCAATGCATTGTAACAATGAATCGTTGGCAGTGGCACTTCAATTTTTTAAATATTTTAAACTGATGTGTGCAGAGTCATGAACTTAAAACATGTAATAATTCTTGTTGACTGTATATTCATTGGTGTAAATATATATTCTTGTTGACTGTATATTCATTAGTGTAAATGAATAATTGTCTAGTGTTAACTGTATATTCATTGGTGTAAATGAATAGTTCTTGTTTATTACACTTCATTTGCAATTTGCAATGTAGATGGCTAATTTGATGTTTGATGATGATGCATTTTTGGCATCTATGGAAACTCAGCCACACTCCCCATTTGGTGTAGTCACTCAAAATGAATCATTTGCAACCAACCAACCCCATGCGACATGTAGTGGAAATACGCAATCAAGTGGCTTAACTTCTTTGTCAACCACAACTCGAAAGAAGAATAGGGTAGTTAACAGAATACAGTGGGGCAGGGGGAGGCGCGAAAAACTAAACTTCAACAGATTCGGTCAAGCTATTTCTCCTAGTGACAATGTGGCCAAATTTGGCCGCTACATAGCCATGTTGGCTCGTGATGGTGGATTGATCCCAATTGATTCACCTGATTGGCGCAAAATAGATTCTTCAAAACTTGATCGAGTGTGGTCGTTGGTCCAAGTATTAATGCAATAAATACTGCAAATTTGTAAAATTTGACTTGTTGGATGCTTACAGTTTTTTGTGACAACTTAATTATTGTTTATGTAGGCCACTATAGACTGGACAAATCCAAGAGTTGCTGGCAAAGAGAGAAAGTCAAGGGTATTGTGGAAACGAAAATACATGATCGTTTCAAGACATGGAGGGCTAAACTCCGTAAGTTGTATTATGTTCCCTTTGAGAACTCCTACCAAAGGAAACACTGCAATGATGCTAGGGTAATCCAGACACAAAGGCAAGCCTTGGTAGCTCAGTGGGATAAAATGGAAAATAAGGTTTGTAAAACTTTTCAATAGTATAGTTACTATACTTCATTAAACCTTATTTGAAACTAAACTTAAGGTTTGATAAAATAATTATTTTCCTTTGTGGTGTTGTTTATTTGTTGTGAACCAACGGAGATGTGCAACTAATGCCAAGAATCGAAAAATGTTAAAGATGAGTCACATAACTAGGACAACAACTTTTGCTCAAATACGGAATGATTATGTGAGTGGATTCTTTTACTATTATAAATTGATGTTGCCATGAATATTTGTTTTAGATAGTACTTAAGATAGTCAATATATCTCATGATTTGTTAAAGATGAATATAAAGTTACAGGAATAGTGCTTCAGATAGTGAACATATCTCCTGATTAACTCACAACCTTAGTCTTGTTTTCATTCCTGTTATAAGTACATGGTTAAAACTTGACTTAGTTTCTGTGATTTGTTCCTCATTTTGTATCATAGGTTAGTTTCGGGATGGTAATAGGATCTTTCTTAATTGTGCTTGGACCTGCCTCAAATTGATAATGCATTATCTAGAAAGTAATAATATCCGAGTAATGGAGTAGTCTGACAACATCATCGTCATTCAAGTTTAACTGAGTCATAATCTCTGAGTAACTCAGTCTATCTGAGGTACTGAATAACAGCAGGGCTGAAGCCTAAAGTAAGGTAAAGCAAACTCAGTTTTCGAAATAAATAAAACACTAATAGATTGACATCTCACAATCCAGAAGAAAAATATGATAAATAGATCATAGATTAGAGAGAGTTCAATTAATATCTTAAATACATCACCTGATAAGTCGTCACAATAAGCTCTACGGTTTTTTGTTCAAATTTCCCAACGATGTTACAAGTACCCAGTGAGTACATCCATGTAAGCTTTATGTGTTGTCTTCGTTTGATAGAATTCCCTAAAAAGTTCTACGCACTTAACCTAAAGCAGGAGTGAAATATAAAGAAGTTAGAAACATCCCCGAGATTCTTAACCCAGCAGATAGTAAATTTTGCAAGGGTATTTTCTCAGCAAAATTGGTATACCATATATGGGGGTAGGTTGAGGTCAAAAGCCTTGTAGCTTGGCCACAAGCCAGTGGTCAAGACAGTAACTGTCAAATCAATACCATGATTTGCATGTGGATTATTTCTCAGATACTCTTCAAAGCCAACTTGGTTGTCCTTGGCCAATGTCAAATCAGTAACCTCCAATGAATAACCAATTTTTCTTTCTTAGTCATATCTCCAGCAGTAACCCTGAAATGTATGCACGCAAGTATATAACATTAAAAACAACATTTCTTAAGGATTTTTTAAGGCAACTGACCATTCCATCCATCTTTGAGGTCAACTGACCACCACATCGTTGCTTCAGTTTTGTCAAAATACATCTCTCATGGTCATCATTAGCACTCTTGTCAAAAATAAGACGTCGAGCAAGCTTTTTGTTGCCAGAAATTAAACATGTATAGTTAGAGGAAAACATATGTGTCCTATTCCATATGTTAAATGATGTCTGTGTTTATATATAATGCACTATATTTTCAATCGTTGTAAATGTGATTGTTTAATGATTGTGGTTGTTTTCGGGATCTTTTTTTGTGTCTTAGGCTGAAGAACATGATGGAAATGAACCTGATCGTGTGACTTTTTCAAAATGGCACACACAAGAGGACCTAAGCAACTCCCAGTTAATGCTAAATCTGGCAGAAGGATGGTAATTTGTACATTTTCACTTGACCAAATTTATTTCTAGCAACCTTAAACGAAATTTTATGCATTTACGAATGATTAAAACTTTTTCAAACAGTTGGCATTTGAAAATCTGGAAGTGGAGGTTCGTGAGCGTGGTGAAGAGGTAACAACAGAGGTTCGCAATAGGATTTTTGCAGAAGTGCTGAGGCCAGAGAAGCGAAATCAAGTGCACGGCTTTGGCCTTGGAGTTGGTTGGGCAAATGTATCAGGAATTATTACTGAGCAGCGAGGCATTTCTAGGGAAGTTAAGTATCTTCGGGAAGCTTATGAAGCTCAGAAACAAGCCACTGCTGCTGTAGAAGAAAAAATAACTCGTATGATGCATGAGACAAATGAGAAAGCGGAAAAGATGAAAAAGAGCAAGAAGAAAGCATACAAAGGCTTAGGGCCGAACAAGAGGAGAATTTGAGATTAGCAAAGGTGCAAATGGCTGAGCAATTGAAAGTTATGTTGGCACATGTGGGCATCAACATTGGCTCATTTGGAGTGGGTGCTCTACAAAGTACTTCAACTCAGCAGCAAGGGTGTGGAAGCTCACACGCTCAGATTTCAACGTTTTTCGAAGGTGGAAATGACAAGAATATGCAGTGTGGACCTCCAGTTTCTAGTGCTATGATGCATGAGAACTGCCAAAGTGAGAATACTGGTTAATTGTCATCAAGCAACCCTTGTAAATGTGTATTTTGTTTATATATTGCTAGTTTGAATTGGGATACAAGCTTGGATATGTTATATTTTGTTGTATATAGAGAATGCCGGGTATGTCTAGCATAGGATAAGATGTATTTTTTTGTTTAACATTTGGAGGGGTTGTATTGTTAAGTTGCATGAATTGGTCTTAGCCAAGAACATAGGTTATGTAATATATTAACTTCACTATTTTAGTGCTAATGTTAATGAATCTAATGTTGATTTATGTTTAGTTTGTAATGGATGATTTGTAAGTTCCTCAAATTTGGTGGAAATTAGGTTCTGTGAGCAAGCCTGATGATTTCTATATTTAAATAAAAATATCCAATTTTACCAAATAAAAAATAAAAAAAATCCAATCGTGCCACACTTTTACAATTGTGTTGGAGCTTTATTGTATTTATTAAAATATAATAGAGTGGCACAATTTTAAAGTTGTGGTTCCTTTGCTTTAACATTTATACAGCAATCTAAGCCTTTAAAATAACAATTGTGCCGATCTTACACCATACATTCAATAGCCTTTATTAAAGGTGAGACACAAAAAGGGTTGTATTTGTGCTTAGCCCTTGGGCACAAAGCATCATATTGTGTGCTATCAGCAATGGTGATGCTCATAGAGGGCACAAACACAAAGATAGTAGTTGCACTATTGCTATTGGTCTATGAGCACAATTGTTGGTGCATTTTGGCCTCAAAGGGCACATATAATTTTTTTTGTGCTCAATGCTCATTTTTTTTCGTAGTGTGTAAACATGTAATCAGTGAGTACTAAAGTTTATTTTGATTTTTTTTTTAACAAACGATAATATCTAGACTAAGGGGTGAGAGAGTAAGCTAAGCCTCACAATGATCTAACAATAATATGGTTCAAATTCATTTTTAGCAAGAATTGAACCTAATATCTCTCACTTACAAGTGAAGAGGAATACCACTAGACCGTAGTACTAAATGGATTTGTTTTGATTTAAATGAATATTTTCTAGTATCAATACATTGTCATACTTTTTTAAAAACTTAAAACTATCTTAAGGAGGGTCACTTTTACAAATTTCGCACAGGGTACAAAGTTTTATGATAAATCCTAGATAATATTTAGAGATTTTTAAAGTGAAAAATTAATTTCCAAATAGAAAAAGTCATACATACGACTAGCAATAGTGTTTGTAGAATTTGTATATAAGATCATACCTTTTCTGACAAGATTGTGTTCTCCAAGTTCCATATCAATCTCAACTAACCATCGTCACTGACTCTTTGAAAAATCAACACCCTAAAACAGTATACATATGAGTTTTGTGTTAGATGTCCAGTGATTACATACTTCGTGTGAAATTTGGAAGGTTCCAAAGGTATTTCTGTTTGTTATGCTTCGGGTATAAGTCTTTGAATGAAGATCATGGCAGATGCTTATTCAGCTCTTCCATACCATTGTTGGCTATAATGGTTTCTCGCTTCTTAATAGTCAAGATGATATTCATATCTTGTACCCCATATAGAGTGGTTACGTTAGAAATATCCAAATAAGGGAAATTGAACTTGTGACAGTTTAACAATCCATTGAATTTGGAGGGAACAAGATTGTGATTGGTGCTATGAGAATGAATCATCCATAAGCATCAAAGTTGGAACATTCAAGTTCTAAGATAAGATTTTCATGAAAAACGTCGGTTTTCATGGGTGTATTGTTTTAAAACTTCGGGTTTTAAAGGCACTCAATTCGAAAATACAGGGTCAATTTAGTTTATGAACATTTAGTTCATAAAAGAGAGGTTCCTGCAAGAACACAGAATGCAATATACAACTAAGTGTAATGGATTTAAGTTGCTTCAGGACCTCAAGTGTGAGTGCTTCGAGACTACAAAAGTGAGTCAACGGTTCAAAGAAGAGAAATAAAATATTGAATCATTAATGTCTAAAAGTGATATTCAGGTCAATAATTTTGGATTCATTATCAGATTAATGGACTGCAGGTCACTTTTAATTAATTCAATAGATCGGGATCATTCGGGGTTGATTGTAGAATCAAAATAATGACATTCGGGGTCATGTTAACTTCAATTGGCTTCATGCCAAGCAATAACAAAAATATAGACTAGTGTGGCTTTAACCAAAAACGTAGCAAAAATATTTAGGTATGGTTAAGAAGCGAGGGATGCCAAAATATGGTATCGGGTCAAAAAAATGATGCAACCTAGCACATATGGGATGGCTGCAACGCACGGCCCCGTAAAAAAATTGCAGGCAATTAGGCTTGGGGCACGGTTGCCAAGCAGCCCAGGGTAAGCTGCAGGCTTACTGCAGCATTTGGGCCAAATGAATGGGTGGAGCCCAGCAACTCATAGGCTGCTGCAGGCGGGCCACTTGCACAGGAAAACAAAAGCCCAGCATTCGCTGGCTTTGGGCTAAGGCATGAAAGAAGCCCAGCTTTCGCTGGCTTCTGGTTGACTAGGGAGCAGACCCAGTCAGCGCAAGTCTTTGGGCCAGGATGCGAAGCCCAGCAGGGCTGGTGTCTGGTGAGGCATGCACAGATTGAGGTTGCAGGCCTAACCTTGTGGAACCCAAGCATGCGGGGCCAACAACTTCAAAAACCCACGCCGTGGCCTGCCCAAAAAATTTCCCATTCCTTGTTTTTCAATTTTCCGATTTCTATTATTTAGGGTTTTCAAAACCCCCAAAAAATAATTAAAAACTCATGCTTCTATTTTATTCCGATTCTTTGACTCACAAATTCCAAATTGCAAAATTTGAGTAATGCATGAAACAAATATATATATCGGAATGAATATATAAACATATAGGGGGTTCATGCATCATGGGGATTGTTTTCATGCTTCATGATCGTTTCAAATATCTTACTTTATTTTAAGCGTACCTGATTGCAGAAAACAACAAAAGCCTTTGAATTTGTAGAAGTTCTTTCTCGGAAAGTCGGAATTGCATCTCCAATGCATTGTATCACGTTCAACAAAGAAAAATTAAATTGAATCAATAGCATGTAGATCAATTCAATAAAATAGTAAATTCATCATAAAAAGAATGATTAAAGCGTAATACTCCCCTGATTGAAAATCAAGCTCTCTTTAGCGCAGCGTCAATAGCGTGCTGATAACGTATTGTAGGTATAATTTACTGAACAATTATGGAGGCCATAGAGAGAGAGAAAGGTGCGGCAATAGTATAGATGAGACACCCCGTCTCGAATGAGGGCGTGCTGGCCGTCACGTGTGAGTGACGTAACCATTTGCACAGTGCGGAAGCTAAAAAGATAAATAGAATTATGAATAAATAAAAGCCAAAACACTAGCAATGCTAGCTAAGAAATGATGCTAGTGTGAAACTCAGTGTATAAATACACATTCAGAGTAAAAAGAACGTCTAGTTGCAGTCGAGTACGACAATTACTCAGATATAACACCCGAAGGTAAATCCTACTTTGGTGAATTCTGTCAGGACACCGTTGGATTCCTTGTGGCCACCATACTCAGCTAATTAGAACCTGGAGGGGTGAAAAACAAAGTTGAGTGGGTCAGTAAAACAAATCTTTTCAAAGACAAAACATTTCTCATAATGTGGTAACCCCTCTTCGTAAAACCTGTATAGTTTTCCAGGAATATAAAAATATAATTACTTATCTCAAAACCAGCTCAGAAATAGTGATATGTAAAATATATGCCATGTCAAAATATATTTCATCATATCATATAAGTATATCAGTGAAGTAAGTTCATCATAAATAATAACATGTCAACCGAGTGATCAGCCCAGCTGAAATTATAGCTCATAATCAATCACATCAATCAATCTAGCCGGAGTCATCACAAATGACCTATACGGCACTACACTGCACACCAGTCGGAACCACTGAAATGGTCTGTACGACAGAACTGGGTGTAATATAGTTATGCTCACGCTATCCTCTCCTGATAGCTATGCGATAAATCGCTAGTCACCTACGAGTCGGAACCACCTACGAGTGGTCTATACGACAAGACTGGGCACCTAAATTGGATCCAATGTGAGCATATGGTGCGAGGGTGACTAAATATATTTACAGGCCTGAATCACATATCTGCTAAATCATAATCACCCTAGTGCAGGTTTATGAGCTTTCAATCACATCAACTCAACAGTCTCATAATTTTAATTTATGAACTTACCTGGCACTTACTTGTGCGTCTGCATCACCAATCATGCATGTATGCAATTACTAATGCATAAATAAAATAGTTATATATTTTGCATGGCATTTCATAAAACGCATTTCATATCACATTTCACTTAAATTGATTTTATGGGAAAAATCTCATTTATATAGGTATATACGGAAAACAAAACTGCCCACTCACCTGGAGTTCTCCCTATAACTCCCTAGCACAACACATCAAGGCGTTATGACGATCGGCGCCTAGAATAATCATCAAGACATGCCTCAGAAATCATATTGATAGAATATAACTTATATAAAACACGTCACTACATAGTTCGATCCGGAAGATCTGCAACTCAGATTTCTGATCTGAAACTTCCAGAGATTTACAATATACCTCTAGGACAACATCCTAAAATTTCATTACCATCCAACGGTCGAATCTCATCCAATTGCCAAAATCAAGTGACGGTTAACATTCTATCTTATGAACTTACAACTCCAATTCCGAAAGATCCGTAAATTGGATTCCCGATCCGTAAGTTCCTATTACAACGTATCAAAGTTTGGTGATGATCCAACGGATGGATCGTCAATTCATATTTTGGCCTAACCATGCATCGTAACGAATTTAGGTTCGAATGATCATCATACGTCATTCATTCACCAAAAATGAAATTAGAGCATGAATTATGGTCCAAAAATAGCTTTGGCGGCTCACTGGCCACCCACCGCCTTGGGTGGCGGTTGGCCACCCCGGCTCGCCGGAAAATCCAATTATTTCCAAAAATTACCAAAATTTATAGAAATGAAGATCTCAATGGGTAGAGTAAACTTTATACATGTGACCAAGGCCAATTTAGCCTGGAAGGGCTCCAATTTCATCAAACCCGTGAAGAACCCTAGAAATGGATGTTTTCAATTTGACCTCCAAAACCACTCCGATGCTCCAACTAATGCTTAGGCTTTGTTCCAGGTACTAAGGGAATGCTAATGGTGTTAGTAATTGAAAGAAAATGTTTCAAGATTTGAAGAATTTGTACACTAAGCCACCGCACACACCGTACGGTTTCATCCAATTTCAAGGCCAAATTCTTTGATTTTTTGGGGTGCAATAGGAAGAAGGAAGATCATAGAGGGTTTTCCAAGTGATGGTTTGAAGTAACTCACTGGAAAAATGAAGAAATTTCGACGGAAACGGGTGGAAAACCCACCGGGTCGCGCAGGTTGCGGGTTGAAAACCCATTTCTGTTCTTTTTCCTTCGCTTCTCGCCCTCTTTTCTTTCCTCCTTTCCCCTTCTCTGATTGGCCAGAAACTTCTCTCTCTTCTCCCCATTCACCCAGCTTCTCTCCCGAAACTCTCCCAGAGTTGTCTTCTTCTTCCTTCTGGTGGGGCAGTTTTGCCCAATCCTCTTTCTTCTTTTCTCCACCAGTCACGCACACACACACAAAACCTTCCTTCATCTTTTTATTTTTATTTTCCTTCCCTTACATCCGAGCCATCCATTTCAGATTTCCTTTAATCTAGGCCATCCAAATGGCACACCAAATTTTTATAATAAAATTCATAAAATGCCCAAACTTCAAACTTTAAAATCTTTTTCGTTATAACTCCAAATCACGAACCGTATGCGCCCACGCTTCCGTAGCGACGAGTACTACTAGGATATGTTAAGAAAACAAATCTTAGATGGCACGACACAACGATTAACCTCGAATAATATGCGTGCCTCAAAGGGCATTTTTGTAAAATCCTTTATTAAAACTTTAAAAACTCTTAAAATCAGGGACGGGTTGTGACAATCTACCCACCTTAAAAAAAATTTCATCCTCGAAATTTACACAATCTTTACAATCCATCAATATCCATGAAACAACCTGAAACACATCTCTCTCATTCGATCTTTTGTCTCCCAAGTAGCTTATTCTGCTGAATGATTCCTCCATAAAACTTTCACTAAACGCACAATCTTAATCCTCAGAACCTTATCCTTCCAATCCAAGATAGTCACTGATTCCTCATCATAAATCAAATATGGATTAACTTCTAAAGGTTAAGGAGGAATCATATGCGAAGGATCTGAAACATAATGTCAAAGCATGAAAACATGGAACACATTATGCACTTTCGACAACTCTAGAGGCAACTCAAGCCTGTAAGCAACTTCACCGACTCTCTCGGTGATCACATAAGGTCCAATGTACCTAGGACTTAACTTACCTTTCTTTCCGAACCGAACCCCACCTTTCCAAGGTTAAAGCTTCAGAAATACACAATCACCTACATTATACACCCGATCAGTGGCATGTCTATCGACAAGGTTCTTCTATCAATCCTGGGCCACTTTCATAATAGCTTTAATCACTTGAACATTCTTAGTAGTCTCCTCTACTATCTTAGGGCCCACTAATGTCTTTCACCAACTTTAGACCAACACAAAGGTATGCAACAAGCTTTCCCTTAAAGTGTCTCAAATGGTGCCATCCTGGTGCTAGAATGATAGCTGTTAATATAGGCAAACTCCATCAAATCCAACTTAGCTTGTCAATCATCACCAAATTGACGTACCGAAGCTCTCAGCATGTCTTTTAAAGTCTGAATGGTTCTCTCTGACTGACCATCTGTTTGAAGATGATAAGCTGTGCTGACTTAGTAAGCCAATCAACAATTACCCAAACACCATCACACCCGTTCCGTGTACGAGGAAACTTGTACACAAAATCCATAGTGATATTTTCTCATTTCCACTGTGGAACGGAAAGTGGCTGAATCAATCCAAAAAGGCTTCTTTCTTTCTACTTTGACTTGCTGACGACTGATACACCTCTAGGATGCATTGCATAAGCTGAACAGTATGTTTCGTCCAAAATTACTTTCTTTAATTCCATATCATTAAGTACATACATCATGTTCTCTTGCATAAGCATGCCATCTGATTCTCTAACCCTGAGGTCTTTCTTTTTCCCGTCGTTCCTTGCCTCAATTAATTCTTGGGTCTCTTCATCATCCATTTAAGTTTCAAGCACACGACCTGCTAAAATTTGGCCTAACTTGAAAATTAACAAGTAAGGCTTCTTTTTTATCTTCCACTCCTAACTTCACTCCAGTGAACCGTAAATCATCAAGAAGAAGACCATAACAATCATAACTGGCATGAAGTTTAGCTGAAGTCTTCCTACTAAGTGCATCAGCTACCACAGTTGCACGATTAGGATGATACTCAATCAGGCGATCCTAATCTTTTAGAAACTCAATCCACCTTCGTTGATGAAGATTAAGATCTCTCTAAGTAAACAGATACTGAAGACTCTTATGACCGTAAAAATCTTACACTTTTCTCCCCATAAAGACAATGTCTCCAAATCTTCAAAGCAAAGATGATAGCTACTAATTCCAAATCATGAGTAGGGTAATTCATCTCATGAGGTTTCAATTGTTGTGAAGTGTAGCAATCACCCTACCATGTTGCATCAACACACATCCTAAACCATTCAAAGATGCATCACTGTAGACCTCATAATTACCGTTATCATCTAGGAGTGCTAAAACAGGTGTATGAGTGAGATAATACTTCAGTTGCTGAAACTTTGCTCACAATTTTCACCCCACTCAAACCTAACCTCTTTTCTAGTCAATCCCGTTAATGGCAAAGCAATGACTGAAAAATCCTTTACAAACGTCTATAGTAGTCTGCTAGACCAAGAAAACTCAGTACCTCAGTGACGGTTCGAGGTTGTTCCCAATTCTCCCAGCTGTCACTTTTTGAGGATCTACTTGAATACCTTGTGCAGATATCACATGTCCCAAAAATGCCACTTGATTTAACCAAAATTGGCATCTGCTAAACTTAGCATACAACCGATGTTCCCTCAATCTTTGCGACACCAACCTAAGATGTCTAGCATGCTCTGTTCTAGTTTTAGAGTACGCCCGAATATCGTCAATGAAAACACTAACAAACCTGTCTAGATATTGCTGGAATACTTGATTCATCAAACTTATAAAAGCAGCAGGCACATTCGTCAATCCGAATGGCATTACCAAAAACTCGTAATGACCATAACGAGTTCTAAAAGCAATCTTAGGGACATCTTCACTAATGATCTCTAACGGTTAATAACCAGACCTTAAATCAATCTTCGAAAATACACCAACACCTCTAAGCTGGTAAAAAAGATCATCAATGCATGGCAATGGTGAAAGATATAGAATCCGTACCTGGAATTAAGTCAATAGTGAACTCTACATCTTTGTCTGGCGGTAATCCAGGTAAATCATCCGAAAATACATCTAGAAAAATGCCTAACCACTCGTACGTTCTCCACACTACTACGAGTACAATCCTGCAACACCACATAAGCTAGGTATCCCTGACAGCCTTTCGATAACAACCTATTTGCTCTCACAACAGAAATAACGGCATGCCTCACTCCACTTTGCTCACCCACAAAAGTAACCTCTGGTAATCCAAGACGATGGAAAGTAACTGATTTCTCGTAACAATCTATATTGGTACGTTCATACTGCAACCAATCTGTGCCTAGAATAACATCGAAATCCACCATCACTGGACACCCTGAATAAGCACAATACTAGCATAGAATGAACTACCTGTTTACTTGTTTAACGAATCCAAAGAATAAGTTATTAATATTACGGTCTGCAGCCCGCAATACTGATAACTCACTATTGTCTTGATAAGTAAGTAACAATTCTCGAGGGTACAATATTACCATCTTGCCCTCCATGGGGAAATACATATACACTCCTCGATCGTGCTCATTCACTACTTCTTTGGCAACATCGTCAATAACATAAAATTTCTACATCACAATCAATTAAAACTCTAGCAAAGTGACCAAGAATGTTTTACGTGCCCATGATCAAGCCCGAAAGATTCTAAGTATCTTGCAGCTCTATGTCCCATTTTTCACATATAAAGCATCCTCTGCTTTCTTGCCTACACTTTCCAAAGTGTATGATATTGCACTTACGACACAAAGGTACATTTCCTCGACCAGAGTCACCTCGCCTCTGTAATCTAGGATCTCCAGTAAATCTTCCACCTCGCATCTGACCAATGGTACTAAAACCTCTACTGGAAGAACTAGAATTAACTCCACTTCTTTTGAAGCTCTAAGTCTTGCGAGGTTCTTGAGACACATGACCTTTACCTTGGTCATCTTTCCTTTGATTCTCATTCTTTTCCTTGTCTCAAATTGTAAACTCTTGTTTCTTACCGTCCATATATGCTGGAGGAATAAACCTTTTCTTAAACAACTCTTTAAACAATTCTCAATCAGCTGTTTCATCTGGTGACATTGTATAAGACTCCTGTCTCCACCAGGATGCAATTTTGATACACAGAAACCAGGTAGTCGTCTCAACCTACCTTTCAAAAGAAAGATTCTTTTGGCTTTGTATAAACCGAAACGTCTTTTCCAAATGATCAAGCCAACGCTTTGTTCCCTCAAGTCCTTCATTTTCCATTTAATGATTCAGCTTCAATTTATACACAGTCTCAAGAGGAATCCTTTAGGTAATAGACTAAATCATATTAGCAATAGCTTCCCCTAACTGAGCTATATCAGGGAAATTAAGCTCATCTAAACGATGTGGCTCTCTACGAGGCGGTATAATTCTGACAGAAGACACTAGGAAATTCTCAAGATATACATGACTGCAACCTAGGCTCTGATACCAACTGACACACCCCGTCCCGAATGAGGGCGTACTGGCTGTCACGTGCGAGTGACGTAACCATTTGCACAGTGCGGAAGCTATAAAGATAAATAGAATTACGAATAAATAAAAGCCGAAACACTAGCAATGCTAGCTAAGAAATGACGCTAGTGGGAAACTCAGTGTATAAATACACATTTAGAGTAAAAAGAACGTCTAGTTGCAGTCGAGTACGACAATTACTAAGATATAACACCCGAAGGTAAATCCTACTTTGGTGAATTTTGTCAGGACACCGTTGATTTCCTCGTGGCCACCATACTCAGCTAATTAGAACCTGGATGGGTGAAAAACAAAGTTAAGTGGGTCAGTAAAACAAATCTTTTCAAAGACAAAACATTTCTCATAACGTCGTAACCCCTCTTCGTAAAACTTGTATAGTTTCCCAGGAATATAAAAATATAATTACTTATCTCAAAACTAGCTCAGAAATAGTGATATGTAAAGTAAATGCCATGTCAAAATATATTTCATCATATCATATAAGTATATCAGTGAAGTAGGTTCATCATAAATAATAACATGTCAACCGAGTGATCAGCCTGGCTGAAACTATAGCTCATAATCAATCACATCAATCAATCAAGCCAGAGTCACCACAAGTGACATGTACGGCACTACACTGCACACGAGTCGGAACCACTGAAATGGTCTGTACGACAGAACTGGGTGTAATATAGTTATGCTCACGCTATCCTCTCCTGATAGCTATGTTATAAATTGCTAGTCACCTACGAGTCGGAACCACCTACGAGTGGTCTGTACAACAAGACTGGGCACCTAAATTGGATCCAATGTGAGCATATGGTGCAGGGGTGACTAAATATATTTACAGGCATGAATCACATCTCTGCTAAATCATAATCACCCTGGTGCAGGTTTATGAGCTTTCAATCACATCAATTCAACAATCTCATAATTTTAATTTATGAACTTACCTGGCACTAACCTGTGCATCCACATCACCAATCATGCATGTATGCAATTACTAATGCATAAATAAAATAGATATATATTTTGCATGGCATTTCATAAAACGCATTTCATATCACATTTCACTTAAATTGATTTTATGGGAAAAATCTCATTTATATAGGTATATACGGAAAACAAAACTGCCCACTCACCTAGAGTTCGCCCTACAACTCACACACACACAAAACCTTCCTTCATCTTTTTATTTTTATTTTCCTTCCCTTACATCCGAGCCATCCATTTCAGATTTCCTTTAATCTGGGCCATCCAAATGGCACACCAAATTTTTATAATAAAATTCATAAAATGCCCAAACTTCAAACTTTAAAATCTTTTTCGTTATAACTCCAAATCACGAACCGTATGCGCCCACGCTTCCGTAGCGACGAGTATTACTAGGATATGTTAAGAAAACAAATCTTAGATGGCACGACACAATGATTAACCTTGAATAATGCGCGTGCCTCAAAGGGCATTTTTGTAAAATCCTTTATTAAAACTTCAAAAACTTTAAAAACTCTTAAAATCAGGGACGGGCTGTCACAATAGAGAAGAGAGATGTGTAATTGTGGGTGTGTGTTATTCCACCCCATTGTGCCTTTAATTATGGTAGTAAGATAGGTAAAAACCTTTCCCTTTAGGATTATAACATTTAATAGGTAATCTACTCCTAATAGAAATATAAGATACATTCTCATATCTACTAAGATTTACACAATCACATTCCTAATCTAATAGGACTGCAATAGGTATTTTGTTATTTTATCTTTATTTAATGAAGATTTTTCACAGAATGACCAAGATAATTGATGGGAACAAACTCAGAAACCACTTCTATCGATTTCAAATCGCAGAGAATAACGCTATGCCAATATCAGAAACTACTTTAAATAAAAAAAACCATCATGATTTTCCTCCTCCCTCAAGTTTAATTAATATTTGTCCATTTTTGTTTGATAAATTATGAAATTAATCAACCATGAATCCAACTTACACTTGGCAATTCCTGACACGATCCGATAACCCCGACATGACACGACAAGAAATTAACAAGTGTTCGGGTCGACACGATAACGAATCGGGATCGTTATCGGGTAACCCGATAAGCACATGTTAAAATAACAGATTGGTTTGGACATACACGTGGGTAAGACGAGACATGATAAGTAAAATATAATTTTATAACCCTAAAAAATTACTATAATAATTATATATATTAATTTAACAATTTTATACCCCTAAAAACTATAATAATTATATATATATATATATATATTAAATTAAATATTAAAAATTGATGACCATTAGATCGGCTTAAATATACATACCATTCAATTTCTTAAGTGTTATATATACAAAATAAATAAATTTAAATCTACTTAATAAATACTAGCCTTCATGCACGCGCTCACACGACTGCAGAAGGCATTTTTTAAATCACGGTGTGCTACGCGCCACTTACACGTTTTAAATGTATAATCTTAGATTATGCTAAAAGAAACCCTTCATAAACCAATTAAAGCAGTTGAATTCACATAATAAAATCGGTATCTATAGAATTTACAATAAGAATAGAGAAAATAATATTTAATGAACAATTGATTAAAAGAGTAAACTGTCGGTTTACCCCCTGAACTTTCACGTTACTTTCGATTTCCCCCCTGAACTTTTCCATTGGAAAATTAAGGACTCAAACTAATTTTTTTAGCCAATTTGCCCCCTACCGTTAGTTTTTCATATATTCCATCCATATTTCCGTTAAGTGAGACCATGTGCACAACATGTGAGGGTAGTTAAGTTATTTCACTCTTAAAAATGATTAAAAAACTGAAAATAATAAAAAAAGCAAAACTTTCCCTCTATTTTTTCCCGCTAATTCCTATCCTCGATTTTATTTTTCCCTCTCATTCCTATGCATGAGAAATGACATATGGTGTTATTGTCTACCATTTTTATTTTCTCTAACAAATTAATAATTTGACAAATGCTAATGGTGCTATTGTCTCCAAAGCAGTGCATTAATATAAGAAACCCTAGTCTTTTTTATGGACATGTTTCTTATATTAATGCACTGCTTTGGAGACAATAACACCATGAGCATTTGTCAAATTATTAATTTGTTAGAGAAAATAAAAATGGTAGTACATGCTTCAAAAAAAAGATTAACTTAGCTACTTATGAAGACAATAACACCATATGTTATTTCTCATGCATAGGAATGAGAGGGAAAATTAAAATTGAGGATAGGAATTAGCAGGAAAAAATAGAGGGAAAATTATTATTATTATTTATTTTCAGTTTTTAATCATGTTTAAATTGAAATGACTTAATTATCCTCACATGTTATGCACATGGTCTCACTTAACGGAAATATGGATGGAATATATGAAAAACTAACGGTAGGGGGCAAATTGGCTAAAAAAATTAGTTTGAGTCCTTAATTTTCCAATAGAAAAGTTCAGGGGGGAAATCGAAAGTGAGGTGAAAGTTCAGGGGGTAAACCGACAGTTTACCCTTGATTAAATCACATTATTGCTAGCCCATTGTGAGACTAAACCCACTCTCTCTCCCTTAGTGTAAATAATATCGTGTGTTAAAAAAAAAACAATTATTTGACATCTAATTTAATCACATTATTATCCGCGTGCGAAAAACTTTTTTTATAACCAGCATTACACACCTCTTAAGATGTTTTGAACGTGTTTAAAAATAGAGAAAATAATATTGAATGAACAACTAATTGAATCACATTATTAATAGTCCATTGTGAGGCTAAACTCACCCACTCCTCCTTAGTATAAATAATGTCATTTATTTAAAAAAAAACAATCATTTGACAACTAATTTAATCATATTATTATCAGCATGCGAATTTTTTTTTTTTTTTATAACCAGGCTTGAGAGAACGAAAGGCAAGCATAAAAACATTGAAAATGAGGAGAGAGAAAGACGTGAGAGATGAGGGATGATAGATGAGAGAGAGGGGGGACAAATGGAACCCCTTACATTTTTTTAATCTTATTTTTCTATCCAACAACCCATTACTTTATATTTTATTATGATCAAATTACACTTGTGTGATTTGATATATTATTTTAGGCAGATTTTGAATTTTTTTGGCTGAGGGGCAGTTTGATCCAATTATTTTTGTTGAATAGGGAGACCCCAAAATTTTGTCGCCATCTGTGAGCCTCTCGCTTAATATATAATAGATATATTTACCATTGAACTTGATGAGATAGAATTCTACGAAACTAATTTCAACGATCCAACCGTCAAACTTGTTTGTATATGCTTTGAGATTGCATCAGCAAATCGCAAAAACAAACATTCAGAGATCAAGTAACGAGACAAAATTTTTCGACCGTTATCAACGAAAAATCACAATTTAGCAGTTATTTTAACTTCAATTTTGATGATTTTTTACAACTACACTCTTTGACCTTATATGAATACAATGAATGAACTTGATCTTCAATTTAAAATATTTACACTAGTGGATACCACAAAATCTTATGTTATACTTAATGAAAGTATAAATATTTACACTAGTGGATACCACAAAATCTATTGTTTTGATGGGATACGTATTGTCGTATTCTACAAAACTAGTTTCAACGATTCAACCTTCAAACATGTTTGCATATATTTCGCGATCGCATACGCCAAAAATTCCAAAAAACAAACATTCAAAGATCAAGTAACTGGACAAAACTTTTCGACGATTATCAACGAAAAATCACAATTTAACGGTTATTTAACTCTGATTTTGATGATTTTTTACAACTACACTCCTTGACCCTATATGAATACAATGAATGAATTCAATCTTCAATTTAAAATATTTATACTAGTGGATACCACAAAATCTTATGTTATGATGATCAATGAAAATTGAGGATTTTGTAAAATGAATAACATGCAAGTTTTGAGTTCCATTTGCAAGGTTTAAACTTTTGAGAAAGGCTTCACAACCTTGAAAACAAAAACTCTTTCATTTTGCATATCCTTGCACATTTAATATTTTGTAATAGACTAGTAGTGTATGAATTTTTGTTTATTAGGCTCTTATTTTCGAGTGTAGATGTAGTACTTAAACGACAAATATGTTTTAATGCTTGGAAGTAATATTTATGTGACAATGTGTGGTATGTACAAATTTAAGAAAAAAATATATATTTTTCTTAACGGATCATAACGGTTCGGGTTACTTTACCCCTGTTAAGGACCCGTTAAGATAACGGATGTGACACGACATGATCCGTTAAGATAACAGGTGTTACACAAAAACGACACGAATACGATAGACATAACCTGTTGCCAGGCCTAATCCAACTTATATAATTAAAATTAGAATAAGTGGGACAGTCGACGTCATCGTTGAAATTTAAAGAGAATCTTAGATGTTAAATCTTGTACAAAAATATATTATCAAGTGACGGTCCAATCCCTATCATGAAAAAATAGTTAAAAAAAAAACATAAAACTTCTGATAAATAAAACAAAATAGTAAAACGGTGTTCTGCGCCCCCACCCCACCCATTGGCTTTGGGAGTCTTGAACTGGAAGGAAGGAAGGAAGGCAGGAAGGAAGGAGAGGACCAACCGAGCAACCCGCAGCATGCGGCCCAGGATTCCCCCTCCACAATATGAATCTTGATCATCCTGGGCTCGACTCCGTTTTGTCTTTCCGTATCGGGTTTGTGGTCGCGGGTCCTACATCCCTCCTTTCCGTTTCCAACTTTCCACTGGCAGGCAGCCGTCTTCTCTCTCTTCTCTCCTCCAATCTCCGCCCCCACCAACCGGGGCCCATTTCATCACCAACCCCAGCGTATTCCCTCTCTCTCTCTCTCTCTCTCTCTCTCTCTCTCTCTCTCTCATAAGTTATAAACAACCCAACAAGCTTCACAAGTCTCTGCAGGTCCTCTGTAACTATCTGAGGTTAGCTTCTCATCGTCTTTTTCTTCTTTTATTTTTCCTGTGTCTGCAAGTTTATGTTTTGCTTTCTGGGATTTTCTTGGTCGGCAGAATGAATGGTTTTTTATGTATTGGATTATTGATTTGACATAACTTCTTTAGCTATTTATGATTAATTTCAGATGTCAGCTACTTAGTTTGTTACATCTTTCATTATTCTAATAGCTAATTAGCGGTTGGGTGTCAGTATCCATGTATAAGTTAACCATTTGCCCATATGATTCATTGGCTTAGCAGTCACTACTAAAGAGAGCATCTTTTTTAGCATTGGTTTAGCAGTCACTACTAAAGAGAGCATCTTTTTTAGCATTGCCACCGCATCATTTGTCGTTGGATGAGTTTAAATTTCAAGATTTGTGTAGAAGATGATTTAAAAATCACAGTTAATGTGGTGGTAACGATTATCGCCACTTAAGGCCGCTGAGCAGAAATGGCGGGTCAGGTGTTATATTGTAGTAAAGTGTTGTAAACATATGAAGGTGTATTAACTACAACTGTTGTGCATTCAGTGGAGTCGTTACGATGGTGAGCAAATTGTTATCAACCCATTTAGTTGGGGATGCTGGAAAAAGAATAATCTTGGAGTAGAGTAGTAAATTCATATAGGCGTATAGACAGAGACATGAAGACCAAACCACTATAATTGGAATATCTAACTGTGTGCATTTCTGTGTTGCAGAAGCTCTGTTTTGGACCGTTATACAATTTTGGCATTCTTCATTGTAACAAAAATGAATTTCACTTTGTGTTCGTCATCTTCGGAGCTCAGATATACTTTTGTTGAGGGGTTGCCATGTACAAACAAGAATATGGTGGACTCTGAGCCTTTTGTGAAGGTTGATAAGTTCAATAAGAAGGATAGTACTCGAGCATCTAATCACAATGCTAGAAAGCTGGTGATGTCTAGCAATTTGATGCCTCAGCGCTTAAAAGGTTCCAATATGGGAAGGAAATATCTCGAGGAACCTGGTCGGAAGCTGGAATTTGTGAGGACATTGTTGATTGACAACTATGACAGCTACACATACAATATATACCAGGAGCTGTCTGTCATTAATGGGGGTAAGTTTTTCTCTAACCTCCTCTTCTCTCTCTCTATGTGTGTTAAATTATGTATGTCGTACATGTGTCTACTCATTATCTCCAAGGGCTAAATGTTTGGATCATCTATAACCTGGTGAAGGAAATAAAAATTATATGTGATGTTAGCCTACTAAAGGTTGTCTCTAACATTTTAGCTTCTAATTGTGCCAGTGCCTCCTGTGGTCGTGCGGAATGATGAATTGACATGGAAAGACATCCGCTATTACTTGTACGAAGAAAATGCTTTTGACAATGTTGTTATATCACCTGGACCTGGTTCGCCAGAATGTCCAGCAGACATAGGTGAGTTTCTGAAAAGTGAATTTATCTTTTCCATGTTACTTGTGTTCTTATTGCCATGATGTATGGCTGAGTATTGACTAGAAGCACAGTCATGCATAGTTCAGAAACCATATTCTTTTTGTGTTGTTTTTTACTTCTGAATTTTATATTGGCCAAAAATAGATACACGACGTCTTTATGGTGCAGATCTAACAGGATTCACACTGTCAATAGTTTTCAACATGTTTTAGATTATCTATATGTGCCGCACCTGGTTTTTCTTTATCTTGGAGTTCTGTTTGCAGCCGTTTTTTTTTCTGGCTTAAACTCTATAGCTTTTTATGATTATTTCATCGAGAAACTATTTGAATCTGTCAGGAATATGTCTTCAGGTGCTGCTTGAATGCTGGGATATCCCTATTTTGGGCGTTTGCCTTGGACATCAGGTATTTTGGTTTTGTACTTTGTTTTTTTTCTAGCGGACACTAGATGCTTAAGTTAAAATGCCCTAGTTGCATGCATAATGAGATTTTTAGGGAGGATTACAATAAATCAATTGAGTAAGTGAGTTTGAAGGCTACCGATAGAATCATATACACATGCCCTAAACCCTAAGTAGTATTTGTCATTAAAAGATATTTTTGACTAGTACGTATTAAAAAAAAAAACCCAAAAATTCGGCAACAAAACCGCTCATGTCCACTAATTCAAGAGAAGCCATTGATAAGATACTGTAAGTCATGAATATTTTTGGAATTGCGATGTTGATACATTGTATATGTTTCTAAACCCATAATAGAAACATATACATACATTTATTTGGTTTGTTCAGGTGCAGCAATTGTGGATAATCGTATTTATATATTTATTTGTATAGAAGAATCTATGCGGTATGCAGTGTATTTCACACGACAAAATATGATTCTTGGTTTTCTCAATAAGATGATGATATCGGAATGCATAGCCTCTCACCTCAAGAATGATAGGTCTGTTAATGTGGTTTGGTTCTCAACTTTCTCCTGAATGGCTTTGATTAAACAGGCTTTAGGTTATGTGCATGGTGCTAAAGTTGTCCACGCATCTGAACCAGTCCATGGACGGTTGAGGTATGGTTATATATTATTACGAGATTTTGGTTGTCATTGGTTCTTATTTTTTCTATTATATCTTGTTATTACTAATCTGAAATATGCTTTATAATTGAAAATTTGGATTCAAGCTTTGGTATAGTGATTTTATTCTTTCCCCATAGGTTCCCTTCTATTAACATTCTACTCTTTCTTTTTCCTCAATACAGTGAAATTGAGCACAACGGGTGCAAACTTTTCAATGATATCCCTTCTGGCCACAACTCAGGATTTAAGGTCAGTCTTTTCTTAAACTTTGAAGTTGAAATTAATAGTTCCCAAATAAATAGCTAGAAACTTGTCTACTGAAAGATCATTGGTTTACTTCAGCCTTGTAATTCAGTTTGCTGTACCATGGTAGGGGTATCCTTAAAAGATGTCATATATTTCAAGGAAAGTCAATAACACTGGTCTGTTGTTTTGAATTTTTATATCTTGCGAAAAGTTAATCCTCTTAAGAAAAATAATAAAATATTTCAAGTTTCTTGTCCCACTTTCAGTTTGCATCTAAACAATAGGCAGTTGTCGAGAATTCTAATGTTTCAAGAAGATGATTCTGTTCTGTATAGTATGATGTTTAAAACCATTTTGTGGGAAGAATATTTGATTGGTAATTATCTTGTCCATATACATTAACTTTTAAAGTTCATTTAGATGCAAGTTTCATGAGAACTCGAGACATATTGCAATCATTTATTTGAGTAATGATTAATATTTAACTAAAGTGACATACTTGCAAAAACTCCGCCGTGTAAGTTTATCTTACATTGCCGGTCCCAAGCCCGGATAAAGGAGGAGGGGGAGGGCGTCAGGTAGTCGACAGCCGGCACTCTATGATCACGTCGAATCCTTATGAAAATGAATCCAGAACGAAATCGCGCTAAAGCTAGGGCGTCACCCGTAAGTGGCGCGCTGTGTGGCCTGAGCACAGTGATAGGTGAGCAAGGGTCGCTGTATCTCCATCGGCACCCGGATACAGTGTTAAATGAGCAAGGGGGCTATAGAAACTTCTTTTCGAACGACTCCACTCAAAGTTGTTTGGGAGCATATGCTCCTATCAACTTTACACGGGACACACAAAAGAAGTACTTTGATCCTATTAGACGGGGAAGGGTGAAGAAGCTAGGACAGAAGGGTAGAGTTCAAGAGAGCAAAATGCGTTTAGGAACGTGGAATATAGGAACCTTGACGGGAAAATCTATGGAAGTAGTAGAAGTTATGGTGAGGAGAAGGATAAATATTATGTGCCTACAAGAAACTAAGTGGGTTGGTCGTAAGGCAAAGGATCTAGAAAACTCAGGGTTTAAACTATGGTATTCGGGCACAAATAGAACGAGAAACGGTGTTGGCATCATCGTGGACAAGACCTTGACACAAGATGTTGTAGATGTCAAGAGGGTAGGAGATAGAATCATGGCAATCAAGATTGTAATAGGACAAGAACTTATCAATGTGATTAGTGCGTACGCACCTCAAGTAGGGTTGGATACGAGTTCGAAGGAGAAATTTTGGGAAGACCTTGGAGACTTGGTGCAAGGAATTGCTCAGACGGAGAAGTTATTTATAGGAGGAGATTTAAATGGACACGTGGGCAGGGAGACAGGCAACTATGGAGGTTTTCATGGTGGCCATTGTTTTGGGGAGAGAAACGAGGATGGGGAAGCTATCTTGGATTTTGCAATGGCATATGATCTCTTCTTAGCCAACACCTTCTTTAAGAAGAGAGAAGAACATGTGATCACCTACAAGAGTGGGTCGTCAAAAACACAAATAGATTTTCTTCTAATGAGGAAAAGGGATCGTATAACTTGTAAGGATTGCAAAGTTATACCAGGAGAGAGCGTGACTAATCAACATCGCTTGTTGGTGATGGATGTACATATCAAAAGAGTGAGAAAAAAGAACAAGACTTGGAAGTGCCCAAGGACTAGATGGTGGAATCTAAAAGAAGAAAAACAAGCCATTTTCAAAGAGAAAGTAATCACCCAGTGTGTGTGGGATAGAGAGGGGGAAGCTAACCAAATGTGGGATTCCATGGCTAGTTGTATCCGAAAAGTAGCAAAAGAGGTATTAGGAGAGTCCAAGGGCTTTGCCCCACACCAAAAGGAATCTTGGTGGTGGAATGAGGAGGTACAAGCAAAGGTGAAGGCTAAGAAGGAATGTTGTAAAGCCTTATACAAGGATAGGACCGATGAAAATGGTGAAAGGTATAGAAAAGTGAAGCAAGAGGCGAAGAAAGCTGTGAGAGAAGCTAAGTTAGCGGCTTATGACGATATGTATAAGCGACTAGATACCAAAGAAGGAGAGTTGGATATCTATAAACTAGCTAGAGCAAGGGAAAAGAAGACAAAGGACCTAAACCAAGTGAGGTGCATCAAGGATGAGGATGGAAAGGTTCTTGCTACAAAGAACGCGGTTAAAGACAGATGGAAAGGTTATTTTCATAATCTTTTCAATGAAGGACATGAAAGGAGTGCTTCTTTAGGGGAGTTGAGTAACTCAGAAGAGTGTAGAAACTACTCTTTTTATCGTAGAATCCGGAAGGAAGAAGTGGGTGTAGCTTTGAAGAAGATGAAGCATAGAAAAGCAGTAGGCCCAGACGATATACCAATCGAAGTGTGGAAAGTTTTGGGAGAGACAGGTATAACATGGCTCACTGACCTTTTCAATAGGATTTTGAAAACGAAGAAGATGCCGAATGAGTGGCGAATGAGCACTTTGGTGCCTATCTACAAGAATAAGGGCGATGTACAAAATTGCATGAACTATAGGGAATTAAGCTAATGAGTCATACAATGAAGCTCTGGGAGAGAGTCATTGAGCATAGATTGAGGCAAGAGACACGGGTTTCGGACAACCAATTCGGGTTCATGCCAGGGCGCTCAACCATGGAGGCAATCTATCTCTTACGAAGATTGATGGAAAGATATAGAGATGGGAAAAAGGATTTACACATGGTCTTTATAGATTTGGAAAAAGCGTATGATAGGGTCCCAAGAGACATTCTTTGGAGGATTTTAGAGAAGAAAGGAGTACGAGTAGCATATATCCAAGCTATACAGGATATGTATGAAGGAGCAAAGACTGCCGTAAGAACTCATGAAGGACAAACCGAAAGCTTTCCCATAACTGTAGGATTACATCAAGGCTCATCCTTAAGTCCTTACCTTTTTGCGTTGGTAATGGATGAGTTAACAGGACATATTCAAAGTGATATTCCTTGGTGTATGCTTTTCGCAGACGATATAGTGTTGATAGATGAAACTCAGGAAGGGGTAAATGCAAAGCTTAACCTTTGGAGAGAAGTGTTGGAATCTAAAGGTCTTCGCCTAAGCCGATCAAAGACAGAATATATGGAGTGCAAGTTCAGTGCAAATGGAGGCCAAAACGAGTTAGGGGTGAGGATCGGAGATCAAGAAAAACCAAAGAGCGACCTTTTTCGTTACCTAGGATCTATCTTGCAAAAGAACGGAGAATTAGATGGAGATCTCAACCATAGAATACAAGCTGGATGGATGAAGTGGAAGAGTGCATCCGGTGTGTTGTGTGACCGCCGTATGCCACTGAAGCAAGGGAAAATTTTATAGGACGGCAATAAGGCCGGCGATGCTGTATGGCACAGAATGTTGGGCGGTGAAGCATCAACACGTACACAAAATGGGTGTAGCGGAGATGAGGATGCTTCGTTGGATGTGTGGGCACACGAGAAAGGATAAGATTAGGAATGAGGATATCCAGGGTAAAGTAGGAGTAGCCGAAATTGAAGGAAAGATGAGAGAAAATCGGTTACGGTGGTTTGGACATGTGCAAAGAAGGCCTACTGACGCTCCGATTAGAAGATGCGACTATGGGACAGAGGTTCAGGGCCGAAGGGGCAGAGGAAGACCTAGGAAAACTTTGGAAGAGACCCTAAGAAAAGACTTAGAGTACTTGGATCTAACGGAGGACATGACACAGGACAGAACACAATGGCGTTCTAAGATTCATATAGCCGATCCCACTCAGTGACTTGGATTTTCCAAGTCTCCAACCGAGAAGTTTTCCTCACTCGGGAAATTAAGGGAACACTACCTCAACCTATATGCTCCACTCACAAAGCTTCAACATACAAGCTTCAACAAAAGAAAATTCAAAGAACTTAGCGAAGAAGGCTTTGGTGTATTTAACACAATACGTTGAAATGAAGGAAAGCTTATTTATTGATATCCCCGATAAGTTACAAATATGTACATATACTTGAGTCAAAATAAACAAACAAGAGGGAGCCTTCACAAAGGTTGCTTAGGAGAAGTCTCAGCAGTCGGTAGAGCCCCAGAAAGAGAAGGCACCGGAGGGGGATCATTCGGAGCCTCAGTACTGGACAAAACCCTAGAAGGAGGAGGCATCAGAGATTGATCATTTGGAGCTTCATTACGCGATACAGCCCCAGAAGACGAAGGCAATAAATGCCTTTGGAACAAACCCACAAATCTCTGATGATCAAGTAAAACCTGACCATCAGATTCCTTCATCTGGTCAAGCTTCCTCTTCATGTTTGTAGCATAGTCATGTGCGAGCCGGTGCAACTGTTTATTCTCATGCTTGAGCCCTCTAATCTCCTGTTTGAGACTCATCACTTCAGCCGCCAATGATTCAACTTGGCGGGTTCGAGCAAATAGGCGTTGGGCCATATTAGACACAGAACCTGCACACTGAACACTGAGAGCCAGAGAATCCTTAACAGACAACTCATCAGACCGTTTGGAAAGTAGTCTGTTATCTTTGGGAGTGAGAAGGTTCCTGGCCACTACCGCAGCGGTCATATCATTCTTCATCACGGAATCCCCAACGGTAAGAGGACCAGTAGGGGAGACGAAGGATGGGCGCCATATGTTGTCTGGAGAAGGCGGGGCTGCCTCTTCAACAAGGTTCAAGTAAAACGACGGTCGGAGGGGCCAGACATTTTCAAAGGTGTTGAAGAGAGAAGAGGTCGGACAAATCAAGATCTTAGAAGTGCAAGAATGGAGCTTCTACTGGTGGATATTCAAGTGTGCTTTGGAACTTAATGTCAGCCCCTATAAAAATCTGCACTCGACGAAGCTTCAGAAATCGAAGAGGCGCCTGCTCAGAAATCGAAAAGGCGTTTGCTTTCTCAAAAGCTGGGCTGCTCAGAGACCACGAGGGTCGATCTCAAAAATCGAAGAGGTGTTTGCTTTCTCAAAAGCTGGGCTGCTCAAAGACCACAAAGGCCGATCTCAGAAATCGAAGAGGCTTGCTTTCTCAAAAGCTGGGCTGATCAGAGACCACGAGGGCCGATTTCAGAAATCGAAGAGGCACCTACTTTTCCAGCCTTGTCAGCACCTGTCACACGCACACTCAGCTTTGCGGAAATTATGGGCATTCTGTCGAAGATTTCTGGCGAAGTAGAAAGCACATGAATCGTACTGTTCAATCACCCACTTCCCACACGCAACAGTAGCTCATGGGTACCACAGATAACTTTGCCAAAGTTCTCTGACAAAGTTGAGACACGTGAAGCTTGCAGCTCCCACTACATCGCTCTGACCAAGAAGGGTAAAAGAATTGCAAAGAAACAACACTAACAAAGTTTAGACACATAAATTTTGAAGGTCTAGCTACCATATTATTACCCACAAGGGTAAAGGAACAGTACCACTGCTGGATAATTGGAAAGTCCCGGTGTGTCAACCTCTGTGCTTCGTGGCAAGGTAGACTAGCAAACATGCCCAACCTTTACTCACATTCGAGAAAACACTCCTAACAAGATTGCTTGCTCCAAAATCGAAGAGGCACCGCCCTCCGAATCTCGAGAGCCAGACTCCCAACATGATTACTTTCTCAAAAATCGAAGAGAGAGTAAAGGAACAGTACCACTGCTGGATAATTGGAAAGTCCCGGTGTGTCAACCTTTGTGCTTCGTGGCAAGGTAGACTAGCAAACATGCCCAACCTTTACTCACATTCGAGAAAACACTCCCAACAAGATTGCTTGCTCCAAAATCGAAGAGGCACCGCCCTCCGAATCTCGAGAGCCAGACTCCCAACATGATTACTTTCTCAAAATCGAAGAGAGGGTAAAGGAACAGTACCACTGCTGGATAATTGGAAAGTCCCTGTGTGTCAACCTCTGTGCTTCGTGGCAAGGTAGACTAGCAAACATGCCCCACCTTTACTCACATTCGAGAAAACACTCCCAACAAGATTGCTTGCTCCAAAATCGAAGAGGCACGGCCCTCCGAATCTCGAGAGCCAGACTCCCAACATGATTACTTTCTCAAAAATCGAAGAGACACCGCTCTCCGAATCTCGAGAGCCAGACCCCCAGCAGGATTGCTTTCTCAAAAATCGAAGAGGCATCGTTCTCCGAATCTCGAGAGCCAGACCCCCGACAGGTCTGGAATCTTCACACGCAACATCAGCTTTCCAGACACCACAAACCACTTTTTCAAAGTGCTCTGACAGAGTTAAAACATGTGAAGCTGGCAGCTCCCACTACCGTGCTATAACCAAGCAGGGTAAAGGAATAGCATTATTACTTGATGTTAGGGAGACTCCTATATATGTCGACTTCCATCCCTAACGGACAGGCAGACCTGCAAAAATGCTCAACCCTTTCTCTTATCTGAGAGGGCACTCCCAACAAAGCCTTTCGAAATATTCAGCTTTCTTTCCCCCCGATAATACCTCTGTAAACAAGCTATACTAGAGCAAGAATATCTCATATCATCAGGGTTAAAAGCAAGAGTATCCCATATCATGCTTTTTCCCTGTCTTTTCCTTTGGCCTTGTTCTTACCTGCAAGACAAGGAGAAAGAGAGCAATTAGTCAGCACTTGGAATCAAGCTTCCAGCCAGGAACTGACTGCCTGGAACCCCTTACCTGATTACTTACCTGGCATTGCTCTCGAGTACTCATCTTCAACATCTTATGCTTCCAGGGAAGATACCGCATCTGCCTGAGGAACAGATAGGGCAAGTGAGAAGGATACAAGGAAGCATGTGGAGACAAGCGTAATAGCACACGTGCCGATACATCCACTACTCTATCAAAAGCAAAAGTATCCCATATCAGTAGGGTCGAACGCACTCTAGATTTGATGGACTTGTTTTGACCCTCAAATTCTTCAGTCGGCCTTATACTCTGGAGGAAACCAGAAAACCCTCCAGCCCAGTTCAAGAATAAGCCTGTGGAAAGTTACTTCTTCAAAAGCAAAAGTATCCCATATCATCTCTCCTCATTTTTCTTCTCTTTATCCTTCATGCTGCCTGCAAGATAGGGAGAATGTGAACAATCAGCCGGAGCTCTGATTGCTTACCTTGTCTGTCACCTCTTTCAGCAGATCCCCCAGCTCGGCGACTTGGGGGACTCCTACTACATGGTTTGTATCTCGCTTGACCAAGCATGAAACTACAAGTAAGCTTCAAGTGAAATTGATACATTACCTTGTGCATCTCCACCAGTTACAGATACCACCCCTGGATGGAGGAAGAGTACTTCCAGAGAAGATGTCACATCTACCTATGAGACAGATAAAGGCAAGTCAAGACGATACCACACTCCGGTACTTAGAAGTTTCGTGGCTACGACATCATTCTCCCACAATATTTCCTAATGTCATTTGTACTAAATCATTCACTTGTACTCACTAAAGGAGAGCTTGAACCTATGTACTTGTGTAAACCCTTCACAATTAATGAGAACTCCTCTATTCCGTGGACGTAGCCAATCTGGGTGAACCACGTACATCTTGTGTTTGCTTTCCTATCTATATCCATTTATATACTTATCCACACTAATGACCGGAGCAATCTAGCGAAGATCACAAAAAGTGACCGTTTTCGCTACCTAGGATCTATCTTGCAAGAGAACGGAGAATTAGATGGAGATCTCAACCATAGAATACAAGCTGGATGGATGAAGTGTAAGAGTGCATCCGGCGTGTTGTGTGACCGTCGTAGGCCACTAAAGCTCAAGGGAAAATTTTATAGGACGGCAATAAGGCAAGCGATGTTGTATGGCACAGAATGTTGGGCGGTGAAGCATCAACGTACACAAAATGGGTGTAGCGGAGATGAGGATGCTTCGTGGGATGTATGGGCACACGAGAAAGGATAAGATTGGGAATTAGGTTATCCGAGGTAAAGTAGGAGTAGCCAAAATTGAAGGAAATATGAGAGAAAATCGGTTCCGGTGGTTTGGACATGTGCAAAGAAGGCCTACTGACGCTCCGGTTCGAAAATGTGACTACGGGACAGAGGTTCGGGGCCGAAGGAGTAGAGGAAGACCTAGGAAAACTTTGGAAGAGACCCTAAGAAAAGACTTGAGTACTTGGATCTAACGGAGGACATGACACAAATGAGCGCAATGGCGTTCTAGGATTCATATAGCCGACCTCACTTAGTGGGAAAAGGCTTTGTTGTTGTTGTTGTTGTTGTTGACATACTTGCAAAATCTCATCTTTTTTTGCAGAACCAAAGTTAGTCATTTCTGAAATTTAAAATAGTAGGTCTGCAGTCGCCAGGGAAAAACCAAATACTTAAAACTGCAGAAGGTCAAAGATTGTTTCTTGAAATTTTAATGTTTTAATGTGGCTTTTCAGAAAGTGCATACTTTAGCTACCATGAACTTTTAGGATAATGGTGGAACTTATTCTTAACTATGCGCCGTACAAATATACCTAATTGCAGGTGGTTCGGTACCATTCACTTGTTGTAGATGCTGAATCCCTCCCAGATGAACTCATTCCTATAGCATGGACTTACTCCAGGGATGCACTTTCTTTTATTGAAACCCAGAAGTCTGATGTTCCCTCAGAATTTGCTGTGGGATCTTTTCCAACAAAACCGAAAAATGGAAGTTTTTCGCCTTTCAGTTGTTCTGGAAAAGTACGGAGCGAAAAGGTTCTCATGGGCATTGTGCATTCTACCCGGCCTCATTATGGTTTGCAGGTGGGTTGCATGTTCGTTGGATTTGTGATGATTTCAGATCTGCTTTTACGTGCAATACTCTCTGACTTTAGCTATTGACCCTCACAGTTCCATCCAGAGAGTATTGCGACCTTTCATGGGAGGCAGATATTCAAGAATTTTAGAGAGATCACAGAGGACTATTGGCTGAATTCGAGGGCATCATTCATCAAGAAGCGGAATTTTGATTATACTGGTAAGCTAGAGTTTTTTTTTCTGGAAAATCTGTTCATCTTTCTTATGAACATCGTTTATCAATATTCTCCCTCTGATATAGTCTCACTTGTTCGCACACATACATGCATGCGCCATGCTAAGTTACATGCAGACATTACGTACTTTCTTATGCATGCCAATTCTTTTATACTTCTCCGAGGATGATTTTGGAAACTTTCATGAGTGTTGTTAAGAATGCTATTTTTGATCAATTCTTTTTTTTTTTTTTTGACAAACCTGAATATTGTGTCCATTGTATGGATCCCAGAGATGTCATCTGGCTGTAGTTCTATATGCTTTATGATTATTATTATTATTTTCCTAGAATAAACTCCCTCCTGATTTCAACTGACCAGTAAACTTCTTTTAGCGTGCATGCAGATGCCCAACGCTAATCGATTCCTCACAGAAGTTCCTAGACATAGGCAACTAGTAAGTAATTCAGATGGTCAGCTATATAGCAAGATTTCTAGAAGTACCTCATTGAAGAACAGTGCAAGTAACACAAGTTCTTCTGGTGTGGTCAATATGGTAAACCTTTCGCATCCAGGCATTGGTGTTAAATATCTAAAGTTGAGATGGAAGAGATTTAAGCATTTGGCTGGTCAAGTTGGTGGAGCAAAAAATATATTCTGTACACTGTTTGGACATCATAAAGCTGAAAATACCTTTTGGTTGGACAGTTCATCGATAGAAAAGGTTTGTTTATTTTTCGATTGACATGTCTGTGCCTATCTTAAGATTGATGATGTTAGTACATCTCATATTAGCATGATTTTTTCTTCTCTCGTGATGTTCTGTGAAGGTTTAGTTGAAGCATTTGACATTATCATAATACCTTACTTTTATTTTGAATAGTGCTCGTAAAACCATTATTTCTTACATATTGTCTCTGTTTTCTTGAATATTCAGAGAAGAGCACGGTTTTCATTTATGGGAGGAAAAGGTGGAACTCTTTGGAAGCAGTTGACCTATAAATTATCAGATAGAAGGTTCGACTCAGTATTGATTTTGGGAATTCAAATTTTTTAGTTTTCGTATGGATTTTTATTTAACTGATGTGGCTTCAAGTTTTAACATGCAAGTATCATCAGCTAACTACCTTGGTGTTTATAATGATTTCTTGTGGAATTTTCTTAATTGTTTTTTAGAATAGAATAAAGCTCATGTGAATGTTTTCATGTTATTGTAATCTATACTGCATGTTTCAGTGATACGACTTTGAAGGGCAGTGGTTTTCTATCAGTTGAGGACGCTCAAGGCTCTAACAGAAGCACATTTTTGGAAGAAGGGTTTCTTGATTTTTTGGAAAAGGTATTAGTGAAATTACAGCTTCTGGTTTAATTTGTGTTTTCTTGAAATATTGAGTTTTCTGTATTTTTTCTGTGTTATTCTTAGAATCTGTATCATCTCAATCTCAATGATCATAAACTTATGTCAGAATATACTTTCTTCTGTTCATTTGGAATCAAGTTTGCTTTTTATTATGTAACCGTGCTCAATCTCCCACTGTGAAGTGATGTTTATTGCTTGGTCTGTATTTCAGGAGCTCCTGTCATTTCGGTACGATGAAAAGGATTATGAAGGCCTTCCATTTGAATTTCATGGTGGATATATTGGCTACATGGGGTATGCAGTTAAGTTTATTTGAAATTTTGAATGTAATGTTCTTGGACCATCTTTTCCTTCTTATCCACTACTCCTCGGTGCGTGAATTCACTTTTTTTTGTTTTATCTTGTGGTGAACTGTTTTCTCAGAACTTGGTCTCGTTCAAACTGTACCAATGTTTTTATCATCTTTCCTATGCTTTAACTGCTTTTATGGTTCAGTCCAAAAAGGGAAATTGACTGAAGAAATTGATTGAATAGAAGACATCTCTTTAACTTTTCGCTTTCCCAAATTGTGATTGCTGTTCAGTTATAATCAGTCATGGTCTCTCCCTTTTGGTTTCTGGTTTTTGGATTTTTTGCTTGGATTGAATTTCTGACTAGCCGAAAGTATTAATTGTCATGGCTCGTATGTGGCTCTTAATTAGCTGGTTGTTATTCATTGATTTTGTGTAATGCAGGTATAGCCTTAAATTTGAATGTGGTGCATCTTCTAACTACCACAAATCCAGGACTCCAGATGCTTGCTTTTTCTTTGCTGATAATCTTGTAGTTATCGATCACTGCTCCGACGATGTTTATATACTGTCTATTAACGAAGAACGCACAAGCACGACACCATGGTTGGACGATACAGAACAGAAGCTTCTCAGGCTAAAAGCTTCTGCTACAAAGGAGGGAGAGGAGCCAACTTTACAGGCTCTTCGATCTTTTCAGTGTCAAGAAAGTTTTGTTGTTGATAAATCAAGAGAGCAGTATATAAAAGATGTCGACAAGTGTCTGGAATACATTAAAGATGGTGAAAGCTATGAGTTATGTCTCACAACTCAGATGAGAAAAAGAATTGGGGAGATGGACTCGTTAGGACTTTACCTTCACCTTAGAGAAAAAAATCCAGCACCATATGCTGCCTGGCTTAATTTTTCAAAGGAAAATCTTTGTGTCTGCTGTTCTTCCCCAGAGCGGTTTTTACGGTTGGATAGAAATGGTATACTAGAAGCAAAGCCCATTAAGGGTACTATAGCTCGTGGTGCAACACTAGAGGAAGATGAACAACGCAAACTACAACTGCAATACAGGTAAGATATTTCTCTTTTTTTTTTTTCCAACAGGATTAAAACCGTTGTTGCGTATAGTTATTGTACAATAGATGACAATTTGGTCCGGTGGAAAGAGCTGTTATCAGGATCTTAGTTTTCTACTATTAGCTAGATTTATTCTCACTTTCCATGCTCGGACTAATGCAATTTCTCATGATACATCCGCCCTTTTTAAGAATGAGGGTGGGCGATACAAGATCTAGGGTTCGATATACAACTACTGTGTATGTAGTTACTTGGCAAGAAAGAAATGAGGTGGTTTTCTCTCCCTTTCTATGAATTAATCTCTCTCTCTCTCTCTCTCTCTCTCTCTCTCTCTCTCTCTCTCTCTCATCTACAGTGAAAAGGATCAAGCTGAAAATTTGATGATTGTTGATCTTCTAAGAAATGACCTTGGCCGTGTGTGTGAGCCCGGTTCTGTTCATGTGCCCCATCTTATGGATGTAGAATCATATGCTACCGTCCATACTATGGTGAGCACAATTCGCGGGAAAAAGCGGTCAGATGTAAGTGCAGTTGACTGTGTGAGAGCAGCATTTCCAGGCGGTTCAATGACAGGTGCACCAAAATTAAGATCAATGGAACTTCTTGACTCGATCGAAACTAGTCCACGAGGAATCTACTCAGGATCCATTGGTTTTTTCTCATATAACCAGACATTCGATCTCAACATAGTTATCAGAACTGTTGTTATACACGAGGGTGAAGCTTCAATAGGCGCTGGAGGAGCCATTGTTGCGTTATCAAATCCTGAAGACGAGTATGACGAAATGATACTGAAAACGCGCGCCCCGGCAAAAGCTGTAACGGAATTTTTGTAGGGATTGTATTTTCCACATTTTTCCTTGTGGTGAATGTTTCCGTAGTGTCAAAGAAGATACAGGCAAGTGGAAATAGCAGGCACTATTGATTCCATTGTTCATTTTGCCAAAACAATAAAAGGGATATTCCTTAATTAAAATTTTATTCTAATTTGTAAGCGGTAGATTGTTCTGGTGGTTAAAACCATCTTCAAAAGGCTCGAGTTTAAATCCTGCCTCTTCTCATAGTTTAGAAGAATTTAGTTTAGATTATTCCAAATGATTAATTTCATTTTGTTTTTACGAATTTTAGTTGGGAGAGGATTAAATGTGGCAAAGTCAGACATCTGGAAGAAGGAGGAATGTCTGCTTAGCCAATTTAGCCTTTACAGTTGACTCCACCTACCCAATCCGACCCCAAAGGTATCAATATACCAAACAAGTAAACAAAAGAAAATAAGGGCATGTTTAATAGTCCGAAATTGTATTAATTAATTATAAAGGACGTAAAGTATTTTTTTTTAAATTCCGTGAAGTTTAATTTATTGAAAAAAAAATAGAGCAAGTACCTGTAACATACACTTTATGTCTTTTGTACAACAAAATTTTGTGTATAATTGGTTGTAAATGATTTGATTATAGGTGATTAATAGGTAGGAAAAAAACGTACAAGTTACATGGTAAAATCTCCATATAAGAAAAAAATTTACACGATGATGAGTTTACCACCAGCATAACGTCTCCATCTAATAAAATATTAACATGTATAAGTTTTACTATATAACATTGTGCTATTAAATAGAAACATCACGGTTGACGAGGACTCATTTTATGTACCATTAGGGTGCGTTTGGTACGCAGACGGGACGGAACGGGACGGGACGGGACGGGACGGAACGGGACGGGACGGGACGGAACGAAGGTGTAATTTTTGAAAAATACATGGGGTATATTTGTCTTAAAATGGTAAAACAGTGTGTTCCACAGACGTGGAACAAACCTGTTCCAGGGGGGGAAGGTGGGACGCAAAAACACCCAAAATCTGTCCCGTGGAACAGCCCGTTCCACCCATTTTTGGCGTACCAAACGCGGGACGGAACGCCTCGTTCCGTTCCGTCCCGTCCCATCCCACGTACCAAACGCACCCTACGGAACATCGCGCAAACCATGACAGCTTCAGTCTCCTACTCCCACCCAACTAGTAGGGTACGCTACAACAAAGTACCAACCCACCAAACAAAGCAAATGAATTGACCAAAATAAAAAGAAAATTTAAAATAATTTAATTCTTTTCTTAAAACGATAGAATAATAGATTTGTTTTTAAAAAAATATTTTTAATACATCAAATATCATAATATAATTATTATTTTATTTTATTTTTGTCGAAATCTTTCTCAAATTTTATTACAACCGTGATTTATCGGACCAACGTCCAAATACAATTTAAAATCTCTCCGATTTAAGAACGAGGAGTTGTGGGATTTGGTGGTAGGTGGAAGCGAGTTGGTGGATTGTGTTGCGTGTGCGAGTAGCAGCACGCCTATTTTTTACCAAATACAATCACCCCCGTCGGTTTCTCAGCCTTCTTCTCCTTCCTCCTTTTCCTTCTCGTCGTTGTTTTTGGTGGTTGGTGGGCTGAGAGTTTCAGTGGGTTCAACTGCAATGGCTTCCTCTCTTGCATCCAAGCCATTCCTCGGAGGAGCTTCAAGGACCGATGGCCTTTCTGGGTTGTGCTCATCCTCCTCTGATCTCCGAACCCTCTCGTCCTCCTCCGTTCAATTTGTGATCCGCCCGAGAACCCCCAACAAACTCCGTTGGTTTCTCTCTCCCTCTGATTGTTGGATGTTCATTTGATTACTTACTGTTGTTTTACATAGAAAGCTTTAAGATTTTCCGAGTTAATTTCCACTGTCTGATTGGCAATGTGCGAGAATTTTGTTATCTGAAATGCAGCTACTGAATTTGTTTTGTGCACAAATCATGAATCTTACAATTTAAAGACTACATCTTTACTTTAATTAACTTCTCCAATCACTACCCAAGTTCTAAAGTCTAAGTACCCATATTAACATTCGGTCTTTGGTTTGTTGTAACATAAACTTTGAAGTAAATGGAATTTTGATATGTTAGAGATTCTAGTAAGTTACAACTCTCGGATCAATTCTGACAATTTTGGTGTTGGATTTCAGAGGTGCAGGCAGTTGGGAACACTACCGGAAATCATTTTCGTGTTACAACTTTTGGAGAATCTCATGGTGGTGGTGTTGGTTGTGTAATTGATGGATGCCCTCCTCGTATGCCCCTCTCTGCAGAAGATTTGCAAGGGGACCTTGACAGAAGGTATTTGATACGGGGCTTACCCTTGTCATGTGCGTTGTAAAGTTCTTGGGTAGCTAAACAACGCACCTTACTCGTGTTATGGCATTTGAAACGAGTTGATGCCTATTTCATGTTCAATTTAAGGATATTTTACTAGTGTGTCTTTTACATGTTCAATTTCATCGTAGAGTTTGTGAGGTATTTGGTCTGGGATCATTGCATGCTGGCACAATTAGTTTCCTTGGATATAATAGGTGTTTATATCGTGACATTAGTATAGATCATTCCATGCAATAATCATGGTAAGCTTCCTCTAAAATTGTTGAATTCTTGTTTGTTTTGAATGCAAACTTGTTACGGGTTGTCAGGAGGCCAGGTCAGAGTCGAATTACTACTCCTAGGAAGGAAACTGACACATGCCGAATACTTTCGGGAGTTCATGAAGGTTTGATCTTTGTGGAATTTGTATGTGTGTGTGTGTATATGTTTATTTAAAGGGGTTCCTTTGTAGTTCTCTTCAGTGGCGTATACTCTAATTGATGTTATAATTGACTACAGGAGTGACAACTGGGACACCAATTCTTGTGCTTGTACCCAATACTGATCAGAGAGGACGTGTAAGTATCTATTGCCAGAGGACATATATATGAAGTTGAATGAAAATGGGTGGAGCTTTTATAGACCAATATTTCTTTGCTCGTGGTTTTACCTTTTTTTTTGGGGAGTTTTAATGAAACACTCCCGATACTGTTCACTTTTAACGAAAATGACATTTTAACTCTAAAAAGTCACCCTTGGTACTATTCACTTACTAACACCTTTTTGTCCTTTTGATAAAAACTTAAATTTTCCAGCCCTTTTCATTAGTTTTCCTTTATTCTGGGTATGGAATTTGTAGTTTTCAATCTATTTAATCATGTTGTGGAACTGATATGAGGGCTGTGGAACACAATATGAGGGCTATGGAACTGATTAGATAGTTTGTATTTTGAGTACTAGAACTCGTTAAAGAGTTTACTGTTATGTTTCTAGTATTTCCTCTGAATCGTGATATATAGGATACTATGGATTAACAATCACATTTATACTCTATATAATTCAGTCACTTGTATCAATTGACATTCTTTATGGTGCATGGAAATAACTATGTCGCTGGAATTTCAGGATTATGATGAAATGTCAGTAGCATATAGGCCTTCACATGCAGATCGAACTTATGACCAGAAGTATGGTATCAGATCAGTGCAGGTAATGGTTTTAAGCTTAACCATTAAAGGTTTACAAGCGTATTTTGAAATTGCAGATGCATAAATCTTAAGCTAATTTGTAATTGAAGGGCGGTGGTAGATCTTCTGCTAGAGAAACAATTGGAAGAGTTGCTGCTGGAGCCCTTGCCAAGAAAATCCTTAAGGCTTTCTCAGGAACTGAGGTGCATGTAGTAAACTATGTGTTGCATCGTTATGCCCAAGACTCCAGTTCATTTAATCATTTTTTTTTCTCTTTATTGTGGTATTACCTTGTGAATTGCAAATGTGTCCTGCTATAATTAGTTTTAATTTTACCTGATAAATTCAAGATGGACAGGAAACACCTGACTTACAGTTGTTACTATGTAACTTATGATTTTACTGGATAGGACATCTAAAGACAGAACACGTGTCCACCCACGTTAGTCACATCTTTGGATTCTTATTTCTTATGAATGGCAAAATGGACACAACACGTGTTACTTAGAAACTTATGATTTTGCTGTATAGGATATCTTCATTTGCATAGATAAATTGCGAACTTATCAAAACCTTGAGAGTTTTTTTTCTAGAAAATCTGACAATGGCAAATGGTTGTTACTATTGTATATTTTCTATGATAAATTTGCTCAATAAATGATGATTTTTTTTCATTTACAAAATGCACATGTATTGGCATGTCTGAGTGCGTAGATTTTTGGAAGCGGACTTGTCGGGCACCCCATGTCCATGTCAATACATGACACTCAAGCCCCTGTCCTCGAATGATTGCGAACGAGTAACTGAAGTTTGGAGCTTTTGATAATTATTGTCCTGCGAGTTGATTTGAAAAAAAAAAATCCTCACTTCTCTTGTTAATCCTGTGTCCATAGATTATCATCTGCACATTCTTTTACTGATTGAAATTCTTGTTATAGTTTTTAAGACTTTTCCTTAATGTTTGTCATATTTCAGGTCCTTGCTTATGTCTCACAAGTTCAGAAGGTAGTGCTTCCCGAGGAGTTGGTTGATCATCACAATTTGACACTGGATCAGGTGCGATAATGGATATTAATTTAAAATCTCTTGTAGCAAAGCCATTCAAGAGTAGCAACAAAAAATGGGAGTCATATGACAGGAGTAGCTAACTTCCTTGGATTTCCATACATATTTGAGAATGCATGTCCAGGAAAAGAAATTACACTCCAATCTGTTTCATTCCTTTGTAAGTGAAGTGCAGACAAACTATGAATGTTATTGTAGTCTACAAAGTAATTACCGGGAGGCTTGTCCATGCACACTCTATTTAACAATATCTCACCTCTACAAACTTGAGTAACTCAATTTGTAGCTTGATGTTTTAGACCTTTACGCTTACTAGTGTTTATGAATTTTTTTATGTGGTTATCACATCTAGCTCTATATCCCGAGTTATTGACTGCAAAAGTGTCCACTCCCAAATCTGGGAAGAAAATATCCCTCTTCACGAAGTGTCTCCCAATTGTTTTCTAACCGGTAGCCGACAAATTGAAAGAGATACTCTCTTTATGAATACCTTTCACTTAATAATTGAATCCAGTGTTATTCTAGGTTTCAAGTCATAGAAATCTCATATCCAAAAAAATTAGTGACGTTTCAAAGTAAGAAACACAAGTATCAGTCTGTTGCTTGCTTTTTTTGTATTTAATTCATTTTCTCTCAATTAAGGCATTTTTGAAGTACTTATTGACTCACATTTAACTTTTATTAATCACTGAACTTTTATTTTTTTATTCTTTTGTGACATACTGCCAGATAGAGAGTAATATCGTTAGGTGCCCAGATCCTGAATATGCAGAGAAGATGATTGCTGCCATTGATGCTGTTAGGGTGAAAGGGCAATCTATTGGTGGTGTTGTCACATGCATTGTTAAAAATTGCCCACCCGTAAACTCACTCTCTCTACATGTCTTCAACTGTTTATTACTCTCTCTACATGTCTTCAACTGTTTATTAAGGGGGCACACTCTTTACCTTAACCACTGCAAAGTTAGTTATATGAAAAATGCTAGCAACCTTCTCACTTAACCTTTTCATTTCAACCTTTTCACTTCTCTTCATGCCACGTGTACTCCACTAGCACCCGAAACTAAAATTTTAACTATATTAAAATCCCACTTTTTTTATTCCTTTGTTAGTATAGTTAAAATTTTAGTTTGTCAACCAAAAAGTAATTAAACTTTTAGTTTAGAGTGCTACTGGAATACACGTGTCATGAGTAGAAGTGAGAAGGTTGCTAGCACTCCCCTAGTTATATTGCTCTTTCAGTAATTTGTTTAATTTTCATCAAGTCATATATGGAATTGCGATCATTTTATTGTATCTCAGGGGCTTGGTTCGCCAGTCTTTGATAAACTTGAAGCTGAATTTGCTAAAGCTGTAATGTCATTACCTGCAACAAAGGGATTTGAAATTGGAAGTGGATTTGCAGGTTAAGATTTACAAACTTTTTGTGGTACTTTTGTATGGCGTTTCTCTACAAAGTTCTTAAATTGGACTTGATGATTGAAGAACAGTCGCGAGAATTCTATTATGAAGCTTTTTTTTTTTTCTCCAACTGTATTTTGCATAAGTTCCTACCGTTCATGTATGCATAACAGGTACCTTTTTAACTGGGAGTGAACATAATGATGAATTCTATTTAGATGATCAAGGAAAAATCAGGACAAGAACAAACCGCTCTGGTGGGACACAGGTATTTTTTCTATATTTCAGTTGCTTTTGTATGTAGAGTATGTTGGTAAAATGTTTGTGGAGCGTGTGTTTTACACTGAGATTGTATATGCTGGCAATCAGGGAGGACTATCCAATGGGGAAATTATAAACATGAGAATAGCCTTCAAGCCAACAGCTACTATTGGAGTAAGTCGAACCTCTCTCTCTCTCTCTCTCTCTCTCACACACACACACACACACAGAGCACGCACGCACGCTCACGCCTCTGGCTCTTATATTGCTTAGACTTTTTATGAGAGAAAGTGAGAAGTTATGACTAAACATGGGCGATTGGTCTTAGGGATGTTTTTTAATTTCAAACTTGTGATCGATAGGAGAATCTTGAACCGAACTTGGGTTTTTCTTTGATATGTATGTAATTGATTGTCAAAACAGAAAATTGTAATCAAGTGACCAATCTGCCATGGTGGTTTTGTGGTATATGTGCAGAAGAAGCAGAATACAGTGACTAGAGATAAAAAAGAGATAGAACTAATAGCCCGTGGTCGCCATGATCCCTGTGTTGTTCCGCGAGGTGCGTCTGTGAATGATATGTACTCTCAGGCATCATTCTCTACGTACATTTTTTTTCTGTAAAACGATCCTTGCAGTTGCTTACATATGTTTTGCTTGGTGGATTGGCGCAGCTGTGCCGATGGTGGAAGCTGCAATAGCCCTTGCGCTGGTGGACCAACTAATGGCAGATTTTGCACAGTGTCACATGTTTCCTATCAATCCCGACCTACAAGACCTTGTGCCACAGCCAATGGTTGACCTACAAGACCCTGTGCCGCCGCAAGTGGTTGAAGCAGCGGAGGCAGCTGGTGTGCACATTTGAAGGTTGACAAACGTTCTGTAGCATTATCTATGTCTTGTATCGGACAGTGAAAATTCATCGTCATGAAACGCATGTTTGGTGTGAAACGGCAAGCTAGAACTAGTGAGACGCTGTCAGACTTGAATATATGTGAGGTGTGTCGACCATTTTTTTTCAAAAATAAGTTTTCTCAATCATTCAATCTGTAGAAGTAATTCCGAGCCAATAAAATTATTATCTACTATCGCTACTGCAGTTATTTATCTTAAATATGTGAAACAAGGTCTTTTTTTATCCGGGTGAGGTACTGTTAATCCCAGAATTATGTGTTTTAGACTTTGAAACTGAATAAATCTCATTCAATTGAATCCAAGCTCGAATCTTCTCTTTTGCATTCAAGCTCGAATCTTCCGTTTTCATTGATCAGAAGATATAACTATATCAATTGAAAATTAGTAAGAGTATATAAAGAAGGGTGAATTGCTAATTTAGTATCTAAATTATTACATGAGTAAAAATTAGGTCTCTAAACTATTTTTTTCAGAAAAATCAAACCTTAATTATCAAAATTTGTCAATTACATCCCTAATATTTTTTTTTTTAGTACATCAATATTTTTACGCTAAGGGAAGGGGGAGTTCTACGAAGTCACACAATAGGTAGCCTAATTTGGTATTGAATTCGCCATTCATGAGATTAGAACTTAAGATCTCGCACTTCCAAGTAAAGAGAAATACCACCAGACCGTAGTACTGAGTGGCATTACATCCCTAATATTAGATTCAAAGTTACTATGTTCAATTTTTTGTCAATTTAAGTCACGTTACTTGCATGTGATACATATTGGAGGGTACATTGGTAATTTTACACAAAGAAATAGTGTATGAAGTTAACTTTGGAAGGTAAATTAGATGTTATATTTGCAACCCGTATGAAATGTTAGGGGCTTCGAACATCTCCAGCCCTATCTTTTAGGCCGGCCCAAAATGGGAGGAGGTAGGAATCGTCCTATTTGGCGTCATGCTGATGCCAGCATGATGTTAGAGAACATATATTTTTTTACATCAGGCAAGTGGGAAACATGTGCGCTTGGGCTGACAAGGCAACAGGTGTGGGGCCCATGTTGCAGGCGCACTAAAGGGGCGTAGGATATGGGCCACGTGGCTTGGTTATAGCTGTTGGATTTCCAACGGTAAAAAACAAATTTGAATTTTAAACCCAACGGCTAGTGACATGGCAAAATTTGGGCCGTCCGATTCCTAGATCAACGATCCAGATTTTTCGGCAAAAAAACTTAAAAAAAAAGAAAAGAAAATGTCATAATTATTACCGTTGGCCACGTGTCTAATTTTGGGCTGTTGGATTTCAATTTTTTTGAAATCCAACAGTCTAGATTAATTAACTAATAAAAATTATTAAAAATTGTTTAAAAATAAAACAAAAATGATTAAAGATTGATTAAAAATCCTATCTGAAATTAAAAATAATTTTTTTTATTATTTTATAAATAAATTAATAATACTTTAATATGAATTGACTAGACTTTGGGCAAGCTCATTTTTTAGGAATGGTGGTACATTTGGCCAATTACTGTTCATTGGAGTCTGTTCATTAGAGTCAATTACTATTCATTTAGGTGAATTAAATGGACTTTTGGCCAGCTCATTTTTTAGGGGTGGACTTGCTCTTATAGGCGAGAAAATGATGGTATACACACTAAAATGTGTCAAGTAACTTAATTTGACGAAAAATTAGATAAAATAGATTTGCATATAATAGAAGGGATGAAATTAGCAATTTTTAATAAATTTAGAGACTTATTTTACTGAAAAAATAATTTAAAAACCTAATTTTCACTGATGTAATAATCCAAAAACTAAATCAGCACTTCAGCCTATAAAGAAACACTGTATCAACTTTATTGGACCATAATTTTCACGTACTTGGGCCGAAGAAAAATGGTTTGACCTAATCGAAAATTAGTGTTCAGTGAGTCCAAGTACTGAAGCCCAAGTCATCGAAAGACCTAAAATGTGAAGGCCAAGATGGAGATGAAGGGATCCTCGTAGGTTCAAACTCTTCTGGGAGTCGGTCGCCAGAGGACAACTTTTAGGCATGTGTACACCATTGTGGATTCTAGTAAAAATTATACAATTTCATTATAATATATAATTGACATACACATGACATTGTTTGACATGCAAACAGAAAATTATTGGGTTTTTAAATCCAAAAAGAGTACGGAAAATTTAGATTGTTGGATTCTTTAGACTCTTCTGACCAAATAAAGAAAAAAATAATCTGAACTCTTCATTCTCTGGTGCATGCCATACACCGGAGCATGCTAAAAAATTTCGTGAGGAGATATGCAAAAGCTAAGCCTGAAAGCCAAAAGCAAATTCGTTTACAAAGTTTGGCCATCCAAAAATTGTTGAAGAACAGAGACTTTAGTTTTGTGACACATAAAACAGGCGACCAAACATTGTATATGACAGGAGAAGTGATGACATTAGGCAAGATAATATTTCACATTTGACAAAACAATACATATAGGGGTGTTTTCGGAAGGATTGGATCGGAAACCACGTTTTCAATTTTCGATCCGAAATTTCAGAATCAGATCGGAACACAATTTTTATATTCAGAATTTTTGAAAATTTTTGAATCAGAAGAATATCTGAAATTGTAGAACACAATTTGAAATTTCATATATTTTACTAGTATGGTTATCCATTTTTTTGTTTTTTTTTTAACAAACGATATTAAATATAAAAGTAATAAATACATAATTTGAGTAAATAACTATAAGAAATCAGAATATTTCGGAAAACTTTTTTTGAAATAAGTTTGGAACACTAGAAAATTCGGATTGAAAATTCATAATTATCGGAATTGCTAAATACATTCTGATTTTCTTTCCAAATTTTCAAAAAATATTCGAATATTGAGTTCAGATTCAAAAATATTACTGTCGAAGACCACCGACAGATACTCAGGTGATATCAAATATGCAGATCATTTTGGAAAAGGAGATGCCTTATTTCTTTGAAAAAATAGTTATCTGTATTTTGTTTGACATGACCACCGACAGATAATTCAGGTGATATCAAATATGTAGATCATTCTGGTAAAAAGAGATTGAGCTGCTTTAGCTCTCTTATGGTGGAGTGCGACTGCTACATGTGGTAATATCCCTTTCAACCAAGCATAATGTGGTTAGGGTTTTATGGAGTGACTAGTGCTCCATTTTTTAATAGTCTGATTCGAAAATAGGATTTCGAGTGCAGGATAAAATATATCACTTAAAGTATAGGATTTTTAATTCTAAGTGCCACCTAATACTATAATCTGGTATTCCTCATTACTTGTAAGTGAGAGGTCTTAAATTCGATTTTCGCTAAAAGCGAATTTGAACCACATTATTACTAGTTCATTGTGAAACTAAACCCACATCTCCCTTTAGCGTAGATAATATCGTTTGTTCAAAGAAAACTCTAAATGCAAAGTGTAAATTGGTAATTTCACATAAATATTAGGTAAATTATGGGAAGGAGATTGAAGGGCACAATACTCTTTTCAGTTAAGTGCAGTTTGGTTTCAATTGAGTATGAGATCGTATGGAATTAAATAAGAAAATATTCATTTAGTTTGCCATTATCTTGTTGGCACTTTTGCAGTTTATTCACTTACATGATGTGTTTGGTAAACGGAAACAAATTCATACGCAATAGTTTTTCGTATTTTTCTTAAAGGGCAAAATGTGGCGCAACATAAAGGTTGTTCATTTATGACTGTGCACTAAATGATGGGAAAAGAGGGGAAAAAAGCAAACCCTCCATCCTCCATAAGTTTGGTTTTCCCATTTTTTTTGTCCCAACATCCATTACATTTTTTTTCCCACAACACAAACTCAAAATCTGGATTTACCAAGCATGGGAAAGGAAATAATTTCTCATCCCCAAGTCTCATTTCCACATACCAAACACAACCACACAGGTTTGAGATTAATATTAGGATAATGCTTGTGACCACCTTTATTTACTATAACGAACTTTTACCGTATGAACATCATAATTGGAACTGTTCAATCTCTTTATCATCATCTAAAAATCATATATGCTAACAATTATTCAACTTGGAGATCTTTTAGTTAGTCATATGCATCAAATAAATGGGCGATTCGTCATGAGAATACTACTTGTTACCAAAACCGTTGATTGTTTTAACACAAACAGATGATTAAACGATCTTCAAATTGAATGATTTTTTGCGTATATAATTTTTAGATGATGATAAAGAGAATAAACTATTGTGGTTATGATATTTGGATGGTAAATGTTCTATTAATCATAAGTGATGGACAAGTAGGTCTCCCATGAAGAGACACAAGCACTATCCTTAAATATTATGGGAAAAAGATATGAAATCCAACCACGATGTTATTTATTTCATTTTGCTGCACATGCACGTTTCTATTCATATATATCAAATAACTAATAAACTTAAATGTGTTTGGTGGCGTTTGGTTTGGATGATTACCCCTCTAATTCCTTCAAAAAATACAAATGCATCATGCGTTGCATTTCAAATTCTACACAAATGGTTTTAAAAGGTTGTTGGAGTCCAAAAATGTTGCACACCAATCCAACCAACTCTCAAGGCTCAATTGTCATGCAAAGTCTACATTCAAGCCCAAATACATGCCAAGGCACGGGATCGATGAGGAGTATATTTACAAACATGCCATGCCATGGTAATTAAGCTAGATATTCACGCCATGCTTGAGCCTATTCACCACACCATGCTTCTTTAGCCACAATTCATGCTAAGCTCAAGTCACATATTTGGGGCTTGCCAAGTGGATTGTGGTGTGGATGGTTACGGAAAGTTATCAGGCCTATGTGAAATCGGGGTCATGGAGGACTATGGACTGCTTGGGAGCCCAAAGATCCAAGCCCATACCCTTTGTATTTCATACAGGCATCATTGAGAGAGAATTAGCTTAGTTTATCCTTTTCCCTAGTAGGCAAACTCTCTTAGTTAGGATTAAACTAGATTCTTGCATTAAATGCATGATAAGCCCAGCAAGTCAGGCATTTAATGCTGACTTTCCCTTCCCAGCCTGGACAGACAGCCAACTCGCAAAAGCCGTGAAGCGCGCTACCAAATTTAATACATGTGGAAGGCTGCCTCGGGAAAGCTGTGTCTTGGGAAGAAGCAATCTGCAGGTCTCAACAGTGCATCTAATTTACACCAAAAAAGGAATAATAGGATAGCTAGGGAGAAATTGAGTGAAGACCAAGCCACATAGGGATATTCCCTTGAAATCTAGAGAAGAACCCTTCACCTACATAATGAGGGGGAGAAGCCATTAAAAAGGGGGATTCAGAAAAACACAGAGCTAATAGACAAAATGTGGTGAGAGGGACTTACCTAGGAAAAAGCCCATACATTTCCATTTAGTCCAGAAGTGTACTCCAAGCCTCAAACATCACCTTCCATGCAACCTTAATAATTCCTACAGCCTTCCATCAAACATCTCAACCATTAAAAGCCTTACTATCACCCTAGGAAAACCCAAATCATGTAGCTAAGAATGCCATGCAACCATGGGAACCTTCTCTCTCATAATCTTCTAACTTCCACACCACGCTTCACTTGAGCAAGTCATTATCTTGATCTTTCACACCATTTTCAACCCGTTGATGTTACCGAGATATTTCTTAAGACAAGCTATCTTTTCGAAATATCTTGGGACTTGTTGCAAACTCGGACCAAGGGAGACAAAAAGACTTTCTTAAAGCCCAAGTCCACCTCGACCTAAAAGTCCCCCAACATAAATTAGCGACTCTGCTAGGGACAGGTCGCAATCTTCAATCAATGGCTCCCATGTCCAGAAGAACAGACGCAGGTGAGGCTACTTCCCGACTTGACAAGTCTCAATGTGAAGGCTAACGCCAAGAAAGCCAGGAGAATCTGGACGAATATGACATGTCGGGCATCATCGCATCCATTCATGCCTTGGGTGAAGCCCAAAAAGAAATTGCTGCATCAATGAAAGAGTTGAAAAACTCAATCCCAAAGCTAAGTAAGAAGGCCAGTGACAAGGACTACATGCCCATGAAAAGGGCTTCTCAAGAGAAGTTAGCTGCTGCTGCTAGCAAGGATCCTGAGAAAACACCATCCTTTGTCACTCAGGAAAACGTCATAGCCATGCTAAAAAATGAGCTACATAGTAGCTCGGATGACTGGAAATATGTTCCTGAGCTACCATATCTAACTAGCATTCTACATATGCCATATCCTAAGGGATACAAGACCCTCAACCTTGTTTCTTTGACGGGATGAATGGTAGCCCTAAGGAACATATAAGCCGTTTAATTGACGTTTTGGGTCTTTATGTCGGCGACTGCAACCTACCTCTCAGGGAGTTCTCGAAAAGCCTAACTGATCGTGCCTATACTTTGTACATCACCCTTTCACTAGGTTCCATCTGGACCTAGAAAGAGCTAGCAGACAAGTTCTGTAAGAAGTACTTCTAGCATAAGGAAAGGGTCACAACTAGGCCTGGCATTTTGGACCCAACCCGTTAACCCGACCCGACCCGTTAATATTTGTATTTGGGTGGATGCTTAACGGGCCGGGTCGCTAACGGGTGAACCCATTAACAACCCGTTAAATAACGGGTCACTTTGGGTCAACCCGTTAGACCCGTTAGGACCCGTTAACACCCGTTAGCACCCGTTAGTTGAGGATATTTTAGTAATTTTAGTAAAATCTTAATAACAAAAAATAAACTTTATGCAAAAAAAAAATAATAATAATTGTTAACGGGTGTTAACGGGTGAAACGGGTGATCCGTTAGCTTAACGGGTCGGGTTCGGGTGACCCGTTAGCTTAACGGGTTGGGTTCGGATGACCCGTTAACTTAACGGGTCGGGTTGAACCCGACCCAAACCCAATAAACCCGACCCGTTTACAGGTCTAGTCACAACAACTCAGCTCAACAATACGTGTCAAAGGCATGGGGAAAATATGGTGACTTTTGTCAAACGTTTTTTAGACCTCACCTTTGACTGCTATGATGAGAATGACAAGGAAGCTCTTATGGAGATCTGCATCAGCAACATTATAGCTGACTATAGGGTGTATTTGGAGAACATCGGTTTCAACTAGTTCTCGAGGCTCTTGTAAGCAGTAAGGAATACCAACTTGCTAGTCAAGCCTTCCATAGGGAGATCCTGAAAATTTGACAAAAATGAAGCTCATCATGCCCTAGCCGTGGATGACAGATCTGACTACAACCTATGAAAAAGGAAAGAAAATGGGAGCGATAGGGAAACTTATCCTCCACTAGCATGCAGCGATGAGGAATTCCAAGCCATCATTGATACCATGCTCGCAGATGGGGCCATCAAGCTACCTCGGTACTATCGCTACCATCAGTATGTGGCACATCCCACTATTATATGCCAAACTTTACAAAACATTCTCCATGCAAAAATCCGTGAAGGCACGCCAGAGCTGATATGCAAGACACAAGCCATAAACATTGATCATTTGCCGAAGCGTTGAGGGAAATAGATTGGCAGCTATCATCACATGCTCCAGAGATGATGATGACTACCACATGTGGATCAACGACCCTAAGCCACCGGAAGCCATTTGGGAACCTTATGGGGAACATGGAGAAGCCAAACTAGTGCAAATACTCCAAGCCATAGAGCTATGATACTCCGTTGCCTTAAGCTGAAGGATGGGAAGATGAGGATGCAAATCTCATGGATTTTTCCCCAACCTTAAGTGACGAAGTTTTCACCATCAATATGTTAGAAGAACACAACGAGGAAGCCTTAGAATGACAACTGTTCAACCAAGAAATGATGGCTGTGACTTTGTACAACCTTCCCGACATGGAAGCTAACGTGTTTGAGCATTACCTTTACCAAAGGCAAGGGCATACTGCAGCGCGGGTCTTACAGGAAAACTTTAAGTTCAAATCCCACTTCGACCAGCTTGAATACGGCCCGGAAGCGAGGACTGCTATTGCTGAAGCTCTCATGCATGTTTCCGAAGACTATGGCCCTTAATGCTAGGTTGCCCAACCGTAGAGGGCCTTCATTGAGAACAACAACGCTATCATTTTCACTGACGAAGAAATGGAAATGGCTTTCCTTGACCATCGAATGTACTGTACTCGGAAGGACATATCAATGATGTCTTTATCAAGTAAGCTTTGGTTGACACTGGTTATTCAGTCAACATTTTGCCTTTGGCAGTGCTTACGGCAACAGGCGTCCCAAAGTCAAAGGTGGTAAGGTCTCAAATCTCTATCAATGGGTTTAGGAATAGCAACGAGGAAACTATTGGATATATTGAGATCGACTTGAAGATTGGCCCTATCAAGTCCTTTATTAAGTTTTATGTGATGGGCATCAATGTGGTTTACCACGCTCTACTTGAAAGGTTATATATAAACAAGCATAGACTCGTAGTCTCCACCTACGACTAGTGCATCAAGGGAAGGATTGGTCTAAGGCCTATTCGTGTCCCATGAAACCAGATGTTATTCATCTTAGATGAAATTCACTATTCCGATACTGAGTTCTACAATGATTTCTTAAGTACCGGATGTGAGATATCACAGACCTGAGAGATACCTTTACCCCATTGGGAAGAAGTTTGAAATCTCAGTGACCATGAATTCCTATCAAAAGGAAAACGCATACAGCCATAGGCTAATGTTATTGCCTACACTTCACCTCAATACTCCAAGTCGTGCTTCCCGACGTCCACGTCGTCTACTATTTATGACGGGTTTGGGGGTTTGACCACATTGTGTGGAAAAGCCCTGAGTATAGAGGCGTTGCATGCCAAGCAAGTGAAATTCCACAGGAAACTGAAGACACACATGCACTTGCTGTTGAGGATGAATCTCTACAAAAAATCATGCATGCACCAAAAAGCATGCATGATAGATCCACTGTGTTGATGCACAAAATCAGTGGGGACTTTGGTACAGCAGAAAATGTTAAGTTTGTGACTTTCACTAGATTGCTTCGGTCACTAGTGTGGATAAGTATGTAAATGGATAGGGACAGGGAAGCAAACACAAGATGTAAGTGGTTCACCCAGATTGGCTACGTCCACGGATAGAGGAGTTCTCATTAATTGTGAAGGGTTTACACAAGTAAATAGGTTCAAGCTCTCCTTTAGTAAGTACTAGTGAATGATTTAGTACAAATGACATTCAGAAATATTGTGGGACAATGATCTCCTTTTATAAAAGAGAGTTTCTAGCTTTGTTTTGACATTGACACGTGTCGTGTTGTGATTGACTTCTGATGTTTAAAAAGTGGCCTGTGGTATCTGGAAAGTTGATGTTGCGTGTGAAGATTACAGACAAGCTTTATCCAAGGAAATCTAGCTCTCGAAGTTCGAAAAACAGTGTCTCTTCGATTTTCGAACAAGCAATCCTGTCGGGGATCTGGCTCTTGAGATTTAGAGAATGGTGCCTCTTCGATTTTTGAGAAAGCAATCCTGTTGGGAGTCTGGCTCTTAAGATTCAGATAACGGTGTCTCTTCAATTTTTTGAGCAAGTAATCCTGTTAAGAGTCTGGCTCTCGAGATTTAGAAAGATATGCCTCTTTAATTTTTGAGCAAGTAATCCTATTGGGAGTCTGGCTCTAGAGATTCGGAGGGCGGTGCCTCTTCGATTTTTAAGCAAGTAATCCTGTTGGGAGTCTGGCTCTCGAGATTCGGAAAGTTATGCCTCTTCGATTTTTAAGCAAGCAATCTTATTGGGAGTGTTTTCTCGAATGTGAGTAAAGGTTGGGCATTTTTGCTAGTCTGCCTTGCCACGGAACACGGAGGTTGACACACATAAGGACTTTCCAGTTATCAAGCAGTAGTGCTGTTCCTTTACCCTTGTGGGTAATAATATGGTAGTTGGACCTTCAAAATTTATATGTCTAAACTTTGTCAGAGATCTTTGACAAAGTTATCTGTGGTACCCGAGGAGCTGATGTTGCGTGTGGAAAGTGATGCCTCTTCGGAATCTAGAGAGTGGTGCCTCTTCGATTTTTGAACCAACGACCCTGTTGCCCTTTCTTTTATAAGGGCACCAATTGTGTGCAAGAAGTACATTCAAAGAGTTATTGCTTGTAGGAATTTTCCCCTTACTTCAGAGATTTATTGCACCTCATTTCTCCTTCATCATTTCTGAGAATGTCTGACCCATCCGACCGTCGTTTTGACTTGAACTTTGGTGAAGAGGCAGCCATGCCTTTTCAAGACAATATATGATGCCCATCCTTCTTATCCTCTACTGGTCTTCTTACCATTGGGGACTCTGTGATGAAGAATGATATGACTACTACGGTGGTGGCCATGAACCTTCTCACTCCCAAAGATAACAGGCTACTTTCCAAATGGTCTGATGAGTTGGCTGTTAAGGATTCTCTAGCTCTCAGTGTTCAATGTGCAAGTTTTGTGTCTAATATGGCCCAACGCCTATTTGCTCAAACCCGCCAAGTTGAATCATTGGTGACTGAAGTGATAAGTTTCAAACAGGAGATCATAGGGCTCAAGCATGAGAATAAACAGTTGCACAGGCTCGCACATGACTATGCTACAAACATGAAGAGGAAGCTCGACCAGCTGCAAGAATCTGATGGTCAGATTTTACTTGATCATCAAAGGTTTGTGGGTTTGTTCCAAAGGCATTTATTGCCTTCGTCTTTTGGGGCTGTACCACGTATTGAAGCTCCAAATGATCAACCTTCGGTGCCTCCTCCTTCTGAGGTTCTGCCTAGCATTGAGGCTCCGAATAGTCACCCTCTGGTGCCTCCTCTTTCTAGGGTTCTACCGACTGCTGAGACTTCTCCTGAGCAACCTTTGTGAAGGCTCCCTCTTGTTGGTTTATTTTGATTCATGTATATGTACATATTTGTAACTTATCGGAGATATCAATAAACAAACTTTGCTTCATTTCAACGTATTGTGTTAAATACACTAAGGCCTTCTTCACTAAGTTCTTTGAATTTTTCCTTTTGTTAAAGATTGTATGTTGAAGCTTTGTGAGTGAAGCATATAGGTTGAGGTAGGGCTCCCTTAATTTCCCGAGTGAGGAAAACTTCTATGTTCGAGAGTTGAAAAAATCCAAGTCATTGAGTGGTCGTGAGACTTCCGAGTATCAAGATGCAGTAGCATATGGTAGAAGTCACCCAAATCTCCAATCAAGGGAGTTGACGAAAGAGGTGTCTTGCTAGTAGCCAATTTTCCAAAGTAACAAAACTTCACCATTTTCCTTGCAAAGTGGTAGCCCAAAACTCCTCTTTCATATATATTTGTTATGAAAGTTATTAGGCCTAAAAAAGATGAGGCCTAGGCACTTTTTTTTTTTTAATTTTGGAATTTTGGAATTTTCGAATTTTTGAATTTTCGAATTTCCGAAAAAAAAAAAATATATATATATATATATATATTTTTTTAAGCTTTGTAGGTGAAGCTTTGGTGTTGAAGCTTTGTAGGTGAAGCTTTGTAGGTGAAGTTTTTGTAGGTGAAGCTTTTGTGGTAGGTGAAGCTTTTGTGGGTGAAGCTTTTATGGGTGAAGCTTTTGTGGTGGGTGAAGCTTTTGTGGGTGAAGCTTTTATGGTGGGTGAAGTTTTTGTGGGTGAAACTTTTGTGGGTGAAACTTTTATTGGTGAAGCTTTTATGGATGAAGCTATTGTGAGTGAAACTTTTGTGGGTGAAACTTTTGTTGGTGAAGCTTTTATGGATGAAGCTATTGTGAGTGAAGCTATTGTGTTGATGCTTTGTAGGTGAAGCTTTGGAGTTGAAGCTTTGTAGGTGAAGCTTTTGTGTTTAAGCTTTTGTAGGTGAAGCTTTAGAGTTGAGGCTTTGTAGGTGAAGCTTTGGAGTTTAAGCTTTTGTTGGGTACCATGAATTGATTTTGCTTCACACTATCTTGATCAAGATAGTGTGAAGCTTTTGAGAATTTGTAGTTGTCCTCCATTGATGAAGCTTTTGTTGGTGAAGCTTTGTTGGGTACCATGAATTGATTTTGTTTCACACTATCTTGATCAAGATAATGTGAAGCTTTTGAGAATTTGTAGTTGTCCTCCATTGATGAAGCTTTGTTGAATTTCCCTTTTTTTTTTTTTTTTTTTTGGAAACTAGAAATTTGAAAATGTGGGAGAGACAACATATTCACATTTTACTTCCACACTGTTGAGCAAGAGATTGTGATGCAAGCCACACCTTGTAGTAGTCGAAGGTTTGGATGAACCATATACATTGAATTTGCTTCGAACTGTCTTGATCAAGAGTGTGTGAAGCTTTTGAGAATTGTGGTTGCCCTCCATTGATGAAGCTTTTATTGGCACCATAAATTGGTTTTGCTTCACACTGTCTTGATCAAGAGTGTGTGAAGCTTTTGAGAATTATGGTTAAACTCCATTGATGAAGCTCTTGTTAGCACCATGAATTGGTTTTGCTTCACACTACCTTGATCAAAAGTGTGTGAAGCTTTTAAGAATGTGGTTGCCCTCCATTGATGAAGCTCTTGTTGGCACCATAAATTGGTTTTGCTTCACACTGTCTTGATCAAAAGTGTGTGAAGCTTTTGAGAATTGTGGTTGAACTCCTTTGATGAAGCTCTTGAAGCTCTTATTGGCATCATAAATTGGTTTTGCTTCACACTGTCTTGATCAAGAATGTGTGAAACTTTTAAGAATTGTGGTTGCACTCCATTGATGAAGCTCTTGTTGGCACCATAAATTAGTTTTGCTTCACATTGTCTTGATCAAGAATGTGTGAAGCTTTTGAGAATTGTGGTTGAACTCCTTTGATGAAGCTCTTGTTGGCACCATAAATTGGTTTTACTTCACACTGTCTTAATCAAGAATGTGTGAAGCTTTCTACGAGTTGTAGTGTTTGCATTGTTACAGAGGGGAAATGTCTGAAGCAGATGCAAGAGGGTTGCATAGCTTGATCTTCATATGCCATACATTGAAGTTGTTGTTGGCTTGCAATAAGACTTTGTTGGTGACTATAACTCTTGGTGGGCATAAGTGCTTCCTAGTTGAGTTGTTAAGCTTGAGGGTTTTTGATTATTTGTGAATGCTAGAAGTTCACATGTATAAGTTGTACCACTCGTCTTCTGGTAGGTGGAATGAATGGTAAGTTGCTTTCATCACTTGGTTGGTGGTACGAAGGTGAGTTCCTTCATCACCTTTCATCACATTTCATCACCTAGTTGGTGGCAAGAGGATGAGTTTCTTCTTCACCTGGTTGGTGGCATGAATGGTAAGTTGCCAAATGATATTAGAGTACGGGTTGTACATTTCATCACTTGGTTGATGACATGAAGGAGAGTACGGGTTGTACATTTAATCACCTGGTTGGTGGCATGAAGATGAGTTCATTCTTCACCTAGTTGGTGGCATGAGTGGCAAGTTGCCAAATGATATTAGAGTACGGGTTGTACATTTCATCACCTAGTTAGTGGCATGAAGGAGAGTACGGGTTGTACATTTCATCACCTGGTTGGTGGCATGAAGATGAGTTTCTTCTTCACATTTCATCACCTGGTTGGTGAGAATAAGGACAAGGTGTCAAAACACATTTTAGCAAGTGTCAAATGACACAAAGTATGTTGAACCCTTTCGAAGCACAGTTGGCTTATGTATGAATGTGTTGGAATGTAAGATTGAACGAATATACTATGAAGTTGTTCGTTTATTTGTATAGTCTTGTTGATATATACTTAGACTTTGTTTCATGTTGGAAGCATTCATGTTGAAGCTTTGAACCCGAGTGTTTCATTGCTAGGAATGTAAGAGGATTAGGACCGAGTTGTCTACATCACCTCTTTATTAAATTCATGCCAAATAGTCTTCGTTACATAGGATGCCGAACGACTGAAACGTAACACTTGTACAATGTGAGTTTACTTGTAATAGTACTTCAAGTGATCAGCGTTCCATGGATGGCCAAAGGTCTTGCCATCGGAGCTTCTAAGCTTATAAGAGCCAGGGTGACTGATGCCAATAACTTCAAATGGTCCATCCTAGTTTGGACTAAGTGTTCCTTCACTCGGGACTCTATTGCAGAGTAATCTTTTCTTCAATACCCAGTCCCTCACTTTGAATGAACGAGGTTTGATCCTTGAATCATAGTAGTTGGAGATGCATTGCTTGTAGGCGACATTCCTCAAGTGAGCCTGATTTCTATGTTCCTTGACTAGATCTAAGTTGAGGGTAAGTTGTTTACCATTTTCGCTTTGCACGTAGTTCTGGACTCGGAACGTTGTTTGCTCAAGCTCAACTAGAACAACTGCCTCTGTACCAAAGGCAAGTGAGAATGGGGTTTCTCCTGTTGATGTCCGATATGAAGTGCGGTATAACCAAAGAACTTGGGGTACAAATTCTGGCTAACAACCTTTAACCTTGTCCAAGCTGGTTTTCAAAGTTCGCTTGATTATTTTGTTGATGGCTTCAACTTGTCCATTAGACTGGGGATAAGCTGGGGAGGCAAAACATAAGTTGATGTTGAATCTAGAGCAGAACATCCTGAACTTATTATTGCCGAACTGTCGCCCGTTATCAGTGACTATCGCATTGGGAATGCCTAATCTGCAAATGATGTTCTTCCATACGAAGTCTTCTATATTTACCTCAGTAATGGTTGCTAAGGGTTCTACTTTAGCCCACTTTGTGAAGTAGTCAATTGCAATGATTGCATAGGGGACCTTGCTCTTCCCTGCAGGCATTGGGCCGATCAAATCAAGTCCCTATTGGGCCAAGGGCCAAGGGGTGATCATAGGAGTAAGCGGCTCGGGAGGGAAGTGAGGAATAGTTGCGTAGCGTTGACACTTATCACATGAGCGGGATATTTTGATGGCATCTTGGTGGAGTGTTGGCCAGTAATATCCTTGGCGAAAAGCCTTGTGTGCTAGGGATAGAGATCCAGCATGATTTCCGCAAACTCTTTCATGTATTTCCCGAATAACAGTTTCTGCCTCTGCGGGCATAAGGCATCTTAGGTATGGTAGGTTAAAACCCCGCTTTTAGAGTTGGTCATTAATGATCAAGTAACGTGTAGCCTTGTATCGAATCTGCTTAGCTTGGACTTTGTCATTTGGAAGGGTGCCATGAGTAAGGAATCTATAAATTGGGGTAATCCAACTATCCCCCTGTTGTAAGTAGCACGCTTCCGTAGCCATGGTGTTTGGTGCTGCCAACAATTCGACCTGAATTTTTCTCCCAATCTTGTCTTTCACCGCTGAGGCGAGGTGAGCCAAAGCATCTGCATGATCGTTTGCCGCTTGAGGAATTTAGGTGATCTGGTAATGGAAGTGCTTGAGCAACAATTGTGTTTGTGCCAGATATGCTGCCATGGATCTATCCTTAGCGTCAAAGTTGTTGGTGACCTGGTTAACCACCAATTGGGAGTCACTGAAGATATCAATTCATTTAACCCCAAGATGTTTGGCCAAACGTAAGCCTGCTATGAGGGCTTCATATTCGGCCTCATTGTTCGACGCCTTGAATTTGAAACGAAAAGCATAGTCCATCACCACTTTGTCAGAGGTCGTAAGGACTAGTCTTGCTCTACAACCCTATTGGTTGAACGAGCCATCAACATATAGACTCCATGCTGGGGCTGTTGGTTATATTTTCTAAGCTTCCGAAGGTAATGAAACCATTTCTTTAGGCGTAGAAACAATATCAACAGGATATGTGAAGTCGGCGATGAAGTCTGCCACTGCTTGGCCCTTCTCAGCTGGCTTTGGTTGGTAGGAGATGTCAAACTCACCCAATGCTATCGCCCATTGGATCATTCACCCCGAAATGTCAAGACTTTGGAGTATCTATCGAAGATGATGATTGGTAAGCACGATGATGGAGTGTGCTTGGAAGTAAGAGCGCAGTTTTTTAGCAAAAATGACCAATGCTAGAGCCAATTTCTCAATGTTGGAGTATCGTGTCTCTGCATCTTGTAAGGCCTTGCTAGCGTAGTAGACAGGTCGTTCGACATTACCATCCTTTTGAATAAGAATGGAACTTACTGCTGAGCCGATACTGACAGATAGATAATGAGAGTGTCACCAACCTCAGGTTTGGAGAGCAGATGGGGTTTGCTCATGTTGTCTTTGAGGTTCTTGAATGCCTCAACACATTTATCAGTCCATGTAATGTACTTCTTACTTCCCTTAAGTGCTTTGAAGAAAGAAGCACATATGTCTGTGGCCTTAGAGATGAACCTAGTTAAGGCTGCCACCTTGCCATTAAGGTTCTGGATGTCTTTTGAAGTTACCGGTTCCTTCATGTCGATAATTGCTTTGATTTTCTCGGGATTAGCCTCAATGCCTCGTTGGCTTATCATGAAGCCTAAGAATTTGCCAGAGCCTACGCCGAATGCACATTTGTTGGGGTTCAACCTCATTCGATACCTCTTCAGAATGGTGAAAGTTTCAGATAGGTTGGTGATGTGTTGGTCAGCATGTTTTCTCTTGACTAGCATATCATCAACGTAAACTTCCATGGTCTTCCCAATCTGTTCGGCGAACATTGAATTGACTAGTCTCTGATAAGTCATTCCTGCATTCTTTAGGCCGAAGGGCATGACTTTATAGTAATATAGTCCCCTGTTAGTAGTGAAGGTTATGTGTTCTTGGTCCGGATGGTTCATGAGGATTTGGTTGTATCCTGAGTAAGCATCCATACAGCTCAAGAGTTCACACTCTGCCGTAGAGTCTATAAGTCTGTCTATAAGAGGACGAGGAAAGCTATCATTCGGGCATCCTTTGTTTAGGTTGGTGTAATCGACACACATTCTCCACAAGACCTTTTGGAGTAGGAGACTTTCCTTAGTCGGATTCTTCTTAACAAGGACAACATTTGCTACCCACGTTGGATAATTGACTTCACGGACGAAGCCTATGCCTTTGAGTTTTTCAACTTCTGCCTTCATTGCCTCGTACATTTCAGCGTCATAAGATCTTCGCTTCTGTCTTACTGGCATGGTCTTGGGGTCAATACTTAAGCGATGACATATGATATCAGGAGAGATGCCTGGCATGCCCTCATATGACCAGGTGAAGACCTCAGTGTTCTCTTGCAAAAAAAGAGATCAATGCCAACCGAATGGGTGGTGACAAGGTGGTGCCAATCTTCACCATGCGATTTGGATAATATTTTGAGATAGAAACCTTCTCCAACTCTTCAGCGGGTTATGTTTGTTGGGTGAAAGAGTCATCTCGAGAATCGTCGGGTTGAATGTTGTCACTGTGAAGATCCAAGCTAGCTTTGTTCGGGTTGGTCTTTATGACTTGGTCATGTATAGAAAGGGTTTCCTTGGGCACAGGCAGATGTTGTTTCTTGACTGAAGTATTGTAACATGACCGTGCACTAAGTTGATCTCCTCTAATGTAACCATTGCAATAAGGGGTTGGAAATTTCATCAACAACATATATGTGGATACCATGGCCTTGAGATCATTGATGCATGTGCGGTCCAAAGATGACATTGTATGCCATTGGGCAATCAACCACCAGGAAGTTAGTGGTAATGGAAGCTGTGTAAGGGCCTGAACCAATGGTGAAAGGTAGGTGTATGCTCCCTAAAGGTTGCACGATATCACCGGAGAAGCTTATCAAAGGAGAAATCAAACGATCGAGCAAGTGTTCAACTACATTAAGTGCCCTGAAAGCTTCAGCAAACATGATATTGACCGAAGCCCCCGTGTCTACCAGGATTCATCATACTTCAAAGTTGGCTATGTGAGCTTCCACAATCAGTGGGTCATTGTGAGGGTAGATGATACCTCTTTCTTCCTCAGGGTAGAAACATATTGGATCCCAGTTAGGCTTTTGATACTTGCCTCCCCTGATGTCTTCCACGTGAAACACTTGGTGACCAGGCCTTAAAGCTCGTTCGATGTGTTTCATGGCTCTATTGGAAGATTCAGATATGGGTGTGCCGCCACTTATGGAATAAATCACATTCACTTGGCGTTGGTTATGGTTATCCCTTGAAGGATGAATGACGAATTGATCAATTTTTCCTTCATGCGCCAAAGCTTCAATATGATCACGAAGGGCGATACACTGCTCGCCATCATGGCCGTTATGCTCGTGGTAACAACAAAACGTGCCCGTGTTCTTCATGGGCTTGTAACCCGACTGCCTCGGCATTGGCTTCGGTATCAGGTGTGCTATGCTGGGGTAAATGGCCACGCATGTGGCGTTCAAAGGTGTGTATGTCTCATACCTCGGCGTAGGGCCTATCCTGACACGTGCTTGGCCCACTGTGTTGACTGCCTAGGGGCGGGCATTATCGTGATGATACCCTTGATTATTACGATAGTGTCCCTTACTCCTTTTACTAAAATGAGACTGGTGAGGATGGAAATCTTTCCTTTTGCCCTGAGGTTGATATGTCTGTTGACTTGGCGAAGTATTAAGTAAGGCGAAATGAGGTACCGCTGTTGTTTGGAAGGTCGAGGTCTTCTCATTTGGTTGGATCTGGCTTCCACTCCCTACTTGCTGATAAGGGGTGGCCGTGGGGGGTTTCCCTTGATATGTCTTTGCCTCGGCAGAGGCATGGTTGTAAGCTTGTGCCATCACCTTATAGTAAGTCTTCCAAGTGTTGGCATTGATCATGTACTTAAAGAAAAAGTCACGTAGTCCTGCCGTGAAGGCTTTAAAGGCAGTCTTATCGTCTGCCTCGGCACAATGGGAATACTCATGACTGAAGCGGCCAACATACATACGTAATGACTCGTCTGGCTTCTAGTGAATAGTGTACAAGTCATCCGCAGAGTGCAAGCGATCGGTCTGGAAAATGTGTTGAGAAACAAACAGTTTCCTCAATTCCTCAAATGAGTCTACCGTCTCAAGTGGAAGACGGCAATACCAGTTTAGAGCTCCGCCAGAGAGGGTGGAGGGGAAAAGAATACATCGCTCTTCGTCAGTGTGCATCCGGTATGTCATGGTGGACTCAAAGAGGTTAAGGTGTTCAATCGAGTCATCTTTTCCAGTATAGAGTTGCAAGCCAAGCTTCTGCTTTGTCTTTGCTTTGAGGGGGATGTCGATGATCCTCCTTGTAAGAAGGCCAGGCCTAGGTTGGTTCCAATCAGGTATCGCAGCTTATTGTTCGACCTTCAACTTGTTTACTTCCTTAAGGAGTTGTAGGATAAGAGGATCCTAAGTGGAGTCATGTACCATTGGAACGTTCTTTCGTAAATCTCCATCTCCTCTTGGAAGTAAGAAGGTTTGATCAAGAGCATGTGATTTTTCCCTGGACTCGTCTTACTGACTTCCAAGGTATGTCTGTTGGAACATCTCTGAGTCCCTTATACCTTCGTGTTTCTCTAGGACTTGTTGCCCTTTCCCCAAATTGGTAGCCAGCCTGGGACATGAGAGGGGACCGAGTCTTTCAGAGACCCTTGGGTCATTAATCTTCGAGCTTACATGGATGGGATTGTCTCGACATTACTTTAGGAAATCTCAACAGTCATGAAAGACGGCTTTCGATCCTTTCACTCCTTCTGTAAGGAAGTGTCTTCCTCCACTTCTCCTGCTTCGGGTCGAAGCAGCTAGGTTGAGAAAAGTCTCATGCTAATCAATGTTTTAATGATTAGCTCGCTCCTTATCAAGGATACCAATGTCGAAGGAAGGTGACCCTCTGTGTTGAGGGGCACCCAGATGATGGTTGATGTCCACAGGGGTAACGAGCTCGTGCGTTTGAGTACGCTTAGTTTCGTGGAGCGTCTCAAAGAGCTTCTCATACTGCTCTTGGAGGACCTCATTTTTCATCGCTATCTTGTTATTCTGAGCCTTCAACTCATCAACTTTAGCCTGAAGAGCAAACATCTTTTGTTCCTTCTTTTGTTGTTTCGCACCAGGTGTAAGAGGGGTGTCATTTTGTGTGATGTGGCTTCCTTCGCTCCCCATGTTGGAAAGGGATGCCTGGTCAAAAGAGAGTGTACGAATGGTGGAAACCAGCTTAACAAAGCTGAAGAGAGTGGGAATAAGTGTCGTTCCCACAGACGGCACCAAATGTTAATGCACAAAATCAGTAAGGATTTTGATACAACTATAAAGTTTAAGTTTGTGACCTTCGCTAGATTGCTTCGGTCACTAGTGTGGATAAGTATGTAAATGGATAGGGATCGGGAAGTAAACATGAGATGTACGTGGTTCACCCAGATTGGCTACATTCACATAGTAGAGGAGTTCTCATTAATTGTGAAGGGTTTACACAAGTACATAGGTTCAAGCTCTCCTTTAGTGAGTACTAGTGAATGATTTAGTACAAATGACATTCGAAAATATTATGGGAGAATGATCTCTTTTTATAGAAGAGAGTTTCTAGCTTTGTTTTGACATTGACACATGTCGTGTTGTGATTGGCTTCTGATGTTGACATGTGTCGCGCTATGATTGGCTTCTGATGTCGACACGTGTCGCGTTGTGATTGGCCTCCTGGTTGGAGGGAAACTCTTCTGGGTCCTTGACGGTATAACGTTGACCGGTGCTCAGTAGTTTCGGGATTGGTCAAGTATGGTACAAACACACTGCAGTGGCGAAAAAGCTTGAAGAGGTAAACTTAAGTGATGATCCCTCTGTGCAAAAATTGATTTCTATTAGTGTTTACTTAACTGTTGAGGAAAAGAAAGAACTAGTCAACCTGCTAAAAGAGTTCAAAGACGTTTTTGACTGGAGCTATGAAGAAATGTCAGGCCTTGACCCAAATTTAGTGTGCCACATGCTAAATACACAACCTGGGATCAAACCTATCGTGCAGCAAATGAGGAATTTCCACCTGGAAATAGAAGCTAAAATCAAAGGTGAAGTAGAAAACCTAGCCTTATTTATCAAGCCTATCAAGCACCACATTTGGCTAGCAAACATTGTCCCAGTAAAGAAGAAGAACACTGTCCAAATTTGGATATACATCGACTACTGAGATCTCAATGCAGCATGCCCAAAAGATGAGTTCCTATTACCTAACATGGACATCATGATGGATTTAACCTCAGGGCAAGGCCTGATGTCATTCATGGATGGCTTTAGTGAGTATAATCAAATCAAGATGTCTGCCAAAGATGCTGAGAAGATGGCTTTCTACACGCCATTTGGAAACTTTTGATACACCGTTATGCATTTGGACCCAAAAACACTGGTGCCACCTATCAACGAGCAATGACGGCAGTCTTTCATGACATGATAGAGAAGAAAATGGAAGACTATGTAGACAATCTCGTCGTGAAATCCAAGAACAAGGAAGGGCACTAGGAAGTGTTAAAGAAAGTATTAGAAAGTTACTGAACATATGGGTTGAAGATGAACCCCAAGAAATGCGCCTTCGGTGTTTCCTCAGGCAAGTTCATAGGCTTCCTGGTGCATCAGCATGACATCAATGTAGATCCATACAGGGTATGCACCATTGAAACTTTCATGCCCCCAACAAACGCAAAGGAGCTGAAAAGCTTGATGGGGAAGTTGTCCTACATTTGACACTTCATCCCAGGATTAGTAGCAATAATAAGAGCTCTGCCCCACTAATTAGGAAATTGAAGGAATTCGTATGGACTAAGGAATGTAGAGAAGCTTATTAACAGGTCCAACATTTAGTCACCAACCACTGCCGTAAGAGCCCTGCTTGCCCAAGACAATCCAGCCGAGGAAGAAGCACCAATTTACTATGTCAGCCAACAGCTAAGAGGCATTGAAACCCGCTATGAGAAGATGGAATGCTTCTGCCTAGCTCTAGTCTACGTATCACAGCGGCTGCGCCATTATTTCCTAGCCCACATGCTGCACCTTATGGTAAAGTATGATCTGGCCGTTTGGCTCATTGGTAGCTCAAACTTTTTGAATTTGATATTATATGTATGATGCCTAAGGCTATCAAAGGCCAAGCAATGATAGACATGCTAGCATTATTCCCCGAAGAAAAAAAGGCCACCATCTCTAAGGAAGTCTTTAGTGCACTGCTAGAGATAGATGTTGACGTTGTGGAAGATGAGCTATAAGTCATGCATTTCGATGGTTCTTCTACAACCACAAGAGGAGGAGTTGGTGTTGTACTCGTCAACCCAGAGGGCCAAGCTACTGCCCTAGCCTTCAAGCTAAAGCTTTCCATGCACAAACAATGTAACTGAGTATGAAACTTTCATCATAGGCATTTCCACAGCCAAGGAAATGGGCGCATGGAAGATACAAGTCGTAAGGGACTCGAATTTAGTCTTGAGCCAGGTCTAGGGAAGCTTTGCAGTGAATCAAGTAACCTTGGCACTATACCGCATTATGGCCAAGAAACTCATGACAAGCTTCAAGTAAGTGGTGTTGGAACATATTCCTGGCACAACCAACAAGTATGCAGATACCCTGGCCATATTTGGCTCCAAGCTTACCTTGGTCGAAGAATAACCCAACATTGCTGTAATCAGAAGAGAGGCCTCAGCCATTGACGCACCCTTCCCAGAAGAAGCTCTAGAAGGTGACGACTGAAGGGAAACTGTCAGAATGGAGCTTTCCAAGCCAAGCAGAGAACTCAGCGTCAAATACCTTAAAGAGTACATTGGTGTTATTGGGACACTCTACAATAACCTATCCAGATGAATGCTAACCTAATGCCTCTAACCAAAAGAAACACATAAATGGCTACATGAGATCTATTTGATTACATGCGGAGTCGACCAAGTTGTGAGCCTCTATCGCTGACTACAAAGAAATGGGTACATCTGGCCTGAGAGAAAGCAACAAAACACATGCATCCAAGCTGATTGTTTATAATGCAGCAAAACGCTTTCCCTAGAAGAGGCATTTGCAGTTTCCAACACTAATGATTGGAGGTCCTCATACCTGACCTTCTTTATTGATGGAACACTGCCAAGCAATGTTAGGAACCCACACAAGTTGAAAGGGACATCCAAAAGGTACTTCATGGATATGGCAACTCTATACCAAAAAGGATTCAATGGCGAACCAATGAGATGCCTTGGGCTATCCGAGTCCTTACAAGTCATACAAGAAGTACATGCTGGAGAATACGGCGAGTACCATGAAAGAAAAAAATTACATACACAGTTACTGAGCCTAGGATACTATTGGCCAACCATGAGGGAAGACATGCACAACATGGTCAAGTGATGCCATGCATACCAAGTTCATAGAAACTTAATCCACAAGCCTTCAATTCTACTGCAAGACATGCGCACTCTATGGTCATTTCGTACTTGGGGGCTTGATTTGATAGGAACAAGCAATCTAGCTTTCGAATGCCACATATGGATCCTAGTAGCCATTGAGTACTTCACGAAGTGGGGAGAATCAATCCCTCTCAAGAAAGCAACGGGAGTAGCAGTATCCAATTTCATCAGGGAATGCATCGTTTGCTGATTTGGGATACCTTACAAGATAGTGAGCGACAAGACACTACTACGAATCATAAGCAAGATGGTACACAATTACGCTGGGGAGGCAGGAGCACTCATTTTCCAAACATCCTATGGGTTTATCGCACATCTCTAAGGAACACTACGGGTTTCTCTCCCTACTCCTTGGTGTATGGGTCTGAAGCTATTTCCCTTGTGGAAATGATGATGCCCACGGTAAGAGTTTCAACATTCAACGAGGTGGAATGGAATGTTGCAGCATGCGCAAACAGAAGGTGGAAAGACCTTAAGCTACTAGAGGAAAATAGGGCAGAAGCAGTTGGGAAAGCAGTCATAAACCACCAATAAGTTACCAAAGCCTACAACCGCACAATCAAGCCACACAACTTTAAGGAATGAGATCTCATCCTTAAGATAGCCGAGCACATAAGAAAACAGATCTATGGACCTTCAAAGTTTGCCCCACACTAGGAAGGACGTTTTGTGATCAAGAAAGCCTATCAGAGTGGCTACTACTACTTGACCTCGGTCAAGGAAGGTACGCTAACAGAGCCTGTCAATGCAAAATGGCTAAAGTCGTATTACTGCTAAAACGTTTATGCTTAGTTTAGAAGAACAAGCTCCTTCTATGCAATGATCATTTTGCTTACTCTATAAGGCCTTTGTAAAGCCATGCAATGATTGATGTACCCCAAATTTTAATGAAATGAATAAGCATTTTGTCAAAATATTAGGTACATTCATTTCTTTACATTGGCAAAGGTAACTAGAATGATTTCTTCTAAACAAGCTATAGCAGTAACCATGCCAAGGCTATAATAAAAGCTCATGCGAAGCCTATCAATGCCATGCAAGCTACTTAATGGCTCAATGCTTATACAACATGCCAAGCTAACACGCCATGCAAAACCATTAAGTCAAACATCTTAAGTTTTTCCTAAAGCTATACTTATGCAACATGCCAAGCCTATCAACGCCATGCAAGCTACTTAATGGTTTAATGCTCAAGCAACATGCCAAGCCAACACGCCATGCAAAACCATTGAGTCAAGTAACTAAAGCTTTTTCAAAAGTTATACTTATACAATGTGCCAAAGCCTATCAATGCAACGTAAGTTACTCAATGGTTCAATGCTTATACAATATGCCAAGCCAACACGCCATGCAAAACCATTGAGTCAAGCAACTAAAGCTTTTCCAAAAACTATACTTATGCAATATGCCAACGCCCATTAATGAAATCGATTCCAAGTCTGTCGATGCAAATCAATGTTAAGCCTATCGATGCAAATCAATGTTAAGCCTAAGCCTACCAATGCAAATCAATGCTTAGCAAGTCAAGCTTTCATGACATACTCTGCTTCCCTACGGAAGCTGCGACATCTTTTCCATCTTTCCTCAGGGAAACTCACTAGCAAAGTGCCAAGCAACAGGATCAACTGTTTCCCCAAGGAAAACAAGGAGAAGCTCAAGCCTGTGTTTTAAAGCCTAAACAGAATTTCATCCAGCAAATTTTCATGCACTCAAAGTAAGAAAAAGCCAATATCATTGCAAGATTAAAGACATCGTAAACATTATGCTAAGTTCAATATTAGCATCCAAAGTCAAAGGCAAATAAGCAAAATGGCCCCATGGCCATTAACACACCCCGTCCCGAAGGAGGGCATGCTGGCCGTCACGTGAGAGTGACGTAACCATTTGCACAGTACGGAAGCTTTAAGATACAATTTATAAGTTGATGCACCCGAAGGTGAGTCCTAATTTTGTCCAATCTGTCAGAACACCGTCGAATTCCTCGTAGTCACCACACCTTTGTGATTCCTGAACCTGGAGGGGCGCAAAACCAAAATTGAGTGGGTCAGTAAAACAATTCTTTTCCAAATCCAAACATTTCTCAAAACGTTGTAACCCCTCTCCGTAAAACCTGTATACTTTCCCAGAAATGTAAAATATAAATATACATATATATTCTCAAACTTCATTTTTTACTATCTCAACATTTTTCTTTATCAATCATGCCATGCCATGTCTAATTCAACAGTTAAGTATGGATGCATCAACAATAATCATATCAGGTGCAAGAAAGTAATCAACCGAAGGCCCTCTAATAGCCCTGCACGGTTGAACCTAGAGCTCAAAATCTATCACTCTCACACTCTACCGGAGTCACTCCGCGTGACCTGTCCGGCCTTCTGCACACAAGTTACGCTCTAGTGCTTTCTCATCAATCATCTGTGCACATAATCTAAGGTCACCCACCAGTCGAAATCTCACTAACACTCTTCGACTGGCCCATCGCACCCACTCCGCGTGTACTGTGCGACCAGCATCTACTTGGATCCAAGGCGAGCGTGCGATGCGGTGAATACTATAAGCACTAAACCATGGTGCAGGATTTGAGCTCAATATACATCAACATCATCATAACAGAAATAAATACTCACATGTGCGTCCACCGCACCATTTCATACATATGCATCATAAATCAATTCTTACCCGTGCGTCCACCGCACCATTTCATACATATGCATCATAAATCAATTCTTACCCGTGCGTCCACCGCACCAATTCATGCATATGCATCATAAATCAATTCTTACCTGTGCGTCCACCGCACTAATTCATACATATGCATCATATATTAATTCATGCATGGCATTTCAACTCACATTTCTATATACTTTTCATATCAATTCTATGCATGGTATTTCATTTCCCGTTTTTCCACATAACTCATATGCATTTCATTTTAAACATATTTTCATTTCAATTCAATTTCTGGGAAACGTCAAGTATATATATATATACGGAAAACAAAACTGCCCACTCACAGAATACATCGACGTCTCGTAAGTCCCTGAGCATCCCTTGGCCATGCCCGATGCCCGCATAAACCTCACCTATACAAAAGTAACCAATTTGACGTTATTTAACGCCTAACCCAAAACTTAGTTAATAAATCCTCATATATTGCTCAAATTGGGTATATGAATATACCATCGTGACCTACACAACCTCAGGATCATCCCCATTTTTTTAAAATAATTTTTGGAGTCCTCACGCGCCCCCACGCGCCTGACGTGGCACGGACCTACGCGCCCCCCACGCGCGGCCACGTGCCAAGCACACTGACGGTGTCAATTGACGCCGTCAGGAATATTCCGTTAAAACCCCGGAATATTCCGTTAACTTAACCTTTTTCCGTTACTGCCGTTAGGAATATTCCGTTAAATATAACGGATTATTCCTTCTTCTTCTCCGGTCGTCCCTCGCCGGACTCCGGTCACCGGAAACTGGGGAATATTTCAAATCCACTATTCTCCTTCGTTTTTCATCCAAATTTCTCGAATTTTACACCAATTTGAAGCCCTAAACATCTACTTTCACGTTGGACTAGTTTTAGGGCCTAAAAACTACGAGATCAAACTTTTCAAAAATTCAAGAAATCGGCCAAACTTACAACTCGTGATCCCGACGTCCAATCCATGCCAACGAAGCACTCCGAGCTTCCTTGTGACTTCCTAAAGCTCACTGTGAGTTTGGTTTCACCTAAAACAAAGCCAATTCGAAGTTCATGAACAGTGCAATATCACGGGGTCCTTGAAAACTAGGGTTTTCCGAAGTAGAACTTACCTGAAATGGATACCATCGTGCTCGTGAAGTCTTCAGGGTTCCAATGGTGGTCTTAGATTCGTCGTTGGTATAGATTTAGGGTGGTTTTGTGGTTGGTCCGTGAGTTCAAAGGAGAGGGAGAGAGAACTGAGAGTTTCGTGAGGGAGGAGAGAGAGAGACAGTATGCAGAAAATAGGGAGAGGATTGAGGGATGTGGGGATCCCTCGTGGTCCTTTTCCAATCCCCAACTCCAAACCACAAAATTTTAACCTAAAAATCTAAGTTCCATCCTTAATAAATTCCATTTTATTTTCAAAACTTAGGAACCTAGATAATTAACAACTTGAGCTTCACATACTTAGTATTTCTTAAGGGTAATTTCGTCCATTCACAGCCACGAATGTAATATTTTGGAACGGGCTGTGACAATCTCCCCTCCTTATAGAATTTCGTCCCCGAAATTCCAGCAACCAACTAAAACAACCATACTCCAACAATCGCTTCGGGTAAATCTCTCTCATCCGATTCTCTTTCTCCAACATAATTTTCTACTGAATGATTTCCTTCACAAAGCTTTTACCACTTACTCTGTCTTACTTTTCAGGACCTTCTTTTTCCAATCCAAAGTCGTCCTTGGTTCCTTATCAAGTCGAATCCAATTTAATTCTCAATAGTTGCACCAGAATCTCATGTGACGAATCTGCCATCTAGTGACAACGTATCGAACCCAAAATACATTATGTGCCTTAGCCAATTCTGAAGGCATCACAAACTTGTATGCAACTTCGTCGATTCCCTTAGTGATCAAAATGGACCGTTGTGTTTAAGTCTTATCTTATCTTCCTTTCTGAATCTTACTATTTCTTTTCAGGGTGAAATTTCCAAAAGTATAAAATCATCTACGTTATACACTCGATTAGTGGTATATCCATCTGTTAATCTCTTTTGCCATTCCTGGCTACTTTCAGGTTAACTTACTCACCTGAATATTCTTAGAAGAGACTCATCCAAAATTTCGGGCCCACTAAAATTCTTTTGTGATCGAATCTTTCTCTACCCAGAAGCATTCCATCCACAATTCAGCAAAAATCGACACACTTCATGGACATTATGGCGTTACTTTGAAAACTGGCGAAACCAACATACTTAAGAAACTCAGCAGTTCCGTAAACCAATTCTCCTATCCATAAAACAATTAAGTGCTGTTGCACTGTCTGGGAAAGGTTGTTACTCAACACTGGAGTAAATGTACTAACTTGTTACGTTAACCAACTATTACTTTAAATTCGACCATAACCATCTGGTGTACAAGGAAGCTTGTACACATAATCCAAAGTAATATCTTTCCATTTCCACTGCGAAACAGAAAATAGTTATCTCAATCCAAAGGTTTATCTCTTTCTGCCTCGATCTGCTGACCAAATAAAACTGTCGAATGGTATGATAAACCTTATTACTTTCGGAATATTGCAGAAGCTGAACAGTGTACTTCGTCCAAAATTACTTACTTTAAATCCTTAGCATTAGGCACATACTTTTTGTTTTCTTGTATCCACATACCATTTGATTCACGAATCATGTACTCATTCTTTTTCCTTTCTTTCTCTGCCTTGGTTAATTCTTAAATTTCTTCGTTAACCATTTGAGTCTCGAGTACGGCCTTACCAAACAGGCCTAACTTGAAAATTAACAAGTATAACTTCTTCTCGATCTTCCATTCTTAATTTTTCTTCCGTTGGTTTTCAATCCACAAGATGATACTCTTGGCAACGTGCCAGACATTAATCTTACTGCAATCTTTTCACCAAGTGTCTCAGCTAGAACAATTTTACGATCACCCTGATCGTACAATCATATACATTAAACAATTCAATTTACCTTCGCTACCTCAGATCAAATCCTTCCGAGTAATAGATATTGAAGACTTTTTGGATTCGTAAAAAATCTTGCATTCTTACCAAATATAATGCCTTCATAACTTCACAGCAAGAATGGTAATCATGACTTCCAAGTCACTCGTAGGGTAATTCATCTCATGAGGTTCCATTTATCGTGAAATGTATGCAATCACCCTAACATTTGCATCAACATGCCTCCAATACCATTCAAGAAACATCACTAAAAATTTATGATTACCACAATTCTTTGGGAATACCAAAATACGTGCATGAGTGAGGAAATACTTCAGTTGTTGAATCCTTTGCTCACAATTTCCTTCCCACTCATACATAACCTCTTTTCTCAACAGTCTCGTCAATGACAAAGCAATGACTAAAAAATCTTTCACAACCATCCAAAATAGCCTGGTAAGTTAAGAAATTCCGAATCTCAATTACAGCTCGTGGTTGTTCCAATTCCTCAATTTCTGCTATCTTTTAAGGATTCACTTGAATACCTTAAGAATATATAACAAATCTCAGAATGCCACCTGATTCATCTAACTTTAGCATTTGCTACTTAGCATACAACCGACGTTCTCTCAATCTTTGCTTCACCAACTTAATATGTTTACATGCTCTGCTCTGGCTCAGAATATGCCAGAATATCTTCAATGAAAATGATATCAATTTATCAAGGCATTATTGGAATACTTCATCCATCAACTCATAAAACAGCATGAGTATCCATATAGCATCACCAAACTTCATAAAGACTATAACGAGTCCAGAAAACCATCTTATGATCAACGTCACTTATAATATTCAATTGGTAGTAACCAGATCTCAATTCAATCTTTGAATCTTCGCAATTACTTCTGAGCTGGTTAAATAAACATCAGTACATCACCATGGATAACGGTTCTCAATCGTTACCCGACTCCATTGTCTATAATCAATGAACAGTCTCAAGATCCATTTTCTTCCTCACCAACAAACTGGGCTCCTCAAAAGTGTTGTACTCGGTTGAATAAAACTTTTATCAACCAATTCTTTAACATAAATTTATACCTGGCAACAATTCAATAGTGAACCTCATATCTCTGCCTGAAGGCAATCCAGGTATACTTTCAAGGAAGACATCAAGAAAAGTCTAACTCTTTCGACATTATTCACACTACTCCAAACAACATCATTTAGCACCACATGAGCTAAGTATTTTTGACAGCCTTTCGAAAACAATCTCTTTGCTTTCACAGCATAAATAATGGCTGAACTCACTTCACTTTGCATGCCCACTCATTAAGGTAACCTCTGATCATCCAGATCGATGGAAAGTGACTGGTTTCCTGTAACAATCCATCTAGTCACAATTATAATCAACCAATCTAATGGAACAGAATTAACTGATACAATATATATTCTATTATTATTAAGTATTCTAAATAAGTACAATACTAACATAAAATAATCTACCGGGTTGCTTGCTTAACGAATCCACGAATGAGTTATTAATATTACGGTCTGCAGCCCGCAATACTGATAAATCATCGTTGTCTCGATAAGTAGGCAACCACTCTCAAAGATATAATAATACTATTTTGCCACTCAATGCAAAATACATACACTCGTCTCACCCGCATTTATTTACTACTTTCTAGGCAATATCAATCATAATAATAAAAATATATATATATCAGCCGGAGTCAACTAAAATGACCAATACGGCTGATTCAACTCTCATCTCAATAATACGTCGGCCGGATCCACTCCGCGTGGTCGGTACGGCCGAGCCTATAACTCACCAATTTCTCATGCGTCAGCCAGATCCACCTCTCATGGTCTGTACGGCTGAACATATAACTCATCAAATCTCTCTGTACCCACGGTCAATCCGACCAAACTACTAAGTTCATAAACTTGCTGAATCGACACTACGATGTCATAGAAAACTGTTGGGTACAACTGATTCTAGGGACGATTCACAATTCTGTGTCCCCTCTGTTCACATAAACACATTCATTTCTTATTCTTCTTTATTCTCGTTGCTCATGTTCTCAGAGTCCTCAAGACTCAACAGCATCTCGTATATTCCTGGTAAAAAGTACAATGGATAGTGGTCACCCAAAATACCACTTCCCTTTTTCCACCCAGCTTAAAACAACATAACACCTCAACCAAATTAACAGTAATATCTGGATGGAAACGAGGCAAGTCTGAAAACTTTCTATAATATTCATTTATCGTCAACTTCCTTGATTCACATTTGCAAACTCTTGTTTACTACCATCGATAAATGCCGGAGGGATAAACTTTTCCTTAAACAAGTCCTTAAACAATTTTAAATCGGCTGATTCCTCTGGTGACAACAATTAACAATCCTGTTTCCACCAGGATACAAATTCATACCCAAAACCAGGTAGTCATCTCGACCCCTTGTCAGAAGGAAGATTCCTTTGACTTGCATAATCCGAAACATCTTTTCCAAATGGTTAAACCGTTACTTCGCTCCCTCAGGTTCATCATTTCTCTTAAGTGATTCAAATTCAACTCATAACCCATCTTAAAATGTCCCTTTAGACAATAGACTGAATCACCATAGTAATAGTTTCCCCCTAAACCGCTAAATCAGGGAGACTAAATTCCTCTAACTACGTGGTTTGCTACGAGGCGGTGTAGTTCTGACAGAATTCACTAGAAACTTCTCAAGATGTCCAAGATTGCAACCATGCTCTGATACCAACTAACACACCCCGTCCCGAAGGAGGGCATGCTGGGCGTCACGTGAGAGTGACGTAACCATTTGCACAGTACGGAAGCTTTAAGATACAATTTATAAGTTGATGCACCCGAAGGTGAGTCCTAATTTTGTCCAATCTGTCAGAACACCGTCGAATTCCTCGTAGTCACCACACCTTTGTGATTCCTGAACCTGGAGGGGCGCAAAACCAAAATCGAGTGGGTCAGTAAAACAATTCTTTTCCAAATCCAAACATTTCTCAAAACGTTGTAACCCCTCTCCGTAAAACCTGTATACTTTCCCAGAAATGTAAAATATAAATATACATATATATTCTCAAACTTCATTTTTTACTATCTCAACATTTTTCTTTATCAATCATGCCATGCCATGTCTAATTCAACAGTTAAGTATGGATGCATCAACAATAATCATATCAGGTGCAAGAAAGTAATCAACCGGAGGCCCTCTAATAGCCCTGCACGGTTGAACCTAGAGCTCAAAATCTATCACTCTCACACTCTGCCGGAGTCACTCCGCGTGACCTGTCCGGCCTTCTGCACACAAGTTACGCTCTAGTGCTTTCTCATCAATCATCTGTGCACATAATCTAAGGTCACCCACCAGTCGAAATCTCACTAACACTCTTCGACTGGCCCGTCGCACCCACTCCGCGTGTACTGTGCGACCAGCATCTACTTGGATCCAAGGCGAGCGTGCGATGCGGTGAATACTATAAGCACTAAACCATGGTGCAGGATTTGAGCTCAATATACATCAACATCATCATAACAGAAATAAATACTCACATGTGCGTCCACCGCACCATTTCATACATATGCATCATAAATCAATTCTTACCCGTGCGTCCACCGCACCATTTCATACATATGCATCATAAATCAATTCTTACCCGTGCGTCCACCGCACCAATTCATGCATATGCATCATAAATCAATTCTTACCTGTGCGTCCACCGCACTAATTCATACATATGCATCATATATTAATTCATGCATGGCATTTCAACTCACATTTCTATATACTTTTCATATCAATTCTATGCATGGTATTTCATTTCCCGTTTTTCCACATAACTCATATGCATTTCATTTTAAACATATTTTCATTTCAATTCAATTTCTGGGAAACGTCAAGTATATATATATATACGGAAAACAAAACTGCCCACTCACAGAATACATCGACGTCTCGTAAGTCCCTAAGCATCCCTTGGCCATGCCCGATGCCCGCATAAACCTCACCTATACAAAAGTAACCAATTTGACGTTATTTAACGCCTAACCCAAAACTTAGTTAATAAATCCTCATATATTGCTCAAATTGGGTATATGAATATACCATCGTGACCTACACAACCTCAGGATCATCCCCATTTTTTTAAAATAATTTTTGGAGTCCTCACGCGCCCCCACGCGCCTGACGTGGCACGGACCTACGCGCCCCCCACGCGCGGCCACGTGCCAAGCACACTGACGGTGTCAATTGACGCCGTCAGGAATATTCCGTTAAAACCCCGGAATATTCCGTTAACTTAACCTTTTTCCGTTACTGCCGTTAGGAATATTCCGTTAAATATAACGGATTATTCCTTCTTCTTCTCCGGTCGTCCCTCGCCGGACTCTGGTCACCGGAAACTGGGGAATATTTCAAATCCACTATTCTCCTTCGTTTTTCATCCAAATTTCTCGAATTTTACACCAATTTGAAGCCCTAAACATCTACTTTCACGTTGGACTAGTTTTAGGGCCTAAAAACTACGAGATCAAACTTTTCAAAAATTCAAGAAATCGGCCAAACTTACAACTCGTGATCCCGACGTCCAATCCATGCCAACGAAGCACTCCGAGCTTCCTTGTGACTTCCTAAAGCTCACTGTGAGTTTGGTTTCACCTAAAACAAAGCCAATTCGAAGTTCATGAACAGTGCAATATCACGGGGTCCTTGAAAACTAGGGTTTTCCGAAGTAGAACTTACCTGAAATGGATACCATCGTGCTCGTGAAGTCTTCAGGGTTCCAATGGTGGTCTTAGATTCGTCGTTGGTATAGATTTAGGGTGGTTTTGTGGTTGGTCCGTGAGTTCAAAGGAGAGGGAGAGAGAACTGAGAGTTTCGTGAGGGAGGAGTGAGAGAGACAGTATGCAGAAAATAGGGGGAGGATTGAGGGATGTGGGGATCCCTCGTGGTCCTTTTCCAATCCCCAACTCCAAACCACAAAATTTTAACCTAAAAATCTAAGTTCCATCCTTAATAAATTCCATTTTATTTTCAAAACTTAGGAACCTAGATAATTAACAACTTGAGCTTCACATACTTAGTATTTCTTAAGGGTAATTTCGTCTATTCACAGCCACGAATGTAATATTTTGGAACGGGCTGTGACAGCCATTGTTCAAAAAGCAATAAACTAGCTGTCCAAATGGAAATTACAAATAAAAGTAAGGGTAGGAAAGCAATCTTCTTCATGGTTCGCTACTTTAATCTCAAGGTTCGCTCTACCAAGAAAAAGAAGTTGATGGTTAGAAAAGTGCAAACAGTCATGCAAAGCACGCAGCTAAGGAAAGGTGAAGAGTTAAGCTCAAAACACCACATCTCGGATGAAATGCTAGAGGTGCCGACATTCAACTGATCCGCTACAAGTTGAAGGCACGCCATTATTTCCTTGGAGCTTTCGCGGACCAACTTCTTCAACTTGAGCTTCTCGACCTCTAATTCTTTACCCTGTAGTTCGTCACACATCAACTTGTTGACTTTGATGAATTGATCCAAGACACCCTTCTCCTTTTCAAGCTGAAGTCCAAACATGGTATCACGCAACACTCCCAGCCTCTTAACTAGAGAACCTACTGGCACACCCAAAGCAGCTACATCGCTGATCATATCTCGCCAACATAACAATCTGTGCTTGGTGAGTTCTAACAGGGAAGTGTGCTCCATACCATAAAACAGAAGCCCAAGTTCTTTGAAAATCATCACACGCATGAAGAGAGATAAGCCTACCAAACTCACATTTGCATCGTCAGCACGCTTAAAGAACTTACCCAACACCTTAGCTAGTCTGGAACGAACCTTCACTCCCCTAAAGTTAACCCGAGAAAAAAAGGCATCGCCGAAAGAATTCAATTCCTTAATTAAACTTAACACCCTGGCTTCATTGGCAATACTATGCTTGAGCTTCTCGGGGGCTTTATGCCACGATGCCCATTCTTCAATCGAAGCCCACTCCTCAGGGGAAAGAACCTCTTTAGGAAAAATTGTAGGCTCAAGAAGAAAGCAACTAGGGGCTTGAACATCTTCTGTAGCCTATGCATCACCATTTTCACCTATAAGGAAAGCAAAGAAAACACGCACAAGTAAGGAAACATATCAATAAGCAGAGACGCAAAGTAGCACATGATGCGAAAATTAACTTAACACACAAATTAAACCCTCTTTTGACAGTTGTAGTATATGTATAAGTAGGGATCGTTCTAGACCAAGGATTAGGAGGGATTTCCAATCTAATTGAAACTGACTTAAAAACACAAAAATAAACTTAAAAACACTTAACAAGACTCACAAGACTCAAAACAAACTTAAAAGACTCAAAACAGCACAAAACAACCAAATAGACTCAAAACTGACTCTAAGGAGTTATTTGGACGAAAATTGGTTTAAACTTGACTTAAGACACTTAAAAACACAAACCAAAACAGATTTTAACTAATCTAACACTTCAAAGTAAAGGGGGATTGGGTTTTGGACGAAAATAAAGTAAAACAAACAAATTAAAGACTAAAACAGATTTTGGACGAAATTGGGAAATTGGATGGGTGATGCTCTAGCTAGAAGGTCCTTCTCCACACATGACACACTTGCGTACAAATCAATCTCCAATTGCTTTTCAATAAACCATGAATCTCAACGCCCCAAATTAACCGTGAATTGCACTAATTAACCCTCAGATTTTCCTAATTTCATTGAATTGGATGATTGCATACAACAATCCAAAGCATTCCCCACAAGTTCCCTACATGAATTGCATAATAGAGATACAAGCAAAGATCATTAAGTTCTATGAAAATCATAAGCATTGACGAGGCACTTGTAACTATGAATTGCATGAAACTTATGCCAAGAATTCACTAAACACGATCGTGACAAGTAACCTTCACTACTTGTGAATATAAGTTCATATCGATTAGGTGAAAATCCCTTATATTCTAGCATCAAATTCATGCATGCAAACTAAGTTGGCCACCTTAATCAACATACAAGAATAAGTTTTGAATAAAACAGTTAAGCAAATTGCATTCAGAATTTATCAAATCACAATTGAAAGTAATCAATTCATATTGCAAGTATAATCATGGTTTCGAATTCCCCTCTAACTATAAAGAAATTAGTTCCTCATGTTCGCAATTAGACAAAGATAACTTGAATTAAACATTGAAAACAAATATAGAATACACCTAGAAACACTCCAGATGGCTCCTTCTTCTCCTTCCTTAGCTGCGGCACAAGAGGATTGTGGTGGATGGTGTGGTGGATGGATGTAGGTGATTTTTGGTAGAGGATGGTGGATTAATTGCTGCACAAAGGTTTGTATTTATAGGGCTAGGGAAACCCACGAATTTCTGAAGGAAAGGAATGTGTATTTGGCATAATTCATGAAGGAAAAGGACTAGGGTTCACCAAAATCTGAAGGGAAAAGGATTGCACAATCCTAAGGGAAAAGGATTGCAGGTTCTAGGGCTTCTAGAAAGGGTCTAGGCGCCAGATTTTTAGGTGCTTCTAGAAAAGATGTTTTAGCACCAATTTAGGGGTTCTAGAAGGATAAAGGTTCTAGAATCTGAAATATATAGTTTAAATGCATAATTATCCCTTAGAAATAGCTGGAATTAAGGCACAAATTGATTTGGATAAGATAGGATAAGATAAGGTTAGGTTAGGCAAGGATAAGATAAGATAAGGTTGGATAAGGTTTTGGATAATGTTCCTTCTTTTGAGCTGATTTCTTATCTTCCTTGACTTGGATTTATTTCTTCACTCTTTTCAGCACATTCCTAGCCTCTTGAACTTCAAATTCGTCCATCCATCTTGCTCCATTCATAAGCTATCCATTTGGTGCCCAAAATTGCCTAAAAATGCTCCAAAATGCACTTTCTTGCCAACTTTGTCATATGGACCTACAAACACACGAAAATAGCTTAAAACACTATAATAAACACAAACAAACTATGAAAATACAAGAAAACAAACTAACTAAGTCGCATAAATCTGCTCCTATCAACACAGCTCACAAAAGCTATCCAAGGCCGAATTCCAATAGATCAACATGATTATACATACACATGCAAAAATACGAAGCAAACATGCTAGAAGAAGTTTAGTTACTTCCTACACGCACATGCAAGCTTAAGCAAAATTTTCAAATGCTTAAAAGGAAATATGACAGTAGCAAATTCATGCAAAGGCAAGCATCAACAAAGAATAAGGAAGCATACCTTTGTATCTTCCGCTTCCACTAAAACATCTTCATTTAAAACCCGTCCACTTCATTGAGATCAACATCCTCTGCTGCCTTGCTGCTTAGTTCTTTGCTGCTGTTTTCGTCATTCCCTAAGGAAGCCTAAGGATGTTCCCCATTCCCAAGGTCAAACTCGGTACTTGTATTGCTATTTTCTTTGGCGGCCAAACCCTCTCTAGCTGCCTCATTGCCTTCAGTTTCCCCAGCGCTCCGCTTTTCCTTATTTACCTCAGTAATATCAAGGAACTTAGGAGGCTTAGGAGTGCCGGAAGAGGCATATTGTAATACCTTGAAATTTTTAAAATATGTGATTATGTGGATTTTTTTTTTTTTTTTTGATAAGTGGAAATGACGAAAATTCCCTAGTTGGGTAATGTAATTATATGAAGATGTATTTATATCCTCACATATTTTATCTGATTTCTTGGTATATTTGGATAGAGCCCAATCCCACGAACGCATAAGCGCAAACCGTTTGTGAAACGGAGTTATAACGAATAAGTTATGAACAAGCAAAGTTTGGGGTAAAATGGTAATTTGACCATAACATAGAAGGCTCCAGAAAATCTAGAGCAAGGAGATGATGCCACGTGTATGGCTGTAAGGGAAGGAAGAGGAAAAAAAGGAGGTGGTTGCAACCAATCGGAAAAGGGAAGAGAAGAGAGGGACCAATTAGAAAGAAAAGCATGAAGGGAAATGAAGGAGGAGAGAGAACCGGATCCTTATGACCCGCTGACCCGACCCGACTGGATTCTCCGATTCTGACCACCGTTGACAACAAGGTAGGTGTCAAATTACTCATCTCTTCGAACCCTATTGATCATTCCATCAATTACACCAAAAAACTTATAGGTTTTGGCCTTTCTTTACTATGAAACCCTCGATGCCGCCGAGGTTCATTGACGGCGATCCACCAATTTGAATGAAATCCCATCGAACTCCACCACCATTAGACTTCCCTTGAGCTCAGGAACAAAGCCCAAGCATTGGTTAGGAAGTCGGAATGGTTTTGGAGTCGGATCGAGAACACCTTTTTCTAGGGTTTCCGGCGGTTCGAGGCTGATTTGAGGTGCTCCCGGCCAAATTGGACTTTAGCCTAGGTATGAAAGTTGTTCCTCTCATTGAACTCTACAACCCTGTAAATTTTGGTAATTTTTGGAGTTTATCGAAAAACTGGGTTTCTATTCGCCGGACACCGCCACGCGCGGCAAAAGAGTGAACGTATATACTATGAATCTCACACTGGAAATTTTTGGAGTTCAAAGATTATGAACGTATATACTATAAATTTTGGTAATTTTTGGAGTTCATTGGAAAGTTGTTCCTATGATTAATGTGGGGCATTAATGAGAAATATACATGTATTATGAATCTCGCACTGGCAAGAAAGTGAACGTATATACTCTGTGTTTTGATGATGTGAAATATGATTGCAGTGATATTGCAATATTTCATCAATTTATGCATCATGAGGCATTTATGTGAATTATGATATGCATTGTGGTTGCATAATTTCATAATCTTTGAAAACAAGTGACATTTATGGGATATATATATATATGTTATACTTATATGATTTGAATTGTGATTGTGGTGTAATTTCCATGGTGATTATGGAATTCCGTTAGTGGAAATTATGATTTGCATTGTGGCTACAATATTTCATAATTTCTATGAATATGTGAGATACATATATGTATTGTGGATTATATATATATATATATATATATATATATATATATATATATATATATGTGAGATACATATATGTATTGTGGATTACTCACATGTGTGGTTGTGAGTACATGTTTCTATGAATTGTGGATCCAGGTTCCATAGATGATTTTGATGACCTAGAGTGAAAGGGACTGTAAGGTTCCCTTAGGTTTCGATACCCTAAACCTTCAGAGGGTGTTAAACGGTCGGGCTACTCCTGCAGGATAGTCTATGATGTATGGCCGTTGGAAACGAACACTCCTAGATTGAGAGTTATTAAGAGTGAGGGGCACCACGCGTTGCCTTGGGTTTCAATCCCCTAAACCTCTGGAGGCCTACATGGCCATACATGTATCATGTTCCGTGAGGAGGGTACTTGGTTCTGGGGTGTAGGATTAAATGGACACTCTTGTTACCCTACTTCGTGCTGTTGTGGTTAGATTGAAGTGAGGGTAATCGGCCATAGGATCGGTCATCAGATTGGATTATGTTGGCACACGAATTCTGGGAGTGAATCGTGGTGATGGCTGTGTATAGCCAATAATTGTAAGTGATTGTGATTTGAAATTCCAATGATTTGGCTGGAATTTCTTATATTTGAATTGCCAATTCAAATGGTTTGGTTTGAAATTGTGATTTTTGCCTAGCCACTAATGATTATGGCTTGGTATTTTGGTATCTATTTGGCCGATGATCGTTATGGTTTGAACTTACGATATTTGTTTTGTCACGGATGAAAATGGCAATAATGGTAAGTGGTTTCACCAATAGTAGATATGGCTTGAAATTTTGATATTTATTTGGTCGATGATATTTATGGCTGGGAATTTATGATAATTGTTTTGCCAATGATGAATAAGGCAATGATGGTAAGTAGTTTACCAATGATTGTGATTATGATACTAGTATTTATCTAACCAACAGTAGATGTGATTGATAATCTAGTATTTATTTAGGCCTGAGGATTATAGCTTGATGATTGGTATTATTTTTGCCAATGTGTATGGCTAGAATTTTCGATATTTATTCTACCAATGAGCGTGGTAGGAAACTTGAGTATAAATGATTACTTCGTGGAAGTATTTATTTCTGGGGGCTTGAATAAAATCGTAGCCTAAGGTTATGATTTTATTCACTATAAATGGAATGGTGGAATTAGCTCTAATTCCTTTTTTGTTATTCGAGGGTAGAAATCTCGTGGACGAGATTTATTTTAATGGGGGTCGAATGTAATACCTTGAAATTTTTAAAATATGTGATTATGTGGATTTTTTTTTTTTTTTGATAAGTGGAAATGACGAAAATGCCCTAGTTGGGAATGTAATTATATGAGGATGTATTTATATCCTAGTATATTTTATCGGATTTCTTGGCATATTTGGATAGAACCCAATCCCACGAACGCATAGGCATAAACCGTTCGTGAAACGGAGTTATAATGAATAAGTTATGAACGAGCAAAGTTTAGGGTAAAATGGTAATTTGACCATAACCTAGAAGGCTTCAGAACATCTGGAGCAAGGAGATGATGCCACATGTGTGGCTGTAAGAGAAGGAAGAGGAAAGAAATAAGGGGTTTGTAGCCAATCAAATGAGGGAGGAGAAGAGAGAGACCAATTAGAAGGAAGAACAAGGAGGGAAATAAGGAATGAGAGAGAACCGGATCCCCACGACCAACCGACCCGACCCGGTCGGATTCTCCGATTCCAGCCATTGTTGATGACAAGCTTAGTGTCAAATTACTCATCTCTTCGAACCCTGTTGATCCCTCCATCAATTACACCCAAAAACTTATAGGTTTTGGCCCCTCTGTACTATGAAACCCTCGATGTCGCCGGGGTTCATTGACGGCGATCCGCCATTTTTGAATGAAATCCTGTTCAACTCCACCACCATTAGACTTCCCTTGAGCCCAGGGACAAATCCTAAGCATTGGTTGGGACGTCGAAACGGTTTTGGAGTCAGATCGAGAACACCTTTTTCTAGGGTTTCCGATGGTTCGAGGCCAATTTAGGGTGTTTCCCGGTCTAATTGGACTTTGGCCCAGGTATGAAAGTTGTTCCTCTCATTGAATTTTACAACACTTTAAATTTTGGTAATTTTTGGAGTTCATCGAAAAACTGGGTTTCCGTTCGTCGGAAACCACCACGCGAGGCTGCATATGGCCAGAGGGCCGATGCTACCTTTTAAAACTAATTTCGATATTTTGAATCCATATTTGAAATGTATTGGGTGTGATTCACTTGTTTGAACCTAGTTAGTGATTGTTACTCACTTGAATGATTTTCGAAAATGAATTAGAAATTGGAATTGTGAACTACGAATTGCTTGATCCCTTCGTAGGGTACGTAGGCAGTCTAATGAGGAGGTTAGATGCAACCATAATATGATCAAATTTAATTTATGGTCGGTAATAGTATATTGATTAACCATGATAAATTTCAGGCTAACCTTAGTAATTAGCTTCCGAATTAGAAATTTCGGGACGTTACACAGATACTCGGGCACTCCTGGTCCTACGTGCAGGGCCAGCGAGGGCTACTCCCTTGGTAGGAGTTTTGACGATAACAAAATTTATAATCAGCACACAACCACAAAGCAATAGAAGCAAGAAACAAGAGAATATGACTCATTACTAAGCTTTGGCTTCCCCAAGGAACTTTCACTCTTTGATTTCTTTGGAGTAGGGGAAGCATTAGGCTTACTGCTGAGAGGGTTGTCCTTTACCACATGAGGCTTGAAGTGTTTCACTACATCATCTGAGGTATAACATATAAAACACTTAGGAAAAACATGCAACGGCAAGATTAGCAAGAGAAGTCAACCTAAGAAATATACCTGAACCTGCTTTCTTCCTTTGACTTGCAGACTTTCCTTCACCAATACCTGACGACCTACTCTTTTTAGTGCTTTGAGAAAAGTCACACAAAGCATTGCTTTCCTCTGCTATAGTAGGGCACCGGCGCTTCGAACCAGAAGCAGCAGTCATAGGCTCTAACACTAGCCAGAGATGGCTGACAACGCTGGAAGACAACCGTGGCTACTTATCACCATGAAACTTGGCGATAACAGAGAAACACTTAAACCAATAAGCAGTATAGCCTTTAGAGATGCCACATACTTGAGTCTGGTTGGTAATATACTCCAAAAGGCCAAAACATTCCGAAGGTGCGTACACAAAACTCCAAAACAGATTGTTGAAAGAGGTATCAGCTTCAGTGGGGAAAGACATTGGTACACCTTGGTCAAAGCCCACTTGCCGTCGCATCCGGAAATGAGAGTAAATTGCACTTTTTTCCTCATTTTCTTCCCCCTGGAAAGGGATGGAATGAGCCAGCATAGTCAACGATTTTGCAGTAAGTGAAGGGAAATCCAGATTCTCGGAGAGAGGAATTAATGTCACACTTGGATCATCATCACAAGCAACATCGGTAAAGAACATTATGGAGGTAAAACCTTTGGGGACTAACACATATAGACGGAAAACAAAGCTGATCACATCATTTAAAAGCTCCAAAAAGTCATGCTTCTTTGCTGGAATCTTTCCAAACCAACGACAAGCCAGAAAGAGCTTCTCAGACAAATAAGATGAAGAGTCAATAACATAACGGCTATTCACCGCGCTAGAAGGGTAAAGAGTTATCTTCAAATCTTTGATGCGCTCTCATAAGAAAATTTGCAGGAAGCTAGCAGAGAGAAAAATTTTCAATGAGCCACTACCCGTGACTTGCTCCTCCAGAGTTTGAAGCTGGTCCAGTTCATGGTAGAAAAGCCCGAGAAACAATGAAGCCAGCGGAACCACTTAGCTGCGTGCAATTGCCATGGCCTAAGGAATCACTTGACGACTGAAGGTATCCTTACTATCATAGAAGACCAAATGGCCTAGCCACAAACATAAAATAGCCTCGAACCTGCAGCTTAGCTCTTGTTTGTTTTGCCAAAAGTGTTTGATCTATTCGTTGAAGTGAAAAAGCCTTACTCAGAGAGGTAGGAACACCCTTCTTCAACACATCAAAAATGTTGGTGTCTGTAGAAGGAATGACGTAACGGAAGGGATCCACTTTACCCCTAATTGGAAGATGCATAATATTGGCAACATTTTCCAAAGTAAGGGTAAATTCTCCCCAAGCACAAACAAAAGTATGGGCCTTTATACTCCACTGCATAACCATGTGGCGAAGAAATTCGAGCTCGAGACATACAACCTGCTTCTTGGTCATAAAGACTGCGTCCAAAATCTTGGCCCGTGTCAAGGTCACTCACTAGTTCGCAAACATAAGCTCGGTATCCACCCAATTTGCCCAACCAATGACTGCACCACAGGAGAACTCGAAGTGGATCAGCATGACGGGAAACAACCCACTCTTGATACAGCAACAAGAAATATGTATGGGACCAATAGGAGGGACCAAATCTAAGCAAGGCTCTTCCCCCTTGAAAGCCTTGCTTTGAGAACCAAGAAAATACGGTGGCTTGCCTCGTCGAAGTCGGTCCTTAGTAGTGAATGACCCATCAACTGCAGTTAGGCACTTTGGTGACTCCACATCCATAATGCACCTATGGAAAGCAAGCTTCAAACCAGAGCAACATGCAAGAAGAAATGTGTAAGTATACAAGGCAAAACACGATAAGGAATCTACCCTGGGAAAGCAAAAGGGTACATGCATAAAATCAAATCCCTTCATGCAAAAGTCTAGGACTTTAATATGAGACTATTTTCCCTACATGCTATCACACAAAGCACATGCATCTTTCCCTACACATGCCATGCTATCAAAGTCCTAAAAGATGTTGCAAAGGAAAGTGTGCCATACGTGCAACCAAGCAAAATACAATTTATATATGCAGTCAAGCTAATCATGCCAAGCAGATCAATGTAATTGATCAATCAATCCTGCTTAAGTGCCCACCAACATGCAAAAAGGAAAGGCTAAATGACAGCTGCACAACATACATGAAAAGCAAGAGAGAAATCGCAGAAGGCAAACACATATAATTTTGAAGCAGCAAGGCTACCCAAGAAGTAGAGTTCGATTTCTCGAAGGAAAGATCTAGACCCCTTACGCGTCCATGGTGAAACCCTAGAATCTTTGAAACACACAATCAAAAGAGGAAAGATGCATGCCTAATTTCATCACATGGCAAACGCATAAGGCAAAAATGAGAAGAAAAATCCGAAATGGGGTCAAGGGAAGAATTTCCTTAACTGGATAAAGCCTTGTTGCATAACTTGAAGGAATATGAACGGGAGGACACAACCCAATGCAGAAAGCAGAGAAGAATTTGGAAAAAAAAATAAGTAGTTATGAAAATTTGAAGAAGGAAGGAGAATTAAAGGAGGAGATGAAGTGAAAGGACAAATTAAATACTTGTCCTAGAGAGAAGAGCAATTTGTAACGGATACCAAGTGGAGGCAGGGGAATACCCAGAGTTTTTCTGTATGATTGGACATACACGGGAAGTAAAGGAGCACAACGACAGAAAGTGATCAACTGCCACGCGGGAAGAGGAAGAGTCTCATCATTAAGCCCACATTCAAAAAGGGAATCCCTTGGGCATGGGGTTAATTACCCATTCAAAGTATCTCATAGCCCAAATAATCAAGGGGGCTAATGTTGGGGCCCAAAAATGTCACACACCAATCCAACCAAGTCTCAAGGTCCAATTGTCATACAAAGTCTACATTCAAGCCCAAACACATGCCAAGGCACTACAAGGAATATATTTACAAACATGCCATGCCACGGTAATTAAGCCAAATATTCACGCCCTGCTCGAGCCTATTCACCACGCCATCCTTCCTTAGCCACAATTCATGCTAAGCCCAAGTCACATATTAGGGCTTGCCAAGTGGATTGTGGTGTGGATGGTTATGGAAGGTTATTGGGCTTATGTGAAATCGGGGTCATGGAAGACTTTAGGCTACTTGGGAGCCCAAATATCTAAGCCCATACCCTTTGTATTTCATACAGGCATCATTGAGAAAGAATTAGCTTAGTTTATCCCTTTCCCTAGCAGGCTAACTCCCTTAGTTAGGATTAAATTAGATTCTTGCATTAAATGCATGATAAGCCCAGCAAGCCAGGCATTTAATGTTGACTTTCCCTTCCCAACCTGCACAGATAGCCAACGCGCAAAAGTTGTGAAGCACGTTACCAAATTTAGCGCCTACAGAAAGTCACCACGGGAAAGTCTCGTCTCGGGAAGAAGCAATATGCAGGTCTCAACAGTGCATCTAGTTTACATGAAAAGGGGAATAATATGATTGCTAAGGAAAAGAGAGGGAAGACCAAGCCACAAAGGGATATTCCCTTGAAATCTAGAGAATAACTCTTCACCTACATAAGGAGAGGGAGAAGCCATTAGAGAGAGGAATTCAAAAAAACATAGAGGGAGAGATAGAGAAAATGTGATGAGAGGGAACCACCCAGGAAGAAGCCCATAGAGTTCCATTTAGTCCAGAAGTATACTCCAAGCCTCAAGCATCACCTTTCATGCAACCTTAGTAATTCCTACAGTCTTCCATCAAACATCTCAACCATTAAAAGCCTTACTATCACCCTAGGAAAGCCCAAATCATGCAGCTAAGAATGCCATGCAACCAAGCGAACCTTCTCTCTCATGTAAATTGATAATCTTTTAGCTTCCACACCGCGCTTCACTTGAGCAAGTCATAATCTTGATCTTTCATGCCATCTTCGAGCTGTTGATGTTACCAGCATATTTCATAAGACAAGCTATCTCTTTCGAGATATCCCATGACTTGTTGCGAACCCGCACCAAGGGAGACAAGTGGACGTTCTCCAAGCCCAAGTCTATCTCAACCTAAAAGTCCCCCAACAAAGGTACTCAATTTTTCTTAGATGCAAAGATGAAGACTCTTATTAACTATTTAAACTGCAAACTTCTTAATTTTATTTTAGTATTTCATTGTTAATTAGAACAACCAAAGAACAGTATGAAATAAATTAATTGTGTAAAGATTGTAGAATTTCGTGTTGGGTGGTGCTATCTACACACTCTTTTTACCTTTGATACAACATTTGTTAATTTTTGTCGTTTGATCATCTTCAAGTCATTCGTTTCGACGACTGAAATTAAAAAAGTGTAAATAAAAGATAAAAAATATGTGAATAGCATCATCCTTCGTGTATATATACTTGAAATGAGAAAAATGCTTAATATATGTGAAAGCATGCATGTATATTTTTAGAAATAATTGTGGTATCTATCGTGTTATCTTCATTTACTTAATTATCTTATCTCCAATAATACATAAGGTCAAGTCTATTATAAGCTTCCTTTTCATAATTAATCCGATCGATATTAGTCCTTTAATTATCAGTGAACTGACGTATATGCTTAACGGATAATTATTTTTAATTAGCGACCCTGACATATGCATGCACCGATAGCTACACTGTACATAAATATACTTATATTAATTTGGATGCATTGGAGTTCTACATGCTTCTTGATTGATCGATCTTGACCCTTATTGATCGTTGCATGAGACGTATACCTAATTAGGAGGAACACATAACCAACTCGATAGTAGACGCATGCAGTCTAAAACCAATTCAATCGAAAATCATTTATTTTATAAGTTTCGATTCATAAATTATCTTTATAAAAATTTAATTCAATACAATCTAAAACTATTTGCCTATTTAATTATCAATATCAAATTTCATTGTTTCTTACATAACAAAGTATTCGTTCATTTCTTTGAACTCAATTAGATGTCTTAAATATTTCCGATTTGGCTAATATTTTGTAAGGATGATCTATGAAGTATAACTTGAAAAATAAACGGTTTGGATCGTTAAAATTCAATGTGGTGTGAACACCACAAATAATCCCTATTTTTATAAAAAAAAAAATGAAAATCTCTTCCTTTAAAGGCTTCATCTACACACACACACATATATTATAATGTGTATTATGTGTGTGTGTGTAAATGTCCCACGATATTATGCTTTTTTATTTTTAATTAATTGATTTTTCGCTGTTCACTAAACAGAAGTAGGTCTAGGATATAAAATGAGGATTTAGGTCTGCTAAGGTATTAATTAAGGATGATAATTATATATAAAGTGAAGGAAATTGAGGTTTCATCATAAAATTAATTAGTAATATGTAGAGTAACTGAACTTAGTTATAAAGCTTATGCAAGGTCTTTTCTCTTATCAATGTGGGATTTGTCTCAACATGCATCTTCATGTGCGGCAAATTTTCAAGCCAAACACACGGACAACACAACCGAGGTGATGTGGAGCACGTTTGGCCGTTAGGCTTTACACATGGGATAACCTGCTCTAATACCATGAAGGAAATTGAGATTCTACTGTAAATTCAATTGGCAATATAAGAAGTAACCCAATTTACTTAATTACAAACTCATGTAAAATCTCTCATCTCATCAATATGTGATTCATCTCAACATACAGCAGGCGTTCATAATCATCGATAATCCTAGACCGCATCACATCATGATCTCATGTTGAATTATGTATGATTTGTGTAGCTAACAAACCCTCTAGTTTAAACTAATTATATATGGTAATGTGTGGATTGGGGATGATAAGATCATACTCCAATAATTGATGTCAACTTTTTTTTATTTTTTTTTGTAAAAAAATAATTGATGTCAATTAGAAAGCTTATATACGATCTTTTTCGTCCACTAACGTTTATATTATACGAGAGAGAAAGAGAGGTCTGTGTCATGTCATGGGATAGTGACGACATAACGTTTATAAACACTACTTGGCAAAAAAGGGAAGAGCCGAGCACCATGCATTGCTCTAGATGGAGCTAGAGATGGGTTACCAACCAACCCGAAAAATAAAAGCCAAAACAATACAAATATAAAAAGATGAGAAGAAGGTGACAAAATGGAAACATATTCTGTACCCTTGCTTTTGTCTTGAATATGGACTTGGCACCAAATTAAGAAACGACTTTCATACAATGACGTGCCATTTTCCCACTCCATCGTAACAAATAATGCATGCTCCATGCTGCTACGTCATCACCAAATAGGGGAATTTCTTCGAGTTTGTAGTTTAGGCTCCTCTTTTACTTCATGATCTATATAAATATAAGGGTTTTTATCACAAATGGTCCCTGAAATTGACTCATCCCATCAAGATGGTCCTTAAAATTGAAGATCAATCAATGTAGTCCCTGAAATTGGGTGTCGCAAATCAATGTAGTCCTTCCGTCTTAACTCCGTTAAAAATTCTGTTATGTGCTGATGTGGTAAGTGGCGTGGCACACTTTATATTAAAAATTAATAAAATATTATTAAAAACTAAAAAAAAATCATTTAATATTTTTTAGATGTTAAAATAATAATTAATTATTAAAAAAAAAAGCCCATCTTTTCTAACCCCCTTCTCCCCCACCCCTTGCAACCCGAAGAAGAAGAAGAAAGGAAAAAAAAAACCCCAATTTCGTCTTCCCCCCCACCCCCTGCAACCCACAAAGAAAGGAAGAAGAAGAAAAAAAAACCACCAAGTTCGCAGCAACCCAGAAAGAAGAAGAAGAAGAAGAAAAAAAAACACCAAGTTCGCAGCAATCCAGAAAGAAGAAGAGAAGAAGAAGAAGAAGAAAGAAAAAAAAAACACCAAGTTCGCAGCAACCTAGAAAGAAGAAGAAGAAGAAGAAGAAGAAGAAAGAAAGAAAGAAGAAGAAGAAAATTTATTAAATGATTTTTTTTTAGGTTTTAATAATATTTTTTTAGTTTTTAATATAAAGTGTGCCACGTCACTTGCCACATCAGCACATAACAGAATTTTTAACGGAGTCAAGACGGAATGACTACATTGATTTGCGACACCCAATTTCAGGGACTACATTGATTGATTTTCAATTTCAGGGACCATCTTGATGGGGTGGGTCAATTTCAGGGACCATTTTTGATAAAAACCCTAAATATAATTTCGGAAAGAATGACGCTAAGATCATACGCTGACACGAAAAATTATATAACTTTAACAAAGTGGTTTACATATTATATACATCAAGGTTGGTTTAGAGATTTTTGAGGTCTGAGGAGACCCCACAAAATGTTCCCTTATTATATATAAGAAAATTATTTGTTTTCACATGTAAGATATCGATAAAATTATACTTAGAAAAATACTTCAAACTTAATAATTTAGAAATACGGAAAAACTAATTTATTTTGTATCATGAGAAGGAAACAAAAAAACTTCGAGTTTACAAGTAGATAGATATGAGTTTTGTTTTCCATCTGAACTTTTAAAGTGTTTTTGTATGAATCGTGAGGTGTTTGTTCTTATTTACTAACCTTGTCAATATGGGACTAAAAAAATAATGATGTTTTTGAGTCTTTAATTGATATGTATAAGTAATAAATGGGTACTAAATTAAACTTTTTGATGACACATCATATGATTTGCAAATTTGATCTAAAAAATTGATCAACGCATTACTCTTTGTTGAAGATTAGACTTGAATTGGAACAAATGTACTAATTAAAAATAAATTAACAACCAAACAAAAATTCGTAAAAATTGTAAAAATTGAAAAGTAAATAAGCACACATGGTGTTTTGAACCCAATACCTCCTCATTAATTTCAAACAACAAAACCACAAGTTCTAGTTAAATTTCTTTGTCATTGAACCAAATTTTATAAATTTATACTCTTATGAAAACATATATAAATATACCACCCTAATAATTTTGGTGCCCCCAATTATTTTGGACCCCAGACGGTTGCCCTGCCTGCACTGGGCCTTGGCCAGCTTTGATATACATCAAGCTACACGTGAAAAGAGTGACAAAGCCAAATTACAATGGTGATTAGGGTTTGATGATTGATCGTTGATGCAGCTGAAGCCTTGGCCCTTCTCAAAGGATGTGAATTTGGTATGGCTTTGGGGCTTTGAATGGTTATTGTTGAATCTGATTCCTACGAATCCATTTCCTCTCTTTCGGATTCGCTGGAAAATGGCAGATGGGAGGCCTACCCTACCTTAGTGAAAGTTAAAAGGCTAGGGTGTCTTTTCAGGACTATCGTTGGTCTTAGACTCCAAGAGATCAACCAACATGGCGGCAGACTCGTTGGCATCGTAGAGAAGTTCGAAGATGTGTGATGTTACCTGGATCAACAGACCCCCCATCTTCATTAGTTCATGTGCTTCACAATGATGGTTTACCTTGTCCTCCTTAATGTTGTGAGGGCAGTGGAGGGGGCGACGTGTTAGCTTGGCTAATGCGTCTTCATTGTAACTCCCTCCACTGCTTGATATATTTCTTTCACTTTGTTGTTTGCTTGCCTTGTTGTAGGCTCTCCATGTTATGTTTGGCATCTTTGCCCGGGTAATGAATCTCCTAGTTTCCAAAAAAAAAAAAAAGGAAGGTTATGGGGAGGGGTTAAAAGGGAGGGATTTGGATCCTCGCCGGATCGCCTCCCTGGGGATCCTAGGGATCAACAAACATGGACCGTTGATCAAAAATCGTGTGGCCACAATTTTTTTTTCTTTTTTATATATTTTTCACACAAAATGATGTTGTTTTACTTTTAAAAATATAAAAAGCATTTAATTGGGACCTCACGATTTTTTATCAACGGTCTGTGTTCGTTGATCCTAGGAATGAATCCGACGAGGATCCAAATCCAAAAGGGACGATTCACTTTTCTTTTCTTTTCATAAATAGGCCGGAAAAGTTGTTAAGCATAGGGTAATAGCTAGGGATTAGACTTTGAATATTTACTTAAAATGCAAAAGGGCAGGCACTGCCAACCTCGCAATATACTTTTGGTTGAACAAGATTTAGGTGCATCCTTGAGTGCAATTTCTTGTGTATGACTAACAAACTCTAGTCATACGTGTAATTAGAACTGTTCATATATTTGATCATCATTTAACAATCATCTTTTTAAAGAAATCAATTGAATTAGAGATCGTTCAGTGACTTATATAAACAAGCAAATCAATGGTTTGTATGTCAATTAAGGTACTCATGGTGAATCGTCCCTTTATTTAATACATATGGATTGCTATACAAATGTCAATTTGAGTTTTTTTTTAAAGATAATCTTAAAAGGTAATCATTAAATGATTCTGGTTATGACATTAGGACAACGAGAATTTGTCAATTGCAAATAGGTAGACAAGGAGGTATACCCGACAACGCACCAATTCGATTTGGTGGGTCAATGATTGGTTAAAATTTCACTAAAGCCAATTTATGCGGAGTAATATCGGTCTAATCAACCCTTTTGGCTTCAACTTCTTGTACTAATTGTGTTTAAAGTTGGGTAAACTGGATGCTTGCTTGATCATAAGTCCTTGGCAAATTGCTTGCCATGCATGTAGTAGTAATCAAGTGGGGAAGTTTGGGAAGCAAAAGTTGCAAAATAATTATGGCCACAGTGATAAGATGCCCACACTGAAGAGGCAATTTCAAAGAGGGCAGAAGGTACCTACAAAAGTTAGATTACCACAAGTAACTAATTACAAACAAGTAGTCATGGTTTGCATGAGGTCCCAAAAGTTGCATTTTTCCTTCTTTTTTTTTTGGGGAATTTTATTGGACATCTTTCTTTGATCTTGAAAGATTTAGAGTAACACGTTTTGGATTCCTTGGTCATGAGATAAAGTGGCATGGATGAAAAACAAGTTACATTTTGCTATATATACACTTTTTCTCAATGTTTGCTTTTGGCCTTTTGTTCGATCAAACAACCGGTTCCTCCCCAAACTTAATGGTTGGTCTGAACACTAAGGATAGGGATCGAAAATATGTGGTGTATGTACTCGGTGACACAACAAAACTTCTTCGTTAAGATAAGATGAATATTGCATATAATATAAACAGTTGTGAAAACTATTTATAAGCTTTATAATTTCCATCATTCACAAATTATTAGACAAATATATATACTGAGGAATGAATGGATGCAATACGCTTGAGGGAACCTTCAAATGATACCTTGAAAGGTGCCACTTGTGAGTCGTAGCAAAGTCAACATGGGATCATTGGTTGTCTATGACCCCAACAACTTAAACAACCCATGTATATTTGTATGTCTTGCATTTGATCCTATAAACAGTTAGGACAAACTAAATTACAACCTCCTAGTCCTACTTCTTATATATATTTTTTTTTCTATCATCCATGTTCCTTTTTTCTCTTCATGTGTGTGACTATATTGTGTGCACTAGATGCTTGATGAAATACCTCAGTTGACAACCCTTTGTAGTCTTCAACATTACTTTATAATTTCATATGACAAGCCTTTACATATCATATAGTAGTTGGCATAAAGCCTTCAACGTATCTTGCAAGGATCAACATGCCTCCTATCAGGTGCTTAAGGAACGGTCCAATGAAGTTCTGTGGGTTGAAATAATAACTCTATTATTTGAAAATTCAGGCTCCGCTACTATTTATAAGTCCTTAATTTAGTGTCTTTGCAGTCCATTTGTAGTGTTTTAATAGTACCTTTGTACTAACTAATTGATTGGTCGAGTTCTTATTGTAAAAATGGAGTCCAAAATTTTTTAGAACTTTAAAGTCTCCAAACTTAGAAAAAGAGAACTCGATGTATGAACCGAAAATATGATACAAATATATAAATGTTCACAGTAGTGGATTCTGATGTGGACTGTAATTGCGAGTGAATATTTGGGTCTGAATAGAATCTTCACTTTCATTCTATTAAAAGTAGCGAAAGAATGTGTTCATAGCAGCCACGCTGACCCTTCTCCATGAAGAATACACAAAAGTAAGTCATGCGCAGATGCATCATGACTAAAACGTTTCAAACCCGCCAACCCTCTCCATCTATTCTTTAAAGTCAATAATGCCACAAAACTTTATATGGTGCGGATATACCGTCAATATAGCGTCCCATGTCAATCAAATAACGTATTCATTCCATATACGTCTTTCCCAAAAAACCGAAAGTCAAAAGCATGAACGCTAACTCAAGAAAAAGTGAAGAACTCCACAGCCACCAGAACAAAACAACCAAACCAAACACTTGTTTAAATTATAAAAATGTACACGGCTAAGAGAAGAACAAAAGTTGAAATTGCTTTCTTTAAACAATTCTGCGACTTCAAATATTATACACTTGAACATGCAGGAAAAACCAAAGAATACTACTTTTCTCCCCTAACCCTAGAAAGCTCCAACAACTAGAAAGCCCCCCACCCCACCCAGGAGAGAAAGATATGGTCAGTTGCTTCAAAATTATAACCCACACCACACCTGAAAAACTACTTTTCCCACCCCACCACTATATCTATATATTCAATGAGAAAATAAAAACAAAAAGCCAAAGGCAGACAAATAGCTTTGACTATGTATTCAATTCTGGGTTTTCATCGTAGGGTAGCTAGCCCACCACCACCGGCCACCACCAACCACCACCCCTCAAGTTTCTTGAGACAAGGATGAAAAGACAGGAAATGGAAAAACATCTGGGGGGGGAAAGTGAAAAACATAAGAAAGAAAAGGGTATGGGAAGAAATAACAAACATGGAAGCAGATTTTCCCACCCATGATGAGTACTCAATTTTTGAAACTGAATATATGATACCTGATTCTTTTTTGTCTGCTTAACCTCTCAAAAGCTTTTGAAGCTCTCTCACTTTGGTCCCTTGACAATTGACATTGAAAAAGGTTGAGAGTGGGAAGCCACAAATGCATGTCCTCTGGCAGGCAAAGAAATCCCCCTCAGATCTCTCCCCTCCCCCCACCCCTTTTTACAAACTGGCTACTTGTCCTATTCACCTTACAAAAAAGTAAAAGCTGTTTGTGACAATTTACTTTTCTCCTCCTGTTTTTTCTTCCTTCCCTTGATGATGTCTCTCTATCTCCTGCAATATTTGGGACAAAATATTTACTGTCATGATTCACTTCTACAGGTAAAAACATACATTTGAATTGCATAAAGATAGATGATTTGCAATTGCCAAAGGGCTTCAATTTTTCGAAGTCGGGGTTAATATCAAAAGTATACTGTTCAAACTAAATGAAATTAAGGTTCCGTGGTAAAATCAATTGGTAATAGCAAGAATGATTCAACATCTTATAAACCGCTACCAGATTTCTTAACTTTCTTATGCGTGACATTTCTTCTACATACTTGTACAAACTTCCAAGTATGACTTGGAAAAGTATAGGAAACAGATAGAACAGTTCGAACAAAAAAGAGGATTGATGAAGCAACAGTGTAAAACTTTAGAAATTTGACCAATTTGGCTTTTTTTTCCCCCACAAGTCTGTTAAAAGTTAGTTGGGAAGTGTACCAACCCCAACACTTATACCCCACAGGTTTATCAAATGTAATTAGTCCATGTGATTTTCCGTACAACTATTTATTACATAAGACTACTCGGACACAACAATTTAAGACCGTTAAAGCATTCTAGACAATTGCTGGTCCTAATCCTCTAGGCTCTACCTAACATATAGGTCTTAAAAATTATTGATGAAAAATTCTAAAGAGACTCAAAATTCAAACTCTTTTTAGCACAATGTTATATAATACTGATACAGAAATTAACGTTACAGTATGAAATGGCAGAGCTTCTATATAGAATCTCACTTTGAGATAGTTTTCTTGGCATTTCTCATGATTGATTAAACAATGCCTCAAGCATATGGCCCCAGTGATTTGTACACGAAATAAACATTTCTGTCCGTCAATGTTGGAATACGGCTCCCATCGAGCATTATAAAAGGTCATGGACCGCAAAGCACTACGTGTACACAATCTACAGACATTGATGCATCGGTGAAACAATAAACCAGACTCGGTAACTATTTCGTGGAAAATATTTGCTTATTTAGTGCGCGGCATTTAAGTAATTTTAAGAAGTTGAATGTTTGAGTTCTAAATTGGCTAGTAGGATGAGGCCTTCGCCCAAATAGGCATGGTGTGATTGGGTAGGGCAACGACATTTGCAACACAGCAACCAAAACATTCACACTAAACATTTGCATGGCAGCATGGCTCACAAGGAGGAGGGAAAAGAACCAACCTTTTTTCCGGACTACGGAAATTGCCTTTAGAAATTAGGACCACAAAGATTTGATTCCCTATCAAATGACCACAGCACCCTCCCCTCCCATGCCTTTCCCAATTTGTGGATGAAATTATCCAAAATGTCCCTTAAAATTTTAGTCAAAAACTCAAGTGTCGGTAGGCCGACAGCAGATGGGGCTCTAAGCATTCATTTTTTTTTTTTTACCCTTGTTTTTTGTTTTGGTGTCTTGTCTATACATAAACATATATCACAACAACATACAGATTGTCGTAAAGGAGGAAGACCATGACAAGTCCAGGCCACAGAAATACAGAAGAAATTTTTCATTGTGTCCGGAACATGGGTGGTACAACACGTGTTATAATATAAGATGTGGGAATTTTTATTTTTTTAAGTTGTTAATTTTTTAACACAAGTATCTCACCGCTTATATAGTGACACGTGATGCACCACCCGTATACCGAACACAACAAAAAATCTAGAAGTTTGAGAATTTTCAATGCATACTCATGACAAAGTTTCATTGCACCTAACATGCACCAGATAAATGATAAGATGGCATGTATGTAAACATTATTAGTGGAACCCATAATCTTTTTATTAATTAAGTTTACTAATAATAATTATAATATGAATCCCACCAACATTTTTTTTTAAATTTGTACATACAATGCACGCCTATCATGATAAGATACAAGCAATTAGTGCCTAAGACTTTCTCCCACTCCAACAGTGTCACAACTACAGAAGGTACTTGTTCTAATAATATTCTGACAACCAATCCTATATATAGCAGATCTACCTAGATTTGATGATTTTACAAGCTTCAAAAATGACATAAAATGCACGAGTTGTTTAGTCAGCATGCGTCAAACTCAAATGCTGAACATGAGTCCTACTCAATTCAAAACGTAAAATTAGTATACTTTTTAACCGTTAGATCCTTGATCCGAGAATAAAATAATCTTGAGCACCATAGAGTTTTCGTTTATCACGAGATAAGTTCCTATTTGTGCACAACATAAAGATTAATGAAAATTTGTAAACAGAACAAAAAGCACATACCTTTTGAGTTCTAAGTAGTTTTGGCAGCAGCTTGCTTGAAGGCAACAGTGGGAGCTATTCTGCAACTCCTCCTCTGATGCTCGAGCACCAGTTCTCCGGCAAACCAATCAAGCTTCTCGAAATTGCTCTGTTCGCCGATCCTCTTACCGCCAAAGAGCACCGATTCAACATTCTTTTGTTTCAGCATTTCCTCTGCCACTCCTACCAGCTTCTTAACGTTGTTAGGACTTGGGTCTGTATCTACATTTGGCCCGCAACGTCCCAAACTTGTCCCATTTGCCTAACATATTACAATTTAAACATCCAATTATTAGCCATGTTTTAAGAAACTAATTTCTAGATTGATCCAGACTCAGAAATTTAAGAAACTAATTCCAAACAAAATAAACAAGAATTTTGTAAAAACATGCATTGTCACTTGTAACATTAAAAACCAAGCAATGCACAACTTTGGAAAGATCCAAATTGATGGGATGTATTGCTAATACAAAATGTACCTAACAGTGGAAAACAATTTGGATTTGGGTGGCAGCTCCAAATTCTAATATAGGACCACCTCATAGATAAAATATGCCATGATGGAAAAACAGAATATTAGGAAAAAGTTGTGGGTCAATGATAATAGCTTTTTGGCCTTTTAGTCAAAATAATCTTTAAGATTTTCATAACATCTCGCTTTGGTCCCATAAATTTAAAATGGATAGAAGTAGTACCTTAGATTGTCCACTGTCAATCATTTTGGTTCTTTTGTTAAAAATCTTAGTTAAATTGAAGAAACCACTTGTTCAAGTAAAGGGGTTGAATTGACAAAAAAATGTCCTCAATTAAATAGAAATTATTCACGGAATGACTAAAATGATTGACGGTAGACAATTTACGGACCACTTATATCGATTTTAAATCTCAAGGATCAAAGTGAAAGTTATGCCAAACTTAGAAACCGTTTAGCTAAAAAGTCTTTAAAAAAAAAAATTACGATTAAGGCCATTTCATTTTCTAAATGGAGGGAAGTGACCGGAAGGGAAGCCCCACATATCTCTTTCTACAGTAATAAGATTAATATGTAGTGCAACTTAAATAGTCTGAGTATATATGGTTTAGAGATAATTACAGACTGGATGTCAATTAAGATTTAAGTAAATTGTGATCCCATCTCTCCACCCATTTCTATCTACTTACTAGTTACTACTTACTGAAATAATACAGGTTCAGAAATCCACAGTAACCCAGGTCAAGATTTTTCCAACTTTCCACAGCAGGGCAAAACAAAGGTAAAAGAAAAGGAAAAATAAAGTAAAAACATTATGGAGACTGCCCTAAGAGGCAAGCTTCAGAGGTAATAAAATTTATCTCTTTAATTTTCTCAGGGAAATTCAATAGGATGCAATTGCAGTGGGACCAAAGTTGAAAAAAGCAAAAAGTTTTAAGAACCAAGTCAATTTCATTTACTGAGACAACGATTTCTAGGACAACCCGTCAACTCTAGGCTTCAAGCCTAGTTGTAATTGGTCTACCAACACAGAAAGTCCTAGTCACCAAACCGACGCCGGACCAACCAAAACCCCTTCCCTCTCGGTCCTAAAATTTGATTGAAAAAACAAAACCAGACCCCTCTCAAGCTCGCAAGGGCATTCAACCAAGCAAACAAAAACAAAAGGTCCTCTAATTTTGCTCCAATCTGTGCACTTCCAGCATAGCAAAACTTTGGAATTGCAGCGCCCCCCCACACGAGGCCAAAGGTTTTACGTACAAAACACCCGCATTTATTTGCATGAAAGCGAAACACATACCCCCGGCGCAAGTTAGCACTCTCTACACGCAAGTTAACATTACCCAGCCTGGCTAAGAGTGTCGTCTCGTAGTCAGTGGCAACAGAAACAGCAAAAGAAACAACCCACCCACCCCCCCCCCCCCCCCCCGAAAATTTAATTCCGTGACAAAAAAATAGAATTAAGATTGGAATTAAATGCGCGCAGTGCTCACGTTAGCAAAGGTGTGGCGGTTTCGTACCTGAATGCGCACGTAGTTACTGCTCCCGGACTGACCAAACGCCATGGCGACGGACTGGTCCACCAGGTCGGCTGACCCGTCGCCGGCGATTCGGGCCATGGGCCGAGCCCATTCCTTTGCACGCCACTTCTTCACTTGCTCGTACTCGTACCTCGCTTCTTCCAGAAATTGACCGCTCCCTATTGAAAGGACCATTATGTCCTCGACCCCTCGCACGAACGGGAACTCCTGCTTGTTGTGCAGCACGTGCGTGATCGCCGCCGCCGTCGGGTTACTCATGGCCAAGCCGCCGTCCACGGCCAGGCACTTTGTCTGGTTGTTGACGGACTGCATTTGGACCGGTTCGAAGATTACCGGCTCGGCTGACGTGGCGCGGCAGACCTCCCAGAGGCGGAAGTCGTAACTGTCGGTCTCGAGCGCGTCGGCCCTGGAAAACAGAAACGGCGCCCTACTGGAAAGGTCGTAGCACGGAATTAAAACCGGCTTGAGCGTGTCTTTCAACGTCAGCGTCCTGTCGTCGTCGGCGAACGCCTCTTTCATTACTTTTTCCAAACCGGCCGTGGCGGACCCCGTTGAACCCGAGCCCGAACCGGAACTTCGAAAGAGGCGACGCAGAAAACCGGGGGAGGAGGCGGAGGAGGAGGACCGGTTGTTGTTGAACAAGCTCTTGCCGTGATCGGAGAGGAAGCGCCACGTGTCGTCAGCCTTAAAAATCGGGCGGGCGTGGTCTCTGGTGGCGAAGAGCATGGCCGCGAATATACCTCCGACGCCGGCTCCGGTGGCGACGTCGAAGTAATCGGCGATTCTGGCGTCCGGATTCCCCGATTTCTGCTTCAACGCTTGCTCGAGATACGCCAGGGCCTTTCCGGAGAGAATCCCTCTCATTCCTCCGCCGCCGTCGATGCTGAGAATGCAGATTTTGCCCCTCTGGTTTTTGATCGCCCCGACGCCGTTTTCAGATTGGGGCTGAACGCCCACAAGCTGGACCGGGTCAGGTTTGGAGTCGGAAACCGGCGTGGGGGACGGAGATACCTGTTTGGGAACCCAGAGCTTCTGATCGTCGTAGCCAAACAGGAACTTGCTCTCCAGTATCGAGAATATCTCGTAGCTCAGCTTATCGGTGTCGATGCTCGGCTCCTGCATTTCGGTCTGAGTTGAATTCATAATCGCCGCCGTCCTCCCCCAAAAAATCTCGGATGATTAAAATTCGGGCAACCAAAAATCTCGGATGATTAAAATTTTGAGGCAGAAGGAATAAATTGCCTTCCCATTTTATCGAAGTCTCCGAGAAGGAAAATAAAAGAGGGAAAGAAGGGACGAAACGAGGTCGTTCTGGGGTAAGTTCGGGTGCTTTTACAGAGCACGCCAACAAAGCAGCATGAAAAACCAGAACCCGAGAAAAAAGCCAATGAATTGCAGAGCAAGAAGAAGAGAAGAGGAGCAAAGCACAGAGAGAGCTCTGCAGAGCATGTCTGTTTTTTATATACCCCTTCAATTTTTTTATTAAATTAAATATGTATCAACTGACAAACGACGTCGTGGTAGGCTTTTACCCTGGCGGGTGGTTATTTTAATATTTATTTAGACTGTTACCATTGGGACGGGGACGGTTGAGCCCGTTGGTTTGACTCGTCTCGTTTGATCCGACGGTATAGAATCAAAGGACTTCTGTTCGTCCGTGATCAACGGTCTGTTGGGGGCTAAAAAGAAAATTTCCATCTTTCGCGCCCTTGTCGTTACCGCGTGGGGCCCGGCGCGCCACGTCCGTCTCGGTGAGAGAATGGACGCGCACTACTGCTGCCACTGCTGATTCTCGCCTCCCGTTTCTATTTTCCATTTGGGTCTAAATTTATTTTTCTATGACAAATTTGACCCTGATTGGACTAGATACGGCTGGGGTTGTGGGGGCCAGTCGTGTCTTACGTGCTGACGTGTAGGGCGGGTTCCGTTTGTCGGGTCAATGGAGATTCTTTTTTACCTTAATACGACGGTAAATAGTAAATACCGCTAGTCGATATTGAATATTAATTTATGAATTTAAAAGATATTGCCGGAAAAAAGATATATGAACTTTTTTTTTTAGTATAATTATATATTTTATAGGGTAAATCTCAGTTTACTACCCTCAAGTTTCATGGTTTTCAATATTTAGTAGATGAAGTTTTTTTTTCGTCCCAAAGTCATACCTAAAGTCTTTTTAGTATAACTGTTAATATCTCTTTAAATCCAAATTTATTACCTAAATCATCCTCACAAGCCCAGTTCAATATGTTTACATTTATCATTACACCCAATAGATTAAAAGACCAAAACCAGAAAGTATGTTAGATTTCTTGTCAAGAGTGAACCATTTCATTAAAAAAAATTGATAATTTGGATGCGATCCTTAATCCTTAACATTTTTTTGACTAAAGCCTTAATGATATTCAAAGTTTGATCAAAATTCCTTAACTTTGTACACCTCATTATATGACAATTAATATATATATTTTTTATACTTTTGATATTAATTGTTTGATATTTTATGAGATTTATAATCCTATAAATTTAAAATCCATCATTATAATACTATTAGAAATGGTTACAATAAAAAATTCAAACATTTTGATTGAATAAATGGATAAAAACTATGTAAAAATAAGAAATAATAAATGGCATAAGTGTCACAGCCCGTTCCAAAATATTACATTCGTGGCTGTGAATGGACGAAATTGCCCTTAAGAAATACTAAGTATGTGAAGCTCAAGTTGATAATTATCTAAGTTCCTAAGTTTTGAAAATAAAATGGAATTTAATAAGGATGGAACTTAGATTTTTAGGTTAAAATTTTGTGGTTTAGAGTTGGGGATTGGAAAAGGACCACGTGGGATCCCCATTCCTTATTTCCCTCCCCATTTCCCGTATACTGTCCTTCACACTCTCTCTCTCTCCTCCCTCACGATTACTCTCAGTTCTCTCTCCCTCTCCTTCGAACTCACACGGACCACCACAAAACCACCTAAAACCTATACCAACGACGAATCTAACACCACCATTGGAACCCTGAAGACTTCACGATCACGATGGTATCCATTTCAAGTAAGTTTTGCTTCGGAAAACCCTAGTTTCAAAGTTCCCGTGAAATGGTACTGTTCATGATCTTTTAAATGGTTACGATTTAGGCTAAAACAAGATCACAGCGAGCTTGGTGAGGTCCCAAGGAAGCTCGGAGTGCTTCGTTGGAAGTTTTTGGACGTAAGAATACGGAGATCGACAAGTTCAAAGTTTGGCCGGAGCTTTCGAGGCTTTTTCCGGCGAATCCCCGGCTAGTTAGGAGTCGAGGTAGGTATCAATCTCTTCGTCTCGTCAAGTACTACAACTTTCCTTTTTGTTTCACTCAATTTAGTTGAGTATTGAAGAAGTTATACTCATTTGAAAAATACCCAGTTTCCGGCGACCTCCGAGGCTTTCGAGGCAGTTTCCGGCCAAACCACGGCGAACTAGGTGTTTTGAAAGGTACCATTCTCTTTGTATATTCAAGGGCTACAACTTTCGTTTTTGAATCACTTGATTTCGTTGAGAAATGACAAAGTTATGGCAATTTGAAAAACTGCCCAGAAAACGGCCGCCGGAAAAACCAGTCCGGCGACCCAAGGAAGAAGAAGGTGCTACAGTAAAAATAAAAAATAAAAATAAAATTATTTTAAAAATATTTCGACGTCCGTGACGTCGAGTAGATCACTGTGGTATATTCATATACCTAAATTGAACACCGTATGAGAAAGTTATTGAGGATTGTTGGTTAGGTGTTCAAATAACGTTTTATAGTTTTCACATTTAGGTGAAAATGTGAATTGATGATCCGACCGTTGGATCGTTACCAAACTTTGATACGTTGTAATTCGTAATATTTGAGGATTATTGGAACTTACGGATTGGGAATCCGAGTTACGGATCTTCCGGAATTGGAATTGTAAGTCCATAATATAAAATGTTAACCGTCACTTAGTTTTGGAAATTGACGGAGATCCGACCGTTGGATGGTAATGAAATTTTAGGATGTTGTCCTAGAGGTATAATGTGGACCTCTGGAAGTTATGGATTTAAAATCTGAGTGGCAGATCTTCCGGATCGATCAACGTAGTGACATATTTTATATAAGTTATGTATTCTATCGATATGAATTCTGAGGTTGGATTTGATTACTATTCTAGGCGGCGATCGTCATGACGCCTTGATGTGTGGTGCTAGGGAGTTGTTGGACGAACTCCAGGTGAGTGGGCAGTTTTGTTTTCCGTATATATATATATACTTAACGTTTTCCCAGAAATTGAAAATGCATGAAATTATGTTTAAAATGAAATGCATATGAGTTATGTGGAAAAACGGGAAGTGAAATACCATGCATAGAATTGATATGAAAAGTATATAGAAATGTGAGTTGAAATGCCATGCATGAATTAATATATGATGCATATGTATGAATTGGTGCGGTGGACGCACATGTAAGAATTGATTTATGATGCATATGTATGAATTGGTGCGGTGGACGCACAGGTAAGAATTGATTTATGATGCATATGTATGAAATGGTGCGGTGGACGCACAGATGAGTATTTAATTACTGTTATGATGATGATGATATATATTGAGCTCAAATCCTGCACCATGGTTTAGTGCTTATAGTATTCACCGCATCGCACGCTCGCCTTGGATCCAAGTAGATGCTAGTCGTACAGTCCACGCGGAGTGGGTACGACAGACCAGTCGCGAGAGTGTTAGTGAGATTCCGACTGGTGGGTGACCTTAGATTATGTGCACAGATGATTTATGAGAAGCACTAGAGCGTAACTTGTGTGCAGAAGGCCGGACGGGTCACAGAGGTGACTCCGGTAGAGTGATAATGATAGATTTTGAGCTCTAGGTTCAACCGTATAGGGCTATTAGAGGGCCTACGGTTGATTACTTTCTTGCACCTGATATGATTATGTTGATGCATTCATACCTTATTACTGTTGAGATGATGTGGCATGGCATAATTAATATGAGAAATGTTGAGATGACATGGCATGGCATGATTGATAAAGAGATAATGTTGAGATAGTAAAAATGAAGTTTTGAGAATATATATGTATATTTATATTTTACATTTCTGGGAAAGTATACAGGTTTTACGGAGAGGGGTTACAACGTTTTGAGAAATGTTTGGATTTGGAAAAGAATTGTTTTACTGACCCACTCAATTTTGGTTTTGCGCCCCTCCAGGTTCAGGAATCACAAAGGTGTGGTGACTACGAGGAATTCGACGGTGTTCTGACAGATTGGACAAAATTAGGACTCACCTTCGGGTGTATCAACTTATAAATTGTATCTTAAAGCTTCCGTACTGTGCAAATGGTTACGTCACTCTCACGTGACGGCCAGCATGCCCTCCTTCGGGACGGGGTGTGTCAGTTGGTATCAGAGCATGGTTGCAATCTTGGACATTTTGAGAAGTTCTAGTGAATTCTGTCAGAACTACACCGCCTCGTAGCAAACCACGTAGTTAGAGGAACTTAGTCTCCCTGATTTAGCGGGTTGGGGGAAACTATTCTTATGGTGATTCAGTATATTAGAAAAATGGACATTTTAAGACGGGTTATGAGTTGAATTTGAATCACTTAAGAGAAATGATGAACCTGAGGGAACAAAGTGACGGATTAACCAATTGGAAAAGATGTTTCGGAATATGCAAGTCAAAGGAATCTTCCTTCTGACAAGGGGTCGAGACGACTACCTGGTTTTGGTTATGAATTTGTATCCTGGTGGAAACAGGAGTATGAATTGTTGTCACCAGAGGAATCAGTCGATTGAGAATAGTTTAAGGACTTGTTTAAAGGAAAAGTTTATCCCTCCGGCATTTATCGATGGTAGTAAACAAGAGTTTACAAATATGAGACAAGGAAGGTGATGATCGAGGGATATTATAGAAAGTTTTCAGACTTGCCTCGTTCCATCCAGATATTGTTGTTAATTTGGTGAAGGTGTTATGTTGTTTTAAGCTGGGTGGCAAAAAGGGAAGTGGTATTTGGGGTGACCACTATCCATTGTAGTTCTTATCAGGAGTATGCTAGATGTTGTTGAATCTTGAGGACTCTGAGAACATGAGCAACGAGAATAAAGAAGAATAAGAAATGAATGGGAATTAAAAGAAGACGATAAAGTTAATGATTCGTCATATCAAGGATATAGAAAGATTCAGAGCTTCGAAAGAAGTGAAGCTAGAGTTAATTCTTCCAGCTGAGGTTTTAATGTCGCTGGTCAGAATAAAAGTGATGGATATACTGGTAATCCCAGATATTTGAGACAAGGTGTCTCGAGTAAAGGAAATGTACCTTGTGCTGCAGGTACAAAAAAATTAACACTTTGGAAAGTGTGAAATTAATGAATGTGTTTATGTGAACAGAGGGGACACAGAATTGTGAATCGTCCCTAGAATCAGTTGTACCCAACAGTTTTCTATGACATCGTAGTGTCGATTCAGAAGAGTTATAAACTTAGTAGTTTGGTCGGATTGACTGTGAGTACAGAGAGATTTGATGAGTTATATGTTCAGCCGTACAGGCCACGAGAAGTGGATTCGATTGACACATGCGAAATTGGTGAGTTATAGGCTCGGCCGTACCGACCACGCGGAGTGGATCCGGCCGACGTATTATTGAGATAAGAGTTGAATCAGCCGTATTGGTCATTCTAGTTGACTTCGGCTGATATATTTCTTATGATGTATGTTATTACCTAGAGAGTAGTAAATAAATGTAGTTGAGACGAGTGTATGTATTTTGCATTGAGTGACAAAATAGTAATGTTATATCTTTGTGAGTGGTTGCCTACTTATCGAGACAACGATGATTTATCAGTATTGCGGGCTGCAGACCGTAATATTAATAACTCATTCGTGGATTCGTTAAGTAAGTAAACCGGTAGATTATTTTGTACTTATTCAGAATGCTTAGTAGTAATAGAATATATATTGTATCAGTTAATTCTGTTCCATTAGATTGGTTGGTTATAATTGTGACAAGACGAAATGTTATGGGAAACCAGTACTTTCCATCGATCTGGATGAACAGAGATTACTTTTGTAAGTATGCAAAATGGATTGAGTCAGGCTGTTATTTATGCTGTGAGAGCAAAGAGATTGTTTTCGAAAGGCTGTAAAAAATACTTAGCTCATGTGGTGCTAAATGATGTTGTTTGGAGTAGTGTGAATAATGTCGAAAGAGTTAGACTTTTCTTGATGTCTTCCTTGAAAGTATACCTGGATTGCCTTCAGGCAGAGATATGAGGTTCATTATTGATTTGTTGCCAGGTATAAATTTATATTGGAGATTGGTTCATGATGAGTTAAGGGAATTGGAAATTCAGTTGAGGGAATTGGTTGATAAAAGTTTTATTCAACCTAGTACAACATTTTTGAGGAGCCCCAGTTTGTTGGTGAGGAAGAAAATGGATCTTGAGACTGTTCATTGATTATAGACAATGGAGTCGGGTAACGATTGAGAACCGTTATCCATGGTGATGTACTGATGTTTATTTAACCAGCTCAGAAGTAATTGCGAAGATTCAAAGATTGAATTGAGATCTGGTTACTACCAATTGAATATTATAAGTGACATTGATCATAAGATGGTTTTCTGGACTCGTTATAGTCTTTATGAAGTTTGGTGATGCTATATGGATACTCATGCTGTTTTATGAGTTATTGGATGAAGTATTCCAATAATGCCTTGATAAATAGATATCATTTTCATTGAAGATATTCTGGTATACTCTAAGCCTAGAGCAGAGCATGTAAACGTATTAAGTCGGTGAAGCAAAGATTAAGAGAACGTTGGTTGTATGCTAAGTTTAGCAAATGCGAATGTTGGATGAATCAAGCAGCATTTCTGGGATATGTTATATATTCTTAAGGTATTCAAGTGAATCCTTAAAAGGTAACAGAAATTAAAATTTGGAACAACCACGAGTCGTAATTGAGATTTGGAATTTCTTAGCTTACCAGGCTATCTTGGATGGTTGTGAAAGATTTTTCAGTCATTGCTTTGTCATTGACGAGACTGTTGAGAAAAGAGGTTAGGTATGAGTGGGAAGTAATTGTAAGCAAAGGATTCAACAACTGAAGTATTTCCTCACTCATGCACGTATTTTGGTATTCCCAGAGAATAGTGGTAATCATAAATTTTTAGTGATGTTTCTTGAATGGTATTGGAGGCATGTTGATGCAAATGTTAGGGTGATTGCATACGTTTCACGATAAATGGAATCTCATAAGATGAATTACCCTACTGGTGATTTGGAAGTCACGATTACCATTCTTGCTGTGAAGTTATGGAGACATTATATTTTAGTGGGAATGCAAGATTTTTTTTTACGAATCCAAAAAGTCTTCAATATCCATTACTTGGAAGGATTTTGATATGAGGCAGCGAAAGTGAATTGTATTGCTTAATGAACATGATTGTACGATCAGGGTGATCGTAAAGTTTGTTCTAGCTGAAGCACTTGGTGAGAAGACTACAGTAAGATTAATATCTGGCACGTTTGCCAAGAGTATCATTTTGTGGATTGAAAACCAACGGAAGAAAAATTAAGAATGGAAGATCGAGAAGAAGTTATACTTGTTAAGTAACAAGTTAGTACATTTACTCCAGTGTTGAGTAACAACCTTTCCCAGACAGTGCAACACTACTTATTTGTTTTATGGAAAAGAGAATTGGATTACGGAACTGCTAAGTTTCTTAAGTATGTTGGTTGTGCAGTTTCCGAAGTAACGCCATAAGGACCATGAAATGTGTCACGTGAGTCGGTTTTTGATGACTTGTGAATGGAATGTTTCTGGGTAGAGAAAGATTCGATCAAGAAAGAGTTTTAGTAGACCCTGAGACTATGGATGAGTCTCCTCAAAGTATTCAGGTGATTAAGTTAACCTGAAGTAACCAGGAATGGCAAAAGAGATCAACAGATGGATATGCCACTAATCGAGTGTGTAAGGTAAATGGTTTGATATTTTTGGAAAATTCACCACGAACAGAAATGACGAGAATTGGAAAAGAGACAAGATAAGATTTAGACACATCAGACCATTTTTTTTATCACTAAAGGAATCAATAAAGTTGCATACAAGTTTGTGATGCCTTCAGAATTGGCTAAGGCACATAATGTATTTTGTGTTTGATGCGTTGTCACTAGGTGGCAGATTTGTCACATGGGATTATGGTGTAACTATTGAGAATTAAATTGGATTCGACTTGATAAGGAACCAAGGACGACTTTGGATTGGAAAAAGAAGGTCCTGAGAATTAAGACAGAGTAAGTAGTAAAAGCTTTGTGAAGGAAATCATTCAGTAGAAAAGTATGTGGGAGAAAGAGAATCGGATGAGAGAGATTTACCCGAAGCTATTGTTGGAGTATGGTTGATTTAGTTGGTTGCTGGAATTTCGGGGACGAAATTCTATAAGGAGGGGAGATTGTCACAGCCCGTTCCAAAATATTACATTCGTGGCTGTGAATGGACGAAATTGCCCTTAAGAAATACTAAGTATGTGAAGCTCAAGTTGATAATTATCTAAGTTCCTAAGTTTTGAAAATAAAATGGAATTTAATAAGGATGGAACTTAGATTTTTAGGTTAAAATTTTGTGGTTTAGAGTTGGGGATTGGAAAAGGACCACGTGGGATCCCCATTCCTTATTTCCCTCCCCATTTCCCGTATACTGTCCTTCACACTCTCTCTCTCTCCTCCCTCACGATTACTCTCAGTTCTCTCTCCCTCTCCTTCGAACTCACACGGACCACCACAAAACCACCTAAAACCTATACCAACGACGAATCTAACACCACCATTGGAACCCTGAAGACTTCACGATCACGATGGTATCCATTTCAAGTAAGTTTTGCTTCGGAAAACCCTAGTTTCAAAGTTCCCGTGAAATGGTACTGTTCATGATCTTTTAAATGGTTACGATTTAGGCTAAAACAAGATCACAGCGAGCTTGGTGAGGTCCCAAGGAAGCTCGGAGTGCTTCGTTGGAAGTTTTTGGACGTAAGAATACGGAGATCGACAAGTTCAAAGTTTGGCCGGAGCTTTCGAGGCTTTTTCCGGCGAATCCCCGGCTAGTTAGGAGTCGAGGTAGGTATCAATCTCTTCGTCTCGTCAAGTACTACAACTTTCCTTTTTGTTTCACTCAATTTAGTTGAGTATTGAAGAAGTTATACTCATTTGAAAAATACCCAGTTTCCGGCGACCTCCGAGGCTTTCGAGGCAGTTTCCGGCCAAACCACGGCGAACTAGGTGTTTTGAAAGGTACCATTCTCTTTGTATATTCAAGGGCTACAACTTTCGTTTTTGAATCACTTGATTTCGTTGAGAAATGACAAAGTTATGGCAATTTGAAAAACTGCCCAGAAAACGGCCGCCGGAAAAACCAGTCCGGCGACCCAAGGAAGAAGAAGGTGCTACAGTAAAAATAAAAAATAAAAATAAAATTATTTTAAAAATATTTCGACGTCCGTGACGTCGAGTAGATCACTGTGGTATATTCATATACCTAAATTGAACACCGTATGAGAAAGTTATTGAGGATTGTTGGTTAGGTGTTCAAATAACGTTTTATAGTTTTCACATTTAGGTGAAAATGTGAATTGATGATCCGACCGTTGGATCGTTACCAAACTTTGATACGTTGTAATTCGTAATATTTGAGGATTATTGGAACTTACGGATTGGGAATCCGAGTTACGGATCTTCCGGAATTGGAATTGTAAGTCCATAATATAAAATGTTAACCGTCACTTAGTTTTGGAAATTGACGGAGATCCGACCGTTGGATGGTAATGAAATTTTAGGATGTTGTCCTAGAGGTATAATGTGGACCTCTGGAAGTTATGGATTTAAAATCTGAGTGGCAGATCTTCCGGATCGATCAACGTAGTGACATATTTTATATAAGTTATGTATTCTATCGATATGAATTCTGAGGTTGGATTTGATTACTATTCTAGGCGGCGATCGTCATGACGCCTTGATGTGTGGTGCTAGGGAGTTGTTGGACGAACTCCAGGTGAGTGGGCAGTTTTGTTTTCCGTATATATATATATACTTAACGTTTTCCCAGAAATTGAAAATGCATGAAATTATGTTTAAAATGAAATGCATATGAGTTATGTGGAAAAACGGGAAGTGAAATACCATGCATAGAATTGATATGAAAAGTATATAGAAATGTGAGTTGAAATGCCATGCATGAATTAATATATGATGCATATGTATGAATTGGTGCGGTGGACGCACATGTAAGAATTGATTTATGATGCATATGTATGAATTGGTGCGGTGGACGCACAGGTAAGAATTGATTTATGATGCATATGTATGAAATGGTGCGGTGGACGCACAGATGAGTATTTAATTACTGTTATGATGATGATGATATATATTGAGCTCAAATCCTGCACCATGGTTTAGTGCTTATAGTATTCACCGCATCGCACGCTCGCCTTGGATCCAAGTAGATGCTAGTCGTACAGTCCACGCGGAGTGGGTACGACAGACCAGTCGCGAGAGTGTTAGTGAGATTCCGACTGGTGGGTGACCTTAGATTATGTGCACAGATGATTTATGAGAAGCACTAGAGCGTAACTTGTGTGCAGAAGGCCGGACGGGTCACAGAGGTGACTCCGGTAGAGTGATAATGATAGATTTTGAGCTCTAGGTTCAACCGTATAGGGCTATTAGAGGGCCTACGGTTGATTACTTTCTTGCACCTGATATGATTATGTTGATGCATTCATACCTTATTACTGTTGAGATGATGTGGCATGGCATAATTAATATGAGAAATGTTGAGATGACATGGCATGGCATGATTGATAAAGAGATAATGTTGAGATAGTAAAAATGAAGTTTTGAGAATATATATGTATATTTATATTTTACATTTCTGGGAAAGTATACAGGTTTTACGGAGAGGGGTTACAACGTTTTGAGAAATGTTTGGATTTGGAAAAGAATTGTTTTACTGACCCACTCAATTTTGGTTTTGCGCCCCTCCAGGTTCAGGAATCACAAAGGTGTGGTGACTACGAGGAATTCGACGGTGTTCTGACAGATTGGACAAAATTAGGACTCACCTTCGGGTGTATCAACTTATAAATTGTATCTTAAAGCTTCCGTACTGTGCAAATGGTTACGTCACTCTCACGTGACGGCCAGCATGCCCTCCTTCGGGACGGGGTGTGTCAATAAGAATGTATCCATAGTGTTAAAAAAACTGGTAGATTTTACAAAAAAAAATTGGTACATTTCACATAAGAATGAGTACATTATAAATAAATTAGGGTACAGATAAAAGATTAAAAAATTATGAGTACAAATGAATTTTTAAAAAATATAGGCGCTAAAAGAAATTAATACATGGGTACAAAATAAAACTAAAAAGAAAATACTACAAATTTAAAAAAAATGTTGCAAATTAAAAGTGGGTACAAACTCAAAATATAAATATATGATACAAAGTTTAGGCATAAAACATAAATATACCATATGTAATTTTTCTATCATTGATTAAATATACAATGTCACATGACGGTATACATATGGGTACAAACACAAATAAAACTTTAAAAAATATGGGCACAAAAAGAAACTAATATATGGGTATAAATTAAAAATGAAAAAAAAATTGGTACAAATTAAAAAGAGGTACAAACCAAAAATAAAAATATATGATAAAAAATTTAGCCATAAATATAAATATGTTAATTGTAACATTTTTAACACTAAAGGAATATATTTAAAAATAAAAATATTTTATTATTCAAATAATTAATGATGTTATTAATATCCAAGGACCTTGATCAAAAATTGAAAATGAATAGGATTTTAATTAATGGAGTAGTAAAAAGAAGAATGTGAACCTAATTTTTCCTTCAAATAAAGACAAAACTTTAAAACCAAAAACAAAGATTTTGATTCTGTCACCCACAAACTTTGAATAATGCTTTGTCCATCACTCTTGGAATGGTCAATATGATTCTTGAGTACACATCAAGAACTTTGTGCAATCGTAAGATTGATCGAGAAGATCATTGTCGTGGTGCCACCACAGCTGCCATGAGGGCTTTAAATCTTGCATCATGCGTTGCGGCTCTCCGATTGAAAAAACAGCGCTTGCAGATAAACTAGCACTGACTGGACTGGCCAAACGTATCACAAGTTTGTCCAACCCTCCTATGAATCTGAGCTTGGGAAGAGAGATATTGGTTTAAGTCAATTCTTAACTGCATTGAATTTGTTATCGTTTCACCACAAAAAAAAAAAAAAAAAAAAAAGGTGTTATGGGTAATGAGGGTAGAGTTCGTAACAGCTAGGCTGTTGAGATCGAACTAAGTCATCTGCATGTTGCTGGTAACCAGCTCGCGTCGAATGACATAAGAAAAGTCTCCCTTCAGTTCTTCAGATGTTCTTTTGGTCTTGATACATGGGCTACCAATGCAATTTCAGGTTTGATGGGTGTGTTGGTGGTGGAGAGCAGTGCAGACAATACCCTTATCTATGATAGCATCTTAGGCTTTAGCCGTCATGAATACCTTTAGCGCCTTAAAGTTCTAAATATTTCTTAGAACATAGAGTGTAAATCAAACCCATGTGCCTAGGTGATGGGTGTGGGTTTATTGATAAATTTTAGTTTTATTGTTAATTTCATCATGTACTTGATAGTAATCATGCAATAAGGTAAAAAAGACAATTCACATTTAAAATTTAAGTTAGGTATAAAGAGAGGTTATATGGTTTCAAATAAATGTTCCCATATTAATTTATGAATTTAAAAGATATTGCCGGAAAAAAGATATATGAACTTTCTTTTTAGTATAATTGTATATTTTATATTAAGAGGAAGGGAAGTTCGGCTAAGTCACGGCATAGACAACTTAATTTGGCATCGAGTTCTCTATCTAAGATATTCGAACCTAAGACCTCTCACTTACAAGTAAAGATGAATACTACTAAACTGTAGTACTAAATGACAAAAGATATATGAATTTGAAACATAATGTTAATGCAAGTCGTGGATTGGTGTCATTCAGTACTACAGTTTAGTACTATTCATATATCTTGGATAGAGTCAGTTGACCTACGAGTAATCACAGTTTAGTACTGAATGACAAAAGATAGAGTCAGTTTAGTACTCGGTCAACTGACTCAACTCCCTTAACTCCCTCCGAGTAATCAGCCGGACCATGTTTGGGTTGCCACTCCAGTTACGCCAGATTTCACAAACCCCTTGGGTTTTTTATTTCACAATAATGACTCGTTAAAATTTACAAATTAATCAAATTTATTACCAATAATAAAGGTCAATTTTGAAATTTTAAAAATAAGTGAGCGCATAATGAGGAGAAAAATGTCCATTTCAATTCCCAACAATCTGGAATTCAAATACCATCAAATTGCAGAGAATCCAATTCTTCCAAATTTTGGAGTTGGATTCTAAAATTTGTGTAGGGCCCACTAGATATTTCTTTTTCTTTTTTATTCCGATTACCCTTGCTTTAACGTGTCATAAATCTGTATAAACGCTATAATTAAAATCCTTGCATAGCCAGCCTTCCACCCAAAAAAACATGCAGAGGATCCTGGTTTATTTATCTCTAACTTGAATAAATTAATGACTTTTTTTCATTGGAGAGGAACAAAAATTAATATTTACTTACGGATAATGATAGGTATACTAATTTTTTAGAGCAAATTTACAATCAATAATTAAAAAAAACACATTAATAAAACCTTAAGTAATAATTCAATAATCAATACCCATATTATTTAATTTACAAAATATAATTTAAATAGATGGTCTTCTTCGCACTGTCTTTACTTATTTAAGATAGTCATTGCTTGTAAACCTTAAAGCTGGTGAATCAAATTCAACGCAGAAAACTGTGGGGGTAATTGATTATAATTACGTGTAATGGAATTTTTACCCCAAAAGCCTGAATTAGAGATTGACTAGCTTAGTTAGGCAGAGCTCCTTTATGTCTCGGGAGTTGACAATTTTTTATCTAATTAGGTTTATTCATTATTTAGTTGCTGATTAGGTTCCATTGTGTATTATCCACAAAAATATCTGTGATTAATTTTTGTTCCTACTAGGTGACCAAATAGGATGAAACTAATCCAAACACGTTAATGTAATACTTTGAAATACAAAGCAAACGTCGCGTGTACGCAGAAAGCCAAGTTTTACTTTATTTTATAAAACTACAAAGTTCTGTCAACTTGAATAAATCAATGGAATTGGATCCGTTCCGGACCTTAGTGTTCGGAGTTTAGAAATCAAATCATCTAGACTGTTGATTGATGTGTAAAAGAAATAAGAGCCGTTGGTTTTGTGTGTAGGTCAGGAAAATGAGTTAATGGTGACCGTTGGATTGAATTTGTGAGGCCCAGATGAATTGATCCCTAGGCTCCCGACACTAAGGTCCGGAGCGGATCTAATTCCTAAATCAATGACTTTCTAATAGGATAGGAACAAAAATTAATATTTACTTATAGATAATGCTAGGTACACTAGTTTTTTAGAGAATTAACTTGGCTGCTGAACAATTCAGCAGTCACTCCTGCTTACATTCAATCTTAAGTGGACACGTGTCCAAGTTTTAATTAAAAAAAATCAAAACTTGGACACGTGTCTATCAAGAATTGGGTGTAAGCAGAAGTGGCTGCTGAATTTTCAGCAGCCAAGTCTTGTTCCATTTTTAAAAGCAAATTTACAATCAATAATATGATTATAAATACGTTAATTAATATTTAAATAATAATTCAATTATTAAAACCACGTTATTTGATATACAAAATATAATTTAAATAGTGATTGCTTGGAAACGTTGAAGCTGCTGCTGACTGTTGAAGGACGGCCAATCAAATTCAACGGAAAAAAATTGTGGGGGCTAATTGATTATAATTTTGCGTAATGGGGGTGGAAAAGTCTTCGAAAACAGTCATTTGTTTATGGAATTTTAAATAACAGACAGAATTTGATCATCCGTAATATCAAATCCCCACCGTTGAATAGGATTTAGGGTTTTGCTGTTTCAGTCCCTAACTCCCCACCATTGATTATAATTGTGTAATGGGGAAAAAAGTCTTTGAAAACAGTAATTTGTTTATGGAATTCTTGCCCCAAAAACCCGAATTAAAGATTGATTAGCTGCAAGTGGTCATTTACTACAGTGGTGAAAAAATGTTATGTCCTTACATAACTGTGTAGACTCGAATTTCGTCGGTGACTAATCTAACATTTAACTTATTAACACTATTACTTGACTAAAAAAAAGATTGATTTGCTTAGTTAGGCAGAGTTCCCTTATGTCTCGGGGAGTTTATAATTTTTTTTATCTAATTAGGTTAATTGATTTGTTAGTTGTTGATTAGACAGTTCCATTACGTATTATCCACAAAAATATTAGTGATTTGTTTAGGATAAGTAAGGGAAGGACATAGTTGCAGTGTTCCACTAATATTCACAAACATCGTTTTAGTGTTCCACTTGGGCTTTATTGCTTTTGCTTAGTGCTTGTAAACTACTACCACCATGTCTTTCACGAAGCATGACATACAAGTCCTGATCAAAGTATTCTATCGAATTTCAAGCCCCTATGAGCAAGATGGGTAGATGATTGTCAGTGTGATGGAATGAACATCATTATCGGTCATTCATGTTGATCAATAGTCGATGATAATCGTCAACAAAAGCAAGCCATGGTTGCTTTAAATCATTCCCCTCCATTTACAACTGACAATCCGACATGAAGTGAAATTGAATGATGATCATATGAGTTGAGCAGATACATTAAACGTTGATAATTGCGTAACTTGAAGTAATTGACGGTTATCAATTTTCACTATATCTTTTAAGCCCTAATTGTGTCTTCACTTAAGGATTATATTATATTTGCCTAGGCAAGACATGCAATGTGTATTTTTTCCTCGATAACAATATCAGAAACATGTTAAAACAGACTTAAATTTTCCCCACATTGAACCCTTTCCTCTTGTTGTTTATATTTTTTTTTAACAAACAATAATATCTATACTAAGATGGTGGAGGAGTAGGTTACCATAATAATGTGGTTCAACTTCACATTTGGTGAGAAACGAACCTAAAACCTCTCATTTACAAGAGGAATACTTAGACCGTAGTACTAAGTGACTTCTCTTGTTGACTGTGACAACCCCTCTCATATTGCTACCCATAACCCATAACGCCCAGGTCCTTTTCACATTTATCTCTAACACATCCCTCCCTATTAGTTATAAATAGGGATGTAGTTTTCGCCTATACTTTTAACTTCTCGCACACTTCTCACTATTTCTTACTATCCGATTGAATAAATCAAACGAAAACAAAGAGGGGGGAGCGTTCAAACATAATTTAGGATGGGGGAAGTTTTGAACCTGAGACCCATGGGTGGAAACCCAACACATTATCCACTAGGATATTAGACCATATTAAGTTAATAAAGCCAGAGAACTGTTAATGAGACTCTCTCAAAAGTGAGACTTTACATAAACTTTCTGCTACTTTATGTTTTTTGCATAATATTTGATGATGTTAACACAAGAATTAACATAAAACTATGAGATAATCGAAAATCTATATTTTTAAAGGAGTCCCCTTAACATTCATCTGCGAGCCATGCAATGTGATACATTTAAATGATATTTTGCCCCCATAAGTTTCACGAAGTACTAGTAGCTAGACAACAGTTAGGACGACCTCTTGCTTCTAAGCAGATAGGGATTCATGTGATTTGGGTTTTGTTTTCCCTTTTGGGCCATTGTCCTAGTTTATTGGACTTGTCATGCTACTTTACGAAACTTCACTTAACTAGAAATAAAAGCAAGGAACTTAAAGCTCCAAATATTGTTCAGTTTAACGAAAAATTACATTTTTACACTAAAAAGTCAATCCTGGTACTATTTACTTTACCCATTATTTTGTCCTTATCGTTAAAACTCAAAGTTTTCAAGCTCTTTTCATTAGTTTTCCTTAAAAGAGTAATGAGTTGTGCAAGTAAAAAACATGGGAGAAAAAGAATGGGTGTGGAAACTACATTCATTAGTCAATCTATTTTCAGGTATTGAATTATGAAATTAAATTGTGAACCACAATTTTTTTTTTCCGTATAACTTTAAACACATATAAAATCATAGTCAAAATAATTTCGATGCCCATTTCAAATACACATGGGGTGATGCTTTACAATATTATTAAGTGCAATCGTCATATCAGGACGAAATGACGACCCAAAACTAAAAGATTGGAAGAAATTATTTATCCCAATGAGTTGGGTTATACATGTCTAATAGGCCCAATGTAAATTTTTGTAATTTGCATGAACCTAAAGCTCATGCCATTTACACAACTTTTAAAACAAAAGTGAGAGATGTATCCAACACAACTAAGAGATGCATCCAATCATTGGTCGGTACTGGGGACAAGTCCTCTTCAAACAGAAGTGACATATATTTGACGAAGTACGGGACTCGTTGCTTTGGTTGGCACCTTCTCTGGCCGAGATTGTGAAACTGAAAAACGATGAAGCTACCCTATATATGTAGCTAGTTAACTATAATTTAACAGCTGATTGTGGTTTATAGTGACCGAAAACATTGTTGGAAAAAACTTTCTGAAACATGTGGGTATGATTATGTAGAGGACGAAAGATTGCTTTAAGACACATATAAATACGTTATCTTTCAGACTTCATTTGCCCACACATCTAGTGTGCAAAACGAGATATGCAGATAAGCTGTGTAGATACAATGAAGCCTGACCTTACGGCTATAGTTTGTCAAAGTTTTGCCAAACCTCAAATACACTAAGATAACAAGGGACACTGAAGTTTAGACCAAGAACATAATCTGCAGAAAATTGCCATTAGTAGCCTCCTAATGTTTGTATGAAATTTTGTAGTGTTGTTTTCCATCACACTTTGTTCCAGAATTCGTCCTCTGTATATGCAGATATTCTTGTCCCTTTCTGCCATGGTTTAGCAACCATTCAAATCCATACATCACTTGGATTGTGATTGTGTTAGTATACAACTATTGAATGCTAACCAATATTAGGGTTGTATCCGTGGGCATGTATGATATTTAGTATGTTACTACTATGTTGATGGAGGTATTAAGATAAAGGAATTGTTTTTAGCACAAGAAAAAATTTCATCATCCGCTCCGTATTTATTTACTCAACAGGGAGGAGTACAAGATGATTTTTTAGCGTCGATAGAATTTCCTTAAAATGAAGCTTTTAAGCATCGAGTTTTTAGAAAAGTTTCGAAAACTAGTATTGACACTTAAAAAATGTCATCATTGATTCCAACGTTATAAAATACGAAAAATTCGTATGAGTATAACAGTATTGAAATGCCAATAGTAGCAGCCACACATGATGTATTTGCGACCCTCGTAGAATCTAGAGCAAAATATCTTCACCTGGACCCCTCCCTTTGTTTTTCCTTATGATATATGGAGTGACGCCAACCGTTTTTCTACTAGGGTCCACCTCCAAGATTACTGGGAAATTGCTTAAACCTCAATCTACAGTCCATCTATCATCCCTAACAACGCACACATATGGAATCAAAACTCTTGTTTTCATCGACATCAACTACCTCCTTCCATCACAAAAGAAGAGTTCACCAAAACAGCCCAAGTATTTGCATAAAACTCAACATGTATGAAATTATGCATCTGAATTAATTTTCTGCTTTCTCTTCGCTTCAAATTTGACATACATATATATAGTACTGTTCCTCTCAGAAGTAGCAGCTTCAGCTACAATGCTTGTTCCTGCCACCAGCTGCTGCTCCAGCAGCAGCAGAATAAGTACTCATCATTTACTCCGAAGGCTTCTGCAAAGAAGGCACAGACAGGTTCTACACAGTTGGCACTAAACCCTACCAAGGAGCCCAAGAAGAAAGGAACTATCGCTGGCGCAGTTGCTTTGATCATCGGTACTAGTATAGGCTCGGGGATCCTTGCACTCCCGGAGAAAGCATCTCCAGCAGTAATTCTTAAACTCCCTCTCATCTTGTTTTAATTCTTAAACTCCTTAAAGTGTTTCTGACCAAATTAGTGCAATCCTTTTTTTTTTTACTGACATAGAGGATTAGGCGAGATTAGCTCCTTGCAAGATGCAAACCCTTTTTGGTTGTTTGGTGATTTGTAATTACAAATTTTTTACAAATATGGTAGGGATTGCTTCCAAGTTCAATATCCATGGTGGTATGTTGGGGGTTTCTCCTGATTGAGGCGCTTTTGCTTGTCGAGATCAATGTAAGTATGAGGAGGAAGAAGCGAATCGAAGACAATGCTGAAAATGAACTGGAGGTGATTTCTATTAGGACTATGGCCCAGGAGACTCTAGGAGACTTCGGTGGAACTCTAGTCACTCTGATTTATATTTTCTTAGGCTACACTTCAGTCATTGCTTACAGTTCCAAGTCTGGAGATATCCTCTTCCATTTGATCAATCTTCCGGCTCCAGTTTCCGGCTTCTTTTTTACCATGTTTTTTACACTGCTCATCGCCATAGGTGGGACTCGAGCCACTGATCAAGTTAACCAACTCCTCACTGCTTCCATGATAGGTGGTGCCATCTAAACTAATTTCTAGATTTTGTTGTCGTTCTGCAGAACATGTTTGATATTCAGACATCACATTTGTTCACATTTGATTTCCAGGTTTATTACTAGCAATAGAGGTGCTAGCCATTGTGTTTGGAGGGTGGTCAGGAGCAGAGGGAAATGGAGATTGGGGGAAAGTCCCCGCTACAGTACCTGTGATTATCTTTTCTCTGGTGTATCATGACCTAGCACCCGGTAAAGGAGTCCATCCTCTGATGAATAGAACTTGTTCTTGTTGTGAAAAGTTGACCCTTTCTATGCCATATAATATTTGAATCTGTTTGCAGTTCTTTGTGCTTATTTGGGAAGTGATCTCGCACGCCTAAGGATTTCGGTATTTCTTGGTAGTCTTGTTCCATTGTCAGTATTGCTCGTTTGGGATGCAATTGCGCTTGGCCTCTCTGCGCAGGCTGATCAAGTTGTTGACCCTGTTGAGTTGCTTATGAGGTAAATCCAATATCATACACTATGTTAATTGCATTAAGTTGACATAATTTGATAATCCCATATTTTTTAACTTGGTGTAGGGTGCAATGGAGTGGGGTTTCATATATGGTGGAAGCTTTCTCACTCCTTGCAATTGGAACATCACTAATTGGTACTCTTCTTGGCTTCTCTGAGTTTTTCAAAGAACAACTTAACAACCTCTCGTCGATATCTTCCCCCACGCAAACACTCGAGGTAGCTTTGAAGTTGCTCTCCCTAATAAAATGTTGCAAAGAATTCTCTAATTCACAGATCAAAGCATGTAGAGCACTAACATACTGCTTAACTAGAGCAGCAACCGGACATCACATTCGAGCTGAGAAAATGGTGGGGAAGAAATCAAATTAGCCTTGCAGCAGTGGCAATGGTTGTTGGTCCATCTCTTATCGTGTCGACTAGTATTCCAGATGCATTCTCTACTGCCACAGACATTGCTGTAAGTATAAGAAAGAGCGGAATAACTGTATCAACTACAAAGATATTAACATTAAAAATATAGGAAAACAAGCAAAACTTAAAGACTTTTGACTGACTCTTTGTGCAGGGAGGGTATGGTATGACAATGCTATATGGAGTTCTACCGCCGGCAATGGCGTGGGCGATGCACAACAAAGAATGTGGAAATGAGGAGCGAAAAACTTTATCAAGAGCAAGGCCTGTACTAGTTGGGGCAGGACTCTTTGCTTGTGCAATAGTGGGAGAGCAAATCGTGCAGGATATCCTCGCATTTCATTCCTAGCAGGGACAAAAACGAGGTACCAGACTCGGAAATTAAACTAAACAACATGATTCTTTAGATCAACGAGGCCTTATGGATTCTCTGCTTTAGGTAATTTAGTGTTACAGATAGCTTTGCAGCAATCAGTATTAGAACACCTTGTTCTCATTTCTCAGCCATTTGAGCATCGATAAAATGGTCGAGAGAATACAAGCATGACTGTTACCAAGCAGAAATTCTCTTCCGATTGGGAAAACAGGGAAAGAAACATAAGAAGGCAAAAGGGTATTTAAGTGTGGCCGTCAAGCTTTTGCATGATTATAGTTGTAAGTTGTTCACGTTCGTCGAGTAGTTCATAAGCATACGCACAATGTCATGCGATACTCTTGCAGCCTCACTTTCAACTGATGAATCTTTGCCTCCGTTTCTTGTTCAAGGCGCTTCACATTAGCACCCGAGTTTCCACTTCCCTGTATGATGATGCACAAAAATTCTGATTACCTTGTAAAACACGTATAAATCGTGGCACTCGTAATGACCAAAAGACAGACTTCAAAGTTCAAACTCCAAAACTAATTCCATCCATTCATAGTTAACAAACCAGCATACCACCTATCTTCCTAAAATTCAGAATTTGTGTCGATTTCCATAGACAGCTCAGAGTAAATGAAAGCGGTAGCTTCTGGTGACTCGTATTAATTCCATCCATTCATAGTAACATAATGTGTTGGTGAATTAGACCAACTTGGAGAAGTCCTGCCCTAAAAAGATTCTGAGAACTAATCGTTTCTTGATGAAGAAAAACGTGATATTTGTGGTTTAGTAGAAGAAAGCTAATACCTTAATCATTTAACCGAATCGGTCAAGTGATGGAAGTTGAGGTTCCACCCAAAACCAATTGATAATATAGGGAGAGAGACACCGAAGATCATTTAAATTATTAAACGAGACTTCAATTTCCCGACGGGGATTCACACTCTCAACATCAAGATATAAATTCTGATCCTAGATTCTTCACCTGACTCTCCAACTATATCAAACCAATTTCAGAACAAAACTATGCACAATTTCGTGACAATTGTGAAAACTGTGACAAATTTTAATTGGTTTAAAAAAAACAAGATAGATGACTACATGTACATATTCATGAAACATTAGATCCGATCAAGCAATTTCATCATCAAATCTTGGTCCATGAAAATTAGATCATACCTGAGTAACCACAGATTGGCAAGTGTTCGGCAGCACTTCTACGCTGGAACTTGGTAAATCTTTTACAACAAACAAAAAGAACACCGCCATTTAATCAGAGAAATTTCGTTTTTTTTTTTTTTTTTTTTTTAACAAACGATATTATCTATATTAAGAGGAAGGGGTAGGCTTAGTCTCACAATGTGCTAGTAAAAATGTGGTTCAAATTCGCCATTGGCAAGAATTGAACTAGAAATGTGGTTCAAATTCGCCATTAGCAAGAATCGAATATAAAACCTCTCATTTACAAGTGAAAAAGAATACCACTAGATCATAATACTAAGTGGCAATTTCCTTTGAAATAGTAAAAATAACATAAAATCTCGGGGAGTTAGTTGTACTTATAAAAAAAAAATATGATTAGGCAACGTTTTGCAAGTACCACTTGGATTTTAGGCATTGATTCATTATATGTTGAGGTCATATTAAGTACGCTAGCCCTCAAGTTAGTAATGCAAGTACCTTTGATAGGGTGTGTAACAAATCATAACTTTTCGTTTCTCACTTAATTAGGAAAAACATAAAATTGAATCAATACGTCACCTTAATTAAGATGTTGTTGTAATGCGTCACCCATGATTAACTACATCCATTTACAGACCAAAAACACCCTTCTAACAAAGTTGTACTGATATTTCAAAACACCAAAATACTCTTGAAAAAGGAGAAGTAATGTGGAAATCACACACAACTTTTGGATGAAAAAGTAGACGGAATTATTAATTATTACTTTCTATCATTGCAGTAAAACATCATTTACTCAAACTTTTCTTGGTTTGTAAATAACAAATTGCAACACGTCCATATTTCATGCTACATTAGTCCAATTTTCTCACATAATTACAAATAAACTTTCAAGAAAACAAAAAAAAGATTATGATATGAAGAAGTCGTACGACATTTTCAAATTTTATTGGAAATGCAAGTTTTTCAATATTAAGGAAGAACAATAAAATCAATTAACAAGTATTCGTTGATGTTGGTCTCTTCTACTCCCTCCTCTCTCCCTCTAATTAACAAGACGTGTAAAAATAACTAAAACTCAAAGATAGCTTCTCCTGGCTGCAACTCCATAGCGCCCTCGTCTAATGTTAGCTCGACGTATCTTGTACACGTAGCCACCAAACCAGATCAGTCCTACCCCAATCAGCACTCCAAACACTACCCCTGCCTTCTGTCCACCACTCACTCCTCCTGAAGACCCTTTGCTATTTGTAGGCGGTGGAGGTAGTCCAGATTCTGGTGATGGCGGTGTTGGTGATGGCGGTGATGGTGATGGCGATGGCGATGGCGCTGGCGATGGCGATGTCGTTGGCCCTCCACTGGGCGCAGGCCCTGGTGCGCCCACTCCAAATTGGTTGAAGGAAGTCACAAGGTTAACATAGAGAACCAAAACTAGGACACAATAGGAGCATAAATGTAGCAGCTTGGCCATGGGAGAGCTTTTGGTTTGGACTGATGTATAGAAAACAATCGAGAACTTGAAATGCAGGTTCATATATTCACAAACTGGAGCTGATTATCCTTCACTGAACCAGAAAAGGACAAGAAATAGATGGCGAAAAAATCTGTTATGGAAGTATCAAGGTAAAACGAAGGATGAGAGCTAATTGCCAGCTTGGTTTTGTCTTGCTGTTTGGTCTTCTCATAACATAACATAGTGTAGTTCGCCGGCCTATTCAGAAATGTTGTATTTTGTTTTCCTTGTTGGTTTCTTACTGTATTTTCCGGCAGCATAGTGTTTCTGTTTGTATTATTTTCCATGGACATGGACATGTCAATTTTTCGATGCGTTGACAACTCTATTTAGTTCCTTCTTGATCAATCTTAAGATGTCCGAGACCTGCAGGAAATTTAAGTGAGAATAAACCAAGATAAACGATTCACGTTTCCAGTGTAAAACAGAAGTTTATGTATTATAGAAAGGATTAATTAAGCATCAACGCAGAACCTTGCGGCACAAGAAATGGGGAAACGAAAACGTGGATTACCTCGAAAAACTGCTGCAGGACTGGTGAATGATGATGCAGTGTTGTGTATGTTTTCTCAAGAAGGCCTACAAGAACATCCACTTGATCACCAAGAAGATCAACCTATATATGACACACATCAAAATTTCCAACCAATATTAAACTTAAAATGATTTATTCACAAACAAATCAAAACCAAAAATATTAATTTACTGCAGCTGAGAACCTCAGTTTCAGCCTTCCAGAGATTATGACATCTCCTAGTAAAAGCGTCCTGATAAACTGATTCCTTTTTTCTCAAGGAGGAAACAAGCTTGACAAGTGTATCTAAACGATCCTTCATCTTGTCCAATCTGTAAAGGAGTAGGATTGCAATCTGCTTAGTCTACCAGAAGAACACTAGAAGTACAATGAAAGCTTTACTGAGGAATGACTTGTACATAGAACAATACCTCAAACAGTTCATTTCTAACTTTTCGTTTGTCCTGTGCTCAAAATCTGCCAACTCTAGTGAAATTCTGAGGGCAGGTGCAGACATAGAACCAGATGAGTTTAATCGAATCTCTTCATTTGCTTCCGATTGGCAATGAAAAGGCTCTCGGTAATCTGCAGAAACTACTGCAGGACTCACTCGATTATATATCTTTTCTGAACCGTCAACTGAGGTGCCTAAACTAGACCCCAACTGACTTCCTCGAGCCTTAATAGCTAGTTTGCTGCTGACTAAGCCGAAAGTATGCCCTTTCGTTATTAACTCTTCGGAACTAGCACTCAGCACCAGATTGTCCTCCACATCTATCTTTTCATTCAAATTCTCCTCTGCATTGACATTTGTACCTTTCCGTAGCTTGTTAGCGGAGAGCATACGATTTGAGATTTTTTCTTGATTCCCAGGCTCAGCTTCACTGAAGAGGACACATGCATCTTTAAATGCCTCAACAGTGACAAATTGATATATTTCCTCCCTAACGAGACTCTCCATCTTCAAAGCATTTATATCCATCTTCCATTGCTTCATAGTTTCTCTGATGAAAACCGTATAGACATCCTCCCTGATAAAACTTTCGGCACTCTGAAGAAACTTCGTGGTTACGGAATCTCGACACTGATCCAATTGATCACTGGCAGTTTTAACTACATCTTTTACAGTCTCAGAAATAGTAAGCCAGTCTATCTCTTGTCTGAAAACGCTTTCGGTTTCATGACCATCTATGCATTCATTCCACTCCTTGAACATTTCCTGCAAAAGGGTCCAGCATACATCCTCTCTTATTGTGCCTTCTAGGAAAGTACTATTTTCGGCCCTCAAATCCTGACACTTAACTAATCCAATCTTACCATTTGAGCCATAATCCTTGATTGCCTCCCGAATGACGGTGCAATATATCTCTTCTCTATATCGAGATTCAATGTTGTTACCATCACTGTTTTCCTTCCATTGATTAACCATTTCCGCAAGAAGAACCTTGCATATGTCATTCGAAATCGTGTTCTCTAACTCATAATCATGTAACTCGGTGCAATTTTCTTCTAGCATACCTTCAAGAAGAGTAACATAGGTCTTGTCCATTATCATGGCTCTCAAAACTTCTTCTTCTTGTTCTTGCTTTGCTCTCGTCCCCTCATTTTGTAGTTCATTTACTGCATAAGGTAATTTTTCCATCTTCTCCCATACATCTTCCAAAGTATCAAGTTCCAAGTTCTCTTCGCGACTTGCATCAGATTTCAGGAACCTATTCTCCGAGAGAGTTTCTTCCTCGTGATGGAACTTGCAGTTATTGAAAGTTTCACCCAGTTTAGCATCCCAATCTCTCAATTTGTCCAGTGTCAAAATAATTTCTTGGACCTTTCTTTTCAAGCTATTTTCTTGCATCCCCATCTCTTCTCTCCTGCTGGACAAATTCAATTTTTGTCGAAGAATCTCTCGCTTGAGCAAATTCAGCTCTTCTGCCTCTGCACTCTTCATCCGGATGATGGACTCGTGATTCTTTATCATCTTTGAAACATAGTGCCCTTCCTCCTCTTCCGTTTTCTCTTCACGGAGTCCCTGCATTAAATCTTCAGCCTTTAAAGACCGCTGCTTTTTTAAAGACCACTGCTTTTCCGGCTTTCCATGACTAAAATCTTCTGGTGAATGCTTTTTCCCTCCAATACTCATCCAATCAACACATTTTGCTTCCACCTCATTCTGACCTACGAATGACTCTAAGTCGCAGCGCAAGTTTGCAACCTCGTTCATCAAATCAGACCAATACTCCTTCAAGCCTAGAGAAACCTGATTCTCTTTTTCTTGAAAATCCGTCATACATCCTTTGAGCAAAATTGACATTGTATCTTTCTCAACAGTGCATCTCCATTGCTGCTCGATTGGCCCAACATCAAACTTGAAAATGGCATTCTGCATTTTCCCGAAAGCAAGATCCAAAGTCTTCTTCAAGATCCACATGTCCGAACCCATCTGCTCAATCCTCTTGTTGTTCACACCTTCTACCACTTCCGGATTTCCTTCCTTGTCCTTGTAATCCGGCTCGAGCTTCTGCCTGATATTCGAAACCTGTTGATCCACTGAATTCTTCAACTCACTGAAAAATTCGTTATCTCTATCATCACCACCATCACCATCATCTTCGTCATCATCCCCACTTAATCTATTATTAAGAATGCACTCCTCAATCGGCTCACTTCTTGTTCGTCTTTCGATCTTGACATTGGTGCTACTGGAACGCAGCAGCGAAGCCAACTCCAAATCCTTAGCCTTGATTGCCATCTCAGACTCCTTGAGACGCCTCTGAAGGCGCGTTCGAATCTCGGACAAGTCTTCCAACAGCTGCTCATAGCTGCTCTCGAGAGTGTAGCTGTCCGTTTCTTGTCGAACAAACTTCAGGCATCCTTCCAGCTGCATTGCAGCCAATTCATAAAATCTCGATATCCCATTCAAGCGCTCGAGAACACCTTCTTTCGACTGCATTTTTTCGTGCGCGTTGTTCATTGCTTGGTGCACAATCCACATCATGGTCGAATCCATTCTTCTTGATTGTTGTTATACTAAAAATCAACATAAGAAAATTAAAAAATTATAAGGAAAACTCATCGTCTATGGTAGAACACAAAGAATGTGGTAAATTGTTTGCAGTAAAATAAAATGGATCTGGAATTTCTCATATTTGCCCAAGAAACGTGGGTTTGTATGACCTATTCTAAGGTATCATCTCTCATTAATTCAAATCAATTATATTCTCATAATACCTCGGATGCAGGGATACATGCATGTAACATGCCCGCATTACAAGCCCGTATTTTTTTTTCTCGAGGCTTCGCCAAAACAGTTCACCTTTTTGGAGCCAGAAAGACTCATGACACTTTAGCCTCCCTTCGTCACTATCGTGTGATTCATCAGCAAGAATCAAACCCACCAACATTGATTCACCAGTAGGAATCGAACCCCATCAACACCAGAAATTGAACCCAAAACGTGTCATGTGAAATACAGACCAGAAATTCATCATTTATCACTAGATCATTCCGCGTATTTACAAGCCCATATTTGGATACCTAAGGTTGGATTTTATTTTATTTTATATTTTTGTTACAAAAGATTAACAAGCACATACTTGGTTTGGGAATTTGGGCATACCCTATATTTTAATTAGAGTAATATCATGTAGACTAAATTTGTTAAAAAACATAATATGTCATCAATTATAAATAAGCATATTAATCAACACTTAATTAATAATTCAATCATTAACTTTCATATCATTTAATTTATTAAATTTAACCTACAGTTTTAATTTCCCTATCATTTCTCTTTTAATTAATTAATATATTTTATTTAAATTATAAGTGACATGGCATGCTTCCATTGGCAGCTTATGTTTCTTCTTCCTGACTCCAAGCTTAACCTTACACAGTGATTATCAGCAAAACCCCACTAAACTCAGGACAAAGCCCTGGAGTTCTAGACTAAGCACCATCGCTGCCACCATTCGAGACGGCGGCGCGTTCAGCTCGAGTGCGAAGCCACTCCACCATTTCTCCGAACACCAAGTCCACATTCTCCTGGGACTCGCCAATCAGCTGGTGCCACAATCCCTCGTGGATCCTGATCGTCTTGTCCTTGCTCGACGCGCGCCTGTACAGCTCTTCCACGCACGCCGGGTCGCAAAGGACGTCGTCGCCGCCGTGAACTATCAGCACCGGCACCTCCATCTCCTCGAATCTCCCCTGCAGCTCCTTACACACTCTCAGCAGCTCAAGAGCCGTCGATGCGCGAGGCCTCGCCACCGGCCTCCTCGGGTTCGCCAGCGCCAGCTTCCGCTTCCACTCCTCCTTGAACGACACGTCCGTAATCGATCCGCGGGTGGGGACAACCCGCCACGTCGGTATCACCGCGGCGACGAGAAATAGCAGGTGCTCGAGCGGCCACGGCGGCTTAAACTTGGGGCTGATCCCGCACATGGCACCATTGAGGATGAGGCCATCCCACGCGCCGCTTCCCTGCCGGAAAGTCATGAGGAGTGCGATGGCGCCACCGAGGGACTCGGCGTAGAGGAACGAGGGGCGGTTCTTCGGCGCGTGATTGGCTCGGAATGAGTCGAAGAAGGAGATGCAGTCGTCCACGACGGGGTTGATGTCGGGGATGTGGGCGGCGAGGCCATCGGAGAAGCCGTGACCCTGATGATCAATGGCGCAGACGACGAAGCCAGACTTGGCGAAGTGGACGGCGGTAAGCTGGACGAACCAGCTGGTCTCGCCGGTGAAGCCGTGGACGATGGCGAGGGTTCCTACAATCTCGGTCGGAGGGAGCGGGGTCCACCACTGGGTGAAGCGCTTGAGGCCTCTAGGGTTTGTGAAGTACTCGGAGGCGTGAGAGACGTTGTGGCGGGAATAGAATGCCTCTGGGGTCAACGCGCCGAAGGGGCTTTGTTCGTTCGCCTCCGCAATCGGGTGCGCCATTTAGGCCTTGGGGTTGCTAAAATGCGCTGGGGGTGGGTTACTTATTGTTGGTGCTAGGTTTGGTGGTTGGGCAGTGTTTGGTTGAAGTTGGGTTTTGATGGGAGGTGTGCGGTGCGACAATATTAATGGTGAATGGGATGCCTTGCAATGCATTTGGACTCTAATGGTGTTTGTTGGTTAATATCAATGTACAATTGAGTTGTGTTAGTGTCCCTTGCTTGTGGCACCGTCAAAGTCGCTAGCTAGCAGCTGCGAAATTTAAAGAGTTATGCTGGCGATTAGGCGTGGGTTCGGTTCGTTCGGTTCGGTTTTTTGCCAAAACCGGAAACTGAACCGAAATTACTATTCGGTTCAGTTCGGTTCGGTTTTCTATCGGTTTGTGTTTGGTTCGGTTTCGGCCCGGTTCGGTTTTTCTCCTCTTTTTTTTTTTTTTTTTTTTTTTTTGGGAATTTTGATTTTTCTTTCAATTGAGCCTTGCTGCAAAGAGCAGTGCAACAATGGTCCAAACAATCACAGAGAGCAAACATTCAAACAACCACAGAGAGCAAACATTCAAACCAAACCTCTAAAACTGTAAGTATAACAGAAAATTAAACGAGAGTATAGGTTCGTCGCTGGGCATAAACACCTTGTTCCTCACCTGCTATTTGCACCAATTTTCAGTTCAATTTTAACCCCAAAAATAACTGACAATCAACAGAATGTCATGGCTGGAAAAGGTAGGAAATTTTCTAGTTAGTATTCAAACTTAATTCCATAGCTAAACAACAACAAAAAGTAAATGAAATTATCATCAGTTTCATGGCGGGAAAAGATTGGATTCGTCTCTAATTAATCAAATCTTGAGAGTTTCATTTGATACATGAATTCTAATCCAACAATTCTGATTCTGAACAAAATTACTTGGTGGTGTAAATGTACCTTTTTCAAATCATTCCCAACATTGGGAAATTCGATGAACAATTCTCGTAAAACGGGTTGCAGATCGAGCCGACTCCGACCTGGCTCTGAATCATCAACACTCCTCCCAGAACCGGACTCATCGCCGTCATCAACACCATAAGCCCTCTTCTTCTTTGATTTCCTTCTCTTCGTCTCTCTCTTGCTTCTCTGTTTCTCTCTCCGTTCCTTTTCTCTTCTCGAACCATCGTCATCTTTTCTGCGATGGTGCCTTTTCGAAGAGCACTCGGATTCCTTGGAGCTGAGGAAGGCGATGAATATGAATTGTCGTCGGTTGAGTCCTCCAATTGCTTTTGCTTCTGATTTGGATTAGGGATTAGGGATTTAGGGTTTGGGGTTTGCGATCAAAAATGCAGAAGCAACAATCGATTGAATTTCAGGGAATCTCGAGGGCTGGGGCCCACTCGTCCTTGAACCAAGAGCCGGACGACTTGAGCACCTTCCAGTACGACTCGAGAAGCTTCTCAAAGAGTCGGAGCCGAAGGCGTCGCGCTTAGAGCCAGAAAAGAAGAGGATTTGGAGGGGGCGGTGCCGTCGAGGAAGTGGAAGACGCAGATGCGGATGAAGGAGGGGCGGGCGGAGATGACGATGCTGAAGAGGTTGGAGTGGGAGTGGGCGAATTTGGGGGAGAAGTGGAGTTTGTGGGCTGCTGCGCGAACTGGGAAGTGGGAAAACAGGCGAGACCGAGAGATGAGGGTTAGGGACCTAGGTTTAGGTTACATTTCGGGGTGAAAACGGTGCCGTTTTAGAATTAGGATTATTAATTAATAAATTAACTTCGGTTTGGTTTGGTTTGGTTTGGTTCGGTTCAACAGATTCGGTTCGGTTTTTTTTTTCGGCCTCGATTCGGTTTTCGGTCCGGTTTTTTTTCGGTTTTTCCAACGCACCCCTACTGGCGATAGTCGCGTGTGATGCTATCATAATTGGTAAGAGTGAAATCTAGGTGTTATGCTAGCTTCACCTGCACATGACACCATCATACCAAGGAGTTGTGCTACTCACCTATAATGTTATCACAAACGTTGGCGGGTGTGAATTGTGAAACCAAAAAATTTATGCTGATGTGATACGTGAGTTGTGCTAACATTGGTCACGCATAAATTTAATGATTCGATTCGATCCCATTTCATTGGTAAGGGGTGTAACCATATATATGCCAAACCAACCCTACTACCACTCTAGTGTTTATCGCCCATTTAGAATCCAGTGTGGGCGATAATACCTTATGTATGATGGCTGAGCTTCATAGAGCAATTTAGTGTACATTTTGCTTGTCATAAACTTGAAACTATACTTTTATACATAGAATGTGAATTACAGATTATAATGTGAGATTGACGTATTAGCATCCAACATTGTAGCGTCGTATTAGCTCAAGCAATATATAAGTCCGCTAATCAACACTTAATTAATAATTCAATCATCAACATTACAGATTGTAATGTGAATTATAGATATCCTGCTCCATAATTGAAACAAGAATTAAAATTTACCTTGTATCATCTTCTCTCGTCGACAAATACCCCGAGTGAAGACTCTACATATTAGACCAAACCTAAAAAAGACTGTACATTATTCTTATCGTCAAAAGACAGGACCAGCCTCTTCGTCTGCGCAAGCTGAAAGAAGAAAACTCTCATACCAGATGACCAAATCTTCTAGATCAAGTCATTACTCGATATAGAGAACCAAGAACATATAACTTAGGAGTGTTTGTTGTCAGATAAAGAAACATACATGGGCAAACTGAATATCATTAGCGTATGGTATGACAAACGACTGGCAACTCCTCGCAACAAAAATGGACATCACCAATCTGAAGAGACCATCTCAGCTAGGTAAATGAGAACAAATTTCCTAAATATAGAAATAGCATCCTTAATCAGCATCAAATCGGTTACTCTAATCACTGGCTCGTAGTCAAAATTCAGCCTATAGTACTATGTTATCTTCACAGAACACACAACTTACAAGGCAGCATTTCCATGACATGCAAACTTAGAGAAGCAAGCATATTATCCTCTTACCACTTCATGTAATTAGGCAGAGGAAGATGCCATTCTTACTGCTTTCCAACTGCACCAAAAACATAGCACCACATAGCCCGTTCAAATTAGAGACGACTTTGGAATCGGGAGTGAATTCCAAAGTCGTCTCTAAGCACAATAATAAGTTCATAAGCAAAAAAAGCCCGTTCAAACATAGCACCACATAGCCCGTTCAAATTAGAGACGACTTTGGAATATCGGGATAAGTCCATAAGCACACTAATAAGTTTGAGAACATATTATTAAAAAGAAAGAATATTAAAATAGTATATTGCAAGGCTATGGAAATAGATAGGCTGAATTCTTTTCGTATATCTCATTGCCCAAGTAAGAGTACAATATATATACACAATTAAGTCAACTAATCTACAATACTGCCTAGGAAATTGCATCCCTCTTTTAATGGGATTTCACATCAACTACTTTGGGTAAACATATACATTACACAATCCTTTCTTAATACTTCCCTTCAAGTTGGAGAGTGAATATCATGAAGTTCCAACTTGTCTCACAATTTCACAAATTGATCTTTCCCTTAAGCCTTTGTGAATAAATTTGCTAACTGGAAACGTGTAGGTATATGTGAAGGACTAATCATTCCAGCTTGCAATTTTTCTCGAACGATGTGACAATCAATTTCAATATGTTTTGTTCGCTCATGAAAAATCGGATTAGCTGCAATATATAGAGCGGCTTGATTGTCACAAAATAATGGTGCGGGACCCTTTTGCGGAACCTTTAAATCTTGCAATATATAGCGCAACCATGTTAACTCTAGGCATGTGTTGGCCATAGCTCGATATTCAACTTCTGCAGATGATCGAGAAACATTGTCTTGTTTCTTGGATTTCCATGAGATGAGGAAATTTCCAAGAAAGACATAATACCCAGTAACTGACCTTCTTGTGGCACGACAACCTCCCCAATTGGAATCACAAAAAAGCCTTTAATTCAATATTGTCGGAGACAGGAAATAACAAACCTTGACCAAAAGTACCTTTGAAGTACTTGAGAATTCGTAAAGCTGCATCCCAGTGAGGTTTGCAAGGCTCGTACATGAATTGACTTAATGTGCGAACTGAAAAGACTATGTCAAGCCTGGTGATAGTAAGATAAATCAATCGTCCGACTAGTCTTATGTACTTGGTGGGATCATCTAACAATGCTCCATCGGTGGGAGTGATTTTCAAATTTTGTTCCATTGGAAACTTGTCTGGGCATGCCCCTGTAAAACCAGAATCCTGCAAAACATCTAGTGCAAATTTCCGCTGAGACATGAAAATGCCTTTCTTGGAATGAGAAAATTCAATGCCCAAAAAATATTTTAAATCACCAAGATCTTTGATGTGGAAGCATGTGAGAAGAAGTGTTTTGAGACGTTCCATCTCTTTAAGATCATTTCCTGTAAAAAGTAAGTCGTCTACATAGATAAGGACTGCAGTGAATGAGGTACCTTAGGCCTTTGTAAAAAGGGAATAATCAGCTTTTGACTGTTGATAACCAGCTTTTTGAATGGTGATTGAAAAAGTGGAAAACCAGTTTCTGGAGGCCTGTTTAAGTCCATATAGAGATTTGTTAAGCTGACATACAATGTTCTCCCCTTGTCGGTGAAAACCAGGAAGAGGTTCCATGAAAACAACCTCATGTAGATCATCATGAAGAAAAACGTTCTGAATATCCAATTGATGAGTGAACCAATGACGGGCACTAGCAACGGCAATAAGGCAACGAAGAGTGGTGAGTTTAGCACTAGGAGAAAAAGTTTCCTAATAATCGATGCCCTCAATTTGAGTGTAGCCTATAGCAATGAGACGAGCCTTGTATCGCTCAATTGTGCCATCAGAGTTGTACTTAATTTTATAGACCCATTTGCAACCAATGGGTTTGTGACCAACAGGCAAGGGAACTATGGTCCATGAATTGTTGTGCTGCAAAGCCGTTAATTCTGCATGCATGGCAGTTCGCCATTTTGGATCAAGGATAGCTTGAACATAGGATGTGGGTTCGGCAGGACCTGTAATGTTAGCTAGAAAAACACAATGGGCAGAAGAAAGGCGTGAATATGAAATAAAATCAGAAAGGGGATACCGAGTACCTGAGGAAGGACGAGGCGCCGGGGTATATTGACTAACTTGGTTGGTCACATGGTAGTCTTTATGCCATATCGGAGGTTGCTTTGGACTTGACGTGGGAATGAGGGGGGGAGGGCGTGGGGTCGGGTTGATGGTAGAGATCAGGTTAATGGGCTGGCGTGTCAATGGATGGTGTAAGATGAGAAATGATATGTGGTGGGGGGTCTAATGGGGGAAGGGAAATTAATATGGGGTGATATGATGGTAATAGGATTAGGGTGAGGTGGTAGGGACCGCGGGCTAGTGGGTTGGGTTGGGGAAATGGGGTCACGACTGATGGATGGTATGTCAAGACTGAGTGATAGGATATCACGACTAATTGATGAGAGTGGTGGTAAGGAGTTGTTGTAAGGGTCGGTTATAGAAGGGTGGGTTGGTGAATGGAATGGAAAAATTGTTTCGTTAAATTTAACATCCCGACTAACAAAAAATTTGTTTGTTTCTAGATCATATAGGGTGTAGCCTTTTTGATCAGTGGGGTATCCAACAAATACACAACGTCTAGCACGAGTGTCAAATTTGTGTGTAGAGTGAACAACAGTGGCAAAACACAAACAGCCAAGAACTTTTAAATGATCAAATGATGGTGAACGTTGGTATAATAACTCAAAAGGAGATTTGTTGGACAACAAAAGAGATGGTAAATGATTAATTAGTGATGTGAAAAATAAGTTAACACACAAATTAAACCCTCTTTTTGACAATTGTAGTATAGATGTAAGTAGGGTATCGTTCTAAGCCGGGGATTAGGAGGGATTGCTAATCTATTCTAAATTAATTTAAAAATATTAAACAAGACTCAAGGACACAAAACTAGGCTAAAAACTCTAATAACTCGAAACACACTTAGAATGACTCAAAATAATGAAAACAATCAAATTAGACACTAGGAACTGAAATGGACGGAAATTGAATTAAAAGACTAACAACAATGAAAACTAACTAAATAATATAATTTAATAATGGGGGGTTTGGTTTTGACGAGAAGTAAATTAAACTTAAATAAATTACAGAATTGACAAAAGCATGAAATTAAGGTGAAAGGATAGGTGACGGACTAGCTAGAGGGTTCTTCTCCACACATGACACATATGCAACCTAAATTGATTTTCAGTTGTTCTTTCAATAAATTGTGAATGACAATGTTCCAAGTTAATTAGGTCCGCTTAAATTAACTCTTAGATTTCCCTAGATTCATTGGATTGAATGGAATACGCATTACAACCAAATTATTCCTCATCAAAGTCCCTAACTATGGAATACGCATGATAGAGACATTCAACAAAGATCATTAAGTTCAACGGAAATCATAAACATTGACTAGGCATTCATAACTATGGAATACGCATGTTAATCCAGCCTAGAATTCACTTAACACGATTGTGGATAACAACCTTCACTACTTGTGAATATAAGTTCATAACGATTAGGTGAAATTCACTTATATTCTAGCATCAAATTCATGCATGTAAATTAAGTATGCATTCTTAATCGACATACAAAAATAAGTTATCAATCAAGCAGTTAAGCAAATTAAATCACAACTGAAGGTAATCAATTCATATTACAAATATATTCATGGCTTTGAATTAACCTCTAGCCAAAATAAAATTAGTTACACATTATTATCAAATTAAACCAAAAGTAAAACGTGGGGTTGAGAAGATAAAACCAAGAAAATAGATTGAAGTCTTGCTCTCTGCCGCGCTCCTCTCTTTCCGCTCGTTTTCTGCTCTGCGCAGTCCTCCTTTCTTATTCTGCCCGTCCGTTTCCACCTCTCTGACCTACTCTATATTTTTATTTCTTTTTCTTCCGCCCCCCCAAGGCTCATGCTGCAAGCCAGCTTTTATTCTCTCTGCAAAACACTTCTTTCTCCCCACTGTCTCCTTCAGTGTTTCTCCCACTTGTCCCCTTTATTTCTATTTTTTTATTTTCTTTTCAAACCACCCTCCACTGCTTCTTATCCCGCACTCTTCTCTTTTTCTTTATTTTCTTATTCTATTTCCTCCTTCCACCAGTCTGCCCGTGTCCTCCTCTTATTCTTCTTTTAATTTTTTTATTCCTTCTTTTCTTTTTTTTATTGCCGTCCAACACTCTCCTATATTTCCCTTTTGTTATTCTTCTCCATCATTCCATGTCTCCCACTTCTTTGTCATCTTTTTCTTTTTTTTTTTCAATTCCAATCTGCAAGTTGTCGTCAGCTAGACCTTCCCTTACTCAAATGCCTATAACTTCTTCTAGAAAAATGATATTAATAATCCGAGAAATGTTCTAGAAAATAGACATCTGTAGCTTTCCAAGCATATAAGGCTCATTCTCTAATTCATTCTGAGCTGTTTGCAACTTGCTCCCAAAGTCAGCTGATCTACACAGGCAGTTTTGACGAATTTATTACTTAAAATTTCACTTGTTCTATTTTTATTTTCTTTGCTAGACAAATCCTATAATATGCAAAAACAAAGTAAATAACTCAAAAATATAATGAACTAACTAAGAAAAGACGAGTGAATTCGAAGTAAAAATATATATAAATATGATCCGATCAATTAGGTAGACAGCGGTTGACATATTCGCCCCAAAATGAAAAGGGTACCTGAGATTGGAAACGTAAACTACGTGCCACGGTGAGAATGTGACGATGTTTACGTTCGACAACACCATTTTGTTGTGGAGTGTAGACACATGTACGTTGGTATTCAATGCCATTGGTTTGGAAAAAATCTTTCATGGACAAAAACTTAGACCCATTATCAACCCTGATTGCTTTAATTTGTGCATGAAATTGTGTATGGGTAAAAGTAACAAAAGATTTTAAAAGGTGTTGAGTTTCAGATTTATGTTGCATCAAGAAAACCCATGTGCACCTAGTAAAATCATCGACAATAGTGAGAAAAAAATCAAGCACCTAAATGCATGGGAACTTTGTGAGGACCCCAAATATCACAATGTAATCAATCAAATGGCGCATGAGTTTATATAGAGCTTAAAGGAAATGGAAGTCTGGTTTGTTTGGCTATAGGACAAATGGTACAAATATTATTGGTAGACAATGAGGGAAATACTAATTTAAGGCGGGTTGGAGAAGGACGTCCAAGTCGCATATGCCATAAATTGGAGGAATGAGAAACTTGACAAGAGACAGGCGTCCGCTGCAATGGTGACATGTAATAAAGACCACCACGTTGCGTACCTGATCCAATCATCCTCCTAGTATCCAAGTCCTGCAAGACACAGGAAGTGGGAAACAAAATGGCGCAACAATTTAGGGAGTCAGTGACTTGACTAGCAGACATGAGATTTAAGTGAAAAGAAGAAACGCATAAAACATTGTCTAATGTAATGTCTGAATTGAATGGTATGGTGCCAGTGGAAGTAACTGTGGCTGAAGAACCGGTGGGTAATTTAACAGTGGATATTGGTGAAGATTTAGTTTTGGTAAAAAGTAAAGAATCTGATGTGATGTGATTGATAGCCCCACTATCCAAAATCCAAGGTTGAGTAAATACAGAATTAACGGAGGCAACAGTAAAAGATGATAGACCTGCAACATTCGCATAAACATTGTTATTACCAGAAGGATGATTTAAATTCATCAGGGACACAACATGGGCTAATTGTTGAAGCTGTTTCGTTGAAAGGCCTTGCAATGGGTTCGATGGAGGTTGCTGGGCACCTTGTCTGTACGCCAGATTGCATGGGACAACGGATGCAGCTATTGCATTTACAGCAGAATAAAAACCACTAGTTGCTACGTGGGCAGCATGGAAACCATGGAAATTTTGAGATGCATCACGTGGATTGTTGTTGCCTTGGGACCCATGTGGAATTGATTTGTTGTTGCCTTGATTTCCTTCGCTTGTTCCATTTTAAATCTACATCTATCTTCAGTGTGGCCTCGCTTATCACAGAACTTGCAATGGTACCTTTAAGTCCTACAATTGTCAATTGTATGACCGTCTTTATCACAGTATTCACAGTGAGGATTTTTAGAATTGTTGGAAAAATGGTTTGGTCGATTTTGAACAGCAGCAGCAATTGAGAAATTTTCGGTCGACCCCGATAACATTTGTCGTTGTGTTTCATCCTGAATAATAAGTGAGTAGGCTTGACGAACTTTGGGCAGTGGTGTCATCATTAGAATATTACTGCGAAATCCACAGTAGACATCGTTTAGACCCATAAGAAATTGCATCATCTTATCTTCTTCTATTTGTTCATTATGTGCCTTTGTTTGGTCGCAGATGAGAAGATGCCGATATGTCTCTAATTCGTCCTAAAGGCTTTTAAGCTTTGTAAAATAGGCTGAGACTGTCATGGAGCCCTGTGTGAGATATGCGATGGACTTTTGGATTTGATAAATTGTTGGTGCATTCTTTTGTGAGAACTGATATCTGAAATCTTCCCATACTTGTTGGGCGCTTTTGGCATGAACAACTTTTTTGGAAAGATCACCTCTACAGATTGAGCGAACCATGATAAAATCATACTATTGCATTGATTCCAGAGAGCATATTCTTTTGGTTGATCTGTTGGTGACGAAGGCTGAATGGAGCCATCAACAAAACCAATTTTTTTTTTGGCGATGAGAGCATGAATCATGGAATTACTCCAAGATGGATAGTTGGATCCATTTAATTTTTCTGAAACTAGCATATGACTAAGATTGTCTGAATGATGAACATAGTATGGGTTTGATGAGACCTCTTGGTTTAAAGGATTCACAACCCCGAGATAGGAAAACAGTATAAACTAGTGACCCTAGTCTGACTTCGACCATCTCTCGCTCATCTGCTCCAATGCATGAGGTTATTCTAGATTACGGTGATGTCTTAGATGAGACAACCCAACCTCCCAAGAATCGTGAGATTTCGGTCCACTAAGTAGTATTGGATGAGGTTTGGAGTTAGAATGAGATGATCGTCGATGATGCATTTGGGTACACAGTAGCTACTGACATCATACTTAGTGATGACATTGAACCACTTTCCGTTGATGAATGCCGACGTAGAACCGATTGGTCAAACTGAAAATAAGCAATCCAGGTTGAACTCACTTCGCTTGCGAAATGTAAGGTGTTTGGACCTATAGCTCATACCCCACCACATGTGAAGCCCGTGGGCTACAAATGGGTTTTCTTAAGGAAGCGTAATTAGAAGAATGAAATAGTGTGATACAAAGCACGCCTTGTAGTGCAAGGCTTCTCTCAGTGCTCTGGGATTGATTACAAGGAGATGTATTCCCCCGTAATGGCAGTCATAATGTTCCGCTACCTTATCAGTTTGGTAGTTTCTGAAAAACTGAATATGCAGCTTATGGACGTTGTAACCACGTATCTCTATGAGGATCTAGATATGGAAATCTACATGAAATTTCTAGAAGAACTTCCATTGACTGGTTCAAATAGTTCTAGACCATGGAACACTATCTTTATTAGATTGAGGAGATCATTTTACGAATTGAAATAATCCGGACGAATGTGGTATAACCGTCTGAGTGAATATTTGACAAGTCAGGGTTATGTGAACAACGAATTATGCCCATGCGTGTTCATAAAGAAGTCACATTCCAGATTTGTGATCGTTGCAATTTATATCGACAACATGAACCTCATCGGAACTTCCGCAGAGCTTAAGGAAATTACCATTTACTTGAAATCGAAATTTGAGATGAAAGATCTTGGGAAAACTTGATATTGTCTCGGCCTGGAGATTGAGCACTCCTCGGATAGAATTCTAATACATCAATTGAACTACACCCAAAAGGTGTTGCGATGTTTTAATGAGGATAAAGCGAAGCCTTCGAGTACTTCTATGGTTGTTTAAATTGTACTTGCTAAACGAGATCCTTTCCGTCCAAATGAGGATGAGGAAGAGCTTTAGAGCCTGAAATTCCATACCTAATTACAATTGGGGCTTTATTGTACTTGGCTCAATGCACTAGACTCGATATCTCATTCGTTGTTAATCTTTTGGCTAGATACAGCAATGCGCCCACATGTAGACACTGGAATGGTGTTAAAGACATTTTTCACGACCTCAAGGGTAGGACAGAAAACCGCCAACCCTTTTGGTTCTCGGGTTGATTCATGCCTTGTTGGTTACGCAGATGCTGGATATCTGTCTGACCCACATAGGGCACATTCTCAAACGCGCTATATCTTTAACGTTGGAGACACCGCTATATCTTAGAGGTCTACCAAGCAAACGCTAGTTGCGACTTCTTTAAACCATGCTGAGATTATCACCTTGCATGAAGCATCGCATGAGTGCTTTTGGTTGAGAGTAGTCATGGAACATATTCGAAGCACTAATAGTTTTACTACCAACATTGACCTTCTTACGACAATCTTTGAAGACAATGCTAAATGTATTGAGCAGTTAAAGAAGGGATACATCAAGGGAGACAACACTAAGCACAGTGCACTGAAGTTTTTTTATTTTCACCAACAACAACAGTATCAGAACATTGAAGTCAAAAATCCGTTCCCAAGACAACCTGGCCGATCTCTTTACCAAGTCATTGCCCAAGTCTACTTTTCAGAAGCTCATCCAAGGAATCGGTATGCGTAAATTATCTGAGTTGAATTACTTATAGTTCTCTTATTTGGAAATTATGTCTAACTCAGGGGGAGTATCCTGAAGCATACTCACTTGATCTTAATGTACTCTTTTTCCCACGATTATGAGCATTTTTCCCACTGATTTTTTTCTACCTAACGAGGTTTTGATGAGACACCCATCTTGGGATGATCATACTCATTGAGTTCACTACTTTCGTCCTGTTTGATGTTTGTTTTTGACATTATGCATATTTCTCACTTTTCTTTTTAGGTTATGGGTTTTCACTTGCCTTAGGTTTTACCATAGGGAGGTTTTGTGAGTTTTACTACCAATGCATACTTTCTTTAAATTTGAGACTTGCATTCGCCCATTGTGCCGCCGACTTCATCAACTGTTCTACCTTATCTGTTGAAGATCTAATGCAATGTTTTGTTTGAGTATTTACACACTCAAGGGGAGTGTTGCAGTCATATTTAGATTATGAATGTGATTGTGTAAATCCTAGTGTAACTAGGGATATATTTGAATATTTCTTTTAGTAGTTAATATCCTATTAGAGTTGTAATCCTAAAAGGGTAAAGATTTAACCTATCATACTACTATAAATAAAGGCACAATGGGGTGATACAACACACACCTCATAATTAAATCTCTCTCTTCTCTCTCTATTGCCGTTGGTCTCCCCCCTCTCTATTCCCTTAGAATAGTTTAGTTAAATAGGCCTACAACATATGTAAAGTTTTACGAGCTCATAATCACTTAAATTTTAACTCATATTATAATTGACAAAAATATTAAGGAAATCTATCAATTTTAATATATTATATGTTATATAATTAATATTTTATATAATTTATGTTATATAATAAATAGCAATTATTTATACGATAAATTACTTAAATCCGCCTAGTTTGCCTAAGCTCTGCTTACGCTCTAGGCATTAGAGCACATCACGCCACCTGACTAGTGCATAATGTCTTTTAAAACCCTGCTCATTATACAATTGCATAATGGAACTATATATAAGAAACGGTGCTTAAATCCTCCTTCAAATATTCCGGTTAGCCCAAATCCTCTTTTGAATATTTTCGGGTAGACTAAATCCTCATTCGAATATTTCGGTTAGTACAAATCCTCATTCGAATATTTAGGAAAGTTCTCAATAAAGTGAAGTCACTTAGTTGAATGAAGTATTGTCCCATGGACTTAGGCCTCGAATAAATGTCTACATCTTTCTAGGACTTTTTACCCTTTTAAATTTCACCATTTTTCTCAATAATTCTTGACTTCGCCACTGATGGGAGGGCTATGGTGGCTGGTGAAAGGGAGAGGGTGAGGTTAATTGGGGAAAAAAGTGCTTCCTTTGTGTTCGTTGTTATGAGTTTTTTTATTTATTTTTGTTTTTATGTAAAAAAACATTCTTCCTCTATTTTATGGCGACAAATTGGATTAATGTATGTTAAATAAATTAAAATTTTACTAACGAGGATGATAAAAAAAATTATGTAGAACAAGAGCAGTTTAGTAATCAAACAAAATTCAATTCCGATTCACAAAGCAGAGGACCTTGTTTGCTTAAAGTTGCCCTTTGTTTTCTAGATGCAAACTAGTATTCACCTTCTGGTTTTTACAGTGCCCAACCCACTCAGCAAGCAAAAGTGAAGGGTAAGTTCTTGCAGAAATAGTAAAAAAAGTGAAGGGTATTGCTGTGCTTTGAAAAAAAAACTGCTTCTGTTGTGCTGTAAGAATAATTAGCTGTAAAATAAAGCAGTAAAGTGTTTGGTAACGATAATTGTAAAAGTGCTTTTAATAAAAAAAAAAGCAGTGTTATAGTGTTTGGTAAATATTTATGTAAAACAGCTGTGATTGTGTAAAATGAAAAAAAAAACGTATGGGTTTTTCTTCCTTTCTTTTTCTTTCTGCCAAAAAGTTCATGATTGTTTCCTTTTTCCTTTCTTCTTTGTTTCCCTTTCTTTCTAGCTTTTTCATTCTTCTTTCTTTCTATTTCGTTCTGCCAAAATGTTTCTGGCTTTTCTTCCATTTTTAATCAATGATCCCTCTTGAAATTTCAAAGTCCTCACCCACCTTCATCCCTTCGCATTTCTCTTTCAATTCCGGCGACCTGGAACCTTCGTCCTCACTCCAATTTCTATTTCCTACATTTCAATTTCCAGGGCATTACATGTTTTGGAAGGTGCGGTGGAGAAAGGGGTGGTGAATCTAGGTAGTACAACATCGGAGAGCGACTGGAGAAAGGGGGTGGAGTCCAGAACTGGGATGAAGGAGAAAGATAGGGTAAGGTTACCATTTTGAAAATTTCATTTAATGGCACTATTCACCCGTGTATTGTGATAAAAAACTGGTTTTCCAAAGCTGGATTTTGCTGCTTTGCCTTTTTAGCTTTTTTCACCCAAAACTATGAAAAAAAAAAACTGATTTTGAAAGTTTACCAAACACAAAAAAAATTGGGTGCTTTTTTTCATACATGCTTTTTTTTTAAAGTTAAGCAGTACCAAACTAGTACTTAAACCTAACAATACCCACGATTTCATGGCCTCTCCCAGCCCTTTTTTTTTCTGATGGAATTTTAGTTAAGAGGGGTGCAAAAGAAGCCTCCATACACAAACACAAGCTAAAGCAACAATTAAATATAAATACTACTTCCCCTTAATATTTAACTTATTGTTTTTCCAAATCCCATCATATTCTCTGAAAATATTCTCTGGCCCAGGACAACCTAGTTGACCTCTTCACCAAATCTTTACCGAAGACGATGTTTCAGAAGCTTGTTCAGGGAATCGGTATACGTAAACTTTCTGAGTTGTAATATTGTTAGTTCTCTTTGGAATTATGTCAAATTCAGGGGAAGTATCCCAAAGTATACTCGCTTGATTTTAATGTACTCTTTTTTTCTACGATTGGGAGAATTTTTCCCTTTGGGTTTTTGCTACCTGATGAGGTTTTGACGAGGCACCCATCTTGGATTGGTCATATTCTTGAAATACGTCTCGTAGACGTTTAATTTGACTTTACACTTTCTCACGCACCTTCCTTAGACTACGGGTTTTTGACCCACCTTGGGTTTTTGTGAGACCTAGTTCTATATGCAAGTTCCTTTGTCTGAGACTAGTATGTTGCCAAATCAGTGTCAACGAGTCGACTTCCTCAACTTTACTTGATGATGAATCTACTTGACTATTTACACACTCAAGGGGGAGTGTTATAGATATTATATCAAAGGTCTTGTGTAAATCTTAAACAGATTTGGTTACTAGTTATTCTTTCCCTACTAGGATTGTATTTACTTGGAGGACAGGTAATTCATCTCTTCTTTACTATTATAAATAAAGGCACTCTGTAGGGAAATAACACATCTCATACACACAGAAATCCCAACACTTTCTCCATTCTCTATCTTGTTGCGCCCCTCTCTCCCTTGTCAGATAAATTGGCCACAACACTTATGAGTAAAAAAAATCTATTTTGATTATGACTAAGTTGAAATGAAAACAACAAAATATATACAAATTTGTGTGTTATGAAATAGGTAGACGACGAAATTATGCTTTAGAGTTGATTTTTATACCAATTTATCTTTTAACAACGTCCCAGTACCATACAATAATTTCTTGTTAAAACGAGAGAATTTCCCTTAGAACTAAAAGTAGGTGTCTAGATACCTTAAGTATGATATGAAATATGCTATATTGCAACGTTGTATCTCATTTAATGCAATTGCAACCAATGGTGGAGCCACATAGAGACTAGGGTAGTCCAGTGCCCATCCTGGAATTTAAACTTATATTTGTCTACTGGTTTTAGCAATAATGAGTATGTGGTGTATTGGTAGATCAAATTTTGGAGGTATCATCAGGTCCTAGGATTGACACTTGCTAACAAAAAACTACCTTTTGGTTTTTTAAACCCCCACATGTTCTATTTACTATGACTCTACTCAATAATAATTTTTTCATACAAATTTTAAAGCTCCATCACTCTTGTTTGATTAAAATTTTCCATGACATTACTAAAAAAAATTTCTAATTTTTTTCATTAGCTTAAAGGTCCCTCCTAGCATTCCACCACTGTTGCAAAACCTACACAATTGAAAAACTTTGAGTGGCGAGGTCACCCAATTAATATGGGATTGGACTTTTGGATCATTGAGTGAATGAGACTTTGGAGTAAGATGATGAAGTAGAATTGAGAGTGTTGTGGAATATTTGGTATGTCAGATCAGATAAAGTGTCAAATAGAGAATGGTAAAGTGTAGAAATTAGCTCTACTTGCTTCTCTTCAAGGTAACCCCTTATGCTTAAACCTTAAAGGTCATCTAAACTCATTCAAATTTTTTACATTTCGTCTTCACTTTTTTTTTTTTTTTTAAATTGAAAACTGAAATCTTAATTGGTAACTACTTCCACATTTTGGAGGTATCATCACGTCCTGGGATTGACACTTGCTAACAGAAAACTACCTTTTGGTTTTTTAAACCCCCCACAAGTAAAAACCATATATAACTACCCTTCTGCCAATTCTATGATTTCTATTAAACCTTTTTTTTTGTTCATATAAAGCAAGGTATATATACATTTGAGAAGAAGATTCAATAATATTAAAAGAAAAATCACATAATAATAGTTTGAGCTAGTTATAACGTTATTATCAATGTTGTGTAAGATGTTCACACAAGTTCTATTTACTATGACTCTACTAAATAATAATTTTTTCATACAAATGTTAAAGCTCCATCACTCTTGTTTGATTAAAATTTTCCATGATATTACTAAAAGAAAATTCTAATTTTTTTCATTAGCTTAAAGGTCCCTCTTAGCATTCCGCCATTGTTGCAAACCTTACACAATTGAAAAACTTTGAGTGGCGAGGTCACCCAATTAATATGGGATTGGACTTTTGGATCATTGAGTGAATGAGACTTTGGAGTAAGATGATGAAGTAGAATTGAGAGTGATGTGGAAGATTTGGTATGTCAGATCAGATAAAGTGTCGAAATAGAGAATGGTAAAGTGTAGAAATTAGCTCTAATTGCTTCTCTTCAAGGTGCCTTATGCTTAAACCTTAAAGGTCATCTAAACTCATTCAAATTTCTTACATTTCTTCTTCACTTTTTTTTTTTAATTGAAAACTGAAATCTTAATCGGTAACTACTTCCACATTTTGGAGGTATCATCACGTCCTGGGATTGACACTTGCTAACAGAAAACTACCTTTTGGTTTTTTAAACCCCCCACAAGTAAAAACCATATATAACCACCCTTCTGCCAACCCTATGATTTCTATTAAAACCTTTTTTTTTAGTTCATATAAAACAAGGTATATATACATTTGAGAAGAAGATTCAATAATATTAAAAGAAAAATCACATAATAATAGTTTGAGCTAGTTATAACATTATTATCAATGTTGTGTAAGATGTTAACACAAGTTCTATTTACTATGACTATACTCAATACTAATTTTTTCATACAAATTTTAAAGCTCCATCACTCTTGTTTGATTAAAATTTTCCATGATATTACTAATTTTTTTTCTAATTTATTTCATTAGCTTAAGGGCCTCTCCTAGCATGGATTTTTGACTCTGCACACCACTGTTGCAAACCCTACACAATTGAAATACTCTGAGTGGCAAGGTCACCCAATTAAAATGGAATTGGACTTTTGGATCATTGAGTGAATGAGACTTTGGAGTAAGAGGATGAAGTAGAATTGATAGTGATGTGGAAGATTTGGTCCGTCAAATTAGATTAGTTTTGTATTGCTGTGTTTTGAAAAAAAAAACTGCTTCTGTTGTGATGTGAGAATAAGCTCATTTTTGCTACTTCATGTTTTCAACTTTTTTTCATACAAAACTGTGAAAATAAGTTGTTTTTAAGTGTTTACCAAACACCTTTTTGAGCTCAGCTTTTTTTTATACCCACTTTTTATAAAAGCACATCAGTACCAAACCAGTACAAAGTGTAGAAATAAAGGATGGTAAAGTGTAGAAATTAGCTCTAATTGCTTCTCTTCAAGGCAACCCCTTATGCTTAAACCTTAAAGGTCATCTAAACTCGTTCAAACTTCTTACATTTCGTCTTCACTTTTTTATTTTTTAAATTGAAAACTGAAATCTTAATTGGTAACTGCTTCCAGATTTCAAAAAGAATAATACCTAAAAATTATTTTCTTGAGTTTTCTAAATTTAGTCGTGAGTTTTCACTTTTTGGTTTTTTTTTTTTTTTTTTTGAAAGCAACACTTTTTGGTTTCAAATGAAAACTGAATGTAGTTACAAAACCATATTTCATTTTTCAAATTCAAAAAATGAAAACTGAAAATCAAAAACCAAAATATAAAAACTAAAAATTAAAAGCTGAAAATGAAATGGTTACAAAAAGACTCACTGGAGAATCAATCCCAAATTAATCGACACCCGCAAAATATGTACAAGATAAAATGATAAGAGAACTTACTAACAAGATAGGCGAATGTCAATGCTTCGTATCCAATACAACAGACTAATTTCTCCTGATCATACACGATGCATAACAAAACACATGTACAATACATTCATCTGCAGCTCCAATAGGTTATACAATGTTTTCCATGATCAGAATTCCATGATCAGAACACCATCTGCAGCTCCAAAATCAAACAACGGCCCTTCATGTCGAACTTTGATTGTTTCAACATACATACATATGATCGCACATATATATCTATATATATGGTGTTGATTAAGTTTGAACAACAATTAAATGCAGGTAGCTGCAATGATGAGATTACATAAGGGTTACAAGTACAGGGTGTGCAAAACCAAAACCCAAGGGAGAGAGACCGAGGGGATTTTCGTACCTGTAACCGCTGAATGTACCTCGCTCGAGCTCAATGGGGATTTCATGCCTGAAATTTTGAAAAAATGTGGGTGTCCAGAGAAAACCAAAGTGAGTGAGAACGAAGCAGACGAGGCTGGTGATGGGTGCCATAATTAAGTAAATTTGATTAATTTGTTGGTAATTTTTGCAGTTGAAGTATGAAGAAGATGTGGCAGTAGAGGGAGGTCCCTTTGGTGGTGGAGACTGAGGGTGAGGAAGAAGAAGCGACGGTGGTTGCTTGACTTTGAAGTATTGCACTTGTTTGCCGTGCCAGAAGAAGCAATCATAGAAGCTTGCACACATTTTCTTTACTTATATATTCCATGTTTCAGTTTCATATCCTTTCTTTTTATCTCTCTCATCACATCATAGGACTAATCTAGATATATAGACAGAAAAACGGGTATGAAATATGGTGCATGAGAGTTTTAATCGTAGGAGAGAGTATTCACTATTGCAGCTTGATAATCAAGTCACTCTCACAAAGCGTGAGACTGTGTGATTGTAAATTGTACCTGCATCGGGTCACAGGTACCAAAAGCAATGCTCATTCCTCTATGAGAGTGTGTGACCATTCAGCTAGTCAAATTACCTTACCCAAGTTTTTTTTATGTGATCGTGACAATGTCACGTAATGTTACTAATCACCTATTATATAACAGTACGTGACAGTGTTACGTTCACGTTGAAAATTTTCTATACATGCTGATGGTGTGAAGTAATATGCTTATAATACGTTTAGAAATAGTAAGAATAAGGATATACATTATGTTTATGTCACTCTTTTGGCCCTCTGAGGTAGAGGTATTGGAATCTTGCTAGTCTCAAGAGACCGGCAACTCAAACTCAATGTGGGTGAGGTAAGATGGAATTTTGCTTGGCTACGTAGCTAACCTCACTTGATCTGTTAAACTGTCTGCTAGCCATTAGGCCCATCTTCAACTTGTTAGGTTCCACCACAAAAAGCAAATTACAGCCCACTTCTGCTTTAGGCTTTTTGAGTAATGAAACCCACAAGGCCCACCCAACATTAAATAAAAAAGACCATCATCCATATTTTCGTGTTTTGGGCTTTTGGAGGCTGAAAATAAAAGTGTAAATGGTGTTTTAATCGTATAAATTCGAGTACTCATCCCATCTTATATTCATTGAAGTTTCAATATAATGTGTCAATGTTTGAAACTTTCATTAATTGTATACAAGTGGACGTGCTAAATTTACCCATCTTTCAATAAAAATGGCCGCATAAATTCTTTTACTTTTGGCTGTACCCATCTTTTAACAAAAAGAAGATGATGTACAGCACTCACACGTTAGTGAGTTTGTTTTTCACTCAAAATTAACAGTGAGGTCCACCTTTTGAGTCCTATTCCTGTATGAGATTTTTTTTTTTTTTAAGGTCTCCCTAAGCAACGATTAACCCAATTTTTGTACCTAAGTTAAAACACTAACGATAAAAAATTAGCAAATTTCCCCCACGTACAAAACCAAATAATGACGATGAATAACAGCAGAAGCAGCAAGAGAGAAGCATCAGAATCTCGCTGCAGAGTCCAACGACCACTCCATCACCTCCACGAGCCTTAGAATTGGTAGCGCTTTCCCGTTGATTTCGCATTGTGGGCTATTCGGCTGTCTGGCGGCTCCGGCTTCTTGGCCGTCGAGCAGCTTTTGATCGACTGAATTATGTGATTCCTTCTCGCTTTTCATCCTCTGGAGGTTCCATTCGAGCTTTCTGAGCTAGGCGAGCTTGAAGGAGTCTCTGATTGTCGCCGACGACCATAGATGCATGGCTCTCTCTCTTCCTGCACTGTTTGAACTTCAACAACGCAGGAAATGGAGGGAACTGTCCCTTTCAACAAGAAGAGGGACGCATAGTAATTGGCTCGCAAACCAAAGTTAGCATAAGACTAGTTCTTCCTTAAATGACGTTGTCAGGTTTTTTCTTTTCTATTTTGTTGACTTAGACGATACGTTATACAATAATGTTTTCCATGATCAGACCAAAAGGCAGAGGAGAGGGACGGTGGAAACCTAAATAACAAAAGGCAGTAAAAACTGACGAAAAACGGCGGACAAGCGGCGATGGACGCTGAGGAAGGGGCATGAAGCCCAAATCCGAGACAAGTTCAGAAGAAAAATTGAGACCAATTTCAAAGAAAGCTGAAACAAAACTTAGTAGAAAATTGAAATAATAGAAAAAGGGAACAAAGAAAGAGGGAAGGAGGATAAAAAAGAGGGGCTGCCACCGGCACCCAAGCCAAAGGCTATGGCCGGCCGGTACAATTTTTTTACCTCTATTTGTCTTTCAGCGAGAGAGATCTTTGAGAGAGAAAAGCTGAACTCTCCTCTCGTTGATGCAAAGAAAATGTCTTATGTTCGACTTATTGGATGACGATTTTAACGTCTAATTAAATTTATGAGAACAAGAATTTGAACTTGATGCAGAAGACTGTATTTAACCCATCTATACAACGAGAGCTTTTTCACTGTCCAGAACATTAAGGGAAACACATGTCCTAATACAATTGTATAATCGCATATGGTGTTCTACTCTCTATCCCCACACTAAAAATCTATCGTCTACAACATTCTTTCATTTTATGTGTTTATTTTTCCTTGGTTACATTACTAAGTTATAATTTTGGGTTATTTTATACACAACCCACAATGTTATGAATCCACCCCACCTCCAAAAAATTCCTCAAAAATTCCAACTTTGTCCCTCATATTTCTGAAGCCACCCCACCCCAAAACCAAAAAGAAACACTAAACATCTCCATTCCACGAGTTCACATCCCTAAACCCCATTAGCATCACATCACCAACCTCTCTCGTTCTCTCCCTACACCCTGAGTTCCAACATCCAAACTCACCAACCCCGTTTCCAAAGAAAATAAAAAAGAATGTAATAGTCCTTCACTTCAATTAAGCAATGAAAATACCCAAAGTCGCAAAGAATTGTAGAAACATGCAGCTACAAAATGAAATTACAAGTGCAAAAGCATAGATCAAATCAACCCGAGTTGTCTTGACAATTGATGCCAGATATCAATTATAGAGAATTCATATGAACAAGAAGATGAACTTTAGAGAATGTGGTGCCATGGTAAGTGGATGGCTGTGAGGTGGCTGGTTGCCGGCAAATAATTGGATGGTTGGATTTTCTTTTTCTCCCCTTAATTCAAATAGGGGTAAAAGAAGAAGTTCGCATGACAAATTTTAAGTGTGGGATGTCTTCATAAGATTGTGGAGTGTTAATAGAATTACCCTCTAATTTTTTATTAATTATTTGAACAACCATGACAATCATTTTCTTGTTATACTGGAGGAAATCAAACTATAGACTTGTTATGTAAAAAAAAAAAAAGAAAAAAAAAAAAAATATTAAAATACTAAGAGTTATGGCACACAATTTATGCGAAAATCCCAATTTTGGTTGAAAATTTGAAAATTCAAGAACAGTACTAGTAAGGCCCAAAACAGAGTTTCCAAAACCATAATGGATTTCGGCGGCTAGAACATTTATGGAATGTCCAACTTGAATGTTATGAAGCATGTGATGCTGGGAAAATGCCAAGAAAATATGAATTTTCAAAAAATTAACGGAATCAGTTAAAAACTTAGAGCTATAGTTTACAAAAAATTAACGGAATCGATTAAAAACTTAGAGCTATAGTTTACAATTTTCGTGAAAATGAAGTTATTGTTGTGGCCTATTTTTACCAAAGGGTGCGGCATAGAGAGAAAGAAAGAGTGGAGAATAGGCTTGAAGAATTGTGTACTAATTCCACAATCCTTGTGCCTTTATTTATAGTAATAAGGAGGAGAGAAACTTGTTTTCCAAGTAATACAAAGTATATTAGGAAAGATCTTCTAGATCTCAAATGATTCCTATTTTATCTCTACTTAGGATTTACACAATCACATATTGATAATAACATATGTCACAACACTCCCCATTGAGTATGCAAATACTCAAGTAGATGGCGCATCAGATCTTCAGGCAAATATAGAAGCAGTTGATGAAGTCGTCTCACCTAGTTGGCAGAAGTAGCAAATGCGAGTCTCAAAACGAACGGAAGAATGCATGGGTGGTAAAACTCACAAAACCTCGCTATGGAAAAACCCAAAGTGGGACAAAAAGCCCATATTCAAAGTAAAAAAGTGAGAAGTTGCATTAAGTCAAAACTATACATCTTCTGGACGCAAGTAGATGAGTTCACAAGGGTATAATCAACCCAGGATAGGTGTCTCGTTAAAACCTAGTTAGGTAGCAAAAACCTAGTGGGAAAAATGCTCCTAATTGTAGGGAAAAGAGTACATTAATATCAAGTGAGTATACTTCTAGATACTCTCCCTGAGTTTGACAAAACTTCCAAATAAAACTACAAGCCTCACAAATGAGAAAGTTACGCATACCAATTTCTTGGACAAGCTTCTGGAAAGGTAGACTTCGGCAGTGACGTTGTATAGGTCAGCAAGGTTGTCTAGGATCGGACTAATTGATTTCAATATTCTGATGCTCATGCTGATGTAAACATAATATGCTTAGTGTTGACTTGTTGGATGTATCATGATCTGGTCGATACATACGGCATTGTCTTCATGGATCGTTGTTGGGACTTAACGATGGATGAAAATCGCAGGGATTTTGAATATGCTCAACAAGAGTTCTCGACCATGTCTCTCACGTGATGAGACATAGTGAGTCTGGGAATGATTCAAAAGTTTTTCAACAAAAAAAGGTCTATCTAGTTGACTTCCAAGATATTGCAGTGTTCCTTAATGGTAAAGACTTAACCATTCGGGAACGTACCATGTGTGATCAGAAAAATGGTCTGATTCAGCGAATCCCACAAGGTAGGCATCATTCCGAAGATCAAGGGGGTATGATCTATTCTGAGATGCATAGGGATAGAAAAGCCCATCTCCGTAGTAACGAAAAAACGTCTTTAACACCAAGTTTAATGGGGGCGTGTTACGCATAGTGCTACTTTATGTCAAAAGATTATCAACACATAAGATGTCTGATCTAGTGCATTTGAGCTAAGTACAACAAACGTCAATGGCAATTAGATATGGCTGCCTCACGTTCCAATATGGAACCTTATGCTCTATACCATCCATAAAGATCTCATTTGCATCTAGCATACAGACGATCAGGGTATACTTAGACGTAATACCTTTTGGGTCTAGTTCCAGTGGTGGACCAGAATACCATAAGAACTAGCTCGAAACTTTAGGTCAAGTTAATGTCGGGTTTTCTCAAAATCATTCATCTTAAAGTCCGATTTAGGTGCAAGTCAATTTTCTTAACTCTAGCAATTTCAGATTTTGTACACTCAGGGGCATATATCCCTAATTGATTAAATATTCACTTAGACGGGTATACCACATCCGCTCGAATAGTTCTACATCCGTAAACTAAATGCCTCTTGAGAACTGAGAGGGTGTTCTTGTGGTCTAGAACTATTTGAATCAGTACATGTAAGTTCTTTGGAAACTCTATATAGGTTCATATCACGATCCTAGAGATACTACAACCATGTTTGCAATGCTGCAATCAATCATATAGCGTATAAAAGAAACCTTGCGCCACAAGGCATCATATCGCACTATTTCATTCATCTCATTCATCATAGATTGATTCTTTTAGTTGAACAATCAGTTTTACGTTGATGCTAATCAACGGAATACGGTTCGTTGTCATCGTTTTTCATTTATGTCGGTAGTAACCATATAAATGAAACATCATCTATGATAATCTGATTCCAATTCCATATCTCATCCAAACTAGTATAATGGACCAAGAACTTCAAGTCTCGGGAGTAATCCGGATTTAATCTCATGAGATGAAAATGATTGAGACAATGATCGAGGGGTGGATTTGTTTATGCCATGTTCCTCCAATTTTAGGGAATGAAATCCTCGAACCGAATGATCTGCCACGCTTCTGGCACATGACAGATTGATTGGCTAGCCGTTAATGTACGAGGGTAGGCCACAGTAGTAGTGTTCCTACTTTCGAGACAAAGGTTCATCGTACATTTGGTACACATCTTTGCATGCACATTTGCAACTGGTATATGTGATCTCGTCCCTTTTCCTAGATCAGAGGAAATGTCTGGTTATACTCTGACAATCTAGATTGGGATCGAGATGAGACACAGTGGGGACGTCCACAATAATTCGCGTTGTTCTTTTGGAACGTTGACGTTCTTATCTCCCCCTAACAACGGGAAAATTGTCTCATAAAAATGATAATCTGCAAAACAAGCAGTAAAAAGATCGCCTGTCATGGGTTCTAAGTAATGAATATTAGAAGGAGAATCATAACCGACATAGATTTCTATCCTTCCCTTAGGACCCCTTTTTCTTTTGTACGTAAAGGCGGGGCAAAATGGCACATAGACCACACAACCAAAGACGCGCAAATGCGATAGGTCAGGTTCATATCTGGTAACCAACTGACACGCACTTCATAAGGTTGGGTTGTGAGGGGCCTCAAGCAGACCAACATGGTTGCTTGCAATATTACATGGCCCCAAGCAGAGATCGTGGAACTTGGTAAGTATAACCAATCGATCGCACAATCATTTGAAGGCGTTTAATGAATGCTTTTGCTGGGTCATTCTGGGTATAAACATAGGATACTTGATGTTCAACTTCAAAACCCAACCGACATGCAATATCCATCGAAAGTCAAAGTTTTCGATGTAAATTCTCCAACTTATCAAATCAAATAAATTTGATCAGATAATCAGGGTGGTGAGCCCTGAGCTTGTTAATCTAAGCCACCAGTGTGGAGAATACAGCTTGTGGACAACAGCCACACTTGTGACTACCGTGTAGAATCATCAACCAATACCATAAAGTATATAAATGGTCCGCATGGTGGTTGAGTCGGTCCACAAATGTCCCCTTTGAATCCTTTGTAGAAAAGATGGAGGGTACTAATGTATAATACGAGTCCAGGTTTGATGTCTTTACTTTTGGTAAAAGGATGCCCAAAATGGCACATCACGGATCATTCTAGATATCCCAAACGTTCATCCATAGAGAAAATTCCTTTGGAATCGTAGGCTTCTGGCCAACCACATAGAGGACCTGAATGGGTGTAATCCACTTGTTAAGCGTTCAATCTTCTCTAGAATATGCATTTGGCTATATTCGTAGGAAGTGCAATATGGTAATATGCTAAGGAATTTTACTCAATTTTCTACATTGGTTTCAATATGGTAATAGTGCTCTCGAATATCCTTAAAACTCCAAAGGGCGTTCTTCCAAAATAAGTGAGTATAAGGCTTCCCTTTATGGTAAAATTAGTACCATTGGAAAATATAGGGTAGTGCCATGCCCCACAATCAGGTTGGATAAGCCTGAAAGGTTGTCAAGGGTTAGGTATGAAGTTAGCATAGAACGAGACTGCTAACTTCCCCACAAAACATACCTAAGCATGAGTTAATTGTAGTCACATGTGGTAATTTTCACTAGTTAACTCTTATTCGAGAACAATAGTGACATCCAAACACCAATTTTAAATCCAAGAATAAAATAAATAAATTCACAAAGTAAACAAAAAAGATAAGTGGATTGGGCCAATAAGCCTGCCATGTCAAATTTCGCTCTTCCAAATGTGTTAGATGGAGCAAAATTAGTCTCACAGATTGACTACGGGAATGGTACTCCTCAACAACATTGGTAGAGGCATATACAAGTGCATAACAAATGATCTATTTCGTTAAAACGGAGTTAGATTCTGCAAGGTAGAGGTTCGGGAATACTATCATTTATTCTTGAAGTTTTAGGTGCCAAGGATCATGCTTCATGCGTGATACCACCTCTTGGCAAGCTTGATTCTACCATATGTTGTAAAACAAACTTAAATTTTTATTGTATGAGAGAGAAAAAGAGAGAAAGAGACTGATTGACTAACCCAAACTTGGGTTCAATAGGCTCTAGCTGAAGCTGGAGGGGTCTGTTCGGTAGGCCTCTGTCGAAGCAAGGCATTACCGTTCAGTGCACCTTTGTTGAAGCAGAGCATGCCTATTCAGTGCATCTCTGCCGAAGCAAGACACCACTATTCGGTTGACTCTAGCCGAAACTGGGTCTATACCGTTCAGTGCCTCCCAGCCGAATTGTTGGGGTACCTTTCTCTCACAAGTGTGGTAGTAATCAAATCTGAGAATTTGGTGGCTTCTGCTATCTGTACTGCTACTTCAGGAGCAATTTAGATATAGAACAACGAGGAAGATTTTCTTCCTGTCAAAATTTGATCAGATATAAACTTTAGAATTATACCTATTCATGGACGTAAAGGTTTCAATCATGTTTTGGTTTAGGCAAGAATTCATCATTGCATGTTCCATAATGAGTCAAAGAGCCATGGAGTCCTCGACATAATTCAATTTGATATGCTTCAGGCATAAGTTTTCGAATGAAGATTATGGCGGAGGCTTATTCAGCTCTTCCACACCATAACTGGTTACAATGATTTCGTAACTAGTCGTAGTCAAGTGGGATGTCACTTGTTGTGTCCACATAAAGTAGTTTCTTGTTCGAAACTTCCAAATCAGTGAAATCAAACTTGTTACAGTTCAACAATATGTTGAATGGCGGAAACAAGAATGTGATTGGTGTTTTATAAAATTTCCATAAACATTAAAATTAGAACATTCAGGTTCTAAGACATGGGTTGGTTTAAACGAATTTAAGCATGGAGAACTTCGGGTCTCAACATGAGTGTTGCGCATTAAGAAACTTTAGGTTTCTATGGCACTTTTCCTAAACTTCAAGTTCATAATACCTGCAAACAAACGCAATATATACAAAAATATGCAACAAGAAAATATGCAAATATGTATAGACTTTATAATTTAATTATTTGGACTTCGGGCCAAAATTAAAAATTGGGTGAAAAAATCTAAAACCCATAAGGCCTAAAAAAAATAGGCAATATAATTAGTGGCCCAAGGCATTGGACCAAAGTTAAAAAAAATAAAAAAAAGACTGAAAGGTAATGGGATCCAAGCCCAAAAATATGGGTTGGAATAGTCATGGGTCGAGAAGGGGCAAGAAGCATGCCAGGCCCTAACACACAAAAAATAAATGGAATTGAAGGCCTAAGTTAGCAAGAGCCCATGCAGGGGTGCTGATCAAGTGTGGTGTGGTGCAGAGGAGGACCATAGCCTAACGAGCTGATGTCACGTAGACCAAGGTTATTTCGGGCTTGAAGCCTAAAGGCTCCACACTTGTCTCAGCCCATCACACAGGGCAATAAACTTCAGGCCTACGAGAGGTTACCTGTTTCCAGGCCTACATCTGTGCAGCTAGTGGGCCCAGGAACTTTCCTAAGCCTAATTCTTTTTACAAAAATATGGCCCAATCGCTTCGGCCAGTGGTGACGCGTTCTGGGTTCAACGGAAGGCTGCAGGCCCTCTTAGCTCATGGCTTGGCATAGGGGAACTCAGCAGCTTGGTGCCACGGCTCGGTGGATTTCCACCAAACCCTAGCATTTTTTTTATTTTTTTATTTTTTTTAATTCAATGAATTTCAATTGCATATAATAATTCATAGTAATATCACAATATCAATTCACATAATTCAATAGGATTATGATTATAATGCATACACAATTTATGTAGAATCTAAAATTCAAAAAACGTAAAGTTGGGTCATGCATTATGGTGAATGTTCATGCTATTAGGGTTGCAAAAATATCGAGATAAAAACTGTTGTTTTGGAGGAACCCGATTGCATGATTATATTGATGAACTGGTTTGATGCAAAAAATTATTTCTTCAATTTTGGCTTTCCATCTTCAAAGCTTGTATCACGTTAAACATAAGAAAAATAAATAAATTGAATCAATAGAAGTATATGAATTCAATAAATTCAAATTTTAATCAATTAAAAATAATTGAAACGTAATACTCCCCTGATTAAAGACGAATAAATTCTCTTTAACGCAGTGTGAAGAGTGTGATGATAACGTGTTGTGGCCTATATTTACTGAGGGGTGCGGCATAGAGAGAAAGAAAGAGTGGAGAATAGGCTTGAGGAATTGTGTATTAATTCCCTAGTCCTTGTGCCTTTATTTATAGTAATAAGGATGAGAAAAACTTGTTATCCAAGTAATACAAAATATATTAGGAAAGATCTTCTAGATCCCAAAGGATTCCTATTTGATCTCTACCTAGGATTTACACAATCACATATTGATAAGAACATATGTCACAACAGTTATTGAGTTTTCTCATGATTTTAGTTAATTTATCACCTAATTAACTTTGTACTCGAGTTCAAATTTCTTTCTTTGTAAATAAGAAGAATACTTTAGATTATGCCCATGAATAAAAAGAAATCTATTTTGATTATGACTAAAAAATTATATACAATTATGTAATAGCTAATCTACCTGTTATGATATGGGTAGAAATAATTTCAATACCAATAAACACATTAAAAAATTGAAATAATTACATCTTTTAATGGCGTTCCAGTACGATGCAATAATTTATTATTGAAACGAGAGAATTTCCCTTAGAATTAAACGTAAGTGTCTAGATACTTTATGTATGATATGAAATGTGCTCTATTGCAGCATTGTATCTTATTTAATGCAATGGCAAACCCTACACAATTGAAATACTCCGAGTTTGGGTTATTGGTAAGTTATGGGTTTTGAGTAATTTGCAATTGGGCCCTTTTCTTTTTTGAAAAATTGAAAATTTTCATTACCAAAACAAAAGCCAAGAGAACGCTGAAAGCTACAAAGGGCAAACAAAGAGACATAAATAAAGCATACAGATAGAGGAAGGTAGAGTGTAGAAATTAGCTCTAATTGCTTCTCTTCAAGGCAACCTTAAACCATAAAGGTCATCTAAATTCATTCAAACTTGTTACATTTAGACATTTCATTTAAACATTTCGGCCGTTTAATAACCTTTTTCTTTTTCTTTTTTTTCGGTTTGTAGTTTTAGTTTTCACTTTTTCTTTTTAAACTGAAAACAAATTTGACCTTGAGTTTTCCCTTTTTGGTTTCAAATGAAAATTGAAAGTAGTTACCAAACAAAATTCTAATTTTTTATTTAAAAAAAATGAAAAACTGAATACCAAAACACCAAAAAAAAAAAAAAAGAAAGAAAGAAATTGTTGTCAAACGACCTATTAGAGAATCAATCCCAAATATCTACACCCGCAAAAAACTTACAAGTTAAAATGATTGGAGAATTTACTAACAATATAAGCGAATGTCCTGCTGCGTATCCAATACAATAGACTAATTCTCCTGATCATAGACGATGCATAACAAAACATATGTACAATACATTCATATGTTATACAATAATGTTTGGCATGACCAGAACACCATCTGCAGCTCCAGAACCAAACAATGCCCTCCATGATCACTTCATCGAACGAGATCAAAAGTAGCCGGTCATGTCGAACTTTGATTCCTTCAACATACATACATATGATCGCATATATATGTGTGTATGTATGTATGTACCCATATATGGTCTTGATTAAGTTTGGACAACAATTAAATGCAGGTAGATGCAGATGATGAGATTACATAAGGGTTGCAAGTACAGGGTGTGCAAAACCAAAACCCAAGGGAGAGAGACCGAGGGGATTTTCGTACCTGTAACTTCGGAATGTACCTCGCTCAAGCTCAATGGGGTTTTCATACCTGAAATTTTGAAAAAATGTGGGTGTCCAGAGAAAACCAAAGTGAGTGAGAACGAAGCAGACGAGGCTGGTGATGGGTGCCATAAGTAAATTTGATTAACTTGTTGTAACTTTTGCAGTTGAAGTTTGAAGAAGAAGTTGCGGTGGCCGTGGTTGCTATATGGAATTGCAGAGGGAAGTTCCTTTGGTGGTGTAGGGTGAGGGTGAGGGTGAGAGTGAGCTCTTAAGAAGGAGGGACGGTGGTTGCTTAACTTTGAAGTATTGGACTTGTTTGCCGTGCTAGCAGAAGCAATCATAGAAGCGTGCACACTTTTTCTTTACTTATATTCCATGTTTCAGTTTTATATCCTTTCTTTTATCTATCTCATCACATGACTAATGTGGTTAAAAGACAGAGAGAAAAGGGTATGAAACATGTTGCATGAAAGTTTTAAAGAAAAACTAATGAAAAAAATTTGAAACTTTGAGTTTTAATGATAAAGACAAAATAAAGGGTAAAGTGAATAGTAGCAGGTTTGACTTTTTAGTGTAAAAATGTGGCTTTTCGTTAAAGTGAACAGTACCGTAGATTTTTCGTTAAAACTCCCAAGTTTTAATCCCGGGACAATATTTAGTATGGTAGCTTGATGATCAAGTCAATGTCACAAAGGGTGAGATTGTGTGATTGTAAATTGTACCAACATCGGGTCACAGGTACGAAAAAGCAATGAGGCTTGTTCTTCTGTGAGAGTGTCTGACCATCCAGCTAGTCAAGTTGTCTTACTCAAATTTTTTTATATAACAGTAACAGTATCGCGTGATATTACTAATTCACTTATTATCTAAGAGTACGTGACGATATTACAATGACATTGAAAATTTCTCTACATGCCAACAGTGTGAAGTAATATGCTTATAATACGTTTAAAAATGGCAAGAATAAGAGTGTATATGTTTACGTCACTCTTTTGGCCCTTTGAGGTAGAGGTATTGGAATCTAGCTAGTCTCAAGAGACCCAGTGGCAACTCAAACTCAATGTGGGTTAGGTAAGATAGGATGTTGTTTAGCTACATAGCTAACCTCACTTGATCTGGTAAACTGTCAGCAAGCTATTAGGCCCATCTTCAACTTGTTAGGCTCCGCCACAAGAAGCAAAATACAGCCCACTTCTATTTAGGCTTTTTGGGGAATGGAAGGGCAGCCACAAGGCCCATCCAATATTTAAAAGAAAAGAGCCATGGTCCATATAAGTCGTGTTTTGGGCTTTTGGAGGCATAAAAATGAAAGTGTTAATGGTGTTTTCATCGTAGAAATCGAGTACTCATTGAATCTTACATTCGTTTAAGTTTCAAAGTAACGTGTCGTATTTGAAATTTTCACAATTGGAGTAAACAATTTTATCGTGAACATTAATCCCCAGCTTTTAGACTTCTTTTCTTAGGATGCATTTCACTATTACTCCTTTTTATTTTTGATATAGAACACGTTAATGGTATACTAATTCCCTCCCTCTGTTCCCCATGCAGCCTCAGTACCACATCATGGTTCATTTAGAAGTGTTTTTAAAATGACTGAAAAATACCATTATAGAAATAATTGTAGATTCCAAAAACACTTGAAGTGTTTTCTACAAGAAGCACCAGTTATCAGTGGCAAAGTCACTAAGGGACAAGGGTAGTCATGGGCCTATCTTGCAATTTTTTTCCTTTTCTATATGTATAAGCTCTAACATAACCTCCCTTTACTTCTGGTAAGTTTAGTTGTAATCTTGAAGTTTTTGGATTTGTAATTCTCTTATTCTAGTTACAACAATGTAGCTTCTTCTACTTGTTAATTACTTCCAAGTTCATCTTTGTGTTGAAGTTTTCAAGCAGGTAACTGAATCTAACGATTAGGATTTACCACTAACTGCTATTAAGCTAAAGATGTTAGCTGATATTTTTTTTTGTTGGCTTGAACTTCTGGTCCATCGTTTGTCTCTTTCCTTAAGCCATGCTCTTAAATATTTGTTGGATTAAGTGACTATATGGTCGATGCGGTTTGAAAATTGTAATCTTCCTCTATCTTAATCTGCATATTAACCTAGGATGTATAATTTCTCTCCATCTATGAGTTGAGGTAAATATATAGAAATGCAATCAATCTATACAGTATTTTAGACGTTAAAAAGATAAAGTTTCATATTTGTGAAGGCCCCTCACGATGTAATATCCTGTCTCTGCCATTGCCAATTATGTGCTTCTTCTAAGCACTTTTAAGTGTTTTCCAAGATTTACTTGCACTTTCACTAAAGATTGGTTTCAAAAATATTTTTACCAAAAGTGTTTTCAATCATTTTTAAAAACACTTTCAAAGTAGCTCTAAGGCTGCAACGTAAATATTACAGCATATAGATATTGGAAGATAAGATGTCCACATTCATGGATTTGAGGTTTCATAAGCTACTGTAAAAGTCTCAAATATCACAGTGCATTTCATAATTTAAAAACTTATAACAAACAGCCACAATTTGCTGCGAGATTTATACACACACGTGTATATAAAATGTTGGGATTGATTTTGTTGTTGGGAATCTTCGGATAAGGGTGAGATAGTCGATAGTGGTAGTAGAGTGTAGAAGGAAAGTGAAGGCAACGATGCGTATAGTATGTTGCGCCAACGGACAAAATGGAGCAGATCACTTTATCAACCAGTTTCATATAATATTTCCACTGATTAGGGTTAAGCCTCCCCATAATTTGCAAGATTATGTGCAAAGATTATCGTCACCTCCAGAAAGTTGTGAGGATTTAGAAAATTGTCTTTTATCGATAAATTAAAAAAAAAATTTAAATAAATAAATAATTTATAAGGAGCTGGATCATTTTTTGAAATTTTTAAATATCTTTTTACTGTTGAAAATCTAACAGTCTATCTCAAAAGGACAGTTGGAAATTCAACGGTTGTGACTGCTACAAATTGGAGTCGTTCTGCTTGTTGTGGGGGGGGGGCGGGGGGGGGGGCTATCTGCAGGTGACGTCATTGATGGCCACCGTAGTTGCCAGCTGGCTCAAGCTCAGCGTCAATTGGTAGGCCAAGTTAAGACCATCTCCAACCGAAGGGTCTAGAGGGCTAGAGGACCGAAAATAGTCTGAAAATCGTCTTCAACCGAGGGCTAGGCCAAAGGGCTCGTGGGCCCCACTAGACAAAAAAGGGCCAACCAACTGGCCCAATTCATCTAGCCAGCCCTGGGCTGGCCAGAATTTTTATTATTCATGTCAGTTATATCCAATAGCATTGTACTTATTAAATTACTGTCGGTTATATCCAACAGGAATGGTAGGCCTTTTTTTTTTTTTTTTTTTTTTTTTTGACAATTCTATTTTTTTCCTATAACTTCCTAAGTCATTATACAACATTAAATTAAATTAAGTAACATTAAACAACATTAAAAAATATGAAATAACATTAAATTTAAATAATAAATTATGTTTGGTCCTATGGCCCTTTGACCCTCGGTTGGAGACAGTTTTTTGTGACAAGGCTAAAACGAGCCATATGGCCCTTTGGCCCTCGGTTGGAGATGGAGTCAAATATGATATTATACTGTTCATTAAAATATTAATATCTTTGAGGACAAGAGGGCTCAGTTGGTTGGAGATGGTCCAACGAGCTCCTACCCTATACCTCCTATTGCCTCCCCTTTTTAAGCCCACTGGAGCGCCTTCTTGAGGACAGGGGGCAATTTAACCCAATTGTCCTGCTACTTGGCCTTCCGCTAGAATTGCTCTCATTGGCAATTGTGTCAAGATTATAACCTCAACTTCTTTAAAGATAACATAGCAAAAATGCCCACATCTAAACCCAACGCTCACACGTGTTTCACACTACATGTTTCCTCATGGAGGAAATAAGTCAATTGGGAGGTATACTCTAGGCGCATGAATAATAGATACTCCTAGCCACCTATGCATTTGGATGATCTTACAATTAAATTATTCATTTGTTAAGTTTCACATTTCGCCACACGTAAACATGTGTATGAGTTATTTCAAAAAGAAAAATTAAGAAACCTTACAACCGCTTATAGAGTTAGGACTACAACCGCTTAGAGAGTTATGTCAAACTCCTCATGTTTCCTCCCTTAATATATTGCGAGGGCCGAAGGCACTACTCCATCAATCCCTCCCTGATCCTCGCAAAGCGAAGAGTCTTGTTGATTTGGAGTCGCCTTTTGGTTACTAAATGCAAACCAGTATTCACCTTCTGGTTTTCAGTGCCCAACCCACTGAGCTTCAAGTGGAGCTCATTGAGCAACCATTATATAGCAAGCAAAAGTGACCCCAAAAATATAAAAGTATTTATCTTCAAGCATGATATGACTAGAAAGAAGAAAACAAGGAGAATCCTGAGAAAATGACAGTGACATTGAAGTAAATTCAAAGGCAAGTTCTTGTAGAAACAGTAAAAAGAAAAGAAGGGGTAAAATCCGACTATATCTACAATTTCATGGCCTCTGAGCCCCTTTTTCTGATGGAAATTTAATTGAGAGAGGAGCAAAAAGAAGCCTTCACACACATAGCATAAGTTCAAGCAACAGTTTAATATAAATACTACTTCCCCCTTAATAATTAACTTATTGTTCCTCCAAATCCCTTCATATTCTCTAAAAACATTCAAATTTAAACATGGGGGTTGCTCCTGAATGATCCAAGGGCCTTGACAGCTCCTGCTCTCAAGATAAATTGGTGGTAGAAGGCTGCAATTGCTGCTCCAATGAAGGGTCCTACCCAGAAAATCCACTGCAAACAACAAAAAAGTAAACAAGAATATATATTAGTGAAAGTTCTACAGTGTTCCGGAGTATCTTACGTTATAATGATAACATAAAAGTGAAGAAGAATTAATATTGGAGTACATACTTGGTCATCCCATGCCTTGTCTTTGTTGTAGATAACAGCGGCTCCAAGACTTCTAGCAGGGTTGATGCCAGTGCCAGTGATTGGGATGGTGGCCAAGTGGACAATGAACACAGCAAACCCAATTGGCAGTGGAGCCAAAACCTTCAAAATTCCACAACATTCCACAATTTAGCCTCTTAGAATATGAGAGAGAGAGAATCTACCATGTAACCGATTGTATATTCTCCTGTTTATCTCTCTTGTCACATAACTTAAGAGATAGACACGAAAAGATATACAACCCAAGATAACTAAGAATCTCGATGGGAATACATACAATTGGAAAACATTTATAAAATCAGACAACAGGACAGTTTGGAACAGGATAGAAGAGTTGAAAATGGATTAAAACAGTTCTCAAAAAAGACATGCCCGTGATTGTGAGGCTAAATAAAAACAAAATTAGACAACTTTCATTCATTTCTGACTCAGCATATCAAATGTTTGGGACTGTTAACACAAGAAACAAATCACTCCTTAATCCAACTTTTAACTATTAAACAATAATACTTAGGGATGTTCTGATTAGAAGATGCAACTACGAGAAGGAAATTCAAGAAAAAGAGGTAAAGGAAGCCCTAAGGAGGTTTTGCAAGAGATTATAAAAAAAGATATGGAGTACCTGGAGCCAACGGAAGATTTTGTATAAAACCGAGCGCAATAACGTTTTAGAAATCATACAGTCGACCTCATTTAGTAGAATAAAACTTTGTTATTATTGTTTTTGTTGCAAGTATTAAACAATAACTAAACAAGTGGCTGTTGAGGTGGTTAAAAGAGGATTTCCTCAAGAGGAATGTGAAGGGCCCACAGATTGACGTCGAGACCTCGAGCGAGTCATGGGTCATGAGTCATGACAATACTTGAAGAAGGCAGAGCACGTTAGGAATGATGGAAAGGAGAAAAGTTGAGAGAGAAAATAATTTGAAAAAGTTGAATCAACTTGTTGAAAGAAAACAAAATTAGGTGACCGCATCTATTGCACTGCATGATGCCCTATTGCCCTGAAATGCTAACTAGAAAAAAACATTTGGCCCAGCTAGCTCATTGTTTTCACCCTACTCAATAGGAAATGTTATTCTAAACAATATCATCATGAGACTTAAAAGGGTTTTTTGTTTCTAAAAATTTGAAGGGCAACATCTAATAGCTAGAGGGGAGATGGTTTGAACTCGAAACGCAGTTTGCTGAAGAGGAAGATCCTACTCCACTAGGGCAGTGTACCACTTGTAGGAAATTTTATTCTAAACAATATCATCATGAGACTTAAAAGAGTTTTTTGGTTCTTATAATTTGAAGGGCCACATCTAATATTTGACGAAATTCTGCTTGTTGCACTATCCCCAGGAGTACAGTGAAAGGGTTGAACTCAAGCTTTTGTCCTAATACTTGGTTCCGATATGTCATTTTGGGTTTAAGCACGATACAAACACCCAAAAACAAGTATAGGATCCTATTGTGTTAACATCAGTTAGGTATTTGAGGGTGATTAGTTTACATTAATGAATGGTTTAAGAACATCTAAACCTGTGGTTGTGGACTTGTGTGTGGGACACCTTAACTAGTCCAAAGACTAAATGATGGTTAAATGAGGGTATATATTTCCACAAGAAGTTAGAGAAAAATAGAGGCTAATTTGTCCCATTTCTTAAGTTAAGCTTAAAGTCCTTGTATGGTATCAATCCAATAATGCACTTGTTCATAACCAAAAAAATAAAGTCAATAGTTTGTTAAACAGGAAAAAGAATATAATTAATGCATTTTCTAGCACACGCAAAAAATAAATTTTACAATATAAAGAAAGCAAAATTAAATCCAAAAGAGACATGCTTGTGGATCCTTCAAATTTTCTGAAGAAACTAGCTTTTTTTCTCTAATTTTATCAGCCCCCCTGTTTTCTTTATTTATTTTTTCAATTACCATTCTGTAATAAATCTATAAATATACCGCAAATATCGATAGAGGAGGAAATGGTAATTGCAAATTATAGATGAAAGGTGTGTATGTACCGGAACATGGGAGTCTCTAGCACTCCTCTTGGGGTCAGTGGCAGAGAAGACGGTGTAAACCAGCACAAAGGTGCCAATAATCTCAGCAGCCAATCCAACTCCAGTGCTGTACCCATCGCTAAGCGAGTTTGCTCCGCCGCCGTACTTGATGTAGTAGCTCTTCTGGAAAGCCTTCACCAGCGCAACACCGGCTATGGCCCCCAACGACTGAGCCACCATGTACAGCACAGCTCTCACCAGCGACACCTTCCGAGCCAGGAACAGCCCAAATGTCACCGCCGGGTTGATGTGACCCCCTGTTCAGCAAAAGTTACAAAACCCATTGTAAAAAAACAGCTTTTTCAACAATTTATGCATGTATGAGAAAAATTCCATAAAACCCACATTAGAAAAGCAGCTTTTTAATAGTTTCTATATGCAGCAGCAAAATCACACCAAACCCACATCAAAGACTTCATCTTTTTAACTAAATTCTATACATACAAGAAAAATAACGAAAACCCACTTACAAGATAAAAAACTTTTTGGCTAACTTCTGTGTTTTACAAGCAAAACCAACGTCAAAGACTTCAACTTTTTACTTATGTATATGCGTAGAGATAAAACCAGAGAGACCCAGAAGAGAAAACAGACCTGAAATCCCAGCAGTGCAGTAAACAAGCACAAAGATCATGCCTCCAAAGGCCCAAGCAATGCCCAGAATCCCAACCCCACCGCAAGCGTCAGCATTGGTGGCTGGGTCGGTCTGGCTCTTGTAGCCAATCACTGTGAGCACAGTGACGTAGAGGAAGAGAAGAGTGGCTACGAACTCAGCTATGAGAGCTCTGTAAAACGACCATTTGGTGAGCTCGGCCGAGTCGATGAGCGGCGCAGGCGGTGGGTCGTGGTAGTCCTTGGCTGAGAAGGAGCCCCTCTCTGCAACCTCCATGTCCTTGGCCATTAAAAAGGCTTAAGGTTCACACAGTCTGGAGAAGCAGAGAAAAACAGAGTCTTGGGTTTTGGGAAGAGAGAGAGGAAGAGGTGGTGGTGTGGGAGAGGGAGCGAGGAGAAAAGGGGTATATATGGTGTGAGATTAGGATTAAATTTTACTTGAAAATTTTGAATTATGTGGGACCGAACCCACCTACTATTTTGTATGCTGTTTTCTCTTTCACCGACTCTGTGTGCCATGGCTTTTTAGTATGTAGGTGGTCACCCTGACCTGCTTCTACTCTCCCACCCCCCCAACACCACTTACCTACAACAGTCTAGATTGCTGTTCGTAAAATGTAAGAAATGTTTTGCTTTGGGAAAACTCCCACATCGTTTTTAAGATGATGAAATATTGAGCTCCACTAAAGAACGGAACTTGGCATGATATTTTTTGATACAAGCAAAATCAATAATTGAGGATAAGGAATCAAACTTGTAACTTGTAAGTACAGTGATAATGTTCGTAATTATTTGAGTTATAAGTTTTTAAAATATTGCAAGATATTTTCAAAAATTATCTTTAATTAGAGTCGGAATTTCACGCATAGTACTGAAAATTTTGCTCGTGGTAAAATGTTGGCAACATAAAATATTTATGGCATCAAACAGTGAATCATAAATTATTTGTTAAATCGATTTATCTGTAAACATGTGAATTAGATTTATAATATGTATTGTTCTTTTAATAGCCAAATACTTGTCTAACTTTGACGAAAAGAAAGTTGTAAACCAGTCAATATTATCTATTTCAGTGTGATGCTTATTTGAATTAGAAGATGTTTTAGTACGTTTATGTATATCGTCTACTCTTACCGAAGAAAAAAAATGTACGTTTATGTACACCAATATTTTTGACGTTTGAATTTTTTTGGTTGGCTGCACATTAAACGTTTCATTTGTCGAACGCATGAATATTCGGAATGCATGAAGAAAAAACAAAAGAAGAGAAATGTGCAGCACGTGCAAAATGACTCGGTGAGTCGTAACTCGCGACGAGTCAAAAGCAGAATCATGCAGAGTGCTGATGTCCCTTCGACTCAGTGAGTCAGTGACTCTGCTCGGCGCAGACGACTCAGAGCTGGTTTGGTATTGCTGTGCTTTGAAAAAAAACTGCTGTGAGAATAAGCGGTTGTGCTGTGAGAATAAGCGGCTGTGAAATAAATCAACAGAGTGTTTGGTAAACTTTTTTGTAAAAGTGCTTTTGGAAAAAAAAACGTAATCTGATAGTGGGTCTTTTCATTAAAATAGCACTGTAGCTATGTGTGCTTTGACAAAAAACCAGTTTTCCAAAGCTGCAAATAGCAACTTCAACTTTTTCCTTTGATTTCAACTTATTTTCACATCAGCTTTCAAAATAAATCTTTTTTTTCAATTTACCAAACATTTAAAACTCTCACAACTTTTTTCATAAGTACTTTTTTTTTAAGCATCTCGCTTCCAAACAATCTCTGACTCACAAAGAAACGCACGTAAACGAAAGCCTGCTTGCTGACTGCTTTGAACTTTAATGCATACGTGACGCGATCTGATTGGGGAACAGAAAACGGTAATAAGTGCATGTTTTGGATGGACACGTGGAGGGATGTGAGCCGTGCATCGGTCCACAGGCTGAATCAACGAAGTTAGGCAAAAACGGGTGGTTTAAGATGGCTTGGCGGTTCTTGAACGTTAATCAAACAGCCGCAGGCAGTGGGACCCATTCTTGCTTTGGCTTTACTGGATAATAGAGGTACATAGATAGCTAAGATAGGGGTGGAAACTGGAAAATATTGTCATAAACCGATGTACCTACTGAATCGTATCGACCGGATTATATTGGTATGGTCGAGTTTTGGTATGATTTCATAATCGATTAGTATTTTATCAAATTAATTATTAATGGTATGGTTTTTTATATTGGAATCATTCGATATATCGTACCAAACCAATATACTATTTAAGTATTTTTTTACATGCACGACTCTTCAATTTTAGGGCTTGAAAAATAAAAACCCACTCACTCAGCAGTTTTTTTTTTCCGACTCTTGCACGACCTCTCGCAGATTGCAATGAGGGGATCCTATAATCAGAATCAGACTTTTGACTTTTGAGTTTTTTATATTTGCTTTTGCATTGGTTGCTACATTGGCTTTGGACAATTATATATGAGTTACATTTTGAGTTAGTGAATTATTAACCATTTGGATTATGGTTGCTAATTTTGTTGTTGGCTATTAAGTTATGATTTGATTTTCATTTTAATTTTTAAGTTATAATTATGTTAGCTTATCCATCAATTGAAAGATTACATCAACTTTTTCACCAAAAAAAAAAAAAAGATTACATCAACTTCTTTTTTCAATTTTATGGTTCGTTCTTCTTCACAATCATTGTGTGGTTCTGGGTTGGTGTTTTTGCAGCTTATTTTTTACATTAATGATATGGCAGACCATCGTTTGTGTCATTTAGCAACCAAATCAGCCAATAATTTCGACTAAACCGATTTTTTACATAGGTGATTTGCAATGCTTAAATCTTGTCTAACCCCTGGTTTAATATATTTTATCATTTAGATTCCGCTAGACGTTTACAATGTTGAAAACTTTGCAAACCCGGAAAGGAGAATTGTTAATTGTACCGTTTCATACAAAAACAAAATAAATATGGTACCGACCGAATTTCCAAGAGAAAGCGACATCCTATTACCGTTGGAGAGAATTTCCAAGAAAAATATGTTATTGTCATACAAAAAACAAATTGATTAAGAAAACACCTTTTTTCTTGGACATTTGTTTATAATTTCTCCCACAATTTATTTATTTAAATTATAGTGTGATTTGAGAAGTGGAAGGGAAGTCAGTTTCCTACCGTTAAAGAAATAATCCCATGTAGGGGTGGGCACTTAGAAACGAAAATCGAAATCGAACACGGACCAGATTAAACCGCACCAAATGGTTTGGTTTTACGGTTTTGAAATAGTTTCGGTTTTGAAACCGAACCGCAACATAGAAAATGGTTTGGTTTCGGTTTTGGCTTTTGAAAACCGCACCGAAACCAAACCAAACTGCAAATATTAATAAATATTTAATTAAATGTCCATTTTAGATTTCACGTTTTAATTGGTTGTTTGTTAGAATTTATACATTTAGTATGGACTCAACCACACTAGAATACATCATTCATCACTTTCTTTCATTCATTAACTCGAAGGACCTTTGTTATTTTATACCATCACACACACATATGTACAAGGGTGGACTAATCTTGTTATCAAGAGTCGAACAATGATCTAATGAAGTTGATAGGATCCTGTGTGATAACTGAATTGGTTGATAAGTGAGCATTGTATTAGTGCTGACTACGACAGATATGTGTGGTTAAAAGGATAAGGTTGTTAGTAGTAAGCTTATGGAGGAAGCTAACTAGCTACTATATTAGGAAGGGTTGTAAATGGAAAATGGTTGTTGTTGTATTTGTTGTTAATTGCAATAGAAAATTACTCATTACTGCTACACAGAAGTCAAGATGCAAAGTTAGGGTTCTATCATTGGTATCACAGCCAGTGCATTCGATCCTGCTTGATCCTTCTTCATGTATGACTCGACTCGGTTCCAGACGCACCATGGAAACAAGAGTATCCAAGCTTGAGTCCTTGTTTGCTGATATCCAGAAAGAGTTCAAAGATTCCAGGCATGAATTTCAAGAATCAAGAACTGAATTTCGAACTACCCATGAGCTGATTTTGCTGCAATTGTAGGCATTATCGACAAGGGGTAGTGGGTTGGTGGGTGAATCGTTGGAGGGAACACAATCCGATCACAATTTGTCGTCGGGAGTGAATCCTCCGTGTGGCCCTCAGTTTTTCCGTCAAGAATCGATTCCGCCGCCTCGATAACCATTTATCAAGATCGATTTTCCCAGATTTGGTGATGGCGATGAACCCTTGGGGTGGATCTACAAAGCAGAACACTATTTTGATTTCTTCGGTGTCGACGATTTCAAGAAAGTGAAAATGGCATCATTCCATCTGGATGGCGAACCTCTATAAGGGTTCCAATGGGCTAATTGTATCCAGACATACCCTAGGTGGGAAGATTTCACACAAGCTCTTTGTTAAGAATTTGGTCCGTTAGAGTTCGACGATTCAGCAGAAAGCTTGGTTAAACTTCGCCAAACGGGATCTCTGCGTGATTACATCTTGAAGTTTCGAAGACTAGCGAATCGTACAAGGGAAGTTACCCTATCTCTTTTGCGATCTTGTTTCATTGGTGGTCTTAAATCGGAGCTGCATCATGACGTCAAAATTCTGAAGCCCAAAGACATTATTGAGGCCACTGCTTATGCTCAACAGATCGATGCCAAGTTGTCTGAATTAAAGGTCAAATCTTTTCCTCGTTCATCTGTTAATTATTCATTTCATCCTCTATTACAGAATGTTGTTGATATTGTTGTGGGAAATAACAAATTAAAACATGAGAATGTGAGGAGATTGACACCAGACGAGGTCGAATATTGTCGAAAACATGGTCTTTGCTTCCATTGTAAGGAAAAATTTGTTCGCGGCCACACTTGTGAGAAGAAACAACTTTTATTGATTGATGTTCAGTATGGTAGAGATAATGAAGCCTCTGACACTAAGAATTTAGAACCTGAGATTACAACATGTGCCCTTTTTAGAACCCCAACTCCTAAGTCAATTAAAACCATGAAGGTTCTTAGCGGTATTAGGAATTGTCCAGTGGTAATACTTATCGATTCTGGTAGTTCCCACAACTTCGTGGATTCTATTTTGGTCAAGAAAATCAATGAACAATTGAATACAACTTATTCTTTTAGTGTCAAGATTGCGGATGGGAGAAAAGTTAATATTACAGGTTCTTTAGGGGCTGTCTCACTCAAGATTCAAGACTATCAGTGTACTACTGATTTGTATACTATGGCCTTGGGAGGTTGTGATGTGGTGTTAAGGGTTCAATGGCTAAAGACATTGGGTCCAATCCTTTAAGATTTTGATAAACTGTACATGAAGTTTAGGAAGGGCAATACCACTTTCTGTCTTTCAAGTCCAGAAGCACTGAGTGAACATATTCAGGATGTTTCTATCTTTCACATGGAAAAGTTGCTTCACCAAGAATCTTCTGTGGGTGCTTTTCTCTTTCAAATTCAACAAGAAGACATGGTGGAACATAAGACTGTACTGTCCGTAATTCAATCTCATCAGTTGGAACAACTTCTACAAGATAATGAGGTAGTTTTTCTTGCTCCTACTTGTTTGCCTCCTCACAGATCACATGACCACAAAATTTCCTTGATAGAAGGTAGTAAACCACCTAGTATGAGACCTTACAGATATGGTCCTTTACAGAAAACAGAAATTGAAAAGTGTGTCCGAGAATTATTAGATGCTGGTTTTATCAGGGTTAGTAATAGTCCTTATTCTACTCCAGTTATTTTAGTAAGGAAAAAGGATGACACTTGGAGAATGTGTATGGATTATAGAGGCCTTAATCTCATCACTATTAAGGACAAATTTCCCATTCCGCTAATTGATGAGTTGCTAGATGAGTTGTATAGAGCCCAGTTTTTCTTTAAGCTAAACCTACGATCTGGCTACCATCAAATTCGAATGCATCCAAGTGATATTGAGAAGACTGCATTCCGAACTCATGATGGGCATTATGAGTTTTTGGTTATGCCCTTTGGGTTTAACCAATGCTCCGGCCACATTGCAATGTCTTATGAACGAAATTTTCAGACTTTATCTGCGAAAATTTATCCTAGTATTTTTTGATGACATATTAATGTATAGCAAGTCTTGGGAGTCTCATTTGGAGCATTTGAGAGTGGTCTTTTAACTTTTGCAAGGCCATACCTTGTTTGTCAAGAAAACAAAGTGTGCATTTAGTCAAACCCAAGTGGAGTATCTGGGCTATATAGTGTCTATAGAAGGGGTTGCAGCTAATCCTTCTAAATTGGAAGCTATTGCTAAGTGGCCTATTCCCACTTCCATTAAAGCATTGCGAGGATTTCTTAGATTGACGGGCTACTACAGGAAATTTATTCCTGGTTTTGGCAAGATTGTTAGTCCTCTCACAGTACTCACCAAGAAAGACAATTTCAAGTGGTCTAATTCAGCAACTGCAGAATTCAAGGAATTGAAACAGGCTATGTTGTCTCCACAAGTCCTAGCCCTACCAGATTTTTCCCAACCTTTCGTTATCGAAAGTGATGCATCAGGCTTTGGAATTGGAGCTGTCCTCCAACAAGGTGGCAAACCTATTGCCTTTACTGGTAAGGCACTTACTGTAAGGAACCAAAACTTGTCTTCTTATGAAAGGGAGATGATGGCTATCATACACGCCATTAAAAATGGCAGTCATACTTGGTAGGGAGACACTTCATCATCAAAACAGATCATCATATTCTGAAATACTTTATGAAAAATAGGGCCAATACTCTATTTCAGCAAAAATGGGTGTCTAAATTGCTTGGTTTTGATTACGAGATTCAATATAAGAAAAGTTGTGATAATCAGGTGGCAGATGCACTTTCTAGAATTCCTATTAACGACATTTCTCAACATTCTAGTATGGAATTGGCTGCAATTTCATACCCATATCTTAGTTGGTTAGATGATTTGAGACGTCACACTGAACAAGATGCTTGCATACTAGACAAGATTCAGGAAGTCCTACATCCTTCTGACTCTACATCATTGAATTCCTTGAAGTTTAATGTTGAGAATGGGTTTCTAAGATACAAAGGGAGAATTGTTTTGAGTCCTATGAGTTCATGGCGATAGAAAGTCTTCGAAGAACATCACAGCAGTCATGTTGCTGGTCATGCTGGATTTTTGAAGACATATAAGAGGCTTTCTCGGTCTTTTTATTGGATTGGCATGAAAAACGACATTAAGGACAGGGTTGCCAACTATCAGATATGCCAACAACACAAGTACGAGACCTTAGCTCCTGCATGATTGCTGCAGCCCTTGCCTATTCCTTCACGTGTCTGGATTGACATATCCATGGATTTCATTATTGGTTTACCTCCATGTCGAGGAAAAACTTTCATTCGGGTAGTTGTGGATCGCTTATCCAAATATGCCCATTTTTTACCCCTATCTCATTCCTTATACTGCAACTTCAGTGGCAACTTTATTTGTGGAGCATATTTTTAAACTTCATGACATGCCTGCATCTATTATCTGTGATAGAGACCTGGTTTTTATGAGCAAGTTCTGGAAAGAATTTTTTTCATTGCACAAATCCTCACTACGTTTCAGTTCCGGTTATCACCCACAAACTGATGGCCAAACGATGGTGGTAAACCGGTGTTTGGAAACTTACTTGCAGTGTTTTTGTAGTCTTCAACCCAAAAAATGGACCCTTTGGTTACCGTGGGCAAAGTGGAGCTTTAATACAGCCTACCACTCTGCTACTAAACTCTGCCCTTATGAAGTGGTGTATGGTCAGCCACCATCTGAGATTCCCGTGTATGAAGCTGGTACTACTAAATTGGAAATGGTGGATCGATGTTTGTTGGAAAGAAATCGCGTTTTATCTCTCTTGAAGGCCAATTTAGCAGCAACACAAAATCGAATGACAGTACAAGCTAATAAGCATTGAACTGAAATGGTTTATGAGGTGGGTGACTTAGTCTATCTGAGGCTGGTACCTTATTAGCATATGTCATTGGCCTCTCACCCATTTCACAAGTTGCAGCCTTGGTTTTTATGGTCATTTTGAAATGTTAGCACGGGTGGGTTCTGTTGCTTATAGGTTGAAACTCCCAGACAACTCTAAGCTTCATCCAGTGTTCCATGTTTCTTGTCTTAAGAAACATTTAAGGGTTGCTATTCAACCTACGATTCAACTACATGTGCTAACTGATGATGGTATTTTACAAGATGTTCTTGTGGCTATTTTGGACAGACGAATGGTGAAGAAGGGTACAACTGCAATTACAGAAATGTTGGTACATTGGCAAAATCATACTTCAGAAGAAGCTACATGGGAGACTTACTCAGACTTGAAGCTGCGTTTTCTAGGAGTTGCTCAACTTTAATACATTGTATTTTGCAAATTTTTCTGTTTTTCAAGTCTTGTATACAAGCCTTGTTTTGAAGGGGGGTATTGATAGGATCCTATGTGATAACTGAATTGGTTGATAAGTGAGCATTGTATTAGTGCTGACTAGGACAGATATGTGTGGTTAAAAGGATAAGGTTGCTAGTAGTAAGCTTACGGAGGAAGCTAACTAGCTACTATATTAGGAAGGGTTATAAACGGAAAAAGGGTTGGTGTTGTATTTGTTGTTAATTGCAATAGAAAATTACTCGTTACTGCTACACAGAAGTCAAGATGCAAAGTTAGGGTTCTATCAGAAGTCCACTCATTTGAAGCATGATATCACATATTCTAGTATGAAAGTTTCGCTCACGTTTAATGAATTCAAAGTTATTCAACTTGTTTTATGTTATACCTTGTATGGGACACCCTTTTGTTGCACAAACATATTTTAACATCACAACTGCATACAACATGCTAATTGTTTACATAACAAATGTCTTTTTTCCTATTGCTATTTGCTACTGGGAAATGCTTATTAATATGTTAAATTGCAAATTGTACATTTTTTTCTTAAAAACCAAACAGAAACCATTTGAAACCGCACCAAACCGAACCAAACGGTTTGATTTCATTTCGGTTTAGCTTCAAAACTGCACTGAACCGAACCGCAAAAAATTTCAGTTTCGATTTTGGTTTCACTCAAAACCGTACCGAACCAAACTATGTTCACCTCTAATCCCATGTTACCACAAATCGCAAACCCTAACGAAATATAAAATGGCTAGAAAAAAAACGAATTATAAAATGGTGATGATGTTTTTTTTCTTCTTCTGAACAAACGATATTATCTTACATAAGGGAGATGAGATATGTTTAGCCTTACAATATGCTAGCAATAATGTGGTTTAAATTTGCTTTTGGCGATAACCGAATCTAAGACCTCTCACTTATAAGTGAAAAGAAATATCACTATACCGTAATACTAAGTAAAAGTGATGACGTTTTTACATGTATTAATTAAATAAAAATGTGCAAAATGATGAGAGCCAGACTTTTTTTGCCTCACAAATTATTAGTTATTAGTCCACCCATGATCCCTGATGTCCGTGACATGTCCTGATTAATTAGTGGACAGTTTGAAGTGGATTTGCAAAACGAACCAGAAGACAGATAAGCATACAGAGTGGGTCGGCCAGCGAAGCAAATATTGATTCCTCAACCTCCAAGCACATGACATTCCCCTAAGGTTTATGTCACAACTGCTGATTTTAACAACCGATTCATGATCATATGACCTTTCATTTTATAGATGCGAATCTCAACCCTATCATGTTTTAACACTAATTAGTACATTATTTCATAGAGGCTAAGGTCCAATGTATGGTAGAAAAATGTGTTTTCACAACTCTACGATGTCTGACGTCTGTTCATTCAAGGTTGTTATGTAGAATTTTTCACGCGATACGTCTCATGTCCTTTAAGGAATCGCCGGAACTCAGTATTGATCTTCATCTTGAAGAATGTACTTGGATGTTGTCTTTTGTTGCATTGTTTTTGCGCGTGCGCGCACACACACACACTTATATATATATATATATATATATATATATATATATATATATATATATATATATGTAAAAGACAATATTATCTATATTAAAAAGCAAATGAATGGACTTAGCCTCATAATGAACTAACAATAATTTGGCTTAAATTCGCATTTGACGATAATTGAACTTAAGACCTCTTACTTACAAGTGAATAGTAGATCGTAATGCTAAATGGCACATTACTTTTGTATATTGACTTGTTCTTTAAAACAATAAAATTCTCAAATTCCATAACCAAATATCTTTCCGATCAAAGAATGGAAAACAACTTAACATACATTAATGTGACCATCACAAACATAAATTATTATTATTTTTTAAATCGAACTTCGAAACTCCTTGTCATAACAGAAAATCAAACAACTGCATAATTGTAAAAGAAAATTACTGATATGACTATTTCAACATTTATGTGAAGCTACGTACGTATCGTTTTTCTAATAAATGGAATGTACAGGGCACAAAAATCACGTTTATGATGTGACCTTGATTGAATATGATCAACCGACCATTACCGTCGACGACCGCCCCTGTTTACTGGGCAACGATCAGCCGCATGCCACGTATGAGGACCCACTGGTACTCCAATCATCCTGTGCATTGATTAACCTCACCAGATGGTGAGACTGTGAGAGAACCCGTTACCACGTGTCCAGACATATCCCATCAGCCGTCGATTGTTTACTTTAAATTGTTACCTCTCGGAATTGGACGGTTGATTTTGTTAATAAAAGAGTTCGAATTGATTTCTGGGCCGTTCGATTTTCATTTCACTTCGCACTGGAATGCACGAAAAGAAATAATATTATCAGTTGATTTTTGTTCGGCATGGAGGAAAGTACTTTTTAAACTGTTATTTTCTTAAATAATTAAACAGAAAAACCAACGATAAGGGTAAAATAAAAAGTAAAGTAAATAGTATCAGGATTGACTTTTTAATGTAAAAATATAGTTTTTCGTTAAAATAAACAGTGCCGGAAATTTTCGTTAAAGTTTTCTAATTAAAAAAAGTGCCCTTAAATGCATGCACCTTCAAGTGTTAGGGTAAATGAATTACTGGTCAAGTGTAGCAGGTAGCGACTAGTGGTTTTAACAAATGAACAACTATTGACGCTTTAAAAATATAATTGTGCATTCTTCGAGTATTTGTTTACAAGAATGTGTTATTCACACATATTTTTTTACTTCTCACACACCTTTTTAATTTTGATCGTCGGATCGGATGAATTGAAGAAGATCAAATCACAATAATTAACAAGAGGTATGGAAAAAGTAAAAAAATGTGTGTGAATAGCACACCCCTTGTTTAAAATAAAATAAAAATTAGAGTACACAATCAGTTTTTTAAAATGTCAATAACAATTTTCTTTTGTAATGCATTATTATCTAGGGAACTTTCATGAAAATGGCTTAATAAAAAAAAACTATGCTATAACTTTATTTAATAAAAAGACTTAAATTTTAATGAAAAACTCTTAAATTTTAATAAAAATAACAAAAAATAAATAAATTTTAATGAAAAAGACATCATTTTAATATTAAAATAAAATAAAAACTAATGTGCGGATCTGCACGCCTCTTACACACATTGTTTATGAAACTTACTACACTATTTATAAAACTTACTACACTGTTTATGAAACTTAATGGTACTACACTGTTTTATGAAACTTACTATACTATTTATGAAACTTATTACACTATTTATGAAACTTAACTGTACGACATTGTTTATGAAACTTTCTACATTGTTTATAAAACTTAACAATACTACACTGTTTATGAAATTTAACGGTAGATACTTGTCCCAGATTTTCAAGTTCTTTCACCGTAATGAAATAAAAAGATTTAAAAAAAATAGAGATCAACGTCCACGCCGTTAAAGTCATGCATGACTAATAGCTCAATACCATTACTAGAAAAATGGATGATGAGTCCAACGATGTTGCCTCACCACTACCCCTAACCATCCCAACCCACACCTTTCCTCCTAACCATACCGCCCCATATGTGGTTCTGAATCGAACGGAACCCACTTCAATTTGAAATTTTAATTTTAGAGGAATAAAATATGCTTGGATTATGACAAATGGTTATGCAACTGAAAGATTGGTTGGGTGCTCTTTGCACTTGCCTTTAGTTAGGCTTTTTTTGTTTTTTGTTTTTTTTTTCTTTCTCTTGTCCTTATCATTAAATAAAGTTATATGATGATTTTTGGTTAAAACTCAAAATTTTGAAGTTCTTTTCATTAGTTTACCAAAGGTGACTAGGTGGGCTAATCCTCACAATGGCTTACCCATAATAATTTGGTTCTACTTCACCTTTGGTGAAAATCGAACCTAAAACCTGTCACTTATAAATAAAATAAAATAAAATACTAGAGGCAGCAAGTGGCAACTAGTTCACCGATATTGTAAGTAAGAGGTTTTAGGTTCGATTCTCGCCAAAGGCGAATTTGAACCACATTATGCTATAGCCCATTGTGATGCTAAACTCACCCCTCTTATTATAGATAATATTGTTTGTTAAAAAAAAAAAATCCTTACAAGCAACAAGGAATAAAGTATGCATTTACACCATGATTAGGAGATATTGAAGCCAACATGTTGGAGATATTGAGTGATCATGGAACAACAACAACATTTAAGTCTTATTTCACTAAGTAGGGTCGGTTGTATGAATCTTAGAAAGAGAAGGAAGAGAGTGTCACACAGTCGACAACTGGCACTCTGTTTTTCATGTCGAATCCCTGTAATAATTGAATGATAGATGGAGAATTGGAAAAAATTGCAACACAAAAACAAAGTGCCTTCTCTTTTTTTTTTTTTTTTTTTTTTTGAAAGAACAAAGTGCCTTCTTAAGAAAGCAAAGCAAAGCGGGCATTTTTTTTTCAAGATCATCAATGGATCCACTAATTGTACATCCCCCTATACAACACAAAGTCCAAAAAGACTGCACACTTGATGCATGGTAGTGGGGCATCATGACTACGTTTTGATATGCATGATGTAAAGGGTAATACTAACACTATGTTTTGTTCCACTAAGTAGTGAAGCAACAATTCTGACCACTTACAAGAAATTCTAGGTCTTTTATCTTGTGATGACCAAAGAAATAGTAAGAGCTTTCTTGGCAGTGTCATCATTAGACACTCGTATTAGAGAGATTACATATCAAATTTCATATTTTTTAATTTCCGGACACAACTTCATAAATAATATGTGCTTATCTGTAATCATGTGATAAAATTGAGAGATAAACCCATTGGAGTTATGGGGTCAATCTATGGAAGTCTAGTTTTGTCTCTCTCATTACGTCATTGCAACGAGAGACATAAATTCACAAGTGCTACACCTTACAAGTCTCACCCTATGGAAGTTTCTAAGCAATAATCACTTTTGAAGGGGGTGACCCATGTGCCATTTGTGTCCATCTCTCATTGTGTGACCGTGGTGAGAGATGCAAACATAATGTTTTAAGGCCGTCCTATAGAAGTTTCTCTCCTTAATTTCGATAATCAAATCATATAACGGCATGTTTGAGGATGTGCCGGGTCCATTATGTAGATGATGACATTGGTATAGACTCTGCAGTCAATTCAACATAACAAGCCGATCAAACCAAACAAAAGTGAAAGAGAAAAAAATGAAATCTTCCACAAATCGAGTGTGATGGAAATGTCAAGAACTTGGTCCTAAACTGAAAGGCAAAAACCAAAGCCGAAAATGAAATGCAGCGAACAGGAAGAGCACGAGCCACATGCCCAGCACCGCCACAATTATAAAAGCAGATAGACAGAAAAGAAAAGAATCCACATTCAAAAAGTAGTCCAGGGAGAATGTATGCCACAAGTAACCGTGGCCAGAGTCCTTTTAGCACCTCACGGGTCGCAATCACAAACAACACACAAAAGAAAGCTCATATTTCAAACATATACCGACATGCATGCAAAATCTACAGCCTATATAAGAATCCTCACAATTGTCGGCACCTTCCTTATCGAAAATTTTAGGATGCTTCGGAGTATTAGAAATTGCGTGTGTATTATTTTTTTTGGACAAGGAGGAATTTTATAACAAAGTCCAAACGGACACGTACAAAGACAACAGCCTCTTAAATGAGGTGGGTACAAAATAGATGCCACTTATGCATTCATCGCATGAGTAAAGATTCTCAATTATACCTAAAGCAAAAAAAATATGTGGCTCGGCCCAAAAGCCAGAGTCCACCCGAATAGGCCCAACCGTGACCCCTCTGAAAAATCTAATAACCCTAAAACGAAGATCACCCGCAGCAACATTTTGTCCCATGCTCTTAAGGTACCGTAGAAAATCCATCTTCATCGGAGTATAAATTTCCATATGTAAGAATTTCAGAACAATGTTTTTAGTGGTGTGAGTTTAATAGCTACGAGAGTCGTTCTAAAAACAATCAAACTCATGCGGCTCATATATTACACAAAAACAAACCCACCCTACTGAACACAAATTTTCCGGCATAGTGTGAGTTTGGTTTCAATTTATAGAAATCCAACTCAAAATTTCCGACCTACCATGAAAGGCCTAACAAAAACGCTAACATGGGCATTTTTTTCTTTCCATCTAATAAAAGGTCGTACCCAGTGCACAAGGCTCCCGCTTTACGCAGGGTCTGGAAGAGATGAATGTCGGCTAGCCTTACCCCCATTTATGGAGAGGCTGCTCCCAAGTCTCGAACCCGAAACCTACCGCTCATGGACGAAGGCACTTGCCATCGCACCAAGTGCGACCTCTAATAGCTATTGTAATTCAGGTCATTATCAAATGTCAAAACAAGCATCCTCCGTGCACAGAATCGCAAACGATGACATGAAAAACATATTGAAGGGACCGGAATTCACAAATGAATATTTCTAGAGAACAAGCCACAAGACCAATCTATCATAACGAAGAACACAAATCATGTTGCTGTAGAATCTAACGTTCTCATTCACCATATCCGCCTCCAAGTTTCCAAACCAACATGAACTCAAAATATATCCTTTGCCATAGGTGGGTTTCTATACAGAATATACACAAACCCACAACTGAGAATCTAACACCAACAACGATGTACACCTGACACGAGGGCAACTCTGTACTATTCGGGAATACAAGTGAAATGGGGATATTAACCGGGCTATGCAAACTCGAACCACTTTACAAGAAGGCAAGTTACATTGAAGAACGGAAACCAGCATCAATTGCTTGCAAGATTGGAGCAACATCAAACCTGAAGTTTCTGAAACTCTCACCTGGTCCTGTCTCAGAAGGACGAACCTCGGGCTCAGGTTTAGTTGATTGGCTCTCCACTATCATGGGGCTACTACTCCCTATCGAGCTGCTTTTCGCATTCCACACGCTGATTCCTAAGAAGAATGAAAAGCAGAGCTCATTAGAGAAGCAGAAAAGAAATTTACACACAAATGGGTCTTTTATAAAGATCAAATACAACTCGACATCCATATGGGTGCTAAACTATGATTAAATTTGTATACCACAATATACCGGCAGTTTTGTATTTTCATGGGTAAAAGAACCAACATCTGTTGGCCAACTATTCGCATTCATAATGCCTGATTTCTCCAAGTTTGTAAGATTCATCTTTCTTTTTCCTTTTCCTTTATCTCATAACTACAACATAAACCTGAAGCTTATAGGCTACCGAAAAATTTCAAAGGAAGGGGAAGAACCTTTGAGAGGCATATCAGGTCTTGGAGCAACCGGGGACTGATGTGATAAAATCCATGATCTCAATGTTCTGTTAGAAGACATTGATCCTATCAGACATTATAAAAAGTTGGAAGAATTGAGAAAGTAATTAAAGTTATAAACCAAAATAACTTACGCCAGAAAAGGGGACACCATGTAAAGCTTGAGGCCGGTGACACCACGAGATATCACATTATCACTGGCAGGCTGAAGATCATCCAGCCGGTGCCATGCGATTTCCTGCCAACAAATACAAAAGCTGTGCACTTAACCAATGATATTGTGCTGGAAAAAAGGGACATATATTCTATCAAGTGATAATGAAGACATTAAATAAAAATATAGAGGTCACCTAGCAAAGAAAAAACCACAAATTAAGTACGTCATTAAGAGATAACTCTGAAACTTTACCAAAGTATCCTACATTGAAAACTACAAGTGGTTTTCCTTCAGAATAAATTTCACTAAAGAAACGTAAAACAGTGTAAAAACAAAAAATGAAGAAAAAACGTGGATGCATTAAGATTCACATACACTGATCTCCTTTTTGGTGAGTGGTGCAAAGGCAGTATCCTCTCTCACACCAGCAATAATGTAGAGCCGCACCCTTTGTTGTCCAAATATAACTTCAATATACTCATCCTTGTCGAGAAGCTTTGTAACATCAAAACCTGTTTCTTCCTGGACCTGCATTCACCACAAAGAACCAGGTCATTTATAACAGAAGGGGGACCACAAGAACTGTCTAGGTTGTGTGTGCCTTCAGAGGGAAAATATGACACCTACTGGTGTTAAGCATTGTACTGTAAACCTAGTAAAATGCAATTTCCCACAGGATGATGCCATAAAACCAGACTAATTTCTCAACCCTTTTCCTAACTCTATCACATTGACCGGGTCCAAAAGCATCAAAAGTCCTGCTACATGTCGGAGAGTAGGGAAAAAGTTGAGTTCTGAAACATTTCCTTCCATACACGCTCCTAACGTGTCACAAAAATATAGGGCAAGAACACTGTTATGGAATGGATATGAATTCTAAAATCATAGCGCATGTAGTTGATCTTGTCAGCTCTGCCTAACAGCAGCAAATTTTATTACCTCAAAAAGATGAACATACATACATCATGGAAATAAAATGTCAGATTGAAAATACACACCACCCACCCTCTGCCCTCACAACACATTCACAGCTGCAAAGAGACAGCGATATAGTTTTAACAGTATTGTCAATTTCACTGGTCCAAGGCTGTGAAACCTCGCTGTAAATACCCGGGGAAAATATTGATCTGGATAAAAAAAGAAAACACCATATGATAAAAATCTTACTTCTCTGATGGCACATGCATGGTCTTCTTCATCTTTGTTCTTTTTGCCACGAGGGAAACTCCAACTTGATCCTTTCCATCCCTTCACGAGCAAGCACTGCAGTTGGACGAATGTAAATTAGTACAAGAAAAACAATCGAACTGCTAAGTTAAAGCTCTAATAGTTGACCAATAACTTCACCTAATACAGAAGGTTGTGCACGGACATAACAAAAACTTATGATATCGACCAGTCATCAAGTTTAAAAAATACCAAATGGTTTACAACATAAGAAAAATAGCTTTTAAAAAGTCGTTCATGTTAAGAAAAGGTTGAACTTGGGAGTTCTAGAATCATTCACAGAAATCCTCACCCTTTCAAAGGTTTCATCCAAAATGATCGCGCCAGTTACAGGAACCTTGACCTTATAAGAAGTGAAGTCCTTGAATATGTCATCTATATGGGCAACATAAGGTTTAAGAACATCACAGCTGTTAAACACTGCAACACATTAAGGAAAACAAGGATGTAAGGAAATTAAACAAAGGACAAACATGGAGCAGGGGAATGAGAAATTGGATCGGATAGACCATATGAGGTCAACATGACATAGTCAAGAACTTCAAGCTTTGCCAACCATACTGTCAGCAATGCTTTCAGATGGAAATTGGCAAACTCTCCATACATGCAGGAGCTGCAATAACCAATTTGGGCTATGCCATGCATGTGGAAACAATACAAATGATGTTAAAGGAAAGCAACCTGCTTTCCTACTAAGCTAGATATTGACGGTACACAGAGAGAGATAGAAAGAGAGAGAGAGAGAGAGAGAGAGAGAGAGAGAGAGAGAGAGAGAGAGCTCTCCATACATGCAGGAGCTGCAATAACCAATTTGGGCTATGCTATGCATGTGGAAACAATACAAATGATGTTAAGGGAAGGCAACCTGCTTTCCTACTAAGCTAGATATTGCTGGTACAGGAGGGAGAGAGAGAGAGAGAGAGAGAGAGAGAGAGAGAGAGAGAGAGAGAGAGAGAGAGAGAGATGGGGGACAGATATGTGTATACTGATTTCACCATGATGTATAAGAAACACGAAGATAATAAATTCAAGTCATTGTCTGCAAAGGATACATAAAGAAGTGAACTCCTTCAAAGAGAGAGAGAGAGAGATGGGGGACAGATATGCGTATACTGATTTCACCATGATGTATAAGAAACACGAAGATAATAAATTCAAGTCATTGTCTGCAAAGGATACATAAAGAAGTGAACTCCTTCAAATTGAAAGACTTCAGCGATGGATTTTTCTCCACTGAGTTGTCCTCATAAAACCAATGAGCATATTCCACGAGAAATAAAATCCTCTCAAATGATTGCAGGTCTTCTTTTGGCACATTTAGAACAAACCGGCTGCCAGTAAATGGTAAAAGAATAGATTCAGATGCACATCAAAGCAAGTTAACATAACATAGACAAACTGTTAGCAGGTGGAGGGAGAGAGGAAGACCAAACCAATTGGCAATTTGAATCTTGTTTTAATGAAATGATATTGAGATGCATAAAAGGAAAAGCTTTGTTGCAAGAAAATTGCACATTTCATCAGCCTTCTAAAATCAGTATAAATCATTTACTGCACCTAGGACTCATCACTAAGAAGAGAGAGGAGAACAATATTAATATGAAAAGAGCGAGTATTTACGGACCTGCACAGATCATCAAGGAGTTCTTGGGGAGGAAGGCCATTCTTCAGTGGAGCACTCGAAGACCGAGGGAGGCCAGACATGGCTTCCCTCTTTGCTTCTTGTTTTGATTCCTGACATATTTAAAAGCAAAACAAATGTAAATGTGAGTAGTTTAGGAAATGCTCCAACGTTCAAAATTCGCAACCTAGCTAAGCAAAGTAAAATGAAACTAAAAAGGAAAAGCCTTTAGTTCCATTACACATCGAACTGCATCTTCTAATTATAAGCATATAAGATTACGGATGTTGCAGCTACGATGATGGGCATTCTTCACCTTTAATATTTTTTGAAAAACAATGCTCTAACACACAAAAGTACACTTACAAGCTCTACAAATTATTCCCTTGAAATTTATCAAAATACCCATATTTAATTAACTTGTTTACTTGGGTTTAATCAATTTCTGCTTGGTTTTATAAAAGTACAATCATTTTCCCCGTAAATTACATTCATTTCATGCATTCACCAATACAATTACAGCCCAAATTGCAGAATTATAACACGTGTGACAAATTTTCTAGTGAAATAACAAACATACGTATTGTAGAAATATACAAATGAGACAAATAATACCCAGAGAGCCCTAGATTTCAGTACAATCAATCACCTCTGACTGTGACTAAGCCAAGCTGATAGAATTCAACAACAACCATGATTCAACGGATTATCTTTACCACCAAATCTAATAACCTCAAATCCAATCAACCTATAGGCAAAATTCTAAGAAATTTCTACAGCAGCCATCCCAGTGCTTTCCAACGTCATCGTTTGCAGTGGCCGAGATCTCGCGCCAGTAAATGATCAAAATTGCAGAGAAGAGAGAGAATTGAAGGGAGAGAGAAGATACCTTGTTGGTGAGTTTGGCAGAGGGAGTTGTGGATACAGTTGCAGAGTTTATTGGAGGGACTTTGCGAAGAAGAAGGAGGTGGATTTTGCAGAGCGGGACTCAGCCTCACTGCCTGTGCGAGTGCCGAGTGCCTAGTGGTGAAAAAACTACACTTTATATATAGGAGGTGGATTGTCCCATTTTCATATTATTCTCATCTCCTTCCAGTTACGTGGTTACGTTAAACTACGTCAATATTTTATATTAATTTTTTAAAAAATAATAAAATAAAAAGTAATAAAAATATAAAATATTAACATAGTTTAACCGTGATTACACAAAATAGGAGGGGATAAGAAAAGTATGGAAATGGAATGGTAGACAATCCACCTCCTTTTATATATCTGTCCATGTTATAAATAGACAAAAGTTAGAGAGAGTGGGTGCAAAATATCATAGTTTTTAGTTTCATGGCTCTAACACAAAAGGATTGTAGATAAAAGGGAAGGATACTAATATTATTGCTTTCAATTCTTTTATCTTTCAATTGATGTATCTTAATCACCTATGGAGTGCTCTATTTATAGAGCCTTCATGAAGGTTTACAGAAAATGAAAAGTCACACCAGTGACGAATTAAACAACACCCGTGACTTTACACTTTTGAAAAAGCATAACACAACAAACTATTCCCTACTATTCACTACTATTCCATACTATTCTCAAGTCTCCTTCACTTTGTGGGCATTCATTCATCCACCAATTTTACAACACTCTCCATTGGATGCCCACATATCACATCAGTTGCTCTCGTTAAAACCTTGCTTGGAAAAACCTAGTGGGAAAAAACCATAACGAAGGAAAAAGAATACAACTTTACCTAGATTGTTGATATAGTGTTGAGTATGCTTATGTTGCCTCGTTAAAACCTTGATAGGAAAAACCTAGTGGGAAAAATCCTAGTCGAAGGAAAAAGAGTATAACAGGCATGTATCATGCATGCTCCCCCTGAATTGTATCTCTTCCTGATTCTGCATTCTTCAAATTTAGTGGATTGGTAAGCCAACGTAATCTGATTCCCTGCACTAACTTCTGAAACATGCACTTTGGTAGAGATTTGGTAAACAGGTCTGCCAGATTTTCATTAAAACAGATTTGTCTAACTTCAATAACTTTAGCTTTTTGAAGCTCATGTGCACTCAAAAAACTTTGGAGATATGTGTTTAGTCTTATCACCCTTGATGAATCCTTCATTCATTTAGGCATCACAAGCTGCATTATCTTCATGGATGACAATTGGAGTGTCTATCTTTGAAGGTAAACCACATGAATTCTGGATATGATGGATCATTGATCTTAACCAAGTACATTCACGACTTGTTTTATGTAAAGCAAGTATTTCCGAGTGATTGAAAGATGTAGCAATTAATGTTTGCTTTGTTGAGCGCCATGAAATTGTTGTATCTCCATTAGTGAACACATATCTAGTTTGTGAGCAAGCTTTATGCAGATCAGAGAGAAAATCAGCATCTGCATATCCAACAAGAATCTGGTCATTTGTCGATTTATCTGAGTAGAAGAGGCCCATGTCTGTTGTCCCACGAAGGTATTGTAATACATCTTTGGCTCATTTCCAATGACGAATTGTTGGAGCAGAATTATACCTTACTAACAAGTTGACTGAAAAAACTATATCTAGTCTAGTACATTGTGCTAAATACAATAAAACACCTATTGCACTCAAATATGGTACTTCTGGACTAAGGACCATTTCATCATTTTCTTTTGGACAGAATGGATCTTTCTTAATGTCTAAAGAATAAATGACCATTGGCATGCTGAGTAGATAAGACTTATCCATGCCAAATCGCTTCAGGATTTTTTCAATATAAGCTGATTGATTGACCAAAATTCCATTAGCACAATGCTCGATCTGCATGCCGATACAATATTTTGTTTTCCCAAGGTCTTTCATTTCAAATTCGTTTTTTTCAAATATTCAACAGTTTTGTTGAGCTCTTCAGGGGTTCTAACTAGGTTCATATCATCGACATATACTGCCACTATAACGAATCTAGAATTTGATTTCTTAATGACCACACAAGGACAAAGGACATTGTTGGTATATCTTTCTTTAATCAAATACTCTCTGAGATGATTATACCATATTTGTTCAGATTGATTTAGTCCATACAATGATTGCGTTAATTTGATTGAGAGCATACCTCGTGGTTTGTTAGTTGTTTCAGGCAACTTAAGTCCTTCTGGGACTTTCATATATATGTCAGTATCTAATTCTCCATATAAATATGCGGTGATGACATCTATAAGTCGCATGTCAAGTTTTTATGAAAAAACTAAACTTATTAAGTAACGGAACGTAATTGCGTCCATTTTAAGGAGAGTATGTCTTCTCATAATCAATTTCTGGTCTTTGTGAAAAACCTTGTGCAACGAGTCGTGCTTTATATCTTGTAATCTCATTTTTCTTATTCCCTTTTTTTGTGCATACCCATTTGTAACCCATGGGATTTACACCAGGCAGGGTTTGGATTACCGGTCCAAAAATACTTCGTCTTTCCAAGGAATTTAATTCTGCCTGGATTGCATCTATCCACTTAGGTCAATCTTGTCTTTGTTTGCCTTCATCAACATAGCAAGGCTCAATATCATCGCTTAATATGATTTCAATGGCTATTGCGAATGCGAACATGTCGTCGATGATTATTTCATTTCGATCCCATAATTCGTTAGTACATGCATAATTTATGGAGATTTCTTCACTTTCATGTATTTTTATCTCTTTAAGGACATGCGTCTCATAAGAATCATGAATTGTGGATTTGTCATTCATTTTCTTTTCCTGAATGATTTCATTTAGATTTAGCTATGCACTCATCTTTCTCTTTCGAGGGGCTGAATCTTTTGAACCTGGGGGTCTACCACGCTTCAGGCGTGCACTTGATGAATCATTCGCTGCCACTTTATTTTGTTCAACAGGGACATCAATTCTTACAGGTGCATTGCAACTGGTATATGTGATTTTGTCACTTTCGTAGCACAATTAAATGCATCTGGCATTTGATTAGCAATGCTTTGAAGATAAACGATCATTTTCACTTCATTTTCACATTGAGTGTTTCGTGGGTCAAAATGAGATAAGGTAGGTACAACCTATGTCATCTTTTGTTGTTCTTCTGGAACGGTCTTTTCTCCCCCTAATGATGGGAAGACTGTCTCATCAAAGTGACAATCAGCAAAACGAGCTATAAACATATCACCTGTCAAGGGTTCCAAATATCTAATGATAGATGGTGAACCAAAACCCACATAAATTCTAGTTTGCGCTGAGGTCCCATTTTAGTGCGTTGTGGCGATGCAATAGGTACATAAACAGCACAACCAAAAACTCGTAAATGTGAAATGTTTGGCTAATGCCCAAACACGAGTTATATTGATGAGTATTGGTGGTTGGCTATACGTCTCAATCGAACCAATGATGCATCATGTAAGATGACATGTCCTCATGTAGAGACTGACAATTTTGTTTTCATGAGCAGAGTGCGAGCTATTAATTGAAGCCGCTTGATAAATGCTTCTGCTAAACCATTTTGAGTATAGACATGAGGAACATGGTGTTCAACATCAATGCCTAGTGTCATGCAGTAAAGGTTTGAGACGTAAATTCACCAACGTTATCAAGTCAGATTGACTTAATGGGGTAATCTGGAAACTATGCTCGAAACTTAATTATCTAAGCAAGAAGTCTCGCAAAAGCTACATTTCGAGTAGACAAGAGGCAAACATGTGGCAATCGGGTAGATGCATCAACCAAAACCATAAAATATCGAAATGGTCCACAAGGTGGTTGAATAGGCCCACAAATACCCCCTTGAATTCTTTGCAAAAATGATGGGGATTCAGCATTAATCTTTAGTTGTGATGGTTTAATTACCAACTTCCATTGAGAATAAGCCTTGCAAGGGCTATCATTTGAGATAGCAATGTGTCTGCTCAATAATGGATGTCCATTATAGTTGGTAATGATCATACGCATCATGGTGGATCCTGGATGACCCAGACGGTTATGCCAAAACATGTAAACTTTTGAATCAATGAATGTCTGGTTCATGACATTATGTGCTTCAATTATCTTTATGTATGTATAATACAATCCACTCAATAAATCACGCAACTTCTCCAATATACGCTTTTGGGTATCATTGGAGGTAATGCATAGATATTCCACATTTTCTGCACTTTTCGTTTCAATGTGGTGTCCATTTAACCGTATGTCTTTAAAACTCAACAAATTTTGAGTAGATTGAGTGGCATACAACACATTTTGTATGGACAATATTGTTCCATTTGGTAACATGATATGGCCTTTTCCTGAGCCTTCAATTGCATCTGATTGCCCTGATATTATTGTTACCTTTACTTTTGTAAGCATCAAGCTTGAGAAATATTTTCGATCCCAAAGTATTGTATGCGTGACTGTGCTATCTGCAAGACAAATATCTCCGTCAAAGCTCTTGTTTTGAGAATAACTATAATTTTTATCCATGCTCTCTAAGTAAGGGAATCACAGTTAAAAATAGTTTATTCATAAAAGGAAATTGAAATGCCACTTTTATTGAATTAAAAATGCGAGCTTTAAACTACTAGTTTAGAATAATAAGAGAACATTAAACAGAAATGATTCAATCGGACAGATACACTTCATTCCCTCTTTCTATAATAAAGTCTGAAACATCCAGGTGGGTTGTGTTCAATTGCCCTGATAAATCGAACACTGGATCAGGTATATCCATCAGTTTAGTCTGGTCGATAAAATTGGTTTCAATACCCTTTTTCTTGAGGGAGGCTTGATATAGATCCACAAGATGTTTTGAGATACGACAGGTACGCACCCAATGTCCATTGCCACCATACCTATGGCAAACTCCTTTAGGATTTATAGGAGTGTTATTCATATGAGTTTTGCCTTTATGGTGATTTGCATTCTTGAAGTTCGGGCCTGAATTATGCCTTGGAACCTGGTTTTGAAACTCGACACCATGATTCTTGCCTTTCCCATTCCATCGGCCTTACTTGTGGCCACATCTTCGTTTGTAATTATTGTCATGAGAGGATGTCGTATTCACTTCAAGGGAAGTAGCATTCATTTTTGGGAATGGTGCCGATCCAGTAGGTTAGGACTGGAGATTCTTCATCAGAAGCTCATTGTTTTGTTTAACCATAAGGAGTATAGATATCAACTGGTTATACTCAGTAAATCCTCGCTCTCTATACTGTTGTTGCATGAGCACGTTGGAGGCATGAAAGGTGTTGAAGGTATTTTCCAGCATGTCTTCCTCAGTGATGGTTTCCCCACAGAGCTTCATTTGGAAGCTAATTTTGAACATTGCAGAATTGTACTCAGCCACCATCTTGAAATCCTAGATCCTTAGGTAAGTCCACTCATAACAAGCCCTTGCAAAAATCACTGTTTTCTGGTGATTGTATATATTTCTCAATGCCTTCTAGAGGGCTAATGGAGCCTCAACCGTTAGGTACTCGCTCTTTAGTCATTCGTCAAGGTGACGATGGATAAAGATCATGGCCTTCGCCTGATCTTGAGAGGATGCACTGTTCTCCTCCTTAATGGTTTCTCCAGTATTCCCTGCCTCCAGATGGATCTTAACGTCCACTACCCAGGTAAGGTAGTTCTTTCCAGTACTATTTAGGGCAACAAAATCAAGTTCTGCCAAGTTCACCATTTTCTTTTCTGAAAGAAAAATGAGATGTGTAAGAATTTGCAATAATATGTATTCTGGAGGATTATAGAGTTAAAACTTCTGGTTCTTACAAATTTTTCATTTTGATCTTTAGGCCAAAATGATAAGCACTTGAAATTTCAGGTTTGAGATTTACATGTTTAATGAGGAGGGTGACTATATCGCACCACTCTCATTGAAACATAATAGTATAGGATAGGCGATGATTCCGCACCACTCAAATCGCAAGAAAATTTAAATATGCAGAGCAGGGTGGTTGATTATACCGCACCATCTAAAATTGCAGTAATATTAAATCTTCAGTTCAAGATGGGCGATGATACCGCACCATATTCGATCGCAATAAAAATAAATAAACACTAGGTTTGTAATCAGGAGCTACACCAAACAAGAAATCAAAAATATAAGTAATTGTCATATTGAGAACTAGAAACAGGCATGGTGCTAGTAGTTCTTCGCGAGGGTACATCCAGCAGGTGAGGCAGAGGAGGAAGAAGAACAGGAAAATCCTTGGAGGAAGCATTTTTTGAAAAATGGAGATGAGCATTGTTTAGGGTTAGATAGTCATGTTGATAAAGTGTTATAAATAGGCAAAAATTAGAAAGATAACCTTTGCTAGGGATAGGAGCGAAGCGGATGCAAAATATCACACTGTTTAGTTTCATAGCTCTGACACAAAAAGATTGTAGATAAAAGAGAGGGATACTAATATTATTGCTTTCAATTCTTTTCTCTTTCAATTGTTATATCTTGATCACCTATGGAGTGCTATATTTTATAGAGCCTCAGTGAAGGTTTACAGAAAATGAAAAGTCACACCTATGAATCAAACAACACCCGTGACTTTACACTTTTGAAAAAGCATAACACAACAAACTATTCCTTACTATTCACTATTATTCCATACCATTCCCAAGTCTCCTTCACTTTGTGGGCATTCATTCATCCACCAATTTTATAACAGTCCCCAATTTCATTTTATTTTCTTGTCTAATATTTTTGTTAAGTGGACATCTTGACTGAATATTTAGTGTGGATAAGAATATGAATCACACATTGGAAAATAAGTGATTTTACATGTACTTATATGTAATTAAGTTATTTCTCATATTACCAATTAGGTATGGTGAAACATCAACTTTCTTCATTATATCAGAGAAGGTTGTCTCTCATGTCAAGTCCACGGCCACACATGCTTCAAATGACCCAGTTCGTATTGTCTAGGTGTTTGGCTTGAGCATTTGTCACATGTAAGGGGTCATGTTGAGATTATAAATCCCACATTAAAAAATGGACTTTGCATGTGCTTATTAGTTGTTGAGCTAGTTCTTATATTGCTAATTGATTTTAGGATAGTGTTATCCACATACCCATTTAATGTCTCACACACACCTCTCTAAATTTTTGGCCGCTGGTGGAATAAATTAAAGAAAGTCAATGATAAAAAAATTAATAGGGGGTTTGTGGGAGGTAAAAATGAGGATCTTTTATGTACAATGTTTTTTTCAATTTCATGATCTGAGACAATTTGGGGTGAGAATAGTACCAGAATTGGGCACAACTTAGTATAATTTATAAAATACAGGTAGCATTTGAGGATTAAAGCCAAAAACCAAAAAGGCTAACTTTCACAATCTCATTTAGATCAAGTAAACCGAAAACCAATAAGGCTACAACGAAATCTGATCATCGGTAAAGAGAATGAAGCTTTACCAATTTAGCTTAATTGATGAACAAACTAATTTGCTTAATTCAAGCAACTATTAACAAAGTACAAAAAGTAAACAGTCATCCATTTAAAACTAATTACGCTATGCAAAAAAATATAGGGAAATACTCTAAAATGGGACAATTTCTTAATCTTGGAATAAAAATAGGACAAACCGGCCATGCACAAGCCATGCACACCATGCACAAAATCAAATTACTAAAATACGCACATATAAATGAGTTATTTGCTCCCATTTTATGATTGATCTCTCTACTCTCTCTTCCCTCTTTTCTCTCACTTTCTCACTCACGCACTTTCTCCCCTTCTCATTGTGCATACACGATGCACTGTCATCCCTACCAACACCGTCCAAATTGAAGCCACCACCAATTTCATCTCATCCTCATGAGTCCAAAACATCTAGCTTTGTCATGAATCTCATCCCCGATTGTTGGGATCGAAACTTAAGCAGGCTACGAGTTTTCCGACCATTTTTCGGCAACACGGCAAACAACCAAGGCTCGAGACCACTACCATTGGACTCGCATCGAGGGTGGGAACAAAGCCCAATCATTAAACGTTGGTGTTTTGTTGAATGAATTTTTCAGGCTTTGCCCACTGTATGTACACGACATGCACATGATATGCTCACAAATCTGAGCCAACCTAAAAACCCAGATGAATTAATATTTAGAAGTTAATTAGGGTTTGTGTAATACCCTGAAAATTTAAATATATGAATTATATATTCATAATTATGCATATGTTGAGAAAATCGAAAATAAATCGATTTATGATTATGAAGAATTTAATCGAGAAATTTTAAAATTTTGTTTCCGGAAATTATAATAATCAACATATTTGTATTATTGAGCTTTTATATGATTTTTCAAGAATTTATAATAATTTGTGTAAGTTTAGTTTTAAATTAAACTAGTTACGAGGTTTAAAGTTTGGACATTAATTATTTAAAATACATAGACCTTTCAAGGTCAAAATTTATATTTTTGAATAGAGCTCGAACTCACGAACCCGTAGGCGCAAACCGTTTGTGAAACGGAGTTAGAACGAAGAAGTTATTAACGTTTAAAGTCGGGGATAAAATTGTAAATTTATCAATTCTAGAATGCTCCAGATTTTTGGAGCCAAATCCGAAAGGCCATGTGTGTGGCCTAGATTAAAAGTAGGAAAAGTTAGGTGGTGGAGATGGAAGGTAAATGAGAGAAAGAAGGGAGAAAGGAGCGAATCAGAAAAATGGGTAATGAGAGAGTGACCAATGAGAGAAGAGAGAAAGGAGGGGAAAGGAGAGGAAGGAAGTGCACCGGATCCTTCAACCTGGTTATACTTACGACCCGACTCGGTCGGATCTTTTTATTTCGGCCACCTTAGACGACGGAAATGGTGCCAAATTGATCCTTACTTCAAACCCAATCATTCCATCTTCCTATTACACCCCAAAAACCCTGTAATTTGGCCTTGAATTTGGTAAAACCGCAGCGGTGGGTGTGATGAACCCGTGCCTTTGTTTCCCCAATTCTGAAACAATCCCATCAAATTAATACCACCATTAGACCCCCCGTGAGGTCTAGAACAAAGCCCATTCATTGGTTGGGGCGTCGGAGTTGTTTTGGAGACGAATCAAAAATACCCAAAAACAAGGGTTTCCGACGGTTCGTGGTCATTTTGAGGTGTTTCCCGGCCAAGTTGGCCTTGGTCACAGGTATGAAAGTTTCTCTAATCATTGAGATCTTCATTTTTGTATTTTTTGAGAATTTTTAGAAATAATTGAATTTTTCGGCGAGTCGGGGCGACCGACCGCCATCCGCGGCAGCAGGTGTGGCGGCGCACGGCCAGGGAGCCGACAATTGTTCTTTATGCGAATGTTGTTATCCTAATTATATTTTTTTGAGATCAAATTGCTGTGGTTTGAATATTAATACGATTTTGGTATATGTTGGATTAACGAAATATATTCAGATTTTGTTTAATTTTGGAATATGTGAACTACGAGAGGCTTGATCCCGCTCAAGGGTACGTAAGCAGTCTAACAGTGTTAGATGCAGCCTTAAATAATCGAGAATTTCACTTTAATTGAAAAATTTTCTTATTTTGAGAGCATTGGTCAATTGAAAGAAAATGGAAATATTTATAAAGTATAGGAAATAAATTTTAGTACATAAATTTGGTAAGGTAACTATACGTTTTGATATTTAATTAATATTGATGGTTTCGTATGTGAAGGAGTTATTTAAATAAAGATTTGTGATTTAAAATTTGCTAAATAAAGTGGAGTTTAGTTTAGGCCTATCTATAATAATAATAATAATAATATTTTTGGAATTAAAGAATTAATTCGGGGCGGGGCGTTACAGTTTGTGTTTCATGTTGGGGCTTATGGGTTGTAGAATAAATTTCAAGTTTTGACATGCTACAAAATTGGGATGGAACAATTTCTGGTTCAAACGTCCAATTGCTAAAATTTGTGAAATTTTTTCGTAATGTGAGTGTGATGTGCATATGGTGTGCATGGCTAACTTCATAATAATATTCCAACTCCAAAAACCCAGAGCTCACAGTTTTTTTTTTTTTTAAATCAGAAAAATGAAGTCATCACCTGTGACGTTACCACCATATACACTATATGCACAAAACTAGAAATCGAGTAACGAGCTGCTTTTCGCATTAATAAGAAACTTTAACAGCAACCTATTGGTATAATAGATATAATTAAAACATAATTGTTACGTAATAAGGTTACAGTGGCAGTTTGAAAAATCTTGTTACGTATATAAATCATCGCTTAACCATGCATGTGAAAAACATGATACTCGTTGTCGTTATTTCTTGGACACGCATGATCCTTAACATCCTCTAAGTTTTTTCTTATTTTATTTTTTTACCGAGACCAACTAGGTTGTGGTCATACTCGCTAAATTTGGAGGCACAACATACGTGCATCATAACTTGTGAACACTCTAGTTTCTTATATTAAAATGTAGCCATGCACACCACATGCACATTATGAATTTTTTTTTACAAATTTCTACAATTAAACACTTGAACCAGAAATTGTTCCATCCTAATTTTGTAGCACGTCAAAACTTGAAATTTATTATACAACTCATAGGCCCCAACATGAAACACAAACCCTAATTTAACTTTTAAGTATTAATTCATCTGGGTTTTTGGGTTGGCTCAGATCTATGAGCATATCATGTACATGTCGTGTACATACAATGGGCAAATCCTGAAAAATTCATCAAACAAAACACCAACTTTTAATGAATGGGCTTTGTTCCCACCCTTGATGCGAGTCCAATGGTGGTGGTCTCGAGCCTCGGTTGTTTGCGTGTTTGCCAAAAATGGTCAAAAAACTCGCAGCATGCTTGAATTTCGATCCCAACGATCGGGGATGAGATTCGTGACAAGGCTAGGTGTTTTGGACTCGTGAGGACGAGATGAAATTGGTGGTGGCTTCGATTTGGAAGGTGTTGGTCGGGATGACAGTGCACCGTGTGTGCACAGTGAGAAGGGAGAGAGAGTGCGTGAGGGAGAAAGTGAAAGAATAGAGAGGGAGTGAGAGAGAGTAAATAGAGAAATAAGAAAATGGGAGCAAAAAATTCATTTATATACAAGGACAATTAAGTCATTTCAAGGTGTAGGAAAACCCTATTTCTATCTGATTTTTGTGCATGGTGTGTGCATATTTGAAATGTCTTATTTCTGTCCAAAGATTAAAAAATTATCTTATTTATGGGTATTTCCCAAAAATATAACCCCCATAATATGATAAATCTATCAAAGCATTTACAATTTGTTAGCTTTCCTAGTTACTCAATCGCCGCTGAAGCGCGATATATAAGGTGAAAATACTCGGGCACTTAATCGAAGACCGCCTTAAAAAAAATTCCACTAAAAACATAACTGGAATGGCCTTGAAGCTTCAACGATTTTGCTTGGATACCAAATTCCAGTAATTCAGAATAAATGATGACGAAACAACCAACCAACTCAAATAAGCTATAGCTATAGATGCCGGTACCTTATTGCAGAAAACACCGCAATCACCTAATAGGTGTATTATTCTTTTGACACTGATTAATTGATCTGTGATTGCAGCAGTTGCAGAAGCTGAAGCAAATAGCAATGTGGAACTGATATGCAGTTAGGATTAAGAAAATGTAAGAAATTAGTTAATGCTAATATGCAAGCAGTTTAGTTGCGTGACAATTTTCAGCAAAACATGAGTGGCTTCTAAAATATTATGGCAAAAAGCATAGCACTTAAAACAGAAAGAAGAAAATTAGTTCTCTACTAATCTACGAGTATTAGCTACTAATCCTAGGAAAGTTTTTCACTTTTCAGGACAAGACCGACTAGCCAGAACGTGACTCGATTAAGATATAACTAATGCTTAGAAATGTTAAGCAATATGCAGAAGGAGAAACAGAGAGATCACAGAGGAAAAAGAAGAAGGAATCAGAGAGAATTTAGAGAGGAAGAAAGAAAGAATTGCACTGATATTTCCTTGATTAATTCGATGGTTACAATGGTATGCTTACTATATAGATGAGTGCTAGGCTAACCACCTTAACCGACTCACTCCCTTACCAACAATCCTAACTAATTATTCTAACAATCACATTCCTAACTGCCTTATATACTCTAACATCCCCCCGTAAGCTCATGGTGGTTCAAGCATGAGATTGTTACAATTGGAGAGTATAGGATCTGGTCACTGCTGCAAGCATACCCTGCAAAAAGAAACCTCCTAGCATCTGGAGCTCGTATGTTACCATTATACCGTGTATACCATAGTACCCAAATCAGCGTAGACTCGGTGCCCCCACCCTTATCAGAAATTCGCATATGGTAGCCTAACTGAATATCAAATATACATCCACCATTGCATAACTGAAGTACATAAAATCCCCGGAACTCATGTACAACAATTTGAGTAGGAACACCAATTTTCGTCTTGTTGTCAGCATCAAAATGATATTTCTGCGAACAAATGGTATGTGATCTGCTAATGTGTGAACTTTCTGCACCAACAGAACTAGGTAGCTGCTCCTCGGTTGCAAAGGATCTTAAATGACTCAAACCTAACAGTGCATAGTGATCTTTTTCTTTACCTTCGCCACCAGATTTCTTCTTACCTTGGCTGCTGGACAAATCAAATGATGATACAGAAGTTTGTTCCTTGTTATTAACCACCTTCTCATCTTCAACTGCTGTCTTTTCCTCCATATACCTTGTTTGGGACAAACTGTGATAGTTCATTAAATCCAACTGTTGTTCTTGTTCTTGGTCCAGTTCTTGTTCTTGTTCTTGTTCCTTGAAGCTTCTTTCTGAGAAGTTTATGTAATAATTAGGTAACACATGATTGCCAATAGATGGACTTTGAGAATCACATTCACCAAATGCAACCATGCCTTGGGCTTGGAAGGCAAATTGTGAATAAGTTTTTACACTTAGACCTTCTCTTGCATCCGTCAGGAAATTTGTTGCATTGGAATTTCCAAGTGGCGATAACTTGTGAGCTGATGGAGAATTCAGTTCACCATCCTTGTTATGACCATAAATTGACTGCTGTCCTGCCATAGCAGTTATCTGTTGTGCATCCAGATCCCTCATACTTGGATCAGCCTCTTCATTCTTTGTACCCTGCACTTGGTGCAGCCGGGAGTGGTCATGACGAAATCCATGTGAATGTTTTAAAGCATGGCCAAGAAATCTAAGATTTCGTGCAGAGGGAGCCAGGCCATTGTTGTCACTATGATGTATTCCACCAAGATCCCCTGTCTGTGAAGCATCAAACGTCCTCTCTTCCTCCTGATTCTCTTGTGCAGAAATGAAGGCAAAATCTGGATTCCAATCAGCAGAACAATCCACAATGGTTTCATCAGCAAGCAATTGTGCACGAAAGTCCTTGAGTGAAATGATATTCTCACGCCCTCTGAGTACACATTTAAATGTGTTGTATTTTGGAGGGAGTCCATTCAGCGTAAAGACCACAAAGTCTTTATCAGGAAATGTAACACCAAGAATAGAAAGTCCATCCCTTGCTTCTTTAAGCCGTCGAAGATATTGGGAAACAGAATCGGATCCTTTCTTCATGTTGTACATATCAGTCTTTAACTTGATGATACTAGTTCTTGTGACTGGTAAGAAAAATTCGTCTTGAAGACGAACCCATATCTCTTGAGAACTCTTGCTACCAATCACACAAGAAATTGCAGATGAAGAAAGGGTTGCAGTAAGTAACAACATCAAAGCATGATCATGCATTTTCCACACTTTAAATTCATCTAATTCTGGTCTGGCAGATGATTCATATGTGATTACAGAATGTGTAGATGTTGCCACATCCTGAGGAGGACAAGGATTCGATCCATCAATGAATCCCATAATGCCATGACCTTGTAGCATCATCTTTATCAGAAAATGCCACTGCAAGTAGTTAGGCTCATCTAATTTTACACAAGTAGAGGAAGAAACTGACGGAATCAACGATACAATTGGGGAGTGCAAAAGTTGCAATTGTGCAGCGGTAACCATCACCTTTGTTGTAGAAATGAACAACCCAGATAGAGATTTAGAATAGAAACCCCAAATTTGTTGCTGACAAATCAAACTGGTTGATTAGTTTTCTTCGAGAACAAAGAGCAAACACCTTGTGTGCACAACTTTGTTGAATGTAGAATGCAGAATGCAGAAATGGGCAAGCGGAGATGCCCAGAAAAACAGAGAAGACATACCCAATATTTTCTTGTCAATATCTTCCAGTGATCGAAGATTGAACGATCTTTAACTAATCAGTAGTCACCATTGTTGATGTTGTATAGAATTCTTTTACTGAGACAATCTATCGAACAGTTGGTATGAAGAAACGAAGAACAATTTCTTGAAGATTCATGGAGATCGGAAGAAGCCAATTGTTTTTTTTATCACATAACAGATTGCAAACTAGAGGGTAAAGAAGAGAAAGAAATGCTTTGATTGAGGTGCGGAAACGCCAGGTCTATGCGAGGCGATGGTACCATGTTAAGCAATATGCAGAAGGAGAAACAAAGAGATCACAGAGGAAAAAGAAGAAGGAATCAGAGAGAATTTAGAGAGGAAGAAAGAAAGAATTGCACTGATATTTCCTTGATTAATTCGATGGTTACAATGGTATACTTACTATATAGATGAGTGCTAGGCTAACCACCTTAACTGACTCACTCCCTTACCAACAATCCTAACTAATTATTCTAACAATCACATTCCTAACTGCCTTATATACTCTAACAAGAAACGGCACAGTAACTTTTGACAAAGGACCTCTGAATCATACCATCATAATTCATTCTAGCACTTATTAAATTGTTAGTGTTTGAGCTACTTTTGAGCTAAATTTCTCTATGTATTGGTAATCAATTCAACAAGTAATTGAAATGAATTCAAAAACTCAATATTAGAGATGAACTTTAGAGAGAGAAGGGGTACATTGCTCCTCGAATCTATGTTGGATTCGATCCATGAAAATCGGCATACATGGTAGGATTTATAGTCGTTGCATACCCACACACACACACTTGCAGCGTGATTATGATCACGTACACATCACATGCTTTCATTTAACTCCTAACAAACTAGACACATGGCAAGATATACGCTGTATAGATGTTATAATCTTGTTCGTTCATTACATTATTTGAAATTCAACTAATCTAACACTTAGACCATTCGAACTCCATTTCCTTATTTCATTCTTCAGCTACAATGCATCTGATCCAGCTTCCATGCTTATCCACCAACATAAACTAATTCTTCTACAAGGTCTGTCCCAGATGCACATGTCATCGGTGGAAGCCATAACGTAGAGGGAGATGAAAGTAAAGGCGAACTGGTTGAGGCGCAAGGTCAGGCCTCCGCGCCTACCCGACATGCCGGAGAGGTCGTCCATTCTTCCACGAGGCAGGGGATTCCCTGCGGCCATTCCGCCAGTTTGTGACGGCGGTATCTCGACTTGGTGCACCAGAGGGCGGGCAGGGTTCATCATTTTTGTTTCAGTTGAGTGTTTTCCAAGACGAAGATGCGGAGGGTGGTCTCTATATGTAATGTAAGTACGTGACATTCTTGGAAAATATCGCACGTGTCAAATGCTCAATGCTCCTCTTATTTTTCTTTTATGTAGTAATGGTCCCTCAATTTTAGCTCAATTGGATTCAACTAAAAATTCATGACTATTGGTCTCTTAACTAATCAAAACGTTCAACTATAATCATTTTCGTCAACTCTTTTAGAACTTCTGTCAAAGTAGTCACATGTCACGCATATGAGGTTAAATCCAGGGGCAAATATGAAAAATAAAATGAAATTCTTTTATAGCAATGGTCTTCAACTTTAACCCAATTGGAGTCCCCAACTTTAACCTAATTGTAGTAATGGTCCTTCCACCATGAGTCATTTTGACGGAGTTGACGAAAATGACCATATTTGCTTGTTTTGATGAGTTAATGGACGAATAGTCATGAATAGTTGAGGCACCATTGTTCCAATTGAGTTAAAGTTGAGAGACCAATGTTACAATTTTCTCTTTTTCTTATTTGAAAGAAGAAAAATACTTTCGCCAATAACTTATTCTTCGTTTCTCATTTATATTCGAGTTAAATTTGTTTCATAAATTCTAAACATTGTTGCATTTTTCTTAATTTTATTAGAAGGAGATCCTTATTTGCTCCCCCATTTTATGAGAATGGTAATGTAGTTAACGAAAATAACTAATAGTACAACGCGAGTAAAGATTATTGCTACAATTTTGCCTTATATAAAAATGGGCTGATTCGTGGCACCACTTATTTTACATAAGTTTTTGTGGGGTCTACTTCGTAATGTATTTCAACAATTCGAACATCTATCATTTAGGACATCATTCATAGATCATCTTTACAAAAAATTAGACAAATCCAAAATCATTAAGACATTCATTTTGTAGTGAAGAAAATGGACAAATATATTTCTACAAAGTAACCCTAAACTCTTAATTCAACAATTATATGGTTTTAGATTTGGGTATTTTTGGTAGACATGATTTTTGAGGAAAGACTTAAGATAGACGGTTCGGATTGTTGAAATACATTACAAAGCGAGCCCCACAAAAATTTGTGTCAAAAGTTATGTAAAAAAAAAAAGTAGTGCCACAGATCCATCCCTATATAAAAACACATAAAGACTATAAATTGAGACCAACTTTCCAAATATTGAAAGATATCTCGAGTTCGAATCATCTACTTTATGATTGAAAAAATTTTAAAAAGTTGGAAAATATAAAAAGATGGTCATAGATGTTGTAGGCATAATTTACTAAATAATTATGGTGGCCATATAGAGAGAGATGGTGCGGCATAGAGAGAGAAGAAAGAGATGTGTAATTGTGGGTATGTGTTATTCCACCCCATTATGCCTTTATTTATAGTAGTAGGGAAGGCTAATTCCTTACTCTTTTAAGATTACAACTGTTAATAGGTAATCAACTCCTAATAGGAATATAAGAGATATTCCAAGATATACTAGGATTTACACAATCACATTCCGACTCTAATAGTACTGCAACACTCCCCCTTGAGTGTGTAAATACTCAAGTAAATGGCGCATTAGGTCTTCAGCGATGAAGTAAGTACATTTGATGAAGTCTTCGGCACAATGAGTGAATGCTAGTCTTAGATCAATGGGAGAATGCATAAAAAGTAAAATTCACAAAACCTTGCTATGGTAAAACCCAAGGTAGGAGAAAACCTATATACTATGGAAAAAAGTGAGAAGTTGCATTAAGTCAAAACTATACGTCTTTTGGACGCAAGTAGAATAGCTCATAAGGGTATGATCAGCCCAGGATGGGTGCCTCATTAAAACCTAGTTAGGCAGAAAAATCCCAGTAGGAAAAATGCTCCTAATTGTAGGGAAAAAGAGTACATTAAGATCAAGTGAGTATACTTCTGGATACTTCCCCTGAGTTTGACATAACTTCCAAATGAGAACTACAAGCATCGCATATGAATAGTTAGGCATACCAATTCCTCGGACAAGTTTCTAGAAGGTTGACTTCAGCAGTGACGTCATGTAGAGGTCAGCAAAGTTGTCTGGGATTGGCTTACATGACTTCAATCTCCTGATGCTTTGCTGATGTAGATGTAGACGCAATATGTCTTGGCGTTGACTTCATTGATGTATCACGGATTGGTCAGCTTGATACATGCGGCATAATCTTCATGGATCATCGTTGGGACTTCAACGATAGATGAAAAACAGCAAGTACTTCGAATATGCTCAACAAGAACTCTTAACCATGTCTCACTTGTGGCATAGTAAAGTAAGGTGAATCTTGGAACGATTTGAAGATTTCGCAACTAAGGTCATATCGTGGACCTCCAAGATATTGCGATATCCCTAATGGTAAAGACATAACCATTCAGAGATTTTGCCTTGTGCGAGTTTGATAAGTAACATGCGTCAGTATAACAATAAGGCAAGCATCATTTCGAGGATCATGGGGATTGGATCCACTCGAGATGCGTTAGGATTTGGCTAAATTCGTAGTACCTTCAAGGTACGTCTTGAATACCAATTTAGTGGATGCGTGTAAGTGTAGTGCTGCATCTTTACGAAGATCAACAACGAAGAAGATATCCTGTCTTAATACAATGAGCCAAGTACAACGAAGTACAAAATTGAACTTTAGATATGGAATTTCGGATTCCATAACCTCTTCAAGGATCTCATTTGCATATAACGTATAGATGATCAAAGGTATACTCAAAAGTAACACATTCGGGGATGTAGTTCGACTGGTAGACCAAAATACCGTTAGAACAACTTTTGAACTTCAGGTCAAGGCATAAACGAGTTTTCACAAGATCTTTCATCTCGAATTTCATCTTCAGGTGCGGGGTAGTTTTCCCAAGCTCTTTCGAAGTCTTAGTGAGATTCGTGTCAATGACATAAACCGTAACTTTAGCAATTCAGAATAAGACTTCATAGTTTAACACGTAAGGGCATAATTCATATCCCTGACTGATTAAATAATCACGTAGACGAGTATACCATATCTGTCGGATTTTTCAATCCATAAGTGAACACCTCAAAAAAAGTTAAGAGGGTGTTCCGTGGTTTTGGAACTATTTGAAATAGTTCCTGTAATTCTTTGAGAACTTACATGTAAATCTCCGTATCTATATCCCCATGGAGAAAACACTAACCACATTTCATAATGCTGCTATTAATCACATGACGTTTGAGAGAAACTTACGTCGTAAGGCGTGCATCATATCGCACTTATTTCATTCATCTCATAACATTTCCTTTCCCACTTGTAACACAACAGGGTTACCTTGGGCAATGTAGGAACGACAGTCCAAAACACACTTTGGTAAGGAATTTGACCTGGATTGTAATTTTGGTTGTCCAATCAGTTCTACGTTGTCACTCAATCAACGGAGCACAGTTTGATATCGTCGCTTTTCATTTATGTCGGTAGCTACCATATAAGTTAAAACATCATCAATGATAATCTCATTTCAATTCCATTTAGCTTATCCAAACTAGTATACTAGACCAAGAACTTCAAGTCTCGGGAGTAATTCGGATTAATCTCACGAGATGGAAATGATTTGAGACATCGATTGAGTTTAAATTCATTGTTGTGCCATGTCTTCCTTTTCCAGGGAAGTGAATCTTACGAACCGAGTGATCTGTCGTGCTCCAGGCCAAGATAGATTGATTGGCTATCTGTCGATGTACTGGACCGTCAAACAGGGGCATCTAAACCGTCTAACAAGGGCGGCACACCCTCCAGGGATGTTGACTCGATGTCTGTTAAGTATGTCTATCTTTACAGGCATGTTTACAGCTGGTATATGATCTCATCACTTTAGCTAGATCAGAGGAATGCGTCTGGGGAAACATTCTGAAAGCTAGAATTCATCGCACTTACTTATCACACTTGTGCGGCATGAGGATTAAGATGAGACATAATGGGCAACGTCCATGCAAATTCACGCCATTCTCCAGGAACGTTGACGCTCTTATCTCCCTCTAATAGCGGGAAAACTGTTTCATTAAAGTGACAACCCATAAATAAGCGGTAAAGAGATCGCGTGTAAGGGCTCTAAGAGATCTAGTGTGAAGGAGAATCATAATTGACAAAGATTCAAATCCTTCTTTGATGACCTATATTGGTACTTTGCGACGACGCAAATTGGCACATGGAATGCACACCCAAATGCGTAAATACGAAAATCGTAAGGTTCGTACACAGTAACCAACTGTAACGTCATATAGGTTGGGTGGCAATGGCCCTCAAGGCGGACCAACATTACTGTGTACAAGATTGCATAGCTTTAGGCAGAAACCTAAAACTTGGTACGTTTACCAAAATCTGGGTGATCATTTAATTTATGCTTTATGACCACTAGGCAAGGCTATTTAGGGTGAACATGGGAATTTGATGTTCAATTATAAACCCAAAATACATGCAATACTTTATTGAAAAAACGTCGATATAAACTTTCCGGCATTATCCAGTCTCTCGGACCTTAAGGGATAAGTAGAGTGGTGAACCGTTGATGTGAAAATTAACTAGCACTCAAATTAACCCTCTTTTTATCAATTGTAGTAAGTATGTAAGTAGGGATCGTTCTAGGCCGGGGATTAGGAGGGATTGCAAAATCACTTGAAAACTGACTCAAATACGTAAAAACAAGTTTGAAACACTAAACTAGACTCAAAGAATGCAAAACTAAACTTTAAAACACCAAAACAAACCAAAAGACTCAAAACAGCCCAGAAACACTCAAAACTGCCTTAAAACCACAATCTGGGCAGTTTTGAACACTAGACACAAACTTGGACGAAATTAGGTTTTAACTTGACTCAAAACACTTAAAAACACAAACTAACTTGACTTCTAACTAATATGACTCAACAAAGAAAAGGGGGATTGATTTTGGACGAATTTGAAAACAAAACAAAACTTGTAAACGAACAGATTTTAAAACGAATTTGGTTTAAATGAATGGATGGAAAGCTAGCTAAGGGGTTCATCTCCACACATGTTATACTTGCATTCAAAACGATTTCCAATTGCTTTTCAATAACCTATGAATTCTCAACGCCCCAAGTTAATTAGGTCCGCTTAAATTAACCTTCAGATTTTCCTAACGTTATTGAATTGGATGATTGCATACGACAACCCAAAGCATTCCCCACAAGTCCCCTACATGATTGCATAATAGAGATACAAGCAAGAATCATTAAGTTCTATGAAAACCATAAGCATTGATGAAGCACTTGTTACTATGATTGCATGAAACTTATGCCAAGAATTTACTTAACGCGATTGAGATCATCAACCTTTACTACTTGTGAATATAAGTCCATAACGATTAGGTGAAATTTCCTTATATCCTAGCATTCAATTTATGCATGATAATTAAGCGTGCACTCTCAACCAACACACACAAATCAATGTAATTCACATAGATAAGTAAATTGAATTCACAACTTATGAAACGCAATTAGAAGCAATCAAATCATATCGCAAGCATAAACATGTATTTCGAATCCCCCCTAGCCAAGGGGGGGTTTAGTTCCTCATACGCACTAAACAAAAAGTATTGAATTTAAACATTGAAATCAAAGGAAAAGAAACACCTAGAAATTCCAGCGGCGTGAACTTGAATGGCATGAACTTCCAAGCTTCCTTCTCCTCCTCCTTGGTGCGGCAAGGGCTTTGGACAGGTTCTTTGGAGTTATGGATGGCGTAGAACGGATGGGGGATGTATGATGGTGTTTAGGGTTGATGGGTGGTGCGGCTAGGGTTGAATTTGGGCAGAAATTATGGATTTTGGTGATGGGAAGGTGCGGCAGAAATCAAGGTTAAATTTCTGGCGTGAATGGTTGTGTATGAGAGGTGGTGATCTGATTTAGGGGTTAATATGAGTATATATAGGCACTTAAAACCCTAGGGGAATCAGATATGGACTTGAATAACCCAAATCCATAAGGAATTAGGTTAAAACAATCAGAAATCCTAAGGGATAAGGGATAAGGGTGCGGCAGGAATTAGAGGATATGGATAGGCCTTCTAGAATGCCTTGCAAGGCAAGGAACTAGGGCATCTAGAAGGTTAAGGTGCGGCACCAATGTAGGGATTAGGGATAGGGCTTCTAGAAAGCCCAAAAACTGATAGGAAATGTAGAAACTCACGGCAAGGAGGGGAACTCTTCTAGAAACTTCTCATTTGTGTCCTACAACACTTAGGAGTCCTTCTAGCATTAGGAAAACATGTCTCAATCCTCCATTGACTTGGAATTCTTCTCCTTCTTCATCTTGGACACCTTTTCCTTCTTGGACTTGGAAAACTTCTTTGTTGCTGAAACTTGATGCCATTTGGATTTAACTTTCCTACTCCAAGTAGGAAACCTTGTTTGAGTAGGAATCCTCATTCTTCTAGGAATCCCAATTTCACTAGGAAACCTATTTCAACTAGGAATCCTAATTCAACTAGGATTCCATCTTCAATTAGGGACTTTCCTACTTCAACTAGGAAACCTTGTTCAAGTAGGAAACATCATCTTCAAATCTTCAATTTTGTCCAAACCCTTGGCTCCAAATATATGATGTCCATTCCAAGCTCTAATTTGCTCCAAAAGGCTCCAAAATGCTTCCCTTTGCATACTTTGCCCTTAAAACCTGAAAACACATAAAACTAGCTTAAAAGACTACTTTACTAAGGAAAAACACTATAAATGCACAAGAACAAGCTAAACTAAGGCGCATAAATATGCTCCTATCAACCGTTAATCGGCTAAGAGGTTTAGCAGCAATGTGTGTGGACAAACATGTGACCAGTTTGTCGATTCATCAACCAAAACCATAAGTATTTATATGGTCCGTATTTTGGTTGGATTAGTCCACATATATTCCATTGAGTCCATTGTGAAAAGAGAGTCGTTTCATATCTTTGCAAGGGATGATTTAGAAAATCAATTTTCCCAAAACGACCGGGTTTTGGCAAAGTGTGCTTGTAGGCACAGGATCCTAACTTCGGGTAAGGAGATGCGTCGTAGCATCAAGTGTCCCAAAAGGTCGTGCCAAAATAAGTAAATTGCTCGAATCACCCGGCTCCAGGCCTGCCATATGTCGCGTGTTTCCAGTTGGGAAACAACCCATTGGCCCTAAATCAAATCTTTGGGCTCATTTTTTGGAGGTGGTGCAAAGATATTCCATTTTATTTTCTTCAGTGGTTTCATTGATGATCATTATTCTCTCGAATATCCTTAAAAACTTAACGACAAGGAGACTTTTAAGGTCCTTTAAATGGTGATGCAGTATCATTCATACAACGAGGAGCGTGCCAATGCTCTTAATCAGGTTGGATAAACCTGAAGTCGTTGTTAGAGATGTGATTTAGGTGTAAAGTTAGTGTGCGTAGAATCGCATTCATCCAGACAACTAACTTTCCCACATTCCTACCTAATCACTTGTTTAATTGAATTAGTCACACGTATTAAGAAACATGATTGAATTAACTCATATTCGAGGACAATATCAATAAGATTATCCATAAGTAAAACATACACCAAACTTGAATCCAAGAACATGGAAAAATGTTTACAAAGTAAATGGTTCACTAAAGGGATTCGACCAACAAGGCCATCCATGTCAAAATTCTACTCTTCCAACGATGTTCAGTGGAGCAAAATTAGTCTCACATATTGACTAGTAGAATGGTACTCCTTAACAACATTGGTAGGGGCACGAACAGGTGCATAACCAATAATATATTCCATCAAAGCAAAAGTAGATTCTGCAGGGTTAAGGTTTAGGAATACTATCCCTTATTCTTGAAGTTTTAGGTCTTAGGTGCCAAGGATCACGCTTCGGGCATGATGTCATACCTTGGCAGGCCTTCATTCTACCATATGTTGTAAAAATAAACTTAAAATTGGATTGTGAAACAGTATGCCATTCGGTGTATCTACCGAAGTAGTGCATCACCATTCGGTAGGCTTTGACTGAACTAGGTCGAGCCATTTGGTAGACTCTAACCGAACCGAGTCTATGCCGTTCCCTCACGTTTATGGTAGTAATCAGATCCGAGAAGTTGGTAAACTTCCACTTTCTACACTGCTGCTTCAGAGGCAAGTTAGAAACATGGGATGACGAGAAAAAGTATTCTCCAGTCAAAATTTGATCAGATTTATAAACTTCAAAATTGTACTCATTAATGGACGTAATCATGGTGTGCTTCAGGCAATGTCTTGAATGATTAGACAATCTGTAGGGTACCGTTTGGTACGTGGGACGGGATGGAATGCAGTGGGACGAGGCGTTCCGTCCCACGTTTGGTGCGTCAAAAATAGTGGAACAAGCTGTCTCATGGAACCAAATATGGTTACTTTTTCGTTCCACCTTACCCCCTAGAACGGCTCGTTCCACACCTATGGAACACAAAATTATAATTTTTTGGACAACAATACCCTTCATCTTTCTCATTAATTCCACTGTCTACCCTTCATCTCTCTCTCTCCCTGTAACTTCCCTCTCTTCTACCCTCCCTCTCTCATGTAGCCTCCTCCTCCTTCACCACAAACCCAGCTGCATCTTCCTCAACCTCAACGCTCCCTCCGTCGCCCATTGGGCTTCCTATTCCGGCCGCCTCGTCACTACAATTTTTGCCTCCTAAACCCTGCTTCATCTTTCTCACTCTTATATGGGTACTCCCGAGTTCAGTTCGAGCAACGAGTTCTAGCAAGTTAATTGTTGCCAGTGACCGACAACGGCAACATACTTGACGACGACTTTGGCTTTAAACCCAGATTTATCAACTTTGAATTGCAGTTGGGTTTTTAGTATATATGGACTTTTTTTCTGGAGAATGAGTAAAAAATCTTGCAACCCAGAAAACAAAATCTCAACATGCAGGACAAAAAAATCTTTGCTTATTTGCTGTTGGGTTTGAAAACCTTAGTGAGATAAAGATTTTGGGAAACTTTTGTTTAGATGGGGGTTTGCTAGTGAAATATTTAAGTTTTAAGTTTTAATGGGGAAGAAGACGGGGTAGGGAAGAAGAAGATGAATAGTTCATCTTTTTCTTTTTCTTTTTTCTTTTTTAAGTTTTAATTATATAAAAATAAAAATTATTTTTTATTATTAAATATTTTAAATCTACATAGAAATATTTAATTAGATTTGTGGGAAACTGTCTCATTCTGATCCATGTATAAACATTGTACTAAACAACAAGCGGAACATGGGTAAGTTAGTCATTTAATCTTTTGGTTTCATGCTGTCATGTGCTTACCAAATGCAGAACGGAACAACCATTATGTTCCATCATGCGCGTACCAAACATAAGGTTCCGTTCCGTTCTGTCTCGTTCTGTCCCGTCCCATTCCGTCACGTCCCGACTGCATACCAAACAGTATCGTTCTGTCCCGTCCCATTCCGTCACGTCTCGATTGCATACCAAACAGTACCTAGGAGCGAGCCAAAGAGCCATTGAATCCTCATTCGTAAGGTATTTTCGTTTGTAATGCTTCGAGCATAAGTCTTCGAATGAAGATCATGGCAGAGGCTTATTAGCTCTTCCTTGCCATTGTTAGCTTCAATGGTTTCTTAGTTTCTTGATAGTCAAGTGGATATTCACATGTTGTACCCCACATAAAGTGGTTTCTATAATAAACGTCCAAACCAAGAAAATCGAAGTTGTGACTATTTGACAATCCACTGAATTGGAGGGAACAAGATTGTGATTGGTGCTATGGGAATGAATCATCCATAAGCATCAAAGTTAGAACATTCGAGTTCTAAGACATGGTTTTCATGAAAAATGTCGGGTTTTCATGGGTGTATTGTTTTATGAAAACTTTGGGTTTCAAGGGCACTAAATTTGAAACTACATGTTCAATTTAGTTTATGAATGTTTAGTTCATAAAAGAAAGGTTCCTGCAAGAACACAAAATGCAATATGCTGATTTAAGTGTAGTGGATTTGAGGTTCTTTGGGAACTCAAGTGTGAGAGCTTGGTTACTACGAAAGTATGTCAACGGTTCAAAGTATAAAAATAAAATAATTGAATCGTTAATGTTGAAAAGTGATCTTCAGATCAATAATTTTGGATTCATTATCAGATTAATGGACCGCAGGTCACTTTTAATTAATTCAATAGATTAAGACCAAACGGGGTCGATCGTAGAAGCAAAAATAATATCATGGGTCGAAAATATCATAACTCAAAAGAGGGCTAGGTGCCGTGAGCAAAAGAAGAGGCTCGGGTTGGGTATGGATTGGTCTTTCGGCTACGGGCCAATTTTTGAAGCCTAACAATAAGTGCTGGCGTAATTAGGGCCAAATGGGGGCACGGATTAGGGCCCAGCGAAAGCTGGCCTATGGGTTCGCATAGGGAGCTTAGCCGCATGGGCTATCGACTTGTGATGTGGGTCGGGGCTGACACAAAGCCCAGCAAGCATGACAGCTTGCTGGCATGGGCCGCAGGGACCAAGCCCAATCGTGTGGGCTGGCACCGAAGTGAGTAGACTTCAGGCCTGGGTGCGCGCGGGTAAGGAGCCCAGCAAACAAGGCTTGCTAGTTGTGGGTTAATGGCTGCGGACCAAGGTGTAGTCGGGCTCAAGGCTTCAAGCCCATCAAAATTTACCCTAGGCCAAGGCCTAGTTGTGACGTGCATAGTGATGGTGCGGTGGGTGTGCTGCACCATGTCCAATTTCCCCTATCTGTTTCTTTTTTTGTTTCTGAAATCCCTTAGGGTTTAGGAAACCCTAAATATGCTTCTAATTTATTTAATATACATTAACTCACAAATTCCACATAGCAAATATAATTACGTAATGCATAAAACAAATATTGACAAATATATGAACATATACAATATATATATATATATATCAGAATGAAAATATAAACATAGGGGATTTCATGCATCATGGGGTATGTTTTCATGCTTCAAGGTCGATTCAAATATCTTACTTTATTTCAAGCGTACTTGATTGGTAGAAAATAATAAAAGCCTTTGAATTTGTAGAAGTTTCTTCTCGGAAAGCCAGAATTGCATCTCTAATGCGTTGTATCACATTCAACAAAGAAAAATTAAATTGAATCAATAGCATGTAGATCAATTCAATAAAATAGTAAATTGATCATAAAAATAATGATTAAAACGTAATACTCTAATGATTGAAGATCAAACTTTCTTTAGCGCAGCGTCAAGAGCGTGCTGATAACGTGTTGTAGGCATAATTTACTAAACATGGCCATATAGAGAGAGATGGTGCGGCATAGAGAGAAAAGAGAGAGATGTGTAATTGTGGGTGTGTGTTATTCCACCCCATTGTGCCTTTATTTATAGTAGTAGGAAGATTAATTCCTTAATGTTTTAGAATTACAACTCTTAATAGGTAATCAACTCCTAATAGGAATATAAGAGATATTCCAAGATATACTATGATTTACATAATCACATTCCTAATCTAATAGGACTGCAACAATAGACTCATAATTAAGTTCTTGAGAGTGTTTGTATTGATAGTTTAGATAATTAAATTACCAAATGTCGATCATATTTGGCATCATATTAAACTTATCAATTCATACCTAATTACTATCCAATTGCATTAAAAGATGATCCCTTTTATATGAAAAATCAACAACATTTTTCTTTGTAAATGGACATTTTATTTTTGCAACTTTGTTCTTGTATGCCAAGCTCACTATTTTGTATCTCATATATATATATAATCATCCATTTTTAGTTTGCTAATTTTTTGCACCCTTTTTTTAAAAAAAAATATGGAGAGAACCATAATGATGATTAATTGATCAATCAATCATGATTAGATTTTAGAATAATCATCAACTATAGACGATGAAATCGTGAAACTAAGTTGTAGAGTTTGGTACCCAAAAAAAAAAGGGGTTTCATATTAACAAAAATTTACTAAATAAAAGTTAAAACAAACACGTTATTGAGTAGAATAAGACTATAATGTCCTAGAGTATTTAAAAAAAAAAAAAACTTCATTTTAATATATACAATATTTTTGGTTGTCATTGACTTATACATTTGTTGGCATTTTAAAACGGACTTGGATTCTCTGCCCTCCCAATTCGGTGCCCTCCCCGTGCCCTCCTATTTGTGTGGTCACGGTTAAGCCACGGTAATATTTTATATTACTATTTTTTTTGTCTTATTATTTTTATAAAAAACAATATAAAATGTTAGCATGGATTAACCATGACCACACAAAACAGTAGGGTACGGGGAGGGCAGAGAATCCAAGTCCTTTTAAAACGTCCGCACGACTTAGTCCTACTGTTAGTGATGCTCTTCAATGGTCTTGAGGTCAAATCTAGTGAATAATAAGTCGGTTACCAATTTAATATTCTGATATAACTAAATCGTTGTACCAACAAATTTCTAGGCATGACGTATTTACAACAAATATATACAATTGGATTATGAGAGCTGCTCTTTAAGGACCTATGAGGCCCTGTTTTTTATATGAACTCTCAGATTAATCTTACGTTATATTAGCTATTAACTTAAATCATTCTTGTTACACGAAACAAAATATTAATTGATAAAATAATAAAACAAAAAAAATAAGAAGAGGCAAGAAGGTTTCACGTCATATCGAATCCCTGCCATCTGAAAAACTTAGTCTCCTTATCGAATATCTAAACCCAGCAAATCCAATTGCATAAAACCCTAATAACTTTATACATTCAATTTCAACCAATTTTTATCAACAATATTCAAACTAAGTTAGTTACAAAATCACCAAAAAATTGAGATCGTGTGGTTTTGAAAATGGATCCCCTTCTTCTTGAACAAGTGAACTCTTTTTTCATATGAATTTTTTTGGCAACAGTGAAAATTTTGAAACAGGTCCATCTCCCTTTTTCATACGCAAAAAGAAAAAACAAAAATTCATGAGAAGGGAATGGGAGTGAATGATTGCGAGAGAGACGAAGAGAGGAAGGGGATGTGGAGGAGAGACGCGGTAGGGGAAGAAGACGAAGGGTTTCACACAAGAATTTTATTTTAATTCAATCCCTTTGCATAATTATTGTATTTCGGTGGATTATTTAAAATGATAGTTTAATCTACAATAAGATTAATCTGATAATTCATATAAAAAAGGACTACACATGTCCTCAAAATGAGCACCATAAGAGCAATTCTGATTGGATTATTATCATCAATTTACATCTTAAGTATTTATATGGTGTTCCAGAGTATCGAATACTCTAAATTTTCTAAATCTTTGATAAAAATACAAAAATAAAATTTAACGGTTAAAAGTGTAGGCTTCGTATGCTACCGCAGAACTTTGGTAACCGAATTATGAAATCGAAATCTCAGTCCACTTACAAGTGTTGATAAAGCAAAAGCCATGATGGTCTGACTTTTTAGATTTATTCAGACTGCAACCAATATCCAATCACAGTTTTACCTACTTTCTCCGACGACACTTCGCAATGCGACGGAGGCCCCAGCAGAGTCCGGCACCCGCCACCGCCAATCCATCACCCACCGGAGCAGAACCAGTGTCCACTTCATGGGTCGGACAGCAGAGGCCTCAGCGGTCACCCTTCGTTTGGCTCACCTTATTCCTGGCCATCGGATACTGTTCTTATGGAGTTTACCAATACCAGTTTGAGAGCTTGCCCGAGCCGCTCACGGCGGACCAGGCCGGAAAGCGCGGCTTCTCTGAGTTTTCAGCTCTCAAACACGTCGAGGCCTTGACCCAATTGGGCCCTCACTCTGTCGGCTCCGATGCTCTCAACCTAGCTCTCCAGGTTCTCACTTATTGATTCATCGAATGCTATATCCCCAATTCTTTTTAATTCTTATAGAAAAAGCAATCTTGGATTTCTTAAATTCTTGTGAAAGAAGCAATCTTTGGGTTTTATTAACATGGGTTTTCACCCCCACAGTATGTTTTGGCAGAAGCTGAGAAGATCAAGAAAACTGCTCACTGGGAGGTTGATGTTGAAGTGGACTCGTTCCATGTCGAATCGGGAGCAAATCGAATGGTTGGTGGCCTGTTCAAGGGAAGAACACTTGTATATGCTGATCTAAATCATATTGTTGTAAGAGTTTTGCCAAAGTATGCGCCTGAATCAGTAGATAATGCGATTCTGGTCTCTTCTCACATCGACACCGTCTTCTCAACGTATGTCTCTTCAGCTTATATAATCTCAAATTTTATTGCCCTTTTCAGTTTCGTTTGTCAAAGTGATCATATTTGTTGCTTGCTGAAGTATCCATGTTGGTGAATTGTGCGAATAGAAGCTATATTGTTTTTGGGTTTTCAAGTTAATATGCGATGTAAGTTTGAACAATTATGGGTTTTGACACACTTTCAGTAGCTGAATTTGATGGCATGTCATTTGAACTATCACTCTTACAAGTTGTATAGGCTTTATGTGATACTTGAAGGAAATATTTTGACGCATTTCAGGGGAGGGGCTGGAGATTGCAGTTCATGTGTAGCCGTCATGTTGGAACTTGCTCGTGGGGTTTCCCAGTGGGCTCATGGATTTAAGCATGCTGTTATATTTTTGTTTAATACTGGGGAGGAGGAGGGTCTAAATGGTGCTCATAGCTTTATAACTCAGGTTAACTGGACTCTCTCTCTCTCTCTCTCTCTCTCTCTCTCTCTCCGCTCTGTTCTTAAAGATTGTTGTTATAAAACTTCTGTCTTATATTTGTTTCTGACTTTTTTGGTGCAGCATCCGTGGAGTACAACTATTCGTCTGGCTGTTGATTTGGAGGCTATGGGTATTGGAGGGAAGTCCGGCATATTTCAGGTCAGGTTTGTAATGATAATTCACTTGCTTTTGTAATTTTACATGGCTTATGAGATATGAGTCATGACTATATGTTCTTGGTACTGTAGAGTCTAGGTAAATGATCTCCGTATAAGCTGTGTCAAGCAGGTGTGTCAAGTCAAATTTATCTAGTTCCAGAAAGTGTGGGACATGCTGAACTTACCAAATCTTTCTAGCGTCATAACATTGCTATATAGGTATTTTATCACTGTGTTAAAGACCAACATCCGGAGAACCAAAATGAAGAAAACAGGGAACTTGTAATTTATTCCCTCTATCAATGTCGCCAAGTGCCCTGATATGGACCATTGTAAACACAATCGCCGGCACCCATGACAGGCTGCGTCTAACTTCAAAGTGCTTGTGCATCATCATGGTCTGGAATTGAGCAGATGGTTCACTTATGGTTGTCCATTCTTTATTGTCCTAGAACTTGGAGTTTATAGCTTACTCTACCTTAAGATGCTCTAAATTGCTGATGCAATCTGGTTACTGTAAATCTTTTATTTTTATTTTTGTACTTTTTTAAGTGAAGAGGTCGCACTTGGTGCGATGGCAAGTGCCTTCGCCCATAAGCGGTAGGTCTCGGGTTCGAGACTTGGGAGCAGCCTCTCCATAAATGGGGGTAAGGCTAGCCGACATTCACCTCTCCCAGACCCTGCGTAAAGCGGGAGCCTTGTGCACTGGGTACGACATACTTTTTTAAGTGAGATCATACATATAAAATCCTGTTTAAGCTTACTTTTTCCCTTACGAATATTTCTTCATCTGATAGGCTGATGCTTGGTCTATTGAGAATTTTGCCTCGGTAGCAAAATACCCATCTGGCCAAATTATAGGACAGGTTTGTAATTCTTTTTTGATAATTTTTGCTTCCTTTTCTCTTTGATACTTTTCATGTGTATTCACTTGGGAAAAGTGCTTTTAAGTCTTAATGATTTTAATGCTGCAGGATATATTTTCTTCTGGAGCCATAAAATCTGCAACAGATTTCCAAGTATATAAGGAGGTTGCTGGCCTTCCAGGGCTCGACTTCGCTTACACAGATAACACTGCAGTCTACCATACAAAGGTTTTTCTTCTCTTTTGCCCCTTTTTTGGGATATAGTTCTAAAATCTATTCGGAGCATAGGTGTGAGATTTACAGGAGGGGTTAATTAGTGCTTAGCCTTTGCGTATGCATGTAACTTTATTGCCTAGTGGAGATAGGAATGGTTTTAATGTGCTTCCGCCTATTTAATTATGAATGTTAACCAAGAGTATACAAACTAACAGACCTGCCAGATGGGGAAGGGCACTGGGACTTAAGTTGGTTTTCCATGTTGATTGTTGTTTATGATCTAAATTTTTCTTATCATGCAGAATGACAAAATCGAGCTTCATACATTAGGATCTCTTCAGCATCTTGGAGAAAATATGCTTGCTTTTCTACTAAAGATTGCTGCATCCTCTCATCTTCCAAAAGCCAGTGCAGTGGTAGAAGAGAATAAGGGCGAGACTGCTGTCATATATTTTGACATATTGGTATATTATAACTGCAGAAACTTTATCCTTTTTCATGCTTTGATTCTTGACACTCCACCCTTTGGATTTCTTCGTTACATCTTTTTCTTTGTTTCTTTTCCGAGATGGTTTAGGATTTTAAACCTGTAGTGTTCAGTTGCCTTGATAGTCCAGGTTTGCAATGTAGTTCTAACCGTTGTGGAAATTGTAGGGGTCATATATGATCGTGTATCGTCAACGCTTTGCAAATATGCTTCATAATTCAGTGATAGCGCAGTCACTTCTGATATGGACTACATCATTGCTTATGGGTGGTTATCCGGCTGCAATTTCATTGGCCTTGTCATGTTTGAGTATCATATTAATGTGGATATTCGCAATAAGTTTCGCTCTTCTTCCTGCCTTCATTATATCACTATTATCTTCTTCACCAGTGCCATATGTTGCAAACCCATGGCTAGTAATTGGGTTATTTGGCGCACCTGCTCTTATTGGGGCATTAAGTGGTCAATATCTGGGTTATCTTGGTCTGCATACATATTTGTCAAAAGCATACGCCAAGAAAAAACAACTCTCAGCTGATATACAAGCTGGTTTGGTTAAATTAGAGGCTGAAAGATGGCTCTACAAATCTGGATCTCTTCAGTGGCTCATTCTCCTCATTTTGGGAACCTATTACAAAATTGGATCAACTTATCTGGCTCTTGCTTGGTTGGTCCCACCAGCATTCGCATGTGAGTTTATATTTACGACCACCTTTGCTGGACCTATGTTTGATTTAACCATGTTTTTGACGAGGTTACAGGATTTGCTTTCAACTAATTTTAAATAGTTCTCTTCAGATGGCTTTCTTGAAGCGACTCTAACCCCAGCTCGATTCCCCAAGCCACTCAGACTTGCAACCCTGCTGATAGGATTGGCTGTACCAATAGTAATTTCTTCCGGCGGATTTATTCGGCTGGCTGGAATGGTAATTGGGACTGTGGTTCGACTTGACAGGTAATATGACTTATTTATTTGTATGGCTTTATAATGAATTACTTTACAAAATCCTGCAGAACAAGAGTCCATGGTCTGTATGTGTAAATTATTTTTTGTAGTTATTTGCCCATTCAGCAAGCTACTCCTCAATTTTCAATTTCCTCATTGTGATCTGTCCATGAAAACTTTCAAAATTTAATCTTTTTGTTAATTCTCCAAAAATTTGGAAAATAACTGTTTACCTTGCCTTGTATTTGCTTACAGGAACCCGGGTGGCACCCCTGAGTGGCTAGCGAATGTTATAGTTGCTGTTTTTGTTGCTGTTGTTGTGTGCCTGACTTTGGTGTATCTCCTTTCATATATTCATCTTTCAGGTTTTTGTTTATCTCAAAGCAGTTGGATTTTTTACGGTGGTGTTGAGTTCTCAAGTTTATGGTGCCATCGATATCATATTAATTTTTATGGAGAGAACTTCACTGCCTTGTTTTATCTTTAAACTAACTTGGATGATTCATCACAATTGCTCTCTAGGTGCCAAGAGATCGATTGTCCTTTCAACTTGCATGCTGTTTGGCCTCTCACTTGCTGTTGTATTGTTGGGTATTGTTCCACCATTTACCGCAGACACATCCAGAGCTGTAAACGTAAGTTTCTGATAGCACCTACCTCTTAGATGTAGAATTATCAGAGAGATGGGCCATACAGCCCACTTCCAACAACACCGATATTGTCCCCAACTTGGTAATTACCACCTGCACAATCCGTCAGGTGTGAGGTTTTATTACAAAAGGCCTCGGTAATAGTTGGAGTGGAGTTAGGATATTTAAACTCTTATTTTCTCATTGATACGGTCGATGTGGGACATTGCAACATTAGAGTGTCCTGACCTCTTAATTCCTAATTTTGTAAGGTTACCAATGAAACTTTGTACCTTGTATTTATGCTCATAAAGCTGTTTTTTCTGTGCATAATCCTTGATGTTATTGAAATATCGCTAACTAGGAATACTCTGTTTGTCCTGTTAACATAGAATGTTTAGATGTATGCATGTTTACAAATTCTTTATGGTTTTTCAGGTTGTGCATGTTGTAGATACGACAGGAAGCGTTGATGGAAACCAAGATCCTAGATCGTATGTGTCTTTGTTTTCTTTCACTCCTGGAAAGTTGACAGAGGAGGCTGAGCAAATTAATGAAGGTTTCAGATGTGGTAGAGACAAAGTTGTTGATCTTGTAACCTTTTCAGCCAAATACAGTTGTTGGACTTATGATGACGGTGACAGTGGGTGGAGCAAATCAGATATACCCACAATGAACGTTGGCAGCGATACTCATGGTAATGAAAGAACAACACGAGTACTACTTGATACAAAAGGTTCAACACGCTGGACACTTGCCATCAACGCTGATGACATAGAAGATTTCACATTCAAAGGTAAACTAAACTTCAACCATGTGCATTATTTGACCTCGCTATTTCCGTACTTGTGTTTGTAAATGAAGTGCTAAGCTGAAAAGTTCAGTTTGTACCACGTATACATGGACTTAGTCACTTAGCCTTATCCCTTTATGTTGTTTTTAGCTTTCTCTCACGAGCTTTTAACCTCAGTTGCAGGAAGCTCGGAGGAATTGGCTTCTTTGGGTGACATGAGTAGCGTAGATGGATGGCACATTATCCAGTATTCCGGAGGACAAAATGCACCAACAAGGTTCGATCTAGCACTCTTCTGGTCACAAAACTCTACCCGGCTGGCTCACAATGTTGAAGGGAAGAGAGACGAGCACGCTCCCCTTCTAAAGTTAAGAACTGATGTGGACATAGTGACTCCTAAAGTCGAAAGAGTTCTTTCGAAGCTTCCTCCTTGGTGTTCGCTGTTTGGCAAGTCGACGTCCCCCCACACCCTTGCATTTTTGAGCAATCTTCCTGTTAATTTTTAGGTGCTTCGAGTTTAATTTATACATTTTACTTGCATAGGAAATTTCAGATTGAAGAAAAAAACACGAATTATATGTAAGCAGACACACAAATTGGTTTGTTGAAGGATATATGGGTTTAAATATAGCATTACCATTATCATTTTCAATTGTAATTAAGTTTTGTATTAAGATATCGTCAAATAAAATTGTGTTTACAGTGATAGGTTGCTCTACCTAAAATCCTAAAGTTGAATTGTCCGGTAGAAATCTTATATACAGGGATGTTCATTCTTTATTAAAGGACATACATTCATCGATAGTGTTAAAAATGTATTTTGATAATACGTCGTTACATTTTCTTGACGACGATAGTATTGATACATTATCAGAGACAGAAACTTCGTTCCATAGCCGAAATAGTCCAACTGCCGTTAAAACCTCTGGCTACTCTGCAGACATCATCCGTTTACATTCACATACAAGATTTACATGTGAAAAACGGCAATATCTTCACCGTTTACAGGCTTAACTTGCACCAAAAAAACATGGGCATTTAGTAATTTACTCCAACAAAGTAAAAAAAACATGGGTTTTACTTTCAGCCGAAGTGAAATTAGAGAAACGGCACGGTTCCCAACACAAGACACGTGTGAACGGAAAGTTAGGTAACTCGGTTACTCTTGGCGTCAAACACAACGTGGCTTCCTCATCAGGTGTCATCTTGCTGAAACAAACGACCCCCCCCAAAAAAAAAAAAAAGAATCTGAGAGAGAGAGAGACAAACAGGGTCCAAGAAATGCGGACGATACCGTTGGGAATATCAGCAGCATCCCCAACCTCCTTAAACAGCTCCTTCCTCAACAGTCTCAACCTCAACAGACCAAACCCTCTTGTTCCTCTTACTAGTTCCACTTCTTCCAGGGTTCCTGTTCCTGTTTCTGTTCCTGTTCCTGCCTACACTTCCCCTGATGACCTCTCTTTCCTTAACTTCTCCAAATCTGGTGGGTAATCCCAAAGTTTTTACCTTTTTACTTGTTTTACTTCAATTTCCTTAATTTCTATGTAAGACTGTTTGGGTAATCTGTAAATTTCAGTTTTGAGTTGACTGCTCAATTGGGTTAAACTTAAATCACACGTGTTCATATGGATAACCAAAAGGTTGGATTCCATTTCCCTTTGTTTTTTTTTTTTTTTTTTTTTTCTGATTATTTTGGCAATCAAAGAGGGATTTTCCCGGTTTGCGACTTCTGTAGAAAGCACTTGTGTTCAAATTCCTTCTTGCTATGAGCGCTTTTATTAACAAGCAATTTCAAATATTTATAAAAAAAAAGTGAAGTGCTTCCTACAAAAGAACTTGCAAGGGGTTACGGAGGAAGCACCTGCTATGATCTATAAGCACTTTTAACTTCTTCCGTCAAACATGGCTAGAAGCCCTTTTGGTGGTTTGATTCAGCTGAGTGATTGTGTATTATATAGTTAAATGAGGAAATTTGGGTTTTTGAGGTCCCATTTTCTGGTTTTGGGTGTAGGAGTTTGCAGAGCCAGTCAAGTGGCTGATTTATTTCCCACGGTGTCTCCTGAGATTGTGGTCCGGGAGGCGCGGGTAGAGGACTGTTGGGAGGTGGCTGAGACACATTGCAGCTCCTTCTTCCCCGAGTATTCTTTCCCCTTAGATTTTGTTCTGAGGATTGACCGGCTGGTGGCAATGCTGGCCGGATTTTCTTTGCCAAATGGTTGTAAGAGGACTTGTCTGGTTGCTGTGATTGGTAATGCTGGTGATGAAACGTTCCTCTTCGGGAGGGATGATTTTAAGGTTGGCGGTTTTGATGGGAAGTTCAGTCTCAGTAGGAGGTATGTGGCTGGAATATTGACTGTGGATACTGTTGCTGATTTTCTTCCGAGAAAGGGGCCTCTTCGGCAGAGAAGGTGAGTTCATAATTACTTAAAAGCCCTGAGCAGCTTTTTGTTTACTACTTACTAGTAGAGTTAAATTTTGGATGAAACTTATTTGTTAGCCATTACGGACTATTCATCCGTGTCTCTTCTGAATTTCTCTTCCTCGCATCAGCTGTTGTAGCTCAAATTTCTTCTGTTGTGCATACATAAATGATGTGTTCTGAGAGTGGGAAATTGGAAATGATACAGTGATCGCTAGCCCCGTTTGTAGACTGACCATTCTATTCAGTTGTCATTAACGAGAGTTCAATTCTGCAAAGCATTAATCTGGTGACATCAGATGTTCATTGTAAAATTTGGCAAGATATATATGGCTCCTCTGGTATACATTCTTTTTTGCTTTTGTTTGCAGGAAAGGAGTTGCATACGTGTCAAACGTTGCTGTCCGGGAGAGTTTTCGGCGAAGAGGAATAGCTAAAAGGCTAATAGCAAAAGCAGAAGCCCAAGCCAGGAGCTGGGATTGCCGTGCCATTGCATTGCACTGCGACTTGAACAACCCCGGAGCCGTAAAGCTGTACAAAGGCCAGGGTTTCAAAAGCATCAAGGTGCCTGAAGGAGCAAACTGGCCCCAGCCCAAGACCGGTCCGGATGTTCGGTTCAACTTCATGATGAAGCTTCTGAACCCCAAGACTTCTGCTTAGACTCCCTTAGGAACATGTGAAGAAACTAACAAGGGAGACAGACAAAAGAAGAAAACATTTAGTAAGACAAAAAGGAAAGTGGAAGAAAAACTAGGATGTTTGAGAATAGGTTGTATATAATTACACACAAGGAAAGATGCATCTGTGCCATGAACTTGTATTTTTCATTGGATAAAACGCTAATTTTGTAAATATTTGGGGGCAGGTCACGGCATCCTTTGCCCCATTGTCTTATGAAGATATATTTCTGCCTGTTTTATAGTTCAATCTTTTCGAAGTTGTGTAACGTGTCGTGCCAAAAACCGCCTCCCCTGATGTTTACACCGCTCATATTCATCCCTGAACATGCAACCTAGTAACTGAACAGCCATGACCTCCATCGAAGGCCATGGCCATCGTCATGGCGGAACGAAAGACAGCCATGGTACAACAACAACAACAACAACAAAGCCTTTTCCCACTAAGTGGGGTCGGCTATATGAATCCTAGAACGCCATTGCGCTCGGTTTTGTGTCATGTCCTCCGTTAGATCCAAGTACTCTAAGTCTTTTCTTAGAGTCTCTTCCAAAGTTGTCCTAGGTCTTCCTCTACCCCTTCGGCCCTGAACCTCTGTCCCGTAGTCACATCTTCGAACCGGAGCGTCAGTCGGCCTTCTTTGCACATGTTCAAAATCACCGGAGCCGATTTTCTCTCATATTTCCTACAATTTCGGCTACTCCTACTTTACCTCGGATATCCTCATTCCCAATCTTATCCTTTCTCGTGTGCCCACACATCCCACGAAGCATCCTCATCTCCGCTACACCCATTTTGTGTACGTGTTGATGCTTCACCACCCAACATTCTGTGCCATACAACATCGCTAGCCTTATTGCCGTCCTACAAAATTTTCCCTTGAGCTTCAGTGGCCTACGACGGTCACACAACACGCCGGATGCACTCTTTCCATCCAGCTCGTATTCTATGGTTGAGATCTCCATCTAATTCTCCGTTCTCTTGCAAGATAGATCCTAGGTAGCGAAAACGATCGCTTTTTGTGAGCTTCGCTAGATTGCTCCGGTCATTAGTGTGGATAAGTATATAAATGGATAGAGATAGGAAAGCAAACACAAGATGTACGTGGTTCACCCAGATTGGCTACGTCCACGGAATAGAAGAGTTCTCATTAATTGTGAAGGGTTTACACAAGTACATAGGTTCAAGCTCTCATTTAGTGAGTACAAGTGAATGATTTAGTACAAATGACATTAGGAAATATTGTGGGAGAATGATCTCGTAATCACGAAACTTCTAAGTATCGGAGTGTGGTGTCGTCTTGACTTGCCTTATCTGTCTCATAGGTAGATGTGGCATCTTCTCTGGAAGTACTCTTCCTCCATCCAGGGGTGGTATCTTTAACTGGTGGAGATGCACAAGGTAATGTATCAATTTCACTTGAAGCTTACTTGTAGTTTCAGGCTTGGTCAAGCGCGATACAAACCATGTAGTAGGAGTCCCCCAAGTCGCCGAGCTAGGGGGTCTGCTGAAAGAGGTGACAGACAAGGTAAGCAATCAGAGCTCCGACTGATTGTTCACCTTCTCCCCATCTTGCAGCAGCATGAAGGATAAAGAGAAGAAAAATGAGAAGAGATGATATGAGATACTTTTGCTTTTGAAGAAGTAACTTTCCACAGGCTTATTCTTGAACTGAGCTGGAGGGTTTTCTGGTTTCCTCCAGAGTATAAGGCCGACTGAAGAATTTGAGGGTCAAAACAAGTCCATCAAATCTAGAGTACGTTCCACCCTGCTGATATGGGATACTTTTGCTTTTGACAGAGTAATGAATGTATCGGCACGTGTGCTGTTACGCTTGTCTCCACATGCTTCCTTGTATCCTTCGCACTTGCCCTATCTGTTCCTCAAGCAGATGCGGAATCTTCCCTGGAAACATAAGATGTTGAAGATGAGTACTCGAGAGCAATGCCAGGTAAGTAATCAGGTAAGGGGTTCCAGGCAGTCAGTTCCTGGCTGGAAGCTTGATTCCAAGTGCTGACTGATTGCTCTCTTTCTCCTTGTCTTGCAGGTAAAAACAAGGCCAAAAGAAAAGACAGGGAAAAAGCATGATATGGGATACTCTTGCTTTTAACCCTGATGATATGAGATATTATTGCTCTAGTATAGCTTGTTTGCAGAGGTATTATCGGGGGGAAAGAAAGCTGAATATTTCGAAAGGCTTCGTTGGGAGTGCCCTCTCAGATATGATGAAGGGTTGAGCATTTTTGCAGGTCTGCCTATCCGTTGGGGATGGAGGTCGACATATATAGGAGTCTCCCTAACAACAAGTAGTAATGCTATTCCTTTACCCTGCTTGGTCATAGCACGGTAGTGGGAGCTGCCAGTTTCACATGTTTTAACTCTGTCAGAGCACTTTGAAAAAGTGGTCTGTGGTATCTGGCTCTCGAGATTCGGAGAACGATGCCTCTTCGATTTTTGAGAAAGCAATCATGCTGGGGGTATGACTCTCGAGATTCGGAGAGCAGTGTCTCTTCCATTTTTGAGGAAGTAATCATGTTGGGAGTCTGGCTCTCGAGATTCGGAGGGCGGTGCCTCTTCGATTTTGGAGCAAGCAATCTTGTTGGGAGTGTTGTCTCGAATGTGAGTAAAGGTTGGGCATGTTTGCTAATCTACCTTGCCACGAAGCACAAAGGTTGACACACAGGGACTTTCCAATTATCCAGCAATGGTACTGTTCCTTTACCCTCTCTTCGATTTTGAGAAAGTAGTCATGTTGGGAGTCTGGCTCTCGAGATTCGGAGGACGGTGCCTCTTCGATTTTGGAGCAAGCAATCTTATTGGGAGTGTTTTCTCGAATGTGAGTAAAGGTTGGGCATGTTTGCTAGTCTACCTTGCCACGAAGCACAGAGGTTGACACACAGGGACTTTCCAATTATCCAGCAGTGGTACTGTTCCTTTACAGTTGTGGGTAATAATATGGTAGCTAGACCTTCAAAATTTATGTGTCTAAACTTTTGTTAGTGCTGTTTCTTTGCTATTCTTTTACCTTTCTTGGTCAGAGCGATGTAGTGGGAGCTGCAAACTTCACGTGCTCAACTTTGGCAGAGAACTTTGGCAAAGTTATTTATGGTACCCATGAGCTATTGTTGCGTGTGGGAAGTGGGTGATTGAACAGTAAGATTCATGTGCTTTCTACTTCACCAGAAGTCTTCGACAGAATGCCCATAATTTCTGCAAAGCTGAGTGTGCGTGTGACAGGTGCTGACAAGGCTAGAAAAGTAGGTGCCTCTTCGATTTCTGAGATCGGCCCTCGTGGTCTCTGAGCAGCCCAGCTTTTGAGAAAGCGAGCGCCTCTTCGATTGATTCGGAGAACGATGCCTCATCGATTTTTGAGAAAGCAATCATGCTGGGGGTCTGGCTCTCGAGATTCGGGGAGCAGTGTCTCTTCGATTTTTGAGAAAGTAATCATGTTGGGAGTCTGGCTCTCGAGATTCGGAGGGCGGTGCCTCTTCGATTTTGGAGCAAGCAATCTTGTTGGGAGTGTTTTCTCGAATGTGAGTAAAGGTTTGGCATGTTTGCTAGTCTACCTTGCCACGAAGCACAGAGGTTGACACACAGGGACTTTCCAATTATCCAGCAATGGTACTGTTCCTTTACCCTCTCTTCGATTTTTAAGAAAGTAGTCATGTTGGGAGTCTGGCTCTCGAGATTCGGAGGACGGTGCCTCTTCGATTTTGGAGCAAGCAATCTTATTGGGAGTGTTTTCTCGAATGTGAGTAAAGGTTGGGCATGTTTGCTAGTCTACCTTGCCACGAAGCACAGAGGTTGACACACAGGGACTTTCCAATTATCCAGCAGTGGTACTGTTCCTTTACCCTTGTGGGTAATAATATGGTAGCTAGACCTTCAAAATTTATGGGTCTAAACTTTGTTAGTGCTGTTTCTTTGCTATTCTTTTACCCTTCTTGGTCAGAGCGATGTAGTGGGAGCTGCAAGCTTCACGTGCTCAACTTTGGCAGAGAACTTTGGCAAAGTTATCTGTGGTACCCATGAGCTATTGTTGCGTGTGAGAAGTGGGTGATTGAACAGTAAGATTCATGTGTTTTCTACTTCCCCAGAAGTCTTTGACAGAATGCCCATAATTTCCGCAAAACTGAGTGTGCGTGTGACAGGTGCTGACAAGGCTGGAAAAGGCTGGAAAAGTAGGTGCCTCTTCGATTTCTGAGATCGGCCCTCGTGGTCTCTGGGGAGCCCAGCTTTTGAGAAAGCGAGCGCCTCTTCGATTTTTGAGATCGGCCTTCGTGGTCTTTGAGCAGCCCAACTTTTGAGAAAGCAAACGCCTCTTCGATTTCTGAGATCAACCCTCGTGATCTCTAAGCAGCCCAGCTTTTGAGAAAGCAAACGCCTCTTCGATTTCTGAGCAGGCGCCTCTTCGATTTCTGAAGCTTCGTCGAGTGCAGATTTTTATAGGGGCTGGCATTAAGTTCCAAAGCACACTTGAATCTCCACCAGTAGAAGCTTCATTCTTGCACTTCTAAGATCTTGATTTGTCCGACCTCTTCTCTCTTCAACACCTTTGAAAATGTCTCCGACCGTCGTTTTGACTTGAACCTTGTTGAAGAGGCAGCCCCGCCTTCTCCAGACAACATATGGCGCCCATCCTTCGTCTCCCCTACTGGTCCTCTTACCGTTGGGGATTCCGTGATGAAGAATGATATGACCGCTGCGGTGGTGGCCAGGAACCTTCTCACTCCCAAAGATAACAGACTACTTTCCAAACGGTCTGATGAGTTAGCTGTTAAGGATTCGCTGGCTCTCAGTGTTCAGTGTGCAGGTTCTGTGTCTAATATGGCCCAACGCCTATTTGCTCGAACCCGCCAAGCTGAATCATTGGCGGCTGAAGTGATGAGTCTCAAACAGGAGATTAGAGGGCTCAAGCATGAGAATAAACAGTTGCACCGGCTCGCACATGACTATGCTACAAACATGAAGAGGAAGCTTGACCAGATGAAGGAAACTGATGGTCAGGTTTTACTTGATCATCAGAGATTTGTGGGTTTGTTCCAAAGGCATTTATTGCCTTCGTCTTCTGGGGCTGTACCGCGTAATGAAGCTCCAAATGATCAACCTCTGATGCCTCCTCCTTCTAGGGTTCTGTCCAGTACTGAGGCTCCAAATGATCCCCCTCCGGTGCCTTCTCTTTCTGGGGCTCTACCGACTGCTGAGACTTCTCCTAAGCAACCTTTGTGAAGGCTCCCTCTTGTGTGCTTATTTTGACTCATGTATATGTACATATTTGTAGCTTATCGGGGATATCAATAAATAAGCTTTCCTTCATTTCAACGTATTGTGTTAAATACACCAAAGCCTTCTTCGCTAAGTTCTTTGAATTTTCTTTTGTTAAAGCTTGTATGTTGAAGCTTTCTGAGTAGAGCATGTAGGTTGGGGTAGTGTTCCCTTAATTTCCCGAGTGAGGAAAACTTCTCGGTTGGAGACTTGGAAAATCCAAGTCACTGAGTGGGATCGGCTATATAAATCTTAGAACGCCATTGTGCTCGATCCTGTGTCATGTCCTTCGTTAGATCTAAGTACTCTAAGTCTTTTCTTAGAGTCTCTTCCAAAGTTTTCCTAGGTCTTCCTCTACCCCTTCGGCCCTGAACCTCTGTCCCATAGTCGCATCTTCTAATCGGAACGTCAGTAGGCCTTCTTTGCACATGTCCAAACCACCGTAACCGATTTTCTCTCATCTTTCCTTCAATTTCGGCTACTCCTACTTTACCCCGGATATCCTCATTCCTAATCTTATCCTTTCTCGTGTGCCCACACATCCAACGAAGCATCCTCATCTCCGCTACACCCATTTTGTGTACGTGTTGATGTTTTACCGCCCAACATTCTGTGCCATACAGCATCGCCGGCCTTATTGCCGTCCTATAAAATTTTCCCTTGAGCTTCAGTGGCATACGGCGGTCACACAACACGCCGGATGCACTCTTCCACTTCATCCATCCAGCTTGTATTCTATGGTTGAGATCTCCATCTAATTCTCCGTTCTTTTGCAAGATAGATCCTAGGTAACGAAAACGGCCGCTCTTTGGTATTTCTTGATCTCCGATCCTCACCCCTAACTCGTTTTGGCCTCCATTTGCACTGAACTTGCACTCCATATATTCTGTCTTTGATCGGCTTAGGCGAAGACCTTTAGATTCCAACACTTCTCTCCAAAGGTTAAGCTTTGCATTTACCCCTTCCTGAGTTTCATCTATCAACACTATATCGTCTGCGAAAAGCATACACCAAGGAATATCATCTTGAATATGTCGTGTTAACTCATCCATTACCAACGCAAAAAGGTAAGGACTTAAGGATGAGCCTTGATGTAATCCTACAGTTATGGGAAAGCTTTCGGTTTGTCCTTCATGAGTTCTTACGGCAGTCTTTGCTCCTTCATACATATCCTTTATAGCTTGGATATATGCTACTCGTACTCCTTTCTTCTCTAAATCCTCCAAAGAATGTCTCTTGGGACCCTATCATACGCTTTTTCCAAATCTATAAAGACCATGTGTAAATCCTTTTTCCCATCTCTATATCTTTCCATCAATCTTCGTAAGAGATAGATTGCCTCCATGGTTGAGCGCCCTGGCATGAACCCGAATTGGTTGTCCGAAACCCGTGTCTCTTGCCTCAATCTATGCTCAATGACTCTCTCCCAGAGCTTCATTGTATGACTCATTAGCTTAATACCCCTATAGTTCATGCAATTTTGTACGTCGCCCTTATTCTTGTAGATAGGCACCAAAGTGCTCATTCGCCACTCATTTGGCATCTTCTTTGTTTTCAAAATCCTATTGAAAAGGTCAGTGAGCCATGTTATACCTGTCTCTCCCAAAAGTTTCCACACTTCGATTGGTATATCGTCTGGGCCTATTGCTTTTTTATGCTTCATCTTCTTCAAAGCTACAACCACTTCTTCCTTCCGGATTCGACGATAAAAAGAGTAGTTTCTACACTCTTCTGAGTTACTCAACTCCCCTAAAGAAGCACTCATTTCATGTCCTTCATTGAAAAGATTATGAAAATAACCTCTCCATCTGTCTTTAACCGCGTTCTCTGTAGCAAGAACATTTCCATCCTCATCCTTGATGCACCTCACTTGGTTTAGGTCCCTTGTCTTCTTTTCCCTTGCTCTAGATAGTTTATAGATATCCAACTCTCCTTCTTTGGTATCTAGTCGTTTATACATATCGTCGTAAGCCGCTAACTTAGCTTCTCTGACAGCTTTCTTCGCCTCTTGCTTCGCTTTTCTATACCTTTCACCATTTTCATCAGTCCTCTCCTTGTATAAGGCTTTACAACATTCCTTCTTAGCCTTCACCTTTGTTTGTACCTCCTCATTCCACCACCAAGATTCCTTTTGGTGTGGGGCAAAGCCCTTGGACTCTCCTAATACCTCTTTTGCTACTTTTCGGATACAACTAGCCATGGAATCCCACATTTGGCTAGCTTCCCCCTCTCTATCCCACACACATTGGGTGATTACCTTCTCTTTGAAAATGGCTTGTTTTTCTTCTTTTAGATTCCACCATCTAGTCCTTGGGCACTTCCAAGTCTTGTTCTTTTGTCTTACTCTTTTGATATGTACATCCATCACCAACAAGCGATGTTGATTAGCCACGCTCTCTCCTGGTATAACTTTGCAATCCTTACAAGTTATACGATCCCCTTTCCTCATTAGAAGAAAATCTATTTGTGTTTTTGACGACCCACTCTTGTAGGTGATCACATGTTCTTCTCTCTTCTTAAAGAAGGTGTTGGCTAAGAAGAGATCATATGCCATTGCAAAATCCAAGATAGCTTCCCCATCCTTGTTTCTCTCCCCAAAACCATGGCCACCATGAAAACCTCCATAGTTGCCTGTCTCCCTGCCCACGTGTCCATTTAAATCTCCTCCTATAAATAACTTCTCCGTCTGAGCAATTCCTTGCACCAAGTCTCCAAGATCTTCCCAAAATTTCTCCTTCGAACTCGTATCCAACCCTACTTGAGGTGCGTACGCACTAATCACATTGATAAGTTCTTGTCCTATTACAATCTTGATTGCCATGATTCTATCTCCTACCCTCTTGACATCTACAACATCTTGTACCAAGGTCTTGTCCACGATGATGCCAACACCGTTTCTCGTTCTATTTGTGCCCGAATACCAAAGTTTAAACCCTGAGTTTTCTAGATCCTTTGCCTTACTACCAACCCACTTAGTTTCTTGTAGGCACATAATATTTATCCTTCTCCTCACCATAACTTCCACTACTTCCATAGATTTTCCCGTTAAGGTTCCTATATTCCACGTTCCTAAACGCATTTTGCTCTCTTGAACTCTACCCTTCTGTCCTAGCTTCTTCACCCTCCCCCGTCTAATAGGATCAAAGTACTTCTTTTGTGTGTCCCGGGTAAAGTTGATAGGAGCATATGCTCCCAAACAACTTTGAGTGGAGTCGTTCGAAAAGAAGTTTCTATGGCCCCCTTGCTCATTTAACACTGCATCCGGGTGCCGATGGAGATACAGCGACCCTTGCTCACTTATCACTGTGCTCAGGCCACACAGCGCGCCACTTACGGGTGACGCCCTAGCTTTAGCGCGATTTTGTTCTGGATTCATTTTCATAAGGATTCGACGTGATCATGGAGTGCCGGCTGTCGACTACCTGACGCCCTCCCCCTCCTCCTTTATCCGGGCTTGGGACCGGCCATGTAAGACATAGGCGGAGTTAAAGACAGCCATGGTACCAGACGGAAAAATAAAATAAAATAAAAATTGCTGTTGCTCGTATACAAATTCAGAAACAGAGAGACCATGATCACAAAACATACAAGTGATGTCTAAAGGCTCACATTTCAAACGAAATCAAAATTGCAACGTTTTAACATGGACAATCAGATGCTCTCATAATATGCCCCTTAGAATTCCACGTTATTCGACGTGTTTATAGTTCTAAACGGCCCGCCAAAGTACGGCAAACTCAATCGTTGTACAGTGGTATTATATAGGTAAACAAATGTCTTCGAGATCCTATGGTGCCTAACAACCAATGCCGGAAAACACTTCTCGAGGCATGAAGATGCCAACGAAGCCGAAGGATTTTCCGCCTGGATAGATGTAAAATTTATGATGCTTGGACAAATTTGTCTAAAGCAGATGTATCCAAAGCTGGGAACTCCTTCACAGCAGCAAGCACAACATTTCCAAGTAACATGGCACCGCTGTTGCTCGGTGCCTGCAGTGTAAAAACTTGTATCAGTTGCAGTACATTAAGAAATGATTGCAAGTGGTGATGAGTTTTTGCCTACCTCTATGTTAAGGGGAAGTACATGATCATGAAGTGAGAGTCTAAGAAGAAACCATCCGCGGTTGCCAGAAACTCCGACCTATTTCCAAGAGCAAATTGGGGAAGCATGAGTGTAAGAAACTAAACAAAATGGAAAGTGACAATAAAGTCGGTGTGAAGAGAAATAACCTTACCCCTTCGTAGTTAAGAGGGGCTTTTCGAAGCTTTGGATCAGAGTCGACATGGTTCTCCAAATGTTTCAGTACTGCTTCTCCATAGCCTCGGAAAGTTCTGAAAGCAATTTATCAGCAACTTCATAGCATATACATAAGCAGAACAAACACTTACAAGAGGATAAACGTATACAGTAACATACCCTCCTTTAAGATCTGGATGACTTTGATGGATCTTTAATCTCAACTCCACTGAAATTTCTGGTTCCTCAAGACCTTCTAAAAGACCGGTCAAAACTTTACTGCCACCACTCTGCCCCGAAGCGCATGCTGAAGCAAGTTTATTTAAAATTTTGACCTGGAAAAGATAAAGAAAGTTGAGCAAATTTCACAAATCACGAGCCGTATGTCAATCAATGGACAATTAATCTGAAGTGTAGAGAGGCCCTGCTGCTGTGTTAAATCAAAAGCCTACCATGAGGTATGCGCCATCATCAAGCCAGTGGTTTTCCTTGAGAGCTCCATGGCCACTTGTCTCAATAGCCAGATGTGATTCCTCTCCGATCGAGTTCTGTATCAACATGTATGCTTAGTTGACAGAAAAATAAGATGCACAATTAAACAGGAATTATTAACACAATGCTGGCTAGAAAGAAATATATAACTGTGTATTTCACGGGCATGTTTAGTACATAGAAAACAATATATAAAATGCAAAAACTATGCACAAAAGATCTATGGCTTGGACATAAAATAGTTACAAAAAGGGAATGGGTGTAAGGAAAGAAGAAAAGGATTTCATTGCCAGTAGCTGTTCTAATTGTCGATGGGTGGCTACAACTTGATCGGTTAGAAAATTTTTATTTGGTTCACTGATAGTTCCTAGATTTTAATGTGCAAACCATGTCTAGAAGGACCATATTTCTCCTAACGCTAGATCTAGGACGAAGAACTCCATTGGGTCGTCCTTTCTAATGCACAAAAACATGCCTAGAAGCACTGTGGGGCTTCTAAAGCTACGAGCACTTCGATGCAAGATTTTCTGTTAGTTCTTCCTTAGTGATTTTGTGTAAGTAATAAACAGTGTAAGAAGGATAACTAGACCGTTTTTCTTACCAAACGAATAGCTTCGTCAATGACATTTTTGTAGCTTCTTTTGAAACGGTGGTGCTTTCCCCCTACAAGAAATTGCTAAAATTATAAGACATTCAATACAATCAGAGAAGCATACCATTTTCGGTTTTTTCGTACCAAGTTTCTTCTCAATAAATGTGGTGAGACCATCTGAGATTCTGAAGTGACACTGTCTGTGACAATAGTTGTTCACGGATGCTAGGAAAAGTATAACCATAAACAATATTTGACACGAGCCTTGGTGCAAAAAACAGAAGAAAAATCTTACCTCCTCAAGGACAATTGCAGACATAAAGGCAATCAGACGATTCCGGTTGAACTCAAGGCCGGTAGACTCCACAGCAGCAGATCTAAGGGCAACACTAATTAGAAAGAAGCAAACAGTGTGAATATAAAATAGATCTATGGGTCGCAAGAAAGTGTACCTATTGACATCTGCATCAAAGATGATCCCCTAATCAGCTTTGTTATCAAGGACTGCCTGGGTGATAGCTTTCATAGCTGTTTTGTCCTCTGGGTTCGGTATATGATTTGGGAACATACCTGATCCAAGAACATCAATTTTATTAAAAAATTCAATACTGTACGTACAACTTCAATATTTTTGCGTTCAACAATCGATATTACCATCTGGCTCCAAGAACTGACTACCAGTAGTGACTGCACCAAGAGGTTCAAGCTCTTTTGCCTGATAAAATTGAAATAAAACACTTATGATTAACTTGAGTATGTATTGAACAAATATCAAACCTTTGTCATCAATGCACAGAGCATACTGCCTTCAAGTTAGAGAATAAATACGAGATAAAAAAAGGCTAACAGTACAGGTAGGAAGCAAATATCAACGTCCAAAATAAGAAAACTTACAGCGAAAAATCCTCCTGCTCCATTCCCTTTGTCAACTACAATATGGAACCCTTCCAGTGGCTTCTCTGAGATTATATAGCACAAAACAAATTGGACAAAAAAGAAGATGAAAGCGCATCAGAGGACAAAAATTTAAATGGAAGGGCAATAAGAGAGCTGCTTACAGAAAATTAAGGGAGGAACTAATAATAAAAACAGGTTTTACGAAATGAAGGAGTTGGTGTTGGACACTGAACAGAGAAGTAAACTACAACCAACATTGCACTTCGTGATAGGGATGAAAAGATGTATCTCAGTACATTTCCACCACGTTGAAGATTTCATAGAAGTCGTACCTATATTTCCTGCAGCTTTGCGGACTGCCTTTACAAGATCAGATGTATATACATTCATGCAATCAACTCTCTTTACGGAGGCAAGCAATTTTTGTCTTGAGTTTGTCAAACCTTCTACCGTAAATTTATCATATATATCTGCAGCACGCTCAAAGATGTTCTTAATGTCAGGTTTCCCAAGACCTCCGGAATTTGTGAAAAATTTGAACCCATTCCTGTTGTAAGGCAAATGACTTGCTGTTGCAATAACACAATATATTAGACGTTACATCAGGGGAAGCCAGTAAAGTATCTATCCAAAAATCTAATTCTCTTATATTTCAACGACACTGAAAAGTTTCAGAAACTAAATATAGTAAGACAAGGTACCAAACCGAAGATTCTAAAGTGTTATTACTAAGTATTATAGAAAATGAAGTACTGAAAAGGTACTTGGTAAACATATCCAAGAAAGCGTATCCAGAAAAGTAAAAAAGAAACCAAATTCGAACAAACCATGGACATACCTCTAACTTTTTTGTAGATATTCAAGAGTCATGGCCAACAGAAATTCTCAAACGTCGGGACCCCTCAGCTTTCTTCTTTTCCACTAACCATGCAGCAAAAGCAGCTGTATTGCTTCTGAAACAGGTTCAGTCAGACTGATTGGCTCTCCTTCAACCCCAGCAATAGCAACACCTCGAATATCACTGTGTATGTAAACATCAGCCCACAAAGAAACACAAATCAAATCAATAATTCCGAAAATTGTCATGTGGCCAAACAGTTGGAAACGTTTTAACTTCAAGACTACTCTATGGTCGCGTCATATGTCACCTGCCATTTTGAAGCTTCAAAAAATCAACTTTGTCAAGTTTGACACTGCAGCGGTAGATGGAGCAGCTGCAAGAAAATCCCAAATGGATATCATACATTATCCAGAAAGGTAAAAATTTATAGGACCACAATGAAATAGTTGATAAGAGATCCAAAATTTTATAATTTGAAACCTAGGCAGGCCATCCAAACAACTCAAACAAAATCTTGTCCATGCCAAAGAAAAGATTTTTATGATGAGCACGAAATAAAAGAGTATTCTAAGGAAGTGTAGAACACTAATTTTAAATCTGATATAGACCTTGATAATGAGAGTCTAGAACAGACCATTGCACTGAACAGTTCTTCGGTTAACGCAACTGCTCCAGTATTTTGATAAGTTGTGCAATTGCATGGATGGAATGGATGTACGTGCTAACTTCCCTCGCGGGAAGAGAAGCATGTTGCGTGAGAAAGGGGCAAAATTGTCCCTTTGATATTGGGTGTCAAACTTCCTACTTAGTTGGTAGCACTGAGACACAGAAACATTTTGGACAGTCTTCTCTGACATTGCTGCATAGAAGGTCCACAATTTTATCAGATTCACGGTCGTCAAATATTAATCAAGAGTCAAAGAAATCTTGTTCGAGTAAATTCTTTCTCTTGTAATATTATTCAACACAAAGTATAAGGTTATATACAATAGCTATGACGTAATTGATGCTAAACTAACTCCTACAATTAAGCTAGCATACAACAGAACAGGAAAATATATTACAATTAATTTCATATCAGCTGGATTGATTCGTTACTTGAATCGTGCTGATCCTTGCCTTCTTTAACAAAGAGAGTTTGTTCATCAGCAGTGTTTGTGAGCCTTGAAACCCATTTCCAAATTTCATCAATATTATTTCCTTGTGAGCTAAGAAGGGTCAATTCTACGAAACAGTGCAATCTTTTGGTATTTCAAACTACAACATCGGAGAACTGACATTCTGAGTAGAAGAGGGTTTCATCTAAATTTATTTACGACATGCGATATGATGTGATAACTACTTGATCAAAACTTGCATAATATCAACAAAGCGCATAACAGATAATAGATAGAATTAGGATTCATGAATCTGCTGGGCAGAATATATAAACTGCAGTTCATGTAGCTGTCAGCAAAACACAGCTCACAATCTAAAAAACGACTCAATGCGTATTTTCGTTATCTTTCATCAATATAATCTACTTATTAAGACCAATTACATTCACTATTAATCCAAACCAACTTCAGATTCATATTTATTAATGAAAACAAAAAAACGCCAGTTTCATGTTCAACAATCTAGCAGAGTAGCTGTTAGGATTGTACTTCAGAATACCAATTGAAAACAAAATTACCAACCCAAATTCCATATTCTCTAATTACGGACTCGTTTAGATGTGCTTTTAGAATAACTAAAAGTGTTTTTAGAGAAAATGTTTTTGAATTCTATAAGTACTTAAATGCTTTCTGCAAGAAGCACCAGTTATGTGCTTCTTCAAGAAGCACTTTAAGTGGTTTTTCAGGATTTACTTGCATCTTTACTAAAGATTGGTTCTAAAAATATTTTCACCAAAAATGTTTTCAGTCATTTTAAAAGCACATCCAAATGAGTTCTACATCAAACCCGAATGAAAAGAATTGATTTTATGCATTAATCGTCACTTTCATAAAGCTAAGTCACAGAATAGAGAAAAACTTACAAAAAAGAGAATAAATTTTTATTAAATGGGAAAGTTAGGAGAATTGATATTAGTTCAAATTTCATAGAAAGAAGCAAAATTTTACCTTCCATCTTATGAAACAAGCTGCGTTTGTTGAAAGAGGGAGCGGAGAAACTGATAGATGCAAGTAGAACACGGTGGTGGAAGGGTAGGTGAACGAATAACAACAATGCTTGTGTAAGAACTCCTACTCAAAATTCAAGTTCGAATCACAGAATATTGTACTTTTATCAATTCTGTTTATCTATTTTTACTACACAATTACATAATAGAGTGTTTATAATATAAACGATTATGAATATATTCTATATATCAATCACGAATAATTTTGAGTAAAAACTTCTATTCATCTTTTGAGTACCCAAATATTATTCATATACAGAAATAAAAAAATATATTATTCATAGAAGGTCACCGCCATCTGTTTAGGACCCGTCCGGTTACGTCTTCCAAAACAATTTTTTAACAACTGTTTGTAAAAATAAAAATAAACGACAAATAGGATTTTGTATTTTTAGGACTTGGAAAAAAATTTTGATAGTTTAATTTGAGAATGATTTTGGAAATAAAAACTTTGAAAACGTGTTTGTTATCAATATCTAAAACATTAAAAATATATGTATACACACATAATTATAAATAACTTCATGTTTGATAGTAATGATAGTTGAGACGAGAATAGTGTTGGTAGTAACGGTGGTTAGAGTGCTGGTAATGGTGAGGGTAATGGGGGTGGCCATGGTGAGGGTAATGAAGTGGACAATGTGGTGATGGTGGTGGGAGGTGGTGGTGGGGCCATAACGGCGAGACGATGGAGGTGTTGATGGCCATGGCAGTGAGGGTGATAGTGGTGGATAATATGGTGGTAGTGGCAGCGTAGTGCATGTGGTGATGGTTAGGATGAGATGGTAATGGTAGGGTAGGTTTCAGCAATGGTGGGAGGGATGGTGGAGGTGGTTGTGGTGGTGGCCATGGTGGCAAGAGTGATGGCAGTAGTGTCAAAAATGGTCGCCGCGGTGGTGATGATTGTAAGTTGTGGCGGTGGTTTTGGTTATGGCGACGGTAGTGATGGCATAAATGATTTTTAGTTTTTTATTATAATGTGTATTTTGTTTTCTATTATTTTAAAAATTATTCTTAAAAAATAGAGGAAACATCAATTTATGTTCTATGGAATTTAGGTCGAATATTGTTTTATGAGTTTAATTTCACAAGACACTATCTAATACCTACAAAGTTGTATTGCACTCCAGTGTTTTGATAGCAGTACTACAAATTATTATCTAGTCTAGAACAACCTTCAATCATACGATTAACCAAGAAACAACCACCTTTAGCATGCAAATGATGATACAATGTCAACATTCAGTTTTTATTATTGGCATGTTTACTCATTTAGAATTGATGAAGTTACGAACTGAATTAAAAAGTTCCCCTGATTAATATAATACCCAAGTACTACATCACATATTCTAGTGTTGGAGTCTTGCGTTTTCTTATATTTATTGTCATCGTAGCGTTTTGATTCAAGGAAGTTATTTTCCAAAAAATTGAGTCCACGTAGAGAAAGGGCCTAGCTCGAGAGGTGAACCAGTTCCAAGACAACATAGTAACCCAACCCAATTAGCTCAATTGGCAAAATTGGACTAGACTTTGCATCTAATGAGCTGATCTGTTGGCTATTTTTCTGAGTATCTGACCCAATGCTCTAGAACATCTTTTCCTTTTTAGTGCATATACAATGCTTCATATGTTGATCACATGTAACGTAGATAGATGGAATTAGGATTCATTCTTACCTAAATCTCACATGTGTTTCATAAATGTGGTACAAATAGGTTTTTGTTTGTCTGAAAAAAAAATTATGGTTCACTCTCTTATTATGTATAGAATCTTAAATTAAACTTTGATTACGTACAATTACTTGTAAACCACACGTATCAAGTAAATTTACGCGAGTTTGATAAGAACCCAGTGATTTCATACTCACCATTTTGTTGCTTTAGTGTGGTTGTTAAAGTAGAATTCTTATTTCCGGATTCTCCTTATTAGTTAACGTCTCTTGTATATCATGTAAACTCAACCCTATGTATTGTAACCATTGTGCGTTGACTCTATATATAGTTAGAAATCAATGTAACATGTTTACTGACTAAATAAAACATTATGTCATATGCTCTTCCTCAACATTTGCTTCATGATGTTCTTTGTGTTGACTTTGAGATTAATCAATGGCTTGAACTCTGGTGTTAAACTTAATTATATTTTATGTTCTCAATGTGTGCGGGTGATTAGAAAAAGCAAAATTAATTAAGATCCAAACGGAAACACAGGTTGGAGTTTGTTTGCAAAAACCCATGTCGGAAATCCGATCGATACAGTTGACTAATAAGGGGAGTAGGGACGCAAGCAAACGTGGGAAATCTTGGATCTTGGTCACTAAAATATAACATAATATTGAGAACCACATCATCGTTGTACATTTGTAATCCAAAAAATGACTCCAATTTTCAATGTTGTCCAATATTATTGTTGACCAACAACGATTTTCTTTTATTTGGAATTTTGTTGTACAAATACATCGACAATATTTCGGGAAAAACATATCGATGTTTCATCAATAATCACATTAATATTGAATCCTTGACTTAATTACTTATAAAATTTTAGGGTATGAAATTTTATCGCACAAAAATTTTGTATGATAAAAAATAAAACTATTTACTATAAATTATAATTTGTTTTAAAAGATGGTCGATGCGAGACGTTTAACATTATTTAACAAACAAATGTTTTTTTTTGCCAAATGAAGATCCAAATTCCACGCAGAAAGAATGTGTGATGTCTCTGCTCTGCAGCATCTTTTGCTGTCTTTTAATAATTTGGTTTGTCTTTTGGATTTGTCCATCTTGCGAGATTTGTAAAATGTCAACCTAATCTTAATTTTATATTTAAAAATAAAATAAAATTTTCATTTCGTATGAACAATTCAAAGTAAGCATTGGGTTGGAATTACTTGGCTCACGATCTTTGTCTGTTTGATTTTATTTATTTAGTTTTAAAAAGAAAAGATCAAATTTTTATGAAATGATATAGAAGTGGAGAACATAAATCCTCATTTGACTGATTTTTTATGATCTCAAGCTTTATAAGAAAAATAGTTCAAATCCCAAAATCTATATTTGTGGCAGAATAGTAGATCAAAAATGTTGGGATTCTAGAACTTGTAATGTTTACAGTTATTAAAACTCCCAAGACTGTTTTAGGGTTCATGATTTTCAATGCTCAAAACATGGATCAGTGGTTCAACTCATCTAAACAAGAAATCCTTGGAGATCTCTTGTATATGAAAATGTACGATTACAGTATCACAATGTCACGTGATATTATTAACTCAAGTGTTATAATATACGAGTGAACAACATGAATGATATTTTATGAACTTTGTGATAATACCAAATGTGATAATTTGCTTGAAGTAGTCACACCGCATGACAGTGTGAATAAAAAAAAATAACTCATCAACTAGGTGTGAAGAAAAGGAGAAAAAGGGGGAATGCAAATCTTGTTTTCTTGGCCAAGAGGCAACATAAGACACACTTGCGTGCTTCACTTTGATGCCGAGTTATTGATATAAAATGCTGTTTTTTTTAGAAAATTTTGTAGAGAAGGATTAGGCGAGATAGCTCTTTGTCAACAGTCGTGTGCGAGGCACCAACCCTCCCCCGAAGAAGAAACGACATGTTGTTCACATTATGTAATTATAGATCCATATTACACAACAATACACCCAAAAAAAAAAAAAAAAAAAATTGCCCACATTTATAAAATTAAAAGTTCAGCCTTTTAAAAATTTAAAATGGATCATTTATGAAGTGCTTGTAAATGTATAATTGTGAAGTAAAACTTCATAAAATATCCATTTGTAAGGATAAAAGCATGAATTTTTCTGCTCTCTTCACGATGCATTGGTGCATTGGTGCATTGGTGCAAAGACAAGCATGAGGCTATCACAGTTACACCATATAAAGTCTTTTTGCTGTCTTCAAAAAGTCACTGCCAAAACAAACAATACAAACAAGATTGTAAGTGGTGATCATATGCATAATGAAAAACCTAGAAGAAAAAAATGCTCATTCAAGTAAATGATTTGAAAGGCAATAAAGCATGCGTAAAATTACCCGAATGGCTCGTCGCCGGTGTGTTTAACAACACCTGATGCATCTCGGTAGAGCACATTTCTTAACATCTTTGAACTTTCTTTGCCAAACATACCAGCTAGCTTTCCATACAATTCTTGGTATGATCTAAGGACAGAGAGATCAAGAGTCCCCACATCCCCTGAATCAATACACACTTTGCAATAACCAGTCTCCAAACTAAGATCGCTGTGATCTGTCTTCGAAGGAGACCCTCCATCAGAACAATTTTCCACTGAACCATGGCGATGTGACGTAGAACCAGAGCCATCAGAACAATTTGTTGTTTTCTTTGGATGTCCATCTGAATCATCACCAGATGAGCTCTTAGATATATGTTGCCCTGTAACAATTAGCTGACCGAATAATACTATGTGAGGTGTCTTTATCTCATCATTATCCTTCAAACTTTGAGTGGGACAACAAGAGATATTATCATTGCTTTCAGCCTTGCGCATAAAGCTGCCCCCGATGGTTTCAAGAGGGGCAAAATGACCAAGTTGTTGAAAACCAATTGGAAACAAACCCGATTGCAATTTGTTGAAGAAGAGCTCCGATGAAGATAGTCCAAACTGAGCTTGCCTGGCTCCCTGTATGCCTGCAGATAGGTTGTCTGATACATTACATAAGGGGTTGCTCGAATTTAGGAAGTTGCTACAGACTGATGGCATGGAAAGTTGGCCAACAAGGGAATAGTCTGGGTTATGTTGAAGCCGCAACTTCTTTCTTGGAGGCGAGAAGGGAGATGGATGGATGGATGGTATGCTCGATACCAATTCAACCAACCATGGGCTAACACGTTTCACATTTTGGAGCAAGTCTGGCTCATCCCATGAAACCTATAAAAAAAAAAATATTTTGTTTAATGTCTAACAAATGATAATTTCATATTTATATTCAACATACTATAATCAGTATCAGCCATGAATGTATGAATACAATTTACTCACAAAAATACAGAATTTGACTTGCTAAAAAAGGTATCTATTGAATCACAGATGCACATTTATGTTATAGGATGACAATTTAGCAATAATTTGGGAAGTAGTAGTGAAGATCAATTACATAGTTTTGGAAGATTAAACTCAATATGATAAAAACTATGTAGTATGTATGTAACCTACCTGTAGAAGACGCCATGGAGACTCGGGCCAACAGATGGGATCTGCAACCTGAACAGAAGATACGGTTCCCATGAACCAGCTTATCCGAGAAGAATCCTCAGTTTCAAAGGGCATTTTGAACCTCATTCCTGAGCACCACCGTATTTGCATTGCAGCTCTCACAGCTGAAGCCTTAACACAAAACTCCGGTGTGCTTTCACGGGGATAGTACACAACCTCAAAGGCCTGGCCATTGGCAGCAAGAGTTGCAGCTTCTATAACATATTCAGCCCTCATTTTTCCCTTCGCGTCATCACTCGAACCTTTTTCAAACACTTTATTACCATTCTCCCTTGAAAAGCCAGAATAACCCCCATATTCCGAGCCAGAATTTCCAGCAGTAGTATTCCATCCAGATGGGTATTCAGGTCCACCGCCAATTCCTCTCTTAGCCCTTCTAATCCCAACACAGAGATCACCATTTTCCGCTCTGAAAAACACAATGGAATCCCCAGCAACAAGCTTCTTCTGATTTACGAAACTACTCCACCCCGTTGTCAATAGGTGACGCCGAGGAGTACCTCTATAGATATGCCTAAACTTCCAAATCTCGCCATGCACATCCTTTGCAAGAATGGTCTGAACAGGAGGCTCAGCCGAGTAATCCAAGCGCGGGAAGATAGTCTCCGCACAGTAACGAGGCACAGAGAAGCCTCCCCCATTGTTAGCATCAGATTGGGTCAATGTCTTGGCAAATGATGTGGGTTTCTCCGGATTCTCAACTGTTCCATTGTTTCCCACAAGTCCATCATCCTCAAGATCAAAACCACTCTCTCTCACCGGAATCAGCCTCATTTTCGCAAAAACCTCATCCGTTTCGGGATCTGCCATGTATCTGATAGCAGATATCTTGGAGAGAATGAGTGGTGGAATTCTAGAATTCCCAAAATCCACTTTCCCATGGGTGTACTCAGCATGGCCCTGAGGAAAGTAGAAGACTTTAGAGTTAATGGGCGACATTTGAACCATGCCGCCGGCGCAGGCGTGCCAGAATTGAGAATCCAGCCATTTCTCTGAGTTGCTCCTCAATGGTTCTCTTACAGAATCCATAACTGTAATCATTGTGTCAAACAATCTATGACCCTCTTTATGTCTGACTGCTTTCCTCAGTAAAATGCAGCTGTTAACACAACAAATTTGCAGAAAAATAATCAAGTCGGATATAGTAGTGGCAAGGGAAAACCCCACTTCTTCTATAGAAAAAAGCTCACAAAAAATCTGATATTAAAATCACAAAACAAAACTGACAACTACAGAAGAAAAGTTTCAATCTTGAGTTAACCATCGATGAAAAATCCAGGACATTTTCGATTATAATTTCTGGGATTTATGAAAACACACCAAAAGATGAAAAATTTCAGAAACAACAGCAGAAACTTTAGATTGAAGAGAGACAACAAAGTGCATATAATTTACCTGCTTTTCAGAACAAGCTAAAGATACGAGAGACGAAAACTCCACCACGATTTGGAATTCCCCTGAAATATCAAGAGGGTTGTTGGTGTGCCTCCTGTGACTTTGTAATTATGAACTGTAAAGGGTCGGCCTCTCTCTCCTCTCTCTCTCTCTCTCTCTCTCTCTAGAAAACTGAACTCGGTTTTCTGGGTGAAAAAGAAGGCAGTTGTTGCTGTTGGCAGGTGCTGAGGTTGAAGCTTCGTTGCCGACCAGAGCAGACAGTTGGGAGCGTGTGTAAAGAGAGATTTAGACAAGGGACACACGCACATACCAAAAGGCAAAGGCCACCCTTTTTAAATTCATGTTTATTATTATTTTCCTTTTTACTTTATTTTCTGTTTATTTCAATAGGGCAAGAGTTTTGCGTTATTTTTTCGATGGTTTTTTAAGCTTTTATTTTATATATACTAATCTTTCCGAACGTACTCACGCGCATGTGTGAGATTTTGATGATACATGTGCAAAGAAAAGCCAATCTTGCTTGGAAGGCACAAGGCTCGTGGCCATGCATTAAACAAAGTAAGCCAATTAAGTGGCATTAAACATTCCAATTATTTTAAGTTCATGCATCACTGAAGGCTACCCCACAGCAATCAAGGCCATTTATTTTATGTCAAGGTCACAAAAACACAATTTGGAAGGCTTGAAAAAGCAAGTCAAGGTTGAGGGAAACTGAACAAATATGTTTCCTTATTAATTAGTTTGTTTGTAGATTTCTGCTTTTCTTCTATAAATCCACCAGATTAATTCCAACTTATGCGCCTAATGATTTTGTGTGCTTTCTAAAACATACATTTCATCGTTTTTCTATAGGTTTATGCATGGTTTAGGTTGACATTTCATTTTTATTTTCTCTCTAAATCTCCTTAATTAATGCACGAGAGAAAATGTGTCTTCTATTAATACATTAATTCATAAAATTTGCGATTTAAGTAGCACAACATCTATAAAAATCGTGCTCCGTTTTGAATTCTCTCACGACTTTTGTTTGATATAACATTGACAATGTTTTTACATCGAAGTGGTATTCAAACTTGTGCGCAAAAATTTAGGAAATGTTGGACTATTGGAGTAAAAGTAAAATAAGTGTTACTTCTTCCAACTCTTTTTCCCATCTTTTATGCTAGATGGATTGCTAAACACCAACATTGTGTTGTATAACCTAAGTGCGCATAGAAGTTGAGTTTGCACATATATCGCAAAATAATTTTAAAAAAATTGCGAGTTTCGTGCACAACTCTGAAATCAAGACAGTGAGTTTAACCAAATTACATGGACTATAATCAAGTTTATCTTGTCCGATGCCCTAACTCCTTGGGATTAACCATGGCAATAGTTCTTAGTCAACTCCCCCAACATTTTCACTGGTTATTATTTGTGTTCCTGAATTTTTGCTTCTGGACATGATCTTGTCGTGCTATTTGATTCTAAGGATAAGAACAAAATAAAAAAAAAACATTAAAAATGCATTCATATAAAAGAAAGAAAAATGGAATTCTTATCGGATATGCATGTTACTGTTGAAATAGAATGTCTTAACTTTTCACTTTTTAGGGTTTGCTCAAGTGGTGAGGATGGCGGATAAAAGTTGAGCTAGATAAAGTCAAATAAGATGGAGTTACCCTAAGATTTTAGGGTATTTCATCGATAGTTCATTCTTATTCAATTTACCAACAAAAAGTCTCAACTCTTATGGATACTTCGTCTACGTCCTGGACATTTTTTGTTTAATATTGTAGGGAAAATAATGGTAAGGTCTAGTGCTTTATACAATACTAGCAAATATGCTATTGACTTATATTTCTGTTTTCCTTCCCGTCGCGGGACTGGTAGTTGTAGTGCGACTCTGCTTTTATTTCTCTTTACTTCGATATATTAATCTTTCACCAAAAAGAAAACAGAGAGAATTGATTAGAATTGGCATTTGGATCGTAGCCAAGTCATGAGACAAAATGCTAAATTTTGATATTGATGGGAGATTATGGCAAATAATTAATGGGATTAATTTGGGATTAGAGAATGGAGTCGATAATGTACATGACAATGGGATGAGATTTAAAGAAAAGACAAATCATTCGGCTAATCACTTCCTTTGGTCTTATTCGGCTAATCACCATATGAAGGATTTATATAGGACAAATTAATATATAGTTATAGAGTTTTAACTTTTAATATTGAGTTTTGGCCCAACTGTAAATGTAACCAGAATCTGCACAAATATAATCAAGCACAATGTAGGATATTAATCAAAACCATGAATAGTGCACATGATAAGTTTAGCAGCATTCGATCTTCACTTAGTTATAGAGGAAGTCTTATAAGATCGACTTAGACGGATATGAGAACGATATATATAGTGAGTTTGATATTAAGTTATGTCTCATTATAAGTCGTCATGTGAGTTTGATATTAAGTTATGTCTCATTATAAGTCGTCATGCATGGATTAATCTTACTGAAAAAATGGGAACCATGCACAGCTGAATAAGGGTTACAAACTCATCATCCGAATCTCAAAGTACCATCAAATTGCCTCCAACTTGATAAACACATAGCAGACATTCTTGAGAACAAAAACTGTTAAAAGTAGACGTAGAAAGTGACCTTCACCACATATGTTCAACAAATGGACACGAACAGTTCAGGCCTAAATGGTTGGAGGAGATGCAAACACTGCAAGTTCACTAATTGTGTCAAAATTCATCAAATCCTAACTTATTTCTCGACAAACTTTACGACCTGACCGCCACTAGTCATTGACTTAACATGCTGTTCACATTAACGTAATTATACATCCATATAACACCACAATACACCCAAAAAAAATTGCTCAATTTTATAAAATTCAAAGTTCAACCTTGAAAAATTGAAAATGGATAATTTGTGAGGTGCATTTTAAATGTTTATTTTATGAAGTAACACTTCATAAAATATACCATTTATAAGGATAAAACCATGAATTTTTATGTATAGTAGAATGTAAGGATGAAATGACACACTACCTAATGAAACAATCACACACTTAGTTTACACCCTTTCCAAGTGTTATTTCAACCTTGTTTCTTTTCTCATCTAAAGAACATGAAATGGAAATTTGCATAGATAAAATTATCATAAGACTTTTAGATAATATCACATAATGCATGCATTTTTTTTCACCACACTTGCTAGTTTCTTTAGGTTAAGATATTGGAGAAAACTAAAAAATTACATTGTCAATGAAAATTTCATCCAATGACAATTTAGCCCACATATATCGCAAAATAGTTAATAAAAATTGCGATTATGGCAAAAAAAATAATGGGCTTAAATTTGGATTTGAGAATGGACTTGTTAAAACACTAGGACAAATTAATATGACAATGGGACGGGATTTAAAGATAAGCCAAATCGTTCGGCTATCACCTCGGTCGGTCTTATTGAAGGATTCATGTGATTAAGTCCATGATACAACTGTAAATATATCATGAGTTTTAGTCCATTCTACACCATATGAAGGATTTATAGTACTAATTAGTAATTGTGGATTTATAACTTTTAATATTGAGTAATTGGTCCAACTGTAAATGTAACCAGAAACTGCAAAAATAGAAATATCAAGCACATTGTAGGACATTAATCAAAACATGAATAACGCACATGATAAGTTTAGCAACATTTGGTCTTTACTTAGTCATAGAGAAGATCTTATAAGATCGATTCAGACGGATATGAGAACAATATATCTATAGTGAGTTTGATATTGAGTTGTGCCTCATTATAACTTGTCATACATGGATTAACATTACTGAAAAAATGGGAACCGTGCACAGTTGAATAAGGGTTACAGACTCATCATCCGAATCTCAAATACCATCAAATTACCTCCAACTTGATAAACACCTAGCAGACATTCTTGAGAGCCAAAACTTAAAGGTAGACGTAGAAAGTGACCTTAACCAGACATATGTTCTACAAATGGACATGAAAAGTTCAGACCTAAATACTTGGAGGATATGCAAACACTGATAACTACACTAATTGTGTCAAAATTCATCAAACCCTAAACCTATTTCTCAACAAACTTTACGACTTGGCCCCCACAATTTATTATTCTAATTAGTTGGCCTCTCATATATGTGGTCGGCCAAGTTTCTAGGTCTTCTATATATGCCAGAACACGAGTTCCTAACTAACCCTAAGCCCCATTCATTCAAGGGGTCTCTAACTAACTGGGGGTTGTCTAGTCACTTTGGGCTAATTGTCCTTCTCACTTGGGGGTCTTTGAGAAGGACTGTCCAACATGCAGTTAACGTTATAATTTATATGGCATCGATGGGGTGATGAGTGCTCAAAAAGTCAAATGCACTACTTCTTGGTTCTTGCTAGGAAATTAATTAACGTGTAAGGGAAGCTAACTTGTTTTCATTTAGTAATAATGGGAGGAAAACTTTTGATGTAATTCACATAAACTAAGAGGTGTTTTGTGTGAGATGCATTTGCTGTTTTTGGTAACCACCTGATATCCTCCTGGTTCGAGGAACCACCTAATATCCTCCTTGACATTTTATTGTCCGAGGATGGTGCTTGACTTTTTTGTGTTTTTCTTTCCAACTAAGTCTCGCTTGTGGTCTAGCATTGGAATTGAAATAGAAAACTCTTCAGATTTAATTTATGTTGAAGAAAGAATATGTCAATTTCCAAAAGTTTTGTTTGACTGTAAGGTAAAAGATGGATTAGTTATGAAGAAAATTTATCATTTTTAACGGGATGGAACTGACAATGTAAGTGTTAAAATTTCATTTTATTTGATCTTCTACTTTTAATTTAGACAAAATATAAATATTGACATTCATTTTTTACTTTGCATGCATTGAATCTAATGAGTTTTATTAACCGAAGCCCTTGACCGTAAAAATTGTGTTAAGAACGCAATCAATCAAAGAAAAAAGGAAGATGTAATTACTAATTGTGATAATAGTGTTATTTTTGGTTTTACCCTTTGAATGAATTGGCATTAAGGAAAAGAGGTGATCACCAACAACTGACAAGCAGAGTCACAACTCATGCAGTCTCATCGCAGCAACAGTCGCAGCCGCTGCCGCTGCCGGAGCCGGCTATAACGTGTATTTCTTCAACCGCATTCATCGCCACGTGGCCAGCATCCAACAGTATACGGTTACCGGGGAATGGGCCCTACACTGCTGCTGTAAATCTCGTCAGTGAGATGATGGGGATGGGTTGATGGGGAAAGATGGGGACATGACGCGTCTGGGGGAAGCGGGGCCCCTGACCGAATCTCTGTCGTTTCTTCTGTTGGCCCTACAATAGTGAAAATGTTAAAAACACCAGATGAAAATGCTGAAAGCTGTTTCGGAGGCTGACTCTTTTCACTTTTAAATACTTAATAAACGGGGTTTGAGTATTTTTTAAGAATATAAGTTTTTTTTTTTTTCTTTCTGATATCATGAAATAAAATCATTAATTTATGTGACACAAAAAAGCTATTTGTCAATTGTCATTACTAGTATAATGTTTTATATAACGAGGTAAATATTAAGCATTATTTATTCGGCTTGATTTTGCCCATTTGACACTAGAACTCATAATCGGGTTTGTCATTTCCACCAAACTGTGTCTTGTTAGTGCTGGTTTGGTACTGAGGTGATCTCAAAAAAGTGTTTGGTAAACATTTAAAAACAACTTGTTTTCACAGTTTTAGGTGAAAAAAAAAGCTGAAAACGTAAAGCAGCAAAAATAAGCTTATTCTCACATCACAGCAGAAACAGTTTTTTTTCAAAGTACATCAATACCAAACCAACCCTTAGAGTAAGCTAGATCATCGCATCCTTTAATTCTTTATTTTGGTGATCAATTTTAAATGATAAATGCTAATCCCTATACGAGTGTGAAGTGTGAACTAGTCAAGTTGATATATAAGTGTCATTATTTGTAAGTAAGCTCGTAGCGTAGGGGAGGAGCCACAATAATTGGGGTTAACAATATCATTAAGGGACTGCAAAGCAAAGCAAATGCAGTAAATATTTAGTCGAAATTAAGTGGCGGAGTGGTTGGAAATTTGCATGAACATCGGAGGCTTCAACTTGAGCAACATTGATGGGGGCTGGTGCTGCTACACATGGCGGGCACATAGGCAGCGGCAGCTCCTACTCACATGCCGCTCCGCTAGCCACGGCCGCTGCCCTCGATTCCTCCTTCGTTTGGGAGCCCTAACTTTCAATTGGTCAACTCATTAGCTAGCTCTGCTCTTATTTAATTAACTAACTAATTATCCACTAAGTTTTGTTTGTTTAATGAATAAGACTGACAAACATCAATGCTGTTGAGTCATTGACTCGATAATTAAATGGTTTGATTCATGATCCCGAGTCTAATAACATTGTTAATTACAATGTTTTCTTCAATTAATTAATGTTGTATGTGTATTTTGATGAAGCAATTGCTTTGAGAAGCAAAAGAAACTTGTCACACGTGAGCTTGGTCTCTCGATCATTTTATCAAAAATGTGAATGCCGGCCATAATTTGAGGCTTGAGAGTTTTGAGTGAGCCTACAAACTAAAGGGTGCATAATATATATATATATATATATATATATATATATATGTATGTATGTATGTATATATATATGTATGTATGTATGTATATATAGAGCAAATCCATGACACTATTTTTTTATATAAGTATTTGTGGGGCTCACTCCGTAATGTATTTTAACGATCCAAAACGTTTATCTTTTAAAATATTATTCATATATCATTCTTGCAAAAAAATTGACAACTCCAAAACCATGAGGACATTCATTTGTAGTGAAGAAAATAGACAAATATAGTTCTACAAAGAAACCATAAACCTTTAGTCCAACGGTCATATGATTTCAAATTTTAGGTGATTTTTGGTAGACATAACCTTTAAGGAAAGACTTAAAAGACAAACGGGTGTAAAAAATTAAGGAAAAAAAATAGTATCGCGAATCCGTCCTCTATATATACATATATGTATATAGAAAATGGAATGACTTGGTTTATTAGAGCTTGAGAAGTGTGGGTGATCAAGTAGTTGGTTCACATGCTAAAACAGCTCATATCAAATCACACAAAAGTTGGAAAAAGTCTTAGATATGGTTGTTGCATGTTTATCATACTCAAAAAGATACTGAGATATACATATGTAGATCATTTCTAATTCCACCTCTTTCTGAGTGTGTTGTGCGTGCAGTCACCAGCAAATCAGAGTTTACGGAACAAAATAATGAGACAATTGTTATTGTTGTACTCATTCCGTGAGAAATCACGTAATAAATGTTATAGAAACAACTATCATGTTAAGTCACGTGATGGGTATATAGGAACAACTGCCACATCGCATATGCGAATTTTTGTTGACAAGTACATTTAGGGTGTGTTTGTTTGCCCTCTCTAGGTTTCACTAGACTGGATTAGATTAAGTTTTTGTGTAAGCATGTGTTTGGTTCCAGCAGGGACTAACTTTAATGGGACAAAGTGGGACTCGCATGGATTAACGGGTTCGCTAAAGGGTCTTAGCGAGACCCCCCAATTTTGGGCGGACTGCTAAGACCAATGAGCTTCGCTTCGCCCGTCCCATCTTCTTCTTCCTCACTTGCTAAACCATTTTCAAAACCAGATAGCGCAATCTGAAACCCAGAATTTGACCCAAAATTCGAAACAATCCAGAATTTCAAACCCATTTTCAAAAATCCAACCAAGAATTCGAAACAAAAAATAAAAATAAATTTACAAAATCGCTGTGCTTCTATCGTTCCATCAGCTGCACATTAGTTGTTCCAGTACCACCAAAATCCAAGTCGCACCATGGGATCTGTTGATTTTGTGATTTGTTCGTTTTGCTTAGCTGTGAGAAGGGGAGTTTTTGTCGACGACGAGTGGGATGAGCATCGATACCTCTGCACTAAGAGGGAGAAAGAGGAAATGAAGATGTGAGAAAAAGTGAAGAGGGAGAGGTGTGTCGTCTGCAAAGTTGTGAGAAAGAGGAAAGGGGAAGCGGTCGTGAGGAGAAGAAAGGGGAAGCTCTTTCCAGAAAAGAGTAGGGCAAGCTGCAGAAGATATTAAAAAATAACTAATGAAGAAGATATTTTTATAAATATAATAGTTTTTTTTTTATAATTTAAAAGTGAATTAAAAAAAAAACTGATATTACACAATGGAAAATTTTTGGCGTTGGGCACATGTAATTGGAACTATTAAAATAAAACAAATGTAGTGCTAGTCTAAGCAAACACAAATCTGGTGAACAATATTGTTTTCATTATCCTGTTTTTTAGTCCGACACTGCAACAAATGCTTCGCTAAGCTAGTCCAGCTTAGTCTAGTCTAAGCCAGTCCAGCTTAGTCCCTGCAGCTAGTCCAGTCCGAGACAGTCCGTACAACAAATGCACCCTTAAGGGTTACACAATACCATCAATCTCACTTTTTATACTGCATGGCCCTTCATAATGCAGTTACATTTTATGCGAGTTATGAGCTTATAAGACACTTGTTCTTCCATTTCTACGTGTTATGAGCTTATAAGACACTTGGTAGGTTTAGGCATATTAGGAAGTGGGTTTGTGGGCTTAGCAATAGAATTGGGCCTGGGGCCCAAGTTAACATTTTGGACTTCGAAACATGTCCATCTTCCAATCAAACTAATAGAAAATGAAAAAGAAAGTTTTCCACAATGGTTCATGCGAGCTTGAATATCATACGTAATAATCAAGTTGCTTGAGCTTTGATTCTTATAGCACTGTTTTAATAGTGATGTAAATTTAATTAACTTGGCAAAGTATTTAATAAAAATCAAACTCATGAGATTCGTCATTAATTAAATTCACTTTTGTATATTGTACTTAAATTTTCTGATTGCATGTGTGAGTTTGAATTCAACGTATGAAATCTCTCTCTAATTTCAAGGTATGTTGGGGAGAGAAATGAAAAAATTATGTCTAATTATGGGGTAAGGGTTCGTGAAGAAAATAGTGCATTTTTGCTCACTCCTATTAATTACCGTTAGATTAGTTTAAATTTCGAAATTTGTGTATTAAACCAGTTAAACCAAACTAATCTAGACAATTAATGGGGGGGGGGTTTGAGCATCACCCTCACTTTAAGGTGTGAGCAAATTTGCACTTTGAAGAAAACTTGCATATTTCAATCCTCTCTAAAATTGGAGGATCAGAAATGATGAGTTTTCTTCATGCTAAAAAATCATTCACTCTTATTTCTAATATGCCTTGAAATTAAAAAGTTGTCCATTTCAATTCAATCCTACGTAACCAACCTTTTGACTATTTTAATAATGACACCTTTTTTTTTTTTGGTGCGCAATCAACTTTTTTCGGTTGTATTTGAAATACATTGGGCCTAAACGTATCCACCTCAATAGTTGCCAGTTTGGACTTTCTAAAGACTATTTTTGGTCCAACTTTTGGGTCACCATTTCCACAAAGTCAATTTTCAGGCCAACCCATATTTGCACATTAAACCACGCCCTTAATCCAAAATTTGCAATTAGTTTAAATTAATCTACCCCACATTGTTTGAGTTTTAAACCAAACTCATTAGGTTGCCCAGACTATTCATTTGACAGGGAAAATAGACACCATACAAATCTCGTTTTTCACCCAATATTTTTTGGGAATATTTTTGCTCACCATCTTATTTATCATCATTAGATAAGTTTAAATTTCGATATTTGTGCATTTAAACTCATTTAACAATGATAAATAGGTTGATGAGCAAAAATACACCAATTTTTTTAGGGTTTTAATTAAATGTGTAATGTAATTGAAATGTCCAATCAAACTTTAAAACATGCATTTCATATGATTAAAGAAGTCCAGTCAGCAGGTTAATAACAAAAATGAAAGTAATTAACAGCAGGATATTATGAAATGATTGATGGTAAACCTATTTATTTGGTTTATTATGCGCATAATAAATACTATAATTGTTTGGTAATATAAAGTTGATCTTTTTCTTTCATTTGGTTCGCGTTTGGTCAGATTGAGACGTGTTGCCTAAGTCTTTTGACACACAACCTTATAAGAATTTCTAACCCCTCCCAAACGAGAAGAGATCCTCTTTGAATCTCTTCCACCAAGGTCACTAGATTAAGTGATTCAGGTTTTTGAAATTTCATCCAATGGTTCACCTGTTTTGACCCCTAAAAGCTATAATAGTTTTTTGCCGTTTGATGAAATTTCAAAGATCCGGATCACTTAATCCAATAGCATTGGTGGAAGAGATCCGAAAATGATCTCTTCTCCTCCCAAACTAGCCAAACCCGATGTGTGTAATTCAAAAAACAAGTATGCAGGGACTTTCCTGTTACGTGACAGGTTAAAAGACAAGTTCGATCATATGTTAAGGAATCTTAATTATAAACAACAACTTATAATATGCGGTAAATTCTAATTGGATAGTGTCTGTCATCAGCCGATCACGTGACAAGAAAACTTCTACGAAAGTTTTAATATTTCGAAGGAAAACTAATAAAAAGGCTTAAAAAACCTAAATCTTAACAACAACAAAAAAAATCATTCAACTAACTTTATTTAATGTTTAGGATAAAATTCAATATCAAACCAGCCTAATAAGCTTATGTCCGACCTTTACAACTTACCGAGTTTTCGATTTTAACCCTTATAATTTTTTGCCCAATTTGTTTATGTTTTTGTCAGATTGGCATGTGAATATTTCACCATAAATTAATGATAACCTTCAAGCCTTATATAAAATGACTTGAATCCACTGGTTTTCTGCTGCCACTTAAATTTTTAAAAATTGTGCACATAATTAAATAAAAATCCTTATTGTTCTGATCATTGGGGGTTAATTAACCTTTAAGCAACGTTGTTGCAGAAAGATTAATATTAATTAATTAGCACATTGTTAGCATCACTTAGTCAATTTGGCTAAACATAAACCTTAAAATAACATTACGCAAGTGCCCAACTGAGAAAATCAGAGTCAAATCCACCAAAAAGTAAAAATATATATGATTGTAAATCTTCCAACCTCCTAACAAAATCCCTAAAAAACCAGACCAAGAATTTAAAATTAGTCCCAATTTGAATCATCCCAAAAGGAGAAATTAGGGTTTTAGGGGGGGAAGAGGAATTGAAATCTCTCTAAAAATTTGAAGACTTTGCTGTTGATATAGAACAATACTTGGCTACTTGAGGATGAGCAGGAACTCCTATTCAAAACTCACTGTGTTCGAATCACATAGCTTTGTTCTTATGATTAGAACCGTTCATAATATGGATGACTTTGTACAGACCATCTCTGCGAAAATTAAATTAAAACTACGGTCATTTAGTCAATCTATTGTAGCAAAATACATAGATGGTTTGCAATGCTTTTACCAATTTCGTTCATCTGTTTTTATACAATTCGATGAGTTGACTTTTTGCAGAGGCAACATTTGTAGAGTGATTTATACTATGGACAGTTCTGATCGTGAACACGAAGTTCTATGAATCGACAACAAAGAATTTGAGTAGGAACACCAACTCATTCTTTGAGTAGTTAAATATTGTTCGATGATACATATATGCTATTTTTGTGCTTGATTAGTTTGAAAGATGAATGAAATAATGTGTAGCACTAGCAACTTTAGCAAATTCATTTAGGACCACTTTGTAACGCTCACTTCATGAGCATGACATTTCAGAACAAGTGGCATTAATGGGGAAAATCATGTGCTAGGGGTTTAGTGGATTGAAGGTACATTTCCATTATACCAACTAGAGTTTTTAGAAGCCCCATTTGCGTAGAATACGTGTTTGAAACGTGATGTATACTTTCTTTTCCTTGTCGTACATGTGGAGAGTGACACAAAAAATAACATTTGCACCTTGTAGCAGGTGAGATTTGTGTTCTTGTATCGGGGTTCAAGAGAAGGATGTGTGTGCCTCTTATACTTTTTATAATTGTAGTTCCATGTACAGAATAACTTGCATACAATGAGGTGTGCAGAGTCTCTCACATGATGACTTATCATGCGAGGAGGGCAATATAGAGAGTGTCAAGGGAGGAGAGAGAGAAATAGAAGGAGAAGTATATACCGGTTACAGGTGAGTTTTCTCTTGTATTTGCATTATCACGTCGGTATCTAAGAGAACCATGTGATTTTCTCTTATAGTTTTGAAAATGTAGGAAGTCTAGTAGATGGGTGCATAGATTATGACACAAATTGTTCTCCTCAAGTGTTGATGAATAATGATCGATGACCCTCTTGCAAACTTAAAATGTGGAACAACGACCTCATAGCAACAGAAAATGATTACTCAAATGTGCCAAAAACTTTGATTGAAACAACCACCACCAATTGCCATCATTGATCATTAAGCTTTCCTTCTTCTTCAAGCCAAACTTTTGTGGCAATTTGAGTGCTTCAACCAGAAGGGAAGAAAATTAGGTATACCCGAAGAAACGAAAAACCAAAAACAAGAGCGAAAGAAACCGATACGAAGCATAACAAATCTCAGATTCGAGTACTCATTTCAGAATTTTGTCTACTACAAATGAACTGCAAAAAGAATTCCCTTGCAAAAGGAAGAAAAAGGCGAAGAAAGAAGAATGCAAAAGGAGACAACACAGACTCTAAAAAACCTTAAGGACCTACTAGCCATCATCATCGTCGCTAACATCTAAAAGTCTACCATTAAACTTGCATCTCTCTAACCCTTCAACTTCTTTGTTTGTTCGGTCTCTCCTTTTACTTAGCTAAATATATGGTCATCTAATTTGGCTCCTATTTTACCCCCCATTTTGCATCCCTGTACAAAAAACCAATGAACAAAGAAATGAAATGACGCTACGGCAAATAACATAAACTGATGACAGAGAGAACGAAGCGCTGTGGACTGCGGAGTGTTCCGACTAGGGAACGTTATCCTCCTCCCCCTCACATGTAATCCAGCGAAATGCTGTGGTTAGCATTGGGGATGAGCTCTGGAGTTTCGGTCATTGCTCTTGCGGTCTCTCCGAAAGGGACCAGTTCGCCGCCTTTGTTTCTCATCTCGATAACCTTCTTGTGGGAATTGGAGTGCAAGGCTGGGACAAAGGTAGGGCTGGCAGCAGGCCGGTACTCAGGGAAGAGCCGGCCTGACTTGTAGCGGACGCCACAGGCATTGCAAAGAGTTTTTGGCCCCATTGGGCCTGCCCTCCACTGGGGTGTCTTAGTAATCTCACAATGCAAGCACTTTCTCACTGCTCCCTGAGTGGTGCCGGAACTTTGATTTCCCTCTGCCGGAGCCTGGGGAAGCGTCAACTTGATCTTCTTTTTCTTCTTCTGCTCCCCGGAAGCTTGCTTCGGTATCTTGATCACAGGACGGGACTCTGCGAAATTCTCAGAATCCGAATGGAGCTTCGGAGGGAGCAAAGGCTGATGCTGAAGGGCCTCGGCCTCAGTAACAGAGGAGGCAGGGGAAATGAGTTGAATTGCGGGACGAGGGTTGAATGTAGCTGGGCGGGGACGCTTGCTGCGAGCCCGTCCGCGCTTGCCAGGAACCACCGGGCCAGGGCTTTGCGGCACACTCTTCTCGACGGAGCAGGAGCTGCTGCTGTCGAGGACGGAAATGGGGCTGGAGGTCTGGAACTGCCGGTGGGATGATTCGTTGTTGACGAAGGAGTTGTCTGGTTTGTTGATCGTTAGGCTTCCTCCGGAGAAGGAATCCTCGCAGAAGTTTGACAGCCATTCCAATTGAACAATGTCTTCAATCTGTCAAACAAATACATCAAAGAAATTCAGACAGATCGAACAAAATTAAAGCTTCCAAATTCCAATTAATTAAATAATTTAATTCCATAATTTTGATGAAGAAAAATCCAGCAGACAATCACGCCTTTGGAAATTTGGAGGTACTCATTGCAGACACGTCCCACATTCCAACATTTTCACCATGCAATTATGAGGGTTTATACTGTTCATAACCCCACCACCGACAACCCAAACGGTGTCGTTGCAGTAAGTAATTGACCGAAATACCCCCGCAAAGGAGGGATTTGCGAGTTCAATTATTTCAACGGTCTATTTTTGCTTTTTTAAGCCACCAAATTATTCAAGGAGCACAACACCATCTTCTAAAGCGAGATTCTTAAATATGTCCGAAACACAAAACCACGAATTTTGAAAAAACAAATAAAGCATGTCCTAATTTCAACTTATGACGTCATCCCCACATTCAATTCCCGGAAATCCCGTGAAACCGACACGCCGCTTAAGCAACGAGTGAGACAAAAACAGAAAGAGCGGGGGGAGTGTGACTCACCGGAACGTCGAGCTCGGCGGAGAGGTCTGAGGCGGAGTTTCCGGAGAAGACGGCTTCATTGGGTGGCTGGAGGGAGCCGGACTGGCTGGGCCAGAGGGAGGAGGAGTTGAAAGCGGCGTTGCAGTCGGGGGCGGGGCCGAGGGCGGACTCCACGTCGTCCGTTGGGAAATCGAGGAGGTCGTCGATGGTGTCGAACAGGCTCCCGCAGTCTATATCGTCGATAAAGCTCTGTCCGATCATTTTCTCCGTCACAAATAGTCCTGAGGAAACGCAAAAACCCAAAAAATATAATCAGCGACGTTAAATTCTAGAATTTATATGTTCATGGCAATGAGGCGGCATAAAGCGTGTGGGCGCATTTTAGCAGGGGTGCGCAACTAAACGTAAAGGTTGAAGATTCATCTGGTTCGACTTTACTTGTATTTCACACTCATGAATTCACAAAAACATAAACAAATAAAATAATAATAAATGGCGTAAGGTAGCGCCAGCTGGTATCAACTCCAACTCCGAATTTTCACTTTTTTTTCTTCTCCTTTTTTGAAAAAAAAAATTAATAGAAGAAGAAAGGGAGATTATGAGAGCATGAATTTCAAGCGAACCTCCAGAATTTCGAGGAAACAGAGAATTTAAGATTTGAAATTTGAAATTTTGAAAACCCAGTTCACATTGGAGCTTTCAAAAAAGTTGAATTTCTAAAGCGAATGCCAAGGAAAACGAAAGAAGTTCAATTTTCCGAATTAAAATTAAGTGAAAAGAGGAGAAACTCCTAAAAACTGGAGGGAATTGTGCGTTTTTCCCTCATTTTCCGAGCAACCAAACAGAAAATAGCCATTGCCGACAGTTCTGAAACACGAGAGAAAAGTACAGAGAGAGAGAGTGGAGAAATGCAGATCCAAACCTTTGAGTTTGTTCTAGTTTCGAACTGTAATTTCACTCTCCCGCCTAAACAAAACCGGAAGAAGCAGAAGAAGAAAGAAACCCCAAAATGCTCCTCCTACTGCTGCTGGTGCTACTAAAACTACCAAAGCCCTAATTCTTCTCAATTATAAGGAGGAGTGAGAGAGCGAGGAGAGAGAAAGAGAGAGTGAATTTAAGAGAGAGAGAGGGGGGGAGGGGGAATGGGGAAGGCTAAAAAGGAAGGAGGAAGAGAGTGAAGTTGTGGGCAACATGGTAGGTGAGCCTCTCCTTCATTGCTAGCTGTCTCTTACCATCGTCACCTTCAAGCCTCTCCCTCTCCCTCCGCCCGGGCCCCACACGCCCCCCCCCCCACCGCTCTCTCCCTCTCACACCTTTTTTTTTTCTTTTTTTTTCTGCCAAATGTTTTTAAATTTCGACACGGATTTTCACCGCGAAAATTGAAAATCACACACAGAAAATATGAACAGAGGAAAATAATTATTCGAAATAAAAAAATGGAGGTGGGGTTTTGGATTTTGTGAATCCGCTTACTTTTTCGCTTTCAGTTTCTCTCTCTCTCTCTTCTGGAACCTGTGCTTTTCTTCCTCCTCCTGTGCTTTGCGTGTGATGAGAATGAGACAGCAGATTACTTGGTCTTATAGAACCCTCTCTCCGCCTTTAACCGCCGTTACCTCTTACTTTTTACCTTTCTTCGGTCCCGGAAAATCTCAACTACAGTTTGTATGTAACGGTGGTGTTATTTTAAACCAATCGCTGTAGTCATGTGAGGAATTTTAACACGTGACGACGTTTAATTGGTTTGAAATGTTGTCACCGTGTCATTTTGGATGTAAGTAAGTTCGTCTGGCCCTCCGTTTTGTGTCAACCTAGGGCTGCGTTGTCGTTTTCTTACAAGACCTTTACCGCGTTACGCCGTTAGATTTCCTTCCCGTTACGCGGTTACGCTTGGAAAATTACGACCCGCCTCCACATGGAAACGTATTAATTTTTAAACAATTGGGCATTTTTGGCATTATATCCATCACAACACATGCTTTCTTTATTTTCTTTTTCTATTTCTTTTTTCGTGTTTTTTTTTCAATGCCATAAATGTTTTGTTTTTTCCCGCACAAATTCATTAGGAACCTTAATTGGAAGGTTACTTAATTAATTTCTTATATGTAAATTTTTTTTCTGGATTTATTTCTTTATTTTATTATTTTTGGCCTAGGTCAAATTGCTATTAGGTCAAGTTTGGTAAATTAATCAAATTAATTAAGAGGATATGATTTGGTTGTCAATATTTGTTAGGTGTATAATTACGTACGTCTTGATTTAGTAACAGGTTGCAAAACGGATATGCACATTCATACAGTGAGAGTAATTGTTAAATTAGAGATCTGTGAGTTTATAAGAGCACGTTACATGATTTGGAAAGTAAAAAGATTATTACATAAGTCGGCGCAATGCGAGTGACACACACATATAACCCACGGTAGCTTAATTTAGAGAGTGAATAAGACAATTAAATTAAGGAAACTCATAGAAAGATTAGTTCAAAGTTCAGATACCGTATCATGATTATTCAAACATTAATTACAAAAACTTATTTGGTATAAACTTATACAGCATACGAATGTGTTTTAAAATATGTTTATTTTCTAAGAGCATCTCCAATCATGCTATAATGGAACAAATACGTGAACCGTTAAATTTGTTTGTATCCCATGCGAATCTGACTGTATACAAACTCTAGTTTTTATTACTGAAGATGCTTAAATTTGTTTCGTTATTAGAAATTTAATAATAGGCTAAACTAGAAAATAAGTCTTGTACACTCCATTACCATTTTAAGGAATATATGATATTGTACACTCTTGTAACTAGGAAACCAGCTCCTTGATCTGAGAAGCAACAAACTCACAACCTGAAAAATCCGTTGTACTTTCATTGCTGGCAGCCATAACCTCTAAAGAGTCAGATTCCACCTGTAATTGATTGCATCCTGCTCGAATTACAAGGTTTTCATGTATTTGTGTTGAATGTTTAGGGTTTACGATTTAGTGTTTAGGGCTTTATTATTATTTAATAATTACTCGAAACATAATGAAAACTGAATTTTACTAAACTAAATAATTATCGGCCATATACGATATCTCGATGACTCTACTCGTATTGGTTGAACTCATAAATAATAACTCTATAATTTCATGTTAACTGGCCAATATAATCTAATTTATTAATGCAATAGCCATGTTTTCACTCTTAATTAGCACTTAATAAGAATATGAATACGTGAATTAATATACAAAAATAGGCCTCGAAAGCCCAAAATATATGTGTGTTATGTCACTAATGAGTGAGTGTGATTGATAATCTCACACCATCCAATTTTCATCGTATGGTTCATATCCAACGTACAAGTGTCGTTCTCACGTAATTTCTGATATTCTTAACAATTACCCAAAATTGAAAATGTTGGATTTTAATTGAAAGACTGTTTGTGACCCAGAATAATGCAACTGGCTGCAGTTGTTGATCGATTACATCCATACGTACAACTAGAAAGAAACAAACATTACAAAATTACAAATGCTTGGTTGGTGCAATGCGACCTCAGTAATTTGGTAGAACAAAAATTGAATGATTAGTTTTTGTGCTTTCCATCTTGACACCACGCAGCTTTAGTGTTAGGTCCACGCGGATAAAAATCTTTTGTGTCCACTCTCACCCATCCATAGTGGTAATGGTAATGTCTCTACAATTCGTGGAAGAAAATTATGTTACAGTCAGTTGGTAATGCACTTAAATGATCGTCAAGCTTACGTTTAGTATTATCACAAGAAATTTGATACATGTACATGGTAGTTTCAAATTGTTAATCATTGTAAAACTAACATTTGATCCATCTTTCAAAATAGTCAGTGAGTATAAACGATTGACGTTAACAATATTCATGATAAAACCTAAACGATAGGGGTGCAACTCGGGCGGATGGGATAATCAACCCAATCCCAACGCAATCTTCACAATTCGGATTTGAATTGGGTTCGAGTTCATGTGGATTTAGTCGGCTTCGGATTATAATTTTGTTCAGACAAACCTATCAATGCTTTATTCAAGGTCTTTAGTAGTCGATCATTCGTCGAGGGACAATGCACCCCAAACTCTTCAAAATGACTAAAAAAATTGCTGTCATCGCTTTGCTTGTGGCTCCTCTAACTTTCTCTATTTTAGGAGTTTCATCTTTTATTCAAGTTAGTTGGGTTTATGTTTGCCCAACTTTATCAAGTTCAATCTTATAACACCTTACTTTGTATGATTTTCAAATTTTGGACTAAACAACCTCAATATTAGTTAAAATTGCATTTACATATCATCATCCACACAAAAGTTAAAGCAAAGAACTCGAATACTATTTCTAATGTTTCAATCATACAAAGTTGAAATTAAATAAAAGACATATATCAAAGCTTTAACCAAAAGAATTGTAAAAGTAACATGAAATCGAATTAGTAATATGTGCATGAGCGAATTCGAGCTCAAAGTCGGATTGAGTTTAGGTTGACATGAGCAGATAATGCATCAACCCAACCCAACCCCAATAGTGGTTGAATCGAGGTTGGGTTGGGTTTGGAAGAGTTTTTTTTTCCATCCTAACCTGCTCGGTCAAGTTGGAAATTGAATTGAATATGGTCAAATTCAAATTAACCCAACCCAAATTGCACGATCGAGTTGAAAATTGAATTGAATATGATCAAATACGGATTGATCCAACCCAAATTTCACACCTACCAAATGGTCACACACTGGTAAAATGCCTAAATGGCAAATCCAACATGGACTTTATGTAAAGTGGGTAATCACCAACTCGATAGTGCACCTCCATTGTGCTTAAATTTTAGAAAGCCTTGACCAAGCTAAGTAAACCAGCAAATCAAATGTGTTTATTTTGGAATTAATTAAAAAATAAAAATAAAATATTGAGAAAAAGGTTAATTAAAGTGACTCCACAACCGAAGCATGTTACATTTGGGCCTCATGGGTAATGATGGGCTTCACTCACATCATCATCTTCTTTCATCTCCTTTTAACACTGACTTGAGCTCTACTCTTTGCATCAATCCCTTCTAAAATACTCACTCTCTCTCTCTCTCTCTCTCTCTCTCTCTCTCTCTCTCTCTCTCTCTCTCTCTCCAAATTCAGTAGGGGAAAAGGGGTCGTGATTAAGTCTAAAATTAAACATATTTTATTAATTAAAAACAAAGAAAAAAAGAAGAAGAAAGGTGTTGTGTTCCATGAACCCTTTTCTTTTATGTTTAACTTGGATTTCACTCTTTGTATCACTTCCTGCTGAGAGACTTTTTCCATGTTCAAAAAAGTGAATTTGGTTAAAATCCATATTGACTTTTAGTCTGTCATGGTTTAGGCTTCTAGCACCATGAACATGTAGTGGACTTGAAAACAGACATGACAATTTCTGAAACGCTATTTAGACAGTCAAAACTAATTCAATTTGGTGTCATATTTCTGTTAATGATAGGTCATACGATCGTAAATAACACTTGTTTGAATCAGATAGTGCGTTAAACAAGATGATTGGTCGTATGTGTGTGCGCCTAAACAACATTATTCTAAGAAAATACTAGGTCAAACTAATTAAAAGAAGCCTTATTGGCCAATCTTCATATTAACAAATCTAAAAACATGTTTTGGGAATATGCCAAATCTTTGAAAGGTTAAAGATTTTGGGGGTTTTTGTTTCCTCATTTAAAAAATGCACCCCAAAATGACCTCTCACAATTAATGTTCAAACAATATTGCAAGGACACGCATTTTAGTATATACAAACCAAAGAGATAAATGACAGATTATTTATTCCCTTCAAAGGTAAAGGAAATTATAGATTTTGTGGTACCATTATTTACACACACACACACATATATATATATATGTGTGTGTGTGTGTGTGTGTCACATCCCGGCCCAGGTCCACCACATTCCGGGCATGTTCCACCATTGTAGCACAATATTGTCCGCTTTGGGCTTTCCATTCCCTCACGGTTTTGTTTTTGGGAACTCATGAGCAATTTCCCAGTGGGTCACCCATCCTAGGAGTGCTCTGGCCTCCTTCTCGCTTAACTTCGGAGTTCCTACGGAATTCGAAGCCAGTGAACTCCCAAAAGGCATCGTGTTAGGTAGAGATGAGAATATACATATAAGACTTACAACATCCACTCTCCTGAGTGATGTGGGATGTCACGAAGCGTGGTGGGCCCATAACCCACAGGTCCCAGGATCGAAACCTGGCTCTGATACCAATTGTCACATCCCGGCCCGGGACGGATCACTTCCCAAGCCCGCTTCACCACTGTAGCACGATATTGTCCGCTTTGGACCCTGACCATGCCTTCACGGTTTTGTTTCTGGGAACTCATGAGCAACTTCCCAGTGGGTCACTCATCCTGTGAGTGTTTTGGCATCATTCTCGTTTAACTTCGGAGTTCCTACGAAACCTGAAGCTAGTGAGCTCTTAAAAGGTCTCGTGCTAGGTAGGGATGATAATATACATTTAAGGATCACTATCCTGGGCGATGTGGGATGTTACAATCCACCCCCCTTAGGGGCCCGACGTCCTCGTCAGCACACTTCCGGCCAGGGATTGGCTCTGATACCAATTTGTCACATCCTGGCCCGGGTTCCACCATATCTCGGGCCTGCTCCACCACCGTAGCACGATATTGTCCGCTTTGGGCTTACCATTCCCTCACGATTTTGTTTTTAGGGACTCACGCGTAACTTCACAGTGGGTCACCTATCCTGGGAGTGCTCTGGCCTCATTCTCGCTTAACTTCGAAGTTCCTACGAAACCCGAAGCCAGTGAGTTCTCAAAAGGCCTCATGTTAGGTAGGGATGAGAATATATATTTTAGGATCACTCCCCTAGGCGATGTGGGATGTTGCAATTCATCCCCCTTAGGGGCCTGACGTCCTCGTCGACACACTTCCGGCCAGGGATTGGCTTAAATACCATTTGTCACATCTCGGCCCGGGTCCACCACATCCCGGGCCCCGTTCTCTGGCCTCATTCTCGCTTAACTTCGAAGTTCCTACGGAACCCGAAGCCAGTGAGTTCTCAAAAGGCCTCATGTTAGGTAGGGATGAGAATATATATTTTAGGATCACTCCCCTAGGCGATGTGGGATGTTGCAATTCATCCCCCTTAGGGGCCTGACGTCCTCGTCGACACACTTCCGGCCAGGGATTGGCTTAAATACCATTTGTCACATCTCGGCCCGGGTCCACCACATCCCGGGCCCCGTTCCACCACTGTAGCACGATATTGTCCGCTTTGGGCTTACCATTCCCTCACGATTTTATTTTTGGAAACTCACGAGCAACTTCCCAGTGGGTCACCCATCCTGAGAGTGCTCTGGCCTCCTTCTCGCTTAACTTCGGAGTTCCTACATAACCCGAAGCCAGTGAGCTCCCAAAAGGCCTCGTGCTAGGTAGAGATGGGAATATACATATAAGACTTACATGATCCACTCTCCTGAGCGATGTGGGATGTCACGGTGTGTGTGTGTAAATATATATATATATATATATATATATTTAATGAAACCTTCTTTGTCAACCAAAAGAGGGTGAAAATACTACTTAGTCTTCTATCACACAAAAAAAAAATAATGGGCAATAATGTAATTTCACATGTCCAAATTTTACTGTTTTTATTGAAACATCACCTACAGGTGATGTTAAAATACCTACAATATTAAAAAAAAAAACAAAAAAACAAAAAAAAAGCCCTCCCACTCCCCCCACATTCTCTCTCTCTCCCTCTCTCCTTCTCATTTTCTAAAAAAAATATGTTCATACACACAAAGTGTGTAGGCAAATGCTAATATTCTTTAAGAGAAGGGATCCTTTTTTTTAATTTTTTTAAAATGAGATTAGTTGTGGGGCACACACCCCATCAAACTTTAATGATCTGAATCGTCTATTTTTCAAGTTGCATCTCATATATCATCTTTACAAAAAATTAGCAAAATCATAAATATTTGAGACATCGAATTTAGTTCAAAGACGTAGACAGTTCGAATCATTGAAGTTTGATGTAGAAGAAATAGCCCATTTTTTGGGGTCCCTTGGCTATATATATGTATATGTACTCATACATACGTGCGCGAATCAAATTAAAAGTAAACCTTTTTTTAAATGTAAAATATATGAAAATATAAAAAATTAGGAACCAATGAAGCCCTAAGATTGTTGCACCGACGAAATGCTTGGATAAATGAGGCAACGTGCATGGAAATGGGCACACATGAGAGACCCAGTGCTCCATTAATTACATTCGATAGCATTTACCGGCACGACGTCGTGTTGATCAACATTGTGAAAGTAACATCTACAATGTCCCCAAATTACTGATCGATCCCGAGAGAAATTAATAAGAATAAAAGCAAATCACAATCTTGCTAGTTGCTCTCTGTGATCGACAATATGTCGGTGAGAAAAATGTTTAGGGAAATAGCACATCGGCACAACGGCCACCATGCACGTGCCATTGTGCCCAAATGGCACTATGAGGTGACTAGGTCACCATGCATAATTCAATTTTTTTTTTAACAAAAATACCCAAGAATAAGAATATCATATTAATATCAAGTCATTGTAGCTTGGATTAGCAACAAATCACCCTTAAAAAGGACTTAATTTTGATTCTTATACATCCCAGACTTCATAATTGGTAACTGTCTTTGCTAAACTTACATATTACGTCGAAAACATCGAGTACAACTGTAATCGAAATAAAGTGAGATTCATTGTGATTTGGTGAATTGAAGCTTGATTGACTCGTCCTATGTATAAAACATATCATTTTTATTTATACTCTATTTTCTGCACGCGCTGACGCGTGTGCAAGAGGCCTTTCTTATTCCCTGACTTCATAATTTGTATCTTCATTTGCTGATTTTATGGATACGTCAACGCATATTGAGTCCAATTCTAATCAATAGGAGTCGGCTCAAAAAGTCGAACGGTTAATGGTTCACCAAAACCAAAATTGAAAAAATTCGAACACAAAAAACCCAATTGAAAGTGGTCGGTTCGGTTTCGGTTTTAATTGTTTAGAAACGGTCCAAACCGAACCATGTGTTGTATTTTTGTTTTTATTTTCAGGAGGGGCTCTCCGGTTTTTCTTTCCTGCAATCGGGTTTCCATCGGATTTTGTTGCTGATTGGTTTTACATTTTCCTGGAAGAAATCTTGGAGTAAATGGTATTGCTTTATGGATTGGGTAGTAAAATGGGATATCTGGGGTTCTTTCATTTTTGTTTTCTTTGTGAAGTAGGTTAATTAGATACAATTGTATTATGATGGAAAAAAAAAATCAAAATCGATAAAAAATCAAACCGAATGAAACCAAACTCATATCTACTAATTAGAACAGAGTGACTAATTATTATTTGGTTACCTGAAGCATAAAAAGAAAATTTTCAATTATACCATAAACTTTGTTTTATTTATAATTTAACTAATTCAACTTTCATGACACAAATTAATGTTAATATTCATAGTGCACTGTGTGGTTGGTCATTCACGGTCTCTAAAGTCCAACATTAATCTGCTACACAGTTGTATTTCACGCGCCAACAAATCACAGTTTTGGTGTTAAGTGTTGGTTGTCACGTATCCATGCGGTTGTTGCTCGAAAAGACCGCGTAACCTTCCGCTTCCAAAAGGACATATTTACCCTCCAACTCTGCAGCTTCTCATTGTTGATACACGGCTATTAACGTAAATTCGCTCCTGCTCGCTGAGGTGGCGACCCGGCCCGGCGCGACGGGCGGGGGTGGGGGTGAAAGTCGTAATGTCCAAACCGTCATACGCAACTTGCGTGCGAGCATGTAGAAAGAGCCCTTGTTGGGGCGGGACCCACATAACATGGTCTGCCGTCAACGCTTATGACGTGGCGTTGGTGGATTGACTGCTTATGGTGGAGCCCACGCAGGGAATCATCTGCTCAATGCCAGCTTGGCTGTGAGCAAGTTCTACCGAAAAGAGAGCACGAGACGTGGGCTCGGGTCACGTGACTCTGCCTCCGGATTCGTCTTCCCTTGCACACACTTACTGCTTTTGCCTACTTGGACTTATCATTGCCCGCCACGTTGCACGCTCTTACTTTTCTGAAACGAAAGCGTCGCGTACCGTTGGAATTCCTTTTTCACACCCTCTACTATTCCTGACCACGATATTTTAGATGGGTTGTGGGCCATGAGAACATTTTCAGCGTTGGAAGGCCTCCAAAGCAACTGCATATTGAATCGTTTTCAATGAATAGTAATTATCTTTAATAAATAGTAATTATCTTTAATAAATAGTAATTATTTTTTACATCTTCATTTTTAAACTAAATAATTATGGCAATAGGTAATAAAATATTATCATTTTTTATTTTATAAAATAATAAAAAATAATTTTATTTGTAATTTCGGATAGGATTTTTAACTCGTCTTGTTGCACCACGTGTTATTAATAAGAAATTACAACCCAAAGTGATAATGTATTTGAGAAAATATGAAATTGTGGTGTAAGGTGGAAAATATGAAATTACATGGCACAACGGTAACATATTTGGTTTTTTCCTTTTTTATTTTATTTTTAAAGGCGAATAACGTGGATCATTGATCTAGAGTCCAACGGTTGAGAATGTGCCACGTCATCTAGTCATTGGGGGAGGTTTGAATTTTTATTTTACCGTTGGAAATCCAACGGTCCAGAAAAAGTATCCGTTGAAATCCAACAGTCTTGAGGGTGCCACGTGGCACCCATAACGGTAACGTTTCAGAATTCAAACATCATGGCCCACCGACTGAAATCTGGTTGGTGACGTGCCCCCACGCACGCGTGTCATGCATGCGCTTGACGCAAATTTTTTTATAACGTGGTTGACATCAGCCTTGCATTAGACAGCCATCAAGCGCTCGAGCCTTGAACTCCTGCCTCCCCTCTCACACAGGCCCCCCTTAGCCCAATCGCTTGCATGGGCTGGAGAAAGGAAGGGAGGGGATTGGGTTGAATTGGTCCCCTGTCCACAGGGCTATCAGCTCCAGTGGAGCTGCTTTGAGCACAAGGCTTTGTGGGCCCGGGCAGAACTACCGTACAGTGCATTGTTGGTGACTAAATTGTGACGTGGTGCCTATATATGGGCCAAATCATAAAAAAAAAAAATCAGTGCGTTGTTTTGGAGAGTTATTTATGAAAAGTATGACTCACTCTTTTTTTTGTTTTTTTGTCTTTTACATCTCATGCTCGTAATAGGGCTGGGTTCGGTTCAAATCAGTTCGGTTTCAGTTTGGTTCGGTTTTTTTCTTTCAAAATTGAAAAAAATTGAAATGTAAAATTTTAACATCTTCAACATAATCATAACATAAGCATTCCAACTAGAATGAAAGAAAAGAAAGAGGAGAAATAATAGGTTAGGGTTTAGAGTTTCTAAAAGCTTTTTTTTTTAATATTGTACCAACTGTTCCAACTGTTCCCGAAGACTACGAACAAGCTCATTAAGTCTCTGAATGTTCTTTTCTTGCAATAAATTAGAACTCTTGCAAAACCTTCGAAGCCACAGAAGAACTCGGATCAATGATGAAGATTCAATTGAAAGATAGATTAGAAACAGATCATTACAGCAAATTAACAAGTCATTTTAAACCATGGTAACGGCAGATTTACATCTTTCATTCAGACGACATCGCAACATACCAGTTTACCCATAATAAACTACATGGGTCCAATTAATGTACATTCATGTCATCAGATTCATGGGAAGTCACTCTGCATCTACGAAACCAATAAGCCAAAAGAATCATAACATATATACAAAATCACTCAAGCGTGAAGCTTAGTGTTTGTGTTTGGTTCCTTGTTGCATTATCCCTGCCACTACCTAAACCCTATTAAATAAAAAAATATTAATTTAATTATTTCGGTTTGGTTCGGTTTCTAGACCACTGAAATTGAAACCGAACTAAAAGAGTTCGGTTCGGTTCGGTTTTTTCAATTCGGTTTGATTTTTTCAGTTTTGGTTTGATTCGGTTTTCGATTTTTTGAACCCACCCCTAACTCGTAACAATAGGCTCTTATGGAATGTTTGCTTGTATTTGCACATGATTTGTAACAAACAGCCTTTTCGCGTTGATAGCAATTAAAGCTTTTCTCTGCTAACATACATTTACTCGAAAATTAAAAGGAGCGTGTGAGAAAAAAAATAGATGTGTTGATAGCACTACCCTTTCATTTTACCCAAAATATTGTAGGTTCTGCAGAGTGTTCCTATTTTATTTTGTTTTATTAAGGGATTGTTTGATTGATTTGCTATTCAAAATAGTTGTTTAGAGAAAAAGGTGGTTTTTCTAAGAACACGACTCTAACCATGTGCATAATGTTTGACGTTATGCGTATACCAACTATGTAAAAACCTATAAAAAATGAATAGAGAAATGTACAGTTTGAACCATACTATCTAAGTCGACCTGAAGTTTGAATGCACGAACAAATCATATTAAAAAAAACACATATTAAACTTGGATTAACAGATGATTAATTGTTCGTTCCTTAGGTCTTACTATAGGCTAGTGTTCTTAATTTGGAAATCAGATGAATTATCATATGCGCAGGGATTCAATCTGTGACATGTGGTCGAAATCGTCAGTTGCTTAGGTCGTATTCAAGGGTTTTCTCACCAAATAAACAAAAATTAGTATTTTTTTAATGGCATGTGCCCATCTTGTAAGGTAATAAGGATTACAAAACCTAGCTTAATTAGAATACTAACCCGATTCTCCTACACCAAGTTTGGGTTCTTTAGATATAAGCTCATACAACACTTATTTTCTTAATAAAAACCTATCTCGTTTTAAACATCTAAATAAAACCGAAATTTGAAATAAAATGCCATGTAAACAAATAAATACCTATTATTTTCAAAATATTTACAATTGTGCCACAACACCCTAATTATGTTGATGAATTTAATTATCCACCATAATTATGGCAAAAGTATCTACTTTATACTTGTCTTACCATCATCTGTTCCATTTCTTATCTTTGTTTGACAATCATTGTAGGTAAATTATTTTGCATGTATATATTAGGCACAATTTGTTATTATTATATCTGTGTGAAATAAATTACCTATATTTTTAGAGTAAATTGTACAAATGGTCCCTCAACTTTAATCAAATTGGAGCAATGGTCCCTCAACTAAAAATCCATTACATTTGGTCCCTCAACTTATCAAAACGTGCAGCTATGGTCCATCAACTAAAAATTCATTACCATTGGTCCCTGAACTTTAATTCAAGTGGAGAAATGATCCTTTAACTTTAACCCAATTGTAGCAATGGTCCTTCCAATATAACTCGTTTTAACAAATTTTTTGACATAGTTGACGAAAAGAACCATAATTATACACTTTGATGAGTTAAGGGACCCTAATTATATAAATAGTTATTCCAACATAGCTTATTTTGACAAAATTTTGACAAAATTGATGAAATGGACTATAGCTACATATTTTGATAAGTTGAGGGACCAATGGTAATGGATTTTTAGTTGAGGGACCATTGCTCCAATTTGATTAAAGTTGAGGGACCATTTGTACAATTTACTCATATTTTTAAGAGTTCTTTATATATAAGCCCATACAACTCGTAATTTTTAAGTTAAAACCCACATATCTTTAAACATCTAATATAAACCCAAAATTCAAATATGTTGCCACATTAGAAATTAAATAACCTATCACTTCAGATAATTTACAACATATGCCACAACCCTTCTAACGTTTTCTCTCGCACAACCCTCCTATTTTGGCTTCAATCATGCCCACATATTATGGGCATTAAATTCTAATTACTCCTCTTCACGTTTTTTAGCCACTTATAATTATATGTATTTGAAATAAAGTAATATTTTTATATTTTGTAGGTAAACCATTACATATATATGTATATATATATTCGTCACATTATTATTATGGTTTGTAACATAATTTACCTATATTTATATGTAATATATAGGTAAATTAATGTTGTAGTTAAATTAATTTGCATGTATTAGTGCATATGTTAGGCTTGGATAAAAAAAAATTTACATATGTTAGGCACATTTTATTGTTACCATATGTATGTCTGTGTAAAGTAATTTACCTATATCTATATGTAAAATGTGACAACCCGTCCCAAATTTTACGTTTTATTAATTTTAAAAGCGTGAATTTACGAAAATGCCTAGAGGCAAGGACTTTGACTTCCGTTGACCATCGCCTAGAGAGACGTATGACTTATTCTTTTAGCATATCCTCATAGTACTCGTTGGTACGAACACACAGCCGAAAGCAGTTTGCGAGTCTGGATTATAACGGTATAGTTACGGACGTTTGAAATTGGTTATTCAAAGTTTAGTTTTAATTAAATTGAATTCCCATCTTGTGGGAAAGAAGCCCAATCAGCTTTCAGCAAGGAAATAAGGAACCAATCATATTATTTCTTTTAAGGACCAATCAGACAAGGGGAGAAAAAAAAAGGACCAATGGGAAGAGGAGAGAGAAGCATCCTTGCCCATTTCATCAGCCCGTGCACACCACACAACCCAGTTCGACCTCTCATTTTCCAAGGTCGATTCCGACCAACTCCGGTGGAGTGTTTTGACGCCATCACTGCCATCTTGAAGCTCTCATTCCCTTCTACAAAACCCACCCAAGAACCACCTTGATTAACCACGGTATGTGGCAGTTTGAGGCCACGAAAGTCGACGAAAATCAACAGTGCTCCTGCCACTCTTTTCAATATTCCGGCGAATCGGCAAAGTGATGGCTGATGCCACCACTTGGGCTTTGTAGCCCATCATCCCAGGAGAAAATCCCAACCAACCTTAACCCCGTTGGACCACCGTAGACGACGAATCGACATTGGAAAGCCTTAGGCACCCGTCGGCTTTGTGGACAAAATTGATAACCTTTTGTCCACTTTTGGACTTCGTGGCAGGTATAAAAGTTGTTCATCTCTTCGAGATCTTCATTTTTGTGAAGTTTGAAATTTTTTAGAAATAGTTAGATTTTCCAGCGAGTCGGGGCAGCCTACTGCCGTGTGCGGCAGCGCGTGGCGGCGGCGCGTGAGCCGAGTCACCCCATGACCTTTCTAAGCCAAATTTGACACCCCAATTCCATAGGTGAAGTCCAATTGATGAAATCTTATCGTTTGAACATAGTTTTGATAAAGACCGCTACTTGAACATTATGTGAATTGATGATCCAACCGTTGGATCGTCACCAAACTTTAATACTTTATAGTATGTAATATTTAAGGATATTAGAAACTTACGGATTGGGAATCTAACGTATGGATCTTCCCAAATTGGATTTGTAAGTTCGTAAAATAAAACGTTGACCACCACTTGAATTGGCAATTGGCGGAGATCCAACCGTTGGAATGTAATGAAACTTTAGTATAATGTTTTAGAAGTATAATATGAATTTGTGGAAGTTATGTATCAGAAATCTGAGGTGCGGATCCCCCAAACCGAGTTATATAGGGTTATGGACCCTACCGTCGACCTTTGATCGACGGATGACATTTGGTCAATGAGTTACAAATCATTCTAGAACATCCTTAAGGATATGTTTTATGTAAGTTACGTATTCTATCAATAAAAACTCTGAGACGTGATTTGATAATTTTTCTAGGTGAGGATCGTTCGTGACATCTCGATGTTCGTGCTAGGGAGTCGTAGCGTGGACCTCAGGTGAGTGGGTCTTTCCCTTTTATCATGTGTGTGTGTTTATATATATATATCTATCTATCTATCTATCTATGTGATTGACAATTCCACAAATACTTTTAAATTGATTTATGCATTTTATGTCCTTTCATATATATTTATATATTCTAAAATTCTATGTTATGGCTAAATTTTAGATTACATTATAGCATATCTATATGCATATTATCTACACTTAATTACAGTGAATGCTTTGAAGTACTAAGTTGAACTACGAATGGCTTGATCTCGTATGAGGGTGCGTAGGCAGTCTAACAAGACAGTTAGATGCAGCCATAAAACAATCTGAATTTAACATGGTACTTGATTTCTTTAAAGAAAAAAGTTATAAGGGTTAACAGTGTAGAGATTAACCTTGATTTTATTCTGGCCTATCATTGGGTATAGTTCCGATTAAGAATGTTGGGACATTAAAGTGGTTATGCCAAATGATGCTGCGGACCCCAGGTAAGCTTCAGGTGAGTACATATTGATGATAGTGATTGCAGTGTGTATGGTTATGTTTATATGCATTTAATGCTCATTATCCTGCACCTCGGTGTTAGTGCTCCGCCCGAGGACATGGCCTAGCCTTCACGTGATCGTTCACCTCCCGCACCACACCCTCACCTTGGATCCAAGGTAGGTGCTAACATGTCGTACATACCACATTAGGTAGTTCCGACTCGTAGGTGACTTGCGAGACTTCGCACAGCCTTCACGTGATCGTAGCACTTGAGCATATTTATTTACACTTAGCCTGTCGTACAGACCACTTTAGGTGGTTCCAACTCGTGTGCAGGAATTGATTGATGAGATATGGGTAAATCGTACAGGTCATTATAGATGACTCCGACTTAAGTGCTAGCATTGATTGATGAGATATGAGTAAGTCGTACAGGTCACTATAGGTAATTCTGACTTACGTGCTAGCATTGATTGATGAGATATGGGTAAGTCTTACAGGTCACTTTAGGTGACTCCGACTTACGTGCTAGCATTGATTGATGAGTTATGTGTGCAATCGTACATGTCACATTAGGTGAGTCTGACTTGCGTGCTAATATAGATTATTGAGTACATAATTATTTATATTGTTGATAAGATGCTGTGTCGTGGTATATTTATGGAATTACTGTTGATATACTTTTGTTTTCACATGGATACGTGGTATGATTTTCTGGAAACTATACAGGTGTTGCAGCGAGGGGTAATATAGTTTAGAAGGTTTCTATTAAAATTTTATTTCCAGGGCCACTCACCCTTGTTTTGTTTTCACCATCCAGGTTTATTAGCTAAGCTTTCTTATCGACGAAGATTCATGGCAAATCTTAGTATTGGAGATTTCTTTTGATGGTATGATTCTCAACCCACCCTACGGTACTTACTTATGCTCTAACGTCACGTGTAAAGTGGGTTCATTCCCTCTCACCAGCGCACTCTGGTTCTTAGACACTCTTAGGTTTAAATTTATTCACATTTTTCCATATCATCACTTTATGGCTTCGTCACCTTCCAGGTGTCGGCCATCACAACTCGATTCGAAGTCTTAGTGGACATCCCGGGTCGGGGTGTGTCATAAAATATAGGTAATTAACTTTGAATAATATATATATATATATATATATATAAGGCACATTTTATTATTATTATTATTATTATTATTATTATTATTATATATGTGCGTGTAAAATAATTTGCCTATATTTATATGTAAAATATTATTATTATTATTATATATGTGTGTGTAAAATAATTTACCTATATTTATATGTAAAATAACTTTGAGGCAAATAACATTTCTTTATGTTGTAAGTAAATTATTCTCCATATATTAGCACAACTATTAGGCACATTTATTGATTCCCCACATATTTGTTAAATTACATCATATATATTGTGATCGAATCACAGTATGAATATTAATGCTAATGTACAATGGTGAAGTCAAACATAGTTAATGATTTTTTTTTTTTTTTTTTTGTGGAGCCTAGTCAATGGGTTTTAATCAAGTAAAAGAATTATGTTGGGTTTTATGTAACGAAAATTGACAGGGGCTAAAGTCATATTTTTAGTATTTTAAAGTAGAATATAGGTAATTAATTAACTTTGAATCAATTGGCTAAAAACATCCTTTTATTTTGTAGGTAAATAATTTTGCATGTATTATCACATATACTAGGCACATTTGTTATTATTATGTGTTGTTTGCAATCAATCAACATTCATTTATTCTGTAGGTAAATTACAAAAGTTTCTACTTTATACTTGTCTTACCATCATCTGTTCCATTTTTTATATTTGTTTGACAATCATTGTAGGTAAATTATTTTGCATGTATTATTACATATACTAGGCACATTTGTTATTATAATGTGTTGTTTGCAATCAATCAACATTCTTTATTCTGTAGGTAAATTATTTTACATGTATTATTACATATGTTAGGTATGTTTTGTAACATCCCACATCGCCCAGGGGAGTGGATCCTCTAAGCCTTATATGTAAATTCCCATCTCTACCTAGCACGAGGCTTTTTGGGAGCTCACTGGCTTCGGGTTCCATCGGAACTCCAAAGTTAAGCGAGTTCGCGCGAGAGCAATCTCAAGATTGGTGACCCACTGGGAAGTTCTTGTTTGAGTTCCCAGAAACAAAACCGTGAGGGTGTGGTGGGGGCCCAAAGCAGACAATATCGTGCTACGGTAGAGTCGAGCTCAAGATGTGGTGGGGGCCTGGGCCAGTATGTGATAATTTGGTATTAGAGCCGATCCCTGGCCGGATGTGTGCCGAAGAGGACATCGGGCCCCTAAGGGGGGTGGATTGTAACATTCCACATCGCCCAAGGAGTGGATCCTCTAAGCCTTATATGTATATTCTCATCTCTACCTAGCATGAGGCTTTTTGGGAGCTCATTGGCTTCAGGTTCCATCGGAACTCCGAAGATAAGAGAGTTCGCGCGAGAGCAATCCCAGGATGGTTGACCCACTGGGAAGTTCTCGTGTGAGTTCCTAGAAACAAAACCGTGAGGGCGTGATGGGAGCCCAAAGTGGACAATATCGTGCTATGGTGGAGTTGAGCTTGGGATGTGGTGGTGGCCCAGGCCGGGATGTGACACGTTTTGATATTATTATATATATGTGTATGCAAATAACTTAATTAAATTTTGAATCAAACAATATTTATTTATTTATTTTGTAGGTAAATTATTTTACATGTATTATTTTACCTGGAACTTATATTGTTATTTTATATATGTAAAATATTGGTAATTTTGAATAAAATAACATTTGTATATTTGTGAAAAATACTAATTTTTACATAAATGTAAAAACAACTATATAAGGAATCAAAACTCTAATATCATGTAATTTTTGTTATTAATATGCATTGAAATCATGACACTAAAATTTTTCTTTTCCAAATTTGCATAAACATTTCAAAACGTTTAATTGAATGAAATAATATAAAATAAATGACACACCCCGACCTAAAATCAAGGCGTCCTGGCTGTCACGTGAGGGCGACGTAGTCATGTGCACATTGCGGAAGCAATAAGGATATGAAATATACGAATAAATAAGAACCGAAAGGTAATTAATGTGCACTAATAAGCAAAAAGTGCTAGGAATGAGATACAAGTGTAAATACACCTAATCAGAGCATAGAAGTCTAGGTGCAGTCCAGTAGAACAAGTACTAGTTATACAGTACTAGAATAAGTCCTATGAATATTATACTTTGTCAGAATCGCCAAGATCCACAAATGCCACCAACAGCAAGTCTACCTAAAACCTGGAGGGACGCAAAACAAAAAGTGTGAGTGGGCAAAAACAAAGCTTTTCAAAATTATTTCATTTATCAAATGCTCTAACTCCTTGCCGTAAAACATGTATAATTTTCCCAGAAATGGAATATAAATATAAATATATATAATCATGCTTCACATATCCAAAATCATAAGTATGCCATGCCAAAATATAAAACAGAATCAGTAACTCAGGTGAAAATAAATTCATGGAAAATAACATATTAGCCGGAACCCCTGCATAAGTCTGTATGGTTAAATTCATAGCTTATTAATCAATCTAGCCAGAGTCACTACAAATGACCTATACGACACTACACTGCACACGAGTTGGAACCACTGTAAGGGTCTGTACGACAAGACTAGGTGTAATATAGTTATGCTCAATGTTATGCTCTCAAGATAGTTGTGCGATAAATCGCTAGTCACCTACGAGTCGGAACCACCTATGATAGTTTATACGACAAGAATGTGCACCTAAATTGGATCCAATGTGAGCATAGGGCGCGGGAGGTGACATTATAAACAGGCATGTACCATATCTCTAACTAAATCACAATCACTCAAGGTGCACGTTTATGAGTTCTATGCTTCTCAATTAATCCTAACTGTTATTCACATTCACAATTCATAAACTCACTTGGGCTTACCTGAGCGTCCACAACACCACAATGATATATTATGCATCATATACTAATTCATATGCTGAATATAAATTTATATGCATGGTATTTCAAAGCATACTTTCATTTAAACGCATTTTTTGGGAAAATATCAAGTATATAAGTATTTACTGAAAACCAAAAGCCCATTCATTGGTATGTCGAAGGGTCGTTGCCCCCGGGTCGTGCTTGACTGCGCTCGTCCTCGGGATAAGTTTCCCTTAAATGCGAAACAACTATAAAAACGTTAATTTAAAGCACATAACTAATACTAGTTAATAACTTCTCATACATTGCTCAAATGGGGTGTTTAAATATACCAACGATGATCTACACAACCTCACGAACATCCCCATATTTTTAGAAAACTTTTCCAACGTCCTACGCACCGCCAAGTGCACGGCAACACGCACGGCCACATGTAGGGAAGCCTAACAGAATCCCTAACTGCCGTCAGGAATATTATGTTAAAATAAAGGAATATTCCGTCCAAATTACCTGATGTTGTTACCCTCCGTTAAGAATATTCCGTCAACTTTGACGGAATATTCTTCTTTCTTCTCCGGTGAATCTTGCCAGTCGTCGCCATTGCCGAAAAACTGGAAAATGCTAAAAACCTTCATATCTCATCCAATTCTCAACCATATTCCATGAAACTTGAACCAAATTGAAGCTTAGGATGAATAGAACACAATCTTACCAATTTCAAGCTCCAAGAATCACAGAATCTCGCTGGAGAAAGCACGATAGTTTTGGCCAAATTTCAAACTCGCCAAACTCGACTTCCCGACATCCAAAACACCTCGTTTTTCTTCTCCGAGCTTTGTGACGGCGTTCTAAAGCTTCCTAGAGGCTTAAAATCTTCTGAAAACTTCACATTTACGTGTGCATGAACAGTACCTCGAATTTGGGTTCTCGGTAAATCGAGGGTTTCACGTCCAAAGAAAGGTATGGATGGGTTCGTGATGATAAGATGAAGATGATGATGGTGTCTACAAGCTCGATCTGTGAATAAATAGGTTGTTTTGAAGATCGTCCGTACGATTGTACGGATAATGAAGAAAATCCGAGAGGGAGGAAAGAGAGAGTGTGTGTGTGTGGTCCACGGGGGTAACCAACCAAAACCAAAGAAAAATACCATCTAAGTCCTAATTGTTTCCAAATTAATAGGACTTAGCACTAATTGGTCCAAAAAATAACCTACCACACCACCACACAAAACGTTCAAAGGTATATAAGTAATTTCACGCCGTCGAAAATAAATATTTGGGGAAGGACTGTGACAATCTACCCAACTTATAAAATTTCATCCTCGAAATTATACACAACAAATACATCCACTAATAGTCATAAAACAAGCTTAGATACATCTCTCTCATCCGATCCTCTGTCTCCTAAGTAGCCTATTCCATTGAGTGATTTCTCCATAGAACTTTCACCAGATGCACTGTCTTATTCCTCAACTCCTTATCTTTCCAATCCAAAATAGTCATTGGCTCCTCGTCGTAAGTCAAATCCGAATTAATTTCCAATGGTTGAGGAGGAATCACATGTGAAGGATCTGCAACATAATGTCGAAGCATCGAAACATGAAACACATCATGCACTCTTGATAACTCTGGAGGTAACTTAAGTCTATAAGCAACCTCACTGACTCGCTTGGTGATCATATACGATCCAATGTACCTAGGACTCAACTTGCTTTTCTTTCCAAACCGCACAACACCTTTCCATGGTGATAGTTTCAAAAATACCCAATCACCTACATTATACATCCGGTCAGTGGCATGCTTGTCTGCTAAGCTCTTTTGTCGATCTTGGGCCACTTTCAGGTTAGACTTAATTACTTGAATATTCTGAGTAGTTTCATCCATAATTTCTGGACCCACCAAAACTCTTTCGCCAACTTCTGACTAGCATAATGGCATTCAACACAACTTGCTATAGAGTGCCTCAAATTGTGCCATATCAATACTCGAATGGTAACTGTTGTTATAGGTCCATCAAATCCAAACAATCATGCCAACCATCGCCAAACTGCAGCACTGAAGAACTCAGCATATCCTCTAACGTCTAAATGGTTCTCTAAGGTTGTCTATCTGTTTGAGGATGATATGCCATACTATAAAGTAATCTTGTACCAAAAGCTTCCTGGAACGCTATCCAGAACTTAGAAGTGAATCTAGGATCCCGATCCGAGATAATATCAACTGGAACACCATGGTACTTCACAATCTTTGATATGAATAACTTAGCTAATCGGCTTAATGAGTATTTTTCCCTCACTGGAATAAAGTGTGTTGACTTAGTAAGCCGATCAACTATCACCCAAATGCCGTCATAACCATTTTGTGTACGAGGAAGCTTGTACACGAAATCCATAGTAATATTTTCCCATTTCCACTGTGGAACGGGAAGTGGTTGCATCAACCTGAATGGCTTCTTCCTTTCAGCTTTAACCTGTTGGCAAATGGCACACCTACTCACGTACTTAGCAATTTCTCTTTTCATACCCGGCCAATAATAAAATGGTCGAATGGTATGATACATCTTGGTACCTCCTGGATGCATAGCATATGCTGAAATATGCGCTTCATCAAGGATTTCTTTCTTTAACTCTGCATTATTCGACATATACATTATGTTCTCTTGCATAAGCATGCCATCAGTTTCTTGAATTCTGAAATCTTTCTTCTTGCCTCGATTTCTTGCTTGAATTATTTCTCGGGTCTCTTCATCAATCATTTGAGCTTCAAGCACGCGATCAATTAAAATTGGCGTAACTTGAAAATTTGCAAGTAAGGCTTCCTCTTGATCTTCCACTCCTAATTCCACTCCAGTGGACCTTAATTCTGCAAGGAGAGGAACATGACAATCATATATGGCATTAAGTCTAGCTGGAGTCTTCCTACTAAGTGTATCCGCCATTATATTTGCACAACCAGGGTGATATTCAATCATGCAATCATAATCGCTAAGTAACTCAATCTACCTCCGTTGCCAAAGATTTAGATCCCTCTGAGTAAAAAGATACTGAAGACTCTTATGATCTGTGAAGATTTTACATTTCTCATTATAAAGATCATGTCTCCAAATCTTCAAAGCAAAAATGATAGCCGTTAACTCCAGATTATGAGTAGGGTAATTCTTTTCATAAGGTTTCAACTGTCTTGAAGCATAAGCAATCACCCTACCATGTTGCATCAATACACAACCCAGACCATTCAAAGAAGCATCATTGTAGACCTCAAAATTACCACTATCATCTGGGAGCGCCAAAATAGGTGCATGAGTGAGATAATACTTTAATTACTGAAAACTTTGCTCACAATTATCATCCCACTCAAACTTAACATCCTTCCTGGTTAACCTCGTCAATGGTAAAGCAATAACTGAAAAATCCTTAACAAACCGTCTATAATAACCTGTTAGGCCAAGAAAACTCCGTACCTCAGTGACGGTTCGAGGTTGCTCCCAATTCTCCACAGCTGCCACTTTTTGAGAATCCACTCGAATGCCTTGATCTGATATAATATGTCCTAAAAATGCCACTTGATCTAACCAGAATTGGCATTTGTTGAACTTAGCATATAATTGGTGTTCCCTCAAACTTTTCAACACCAATTTAAGATGGCCAGCATGCTCTGCTCTAGACTTAAGGTATACCAGAATGTCATCAATGAAGACAATGACAAACCTGTCCAAATATGGCTGGAATACTTAATTCATTAAATTCATGAAAGCTGCTGGTGTATTAGTTAACTCGAATGGCATCACAAGAAACTCATAATGACCATATCGAGTTCTAAATGCTATTTTCAGGACATCTTCACTTTTAATCTTCAACTGGTAGTAACCAGACCTCTAGTCAATCTTAGAGAACACACAGGTACCTCGGAGTTGATCAAAAAAATCATATATATGTGGCAATGGATAACGGTTCTTAATTGTTACCTGATTCAATTACCGGTAATCAATGCATAGCCTCAAAGTTCTGTCATTCTTCCTCACAAATAAAACTAGAGCTCCCCAGGGTGAAGTACTAGGTTTAATAAAACCTTTATCCACTAATTCTTGCAATTGAACTTTCAATTCTCTTAATTCAGCAGAAGCTATTCTATATGGAGTCAAAGATATAGGTTTCGTATTTGGAAGCAGATCAATAGCGAACTCCACATCTCTATCTGGTGGTAATCCAGGCAAATCATCAGGGAACACATTCGGAAAATGCCTAATCACACTTACATCTTCCACACTACTAGCAGCATTATCATTCAACACCACGTGAGCCAAATATCCTTGACAACCTTTCGACAACAATCTTTTGGCTTTCATGGCAAAAATAACACCATGCCTCACCCCGCTAGGCTCTTCTACAAATGTAACTTTAGGTAATCCAGGACGATGAAAAGTAACTATCTTTCCATAGCAATCTATCTTGGCACGATTGTAGTGTAACCAATCAGTGCCCAAAATCACATCAAAATCAACAATGTCTAACGGAATAAGGTTAGCCGGTAGAACGATATCCTCCACTATCATTGGACATCCTGGATATACCTGATCAACATAACATCTCTCCCCTCTAGGCATAGAAAACTCTAAATCATATCCTAATGGTGTAGGATGAGGTTGCGTCACCTGAGAAAATGTATGAGAAACAACAAAATGCGTAGCACCACAATCAATCAATACTCTAGCAAAATGACTAAGAATATTTAACGTACCCATGATTAAATCAGGATTGTTTTGAGCATCTTGCAGTGTCATGTTATGGATACGTCCTTGATTTTGCTGTCATCCACCACGACCTCTGTTAGCATGAATACCACGTCCTTGTCTTGGCTGACCAGACTGCCTCCAAGATCCTGCACTCCTAGCAGCAATCTCTACCTGTTGTGGTTACCCCCCTTCGGTACCATTGGGATCCACCTGCTGAATGGGCTGATATGGCATAGAACCTCCCTGATACTGAGGGTAACCACTCTGATAATGAGGGTCCTGCGAGTACTGATACTGCCCTGAAGTATAAGGAGCGGTGTCGCCCTGATAATGATAAGCATCACCACGACCAGTCTGGGCATAACCACTAGGTCCTGAAACTTGATGGGCAGTCGCATGTGGTGGTAAGGAAGGCTATTGGGGCCTATGCTGATTCTGAGGGTAATGTGCAGCCCTATGCCCTATCTGCCCACAAGTATAGCATGCATTGCTGCCTCTCCAACACTTTCCAAAATGCCTATTATTACTCATGCTGTATAAAAGAGCACCTGAACCACCAAAGTCCCTCCACCTCTGAAATCTCGGGCCTCTAGAAAATCAACACCTCTCATCTGCATGTTAGAGCTTAAGCCTCCACTAGAAGAGCTGGAACTAACACCACTTCTCTTAAAACTCTGGGTCTTACGAGGTCCTTAAGATGATTGACCTTTACCTTTATCATCTCGCCTCTGGTTCCTGTTCTTTTCTTCTTCATCTTCACTCTCATTGGGCATATTCTTTGAGTCCTCAATCTGTAGTAAAACCTCATAAAACTCCTGGTAAATGGCACAGGGAGTCGATGTCACTATAGAACGCCATTTCTTCTTAGTACCTAACCTGAAACGACAGAGCATCTCGACCGGATTACCAATAACCTCCGGATCATATCGAGAAAAATTAGTAAATCTCGTGTAATATTCATTCGCCATCATTTTTCCTTGTTTTAGATGCGTAGATTCTTATTTCTTGCGATTAATATACTCAGGGGAATGAATATTTTCTGAAACAACTGTTTAAACACTTCTTAATCGGCTGCTACCTCTGATGGCATCTGATAGGACTCCTGTCTTCACCAAGATGCAGGCTCTGAACCTAGAAACCAGGTAGTCGTCTCGACCCACCTATCAGGAGAAAGATTCCCCTGACTCTGCATCACAAGGAAAGTCTTTTCGACATGATTAAACCACTTCTCCGCTCCTTCAAGTCTTTCATTACGCATGAAATGATTCAGCTTCAGATTATGCACAGTCTCAAAATGTGTCATTTGAGGAGGACGGAGCGAAGACTGAATGTCATTAGCTATAGCTTCCCCTAACTGAGCAATATCGGGGAAACTAGGCTCAGCTGAGTGATGTGGCTCTTTACGAGGCGGCATAGTTCTAACAGAAGACATCATAATGATTAGATTATTCACAAGATATACAAGACTACTAAACCTAGGCTCTGATACCAAACTGACACACCCCGACCTAAAATCAAGGCGTGTTGGCCGTCACGTGAAGGTGACGTAGCCATATGCACAGTGCGGAAGCAATAAGGATATGAAATATACGAATAAATAAGAACCGAAAGCTAATTATTGTGCACTAATAAGCAGAAAGTGCTAGGAATGAGATACAAGAGTAAATACACCTAATCAGAGCATAGAAGTCTAGGTGCAGTCCAGTAGGACAAGTATTAGTTATACGGTACCATAAGAAGTCCTACGAATATTATACTTTGTCAGAACCACCAAGATCCACAAATGCCACCAACAGCAAGTCTACCTAAAACCCGAAAGGGTGCAAAACAGAAAGTGTGAGTGGGCAAAAACAAAGCTTTTCAAAATCATTTCATTTATCAAATGCTCTAACCCATCACCGTAAAACATGTATAATTTTTCCAGAAATGGAATATAAATTATATATATATCAAATCATGCTTCACATATCCAAAATCATAAGTATGCCATGCCAAAATATAAAACAAAATAAGTAACTCAGGTGAAAATAAATTAATGGAAAATAACATATTAGCCGGAACCCCTGCAGAAGTCTGTATGGTTGAATTCATAGCTCATTAATCAATTTAGCCAAAGTCACTATAAGTGACCTATACGGCACTACACTGCACACGAGTCGGAACTACTATAAAGGTCTGTACGACAAGACTAGGTGTAATATAGTTATGCTCAATGCTACGTTCTCAAGATAACTGTGCAATAAATCGCTAGTCACCTACGAGTTGGAACCACCTATGATGGTCTGTACGACAAGACTGTGCACCTAAATTCCATCCAATGTGAGCATAGGGTGCGGGAAGTGATATTATAAGCAGACTTGTACCATATCTCTGACTAAATCACAATCACCCGGGGTGCAGGTTTATGAGCTCTATGCTTCTCAATTAATCACAACCGTTATTCACATTCACAATTCATAAACTCACCTAGGCTTACCTGAGTGTCCACAACACCACAATTATATATTATGCATCATATACTAATTCATATGCTGAATATAAATTTATATGCATGGTATTTCAAAGCATACTTTCATTTAAACGCATTTTTTTGGAAAATATCAAGTATATAAGTATATACTGAAAACCAAAAGCCCACTCACTGGTATGTCAAAGGGTCGTAGCCCCCGAGTCGTCCTTGACTGCGCTAGTCTTCGGGATAAGTCTCCCCTATATGCGAAACAACTATAAAAACGTTAATTTAAAGCACATAACCAATACTAGCTAATAACTTCTCATACATTGCTCAAATGGAGTTGTTTAAATATACCAACGATGATCTACACAACCTCATGAACATCCCCATATTTTTAGAAAAAAATTTCGACGTCCCATGCGCCGACAAGTGCACGGCAACACGCGTGGCCACGCGCAGGGAAGCCTAACGGAATCCCTAACTGCCGTCAGGAATATTCCGTTAAAATAAAGGAATATTCTGTCCAAATTACCTGACATCGTTACCCTCCGTTAAGAATATTCTGTCAACTTTGATGGAATATTCTTCTTTCTTCTCCGGTGAATCTCGTTGGTCGTTGCCATCGCCGGAAAACTGGAAAATGCTAAAACCTTCATATCTCATCCAATTCTCAACCAAATTCCATGAAACTTGAACCAAATTGAAGCTTAGGATGAATAGAACACAATCTTACCAATTTCAAGCTCTAAAAATCACAGAATCTCGCTGGAGAAAGCACGATAGTTTTGGCCAAATTTCAAACTCGCCAAACTCGACTTCCCGACATCTAAAACACCTCGTTTTTCTTCTCCGAGCTTTGTGAAGGCGTTCTAAAGCTTCCTAGAGGCTTAAAATCTTCTGAAAACTTCACATTTACGTGTGCATGAATAGTACCTCGAATCTGGGTTCTCGGAAAATCGAGGGTTTCACATCCAACGAAAGGTATGGATGGGTTCATGACGATGAGATGAAGATGATGAAGGTGTCTACAAGCTTGATCTGTGAATAAATGGGTTGGTTTGGAGGTCGTTCGTATGATTGTACGGATAATGAAGAAAATCGAGAGGGAGGAGGGAGAGAGTACATGGGAGAGAGAGAGTGTGTGTGTGTGTGGTCCACGGGGGCCACCAACCAAAACCAAAGAAAAATACCATCTAAGTCCTAATTGGTTCCAAATTAATAGGACTTAGCACTAATTGGTCCAAATCTAACCTACCACACCACCACACAAAACGTCCAAGGGTATATAAGTAATTTCACGCCATCGAAAATAAATATTTCAGGACGGGCTGTGACAATAAATGTAGATAACAAGTAATAGACCCAAAGTCAATGAAATTAGGGGTAATTTAGACATCCAAAAATACCAATTTTGCCAAGTCATACTTAATTAGGAAAACTAATGAAAATGGCTTGAAAACTTTGAGTTTTAATGATAAGGACAAAATAAAGGGTAAAGTGAATAGTACCAGGATTGACTTTTTAGTGTAAAAATGTGGTTTTTCGTTAAAGTGAACAGTACCAGGAGCTTTTCGTTAAAGTTCCCTACTTATGGATATTGTTTAGTTGGAGCCTAGTCATTGGGTTTTTATTAGAAAATTTTACTAGTGTGGGTTTTAGTTAATGAAAATTGAATTCCAAGGGGTATACTCATATTTTCGGAAAAAGTTAAAGAGAATAGAACTTTGTGTTGGAATTTAGCTTGAAGAGTTTCGTGACTTACGTTCCTTTGTACTTCTTTAATGAGATTGAAATAAGGATATAACTAAACATTCTTAATCATTTAAGTTATATAAATCGGATGTTGAATTTCATTATTATATTACTTTTAAGTAAAACACACACAATGTTTAAAATATTAATATAGTTGGAATATCGATATGTAAGTTTATGAAAATATCAATGGATATATCAATATTGATATCGGTTGTCTTCAACGAAAATTATGAAAATTTGCAATAGGTGGTATAATTCAAAAGTTTGAAATTTGTAATAGATTTTAGCAAATTTTCTATAGTGAATCAATACATGTCATCAATATTAATTAATTTTTCTACATCTTGCTAATAAAAAGTGAAATTTCTTTTTCACTCTCTTTTCTAAATCTATCCTTAATTTTTCATATACTTTGACGAAAATTGACAATTTTATAATTTTGAATTTTAACTAAAATGACAAAATAAAAGATAAAATGAATAGTATTAGGATTAACTTTTTAGTTTAAAAATATAATTTTTCGTTAAAATAAACAGTATTAAGAGATTTTTGTTAAAATTTTATATTAAATATTTGACATACATAGTTGTGTGGTAAGAAAAACAACCGAAAACCGTTAGAGATACGGAGTCTGTCACGGGAGTCAAAACTAAACGCACCGACGATTTTTAGGATCCCCGTGTATCGGTATTGGGGCCCAACAAAACCTTCCGTAACGGGTAAGTCACAAAATTTGTCAGACCCCGTCACCCCTCACTCCCGGTTACTCTCCCCACTCAAACTTCAAACCTGCTGTCGGCACCGACACGCCAGCTCCATTCCCGGTTACATTCTAATGGATATTATATATTTTCCGGTTGGATATTTTTACTCTGACACTTATCTGGATGGTAGAATGTGCTCACTTTTCCGTTGGTTGTCCGTTACACACAGATGAGGTGGAACTTGTTGGGATCTGCGCAGAAAGTACAGGAAAACCGATGGGGTTGAGGGGTTCGCTGTCGGGTGGTGCCGTGGGAGAAATTTTTCATTGCTGATCGGAACACGACGGATGATACATCACGTATTTTTATATAAATGATGATAAATTATATTTTTTTTAAGTTATTAACTTTTTAACATACATATCTTACCATTTGTATAATAACACATGATATACCATCTCGTATTTCGATCATATTGAAAAATCTATGGTGCCGTGAGTGCCCATAGTAAATGCATTGATTGGTGGGAGTGGGGGACCATATACTAAGCTATTTGTTAGTCACGTGACTTACAGCTGACATAAAAGCGACATCTCTTTTTGTTTTTTGTATATTGGGCTAGTGAAGTCTTCGTACAAGGGGGAATGTGGAGAGGAACCCCCTTAAATTAAAATGTATGGAAGTACTATTCACATACTTTTGATAATTGTTTTTGATTTATTCGGTTGACCGTTAAAAAAATTAAGAGGCGAGTGAGAAAAATAAAAATATATTGTTTTAAAATGTACGGTAGTACTATTCATACATTTTTGATCATTTTTGTTCATTGATTTTCTTTAATTTATTCATTCGACAGTTAAAAAAAATTAAAAAGGGTGTGTGAAAATAAAAATATATTATTCCAGCATTACTCATGAACAAATAATTGTTATGTATTTTAAATAGTAAATTATTTGTTTGTTAGTAGTTGTCACAGTGTCAACCTTTCTAAAATATAATTTCTTTAAGAGGTGGGCATTTGAACAAGGAATATGTGCGTGGAGTTAAAAAAAGGATTTTAAAAAGTCCTCTTGTACTCAGTTAGTTCTATTTTTTGTTTCGTCACTTAAAATTCAAACCGCACTTGTTATATTAACAGTAAAACCCCCCCTAGAAATAGGCAACTCAATCCCCTTAAATGAACCGTAAGTGTCTAAGCACATCACCATCCTTAAACTGAATAGCCTAGACAATTTGTATTAAAATATTAGTAATTTTTACTTTATAAAATAATAGTAGATGACTTTATTTTCAATTTCGGATAATAATAAAAGATTGGTTGAAAGTATTGAAAATATTGAAATGTAGTGTAAAGTGCAAGAACATGATGAGGTATTTATACAAAAAAATATTTAATTTTTTAGTAATTTTTTAGTTTTTTTAATAATTTAAATTGTAGATGATGTCATACGCAGAGCGCTGGGCTAGGCGATTATTGCCTGACTTCTCCATCCGGCTCGCCTTGAGCCCTCTTGCTCGAGTAGGCTGGAGTGTTTTGGGGTTGGGGGGGGGGGATTGGGTTGCTTATCCCCAAGGCAATAAGCAATGGTGAAGTTGTTCTTATGTCAACAAATGTATGGATACATAATTTTATTTATTTAGGCATGAGCTTCCATGATGTTGTAAAAAGGCTAAGAAAAGCATAAAATGAGCTCAAGGCCAAACTGAACAAAACTGATAAAACTGATCTAAATTGACCATAACGGATTATTTTAGGCAGCTTAATTTTCAATTTTTTCGACTAAATCGAACTGAATTCGACGTGCTCACCCCTAGATCTTCACTTTTATATCTTAAATCTTTGCTCCTTTATCCTTGAGTTAATCTAAGTGGTAGGGATGATAAGTTTATAGGATAGCACTAAGACAAGATCGAAGTTCGATTACCTCTCGTATAACACAGCAAATTGTTTTACTCCATCAACATGAGCATGACTTCCCCCCCCCCCCCCCCCCCCAAAAAAAAGCAAAACTCGTTCCATATATTATATTCTAATTCTCTCTTTTAAATGATTAATATATTATAGATATGGATGATTTGTTTGATAATACTAGTACTAATTAAACCTTAATACATCTGCATGGAGACCCATGCACGTATATCCTTATGACGCGTTTCCAAGTAATTAATAGAAGGCAACCAAAATATATTATGAGACGTCGTTTAAATTTAAGAACAAAATAAAGTATCAATAGACTAAGAGTCATCAGTTAATATCTGATATGTAATATCTTTGAAAGTCGTCAATCAAGAGATATACACTTCCCATATATTTAAGGACAATGTCATGGTGTCATCTATTTTAACAACTACTCTACTGTCTTTATACTCAATAATCAAATAGGAAATGTACTTAGAAACACCAACATCTGCATTACTACATCAACTTACAAGTGTAAAATACAGAGTCAAATGATCCTTAAGGATATATTAAATGTCTCCGATGAACAGAGAAACCTAAACAAAACAAGCGTGATCGTTCGATGGCATCTTGAAGGAGTAAATTAGTACTCGGTACTGTGCCTCTTCTCACTCTCATATGTATAATATGAGCATCTGTGCAAAAAACCCTAAATTAAACCAATATATTTGTCAGATTAGGGCAGAGTCGTCGTTAAGTTATGGCCATTTTTGTCAGATAATAAGGATAAGGAATAGGTCAATAATTCAGCTGGAAGCGATCGATCTTGCAACATGCTGTCATGCAACAAACATATTCTTTTATTCATATATTCATATTCATATATGTGCAGCTGGAATTATATGTATGGCAGAGGCCAAATCCAAGAATGATACATATTCATCCACGTGGTCGTACTCGTACCCCAGTGGCTACGATATGACCTGAGACGAATACACACATTATACGCAGTGGCTGAGCCAGAACTTTATGACAATAGGGTAATATAATTGTAGCAAAAAAAACTTCATTGGATGATTTCATGAAGCTTCTAGTGAGGCCTATCATGTGAAGTTTTTTTTATCGAACATGAGAAATAGGAGAAGAAAGACAAAGAAAAGAAAGAAGAAAATCTACAATACATGGGGTTGCACAAAAAAGCAGTAGTTTGTAATTCAGTGTTTTTGATTCATTCTTTTAGTTTGTTTGGAGTTATGTATAGGTTTCATACACAAATATACAGATAAATATACGTTGAAGTTATGAAATTATTGGGGTCATGAGCAACCAATGACGCACTGTTTGCTCTGAAATTGTATATATGTGTATATCTTTCAATAGAACGGTATATTTACATTAAACAGTAAGAGATATGGGCTAAGCTACCTAATGTATCAACTAATAACTCGTTCTCTAACTTCAATTCATGGGAATAAACTTAAAATTTCTGACTTACAATTAAAAAGGAATACCACGTAGCGTTATAAAATGAGAATACATAACATATTTAAAAAAAAAAAAGATAAGGAATAACGCGTTGGAATTTTATAAGGTGATGGACTGATAGTGATGTGGAAAATTATTTAAGCATTTGGATTGAGCGTTATAAGCGCCGGGAACAGGTGGAATATGAAAGCGATGCTCACATGTGAAGTTTTTGTCAGATAAATAAATCACACAAAATTAGTAACTAATTAATTCAAAAAGCACCCCAACAAATTTTTTTTTTTTTAATTTTGAAAAAAGATAGAATTTTGAGTCTTTGATTGTGGCCACGTGCCACGTGGGCGCATCAATCAGGTGACACAACGTGGGGACAACGTTTGGTATTTTAACTTTTTCATCTGTTTAAATTATCAGTCAAACATTCAATCTTTGGTATGATGCAGTGTTCTTAAGAAGGGCATTGTGGTCATTTCATAATTGGAATAAAAATAAAATAAAATTGGAGAGTGGCTTGCCACACCTCTTAATTGTTTTTATTTTATTTATTTATTTTTATTGTTGAATGTTTTGTTCATGTGGGAGTGGGAGCAGTGTACCTATCACTCCACTAGTTTTCGTTAAAAGCGTATGGCTCCCCACAAATTTATGGCATTTAAAAAATAATTAATTTCTTTTTTTTATTGTCATTTTTTAATTTTAGTTTATACTTTGTATTTTGGCTTTATTCTTATTATTGTTGTTATTATTTGATTTGATAACCATGTAAGTAATAGTAGCGTGTGAATGAATTGTTTGTAAGTGTTTTTAAAATGGTTAAAAGTGTTTTTGGAACCAATTTTTAATAAAAATGCAAATGAATCTTAGAAAAACATTTGAAGTAATTCATGCAAAAAGTACATACTGGTGTTTCTCGTAGGAAGCATTTAAGTGATTTTAGAACCTAAAAATATTATCACTAAAAGCGGTTTTAATCATTTCAAAAACACTTCCAAACGAGCCTTAAGACATATCATTAAATTCCAACCACAATTGTAATTTGTACTATATATTTGAATTTTCAGAAGCGTTTCTTTGGATTTCTCTTTATGTTTTGATTGTAGGGACTCAGATAATATGTCGGCAATTCTATACATAATGTTGTAGAGAGAATGTATTTTTCAAGGGTTGTGCTAACTCGACCTGGGTTTGATCTTTTGGTGAGATTTGGTTGCATGATTGATTCAAATATTTTGTGGAAAATTTTGAACTTGCGTTTGGTATGAAGTGACAGGTCCTTGGAAACCCTACTACTAGTTCGTGCATGCAGTATCTAGGGATGAGAGGACGATATATAAGTATTGAGTCTGATCCTAAGTTGTAATTCCGTATGATCTTATGGGGGGGGGGGGGGTGGGTTAACACATTGTAATTTTGAGTTTGTACGAATTCTAGTTAAACATGTTGTATGTCAGGTGATTTGTGTTTGACACTAACTCGACTTTGTCATCATTTTTTTTGAGAAAAATAGTACGGTAATCATTTATAAGAAAATATCGTACAAGAGGAGACGGGCATGAATGACCTCATTAAAACCATGGTTTAAGTTAATCAAATTTTTGAGTGTAGGAGCTTGTGTAAAGTGTTAACACAAACTTGCTAATTTCGTGTTAGCCTTGATTCGTTTCGTATTATAAATTATCATCCCTAATCTAATACTACGCTAATCACTTAAGATTACTTGTTACAAACCCAAGCCAGGTTAATCCTTCGCAAACTTGGCCCAATTTTCAAGCTGCTACATATTCAACAGGTTTGAGCTAACCATCCTCATGTTTTATGCATTTAGAAACGCACCCAAGAACCAACTAAATCTTTTGATATAGGGCGCCTCAGTTTTAAATTTTATAGATCAAACATCCATACCTTTTAGTGATTTGATTAAACTTTTGTTTGTCATAATTTTGGTACTATATGCACATTATATCGTAATAAATTTCCTATAATCTAACCTTTTGATTACACTCTCATCTGTTAGAGATAATTGTAAAAAAAAAAAAAGTTGGTTAGATTCAATTTATTTCACAATAATGCTACAATTTGGCAATAATTATCTACGATTTAAGATATTTTCTTTCCAAAATAGTTTAAAATATTTTTAAATCCCACAAAATCAAATGTATATAAACGTACCAATATACAATGTTCACAAAATAAAATGTACCAAAATAAAAATAATGTACCAATATTAACAATATGTATCAAATCAAACGTACCAAAATTGCAAATAAGCATATTAATTAATGATTTTTGTAAATTCAAACGTACATGCAGATAATATATACATAATGCATTGTACCTAATAATAATTCGTCAACAACTATACTTAAAAAAACAGCAAAAAAAAAATATATATAATTTCACAAAAAAATTGAAAAAATTACACGGAGCTTTTATGTTGATCACCAACTATTTGAAAAAAAATCCATTTGGAAAAAGAAATAATATTAAATGTTTGCATAACAAAAAAAAAAAAAGTGAACGAAAACAAATTATCTGGAAGAAGAGAAAATATAGTTTAATTACTAATATCTCCACTAAATAAGGAAAAGTGCATTATGCAAATAAAATGATAAATTCAAAAATTATTTTAATTTAAAAAAAAAATAATAATGACATATAATTTAGCTTGAGATGACTATTGGTCAAAGCACTTTAATCAAATTTTAAAAAGGTTGTTTAATCTAAATGATATAGAAAAACGGTAGGGGATTCTAATTTTCTCATTTTTTTTAATTTCTATTTCTATACCACCATATTAGTGGACAAGCACGCAACAAGACATCCATAATCAAGTATTGAGCTTGTTATTCATAAGAGTTGAACATAAAATTTCTTACTTACAAGTGAATCTAATATGACGAAACCAACTAATTATTAGTTTTGTGATATTTTATGAAAATACAACGGCAAGAAGGAAAATTTAAACATGATAAGGTAGTTCGAGAAGTTGGCACTTGCATACAAATTAAGAAATGGCATTTCGGCGAGGAGCCATCCTCCTTGCAAAGAATATACTATTTGATATGTGAGCATAAATTTTCCTTGTGTGTTTTTGATGAGTAACTTTTACAGATAACAGACTTCGAATAAACCGTATGAACGCAACAATGGAAATAGTAACATGTTTTGAGCCATATGTGGGAGGGTGAGATTCAAATACAAAACCTCTGAGTTTAGGAGTAAACGCTCATAAACACTCATCTACAAAACCCATTCTATCGAAAGAAAACTACAATTTGCCTTTTGTGATGGGCTGGATTTTCTTTTTTTGAGTTGGATAACAATTCAATCACACCACAACGGATCAAGCTCCACACGACTAGTCCTAAAAAATTATATCATTGCTGGATGGAAAATGGCTACAAACTGTTAGATTTCAAGAACATGGTTCATCTCTCTTTCTACATAATTTTTCTTTCCTTTTTTTTTAACTTGCTGGGAGTTCATATTTTGGGCACCTTCCTCATAAGGATTTGATTTATGTAGATTTTCTGCGTGAAAAAAAATCACGGTTTTACAAGAACTGATTTCGATGCATCCAGTTGGTTAAGTCTATATGTTCCAAGAAGTACTTCTGGCAGTTCTTCTTCGGTGTTGGCCTGCAAAATTTTTTCTTACTTAGGAATCACTCACGGTAGCTTGTATCACAAGGTACAGTGAAATTTTGAGAACATCGTTTACCTGTATCAGAAATGCCATTTCTATGACCAAATTGTTGAGGTAGCCTACAACAAGATTTGACACCCCCCTTGCCAGTGTTGAAGACCCGGCATCTATCCCAAGCTGGTATCAGAAATCTCATAAGTTAGAATTAGATATAATGCCATGATTCAGCCTTAATCTGAAATGTAATTAGCATATTCAACTGTCACTTAACACGATGAAGGGTTTGGTAAAGTTAGAACTTACCTCAAGATAGTTCTTCCCACGGAAATAATGCACTTCGAGCAGTTGCCCTACCAAGCAGGGTTTCTTCGCTACACTCTGCTTGACTATCCATGATCCCTAAGAAAATAAATAGACCAAAGTAAACGGTTAAATATGAAAAATATACGTGTTATACGAATATATGTTCTTGAGGTACTGACCTTAGAAATGTATGGCTAAACAGTTGAATATGAAAGATATACGTGTTATACGAATATAATGTTCTTGAGGTACTGACCTTAACAACGTATGGTATTAGCTTAAATCTCGAGTTCCTATAGGAATCATCTCCATTGACAAAGTTATGTAGCAAAGGAGTTTCCTCCAGAGGAGTTTTCATCATGTAATAAAACGCCAAGGTATGCTTGGTTGTTCCGGGTATCTGATTTATCAAAATGTGTACTGAGTTATCTGCTACTTGATGATGATAACAGCGCTATTACTTTATGAGACTCGAATAAAAACTTACTTGCATATTAACAATAAAGAAAAACTCTGATCCATCTCGTTCTGCAGATTTCTGCATGCATCCATCCAATAGCTTGGATAATTAGTACTTTATATGCAGGTATGTGAAATCAGGTTGCCGAAAAGTTCATGTATAAAAAATAAAAGGTACTAGAAGAATTGATGGATCGGACCTGAACAATACTACCATAACGGCTGCTAATATCATCTTCTCGCTTGTCAGATCTTAGCCAATCTACACCAACCAGTTGCATCAAGGTGCTTTTTGCCTTGATCTGTTACAAAGAAAAATTACTCGGTTCATAAATTAAAGAAAGCTAACACCAAATTCACTTTTGGAATAGATAAATTGGCTCTTAGATCTTTGAAAGAAAAGGATCCGAAAACAATATTTCAAGACATGTCCTACCCAGAGCATCAGCACCAGCAAAATCAGTATATGATATTATCACTGATTTATCCCATCTATTTGGAGTAGGTTATGCAAATCGTATTCTGTATCTGTTTTGCTATTAACTCCATCCGGGGAATCTATGTTCACTTAATTATCAAGATCAAGGTATGAACTAGCAAGAATGTGCATGCCTTTCATTTACTTCTGAATCAATGTTTTAAAGGGCACACCTAGGGGGCCTATGAGGCTGGACTTCAGCGTTCCCACCTCTGTTTTGAGCAAGTGGGCAGAAGGCTTAGCCGGAGCACGTCTGGACGGCAGAGGCACACCTCAGGGTGTCTGGGGCTTTCATCTGGGCCTTTTTTTCTTCTTCAAAATCCATGTTTTCTGAAATGTTTTCTGCAGTTCTAGTTTCAACGAAGAAGAAGGAGAGACTTTCTCTCTCCAAAGCCCATAAATTTCCATAATAATTGCTCCACTTAGCCTTTATTTCATTTTAAATACCCTATAAATTCCACTCAACCTTTTATTTTTTCCATTTATTTCATTTTAAATACCCTATAAATACTCCGCCCCATTTATTTCATTTAAATACCCTATTAATACTCCACTCAACCCTTTATTTTCCTTTAAATTCCCATAATTATTGCTTTGTATCATTTTAAATACCCTATAACTACTTCCCTCAGCCTTTATTTCCTTTTAAATTACTTATAATTGCAACATTCAACCTTTATTTTGTTTGAAATTTTCCTATAATTGTGACCATTCATTCTTATTTTCTTTATAATTGCTTACAATAAAATAAATAATTATTACATTTTGAGACTATATGACATAGTTTCTAAGTACAACTAGACAATAAAGAAGATGATATTATCTTTGATTTAGTTATAGTTATATTTGTTTTTACAAAGTATTATATTGTTATAAATATACTTATATATTAATATATACTAAAATTTTAGGTTCCGTGAGGCTTTGCCTGAAGCCTCACACCTCGTGCCAGCCCCCCCCTCTCTTCCCTCCTTTTAATACATTGATCAGAATGGTCACTTCTACTTCCCTAATAAACCGTTCTGTCATAAACTTAACCAACTTCTCAGAAATTCTTATTTTCCAATTCCAGCGGAGTCTTTGCATGATTACTCTCTTCCAAATTTTCTCAGTTGAGAGGAAACTCTGATATTGATCCGGCCAGCAGAGCTATGCGTATATCTTACCTTATACAGAGGAGCCTAAAACTTTTTCCACCATCCTTCTGCAATTGAAGATTGACCAAAATACTAACACAAGTTCGAACCTCATCATGTATTTTTGAGAAAGTTCACTTCTACTTGGAAAATCAAGCATCACATGGTACATAATCTGAGTTTCTTCTTCATATCTGCATTTCCTTAACCTCTTAATGGTAAGATGCTCAGCGCATCGCTCAATAAGACCATCTTAATCAACTCTCAGATATTATTTACCCACATCTAACAGAGTAGATCAGGTTTGCAGTCAAATTATGCTTCATCAAATTTGGTTGGTGTGTAGTAATTGAATTACAATTTACAACAGGTTCTATGCAAGTCAAATTTACTACACATAGTCTAGAACTTTCAAGGAATCTTGTTGTATTTCAAATTCTTTGGCTTCTTCTAAAACATAGCCTAACTGAAAAATAAATAGTTACCTTCTGACGATCTTGTAAATAATTTGGTCCGCGTATCAAAAATGAAGAAGGATCAGCTGATCCCCAGCTGCAAGGTAGAGCACAACTTGGATCCTTTTGAAGGGTTGCCCCATAAGGGAATACGTTATTTTCCTTGGACACCTCTTGTAAGTCCGGACAACCCTTCTTTTGAACTGCAGTGCAAGCAATTTTAGGCCAAAATAATCAAAATATAACCGAATACACTAGACATCCCCATCCATCCAGAGCAATTTATGCTGATGAAACAAACTGACCTCCAAGTTCATGCAATCTCTTCACGAGAACGGCAGCTGATGATAATTTGGGATGTTGTATACTCTGCAGATCCAGTGTTGACACACATAGTCAGAAGATAATAGTTTGTATTGCAACAGTGTGCATGACATAATATAAAACTTGACAGGAGCAAATGGAAGCGAATATTGAGTCTGAAAATTTGGATATCTAAGAGAGTCTTGGTGATCAGTGAAGTTACCGTGGGGTTCTGTTCCATGCTTATATCTGAAGGCCATTCGTTCTCGAACTGGTCATACTCTGTTGATTCTGGAACATCAAAGAACTCGTCTGCAGCATCGTGCAGCCCCTTCAAACTTGTGCGACCTTCTGGTTTTTCCACCTCATCTTCCACGAGAACACCCTCCTCCATCTTTTTGACTTCTCCTGGGTGCTGAACTTGGGTCCTGATATTCTGCTGTCCACTTTGAGATAGTCTGATCTCTCTTGACATGTCTCCGGATGAGAATTCAGGGGAGCTAGTTCCTGGCTTTGCTCTGAACAGCTCTCTTAATGCTGCGAATTATGGAAACAATGAAGGTTTGCATCGACAAGAACCTGAAAATGGAAAGGGAACAAAAAATGCAATCCTAAGCAAAGAATGGAAGGGTACCGGCAACTATCTCAAGCATACGGATGGTAATGCCTCTTGCTGATGACGGACGTAGATATAATTTCCAGAATTTCCAATCAATAGCAAGCATGTGTCTCACAAGTGATTGTTTCCCTTTGTTCACAGGAGTTATAACATATCCTCCACCTGCATTTTTACAGAAATAATATTCATATAGAAGTCATCTAGGATGAAAAGTAAACCTAAAAAAGAACAATTGAGTTGCAGATGAATGGAATAAAGGAAGGAAGAAAAGAAGAACAATCATGTATGCCGTGTTGACATTTATTTAGCAGTTGAAAATAGTTCATGATACGGAAAACAGAAGAGCATTTTGCGTATATCAAGCCATATATGTAAGTCAATAAGTATCTGTAGCTCAAAGCATACATTACTTTTAAGGCAAGCACGGACATAGCCTCTTTTTGGTGGACATTTCTTGTGAGATGCAGAATGGTAGAGGATTACTGTGACAAAACCAGATACAGAAAGTCAGGGGCAGCTATAAAGTGGCTCCATAGCTTCATGTTATGGTTTAGATTTTTGAAGAATTTCATTACCATATGTTCCATCATCCTCCCTTCTCCAATAGCGACGCATCAGTAGATCTCTTCGTTTCATCCCCCTGTAAACCATGATGTGTCATATAACAGCATATATATTTTATATAACTCTCTTTAACACGGTTCGAAATCTAACCGGGGTAGCCAATCACTGTATAACTGCTGGTGAATAATATCTGTATGACCATCAAGGCTCTCAACCACGCTACCCCGGTAGTAACAGAAATCCCATCTGCAAGACACTTGGTTGAAATAACAGCATATTTTTATTTATATAACTATATAAACCAATACAATGGCATCAGAAGCTCCATTGTATAAAAATGTTGAAATAACATGTCAGTGATCTTACTCTGATCTTGAGGGGCCAAGAGATAAAAGAGTCCGGAAAATGGCCTCCGAAGTTCCATCAACTACTCCTACTGCCATTATAGCCGGATGATCATCCCAATGCTGAAGTTATGGACGTCAATGAGGTAAGAAAAGTTGACAAAAAAGTAAAAAAATAAAGAATTTGTATATCAAAAGAGAAGCTCACCCTTCCACGGGAATCCCAATCTTTTGCTTCTTCGAAAAGCCGTAGTCCTGCAGCAGAAGAGATGAACTTTTCACATATACACATTCAGTCACTTGCAATGCAGATAAGAACATGAAGTCCTACCATTCTGACAACCAAAAATTTTCCATGGCGAGGGAGCAATAACATCAGATGTCATTCTTTCTGTGTGCATCAATGAGCTAAAAGTCCAGTCAACAGAGTTTTTGCGTTCTGTCCTCCTGGAACCACCCATTCTGTCAAAACAATTAAAGTATGAAAAGAACTGTGACTGTAGATTTGCAAAGTGATACAGAGTTATACAAAAAAGTTCAGCCGACTTCTTCAAATCTAAAAGAACATGTTAATTGTACTCGCTACTACCTCCAATTAATATTGTTTTTCTTTCTTTATAAGTAAAGCACAGTAGTTCAATCAATTCAGAACAGAATATAGTTCAGGTTTGCAGATAGAATATCGATTTTATTGTAGCTTTTAAGACCGAGATATTCAATCCTGAAAAAAAGTTATAACCGCACAGGCGTGTACAATTGTTACAATGAATTTGTACAGGAATATAAGTTAGTAACTATGAGATGAAATGTGTCCAAGGTGCAACCAATATATACCTCAAAGATGGCCTTCTTCTCTTGGAACAAGCCACAAAATCTTGTGCTGTATTTGGACACGCCTGAAAATATATAAAACTTATTATACGTATCATGAAAATATAACTTCTATACCAAAGGAGTGATTTAGCAGCATGAAACCTTTAATGCAGCATCCTGCAATGAACGAATCCATTTTGCTGCTTCTTCTGAACTACTTGCTCCCAACTTTCAAAAGTTCAAATTTCAATTACTTATCAATACAACGAAAAATCCAAGTAATGATGTATGACTTGGAATACACCCTACCTTGAGCCTATCGTTGTTATTGGAAGTATTGTAGAGCGTGAAAACAAAGAAGCCCTGCAGGTTGCACAAATCATTAGATATTTAATGCTAAAAAAATGTATCTATCACATTGCAACAATAATTTATCCAGAATCTCTGAAAATCATAGGGTACCAAAGTCCATACTTTTCTATGAATGCTTGCCCTTCCATTATCCGTAGCCCGAATGCAGCTATCTATTACCGCACTTCTAACTGGTTCCTGATCAAAGAAAGTTTTCAGTGAGCATTTCTACTGCTTTTGTACCAACAAAACCCTCGCTGAAATTCCAAAATTAAGGAATGCTGAAAAGCATCACCGGAGGTAAGATACTAAGATGTCACTGTCATCGAGCATGTAAGGAATAACGACATATATATACCAACCCAGTAAGCATAAGTGTATACCAAGAAACATAGAAGCAAAGATGAAAATGAATCCAGTAGTCCATTTATTCAGTGCACAACACACTATGTATACATGATATTCATAAAATAAAAAAATAAAAAAATCATCAAATCAAATTATCAAACCACATATTACATCTGCATAAAACCAAAAATCAATGGGACATCAAATTCCAGATCAAAAATCCCAAAAGGAAAAAAAATGGTATGAGGATCACAAACAACACCATAATGATTTTGCGTACGCCCCAAGGGTGCATCTGATTGTCCACCCAGTTGTGATTAACGAATTTTCACCACACATATACTATCATCACATGTCATAAGCAACACATGTCATAACAACACAAACAAAGACAACAGAGATTCTGCAACATGGTTTTCACTTCAACATACAACTTTTCAAAGACAGGCCAGAAATGCAATGCATGCAATGAAACAACACAAGAACAAAAGGCACAATGAGACGAAGAACAAAAGAACTGTACCTCCGAGTCCGAAGAAGGTTTGGCTTTGAAGCTCCCGAGGCAATTATCCTCGAGAATAAAGTACCTTTTGCGAGAGTATTGCAGCCCAAATCGATTGGACCCGATGATATAAAGCCAACCTTCCATTTTACCATCATTCTGTGAGATACCCATTTGAGCAGAAATCACAAGACGCGCGCTTTTGATTTCCCAAAATCACTTTTCGTCAGCAGCGGCTTTTAGCTTATCAAAATTGCGTGAATTTTTTTTGTTTCCTTTCTCCTTAATCAAATTTGTAATGCCGGAACCAGCAGAATCCAAAAGAAGAAAAGAAAAAGCGAATGTGTCCAGTGGGGCAGGAAAGATAATCCTCTCATCCCAGCAAAGGGAATCAGAGAATCAATACAGAAATTTCAGAGCTGAATTCTCAGAGCAATGCTCTGCGCTTTCCTTTCGTGCCACTTTTTTCTTTCTTTTCTGTATATTTCCTTCTCTGTTTCTCCTCTCCCGGTTTGAGAATTACTGACTTTGGGGTATTTATACGATTCAGAGTTTGGTTGTGAGATTACTGTTTTACCCCTATTTCTTTGTTTTGTTTTTATTTTTAGTTTTGGGAAAAAATAAAATATAATAGAGTATTTCTCTTGATCCTCTTACATAATTTGAAAATATTGTTCTTCCTCCATGGAAAATTTTAATTTATTTTTTCTGAATTCTATGATTTGCTTACAAAATAATTGCATATTATGCATCTTCAAACGAATATATATAATAAAAAAAAACGAATATAAAATGTATATTATAATTCCCAAAAGGACAAATATATATAGTACATTCTAAATGTTTGATTAAATTAGTAAGTACCTTCTACGTGTTGTGGATTCTGGGTTTTCAAGCTTGCCTGTCACTATCATATATCAAGAAGGAAGATGCAATGTCACTATCAAATATCATGGATTTTCAAGCTTGATTTAAGATAATTGGCATACAGTTGAGCAGTTTGTAACTTTGTATTGATGAACATTTGGTAGGTTGTTTTAGCCATGTGCACACTTATGAAGGAGAAGGCTTTTCAATGATACGAGTATATTGTTACGGTGATGTTTTATGTCAATGAAACGTTCCGTATGCAAGTTTCTATAGACATGATGTTGTTTTAGAAGTTTGAACAAGTTTAGATGACCTTTAGGGTTTAAGCATAAGGGGTTGCTTTGAAGAGACGCAATTAGAGCTAATTTATATACTTTACCATCCTCCATTTCTACACTTTATCTAATCCGACGGACCAAATCTTCCACATCACTATCAATTCTACTTCATCCTCTTACTCCAAAGTTTCATTCACTCTTACTCCAAAGTTTCATTCACTCAATGATCCAAAAGTCCAATTCCATATTAATTGGGTGACCTCGCCACTCAGAGTATTTTAATTGTGTAGAGTTTGCAACAGTGGCGCGCGTAGTCAAAAATCCATGCTAGGAGGGGCCCTGAAGCTAATGAAAGAAATTAGAAAAAAAAATAGTAATATCATGGAAAATTTTAATCAAACAAGAGTGATGGAGTTTTAAAATTTGTATGAAAAAAATTAGTATTGAGCAGAGTCATAGTAAATAGAACATGTGTTGACATCTTACACAACATTGATAATAACGTTATAACTAGCTCCAACTATTATTATGAGATTTTTCTTTTAATATTATTGAATCTTCTTCTCGAATGTATATACCTTGTTTTATATGAACTAAAAAAATGGTTTAATAGAAATCATAGTGTTGGTAGAAGGGTAGTTATATATGGTTTTTACTTGTGGGGGGTTTACAAAACCAAAAGGTAGTTTTCTGTTAGCAGGTGTCAATCCCAGGACCTGATGATACCTCCAAAATGTGGAAGTAGTTAACAATTAAGATTTCAGTTTTCAATTTAAAAAGAAAAGAAAAGAAAAATGAAGATGAAATGTAAGAAGTTTGAACGAGGTTAGATGACCTTTAAGGTTTAAGAATAAGGGGTTACCTTGAAGAGAAGCAATTAGAGCTAATTTCTACACTTCACCATCCTCTATTTCTACACTCTATCTAATCTGACGGACCAAATCTTCCACATCACTATCAATTCTACTTAATCCTCTTACTCCAAATTTTCATTCACTCAATGATCCAAAAGTCCAATTCCATATTAATTGGGTGACCTCGCCACTCAGAGTATTTAATTGTGTAGTGTGTTGACATCTTACACAACATTGATAATAATGTTATAACTAGCCCCAACTATTATTATGAGATTTTTCTTTTAATATTATTGAATCTTCTTCTCGAATGTATATACCTTGTTTTATATGAACTAAAAAAAATGGTTTAATAGAAATCGTAGTGTTGGCAGAAGGGTAGTTATATATGGTTTTTACTTGTGGGGCGTTTAAAAAACCAAAAGGTAGTTTTCTGTTAGTAGGTGTCAATCCCAGGACCTGATGATACCTCCAAAATGTGGAAGTAGTTACCAATTAAGATTTCAGTTTTCAATTTAAAAAAAAAAGAAGAAAAGAAGTGAAGACGAAATGTAAGAAGTTTGAACGAGTTTAGATGACCTTTAAGGTTTAAGCATAAGGGGTTACCTTGAAGAGAGGAATTAGAGCTAATTTCTACACTTTATCTGATCTGACGGACCAAATCTTCCACATCACTATCAATTCTACTTCATCATCTTACTCCAAAGTCTCATTCACTCAATTATCCAAAAGTCCAATCCCATATTAATTGGGTGACCTCGCCACTCAAGGTATTTCAATTGTGTAGGGTTTGCATCAGTGGTGGAATCAGAAATCCATGCTAGGAGGGGCCTTTAAGCTAATGAAAGAAATTAGAAAAAAAATTTAGTAATATCATGGAAAATTTTAATCAAACAAGAGTGATGGAGCTTCAAAATTTGTATGAAAAAATTATTATTGAGCAGTAGTAAATAGAACCTGTGGGGGGTTTAAAAAACCAAAAAGTAGTTTTATGTTAGCAAGTGTCAATCCCAGGACCTGATGATACCTCTAAAATTTGATCTACCAATACATCACATACTCATTATTGCTAAAACCAGTAAACAAATATAAGTTTAAATTCCAAGATGGGCACTGGACTACCCTAGTCTCCATGTGGCTCCACCATTGGTTGCAATTGCATTAAATAAGATACAACGTTGCAACATAGCACATTTCATATCATAGTTAAAGTATCTAGACACCTACTTTTAGTTCTAAGGGAAATTCTCTCGTTTTAACAATAAATTATTGTATGGTACTGGGACGTTGTTAAAAGACATAGCCACTTCAATTTTAACATGTAAATTGGTATTAAAATCAATTCTAAAGCATAATTTCGTCGTCTACCCATTTTATAACGTGCAAATTTGTATATATTTTTTTGTTTTCATTTCAATTTAGTCATAATCAAAATAGATTTTTTTTTACTCATAATCAAAATGATTTGCGTACAAAATAATTGCATATTATGCATCTTCAAACGAATATAAAAAAAACGAATATAAAATGTATGTTATAATTCCCAAAAGGACAAATATATATAGTACATTCTAAATGTTTGATTAAATTAGTAAGTACCTTCTATGTGTTGTGGATTCTGGGTTTTCAAGCTTGCCTGAAGATACTTGCCACTATCATATATCATGAAGGAAGATGCAATGTCACTATCAAATATCATGGATTTTCACGCTTGATTTAAGGTAATTGCCATACAGTTGAGCAGTTTGTAACTTTGTATTGATGAATATTTGGTAGGTTGTTTTAGCCATGTGCACACTTATGAAGGAGAAGGCTTTTAAATGATACGAGTATATCGTTATGGTGGTGTTTTATGCCAATGATACGTTCCGTATGCAAGTTTCTGTAGACATGATATTGTTTTAATATAGAACGCGACAGTTGTAGTGTATTTCTATCATGTAAATTTTTCTCTTTTAGACAAAATATAGAAAATTAAGTAGGATTGTAAAGTTATGATGCATTAATTAAATTTACCAATCAGAAGGGGAAAAAGGTAAATTTGGAATATTTGATCACTTTTTTTTTTTAATTTAAAAACACCACGTAGGTGTGACACCCTTATCCATAAAAAAAGATGATGAGTTGTAGAGTGATTAATGGTGGAAAAAAACCATAGTTAAGCTTAATTAAGTTACTCTCAAGAGCTGCTTTTGAGTACCATTTTTATTTGTTTATTGGTTGGAAGAGACAAGATTCTTTGTGCTTTTGTTTTGCTTAAAATAAGAAAATTGAGCTGTTTAGGCAAATCCAAATGGAGGGTGCCCAATCAATGGATTCCAAAGCCTCTGCAAAGTGCTTCTCTGGCAATTCCTCCCCCAAAGTGCTTATCTGGCTCTTCCTCCCTCCCTCAGTCCTTTTACCAGGTCAAAACCCTATCCATTCACAAAATCTTCTTTAAATCAATAAAAAATGGAAAAGGGAAGAAAAGGAAAAAGAAAGTGTGCATAGCAGTATGTACAGCTTCACAATCACACCAAAGGCTAGGAAGATCATGTGTTTATGAGGGCAGATTCTTGAATACAATACTCATCAATGTTAGCATTAGTTTTTCTTTATTAGTTGCGTGACAGGTCACAGGAGTGATATTAACGAAAGATAATATTCATGATTACATGTCAAAATTTTCAGCTTATAAACCAATATCACTACCATGAAATATACATCCTCAAGAACAAGACTTAAAAATTTCACCGTTGAGGTGTCCAAAAAAGTGTTGAGCATTGTTTTTAATTATTGGTAGCATTTTTGTTCACCATTTTTTTTCTTTGAACAAACGATATTTTCTACACTAAGAGGGAGGGGATGGACTTAGCCTCACAATGGCCTAGCAATAACGTAGTTCAAATAATTGCTAAGGTTCTGACAAGAAGGTTGAAGAATGTGATGGACCGGGTTATTAGTTGCAATCAGTCAGCTTTTGTACCAGGGAGGCAGATTCATGACAACATCTTGGTTATTCATGAAATTCTGCATTCGTTGAAGCAAGGTGTGGAGGGTGAGGATGGTAGAATGACGGTTAAATTAGATATGGCAAAAGCGTATGATCAAGTGGAATGGGGCTTTCTGATTAAGGTTATGAGTAATTTAGGTTTTCACCCCACTTTTTGTGCATGGATTCGTGAATGCATCTCTACGGTGTCGTATAGTGATGGTGAATGGTGTTCCTTCAGGGTATTTTCGACTTGAGAGGGGGTTGAGGCAGGGTGACCCGCTGTCTCCTTTCCTTTTTCTCATATGTGTGGAAACGCTCTCAGCTTATATTCGGAAACATGAAATGGAAGGGATGGTTAACGGGGTACGGGTGGCTCCTGGAGCGACTGCCATGTCTCATTTGTTCTTCTCGAATGATTCGGTGGTATTTTGTAAGGTGGATGAGACGGAGGCGGGGAACGTAATTAAAATTCTGGAGAATTATGGTAAGGATTCTGGTCAAATTAATTTAGAGAAAAGTTCTATTTTCTTTGGGAAGGGTTGCTTGAAGAAGAATACAAAGCGTATTGTGTCAAGAATGAATATTAAAGCTAGGGACGGCTTTGGTAAATATTTGGGGATTCAGGTAGATTTTGGACATTCGAAGAAGGCGGTTTTCGAATTGGTACGACGTGGCATTGAAAGTCGTATTGATGGGTGGGCTGAGCAATTTTTGTAGCCGGCGGGGAAGGAAATTTTGATTAAATCGGTGCAATGGCGATGCCGAATCATGCTATGGCATGTTTCAAGTTGCTGGTGACCACGTGTAAGGAAATGGAGTGAGTCATTGCTCAGTTTTGGTGGAGGAGTCAATCAAAGACTCGGGGATGTCATTGGGTGGAATGGGAGAAAATGACCAAGAGTAAAAAGGTTGGAGGGTTGGGCTTTTGTGACCTCATTGGGTTTAATTTGGCTATGCTTGCTAAAATTAGTTGGAGGGTGTTATGGAAGCCGGAGTCCATGTTAAGTAGGGTACTTCAGGATAAATATTTCCCTAACTCATCTTTTTTGGAGGTGAGTAATCAGAAGAAGTCGTCGTGGGGGTGGAAAGGAATTCTTTTGGGGAGACAAATTATGAACATGGGGCTTCGGTGGAGGGTGGGTAATAGGGAGTTGGTTAGGGTGGGTGATCCGTGGTTGCCAAAGCCTCATTCTTTCAAACCGGTGTTGAGGAATATGGATCCTCATTTGAGGGTGTGTCACTTGATGACGACAGACATGCAAGGGTGGAGTTTGAAGGAGCTTGCGACGGTGGTGGCTCTGGAGGACTTTGAAATGATTCGATTTATACCCATTAGTCCTCATGGGTGTGAGGAAAAACGAATATGGCATTACACGAAGAACGGGGGTGTATACGGTTCGGTCGGGGTATCATGTTGCAGTGGAAATTTTGAAAAATGGTGAGTTTGGAAAGAAAGGGGGCGGGATGCCAAGTTCTTCAAGTACATGTGGGGGGACATGGATGAGGATTTGGACTATTTTAGTTCTGCATAAACTCCGGTTCTTTCTGTGGAAGGCGAGTAGGAATGCTTTGGCGATTAGACATAATTTTGAGCGTCGGCGGATCCGAGCAGTGAATATATGTGAATTGTGTGGAGAAGATGATGAAATTGAGGCACATATTTTCTTTGATTGTGAATTTAGCTGTGCATTTTGGTTTGGGACGTCGTTGCAAATAAATATGGCAGATCTGGGGGTTAACGAGTTTTTGGAGGAATGGCAGCAGATCGTGAAGCGCATGGAGAAGGAAGAGGATGCTGATTTAATTTTGGAAAAGGTGGTATTTGAGTTATGGCGGATCTGGAAGTGTAGGAATGAAGTGGTCTTTAAGGGGGTACGGGTATCGCCATAGGTGGCGGTGGGTTTATGACAGTGCCAGGTAGAGGAGTTTAGGACTGCTATGTAAGATACAGAGGGGGTGAGAAAGGAACTTTTGGAGGGATAGGAAGGCTGGGATGGGGACAGGTGTGTAACTAAGTTTTTCTTAGTTAGAGGTGAATTCAAAGTCATAGACGTATGTTTAATATGAATTGATTCTTTCAGTTATTGTTTCGTAAAACATGAATGTGATTTACTTATCTATTTGATTGATAATTTATTCTTGTGTGTTGATTAAGGATGCATACTAAGTTTGCATACATGAATCTGATGCTATATTATAAGGGACTTTCACCTAATCGTTAGGAACTTATAATTAAAAGTAGTGGAGATTACTAGTCACAATCGTGTTAAGTAGATTCTTGGTTGGAGTATCATGCAGTTCATAGTTACAATAGCCTTGTTAGTGCTTATGATTTTCATGAAACTTAATGATCTTTGAATATATCTCTATAATGTTGCTCATATAGGGAACTTGAAAAGAATAATTTGGTTGCGATGCGTTGTCCATTCAATTCAATGAATTTAGGGAAATCTGAGAGTTAATTAGTGCATTCATGATTAATTTGGGGCATTGTCATTCATGGTTTAAAGAAACAATACTAGAAATCGATTTATGTTGCATATGTTCATGTGTAGAGAAGGACCCTCTAACTAGCCTATTTCACCATTCAATTCACCTGATTTCGTACCTAGTTTGCTTTAGTTTTGCAATCTGTTCAATTTAATTAATTTCGTTCAAATCAATTCCCCCTTTTATTAAGTGTGTTAGATTAGTTAGAAAAGTGTTTAAATATGTCCAAATTAGTGTTTTGAGTCAAGTAAGTCTTAAATTCGTCCAAATAACTCTTTAGAGTCAGTTTTGAGTCTTTTTGATTGTTTTGTGCTGTTTTGAGTTAGTTTAGTTTGGTTTGAGTCATATAAGTCTAGTTATGAGTCTTAGAGTCTAGTTTTCTGTTCTTAAGTTTAGTTTTGTGTTTTTAAGTCAGTTTTTAGTAGATTAGCATTCCTAGTTAATCCCTGGTCTAGAACGATCCCTACTTACATCTTTGCTACAATTGTCAACAATAGGGTTTAATTTGTGTGTTAAGTTAATTTTCAGAGGAAAGGGGTTTAGGTGGGGGAGCTGGGGAGAGAGTACGCCTATGGCAGAATCCTGCCTTTGGGGTGTTAAAATTGAACTGTGATGCGGCATGGAGGAAAGATACTAGGGAGGGAGGGGTTGAGTGGGTGCTTAAGGACTTTGCTGGGATCCCAATGCTCGCGGGAGGGATAGGAGGGGGATGGTTTGGGGACGCCATTATGGCGGAGGCTGAAGTGATTCGACAAGGGTTGGAGGCGATTGTGGGGAGGGAGGAGTGAGAGGCGAATGGTAGGCTGGTGGTGGAATCGGATTCCAAATGCTTGATTTAGATGCTAAATAAGGAGGTTCCGGTTATTGTGAAGCTTGAGATTTATCTCTAAGATATTTGGAGATTGGGTAGTTTATTTCAGTTGGTAAGGCTTTGCTTTACCCCTCGTCACTGCAATCGTGCAGCCCATTCGGTAACGGCGTACATCATTAAGTATGGTGGGAGATTTGGCTGGAATGAATTAGGACCTGAGTTTCTTTTTAATATTTTAGCCGAAGATGGAAATGTAACTGTTCGTATTTAATTCTAATAAATTATTACCTTTCGACAAAAAAAAAAATGTAGTTCAAATTCGTCTTTGGCAAAAATCGAACCTAATACCTCTCTCAAAATATATTGTTGTCTTGTCTTTAACATGTTCAGAACTTTTTATTATTAATATCAACTAAACATACTTAGTAAGGACTCTGATTAAGTATGAAGAATATAGTTAGGAAGCGGTCTTGTTAAAGTCATCCTATCTAATTCAAGTCATAAACCAGTAAATTAAATTAGGGTCAAGCATCGTAATATGCATCCTCCTAGCTCTCATCAATTTACAAGAGTACAAGGCATAATTTTAGGGATCTTAATTACGTAAATTAGGAAATTTTAATCCTTTCCAAATATATCCCGTTGACTCACGCCAACACAAACAACAAATATATACACCATAATTTTTTTTTATTATTATTTTATTTGGGTTCATTGTGGTTGTTTCTTCAAACAAAAGCAAACTATAATAGGGTCGATCACACATTTCTTTCTGATATTATATATAGCCTATTATTTATTAGTGAACAATAATTGAATAATTCCTTCATAGAGATAAAGGACATAATTCACATAGATATAATAAATCTCGCTTGGGCTGCTTTAATGGTAGTCTTTACATTTTCCCTTTCACTAGTAGTATGGGGAAAGAGTGGGCTCTAGAAGTACTACTAATTGAGTTTAGGAACTAAATAGTATCACTTTTTTTTTATAGATCGTTCGGCAAAGTTTTTTTTATTTAAAAATTTCACTATTCAATTTAAAATTTTATTTTTAAATTGAAATAGAATTTGTTTAAAAATTTTATAAACTAAATGATATGAAAATTGATGATTGAGTCATGACTTAAGCGTTGATTAACGTGTTCATTCCTATTGGTGACACATTATTTAGTTTGCAAATTTTGTCTAATAATAATTGGCAAATTAACTTTATGCATGGAGCTAATTATACTCATCTGAGTCTATTCTAAGACTAGGGATGGGCAAATACCCATCGGTTATGGGTAACCGCGGTTACCAGCCCATTTAAATTTCACGGTTACAGTTATGGGTAACCGTTTAGATAAATAAACGGTTATGGGTATAACCGTTTACCCGTGAAATTTAAATGGACGGTTATGGGTATTAACCGCGGTTATAAACGGGTAACCGTTTACCCATTTATTTTATATATGCAAAATTAACACAAACCATGTTCCCTATCAGACAAAACTTTGATCAATGCTATTTATTATAGTGCATGATTTATGTAGCTAATATAATATATTTTTCCTTAACCACTTTAAATTTCATGGTCCATTATATATATTATGTTAATACTTTACATTCCGAGTTAAATAATCCAAGAATACTGTCTTTTAACAGTTTTCGTAACCCAAGAATACTTAGCAAATTTTATATTACCTTCATTGTTAACAGTTAAAAATATCGTCCGTAAACTATTATTTCAATTATTGGAATGGTATAAGGACTTAAAAAATTAAAATGCGGAAATGTATAATGAAAGTACCTATAACGGTGTTTAATGGTTAGAAAAAGAAAATTATGACAAAATTTTCTTTTTTAATCTTCAAGTTGTTAAAAAAACACATAGACGGATGAAAAAGGAGTAAATGGTAAAAAAAAAAGGATAAACGGGTTAAAAAATGATAAATGGGTAAACGTGTACTAAATGGTTACGGTTAAATGGGTATACAGTTATGGGTATGGTTAACCATTTATAAATGGTTATGGGTATGGGTATAACCGTTTAGGCAATTACCCAATAGGTAAACGGTTATACAAGTATGAGAATAAACGGTTATGGATAAATAACTGTGATTACCCGCCTGCCATAACCATTGTCCATCCCTACCTAAGACTGTCTTGACCTCAATCTTCATCATTTTTCCCAAATGATTAACAATTCACTTATATCTTCATCCCTATGAAGATTTCTTTTATAACATTGTTCTTATTTAGGTAAGGGTTCCTGCCAAATCATGTGTATATAAAACACTTTTAACAAAATTAGTATGAGATCACTGATATACGATTCACTACGTTCGTCACGTAAAAACCGTCCTAATCAGGCATTCATAATTAAAATCACTCCTATCCTCCTTCTCAGTATCTACCAAAACCAAAGCCTATGGACGATGCATCTAACTTCAATGAAACGAATTAGATTCAACTCAACGGCATGTACTTACTGGTGGCTCAGAATTCATAGCCCGGCCGACCAAGCTGTCCTTGTTTTTTTTTCCTATACAATTTTCCCAAGCTCATCCATGAATCATAATAATGAACTTTTAACCTAACTAATTAATGAAACCTGAATGAACTTTTAACCTAACTTGCATGTGTATATGCAACACATATCATATGCATATCTGATGAATACAGTATTGTAAAAAGAATCTGTAACGAATTCGAATTTGTTAAACTAGCTTTCGGTCTAGCTATACTGTTCTTTACAAAGTTGACAAAGGTTGAGAGAAATCGTAACCTAAAGTCAGCAAAATTGGATAAGTTAAGAAAGATGTGTTGTTAAGCCCTTGTCATAATGCATGCATGGGTTTCATTATGGGAATGCTAAAGGAAATTACTAGTTTGTTTTAGATAGATAAGGTTGGTTGGTACAGTGACTGGTGAGGAATGAAATGGGGAAGTAAAACACATTGATTTTTCTAGGTGGGATGCCTGTGCTGGAATATGCTTGCAAAATGCAAACCCTAGCTAGATTGAATGCGTGATTTCAGATTTTCTCTTTTCTGACTTTGTGCTGCTGCCTGCTTGCTGGGATTTAAGGTTGAAACGACAATGCATTATACAAAGTGACAAGGTGTGAAGGGGGCTTTGAAATTTATATTCCGGATCATTATGATTTTCCTTTTTCCAGATCATATATATGCATGCTCTCTCTCCCCATATATATTGTCATCTATGGAGTAATTTTTTAATATGTTAGGAATACGGCTCGGTACAAGTATTATAGTATAAGTGGTTGGATACTTGAATTTTTTTTTCAACCACTTGTTTTATAGCATTTGGTGTACCTAGCATATAGTATTCAAGGAACGCTGAACCAGAAGCAATCACTGCAAGCATTCATATCTATCAAAGTGTGAACCTATAATATTTAATCAAGGTCAGACATGTTAACAGCTCCTATATTATTTTCTTCTTATGATACAGTGACCCAACCATTTTCTCAACCTTTTGCTTCAACTACTTTTTCCTATCTTAATTACGTGTTTACGTACTGAGTGAGATAGGTGTAGAATATGGATGAGGATGCTCTGAGGATCCTTTTTGTGAGGATTCTAGGAATTCTCATATTTTATCCGTTTATCGTACATCGTGAAGTCAGTTTTTGTTAAATACTATTTGTGTTTAATTTTAAATAAAGAAATTAATAATGATTTTTGAATCCGGATGAGATCCGAATCCGTCGAAAATGAGCTCTCAGTACTGTCTTGTTTTCTTGTCCTTTTCGTCAATTGATTTGTTCCTTTTTTATCTAGACATGCTTGAACTGATGTCACATTCTATCGTTTCCCAGTTTGATGAAGAAGATAGTGTCGTGTAGGAGTTGCACATCTAAATTGTAATTTCTCTGTTGTGCAATACTTTGAAATTAAGTTTCAATTTTGCAGGTATATCGATTAGTCAAATTCAGAGAAGTATCAATAGACAAATTGATATCAGTAGAAATGTGGGTAAAGATTTAAAATGACAGAAGCTTCTATGAAACATAGAGAGTTATGTTTCCAACTAGCCACTTTTGGGTATCTATCGGTTTGGCCACTTAATTAGGAGGGTATTTATTTTGGGTTGAAACCCTTTATACCTTTCTATTATTCACCGTTTTGAAATCTCTGCAGGAAGAAATCATTACTTAAGGTTCGTTTGCATCAGTGGCGTTAGGTTGGTCCTTTCTATGGCTCGTTGTTAGTTGTTATATGTCTGTTTGGACTTTGTTTAATGAATTGCTCTACCCTTCGACAAAAAAAACCCCAACTTCAACAACTAATGGATCAATGTTTAATGTGACACATAAAATTGGGTGAACTGCCAATTAATTTAGTTCTTAAATTATTACCTGAATGAAAATTAGGTCCCTAACCTTTTTTTTATAGAAAAATTAGTCATTGAATTATAAAAATCTACTAATTATAAAAATCTACTAATTGCATCCCTAATATTAGATTCGAAATTACTATATCTAATTTTCCGTCAATTTAAGTCACATTACCTGCATGTGATTAGGGATGGGCAAAATACCCATGGATTTGGGTAACCGCGGTTACTCGCTCATTTAAAGTTCACGGTTATAGTTATGAGTAACCGTTTAGACGAATAAACGGTTATTGGTATAACCATTTATCTGTGAAATTTAAATGGGCGGCTATGGGTATTACCCGCGGTTATAACAGATATCCATCGGTTATGGGTATTACCTATGGTTATAATGAGTATCCGTTTACCCATTTAATTTAATATATGTAAAAATTTAATATATGTAAAATTACCCATTATTTTTCAAAATCTTATTACTTTTTTTAATAAAAAGAATTGTTGAAGGGATCAATTTTTGACAATGATAAGGTGTATATTTATACGTTTAGGGTTGATGAATTCATATGTTTTTTAAATGTTAAATAGTTTCGTGGTCATAACTGATTAACTATATGTTAAATTAATTTATTCAATCGGTTATGGGTATTACTTGCAGTTATAAAGGGTATTCATTTACCCATTTAATTTAATATAACGGTTATATCGGTTATGGGTATTACTCTGTAATCACTTACCTTTGTTGGATTCATGCTAATTGGTGTCGGTGTTCCTAAATGGGATACTAATTCAATTTATACATTTCTTTTGTAGGCCTCTTTTGATGACAACGAGTTGATGAGACTTTGTGATTGAACGTGCTAAAGCATTAGTGTTCGAAAGTGTTTAGTTTCGGAATATTTTGGAGCTTTGAATCATCTAGTATTCAAAGTAATGACTATTTTTTTGTTTGTTTTTAGAAGCTTTACTTTGAAATCATATGGATTATAATTAAAGACTTGCTTGGGTAGCAGAAAAATATCATTCGTAAACTATTATTTCAATTATTGGAATTGTATGAGGACTTAATAAATGATTAAAATAGGGAAATGCATGCTAAAATGTGCCTATAACGGTGTTTAATTGTCAGAAAATGAAAATTATGACAAATTTTTCTTTTGTAATTTTCAAGTTGTTAAAAAAAACATGTAGACGGGTGAAAAAATGGGTAAATGGGTAAAAAAAAGGATAAACGGGTTCAAAAACTGGTAAACGGGTAAACGGTTATGGTTAAATGGGTACACGATTATGAGTATGGTTAACCGTTTATAAACGGTTATGGGTATGAGTATAACCGTTTATGCAATTACCCAACAGGTAAACAGTTATGCGGGTATGAACATAAACAGTTATGGGTAAATAACCGTGGTTACCCGCCCGCCATAATTGTTGTCCATCCCTACATATGATACATATTGGAGACTAGATTGATAATTTTTCATAAAGAAATAGTGTATGGAGTTAACTTTGTAGGGTAAATTAGATGTTAGATTTGCAACCTATATGAAATGTTAAGGGGTTATAGGCGAGAAAATGACGGTATTACACTCTAAAGTGTGTCAAGTGACTTAAGTTGACTAAAAATTAGATAAAATAACTTTGAATATAATAGTAGGGATGAAATTAGCATTTTTAATGAATTTAGGAACTTATTTTACTAGAAAATTATTTCAAGGACCTAATTTTTGCTGAGGTAATAGTTCATGTAACAGTCCACTCTTAATGAAAAAATTCATGCAACAAACCAACTGTTATTGCTCCACATAATTTCAAATTACAATTGTGAGATATTAATTAATATTTAGAGTCCATACTATGAGTCTATGACAGTACTTCATAGTATAAGATATTCATATTCAGAGTCCATAGTTTTTACTATCCATGCATGGGAGGTTTTTGGATTGACTTATTTGAGTATCTACCCCCTTTTCTAGTTTTATTCTTGTAGGTCACATTTAGAATGATTCTTGAAAGTTTCTTAGTTGGGACACTTTGAAAGTTCATCAAATTAGCTAAATTAATTAAGCTTTTTATTTTATTTGACAAACAATAGGATAATCTACATTAAAAATTACAAAAAGGACAGAGAGTTTGAATCTCAAGATACAATGACATTTTGTGCTTGTGCCAATAATCTACCGCAAAGAAGCTTAATTATTTCATACAGTCGAACATTTTTTGAATTTATGAACATTTGGTAGGGAGGTTTAGCAATGTGAACACATATAGAGGACTTTATCATGACAACATTTTGTGCCAAAAATACATCATCATGTGTAACGGTATAAGTTTCCTTTTATGTGATAAATGATGTCGTTTCATAAACATGAAACACCAGAATGGCAGTGTATTTGTTCGATATAAGTTGCTTTATCAAAGGATGAGAGTCGATAGAGGAAAGAGGGGCCGCCTAGGGTTAGGGTTCTTCTTGGAGGTAACCAATTTCTTGATTTTGGCCCTCTCTAAGCTAGTAGGATGGCTAACTAGTTGGTTAATAAGGGTTGAGATAATGATTCAACGCGCTTTTGGGGCAAATGATGTAATGAAACACGTACTTGATTGGTTTTGGGTAATAGCAGAGGAATCGACGTTTGGTAATTATGTTCGGCTTAGTGACCTTTGGGTTGAGGGAATGTCTTTTCTTTCACACTTGGGGTGCTGGGTTGCTGAGCTGAAGCTCTATTCTGTTGATTGCATCATTCCTCTATGCGCACGCTGGGATTAGGTGTTGTGTTTGGGGGAATGAGATTTAATTGGATGGATGCTGATTAATGGCGATATAGCTCTGATGAATGATGGTTGGAGAAGTAATCTTAAGTGCCTAGATCTATGTATGGGGAATTAGAATCAGTGGTGTAAGAGTAGCCAGAACGCTAAGCTTAAAGGTAATTATTATCTTGATATTGTCTTAATGTTTTTTTAAATTACTTTATCTTGTGAAATGTGGCTTGTTAAGTCACTTGGCCTGTCTAGCTCGTCAATCATTGCTGCTAATTACTTGTGCTTGGTTAAGAGTAGTGTAATTTGTGTTGCCTGTTGCTTCTCTTTATTTCTGACGTTTAATTTTCCGATTAGTTTGTATGCATGCCTATCTCATCTTGCTGTCTATAAATTTGTTGCTGTTGAAGGATTTTTGTACCTTTGCTTTGTTTCTGAAAGCTGAGCCTTTAACCTTCCTCCCTAAAATGACTATCATCTCCCAACTTGAAGCTTTGTCTTCTAGACACCCCAGGATTCCCTTCAGTCCCAATTTACCTTCCTGGGTCAATAGATTCGCTTCTCCTCAACCTGGCCAACCCCCTGTGGTTGTTGAGGGTTTTAGGGGTACCTTTACTCTGGAGAATTGAGTTACTAGTGTTTCGACTAGTCTCTACTCAAACCTCAATATGGAACATATGGAGAACATGGTACTCATGGAAAAGCTTGTGGGGAAGTAGATTGAAGCTAGAACCATTAAGTGGAAGTTATGTCTTACTTGGGGTACGGGGGTTAAGAATCCCTTTTATCTTGATCACTTTGGTCACCATTGGTATGCAGTGGAGTTTTCTGACCAAGAGGAGCTTGAGTATGTGTTAGACAATAGACCTTGGTATGTTAGGGGTTAAATCTTCCATCTGGAGAAGTTGACCGCTTTTTTTTGTGACGTGGAAATGATTTCTAGTCTTAGAGTATAGGTTCAGATTCCAAGACTTTCGGTGCAGTATCGGGATGCTGAAATCCTGGAGGTGATTATGCAACCTGTGGGCACTTTCATTAGGGCTGATGAGAATTCTTTGTCGGGTCTGAATGGTTTGTTTGTGAAGGTGTTGCTTGAGGTGGATCTGAGGCTTCCTTTGAAGAGAGTGATGGTTATCATTGATGAGGAAGATATCTCGGTGTTGCTGAGTTACGAGAAGTTGTCTAAAGTTTGTTTTTATTGTGGTCGCAGGAGATCGGAGGGCCACAAATGTTCGGTTATTGAGGACAGAGATGGGTGGCTGCTGGTGGATAGGTTATTTGAGGATGAGCTGCTGGTTTATTCGGCTAGTGTTGAAATATCTGAGGAAACCAGGCAGAAGCTGCATAGGGGGTATGTTGGTATTTCCTCAACCGGTGTTGGGGAAGGATGTGATCTCTAAAGATGAGGAGGAGCTGGAGGTGAGAAAGCAAGTTAAAACTGGGAGGAGAATATGAGTAAGGGTTGGAATACTGTGGTTTCTTGGAAGAATTGGTATGACAATGTAGTAAGGGGAAACAAGACTTGGGTCTTGAAGGCAGACTTAATGTCCAAGTGGATGCTTGATTGTACTTTGAGCTCTGGTGCAACTGTGAGGGGTGGAGCTAAGATTGCGGCAAATGTTGACAAGGGTAAAAACACGATGGAGGAGGATGAGGAGTTCATGAAGGCTGAAAAGGAAAACAATGAGTAGGTGCAGTATCTAGGGAGTAGGAAGATGGGTAGAAACAGTGGTAATGGCGATGTTGGGGCTAACTATGTTGTTAAGGACGTTGATTAATGAATTGTCTTGTCTAGAATTGCAGGGGGTGGGGCAGACCTGATTTTGTCCCTCAGTTTAAATTTCTTTCTAGTTTAATTAAGCTTGATATCTTGTGTGTTCTAGAACCTAGGTCTGGTCTTAGTAAAATTTCCAAGAATGTTTTTTTGTAAGTGGTTTAATGGAATGTTTTTTTGCAAAAGGGAATAGGAAAGCCGGTGGGCTTTGCCTATTCTGGCATGACCAGAACTTATCTATTAATGTAATTGCCTCCTGCCCCAGATTTATCCATTGTAGTATTAAAATCTTAAAGTCGGGTGTTAATTTTTTATGCACTTTTACTTATGCCTTTCCACAAAAATGCATGCAATCTCAACTATGGGAGGATTTCTTGAGTCTCTATGGTATCAATACTAACTCGGCAACCCTGGATGTTGATTGGAGACTTTAATAACATTTTAAGTCTTAGTCAAAAGGTGGGGGGAGATAGAAAATGTGCACAGGGTTAACTTTGCTGAGTTCTTGAAAGATGGAGGCCTTGTTTCTTTCTCTGCTTCTGGTTCCATTTACTTGGACTAATGGGCACAAAGATAACACTTTAATTTTTGAAAGATTAGATAAGGTTCTTGTAAATGCAACCTGGTTGAACACATTTCCAAATGCTAATCTCCACAATTATCCGATTTTTTGCTCGAACCATAGTCCTATTCTATTAGATTGCCTTCCAAATAACCAGTGTAATGTCGTTGGACGTTGTACCTCAAGTTTATGGCTATGTAGTTGAATCACCAGATTTTATTAATATTGTTAAAAAAGCTTGGAGTATGGATTTTAATGGCAACCCTAATGATAAGCTGAGGGATTGTCTATGAGCTTTGAAATCTCTAGCTAGAGTTTGGAACAAGGAGGTCTTTGGTAATGTCCATGAAAGAGTGCGTGAACTTTTTGAGAAAATTAATGTACTCTGTTGATGCACAAAATCAGTGAGGATTTTGGTACAACAGAAAATGTTAAGTTTGTGACATTCACTAGATTGCTCCGATCACTAGTGTGAATAAGTATGTAAATGGATAGGGACATGGAAGCAAACACAAGATGTACGTGGTTCACCCAGATTGGCTACGTCCACAGAGTAGAGGAGTTCTCATTAATTGTGAAAGGTTTACACAAGTACATAGGTTCAAGCTCTCCTTTAGTAAGTACTAGTGAATGATTTAGTACAAATGACATTAGGAAATATTGTGAGAGAATGATCTCAATTTATAGAAGAGAGTTTCTAGTTTCATTCTAACATTGACACGTGTTGTGTTGTGATTGGCTTCTGATGTTGACACGTGTCGCGCTATGATTGACTTCTGATGTCGACACGTGTCGCGCTGTGATTGGCCTCCTGGTTTGAGGGAAACTCTTCTGGGTCCTTGACGGTATAACGTTGATCGGTGCTCAGTAGTTTCAGGATTGATCAAGTATGGTACAAACATACTCCAAGCCTAGAGTATGAATGATTCGAACAACCTTCATTTACTAGCCGAAGAGGCAATGTTACGAAATGAGTTAAATAGAGCTCTTAGTAATGAGGAAATCCTTTAGGCTCAAAGAGCGTGAGTTAACTAGCTCCAACTTGGTGATAAGAACACCAAATTTTTCCAAACGATGACAAATGTTAGACGAAAGAGGAATGGAATTTTGAAAATTAAGGATAATATAAGGTTTTGGTGGTTGAAGGGGGAAGGAATGGAACATGTTTTTGTGCAGGATTTTAAACTGCGTTTCACTGGTCATCCTGGTTCGAATAATACTATGATTACAAGTTTCATTGAAATAATTGATACTTGCATCACTGAAGGCTAGAATAGGGCTTTGCTTAGCCCAGTTAGTGATGATGAGATTTGGAAGGCTATTAATGGCATTGGAGCTTTGAAGGCCCTAGGCCTTGATGGATTCCATGCCTTGTTTTACAATAAGTGTTGGGATGTTGTTGGTCCTTCAGTCATAAGTTTAGTCGAAGATTTCTTTACGAATGGATTGAGCCTGAGGTTAATTAACCATACGAACATTGCGCTCATTCCTAAAGTGGAAAATCCAGAAACGGTGGTTAAGTTTAGACTTATTAGCTTGTGCAATGTGGCGTATAAAATAATTACAAAGTTGATGGTTAATAGACTTAAACCAATTCTAGAAACTTGCATTTCCAATAACCAGGGGGATTTTGCTCCAAATAGGTCCATTCATGATAACATCCTTATTGCTCATGAAATCCTTTCAACGTTTAAACGTAAAAAAAGGAGAACCTTGAAAAGGCTTATGATATGCTGAGTTAGGATTTCATTAGGTTGGTGCTTGTTAGATTTGGATTTAACAATCACTGGATCAATCTCATTATGGAGTGTATTACTTCCACCTCTTTGTCTATTCTGATTAATGGTAAGGCCCATGGGTATTTCTATTGTCACATCCCGGCCCGTGGTGGACCACTTCCTGGGCCCGCCCCACCACCGTAGTACAATATTGTCCGCTTTGGGACCCGACCACGCCCTCACGGTTTTGTTTCTAGGAACTCACGAGCAACTTCCTAATGGGTCATCCATCATGGGAGTGCTCTGGCCACCTTCTCGCTTAACTTCGGAATTCCGACGGAAACCGAAGCCAGTGAGCTCCCAAAAGACCTCGTGCTAGGTAGGGATGAAAATATACATTTAAGGATCACTTCCCTGAACGATGTGAGATATTACATCTATCCTTCAAGGGGAATTAGGCAAGGGACCCCTTGTCTCTGTATATTTTCATTTTATGCATGGAACCTTTAATCAGGCATTTTAATGCTCTGGCCCTCTCTCCTAGAACTAGCTTAGGGCTTTTGACTTAGCCTAGAGGTTTTAAGGTTTCCAATTTAATGTTGCTGACGTTTGTCTCATTTTTGCTAAAGCGTCAAAAGGTGCTGCTAGGATTATTTTGAATGTTTTGAATACGTTTGTGTCCGCTTTTGGACAAAAGATAAATTTTAATAAATCTTCTCTCTATTTCTCGGAGAATGCTACTAATCACGTTCGTAATGAGGTCACTAATATTATCAAAATCCAACACAAAAGTACAATTGGAAAAATATTTGGAGATAAACAATATTATTTGTTGGAAAGACCCAGTAAATACAAAGGATATTATGTTAAAAATTAAAAATAAACTAGCTGGATGGAAAGCTAACACTTTATTGAGAGATGGTAGAGTTACTCTGATCAAGGCCAACCTTAGCGGTATCACATGATGATGTGTTTTAAATGTCTAGATAAGTTTACAAAGATGCTTGATAAGGAGAATAGGAAGTCCCTTTGGGGGAGGGAAAGTAAAATGAACCCTGTTGCCTGGAATAAGGTGTGCCAGCCCAAATGCAATAGGAAAGGTGCTCACAGATGATCAAAATTGGTGGGTTCAATTAGTTAAACAAAAATATTTAAGGAGGGAGAATTTTATGGAGGCTAAGGTCAAATATCCCTTGACTACCAAGATAATGAGACTTTGTCAAGTCTTAGTTTAGCCCTCCTCATATGTTGGCAAATCTGGAAGATGAGGAATCAAGTTGTTTTTAATAATGCCAAAGCTTATCCTTCTAGAGTGGCTTTGCTGGCTTTTAACATGGCGAATGACCACACTAATGCCAATAAGAAAAATCTTATATCTAGCAGGAAGCAACATGGGCTGATTAGATGGCAACCCCCTCGTGGTGATTTCTTCAAACTGAACTTCGATGGCTCTGTTCAGAACTCTGCGGCGGCTGCGGGATTTATCATAAGGAATGAACACGGAGAACCGGTGATTGCCGGAGCCAGGTCCTTGGGGGAAACTTCCATCAATGTCGCGGAATGTCTCGCTCTTAGGGATGCCCTTTGGATTGCGAGGAGTAAAGGGTTTTGGAAGGTCTTGGTGGAGGGTGATTCAAAACTGGTGATTGATGCGGTGCAGGGCACAAGTGGTGTTCCTTGGCGAGTGACGAATATATTTGAGGACATCAAAATAATTGCCAGGTCCTTTGAGTAGTCTCAATATGTTCCGTGAAGCAAACTTTGTGGCAGACACTATCACGGATGCAGGTTTTTAGCATGCAAACCTTCACATTTGGGATAGATCTTTACCGTTTGTTGCTTGTCGAGCTCTTCAAGTCTTCTGTCACATTATCTAAACAAGATTTATAACACGGTATTTTCGCTATATAAGCACTTCTGAATCCTTGTGTGTGTAAAACTACGACAATAATATAACCCCCTCTTTGGGAAAGGGAGCTTACATCCAGCTACATAAAGTGAGAGGGTCAATGCGCAACAAAATTTTCCTCATGGTAACCTACATTATATAAGGTAGTTTATAACTTTAGAACCGAAAGTGACAGGAAACGTTCACGCTCAAAAGTCCGGGCTCCTCTCATCCACAGTGATCTACAAGTCAAAACAGTTTCATCAGATAAGCCACAAAACATAGGTTTGAAATGTAAAGATTCTTTTCGGTAAGAGTGTAATTCCAGGTTGTAGAAACCGTACCTTTGTGAATCAAGATGATTTGCATATGGAAAAATCCATGTGTAGGTAAGCTACACTGGCCATGAAAATGAAGAAAAACGTAGACACCAACATCAGTGGTTCTGCCAGCATAAAGACAGGGTTGAAGGTGTAGTAAACCTGCCACATAAAGCAAAGGAGAGAGATAGGTTCAGCCACTAATATACATAATATTTTAAGGGTTGTGCACAGCATACATGTATTGGGACGATATATAAAGAGCACGAATCTAGGAAATTTAATTCCGTCACTACACAGCTTCAATACTAATCAACCTAGTGGTTCAGCACATGTTGTATGACCATTTCAAGGGTGAGCATATATATACTAGGACCAATGCCCTAACCTTGCAAACTAAAATACATGCTAATCTATGAGGCATATTTCTATCATAGGATACTATTAGGTGAGCATAACTGATCCTAGATACGCTCCCACAAATGACACAGAAACAAAGTCAAGCCTTGAAAAGTCCTGCGCACACTTTACATGAATTTAAAGGGCATTAAGTTCTCCAAGTGGTCAGATCAACCTCAAAACTTAATGGCAATACAAGGAGAGCCAAAATTATAATTTTAGAGTTCAGAGTAGTAAAATGCCTCAACAAGTAATTATAATACTTGGTAAAGTCCAACCAATGTCAGTGATAGAATAGCCACCTGGAAATGAGAGTTGTGTTCTGGAACTACGTTTCTCTTTTCGAGAACCACCACTGTCCTTCCAGCAACATCAAGGTATGAATATTTGGTCTGCAGATATAAGAATGAAAGATATGCACTTAATCACTATCATATAGAAAGAAAAAATATTTTACTTGCATCAAAAAACAAAATTGTTGTGCGATTTAGATAATTCCAAAAATAATGAAACAAAAAAAAAGTTTTTTTCTTGGCAACGAAAAATAGAGTTAAAATTACTTCAATGCACTTTACAATTAATCAGCTGTATAGAGAAGGTTTAGAATTATATTATATAATGGTGTTTTTGGACATCAATAAAGGCCTACTATCGGATTACCTCTAGATGTTGCTCAACTGAAAAAGGAACCACAGCAGAAGGATTTTTTGATCCCTCTGGTAGCACAACCTGAAATACAACAGTTCCTGAATCAGTAAATTAATATTCCCATGTCTAAGGGCAAACAAAATGGAAAAAAGATCTGACAAATCTACAAAATATAGAAACATAAATGCAAAAACATAGTACTAAACCCACTTTTAGAGTTAATTTGTCTACCACCGTCTCAGCAAGAGGACAACCAAAAGTGAAATTGAGGTATCGCCTGCCATCAGGTGACTCAAAAAGGAAGTCTTCCAGTGGTAACCCGTACCCAATTACAAATGTAGCTTTCCAACCACCAAATAAAGGATAGCGTGGCTCAATTTCAAGATCCGACTGAAAAGAAAGTATTGAAAGAGTCAAGAAAGTATTGAAAAAGTCATGATTAATAGAACCAAAATCAGAGTTGTATATGCAAAACATGGGGATATTATTCTGCATTGTTTTTCTATGTGAACTTCCCCATCCATTTGCTATAATGATATTAGGTTTCCAATGGATGGACAGATAAAGAGAGAGCCTACAAGGATGGCAACAAGCAAGCAAAACTTATGTACAAGGATAGCATCATAGAATATATAAATTGTTTCATTGCCGTGGAGAAAAGCCACCTTTAGATATTCTGTACGTAAATGTGAGGATGAGATGTTTCCGATTCCATCTCGGTAGTAGACAGAATGAACCCTAGGAGGTAGTCTGGCTAGAAGATGTTTGAATGAAGAGACACCACCAGCATGTGGCCTAGATTGATAGTCAACCCTGCCAAAAGGAAGCCTTGGAAGATCAATTCTAAGAATGAAAAAACATAACAGTTTTTTTATGGGCATCAACATACATATTTATTTCCTAACAAGCAAAAGACAAACTAAAGGCTGTCTTAACATTGGTCATCTATTACACAAAGTAATTGCTATCTTTTGCATTCTTCAAACTCAGCTGTGTAATGATAAGTCTCTAAAGTTTGCCTTTTGATATTCACTTGCATGGTCCTTACGATTGATGAATTATTTATTTTGCAAATATAAGTAGCTTATTCAAAATTTTAAAACCATTTACATATTGTTATGTCTTCCGGAAATTAAATGAGGATGACTTCTTGTATGAGATTGGTTGTCTAATAAGAGGCCCTTTTCAGTTTGTCTTAGGCCCCAAAAGGCTCAAGATCAACCTTGACCATATATTGGAGACTCAGTTTTTCTTTTAAATAGGGTGCTTGTATTTATTTATATCCATGTCATACATGGATCCACACACTTGTACAGAAAGCAGGATTTGCAACTCATCAAATAATGAAGAAATAGAGACATTTATGATCAATTTATCCTACAAAAGTTTTACTCATTCAATTTTATTGTATCAAACTTTTTTCACCGACTGCAACTCTTTACATTAAATACACAAGATAAGACAAGCAGCAGAGCTTACCTCGAAAATATTCCTTTGTGTCGAGCACCAGCATGTGCCAACTTGTAATGCTCTGTGATCTGAAGATTGCCCCAGTGAGATACTTCCACTTCGCGTACAAGCTCCTCAACAACAGCAAAAGCATTGTTATTCTCAAAATGAACAATTATTGGAGAATAAGAGTATGCTGGGCGATCCTTGTATGGCCCATACTTTATTTCGGAACCAGCACGGTTAGTGGACTCTACTCTTGTAAATGATTCCACCCTAGTACTAGGCGTTCTTATAAAAGTAGTCTGCTGCTTGACATAATACGGTGACAATATTATTGCACCATCACGGTAATAGACCAACTGAGACTCTGATTGGCTTATCTCCGCTGGGAAAGGCTCCAGAGAATGTGTCAATATGTAAAGCACCTCTAGTGTTGCAGTTTCACCTGAATTTAGTGGGTGGAGCAACGAGATAGAAAACGATTTAGCCCCATTTGGTGCATCAGGTAGCTCAGTGGGATTGACTTCCAGGGGAACATAACTTTTCTTTTTCTTTTTTCCAACAGTGATAGCTGCTTTGAGCAATGCTAGGTGATCAACCTGTGTGGGTGGAAAAGCAAGAAGTACTTCCGAAACAGGAGATGTGCCAGTGTTTTCAACCTGAAAGACAACTCCATCAATTTAATAAAATATAAACATCCCAGTAGAGTACAATGAGAAAATTATTACTTTCAAAATGACTAATTCGTATGATCATAAAGTATCTTTGTCTACAGTGTCAAGTTGGTCACCGTTACAAGCATAGTGTCCCAAACTCGCAGGTGGCATGCCAATTAGTAAAGACTAAAATTCAAAACTCTCATATTGTGATTCTATTATCCACATTACGCCATATTTGGGCCAAAAACAATGGAGTGGAGCATGACAACTTAAATCAAACCTTATTTGTCAGGAAAATGCTTCTTAACAGTTAAGACCATGGTTTATAAACATAACGACCCACATCTTCCGGTATTCAAAATAAAAAAAAAGTAGTTTGTAGTCATATAGACAATAGACGGACAATCGTACAAAGTACATTTAGCATGCCAATTTGTAAACATAACGACCCACATTTTCCAGTATCCAAAATAAAAAGTAGTTCATTCATCCATATTATGCCAGATTTGGGCGAAAAACGATCTGAGTGTAGCATGAAAAATTAAATCAAAGACTGAACCTAAGCTCAAGTATCCACATTCATGCCGAACATGATAAATGAAAAACACGCACAAAATCTCAAACCATGATAAAGATTTAAAATTCCTAACCCATCAAAGTTTCGAAATTTTCACAAATTGGGTTCAATTCACTACACAGAAAATCCAACAATACAGAAAAATCCATACCTTTAACGTCAAGAAAACCTTCACAATATGGGAGGTCAAGTCAATCTGCAACACAATAAATTGATCAAATCAAAGTAATTAGAAATAATCAAATCAAATTTGAGTATTGATGGAGCGGAAATGAAAGGAAGGAGCTTACTCTGCGCTCGGCGTTAAGGATCTGGAGATCCTGAGGGGAAGAGGAATAAGCGAGCAGGGAGAGATGGGAGAAGATGGACAAGGCTATGACTAGCTGACCTAAGCTTCGCAGAGCTTCCATGGCTTCCGGTGATAGAGTGTGTGTTAGCTTAAGCTTGACCTCCTGCGACGACTGAACGATCATCGAAGTATATAATGGGGAAAAGGCTTTAGCAGGCTATTCCATGGTAGTCAATACCTTTGGGCTTCATGGGTCTTGGGCTTTAGATGGACCTGTTTTGGGGTTGCCCATTTTTTATTTTTCATCAAACGATACGATATATCTATAATAAATTGGAGAGAGAATAAATTGGTATCAATTTCTTCATCCATAATATTTCAATATTAGACATCCTAATTACAAATAAAGATAAATATCGTGAACCTTACTACTGAGTTGAAGTTGACTGGCTCATCTTATTGGTTTTAGTACTTTTATTTTCCGACTTTATTGAGGTAAATTGACAATTCATCTAATCTTGTGAAAAACCTTTTTAGATCGTAAAAAATAAAAATAAATAAAATTGGTCCATGTCAAAAGGATGGATGTATAGATTCTCTAAGAGATGGATGCAAGTATTTTTTTTTCTTTTGAACAAAATATATTATCTACATTAAGGGAGAGATGGTGGGCTTAGCCTCACAATGGGCTAACAATAATATGGTTCAAATTCGTCTTTGGCGAGAATCGAACATAAGACCTCTCACTTACAAGTGAAGAGAAATATCACTAGATTGTAGTACTACTACTAAGTGATGAATGCAAGTATTATTGGCACTAAAATATATGTGGTACATGTTTGACAAATATATATATATATATATATATAGGGATAGCATCAAGGGACAAATATTTTTATAAACATTTTTACACTTCTTTGTAGCCTTTAGATTTTATAATATCCAAGGGTTCTTATTTATTCATTAAGTGACTTGGATCCTTACGTGGATTTTAACTAATATTAAAAATAAAAATAAAATTGAAAAAACATAAAATCTAGAAGAAAATTAAATATATATATATATATAAATTAAAAAAAAGGAAGAAACCCTAATAGTGAAAATAAGAAAGGAGGTCTGAAACCTCTATCTCCGATTCCCAGGTCTGTAACTTCCATTTGGGCAAAACTTGTGATGGATATTCATGCCAATGAAGGAGTCTCAACTCGTTAGGGAGATAATCAATTTCTCCAGATAGGCGCACATTACTATTTACAAAAAGTATTTGAAGATTTTTCATCTTTGAGAAGCTTTTAGCATTCAGACATATCTGATCTGGTTCGGAGTCTTCAGGGATCTGTAACTTGATGCCTTTAATTTTATTTGTTCCCTAGGATTAGAAAATATTAACATTAGCCAATGAAGTTCAAACAAAAAAAGGAAGCTACTATTAGCACTCTAAAAAAATCATCACGCACTACCTTCCTATTGTAAAATATAAGAACATAGGCATGGTTTTCTTTGTAGCCTTCATACCTCCTTTCTTATTTTCACGATTAGGGTTTCTTCCTTTTATATATATATTAATTTTCTTCTAGATTTTATGTTTTTTTCAATTTTATTTTTTATTTTTAATATTAGTTAAAATCCACATAAGTATCCAATTCATTTAATGAATAAATAAGAACTCTTGGATGTTATAAAATCTAAAGGCTCCAAAGAAGTGTAAAAATGTTTGTAAAAATATTTGTCCCTTGATCCTATTCCATATATATATATATATATAGAGAGAGAGAGAGAGAGAGAGAGAGAGAGAGAGAGAGATTACGTGGATTTGTACTACAACCCTCATATTTGTGCTCGCCTTATTAAGTTAAGATTCATATACGAGGAGAAAGTAATCGGTTGTATGTAACTATGGTTTTGTTGCAGTCCTATTAGATTAGGAATGCAATTGTGTAAATTCTAGTAGATATAGGATTATCTCTTTATATTCCTATTATGAGTTAATTACCTATTAAGAGTTGTGTTGATGCACAAAACCGGATAGTCTTGGAACAACGTAAATCCGACCGTGAATCTGCATGTAATGTAAATAACACAAGATGTATCGTGGTTCACCCCAATGTTTGGGCTACGTCCACACTGTAGTTGATTCTGTTTCTCTGTAAGTGTATGGATACAAGTGTTTGGGGGAAGTCCCCGGAGAAAGAAGAGAAGGGAGAGGAGAGCTTCGGTGGTGTGAGGTCTCTCCTGAATGTAATGATAGCTTCTCTTAGCCTTCTTAGGCTTGGCTCTTTTGCCTCCTTTAGAATGAGGGTAGGAGTCCCCTTTTATAGAATAAGGGGCTCCTCCTCTTTTACAAAGTATGGGCTTTAGTGTGAGGCCTAAATACAAGGCCCGAGGCCCAAATATACGAGGCCCTAAATATGGTATAAACAGTAGTCCCCTAAGTCTTCAGTCAAGAGAGTCTTTTGGCTGGAGACTTGAAATTCAGTCCATGTGTGGGCCGAAGTAACTAGATGTCGTCTTGAACTGGTACTTGATATGAGGCAGTGCTTAATCTGAAATGACGCTCAACTAGAAGTAGCACACGCTGCGAGGCTGCTCGGCTTGTGGCTTATGTTGCCTTGGTTGGCTCAACTTGTGGCGTTGAAGGTGAGGGAGTCCCTTTTATAGAATAAGGGCTCGCTCCTCAATACATGAATGATGGGCTAGAGTTGATGCTCGCGGCGAGGCGGTTGCTCAGCAGGCGGCGATGCTCTCTAATGAAGGTAAGGGAGTCCCTTTTATAGAATAAGGGCTCGCTCCTTAATACATAAATAATGGGCTAAGTCCCCCAAATATTTTTCATGAGGCCCAATTGAGGCCCAATATATGGTACATAATGTAGTCCCCCAAGTCTTCGGTCAATAGAGTCTGTTGGCTGGAGACTTCAAATTGAATCCATGTATGGGCCGAAGTGGCGGTTGTTCGGAGGCGGTATTTGTATACCTTGCACTGAAGCTTTGTAAGTGAAGCTTTGCAAGTGAAGCTTTGAAGCTAGAGCTCTGTAAATGAAGCTTTTAAAGCTAGAGCTTTTGTAAATGAAGCTTTTGAATCTAGAGCTCTGGTGAATGAAGTCTTTGAAGCTGATTTGACATGAGTGATGCTCATGGATGTTTATGTTGATTGACATGAGTGATGCTCATGGATGTTGACATGAGTGATGCTCATAGATGTTGACATGAGTGATGCTCATGAATGTTTATGTATGATTGGATGAGTGATGTTCATGAATGTTTATGTATGATTGAATGAGTGATGCTCATGAATGTTTATGTATGATTGACATGAGTAATGTTCATGTATGATTTGAAGTACTGGGCGTACTTTTGATCCCCTGGTTGGTGCTATTTCGGGCTTATGAGCCTTCGCCCTTCACAACATGCCAACCCATTTATTTTGGGCTTTGCAGTTTTTTTTTTTTTTTTTTTACCCTCTGATGGGGTTTATACAGATGTCTCCGAAAGATAATAAATTACATCATTCGGGTGGGGTGTTTATTACTTGTTTTTGCACTGTTTTTCTGCTGCACTCTCTTCTTCTTTTCTCTTTTTCTTTTCTGCTTTACTTTTGCTTTTGTTTCTGTCTTCTTTTCTCTTTTGCAGATGGCAGACAAGGAATTATAAGTACATTCATCTTATCTCCGTTTTTGCACGATCCCTCATGATCACAGCCTCCACCACCTCCCCATACTTCATATTTTATTTATGGCTGATGAGCTCCAGGGTGAAATCTCCTGTATGGAGACAATTTGTACATGCTGCCTTTTAGAATAGTCCACGTTGAATCTCCTTTTTGGTGCTGTTTTGCTTTTACTTTTTCTTTTCCTTTATGCTTTTCCTTTCTGCATGGTCCACGAGTCCCTCACAATTATCTCTGGTCTTCCGCAATTATACCTGTCCACCCATGTTCTTTGGCCTTTGGAAAACATCTGACTTTAAGCTTTTAATTGCCATTGCTTTTTCTTGCTTTTCTCTAGGAGGACAGCTGCTTGGACAGACACCACCCATATGCTTTTCTTTATCTCTCCACTCATTCTCTTTCTGTAATTTCTGAGTGGGTCTCTCAAATCTAATGGCGATCTGCTTTGCTCCTCTATCCACCTCCTTCGCAGGCAGTGGATGCCAGCTAAAGGCACGTGAGGTTTTGTGGTGTTTTCCAAGGCCCAAACCCAAAGGAAACATTTTCACATGCAAACCAATCGTAATTTCGCCGTTCGTGCCGAGTACAGTGATGACATTAGAGGCGGCGGCGGTGGTGCTGATTTGGTCGTTGGTTCCCGTCACTGACAACTTTAGGCCCAAACACATGGACTGATTACGGTTTCCAGGTTGTGGGTATCCTTGATTAGGATTATTCCACTGATTTGGGCTTTTGGGTCGCTGAAAATTAGGGCTCGGAGGAGGAGGATTCACCTGGTTAGGAATGATGCTCTCCATCTGAAGAGGTGAGGAATGCCAAAACAAAGTAGACCCTCTTTTCTAAGCCGCCGACGAGACCCTCGAGTGCTGCGGCGAGACAGAGTCGGACCTCTGGTGCTATCACCTATAGGTTGAATTTACGGCGGATGGCAGTGAATATGGCAAGCAGTGATTTGCTAACGTCCTAGGAGCAGATCCAAGTCTCTCCGCATTGCTTCCATATAACACACAATGAGCCACACTTCCCAGAAGAACTTAAAGATCGCTGCTACATGATTCATCATTACGGCCAAGACAAGCAAGGATGCTGGAGTTCGTGCGACAGTCTCCTGATCCTGACAGACTCCGTCCGTTTGTGAGCCTACTCGGACTCGGCTCGGAAAAGAAGAAATCAGCCTCAGCCGTCTCGGACGAGATCATGTTCTCCGATTCCTTGCTATCAACATCCACGTTGGCAGTCGCCTCAGACTGGTGACTCAGCGATGATTCGTGACTCATCGATCGGTTGAATTTGTCGGCAAAGCAACCAGTCCAACTAGTGAACAGTGTACCCATCTGCCCTGTTTTCATATGCAATTTGAGAGAGAGAGGCTGTGACTGTTTTTCTGTGTGGGTTAGTGATAGGAGAGAGAAAGAAGGAATGTGACTCTGTTTCCATCGATTTTGCAGTGACTATGCAGGTGTTCAGTTCTTGGGTTTCTGCAGATTTTGCAGATCCACAGTGGAAGTGAAAAAATGAAAGAGAGCCGACACAACTTTTCGTATCGATTCCCACAGACGGCGCCAAATGTTGATGCACAAAACCGGATAGTCTTGGAACAACGTAAATCCGACCGTGAATCTGCATGTAATGTAAATAACACAAGATGTATCGTGGTTCACCCCAATGTTTGGGCTACGTCCACACTGTAGTTGATTCTGTTTCTCTGTAAGTGTATGGATACAAGTGTTTGGGGGAAGTCCCCGGAGAAAGAAGAGAAGGGAGAGGAGAGCCTCGGTGGTGTGAGGTCTCTCCTGAATGTAATGATAGCTTCTCTTAGCCTTCTTAGGCTTGGCTCTTTTGCCTCCTTTAGAATGAGGGTAGGAGTCCCCTTTTATAGAATAAGGGGCTCCTCCTCTTTTACAAAGTATGGGCTTTAGTGTGAGGCCTAAATACAAGGCCCGAGGCTCAAATATACGAGGCCCTAAATATGGTATAAACAAGTTGTAATCCTAAAAGGGTAAGGAATTAACCTTCCCTACTACCATAAATAAAGGTATAATGGTGTGGAATAGAACACACCTCACAATTACATATCTCTCTCTTCTTTCTACTATTGTCGCACCCCTCTCTCTATGGTCTCCATAATTGTTCAGTAAATTATGCTTACAACACGTTATCAGCACACTCTTGACACTGAGCTAAAGAGAGTTTATTATTCAATTAGGAGAGTATTACGTTTTAATCATTCTTTTATGATTAATTTATTATTTTATTGAATTGATATACATGCTATTGATTCAATTTAATTTCTCTTTGTTGAACGTGATACAACGCATTGGAGATGCAATTCCGGCATTCCGAGAAAGATCTACAAATTCAAAAGTTTTTATTGTTTTCTGCTAATCATGTACGCTTAAAATAAAGTATGATATTTGAAACGACTGTGAATCATGAAAACATTCCCCATGATGCATGAACCTCCTACATTTATATTTACCTTCCGATATATATATTGCATATGTTTCATATATTTGTCAATACACACACACACACACACATTCATGCATTACACAATTATAAAATCGCTATGTGGAATTTGTGAGTAAAAAAATTGAAAGAAAATAGAAGCAATTTTGGTTTTTTTTACAAACCCTACAATTCAAAAAAATAAAAAGGGGAAATTTAAATTTGGGAAATCTACGACTAAGCCGCGACCTGGAGTTGTGCCACCACGCCGACCTCACCCTATGCTAAGCCTGCTGCTCGAGGCTTGGACGTTGGAACCGTGAGGCAGCAGTCTTTTTGGGCTTGTTGCATATGTGTGAGAACCAGGCACGCCTGGGCTCCTTACTGAAGGCCTGCATCTTTTGGCCCACATACCAGCTATTTTTTTTGTTGGGCCTATCACACTATGGCCTTCACCAAGACCAAGCTAGCACAGCTGGGCTTTTCCTGTGCACTTAACCCACACCTAGCTAAGGCTGAGGTATCTTTCCCTCAAAGCCCTATTGGGCTCGCTTTCCTCTGCTGGAAGCTTATAACTTGAGTGTTTTTTTGGGCTGTTATGCAGCCGTGTTATGTAGCCCAAGGCTTGTAGCTTGCTGCAGGCCGTGCCTCACATAACCAGCCCACACGTGTTGGGTTGTGATTTTTTTCGAACCCAATGTCCTGTTTTTGGCATTCCCGCTTCATGCAGGAACGTCTCTTTTATGGACTAAACGTTCATAAACTAAATTGAACTTGTAGTTTCAAATTTAGTGCATTTGAAATCCGAAGTTTTTATAAAACAATACACCCATGAAAACCCGATGTTTTTCATGAAAACCATGTCTTAGAACTCGAATGTTCTAACTTTGATGCTTATGGATGATTCATTCCCATAGCACCAATCACAATCTTGTTCCCTCCAATTCAGTGGATTGTCGAACTGTCACAAGTTTGATTTCCTTTATTTAGACGTTTCTAATAGAAACCACTTTATGTGGGGCACAAGATGTGAATCTCCACTTGACAATCAAGAAGCTGAGAAACCATTGTAGTCAATAATGGCATGGAAGAGCTGAATAAGCCTCCGCCATGATCTTTATTCGAAGACTTATGCCTGAAGCATTACAAACGGAAGTACCTCCCGAACAAGGATTCCATGGCTCTTTGGCTCGCTCTTACAGATCGTCTGATCATGTGAGATATTGCTTGAAGCACACCATGATTATGTCCATGAATGAGTATGATTCTGAAGTTTATAAATCTGATAGAATTTTGACTGGAGAATACGTTTTCTCGTCTTTCCATGTTTCTAACTCCATCCCGAGGCAGTAGTGTAGAAAGCGGAAGTTTACCAAATTCTCGGATCTGATTACTACCACAAGCATGAGAGAACGATATAGACACAGCTTCGGCTGGAGTCTAGCGAACGTTATAGACCCAGTTCAATTAGAGTTTACCGAATTACTTAACCCAGTTCGATCAAAGCCTACCAAATGGTGAGTGTTGCTTCGGCATGGATGCACTGAAGGGCATGCTTTGCTTCAGTAAAGATGCATTGAATGGTACTACTCTGCTTCAGCAAAAACCTACCAAACAGACCCCTCTAGCTTCAACTTAAGCCTACCGAACCCAATTCGGGGTCTGTCTCTCTCACCATCCAATTTCGAGTTTATTTTTACAACATATGGTAGAATCAGGGCCTACCAAGGTGTGGCATCATACCCGAAGCATGATCCTTGGCATCTAAAACCTAAGACTTCAAGAATAAGGGATATTATTCCCGAACCTCAACCCTATAGAATCTACTTCCGTCTCGATGGAATAGATTATTGGTTATGCACATGTTCGTACGTATACCAATGTCGTTAAGAAGTACCATTCTCGTAGTCAATTTGTGAGACTAATTTTGCTCCACCAAACACCGTTGGAAGAGCAGAATTTTGAAATGAATGGCCTTGTTGGCCGAATCCCTTTAGTAACTTTGGTTTACTTAGTGAACATTTTTCCATGTTCTTGGATTCAAGTTTGGTGTTTGTTTTTCGTTATGGATAATCTTATTGATATTGTCATCGAATACGAGTTAATTGGATCATGTTTCTTGTATACATATGACCAAATTCAATTAAACACATGATTAGGTACGAATGTGGGAAAGTTAGTTGTCTGGATGAATGCGATACTACGCACACTAACTTTACACTTGAATCACATCTCTAGCAACGACTTCAGGTCTATCCAACCTGATTAAGAGCATTGGCACGCTCCTCGTATAAATGGTACTGAATTACCATGTCAAAGGCCTTATACTCTATTCGTTTCGGAAGAATGTCGTTGAGTTTTCTTAAGGATATTTAAGATGACAATGATCATAAATGAAACCACTAAAGAAAATAGAGTAGAATATCTTTGTACCACCTCCAAAAATGAGCCTGAAGCTTTGTTTTGGGGGCCAATGGGCTACCTCATAACTGGGAACACGCCACATGTGGTCGGCTTAGAGCTGGGTGATTTGACCAATTTACTTGCTTTGGCACGACCATTTGGGACAATTGTGTCGAACAATGATGTCATAAAGCATCTCCTTACTTGAAGTAAGGATCTTGTGCTTACAAGCACACTTTGCCAAGCCTGCTCGTTTGAGAAATTGATTTTCCAAATCATTCCTAGCAAAGATATGAAACGATCATCTTTTCATAGTGAATTTAAGGGAATATATGTGAACTAATCTAACCAAAATACGAACCATATAAATACCTATGGTTTTGGTTGATGAATCGACAAACTGGTCACATGTTTGTCCACATACATTGCTACTAAACCCCCTGGCCGATTAAGGGTTCACCACCCTACTTATTCCTTAAAGTCTGGGAGACTGGATAATGTTGGAGAGTTTATATCGACGGTTTTCGATAAAGTATTGCATGTTTCTTGGGTTTATAATTGGACATCGAATTCCCATGTTCACCCCAAAACAACCTCTTATAGCAATCATAAAGTGTAATTTAATTGATTGCCTGAACCTTGGCACTAAGTTTTCAGTTTTTGCAATCTTGTATGCAGCTATGTTGGTCCACCTTAAGGCCCATTGCCACCCAACCATTTTGACGTTACAGTTGGTTACTGGGTACAAACCTGACGTTTTTCGTATTTACGCATTTGGGTGTGCATTCCATGTGCCAAGTTGCACTGCCACAACGTACCAACTTGGGTTCTTAAAGAAGGATGTGATTCTTTGTCGATTACGATTCTCCTTCACCTTAGCTCTTTCAGAGCCCTTGCACATGATCTCTTTATCGCTCATTTGCGGGTTATCACTTCAATGAGACAGTCTTCCCGCTGTTAGAGGGAGATAAGATCGTCAATGTTCTTGTAGAACGACACGAAGTTATGTGGACGTTGCCCACCATGTCTCATCTCGATCCCCATACTCCACAAGTGTGATAAGCAAGTGTGATGAATTATATCTTTCAGAATGTTGCTCCAGACACATTCTTCTGATCTAGCTAAAGTGACAAGATTATATACCAGATTTAAAAATGCCTGCAGGGATAAATGTACTTAATGGACGTCAAGTCAACATCCCTGGAGGGTGTGTCGCCCCTATTGGACGGTTTGGACGCCCCTGTTGGACGGTCCGTACACCGGCGAATAACCAATCAATCTGTCTTGGCCTGGAGCACGACATATCATTCGGTCCGTAAGATTTACTTCCCTAGAAGAGGAAGACACGACACAACAATGAATCTATACTTGATCGCTATCTCAAATCATTTCCATCTCATGAGATTAATCCGGATTACTCTCAAGACTTGAAGTTCTTGGTTCAGTATACTAGTTTGGATGAGAAAATGGAATTGAAATGAGATTACCATCGATGATATTTTTACTTATATGGTAGCTACCGACATAAATGAAAAGTGATGATATCGAACCGCATTTCGTTGATTAAGTGACAACGTAGAACTGATTGGACAACCGAAATTACAATCCAGGTCAAATTCCTTACCAAAGTGTGGTTTAGACCTATCGTTCCTACACTGCCTAAGGTAACCCCGTTGTGTTACAAGTGGGAAAAGAAGTGTTATTAGATGAATGAAATAGTGTGATATGATGCATGTATTACGGTGTAAGGTTTCTCTCAAACGTCCTGTGATTGATAGCAACATTATGAAATGTGGTTAATGTTTTCTCCATGAGGATATAGATATGAAGATTTACATGTAAGTTCCTGAAGAATTACATGGACTTGTTCAAATAGTTCTAAACCACAGAATACCCTCTGAACTCGTTTGAGACGTTCACTTATGGATTGAAGCAATCCGGTGGATGTGGTATACCCGTCTAAGTGATTATTTGATTAGTCAGGGATTGAATGAATGCCCTTGTGTGTTAAACTATGAAGTCTTATTCCGAATTGCTAGAGTTACAGTTTATGTCGCTAATAAGAATCTCACTAAGACTCTAGAATAGCTTGAGAAAACTGTCTTGCACTTGAAGATGGAATTTAAGATGAATGATTTTGGGAAAACTCATTTATGCCTTGACTTAAAGTTCAAGCGTGGTTCTGACGGTACCTTGGTCTACCAATCGAATTACACCTTAAATGTGTTATCTTGGAGCATATCTATGATCGTCCATACGTTATATGCAAATGAGACCCTTGAAGAGGTTATGGAATTCGAAATTCCATATCTAAGTTCAACTTTGCGCTTCGTTGTACTTAGCTCATTGTATTAGACAAGACATCTCATTCGCTGTTGATCTATTGGTAAAAATGCAACACCGTGCCTACACGTAACCACATAATTAGTATTAAAGACGTACCCTGAAGGTATTATGAATTTGGGCAAATCCTAACACATCTCGAGCAGATCTAACCCCCCCTGATCCTCGGAATGATGCTTGCCTTGTTTGTTATGCTGTCGCTGGTTACTTATCAAACCCGCACAAGGGAAAATCCCCGAATGGTTATGTCTTTACCGTTAGGGATATCGCAATATCTTGGAGGTCCACGATATGACCTAAGTTGCAAAATCTTCAAATCGTTTCAAGACTCACCTCACTTCACTACGCATGAGACATATTTAGGAATTCTTGTTGAGCATATTCAAAGTACTTGCTATTTTCATCAATCGTTGAGTCACAACAACGATCCATGAAGACTATGCCGCATGTATCAGCCCAACCAAGTCATGATACATCAACGAAGTCAACGCCACGACATAATGCGTCTACATCAGCAAATCATCAGAAGATTGAAGTCATGCAAATAGATCCCAAACAACCTTGCCGACCTTTACAAGACATCACTGTTGAAGTCAACCTTCCAGAAGCTTGTACGAGGAATTGGTATGCCTAACTATTCATATGTAATGCTTGTAGTTCTCATTTAGAAGTTATGTCAAACTTAGGGAGAGTATCCAGAAGTATACTCACTTGATCTTAATGTACTCTTTTTCTCTACGATTAAGAGCATTTTTCACACTGGGTTTTTGCTACCCAACTAGGTTTTGACGAGGCACCTATCCTGAGCTGATCATACTTTTGTGATCTCTTATACTTGCATCCAAAAGACGTATAGTTTTGACTTAATGCAACTTCTCACTTTTCTCCTTAGTATATGAGTTTTTATCCCACATTGGGTTTTACCATAGCGAGGTTTTGTGAGTTTTACCTTTTTATACATTATTTAGTTAATTTGAGACTTGCATTTGCTCATTGTGCCGACAACTTCATCAACTGTACTTACTTCATCGTTGAATACCTGATGCGCTATTTACTTGAGTATTTACACATTCAAGGGGGAGTGTTGTAGTCCTATTAGATTAGGAATGTGATTGTGTAAATCCTAGTAGATCTAGGAATATTTCTTTATATTCCTATTATGAGTTGATTACCTATTAAGAGTTGTAATCCTAAAAAGGTAAGGAATTAATTTTCCATACTACTATAAATAAAGGCACAATGAGGTGGAATAAAACACACCTCACAATTACACATCTCTCTCTTCTCTCTACTATTGCCGCACCCTCTTTCTATGGTCTCCATAATTGTTCAGTAAATTATGCCTACAACAGGTTTTTAATCCTTTTATCATTATATGTCAAATAATAAATAATTTATACACAACAAGTGATATTTTGGTATGTAATAATTATGGTTCTCAATTCTTTTATCATTATATTTCATAATACATAATTTGTATACAACGAGTGATATTTCGTATGTAATTATTTGTTTATTTTTGTCACTATTTGTCCATTTATAATTGGTGAGTAGTAAAAAAAACGTGTCCATTTCTATTATTACATATCATGTGATACATAATTGTATACAATTAGTGACATAGAAGTTTTTACTATCAATAAGATAAAAAATTGAGCCCAAAATATTTGGCTAATATAACTTTTTTTTTCACCTTACATTCTGAGTAAATTTTTATGAAGTTTATATTGTTACATTGATACATTCTTGTTGATTTGAAACTTATAGAAGTGTGAAGCGTAATGTTTTTCAGCAAACTTCCAATCTTTTATATTTAATTTTACGGGCCTATATTTATCGACATTTCTCTCAATTAGGAACTAATAATATTTTAACCTAAATCAAAACATAAATCCTTGTTATATGCTAACTTACTAAGTACTAAGTAGGGGGTAGAATTAGGAAATTAAATAACCAACCATAAAGTCAAAAAATAAACTGTTGAGAGGTGAGAACAGTCGACCATTGCAAATTCAAAAAATGGATAACAACGTAACCATTTATAAAATATTACAAAAGGGAAGATAATTTTATTTCTGATTTGATGGACACAGTACAGTGTTTGTACACCAGAGAATTTGAAGCAGTTTAGAAATTTTTTAATGAGTTCAGTACAGTCGGATATAAATTAAAAACTGGAGTTCTTGAGTCCGAAATCCACTATTGGTGTGAAAGTCAGACTTGCAGTCAGGAAAGATTGAAATGCCTATTTAAGTCTTTCCAACGCCTCAAAAGATAATAAATGTGACTTGCTAGCGGTTATCCTTTTTTTTTTTAAAAAAGAAAAGGTAAAGTCGGATATTCCATTGCAGTGTACGTACTCATCCAACGTTGGAATGGAAGTTACGAAAAAATATTAATAAAAATTAAAAAAAATTAAGTGTTCCAGAGAGTGGTGCACCAAACAATGCCATTTTCCCGTAACAGCAGCAACTGAACTGAATTATATCTCTCTTAGATTAGATCCTCCCCTTTGGACTCGGGACCATCTCCAACCTGCCTTTCATCATTGCCATCACATTTTTGTATGATATTCTACGCTTAGCGGCCTCGTTTGGTACGTCGGATTGTTTTGAGTGATATTAGAGAGAGAAAAGTGAGATTACTGAGTCGGACATGGCGTGCTTGAAGCTGGGATCCAAATCTGAAGTGTTTTACCTTGATGGCCAAACTTGGTACCTTTTTTTTTTTTTTTTTTTTTGGGTTTTGGTGCTTTTGTTTCGATTTATTGCTACCACATTTGTATTAACATGGTGATTTCAGAATGCTGGGTTTATCATATATTGATATATACCACATTTGCATTTTTAATTTCTGGTTTCTGGGATTTTCTCATTCCTGTTAGTTCCTTGTAGAAAATTGCTCAATTGGGTTTTGTTGTTTCTTTTGTCACTGTTTTATGAATTAATCAAGCATTGTGAGTTGAATTACTGACTTCTGCTAATACTGAGGATGATTTATTGATGGTTAATTTCGGTTACCAATACTCTTGATTTGCTGAGGGATATACGCTTTACAGTTTCATTGATCCCGGACTGTGGACTGAGCATCAGTGTGTGCTCGCGCGCGACTCAGCACATTGTACGCGTAAATTGTGTATTCTGATGTATTTACCAATGATTAATCATAAGAAAGCTTTCCTATAGTAATGCACCTTCCTTCCCTTATCTTTTCCCGGCATTGTAAAAAAATTTCACTCTGTTGTACACTGTTATTTTTCTGTCAAGCCACTCAAAGGAATCCGTCATATGTAAGCCGGGTTCTGCAATCAATTGTTTCCGTGTGAAAATGCTAGAAAATTTACCAGTGGTTGCAGGGTGAACTGATATTGTTTAAGCACATTGCACAACTTCTAAGATACAATGTGGAATGTCTCACGAGTAGACAAGGATTAGAAGAAGATGCATTAATTTAGTTCATAGAGAGATTTAGAAGTATAAATTTTTTGCTTTATTAATTGTTGGTGTTTGGGAGGAAGGCAAAGCATGGACTCAGTCTTATGAACTGTAGAACCGTAGAAATTTCCACATCGAGACTTGATTCATTGTGACAAGAAACTGTCTTGTTTTTTTAAGAGCAAATGCTTTATGTACTTTACATTCATCTGTTTCAAACTTCTCTATAAATTGTTGACTTAAGTAATATCAAAAGGATGGTGCTATCTACACATCTCTTTTTACTTTTCAAACACCCCCTGTTAATTTCTGACATTTGATCCTCGTCAATTAATCAATTTAACGGCCGGAAATTGAGAAGGGTGTGTAAAAAGGGGTGTGTGGATAGCACCATCCTATCATAAAGTGTATGACTTAACCTTGCTAGTTTTTTGCTAATGCTTTCTTGCCTGGCGGGTTTTATGTGGTTTGGGGTTGAAGTTGAATTTTTGTATTCTTTTGTCACATAATTTTGTGCTCTCTGCTGTTAAAACTCCTTCATCCTTGATCCTTTTGAGGTCACTGGCCTGCTTGAAACCTGTTGCCCACTTTCGCTTCTCGCTTCATGAAGCGATTGTTACATGCACATCTGCACATCCTAGTCGTCATTTTCTGTCAGAAGATCCCTCAATGGCTTTTGTTTGAGGATAAAAGATAAGTTTCCGATAGCAGTTGAGTTGAGTGGTGAGATCAATGTACAATCTCCTTGATTTACAAAAAAGAAAGCCTAACTAGCATACAGAGAAAAAGATTTCAGGCAACGTAACACAAGTGACATAGACGAGTGAAAACCAAACTTCGACTAGACAAATATTATTTCTGCATTGATGTCAATGTTTGTGCATTCCTTGTTGCTCTCATACTATTAAAAATACGTAACAGTTATGCTTTTGTTAATAAGTTCGACCTCTGTGTCCTTTGTCTTCTGTACTTGAGAATAAGTATTCTCTTTGGCAGGCTTTGCTCAACTGGACTTGCTAGTGATGTCATTGTTGAAGTTGGAGAAACGTCCTTCCATCTCCACAAGGTGAAATTTGCTTGTTCAAGCTTAAAATTATGTTGTTCGTTCGTTTCTCATTATGAACTCTGAATTCTACACAATATATTAGTACTAGGAGTTCGTTTTGCAAATTAAACGCCTATCCTTTACCTTGCCTCTCAAATTATTGTAGATTTTATTCCAATGTCTACATATGCAGCTCTGTGTTTTCTTTCATGCCTATGCTCATGAGCTGTAATTTTTCTACCTTTGTTCGATATATCCACCAGTTTCCGTTGCTATCCAGAAGTGGATTACTAGAAAACATTATTGGAGAACTTTCTAGCGAGGATGATCAGAAATGCATGGTGCAACTGAATGACATTCCAGGTGGAGCCAAAGTTTTTTTGCTGGTAGCCAAATTTTGTTACGGTGTAAGAATAGAACTGAACGCGTTGAATGTAGTTAGTGTAAGGTGCGCTGCTGAGCATCTTCGCATGAGTGAAGAATATGGAGAGGGAAACCTCATCACACAAGCGGAGGATTTTCTAAACGAAATCTTCAGCAATTGGAGTGACTCCATTAAAGCACTTGAAACCTGCGAAGAGGTCTTGCCTCATGCAGAAGAGCTTCATCTTGTTTCGAGATGCATCAATTCATTGGCAATGAAAGCGAGTGCCGATCCAGGTTTATTTAGTTGGCCTGTGTCGGGAAAGAAGGCCTTGCAGAGCTCAGAGGGTGCGGTGTTTTGGAATGGAATATGCACGACAGCAAAGCCACATCCAGTCAGTGAAGATTGGTGGTATGAAGATGTCTCATTTCTTAAGTTTCCATTTTTCAAGAGGCTGATTCGAGCAGTTGAATTAGGAGGCATGAACCAAGAGAGGAAGGCTGGCTCCATAATGCACTATGCAAAGAGGCACCTTTCCTTGTTGGGTAGGCAATCGAGTTTCCATAATGGAAATCGTGCTGCCCCGTTATCAACTGTTCCTGCTGCATCTGATGGAGAGAAAATGACTCTCCTTGAGGAGATTGTGGGATTACTTCCTGATCAGAAGGGCGTTGTGCCAACGAACTTCCTGCTTAGGCTTCTCCGAACATCTATGATTTTGCAAGCTAGTGCATCATGTTGTGAGAGCTTAGAGAAACGAGTTGGGGCTCAATTGGATCAAGCAGCTCTTAAAGATCTTCTGATACCAAACATGGGGTACTCAGTGGAGACCCTATATGATATTGACTGCATTCAGCGGATTCTTGACCACTTCATTCTCATGGACCGCGATTCGATTGATTATACTTCTAGCTGTATTGTTGATGAGGGCGCTTCTCATTCGCTGACTGCAATAACCTCGGTGGCTAACCTGATTGATGGATATCTGGCTGAAGTTGCACCTGATGTTAACTTGAAACAGCAGAAATTTCAGTCGCTAGCTGCTGTTATCCCGGAATATGCCAGACCATTAGATGATGGAATTTATCGCGCCATTGATTTATACCTCAAGGTAAAGATCCTCTAAATTCTGTTCATACTCAAGATTATTTGATAACTTAAGCGCTGCGCATGTTTGGTTCTTGTAGTTTTGCTTTTGAAAAATACAGGAACGAAAGTGGAAACATTGCGATACTACAGGGACTTGAAAACATGTTTTCACTTTTGGATATTGCATCCATTGAAATGTTCATATTTCATTACTTCTTCAACATACTTAATCTGTTTGATAACTTTTTCTGACTTAGCATTCCATTGCTTACATTTTTCTCAAGTTCAGGCCCATCCTTGGCTGACAGACTCCGAGAGGGAACAAATCTGCCGGCTCATGAACTGCCAGAAGCTCTCATTGGAAGCCAGCACGCACGCAGCGCAGAATGAGAGGCTACCGCTTCGCGTCATCGTCCAAGTTCTATTCTTCGAACAGCTTCGCCTGCGCACATCAATTTCCGGTTGGTTCTTTGTATCTGAGAACCTCGAGATCTCACAAAACCAAAGTAGAAATCTTGCGCTTGCTCGAAATGAGGCACCTGCTCAAGCTAGCACTGTGCGGCGTGTGCGCGATCATTTTGTAACAGTTGATGACATGAGGGAACGAGTTTCGGAGCTCGAGAAAGAGTGCTTGAGCATGAAGCAAGAGATTGAGAAGCTGGTGAAGACAAAGGGGAGTTGGAACACATTCTTGAAGAGGTTTGGTTTGAGGCTCAAGTTAAAATCTGATGCAGAAAAAGCACGCAAACCCTGCAATAATTCCAAAGAACAACCAACATCCATAGGTCCACCAGTGAATGGAAAACAAAATTATGAAAATTATGAAAATAATAAATTAAGAGATTGATATTTAAAAAAACTCGCACTTTATTCAACTTTGTTTTTATTTCTTTGGGATAATTTTTTATTCATTTTTTCCCTACCCCTTTTTGTTCGATTTATTTAATGATTAGTGTAGTGTTTGCTCTAGGATATGCCTTTGTAATTATACTTTTTGTATTACATATAATTTTCTCTTTCTCAATTATATTATGTTCATCTGCCAATGTATGTTCCTTCAATACGCTAATTTTTTTTACTTTTCTTAATTTCAGTCACCAAAATCATTGTTTTATTAATTGAACAATTACTTATTTGTTTATTCGCCTTGATAAATAAAATTGAAAATTCCCACTTTGTTCATGTTGGGATTTTATTTTCTTCCAATTATGCCTGATATTTTAATTTCGTAATCAAATTTCTTGTTCATACATTATTTTACTCTAACTAGTATATGTTGAAGAGAGGAAAATTCAAACTCGGTAGCATTTCAATTCTAACTAATGTGGTTGTACCTTTAAATGAAACCTACAAAAGTTGTCTAGGTGAAATATAAACCAATACTAGGGGTGGTTTCAGTATGGTTATTGTACTCAAATCCCAGTACCAATTACTATACCAAACTTTTGGTATGACAAAATCTATTATCATTACCATATCAAATTTTTGGTAAGCCATATAATTCGGTTGACATGGTATGGTAATGGTAATTGCTACTTTGTTTTCGGCCAAATTTTGATTTTTTTTCCCTATCAAATTCAAGGCCCAAACATTTGTTTTTTCTATTTTTATGGCTTTATCCATATATGGTGACCTAAATTACAAAACCCAAATAGAATCCTGCAGTAAGAAACCACAGGCAACAAGCAAAGGCAAGAAGACCAACACCAATCCTTAGAGAGAGAGAGAGAGAGAGAGAGAGAGAGAGAGAGAGAGAGAGAGAGAGAGAGAGAGAGAGAGAGAGAGAGAGAGAGAGAGAGAGAGAGAGAGAGGGGGGGGGAATGAAGGGTTTTTCCTAAATATTATCAATATTATCAATATTGTACAAAAAAATTTCGGTTCAATACAATACCGTGCCATTACCAATTGGCACAAAATCGATGTGGTACGGTTGGCATAGTAATTTGGCAATAAATTTCACCCCTAACTAATACTATTAGAGTCATGTATTCTATAATTTTGAATATAAGTACATACAATCCTTGTTACATAAGGAAACAATAAAGGAAAAAATAAAGGACACAAATAACCTTCCTAAAACATGACTCTAATATTTACATTCCCTTTCTCCTACACATTGACTCATGCAATACTCCCCCTCAAGTTGGTGCATAGATATCACACATGCCTAACTTGATAAGTGAGTCATCAAATCTCCTACTACACAGCATGAGTAAAAACATTTGTAAGTTGTTCTTCCGAGTTCACAAACGGTATTGACACAATCTTTTTCTCAAGCTTCTCTTTAATGAAATGTAGATCAACCTCAACATGCTTAGTCCTATCATGTTGCACTAGATTCTCTGTTATCTCTCTTGCCGACTTATTGTCACAATACAATTTCATTGCCTCTTCTTGTTTAAAATCGAGACCCCAAAGCAACTTTCGTAGCCAAAGAATCTCACACACACCATGCGCCATGCCCCTGTATTCAACTTCTACATAAGATCGTGACACCACATTCTGTTTCTTGCTCCACCAAGTAACTAGATTACCTCCAATGAACGTAAAGTACCTAGACATAGAACTCCTATTAGTCACATCACTTGCCTAATCAGCATCAGTAAATCCCTCAATCCTCATATGTCCATGATGCTCATACAAAATTCCCTTTCCTGGAGCATACTTGAAATATGCCAAAATTCTCATAACCGCCGCCATATGATCCACACTCGATGAGTGCATAAACTGACTCACCACACTCACTGCATAAGCAATATCTGAACGAGTGTGGGAAAAATAAATCAGTCTCCCTACTCGTCTCTGATATTTGCCTTTGTCAACCAGTTTCTGATATGGATAAATCCCTAAATAATGTTTTTTTACAATATGAGTGTCCACAGGTTTACATCCAAGCATGCCTATTTCCTTCAATAAATCCAGAACATATTTACGTTGAGATAAGAAAATACCTCTAGACGAACGAGTTACTTCTACTCCAAGGAAATATTTTAAATCTCCCAAATTTTTCATCTTAAACTCGACGGCAAAACTCTGTTCTAGTTTTTTCATCTCTTCTGAATCATCACCTATTATTATCATGTCATCCACATAAATAATTAAGGTTGTCACTTTACCACTTCTCCATCTTAGAAACAACGTATGGTCGGAGTGACTCTGGTAATATCCAATCCTCCTCATAACTTGAGTAAATCTACCAAACCATGCACAAGGTGATTGCTTAAGCCACAAAGCGACTTTTGCAACCTACATACTCCGGTTTTCCCTTCGGCATTATACCCCGAAGGAAAATCCATATATACTTCTTCTTCCAAATTCACATGAAGAAAATCATTTTTTACATCAAACTGTTTTAGTGGCCAATTCAAATTTGCAGCTAATGAGATAAGAACACGCACTGTATTCATCTTGGCTATTGGAGAAAAAGTTTCCTGGTAATCAACACCATACGTTTGAGTTTAATCTTTTGCTACTAACCTTGCTTTATACATATCTATTGATCCGTCGGTCGTGTATTTAATTGTAAAGACCCATGTACACCCAATTGGTTTTTTTCCTTTCGGTAGTTCCATTAGCTCCCATGTATCATTCTTATGTAGTGCCATCATTTCTTCATCCATTGCAACAACCCATTAGGATCCTTCAAAGCCTCCTCAACTCGGGTTGGTACTTGGTTAGGCAGCAGCTAGGTGCTGGGCTATTTCGATATTCTCTGCAGACCCTTACCGATTTGCTGCACCTGTCTCGTCAGGCAGCAGCTGATGCCCTATCACATTCTTGGCAGTTTATTGCCAAAACCCATTTATCACATTCTCAGCAGTTTCTTGCCGAGACCCATTTATCACATTGTTTGATATTTCTAACCACCCTAGATCACCTTGATCACCACTAGTTTTTTCCCCCTGGAAATCTAAAGGTGATGGGATTGAAGAATAAAAATACTCGGATTTAGGAAAAGTAACATCCATGGTCATATACATATGGCAAGTTTTAGGATGATAACACTTATACCCTTTCTGTTGGGAGGCAAACCCAACAAAGACACACCGAATGGCACATGAATCCAATTTGCTACGATGAATCTTGTGAATATGAACATACACTACACACCCAAACACACGAGGAGTTAGGGTATGTTGAAAAACCTCACACTAGACCTTGTTCTTTAATGTAACCAACGACAATAAACTAAACTAGCAAATATAGAAAACTTAGAAGCACACAAGACTTATACTTGTTCGGCATTGGTACGTTTGAAGCATCATTATGTATCATCACAGGGCTCACAACTAAATTGTTGGTGGTCGTACGTGAACCACCCTCCAACTTCAGCCATGAGTTTTCTTCAACACTAGCCATCTTGATTCACGGATAATAGAGCAACATCATGGCAATGTTGATTTTCTACAAAACAGAGCAGCAAAAAGGAAACACTGCAGTATCCCAACAATACTCACGACAATGGTAGCAAGCAAAGCCTTTGCAGTTTCACGGCAGCAGCGGCATGGTATGAATATTTTTTTTATCTGGTTTAGGGTTACGACAACTAGGCTCAGATGCCAAATAGAATTTTACGACTTAATTCTCATGTATTCCATAATTCTAAATATAAGTACATACAATCCTTGTTACATTAAGAAACAATAAAGGACACAAATAGCCTTCCTAAAACATGATTCTAATATTTACATTCCCTTTCTCCTACACATTGACTCACGCAATAGTTTGGACAAAGAAAATAAACATGAAATTTTGAAAAAGTCATAATTTATAAATTGGCATGCTTTAATTCCATTGTTTGGATTCATAAACATAGAAATTTAGAATTTTCACATGAAAAAAAAAAATTGGAATTTGGGACCTCCAGTTCCCAAGTTTAAGCTCCATGTAAATAGGTGTCATTTTCAAATTTCTTGTTTTTTTAGGTTAATCAAATAAGAAAATTCACAAATTCTAAAAAATAGAATTCCCTCATTTCTATTTCCATCATTTTGAAATTCCTTATTAATTAATCTTAAATTTCCTCATCTAAACATAAAATAAGGGAGATTCAAATACAGCTACATACCTACTCTAGCCATATGAACATGCACATTAAATAAAAACTACATAACTTGTCCAAACAGATGTAAATTGAGAGGGAGATTTAAATGCGGCTACATATTCAAGTCACCACGTCATCATGTAGACGTACTTATATTATTGCATGTGTATCTTAAAAATGCCGTCAAAACCTAATTACATAGGCTTGATACAAGCATTTAAAAGAATCTAGTAAATTAAAAATCCCATCAAAACCTAATTAAGAATGCCGTCAATACCCACCCTGAGTTTCTGATACAACACATAGATGAGCCGAGTGGTTCTATCAAACCCGCTAATATTATAACTAATTTATCAATTGATTAATATTATGACACATTAACTTTGAACTTTTCCGACTATGAAAATTAGTAACTCGACTGGAAAAATTCAGACACGGTGAGATAATTAAAAAAACCTAAAACCCTAATTACCCTAACCTAATGGATAAGTTTCCGACAAGACCGAGTATTTATATGTTTTTAGCACCCAGCAGCCGTCTTATCATATCTTGACTCGCTCGAGTAAAACAAACCTAGACAGCGACAGACACGGGAATCCATTTTCCCAAATCCCCAAATCCAACAACCCCCAATTTCTACCATGGACAGACCGAGGAAGCTGAATCACCGGCGGAACCTCAACCGCAGCTGGGAGGACATGGAACAGAACTGTTTGGCTCAAGTGTTCATCCGAGTCGGACTGGAGTCGCTCCTCCTTTTCATCCCGTTCGTGTGCAAATCCTGGTACAGCGCCACCAAAAACCCCGCCTGCTGGGAGCGCATCATTTTCCCCGACGCCAATGACGACGTCACCGATCCTTTCAGCGTCAACGACGCCGTTTTGGACCGCCCCTGGACCCGGGCGAATCGAACCGAAAATCAGCGTTTCGACGTCTTCATCCGGACATTCGCGCGCGAAAATGACATTTTGTGGCGATACTTCTCGATCACGAATTTCATGAAAATGGTCATCGACCGCAGCGCTGGCAGCCTCCGGTTCCTGAAAATCCCTGGCCTCCTCAGCCACTACATGTTCGCGATCCACAAAACCCTCCAGCACGTCGGCAAGAGCTGCAAGAACTTCGCGGGGCTGCAGCTGACAAACGCAGCGATAGGGCGAAGCGAGGCGGAGGCGATCGTGACATTTGTGCCCAACCTGAGCTTTCTGTCTCTGAGGAGGTCGCAGATCCCGAGGGAGTTGATGGTGATGCTGCTCAAGGGGATGAAGAACCTGGTGCTGTTGGACGTGAGGGAGTGTGTTGGGTTCGACCAGCAGGACGAGGAGATTTTGCGGCTGGCTTCGGAGATTCCTACGTTTCTGTGTCGGGGGGCGAGGATTTGTGCCCAGGAGCACCTGTTGCGTATGTCGGATGGGTCATTGGTTCATGTCATTGCCGTGGATTAGTTAGTGAGATTGCTGTAAAAGAGAAGAGTGTACCAGTTCTACCGACCAAATCGGAATAAATAAAAGACTGGACTTTTTTAGTTTTATTATTATTCATTTTGTTATTTTAATATGCAAATGGACCGTAGACGTGAGTTTGACCGGTTGGTTAAAGCTGTGTGTTCGTAATCTACCATATCCAAGTTCGGACTGTGTATTATCTGAATCATGGTAGTTTTTTTTTTTTTTTTTTTTTAAGGTTTACTGTTGAACAAAGCCAAATGGCATTTTAGCAGTGGTTTTGGGTCCGATGAGCGTGGCGATTACAAGCATCAGCAAAACAAAAGCTGCCATGACTGCGATCAAATCATCGACGTACAAAGGAAAGGGGCGAAGACCAGGATCGTCTCTCAGACTTTTAGAGTCATGTGCAAAATTTATAAAAAAAAAACCATTCTTAAGATGATTTAAAAACATAAATGCTCGAAAATAATAACCTAAATCAAAATAAACTTTATGACTCACTCATTGTAAATTTACAAATACCTTTAAATAATAAGTAAAAGGCCTACAAACATAACCTTCACTAATAATCAAATCAGTTCAATCTTAAACAACTAAACAAGAAAAAACCTTTTAAAAACTCTAACTTTAAAGTTTCACTTGAATATCTAGCATTATTATATAATAACTTTGAAAAAAAAAATCATCTTTAGGGTATTGTTATTGACACTTCAAGTATTTCATTATGCAGTCCAAATTTTTATATTAGAAAAAAAAATTACACTTATAAAGAGTGGATAACGAGATTTTAAAGTACTAATAAAAGCAATTTTTTAATATATATCATTGTTACATATAAATTTCAGATGTCAAAAAAAATGTTAGGGGCCCTTCAAATTTGGGACCTAATGCAATCACACCTTTTGCTCCCCCTCAACACACCCCTTTTGGGGGAGACACCCATTTATCTGGTACGGCCTTCCGATGATCTCACTCACCGTGTGCGGCACGGTGGGGCTCGGTCACATGATTCAAGGAAGCAAGGACATCAACGAGAGCCGAAAAGCACTTTCCAGAATGAGACCCGTCGACGCCTACAAACCAAAGAAGACATCTCTCGAGGAAGAGCTCAAGGTACAAGCTTTCAAATAAGCCAAAAGCAGTTGAAAAGTGTTTTTGGGAGCTTTTTGATTGATTTTGGCACTTACCAATTCGATTTTGTAGGTTTTGCAGCAGAACGTGGACATTAACAAGTACGATTACAAGCCGATTCATCGCTCAAGCGAAAGCAATAAATAAATGACTGATTAACATGTGGTTTTGTTTTGTTTATGTGATTGGCGGGAATTAGTTCAAGTTTTTTGCTCAATCAATAAGCAATTAACAATTTAACATGTTTGATGTTTCATTCTCTCATGAATAAAGCTTTATTTTCGACCAAAAACAAAAAAACAAAAAAACAAAACTGCACCTTTCTCTTTTGTATCCTTCATAGCGATTTGGGCTCCGCATTTAGTCATTTGCACCTCAAATTGAATATTTTACTATTTTTTCCTGAACTTTTCAAGTGCCCCAGCCTTTTCGGCGCAGCACCATAACCTGAAAATTATATTTCGCTACCCGAGTAGCTAACCATCGACTGTAGACATGAGGCTAAACTAGATCATCAAACAAGGAGCAAATTATATATGTATTATCAGAAAATCAAAAGCACGAGGCGGCGGTGGGATGGGTTTTTGTGTATAGGTTGGACGGGTATCCCGGTCGGACCTCAAAGGTTTTTGGTGATGTCACATGTCATTCCTAGATGTATCGGAGGTGAGGCATGAAAGATGAATAGGTTTTTGGTGATGTCACGTGTCAATCCTAGACGTATCTCGGAATTGAAGCATGACACAAATTGTGGTTGAGGAGATTTGGAAGGTTAAAGGTTTGGAGCATAAGCAAATATTGTTGTTGGTATTGATACTGACGATGAGTAAACGAGGCAGAGGAGTATGAAGCTTGGAAGGCAAGAGAGATTGTGTGGATCAAGAATGACAAGGAGGACCGGCAAGGGTTGTTGAAAGAGAAGGAGGAGCTCATGAAGGTTTTAGGTTTAAATCATATATGATCATGTATTTGATTTACATTTATTTTGGTTGAAGATTCATTTGCTTTGCTTTCCCTCTCCACAACTTCATTTGCCTATTCTATTTATGATAAATTGACATTTTCACCAGTCATGGCATTTGATTTTTATACATTTATCACAGAGAAAAAAAAAACTCGGCATTTTTTTTATTTTTGTTTTTCTGTGTGTCATTAATTTGGCCATTTATTTTTGGGATACGCTAGCCCGAACTAGGTATGACAACAATTTGATTTTGGGACAAAAATATCATATTCATCCCCATAATCACGAAAATGAGCCATATTTATAATCGCAAATTAACTATCGAGAATTATTCATAATCATACCTGCCGGGTAACAGATTCCCACTTGGTTATCAGTTATATTTATCTTTGTTAATGCAAAAAAAAAAAAAAATTATTCGTTCAACTAAGACATTATGATTTAATAGATATTGATTCCCTCATTAAATATCCACATCCAAATCATCATAACAATACTTTGTTGAGGTGTTCATGATAAACAAATTAAGGCAAATTGGTCCCATGAAAAAAAGAAATGGATGACAAAAGAAAAATACAACAACCACTATTGGAGAAAAGCGAAACAAATTATCAAAATAATTTTAATATGGACACGACATAGCACAACACATAATATATATTGCACACCATGACACATAATATATTTTTCAAGACAGATATGGATCAGAGACCCCTATAACCATATTTGAAACCATAACCTTATAAAACTCGCGGTTTTTCCCCATATCCAAAAATACCTAATTCGGACGGTTACCCACGGTTATTGGGTTTAATGGGCTGAATTGTCATCCCTACACAAACTGATTACTTTGCAATGATGGATTGATCTGCCAGTTAGTCTGTCTGTTTCTAGGATCACATTTATCTACATAATATATCTTACACAGCACAGCACAGCACAACACAACACTTAATATATACTATTCGGCACAACACAACAAATGATATATATTAGTCGATGCTGATTCATGGACGAATACGGATCAGGACCCTATATTCATATCCGAAACCGAATAACATTTAAGGTTTTCCCCTTATCCAAAACGTACGTATCCAAGGCATAATTAAAGGAAAATAGATACCAATAAACCTAAAAACCAGGGATGGCCCAACAAAGCTTCTCTACGAGTTTCCAGACGTATTCAGTAATTTTTATCTGAGGATGATGTTTGTTTCTGTGTACTAAAATGCTGATCGCCCAAAATTCCTACAAAGTAGTCAATGGCCGGGTTCACCTAATACCAAGGACTGAAATGCCGATATTATCGGCGATATTTCGCCGATAATATCGGTTTTTTGAGTTACCGATATTTTAATGCTTATCCAATGAGTTTTCGTCAAAATATCGCGATATTATCGATAATATAATATCGCGATATTAATATCGCGATATTATCGATATTATCAATAATATCGTGAGATATTAAATCTCTCTCGCCTCTCTCTCTTCTCTGCATCCCTAGAACCCATTCCCATCTCCCCCCTTCCCCTTCCCTGCAACCCCCCACCCCTTCCCCACCCACGCCAACATCTCCCTTTCTCTCAGTTCACTCCCTCTTTCTCCCCCCTCTCTCGCACAGACTCTCCTTCTCACGCCGATCTACACTCACGCACCCATTTACACACCCACACCCATCGACGACGGTACCAAAATCATCATTGGCGTCAACCCTCTCTCCTTTCGTCTTCATGAAGCTCCGGGGCACCCAGAGAACACCCAACCCAGGTCCGGCGAGCCATGGGTGTGCGAGCCCAAGTCCCTGGTGGACCGTACCCATCTAGGCGATTGCAAATCCCAAACGCGCAGCAACTCTGAATCTACAACTTCCGATCTCGGCGAGCTTCTGCAGCTTTGCCATCTGTGAGCAAATGGAGGAAGAGAGAGTACGCGCAGAGAGAGAGAGAGAGAGAGAGAGAGAGAGAGAGAGAGAGAGAGAAAGAAAGAGAAAGAGAGAGGGTATTTGACATTTTAGTGTGCCGTTGCGACTGTGCAAGCTGCAATTTTTGTTTCACTTTGTAGTTCTAATTCTTCTAAAAGAGAAGGAAGATGAGAACCGAACAGATTTAATGGGAAATTGGGAAGGTGTTTTACTTTTCAAAGGGTCAAAAGGTCTGAATCATGAAACCGTATGATGATATGGGGACTCTGCCCTTGGGAATGTGAAACAAGTGGAAGGGCACACGGTTTTGAATTATGAAACCGTGTGCTTTTTGTCTTTTCAATATATATATATATATATATATATATATATATATGGTTTAGAATTATATATAGAATAAGATAAAACTATATATATATATAAATGTTATATGAATTTTTTGGATAATGTTTTTTTCCCCTTAGACCATCAAATTATGTAGATAAAATAAATAATATAAAAAAAATTATCCAAATCCGCCTAGGCGCTAGGCCTCAGCTCGCCGTCCGACTAGAACCTAGCGTTTTTTAAAACTTTGGTGTGGTGGTCTGTGCTCCGGGGGAGAAGAAACAAGGACATGAATGAGGGAGAAGGTTCGAGGGATTGGGGAAGAGGGAAACACGAGGAAGTGGGGTGTGTGTCTGTCTGTCTGCTCTGGGAATAAGACTTGCAAAGAAGAGATGGGGGGGAGAACCAGAGATGAATGAGGAGAGGAATGAGGGAGAAAGAAGTGGTCTGTGCGTGTGTGTCTGTGGAAATGGGATGTGTGTGTGTGTGTGTGTTATTCGAGAGAAGAAAAAAAAATCCAAACCTGCTTTCAAAACATCCAGCCCACGTGTCAGTGATCGTGCGGTTTGGTCTTCAATATATTCACCCTGCTTTTTGAAGCTACTGGAAATGTCTTCCATTTTGTTCCATCTCTTTTCCTTTTGATTTGCTCTCTCTATCTCTTCGTCTGTCTGTTCGTTTCGATTTCGATTCCATCATCCATATGGGTGGCATGTTAACAATTACATGCAAAACTATTTTGGGGATTTATCATTTGATGACTACTCTTCACAATACACTTACTCTACACATAGAGATGATGAAGATAGTGAAAATTTTGAACCTCATAGGAACTCTATGTGGTACTAAGTCACTCATGTATCTTACCATGCAATGTATAAAGTGTAAAATATTGTACTAATTCATTATATATAAATGATTATGGTGTGTTTAAACTTCTTTCATTAATTACTACATATTTTCTACACTCACAATGTTTGCCAGCTCGCTATATAATCAACTTAAATCAGTTAAATCCATCATGCAATGCATTTCATTCCAATTTTTTGTGATAAACTAATAGATAATTGACTAAATAAACATCCTGCAAAGTTTCAATAAAAATTTCCAAGTTTTTCTTACAATTTCCGTGGTTTCCATATTATTTTTATCGATATCGATAATATCCCGATATTTCCATCGATATTTAATACCTTGCCTAATACTAAAGTATGGCTGCTCTATAGTATACCTGGGACAAGATTTGTGCGCTCATGAACTTAGGTATGTTTTTTGGTCCCAGCCCACTTTTTGTTTTTATGCCCAGCAGCCTTCCTTTTTATTTTTTTTTAATTTCTAATTTTTTTTCTTACACCATTTCTCACATATTTTTCATCATTTCATAACTATCTTATCTCATTTTATTTCAATTCTTTACATTCCATACTATAGCCCTTTGGCCCTCGGTTGGAGACTATTTTTTGTGACATGGCTAAAATGAACCCTATAGCCCTTTGGCCCTCGGTTGGAGATGGTAAGAAATATGGTCATGCACTGTTCATTAAAATATTAATTTCTTGGAGGGCCAAATGGCTAAAACGAGTCATTTGGTCAGCCTTCGATTGAAGATGGCCTACCTCCTTGCAATTCAACTCCAATCCAATTTGCAATCTATTACTACTAGTGATATTTTAATACACTATAATATACACAAAAAAAGGCGATTCAAAATTAGTGTCAAGGTTGGTGAAGTACACCAATGAAATGACTTAACACGCATCTTACATAATAAATATAAAGTTATTATACAGCGCTAACTGCTCATTTGAGTCCACTCAACAAAAAAAAAAAATCTCTATTACCTCCTGATCGAGAAAGTCTCAAATATGGTCAGTCGTATCACGCTACTCGTCCATTAACGGGGAGAAAAATTGAGGTGCGGGTCAAGGTTAGGGGTATTTGGGATACCGGGAACGAGAAGTGAGCCGAAGGAGAAATGAGGTTGAGGTGCAAAACACATAATCTGAATAACAACTTGGATTTACGTTGCTCAAGGACAGATTCAAAATGTTTAAATTGGTGGGCACTAAAGCTTAGGTCCTTAATGTTAAAATGAGGTGGAGCATATTTTTTATGCAGGGCGCAGCAGATAGAAAACGAATAAAGTCATTAAAAAAAAAAGGAGAGTCAGAGGCGCTTTAATTCACAATGTTGATGCACAAAACCGGAGGTCTTGGAACAACGTAAATCCGACTGTGAATCTGCAAGTAATGTAAATAACACAAGATGTATCGTGGTTTACCCCAAGGTTTGGGCTACGTCCACACTGATTATGTATTTATCTGAGAGGTGAGGGAGAGAACCTCTGAATATGAGAGGGGTGAGAAGGCTTAAGGAATGGCCTCCCCTAATTGTGAGTGTGATGGAGTCCTTTTATAGAATAAGGGCTCCTCACTTATTACATATTTGCCTCTTCCTTTATTACATAATTACATTTAAGCCCCTCGAGTATTTGTACGAGATCTAAATACGGAGACCCTAAGTATGGTATAAACATTAGTCCCCCAAGTCTTCAGTCAAGAGAGTCATTTGGCTAGAGACTTGAAATTCAATCCATGTATGGGCCGAAGTAACTAGATGTCGTCTTGAACTGATGCTCGGTAGGCGGCGGTGCCTAATCTAAAATGATGCTCGATTAGAAGTAGCACATGTTGCGAAGCTGCTCGGTTTGTGGCTTATGGTGCCTTGGTTGGCTCGGCTTGTGGCGTTGAAGGTGAGGGTGTCCCTTTTATAGAATAAAGGCTCGCTCCTCAATACATAAATGATGGGCTAGAGTTGATGCTCGCAGCGAGGTGGTTGCTCAGTAGGCGACGATGCTCTCTAATAGTGGTGAGGGAGTTTCTTTTACAGAATAAGGGCTCCCTCCTCAATACATAAGTGATGGGTTAGGAGTGATGCTCACGGCGAGGCAGTTGCTCAGCTAACGGCGTTGCTCTCTAATGAAGGTGAGGGAGTCCATTTTATAAAATAAGGGTTCGCTCCTCAATACATGAATAATGGATGCTTTCTAATGAAAGTGAGGGAGTCACTTTTATAAAATAAGGGTTCACTCCTCAATACATAAGTGATGGGCTAGAGTCCCCCAGGTATTTTTCATGAGGCCCAGTTGAGGCCCAATATATGGTGTATAATGTAGTCCCCCAAGTCTTCGGTCAATAGAGTCTGTTGGCCGAAGACTTCAAATTGAATCCATGTATGGGCCGAAGTGGCGGTTATTCGGAGGCGGTATTTGTATACCCTGCACTAAAGCTTTGAAAGTGAAGCTTTGTAAGTGAAGCTTTGAAGCTGGAGCTCTGTAAAGGAAGCTTTTGAAGTTAGAGCTTTTGTAAATGAAGCTTTTGAAGTTGTAGCTCTGTAAATAAAGCTTTTGAAGCTGATTGACATGAGTGATGCTCATGAATGTTTATGTTGATTGACATGAGTGATGCTCATGGATGTTGTCATGAGATGCTCATGAATGTTAACATGAGTGATGCTCATGAATGTTGACATGAATGATGGTCATGAATGTTTATGTATGATTGTCATGAGTGATGCTCATGAATGTTTATGTATGAATGACATGAGTAATGCTCATGTATAATTTGGAGTACTGGGCGTACTTTTGATCACCTGGTTAGTGGCATGAAGGAGAGTGCGGGTTGTACATTTCATCACCTGGTTTGTGGCATGAATGGCTAGTTGCCAAATGATATTAGAGTACACATTTCATCACCTGGTTGGTGGTAATAGCGGCGGGTTGCCGAATAATTTTAGAGTACTGGGTGTACTTTTGATCACCTGGTTGGTGGTAATAGCGGCAGGTTGCCGAATAATTTTGGAGTACTGGGTGTACTTTTGATCGCTTGGTTGGAGCTATTTTGGGCTTATGGGCCTTCGCCCTCTACACAACATTCCAGCCCATTTATTTTAGGCTTTGCCGTTTTCTTTTTTTTTTTTTTTTTTTTTTTTTTTTTTTTTACCCTCTGATGGGGTTTATACATATGTCTCCGAAAAATAAGAAAAATAAATTACATTATACAAAAACCAGAAAAGTAAATCATATCATTCTGGTGGGGTGTTTATTCCTCACTTTTGCTTTCTCTTTTGCTTTTTCTTTAACATCATGGTGTCGTCTGTGAAGAGTGGGAACATGCATGATGAAAGTTGGTAGGCATCTTCTGCGCTGTCATCGTGCCAAGTTGATTCCCTTAATCAACTTGGAGTTTGGGCTGATGTGCATTAGTGGGTAGCCATGCTTTCTGCTTTTTCTCTTTTTACTTTCTGCAATTATCTCTGACCCAAAAGTTGATGCACAGAACAGAATCCTAATTTAGCATCAAGCAGGTAAGCTTGAAAATCCACTGAGTTGTGCTAGTGCAACAGTAAGAGCACTTGTTCCCTGTTCATCAATCGATCTACGTGCTGTTGGTGTGAAAAATTGTACAGATTCAGGATGCACTCCGCTAAGAGTAGTAACTATCTGCTATGCAAATGACTCCAAAACCTTCTCAATAGTTGGTGGACTAGCAAACTCAAACTTGCACCCCACATCACGCTCAAGCGTTTTAATTGTTCTCCTCTGGTTGTTAGTAAACATCAGAACGACAATACCTTATTTCCCTACGCGTCCAGTATGCCCAGAGTGATGCACAAATGTCTCGATCTTGCCACACTCCCCTACACCAACTTCCTCGAGTTCTTGATCTTGCCAAACGACGCCGTAGCCGAGTCACTCGCCAAGTCTAGATTCAGTAAGTTCTTGAGCGACGCGATGGCCCCTGACATGTTCCGGCTCAGCCTATGCAGCTTCTTCTGCACCGCGGACGATTCCTTCACGGCCTCCTCCATGTCCTCGCCCATGCTCGCTCTTTCTCTCTCTCTTCTTACGGGCCATCGAGTCGGGTTTTGTCGGATCTCCCTGGTGCCGTCAGAGATGGAGGTATCGGGTCGGGTCGGAAGCAAGACCCGGGATGTCGCCGTTCGACGCTCCGATGACTATTCCCAAGCCGGTGTTTACCAGGGCTTTGATTATGGCAGTCGTCCATCGCGAAGCTGCTCTAGTCAACTTCAAGGAATTTTTTTTTTATTTCTTTTTTGTTTTGGTCAGCACATGGCGAACTGGGTCAAACTCATGTTGTCGAAAAATTGAATCAGATTCTAGGAATTTCTCAGTCAGAGACTCTGTAGAGAGAGAGAAAAAAAGAGTCTAGAGATAGAGATAGAGAGACAGAAAGATAGAGAGGGAGACGGAAACTCTCTCCTCGTTGAGATTTGCTTCAAGGGTGGTGTGTGTTTGGTCGTGGGTTCAAAAGACTGGCTTTGGAAGAAGGCAGATTTGATGGGAATCAGATAGCTGCTGCTTGTGAGCGACCTTTTTCTTTTAGAAATGCACCAAATACAACACCAATAAATAAAACCCAGAGAGAGAGATTGAGAGTTTTCTGGAAAAAAAAAATCCAAAAGTGAGGTTTTAGGATCTTGGGTTTTGCAGATTCATGGCGGAGGTGAAAAATAGAGAGAGAACCGACATAACTTTTAGTGTCGATTCCCACAGACAGCGCCAAATGTTGATGCACAAAACCGAAGGTCTTGGAACAACGTAAATCCGACCGTGAATCTGCAAGTAATGTAAATAACACAAGATGTATCGTGGTTCACCCCAAGGTTTAGGCTACGTCCACACTTATTATGTATTTATCGGAGAGGTGAGGGAGAGAACCTCTGAATATGAGAGGGGATGTGAGAGGGGTGAGAAGGCTTAAGGAATGACCTCCCCTAATTGTGAGGGTGATGGAGTCCTTTTATAGAATAAGGGCTCCTCACTTATTACATATTTGCCCCTTCTTTTATTACATAATTACATTTAAGTCCTCCAAGTATTTGTACGAGATCTAAATACGGAGGCTCTAAGTATGGTATAAACACACGACAAAGGCAATTCCTCAACTAGTTGGTAGAAAAGAACAAGGTGAAACACCTTGAGGTTAGGTGTTGAGGGTGAGAAATACGATGCCGAAGTTTCAAGGATGAAGAAAGTTGTGTGAAGGAAGAAGAAAACGATGGCTATACTTAGGTATTACATTTTTCTCCGAAATCTCGATTAAGCATGTATCCCAATCCAACTAAGGCTGCATCCGTCCCTGCACGTGAATGTTGCATGCACTCCTCATGAAGCTGAATTCAAAACAATATCACTTGTAATATTTAATCTCGCTTATTTTTATTTTTTTTAAACAAATGATATTATTTACATTACCGAGAAGGAGGGTGAGTTTAACCTCACAATGAGTGTATTCTCGTTTACTTTTTGACTAATAATATCGCTTATAATCAAAATTAAAAAAAAAATCCAATATTTGTGCACAATGAAGTGCATTTCTAATGCATTAACAAATCACGTAAACAGAGAAAGATTAAATACAAAATACCAAATAAACCTTGAAAAAAAAGCTAAAAAGGCCAAATGTCTTGAAAAGCTTTAAAAGAATAAAGTAAGAAAATCATAACAAGAAATGCAACCACACTTTTACAGATTAATAACTTGGGACACCCAGATTGGTGATTGTTTGGCTTTCTTTACTAGGCTCTTCGCAAATTTTCCATACGCCTTCGAAAACATTCTTGTTTTGACATTATACACGCCATAATCAACTGGTCCGAGGGTTCCAGCATTGTTTATCATACATTCATAGTTGTGGTTGCAGTATATGCAATCCGGTTCACATCCTGAAAACGCAGAAGCCGACAGCTATTGAAAAAATTTCACTCACAAAGAGAGCAATATCGCCCAAGGTGTTCTTCGCAATCCACTCCCCCTTAATGAAATCCAATTTGAAAACTTCAAATTCTTTGTCATACAATTGTTAATTTTAGAATCAAAATCAACAGTCCTTACCATAAAAAGCTCTCTCTCGTTTAAAGTCGCGAGATATTTTTTGACACATGATAATCGTTCCGTGTCGCATGTAACTTTCTTGACATCCTAACTGGATGGAGTAGCAATATCAATAGATAAAAGTTTCCTCCAATCATCAACAGCGTAAATTCTGCCTCAAACGAAAACCCCATCATCAATTAAGCTGTGCCTTTGGTCAACATAATTCCATGTTATGTCTTGGGAAATGATAAACACACACCTTTTATAGCTTCCTACACTCCCTGGCTAATCATGTCCGTTGTTTTCGTTTGATTTATTCAATTCAATGGCCTAGAACAAAGAGGGGTGTGTGAAAAGCTATAAAAGGTGTGTGAAAATCAGCTCCCTATGTCTTTACCAAGTCTAAAAAAAGCCAATTGCAATTGACCCAAGTACGTCACCGTGACAGTGCACTGGTTTGGATGCAATATGGGATCTGCTGAAAATGTGGCCTTGATAACACAATATTCACATTTACTAGCTGTTGAGTTCTCAACTGTCCAGCCCTCAATCGTTATTGGAGGAAGGTCAACAGTTGAAATTTCCATCATTCTCCTCCCCTTGATCCTGCGGAATGGATTTATCAGGGTTATTCTAAAATCCTTTTCCACAGCTATTAACCATCCTTTTGAAGAACCACAAAACCGCTTTTTCCGCAGTTTTAACCGCACATCATAAACCTTGTCATTCATGGCGCTGTATAATCTCCATAAGAGCACCTCCAGCGGGGGAGGTTGCTCGGGGGCCAGTGGGTCAAACAGTAGCAAATTGCTGGGGGGATGACCTCCAGCGTATGGAAGCCCGAGCGACAGGCGAGGCCCGAGGAGCAGGCCCGTCGAGGATTGCCAGCCCGAGAGCCCGAGGGCTGCGTCAGGCGCGTGCGTTTCACGCGCGCGTGGGCGCGAGTCGTCCGACAAAAAAACAGGGCAGGGGCCCGCGATTTCAGTTTTGAAAAGTTACCGTTGGGGAAGCCACGTGGCTTCCCCATGTCCGTTTGATTGAAACGGTCCTATTTTATGGGCCGTTGGATTTCCAACGGTAAAAAACATTTAAAAATCTAATTTAATTTCATCCGTTTGATCTAAGATCAACGGTCCACGTTATTAGGCTTTGTAAATTAAAAAAAAAAAAGAAAAAACAGTTTAAAAATCTAAAATGTTACCGTTGTGACACGTGGCACAATCTGGAGTGTTGGAATTTAAATTTTTTTAAATCCAACGGCAGAGATTAATTAGGTGAATAAAAATTAAAAAAAATGTAAAAAAATTCTTAAAAATCCGAAAAAAAATTATGAAAAATTATAAAAAATTTTGATTTCACTTCACCTATAAATACCTTCTCATTATGTTCTACCCTACACCACAATTTCATATTTTCTCAACTACTTTCAACCACATTCCTATCTTTCTTTCAAAGTTTCAATCCAATTTTTTTCCAACAAAATGACTACTCAACCAGGTACGAATTGGACGCTTCTTGAAGATGTTGCGTTGTGTACTAGTTGGGTTCAAGTTACTCATGATTCGATTACGGGTAATGAGATGCAGTTGCGAGAAATGTGAAGTCTTATTCATACCAATTATCTTGAGAAAATGGGTGGGCAAAGAACTAAGGAATCGATGTCCAGTCGTTGGAAATTACTTAGTCAATCGTTTAGTACGTGGAGAGACGCCTTGGCACAAGCTAGTGGTAATCTTCGAAGTGGGGAAAATTTAACGGATCAGGTAACAATATATTATTTATTTGTTAGCTACTTTCATTATATTTATTTGTTTGTATTATTTATTTGTTATCTTCTTTCATTATAATTATTTGTTAGCTACTTTCATTATATTTATTTGTTTGTATTATTTGTTACCTACTTTCATTATAATTATTTGTTAGCTACTTTCATTATAATTATTTGTTTGTATTATTTATTTGTTACCTACTTTCATTATAATTATTTGGTTGTATTATTTATTTGTTACCTACTTTCATTATAATTATTTGTTAGCTACTTTCATTATATTTATTTGTTTGTATTATTTATTTGTTACCTACTTTCATTATAATTATTTGTTAGCTACTTTCATTTATAATTATTTGTTTGTATTATTTATTTGTTACATACTTTCATTATAATTATTTATTTGTTACCTATTCTCATTATAATTATTTGTTTGTGTAGGAACTTCAAGCACAAGCTTGGTATGGTGCCAAAACCAAAAGCAAAAACAAAACATTCACCCGGTTTGAATGTTGGAATATTGTCAAAGATTGTCCTAAATTTAGAGTTGTGCATGTCGGTCCAGAAGTTTTCATGAACAGCACCCCTCTACACTCTACACCTGAGCATGCCTCGCATGATCATGATGAAGATGATGAAGAAGTGCCTGAAACGCCCCCCGTTGAACAAGCGTCGGGGTCGACCCGTTATCCAGTTAGGCCTCAAGGTAAGAAGGCTTCAAAGAGAAAAGGTAATGCTTCCAAGAATGATTATGCAAAGTATATGGAAGATCTTGCCCGCCAAGGTGAATTGAATTTGGCCCGGGAAATGGCTAAATTTGAGGCTGATAAGGCTAGAGAGGATGCAAAAGCTGCAGCTTTTGAGAGAAAATTTGAAGCTGATGAGAGAGAAAGAGAACTACTTCGGCAAGAAAGGGAACATAGAAGAGAAGAAAGAATGGCTGAACGAGATCGTGACATTATGAAGGAGCCTTTAGAAGGGAAGTCTCCAGACTCTAAATATTTTTGGAAGTCAGAGAAAGCGGATGTGTTGCGAAGGAGGCGTGCAAGAGAAGCGAGAGCAAGAGGAGATGGTCCTAGCACCACAAGAGAAGATTATCCTAGCATGACAAGAGAAGATCATCCTAGCACCACAAATTGGTTAGGTGATGGTTATCATCCATTCACGAACCCATAATTTTCCAATCAATTCGGGTTGTAATTTCTTATTCGGGTTGTAATTTCTTATTCATTGAATAGAGTACTTTATGTTGTTTCCAATTTATTGAACTTAGTACTTTATTCAAAACACATTTAAACACACCAAATAAAATAACATCAACACACCAAATAAACACACCAAATAAAAACAAACACCAAATAAAATAAAATTACATTTCAACTCACTAAATGAACTAAAAAAACACACCACATAAAATAAAATAAACACACCAAATAAAAACAAACACCAAATAAAATAAAATTACATTTCATCTCACTAAATGAACTAAAAAAACACACCACATAAAATAAAATAAACACACCAAATAAAATAAAATTACATTTCAACTCACTAAATGAACTAAAAAAACACACCACATAAAATAAAATAAACACACCAAATAAAAACAAACACCAAATAAAATAAAATTACATTTCAACTCACTAAATGAACTAAAAAAACACACCACATAAAATAAAATAAACACACCAAATAAAAACAAACACTAATGAACTTAAGTATCGTCAGCACCCCTCAATTCCCACTGGTGCTCTATCAAGTCAAGTTGGCGGGCATTGTGCATATTTGACCTTTGAAGTGCAGTATATCGTTGGATGATCCTTTCATTGTAACGTCCATCCCTTTCTAATGGCTCATGTTGCACGGGCTCATCGGTGGCGTCATGAGCACAATATATACGTGTTCTTGAATTGTTCATCGTGTCTGGCTCATATTCATCAACGGCTTCATAATCGTACTCATCTTCCACAATCATGTTGTGAAGAATGATGCACGTCATCATGATGGATCGAAGCGACTCTACATCAAACAATCTGGCAGCACCCCTGATGATCGCCCAGCGAGCTTGGAGGATACCGAAACAACGCTCCACATCCTTCCTGCACCCTTCTTGACATCTTGCAAAGTGTTTTTCCTTTGCACTGCGCGGACGTGGCACTGTTTTGACAAATGTTGACCACCTTGGGTAAATGCCATCAGCTAGGTAGTATGGCCCGTCGTACATACGTCCATTGACCTCATACGTGACTTTTGGTGCATTTCCTTGCAGGACATCGTTGAACACTGGGGATTGGGCAAGGACGTTGAGGTCATTTTGAGCTCCCGGAACCCCGAAAAAGGCGTGCCAAATCCATGTATCAAAAGATGCCACCGCCTCCAAAATGATACTTTTTGATCCTTTTCTGTCCCCATAAGCGCCTTGCCATGCACTTGGACAGTTTTTCCAAGTCCAGTGCATACAATCAATGCTTCCAATCATCCCTGGAAAACCTCGCATCTCGCCTTTCTTCAGAAGCCTTTGCAAGTCCATATGAGTAGGTCTCCGGAGGTACTCTGCGGTGTAGATAGATTCGATTGCCGAACAAAACCTCATGAGGGACTCAAGAATGGTTGATTGTCCCATCCTCGTTATCTCGTCCACTTGGTCTGCAGCTGCTCCATATGCAAGCATCCGCAAGGCAGCAGTAATTTTTTGCTGAGGCAGGAGACTCATAGCACCAAAAGCATCCGGCTTTTGCACAAAGTAAGAATCATGGTTGCAAACAGCGCCCATGATTTTGTTGAACAAATGTCGTTCCATTCTAAAACGACGTCGGAAGTATGTTTCAGGGAATGCACTGTTACGGACAAAATAATCGTCCAAGAGCTCCTGACCTCGTCGTTGCCTGTTTCTATCAATGTTTACAGCACGGTTGGGCCTGCAGATATGAGCCACAGCTTGGACGACTCGACGGGATTGTGAGGCTCCTGCCATTCTTGATTCGTCATCTCTCCGTCTACGCTCGTCATCCTCTTCCATCTCATTTTGGGCCCAATCCCTAACATTGAACATTCCTTGTGATTGGTTAAACAATTCTTCCTCTTCTTGCTCGATTTCCCACATCATCTTTGAAGAAGAAGAAGAAGACATTGTAAAAAGGAAGCAGAAACTATGAATAATGATAGGGATTTTGGTGAAGAAGGAAGCAAAAACTATGAATAATGATAGGGATTTTGGCGAAGAAGGAAGCAGAAACTATGAATAATGATAGAGATCTTGAGAAAATTGGTGTGAGATTTATGAGGATGGATGGGGGATTATATGGAGGATTTAGAAGGGATTAGGTTGTAGATAATGCCACGTGGCATGCCGTCATTCGTTAAAAATCTGGTGGAAATCTATCCTCAAAGATTGTAATCGGATTGTGACACGTGGCACGACGTGATTGGTTAAAAATCTTATCAGAAATCCATCACCAATAATTGTCTTTTCAGATAATGACACGTGCCTTGACACAACGATTAAAAATCTTATCGGAAATCCATCACCAATAATTTTCTTTGCGGATAATGACACGTGGCGCAACGAGAACGATTAAAAATCTTATCCGAAATAACAAATATAATTATTTTGAATTATTTTATAAATACAAAAATACAAAAATTTTATTGCTATTGGCTTTTCGGATAATGACACGTGGTGCAACGAGAACGATTAAAAATCTTATCCGAAATTACAAATAAAATTATTATGTATTATTTTATAAATAAAAAAATATTAATATTTTATTGCCAATTGCCAGGGCTATTCAGTGCAGGGGTGGAGATGCAAAAGGCAATTGACAGGGGAATGCACTATTCATTAAGGGCAGTTACTGTTCACTAGGTGGATTAAATAGTGAATTGCCTGGGGGGAGGGCTCCTACACTGGAGTTGCTCTAAGTCGTTTTCGCCAGAAGGAATCAAGAGCATTGGAGGTGAACGCTGTACAACCTGAGATCCTAGCAAGTTGTTTTTTATTATCCCTTGCTCGATCATGCCATGACCTTAATGATTTCAATTTGTTAGCATACCAAAATTGATGCATTAAAGAGGTTATATTGTTGGGAATATGAATCACATTTTCTCTTTGAAGATGCCATCTTGATTAACCCATCGTTTTTAGACGGTGCTTAGTCATGTTTAGCTTTCTCATGTTCTATATAAACAACTCTTTGCTCCGTGAGTATATAATTGATCTTTCCCTTAAATACTCCTTCGCTATTGAACTTCAAATCTTTTCTCTCCTACAAATTCCACCTAGTTGAAAAGAATCGAGTTGTTTATCTAATTTATGTATAGCGAGTGTACGCTTATGAGGGTCATATGTTGTATTTTAGAAAGTAGGGCAACATAACCTGCTACACCAAAATATTATCTTTGAGGGGAGAAATCTACTCTTAAGAACAATGATCACACGTCTCAACCTCAAATCTTGATCTACTCAAACATCGTTGGAGGTTGATATATTCGTCACAAGAGATAAGTATTTCATTGTTTCATTATTTGATATGATTGACCGTGTCAACGTAAATTATCGTTTACTAATATTTATCTTGTGTGAATTCTTGTAGGAGAAGTTTTTCCAGTACACCGAGCTCTCCATGATAAAATGAAAGTTCAGGAGACGCCAATTAATCAAGTGACACACCTGCATGCTTCTCCTTCCACAAATGTAATCATACCCGATATTAATAAAAGGCACATAATCACTATAATTTCTTGTGTTCTTAGCCTTCATCTGATTTTGTGTGTGACATTTTGACTGTTTGTTGTCCATCGAAAAAAACCGCGATTTTGGTAGAGCATGTTTGTACAATAAATTGTATTTATATTTTTGTTTAAGGAAAATTAATAAAAAGAGTTTGAAAACTTTAAGTTTTAACAATAAGGATAAAATAAAGGATAAAGTAAATAGTACTATAATTAATTTTTTAGTGTAAAAATATGATTTTTGAACAGTACCGAAAGTTTTTCGTTAAAATTTCATTTTATTTATGCTGAGAAAAATGTAGTACGGTAGTGTGCCGGTTCTCCTGCCCACTTTTGACCATCTTTTGATAATCGTTTCCTTTTAAATGTCTGGTTTGAGGATGATTCCATGTGTATATAAATCACAATTTATTTCGGGTTTTCGAAAATGATGAATAACCGTGACTTGCCACTAATTGTCTTCTTTTAAAAAAAAATAAAAAATAAAAAATACACACACACACACACAAAACCAAATTACTCATGAATTGAACAAAACTTTGTCAAATGAATTGAGAGCAGGGTAAATTACAATACCATTTTGACAATTACATACTTTTTGTACCCCATTTCTCTCATAGATAATAAAACCGTTTTTCATTTTGTACACCACCCAATAAAAACACAACAAGAAATACATAATGTTATAAACCCTTAAACCCTACTCTTCATTTTCTTCTTTCCTTCCCAATTATACCTTTTTTCAACATCTCATTCTCTTTTTTCGGCTTTTATTGATTTACATATACAAGGCAGGAGGCCAAACCACATCCAAAAAAACCTCTCCTTATCTCTTTAATTTATCTCCCTCTCCCCAATAAAAAATGAATAACAAAGGATGAGCACACAGCAACCCTATATGATTACCTCGGCTTTGGTTGGTCGGACTAGCCGCTGGGCTGATGGACTACCCAACAATGTAGCTTGAGATCTAGTAAGCATCTCGACCATTGATGGGGTTTGATAAGCCTGAACAAGACTCGAACCATCAGTAGAGTCACCTCTAGCTGTCGCTCGTTGCCATGAGTGTGAGCTTAATCCTGAAAGGATGTATGCTCTGCCAGATGCCTCGTACACATGTCTGCTTGCCATCCTCTCTTGCATTTCCTTGAGCTCAGCATCCAATGCTACACACAGATGGTCTTGGGATTTTGCTGACACGGTGTCTGACAATACCCTTCGACAAATTTCAAGGGTTGAAACTGCACCAGCTAAGTCTCCCAGCTCAGCTGCAGCTCGTGCTTGAGCCATTGCCTCGGCCGCCTGGAGCCTATTACGTTGCCTGTCCACTTCTATTGACACTACTGCTTGCCCAACTACATCAGGTCTCTCGATTCTAACTTCTTCACTCTCTATTGTCGCCATTTCTTTATTTAAGGGATCCTTGTAAATGCATTTCACCTTTATCAATGATGTTACATTGCTACAAGACTCTGTTGGGACATTTACTGAAACCAGAAAATCCCTCTCTTCATCAGCGTACATACCTCCAACATCAATTACCCCTTTCAGTCCATCAGCCATCACACGACTTGGGTAGCTTCCTGCTTTTAGTGAACCGAGGCGGAGACTTGTGTTCACACACTCAACTGCCACCTGCAGCTCTTGCACCACAACACTCAAAAGCCCTCCAATGCATTGTGCAAATGCATCCTGGATGACAGCTTCTGTCTCAATGAAAGAAAATGTTCCCCCAGATATCTCTGAAATTGAGTGCATCGATGATGCATCATGATCTCCACCAAATCCAAATGCATGCACTGGAATCTGGAAGCCTGTATTGTCACCGCCATGAATAGACAAAGGGAGGAGCAACTTATAATTTGGCTGAGATTGGTTAGGCCCAGAGCCACTGATGGTATAAGTGTCCTGCCCATCTGACAACAGTATTATACTGGCAACAGGATTCTTTCCCCTTCGATCTTCCAATACCTTGCCACCCTTCCTTAGGCCCTCGGCAATGTTGGTCCCACCATTTGCGACCAGAGAGTTAACAGCTTGCAATGCCTGCTGGCGTCCAGTGTCAGTCATCCGGCGGAGGGGAAAGAGGCGACGTGCTGTTGAAGAGAATGCAATAACCGAGAGTCTGTCATTGGAGCCAAGATTCTGTATTACGAACCCCATAGCCCTTTTCAGCAATGCAAGCTTGGTTCCTGCCATGCTACCGCTGGTGTCAAGCACTGTGACTAGGTCTACTGGAGCACGATGATTCTGAGAAAACTGAGGCGGCAAAGTGGACTGATTTCTGCTAGGATTTTGTCTTGTAATTGAAGTAGCCGCTTTCAGATGGATCAAAACTGTAAAATTGCCGCAAGAATTGGATTTTGAAACAGCTGAAACCTCTGGGAATGTTTTGATCTCTATCATCCTAACCAAATTGTCATCTGCACCATTTTTATCGCACGAGCTTCTCTCAGCAAACACAGGTTGGTCTAAGGATTCATCATCATTAAATACAGCTGGCTCATGAGCCTGGTAAAGTGGCATGATGTGTGGTCGGCTCAAGTCTCTTCGAGAAGGAGGAAGTCGGCGAACCACAGTCATCAAAGCATCATTTTGGGGCCAACCTACCGGACCAATAGCTGCCCTTCCAGGGGGAGGATCCAAACTAGGACCCTGCTCTGGGATTTCTTTCCACTTTGCCCTACAAACTGGGCAAATTTGGTTGCCATGTTTCACGTTTGATGTGATGCAGTGAAAATGAAAAGAATGTGAACATTCAGCGGTGAAAAGAGCATGGCCACCTCCTTGTTTCATTTTGGTTAAGCATATCGAGCACGTTTGCTGAAAACACAAAACAAGTGTAAGAAAGAGAGCATAAATAAGCCATATCAATCAACCCACATAGATTATCGCAGTGGCATCATGGAACTTTGAAAATTAAACAATCTCAAAGAAATTATCATTTATCAACGGTGTGAGGATTCTAATACATTGAGAAATTCAACAGTATTGTGATGTGTACAAGGACAGCTATAGTATAGACATACACACAAATTCCAGAAAAAAAAGATGCAGTTCACAACACATTAACTTAATTATTAAACAAAAATTAAAGAGAAAAGGCTAAGTAAGATCATGATATGTCCTGCATATAATCCCCAGATGTCGCAGCAAGTAAAGCGGGGGCAAAAACGATCAGTACATCAATAACTTGTCATGCCAACAAAAAGGAAGGAAATGTTTTCAATTTCGTCTTAAGTCTGCTGTACATTCTCATAATTGTGTGGTAAGAGATGCCTTTTAACATAGGATAGGCTAAGCAAGTAGAATTATCACAAACGGATAAAATAAAAGGGAGTGATAGATCCACTGGTAACTGGTAAGCCATTGTACAGGTAACTAAACCCAACAATTTGCTCAATTTTATGCCTTAAAAATCAAACAGGAAAGAATAAATACCCTCCACTTAATTTGAGAAAAATGAAAACGAAGTTGAAAAAAGAAAAAAACACAACAAATGAAAAGGAAAAACAATTTTTAAGAACGATTTTTATGGTGCTCCAGAGTATCCTGTAGTTCGGGGTTTTTAACCGATAGACTAAACCAGAGCTCTGAAAAGAGCCAGAAAAACCAATATATCAAACAAAAGGGAATTAATAAGATGCTTTATGGGACTACTTTCCGCTTTCTTTTTTTACTTGTTTGATGAAATTTACTGCCAGAAGGCTTGCAGATGATCAGTCAACAGAGGAGGAGGAAAAGGAAAGGCAAACCCTTTAGTCTTTTTTTTTTTACCATTTAGGCAAACAAGAATGGTCCTGAAAGTGACTTGTGCATTAACCCCCCCACATGCTCAACACAGGAAAACAACATAAACATTAAAATTCACATTTAAAGATTTAATTGTTTCCTCAAAATCCGCTAAAATATGATCTTATCAAAGACCTGATGTCTTTTAAGGCCAAAAGAATTGAGACCTGATCTGTAAATTCTAAGAAATGATTTTCATGAAAATATGGAGGTCAAGATGCATAATTTTTGGAACCAAACTCTAAATTAGGCACCATTTGTAAGCCATTTTGCTTCTGAGCTGAAATTTATACCTGACTTCTCTAAACTAACCACAAAAACTTCAACTTCTCAGCAACCAAACAGAATAAACTAAAACTGATAAGAACCCATCAATTATAAGCTCACACAAAGGAGGAAAATCCGTTCCATTTGTGATAATTAGATGAAAAGACAAACCTTTGAGGATTTGCTTCCATTTCTGGAGAGCTTCAAACCATTGGAGGATGGAGTTGGAGTGGTAGGCCTGGAGGAGCCATCGGCCCAATTGGCAGGTGAAAGCAGGGCAGCATCAGACAACCTCTCAGCTGAGTCCACAAAGGAGGGAGATGAATCCTCTAGTGTTTTGGGAAGATATAAACACAGATTCAGCCCCAGTGCAAGCTTTGCTTTCCTCCATTTGCTCCCCATTTTTTAACTTGAAATGTTTCAAAGGTTAAAACCCGGAACCCAAATTCTCTGCTTGGAGCTGAGGCTCAAAGAAACTTCAGAGCTAGCACAAAAAAGATTGAAAATGTAAGCAAAACTCACAAATCCCAGATCTCAAAGTGCTTAAATTAAGCTGCTTTTTTGGTCCTTTCTCCAGCTGGGAGAGAGTTCTTGGAATGAGAGAGAGATAGTGGGCTTTAACAAAAGTTGAAATGGAACACGAAAATCGAGGGAGAGAAAGAGAGATGTGTTTAATGGAGGGGTTTAGAAGGAAAACTAGAAGAAACTGGGGTTGAATTGTATTTGCAGAAAACTGAAGCTAAATGTCAACACAGCACAACTGAGTCATAGTTGTACTACTCTTCTTGTTGGTGTCCGTGGCCGCCTTGAGAGAGCGCGGGAGGGAGGGAGGGAGGGAGGGAGGGAGAGAGAAAGACAGAGAGAGAGAGATTGATTTTTCTTTGGTATTAGTGTGTGTGTTTATTGAGAAGATTTTGACCTTGGTTTGGTCCTTTTGTGGGATTTATTAGTAAATAAGCTTTAAGTTGTTTGAACAAATAAATAAATAAATAAATAAAAGCTTAAGTTAAAAAACGGTAAAAGGAGTTGCACGTACTTAAATGTAAAGAGAAATGCTATGAGCATGAAGATGTTGTAAAACAATTAAAGTTTTAATCTAAATAGTCAAAATTTAAAAAAAAAAATACTCTCTTTGTTATAGTAAAATAAAAGAAAAACTAATGAAAATGATTTGAAAATTTTGAGTTTTAATCAAAATAACAAAAAGATGTTGTAAATGAATAGTACTAGGAGTGATTTTTTTAAAGTAAAAATATTTTTTTTTAAAAGTAAAAAAGACCAAAAGTATTTCGTTAAAACTTCCTACAATAAATTGTCATTCTTTAAATTTAAAGAGTAATTATTTTGCTAAATATCAGAATATAATAAATTCAATGGTGAACTCCTTAGCAAGGAGAAAAGAAAGAGAGAGAATGGTGGAAAATAATAAATTGTTGTTTGATCACTTGAATTATTACTCTACTTGAAATTGATTTTCTAAACTATTTTTTAGTAAATTAACCTCTAAACTATTTGAAATTAGGCAATTAATCCCTAACCGTTAAATTGATGAAATTTTACCCATTTTGCTTGCAAATACTAATACGTAATCAGCACGTGATTCACTCTTAAGAAGAAAGTCGGGGCAATATTTGTCAAATGTAAAAGCACGTTTTGGTTGAATAGGGGAAAGTTGGGTGCTTCTGTATCATATCTCACTTTATTTTTCGTGGAATTATCATTTATTGAACCTAACTTTTTTTTTTCTCTTTTTTTTCCTTTCTTTTTTCTCATTTAATATTATATCTTTCAGTTTCCGTGAATTTTTTGCATAACAAGAAAAAGAAAAGTATATCTTAAAAGTCCTAATGTATATTTATTTGACTAGAACGGTAACTTGAAAAATAAAATGTTGTATATATAGTCAACTTCAAATTTTGCCTTTCATTAAAAAAAAAATTCATTTCTAATCTTTCTTGGGGGTAAAATAAAATGCTGGTTGCTGTAAAAGAGAAAATATATTGCACCGTTAAAAATTGCCTCTTATATTTCGTAAAAGAATTAAGTTATAAGAACCTTTGAAACCTGAAAAATCTCTAACCAAGTTCATGAAGAATGGCTAATTAGGACTAGTATGAAAGTGCTTTTAAAATGATTGAAATCATTTTTGGTGAAATTGATTTTTGGATTTTAAAAACATTTTGAGTGCTTTTCAAAATCTACTTAGATTTTAATAAGGATTGGTTTCCAAAATATTTTCACAAAAAATACTTTTAGTTATTTTAAGAGCATTTCCAAACAAGAATTTTATGACTAGCCAAAAAATAATAATCGTCTACCATGACCATTTTTTTTTCTCAACATTTATAAATATGTTATTTTTATCTTGCATTGTCAATTTGAGCAGATTTGGTTGATAATAAATTATTTATGACCAAATGAGAGAAATAATTAAGGAGTGTTATTGGAACAAAAATAGATTAGTACCTTTTGATAGCATTTACATTGTGTATTACTACGTTAATATTAGCCGATATTATCATATTTTTATAGAGTAGTTGATTAAATTTAGATAATGTATTAAATACTGTAAATTAATACGTAACTCAGTTCATCTTATATATAAGTATAAACAAATGATAATATTTATGCAGCAGTATTTAGTGTTAGTGGCTGGTTGTCAAATCCCTCTTTTCTCCATGATCTCTGAAACATATCTTTTACTTTGGCTGATAAAATAAGATCAAAATGTTGAGTGGATCATAATTTACTTGACAAAAAGAAATCCCCCATTACAAAATGCATGAATCAATTTTGTATCATGAATAATGGAGTTGGGGGCCATGGCCCCCGTGCTGCTTATTATGCATAATCATGATGAATGATTGTTGGCCATGGAGTCAAATGGTGCCATTTCTTTTAATCATGCAATTTTTATATTTTGTTTTATTTTAATTAGGAATATTTTTAATCACCGTCCTTAAGTGATGGTGATATTTGTCACTTTATTTATTATCGTTGGATGAGTTTAAATTTCTAGTACAATGAATAGACACAAATCTTAAAATTTAAAATCATCTAATAATAATTAATGAAGTTATAAGTATTACTATCACTTAAGGATGGCGAGCAAAAATGCATTCTTTTTATATTCTTACACATAGGATGATATGATAAGTTTGCCACACGTGCACATCATCACAGCAGTCGTTTCGTGGGTTCCCATGTCAACCCTGTTGACATTACGACTTAAATCTTATCATCACATGAGTTGGATTTCTCTTTTGTTTTCTCTTTTCTGTATTTTCCTTTACTTTTCCTTTTTATTTAGCTTTTTTCTCTTTGACTTTAATAGCAAATGAAAATGAAATTTAACTAAAGAAAAACATCATTAGAATGATATATCGTTTTTCAGTTAATATGGGTTATTGATCTTTTGGTGAATTTTTCATCACATTCCATTGGGATTTTGCATAAAGTAGAAAACAACATTTGGACCTAGAAATGGTCATATTTTTTTGGAAGAATATCAAATACAAATTTCTAAAATATTCCGCAGATGAAATTTGTTTATATGCCCAAATCGTTTTATTTTCTATAGATTCTTTCAACAACCAAATGAGCCTTAGACAATTGTGAAACACATAAAGAGAATGACATGTTTATATAGGGGTCATTTGATAATTGTTTTCATTCTTTTTTTTTTAACTGAAAACTCATTATTTGATAAATATTTTCAGTTTTCAAATATTAACAAGCGCATGAAATTATTGAATGTTTCTTTGACGTTTTTCTTGGGCACCATGGGGTAAAGATGAAAAAGCCTTTCTTCCAAGAGCAACTAGCCAAAATATGTGTGAACATCCTCTTGCCTCTTGCCTCCAAGAGCAAAATTTTCTTTCACCCCATCTTTTTTAATTATATATTGTCTTCTTATTATAATCAACAAGAAAAGGACGAAAAGAAAGAAATAGAAGAAACTTTTCGCGACAAAGTAGGTTTAGGTATGCCTAGACAATCATCTTGGACTGTCGATTTCTTAAAATAAAAATACAAAATAAATCAACAGTAAACCGACCATGCATGCACGTTTCATTTTCCTAGCTAGAACAGTAAATAAATTGTTAAACAAATTTCCCACCTAAAACGATGTATTCAAAGTTCCAGAACTTGAAATACTCGCTTCTGTTTTTTTATAAACAAATATGTTACTCGGTTTCGGGTGTATTCCAAAACATACAAACCTTGGGTCGGTGACCCATGCACATCATCAGCCTCTAGAAATTGGCATATCTATTCAATGGTCAAAAACTGGCACTTGGGAATATTCAACAAAACCCTAGCTAATATATATAGATATATTAGTCCATGGCACCACCATTAGTGAATGAATCCACGAGAATAGTAGGCTATGGGCAACCATGCATGCACGTGTTCTTCGAGGAAACTCGTTATTGAAATTACATATATGATATATACTCTTCTTGGAAGACTACGTACTGAGTTGACCGAGTTATTTGTCTCAATATGATATACATTCGTTTAATATTTTTTCATGCATCGGGGGCTTTATATTGATTGATTCTTCTGTCCGAAATTGTTTGGGGAAAAGATTCATCCACGCTTTACCTTTTCCATTACATTTATGTGTTTAAAATTAATTATAATATAGTTCAGTGCATATATTTCAGTACAAACAAGTTAATTTGATATTTTGGTATAATTATTTTTGCACACTTATGTATTTACATATTTTTCTTATGTATCACTTTTTTTTTATGTTTTCTCATTTAGATTTATTTATAGTTGTAAGAATTAAAATGTACATATTAATAAAATCAAAATTTTATTATGGAGACATTAAATAACAAAAATAGGATATGAATTTTAATAAAAATACACTTCAAAGGATTAAAATCAATATGTAATCTAAAACTATTTTTCTTTTAATTTCAATCTTTTTTAAAGACTAATGTTCAGAAACCCCTTTATGTATTCCCCAAATTGACCAAAAAAATGAGGTTTATCAATAGGTGTGGCCTTGGTTGAAAATTGAAATTAGGTCAAAATTCAAATATTCCCCTTCCCATTATGTTTGGAATAGTATAACTGGATAGCATACAGGCACATCTTTGTTCTCTCTATGCAAATACATTCTTCCATATCTATCTGTAGTGTCAATTGGGAAGTGGGGTTATTGCAAGTTTGAAAATGTGGGTTGGAGAGAGCTGAGTGCTCAGAGAATTTGTATCTCCCATTATTTCAATCATTTGGTAAAGGTCTACTGAGGCATAAAGAATTTTTGTCCAGTTGTTCTCTCTACTAAATAGAGGTTCTATTATAAAATCAATTAAAAATATAGAGAGTAATCTAATTTCTTATAAACACATGCAAGATCTATTAACTTTCCGACGTGAGATTTGCTCTCAACATCTTGCTCTATCTCAATCACAAGAACCTTAAAGACGTGACACCTCATGGATCAGCTTCTGAAACTGAGAGTGCACACAGCACAGCAGTGCCCCAAGGCATCCAAGCACCAAACACTAAATCCAAATAGTCAAAAGACCAAACCATCATATAATGAGGTGAGTGGAGCTCCCTGTTCCCGCCACTTTACCATGGCCTCCGCTCATACATCACAAGGCAATATACCTTTTAAAAGGAAAATTCAAATGCTGTAGCTTTTTAGAAACGCAAAAGTTATTCCTCTCCCCCACAAAAGAACATCAACAAAGAACCAAGAAAGTGAACCCTTTTCATTTCCCACCTCCTTTTGAGAGCACACACATGCATGCCTCACACAACAACTAGCCCTAGCTAGCTACTGAGGGAGAACCAGAGAGAGAGAGAGAGAGACATGAAAGGCTTCCTATAGCAGTGAGTGGAGATGCATTATAACAAAGAAAGAATCCTCATAAAAACCCTTTGTGGGGAGGGTATAGGATTCCCTTTACTATCTCTAAAATTTGCCAGACTTTCTGGGGTAAGTCAACGAGAAAGCTGACCTTTTTTAATATCCAAGGGGAATAATAATCCCTCCTCTTATGGTGCTCCCCACTTGGGTAGTGAAAGTGATTAAGCGAATTCGATGTCTTGCATTTGAAAATACTCAAAATCATGCATCCATTGCTTAGATAACTCATATTATCTCTCTCTCTCTCTCTCTCTCTCTCTCTCTCTCTCTCTCTCTCTCTCTCTCTCTCTCTCTTTTTCTTATTGGATAAATTAAGTATACTAAATATTCTCTTCGTTGGTGGCTATTTTGTTTTTAAAATTATGTTGGTTTTTCAGGCTTTCGCTTCTTAAATTAATGGTTGTCTCACTTTCATGGTTTTTCTTAACCTTATGATGTTGCTTTTTGTTTTGCAGGTTTAGACCTTTAGATTTGGCTTTAGAGGAGTTAAGTTTCATTCCTCCCCCCCTTCTCTCCTTGTATTTTTGTTGTTTTTGTTTCTAGAGGAGTAAGATTTATGTCCCCCTTTTTTTTATATATTTTTAATTCTTTTTTCTTGTATTATGAAGGGTTAAGTTTATGTCCTCTCACTAGGTATAATTTTTTTTTTATTATTATCAATAAAATTCCTTGATACCTTCTTTTTTTTTTTTTAAAGTATACTAAATATATACTAAATAGTTCTCAGTTATCCACGAATATTTTGGCATATCAAATCAATTGAGAGATCAAATTTCTTGAGGCATATTGGTTTTTTATTCTCGTTTCTCATAGAACGCATACACGCATAACAACTTATTGTGTCAACTAAAGAATTTAGAGAATATATATATATATATATATATATATATATATATATATATATATATATATATATATATATATATATATATATTATATGCTACGTTTACTTTAGTGGGGAGAAAGAGATTATGTAACAAAAGAATATTTATGCAAAAGTCGAGAATTCTTTTACTTGGTAGATTGGAGCATTAATTATTACATGTATGCTTTTTTTCTATACTCTCTTTAACTAAGATAATATTAGATGGAGCTTAACCATGCATATCCACTACAGGGAACAAACAAATTGCCCGAGCAGCTTTCCTTAATTATGATGTTACATGTAATTGATCATCTGCAAGTCAAACCTAATCCATGCATACACTGGGCTCCATATGTTTACGATCATGCCTAATTTGGAGTTTGTGCAAGTCGCTTTCTAACTTTTCACTGTTTATTTGTATCTTTTTAAGCATATTCATGTATGTTGATGTGCTTATGTAAAGTATAGAATTTTATTTGTATTTGTAATGTCGTGGTTGCAGCACTCCACATTTTAACGGAACGTAGTACGGGATTGACTTAAAACTTAATCGTACAACGTTTTAGTTGCAAGAAAGCTCTCAGCGTTAAATAAGAAATACAGAGATTATAAAATAATAATCTTGTTAATTCAAAAAGGAAAGCTGCTGCAACACCTTCAGGGCATTCAACTATTATGAACAAAACCCCAAATAAGATTAATGAGAAAATGGAGGCGCTGCCTCTCTTTGACGTGCTGCAATTACTTGTTCGTTCAATCTCTTCAGCGAACATTGCTTTACTTGTGCTATACAAATGGGGAAGCAATAGTTAAAAGATTTAGCAAATCAATTGTTTGGGTTAATATTTGAATAGTAGGCTTTGTCTAAGGAAAAGCCTAAAGGTGCCAAAATAAATTGAAGTTACCCGAAGCCCAACATTGAAGCCCAAAGACAAACCGAAGCCTTCTCAGCCAAGGTATAGGCCATGTGCCTATGACCAAAGTGATAACTGACAGATACCAGCTCACTACCGGCCAAAAAGCACTTTTTGATGGCATAAAGGTGTAATTACATGATGATTCACTGCCCTTGAGAGCCCTCGGTCAAGAATAAAGCCCAGACAATAGGCCAAATCACCTATAAGAGGAAGAGATAACAAAGACAAGGACACTCAACCAATCAAACAAATAACATACAAACTCTACTCTCAAGCCAGATTTGCATCCAGAAAGCTGAAACCAACCTAGATTCAGTCCTTTTAGCAATAGTGTCCTTAGAAAATCTATCTTTTGTCTAGTGTAAAAGCTATGCTACCCTCCTTAGTGTTGTAATATCGATTCCCTTGTGTGAAACCTATGTATCATCCATCCCTTTTTAACGTACAACTTCTGTAAATACAAAGAGAAGTGGCTGCAACAAGTTCAACATTGCCCGACAAGATGAAATCTTACCTGAGTCCTTTTATCTGTACTTTAGCTTAATAGATCTATCGTCTAAATGTACTTTTCATCTTGTATTCAAAAGTTATTTCCATCTATTTTCCACCTAAGAGTCTCATTTGCATCAAGATTTGGTTAACTTAATAAACCTGCTTTCATTAAGAACGAACTGGATTTGAGGAAATGGTCTACAGGGCTCTGAACTCCATTTGTTTCGAACATACAAGATTATGAACTAAAAGTCCTTGTTTACATGGCAAGAAAAAGAACTTAATGCAAACTTAACCCATCTGTGACAATCCCTTGATAAAAAGAAGTTTGAGTAACTTAGGGCACAAGTAATCACTCAAATCACATCTATTTCAACATCTGTTATACTAAGATAATAGTGGCATGCCTAACTCTTCGTTAGTTTTGATTGCGAGCCTCAAGACCTACACCTAAGGCCCCATAAAGGCACTTTTCAAACTAACTGTGAACTTTCTTTACAACATACCAAGCAGCAAAAGCCAAACGACCGCACCCAAAATGTCATTCACCCTTGGGGAGTTGTGCGAGAGGCCATCCATCTTTGACTTGAACATAGTTTTGGCACGTCTTGTGGGACCCATTACAAAGTCTTGTGTGCCAAGAAAAAGAATGAATGAGCGAACCTCTAGGTGGAATACAAAGTACGAGCCACCCTATTGTCTACCAAGATCAGACATGGCAAACCACCCAAAAGATTTCTCCTCCCTACGAGGACCAGCTATTTTGGAAAGCTTGACTTCATCTGAGAAGTCAAGAGGAAAAGTGACCAACGAAGACTTGCAAGCCACCATGGCGCAAATGTTGAAGAGTATGGAGAAGATTTCTCTAGAGACCAAAGGAGAAGTGGGCAGACTCTATTCTCTTACAGGGAGTTTGCAAATGAGATTAGATCTGGAGTACTCTACCCTAAAAGATGGTTATGCTAGAAAGAAAATAAGAGAGACAAGTCCTAAGAAAGAACCAGTTATTCCCCTATTTCCTTTGCTCAAGGGAAAGAATGATAGGGGAAGAAGAAGGTGGAACCTGGAACCAGTCAGCTAGAAGTAAAGGAGATCCTAGAAACAGATATGCTCGACCTCTATCGTTCTTACTAGATAGTAGGGGGCAGATCGGGTAAGACAAGAAGAAGTATGGAATGAACCAACAAGTTGGGGAATTTAGTGGAAAAGTTGTGTCCACAATTGCGGGCAAGCCTTCTCCTTATAGGCCATCGCCACTGGCTAATAAGGGAGGAGAGGCCAAATGGAGACAACATGAACCAAAGAATGAGGCTTTCTCGGGCAATGAGCATAGCCTGAAATGAAGACCTTTTTACACCCGACATAGCAATACAGCTAACTAACAATGTAGAGACGAGTTGGCTGAGCTAAGAATGATGGTGGTCCAGAATGTCCAACCACAGGCTTGCCCGCTATTAGGATCACCTACCAGAAGCCCTACCCTGAATATATTGATTAGTAGAACCCTTTTTCCCTTAACTTTAAGATGCTCGCATTCCCAACTTTCAGTGAAGAGAATTATAATGTATCCTCTAGAGATCACATCTTCAAGTTTTCCAACTATTGTGTGGCATTTAAAGACAATCCTAACTACAAGTTAAGGTTGTTTGGAAATTTGTTGGTTGGCTTAGCATCCCAATGGTACTCTCTTTTACCTCCTAATTCCATTACTAATTGGGGGCAAATGAAGATGGCTTTCCACAAGCAATTTTATACGGTATAGCCCGAGATGACTATCAACGATCTAGTTGAGGTGAAGTAGTATGAGTATGAGTCTACATAAGATTTCATGATGAGGTTTAGAAGGACAAGAATGAGATTCCAGTTCCCTATTAACCATGCCTAACTTATATCTATTGCTTATAAAGCATTGAGATTGCCCTTGAGAAAGAAGTTTTACTATGTGCAATTTAGTGAACTGTATGAGTTGGTAATAGTTGCTACAAAGTATGAAAAGTTACTAGCTGAAGAGCAATAAGTGAAACACTCATCCAATGTACCCATTTCCTACAAAAGTAAAGCTGCAATTCACTAGTTGGAGTTTGAATGGCCTGAGATTGGAAAAAGTGACATAATGGAGAAGAAGGGATGGAGTTGTGTGCGGCCGAGATGGCCACTCCTTTCAAACCTTTAATGGTAAAAGGCTTGATCCAGCTAGTTAAAGGTCAAAAAGTAGTGATGAATGATGAAGGATTCGTGCCTATAAAGCCTCCCAAGTACCAAGCTTATTCGTTTGATTTGACAAGGCAGCAGAGATCTATGAGGAGTTAGTGTGGGCAAGAGTGATTGTGCCCGACGGTACAAAAAATATGCCTAAACTAGAAGAGTTGAGAGGAAAGAAGTATTGCAAGCTTCATTACACTTTTAATCACTCCATCACCAACTGTGTACAGTTCAGGGATTGGATTCAGAACCTGATAGTTAAGGAAAAGTTGTTGTTGGAAAAACCCCAGGCAAATATAATGATTGATACAGATCCATTCCCAGAAGCCCTAGTCAATATGATCAACCTCAACTGGGTTGAGAAAGGAAAAGCAAAAGCTACATGGGAAGAGATGAATGAAAGAAAGCAAGCTATTAGGTCATTTAAAGGTACTAAGAGGTTGTCCAACAAACCACAAGCAGCTATGGTTAAGGGAATGATGTTGTGTAGCAAGTGCCAATGTGAGTGCGAGCTAGAATTGCCAGCATAAGGAGCAATCATTGTTTAAGAGTTAATCAAAAGAAGAGAAAAAGAGGAACATGATGCCCGCAGAAGTGTTATGCGGAAAGCAGAAAAGGAAACTTCAAAGAATGTATTTTAGAGGCTGGGTGGAGACTCTCAACTTAAAGGCTTGTCCGAGGTATTCAAAAACTATGAAGTCTCTGAAGAACCTAAGGATAAGGAAGCCAAAATGCCAAAGTGGGTAGAAGTGAGACCACCCCAGCCAAGTTATCATAGCAATTCAAAGCAAGGATGGAAAGAAAAGTCTAGGAACTCGATTCCTTAGTTACTAAGAAGGATTCAACCCGACAGGGTCATAAATGGTACATAATTGGGAAGAATGGCAAGCCTGTTAGAGAAATTGGAGCATCTATAATCAAGAGGGTCCAAAGGCAGCATAAGGCCCACATGAACTCATTAAAGATCCCCACCATTTTAGAAGCCTTTGGAAATGTCAAGTTTGAAAGAGCTACGCAATGAGGACAACTCTAATGAAAGAGTAAAAAGGAGATAGAGAAATCTAATAGTAAGATGGAGGGAGAAGAAGATCATGTACCTCAGAATCCTCATCCAGGAAAATACAGAGTGCTGATGAGAGCTTAAGAAAGTGTGGTGATGATGCCCACACCAAGTTGGAGGCCATAACCTTTATGTTTGGGATCATCTCCCCCGAGATGGGGATACCCATACCTCTACTGGAAGATATACCTTGTCAAATGTCAGGAAAATTACTCAATTTTGACATAACAGTAGAAGAAAAGGTGCCCAAGTTAATGCTGCCCGAACATGCACATGCATATACAGATGGATGAATTTGCATGTTAAATTGGAAGAAAGAATAAAGATTTATCTGAACCTAGCAACTTCCACGTAAATATGACTTATGTTCTATTTGCTATGCTTTGCGCCAAACATGATCAACCCGTAACAATGAAGGGTGATTACCTGGCAACAGAACCAATGATGGTACTTGTTAGTGTTGAAGAAGCTGGGAAATGAGAGTCAGGTATGACAGGTTTGCCCTAACCCATAAAGAAGGAGCCCGAGAAGATATATTAAGATAGAATGGTCTTCAGCAACCTGAGTTTGGTCCTAACCAACCATCTTAAACCCATATATATGATTGCTCATCTGGAATGAGTACATTTCAAAAGGGTATTGATTGATGGTGGTGTTGCGGTCAACATCCTTCCATTTAAACAAATGAAGAGATTGGGTACAAGTGAAGATGACCTTATCCCCACTGACCTCACAGTTTTCAGTTTCTATGGAGCCATTACTAGAACACATGGGATATTACCTTTAGAGGTTAACTTGGGGTCCAAGCAAATTATGTTAGCTTTCTTTGTGGTGGATAGTAGTTCTACTTAAGGAGCATTACTGGGCAGAGATTGGATTCATCAAAGTTTTTCTGTGTCATCCATTCTACATCAATAAGTTGATGTGTACCACGAGTTTAGGGACAAGGAATCAAGTTTTTGGGAAATGGTGAATGCCAAGTCACGACCATTTCTCCCAACATCCAATGTTGTTAAAGCCAGTTTTTACAACCCCAGTGTTGGGATTTTGCAGTGCATATAAGCTGATGATAATGGTCGCCCGACTAAAGTGACAACCCAAAAGCTTCTGGAGCAAGGATTGTATATCACTAGGGAGGAATGGGACAAACCCCATATTGTCCTAATTCCCCAAAACCAATTATGTTAGAACAACGAAGGAATGACCAAGTAGTTGCGGTTAGGTCCTTAATCAAAAGACTGTTGGTGTATGTGAGAGAAAGAAAAGAAGCAAGAGAAAGCTCGTCTAAAAAAAAAGCAGAGTGGGAAAATGAAGCTTCAAGTAACCAGAACAAAGAAGAATAAGAGTTTTTTGGAGAAGAATTAGAAGCAGCCATAAATATAGCTGAGTGTAAATATGACTTGGACTGGCCAGATGATGTGCTTGAGAGTTCAGAGTCAGTTGAATTTTTGTGCATCGAGTCTGATAAGACAGCATCAGAGGTACAAGACCCCTTAGAAACCATTAATTTGGGAACTGAGAAGGATTTAAGGCCTATAGAACTCAATGGCTTGTTAGAAGCTAGTGATTGGGCAAAGATAGTGAGCCTTTTGCATGAGTTTAAAGATTGTTTTGCTTGGCATTACACTAAGATGCCAGGTTTAGATTGGACCTTAGTAGAACACAGAATGCCTATTAAGGAGGGATATAAACCTGTAAAGCAAGTTCCCAGAAGGATGTCAAATGAGATAGAAGATAATGTCAAAGAAGAAATCGAGAGGCTGATAAAAGCTGGATTTATTAGGCCTGCCAAGTATGTTGAGTGGTTGGCCAACATCGTACCCATATTAAAAGCTGTAACTAATGCAGTTCGATGTTGTGTTGACTATAGAAACATTAATGAAGCCAAGCCCAAAGATGAATATCTCATGCCAATGGCTGACCTATCCATAGATGCAGTTGCAAAACACAAAGTTCTATCTTTTATGGATAGGAATGCTGGTTATAATAAGATAAAAATGGCTAAAGAAGATATACATAAGATAACTTTTAGGTGCCCGAGACATGTAAGAGCATATGAATATATAGTCATGCCTTCGGGCTAAAACATGCTGGTGAAACTTAACAAGGAGCAAAGAATGCCATTTTTCAGGACTTAATCGGCCATAGCATGGAAGTGTACGTTGATGACATTGTGGTGAAATCTAAAACCGAAGAGCAACACTTGGAAGACCTCAAATTAGCCTTAGCAAGAATGAGAACCCATAAGTTGAAAATGAATCCCAAAAAATGTGCTTTTAGGCTAAGGTATTTGGCTGAGAGGTTTAAGTGAAGGTTATATAATAAGTAGTTAGTTAACATTGGAAATCGTGGTTAATGGAAAGGTTTATTCGAATATGGCTGATTAAGTGGTGCAAGTCCCGAGTAAAAGCATGCGGCGACTGTTTAATCATTATTAATGTCTCAGATTGCAGACTTAACAATGATTAAAGGCAGCACTGTTTGGGTTAATATTTAAATATTGGGCTTTGCATAAAGAAAAACCTAAAGGCGCCAAAACAAATTGAAGTTACCTGAAGCTCAACATTGAAGCCCAGAGACAAACTGAAGCCTTCTCAACATGTGCCTATGACTGAAGTGACAACTAATAGAGACCAGCTCATTACCAGCCAAAAAGCACTTTCTGATGGCATATTACATGATGACTCATTGCCCTTGAGAGCCCTCAGCCAAGAATAAAGCCCAAACAGTCGGGCCAAATCGCCTATAAAAGGAGAAAAAGACAACAAAGACAAGGATACTCAACCAATCAAAAAAACAACATACAAACTTTGCTCTCAAGCTAGATTTGCATCCAGAAAGCTAAAACCAACCTAGATTCAGTCATTTTAGCATTAGTGTCCTTAGAAAAGCTATCTTATGTCTAGTGTAAAAGCTCTACTACCCTCCCTAGTGTTGTAGTATTGATTCCTTTGTGTAAAACCTATTTACCATTCATCCATTTTTAGAGTACAACCTCTGTAAACACAATGAGAAGTGGCTGCAACAAGTTCAACATTGCTCGACAAGGTGAAATCTTGCTCGAGTCCTTTTGTTTGTACTTTAGCTTAATAGATTTATCGTCTAAATGTACTTTTAAGCTTGTATTCAAAGTTATTTCCATTTGTTTTCCACCTAAGAGTCCCATTTACATCAAGATATGGTTAACTTAATAAACCTGCTTTCATTAAGAACGAACTGGATATGAGGAAATGGTCTAAAGAGCTCTGAACTCTCTTCGTTTCGAACATACAACATTATGAACTAAAGGTCCTTGTTTACATGATAAGAAAAAAAAAATAATGCAAACTTAACCCATCTGTGACAATTCTTTGACAAAAAGAAGTTTAAGTAACTTGGGGCATAAGTAATCACTCAAAACACATCTATTTCAACATTTGTTATACTGAGCTAATAGTGGCACGTCTAGCACTTCGTTAGTTTTGATTGCGAGCCTCAAGACCTACATCTAAGGCCTCAAGGCCTACATCTAAGGCCCCACAAAGGCACCTTTCAAACTAGGACTTGGATTCTCTGCCCTCCCATTTCGGTGCCCTCCTTGTGCCCTCCTGTTTTGTGTGGTCACGGTTAATCCATGCTAACATTTTATATTGTTTTTTATAAAAAATAATAAGACAAAAAAAAAATAGTAATATAAAATATTGACGTGGCTTAACCGTGACCACACAAACAGGAGGGCACGGGGAGGGCACCGAATTGGGAGGGCAGAGAATCCAAGTCCTTCAAACTAACTGTGAACTCTCTTTGTAGCATACCAAGCCGCAAGAGCCCGACAACCGCACCCAAAGTGTCATTCACCCTTAAGGAGCTGTGCGAGGGACCATCTACCTTTGCCTTGAACATCAATATTTTCATTTCATCTCCAAAAAGTGGCTTATTTCGTCTCAGTTATGAAATTACAGAACAGTATTTTCATTTTGCATAGCTCATATATAAAAGGCATCAATATATACAAAGTTTGCCACTAGACATGCATATTACATGCTCAACTTGAGCTATATATACTTATTGTGAATTCTCGGCGTCGGTAATCTAAACCTATCATGCAGTAGATATGTCTTAATTTTCTTACTGACAAGAGATGCTTAGCTTTAGAATACCTTCATTATCGCCCCAATTGTAGGGAAGTTTTGCTAGAAAAGTTAGAGCTTAGTAATTTGGTTTTTTTATTTTTATTTTTTATTTATTTATTTTTATGTTGTGGTATTTTTAGTACCTACGTCTTAAGAATTTACCATTGCATCTTGTTTGTCTAGAATTCAATCTTTATAAATGCATCTTGTAACTTAGTAGAAGAATCAAATCTCGAGAAGATGTAGTATTTTGGTTATGTAACCGTCTTGCCAATATGTATTATTATTATTTTTTTTTTTGTTAATATATAAGAATCAGACTCTATAATCAATTTTTCTTCTTCTTCGCCTTTAATTTGTTAACATGTCCTTTTCGTATCGTAGAATCAATAGAAGTGGTTTTCTTCTCGCATATAATCCCTGACTTTTTCGAAACTGATTGGTTTGGTCTCTCACTTTGAAAATCTATCGGTGTTGTCATCCACGTTTATCCCACACTCCCTGCCATCCAAATAACAAAACTTATATTAATTTACGTCACGCACGCGCGTGGATCCCACAACTCGAATTAGAAGGCACGAAGTGGTTAAACCAAAGAAAATAGAAAATGTGACTTGGACTTGGTCTGGCCTAAAGCTTGCAGAGGGTTTAACCCAAGCCTCAACCCCTTAGCAACTAGCCTGGTCTAGCTAGCACAATTGAAATTGGACTTTGATTTTAAAGAGTACTCTTCCAGCCCACTCTAACCCAAAGCAAAACCACCCAAATCTACTTCAAAATTATTGGGATGAAAACAGAAATGTTAAACCCTATTTACTATAACGATTGAAAGATCAAAACAATGTACAGATTCAAAACTCTCTCTCCCTCTCCTCTTCTCTTCCTTCCATTTAATCACGTAATCATCGGTCGGAACAAATTGGAAATGTCAGTCGAGACGTGAGATTACTTGCAACGCATTGTTTTCTAATCCCATGTTTTCAGGCCTTTGTCCAACTTAGCTCTGCATGTATCCTTCCATTGTGGGAGTCAATCAAATGGAACTTTTCATTGATGCGTCCGTTGTGTACCACATCGGCAAGATTAATTTCCACGTATCCTAGTGATTCCTACGCATGAGGAGATGATACAGAGGAATCTGAGCATTGTAAAGCATGTGGAGAAGATTATGGCATTTATAAATATAAGGGAACAATGGTATTTTTCATACCTTTGCTCGGATTAGGGCTCTGCTTTTGCTCTTGAGCTCGATACGAATCTTGTCATGCAAAGGAGGCTCATCAAGCATAAATTGGAAATCTTCATTCCAAAGTGGATTGCGGGATTTTCTTATCATCTGCCAACAAAATAGAAGTACCGTAAGTAAAGAAAATGGGTAACTGGAACCATGAGAATGCTTACGAGATTTTTCAAATCCGTGTTTTGGAACCACAAGAAATCTACGTTCACAAGATGTTGTTCAAGTTAAAAAGGAGCTGAAAGTAATCAAAGTGAAAGTTCACCTTAGTTTTCTTTACTTCTCCTCTAAAGCAAAGCAAAGCATAAGGATTGCTGTGATGCTCCCCTTCTACGTCCTCAGCTCCCTGGATCAAAATGGATAGTACACCAGCTCCGCTGAGGGACTCATCACTCTCTAATGACTTTCCACTTTCGCTTTTCCCATATCCATTACTAGTTCCATTATGCTTACTGCTTTCTGATTTGAAAGGAACAAAAGCAAGCTCCACTATAACTTGCCCCCTACGCTTCTTGTTTTGAGGATCATTGATATTTGTGTTCTTGACCAAATCTAGCACAAATTCCTTTGTCGCACCGGGCGTTAGCACTTTCAGAGGAACTAACTGCATTCCCAATTTGTCATGTCTGCCAACCTGTCAACACAAAAAATGATCAAAACTGAAACTGCACCTTGTTCACAAATTCAGAAATTAACAAACAAAATCTTTCGTCTAAATCTTACCTCAGACTCAGAGCAGATTTAAGAGTAACTTATGGAGACACCATTTAAGTACTAATGACTAATAGAGAAAAGATAATGATTTTACTCTTATTCAGTAGAAATTGGTAGAAGCTTAATAAAGACCAACTTTGCAAGAACAAGTATAATGAACTCTGATGATATTCCAAGTTATTGTTCCATGAATATGCTTTCAAACACACACGCTTGAGACCGAAAGGGCTTGAGAACCTATACTGACATATGAACAAGACATCCCTTTTCTAAAAGGACATACGGCTACATCAGCAGAGGTCAATGCTAACAAGGGTTCGCATTATTGCAGAAAATAACAAAATCAAATGGATGAAATATCAGAATATTATTATGTAGTATTTGAGCCAAAAGAAAATGCGAGGGGAAAACCTTGTCCCAATCATAGAGTTGCAACTCGAGAGCTTGAGTTTGGGGGTCTTTCACAATAAGTCTGAACTTCTCATTCCACTCAGGATTCAACTTATTCATCTTGACAGTGGTTTGCTTTGTGGGCAACTTATCTTCAGTAAGGTTTAGTTTGACGTAAGGATCGGAACTTCCCAAGATGTCCATCTTCAAAAGTTTCAGTGCTCGGACGACCTTCACATGAAGTATCCCTACAGGCTTCTTGGCCACTCTGTTAAAAGATTTAAAGGAATATCATTTTTGTGAAACAAAAAGTATATTTGATAGATCATTGATAGAAGTAAATCCATTCCGGTCATCTTGTGATGGCTCCATGTCTGCGAAGCCTTGTTCAAGATGATTGATTCATGGATTAAAATAGATATAAGTAAAATAATATGTAGAACTAAAAAAATTTAAGGTGAAAGACTGAGCTAGATGTGTCAAGGCCAGCCATGCCATCTCATAAATACTCACATTGAAGCATCAAGAACAGGTATTTCCAGTGTTCGAGGCCATAGGTAGAGGCTTGCAACTTGGTTTTTAATGGTCTCCTGCAAACACGTAGACGATTAGTTAAAGCAAATCAAACCAACATCTGAGCAAACATAAATCATCTAAACAGCTATCCAAAACTCAGCTAATGTATAATCACAATCCTACCCAGAAAAGGATTACTGGTGAAGCACCTGAACAAACCGATAGAGGCCTGGTATGGCCATGATGTCCCCACCCAATATTTTGATTCCAAAATCAACATGTGGCTGCAGATAATGGGAGAAAATCATGGTTTAAACGTAGGCTATCTAAACCAGTCAAGAAATATGCAATCTAAAATAAAAAGGGAAAAAGATGAAAAGAAAAGTTTGCTCTTATTGGACCTTCTCCAATAAAGACACGACAATGCTTGCAAAACATGGAAACGTCGGCACAAGAGGTTTCAGAGTAACCCGTGGTGCTGCAAATACTTGCAAATCCACTAACTGATAATAACAACAATCAGTATTCTGAACAGAATGAATCAAGCATATCATAATAAAAATGAACAGTTCTTCTCTTGAAGGATTTCTTTTACCTGAACCGTAATTCTTAGAGACAACAACTTTAAAACCACAACTATGTTGGGATTGCCAGCCCATCTAAATGCCGGTTCTATGATTAATTCATTCTCATTAGTCTCATAAACTTTTAGACCTGAAAGATTAAAAAAAAAACCAAATTATATAGTAGTAAATCCAGAAGGATTAATGCATAAACGAAAATTCTTTTTGAATTTTATCCATGATTTGTATATGTAATGCCATCGATGAAAGTGGTGCCCTAAACTTCTGAAGATTCATTGCATTTAAAATTTAACTAAGAGGATTAATAAGTGCTATATAAGGCAACCAAAATGCCTTTTGTTCTCGAAAAGTAACAAGTATTCATGATTAGGATATGAAAGTGAGTAGACTAACCATAGATTATGGGTGGCAGACTTCCAAGACTTAACTTGTCAAATTCAATTGCCTCAATGCGATACTTCCCAATGTACTCTGCGAAGATAGGCTCTGCCGTGTTTCTTATTGTACAACAAAGTGCCTGCGCAATAAATAAACCGAGTCTCAAAAAGCAGTGTAAAAAAAAAAAAAAAAAAAAAGAACTGTTAACTAGATTATCACCTTGTCAAGGTAAGGCCAAATGTCCAAGAGAAACTTGTTTAGCCAGTCTACCTGCACAGGATGCATATAACGAGCATAGAGGTGAAGAGTTAGCAGCAACAAGAGAAAGAAAGGGCAAAAGCTCATTGTAATAAGATTAAGAGGAGATACTAACTCGTTCAAAATAGGAAAATTTAACCCACATTGGTATTTCAGGTAGAAGACCTTGCAAAGTGCTAGAATCTAATTCATGCAGCGGCCTGATAACTGGATCCTGCAACATTAAGTAGGTTGAGCACTATACGTACGTAACACTTCACGGTACTTTTGTTTAGCAGTGTTTGATGTTTATAGACTCAAGAGGGGAAAGCAGGGGAGGTGAAATTAATTTAATTAGTGACATGAAAGATGAAAACTTCACGTGATTCCTAACAAGAGATTCAGGGGCAACCGAATGCAGCCGGCATATTGATTGCAGTCAAGAAACAGAAGGGTAAAAGGAAAACCAATTACTTTGCTTTTGAATCAGCATAAACTTTTCTCTCAACTAATTGAAGCCATAAAGCTCAAAATTCAAAAATAACTTAAAAACTGGAATTTGCGGATTCCCTGTTTCTTCTGAAATTCAGAAATTCATATGAGACGCAGGTGATATTGAATGCAATCAACTACATGCAAGACTGGCAAGTTTAACCAATTGTTTAATCCAAAATCTCTCTGAACACAAAATACCCCATTCATTAAGCAAACACCATGAACAACAAAAAAACCACGAGGACTTTTTCCACTGAAAGATTCTTGCACCATCTCAAAAACCCAGAAATCAAAAGCTTCAAATAATGAAAGATTTTACCTTCACTTCCTCAGGCTCTGAATAGATGAAGAGATAGAAACCCACCAAGAGTCCCACCAGACTTCCAATGCCAAAGCCGACAATTCCAAAGAAGGTGCTTAAAATTCCCATTTTTCTTCTCTACTTCCAAGAAGACGCAGAACAAAAAGAAGAGCAATAAACTCAAATTTAATTTACAATAAGATTTAAAGGCGATCGGTTGTTTTTGAAGTTGAGAATTAACTTGGGAGGGTAGGTACCGAAACAGTTTCTTCTGCTTCTTCAACGTTTGAAACTCTGAATTTGTTTTGTTTCTTTGATTTGCCTCGAAGGAAACGGCCATTTGGCTGATCATCAGCGCCTCTCAGTGGTCACTACGTGTAAGTCCTGACTTAAACATGTTTTTGCTTTGCTTTACGTTCTCTCAGTGTTGAAATGACATTTTTGCCCACAATGGCCAATTCATAATTTGTCTACAAATTCAATAATTCCTTTTTAATTTTTTTTTAATTTTTATTTTTTATCAAACAATAGATTTGACTAGATTAGATGTTAGATTAGGAGCCAACGATGTTCAAACCCACGCAAAAAATAAGACAACTAATTATGTGTGAATAAATGCATCTTTTACTTAGAGTAATATGTTCCTATGTATATTACATTTACAATAAATCAGGGATCTTGCAATAATTATCGAGATTTTAATCCATTTAAGCATTTTATTTACAATAATAAATTTAATTCTCTTGGATATTAATTAAATTTGATTCTTCGCAACGCTTTATCATAGTAATGAAAAGTAATTATGTCTATCATCCTCATGTGGGGTTTGATCCCTACTAATTCCTGTCTTCTGATAACTAACAATTTAACTCATTAATAATTTATCAAAAAAAATAATTTCATTCTTCTTTAACAATAAAAAGTGCTTTTTTGACAGAAAAAAAAATTAATAAAAGGAGATTTTCTTCTTGTCCATTCTGAAAAATTAGCATTTTGTGTAATAAATGTTACAACTTCTGAAAAAGAAATAAGAGCTATCTTTTTAGCAGGCATGCTTCGTCATTGTTATAAATACTTATGAACACATCCCATCAGAAATAAACAATAATGCAAACACATTTTCTTTGTTTGTGCTTATCTGTAATTCCATCAACCTATCAACAACTTGTCCTCGTTTTGATGATATTGAGATTCACTTTAGATTTCTATGTTTGAAGTCTACACACTGAGAGATTCAAATCATTCAGTTTTAATTTTATAGTTTTAATTTGTCCATTTCACTACTCCAGTTCACAAATGTAAGATTCCACATCGCCTAGGAGTGAGGATCATGTAAGTCTTATATGTATATTCTCATTTCTACCTAACACGAGGCCTTTTGGGAGCTCACTGACTTCGGGTTCCATAGAAACTCCGAAGTTAAGCAAGTTCACGTGAGAGCAATCCCAGGATGGGTGACCCACTGGGAAATTCTCGTGTGAGTTCCTAGAAACAAAATTGTGAGGGACATGGTCAGGGTCCAAAGCAGACAATATAGTGTTACGGTGGAGTCAAGCATGAGATGTGGTGGGCACCCGGACTAGGATGTGACAATTTGGTATCAGAGTCAATCCATGGCCAAAAGTGTGCCAACGAGGACATCAAACCCCTAAAAGGGGTGGATTGTAAGATCTCACATCACCCAGGGGTGAGGATCATGTAAGCCTTATATGTATATTCTCATTTCTAGCTAGTACGAGGGTTTTTGGGAGCTCATTGGCTTCAGGTTCTATAAGAACTCCGAAGTTAAGCGAGTTCGCGCGAAAGCAATCCCAAGATAGGTGACCTATTGGGAAGTTCTCATGTGAGTTAACAAAAACAAAACCGTGAGAGCCTGGTCGGGGCCCAAAGCGGATAATATCGTGCTACGGTGGAGTCGAGCCCGGGATATGGTGGGGGCCCAGGCCGGATGTGACAATTTGGTATCAGAGCCAATCCCTGACCAGAAGTGTGCCGACGAGAACGTCGGGGCCCTAAGATGGGTGGATTGTAAAATCTCACATCGCCCAATGATAAGAATCCTGTAAGCCTTATATGTATATTCTCATATTTACCTAACACGAGACCTTTTGGGAGTTCACTAATTTCGGGTTCCATAGGAACTCCGAAGTTAAGCAAGTTCGCGCAAGAGCAATTTCAAGATGGGTGACCCACTGAGAAGTTCTCGTGTGAGTTCCCAGAAACAAAACCGTGAAGGCGTGGTCGGGGCCCAAAGCAGACAATATCGTGCTACGGTGGAGTCGAGCCTGGAATGTGGTGGGGGCCCTGCCCGAGATGTGACAACAAAAACTCAAAATTTTGAACGACTGGGTTCTCTTTCTCTCTCTTGAACAATATAAATTTCTAGCTTTGCAAGCTCCTAACACAAAATATCAGAATAAATCTTATTCTATTTTATTGAAGCTTGTGGCCGGAAAATAGACCCAACTTTTGTTGTAATAATAATGTCTGGTTTCTTAATAACTTAAAAGGATATTGTTCATACTTCAAAGAGAAATAGACAAAAATATATTTCATAAAAATGATAGAACAGGTATGTATTATTTAGGATATCAAAACAACTAAATACAAGTGTTTTTGGAGCATATTGTAATTTGCTATACTTCGAAATGCAAGGGATTAAGTACAACTAACCTATATTTTCTATCTTTCGGGAAATTAAAAATTGATATCATAAGTGAATACATACAAAATCACAAAAAATTAGGACTAGACAAGGTATTTTTATTCAGTTTTTCAAATAAATTATAATAAAACACGAAAGGCTTGATCTATCTGCAAGGATACAAAACATAGAACTTTAATGTTTGGAGCTTCTTTCTAAGTTTTCGAATATTACATATCTTTCAACAACAACAAATTGAATTGTCTAGATCATTCGGTCCGCAAACTCCGGACACAAAGATCCAAATTGGGATCTCAATCTGTAATTTGCTTTACTTTGAAATGCAATGGATTAAGTACAACTAAACTTGTGATTTCTATCTTTCAGGAAAATAAAAATTGATATCATAAGTGAATACATACAACACCAAGAAAAACCAACAAAAAAAAATGTAGGACTAGACAAGGTGTTTTCCATTAGGTTTTTCAACTAAATAATAGTAAAACAAAAAAAGCTTGATATGTCTGCGAGGATACCAAATTTAAAACTTTAATATTTGGAGCTCCTTTGTAAGTGTTTGAATATTACATATCTTTTAACAAAAAAAAATTAAGTGGTCCAAATCTCTAGATCCGCATGCTCCGAACACAAAGATCCAATGTGGATCTCACTTTGTAATTTGCTCTACTTCGAAATACAAGGGATTAAGTACCACTAACCTAGATTCCTATCTATCGTGAAAACAAAAAAATTGATATAATAAGTGAATACATACAACACCAAGAAAAATCAACAAACAAAAAAAAGGTAGGACTAGTCAAGGTGTTTTCCATTAGATTTTTCAGCTAAATAATAATATAACACAATGACATGTCTTCGAGGATACAAAATATAAAACTTTAATACTTGAAGCTTCTTTTCAAGTGTTCGAATATTACATATCCAACAAAAAATAATAATATTTTTAATGTGTTATGCTTACAGTATTGCTTGATGGGTTGGCAAAATATTAAACTATCGTGCTCTTATGTATTAAAGTTAGTTTTGTAAATTTGACATATTTATTGTGAAAGATTTGTCAAGTAGTTTGGGTTCATTTTTTTTTTAATAAGCTATTTATGTTTGTTGCCGATTACTAATTGTAGATATAGTTCAAATTTCGTAACTTTGTTATAATCCTCTGTAATTTTTTTTTGGTGGGGGGAGGGGTGGGGCCTATGCCTCCATTGCCAACAAACAAAAAAATTATTAAATTTGGTTAGTAAGAAAAATTAATAGAATATGCCTGTGAGTACAAACTGAAGGAATCTTTTAGGTTGGGAGAGATACCTAGGATACTGCTAATGAACAATAAAATATGAGGTGTGATATCCACACATCCTTTTTTACTTCTCTCACACCTTTTTGGTTTTCGGCCGTCGGATCGAATGAATTAAAGAAAATCAACGGACAGAAATTAACAAAGGGTGTGTGAGAAGTAAAAAAAGGTGTGTGGATAGCACACCCCTAAAATATATGCACCTTTGATTTATCCGTGCTTTTTTTTTTTTTAATTTTAATTAGAAATTCTTTTGGACAAACCAACTTTGTAGATGTGCTCCTTCTCATTGCCCTGCTTTACAGGAAACTCCAAACGCACAACAGCGCTTCTACAACCAAGAAATAAACTCAACACTTTGCGGTTGTTTTGTCAATGCTCATTGCGCACTAAAGATAATCAAGAATATTAATTTTAAAAAAATCAAGATTATTAATATGTAGGAAGGAAACAAGGTTCAAAATTTGGAAGACTTTGTACTATTATATTGCATGCGGGAAAATCTAACACTGAAATTTGAAATGAAAGTTGAATACGACTTTGATTTTTTTCTTCTCTTTTTCTAAAGCTTCTTCCATTTTTTCCTTAAAGGATAGCGTTGATGAATAAGCTTGTCTTATTATAGTTGATAGTATTTTTACCACATGCATAAAAATGGTTAAAAACACTTAAAATAATTGCAAAAGAAACATGTTATCGTTCTCCACAATGATTATTAAAACAATTCGTATTAGACCAAATCTCAATTAATTATTTAAAAACAAAGTTTTGAAATGATTGATTTATGACCTAATTTAATAAAAACGAATTTAATTAAAAAATTGAAAAAAAAATCTGTAATATTAAATAGAAGGAAAATAAAATAGTTTGTGGCCTCACCCTAGCAAAAGAGGAGCTTGTTTGAATGTATTTAAAATGACTGAAAGTGCTTTTGGTGAAAATGTTTTTAGAACCAATCTTTAGTAAAAATGTAAGGAAATCCTAAAAAAAAACACTTAAAGTGCTTCCTGGAAGAAGCACATAATTGATGCTTCTTGCAGAAAGCACTTTAAGTGTTTTTGGAACCCAAAAACATTTTTGCTAAAAGCGCTTTTGGTCATTTCAAAAGCACATCCAAATGAGCCCGAGATTAGTTATGCATATTGATATTAATAATTAAAATCAAATGAATTTCTATTGAAAAAAAAAATTGAAAACACCTTGGATGTAAAAGTTTGAAATCTCTAAGTTGTGGCCGAATTCCTCTCTAACAAATTGCATCCAGAAGAAGAAAACTAGGGACGGCCAAAGGTTTTATTTATACTACTACATTATAAATCCTTTTTTAGAAAAGTTTTGAGAATAAGACTAATAAATAAAATAAATTAAGAGAAACTAGGAAACATAATCCCTAATTGACAAGGAAAATCTAGCAATGGATAAAACAGCCACATTTTGGACCCAATGCAACTTCAAAATTGGCTCAAAATAGCTCTTCTTAAAGCTTAAGTTGTCCCAAACACATTTCCATAAGGGTCTTTCATCGGAAGACACCTTCTTAGACACCAAAAAAGCCAATTAAGCCTAAAAATGTATTAACATTTGCTTGTCCAATCAACGGCAGAGCTACTAACAAGGCTAAGGTGGGCTCTAGCATAGGGGAAGTTTTAAAGGAAAACTAATGAAAAGGGTTTGAAAACTTTGAGTTTTAATGATAAGGACAAAATAAAGGGTAAAGTGAATAGTACCAGGATTGACTTTTTAGTGTAAAAATGTGGTTTTTCGTTAAAGTGAACAGTACCAGGTGCTTTTCGTTAAAGTTCTCAAGTTTTAATTCTTTAAGCTTAAAAATAATGAGAGCATTTTTGCTCACCACCGTTTAGTGTGATGTATGCTTATCATCTTAGTTATCATCGTTAGATGAGTTTGAATTTTGAGATCAGTGTAGTGAATAAACACACATCTCAATATTCAAACTCATCTAACGGTGATAAATAAGATGGTGAGCATACACCACACTAAATGGTGGTGAGCAAAAATGCACTCAAAAATAATAGTCACTTGGGTTTTTTTTTTTTAATTGTTACAACCAACCCATTATGAACACACACAAGTTTGTTAAAGAATAAAATATAATTGTTAACATTATTTTAATCAATTCAAAATCCATACGATTCCTAGATTCTATAGATAATAATCAACTTTTAATATTTTAATATTTTATTCTATTCAAAACCATACTGTTTTAGATTTTTTAGGAGTAAGTAATTATTAGTTTTCATTATTTTATTTTTATTCATTTCAACAACTACTTACAATCTTACATGTTTCCTTGCACACTTTTCGGCTGTTTCGAAGGCATAGAAGCCTCTGAAGTCTGCACGCGTGAAAGTCTGCTGATTTCTCAACAATTGTAAAGTTTTTTTACCACTTCATTCTTAATTCCTGATCTTGTTTATTTGTTTATTGTTTAAATTTTAAAAATTCAAAATTTGTTAGGTATAATTTATCATATATACAATTGTGTTATTATTGTTCAATTTGTTAGGTCAAATGTTCTAAAAAAGGGCCTAGGTGGCCGCTTAAGCGCTGAGTAGTGATTACCCGAAGCATTTTCTTGGAAATGGGTTGGAAAAATCGGCTGGACTCTAGGTGGCCGCCTAGACAGGCTAGGCGGCCCTAGACGGGCTAGGCACTAGGCGGCTAGGAGGTTTTTTTTTTTTTTTTTTTTTGAAATTAAAAAAAAAATCCTATCTACATTACTATATTTCCTTATTTTTCTCCTATTTTGCATTTTATGTGGTTTTAAATTGTGAACTTATTGTACATGTGTCATCTTATAATACTCCTCACTATGGTTATATGACATATATGCTTAATGTGTTTTTAAATTTTGGACTTGTTGGATACTCTTTTATTATCTTATCCATGAATTTCATACAAGTTTAATTTTTTGTAAGTGTCAATATGCACTTATTTACAAGATATACAAAAAATTTACCTAAATTCTCTTAGGCCGCCTAGATCCCGCCTAGCTGCCTAGGCGCTAGGCGCCAGCCCGCCTCCAGACTAGCGCCTATCGTTTTTTAGAACCTTGGTTAGGTCTAACCGTTTGTCTAATGAATAGGTTTAGAACTATCAATTCATATATATATATATAAAGATCATGATGATAAATTAGAGAGAGTACAACATTTATTGAAGAGGTCCTAAAGGTATTATTCGATTGATATGACTTGTATTAACTCTCCTTGTTTCTACAGCAAGTACTAAACGAGCTTTTTCAGCAATGAATTTTATTAAAACAAGACTTCACAACAAGATAAAGAGTGAGTTTCTAGCAGATTCAATAGTTGTTTACATTAAAAAAAGGGAATTGTTATTAGCACTCCAAAAATCTCATTATACACTCCTCACAAGTGTATTTTTCTTTCTAATTATAGAAAGTTTGGAGTGCCAAATGAGATTTTAGGAGTGTTAATAACAATTCCCTAAAAAAAAGCTTGCTGAAAATGTTGATTTAGATGAAATAACAAAGGATTTCACAGCTTGAATAGGTACTTTTTCTTCTTGTTATTTGTTAAGTTGAATAAGAATGATGATATATGTTTTCTTTTTATTGCAAATTGCAAATTTAAATGTTTTCTTTGTTAAATCTAGTTGAAACTTGAGTTATGTAGAGTTATAATTTCTTTACTTCAAAATATTACTTTTTGTTGCAGTCCTATCGGATTAGGAATGTGATTGTGTAAATCCTAGTATATCTAGGAGTATCTTGTAGTTACCTATTAGGAGTTAATTACCTATTAAGAGATGTAATTGGTAGGAGCATATTTATGTGACTGAGTTAGCTTGTTCTCATGCATTTATGTTGTTATTTCTTAGTTAATTATGTATTTTACGCTATTTTCGTATGTTTGTAGGTGCATAGGCCTTATGAAGCAATAAGATGCATTTTGGGGCATTTTGGAGCAGTTTTGGGCTTGGAATGAATAGCACATACATGGAGCAAGGTGGATGGACGAAATTGAAGACTAAAGAGGCCAGGAATGTGTTAAAGAGAAAGAAGAATTAATGTAAAAAGGACAAAGAGCTCAGCCACAAAGGGGTGTCACTCCACCATTCACCTTTCCATCATTGTCGTGCACCACCATTGCACTCCCTTTGGATTTCTATGCCGTGCATCATCATCCATGTTCCCTTCATTGACTCATTTGTTGCATCATTCCACCTCCCTTTCCTTTCTCTACCATGTGCACAATCATTCATGTTCCCTAGCTGCAACACCACTCCATTTTACCCCCATGCTTTGCATCATCACTTCACTTTCACCTTTGAATCATTTCACACCACTCATTGCACTCAATTGCTCCACCATTCCTTGTTCCCTCCATCATTGCAAATTCATGCATCATTACATTGAATCATTGCACTCAATTACAACACCACTCCATTTTATCCTCATGCTTTGCATTATCACTTCACTTTCACCTTTGAATCATTTCAAACACCACTCATTGCACTCAATTGCTACACCATTCCTTGTTCCCTCCATCATTTCAGATTTCATGCATCATTACATTGAATCATTGCACTCAATTGCTACACCACTTCATGTTCCCCTCCATTGCCATGCACTTCCTCTATAAAAGGAAGTGTGTGTAACATAAATTTAGTTCATACTTGGTTAGATCATTCACTCCCATTTCAACACAACCTTCATCCAAACACATCCATTCATCTTCACATCCATTCCTCCATACAAACAAACCTTCAAACACTCACCAACACCTTGTGCCATAGCAAAGGAAGGGAAGGAAAGTGCTTGGACGTGCTTGCTGTCCAACTTGGATCGTTGGAGCATTTAGGTGTTTTCTTTCTTTTGTTTCTAATGTTTAAATTCATTTCCTTTCGTTTTGTTGTAAATATGAGTGGCTAAACCCCTCTTGGCTAGGGGTGATTTCAAAGCCATGATTATGTGTGCAATATAATTTGATAAATTCCAGTTATGAGCTCTTGAATCGTGAATGCAATTGGCTTAACTATTTGATTGATAACTTATTTGTATTTGTTAATTAAGGGTCGACACTTAATTGGCATGCATAAATCCGTTGCTAGAATATAAGGAAGTTCGCATATCTGGAAGGCTAGGTATAACTACCTTTTCAACCAGAAGGTTATTTCATCGCAACAGGTCCTTATGACAATCTTTACTACGGGTGGAGTTTTTTTGGAGGCCTGTCGTGGACCTACGGTGAACACTCAGACAGAGCAGTCAGTGCCTGTTACGCTGGTTCATTCGTCTCCTCATTACTCCCTTTTTACGAAATTGAATATGGATGGACAAGTTGGGCTGCTGCCACTGGTAATGGGCATGCTGCGGTTATAGCAAGAAATGATGATGGCTTGTTTGTGGCGGCGAGAAAGTTGAAGATCAAGGCGCGAGTGCTGCAGCGACGGAGGCACTAACAATTTTATACGGCTACGAACTTGCCAGTTCGATGAATATGGAAACGATTATTGTTGAGTCTGACTCCAAGAAAAATATTTCTTGCTTGTTGGATGCCTCAATAACTGGCAGCTGGGAGGCCTTTCCTACATTGGTCAAAATCATGTGGCTTAGGGAGTCTTTTCAGGCTTGTTGCTGGTCTTGGGTTCCAAGATCGGCCAACATGGCGGTGAACCAGTTGGCGTCGAAAAACAAATAGGAGATGAGCGATTCCACTTGGGTTAACAAATCCCCATCTTCGTTGGTTCATGTTTTGAACAATGATGGGTTACATTGTCCTCCCTAATTTCTTGTAATCGCTAGTGAAGGGGGCGATGTTTTAGCATTTGTTGCAGCATCTTTTACCTGTGTACCCTCCTTCATTACCTTATTTATGTCTTTATTTTCCTGTTGCTTGCCTCTCTGTGGGCTTCCTTTCTACTCTTGATTTTTGCCTTGGTTATGAAAATCTCCAGTTCGCAAAAAAAAAAAAATAATAATAATAATATTTGTACATTAATTTGTAAAAATAGCAAGCAAATTTTTTTTGAATTCGCATACAATTTTTTGTATATTAACACTGTTCTAAATCACAGCTTTAGCTTTAGTACGAGCTAGGCAAATCCAGCTTCCCTCTCTATTTCAGAGCTCTGCATCCAAAGATATGGAGTCCATAAATAAATCACCATAAAGTTCAAACTACTCTTTAGTATTGTGCAAGACAACTAGTTATTTGTGAATAAATGAAACTTTTAATTAGATTAATATGTTATCCTATGTATATTACATTTACATAAAATCAGGGACCTTGCAATAATTATTGATATTTTTATCCATTTAAGTATTTTATTTACTTTGGATTTAATTATCTTGGATATCAATTAAATTCTATTCTTCGCAAATAGCGTTTTATCGCATCAGCAAATAGCAATTATGTTTATGCATATTGGTGGGGGCTTGATCCCTACCGATCTTCATTTTCCCCTAACAGCTAACAACTTAACCTACTAACGAAATCATTTGTAAAATAAAAAATTTTCATTCTTCTTTAAAATAGAAGGAGATTTCCTTTTGTCCATTCTTATGCATAAAGGTTCGAAAAGGAGTTGGAAAATTAGCATTTTATGTAACAAAATGTTACACTTCTAAAAAGAAATAAGAGCTATCTTTTTAATAGGACATGCTATGGGTTCGTTTGGAATTGTTTTTTTAAATAATTGAAAACACTTTTAGAGAAATTGCATTTTTACTAAGGATTGTTTCTAAAAATATTTTCACCAAAAACCTTTTCAGCTATTTTAAAAACACTTTCAAGCGAACACTATTTTATTGTTATAATTATGAACACATTCCATCATAAATTAATAATTATGCAGACACATTTTTTTGTGATTGTGGTTATCAAGTGGTGCAACTCGGGCGCGTTAGATGGTCAACTCAAACCTAACTCAACATTCTTAATTCGGGCTTGGGTTGGCTTGGGGTTCATGCTAGTTTATTCGGGTTCGAGTTTAAATTGGGTTTGGGCAAACTTGGATTGGGTTCGGGTTTGCCCAACTTTATCAATTTCAATCTTGTAACACATTATTTTATAAGATAAATCTCAAATTTTGAACCAAATAACGTCAAAAATGTTTAAAATTCAATTTTACACAGACAATACCAACGTTTTAACCAAAAGAAACATAAAATCAACACAATCATTCAGTGTTCAAGTGAAAACCAAACAGCAATCTTCAAGTATTGCCCTCCCAAACTTGTATCTAGCTTATATATAATATGAAGTGGGATGGTTAATATGTACATACGCAATTCAAGCTAGAAATCGGGTCGGATTTGGGTTGACATGGACGAGCAAAACATCAACCTAACCCAACCCAATCAATAATCAGGTTGGATTTGGACAGATTTTTACTTTGTTCTAACCCACTCGATCGGGTTTAAATTAAATTGGCATGAGCGGATTCAGGTTGACCATCCCAAATTGCATCCCTATGGTTATCGGTCATTCCATCAACCTATCCGAACAACTTGTCCTCCCCTTTTGATGAAGCTTGTGATCCAAAATAGACCCAACTTTCTTGTGTGATAACAATGTCTATTTTCCTAATAACTTAAAATGATATTGTTCATACTTCAAAGTGAAATAGACAAAAATATATTTCATAAAAATGATAGAACGGGTATGTATTATTTAGGATATCAAAATAACTTACTAAAAGTGTTTTGGGAGCATATGGTAATTTGCAGAATGAGATTCAGTTCGGATTTCTATGTCTAGAGTCCGTGGATCAAGAGATTTGAACCGTTCAAAAGACAGAGAAATAGATTCGGACCATTTAAGTTTTTGGGTTTTTTGTAAAGTGAGTCAGTGTGATGGGCTTATAACAGTTGTAGGATTAAGATTGGGTGATCTAAATCTTCCAGTCCACGGGGCTCTGAATACTGAAATTCAGAGTGGATCTCACTCCGTAATTTGCTCTGCTTCGAAATGCAATGGATTAAGCACAACTAAACCTTGATTTCTATCTTTCGGTAAATAAAATTTGCTATCATAAGTGAATGCATACAACACCAAGATAAACAAACCAAACAAAAAAAAAGGTTGGACAAGACAAGGTGTTTTCCAATAGTAAACAGAAAAAGCTTAACCTGTCTTCAAAGATAGAAAATATAAAACTTTAATATTTAGATATTGTCACAAGTGTTCGGATATTACAATAACATGTTCGGTTTACAATGTTGCTTGATGGGTTGGCAAAATATTAAATTAGGTTTAGATGCTAAAGCAGATAATCACTCTCTGGGAAGTTTGGTATTAAATTGTCGTGTTCTTATGCACTAAAGTTGATTTTGTGAAATTCGACATATTTATCGTGAAAAGAATATTGTTGTTAGTTATTTGGCTTATTGGGGTTTGTGACTTGTACTACAGTTTGAGTCCAGTCTATTTTTAGCAAGCTTCTCTTTCTTGTTGTCAGTTGCTTGTTGCAGATATATTTCGTAACCTCATGATACTCTTATGTAATGTTTCTTTTTCTTGTAGGCATATGCCCCTTGTCGACCAAGAAAAATATATTAAATTTGGTGAGTACAAGCTGAAGTAATCTTTTAGCTTGGAGAGATACCTAGGATAATGCAAAATATATGTACTTTGATATCTCCGTGCTTTTGTGAATTTTTAATTAGAAATTATTTTGGACAAACCAACATTGCTGATTCTCTTTCGATTGGTGTGGTTTACAGGCTGAAACATTAGCATTGAAGGAAACTCCATGTGTTAAATTATGTGCTTGAAACCCTCAATATTAAATCGCTTTTATAACCAAGAAACAAAATCTGCACTTTGAGATTGGTTTGTCAATGCTCATTACACATTAAACATAATCAAGAATATTAATTAAAAAAACCAAGAATATTAACACGATCCAATAGTAGGGAAGTTATGCATGAACATAATGCTCTTAAGTTCCCTCTAGACCTAGCTGCGGTTGAAGTCTTAGTCTTTTCTTGGAATTGACTTAGTGAGAGCACCCAAGTCGGGACAAGAAGGATATGAATTTTTGTACGAGTGAACTTCGTAACAAGAGAAAGCTTCCCTGAGTCGTTGTCCAAGCATAAGTTGAATATCAGAGTGCAGAAGGAACAAGACTAACAAAATAATAAGAATATTATTAAACTTACTGAGAATGCCGAAACGGCTACAAAACCCTAAGAGACTACATTGTGAATAACTTGTTTCTACGAGCTACAAAGCATCATATATATAGAGAACTAACCTAACCCTAATAAGTAAGAAACGAAACCCTAATACTAACGGGCTAAGCCCAAATTCAAACAATAAAATAATCCTAAATTCCAACACCCCCTATCAAACTCATAGTGGTACATGTCACACGTTTGCCAACAAGCAGATGCGGTGAGCAGCGGGCATGTAATCCTGGATCAGTCGAATATGGGTGATGGTATGAATACGGATCAGCAGAGTTCTTGATTGCAGCGGCAACATGGGTGGATGGTGATGAATTCATCTAATCACGGTGTCAGTGATCAGATCGTTGGGAAGGGAATCAGAACAAGCACATCGGTGGACAACAAGAGGTGCAGCGGCGGTGGATGCAAAAGATAGAGAATGCAGCAGTGGGTTCGAGAAGATTGTAGCGCGATGGTTCAAGCAGGCGAGGTGCAGATTTAGTCGGATTTGCAGCGGGTGGTTGCAATGGTAGCGTGGTGGTGATCTGATGAGGAAATGATGGCAGGTACGGTTCAGGGCTTTGGGTATGTAGGGATCTGGGAGTGGTTCCAAGCAAACATTCAAAATTTTTTTTCTTTTCAAAACGAATACTGAAAACTAATATCAAACAAACAGCATGGATACTTATCAAGAACATATTAAATCCCGAAGGATCAAACCTACTCTGATACCAAGTTGAATATCAAAGTGTAGAACGAACAAGACTAACAAAATAATAAGAATATTATTAAATTAACTGAGAGTGCCGAAATGGCTACAAAACCCTAAAAGACTACATTGTAAATTACTTGTTTCTACGAGCTACAAAGCATCATATATATAGAGAACTAACCTAACCCTAATAAGCCAAAAAACAAAACCCTAATACTAACGGGTTAAGTTCAAATTCAAACAATAAAATAATCCTAAATTCCAACAGCATGAACTGCGCAGCCCCTTGCTCTAGTTGAGTTACTTTGCCCCTTCCTCATGCTTTGTTAATCGGGAGAGGTATAGCTATAGCCAATTGTTCCTCTGGTTATTCCTTTTTAGTAGAATGAATTGTTTTTCTCATCCAAAAAGATCTCTGCAGAGCTACCGCCTGTTTAAGTATCATAAAAAAATACAAATAGAGCCTCTTTCTCGGACCTCTCATATATAGATGACATTGGGGATGCAAAAAGTGAGTTTCTCGGTAAGGAACTTTCATGGCTTTCTTATAAGAAAAAAAAAATCAATTTTTGAAAGACTTTGTACTGTTATATCCGGAAAACCTAACATTGAAATCTAAATGAAAGTTGAATACGTATACGTCTCTGGTTTTTCTCTGTTTTTCTGGAGCTTTTTCTTCATTTTTTTTTCTTAAATGATGGTGTAGCGTATGAATAAGTTTCTTTTATCGTAATGTAGTATGTACTGAAGTCGAAGATGGTTAACACACTCAATACAATTTGTGAAAGTTACTAAAATGCCCATGCATTTGAGAAGCACGTTGTTTTTTTCCCTTCACGTACTAAATGGATGAAAATGCAACATGTTCTTGAATTGCATCGTTTGCTAAACTACAAGATCCAAAATTGAGACAATTAAAATCACATTAACCAAAAATGAACTTAAATTATTTTTGAATTCGTATACAATTTTTGTATATTTTTTACTACAATTTTTGTATATTAACACTGTTATAAATTCACAGCTTCAGCTCTAGTATGAGCTAGGCAAATCCACCTTCCCTCTCTATTTCTGAGCTTTGCATTCTCCATTCCTCAAATGATCTTCCAGCTAATCTCAACCTGTATCACTCCATTCTTTGAATTGATTAAGTGGTATTTCTGGTTGATCCGACCGTTGTGCACAACGTCTCGTAGATTGATTTCTACATATCCCAAAGATTCCTACGCATAACAGTTGAAAGAAAATCATAAGTTAAAATGTTGTCAATTACGTGCAGAGATTACTTGTTTACTGATACTAATTGTGTAAATGGAAGTATAAATGGTTGAACTAGTTCACACCTTCCTACGGAAACTAATGCCGGTCCTCTTACTCACAACCTCAATATGAACTTTCTCACTCAAAGGTGGCTCATCTAGCATGAAAGGGAATTCCTTGCTCCATCGGGGATCACGAGTTTTCCGAAGCATCTGAAGAAGCCAAATTGTATCATATGTTACCAGAGGGATTATTACGTTGCTGCTAACCATACTAAAACCAAAACTTACATGTGTTTTCTTCTGTTCTCCTCTAAATAGGAGGATGGCATAAGGATTGTTGTGGGACTTCCCTTCCACATTCTCGGCTCCTTGAATAATAACCGATAGTAAACCTGCTCCACCTAGGGTTCCCTCATCTGATGACATTGACATGTCGATTCCGCTTTCGTTTCTCCTATGTGCTGAATCAATAGGTCCGCTAAATCCACCACTAAACCTGCTTATGTCTTCTTTGAAAGGCACAAAAGTTAGTTCCACCACAAGCTGCCCTCTTTGCTTCTTGTTTGTACAATTGCTAATATTCGTGTCCTTGAGCAAATCAAGTTTAAACTCTTGCAACACATGGGGTGTAAGTTGCTTGAGAGGAACTAACTGCATTCCTATCCTATCATGCCCACCAACCTGCAGGAAGAGCAAACTAGAATGATCAGAAACAGCCATCTAAAACATAACTACACGGTTTTTTTGCTTCCATTGATCTGGTATTTTGAAAGAAGTAAAGGGGGTAAGAGAGGATACCTTGTCCCAGTCAAAGACTTGTAACCGAAGAAGTTGGGTCTTGGGATCCTTCACAAGAAGCTTGAACTTCTCGTTCCACTCGGGGTTCAGGTTTTTCTTCTTGATAGTTGTTTTCTTTGCTGGCAACCCATCTCCAGTCAGGCTGAGCTTGACATAAGGATCGGATGATCCTATGATATCCTTCTTCAAGAGTTTAACCGCGTGAACAACATTCACGTGTAGTATTCCGACCGGCTTCTTTACAGCCACTCTGTATAAATGAAAAATTCATAAAATTCAGAGAAGGTGACCAAAGCAGAAAGCTGTATCATCTCAGATCAACTTACGTTGAAACATCAAGGATAGGTATTTCAAGAGTCCGAGGCCAGAGGTAGAGGCTTGCAACTTGCTTTTTAATAGTCTCCTGCAGGAAATTATATCACATAATTGATTCAAATCCAACCAACCATTCAAATGTCAGACAATTAGATAAAATCCCAACTTCAACACGAAAGTATTACCAGTGTAGCACCTGAACAAAACGATAGAGGCCGGGTATGGACATGATATCGGCTCCCAATATTTTCATTCCAAAATCTACATAAGGCTGCAGATAGTTGAGAGAAATTCAGCATACAAAACAGATCTTATATATCCAACCTTTTAAGGCACGAAAAAAAATACGCATCAATTGGTGCCTTCTGCTCACCTTCTCCATCAAAGACACCACAATGTTAGCAAAGCACGGAAAGGAAGGCACGAGCGGTTTGAAAGCTATTCTTGGCGCCAAAAATACTTGTATATCTATTAACTGAAATGAAGTTTAGTCAAGTTTCTGAACAAATGCATCCACATTGAGAAAACAAATTACAAAAAGTCTTTGTTCCTCTGTCAAGAAATGTTTCCTTACGTTCTTACCTGAACTGTAATTCGTAGAGACAGAACTTTTAACACCAGAATTATGTTGGGATTTCCTGCCCATTTAATTGATGGTTCCATGATTAATTCATTATCGTTCGTCTCGAAGACTTCAAGACCTGAAATGTTGTAAACAAAAATAAATGATAGCACCACAAGGACAAACAAACGATGTTTGTTTGCTACTAGGAATGAACTTTTCCACTATAATGTATACATTTATGCATCAATATGTTTTCTAGGTCACAAGCGTTGCTCAAAATTTCCTGAATTTCAGGTATTACGTATCGTACTTTCTTTCTTTCTTGTTGGGGGAATTAAGTTATGTAGCCTAATACTGAGACTTAAGTAATCAGCGATGTGACAAAGACTGAATGAATTATTCAGAAGAGAATCGAAATACTGATCTATGAAATTGAAAACTATTTGTGCACGCCAATTATGCAGTAAATCGAATTAGATATTGCTGTGAATAAACTCACCGTTAAGAATAGGAGGAAGAGTTCCCATATCTATTCTCTCAAAGTCAATTGACTCAATCTGAAACTTCCCAATGTACTCATCAAATATAGGTTGAGCAACGCTTCTTATTGTTCCCGCAATTTCCTATAAATAATGTTAAAATCACATATCAAACTAACAACAATAACAATAATCAAAAGGAATAAAAAGTGACAAAAAATTAAAATATATATCACCTTCTCAAGGTAAGGCCATAAATCTGCAATAAATTTATTCAACCAGTCTACCTGCAAAGTTGTGATTATAACCAACACAAAATGGATAAAGATATAGCTTAGGAACAGCAAGAGAAACAATAATTGAAAATCTACGGTGGAGATTGGAAGGCGATACTAACTCTATGATAATTAGGGTTCTTCACCCACAGTGGAATTTCAGGAAGAAGATCTTGCAAGGCAAATTCATCTAAATCATAAAGTGGTCTGCAAACTGGATCCTGCATAGTATGTCAAGTTAATATAAGTAATGCAGACATGTTTGACATGATTTAACTTTCTTCGGGTTATAAACTTAGTCTTTGGCACTTTTTGAATTTCACTAGTACACACAGAATTTAATTTAATTGATCCTTTGAAGTAATTTACTGAGAAAGTTGATGGCTGACTGCTAATGCGACAATCAAAGTCATAATTAGGATGAAAAAGTAAGAAAGTCAAGTGATTTTAATTCCTCTTAACAAATATAACAATTCGAGTTTAAACACCCACATTATGCAACTATTCTACCATCTTTGTAGAGTCTTCCAAATGAGTTCAGCTGCTTGTTTTTCAACTTTCGAAAAGAACAGTTAATACCATTGCATTCTCACATCAGAACATAAAATAAATTAAAAATTTTGAGTGTGAAAATAAATCCAGGATGAGAGCTTCACAACATTTTAAAATTAAGACTGAGCTGGTGAAATAAAGAAAAATACAATTAGCCATCTACTAGTTGGTTACGAGCATTCATCCTGGCACTAAGAGTTCCTAAGATTGATTGGCCCTCCCCTGATATTGCTTGTATAAAAAGAAACAATTAGACATCTTTGCTTTCCATTTGAACTTTCCCATGGAAAATAGAAGTCCCATAAGAACATACAGTTTGAACTGCCAATCTGGAAAAATCAAAATCTGACCGGAAACCAGATAAAAATCAATTTGAAAAGAAAGTAAATTATGCAAGACGGGTAAATAATTCAACAAGTATAAATCTTATCAAATAAATAAATGATCAAACAAAGAACAATAAGAAAATAGACTTACCTCAACTTCTTCGGGCTTTGAATAAACAAAAAGGAAAAACCCCACCAAGAGTCCAAGAGAAATTCCGATTCCAAAACCAAGAATTCCCAATAAACTGCTCACAAATCCCATCTTCTAAAACCTCCCTAAAAAACTCAGAGAAGCCACATTCCCAGCAAACAACAATGTCAGCGATAGATTTCTAAGAAGAGAATATGCTGATCAGAAGCGTTTCGAATAAACTCTACAACTCAAACCGCCAAAACAGAAGAAACGTAAGCTGTAACTCTAAACACAGACTATGAAATGACCTAATGAAATCGTTGTTGTATCTTGTAAATGCTACAGCTTGAAGGCCACGTAAACCTCAAAGTGTATATATGGATGATCTCATTTTCTTTTTCTTTTGTGGCATTTATATATTATAGGGATTATGGTTGTTTTCAGGCTGTCGAAAATTCTATTGGCTTTTGTTTTCGGTCAAAAAATTCTATTGGATTTAGTCTTTTAGATTTATGTAGAAAATCACAATATATACCTTAGTTTCGTTGGAATCGTTGTTTGCTAATTCAAGAATCATATTGACTATTATATGTAACTAAATTGACTAATAATACGTTTTAAGGAGTGTGTTGCTACCGATAAAACACAATATGAGTCATGTGAAATTCTATTTCTACAAATTATTTATTGAGAATTGTTATTGGCACTCTAAAAATTTCATTTTGCACTTCAAACTTTCTATAATTAAAAATAAAAATACACTTATGAGTAGTGTAAAATGAGATTTTTGAAATGCTAATAACAATTCCTTATTTAATTAGTGGAAAATTATTTCTACTTAATTACAAACTAGTCTTTGATTGGCTAGAAAAAGTTTAATTAAGGACAATACTTGGATACACCGATCTTCGACGGGGTTGGGTCGATGGAGGAGACGGGGTGGGAACAATGGAGGCAAAGTATATTGGTAACCTTAACAATTCGTATGTTTGATGGGACAATATTTACGATGGGTCAAATTATGCAATTCTCAGAATATACTCTTCGAAAATATAAAAATAGCATTAGTAGCCTCTGAGCTTAGGAGAGGATCCAAATCCGTGCATAAACCTTAACCAAAATGTTTTTCATTTCTACATTGGTTCTGTCATCTATACGCACTATGCAAACGGTACAAAGCAAGAAAACAAATCTATAGAAGCCAATAGAAAAGATGCCCATCAACTATTATTTTCTTGTTCTTAGCATTACTAAACTGTTCATTGTTTCTTTCTTTTCCTTTTATCCCAGAGGACACTATTTTCTTGTTTTCGGGGGCATCCATCTTTGAATTTTTTTTCTAACATATGCATCAACAATAAAGTCTTATTTCAATATGTGGGTCGGCAATCTTAGAACATCATTGTGCTTAGTTTTGCACTAAGTCTTTCGTTAGCTCTATGTTATCCATGTTTTATTTAGAGTCTCTTTCCAAGTCTTCCTCTACCTTTTTACTTGAGCTTTGTCTCATAATCGCATTTTCTAACCGGAAAATCTGTAAATCTTCCGTTCATATATCCAAACCACGTTAACCGATTTCCTCTTTAATTGCCGCAACTCCTACTTTACCTTGAATATTCTCGTTCTTAATTCTGTCTGTTTTCGTGTACTCACACATCCAACAAAGCATTCTCATTTTTGCTACACTCATTTTCTGGACGTGAGACCACTCATTTCTAACAAATAAAATATAAAAATTACAGTGAGACATTGCAAGTATTGTTTTCTTGTTAGATTAAAATTGATTTATTTATTGGTTTTGATGAAATAAGTAATCCAAACTTAGGGGAAGAGATCCCCTCCGGATATCTCACACCAAAGCCCACCAATCAATTAATCTGGATCTTTGAAATTTAATCAAATAATTACAAATAGGGAGCCTTTTTAAATGTTATAATAATTTTAACCGTTGGATCAAATTTTAAAAGTTCGGATTAATTGATTAGTAGGCTTTAGTGGAAAAGATCCGAAAGGGATCTCTTCCCCAAACTTAGAACCTTCTTAACTTCGCTTGCAAATATTGAAAAAGTCTCGCTGGCCCCGTCAGCATTTTGGTGCGGCCAACTGTCCACAATTAGTTGAATAGTCTTTCAAGTATGGTCATGTTTGAAGGTAAACTTGGAAAAGTATTCAAAAACTTATGTCGCAAACAATATTAACCAGAAATAGAATTTGGGCCTCCTCCAACCTGACGCTAAAATCACTTCGACATCTATAAATGGGCTTTACATTGCATATTCAGCTATTTTTGTTTTTTTGTTTTAGATAAAACTCACGAACTTGAAGATCTACAGTGTCTGCCCAACCTTGTATTAGCCACTGTGCTATTCGCCAATTGGATGGGACTTAAGGCCAGTTATATATATATATATATATATATATCAAATGATATTATCTACACGAAGGAGATGGGAAAGTGGGTTAAACCTCACAATCTTCTAACAATAATATGGTTCAAATTCGCTTTTGGCAAGAATCGAACCTAAGAGCTGTCACTTACAAATGAAGAGAAATACCATTAGACCGTAATATTAAATTACAGTTTGATATTATTGTATATTTAAAAAGTAATTGTTACTTAGTATTATGGTCTATTGGTATTCTTTTTACTTGTAAGTATGAGGTCTTAGGTTTGATGCTCACCAAAGGAGAAGTTGAACCACATTATTATAGCAAGCACATTGTAAGACTTAGTCCACACCCCACTCCCTTATTGTAGATACTATCGTTCTGTGAAGTAAAATAATTGAGTGTTTGATAAATTGTGTTTGAAATTAGTCGTGCTAGTGAGTTTCAATTGCGCTTTATTTTGGTCTATTAATCATTATGATGTTATTTAATAATATAATCTAGTGATATTTTTCTACCCATGCTAAAGTAATCTCTTAAATTTGAATATTTTGGATATCACACCAAATAAGACTTTAAAAGGATAGAAACCAAAACGAAACGTAACGGTTGTATTGTCACAGTTAACAACTTTCTATGTTCAAAAAATTGGTATTTTGGGCGAAACCTTGCGTTGTCGTGAGAGAATTCCTCTTACTTTCCGTCTTAAACTGCAAAGCACACAATAGTTAGACATGTATCATGCCACATAAAGCTGCTGTAGCCACACGACACAAAGCTGCTGTAGCCTGTAGCCACACAACACCCAATGATTTCCTTCCTACATTCCCAGCTCTATCAATTTCAATGCCATAAATGACAAAAAAAAAAAAAAAAAAAATTCAATGCCATACACACACGACACAAAGTGTGTTTACATGAAAGTTTACGTCACACAAAAAGCACCAAAACATATACAGGAGACTTTGATCAGGCCATCTGAGACCAAGAAAAAATTAGGTCATAGTTCTGCTTCCACCACCCTGCAGACAACGTCGAAAAGTTTATTTCAAATGGAGGCAGCAGCCTTTATAATTATATCTGACCTTAATCATGGAAAAATGATAACGTGGAAACTTAATTAATGAAAGTACTTGAGTTTTGTTTTATTTCTAGAATTGGATTAATGAAATGGATTACTCATTATATTTGAGGCATGTATGTTGAAAGGAAGGAAAAATACAATTTGTCCAACTTGAAGATAGAAATGTGTTACTTATCAAGGAAACATATGTATGCCAATACCCTCCTCAATCAACGGCGAAGCCAAGAATTGACGAGGAAAGAGGCGAATTTAAAGAATGCAAGGTTAAAAAAATGGGAGACTTTGGATCCGGTCCCTAGTAACTAACATTATTTGACTAAATCCTTAATAGTATTCAATTTTTTATCAATGTCCCTTGACTTTGTACACCTCATTATTGCTATTAATATGTATTTTCATATGTTTGATATTAATTACTTGACATATTATGGGATTTAAAATCCCATATTATATGGCATATAAATTAAAAACGATTACAACAAAAAAAGAAAATACTAAAAAATTTTGATTGAATAAATAGATTAAAATAGGTAACAATATACCTTTGAAATAATAAAGGGAGACTTTGGATTGGGTCCCTAAATACCAATATTATTTGACTAAAATCTTTGTAATAATGTATTTCTATGTAGTTTATAATATTTTTAAATTAAAAATAAAATTTGTCGTTATTTATATTAATGAGATTTTATATAAAACCCATAATTTATGGGATTAAAAAAATATTAAAGATAAATTATACTATCAAATATATTAGGTATATATATACATTGGTACGTTCATCAAAACTAACCAAAATATTTTCGAAGATCGGAACTCAAGAGGTTGTTTGGCATGTGTGGAGTTGAATCCAGAGTTCTAGATTTGGTGTTGACTTGTGAATCCGGCAAAAATTTGAAGTTGTGAATCCGGCGTTTTCAAGAGGAATAAGGTTTATGTCTGCCATCTTTTCCAGTATTTTGTTTTTCTTGCTTTATAAAGGGTAAGGTCTATGTTCCCTAACTAAATGTAATTTTTTTTTCATATTCATAAAATTCTCTCGTACTATCAAAGTTCTAAAAAGAAATCTATTGTCAACTTATGGCCAAGGGAGCAATTTTCATTTGCCATGTGGGCTCATTACTATGGTTGCTGTTGCTTCTAAGTTATTATTTGTTTTTGCCCTAAATATGACTATAATATAGTTCTTGTTAATGCTCGTTACGGTTGTTTTTGCACCAGCTAATATTGGTACTTTAATTGCTACTTAATACTATGATCTAATAATATTCCTCTTCACTTGTAAGTGAGAGGTTTTAGGTTCGATTCTCGCCAAAGACGAATTTGAACCACACTATTGATAGCCTATTGTGAGGCTAAGTTCACTCCCTCCCCCTTAATGTAGATAATATCATTTGTTAAAAAAAAATACTTGTACTTTAATTAGCGATTCAACAAACCTAATTGAATTATATCCACCATGATTTTCTTAAACAATCTTGCAATAACTATAGAGTGTGTGCTATCCACACACCCTTGGTTAATTTATATCATTTGATTTCCTTCAATTAATCCAATTGGACACCCGAAAATTAGAAGAGTGTGTGAGAAGTAAAAAGGGGTATGTGAATATCACACCCTTAATCATGAAAATTTAGGGGCCGTTTGATAATTTCAGTTTTTGTTTTCACTTTTTATGAAAACTCATTTGGTAACTACCTTCAAATTTCATAAAAATGAAAACTGAAAAACCAAAAAGTAAAACACTTTTTTGAGTTTTCAAAATTTGGTGTTTCAATTTTCTTTTCTTTTTTAATAAAAGCAGTTACCAAAGGATTTTCAGTTTTCATTTGCAAATCATTTAAAAAAAAAAAAAAAAGTAAAAAGTGAAAACAAAATAGCCATCCAACGGTCTCTAAAAAACAATTGAAGTTTAATCTATTATCTCTGCTTCTAGAAGTAGACAGAACCAGTATTCAATTTAACTATTATAAAAACGAACTTGGATAAACTCATCTTAAGTTCTAATGTCACAGTCATAATCCACGTAGTCAATCTTGTCCACATTCATTACCTAAGATTCAAACGGAAATTTTATATAAGAGTGTGTAGTCCTCTTCTATAGCTTGCTAGCTAGCTGCCGTATGAAGCTTGCAATTTGCTAATATAAAGAGTTGAGACTAAGTTAGAGCACAGCTGCATGCATGCATGTTCAATTCAATTAGGTCGAGAATTCAATCACATTTTCAACGACCCAATTCTTGGGTTGTTTTTTTTTTTTTTTTTTTTAGTTATTTAAATTTTTGCCTTCTGTTATTGGATATTCAAATGATAGAAACTGATTTGAATCGTGAAATTATGTTACTCTGTTTGTGTAATGCGATGGTGTGAATTGTGAATTATGAAGACTATAAGTTTCTATTATAATAAGAGGTTCCCGATATATTCTTGAACTTGTGATGAGGTGCCGGTTTCTCCTATCAACTTTAATTTTAATTGATTACTCTTTTGAACTTTTATAATTAGTCAATTTCTTTCATCTTTCATCGTGTAAAGTTTTTATAGTTGGGATGTGCTATCCACACACCCATTTTCACTTCTCACACACCTTTGTTAATTTCTATCCGTTAAATCTTCTTCATTTCATCCGATCCGACGGCCGAAAATTAGAAAAGTGTGTGAGAAGTAAAAAGAGGTGTGTGGATATCACACCCCTTTATAGGTCTATCTAACATTTTGTTGTCTTGGATACGTGATGTCCACGTGCGAAACATTCAGAGGGTAAAAAGGTCAATTTGCCCCACACTAGGCCAGAGTCTACTGACCTGCTGCGATTTTGATTGCGAATTGTATCAAATCCACATGTTGTAAGTGAACAAGTCTCTTCCGATGATGACGCTGTCGCATACCCATTGATTTGGAGAAACCACCACCTGTGCAATCCAAGTTCATTACAGTTAAACCTTTATAAATAAATAAATTCAGATTCTCACCAGATTCTCTTTATGAAGATCCTAAGAATCCGTTAATCATATTCATTCATCGTACCTTTATAAATAAATAAATCCAGATTCTCGCCAAATTCTCTTTGTGAGGATCTTGGGAATCTGTGAATCATATTCATTCATCGTGCATCGTGCGGTTAGAAATCATTTTAAATTAAATACAAACAGTATCTGAAAAAAACGAACCGCACAATGTACAATGAACGAACATGATTTACGAATTCTCAAAATCCTCACCAAAAGAATCCGGAGAGGATCATGTTGGTAAATAAATATTGTACAGTGTATTTAGTCTCTCATTTTACGAACTAACAGTTCTTTGTATTTGTTTAATCAAATAAAATTTACGAATCTACTTATTTTGAAAAAAAATAGATTGTACATTATTCAATGTATTACATTATTCTATTTTATTAACCAAGCAAAAGCAATATGTATCATGAAACTATTAATTTGTATGCTGTGTGGGATCTATATGAATTTTTTATAATGTAATATCTTATAAGTTTAACGAACTATTAATGTAGCACGTTATATGAAGTCAAAACCAGCCAAAGATATTTAAAACTGAAATTATTAAATTATCGAAACTTTACTGTATATAAAAGGCCAAAAGAAAGAAAAGTACAAGAAGAAAAAAAAAACAAACAAGATTGTGGTGGATCAAACAGCCAAAACACTCCTAGCTAGTCAAGAAAACACAAGTATGATAATGACATTTTGGGTTTTTTTGTTTTTTGAACAAATATTTTCTAATTAACTAAGAATTTAATGGAGAATATATGAAAATACAAGAAACATTGACAAAAAAGCACAACATGTGTATTAGATTTTGACTATGGAGTCCAGAAATTTCATCTCAAAATTGATATTTATTCTGTGTTCAGTTTTAATAATATAATCGAAGTACTTCGAATCTTAACATTGTTTTATGCCATTTCATTACTAACGTTGTAGTATTTGATTTTCAATACTATTGTTACCAGTGTTTTCGTTTTCATACCATTACTGTGGTATTTTATTTGGAATTTAATGTAATCGAAATATTATTTTAGTAAAGTGTTATTTTTAATTTTACAATAATACTATAGTTTAATGTGACCACCAAGAAGTAACATAAGTATTTGATACAATACGTGACCGGTGAACAACAATTATAATCATTCGACCGTTCAACAAGTAAATGACCTCAGTGTTGTGTGTAAGGAACTCATCTTTAAAGTTGGATTAATTTTTGTTGAACATGTTTGACCGTTTAACTAAGTATAGAATTAAATCTTAAAAGAAAAATTTAATCCAAAAATCTATAGTCGTCGCTGGCTTCTTGCTCTGTTTTGGGGTTGGTGGCAACCTCTCATTCTCTTAGTTTCTTCTTCTTTTTTTGTCAAACGATAGATTTTGTTAGATTAGTCATCGACAAAGTTCGAACCTACACCATCATGCAAGGGCTCAACTCATTTCCACCATTGTAGTAAAGGGCCACTTGCCCTTAGTTTCTTAGTTTCTTCTCATATTAGTATTTCTGTCAATGAGTATCTCCTTAATGAGATTATTTGTGAGTCTCTCATAATGAGCATTTTAATTTTGTGTTGCAATATTAGTTGTACTTGAATTGTTAGAAAATTCTAGTCGGTGATACTATCACTGTTACCATCACTATTATAGAATCGTACATGAGATTTTCCATCTTGTATAGCTCCTTGAAGGTAAAAAATAAATATAAAGACTGTGCCAATATTCTTTTTTGAATCTTGATAGCTATCGACTCATTCTAGGTCTACTCTGCAATTTCTGGTAATTTTGATGATGGTGTTGACGCAAAGTTCATATTGGTACGTATGGACATTAGTTGGTTCCTTGTCAGGTCTTCTTTGGAGTCGGCCACCTCTGCTCATTGTCAAAGAGTGTCATTTTGCTCGTAATACTGAAGTTTTTGTCCTTAAAATTTCTCATGTGCCAATTCATGAAGTGTTTGACTTTTTCATTAGGAATGAAGTTCCTTTGGCTTTGGAGTGTCGTCTCAATCTTTTAAGTTTGGGTGTTGATGATTCCGAGACGTGGATGATTTCCTGTACTTAATCTCGGGCTTGTCTCACTCCTCAAATTAACCAGTACGATGACAACTACTTTGGCCAAGTTCGCCTTTTATGTTTTGTTGAAGTCTCTTTGGATTAAGGACAACCTCTTGGATTTTTTTTTTCTAGAATGTGCTCTTTGATGTTTGTATTAACTCTTATATTATAATAAGGGATGTGATTTTCACACACCCTTTTAAGCTTCTTAAATACATCTCTTTATTTATGGTCGTTAAATTGAATAAATTAACCAGAATCAACTACTATAATTAAACAAGGGTGTAAGAGGCTAAAAGAGATGTGTGAAAATCACTTCCCTATAACAAAAGCGGTATAATTTTTGCTTCAAAAACCCAAAAAAAAAAGTTACTAATAGTATGCTATAGTGTTTTTGTTCTTGACTTGTAAATGAAAAATTTTAAGTCAAACTTCTGTCAATGGAGAGTTCGATATACACCAAATTATTATGTTGATACATTGTATGACTTAGCCTAAATTTTTCACCCCTTTAGTGAAACTATTGTTGTATATTGAAAAAAGTTTTAAGAAAAATTAAAATACTAATCGTTGAACATTTGACCTTTAACAAGTATAGAACTAATCTCAGTCTTTGTTTTTTTATAAGAAAAATCATCCCAAAGTCAAAGTAACGTTTGTTGAACATTAATCCCCAAGTTAAAATGGCGAAAAGAACGTCTATTATACATACAGACTTCACAAAATTTCGGCACTTTTGTCACCGGTGTATATGGACAAATATACCTTTGTGGTCCAACAAGAGAGGATGTAGACTTCTCGAAATAGCCAATAAGCAATGATCTTTGGGGAGTTGGGAGGTTCGATCGTATGCATTTGGAATACTACTTGGCATGGACATTATGTTAGCCATTATCATCGTCTAACTATTATTCTTTAGGCAACGGCGTCTTATGACTTCTGAGTTTTGCATGCCTCCCTTGTAGCAATATTCTTGCCAATTGCTAGAATATGATTGTATTGCCTTAATTTTAAACTAGCACACCTCTATTTTTTTTCTTACAAATTGAATTTAAAAATTGATTAAAAAAAAACACACACACACACACACACACAACTATCCCACGGAGTTTTTCAATTCTCAAAGTTTTTAGTTAATTTTTTTTTAAATGGTATATTTTATGGATCACCCCATCATTCTTTTTTAAAAATTATAATTAAATAAGGATTATATATATATATATATATATATATATATATATATATATATATATATATATATATATATATATTGGATGTTTCACCAAATTGTCATTCTCCCTTAAATAGAGTAATGACAATTCTACATAAATTCTAAAATATTTTGAATGTAAAACAATTCTACCTAAATTCTAAAATCCATGCTGTAAGATTTGAAGCTATTCATCAATTTTTTCCTCAATTTAAGTCGTGAGAAATGTATGTGAAGCTAAATTGACAATTTTTAATGAGTATAATAATTTTTTTTTGAAAAAATAGTGCAAAGGAGTTTGCTTCGGAGGGTAAATAGGCTGTTAGTTGTGCACCCATATGCAACGTCAATAGCTTATAGAAACGAAAATAACAATGTTATCTTCTAAAGTATGTCACATGAATATAAGTCACCTGATTTAATTTGACTAAAAATGAAATAGAAAATCTTAAAGTAGCGATAAAGAACCATTTTTAATGAGGTTAAAGACTTGTTTTTTCAAAATAAAAATATCCCCCATATTCTCTATCTCTCCTCATGTGATCCAAAACTGAACCCTAATTTTTTCTTCTCCAATCATCCGGCCCCCTTGCTACTTCTTAGGAACGGCGACAACCCTTTTTCCTTCTTCCTCTACGCCCTTTACTTCAACCTTCACTCACTGCCTTGCAACTCCCCCTTCCTCGTCTCTTTACCCTTTTTAGTGAGCAACGGTCCATGGGTTTGGTTGGTATGGTTGTGGTGGGTCAAAATTGCCTTTCTACTGCTGGTTTCCATGGTGGTTATACGCTCCTTGACTGTTCCAATGGTTGAGCTGCCTTCCATAACCAAATTCATAATCAATCTTGCCTTGGGCTACGATTGATGTAAATCCAACTTGATTTACCTACCAACAGTTCGTGCGTGTGTGGTTAGGATCTAGGAGCATATGCTTTTGATATCCATTTTGTAAGGTCCACTTCATAATATGTATATCAAAAATCCAAACCATCTATATTATAGTACATCATTCATAGAACATCATTATAAAAAAAAAATTAGAAAATCCAAAACTATTAAGATATTCATTTGTAATGAAGAAAATGGACGAATGCGGTTTTATAAAGAAACACTAAATTTAATCCAACAGTCATATGGTTACAAATTTGGGTGACTTTTGATAAACCTGATCTTTGAGGTAAAACATAAAAGATAAACAGTTGGATCATTAAAATACATTACGAAATCGACTCCACAAAAACATGTATAAAAAACATGGATCCCCAGATCCTAACATATATAGATTTATGTAAATTCTAAGGTAAGTGTATCATTGCCAATCCTATATATTTTTCACAGGTGTTATTGAATTCTTAATTAAAAAGTGAGGGTTTTTAGTTATAGTTGTAGGGCATATATTTCACCACAAGGCCTCGTTTGATAAGGAGGACTAACTTGGATCAAACTATTCATTACATTGAAAGCATTTTGAAGGAAGAGATGAATGAAATTTCATATTTTGTCCAAATTGAAGGTTACTCGTGAAGAAAATATATCTTTACTAGTCTCCACAAAAATAATAGGATTAAAACGGATAACTTTTCTTCATGAGTAATCTTCAACTTAAAAAATATAAATAAATAAAAACTATCATCCATTACTTTCTTCAAAATCCCTTCAAATATAATGAATAGTCCTAGCTAAATTAATCTCTCGTCGAGGCCTAAACGTTTGTTGACTTAGAAAAACAAGACCACTTAGTTAAGTATTGAATATTAAAGAATTTGTTTGTATGTCGTCTGTCGTCATAGACAAATTAAAAAATGAAAAGGGGGCCACTGGGGTGAGAGATTTTTCAGTGTGATTGGTACAAGAAATGGTATATCACGTGTTACTATACAAATTGTGGGAAATGTGTGTTAAAAAATTATTAACTTAAAAAATAAAATTTCTCACCACATCTATTAAAACACGTGGTGTACCACTTGTGTTCTTTTTACAACTAAAAATTTCTCCAGTGGGGTGTGGTGGGGTTGGAAAGAAGATGAAGATCTAATCTCACCAATTTGATGGTATTGGTCAGTCTTTTACATTCTCATTGGCCTACGAATTGCTAAAAACTTAAATGGGTTGGTGACAACGCTTCAGTACCAAACAAAAATGTATTAGAAAAATTAAAAAATGGCATCCGTCAATGGATAAGAAGTCGTGGTCTTGTCCAACCTCCCTATAAGATCCTTCGTCCACAGTTTCGTTAGGTGTCTATCTCTCATAAGAAATTAGTTGATAAATTGGGTTTTTTTTTTTTTTAAGTGAACGTTTCTTTAATTTTCTTACTTACCATACTCTTTTTTTTAAGAGGGAATAACTAGTGGTGAGTCACGGTTATCCATTCATTTCGAGCTCGGAGAGGTTATGGAGAATTTCATCCTACTCGTGGTTACAGTCAAGCAGACTCATCAGCTCAAAGTATCGAACCCGAAACCTTCCACACTTTTTTGTTTATTGGAGAGCAGTAGTTCGTGCCCTTACCACTGGGCCACTTACTTACCACTTGTTGAAATGCTTTCATTTTTTTATGATGTTGTTTTAGTTCATCCCCAAGTGGCAACCTTGGATGTTTCATTTTACAATTAAGGAAATGTTTTGGTTAATTAGATCATCACAAAATCATAGTACTTTAGAATGAAGTCATGAATTTTGTTGGTGTTAACTTCAATCAGATTGCCACAATTAGCTAATCATCGGTCTAATTTGAGCTTGGATAATTTTTAGGGTAAGATTAATAAAATTGCAGTGCTTGATATTCGTAAAATATTTTTTTTTTTGTCAAACCATAGATTGTTAGATTAGGGAGCTGGCGTGATTTGAACCCACATCTTGGTATAAGAGCAACACTCTTCTCCATCACTATGATAGAGGATCACTTGTGTAAAATAATTAATTCAAAATATGACTTTGTTAACAACAGTCATTCACTTAGGTTGTTTGCCTAAAACTGGATACATGTATATAGATGCAAATGTAAGACTCAAATTGGAGAAATTGCAGCCATTATTATCAATATAATAATTTGGAGTAAATACCATGCAAAGATTCAACACCCCTATGAATTTCTCCTTTTGCTTTCACCAACCCCCCTTCTGAAAAGAAGCGGTGGTTGGTAGTGGGCGCATGACTTATCCATAAATTCCCCAAAATTTTGTTTTAAATTTTTCTTGTTGCAAAGCTAATGGCACATTATCTTCACTAGACTTTTGTTTAGTTTTCTCTCTACTGTTGTAAGTAGGTAAAGAACCAAAAGCTTTCGGCACCCTCAGCGTCAGCTTTGCCTGGTCAATGAGAAATTTTTAAGTGTATCAAAAAATACTGTCCAATGTATTATAATATAAGTAGTTGGACACTTTAAAAAAAAATCTCAACCATTTATATTATGACATTTAATGTCGGACGGACATTGAAAAATTTCTTCTCGTCAAGGATTCAGTCTCAAAGTTCTGTTTTAAATTATTTTGTCAAATTTGTTTAAAATCGAAACCTAATCATGTTATATGCCGCAATGAGAACATGCGTATCCAATAAATAATAAATAAAAACACTGAAAAATAAACATTTTTGGGTATTGCAAATTACACCGATGTTCATTTTTCAACATGCATCGATATATTATCATCGATCGCGCGGATCCAAAAGATCTGTTGTATGAATCATTGATAACATGCAATACATAAAAAAAGAAAGAAAAAAACATCTTTTTGGGTATATTGCATGGATTCTCGACATGAATCACGTGGATGTATAAATATGTGTGTGTGATAAGGTACGCACATTAACAGCATGGCTAGATATTATAATACCTTAAGGATGGGAATACATACCTTAAGGAAGGGAAGTGGGATGAAGAGAACGATATGTACCTTTCATGGCTTCTTACTTGCGTCGCATGTTCTGATTCAAAAACTAAAAAGAAAGGAAAACGAGGGGGATGAACAGCATTATATATCAATTTTTATGCTAAATCGTGCCATACTTTCAACAACTTAACATTTTATTTGGATAGTGATCTTAGAGATACCAATTCATATCTTGAAATTGTGGTATTTAATTTGCTTATGTTTTCGTTCATCTTGAACATCAATTGGTATTATAAGGTTTGTGCCTTTTGCATTTTACTACCAATAAACATGTTATGTATGCTGGTATTTAAAACCGTACTGCATTTTACTACCAATAAACATGTCATGACTAACATCATAAGCATAACTTCTTTTATTTAAATGTTACTGTCTGGATTTCATCTAGATGTACCTTCGATCGTCTAATTTCTTTGTCTGTAACACGTTTCTTCGCTCAACACAAGATTGCCTCTTTTAGGATATATAAAAACCCTACTGCATTGGTTTTACATTTTAAAAAGATACCGATGCTAAATGCAGACGCTCAAAATCAGCCGTGATACAACTCTCAAATGCGGTTAATGACTACTTTATTTTGGTGGTTGTTTGTGCAACTCCTTTGGCCAAATCCTGTCCGACTGTCCGTATATAGAGGCGAAGCTGCATCCCTAAATTCTGCCATAAGGAGGACCTTATAAATACTGTGACGCTAATACGAGGGCCATCTTGAATTTGGGAAGGAATAACAAGTTAAAATTTTCCCAATCGAATCATTAATGGAAGGAAATAACTAATAAGATATGGATTTGGGGGAAAGAAAAAATACAAAGAGATCATTGCGAATATCCTACCAAACACGTACCAATAAAATCCAATCATAAAATGGGGTTGGTAAGCTTTCCACTAAAATTTGGTGCATAAAAGAAATAGGTCGGTGCACACCACCTATTTTTACCTCTTACGCGCTTTTCTCAATTTTCGGTCATCGGATCGAATGAATTGAAGAATATCAATTAACAAAAATTAACAAGAGTATATGAAACATAAAAATGAACATGTGAATAGCACTACCCAAGAAATAATAGGAACGAACTAGTGATGCAAAAATCAAACAGAAAAAAAGATATGATAGTGTTGCCCACACACTCATCTTTACCTCCCACACATCCTTATTAATTTTTTGTCATTGATCTTTTTCAATTCATTTGATCCAACAGTCAAAAATTGAGAGTGATATGTAAGAAGTAAAAAATGAGTGTGTAAATAGCACTAGCCAAAAAATATATCAAATGATTATTCAATAACCTAGGCAGCTGAAGCAAAATACCCCAAATCATGTTTTTGTTTGTTTTGTTTTTCGTTGCCCTAAAACTTTTAATCAAGTAATTTGCGTGCACAAGTAACTAAAAGCACATTGTCATATAGATTTGTTTGAGATTTAGGGGCGCACGAAATTGTGTCAATTTCCAAAGTGATTGCGTCAAGCACCTTTGTAATAAAAAATACAAAAGCAAAAGAAAATAAAAGTGAAGAAATCAAAACTAGCTTTAAAATAAAAAAAAAAAATTGGATTTTTTAATTTTAGTTTAAGATTTATTTTATTTTTTATACAATGATATATTTACACAAAAGGATGCGAGAATGAATTAATATTGAATTTGGCATTTCAAAGATTCGAAACTAAAACTCCTCATCTAACTTAATAAATCTTATATTTCAACAAAAAAAAATAAACTAAAATAATAATTATACATCTAAAATATGAAAATTATATTAAATTAATTCATATATTTCTTTCTTTCTTCTACTTTTTTCTTCAACATGCATTGCTTGTATGGCATTGCGAGTTACTTTATTAATGCAATCAATTTTAGAGAGGGATAATCGAATATAACTCTGAACGGAATTTGCAAAACCATTCCAATATTCCTAAATAGTCAAGGAATTTAATATTCTAATTCTGACATTTCAGTCAAACAAACGAGGTCCGAGTGAAAAGTTAACTATCGTAATTAGTGAGTATAAGTCCCTCTACGATATTTTATTTTTAGGGGGTCAGAGATTAGACTAAAACACACAATAAGTCATCCATAATATAATTAAGTATCGATTTTGTCATAAATCAAACTTCAAATCTTTTATTTACAAATGCGGACAAATATGAGTATATCATAATTAATATACTAGTAGTGAATCCAATAAATTATATGAGAGGAGGAAAGCAATAATTATCGAGTTAAAAATGATAGAATAAATTGAATAATCACCTTAAAAGATGACAGAATTACCTTGTTTCAACCAATTGTATTCAACCATTAGATAAGTTCGTAAAAAGTTTGCAAAAAAAGAATCCATCTGTTAGATATCCTAATCTTATTATGTTAATGCTACTAAACCGTAAAACTTGATGATAATTTACATTTACCTCATCATAAACTACATATGCTGCTCTAAAACACACTTGTACGCCATGTGTCATCGCATGAATGGTGCAGTTTACATAATCAAACACAAATTTACATCATCAATAATTTACATTTACATTTAAGGTTTTACAACATTAACATGTTACATTTGAATTTAATTTAAGACGCTCTCTTTACAGTTTGCACATTTCCTTAAACGTTCTATAAAACCGCTATCGTTTCACCTTAAAAAAACAATAAAATTTACATCGATCATAAGACAATACCACGCCACCTTTTACAAGGAATTTTACTTGTCACACGAACAATTGTTTTGGCAGAGAAATAGGGTGACGTGCTGCTTTCGTGCCTTTCCTTCAGAGAGCCTGCTTTCTCACCAACCCCATCTCCCCTTTCTTCCCTTCCCATCCGGTTATCATTGACAAGTAAAAGGCCGCGTTTTTAAACCCCAGCTAAACTACACATGTTGTTCCGAAACAGACTTATACGCCACGTGTCATCACGTGAACGGTCGTAGATCATGAAGATCCAAGGGCTACCTGGAGTTTTCAACTAACGCGTCGGCCTACCAACCCCAACACTCGATGTGGGATGTCCTCTATATAAACAAGGCAATTACGGGTGAACCAACTCAGGAAAATACTTGTAAATTTTCCTTCCACCCGAAATTTAGAGCACCACCTCTTTCCATTCCTTTCCTTTCGTAACTCATTTCCTTATTCATTCTCTTCAACGAGGCTTTTATCCCACTTAGTTTTTCCCGGCAAGGTTTTTCTCGGCTCCATTTCATTCCCATTCTTTCTTATCCCTACTTTGGTATTGCTTGTGATCGGGGAAGCAAATGGAACCTGGAAATAACCAAAATGTCAACGAAAACAGCTCCCTGGAGTCGTTTTGCGTAGGGCATGAGAAGGTACTTGCGACACATGACCCATTGAACTGGGGGATGGCAGCTGAAGCACTGAAAGGGAGCCATCTGGACGAGTTCAAACGGATGGTCAAGGATTACAGGAAGCCAGTGGTGAAGCTTGGTGGCGAGAGCCTGACGGTGGCTCAGGTGGCTGCGATTGCCAACCATGACGGTGCCAAGGTGGAGCTGTCGGAGGACAAAAGGGCTGGGGTAAAGGCCAGCAGTGATTGGGTTATGGATAGCATGGGCAAAGGCACAGACAGCTATGGTGTGACCACTGGCTTTGGTGCAACCTCGCATAGGAGAACCAAGCAAGGTGGAGCTCTTCAGAGGGAGCTAATTAGGTAATAAATTAACCTACGATTCTCTAATTAATTAATGCTCTCCATTGAATTAGAATTATATCCATCATCTTTACTTGGAGATCCTAATGCTATTAATTAGTTTGTTAATTTTACTTATTCAAGGCAAGTAGTTCAACTTTGATAATCGACTCGGTTATTTAAGAGATTTTTCAGTGTGCTAGAAACAATGACCAGCACACAAAGTATAATAATACAATTAGTTGAAATTCTTTTTGTTTTATACTTCTAACCAATTATGTTATTACACTTTATGTATCAAGCCGTAATTCCGACATGCTGAAAAATTTATCCAGTTATTTCTTAAATGAATTTCTTCCATATTAGGAATCATTCCTTTGTACTCAATCGGAATTGACATGTATACAAGTGGCACTAAATTCCACTTGTTTAAAGAGCCGCAACCCGACATATATGCATAAATAACTTATAAAAAGTACAAAATGAAAAGTTCCGGCCTTGAGGGGTACGTAAGAAGATATGGCTCGGATAAAAAACGAGGTGTCTACTTTTTGCTATGTTAGGTGGAATTTACGATTAAATTGCATAATTATATGGTATGGCAGCAAAATTGGTTACCAGTATTGTCTCACCTTATGTATTTATTGATGTCGGTATGGGTTTGGTGATTGTATTATTTGAAATAACCTTACCAAATAAAAAGGAAAAAAATGAAAAAAAAATGATGTAATCAAATTAAAATATATTCCCATTAGTAGAATTTGCGTGCCTAGCACGTGATTGCAAGAGTCAACTTCCAATACAATTTTGGTGCATTTATTCCTTTTTGGTCCCCAAATAATCTGGTCCATATGACATACAATGACAACGACAACAACATGCCTCTGTTTTTTTGGTTTTCTCCAAGTCCACCAGAATGTGCTGCCCACGTCGATGTGTTCAGCTCATTATTAAACATAACCAAAACTCATCCTACTGCACGTAGCTCGAACGATTAACAACATTTATTTTGTATTAAAAAGTAAGAATTCATTTTAATAATGTTTATTGTCATTTTTAATAATTAATAATAGTTGTGTAAAGTTCTCGCGTCATATTCTTTTGTTTTTTTTAAATAGTTGTGTTTTGTCTTAAGGACAAAATTTCACTTTAATCTAGTCTAAACTACGAAGAGGCACATTTAACTCGGGTGCATAGGGAGCACATCTGCTTTACCTAATGTGAATGCGCCATGTATGCTTTAATAACAATTTGTATTAGTTGCTACTCAAGCTGACTTGTGTGCCATTTTTGTTGAACAGATTCTTGAATGCTGGGATCTTTGGCAGCAGCACAGAATCAACCCATATTCTGCCTCACACAGCAACAAGAGCAGCAATGCTAGTGAGGATCAACACCCTCCTCCAAGGCTACTCTGGAATCAGATTCGAAATCTTGGAAGCCATCACCAAGTTCCTCAACAACAATGTCACCCCTTGCCTTCCCCTCAGGGGCACAATCACTGCCTCAGGGGACTTGGTTCCGCTCTCGTACATTGCCGGGCTTTTGATAGGCAGGCCAAATTCCAAGTCCATCGGGCCTAATGGCAAAACCCTAACCGCTTCTGATGCCTTCAAGCTAGCTGGAATTGATGGTGGGTTCTTTGAGTTGCAGCCAAAGGAAGGGCTTGCATTGGTCAATGGAACTGCTGTTGGGTCTGGTTTGGCTTCTATGGTTCTGTTTGAGTCCAACACACAAGCACTTTTATCAGAAGTGTTGTCGGCAATTTTCGCCGAAGTTATGCAAGGAAAGCCTGAGTTTACAGATCACTTGACTCACAAGTTAAAGCACCACCCTGGCCAAATTGAAGCTGCAGCAATAATGGAACACATTTTAGCTGGAAGTGATTATGTAAAAGCAGCTGAAAAGGTGCATGAGATGGACCCTCTTCAGAAGCCAAGGCAGGACCGGTATGCTCTTAGAACATCTCCCCAATGGCTAGGCCCACAGATTGAGGTGATCAGAGCAGCAACGAAGATGATTGAGAGGGAGATCAACTCAGTGAATGACAACCCTTTGATTGATGTCTCAAGAAACAAGGCATTACATGGAGGAAACTTTCAGGGCACCCCGATCGGTGTTGCCATGGACAACACCAGATTAGCCATTGCTGCAATTGGAAAACTTATGTTTGCTCAGTTCTCGGAGCTTGTCAATGACTTTTACAACAATGGGTTGCCTTCAAATCTCACGGCAAGCAGCAACCCCAGCTTGGATTACGGGTTCAAAGGCGCTGAAATCGCCATGGCGTCTTACTGCTCGGAGCTCCAGTTCCTTGGTAACCCTGTCACAAACCATGTCCAGAGTGCAGAGCAGCACAACCAAGATGTCAACTCCTTGGGATTGATTTCTTCACGAAAAACTGCTGAGGCTGTTGACATATTGAAGCTCATGTCATCCACTTTCCTAGTTGCATTGTGCCAAGCTATTGATTTAAGGCATTTGGAAGAGAATTTGAAAAGCACAGTGAAGACCACTGTCAGTCAGGTTGCCAAGAGAGTCCTCACTGTGGGCTTGAACGGCGAGCTTCACCCATCTCGGTTCTGCGAAAAGGACCTCCTTAAGGTCGTCGATCGTGAGTATGTTTTTGCCTACATCGATGATCCCTGCAGTGCTACATATCCTCTAATGCAGAAACTGAGGCATGTACTAGTTGAGCATGCATTGAGCAATGGTGAGAAGGAGATGAGTACAAGCACTTCCATTTTCCAAAAGATTACAGCTTTTGAGGAGGAATTGAAAACCCTTTTGCCGAAAGAGGTCGACAATGCCCGGGCTGAGTACGAGAACGGGAAAACAGCAATCCCAAATAGGATCAAGGAATGCAGGTCTTACCCATTGTACAAGTTTGTGAGGGAGGAGTTGGGGACTGATCTGTTGACTGGTGATAAAGTGAGATCACCAGGGGAAGAATGTGACAAGGTTTTCAGTGCTATGTGTGCTGGGAAGTTGATTGATCCTCTGCTAGATTGCTTGAAGGAGTGGAATGGTGCTCCTCTTCCTATTTCTTAAGAGTGCTTTTGGGGGATTTTTTTTACTTGTTAAAAGTTTATGTTCTCTTTTACAAGGCTATAGGACCTTGATACTGAAAATTCTATGTTTTTCTTTAAATAATTGTTTTCACTTTTACATTTTATTACCTGTATGTTATCTGCATTGTACTGGATCTTCTGCAGATGAACAAAATGTATCATAAACAAGTCACAAAAGGTGTCTTTATTTGTTCAACAAGCTCTCTCTCTCTCTCTTACTCATTCTCTCTCACACACACACACACAAATCTTGCAAATCTTGCAAAAAGTAGTGATAGATTGTAGTTACAGTGGTTAAGAACCAATTCTTCGAGGGTTCATGTTCGAATCTTTCTTCTGCTGACATCATTTGATATTGTAAAAAGAGCTTGATTTCAACTTTATTCTTAAACCAGCTAAGTTGAAATTTGAGAATCCAAACATTAATTTTCTTTGAGCAAACTAGCCGGATTCAAAGAAAATTGACATCTACAATTCACTACCTGATGTCGTTAAACGCCGCTCAATACGGTACAACATTGATTTAATCTGCGTAGCTAGCTAGCTTCATTATACAATGAAAATGTTGTTTGCAACTTTGTATTGATGAATTCCCGCAGGGCTTTGAAGTTGCGAATAAAGGGTGTCATGGTACAGTAACAAAACTCTGCAGCCTGCAGCAGGCGCTGTGGGGATGACTCAAGTGTTTTGGGGATGAATTCCAAAAGCAATAACTCCTTTGAAATTCAAATTCAAAATCATTGTTATTTTCAGCAGCCAATGAAATTCCTGTGTGAAGCTCCTCTGCTGCTGCTGCTGTATGAAGTAGTAGTACAATTTTTTTTTTTTTGAAAAGTTGTAGAAAGCATATCCATCTACGAACCGTACTTCTGCATATGAGTTTTGTTCTTTAAGGCTGACTGTTGATGTGAATTATAGTTGTGTTATATATCTTCTGATATTCATAAGAACCAACAAACTATAACGGAAAAATGAAATTAGGTGACTTGGTAGGTGCTTTTTAGATGCCTTGGATACATAGTCGTTTTTTGCTAAAATCAAATCGGTATATTTTATCAATGTTTTAAAAGGCGAAGGCGTGGGTGAAGCGTTTGATGGATGGCCTCGCCTAGGCGAAAGCCTTAAGCCGCAAGCCTCACGAGACCTACTTTTTTTAATACATATTTTATACATATAAAAATATAATAGTCACAAACAAGTTTAACTCACATAACCAAGTTTAATCAAACAATCTAATTAATCAATTTAAAACATCTACTTAAGTAAGTGCCTATTTATATGAGAGTTTTGAATATTATTTATGTGGGATAGGTATTCTTAATAAATAAATAAATAAATAAGGAAAAAAATATAACGAATTTTAAAAAAAGAATAATATAACATTAAGAAAATAATAATCCAAATAAAAAGATGTTTTCTTTTCTACGGCCATGAGAATATTCAAGAAAATAGTAAAAACAAAAACAAAACAATGCTTATCTAATATATATATCTAGTATATGAGTAAATAAATATTAGAAATAAAAAGTGAAGAGAAAAAAGATAGTGGGGTAATAAATGTCTTTAAAGTGGGATTAGTTTTTTTAAAAAAAGTGAAGATAATGGGGTAATAAATATGGCAAAGTAGGGTCAGTTTAAGCATTAACAAAAGAAAAAAAAAATTAAAAATACCAACTCAGCCTTAAAAACCTAGGGGTCTTCTTCATCTTCTTCATCTCCTTCACGGGTGTTCATGGCGTGCAACTCCAAATAGCTCTGCAACTCTAAAAAATTTCCAGATTTTTGAAACTTAAAAAAGAAAAGGGGACGCCCAATTGACGCCTCAGGCACATCTTAGGTGCCTAGGCGCACCCCAAGAAGCCTAGGTGTGTATTTCGCCGACTCCCTTAAAATAGAGGCGAAAATGGTGAAGTCCCACCTCCAAGGCTGCCTAGGCGCGCCCCAAGGCGAGTCTTTTAAAACACTGATTTTATCAGAAAACTCACCTACATTGCATGCGTACTAACAGATGTGCACGTATAAGCAACCAAACCAAACGATCTCAGAGTCACACTCACACAGGAAGACATTGTAGGCGAAAAGATGATCAATGCGAAATTATACAAATGTAGGCTTGAAATTAAGCACAATTAACCTATTGTTACTTACTATGGAAGAAACTACAGAAAAATTATCTGCAAAAAAAGTTAAGATAGACTGATATGTTTATCTATACAAATTAGTCTATCGGAGAGTCGAATTGGGAAGAGCAATGATACAAAGAGTAGCATCAAAAGAAACTGTTCATGCGCGCAGTTTTGGATAATCTCATAAGCGATGATTGTGAGAGCTCTTTCCGTGGGATGAATTGAGTCCGAATATAAATATTTAGATGCTTTTGTTCGTTCGAACGGACTCAGCAGGTTACATAATAGCAAATTTATTTTTATGTTGTTTTTAACTTTGTATTGACGAATTCCTACAGGCTTCGAAGTTGCCAATGAAGTGTGTTGCGTTACTGGGATCATCTGAAGTTACAAAACTTTGCAACCAGGCACATGCCCGGTCTGCTATATATATATATATATATATATATATATATATGTAAAACAAGGAAATCAAACACGTTTGCAATAGCAACAAGAAGTTCTAATTAGCTTCTTTAAATTATGGACAAATATAGGTTGTAAAAAAGATCGTACCCAGTGCACAAAGCTCCCGCTTTACGCAGGGTCTGAGAGAGGTGAATGTCGGCTAGCCTTACCCCCATTTTATGGAGAGGCTGCTCCCAAGTCTCGAACCCGAGACCTACCGCTCATGGGCGAAGACATTTGCCATCGCACCAAGTGCGACCTCTTTATGGACAAATATAGGTATTCAGAAATTTACATATCCAAACATATATGCAGAATTATCAATACAAAAACATGTTTAATTGCATCCATCTTTTGAGAAAATAAAACTCTAAGTAGACCAAAGTTTAAGAAACAGTGCTACAATTTTCTGTTATAAAGTATTAAAATCCATGCATGCTGAAGAAATAAAGCTTTGAAATTTATGAGTCTGGAATAATTCTACACCTACGCACTTTTTTACTGTTCAAGTCCGATTGGAGAGTTTGTCCGGTATGACGGGTCTAAAGCCCGGACTGATATTTTGTGACCGGTCCATTCTAAATTTTCGCTTATTGAAAATTTTCTATGATAGTCAGATTAACATTTTTGAAAAGAAAAATAGGTGACAATTGGAACCTTGTTCAAATAAAGTCAAATTAAATAAAGTTGGAAATTGAAGTTTGTTTGGAAATGACAATAGCGTTTAAAATCATGTGGTAAATCTTCAAAACTATTCGGTCATGGTAGGTGAAGTAGGAGAAGGCAATGGTTAAGCAAACTGTCTAATCAAGGATGGCTATGTATTATCAATAGTTTTTTTTTGAATTTTTACGAAATTATTATAATAATTTAAAAATGAAGGAGTTCGAATTCGAGACGCATGGATTGAAGTCCAACATCTTATCCATTAGGATATTGGATGAAATGTTGTAAAAGTAGGTGACATTTGACAGACAATTTGTTTCTTTTTGGTATATGTTCATATCATGTTTTGCTTGTAACATGCAGGAGAAATGTAAAGGGTTTTTATTTTTTTTTATTTTTTATTTTTGTTTGTGGTGAGAGGCAGTAAAATACTATTATACCCTTCGATGTCAACCAAAAGCTTTATACCTAAACTACATATTAATAGCAAATGGTCATTTAACATAGTAGTGGAAATGTGATGAGCCTTCGCATGATGACATGAATTCGAACCTTGTTATTAACTAATCTAATATTTAATCTAACAAAATCTATCGTTTGATAAAAAAAAAACATATTAATAAAACTCAACTTGTCAACCAAAAACCAATGAAAATACTATTATAACCTTTAATACATAATTGGAAAAAAAATTATTAGAAACTGAAAAAATGTGAGCGTCAAAATAATTTCACACAATCACTGGCTTCGGATTCCGTAGGAACTCCGAAGTTAAGCAAAAAGTAGGCCAGAGCACTCGCAGGATGGATGATTCACTGGGAAGTTGCTCGTGAGTTCCAAAAAACAAAACTGTGAGGTAATGGTAAGCCCAAAGCGAACAATATCGTACTACAGTGGTGGAACGGGCCCGGGATGTGGTGAAAACGGGCCGGGATGTGACATCATATCACTACTCTTTCTCCCTCTCTATTGAAAACAATATTTGTGAAAAATAATATTATATTTCTCACACATAAATGTGTGGCCTTTGCTAGTTATTTATTAATAGAACACCTTTTCTTAACAACAAAAGTTAACAAAAATACTATTATACTCTTCATGCATAATTGAAAGAAATTATCATAAAAGAAAAATCATGAACATTAAAACAATTTCGCATAAAACTTTTTCTTTCTTTCTTCCCTTTCCTATATCTCATCAAAGCATGTCTCTCAAAATAATAGATAAAAACCTCCTACTCACATGTTTTCTCTCTCTATCCCTCTCTTTCACATTTTTCTCCAACTTGTCCCTTCTTCCATATATTTTTTGCTTTTAAATATTTTATATTTACACATACATATAGTGTGTGGTATTCATCTAATTCTAAAATAAATCAATCATCAATCATTTAAAAGAGTAGTATATCATCAAGAATTTAAATTTTAAATACTCGGTTCTCAACGGATGTGATAATGCTTTGTTACTTGAAACTAGATAAAAGTGCAGGAGTAAAAATATGATTACATGTGGGTGAGGGAAGGAAAAAAAAAACAAAAACTTGTTTATCCAAAATTACTTCAATGCCTATATATTTTTTTCTAATATTTTATTTCAGTGATGTATAAAAGGGGATAATAGGACCTTCAGTAATTTTTTGTTGACATATTATCTGATCACAACAATAACTACGAGGAGAGGAGAGGTTTCAAGTTTGAATCTTCCAATCTTCATTGTTATAAGTATGTAAACAGATATTAGATCATATTTCTAGAATGGATGCCTATAAGAAAGTTATGAACATCCTTCCTATTGCTCCCTCACAATATTAATTGAGTTTTTATGTTTTTTTTAAATAGTGCTTTAAATATTTTTTTTTTTAATGAAGCAGGGTTAGTTATGTGGCTGCTGGGAGTGGTGCCACTACATAAGACTCTCAATTATTTTGTACTTGCTTGTAAACATTTATATACTTATATGTAAAAACCAAAAATTAAAAAAATACAAACACCTACAACCAGTTGACATTTTGAGGCGATTAAATTATGTTTTGGCATATAACCTCTAAAATTTCAGAATTGGTCCTCAAATGTACTAATGTAGTTATGATTTTTTGAAGTACTAAATTATGAAATCCCAATGTAGAACCTACAAATAAAAATAAATAATCAATTTGTGAGTGGGTTGGTGAGTAGTAAAAAATTATTAAAATGAAATAATATAATAATAATAATAAAAAAGAGAAAATTGGAAAAGGCGTGGGGGTTGGTGACATAAGGTATAATTTGGTATGCAAACGGGATGAGACGGAACGAAACGGGACGGGACGGGACGGGATGGGATGGAACAAGACGTGATGGAACGGAGAAGGAGCAAAGATGCCCTCGAATGGAAACAAGGAAGAAGAAGAAGGAAACGAAGATATTATAATTTTGTGTTCCACAGATGTGGAACGAGTCGTTCCGGGGTAGTAAGACGGAACGAAAATTCACTCAAAATACGTTTCTTGGAACAACGCGTTCCATCCGTTTTAGACACACCAAACGTAAGACGTAACGCCTCGTCCCACTCAATTCCGTCCCGTCCCGTGCCACGTAACAAACGGTACCTAAGTGACATCTTACCTCCATAATCCCCACGTCTGGTATTAAGCGAACTCCTCTGCTATAAATACTTTCGTCCGCAATCTCACTCACTTTGTACTTAGCCGACCTCCCTCCCTCCCTCCCTCCCTCCCTCTGAAAACAACTCTCAGAACTCCTAGGAAATTTCATCAATGGCGCACGAGCAGATCCTCCTGGGGATGGGCAATCCTCTTCTCGACATCTCTGCCGTCGTCGACGAAGAATTCTTGACAAAGTAAGCCCCCATATCAGCTTCTTTCATTACATTTTCCCATCTTCTCTCACTGTTTGGATGCTCAGAAATTCCAGGAAAACTGATGAATACGATCTGTTGTTTTTATATTTCGATTTCCTTTCTGCTTAAATTTAATGGGTTTTTGCGATAGATCTGAAAGACTTAAACTTTGTGATTTATTTAAGAAACAGAGGAAAGTGATAAAGTCAATAGATCTGCAGGTTTTATTGGTTTCCGGTTTGTTTTCTGGGATTAATCCAATCCCATGGTTCATTAGTCGGATTATATTAGAAACCCAGATGAGCATTGGTTGAGTTTTTGTTGGTGAAATCATATGTGACTATTTTAGTTGGATCTGCTTTGATTTAGAAAAGGAAAATATGGTTACTTGCTTAATTTATTGAATTATCTAATTTCATTTCCTATGATTAGGCATTTGAAAATTTATTTACTTTTCTTTTCGTGTTGTAAGATTCATTTCCTGTTCATGTTTGGTTTCATTGTGTGATTTTAATATTGTATTTTAAGTGTTCTGCATTTTGGTAGCTTTTTTTTCCTTCTCTTTTTCGATCTATGCATTATATCGTATGGAGAACTAAATTGAGTGGTTTTTTGACAGATATGACATCAAGCCGAACAATGCCATTCTTGCCGAGGACAAGCACCTGCCCATGTAATCCATTTTTGTTCTTATCCTTGCTTCCTTGATTTTCAATTAGTAATTACTTCACCTGGATTAGAAAAGGTGTAACTTTTAAGAGTTTAAGAGGGTTTTGAGTTTTCCGATGTCGTAGTTACTTGTTTGTAAATTTTTGTGAGAATATAGTTCAAATATAAGGTCATGATTAGTTTCTGGCGTTTGCAACTACCTGAAATATTGCATTTTCTGATTCAATCTTTTTTGGATGGTTTTTCACAGGTACGATGAAATGTCTTCCAAGTACAATGTAGAGTATATTGCTGGAGGTAATTTGATAAATAGTTCACTTTGTTATTTGGTGATCCCATGCTTTATGATCTCGTCTAGAAACTTTACTGATAACGATGCCTAATTTTTCTGTCCTTTGCAAACCAGTGACTAATGATAAATATATGTTCATTGTGTTATTTTCAGGTGCTACTCAAAATTCAATCAAAGTTGCGCAGGTTTGTTTATGTTTTTAAGAGAACTTTTTATCATTATTTAATATTTATCTTATGAAGATCTGATTCAATTGTATTATGCTGAAAAAAATTTCTCAATCTCTGTGTTGTTTGACAATAGTGGATGCTCCAAGCTCCTGGCGCAACTAGTTACATTGGATCCATTGGCAAAGACAAGTACGGTGAGGAGATGAAGAAAAATTGTAAACATGCTGGTGTTAATGTGAGTTTCTTTACATCTTTACCTACCCTGCTTATTCTCCCTCAGCTATTCTGATTTTTTTTTGGATAAAAAAATATTCATTTACATTTGGGTTCAGGTGCAATATTATGAAGATGACAAAGCTCCAACAGGAACATGTGCTGTTTGTGTAGTTGGTGGTGAGAGGTCAGTTTTACATCTCCTCTAGAAGATGAATTTGAAATTGTCGTCTGCCGATTTATAGTTTTATAAAGCAAATTTCCTAGGCATTTCTTCTTTTACTTCTGTCAATACCCTGTATAATTCATTTTGATTTCATTCATTGCTCCCATAGAGATCCTTGTATCTGTCATAAATTGTTGGAACAAAAGGACCCCTGCATAAAGTTGTATATTTCATTTTCTTCTGAATTAGTCTTATAGTTTATTAAAACTTTGCGGGGATTAATTTCTTGTAACAAATAATTGTACAGGTCTCTTGTTGCTAACTTATCAGCTGCAAATTGTTACAAAACTGAGCATTTGAAGCAACCTGAAAATTGGGCTCTGGGTATTACTTCCCTTGCTCTCTTGTTAATTCAAATTTTATCCTTTCCTTGGCTTTGTTCACATGTCCTCTCCGACTCACCTTGCGCAAACTTATGCTTGAACAGTTGAAAAGGCAAAATATTACTACATTGCTGGGTTTTTCCTTACTGTGTCTCCTGAGTCCATTCAACTGGTTGCTGAACATGCTGCTGCAAACAATAAGGTATCAACCATATAGTGTTTCTTAGCATCGACAATGTAGTTGGATTCTCTCTTTATTATCCAATTCAGTAGCTTCAGCTGCCTTCTTTTGTATCTACAGGTATTCACGATGAATCTTTCCGCTCCTTTCATTTGTGAGTTCTTCAAGGATGTACAGGAGAAAGCACTTCCGTAAGTCCCTCCTCCCAGAAAAAGGAAAAGAAATGAAACTAAAATCTCTTTGTATTTCATGATAAATGTGGAGTACCGAGTGGCCTTTTTGTATAGGTACATGGACTATGTTTTTGGGAATGAGACCGAAGCAAGAACTTTTTCAAGGGTTCATGGCTGGAAGGTAACATTGCTTAGTCTTTCTTCTTTCAAATTTGACTGAAGAACTTCTAACCCTCTACAAGTCACTAACTATAATGCCTTCATCAATCAGACTGAAAATGTCGAGGAGATCGCCATAAAGATTTCCCAGTTGCCCAAAGCATCGGGTACGCACAAGAGGATTACTGTTATCACACAAGGTGCAGATCCTGTTGTAGTTGCTGAGGATGGGAAGGTGAAACTATTTCCTGTCATATTATTACCGAAGGAGAAGCTGGTTGATACCAATGGAGCTGGTATGTGATATCTCACCCGTCAATGTCATTGGATCCTTTTACCTCTTTCTTCCTGCCGTTCTGGGGGAGACTTGAGTTGTTTATTTAAAAGGAAATATAAAGCATGCAACGATATAATACTTGCCAATGCCATTTAGTCAGGAGTCTAAAGTCTTGAGCATATAAACTATCGATCTAGGCTATAAACAATTATCCATGTTATATTACTGGTCAAATGCTTGAGTGGGAAATCAGGATTACGAGTGAAGAATAGAAGAAATGTTGTTAGTTCTAAGTTGTAACTAAAAAAATATCATGATGTTTCTCGTGGCAGGAGATGCATTTGTTGGGGGATTTTTGTCACAGCTGGTTCAAGAGAAGCCGATTGAAGACTGCGTTAAAGCTGGTTGTTATGCAGCAAATGTTGTCATTCAAAGGTCAGGCTGCACGTACCCAGAAAAGCCCAATTTCCCTTAGGGTCATTTTTCGGCGGTTGAGCTCCATGTGCTTTCTATTCATTTCGTGGTAAGAGTTGGATTTCTTGCTTCTGTAACTGTGGCAGCCGGCAGAGCTTTTATCTCCTGAACCCGTTTATCTGGTATAGGAGTTTATTCGTTCTATGTACGTTTATCTTTTGTGTGATCCTTGTCACATAAAGATGACATCGATTGCAGGTTTATTACAAGACATTTTCCATATTAATATAAAAAAGGTTGAACAATATTTTTCAGTCTATTTTGTGGTCCTCTTTATTTCATGGTCGAATTCGATTGAATTGCATTCTCTTGAAACTTGGTTGATGCCCTCAGAAATTTTCTTTTAGGGGAATATGATAGAAAATATAGGAGTGTAAAGTTAGTATCTTAACGTGGTTACATCACTTTTTTCTTATTCAAACTTGATTCATCTTGTAACATTGAAAAGATAAGTGTCACGCGTTAGTGCATTACTTAAACCGTTGCTTGATGCTGAAAAATTGAAAAGTACATGTAGACTTAGTATGGTAATCAACCGTATAAAGCAATGTATCCGTTCTTTTGTTGTTTTGAGTTTGAATTCTCCTTCATATGTATCAGAGCAATTTAGAACATTGCATTGTCAAAAAAAAAAGAAAAAAGTGATAGAATTATATATAGGGAAGTGCTGTTGGCACTTCAAAAATCTCATTCCACATTCCTCACAATTGTATTTTTCCTTTCAAATATAGAAAGTTAGAAATGTAGAATGAGAATTTTGGAATTCTAATAACAATTCCCTTAACTTCAAGCAGGATTTGTGTCGTATAATTGGCATGGGAATCGCTATCTAGCTCCTATAAGAGCCTCTCTGCCCATTTAAAACAAGAAATTGAATCATGCTAGAGTATATTTTCAGTTGGAATATTAGCCTAATTAATTTGCTTCACCATCACGAATATATGTAAAAGGGATCCTACAACAGCATCTAGGAGACGGTTATGATTAACATGGCTTTTAGTGAAGATTTATAACACTAACTATAGCATTACGCAGAGTAGATTAGGCTAGCTATGGTGGAGTGGGACTTGCAATTTGAGAAAGAGTGCTATTCCTATTTCCCCATGAAGTTGCATCTCCATCATGCCGATCAAATCATAGTCGGCAGCACACTGTATGACTTGGAAAACTCGAAAGGGACTTACCTGCAACTGTGACATGGAACATCTGCTTATTTCGTCAGGTGATGAGAAAGAAACGAAAGATGTTGTATGTCACGGTTAAGGAAGTTTTCCCCAAAAAATTGAGATTTACCAACAAGGTGGGTTTAACGGTCATGAATCTGTTGTCTCCAATAACATGTCTCTTTTATGTTTTTTTAACATGTGTCCTCTAACTTAACAAAAACTTAACACTGTTAAATTTTATTATTTTGTGTTAAAAAAAAAAAATTTAGAGCAGTTATATTATCTCTTCCCCCATCTTCTTATCGACACCGGCGTCCCTCCATCTCCTCCTCTTCCTTCGTCTCCCTTTGCTCCTCCATCCTCCTCTATTTTAGCCCAAACAATTGCTTTCTCCAACTAAAATCAATGACACCGACTCCAATTCGAAGGCCTACAAGCTTCCGACCACCTGTGCGGTGGATCTGGTGAGAGATGGATCTTCTCCTTGACTTCAGCCAGTAGTGTTTGGTATATTAACACCATTTTCACATGCTTCGGTGGCAACGATGGCACCGATCCCATACCTGATTATATGAATCCCTACGGGATCCATTACAGAGTGGAACTTACAATTGTTGACCTGGAGCCGGGTTTAACTTGAAGAGAATAATGGAGTATATAAAAATGTAAAAGATGTTAACAGTTAGTTAAAAGTTACTATTGTAATAATCTCTTTTACTTTTGGTAACTTTAGTTTTACCACAGTTGGTTGTATATATATACTCTGTAATGTTATTCTTCAGGTTAATGAAAAAGTCTTTTCATTTCCTCAATATGGTATCCTCCGCCAGAAGTCTACCGACTTCAATCCTTTAATCATTTTCTCAGTACCCAAATAGATCCCTTCCGCTATTTTCTTCCCAACCAAACAGATCTCTTCAACTATTTTCTTCTCTGATCCTCTGTATCCATGGCGGCTACTTCTTCTTCTTTGGTGCCTGTGCAATCTCCTTCTTCTCCGGATGCTATTCCCCTTCTTTCTTCTACTCAGGTCTTGATTAATCACATCACAATCCAGAACATTGGAAGCATGGTCCAGACGAAGCTGAAACGCCACAATTATCTCGTCTGGAAATCTCTCTTTGATCCGATCTTTCGCCGGTACGAGCTTGCTGGATTTGTTGATGGATCTGAACCTGCACCGCCTCAATTACTCTGTGATTCTTCAGGAAATTTGATTCCTAATCTTGCCTTCGAGTTATGGTATGAGACTGATCAGAATATCATCATCTGGATTAACTCTACACTCTCTGAGGATTTGCTTCCTTTCACCGTCGGTGTTCAATCTGCTCGGGAATTATGGCAGAATCTTGAACGAAGATTTGATGGTGTCTCGAGATCTCACATTCATCAACTGCGGTCAACTCTTCAATCGATAACTAAAGGCGCATCTTCCATCTCTGAGTACTTTCAGCGTCTCAAGGAAGTCACCGATGCTCTTGCGGCTGCTGGCGCACCCGTTGATGATCATGATCTGCTGATGATAATTCTTAATGGACTTCCTGATGACTATGATTCGTTTGTTGATTTGGTCCAATTTCGTCTTGCTGATACGACTGTTGATGATCTCCATGGTTTCTTGCTTAGCAAAGAAATGACGCTTGCACTGAAGCAGCATGCAAAAGGCTCATCTACTGAACCTTTTCAGGCCTTTCAAGCATCATCTCCCACTGCTCCTCCTTTGCTCCCTACACCATCTATTCCCCATAAACCTCAAGCCTACGCTGCTCATCCTCAGAATCGTGATCAGCGCAATTACACCAACAATAATCGTACGCAGCGTAATTACAACACCAACAACAATCGTAATCGATTTAATCGCTCCACTTCTAATTTTCAGAATTGTGGTGGTTCTCGTGGCGGCCCTCGTTTTTTCAACAATTTAAGCCTTCTCCTTGCCAGATCTGTGAAGACCCAGGCCACCAAGCCATTGATTGGAGTCATCGTATGAATCCTAATTTTCAAGGTTGTGTTCCTCATGCGAAGCTTGCTATGTATGCTAATCCTCCTGTTCATTCCTCTCCTCCATGGCTCATCGATTCTGGAGCAAGTTCCCACATGACCAATAACATTCAGAATTTGCAGAATCCACAACCATATTATAGCTCTGACAAAGTTTATATTGGTGATGGCCAAGATTTGCAAATCCATCACTCTGGCTCTTTTTTAATTCACACTCCTTCTGCTACGTTTCAATTAAAGAATGTTTTACATGTTCCTCAATTAAAACATGATCTACTTTCTGCCAATATGTTTTCTGTGGATAATTGGTGTTCTATGACTCTGAATCCTTTTGACTTCAATGTCAAGGATCTTACTACGGGGAAGATGCTTTTTAGAGGCCCTGTTCGCCATGGTCTCTATCCCTTCTCTGCATTTCCTCATCATTCCAGCAGATATCTTGCTACTATTGCAATAAGGACATCACCTCATCTTTGGCATCAACGCTTGGGACATCCAACGCTCAAGACATTTAGATCTGTTATTTCTCAGTCTTCATTGCCTATTACTACTTCTGTTGATCAGCTCTTCTGTTCCAATTGTGTCTTAGGCAAGTGTGCTCGGTTGCCATTTCATGCTTCCGTTAGTATCACATCTAGACTACTGGAACTTGTTCATGCTGATGTGTGGGGACCTGCACCATTACTTTCTGTTAGTGGATACAAGTTCTATGTTCTTTTTGTTGATGACTTCACCAAGTATACTTGGTTGTATACTCTTAAACATAAATCGGATGTCTTTGTTACTTTTGTCCAATTTCAAGCTTTGGTTGAAAATGTTTCTGGCTTCAAGATTGGTACTTTACGCACAGACTCAGGGGGTGAGTTTCTTAGTTCTACTTTTTATAAGCATCTTGCTTCTTATTGTATTCAACATCATTTTAGTTGTCTGCATACTCCCCAACAAAAAGGTTGTGCTGAAATGAAGCACCGACATGTTGTTGAAACAGCTCGAACTTTATTGATCACTTCTAAAGTGCCTCATCAATTTTGGGTGGAAGCTTTTCTTATTGCCACCTACCTTATTAATCGGTTGCCTCCTCCTTCTAAACCATCTCCATGGGAACAGTTCTTTCGAAAGCCTCCTGATTACAATCAGCTCAGAGTCTTTGGTTGCAGTTGCTATCCTTGGTTAAAACCCTATATCACTTCCAAATTGGATGCTAAAAGTAAACCTTGTGTGTTTCTTGGATACAGTTTGATTCATAAAGGGTATCGCTGTTTAGATCCCATCACCAATCGAGTCTACATATCTCGACATGTATATTTTGATGAGACATCTTTTCCTTTCCACACACTTACATCCTCTTCCCCTAGTCCTTCTCCTACTACTTCCTCTCATTTTTCCCTTGTTTTTCCTCATCTATATCCTCCTAATTCTTCACCATGTCATGCTCCTCAACCTGCCACACCATCTACCTAACCTATATCTGCCCCACCTTCCCTTGCCCCTACTTCTCCCATATCTTCACCTACCTTTCTACCTTCCCATGTTATCTCTGTTTACCCTATGCAAACTAGATCTAAATCCGGCATCTTTAAACCTAAAGCATACACAGCTACTAAACATCCCTTACCAACTCCCTTAGACAGTGCATATGTCCCTTCAACCTATCTTCAAGCATCTAAGTATCCCTATTGGAGGGCAGCAATGCAAGATGAATTTAATGCACTGCAACATACAGGAACCTGGCAACTTGTTCCTCCTTTTACTTCTCAAAACTTAGTGGGATGTAAGTGGGTTTTCCGAATTAAACGTAAACCTGATGGCTCTGTGGATCGTTATAAGGCCAGATTAGTGGCAAAGGGGTATAACCAGCAAGAAGGCATTGATTTTCGTGAGACTTTCTGTCCAGTGGCCAAACCAGTCACCATCCGGATATTACTTACTCTGGCAACTCAATCTAACTGGTTTTTACATCAATTGGATGTTAGTAATGCGTTCTTACATGGAAATCTGAAAGAGAATGTATTCATGGCTCAACCATCAGGTTTTATTGATCCAGCTCATCCTAATCATGTGTGTCACTTCAAGAAGTCTCTGTATGGTTTGAGACAGGCTCCACAGGCTTGGTTTGAAAAACTTCAATCTGCCTTGTTCTCTATTGGCTTCCATGCTTCTCAATCGGATCACAATTTGTTTGTCCTTCAACAACCAGTTTTAGTTCTTGTTCTCGTCTATGTGGATGATATTATTGTGACTGGCCCCTCTTCTATTGCCTACAACACTGTTATCTCTTAGTTAACTGCTCAGTTTCCTATCAAAGATCTCGGTGATCTTCATTATTTTCTTGGCTTAGAAGTCCAGCCCTCTCCTGCGGGTGTATTCATTCATCAACCCAAATATATTTTGGACTTGCTCATAAGAACTCACATGGATGGTGCAAAACCTTGTCTTACTCCTTTTGGCTCTGCCAAACTTGATCACACTGGCTCTTTACTTGAAGATCCTACTGAATATAGGAATATTGTTGGGGCTCTTTAGTATCTTACATGGACTAGACCTGATATTTCCTTTGCTGTGAACCTTGTTTGTCAGTTTATGCATTCTCCACGGGTCCCTCATCTCCAAGCTGTCAAACGTATTTTACGCTATCTCAAATGATCTTTTGGTCTTGGCTTGTGGTTTCCCAAGGTCTCATCTTCTTTCACCCTTAAAGCTTACTCGGATGCAGATTGGGCTGGCTGCTCTTGGGACAGGCGGTCTATTGGAGGTTTTTGTATATTTCTTGGCCCTTCCCTCATTAGCTTGAGTGCTAAGAAGCAACATACAGTTGCTCGGTCCTCCACCGAAGCTGAATACAAATCCTTAGCCCATACTGCAGCTGAAATTACTTGGATTTGCAAATTGTTTGCTGATATTGGTTTTCAATTACCTGTTTTACCTCAGATTTGGTGTGATAACATTTCAGCGATTTCTTTGGCTTCAAATCCGGTCTTCCATGCTCGCACAAAGCATGTTGAAATTGACTACCATTATATTTGGGAGCTTGTTCTTGCTAAGCTTCTCACTATTCAGTTTGTTTGCAGCCAAGATCAGCTTGCTGACATCCACACTAAATCTCTTCCTCGTCAACGATTTCTTGATCTGTGATCCAAGCTTTCCCTCCAATCCTCTCCGTTTAGCTTGAGGGGGTGTGAAGAGAATAATGGAGTATATAAAAATGTAAAAGATGTTAACAGTTAGTTAAAAGTTACTGTTGTAATAATCTCTTTTACTTTTGGTAACTTTAGTTTTACAACAGTTGGTTGTATATATATACTCTGTAATGTTATTCTTCAGGTTAATGAAAAAGTCTTTTCATTTCCTCAATATAACTAGCATTGTAGTCAGAAGAAAGCTTAACTTTTTTGAGAATATTGTATGAACTAGTTAGCCTGATTTGCTTGGGCAAGCGTAATTCCCATACCAGAAAAGTTCAATAATAGTCAAAATAGTTTGAAATATAGTAGTGGACGCTTGCGGAGCCCGTAAAATGACACAATTTTCATCATAAATTAGCTTTTGACTTATGAGCTTTAAAATTGAAAATAACACAATGTACAAGTACAACAGAAATTTAGCTGCACACTTACTAACATATCTTATCTAAATGCTCCAAGCATATAACAAAACTTCTGAAGAAAAAGGCAACGTCATCAAAGATAATGAAACCCTAGATCTAGTTCATAACTGATGCAACGAAGAACGCTGATGAAAATGTATTCGTTGCAAGGAATCCAGAGTTTCGTGTTGGTTGCAAGCTGAAAAACTTCTTCAGCGAGATCAAGCAATTCCTGGAACAGAGGGTGGCTGAGTAATGTAACCTTGATGATAAATTTCTTGCAGTCTTCACCAACATACACCACAAGGTGGCCTCTTGGGACATCTTTGGGTACATAGTAGTCCTCTTCATGACGGGGGAACCACATTTTCGCATTGCTAAAGTGACCCCGGATTTTACGCCTTAGGACTGTACCACCAAGGTTCCTGCATCTGCGAAAGAATTGTTTGATGAGGAACTTAGCCTCAAAAAGCATCATATCGATGTTCATAACTAGTAGATACTGAGAGTGAAATAGAGGGCAGTTGGGGGGGGGGGGTTGTATGACAGCAAAACTAAGCTTTATATATAGCAAGTATATGTAAGTGGGATTTCATCCCAATGCATATGTAGCTACTGTTTGGGATATTGTAAAATATATAAGATTATTTCTCCAATTTGAGAAAGAATTGAAACACTTGGTGGGGGCTAGTGAGTCAGATCGCTGTCACTTGCTATTAGTGTTATAATAGGAAGAGTTAAGTTCATAACCATCATTTTCATGTTTCCTCATCAGTTAATGAAATCATATAGGAAAGACTTATTTCGAGGATTTTAGAAGCCATGCAAGGCAATGTGGTTATAATTTGACGACATATAAGTGAGTGGGTTTTGTTTTCAAACCTATGTTATATGTATAGTTTCTTTAATGGTTAAAGAATGTTTTACATCATGCCACAATCTTACTTAGAAATATTATTTGTTGATGTTGAGGTTTATGAAATTATGATGGTATGATAGTACATATTTTATCTGCTCATCATGCAGGTTTAAATTGGTGTCTTTAGTACTCGTTCGGACCAGGATCAGCTTTACATGTATGTGCAACGTTATGCTCACATTGGATTCATTGTACGTGTCAACATGTTCATCTAGCTACTTTCTTCATGGACTCGTGTGTCTACATTTTTTACGAGCATATTGTGTTACAGTTGTTAAGATATTTGCGATTTACTCGTATCTTAAGCATAACGGCTTTTATACTATTTTGCTTTGGTTTCCATATTACAACGAGAGGTTACTATGTTAAGAAAAGCAAAAATTTTGGTAAATCCTTGTTTTTGTCCACTGATAGTTTGTTTTTCACCATTCCAAGACTTAGTAGTTGGATGCTATGGCGAGCGAGGACTCACTAGCGGTTTTGGCATATTTGCTATAATTAATGTACGAAATTTATTCTTGTTAATTGTATAATATCCATTCCAAAAAAGAAAAAATCGATAATATCGGCAAAATATCACCAATATTATCATTTTTTTGGAGTTCCAAAATTTTTATAACTATCCAAATAATTTTTGTCAAAATATCACAATATTATCGATAATATCACGATATTTTTAAAATTATCAATAATATCACAATATAATATTCAAAAATATTTAAAAATGTTGAAAATCTCAACATATACTACACTTAATCAAAGCCCCCAAAGGCTAACCAAGACATGCTTTTCTCACCATGTGAATGTGCCTTTTATAGGCGTTCTTGGCTTGCTCACTGCCCTTGCTGGGCGATGTGGGACTCGACCAAGGAAGAAAATAGGAATTTCGGCCGAAAATCCACACCCACTTTAAATGGCCATAACTTTGTCAAAACTCAACAAAATCAAGCAAGACAAAAACTAAAGTTGTAGCCCTCGAAGAGACGAAGAGAATGGTACCTCACATAACGTCTGAATCGTCGTGGTTTGGCCGGAAAATGCCTCTAAAGTCACTGAGGTCGCCGGAAACTGGGTAAGATTCAAATGAGTATAACTTTTTCAATACTCAACGAAATTGAGTGAAACAAGAATGAAAGTCGTACTACTCGACGAGACGAAGAGATTGATACCTTGCAAGCCGGCCAAATCGCCGTGTTTTGGCCGGAAATTTCCTCGAAAGCCACTGAGATCGCCGGAAACTGGGTAAGATTCAAATGAGTATAACGTTTTCAATACGCAATGAAATTGAGTGAAACAAAAAGGAAAGTTGTAGCTCTCGAAGAGACGAAGAGAATGGTACCTCACACGATGTCTGACTCGTTGTGGTTTGGCCGGAAATTTCCTCGAAAGTCACTGAGGTCGCCGGAAACTGGGTAAGATTCAAATGAGTATAACTTTTTCAATACTCAACGAAATTGAGTGAAACAAAAAGGAAAGTTGTACTACTCGACGAGACGAAAAGATTGATACCTTGCACGCCGGCCAACTCGCCGTGGTTTGGCCGGAAAACCAAAACGTATTGCCTCAAGGGCTGGTACATGTGAACTTGTGACTCCAACTAGGTAAGAGCCAGATCTAATTTGGGGCCTTCTATCCTATATTTGTGGACAACCATCAAATGCTAAAGATTAAACAAACATAATATGTTCTACTGCTTAGCAAAAAAAGCTACAAACCCTTTGCTTATCAACAAAAAAAGACAAGTCCTTGCACTAGATATACTTTCAAATTACGTTGAGTAGCAACCTGATATATGTATTCGGACGAATTATAAAACAATTGACACACTCCTGACTTCCAAAATTCAATTCTTTTACTTTATATAAACTTGAAAAAACATAATCGGCATCCAAATTAAAGTTTAGTCTTATTCAATGTATTGATTTTCAATCGTTAATTGATATACTATAATTTGGAACTTCAACGCCTAGACGCATGCTTATGTGTAAGAAATTTAAAGTGTCAAATTCGGCACATTATTCTTCATCATTTTATTCACTTCCCTTTTTTTTTTTTTAATATCCTAAATAAAACCTCCAAATATTGTACTAATTCATTATATATAAATGATTATGGTGTGTTTAGACTTCTTTCATTAATTACTACATATTTTCTACACTCACAATGTTTGTCAGCTCGCTATATAATCAACTTGATAATGTTAAATCCATCATGCAATGCATTTCTTTCCAATTTTTTGTGATAAACTAATAGATAATTGACTAAATAAACATCCTACAAAGTTTCAATAAAAATTTCCAAGTTTTTCTTACAATTTCCGTGGTTTCCATGTAATTTTTATCGATATCGATATTTTACCGATATTTCCATCGATATTTCCGTGTTTTCGGACTACCGATATTTCCGATATTACCGATATTTTCTTCCTTGATCCATCCTACCTAAGATGAAGATATTCTTACCTATAATGCACTTTTATCCATAATCTAACACTGCATGCATTTGTAATAAGAGTTCACCCACACTGCGCACTCTTGCTCTTAGTTATTAACTTACTTCTAGACTTTGGTTTTAATTTCCTCGTACTTTATATACATAAATTACATATTATGACTTCATCACCTTTCAAGTGTCGGTCAACATGTCTCGATTTTGGTGTCTTTTTGAATATTTGGTTTGGAGTGTGTCGTGATTGATCACTCATTTAGGTGACACCACCTACACCTTAGGGGTGGGCACTTGGAACCGAAAACCAAAACCTAAACACGAATCGAATCGAATCGGACCGCACCGAACAATTTGGTTTTGTGGTTTTAAAACGGTTGCGGTTTCGAAACCGAACTGTTGTTAATAAAACGGTTTGGTTTCGGTTTTGGGTTTTCAAAACCGCACCGAAACCGAAACCGAAACCGCACCATATATTGAATGTTTTTGTTGTAGTTTTGCTGCATTGTTGTTGCTGTTTTTGCTGCACTTGTGGGATTCTAGACAAGTCCTTATGTCATGAGAGTGAAAATTGCTTTGGCAGAGAAGGGAGTCCATTACCTCTATTTGGAAGAAGAACATCTTTTCCAAAAAAAAAAACAAGAGCCCTTTGCTTCTCAAAGTCAACCCAGTGCATCAGAAAGTTCTTGTCCTCATGCATAGCAATAAGCCCGTATGTCGCTCATCATTCTTCAATACATTGATGACGTTTGGAGTGATCACAAACCTCCTTTACTTTCAGAGGATCCTTATCGGCGATCTAAAGCAAGAAAAATAAGATCATCTTATGCATAAATAGGTGCATATTTTAAATTGTATATTTTTTCTCAAAAATCGAACCGAACCGAACCAAATGGTTTGGTTTCATTTCGGTTTTGGCTTCAAAACCGCAACGAACCGCATCGCAAAAAGTTTCGGTTTCAGTTGCGGTTTTACTTGAAATCACACCGAACCATACTGAACCGCACCACACCCACCCCTACTACACCTCCTTTGGGTCGGCCTTTAAACTATCTGGTATTACCAATAGATTAATGATCAAGTGTTAAACTTCAATAGTAACTTGTTTCTTTTTTTTTAATTTCTATTGCACTTCACTATATAAGTTTGGGTAAATTACATTTTATCCCTTCAGGTTTGGGGTCGATTTCAATTCCTTACAACATCTTTAAAACATTTCACTTTCATACCTCAAATACTATTTTATTTCAATTTCATATATCTGTTAGAAAATCTGTTAAGTAAACCGTTAAGTGATGACGTGGCAAATAAAGGGTCCCCATTTGTGCTGATGTGGCTAAACACTTAATAAAAAATTAAAAAATTTAAAAAAATTAATTAAAAAATTCAAAAAAAAAAAAAAAAAAAGGCAAAACCTAGTTTGTCTTCAGGAACCTGAGCACACCACCAACACAGAATCCCCTCACGCTCACACTCCTCACCGCCAACGTTTTCCTCCTCACCACCCTCACCAAAGCGCACAACATCACACGCCGACCCTCCTCCACTCTCTCACTCGAACCCCAAACGCCCCAAAATCCACATATCCAAAATCCCTAGTTCTTAACCTTCAACCACTACCTCACCCTCACCCACCTTGCCATTGACATCATGACCACACCACCATCACCATCTGTGGGCGTCAACAACTGGGGAATGTCAGCCCTTTTCTCCAAGCACTGGTGGATTTTTTTTTTTTTGCAGGTTTCATACAAATAATTTGGGGGTTTTGGGTTTTTTTGGGGGGGGGGGGGGGGGGGTTGCGGAGAGGTCGGGGAGGTAGGGGTGGGGTGGGATGGGGGATTTGGGTTGCAGGGAAAGGGTGGGTTTTTTGGATGGGAGGGGAGGTGAAGAGAGCGGAGGAGAGGGAGAAAGGGTCGGGGAAGATGGTTTCAGGTTTTTTTTAATAAGGTAAATTATTATAATATTTTAAATGCATAATTTTTTTTTCCACGTGGCATAAATTTGGCAGCCACGTTAGCTTTTAACGGACTAATGGATGAAAAATGTAACAGATGTATTATATTGAAATAAAATAGTACTTAAGGTATGAAAGTGAAATGTTTTAAAGATGTTGTAAGGAATTGAAATCGACCCTAAACCTGAAGGGGTAAAATGTAATTTACCCTATAAGTTTTGTTTTGAAGTGCCACATAGTACTATGATCTAGTGATATTTCTCTTCACTTGTAAGTAAAAGGTTTTAGATTTGATTCTAGCCAAAGGCGAATTTGAACCACTTTATTGTTAGCCCATTGTGAGACTAAGCCCACTCCCTCATTCTCTTTTAGTGTAGATAATATTGTTTGTTAAAAAAAAAGTTTTGTTTGAAGTTTTCTTGACAAATGCATGTGACGAATTGGAAGACATGTCAATTGTGAGCCTTGACTCTCTCTCTCTCTCTCTCTCTCTCTGTATGTGCTATATATCTGGCAGACAGATTCAACCAAGACAACTTTCGGGGTACGTAACGTGGTATATATACGTACACATCATTCAACTTAACAGCCAACAGAAATTTGCCAATTTGGCTCCACTCCGCACTACGCACCCACAGAGAGGGAGAAAGAGAGGGAGAGTTTCTGGATTCTACGTTTAGAGAAGTTGGAATGTCAAATCTGACAGTTTATGGACAAAATTTGAAGTCATAGCGGAATATAAATGCATCATCTTTTTATCCATTGGTGGCAGTCTGGCAGATTTAGGATATATATTTTCACTATGTTACAATGTCACCAATGAAAGAACATTGCCTGTTGAAGATGTCGCATCTTTGCCTAACCTTTTCCCTTGTTGCATGTATGTGTTCATGTTCTGATTATTATTATTTTTTTTTAAGGAAAAGAGACGGTAGCGTTTTATTCAATAACTTAAGAAAGCATACATTTATCATAGAGGGTGTCCCGGAGTACATCTGTTGTTGGAAACTAAGATCAACTTGGCCAATTTATGCGCTACAGAATTGGCAAAACAGCGGACATGACAAACTCTAGATTCATTAAAGCTCAGTACACGAGTTTTAATGTCATCAATTAGCAACTCATTGGAAGTCGAACCACTGTGCAAGCTGCCCATGGCTTGAACTAGACCTGACATTCGTGTCGTGTTTTCCGTGTTCGTGTCGTTTTCGTGTCATACTCGATATTTTAACAGGTCATATCGTGTAACACTCGTTAAAATAAACGAGTAAAATGACCCAACCCAAAATCGACCCGATAATATTAACAGGTAATATGACCCGATCCGTTATCCATTAAGGAAAATATGTTTTAAACCAATAAATAATCAAATGAAAAACATAATACTAAATAAGTATATACATATCATATTGTCACATCCAAAACATAAAAACACATTTTTCTTTTAAGTATATTTTCGCTTACCTAAATTGATTGCTCTACCCTTTTTATTTGCAATACTCGTATTTGTATTGTCTATACTTTCACTTCCAATATCTCGTTCTGTTCCCATTATAATCTCCACGGACTCCTCATCACTAAGGTTTACTGAATCTAAATCTCTAGTATCCATTACTTCTGAAACAAAATTGGTATAAATTAATTAATAGCATTTTAAACAGGTAGGATTCTAGGAACATCCGAACTCAATCCAATTTATAGAAGCATGAACAAACAATAACACACACCAATAATGGATATTACTAAGCAATGAAGTGACTAATTAAACATGCCTAGTATATACATTATTTTAGTACAACTTATAATTCAAATAAGTAAAGTCTTTAATAGTTTTTTAATTAATGTAGAAGTGTAAAAAATATAGAAAAAATATATAAACGCTCATAATGACAACCTTTACAACTTTCATGAAGAGCTTAACTTCGAAATTCGCCACTATAATCATATAAACCATAGATCAAAATTTAATTGTTAATTGTTGTTTACATTTACACTTCATTGTTCTCATCAAATTTCGTTTTTTCATATTTTTTTTTTTTTGGAAAACATGATCTATTAGAGGATACAGGAAGATGAATGGTTTGGATTATTGATATTATATTTAGAGTTTTACGGTAAGTGAAAATATTGGTTGCTGTTTATAAAGTTTCTATAAACTATATGACATCGACTCATATTTCAGTTAACCGTAAACATTGAAACGTGATATCAAAGATCTAAACCGTTCATCTTCTTACATCCGCCAGGTGATCATGTTTTCAAAAAAGAAAATTTTAAAAAAGAAATTCAGTAAAAAGAATAAAGCGTAAATTACAATCGACGGTTAAATATAAATTTAAGGTTTATGGATTATAGTGTTGGATTTCGAAGCTAACCCATTCATGAAATTTGTAAAGCTTGTCACTATGAGTGATTGTATATATATTTTTTACATTTTTTACACTTCTACAATAATTATTATTAATTTTTCCCTCAAATAAAAAATATTATTCATGAGGGTTTGGAGGATTTTAAAAATCTAAATGATAATGTAAGTGTAACCATTATCTATTCGTGGAGAAATAATGATGAATCACGAGTGTTTATATATTCTTTCACATTTTTCATACTTGTATGTATGCCTTCTTAGTTCTTGCCTATGCAAATACTATACTAGTTTATTTTAATTTTGGACTACAACATGTTAAGTAAAATTTATCCTAGTAATGATAATAAGGAACTCTCATAATAAAAATAAATAATGACTAAAACATTTTTTTTAAAATTTATATAGAATAATAATACAAAACTATATATTTAATATAGAATTTAATCTTTTAGTAATTAAACTTTAAAATTATCAAAATAATTTTTTTCTTAACGGGTCGAAACGGGTTACCCACGTGTTACTCGTGTGTATACCCGTTAAGAACCCGTTATTAATGGGTTCTTAACGGGTCACCCAATAATGCCCCGATTAGTTATCACGTTGATTTGAAATCCGTTATTTTCGTGTCGTGTCAGAAACTGTCGGGTCTAGCTTGAACAACCAATAAAGCATCAGACTCCTAAGATTGTGCAAGCTGCCTATGGCTTCAACACCCAATAAAGCATTAGACTCCAAGATGATACACTGTTAGTTTTTCTGGGCAGTCAGCTCGAGACCTTCAAGAGCAACTTGTGGAGCCAAAAATAATCACAAGGCGACACGTGGATTTTTTAGTAAAAGAGGACCAAACTACCCTTAAGGCACACCGGGATTCTTACACGCGAGCAGCTCAAAAATGCTCCAAAGAGGTAACAATTCAATATTCATCTCATCAAATTCCCTTTTTTGCAAAGTAACCTCCAAAATAATATTAATTGGTAAATTAATAGATTAATTACCTATTAAATTATACAATTTAACCTAAAAATTGTTAAAGGGCCGGCCACTTCCTTTTCATCCTCACCTTTCTCGCTTTTCTCCATTTTATTACCCCATTTATACAAATAAATAATTTTGTAACCTCCCATTTACTTCTTTCATACTTAATTAGCCAATAAATTGGCTAATTAAGCCAAAACCATAACCACAAAATCCCTTGAAAAACCGGCCACTCCTAGCCCTATAAATAGGCTCCTATTTTCACCAAACACTCATTCCAACAATTTGGCAAAAATTCCAAAAAACTCTCCAAATACTTTTCTCTCTAAATTCTAACTTTGGCATCGGAGGTTCTTCGGCCAAAGCCCCCCTATTCATCGTGGGCGTGTGAGGCTCTTGGCCTTGACCTAAGGTGTTAATTGTTTTGTAGGTGCAATTTTGTCCAAGAAGAAGAAGGTGGAAATTTGCATCCACAAATTGGTGCTTTCATTGAGAGTTGAGATTCACATTCGTAGAAGACTTTCGCACAAAAACGTTTTTTCTCTATTTTCTAGTCCACTTGTATTTTTCGTACGTTGTTATTATTAAAATTTTTTATTTGCCAAGATTCTTTGATAAAACATAAAAGAGAAATACAATGGCTAGAAATTTAGAAAATTCCACAAGTGAAAATTCCAATATTCAAGAAATGGGATCGTGGTGATTCACGAGACTAAACGTGATCTTAGGGGGAGCGGCACCACCACCACAAGGCTCCACCATGGCAACCACCTAGGTGGCCACCATGGCAATCACCCTCGGCGAGTCCATGGCTCCACCACTACGGCCCAAGTCGTGCTATCTAAGGCCCACACCAGTGAAGTCACGACCCGAACCATGTCACTCCATGCCAAACGTGAGCCCAATGCGTTTCCAATTCGAGCCCAAGCCTCGCATTCGCATGCACCACGCATTGAGCAACCTGCTCCCGTGACCCAGCTTGCTCCTGTAATCCAACTTGCTCCTGCAGCCTTACCTCCCATGGTTTCCCAAGCAGCTCAAGTTGGCATGAGAATATCTTAACTATCCGGAGCAACCATCAAGCCGGGGGTATTTTCACCATATTTCTCTGCAGATTTGACATTTTCCAATTCAAATCTTGCACCCGGAGTCTACCACACTTCCATTGCTCAAGGAGGCGTATTCATTCCAAGCTCTTCCAATCCAAATGGCGAACAACACTTGTCTCGACAAGTCATAGAGTTGACAAGCGCCCTTGCACAACAGACAACCTTGGTGAATCAACTCTTGCAACGCACCGAGATCCAATGTGCCCTAGACGAGGTGTCCCTAAGTAGGACAAGGGCAGATGAACCTCTCCACCAGCATCCCAACAAGCAGCCTATCAACCAGCCACGATCCGAACGTTCTGGTAGTTTATGCTCCCGTTTAGGTCATTAGGATAACATATACTCTCGTCTTAGCGCGCGGAGGAGCGTGCATTCCCAATCAAGCCAATGGGCCAGCATACGTTCACGGTTGAGGTTACATTCCGATTATCAACATGGACAATCTTCCAGGCGAAATGTTCATTCACAACTAGGCTTGCAAGGAGCATTCTCCACCTCACATCGGAGTAGGCAGCACGGCAGACGGAGAGAAGCAGTCACTCAATCCGACTCAAGTTCAACCAATAGCCTACGAATGGCCCGTTCGCTTGCCAGATACATGCCACATGCACCGCAGCTGCGACATGGAGGAGTCGAGCATAGGGAAGAGCAGCCCAAACCCATAGGTCACGACCGGGGGTAGTTGAAAATTCCATTGCCCCAGCAGAGGCAAATTCAAGAAGAAGTTGATAGGCTCTTAACTAAACGACTGCGCAATTTCCAACGAAACGAGGTTGCTGATGATGCGCTTCGACCAGACATAACCAACATAAGTATGTCACCATTCACGAATGAGATCGAATGGATAGATCCACCTCACGGGTTCACTATGCCTCACTTCATTCCATATAAGGGAGACGAAGATCCGGATCGACATCTCAAGTATTATTGCAGTACCATGATCCTCTACAGGAACAACGATATGCTTATGTGCAAAATTTTTGCCACAACTCTACAAGGCGAGGCGCAAGACTGGTTTCACACTCTACCGCCGCAGTTGATCCAGAGTTTTAACGAACTTTCCTTTGTTTTCACTAAGGAGTATTCGTCTAACCGCTCAATCAAAAGGACATCTGACCATCTCTTCAGCATTGTAAAAGACCATCGGGAGACAATTCGCGACTATGTCAAGAGGTTCAAAGTGGAGAAGGCCAAGATAGTTGGCTGCAATGAAGACATAGCAACGGCAGCATTCAGAAATGGGCTTCCTACCGAACATCCTTTATTCAGAAAATTGATTATGGGAGAAGAATTGACCCTAGCAGCTTCGTATGCTTTGGCAGAAAAACATGCATTATGGGACGAGGCCAAGCAGTCTAACAAAAACGAGTCAGAAAAGAAGCACATAGAACGTTCCCCGACCAGAGAAGACTCAGCGCTTGAAACATTCACCAGGTTCACAGTTCCAATCGGCCAAATTCTTCGCAAGCTCAAGAATGAACCTTGGTTCGAATTGCCACCACCTATGAAAATCGATCTTACCAGGTTGGATCATACAAAATATTGCGCATTCCATCAAGGACCAGGCCACACTACCAACGGCTGCCTAAAGTGGAAGCAGTACCTTGAAAAGCTGACAAATGAGGGCTGATGCGACGAGTATTTTGACAGGTCAACAAAACGGCCTACACAAGCAGGGGAAGTTCCCATCACCCCCTGAACCACGTTTTGGATTTTTTCCAAATAAGTTCGAAGACTTAAGCAACTCGACAAACAAGGCTTCACAAGCCGAAGAATATCCAGTTTGTTATGCAGTTTCTACCTTCCAGCACAGTTGATTTATTTCTTTATTCTCAATGAAGATTCAAGAAGTTATTCATAAGTTTGGCTCAACTGCTATCCACAACAATTGCTCAAAACCCTTTATGGGTCTGCTCTCCAGTACGAGAGGTTAAACTAATTGTTCTCCAGTGCGAGAGGGTAAACCAAATCCCTGACACCCAAAAGGGTCTGCTCTCCAGTACGAGAGGTTAAACTAATTGCTCTCCAGTGTGAGAGGGTAAACCAATTTTCCGACACCCATATGGGTATGCTCTCCAGCGCAAGAGGTTAAACTAATTGCTCTCCAGTGCGAGAGGGTAAACCAATTGCTTTCCAGTGCGAGAGGGTAAACTAATTGCTCTCCAGTGTGAGACGGTAAACTAAATCCCTGACACCCATCTGGGTAAGCTCTCCAATGCGAGAAGGCCACATAGTTCAAAAGATCGAATGCTTAAATATCAATTAAGTAACAAATGGTTAGGGAGCAGCATCCACTTTTACACTTAACAGTTCATTCATCCGACACTTCATCTTCAGCAACTCCGATCTTGGCAGCTTCATCCTTGACTGCTCCATCCATGGCAGCTGAAAAATCAAACTCAAGCAGTTTCCTCATTTTTGGCAAGCAGCCTAGACGTGGCAGCCCAAACCGTTATCCATGCCACGCCACTTCCTCGGCCCATGCCGAGCCAATCCTTGGCTTCAATCAAGCCGAGCAACACAAACAATGGCCCCTGCCACACCACCTCCTTGGCCCATGCCAAGCCGACTCCTGGCCCCTGCCAGCTGACGTGCCGCACCGCCCTACGGCTGCCCCGTGGCAGCACCTCCCAAGAAGAAGATAAGGAGAATTAAGTTTTCCTTACATCGGTGCGACGCGGAGAAGACAAAGAAAGCAACGAAAGACGGTCCTTTACATGGACAAGATGTAGAAGATTGCTAGAGGAGGGGGAACAAATATCCTCTAAGCTTTCTCTCGCTTATAGGGTAGAATAAATCGCTCTCCAAAGTTGATTTAACAACCCACTTAAGGTGGACTTAAATAGGCTTTGAGGGAAATTTATTTCCCTTTCCTAGAAAGATCTAATTTCACATTAAAGAGGGAATCTACATCAAAATAGGAAGTAGTCCTAAGTTTCCTAGAGCAAGAAGATCTCTACACCTGCTGCCCTTTTCTACAAGCAGCCTAGCAGGTCTGGGGGCATTTGTGGAGCCAAAAATAATCACAAGGCGATACGTGGATTTTTTAGTAAAAGATGACCAAACTACCCTTGAAGCACACCGGGATTCCTACACGGGAGCAGCTAAAAAATGCTCCAAAGAGGTAACAATTCAATATTCATCTCATCAAATTCCCTTTTTTGCAAAGTAACCTCCAAAATAATATTAATTGGTAAATTAATAGATTAATTACCCAATTAATCCATTAATTACCTATTAAATTATACAATTTAACCTAAAATTGTTAAAGGGCCGGCCACTTCCTTTTCATCCTCATCTTTCTCACTTTTCTCCAATTTATTACCCCATTTATACAAATAAATAATTTTGTAACCTCCCATTTACTTCTTTCATACTTAATTAGCCAATAAATTGGCTAATTAAGCCAAAACCACAACCACAAAATCCCTTGAAAACCCGGCCACTCCTAGCCCTATAAATAGGCTCCTATTTTCACCAAACACTCATTCCAACAGTTTGGCAAAAATCCCAAAAAACTCTCCAAATACTTTTCTCTCTAAATTCTAACTTTGGCATCGGAGGTTCTTCGGCCAAAGCCCCCTATTCATTGTGGACGCGTGAGGCTCTTGACCTTGACCTAAGATGTTAATTGTGTTGTAGGTGCAATTTTGTCCAAGAAGAAGAAGGCGGAAATTTGCATCCACACAGCTAGGATCTCCACCGTGTGGAGAGATTTTTCAATGTGGCAGGTACACGAGGTTATACACTACGTGTCACTATACAAATTATGGGATATGTGTGTTAAAAAGTTAATAACTTAAAAAATAAAATTTCCCACCACTTCTATTAAAACACGTGGTGTACCACTTGTGTTCTCGTCACAACTAAAAATTTCTCCACCGTGTGAGGCTTAGTCACATAAGGTATCTTGCAAATGAAACCTCTAGCATACACCATCGCGAAATACCACATCTGACTCCCCCAAAGTTTGTAGACGAACAAAAGGAACCATCCACATTAATCTTCATCCAATGAACTAGAGGAGGAGACCAATGGGAAGGAGACTGTTGAAGTCGATGCAAAGGAGCAGGCTGAGCACTAAGGTAGTCAGAGAGATAGGGTGCGTTTGGTACGCAGACGGGACGGGACGGGACGGGACGGAACGGGACGGGACGGGACGGGACGGGACGGAACGAAGGTGTAATTTTTGAAAAAGACATGGGGTATATTTGTCTTAAAATGGTAAAACATTGTGTTCCACATACGTGGAACAAACCCGTTCCAGGGGTGGGAGGTGGAACGCAAAAACACCCAAAATCTGTCCCGTGGAACGGCTCGTTCCACCCATTTTTGGCGCACCAAACGCGGGACGGAACGCCTCGTCCCGTTCCGTCCCGTCCCGTCCCGCGTACCAAACGCACCCATAGAGACCAGCTAATTGACTCACCAAGGCCGGACTTGCAGGTTTGTCTTCCCAAAGAAGGGAGTTTCGAGCATGCCATATTGCATTAATAAGGATCATTTTGGAACGCGACTCTAGGGTATTTTGTGTGAACATTTGCCCGATGAAATTTTGGTTCATCGACTTAAGGTACTTCACCCGATGATGCGTTTTGTCAGGCCAAGTATGTTAAGCATTGGGCAAACTTGGCGCGTGTTGAAGTTGCTATCAATCATCGTCATGTCACATAAGAAGTAACATTTCAGTTGGAAAACACTATATGTTGTCTTTTGTTCTTGTTATTGATGATGTGTACTTTTTGACATTTCATTTGAAGATACTTTAATATTTTATATACGATTAGTCTATGAACCCCATGAGAAGATTTATTTTTGGGTTTTCAGATTTGCTTTTGAGTGACAATTACATTTGTGAACTATACCAAAAGAAAAAAAAAAGTACCCCTTTCCAATTTAATCATATTTTGTTGATTGAAACCCGAAAAATCCAAAACCTCACACTATGTTCATAAGTTGTGAAATATATACGACATAATTTGGTTCTTTTTAGGGCGGCATTATAACATTGCGTTGTCAATAAAGCCTACCACTGTTCCTTTCGAGGCGTGACGGCATTAATTAGACCATACCCCAAATTTAATTCATTGAATGAGGAAGGTAGACTTATGGTCAGGGGAGGCTGAAATGTCTCTGTGAATCTTTCTAACCTCCGGAGGAGGTGGATAACCGTGATTTGCTACCAATTGTCCTCATTTTTGAAAAAAACAAAAAATAATAATAATAATAATTCATTAAACTTTGTACAGTTACAAATGAATATTTAATTCATTGTTACTTATCTTTGATTTGATATCAATTTTTAATAAATGACCATATTTGTTCAATTTCAATTTTAAATTTTAAATTTAAGAATGTGTGATCATGCATCATTTAGTCTTCCAACTAGGATAATAAATTTGCAAATGAATAACTAATATCTATAAGCAAACATTTTTTGTAAAACAAAATTCTAGAAAATAACGATTATAACCCTCGGTATATGATTACACCCCAATAAAACAAGTTAATAAATCATGGATAAATATGTGAAACAACAATTAATTCAATGTTTTAAAAATACATCCTAATAAATAAGAGAATTACAAAATAAAAAATTTACAGAAAAAAGGAGTGAACCGCCAGTAGAAACCAACCCACCCACGTCTATCTTCTATTCCCATTTTGTGATCAAATTTCCTCCTCACACAAACCTCTCTACACAATCGATCATTCCTGGCATGAAGGGAGAACAAAATGAAAAATATCAAATCAAGGTTTTGCATTAATTAGGGGTTGCATATCTTTGATTATACTAGAATTTTGTTTTAGTCTAATGTGGTTATTTAAAGAGAGAAAGAGGTATAAGAGGGAGAAAGAAGGTGATAGATGTGTTCTGCGGGAATTCAGCTTCCTTCTTCATGATCCCAAGTTCTACAAAATTTCATTCATGCTAGAGGAAAACGGAATCACAAAACCAAAAGAAGAAGAGTAATCGAAACAGGTGGAGAAGAAAACACCATGGAAGACTAGAGGAGCACACTATTTTTTTTTTTTGGTGGCGCTTATTTATGCTTGGGGATCTTATTTATTCTCTTTTGAATTTTAACTTCTTTTGTTGTAATTATAAAATCATAGTAAAACATAATTATTTTCCACTCACAGTGTGTGGCCATTTTGCTAGTTCGATTTGGAGTCAGAACCTAAACGAGGAGTGTTAATAATATTACGCACTTTAACCTCACGATTCTTGGCAAAAAAAAAACTAACCATCTTTCTTTAGCCCAACCAAAAATATATGATCCTAATTTCTAACCCCAACCTCATTTTTCATCACCATGTTTTGCTCCAAACCACCTAAACCATGAGGTGCATCTTTCTTTCCTAAGCATGCGCAACTTCCCACCCCTTATATAAACCAAACCCACATCCAAGTTCTTATTCGCAGATTGAATATTTCACCAACTAGACCAATTCCCTCACAAATCTTACCAAAAACCCAATAAAAACCCAGTTTTAAAAGACCAAAATGGCCAATACTAAAACCAATACAATTCCTGCCATTGTTATCTGTGTGCTAGTTGTTATGGTGTGCAGCTACAGCATGAAGGGAAGTGAAGCGCTCTCAGACTGTGCAAAGCCATGCATGCCAGTGTGCCTGAAAGAGGAAGGCGCAAACATTCCCATCTGCGAGATTGCATGTGAGAATTACTGCAAACAGGTCTCTGGGAATGGTGGTTGGATCTGGAATAATAAGCACAACCTATGATTGATATTGTACCTCTCAACTGCAAGTACAATATACGTACTTGCAGTTTTTAGATTCATTTACGTACTTTTAATTTTGAAGTTGGTTAATAATGTGACCACGTACATGGAATTATTTTTTGATTACCAAGAAATATAGGGTAGCTGAATATTCCGTGGTAGTTGTAATTAGCTAGAGATGCAGATCATGGATATGATCGTATTAATTTCTAGGGTTTCTGGGATGTACATATTAACATAAATGCATCCCTTCATGTAATGAGATGTTATTAATCTTATTTATCTGCAAATCATAGTTTTTTCACTGTACAAAAATAATGTTAACGTTTTTAGAAAGTTTTTTATTTTGCATATGAGTAAAACTATAATCTGCAGGAAATAGAAAGAACTCTAAAGAAACAAACAAACAACTTTCCTTTCTAAAAAATTGGACACATTAGCATTTAATAATTTTTTTTTTTCACTATATTGAATTGTGATTATTTTAAATGTGAGAGATTTCATTAGTGCGAATTTTAATAGGAGAGATTTAATTTGTCACTATATATTGAATTGTGATTATTTTACGGAATTGTTATTGGCAATAAAAAAATCTTATTTTGCACTCTTCATAATTGTATTTTCCTTTTTAAGTATAAAAATTTTTGGAGTGCAAAATGAAAAATTTAGAGTGCCAAGCATACAAGAATAGCATATAGAAAAATTAATAAATTAAAATATAAAGTTATATTATGTGGTTTCACTAACAATTACAACAAAAATTTTGTTATGAAAGCCCGTAACTCGATGCAATTTAATAACAATTTTGGTATAATTAGAAGTAACCCGCTGATTAATCTCTCTAAAATCTTGAGATTTAGCCATTTGGTAAATGGTGAATGACTTGAATTCTATGAAGAAAAAAGAGAGAACAAAGTTGGTGCAAATGAATACTTATCATTTTATTTTTACTTTTTTGGGCATGATTGCACCCAACGATTACATAACCTTGGTCCGTCATTTTCCAAATAAAGCTATATAAGTAGTACGTATTGAAACACGTCGACTTGATATTTGATGAAAGTACTGTCCTTGTTTGTTTTTCTACATATTCCATGCATGATCGTGACGTACTTTTGTTCTGAGATAACCTTGCTGCAGATTATCATTAACGAGTCAGGATTCTCGTTGGACCTTTTTTGGAAGGATTTCAGAGATCTTTAAATTACATTGGTTCATTGTACATCGTGCGGTCAGAAATTATTGTAATTTTTTTTATTTAAAATTGAATACAAACAGTACCTAACGAAAATTAACCGCATGATGTACAATGAATGTATATGATTGGAAGATTCCCGAAATCCTCACAAAGAGAATCCGACAAAGATTCTCTCTCATCGTAAACTAATACAAGCTCCTTTGGCCTTGCCCATGCTGCCTTCCGTTAATAATCAATTGCACAACTCACACATGCATTTTTCTCTTTTACACTATTTTTAATTTCTGACTATCAAATTGAATGAATTAAAGAATGTCAAAAGATATAATTAAACAAGGGATATGTATAAAGTAAAAATGAGTTTGTGGATAATATCATTATTATAAAAATAGGGAAGTGTAGTTGGATATGTCACCTCTCCTCCTTCATTTGGATTAGACAAAAGACTAGATAATTTATTTACTCTCTGATTGGAACTGGATTTAATCATATGGAAAATGTTGAAACAATGCTATATCAATGCCATGTAATTTGATCAAGCCAAAAATTTGATAACTTGTTTTTATCGATGAAGTGGATCATAGAAGTTTTAACTCATAACTCTTCTAACTTTTCTCTATAAACTCTAGCTCTCTCCACAATTCATAATTTCTTTTCATTATCTTCATCTCATTTTAATTTCTTATTAGAATTTTTTTTTAAATGTGGCGGTCAATGCGGGACAAGTATTATATAAACAACAACAACAACATGGTTTTATCTCATTAAATGAGGTTAGCTATATGAATTCTAAAATACCACTACACTCAGTTTTGCGTCTAGTATTCTGTTAGCTCCAAGTACTCCAAGTCTTTCTTAAAGTCTATTTCCAAGTCTTTCTATGTGTTTCTCTACCCCTTTTGCTTTGAACATCTATCTCGTAATCGCATTTTCTAACCAGAACATTTGTAGATCTTCGGTTTCACATATCCAAACCACCTTAATCGATTCTCTCTCATCTTATCTTCAATTGGGCCCACTCTTACTTTACCTCGGATATTCTCATTCTTAATTATGTCATTTCTCGTATGCCCACACATCCTATGAAGCATTCTCATCTATGCTACACTCTTTTTTTGCACGCGTTGATACTTGACCGCCTAACATTTGTGCCATGAAACATCGCTGGTCTTATTGCCATCCTATAGTATTTTTCCTTGAGGCCCTTGTTATGTAATACCCTTAAAATTTAAATATATGAATTAAATATTCATAATTATGAATACGTAGAGAAAATCGCAAATAAATCGATTTATGGTTATGGAAATAGAATTGGGAAATTATTACAATTAACGTAATTGTAGTATTGAGCTTTTATGTGTTTTTGGAGAATTTATAATAATTGATGTGAGTTAAGTTTTAAATTAAACTAGTTATGAGGTTTAAAGTTTGGAAATTAATTATTTAAAATCCGTAGACCCTTCGAGGTCACAATTTATATGCTTGAATAAAGCTCGATCTCACGAACGCGTAGGCGCAAACCGTTCGTGAAACGATGTTTTAACGAAGAAGTTATTAACGTTTAGAGTCGGGGATAAATTGGTAATTTTAAATATCTTTAGAAGGCTCCAGAAAATCTGGAGCAATGTGAAAAAGACATGTGGGTGGCTGGTATGAAAGGAAGAAACAAAATGGATGGTTGTGATTCAAAGAAAAAAATAGAAAGGAGAGAAATGAGGAAAAGAATAGGGGGAGGACGAATAGGGAAGGGAGAAGGGAGGAAAAAGGAGAGAAGGGGGAGCGGGAGATCCTGCGACTCGGGGACCGAACCTGACCCGATCGGGTCTATTGTGTTTTTCTGATGGGATTTCGCCCCTTTTTCCGGCGAATTACATCAAGTTAACCATTGTAAAACCCTCCATAACCTTCCCTCTTCCTACTACACCTAAAAAATCATGGGATTTGAGCTTGAAATGGGTAGCACCCGCACGGTGGGGTGCAGCGGCATTGGGTTTGAATTACCCAAAGTTTGAAACTCCTCAAGTCCAATTCCACCATTAGACTCCCTTTGAGGTGTGGAACAAATCCTAAACAAGTTTAGGGGCGTCGGAGTTACTTTGAGGTCGAATTGAACACACCCAAATTCAAGGGTTTTCGGCGGTTCGTTGCCGATTTGAGGTGTTTCCCAGCCAAATTGGGCCTGGCCGCAGGTATGAAAGTTGTTCTTCCCACTGAGATCTACTTTTCTATAAAATTTGGTAATTTTTGGAGATAGTTGATATTTTCCTGCGAATTGGGGCGGCGACACGTGCCCAGGGAGCCGACGCCGTAGTGTTAAGCTAATTTTGATGTTCTGTAACTAAATTTAATAAGCATTTAACGTAATACACTTGTTTGAAGCTAGATAGTGATTGTTAGTTATGTGTAGAAATATCAAAGTTTATAGAATTGAAATATGTGAACTACGAATGGCTTGATCTCTGTTTAGGGCACGTAGGCAATCTAACGAGATGTTAGATGCAGCCATAATACCAGTAAGATTAAATATTTGAGAATTAATCTTTGAATTAGAGGCTGCTTGATAGAAGAATTTAGGGAATTAAGTTGATAACTTAATTGATTGTTATGGTAATTAAAAACATGGTTAATTTTATAGGAATTAAATCGTTTGGAGATTTAGAAGTAAGATAAAAGAAATAGTAGCAAACTAAACAAGAGTTTAGTTTAGGCCTATCACTAATATTATTATATCCCGAAATAAAGCAAATAATTCGGGGTGGGGCGTTACAAATGGTATCAGAGCAAATGATAATATGCAATGTTCTTGAATTCTTATTGGTGTGGATTATGTTATGCATGGTGGTTGCATTAATTCACATTTTTTTTTGTGATTAAATTGACATTCATGTTATATTATGTGTGTGTCATATATATAAATTGTATTATGATTGTGGTGCAATTTCCTTAATAAATATGAAAGTTTCGTTAATGGGAATGGTGATTTGCGTTTATAATGCATTATTTCTAAGTTCTTTGGGTAATGAGAAAGTTAGGTGAAATATATATATGTTGAGAATCACCATGAAGTGAAATGAAGTGGATTGACATTATGTTATGTATTATGAGATATTATTAAGTTGTGGGTGTGAATTATAAATTGTATTGATATTGCATTATTTCATAAGGTCTATGAATATGACGGAAATTATGTGGAATGCATATATTGTGAATTATGATGCTTTGAATTGAATTGAATGGGAGTAGCAAAATTTTAAAATATCGTATTCATATTATAGCTTTGAAGTTGAGCATTTGATTAAGGTTTTGGATTAATTTTGAATTGAATCGATATTATGCTATGCATTGTGAAAATGTTGAATGTTAAGGTGATTATGAGGTGGTGTTAAGTAGATGGAGAATTTGTACTATACCTGGCACTTGAGAAATTGAATTGGGCACAATGACCCATGGATGTGAATTGGGCACAATAACCTGTGAATGTGAAATGCGGCGAGAAAGGCCTGTGAATGTGAAATTAGGCGGAAAAGGCCCGTAGATGTGAAAAAAAAAGAGAAAGAAGAAGAAGAAGAAGAAAAGAAAAAGAAAGTGTGATGTGTATTGGCCAATTATATTACAATATTTTCCAGCCTATTAGTCATTGATTGAGATAAAAGAAAATGGTGGTGGAATCATTGTGTTGACAATGATATGTGTGGCTAGAAATTTAAAATGTTTGGCAGATGATAATTGTGGTTGGAAATTTGGTATTCATTAAAGTCATGACAATTTATCGAATGAGAATAAAAAGTATATGTTGTGGTTATGGATGAACATGAATGAACATGAATGAAAATATGGGACGAGATCTTGAGTTCATTTAATATAAATGTTTTCCAGTGAGTTTTTTTTTTTTTTTTTTTTTTTTTTGCGCTTGATGAGGAGAATTGACGTGGAAGGTTTATAAATTTCAAAGTTGATTGGTTTGGTTTGCCATTAATGAATTATGGCGTGAAAATTCTAGTACTCTATTAGCCACGATAGTTATGGCTTGAAATTTGATATTTGATTTTGCCAATATCGTTTAAGGCCAAAATTTATGGTATTCGTGTTGCCAGATGTAGTGGGAAACAGAATTACCAATAATTACAAGGTAAATTTCCAAATAGCAATGAATGGAATTTCGTATGAAAATTCATCAAGTGAGAATGGAATCATAAACTGAGGTTATGATTTGGTTATTATAATTTAAAATGGTGGAAAGACCATGAAGTTTTCTTCATTTATTATTGGTGGATATGAGTAAAATTATGAAATGAAATTTTGGGTTCATTTAATATGAACGAATTTTCAGTTGTGTGAGACGTGAAATTTTATGAATTATGGAAAGAATTGATGGAGAAAGGGTATAATTATAAATGTGTTGTTTTGGTTGCCATGGGTCATGAGTGGTCATTGTTGGAAATTGATATTGCAAACAAAACTGATGACGAGTATATATTCTCTTGGCTATGTGATTAGTAAGGATTAATTCCGTTGACCGTTAGGGTCGTAAAATGTAAATTTCTCTTCTTTGGTTGGTGAAATGTAAATAGTACCCTGGAGGTACAGCTCACTAATTTATTCGAGCTGTGGTTACATTTTGAAACAATTTAAAAAAGGAACAAATTGACAGAAAGAATAAAAAGATAAAGTTTTTAAATTTACTAAGGATAATTTAGGTAATTGTGGATATGAATGAAATCCTAGAATGAGAGTTTGAGTTCGTTTAGTATTGATGATTGACCAGTTATATTTAACGTTCAATAAAAAGAATGGATGAGGAAAGCTTGTAATTACAAAAATTATTGCTTGGATTGCCATATTCAAGAGTCGTCGTTGTTGGATTCGATATCACGAACTGAACAAATGAAGAAAACATGTTCTTATGTTTATGCGATTAATAAGGTTTAGTTGTGTTGGCCAATTGAGTTGTGATATATATATATATATATATATATATATATATATAAATTATCTTCTTTGGTTAATAGAATGTGAATGGTGTACTAGAAGTACGAGTCGCTAAATTATGTCATTTGTGGCGGCACTTAAAATCAATTGGAAAGAGAAACAATAAAAAGAAAGATTTAAAAGGCTTTAAATTTACTATATGTAACTTGGTTAATTGTGGACATAAAGAAAAATCATAGAGTGAGATTTTGATTTCGTTCCATGTTTTAGTTGGAATTCTTGATATGTGATTTGTCAATTCGATTGAGTTGGTTTAAATTTTGATAATTACCTAACCATTGATGATTTTGGCTTGAGATTTGATGTTTAAATTGGCGGAAGATGGTTATGGTTGAAATTTATTATATTGCGATCATTATGCTAGTATTTATCTAGCCGATGGTTGAAGGGGTTTGATATTCTGGTGTTTATCCAGCCAACCAAAATTATGGCTGGAATTTATGATATTGGTTTTAGGATATTTTGTCCTGCTAGTGAATGTTGCTAAGAGTATGTGTATATGGTGCGAATCATTATGATTTTATTCCATACGAATGGAACGGTGGGATTAGTTCTAAATCCCTTTTCGTTATTCAGTGGTTGAAATCTCGGGGATGAGATTTATTTTAACGGGAGGTGAATGTAATACCTTGAAAATTTAAATATATGAATTAAATATTCATAATTATGAATACATAGAGAAAATCGAAAATAAATCGATTTATGGTTATGAAAATAGAATTGGAAAATCATTACAATTAACGTAATTGTAGTATTGAGCTTTTATTTGGTTTTTCGAGAATTTATAATAATTGATGTGAGTTAAGTTTTAAATTAAACTAGTTACGAGATTTAAAGTTTGGAAATTAATTATTTAAAATCCGTAGACCCTTCGAGGTCACAATTTATATTCTTGAATAAAGTTCGATCTCACGAACGCGTAGGCGTAAACCGTTCGTGAAACATTGTTTTAACGAAGAAGTTATTAACGTTTAAAGTCGGGGATAAATTGGAAATTTTAAATATCTTTAGAAGGCTCCAGAAAATCTGGAGCCATGTGAAAAAGCCACGTGTGTGGTTGGTATGAAAGGAAGAAACAAAATGGATGGTTGTGACTAAAAGAAAAGAATAGAAAGGAGAGAAAGGAGGAAAAGAATAGGGGGGACGACGAATGGGGAAGGGAGAAAGGAGGAAAAAGGAAAGAAGGGGGAGAGGGGGATCCCACGACCTAGGGACCGAACCCGACTGGATCGGGCCTATTGTTTTTTTCCGGCGGGATTTCACCCCTTTTTCCGACGAATACATCAAATTAACCATTGTAAAACCCTCCATAACCTTCCATCTTCCTACTACACCTAAAAAATCATGGGATTTGAGCTTGAAATGGGTAAAACCCACACAGTGGGGTGCATTGGCATTGGGTTCGAATTACCCAAAATTTGAAACTACTCAAGTCCAATTCCACCACCATTAAATTCCCTTTGAGATGTGGAACAAAGCCCAAACAAATTTAGGGACGTCGGAGTTACTTTGAGGTCGAATTGAACACACCCAAATTCAAGGGTTTCAGACTGTTCGTGGCCGATTTGAGGTGTTTCCTGGCCAAATTAGGTCTGGCCGCAGGTATGAAAGTTGTTCCTATCACTGAGATCTACTTTGTTGTAAAATTTGCTAATTTTTGGAGATAGTTGATATTTTCCGGCGAATCGAGATGGCCGACGCCGTAGCTTTAAGCTAATTTTGATGTTCTGGAACTAAATTTAATAAGCATTTAATGTAATACACTTGTTTGAAGCTAGATGGTAATTGTTAGTTATGTGTAGAAATATCAAAGTTTAATAGAATTGGAATTAGTGAACTACGAATGACTTGATCCCTGTTTAGGGTACGTAGGTAGTCTAACGAGACGTTAGATGCAACCATAATACCAGTAAGATTAAATATTCAAGAATTAATCTTTGAATTAGAGGTTGCTTGATAGAAGAATTTGGGGAATTAAGTTGATAACTTAATTGATTGTTATGGTAATTAAAAACATGGTTAATTTTATAGGAATTAAATCATTTGGAGATTTAGAAGTAAGATAAATGAAATAGTAGCAAACTAAACAAGAGTTTAGTTTGGGCCTATCACTAATATTATTATTTTCCAAAATAAAGTAAATAATTCGGGGCGGGGCGTTGCATGTTATTTGCATGTGTTGAATATGTTCCGTTAACTCATCAATTACCAATTCAAAAAAGGTAAGGACTTAAAGTTAAGGCTTGGAGTAACCCTACATATGATTATGGGAAAACTTTCAGTTTGTCCTTCATGAGTTCTTACTATAGTCCTTGCTCCATCATACATATTCTCTATTGCTTGGATATATACTACTCGTACTATTTTCTTCACTAGAATCCAAAAAACAAATTCTCTTAGGAACCTATCATTCGCTTTTTCCAAATCTATAAAAATCATGTGCAAATACTTTGCATATCTCTATATCATTCCATCGATCTTTGTAAAAGATAGATTGCCTCCATATAGTCGAGCACCCTGACATAAACCCGAATTGACTATTTGAGATTCGTATCTCTTGCCTTAGCCTATGCTCATTCCAAAGATTTTTTGTATGACTCATAACAGAATACCCTATAATTCATGCAATTTTGTGTGTCGTTCTTATTCTTGTAGATAGGCAATGTGGAGCCAAAAATATTCACTACGCGACACGTGGACTTTTGGACAAAAGAGGACAAAAATACCCTCGAGGCATACCGGGTTTCCTACACGCGAGCAGTAGAGAATCATTTTTTCAACCAAGTCAAAAGTGCCCAAAATAGGTATCAACTTAAAACCTAATTTATTCATATATTTCCCATTTCATTATTTAGCTAATCAATTAGCTAAATAATATACTTATTCCTTTCATATTTCATAAAATCATAATAATTGACTAATTAAGGGATTAATTACCTAATCAATCCCTTAATTGTCAATTTGAAACATCCACTCAAACCTAAAAACACAAGAGGGCCGGCTATCCCATTGAAAAACCTAATCCATTACCTTTTTTCTACCTTTTCCCACCATTTCTTCCTTTTTATTAGCCAATTATACAAAAAACCACCAAAACATTCATTTTATGTTTAATAGCCAAATAAATTGGCTAATTAAACCTAAAAACCCTAGCCACCTCCTATCCCTATAAATATACTCCCATTCTCACCAAAAAGCTAATTCCAACACTTTGGCAAAAATCCCAAAATTCTCTAAACACTCTTTCTCTCTAAATTCTAACTTTGGCATCGGAGGTTCTTCAGCCAAAGCCCCCCCCATTCATCGTGGGCGCGTGAGGCTCTTGGCCTTAACCTAAGGTGTTAATTGTTTTGTAGGTGCAAAATCGTCCAAGATCGAGGAGGAAGAAATTTGCATCCACAGGCAATAAAATTCTTTTTGTTGTGGTCATATTTAGAATAAGAATGTGATTGTGTAAATCCTAGTAGATATGAGAATGTATCTTATATTCCTATTAGGAGTGGATTACCTATTAAATGTTGTAATCCTAAAGGGAAAGGTTTTTACCTATCCTACTACTATAAATAAAGGCACAATGAGGTGAATCAAACTCACCTCACAATTAAATCAATCTCTCTTCTCTCTAAGCATAGTCGGCCCCCTGTCTCTCACCCTAGATCTTTCAATCAAATAGGCCTACAACACGTTATCAGCACGCTTTTACCAGAAGCTGAGGAATTGATGCATCGTAGGAGGAGACTATCATCCACCAAATTCGAAGGCTTATTCATTTTCTGCTAATCAGGTATGCTTAAATAAAAGAAGATATTTGAAACGTCCACGAAGCATGAAAACATTCCCCATGATGTATGAACCCCTCTATGTTTATATTTTCCTTTCGATATATATATATATATATATATATATTGTATATGTTCATATATTTGTTTCATCCATCACACAATTAAATTGTTATGTGGAATTTGTGAGTCAAACTATATAAAATAAATTAGAAGCAAATATGGGTTTCCTAAACCCTAGGTTCAAAAAAATTGGGTATTTTTTTTTTTTTGGTATTACCATGGGATGGCATCACCTTGATGCCTTTGGACCATCTGCCCAACCCCTGTTGGGTTTGCTGCTTCATAACCACGGGCCTGCAGCCCTAGTTTCTTGGTCCACAGCCCGCAAGCCTAACTTGCTGGGCCCCCGTGTCACGGCTTGCAACAAACTAAAGCCAACCCATGCGGCTAGGGCTTTCCACTCCAAACCTAAAAGCCAGCAACCTTGATGGGCCTTGCCCCATGCCATCTCCCTCGGCCCAAACTGAAACCCAACTGCGGCTAGGGTTTTCTCCCACCCATTGTGGCCTGCAGCCCACTCCCAAGGCCTTTTTGGACCTTGCCTTTTACTCAAGGCACCCAACCTGAGCCCAATTATTTATTGGGGCTATATTTTCGACCCAATAATATTATTTTAATATTATTTAGCTTTTACAATCGACCATGTATGGCCCGATTTATTGAATTAATTAAAAGTGACCTGTAGTCCATTAATCTGATAATAAATCCAAAATTATTGACCTGAATATCACTTTTGGACATTAACGATTCAATAATTTATTTTTATACTTTGAACCATCACATACTTTCGTAGAAACGAAGCTTTCACACTTAAGTTCCCGAAGAACCTCAAATCCACTATATTCAAATTAGTATATTGCATTCTATGTTTCTTGCAGGAACCTCTCATTATGAACTAATTGTTCATACAACTAAATTGAACCTGTAGTTTCAAATTTAGTGTCTTTGAATCCCGAAGTTTTCATTCAAAACATACCATATGAAACCTGTAGTTTTCATGCATAAATTAAACCAATACATGTTTATAGAACCTGTATGTTCTACGATATATGTCTATAAGCCATATGACTAATCACATTTTTTTTCCTTTATTTTAGGGACATGTTGAACTCGAACAAGCTCGATTTCTCTGCTCTAGAAGTCTCTGGAAGAAACTATCTAAAGTGGGTTCAAGACGTGAAGCTCTATCTAACTACAAAGGGTATTAGAGCTACCATCGAGGCACCTATCGCCGACAAACCCGTTGACGAAGCTCAAAAGGCTACTGCAATGACCTTTATCCGAAGACACATCCATGATGCACTGCAAACTGAGTATCTCACTGAGGAGGACCTACACATCCTTTGGCTTGCTCTAGCCGATTGTTTCGATAACCAGAAAGACATATACTTGCCTGAAGTAAGACACGACTGGCATCATCTTCGCTTCCAGGACTTTAAGTTCGTAAATGAATACAACTTTGAAGTTTGTAGAATCCGTTCATTATTGAAATTCTGCAAAGTGGAACTCACTGAATCAGAGTGCCGCACCTAAGGGAAGAAATGTGACCCAACAGCATCCACCACTCGCCCCTAAGGTTCTAAACTTCAAGAAAAAGGGCAAAGCTCCCATTCAGCCTGCTTTAACTGAGCTGGACATGTGCTATTGCTATGGATCAAAGGATCACTGGTCACACGTATGTCGAGCTTCCCCTGAGGCTATTGCCAAGTATCATTCCCGTCGTGAGTTTAACTTTGAACATGTGGATCATCCGGAAGATGTAACTACATCAATGGAGATATCGGATTTTCAGAAGGCATCAGCGCCTATGGATGAATAAATTAGACATGTTTTTAGGGTGTTTACCCCTAATGGCCGAACCCACTAGGAGTGGTCGGCCTTACCCCCTATTTTGCTAGGTTTATGGTTTAATTTTGAACAATTTTTCTAAGTATTTGGAATAATTTGTTTGGTTTTGGTTTGTTTTGAATTATGAATTGTTATTTGAATGGATATTATTTTCTCGAATTGCTTAATTGAATGAATGGACTTATATTTATGCATGTGACTAATTCAATCAATTTATTTCTAGGTATATCTAGTGGGGAAGTTAATTGTTTGGCAAATAATGCAACCACGCACACCATCTTGCGTGAACGACATTATTTTACTAACTTAATACCCAAGAAAGCTCATTTGACAATTCTCACAGGCTCATCCAACCTGATTGAAAGATACAGAAAGACACGTATCGTGTTGTCTAATGGTACAATTTCTACCATTAAGGAGGTAATCTGTTCTCCACGTTACAGAAGAACGTTGCTGAGTTTTAGAGATATTCAATATCATATTGAAACCACTGAAGTTACTGATTTTAGAGATATTCATGAGAAGTTGGAATGTCTACCGAGTGGATTGTATATCACAACCATTCGCGCCATAGAAGCCCACATTGTGGCCGGCCCTATGCCTGAGTTCCAGGACCTTTTGTTGCTTTGGCATGGCCGTTTGGGACATTTTGGAAGGGACATGATGTGCCGTATCCTCCAATCTTCACACGGGCATAAGTTACATCCCTATGTTGGACTCCCGCCATGCAAAACGTGTTATTTAGGGAAGTTGAATACTCAACCCTCATATACAAAGATTATTCATGACCCCCTAAGCTTATTCAGAGGATTCAAAGGGACATTTGTGGACTTATCCAACCAACATGCGGACCATTTAGATACTTTATGGTGTTGGTTGATACATCGACACGATGGGCACGTGTTTGCTTGTTGTCCACACGCAGCGCCGCGTTTGCTAAACTCCTAGCTCAAATCATTAAGCTAAGGGATCACCACCCTGATTATCCGATTAAGTCGATTCGATTGGATAACTCTGGAGAATTTACGTCACAGACTTTTGACGATTATTGCAAGTCAGTATGGATTGATGTGGAACATCTTGTACCCCATGTTCACACCCAAAATGGCATGGCAGAAGCTTTCATAAAGCGCCTTCAATTGATAGCTCGGATTTTGGTTATGAGAACCAAACTGCAGGTATCTGCCTGGGGCTATGCAATATTGCACGTAGCTATGTTGGTCCACCTGAGGCCCACCACTACTCAACCATATTCACCGTTACAGCTGGTCACTGGATACGAGCCTGGCATCTTACATTTATGGGTGATTGGGTGCGCCATTTATGTGTCAATAACGCCGTCGCTACATACCAAAATGGGTCCTCAGAGAAAAATGAGAATCTATGTCGGTTATGATTCGCCATCAATTGTTTGCTACTTAGAGCCTTTGACAGAAGATCTCTTTACCGCACATTTTACGGATTGTTACTTTGACGAGATAGTCTTCCCGTCGTTAAAGGGAGATAAGCATGCTAACGTTCCCCGTATAATGTCGCGAATTGTCGTGGTATACTCCCACTATGTCTCATTTAGATCCCCGCACTGCCCAGTATGAAACTAAGGTGTGACGAATTGTAAATCTTCAGAGCATTGCTCAAAGCATGCCGGATGCTTTTAATGATCTAGTTAAGGTGACAAGATCACATATACCCGCTGCAAACACATCTGCAAGGATAGATGTACCCCACGTACATCAACAATGTGCTTGGGAAGGCCGGACCGTCCCCAAAGGTGGGGAGGCAGCACCTTCCACGCAACAAGGTACATTGACGGCTAGCCAATCATCTGATATGACCCTAAATTGTGGCAGACCCCTTGGTTCAAAGGATTCAACACCCTAGAAGAGGAAAATGGCACTAACTAGTGACCCTAGTTTGAATCAAACCATCGCTCACTCATCTATTCCAACACATAAGGTTATTCTAGATTACAATGATGTTTAAGAAGAAACATGCTGGTCTTCCGAGAATCACAAGATTTTGGTCCACTACGCAGTATTGGATGAGGTTTGGAATAGGAATGAGATGATCGTCAATGATACATTCGCGTACTCAGTAGCTACTGACATCATGCTTAATGATGACATTGAACCACGTTTCGTCTATGAATGCTGACGTAGAACCGATTGGTTAAACTGGAAACAAGCAATCCAGGTCGAACTCGATTCACTCGCGAAACGTAAGGTATTTGGACCTATCGTTCCTACACCACCACGCGTGAAGCCTGTTGGCTACAAGTGGGTTTTCGTGAGGAAGCGTAATAAGAAGAATGAAATAGTGCGATACAAAGCATGCCTCGTAACACAAGGCTTTTCTCAGCATCTTGGGATTGATTACGAGGAGACGTATTCCCTTGTAATGGACATTATAACGTTCCGCTACCTAATCGGTTTGGTAATTTTCGAAAAACTGAATATGAGCTTATGGACGTGGTAACCGTGTATCTTTATGGTGATCTAGATACGAAAATTTACATGAAAGTTCCAAAAGGACTTCCATTAACTGGTTCAAATAGTTCTAGACCACAGAACACTCTTTCAATTAGGCTGAGGATGTCACTTTACGAATTGAAACAATCTGGGCAGATGTGGTATAACCGTCTGAGTGAATATTTGACAAATTAGGATTATGTGAACAAAGAATTATGCCCATGCGTGTTCATAAAGAAGTCACATTCTGGATTTGCAATCATTGCAGTTTATGTCGATGACATGAACCTCATTGGGACTCTTGTAGAGTTTGAGGAAATTGCTGCACACTTGAAATCGGAATTTGAGATGAAAGATCTTGGGAAAACTCGATACTGTCTCGGCCTGGAGATCAAGCATTGTTCAGATGAAATCCTATTACATTAATCGAATTACACCCATAAGGTGTTGTGTCGTTTTAATGAGAATAAAGCGAAGCCTTCGAGTACACCCATTGTCGTTTGGACTCTAGATGCTAAACGAGATCTTTTCCGTCCAAATGAGGATGAGGAAGAGATTTTGGAACTCGAAGTTCCTTACCTAAGTGCAATTGGGGCTTTATTGTACTTGGCTTAGTGCACTAGACCTAACATCTCCTTCGCTGTGAATCTTTTGGCAAGATACACGAATGCGCCCACACGCAAGCACTGGAATGGTGTTAAAGAAATGTTCCGCTACCTCAAGGGTACTACAGATTTGGGCTTATTCTATACCCACGAATCTTCGAGTGTTGCCGCCCTTTATGGTCGTCGGATTAATTGTCGCCTTGTTGGTTACGCAGATGCTGGATATCTATCTGACCCACATAAAGCACGTTCACAAACGGGCTATATCTTTACTGTTAGGGATACCACTATATCTTGGAGGTCTACCAAGCAAAAGCTAGCTGCGACTTCGTTGAACCATGCTGAGATTCTCGCTCTACATGAAGCATCGCGTGAGTGCTTTTGGCTGAGAGAAGTTATGGGACCCATACGAAGCACTAGTGGTCTTACATCAGTCATTGACCTTCCTACGACAATCTTTCAAGACAATGCATCATGTATCGAGCAGTTGAAGAAGGGATACATCAAGGGAGACAACACCAAACACATAGCACCGAAGTTTTTTTACTCATACCAGTAGCAGCAGCATCAGAACATTGAAGTCAAGCAAATCCGTTCCCAGGACAACCTGGCCGATCTCTTCACCAAGTCATTGCCCAAGTCTACATTTCAGAAGCTCATCCAAGGAATCGGTATGTGTAAATTATCTGAGTTGAATCGCTTAGGAGGAGTATCTAGAAGCATAGTGCTATTTTTCCTACGATCATGAGCAATTTTCCCACTGGGTTTTTGCTACCTAACCATGTTTTAATAAGGCACCCATCCTGGGATGATCATACTCCGTTGAGTTCTCTATCTTCGTCCAGTTTGACATTTGTTTAAGACATTATGCATACTTCTCACTTTTCTCCTTAGTCTATGGGTTTTCCCCATGCCGTGGGTTTTACCATAGCAAGGTTTTGTGAGTTTTACTACAAATGCATACTTCAAATAAATTTAAGACTCGCGATCACCCGTTGTGACGATGACTTCATCTGATGCGATGGTTTGTTGAGTATTTACACACTCAAGGGGGAGTGTTGCAGTCATATTTAGAATAGAAATGTGATTGTGTAAATCCTAGGGAATCTGAGAATGTATCTTATATTCCTATTAGGAGTAAATTACCTATTAAATGTTGTAATCCTAAAGGGAAAAGTTTTTACCTATTCTACTACTATAAATGAAGACACAATGAGGTGAATCAAACACACCTCACAATTAAATCAATCTCTCTTCTCTCTAACCATAGCCGGCCCCCTGTCTCTCTCTAAACCCTAGATCGTTCAATCAAATAGGCCTACAACACTTTTTAATATATTAACCCTATAAAAGTGTGATTCGTCTATGAGCTTTATGAGCTTAATAAATTGATATCTCCTCATTTTTCCAGCCTAATGTTGAAGGCTTTAGGACGGCTTCGTGCCAAAATGCGCGCCTATGCATAAGTTACACCTGACTAACCGCAACGCGACCCCATCCCAATCCGAGTCGTACGGCCAGAAAATAACAGTGACTCTTGTGTCCTAGCCGCGCAATTTAGCCGTCCCCCGCCTCTCCCAAACTCAGCATCAAGAATGTCGCTTAAAACCTAGACAAACCTCTCTCTCTCTCTCCCTCTCCCTCTCTCTCCTTCCTCTCCTCTCTCTCTCTCTCCTCTACTTTCTCTCTGTATTTGCAGTTGCAGTTGGCGGTTGTTTCTGAAGGCTAATCGTATGCGTATCAACCAGTCTCGTTGAATTTACAGGTTCTGAATTTCTACGATTCTGTCAAAATTTTGCCCAAATCTTTGCACTTATAGGGTTTTGGTTTTTGGGTTGGTCTTGGAACTTCAAGGAACAATGCTTTTGTGATTGAAAACCAATGTGCCATTAGCTTGTATAGTAGGATATGCTGCGGATGTGAATCTTGCTTATAAATGGGTGATTTTGAAAGACCCAGTTGGCTCGAAGGGTTGCCATTGGCACCCGTCTTCCGGCCGACGCATACTGAATTCGCAGACCCGATTGCTTATATATCGAAAATCGAGAAGGAAGCTAGTGGATTTGGTATTTGCAAGATTATCCCACCATTGCCAAAACCCTCAAAAAGATATGTTTTTAGCAACTTGAATAAGTCACTTTTGAAGTGTCCAGAATTGGGTAGTGATGTAAATTATTTAGAGGGTTGTTCTCCGATGAGTACGGGTTCTGGGGATGGTGGTAATGATGGGGAGGCTAGGGCAGTCTTTACCACAAGGCACCAAGAATTGGGTCAGAGTGTGAAAAAGGTGAAAGGGGCAGTAGTTCAGAATCCGCCTTCGGGTGTTGATAAGCAAGTGTGGCAAAGTGGGGAAATTTATACTTTGGAGCAGTTTGAAACTAAGTCTAGGGCTTTTGCAAGGAGCATGCTAGGTTCAATTAAGGAGGTTACCCCATTGGTTATAGAGGAAATGTTTTGGAAGGCAGCTTCTGAGAAGCCAATATATATTGAGTATGCAAATGATGTGCCTGGGTCTGCTTTTGAAGAGCCTGTGGGACAATTCCGCTCTTCTCACAGGCGGAGGCGGAAGAGGAACTCCTACCAGAGAAGAAATGAAATCTCTGATAGCAAGAAAGGTGAAATTATCAGTATCAGCGAAAGAAACTCCCATATTGAGGAAGTTAAGAATGCTACTCATATGAATGTTTCGGATACATGTTCAGAGGCATCCAAATCATCTACTGCTCCAGAAATATTATCAGCAGATGAAACTCCCCAATCATCTAGGCAAAAAAATCCAAATTCATGTTGTGATATGGAAGGTACTGCTGGTTGGAAGCTTTCAAACAGTCCTTGGAACTTACAAGTGATTGCACGTTCACCTGGTTCACTTACTCGTTTCATGCCCGATGATATCCCGGGTGTTACTTCTCCTATGGTTTACATTGGCATGTTGTTCAGTTGGTTTGCTTGGCACGTTGAAGATCATGAGCTTCACAGTATGAATTTTCTTCACACTGGATCTTCAAAGACTTGGTATTCTGTTCCAGGCGATTATGCATTTGATTTTGAGGAACTTATTCGCACTGAGGCATTTGGTAGTAATCTTGACCGCCTAGGTATGTGAATTCTTATATGGTTGGTTCATTCAGTGTTTACTAAAAGCCTCTGAGCTTCTGAGCATTTGTTTAGTGTTATTACTTCCATAGCCTTTTTGTAACTCAGGTCCAGTTTCTCTTATTACCAGCTGCTCTCTCACTATTGGGCAATAAAACAACTTTAATTTCACCTGAGGCTGTTGTTGCAGCAGGGATTCCTTGTTGCAGGTGGGTCTTTCTTTTGCCCCTTCTTGTTACTTCTACGGTTTATTTATAATGTTAACTCAGTTGAGGATTTATTATTTATGCTGAATGTTCGGATTTGATCTGTGGATCTGAGTCTCTGTTGGGTTGGGTCTTTTTGATGTTCTAATTTTGTTCATTCTGGTTTCTTCTTTAGGTTAATACAGAACTCTGGTGAATTTGTTGTGACTTTTCCAAGGGCTTACCATGTAGGATTCAGCCACGGTAATTACTGTACATTGTTTATTACTTACCGATATCGTAGTGGTGGATATGATAGTTTTTACATTTTGGCCTGAACCCTGTTTTTACTTTGTAAATGCTTACAACTTGGCATTTGTTGCAGACAGAAATTTCATGTGCATTGGACACTAAACATAGGGTATAGAAGTTCTACAAAGAATAGGGTATATCTATCAAACCTACAAGAAAAAGGGGGTAAGTACCTAAAGGATTCAATTCCTTTGTGATAGAAGTAGCCTTTGAGCCCGAACTTGATTTTAATAGCCATAGATGAAACAGAAATGACAAAGGGCTTCAAATAATTTATCCTCTGGTAATGTCTATTAACTTAGATTTATTGACCATAAGAGCTGATCTAGAACCATAAGCACGTATCACTTTTATTACGTTACTTTTACATTATAGTGAGAGTATACAGTACCTCCTCCAACTAATCTGGAAAACTTTATTCCACTTTTCTGTTGAGCTATTAGTTCAAACGTACCGAAGACAAAGTTGCAAGTTTAAGTGAGGAAGTACCTTGGATTGTTGTGTCATCAGGAAGAGTGGAGGTTATGTGCCTTGGATAAATGGACTATAGAAAGAGGTTAAATATTCCCACGTAATGCTCTTCTTGCATTATCAGAGAATTTGGCCTTGGATATGGCTAAACGGAATAAAGGAATCCTAGTAGCTAAACCCCAGATTGGTGGAAATAACTAACGCTTTAGTTGCATTGGTATCCTCCCAGTTTCATGTAGGCTGTAGCATATTCTTTTCGTCCTGATTTATAGATGATATAGACAGGAGGTGGTCAAGACTTAACTCTGCACAAAAACTACACCATGTTTTTATTTTCCAATTTTTGTGTTAACGTTATTCCTTTCATCCAGCTTTTTTTTTGGTATTTCTCATGATTGCTAATGTGAAGGTCTTCAGTCCACGTGAGTTTGATAAGGTCTTGTGCCTTAGTACCTTTTCTTCCTAATTCTTTCATGATAAAATCAAAAGTCATGGACCTCTTCCATTAAAACAAACTTCTATTGCAGATATTTAAACTTGATTTCTGATAATTGCAAATTTGCAATAGAATTTTTTGTATTCATTTGTTTCGATCATAGCTTATATGGTACTAATGGCATGGTTCTTTCTGCATGCACATGATGTTTCCCATTTTCGTCTGCAAGTCCTTGGTTTTCATAAATTTTCTTCTGGTGTTATTTGAAACAAATTTTTATTGCCTCTTCAGCATTGTTGCTTATCTTGAGTCTTTGATGGAATACTATAGGTTTTAACTGTGGGGAAGCTGCTAACTTTGGAACACCACAATGGCTTAAAGTAGCTAAAGAAGCTGCAGTACGTAGAGCTGCTATGAATTACCTTCCTATGCTCTCCCATCAACAGCTGCTATACCTCTTGACCATGTCTTTTGTTTCGAGGTCAGCTAAACATCTTATTCAAACTACATTGAGCACAAGATAGTCTCAGTATGTCATATGCTGCTTTTGGAACTTGTTCTTTGATGATGGATAATAGTGATTGTGATAAAGTTGTTCCTTTGTATTTACTCTTCTATGCCTCAGTTAGATAGAACTGCATCGTGTCTTTGCTTGTCTTGATAAAGTTGTCAACTAGGCCAGCCAGTTGCAGTTGTTGCTTATGTTTGGTTTTGGGGTTTTGTTATTATTCCAGGGTGCCAAGGTCCCTACTACCAGGTGTGCGAAGTTCGCGTAGGAGAGATCGGCAAAAGGAAGAAAAGGAGTTTTCAGTCAAGAAGGCTTTTATTGAAGATATATTAAAAGAAAACAATGTGTTGTCTGTCCTTCTTGGAAAAGAATCAAGTTACCACGCAGTATTATGGAACCATGATTTACTTCCATATACAAGTAAAGATTCCGTAACACCCAGTGGTGGTGCTGCTGTTGATATGAATCCAAAGGAAGATGCTACCCATATTCAGTGTGGAAATTACGATAATGATCAGAAAATGCTGATTGACGAGATGAGTTTGTATATGGAAAATATGAATGATTTGTATTTGGGAAGTGATGATTTATCACGGGACTTTCAAGTCGACTCTGGCACATTGGCATGCGTGGCTTGTGGTATACTTGGGTTTCCATTTATGTCTGTTGTGCAACCATCTGAGAAAGCATCAATGAAACTGCAAACTGAAAATTTTACCGCTCAAGGTTCCCCTGGCATTTCAGGACTTGAAAAGTCTCATTCGTTTCCAGACTGTCATGCATCAGTCATGGGATGTGTTACAGGTATAGGAATTTCGATCCACATTTTCATTGCTCATGTGTTTGGTTTTCACAATTAACTTCCTAGTTTTAGTTTTAGTGATTGAGAGAAAAGAAAATTCAAAGTGGATATAACTTAACAGTATACAGTATCGGAGCCCTCAAAAATAGCTATTTGTCTATATAATGGTGTTCAGGTCTTTTGGGAGTCTAGTGATGTTCTGTCAGTCAGCTGTATAGGTTTTGACATTGGGGTACTAAGAACTGCCTCAATTTCTTCACACTTCCAGTTGTGAAGCGTCTGTGATTAATTTGTGGGATCTTCCTGTGCACAATGTTTATGGCCTGCTGCTTCTGTTTCTGATTTTGGACCTTTAATCAGCTAATTGTCAACTTTATCAGTCGTTCTCTGTATTGTAGTATCATGTAAATGGGGTTGATAGCTTCTTAATGTTCTAAAGTTTTTCAATTGTGGAGTAGTAGTAGGAACTGGGGAGTTATACGTTGTTTCCAGGTGTTCTTCATGAAAGCAAATTTTCAAATCTATTATTTTCTTTGTTCTGCAGAAGAGGACCTCGTTTCTGTTCCCAACTTTTTCCCACCTGCGAAAGATCCCCTAATTCCTTCCACAGACAATCTAAAAAGGGGTTGGAATACTGTTAATAAGTTTCTGAGACCAAGGAGTTTCTGCCTTGAGCACGCTGTGGAAATTGTGGACCTGTTGCAGTGCAAAGGTGGAGCGAACATGCTTGTAATTTGCCATTCTGGTAAGATTGGTTAGAAGAATAGTATTTGATACTCTCTTAATTTGCAAAGTTGTTTTTACTTCTTGTTAGTTGATGCTTTACTATTTGAATTTCTGCAGACTATCAGAAAATAAAAGCTCCGGCTGCAGCAATTGCAGAGGAGATTGGTTGCTCTTTCAATTATAATGAGGTTCCATTGGATAATGCATCACAGGAAGATCTGAATTTGATAGAGCTTGCTGTTGATGATGAACGTGATGAATGTGGAGAAGACTGGACCTCGAAGTTGGGTATCAACCTACGCTACTGTGTCAAGGTCAGAAAGAATTCGTCCTCAAAGCAAGTCCGGCATGCATTGACATTGGGTGGTTTGTTCTCCAAACAAAGTCCCAACTCAAATTTTCTGGCCGTCAAATGGCAATCAAGAAGATCTCGCTCTAAAAAGCTTAATCATCCAGTGGATTGTAAACCATGTGAGAACATTGAGGAAAAGGATGAAGTAGTGTGTGGAAGGTCAGATGGGGCCTCTTTTAAGAGGGAAGAAAAAATAATTCAATATTCAAGAAGGAAGTCGAAGCTTAAAGTAGGGAGTTCTACAGGAGCGGGTAGGGTCTGTGGGCACCCTGGTACAGGTGTTGAGGGTGGTAAAGATAGTAGAATGGCATCAGAAAGCAACATTTGCAACAATGGGAATTCCACAAGCAGTTGTGCAAGATTTGATTCCTCTGCGTCAAGCGGAATGTCTGAAATGTATCCTGTTGTCCAGATGTCTGAAGCAACCAGGGATATCAGTTTGTACTCTACTCCTTCACAAGTTGTGGATACACTTACCACTGCCATGTTAATAGCTGGTAGTGTTGAGGCACAGGTTGATAATCACAGTTTTGAAGAAAGAAACATGAACGGTGAAGGTTGTAAGTTTGCATCAAGAAATATTTCTGATGTGCAAGATGAGATGAGGATACTTGAAGAAGCCAGTCAAAGAAAGTCTGCTACTCCACCTGTCATTGCAGCTGATGAAACGGTTCCAATGCAAATAGAGGAGCAGAAAATGGAAAAAATTAACAATACCAGTGACAATTGTAATCTAGTATCGGAAGGGCAGTCCCAAGTTATGGCTGGCGTATCTGTTCTTGCCGAGACAACAAACTTATGTGCTGCCGACTCATTTGTTACAAGTTCTGAACCACAGATGGTGAATACAGTCCTAGAGAAATCTTGCATAAGCAATGAAGTTTGTGATTCCATGACTTCGGATGATGAAGTGCAGCAAGAAATCGAAACTACCAACAGAAGTAAAAACAAGGCGCCATTTCCATGTGGTTCCCATAATGCTGAAGACTCGAATGATGATGTATCTTTAGTATTCAAACTGGAAGAAGAAATTAAAACTCCGAAAGGAGAAAATGAGGAACCCAGTTTAAGTCCTAGAAGACAACTAATTGAGCCCTCTCCTGTTTCGGTGGAAGGAACTTCTGGAGCTTCAAGAGAGCTCTGTGCTGCAGCAGATTTTTGCCCTGGTCCAATTTCACACAGTGAAGAATTTCTAACTGCAGATAGGAGTGGGGGGGGACATGTCTCAACTTCATTGACACAAATGGAAATAATTCAACCTTGTATCTCAGTGGAAGAATCTTCTGAAGTGCCAAGGGGAGGCTCTTCTGTGGAAGGCACAGATGATGGTGTGACTTCAGACACTGTAGTGCAGCAAGAAGTCCAGACTACAAATGGAGCTATAGAGGCACCCATACTTAGTCTCATCATAGAAAGAGAAATGCAGCCCACACCTCGCTTGGTTGAAGAATTTGAGGTTCCCATAGTGACCTGTGAAACAATAAACATCAGCGGTTCTATGGCCTTGGATGAAGGGTGGAAAAATCGTACTACAAATGGTATTGAGGAACTCATTCCTAGTCGAGATACTTCAAAATGCCAACCATCTCCTTCAATCCAAACATATTCTAGAGCTAAAAGAAAGCCTCATGCTGCTCCAGACTTACGCAATGGTGGTAAGGTTTGCTCATCTCTACATGATAAAGAGATGGAAAACATCGGGTCCTCAAGTGCGGTTGCACCAAGTCCTGAAATGAGAAGGAAAAGAAAGAGAGAACTGGAGCAAATAATAGATGTTAACCTCGAATTCAATGGATTTATTAGGGGGCCGTGTGAGGGGTTGAGACCAAGGGCTGGGAAAGATGCAACGAGTACAAGTGGGATGGACAACATCCAAGAAGAGGTGGAGGAGAAACCGGTGACAAAGAAGGTGAAGAAACCTTCAGATGTTCCTGTTCCTCCCAAGAAACAACACGCAAGGAAGTCTCACAGGTGCGACATAGAAAGCTGCCGGATGAGGTTTGCAGCAAAGGCGGAGCTAATGTTGCACAAGCGTAACCGCTGCCCACATGAAGGGTGTGGCAAGAGGTTCAGTTCCCACAAGTACGCAGTGAGTCACAGCCGTGTGCATGACGATGATAGGCCCCTCAAGTGCCCATGGAAAGGCTGCTCCATGTCGTTCAAGTGGGCATGGGCCCGCACTGAGCACATACGTGTGCACACCGGAGAGCGGCCATACCAGTGCAAGGTTGAGGGATGTGGCCTATTCTTCAGGTTTGTATCAGATTATAGCCGTCACCGCCGGAAAACAGGGCATTATGTGAGCTAACCTGCCAGGAAATTTGGTGAGGTTGGCTTTTGTAACATATGTGGCCATAAGCAGCAGGGGCTTATGGGGTCAAAGAGGACTTCAGGATCTCACGTAACAATTTTCTTGTTTTCTTGGTTAAAATATCGCGTAATCTTTGGATGTTGTGGTTAGGTGTAGATAAGGAACGAACTAACTTTTCTGTAGTTTGCAGTTCACCAAATTATTTGAATGCACTCAAATAGTTTTAGGTCATTATTTTTTTACTCTTATTTCATTTTTCGACAAAAGGCTCTCGATGTACAAAAGTATATGCGGACACTCCTATTGCCTCAATGGAGAAGAATTCTGACGTTACGGGGTTCATTTTCGTCTCTCTATTTCTCTCCTCACGTGAGACTTATCATCCAGGCAAGGGAAACTTGCGTATATATAAGTTTCTCTCGCCTGAAAGAGCAAAGCACTCTTTTGGTCAAATTTGAAATTCACAAGGTATTTACTAGTAGATATGCCAACAAAATTTGTATTGATTGCAATGAAAGAATCAACTTACAAATTACTTCAACCTTTTGGTTACAAAATCCTACCTACACAACGAAAAACGCCCCAAAATTGCACATCTAAATTCTCAATACAACAAAAGAATACAAGGTAAAATAACTCGAGATGAATTTACAGCAGAGTTTATTCTGGGTGCAAAAAATTTACCCTTCTCTGTACGAATAAATATGGAGAGAAGATATAGAACAAAATGCCAATGACCTTAGAGCCGCACCGATGAGAATCCCCATGTAACGTGCTTGCACGGTAGAAATAAACGAACTCCTATGCCAAAAATAATGCTTCCAAATAATCATCAGTATACGCTAAGCACGGCCAGTGATCAGTTCGAATTCGTACTAACGTTGAAACATCAGATACTTCCATTTGGAAGAGAAGATGATACCTTGGTGGAAGAAATATCAAAATAAGAAAGCTACCCATATTTGTTTTGCGGGTATTGACAGGACTGTCCCTTTCCTCTGCATCATCACCGTATGTAAGATGAAGTGGGCCTCTATGAAAATTGGTCTCGGAGCTAGTAATATCAAGGGACGAATCTGAGGCCTCATCCTTCCAGATTATGTCCCTAATGATTCCTCCTTCCTTTACAGTAGTAACAAGTGGTTCACCAATCACACTTACAACGAAGGGTGCCAAATAGCGCTCGGTAGCTTGAATCAAGGATGATGCAGGGACTTCAAGTAGCTTGACCGACCGAGTACCACTGATAGCAGTGACCCCTTTGCCTCCTTTCAACTGAAATGTCTCGCGTGCAGTGTTTGAAGTGCCACATGCCTCCCAAAGAGCACTGAACAAATCTAAGTAATAACCAGGTATGGAATCATTCTGGATGTCAGGTGGTACAATAGCCTTGAGAAACATATCCTCTATGCCAACAGTGATTGTGTGAAGCTGTCCCCTGATTATCTGACCACTTTCAGCACTTGTTTCAATTGAAACATCAATTAGACCAGGCGTGGGTTCCCGTGGTTCCAATTCAATCGTTACAGGAGCTCTATACGGTTCCTCTTCTCCACAAGCATTTTCTACAGGAACAATAGCTAATGAGGCGGTCTGATCAGGTATATTAGTTTTTCTGGGAGGCTCACCTAGAAGAAAAGGTATATGATATGATGGAATGGACCCGTATGCTGCAGAGGACGAAAATTTTAGCACTGTTGCATATATAGCAGGAAGGGCATCTAATTCATTCGAACCACCAGCATGGCAATCAACTCCCCATATTCGATTGAAAGGCTCAGATTCAAACCTCAAACTACATGATAGTCTAACCTTAATTCCTGGCATATGTCTGAAGTCAGGAATGCATGAGAAATGCATCCTCAGCATTCTTAATATCTCCGAAAGCTTTGAATCCGTCACACGCAATGGCTCCGGTGGTTGATCAATTCTTCGATCTTCAGGGATAATTTGGACATTATTATTGTCATCAATTGCTTGAGCTTCTGGTGCAATCTGGACATCACTACTGTCATCAATATCACTATCCTCTATTATGGGTTCAATGTCCGTGATGCCTCCTAAGTAACCAGGATCACTACTTCCAATACCCAAAGATGATAAAGACAAGGACCAAGACTGTTTGACTAGTAGGGGGATTATGCGCTCAAGGTGGACATATGAAGAGACAGTCTTAGACTTCTTGAGACTAAGAGAAAAGCGAGGAGTCTGGACATTGAAATTGGCATGTGAAGACGGTGAAATACTGAGTTGCTCCCCAAGATTCAGCAGGTCCCTGAGCTTCTTTCCCGGCACACAGATAAGAAGCCGAAGGTAGATCCTGCAGAAAGACCATAACGAACCAACATGTCATCAGCTAATTGTCGAAGACCATAACAAACCAACATGTCATCAGCTAATTGTGGCTATTGCCAAGCTTACTAAATCGTATATAGTTCCCATACAAAAAGAAAGGGTACGATTCTCAAGGAAAAAGTCCAGGAGAGAAAAAGAAGGTTTATTAATCATACCTTGCATTGTCACGAACCTCCAAATCAGGAAAGTAAAGGCAAGTAAATGCCAAAAGGCGAGACATTCTAAGGAACAATCGAGAGCTCTTGTGATGCATCAACAAGGTTCGACAGATGCCAAGAACTCTGCTTCCCTGAGACCATGATCTTAGTCCTGTATATGGGCCATGTTTACCAACAAGGAAGGCCATGAACTTGGTGAGAAGCTCTAGCAATCCACAAGGAGGAATTGTATCACTTTCAGCAATTCTATCAAATATTGGAAAGAAAGAAACCAAACTGTAATCCAATTTCACTTTTGGAAGCAAATGCTCATCAAATGCCTGAAGCAGGCGCTCTCCCAACCAACGGTGCTTTTGACAACCCAACAAGCGATCAGTCAAAACAACTACCACAGGGACCAATCTCCGACACTCCAACATCAGGTCCACCAACATCCCCTGGACATAGAAATTTAAAGACATTAAAAATGGCACAGACACAAGGATGAAAACACCTTCCCACTTTCCTCTGAACTAAAGACCAGTGAAGCAATTGCATAATTAAGATTAAAAAGTAATAGTACCAAAGAAGCAAACAATCAAAATCATCTTTACACAAATAATTTTTCCTTGACCATAAGAAGCTTAACAAATGCTCGTGATCAGATTCTTGGGAAATTAAGCAACTTTGATATCCTTGGCGGTGCCAAACAGACACTAATAGGAATGATTTACCTTTTTCTTTGGCACATTGTTGTTACGTTAAATGTGTGTCAATTGATCTTTACTGATCACTTAATAGCATTCTAACATCTAATCCCGACCAAGACATGCATTCCACATCACACAACCACTTAACAAGTCACAAGCAATAGTTAAGGGAAAGCTTACAGCTACTTTTTATTTAACATCAAGCATAGCAAACACTTCCAAGGCTAGATTGGATTTAGAGAAAAAAGAAAAACTCGATTACACGAACATCATCCTTCATACTTTAAAAGGGGAAAAGACCATACAAAAAGTCCATCACGCTAAATCTATGAAAAACCAATATTTTTAGGAGAAACAATGTCACTACAACTAATGGCAATATATTAGACATAAATACTATTAGTTTTAGAAGCATCAACAGTTTTCCCAAATTTTAGACACCAACTATTGAGGTAGATGACCTCAAAATTTCTTAGTTGCTAGATATAACTATTACATCAATGCATACACTATCATATGAGCAGGTAACAATCGTTTGGTTCTTGCAGTATTCCTAATAAATAATATATGTTTAACAAGAACTGCGACGAATCCAAACACATCAGCTAATCCGTAATCCGAGTAAAACAGCGCAAAATTATCCTTCTAAAATTCTGTTAATTCAATTCAAACTCAAAGCTAAGGGGAGGACTAATTGTTGTCCAAACCTAAAATATCCTCAACCATAAATAGAAAATTTCATATCCAATGCTTATAACTGTAGTAGGACACATAGATGGAGACTGAGGAAGAGAGAAAACTACCTGTATATTCCTGAAAGTGGTGGAGTCCATGAGACTTCTGGTGGTGGAAGGATCATTGTCTGAATGAGACGAAGCTCCAATCAAGAACCTGTGCAAAGTTCGAAATGCCACCGAGGTTTCAGTACTTCGCGGAGGCAACCATTTGAATGCTGATACACAAACAAGTCCATCTTCAAACAACTTCACCACCAACTTATCATTCACCTCACCATCCTCGCCCGAAACACTCTTCTCCGGTTTCAAGACATCAACACAAACAGAGCAAAACGCAAGCAGGTCAAGCTTCAAGGCTTTCAAAGCAAGGGGATCGAACACACTCGGATAGAATCTCGAACCCATATCAACAATGGTCTTCACTTTCTTTACTTCCCTTCTCAACACTAACTGACCAAAACCAAGCAACCAATGCACCGCCAGCAATCGAAAAACCAAGTGGTGCTGCGATTCTTTGGATAGCAGCACAAGCCTCCATGCAATGTCGCCTTCCTGCCCATCAAACGCGTCCCAGAACCTCGGAAACATGGTCAAAACAACATGGCAGAGCATAGGATCAGACGAATAAACCATCCCAAAAAATTGGACCTTGAGCATCGAAGCTTGGAGCTCCAATGCCGCCGCCATTGGCATTACCAGAGCCAAGAACTCAACCATCGCACACGGCGTCAACACTTGCGGCCACTCTAGCAGAAAAGCCATTGCCCTCCTCAGCTCCTTGTAATTCAACCCACCCGAACCCTCCTTACCTGACCCGCTCTGCGGCGAACTGAACGGCACCAAAGGCGCCGTCGTATTGAGAATTGAAACGCTGAGATTTTCGATGACGATGTTGTGAACGACGGTGGTGAACAACAGAATGTAGCTCTGAGCGGCGTGAGTCCTCTCGTTCTGGCACAAGCTCCAGAGATGTCCGCCGATTTCAGAGAGCAAGGAGGGCCGAGCCTTCTCCATCTCGCGCAGGCACTCGCACGCCACGGCACGCGCCTGACGGTCGACGCCATGATTGGGACGGTTGATCACGGTTAACAGCAGCTCCACCAGCGATTCGACGGTGGAGATCGGAACGACGTCGTCGTCGAGAGAGACGACGACGGAGGTGACAGAGATCATCATCTGCTCCTTGAGGGCGAACGTGATGTGGACCCCATCGGGCGGTGTCTGGATCAGGGCGCGTAGGGTTTCGATGAGGCGGTGGAGGACTTTGCGTCCGGAAACGGCGTCGTTAGCGATGGCAGTGGAGAATAGCGGGTCGGAGAACTCCTCGAGGAAGGTGATGACGTGGAGCTTGAGGGGGAAGTCGCGCTTGGCGATGGAGGAGAGGGCTTGGTCGAGGAGGGAGAGGAGTATCGGCTGAGCGGAGGTCCATCTGTCCTGGCGTGCGCCGCCGTGCTGGAAGTCGTCGATTAACGACTCCCAGTCTTGGGGAGAGAGTTGCCTTAATGGCGGAGGTGACGGCGGTGACGGAGATGGTGCTTCTGGTGGCTTATCGGTCATGCTTGTGCTGCTGGCCGAGCTTTACATCAGACTGAGAGTCCGGGAGTGGGATTGTGATTCCGGTAAATGTGTGGATTGGAATCGAAAGAGAGGGAAATTTGGAAAATTTTCGGTCGGAGATTGGATGGGCGAGTGCGCAACTGGTTCGAGCAGAGGTGGCTGGGGAGGGGCGTGAGTGAGAGTGTGGCTTCCCACTCGTATAATTTTCTAATTTTACGAATTGTAGGGTTTAATTAAAGGAAGTTTAACGAAAAGCTACTGGTACTGTTTATTTTAACGAAAAATCATATTTTTACATTAAAAAGTCAATTTTGATACTATTTATTTTACCCTTTATTTTGTTCTTATCATTAAAACTCAAAATTTTCAAGCCATTTTCATTAGTTTCCTTTTAATCAATTGGAGAATAATTAGAAATTGTTTCCCATAAATTTGGGACCAAAAAAATGTTTACATTGCATAAATTACTGCTCTTACTATTAGTGAATATTCTTTCACATTTTATATTAGTGAAGAAGGTTTTGAGTTTTCACCTATCCATTTCGAGTTTGAAATTTTATCACTTGTAAATTATTATAAGAGTAAATTGTAACAAAGGTTTCTCAACTTTAATCAAATTGGAGCAATGATCCCTCAACTCATCAAAATATGTAGCTATGACCCTTTTCGTTAATTTCGTCAAAATTTTATCAAAATAAGTTATATTGGAAGGTTCATTGCTACAATTGCGGTCTCTCAACTCATCAAAACGTGTAGCTATTGTCCTTTTCATCAACTTTGTCAGAATTTTGTTAAAATGAGTTATGTTGAAAGGACCATTGCTACAATTGGGTTAAGGTTGAGTGACAATTTCTTCAGTTGGATTAAAGTTGAGAGACCAATGGTAATGAATTTTTAGTTGAGGGACTATAACTGCACGTTTTGATGAGTTAAGGGATCATTGCTCCAATTGAGTTAAAGTTAAAAGACAATTGCTACAATTTACTCTTATTATAATTATTTCGTATTCTTTCACAGTTCTTTATAACAATAAAATTTTGGCCTTAATCAAATAAATGGTGATAAGGTAATTGAAAGATAGTTTTACGGTAAAAAAAAAATTAGAATTTAAATCTTCGTGGTGTAGTTTGTTAGTAAATTTAATCCAAAAGTACTTTTTTTCGTTAAACTATCATACATTTTGGCCCTATGGATCATCCTAAATGTATTTTGGTTTATTTTCTTGGTTAGTCGTAGTCGTACAAAAATCTATGTTTCATACAAGTGATGCTAGTTAAACAAAAGAGTTGAAACAGAACTTGGCAAGGAGGAAAGTAGTGGTGGGTTCGACAGGGGTCACCCCGAAAAAAATCAAATTGAACAGTGAACCAAAATTGAATAAAAAAATCAAAAAAAGAAAATCAAATCAAACCTAACCGAATTATGATTTTAGAGGTTTGGACTAGCTAATGATAAGATCACAAACCTCTAAAATCATCCCGTGTTCCAAGTACGTTTGGACTAGCTAATGATAAGATCACAAACGAGTAATATGCCCATGAAATGATCGTCATTGTTCTCCTTCTGAGAGATATATGCTTCGTCTGCAGCAACCACATTTGGTCTAGCTAATGATGAGATGTTGAGATCATGCTCCGTTCGTCATTGTCTAAACCTTAAACCGAGCCGAATTAAATGCAAATCGAACCGAAAAAATCGGAAGAAAATCCGAACAAAAATTCGAACCGATGGGAACCGAACTCATCCGGAGAACTAATGGAAACCGAACTCATCCCTAAACGAAAGTTTTCAACAAACACCAAGTCCAAGAAAGTTATAGCTCTCAATCTACCAACGAGCATAAGGAAAATAAACAAACTTCCACTAGCGAATACTTTTTCATTATTTTTTCAATTTTTCTACATTTTTATTCAAATGTTTACAATTGGGAACTTGCGCGGAGACTTCCTATTTTTTTCTTTAATCATCGTTGCCCCTAACTTTTCGTATCCTATCCAATCATTGCAATCATCCAAGCAAAATTGATTTTTGCTTTTGACAACTTTCACCGAAATTGACAGAAACTTTTCGTATCCTATCCAATTATCTATTTTGGGGGCAACTTTAGACCTGAATTCTCCGAGTTAGTGAGCCGGCCCACCATATATATCTAATTTTTTTAGATTTATATTTATAAATTCATTGAATTCAATGACTAAAATCTAATATGACCATATTTAATGGTAAAAAAGGATCTTACGGTACACATTTAAATCCAGTGGCTAATTAAAAAATTATTTCATGTGTTTCATATTCTTTCATAGTATTTCACAACTTTTATGGTGTCGGTTTTGTAATTTTTCAATATTGATAAGAATTAAAATTTTTAGATTAAAATATTCATAAAATTAAATTAGGATAGTCTACATAATTTTTTTTTTTTAAGGTTACTTCAAGAAAAAAATTATCCTAAATACATTCTTTTGTTGTAAGCCTTTTTTATTGAACGATCTAGGGTTTAGAGAGAGAGAGGACCGACTACACTTAGAGAGAAGAGAGATTGATTTAGTTGTGAGGTGTGTTTGATTCACCCCATTGTGCCTTTATTTATAGTAGTAGGAGAGGTAAAAACCTTTCCCTTTAGGATTACAACATTTAATAGGTAATCTATTCCTAATAGGAATATAAGATATATTTCCAGATTCCCTAGGATTTACACAATCACATTCTTATTCTAAATATGATTGCAACACTCCCCTTTGAGTGTGTAAATACTCAACAAACCATCGCATCAGATTTTCAGCAGATAAGGTAGAATAGTTGATGAAGTCATCGACACAACGGGTGATCGCGAGTCTCAAATTTAAGTGAAGTATGCATTTGTAGTAAAACTCACAAAAGCCTCGCTATGGTAAAACCCAAGGAATAGGAAAAACCCATAGACCAAGGAAAAAAGTGAGAAGTATACATAATGTCTTAAAACAAACGCTAAACAGGACGAAAGTAGTGAACTCAACAGAGTATGATCATCCCAGGATGATGCCTTATTAAAACCTTGTTAGGTAGCAAAAACCCAGTGGGAAAAATGCTTCTAATCGTAGGAAAATAGTACATTAAGATCATGTGAGTATGCTTCTAGATACTCCCCCTGAGTTAGACATAACTTCTAAATAAGAGAACTACAAGTGATTCAACTTAGATAATTTACGCATACCAATTCCTTGGACGAGCTTCTAAAATGTAGACTTGGCCAATGACTTGGTGAAAAGATCGACCATGTTGTCCTGGGAATGGATTTGCTTGACTTCAATGTTCTAATGCTGATGCTGCTGCTACTGGTATGAGTAAAAGAACTTCGGCGCTATGTGCTTGGTGTTGTCTCCCTTGATGTATCCCTTATTCAACTGCTCGATACATGCCGCATTGTCTTCAAAGATTGTCATAGGAAGGTCAACGACTGATGTAAGACTACTAGTGCTTCAAATATGTCTCATAACTTCTCTCAACCAGAAGCATTTACGCAATGCTTCATGCAGGGCGAAAATTTCATCATGGTTAGATAAAGTCGCAACTAATGTTTGCTTAGTAGACCTCCAAGATATAGCAATGTCTTCAACAGTAAAGACATAACCCGTTTGAGAACATGCTCTATGTAGGTCAGACATATATTCAGCATCTGCGTAACCAACAAGGCGAAGATCAATCCAAGGACCATAAGGGGCGGCAAAACTCAGAGATTTGCGGGTATAGAACAAGCCCAAATCTATTGTACCTTTGAGGTAGCGGAAAATATCTTTAACACCATTCCAGTGCTTGCTTGTGGGCGCATTACTGTATCTTGCCAAAAGATTCACAGCGAAGGAGATGTCAGGTCTAGTGCATTGAGCCAAGTATAATAAAGCCCCAATTGCACTTAGGTAAGGAATTTCAGGTTCCAAAATCTCTTCCTCATCCTCCTTTGGATGGAAGGGATCTCGTTTAGCATCTATAGTTCGAACGACCATGGGTGTACTTGAAGGTTTCGCTTTATCCTCATTAAAACAACACAACACCTTTTGGGTGTAGTTCGATTGATGTACTAGGATTTCATCTAAACAATTCTCGATCTCCAGGCCAAGACAGTATCGAGTTTTCCTAAGATCATTCATGTCAAATTTCAATTTCAAGTGTGCAGCAATTTCCTTAAGCTCTGTGGAAGTCCCAATGAGGTTCATGTCATCGACATAAATTGCAACGATTGCAAATTTGGAATGTGACTTCTTTATGAACACGCATAGGCATAATTTGTTGTTCACATAACCCTGACTTGTCAAATATTCACTCAGACGGTTATACCACATCCGCCCGGATTGTTTCAATCTGTAGAGTGACCTCCTCAACCTAATTGAGAGAGTGTTCCATGGTTTAGAACTATTTGAACCAGTCAATGAAAGTCATTCTGGAACTTTCATGTAAATTTCCATATCTAGATCCCCATAAAGATACGCGGTTACCACGTTCATAAGCTGATATTCAGTTTTTCAGAAACTACCAAACTTATTAGGTAGCGGAACGTTATAACGTCCATTACGGGGGAATATGTCTCCTCGTAATCAATCACAGGGTGCTGAGAGAAGCCTTGCGCTACGAGGCGTGCTTTGTATCGCATTATTTCATTCTTCTCATTACGCTTCCTCACGAAAACCTACTTGTAACCAACATGCTTCACGCGTGGTGGTGTTTGAACGATAGGTCCAAACACTTTACGTTTCGCGAGTGAATCGGGTTCGACCTTGATTGCTTATTTCCAGTTTGACCAATCAGTTATACGTCAGCATTTAGCGACGAAACGTGGTTCAATGTCATTGCTAAGTATGATGTCAGTGGCTACTGAGTATGCGAATACATCATCGACAATCATCTTATTCCTATTCCAAACTTCATCCAATACTGCATAGTGGACCGAAATCTTGTGATTCTCGGGAGGCTAGCATGTTTCGTCTGAAGCATCACTGTAATCTAAAATAACCTCATGCGTTGGAACGGATGAGTGAGCTATGGTCAGATTCAAAATAGGGTCACAAGTTGGTGCAATTTTCCTCTTTTAGGGTTGTGAATCCTTTGAACCAAGGGGTCTACCACGCTTCAGGGTCGGAACAGGTGATTGGCTAGCCGCCAATGTACCTTACCGCGTGGAGGGTGCGACCTCCCCACCTTCGGGGATAGTCCGGCCTTCCCAGGTGGGTTGTTGACATACGCGGGGTACATCTATCCTTGCAGGTGTGTTTACAGCGGGTATCTTGTCACCTTTGCTAGATAATTAAAAGCATTCGACATGCTTTGAGTAATGCTCTGAAGATCTATAATTCGTAGCACCTCAATTTCAGACTAGGCAGTGCGGGGATCTAAATGAGACATCATGCAAGCATACCACTACAATTCGCGGCGTTCTACGGGAACGTTGGCATGCTTATCTCCTCCTAACGATGGGAAAACTGTCTCATCAAAGTGATAATCCGTAAAATGTGCGATAAAGAGATCTTCTATCAAGGGTTCTAAGTAGCGAACAATTGATAGCGAATCATGATTCATAACCGACATAGATTCCTATTTTTCTTTGAGGACCTATTTTGGTACGTAGCGACGGCGCTATTGGCACATAAATGGCGCACCCAAACACCCGTAAATGCGAGATGTCTGGCTCGTATCCACTAACCAACTATAACGGTGAATGTGGTTGAGTAGCGGTGGGCCTCAAATGGACCAACATAGTTGTGTGCAATATTGCATAGCCCTAGGCAGATACCTGTAGTTTGGCTCTCATAACCAAAGTTCGAGCGATCAATTGAAGGCGCTTTATGAAAGCTTCTGCTAGGCCGTTTTGGGTGTGAACATGGGGTACATGATGTTCCACATCAATCTCTACTGATATGCAATAATTGTCAAAAGTCTGTGACGTAAACTCTCCAGCCGTATCCAGTTAAATCGACTTAATCGGATAATCAGGGTGGTGAACCCTTAGCTTAATGATTTGAGCTAGGAGTTTAGCAAACGCGACGTTGCGTGTGGACAATAGGCAAACATGTGACCATCTTGTCGATGTATCAACCAACACCATAAAGTATCTAAATGGTCTGCAAATTGGTTGGATGGGTCCACAAATGTCCCCTTGAATCATTTGAAGAAATTTAGGGGGGTCGTGAATAATCTTTGTATAGGAGGGTTGAGTATTTAACTTCCCTAAAGAACACGTTTTGCATGGCGGGAGTCCAACATAGGGATGTAACATATGCCCGTGTGAAGATTTGAGGATACCGCGCATCATGTCATGTCCAAGATGTCCCAAACGGTCATGCAAAAGCAACAAAGTGTCCTAGAACTCAAGCATAAGGCCAACCACATTTTGGGCTTCTATGCCGTGAATGGTTGTGATGTACAACCCACTTGGCAGACGTTCCAACTTCTCGTGAATATGTTTCTGGCCATATTCGTATGAAGTGATACAAAGAAATTCAAAACCATTATCTTAAGTGGTTTCAAGGTGATATTGATTATCTCGAATATCTCTAAAACTCAGCAATGTGGAGAATAGAGTGCCTCCATAATGGTCAAAATTGTACCATTGGACAACATGATACGTGCCTTTCCGTATCCTTCAATCTGGGCCTGAGAGAGTTGTCAAATGAGCTTTCTTGGGTATTAAGTTAGTAAAATAGTGTCGTTCACACAAGATGATGTGCGTGGTTGCACTATCTGTGAGACAACTAACTTTCCCACTAGACATACCTAGAAATAAATTGATTGAATTGGTCACATGCATAAATATAAGTCTATTAATTCAATTAAGCAATTTGAGAAAATAATATCCATTCAAATAACAATCCATAATTCAAAACAAACCAAAACCAAACAAATTATTCCAAATACTTAGAAAAATTGTTCAAAATTAAACCATAAACCTAGAAACTAGGGGGGTAAGGCCAGCCACTCCTAGTGGGTTCGGCCACTAAGGGTAAACACCCTAAAAACATGTCTAATTTATTCATCCATAGGTGTTGATGCCTTCTGAAAATCTGATATCTCCATTGATGTAGTTGCATCTTCCGGATGATCCACATGTGCAAAGTTAGACTCACAACGTGAATGATACTTGGCAATAGATTTAGGGGAAGCTTAGCATATGTGTGACCAATGATCCCTTGATCCACTGCAATAACACATGTCCAGTTCAGTAGAAGCGGGCTGAAAGGGAGTTTTGCCCTTGTTCTTGAAGTTTGGGGTCTTAAGGGCGAGTGGTGGACGCTGCTGGGTCACATTTCTTGCCTTAGGTGTGGCACTATGTTGACCTTGGGCCCGTGGTTGGGCTTGTCGCCTATTGTCATGGCCACGACGATTCTTTCGTCGTTTATGACTGCTAGAATAGGTCGCATGTGCTTCAGGCGCGGCATTCTAGCCATTGGGTTGCGATTGATGATTCTTCATTAAAAGCTGGTTCGGCTTTTCAACGAGAAGTAAAACAGAGATTAAATCCGAAAACTTGGTGAATTTATATGTCCTATATTGTTGTTGTAGGATAATATTGGTGGCATGGAAGGTCGAATAAGTCTTCTCCAAGAGATCTGATTCGGTTAGTTCCACTTTGTAGAATTTCAACAGTGAACAGATTCTACAAACTTCAGAGTTGTATCCATTCATGGACTTAAAGTCCTGGAAGCGAAGATACTGTCAGTCGTGTCTTGCTTCAGGCAAGTATATGTCTTTCTGGTGATCGAAATGATCAGCTAGAGCAAGCCAGAGGGTGCGTGGGTCCTCCTCAGTGAGATACTCAGTCTACAGTGCATTATGGATGTGTCTTCGAATAAAGATCATTGCAAAAGCCTTCTAATTTTCGTCAACAGGTTTGTCGGCGATAGGTGTCTCGATGATGGCTCTAATGCCCTTTGCAGTCAGATGGAGCTTCATGTCTTGAACCCACTTCATATAGTTTCTTCCAGAGACTTCTAGAGTGAAGAAATCGAGCTTGTTCAAGTTCGACATGTCCCTAAAACAGAGGGGAAAACGTGAGTAGCCATATGGTAAGCCATAGACATATATCGTATAACATGCACGTTGTATAGACATGTATTGGTTTAATTTGTGCATGAAAACTACAAGTTTCAAGTGGTATGTTTTGAATGAAAACTTTGGGTTTCAAAGGCACTAAATTTGAGGTTCAATTTAGTTTTATGAACAATTAGTTCATAATGAGAGGTTCCTGCAAGAAACATAGAATGCAATATACTAATTTGAATATAGTGGATTTGAGGTTCTTCGGGAACTCAAGTGTGAGAGCTTCGTTACTACGAAAGTAAGTAACGGTTCAAAGTATAAAAATAAATTATTGAATTGTTAATGTCCAAAAATGATATTCAGGTTAATAATTTTGGATTCATTATCAGATTAATGGACTACGGGTCACTTTTAATTAATTCAATAAATCGGGCCATACAGGGTTGATTGTAGAAGCTAAATAATATTAAAATAATATTATTGGATCGAAAATATAGCCCCAAAAATATTTGGGCTGGGTGCCATGAGTAGGCAAGGTTTTAAGGCCTCAGGGGTGGACTGTAAGCCACGAGCTTGGGTGAGGAAAAAAAAAAGCAACCCAAGCTGCAAGTTTGGGCTTCAAGAGGGTACGGGTCAAGGCCCAGAGACAGCTGGCCTGTGAGGTGAGGCATGTGAGGACAAAGCCCAGCCCCGTGAGCTGGAGTGTAGGTTCGTATGGGAGCCCAGCAGCATAGGCTGGCTTCCTATGTTGCAAGCCGCAAGTAAAACTAAGCCCAATCAAGTGGGCTAGCATCGAAGGGAGTAGTTATGCGGGCCTGGGTGCGTGCGAGATAAGGACCCAACAAGCAAAGCTTGTCGTGGTAGAATTGGATCCAGGAAAACTGCGAGCCTCCTTAGAGGTAGAACTGTGGCTTCAAGCCCATGCCAGTGAATCAGGCCGAAGGCTTGGGGGTCCAAATAGGTGCAGCAAAGCCCAGAGGGCTGCTGCTGATGTTATGCCACAGAGGTGGTGTCATACAATGTCCAATTTCCTTTAGGGTTTAGGAAACCCAAATTTACTTCTAATTTATTTTAGGGTTTTTATCACAAATGGTCCCTGAAATTGACCTACCCAATCAAAATGGTCCCTGAAATTGAAAATAAATCAACGTAGTCCCTGAAAATGGTGGTTGCAAATCAATGTGGTCTTTCCGTCACAATTCCGTTAAAATTTCTGTTAAGTGTTGATGTGGCACATAAATGGGTCCCACAAATTTAATAAAATATTATTATGTGAATAAAAAATATTTAAATAATAAAAACAATTGTTATTTTTATAATTAAAATATTGTAAAATTTTTTTTTTTTAAAATGAGGAGATGATTGCCGCACCCACCATTTCTGTTACTCTTTCACTCTCTTTGTTTTCTCATAAACCCAGCAACAAACCCCACCATAAACCCAGCAAGAATACAGAATACCAAACCCCTACCACGAAAAGCGGCGAGCAATTCTCCCATTCCGGTTGTACGCCGCTGTTTTGTTCGTCTCCAGTATCTCCCTCATCTTCCCCCCTTCTGCTTCGAGACTCGCTCATTCTCAACGAGAACGATCGACGGCAGTGATGCCTTCGAACTCGGCTCCGTCGCCTAGGCCCGATTCTCCGAAGCCCCTGACTCCCGAAACGGTGCCGAATGCGCCGTTTCGTTGAACCGAGAAATGGTGTCCTCCTACGACCCGTTGCTAATCCACATCACCATGACTCTCGACTCCGAGTACCTCCGAGGGTCGGTAGCTACCTTGCACTCCATAAAAAAGAGGTGGAAATGCAAAAAAAAAAAAAAAAAGAGAAAATCTTCACTCTTTTTTATGTGTTTGAATGATGAGGATGAGAAATTGATATTATGAGAGAGAGAGAGAGAGAGAGAGAGAGAGAGAGTGGAGGTGGAGGTGGAGGATTCACTGGTGGCGATGGAGACACAACGCAAAGCCTTTGAAAAAACCTCAAAGAGCTTTAAAATCTGATGACTGAGGGCGATGTGATCCTTTTCTGAATTGTGGATTTATGAGTTTGCTGTGACTTTCATATGGGGAATTGGATTTTCTCCTTCCAATTTTATCATTTATGTGAATATTTCTGTGAATAGGAGGGGAAGAAGATGAACAGTGTTCAATCATCTCCTTTTTTTTTTTTATTAAGATTTTAATTATAAAAAATAACAATTGTTTTTTATTATGTACATATTTTTTATTCGCATAATAATAGTTAATTAAATTTATGGGACCCATTTATGTGCCACATCAGCACTTAACAAAAATTTTAACAGAATTGTGACGGAAGGACCACATTGATTTGCAACAATCATTTTCAGGGACTACATTGATCGATTTTCAATTTCAAGGATCATCTTGATTGGGTGAGTCAATTTCAAGGACCATTTGTGATAAAAACCCTTTATTTTATATAATTTGACTCACATATTCCAAATAACAATTTAATTGTGCAATGCATGAAACAAATATATATATTGACAAATATATGAATATATACAATATATATATATATATATATATATATATATCGAAAGGAAAATATAAACATAGAGGGGCTCATGCATCATGGGGAATGTTTTCATGCTTCGTGGACATTTCAAATATCTTCTTTTATTTTAAGAGTACCTGATTAGCAGAAAACGAATAAGCCCTTGAATTTGGTGGATGATAGTCTCCTCCTACAATGCGTCCATTCCTCAGCTTCTAGCAAGAACGTGTTGATAACGTGTTGTAAGCCTGTTTGATTGAACGATCTAGGGTTTAGAGAGAAAGAAGGGAGGCCAGCTACACTTAGAAAGAAGAGATATTGATTTAATTGTGAGGTGTGTTTAATTCACCCCATTATGCCTTTATTTATAGTAGTAGGATAGGTAAAAACCTTTCCCTTTAGGATTACAACATTTAATAGGTAATCTACTCCTAATAGGAATATAAGATACATTCCCATATCTACTAGGATTTACACAATCACATTCCTATTCAAAATATGACTACAACATCTTTAATAATTTCGGACTAAAAATTTATTTAGAAGGATTGTAACAGAAAAAACTATTTCTAAGTTAAAATTTTACGTTTTAACTAAAAAATTGAAGACCGTCTAAGCATTTCTGTTTTACAAATGGTTAGGATTGAAACCTGGCCGCCAGCTAAGTTATAAAACCGCTCCCATTCCCCACCCCAGTCCTCACTACTCACACACCAGTAGGGGTGCGAAAAATTCCCAAAAATCCCGAACCAAACCGAAAAAAAAAACAGATCCCAAACCGATTTTCCCAAAATTTTCGATATGCTATCCCGAAAAAATACCGAATTTTCAGTATGGGAATCGGGATTGTCTTCCCAATATTTCGATATTCCCATACCGAACCGAAAATATATATTTTTAATTATTATATATATATATATACTTACACAGATAATAATATATATATATATATATTAATTATAGTTAGAGTTAATTTGAACTGTTGGATTGTTTCAAATTAATATATGTCGTCCATTCCTTGTTAGGCTTTCTCCCCGTCGAGGACTCGAGTGACGTTTCGAACATTCGATTTCATTTCTCACTCACTCAGTCTTTCAGCTCAGCACTTCAGCCACCGAGAGAGCCTTCTCATCCTCTTCTCTATCTCAAATCCAACTCCGCCCAGCCAATCACTAGCCCACCACCACACGGATCATCAACTGTTGTCTCTCTTCGACGGTGGACCCTTCCTTCACGACACAGAGCCATAGCCACCACCGGTCCCTCTCTCTCTCGACTCTCTCGCTATTCTCTCTCTTAGGAGTCTCTGACTCTCTCGCGCGATTCTTTCTCTCAGATTCAGACATAGGTAAATAAATATGGGAATTAATTTAGGGTTTGAAATTTAATTTAGGGTTTGTGAAATTTAATTTACGAATTCTAGATTAGGGTTTGTAATTTTAGGGTTTTTGAAATTTAATTTTCGAATTCTAGATTAGGGTTTGTAAATTTAGGGTTTGTTTGGTTTCACAAATTCTATTTAATTGGTCTAATGGTTCTTGGGTTTTTGCAGATTGGTGAAGGTTCGAAGGAACTGGGCTCTTTTGCTTTGCTTTTGCAGCTTCTGTGCTAGAGTTTTATTTACCAACAGGTAAATTTCTCAGATGAAGTAATCAGGAACTTATGGACTAGAACTTGTGTTTGATGTATGTTCTTTTAACCTAGTCGTAATATATTTTGTTCATTGCGTAGGATTAAGTAATCAGGAAACATTGACATAGGCTTATGGATTAGAATTGTTTGTCTCCCACATTTGTGATGCCAATGGGTTAGACTGGAAAAGAGTGACCTAAACTTTCAAAATGTTGTACAAGATGTTGGCAGAGTAGTCAAATACTGTATGGTTTGTACTTATTGGTCCTTGTGAACCTTCTGTATTTAAGCCTCTTGAGTTATAAGTGGTTGCTTGTCTACAAACGTTTAAAATTTGGGTCTAATATGTTGGGGATGGAAGAAGACGACACTAATAACTGTCATTCCTCTAGTAGGTGGCGCTTTGCTACTTTCACAATCCTTGCAAAGTTGCATTACCTGTTGCATATTGCATTTCAGAACAATTATTTTCTTTGATTGGGTCCTCCTGTATCTTATGTTAATTCCTGTGGAGTTCATAGAATGCACACCATTGGTTATAAGTCAACAATCTATGTTTTAATTATTTATGCTAATAAACAATAAATACGAATATAAAAATTAACAGAGTATGAATAAAACAAAAATATAAAACAAACAAAGATTAAGGCTTGCGTACCACAATGTCCTTGAAACAGAAATTTCATCCCTACTCAGTGCTTGTAGTTCTACGGACGTCTGCTTCACCAGGATTCAACGATCTAAGTTGGAATTCCAGCACTGGAAAACTAGACTTCTGGCAAATTTGTTTGTGGTACTCTCAGTATGTTTGGTATATGAGGATTGATGATTTTCAGTTATCTAAATGATATGCAGATGCATGTATTTATAGTGAGCATATGTCTGTTCGCAACAGACATGTTTTTAGGAGGCGACTGTTCAACGTAAAGGGTGTGTTGCTCCATCTGTTTCTTAGATTTCATCTGAAAAGATGAGTCTTTTCATAAAAAAATAATTTAATTAAATTCGAAATTAATTAAAAATAATTAATTATAGAATTTAATTTTCAGAGCCCAACCCCATCTTTTGATAATTAATTATATATTAATTATATATATTAAATATTAATTAATTGATATTAATTATTACACCCCAAAGCCCAACCTCAAGGGTGAGCCCAATTTTAGTCTCCAATGTCCATCACTCCAATCACTTTCTATAAGGGACAAAGCCTTATAAAGTGAGGAAACATTGTGATAATGAGCAATGTGGGACAATAAAATTCTACTCAAAATTTCCAACATACACTGCACAACCAAATATTATAGCCAAAATGCCGAAAAGCCAAAGAGCCAATACCCCAAAAACCGAACCACCCCTACACACCAGTGCCATTTTCCCACGCATTTCCTGGAAAACTGTAGCCAACTTTTCTCGGTTGCTAAACAAGCAAATACCCAAACCCCAACCACAAACATGGCCCCTGCTAGGGTTAGGTTCAAAAAACCGAAAATCGAAAACCGAATCGAACCGAACTCTTTTGGTTCGGTTCGGTTTTGGTGGTCTAGAAACCGAACCAAACCGAACCAAACCGAAATAATTAAATTAATATTTTTTTAATTTTATTTATTTAATTATTTGATTTTATTATATTAGAATATGATACTTCAGACTACTGCTGTGGTAGGATTTGTTTGCTTTCCAATTCAAATTGTTTTCTCAGCTTCTCCATCTACAACAAAAATTAGAACTTATACCATTACATGCAATATTTCCAGTTTATATCATTAAGTGCAACACATATATAAGAACACATATCTCAACTGCACTGCAGTTGATTAGGGAAAGCAAACATCGTATAAAAGTCTCATGAGTTTATTAAACACTACGAGATCAAAAACAAAATTCAAACTTTCTCACCTATGGCCAAGTATAGTAGCTTCCGTGGCCTAACAATTTTGAAAAGTATATCAATATATTCAAAAATATTGATGAACACCTCTTCAAAATTTGTTGGTGGTAGAAGCTAAACACAGAATGTAGAAATTATATTATGTAACCACATATATGGATAAAAAAAATTCGGACCATAAAGATAAAGAAAATATCAAAAATTGTTACCTAGACAATAATCAAAATAAATAGTATATTATAGAATGTTTATCTTATTGCTAGTGAAGAATACATGTAGAGAGAGAGAGAGAGAGAGAGAGAGAGAGAGAGAGAGAGAGAGAGAGAGAGAGAGAGAGAGAGAGAGAGATTGAGAGAGATTGAGAGAAAGAGAGGAATGAATAAGGTAGTACTCCATCATCATCGTCTAAAAAGAAATCTATTTACAGTTAAACTTTAAACCCAAAATATTTAAAAAAAACCTTTATGTTATAATTCTAGTTGAACTTTAAATGTTTATTTTCATTATCTTTAAGTCTAGTTGGAATATTTATGTTATGATTATGTTGGATATGTTAAAATTTAAGATTTCAATTTTTTTTATTTTTTGAAAAAAAAACCGAACCGAAAAAAAATTAAACCGAACCGAACTGAACCGAAATTTCGGTTCGGTTTCGATTTTTGCAAAAAACCGAACCGATTTGAACCGAACCCACCCCTAGCCCCTGCCGCGCCGCTGCCACCTACCTCAGCCCCAGAGGCCTTCAACGACGTACCCCAATGCTTGACCCTAACGGGCCACTCATTCTTCTACCGAATTCCCTTAGCTCTCCCCACCGACGTCCCACACATCCACAAGCTCATCCACCAGCTGGCCGTCTTTGAGCACCTAACCGACCTCTTCGTCGCCACCGAGTCCTCCCTCTCCTCCATCCTCTTCACCTCCCATCCGTTCCAATCCTTCACCATCTTCGTCCTCGAGGTCTCTCAGACGCCTTTCGTGGAACACCTTCACCTTGAGTGCAACAACTCGGCCTACCCACCCAACATCAAAACCCTCAATCTGGACCTCCCCATCGATGACCCAGAACGTAATTTGTTCAGGTCCAACGGCGGGGACGCCGTCGTTGCTGGGTTTGTGCTGTTTTTCCCAAATTACTCCACCCTTCTGGGGAAACGAGGGTTTTACGTTGAGGACCTGTTTGTGAGGGAGTGCTACAGGAGGAAGGGGCTCGGGAAAATGCTGCTTTCGACGGTGGTGAAGCAGGCAGTGAGGATGGGGTACGGTATAGTGGAATGGGCGGTGCTCGACTGAAACGTGAATGCTATAAAGTTTCATGAGGAGATGGGGGCAAAGATTTTGCAGGAGTGGAGGATTTGCAGGCTCACAGGTGATGCTCTCAATGCTTATGTCAATGCCTAACTTGATAATTTCCATGGCTCTTTTCCGGGATTTAGAGTTGAGGAAATTACATGAGTCGTGGGTGTAACGTTTGGATTCTGGTTATATCCTTTCTAGTTTCGAAATTTCTCTTGTTGTTATCTCAATGGCATTGTTGTTATGTTTGTTTAATCTTTCTTTGGGTTCTTAGTTGCTTTTTTTTGTGACTTGTTATCCAAGGAATGTCATTTGTGTTGCGATTTTAGACTCCGAGAATTGGACATGTGTTGAAGTAAAAAAATATGCCAGAAAAAAATAATTAATTAATTTTGGGCTTCCTTTCCTAAATTTCAGATGAAAAAAATGAAATGAATGGAAAAAATTCTTACTTTTTATTTCTACCATAATTTGTATAAGTGTTCTATCAAAAAATAAATAAATCATTTGTATAAGTGTAGCACATAGAAGTGGTTCCATTATTGAAGGAATGTGGGTTCTAGAATTTTAATTCGAAAAGCAAAATCAAAGTGGTGGATGAGATAATTTTTTCTCACCATACATCTAATCATTTATCATATGTCCTTTCAACTTACTCTAGTTAATTTTTACATTAAATGTTACTTTTTCAAATTTTTTTAAATTAACAAATATTAAGTGAAATGACACATAAAAAATAGTTAGATGTATGTGAGCATACACTAAGGTTTAGAATGGTTAGCAAAAATGCTCTTGTGGTTTAACAAACGATATTGTTTACACAAAGGGAAAGAAATGGACTTAGCCTCATAATGAACTAATAATAATGTGGTTCAAATTCTCCATTCTTCCGTTTCCTTAATGCTCCATAATGATCAGCCCCATATTGCAAAATTAATGCCAAAACAAAACACCAAGCCGTTCCTTTTTCTTTCTTGAATGATCCACCTCCAAACCTTCTTTTGTCTTCTCTTTTATTCTCCAACAGCCTAATAATTGATAAATTAATGCCTAGCAAAACTCCTTTTTATTCTTGTCTTCCTTCATTTCCTTCTGTGTAACCAACGAAAGCTTAGGCACCTATGTACTGTTTGAGATATTGAATGAGATACCAATCTATCGTTGCTTGTAAAAAAAAAAAAAACCCGACGAAAGCTTACCACCAACTTATTATCTTGAGTTTACTTGCTGCAGTCATAGCATCCTTGCATCTCGCCGTCTAACTTCTAGAAAATCTGTAAGTGGTCATATTCTGCTGCAGTTGTGTCTGTGTCGGCTTGCTCATGAGAATAGAAGAGAAGGCAAAGCTTTCATTTTTCTTTTCTGTGCAATAAAAGGATAAAGGCCGTCTTCTTCTTGAAGTGGCCATGTACCTTGCATAACATTTAAATAACATGATGTATTTGAAACCCAAAAAGAAGGAAAAACATGTGATCTTAAATATGCCAAAAGCACACACATTCATTTTATTTAGGCAAAATATTGAGAAAGAATTATACTTGACTCATTTAACTCAATTAAAACTAATAATGAGCTCCAATATAATTTCCATCTCATTAATCTAGCTTGACAACACAAAATCATGCAATTCCTTTCGTTTAAATCAAATATATCGTGAAAATGTAGCTTTCGGGGTAAAATAAATAGTAAAATAGGTTCGCAACAAATACCCCCAAACTTACGTTTTACTAGTCCTCGAGTAAAAGAAAGAAAAAGCATTAAAAAAAAATAATAGCATGGAAACCACTAGCTTCCCCCTATGACCTCAAAGAATCTCAATCAGAGTTCATAATAATAAAGAATTTTCACAAGCACAAAACAACTGAATCAACCATATTCCATGTGTTAGCCAAAACCTTTCAATCATCCTTAAGGTGTAGTGTGTATAATAGCCTTGCCAATGCAATTCCAAGCTTATCAAAATCATCATATGCAAACAAATGACCTTCTCACCGGACATACACTCATTCACACATATTTATGGGTTAATGTGTTTCACTCAAATGATCTCATTAATTAAACATGCAGCCATATGCTTGCTTATCAACCTAGCTCGGTATCAATTTCAAGTAATTTCTTGGATCAAAAAGTCTTTTACCAGGTTGTAATGGGGCTAAAGGTGATAAGCTATTGAAAGAAAGGATATGGAATTCAAAACTTTTGAGAAAGTATACATTAGAGCAAGCCAAAGACAGTAACATCCTCTCACAATTTCAACTAGAAATATGAACTTTGCATCACAAGCTATCCCTCCAACTTATGCAATTGCACACTCAAGCTTTTCACGTATAATAACAATGAACATTAATGACGTGTTTACGCACCCGTAATCGGAATGAAAATAAGGAATCCAATTCCGATTACGGATAATTCTTGTTTTACTATGATTTGGAGGAATCAACAGCGTGTGGGACCCACACGAAAAATGGAATTCAATTCCTGAAATAAGAGGAATTGGACTCCCTCCATGGGTGAGGTATTTGGATTCCTGGATGGTGAAGGAATCAAGAATGCACTTCTACTTTCCTATTATGCCCTTTTATTCACAGATGCTTCAGCTTGGCATTGGAGTTGGAGGAAGACAACTGGGAATATGAAAAGGGTGGTTAGTGGGAACTAGGAATTGCACCAGATGAATCACAATACATCGTTGGAAACCCTCCCTCGCTCTATCCATTGCAATTTGCAAAGCGCGTGGGTTCCACTTCCAACGGACACAACAAACTCTGCAATCTTCTATCCGCGCTTTCCACTTCATCTTCTAGCCATGAACTGACACAAATAGTGCCCAGAAAAACCCAATCCTTCAAGCTTCGAGCTTTCAACAATGGAGAATTTTACAATCCCTAGAAAATCTTGAAATTGAAATACTTGGCAGGGAGGAGGGGTGGTGATTATGGGGTAGGGTGAGTGGGAAAGATGAAAGCGAGGGGAAAGGGGGAGGGATGAATTTTTATCTTCTGTTGGGGAAGATAGATGAAGGTTTACAACAATGACACTTTGTGAAAATGTTATTAAAAACAATATGGGAAAGAATTTATATGAATTTCTATTCCTCTATTTTGTGAAAATGTTATTTAAAACAAAAATAATAAGGGTATTTTAGTAATCATATTGATTTATATTCCGATTCAGGTGAATTAGTAAACAATTTATATGAATTTCGTTTCATTTTTATTCCGATTCTAGAACATTTAAGTAAACATCTTCAACCGGAATCCGATTATGACTTCACCTCAATCCAATTCCTCCTCAATTCAATTCCTCTATTTTGATTATGGTTACGTAAACGCGCCATAAGAATAGAAGTATGCTTGTACATAACACATTTCAACATCTTAGCACTCTCCAATTTTTTTTTTTCAATATTTACATAAATGAATGAAACCCATACCATCCACACAAAATAGCGAGCTTTCTGCAGATTTTTAATCATTTCTCTCTTTTTATCATGCTCGAATATACAAAGCTACAACGCCCCGCATTTTCACATTTCAATGTAGTACACACTCTCCATCCATTTTTCTATATAAATTAAACCCAATAGCCTAACCTCTATAATACTTTCTCAAAACAATAAAATATAGGTATATGCATAAGGGCTCAACTCCAATATCGGAGCATGAGATATGGCTAGCAAAGAAAAGGCTTAATTTAAGGCTCAAAGGGCTACTAACGATAAAATAAGCATATAAGGTAGGCATGAAAGGCTCAAACGATCCAAAAATGGCCTTTATCCTTTCCAAGTTATTCATGAATTGATGAATGAATCAAAAGGTATAAATCAAGTTTTAGAGATACATGTAAGAATGAGATCATACGCATGAGAATAAAAATGATTGATGCATGATAGTTCAATCATATTAGGTTCAAAAGCTCACAATTTTCCCATTTGGTCACTATATTCACATATGAAACATTAAATCATGCTTTAGTTTCAAATCAACAAGGCTATGTGCATTCGTGTTTCAAGGATGATCGAACATGTACAAAGCTAATAAGAGAATAAGGAAATTCACCTAAAACATGCTTACTAATTTCTCAATCACCATGTTTTGAATTCAACCAATCATATCATTGGGTCAGGATACTAACAAAAAATGTGACAACCCGTCCCTAATTTTACGATTTTATTAATTTTAAAAGTGTGACTTGACAAAAATGTCTCTAGAGGCAAGAATTTTGACTTATGTTGATCATTGTTTATAGAGATGTATGACTCATTCTTTTAGAGTATTTGTCTAGTACTCGATGATACGAACACGTGGGCACAAGCGGAATCAAATTTGAAGTTACGATAAAGATTTTACAGACTTATGAACATGAAGGGCAATTTGGTAATTACATGTTTAAAGATATTTTGTGGCTTGTTTTGTGAGCCACGTGGGGCCCACACCCAACTCTTTCCCTCTCTCCGTGTCTCCCAATCCCCAGAAATCCCATTTTTTCAACTCTCCACTCATTTGCTGCCACCTCATTCCTCATTCCCTCATTTCACTCTCTATTATCTGTCTACTCCGTCTCGTCTTTCTCTTTTTGTAAGTGTGGAGAAACCGCATGATACCACCCTCGCCATTTCAGCGAACACCACCACCACGAACCTAGGCTAGTCACGAATCACCGCCGACTGCCATGATTTCCTCTCCCTCATCTCTCACCTTTCTCTCCCGCCCGTTCTCCTTATCTCTGTAGTTATGCAGACATTACCACAACAGAGCATCACCGTGTTCCATCAAAACCATCGAAATCAGACCACTAGCCTCGAAGGGAGATCACCATTGTCGTTATCCAGTCAGTTCAGTGCACCTTGGTTCGAGATGTGGCTGCACAGTGGCTTTGGCTACTGTTCATCGTCTCCTCTAATGAAACTTCATTTTTCTGACAAAGGTGAACCTCAAAAACCCCAAGTTCTTCGTAGATCATGTTTTGTAGTACGACTAGGGTAAATTTGAGGGATTTTGGTGACATTTGGATGTAAGAAACAACGTGGGGGAAATTTCCCAGTTTTTCGGCGAAGATCCTGCAGCTTTGAGCCATTTTTTTGCCAACTCTGGCCACGGATTAGTCCTATTTTAGGTATATTTCGTATCATTGCCTTCCTAGCTTTAATTTAGCTTTTAAATGGCGAGTTTTTGTTGAGATTCGAAGCTAAACAGAGCTCGGGAAGTTTCCTGGCCAAAATATCGATGTTCTTCTTCATTTGGTCCAACAAGTTCAACCCGCGAGATAACGGGTCGACCCGACTCGGTTAAAAAAATCCAATAAACCCAGATCTAAATCCAAACCCGAGATCCAGCCCAGCTCAGTTTCTAAATGTTGACTTTTTGAAAGTTTTCTCGAAAACCCTTTTAGGCTAATTTTGACGCCCCTAGTCCATTTTTGACATCCATTTAGTGAAATTTCAAAGTTTTAATGTACTTGACCGTCGGAGTGGCTCGGTTGACTTTTTAGGATTAACTGTTGACTTTTTACAATATTTGCCCAGGACCCTTCTTAGTGTATCTGGACACTCTGATTCCAAAGCCGCACTCCGTTTTTCCAAATTTAATCGTTTTAGTTGAATTTTACTAATGGGTCCCAATATTATGCTTAGATGCAATTACCATCGAAGACTCTGGCTTCCTAACTTGAATGGATGTGACATCGCAAGTAATTATGAGTGGGTCATTTCTTTTATGTAGTGTGTCTATATATATATATATATACATTTGTTGGTTTCCATTTATATATTTCATAAAGAATTTTCTACGATACGCCTAGATTAGCTTTACGTTGATAAGATTTAGCGTGTTGATAGAAATTATGAAATTATGCTACGTCATACGGAATGTACAGGTATGCGTATTATTATTGATGCCTTAATTATATTTATGGCCATGAATAGTATTATGGTAATGTGAATTATCAACTTACCACTGTATGATTCTATTTACATTATCTATTCATCGTTCCTGCACCGGTGTTAGTACTTGCCCGGGCCAAGGCTAGTCTTTCACGTGTATATTCACATCGCACCGTACGCTCTTTTTGGATCTATTGTAGGTGCCTGTCCTATCCTAGAATGTTATAGGCAATTAGGACTCATATGCAGTCTTCACGTGATTGTAGTACTAGAGTGTAAATCATTATTACACCCAATCATGTTCATGTTAAATTACCTCTACATGAACTCATGTGTCAGCATATGTCAATGAGCACTCGATATGATATGTTTATTTATACGAGATTATGTGATTATCGGACGTTAGGTGCTTATTACGAATTCTGTAAGGTATTGAATTCTTAAGATATTGCAGGCTACGGTAAGTATTTTCATACTATACATAGTATGTATATTTTGGAAACTATACTTGTTTTACGACGAGGGGTTATAATATTTTCAAAAAGGTTGTAACATCCCACATCGCCCAGGGGAATGGTCCTTAAATGTATATTCTCATCCCTACCTAGCACGAGGCTTTTTGGGAGCTCACTGGCTTCGGGTTTTGTCGGAACTCCGAAATTAAGTGAGAAGGTGGCCAAAGCACTCCCATGATGGGTGACCCACTGGGAAGTTGCTTGTTAGTTCCCAGAAACAAAATCGTGAGTGTGTGGTCGGGGTCCAAAAATGACAATATCGTGCTACAGTGGTGAAGCGGGCCCAGGAAGTGGTCCGTCCCGGGCCGGGATGTAACAAAGGTTTTTATAAAACTTCATTTTTAGGCCCACTCACCCTTGTTTTTCGCCCTTCCATGTTTTAGTGATGAGCTTTCGTGCCAACAAGGATTCTTGGCAAATCTTGGTATAGGTGGTTACCTTCGATGGTATAATTCTCATCCTACTTTATTGTACTATACTCTAATATCACGTGTGAAATGAGTTCATTCTCGCTCACAAGCACACTCTTATATTTAGGCACTTTAGGTTTAAATTTATTCATATTTTCCATATTACTACACTTTATGGCTTTGTCACCTTCTGGTGTCGGCTAGCACAGCTTGATTCGAAGTCCAGGTGGACATTTCGGATTGGGGTGTGTCAAAAAAAACAAATTCAAAACAATAATAAAAAAAACAAGAAAATGCTTTTGAATTTTATGTCAATTTCTAATTTTTTTTCTTTTTAAATTTTCTAAATTTTATTGTTTTTTAAGTAGTAAGAACAAGACAAACTAAAGTAATAAAACGAAATGACTCAAAATTGACAAAGCAAAATAAAGACAGTGCAATTCAATTCTTGTTGAAAGGTTTGAAAATTTTCAATTTTTTCTTTGTTTTTAAACCTCACCCCCAACTTAAAATTGACATTGTCCCTAATGTCTTTTAACACATGAAATAAAGAATAAAATAAAATGAATGACGAAAAACATTTGGACAAAGACATTTCCTTGGTTTATGCACCACATGGTAGTCATCATGTTCCCCGGCAAGAAGCAACCCACAAACTTGATCTACAATAAGCTCCAAGAGTGGACAACATCCAGTTCTCCTACAACGAAAAATAAAATAATACAACATAACATGCAAGAAATTCAGGAAAGAAAATAAAAACGAAAAAGAAGAAACTAAAAGGAACATAGAAATATTAGGTTGCCTCCTAACAAGCGCTAAATTTATAGTCTTCAGCCGGACTACTAATGGGTTAAGCAGGATCGGTGATAAGAGGTGAAGAATTGGTGGCGACGAAATTGACATCCACATTCACCGCCTTGTTAAGAACATCGACTCCAAAACATTCTGCATCACTTAAGCATTTAATAGCTTTAAAAACTTTAAACATCACATGCTCTCCTTGTATACTCAATGTAACTAGGCCCTTTCAAACTTCAATTACAGTATCTGCAGTTGCCAAGAATGGCTTGCTTATGATGATTGGGATTTCATGATCTTCTTCCATATCAAGAACCACAAAATCTGCAGGGAGAATTAACTTTATAACCCGCACCAATACATCTTCGATAATTCCTCGTGGGTATGTGACAGATCGATCCACAAACAAACTGATGTTGGTTTTATCTCTCCCAAACCTAATTGTTTAAAGATAGAGAATTGCACTAGATTAATACTTGCACCCAAATCACATAAAGATTTATCAAAATGAGTATTTCTAATTGTGCAAGGAATAGTGAAACTCCTTGGATCTTTCAACTTAGGTGGCAATTTCTTTTGTAGCACCGCACTACATTCTTTGGATACCATCACTGTCTCATGCTCAACGAATTTCCTCTTCTTGGTGCATATGTCTTTCAAAAATATAACTCGAAATTTGTTTCATTGCATTTGCATCAAGCAAAGGAAAGTTAATGTGAACTTTTTTGAACAAATCATAAATATTAGAAAAGTGTTGATCTGTCTTAGCCTTTTGTAACAGTTGAGGCTATGGAATAGGTGGAGAAATGTTTTTCTCATGTACTTGCTCTTCCTATTACGATTCAGTGATGCCATTTATCAACTTTTCAATCGGGTTCACTTTTTCTTCCTCCTTTGTCTTTACAACTTTCTTACTCTGGAGTGTGATGGCCTTGGCTTGCTCTTAATTCTTGTGATTGATCTCAGTTTGACTTGGAAACTTGTCATTCTCTCTCTCAACCATCGCATTAGCAATCTGACCAACCTGCTCATCTAGCTTACGTATGGATGCTTGCTGATTTTGTAGAGAAGTTTGAGTTGCTTGCATGAAATTATTTGTGTTCTGATCGAGAGTGTTGGTAGTTTGAGCAAATTGAGCCATCATATCTTTCATTGAACTCTTTTTGGCTTCATTGTTCTAGAACGGTAAAGGCGGGTTTACTTGATTCTGCTGATTATTCTTCCAACCAAAATTTGGATCATGACGCCAACCATGATTATATTTATTTGAGAACGAATCAAACCGTTGGCGGTTGAAGTTGTTCACTTGATTGGCTTTCTTAAATAAACTCCCGAAAAGAACTGCTCATGGGACATTCGATACTTGAATGTATACTTACACAAATTTCATAAACAACATCAAAAGATTTCACATATTTGATAATCATTAAGTTATCAAACTTTTTATTTAAACCGGAAATTTGTGCAGCCATAGCTAACATGGCGTCAATCTCATGTCTTCCGGCCTTCTTTGGTATCTCTATGAGTACCCCAAGTTTGAGAATTAGCAGCCAATGAATTGAATAGTGCAAAAGCTTCATCAATATTTTTTGTCATTAGAGCACCCCTATTGGGAGCATCTATCATCCGATTATTATCAGTGCTTAAACCTTGATAGAAATTCTGAAGTTGCAGCCATTTCGGTAGACCATGGTGTGGTCACTTTAACAAAAAATCTCTAAATCGCTCCTAACTCTCATAAAAGGGCTCGCCATGAATTGAGCAAAAGTCATTATGTCATTCCTTAACTTAGTAGTCTTGGAAGGAGGGAAGAATTTTTGCAAAAATTTGCTTGCCAAGTCATTCCAAGTTGTGATTGAGTTGAGTGGAAGAGATTGAGGTCAAGACTTCGCCTTGTCTTTCAATGAAAAAGGAAACAAACACAACCTTACTGCTTCAACTGTCACATTATGGATCTTGAGAGTGTCACCACTCTCAAGAAACTCATTGATATGCAAATTAGGATCTTCGTTTGACAAGCCATAAAATGACGACATCATTTTAATGAAAGATGGTTTCTACTCGATGTTGTTGGCAGCAATTTGCAGACGAACGATGCATGATGGTGAGGTTGTCACAATAAGAGCAAAATACTCCATCAACGTTCGGTTCTCATTCAGATTAGGGAGAGCCATTTCATAAATAGGTTATGGTGGCCTTATTTACTCTCTTTGTATGTGTCAGAAGGTTCCCTTAATTTCTAAATCGTGTGGTAAAAGCTCTCGACTCCGAGAATAGCGACCGTGCATGAACTTCAAAAAGTACCTAAAAAGAAAAGAAAACAAAAACAAAAATTAAAATCAACACAAATAACAATAAAAATAAGCTATAAATAGAACTAATTCAATCTTCGTCGACGGCGCCAAAAACTTGTTGCCAAAATTAGATTAACCGAAATTAACCCAATAAAGTTCAAATTTTAGTGCTCGCAAGTGTACATACTGTAAAGTAGTATAGTAGGCAAGCACAAGATCGTTCCAACTAAGATTGATATCATTCTAATTATCTAACTTTAATTTAAATTGCACTTGAATTGGAATTGAAAGATTGATGATTTGGGAAAGAACTTTGAAGTTGTAAATGTAAATAAAAATCAAATGAGATTAAATAAGTGACAAGAACAACAAAGAAATAAAATTATAAATCAATTGCGAAAAACACTAGAGCATCCGATTCACCATAACCAATCTAACTCAATTCCAACGGTTAATTATTAATGAGTAATCATCCAAATTGACGGTCTAGTTCCTCTAATTCATATAGTATTTATGACATCTAGATTACTATGTATACTCATATGTGCTAAGAGTCTATGACATCTTGAAATTGATATCAAATGAAATATTCTGTATATAAAAATTATAATCCGTTGGACTGACTAGTCAAACCCGCTAGCTTAACACCAACTTATTATCTTGAGTTTACTTGCCGCAGTCATAGCATCCTCGCATCTCGCTGTCTAACTTCTAGAAAATCTCTAAGTGGTCACATTCTGCTGCAATTGTTTCTGTGTCGGCTTGCTCATGAGCAATGATTTAAATATAGATAATATCGGCAAAATATTGCCGATATTATCGTTTTTTTGAAGATCCGAAATTTTTTTAACTATCCAAATAATTTTCGTCAAAATATCGCAATATTTTCAATATTTTCGATAAATATCGTTAATATCACAACATAATACTAAAAAATGCTTAAATATGTTAAGAAAACTCAACATATACTTCACTTGATCATAGCCCAAAGGCCAATCAAGTTAGGATTTTCTCAGCTGGGGGAATGTGGATTTTATAGGAAAAATTGCTTGCTCACTGCCCTCACATGGGCGATGTGGGACTCCCCCAATTGGAGAGAAAATCAGAATTTTGGCCGAAATTTTACACCCACTTTAAACGGCCATAACTTTGTCAAAACTCAACGAAATCAAGCAAGAAAAAAACGAAAGTTGTAGCCCTCGAAGAGACGAAGAGAATGGTACCTCACACGACGTCTAAATCGTCGTGGTTTGGCCGTAAAATGCCTCGAAAGTCACTGAGATCGGCGGAAACTGGGTAAGATTCAAATGAGTATAACTTTTTTAATACTCAACTAAATTGAGTGAAACAAAAAGGAAAGTTGTACTACTCGACGAGACGAAGAGATTAATACCTTGAACGCCGGCCAACTCGCCGTGGTTTGGCCGGAAATTGCCTTGAAAGCCACTGAGGTCGCCGGAAATTGGGTAAGATTCAAATGAGTATAACTTTTTCAATACGCAACGACATTGAGTGAAACAAAAAGGAAAGTTGTAGCCCTCGAAGAGACGAAGAGAATGGTACCTTACAAGACGTCTGACTCGTTGTGGTTTGGCCGGAAATTGCCTCGAAAGCCACTGAGGTCGCCGGAATCTGGGTAAGATTTAAATGAGTATAACTTTTTCAATACTCAACGAAATTGAGTGAAACAAAAAGGAAAGTTGTACTACTCGACGAGACGAAGAGATTGATACCTTGCACGCCGGCCAAAATTCAATTGACACACTCCTGGCTTCCAAAATTCAATTCTTTTACTTTATATAAACTTGAAAAAACATAATCGGCATCCAAATTAAAGTTTAGTCTTATTCTTATGGGTAAGAAATTTAAAGTATCAAATTCGGCACATTATTCTTCATCATTTTATTCACTTCCCTTTTTTTTTTAATATCCTAAATAAAACCTCCAAATATTGTACTAATTAATTATATATAAATGATTATGGCGTGTTTAAACTTCTTTCATTAATTACTACATATTTTCTATACTCACAATGTTTGCCATCTCGCTATATAATCAACTTAAATCAGTTAAATCCATCATGCAATGCATTTCCTTCCAATTTTTTGTGATAAACTAATAGATAATTGACTAAATAAACATCCTACAAAGTTTCATTAAAAATTTCCAAGTTTTTCTTACAATTTCCGTGATTTCCATGTAATTTTTATCGATATCGATATTTTACCGATATTTCCATCGATATTTCCGTGTTTTCGGACTACCGATATTTCCGATATTACTGATATTTTCTTCCTTGCTCATGAGAATAGAAGAGAAGGCAAAGCTTTCATTTTTCTTTTCTGTGCAATAAAAGGATAAAGGCCGTCTTCTTCTTGAAGTGGGCACGTACCCTGCATAACATTTAAATAACACGATGTATTTGAAACCCAAAAAGAAAGAAACACATGTGATATTCAATGAATAATGTTAGGGAGATTAAAATTGTAAACTAAATTATGTGTTACTAATAGAAATGAGCATCTAAATCAACACTTAACTAATAAATCAATCATCAACTTTCATATTTTTTAATTTTCAAAATTTAGTCACCAAATTTAATCTCTCTAGCATTACTCGATCTTAAATATGCCAAAAGCACACACGCTCAATTTATATTATACTTGACTCATTTAACTCATTAAAACTAATGAGATCCAATAAAATTTCCATCTCGTTAATCTAGCTTGAGAATACAAAATCATGAAATTCATTTCATTTAAATCAAATATATTGCAAGAAAATGTAGCTTTCGGAGTAAATAAATAGTAAAATAGGTACTCGAACACAACGAAGTGCTGCAAAAAGATAGACAAAAAAATTTCATCACCGGCGATTCCGAACCAAGTCTTTCAAGGAAGGAGAGAGCAACATTCAGAAGGTATAAAACCTCTGTGCCATATTTCTCTACCTATTATTATTTTTCTTCTTTTCTGCTGGTAAGCATTAACAAAACAACACCACCTCTAACGAAGAACCCTCCCTAAGTTATCAAACAACAAAAAAGAAAGAACAGTCGCATCAAGACCGTCCGCGCCACCAAGTCACCGACTGGTTCGTCCTCCTCAAGGGTCCAGGAAGAACCGCGCACGCGTCCGTTGGACTGCAGCTCGAACACTCTGAAATCAGACCTTCTGTCTCTCTATGGCAGCAACATAGCAAAAACTCGCAGGGCAGCACCTAACTACGAATTCGATTGCATCGTGACAAATGAAAAATCAAAATGCACTATTCTAAATGTTAGTCCGACTCCAGACTATACAATTCAAATATCCCTCAAATGTTACAAATCACACAGATCCAAATTGAATTCCAAATTCTTTATGAATTACGCTGGTTTGATTCCACCAAGGGTACGTATGCAATCTAGAGAGTCAATCTAGATGCAACCACACAAATACAAAATCAATCGGCACAGCAATCCTCAAAATGCATATTTTTCATGTTAGGATCAAAGAATATTCTCTTCTTAAACGAAAGATAATAAATAATAGACACATGGGCTATATAATGGATCTGGTCCTCAGCGCTCAAGAATTTCTCGTCAGTTAGTAAATAAATATTTGATTAGTTGAATTACATAAATAGAACATAGTTTGATATTACATTATTAGATACCGGAAACTTCTTTAGAATTATTTTTACATCTTTCTTCCCTTTTTATTTCCTTTTTCTCCGCGTCTATACTATAGCCTATGTAGGATAGGTGCATGTGTTTGGCCTCATAGACCATTTTTAAGAGAGGACCTGGATTGTCTGTCCTCCCTATTTCATACATTTCTCATCATTTTTTATTTATGTAGTCATGGTTAAGCTACGTCAATATTTTGTATTGATTCTTTTATAGAAATAATAAGATAAAAAACAATGGGAATATAAAATGTTAACGTGACTTAACCGTGACCACAGAATTAGGAGGGGATGAAAATGTTATGGGATGAGGGAGGGCAGATAATCCAGGTCCTTTAAGAGATATGTCAAATTATAATAGTTAAATTACAATTGATGGTTGATGTGACAATCTCAAGTTTTATGTTAAATTTTGTAGCTCTTCAATTGAATTGTCAAATATTATTATTTTTATTTAAATAGATCTTTAAATTGTTGTAAATATTAAAAAGAAAGTTGAAACAAAATTTTTATTAATTGAAATGTTAGTGGAATAAGAGATAAACTATTAAAATGAATTAAAAATAAATTTGACGTAAATATCAAATTTGACTCATAATCACAATGTTTTTAAATCCAGTTAGCAAACAACACTTCAGTTGAATAAACTTTTGACGTCAAATATGCATAACATTTCACCTAGACTTCTCTAAAGCTCTTATTGAGACGTCATAGCTTGTGGAACTCAACTTCTTCTGCCCTTGCGGGCCGACTGAGATATACGTAAGTGCTTTCATTTTCACAACCTACAAAACTACTTTAAAATTATTTAATGAAAATATCCCGGATTTACACCGTAATTAGACACAGTTACTAGAAAATTAAGTAGTATTATGGCAACGGTGCTGTGCTGATTACTGTTTTTTTAGTTTCTATTTTTGATATTTTTATTCGTAAAAAGTAAAACAAAATAACTTTAATTGTTTATTAGAAAGAAATGAAAGGAAAAAAAAGGTGTTTTGATTCTGATTATCCTTTTCGTGTTCTTGAGTCTTGACCCAAATGTTGTGTTTGTCATTCCGCAGACATTTGACCAGCACCAGAAAAGCCCTGCATGTCGTTGGCCCCTCGTGTAGAGAAGCTTTTCAAAGTGTTCGGTATTCAAGCAGTCGTTTTGTATGTTATGGATAAGTGAAGGAATATGAAAAAATATATCAATTCTCTACTTATATTATGATATATGAAGGGCTGCTTGAATAGCGTACAAATAGATAGACAGGATCATCCTTTTTATGTTGATCTCAACTTAAAAATATAAGTAGTTGAGTAAACATTTGTACTAATTTATTATTATTGATTTATTATGTGGTTTAGTCCATCTTAGAAGAAAGTATTAGTATTTTATCGACTGTATTTGATAATTCAGCCTTTACGAAAGAATAAGCAAAAGGTTCTCGTTGGGTTCTAACAGAAAATTTTGTTACTAAATATTATTTTAGTTAAAAAAATACCGAATTTTTTTGGAGATAAAAAAGATTTACAGAGGCATTTAAATCTCATGGTTATCATCTATAATTCACCAACATTAAAAATCGAATACAAAACATATCGTGTAAAATACGGATTGAATTTTGAAGCCAGATTGTCTGCCCTCCTATTTGGGTGCTCTTCTCATCCCCTCCTATTTGTGCGGTCACTGTTAAGCCATGTTAGCATTTTATATTTTTATTGTTTGTTGTCTTATTATCTTCATAAAAAATTAATATAAAATGTTAATTTAGCTTAATCATGACCGCACAAAATAAGAATCTATAAAAATGGCACTCAAACAGTAGAGGGCAGAAAATCTGCCTCCTTGAATTTTATGTGCTCCGTGGGAACGACCTTCTCCCCCTATATTTCTAAACACCATACCAAAAAAAAAAAACAAAAAAAAAGGAAAGCGAAAAAAATACACAACTCCATTTCTTCTTCGATTCCCAATTCTGCTATGATCGACGCCGCCTCCCGCCGCTCCCTTTACCGCCGCCCCTATGTTCAGGACCAAAAAGAGCACGCAGGCGATTGAGCCCAAGAGCCCCATCAAACACCGAAAATCCTCCTCCTCATCATTCCCCGACCCCTACTCCGCCCTTTTCAGCACCACCATCGACAACTCCAGCTATAACTTCTCCAAATCCTTCACCTCCTCCTCCGTCGCCTCCCTCAAATCCTTTAAATCCTCCCTCCCTCAGAACCCCCAAATCTACGACCTCTCCGAGATCCGCTCCGCCACCTCCAACTTCCTCCCCCACCGCCGCCTCTCCTCCTCCTCCACCTCCTCCTCCTGGCGCTGCTCCATCCGCTCCGAAGACGCCGTCGTCTTCCAGCGCAAGTCCCGCCTCCCCCTCTCCCTCCCCGACCTCCACCGCCTCCTCTCCCTCATCTCCAAATCCCACCACTCCAGCCTCATCAAGCTCCTCGGCGCCTCCCTCTCCGGAAGCTACGTTTACCTCGTCTACGAATTCGTAGCCGGCGCCAACCTCGCCGACTGCCTCCGCAACCCGAAGAACCCGAGCTACACCGTCCTGTCGTCGTGGCTCTCCCGGATGCAGATCGCTACCGACCTCGCCCACGGCCTCGATTACATCCACCACTGCTCCGGCCTCGACTCTACCTTCGTCCACAACCACATCAAGAGCTCCAGCATCATCGTCTCCGAGCAGGACCACCTCGTGCTTGGCGCCAAAATCTGCCACTTCGGTACGGCAGAGCTATGCGGCGAGACCCAGGCTCGGTCGACCAGAATGGAGGGCACGCGCGGGTACATGGCGCCGGAGTTTCAGCTCACCGGAATCGTGACCCAGAAGTGCGACGTCTACGCTTTTGGGGTGGTGCTCTTGGAGCTAATCTCCGGGGAGGAGCCGTTGAAGTACATAATGGACGGAAATGGCGGGGGCGGCGGGTATAGGAGGGTGAGTTTGATCGAGTCGGCGAGGGAGGCGTTGAGTGGGGGATGTGGCGGGGTGCGGAGGTGGGTGGATGGGAGGCTAAAGGATTCGTTTCCGATGGATGTGGCTGAGAAGATGGTATTGGTGGCGTTGGAGTGTGTGGAGGAGGATCCGGATAGGCGGCCCGATATGGGTCCGGTTGCGGGTTTGGTTTCGAAGCTGTTTTTGGAGTCGCATAGTTGGGCGGAGAAGATGAGCGTGCCTATTGACATCTCTGTTTCGTTTGCCCCTCGCTGATTTTTTTTTTTTTTCTGGGGTTCAAATTTTATTTCGGAATTTTAGTTTATTTATTTATTTAGAGGTTTTATGTTATTGATTAAAATTGTAAATAATTATGTGAATAATTTTACATACAAAATGATTCATTGAAACAAAGAATTTACAGAAATTTGATCTCATATTTTTGTGTTGTGTTGCTCCATTTCTCCCTAATGCCCTCCAATCACTCACTTTCTCTCCACCCTTTTTATTTATATTTTCTCTCATGTACTTTCCTTCCACCAATACCACAAAAATGAAACTTCAAAATTAAAATTGAAACAACTATTACGGTCCAGTAATATTTGGGTAAAAGATTGTTTACTACCCTCATGTTTTGTGGTTTTCAACATTTAGTACATCAAGTTTTTTTCGTCTCAGATTCATACCTAAAGTGTAAATTTTGAGACAGTCTCATACATCCGTTAGTCAAACTGTTAAATCTGCCGTTAATTGTGACGTGGCGCCATAACTGGACGCCACGTGTCATCCACGTTTTTTTTCTTTTCTTCCTTCTTCTGCAACTTTTTTTTTCTTCCTCCTTATCCTTCTTCCTTCCTCCTTCTTCCTTCTTCTTCCTTCTTCTGCAACTTTTTTTTTCTTCCTCCTTCTCCTTCTTCCTTCCTCCTTCTTTCTTCCCCTTCTTCTCCTTCTTCCTTCCCCTTCCTCCGAATCTGGGGATTTCTTTTTTCTTTTTTCTTTTTTCTTCTTTCTTCTTCTTCCTCCTTCTTCCTCTTTCTTCTTCTTCTTCTTCTTCCTCCGACTTCAACTTCTTTTTTTCTTTTTTTTTCTTCCTCCTTCTCCTTCTTCCTTCCCCTTCTTCTCCTTCTTCCTTCTTCTTCCTTCTTCTTCTTCCTCTTCTTCCTCCGAATCTGGGGAAGATGAAGGTTTTCTTTTCTTTTTTTCCTTCTTTCTTCTTTCTTCTTCTTCCTTCTTCCTTCTTCTTCTTCTTCTTCTTCCTCCAACTACAACTTTTTTTTTTCTTCCTTCTTCTTCTTCGTCCTTCTTCCTCCTTCTTCTTCTCATTCTTTCTTCCCCCTTCTTCCTTCCCCTTCTTCCTTCTTCCTCAAAAAAAAAAAAAAAAAAAAAAAACCTTCATCTTCCCCAAATTCGAAGAAGAAGAAGAAGAAGAAGAAGAAGAAGAAGAAGGAGGAGGAGGGGAAGGAAGGAGAAGAAGGAGGAAGAAAGAAGGAGAAGAAGGAGGAAGAAAAAAAAAAGGTTGCAGTCGGAGGAAGAAGAAGAAGAATGAGGAAAAAGGAGGAAGAAGAAGAAAAAAAAAAAAAAAAAAAAAAAACTTCCCCAGATTTGGAGGGAGGAGAAGAAGAAGGAGAAGAAGAAGGAAGAAGAAGGAGAAGAAGGGGAAGGAAGGAGGAAGGAGGAAGGAAGAAGGAGAAGGAGGAAGAAAAAAAAATTGCAGAAGAAAGAAGAAAAGAAAAAAAAAACGTGAATGATACGTGGCGTTCAATCATGGCGCCACGTCACAATTAACGGCAAATTTAACAGTTTGACTAATAGATGTATGAGACTGTTCCAAAATTTACACTTTAGGTATGAATCTGAGACGAAAAAAACTTGATATACTAAATGTTGAAAACCACAAAATATGAGGGTAGTAAACAATTTTTTACCCTTGTTTTTATTTGTAAATGAGACGTATTAAATTTGATTGGATGAAACGAAAGGGTTTCTCTCATGATACAATTGCAGCCGTCATTTTATCCATCAATTGGATGTAGCTGTCGTTCCACAAAATGAGATTTGACCATTTAGAAATGAGGAATCAAACATCAGCTTCACCTTAATTAAAAGAGACTGTGCGTGACTGTGTATGACATGGTCAAGTCTTAGATCTTCCGAGACTTAATGCAGAGCATAACTATATAAAATTGCATTTTTGACTACCAAAATTGGATATATTAATTAATAGGCTGCGTTAACAGAAGACTTAATCAAATCATATAACACTAATTAGCATTGTTAATTATTGTTTTTTCGCACACCAGGTAAGAATGCATGGTTTCTCTCTTTGCTGTTCACTCAGAATTATGGAATTTTAACGAAAAACTCATGCTACTGTTTATTTTAATGAAAAACTACATTTTTACACTAAAAAGTCAATCCTATTACTATTCACTTTACTCTTTATTTTGTCCTTATCATTAAAACTCAAAATTTTCAAACCATTTTCATTAGTTTTCCTTCATAATTATCGAATTAATTGGCTAACGGTCTACTCCTTTCAAATTTACAACGCACTAATATGTAATTAAATAACTTGCATGTAATCACGTATATACATTTTTATTCTTGTCTTTATAAGTGTATAAGTGATAATGTGATGAAGGAAGAATGACTCTTACGTTCTCTTATATTGGAACCTTTAAGGAAACAGATTTCTATTTTTTTATGAAAAAGAGGATTAGTTGTGGGATCTACACCACATCGAATTTTAACGATCCAAACGTTCTACTTTTTAAAGTTGTATTTTATAGATCATCCTTGCAAAATATGAGTCAAATCGGAAATATTTAAGATATCTAATTAGGTTCAAAAAATTTAACGAATACTTTGTTATATAAGAAACAATGAAATTTTATCTTGATAAAATGATTTCGTATTGAATTGAATTTTTGTAAAGATGATCTATGAATCGAGACTTACAAAATAGACGGTTCAGATCGTTGAAGTTCGATGTGGAGTGGGTCCCACACCTAATCCCCATTTTTTGAAAAAAATTGGGGATCCCTTTGCATAAAGGACATGCTCTTATATATTATATATATCTTTCTAGTGAGCGTATATGCAACTTGTTACATGCAAGTTTCTCTTTTTAACGAGAGGAAAAGATCTTACCTCTCCCTGAGAACTTATCTTTGTAGTGAGAGGAAAGCAAAACGCGATGTTATAGACATGTTTCTAATCTTGTACTACAAGTTTCGTCAACAATTTAAGTTTCACATGAATTACTCTAAACTAGGGCTGGGCGTTTTAAGAAAAAAAAAAACCGATTAAACAGCCCGAACCACACCTACCCTAATCGGTTCCCAAAATTGTTAGGGTGCGGTTAACCGAACCGACCCGCATATCTATAATTTTAATTTTTAATCATAATTAATACGTGTAGTAATATAAATGGTTAGTTATTTACGAGTTACCGTGTTTCCATCACATGAAAAAAAAAACATGATTACTTTAAGGGTCCCTTTGGAGAAGAACATGGGCACCATTTGGAAAACGCATCAACTGCTGCTTTGGTGCTCTCCTTGGGCTGCTTCATTTGTGCTTTCCTTTGAGTAATCACCCATATTGGTGTTATGTTTTGTAACTTTTGGAAGTGAAATTTATTTTGTATTTTCGTCTTCACACAAAATGAGAACCAATCCAAACCAACCCACCACATTCGGTTAACCTACTTGATCGGTTTTAGACCTAACTTGGTCGGTTTTGTTTTGCAATTTTGCGAAACCGACCTAGTCGATTTGGTTTTGGTTTTGGCACAAAATCGACCCAAACCAACCCATGCCCACCCCTACTCTAAACATCCTAATCTTATGAGAAGCTGTACTATTTTGCTTCATAGGCTGCACAAAATAAAAAAGAGAATATACCCTCAACAATTTTATATGATAATTGCCAAAGTGTAGGTTCAATAGATAATTTTAATAAAAATGTCCCAAGGATTCAGTGGTAGAGCAAGAATTTTAGCATAGAATTCTCCTGATCGAAGAAAAATTAGTATATCCTGTCATGAGCCACAGATCACCATTGTTTGGATTTGGTATGACGTCGTCCTCATCATCATTTTTCGCAAACCTAAATCCCAAACCGACGATAAATCGCTATCACGACTTTAATTGATTAGGAAAAATTTCTTTTAAATGAGCTGAAAGAAGAAAGGAGAAGGAGAAAAGGAATAAGAGGAAAAAAAAAAAAGAGAGAAAGAAAAAGTAGAAGAAAAAAAATATATTAACTGTGACATCCTGTCCCTAACTTAATATTATTTCATTTTCCAACCTTGGAAAATTACGAAGATGTCCCTGATGGGCTAAATGGAAATCCTACGTGTAAATCCCTTGTGGACATTCGAGTGCTTGTCACTCTTTTGTTTCTTTGCACATTTTTATAAGTAGTATGTGCCCTTACGAACACATGAGCACGAACGAGGCGTAAATTGAATTATTTATGCACGTTTCCCAATGAGGGGCAAAATTGTGTCTCCCTCTCATTATGTCTCCCTTTCTTTTTCCCTCACTTTGTCTCTCTCTCTTTTACTCTCTCTCTTTCCCTCCATCTATCTCTAAGGGCTAGTTTGATATTTTTGTGCTTAAAAAAAAATACAACTTCTGATGTGCTATGAGAATAAACAACTGTAAAATAAAGCAGTTAAGTGTTTGCTAATTTTTTGTATAAAAGTGTTTTTACCAAAAAAAACAGTATTTAAGTGTTTGGTAAATTTCTATATAAAATTGTTGTAACAATGTGAAATGACTAAAAAGGATTTCATATTATATTACTTATCTAATATAACTTATTTTATTTTTCTATCATTTTTTATTTTAATCTCTCTCGAGAATTCTACAAGCACTCAAACTCTCCAATTCTAATCTAAACTCTCATCTCCCTCATTTTCACCGTCCACTTCTCATGCAACCTCTCATCCCTCATTTTCTCCGTCATCACCTCTATTTTCTCCTTCACCACCCTCATAGCCGCACCCAGTCACACCAGATTATTGCGATTGAAATCGCTCCATTCGCCTCCTGCTATTCGAGAGAGGGATACAAATAGAGAGAGACTACAACATCCGGAGCAGCCTCAGTCCTCCACCTCGTTTAGGGATCGCAGGCACTCCCCATCGCAAAGGTGTCTGCCACCTCCGTTTAAGCGATTTAGAAGGAAATATTGAGGGTATAATGGCAGCAGATGGAGTCCCAGAAGAGGGTTTGGACATGGAGATAGAAGGTGAATGAGTTTTGTTTGTGAGTTTGTGCGTCTACTTTCTATCTGTTTTCCGAGATAATATGCCATCATCACCTTCATCTGGCTTCGATCTGATCATCTCTTTCATCTATTTAGACTAATTCTCACTCAGATTATGGGTTGAATAAGGAAGATTGCAAGTGGGAATCTTTTTCTCTCTTGGATTCTGGACTAATTCTTGCTCGGATTCTAGGTTGATTCTCGCTCAGGTTCTAGGTTGATTCTCGCTCAAATTCTGTGATTCGTTCCAATCCACAAATTTTTAAAAATGGTTTCTCAAAGGGTGGAGTCTCTTTCTTATTTGTGTATTTGGAGGATCTAGAAGGAAGATAGGGATGAACTTTGGTGCAGTGGTGGTGGTCGTTGTTGAGCAAGAGTGGGAGGGAATATTGCAATCCTAAGGTCCGATGCGGGGGGAGAATGAGAATGAGAGATTTCAGTTTAAGTGTTAAAGAGGTCCGCCATTTTGTAAAAGTGACGAGGGTGCTATTGGACTTTGGAAGTTTCATTAAAGAAGCATTGTAGCTCCACATATTTTGAAAGAAAAAAAAGCAGTTTTTCAAAGCAGCATTTAGCTGCTTTTCTGATGTCAATCACCATAGCTTCCAAAATAATCCAAATTTTTTTAGTTTACCAAACACCTTAACCGTAAAAACTCATAAAATAAGCAGTTTTTTTTTTAAAGCACCTCAGTGCCAAACTAGTACTAACATTCTCATTTCTTTCTGCAAACACTGAACGACCATGAGGCTGAGACCACTACCATCACCATTTTCATGGCAAAGAACCACTCAACTACAACATCTCGTCATGTTTCCCTTTTCCCTTTCATCTCAAACCCTCGAAGCTCTCTATCTATGCTCACTGCACAAAAACGACTAAGCCGAGAATCACTCATCACCTCATTCTCTAGCAAGTTTCCACCATCCCCGACCAAGGTAAGCCTTAGGTCATCTCCTTCTTTCTTCTTTCATGATTTAGAAGCAATTTTATATGATGGATGTTTGATTTAGTGGGGTTGGAATACATAAAAGACCTCGGAGAACTTCCCTTAGTTTTTCTAGCGATTGACCATCGAGTTTCAAGTCGTTCTCTTGCCACGACCATGGTCCGAAATGCCGATAATATCAGCGATATATCGCCGATATTATCGGTTTTTGAGAGAACCGATTTTTTTTTCAATATCCAAATGGTTTTCGTGATAATATCGGACCCTGACCGCTCGGAGAAGAACGCCGGAGCTGTAGAAGCTCCGGCCGACTGTAAAACAGGACCCTAGACTCCGATCTAGGTATGAAAATGAAAAAGAAGACGAGATGAAAGTTTTTATATATGAAGTTTGCCGTGAAACCATCGGAGGTGTTCGGAAAGTGAGTCGACACACGCACGGCCTCGCCGGAGTTCGCCGAGTTGCAGAGATGAGAAGGAGAGGGAGAAAGACGATGCTGATGATGATGGGTGTGCGTGTGTGTATATGGGTCTTGGACCCTCGGCGCAGAGAAAAATGAGAGAGACGACGGCGGCGGCAACGAGGGAGAAGCAGAAGCCGATTTGCCGATGTGGGTCTCTGTGCGTGTATGTGGGAGTGGGAAAAGGATCGAGAGACCTTGGGTCTCTGTGCGTGTGTGTGTGGGGGGGGAGAAGGATCGAGAGACGTACGTGGGTGGGACTTGGGAGATCTGTGTTTGTTGTTGTGGCCTGTGGGAGAACGGAGAAGGGGGAGAATGGACTCAGAGAAGAGAAGAAAGAAGGTTCGAGAGTGAGAGACCGTATGCGTGTGAGAGGTGAGTGTGCGTGGGTTGTGTGCGTGTGTGGTGTCATGTCGGTGTGTGTGTGTGGTGTCGTGTGAGGTGACTGTGGACCTGTGTACAGACATATAAATATAATACATTCGTAACCTGTAAAGCTGTAACACCAATAATATTCTTACTTTTTGGTTTTAGATTCTAGCTTATTAAGCAAGCAATACTTGCAAAAAATTTATGTGGCCCTTTGATGCTAGTGTGGTTGGGTCATCTCATCTGAGATGCCTGACTGATTTCACAATATGTCCATAACTTTTTGCAGTTTCAGACCATGGACATCAAATAATACTGCTTTTATAATGAAACCGTGTCCGTGTGCCACTGTGAGTCCGTGATATTCTTTCACATGCAGAACAGTGTGCCATTGTCTATTATATTATTTCACCTTATCAGAGGTGGAGTATCACTATCAGAGGCATTCAGCATTTTCGTTTCTTCTTCTTCCCTTACCATTTTCAAAGTCATTCCAGATCCATTCCAAAGCTTGAACACAAACGGTTCCATATTTAAGGTAAGTTTACAAACTTAAATTTATATTATTGTAATTTATACAACCACAAATAAATTTGTGTGGACTCGTATGTTAATTTTTTTAAGTAATTAATACTTGCATGTTAATTTTTGTAAGTAATTAAGTAATGTTAACAATTACATGTTAATTTTTTTAAGTAATTAAGTAATGTTGTATAATTATTCCCTAGGATAATTTTAATATGTTTAATGTTATTTATTATTTTATTTCCCTTACCATTTTCAAAGCCATTCCAGATCCATTCCAAAGCTTGAACACAAACGGTTCCATATTTAAGGTAAGTTTACAAACTTAAATTTATATTATTGTAATTTATACAACCACAAATAAATTTGTGTGGACTCGTATGTTAATTTTTTTAAGTAATTAATACTTGCATGTTAATTTTTGTAAGTAATTAAGTAATGTTAACAATTACATGTTAATTTTTTTAAGTAATTAAGTAATGTTGTATAATTATTCCCTAGGATAATTTTAATATGTTTAATGTTATTTATTATTTTATTTCCCTTACCATTTTCAAAGCCATTCGAGATCCATTCCAAAGCTTGAACACAAACGGTTCCATATTTAAGGTAAGTTTACAAACTTAAATTTATATTATTGTAATTTATACAACCACAAATAAATTTGTGTGGACTCGTATGTTAATTTTTTTAAGTAATTAATACTTGCATGTTAATTTTTGTAAGTAATTAAGTAATGTTAACAATTACATGTTAATTTTTTTAAGTAATTAAGTAATGTTGTATAATTATTCCCTAGGATAATTTTAATATGTTTAATGTTATTTATTATTTTATTAATATTAGGTTTTATTATCAAATTGGATTATTATTCATTAATATTAGGTTTTTTTTAATTATCAAATTGGATTATTATTCATTAATATTAGGTTTTATTATCAAATTGGATTATTCTTCATTAAATTGGATTATTCATTAAATTGGATTATTATCAAATTGGATTATTATTCATCACCATGTTTTATATTAGGATTATTTTTTTATCAAATTGGATTATTATTCATTAATATTAGGTTTTTTTAATTATCAAATTGGATTATTATTCATTAATATTGGGTTTTATTATCAAATTGGATTATTCTTCATTAAATTGGATTATTCATTAAATTGGATTATTATCAAATTGGATTATTCATTAAATTGGATTATTATCAAATTGGATTATTCATTAAATTGGATTATTCATTAAATTGGATTATTATCAAATTGGATTATTATTCATCATCACCATGTTTTATATTAGGATTATTTTTTTATCAAATTGGATTATTATTCATTAATATTAGGTTTTTTTAATTATCAAATTGGATTATTATTCATTAATATTGGGTTTTATTATCAAATTGGATTATTCTTCATTAAATTGGATTATTCATTAAATTGGATTATTATCAAATTGGATTATTCATTAAATTGGATTATTATCAAATTGGATTATTTATTAAATTGGATTATTCATTAAATTGGATTATTATCAAATTGGATTATTATTCATTAATATTAGGTTTTATTATTCCATATTATTTGTATAATTACTTAAATTTTAACAATCATTTTCATTACTTCGTATTTAATTCTTCTGTAGAATAACTTTATTATTTAGGTTCTCTTATTTTATAAAAAAATAATTGTCTAATTTTCATGAAAAATAAATATAGGTACGTTTAAGATGTCCAGTGGAGTTACTAAACGTGATCCAGCTTGGGAACATGGAGACCCAATAGACGGAAACAAACATGGCACAATTTGCAAATATTGTGGTCGGGTAATGAAGAGTGGCGGAGTGACACGACTTAAGTATCATCTTAGTGGATTAGATCCAGCAAAAAATGTCCAATGATGCGATAATGTCCCCCCCAGAAGTGAAGGCATTCATCAGCACATTATTAAAAAATAAAAAACAGCAGAAGGAAAAGATAACACATGGAATGGAAAATATTCGAGCTGGGCTACGAGGAGAAGTCATTGGCCAAGCGGTTGACAGTGATGATGATGACGATGAGGACGAATGTGATGATTACATGGGACCTGAAGAACGACGCAGTTTGAAACAAGCATTACGTGCCTCCAAACAGTCAGCATGGGAAAGAGAACACCTTCATAAAATTCCTAATAGAGCACAAGGTTCCGGGACAAGTGGTGGTGCACAAATGAGAAGGGGAGGCAGTCTTAGAGAATCACAACCAACACCACCAATAGCCCCAAGTTTATATAACTCATCCAAAGCACGTCAAAAGAGTGTTTGGAGTTACTTCAAGGGAGGTAATGTGAAGGAGGGAATGAGACGTCTAATTAGCAAGTTCTTTATCTATAAAAATGTCCCTGCTGAGAAAACATCATCACATCATTTCAAAAATATGGTAGTGGGATGTCAACAGGCCGGTGTTGGAGTACAACCTCCCACTCCCTATGAGATAAGAAACAAATATTTGGATATGGAGTATAAAGACATTGGCGAGCATGTTAACAAGTTAAGGTCAAAGTGGGAAACTAATGGTTGCACAATCATGTGTGACGGATGGACCGGTCCGACCAGATTGTCTATCATAAACTTCATGGTATACTCCAAGGGAAAGACAATTTTTTTGAAGTCTGTTGATGCTTCAGATCATATAAAGAACTACAAGTATATTTACAAATTATTGAGGGATGTAATCATGGAGGTGGGAGAGCATAATGTTGTCTAAGTCGTGACCGACAACGGTTCTGCATTTGTCAAAGCTGGAAAAAAGTTAATGAAGCATCATAATGTGTTTTGGACATCATGTGCAGCACATTGTATTGATCTCATGTTTGAGGCAATGGGGAAGAGAGAGAATGTTGCTACTGTGGTCAAAAGAGCTAGAACGATCACAAATTATATTTACAATCACGGTTGGTTGTTGGCAAAGATGCGTGAATTTTGCAGAGGAGAAATTATTTGTCCAGCTACCACTCGATTCGCCACTAACTATATTGCATTAGACAGCCTACTTAAGAAGAAAGCAGGGTTAAAGCAACTATTCACTAGTGACGATTGGGCTAACCACAATTTGAGCCGCTCAAATACAGGTCGTATGGTGGAAAGTATAGTGCTTGATCATGCTTTTTGGACTCAATCAGAACATGTGTGCCAACTGTTTGAACCTCTTTACAAAGTTTTACGGATCGTTGACACAGAGGTGTATCCTACTATGGGGGCAGTATATGAGTAGATGCGTGTAGTGAAGGATGAATTGGAAAGAAAACATGGTGCAAGGTGGGTCATAAAGATAATGGAAGACCGATGGTATAAAACATTATACCACGATTTGCATGCAGCAGGTATAAATTATGTCATAATTTGCAATTCGTTTCTTTAGTTGCATAAGTATTATTTCTCTTATTAGAGTATGTGTTTCTTTGAACAGCATATTATTTGAATCCCCGATACCAATACAGACCCAGTGTTGGAGATGATGGTAACCTTATACGTGCTGTACATAATGTATACTCTAAATTAGACCCTGCATCACCAGCAGTTGGCCAATTTGGAAATGGGGTAGACAATTACTTAAATTATAATAATTACTTTGTTGGATTAAACTAACACGATTTATTGAATTCAGCTAACATGGTTTAAAGATGCAAGAAGAACTTTTGGAGAACCAACATCAGTTGCTGCTCGAACAAATATGTCTCCTAGTGAGTATAAACATATTTCACTATAAGTTTATAATAGAATTTGTTGGAGTTATTAGGCTTATCAACATTGTTTTTCATTGTAGCTGAATGGTGGATCATGTATGGGACCGATGCACCAACTGTGAGAAAGTTAGCAATCAAAGTATTATCACAAACAGCTTCTTCATCTGCTTGTGAAAGAAATTGGAGCACATTTACACTCATACACACAAAGCAAAGAAATAGGTTGGCTCATAGTAGGTTGGAAAAATTAGTGTATTGCTACTACAACATGAAGCTTCAAATTTGAGATAAGGAAGCAGAAATAGATCATGTCGACCGTGGTGACCCACTAGATGTGTTTGATATTGTTGGTGAAGATGATGATACAGAGGGTAACCAACTTTATCAATGGATTAGACCTCTTCATTTAGATGATGATGAAGGCAACCCAGCTCCTAGAGTTGCTGAAAAAGCACGTAATGAAGGGATAAATGTAGAAAGAGTATTAGAGGAGGAGGTGTGATCTAGCAGCGCTGACTCTTTGGAAGAACTTTTGTGCCCAAGACCAAGAAACACTGGAATTCCACCTTCTTCCAATCCTACACAACCACAACATCGTGTTGATACTAATGATAGCTCTAGTACAAGATCAGGAGACTCACCTACCACCGGAGGTGGGAATGATGAGGATACAATGGAGCTGGAGGTAGTGGAGCTGGAGGTAGTGGTGGTGGATATGGAAACTATTATAGACCACCACCTCCCGGATATATGACCCCCTTCACTGGTGAGGCAAACTTCATGCATGCAACACATGATGATAACCATGGCAGTAGGCGGGCAGGACCAGGAATTGGTGCCATAGGGAAGGACTATACTCGTAGAGAAAGAGGCAAGGGGATTTTGTCAAGTCAAGAAGATGACTCGTTATCTAGAACTTCGGACTCTGTTGGAGTGGGAAGTAGTAACTATGGTTATACTCATAACCAACCATTTCCCTACCCTTCATATCCCATTCCTGTTGGGATGGAATCGAGCGACTCATGAAAACAATCCCAGACTCAATCTTCAAATGATTTTGCTTATGGACAATCTCAACCAATCTCGGATCCATATGGGTGGCATGTTAACAATTACATGCAAAACTATTTTGTGGATTTATCATTTGATAACAACTCTTCACAATACACTCACTCTACACATAGAGATGATGAAGATAGTGAAAAATTTGAACCTCATAGGAACTCTATGTGGTACTAAAGTGTAAAATATTGTACTAATTCATTATATATAAATGATTATGGTGTGTTTAGACTTCTTTCATTAATTACTACATATTTTCTACACTTACAATGTTTGTCAGCTCGCTATATAATCAACTTGATAATGTTAAATCCATCATGCAATGCATTTCCTTCCAATTTTTTGTGATAAACTAATAGATAATTGACTAAATAAACATCCTGCAAAGTTTCAATAAAAATTTCCAAGATTTTCTTACAATTTCCGTGGTTTCCATGTAATTTTTATTGATATCGATATTTTTCCGATATTTCCATCGATATTTCCGTGTTTTCGGACTACCGATATTTCCGATATTACCGATATTTAATACATTGGCCACGACATAGTCTATTAAGGTTATACTTCTATTTCTTGTTCTTTGAATTTCGTATATTTTACTAGAGATTTGGGCATTGAACGGAGCTAGGATTTCTGGCGTTTTCCCTCACAAAATCTGACAGTTACAGGTGATGAACCGGGTCGACCCAACCCAAATCTCAAAACCGGATCTAAACCTAGATATGCAAACCAACCCGAACCTATCAAACCCAGATCAGACTCAAACCCATTTAAGAATCTTACTAGAATATTATCAAGAATATTCCGTTAACTTCCAATTAACTTTAAGACAATATTCTATTCGACGACGAAATGTTCCGTTAAAGTTAACTGTTGACTGTTAGTTAACTAGCATTGACTTTTTCAAAATTCTCCCAAGACCCTTCCTAAGCTAGTTCGATGCGCTGGTTCCATTTCCGAACTCCGTTTTTTCAAACTCAAACATTTTAATTGAGCTTTACTAATGGGTCTCTATATTATGCTTAGGCGCGATTATTATCGGAGACTCCGTCTTTCCTAGTTCGAATGGCTACGAACCTACAACACACTATAAATGGGTCTTTGCTTTTAAGTATTATATATTTATTTAGTTTCCTTATAATGAATAAATAATCCTTAACGTTATGCCATGATTTGACTAACATTTATGAGAAATATCGTAGTGCTGGAAATTATGAAATCATCATAAATCCTATGGGATGCACGTTTATGCCTACTTTTATGTGATACCATAAATATATTCATAGTCATGAATATTATTATTATATTGATGAGAATTATTGAATTACCGTGACCTAGTCAATACTTATATTATTGCTCATCATGCATGTTACACTGGTGTTTGTACTCGCCCAGGTCAGGGCCAATCTTCACGTCGTGTCGATACGCTCACCATGGATCCATTGTAGGTGTCATTCCTGTCCTAAATTGCTATAGGTAATTAGGACTGGTATATGACACGCATAGTGTTAGTCTTCACATAATTGTAGTACTAGAGCCTAAAATTTATTTCCACCTCAAACTTGAAACACACATTGTGCTCAAGGTGTGGAAAACAAATAAACAGAAAAGTAAAAATAAAAACCTAGACAAAAACTAAAAGAGAATAAAAACAAACTGGGATAAAGAATTAAAGTAGAAAGAAAAGGAAAATAGAAAAACAAGAAAAGAACAAAACAAAAAAAACTAGCAAATAAATAAAAACAAGAAAAATAAATAAAAATAAAATAAAATAAAACTAGGAATAAGGAAAGAAGAGTGATCCTGGATTCGGAGGTGTAGAAAGCAAGACCTAATATTGTGCGAGACACAGCTCACATGTGAGAAAGGCACGAGTGATGAGCCAAGCATCCGGGTAATAAGAACAACTCCATCCCTAGTAAGGCAATTACTACTCGGGCTATTGAGCTTAACAATTATTGTCTTAGTGAACAGTAACTGACGTAGTGCATCTTCATCCATAAACTAACTTGTGCAGGTTACTAATATTAAAATAATATTTTTTTTATAAAATAACAAAAGATAATTTTATGTATAATCACTGTGTTGACCCTAAACACTACTTAGCCTACATGGCGTGTAGGTCGAGTAATTAATGAGCTAATTACGTCATTCGGTCGAATGCGGGGCATGCCAATTTGTCAGCTGAGCTCGGGCGGGGGAGTAAATGAATGTTGATGTGGTGTTGGGAACACTGCTGACTTCTTGATCTCGCGATTGTATCTAAGGAAGGAACACGTCTCGGTTTTTGCGTTCTAGAGCCTAAAGATAAGGCTGCTAGTTTTGCGAAGTTCAATATCAAATTTGGCTTTCAGTGTGCCGAATGTAGTAACCTGGTAACACCTCACTTTGCCGAAAAGGTTGATGATATAACCTCTTCCAACAAAGACTCGGGAAATCCTTGTTAATCGAGACTTGGATAGGTAACCAGTCAGTTTCGAAGCAGTGCTGTTTATCCAAACTGAAGATGCTTATCGGTTGGCTGGTTTTACGGCTTCAGTGCTGTTTATCCAAACTGAAAGTGTGTTGGCGAGAAAAAAGAAAATAAAAATATCAAGGCCTTTAAAAGGTTTTGCGTAGAGTGAGAGTTTGCGCATGATAGTTATGTGTTGATTTGGAGGGCTTTCGCGTTTCTGATGCTTGTGTATTTATAGAACTTATTCACCTTGGCACAGCCTGACAATTTTATAGATTTCATCAGTAACTCAAACTAGCGGAATTGATATGTGCCATCGCTTCTCCCTCTTTTCCTTTTTTTCTCCTTGCATTTACTGTTGGTTCTACCAAATTTTCTATTCGGCCTATCCAATTCCTCAACCCCCGTGGGTATTCCTCTTCCTTGCTACGATTTTCAACCATGTTCTCTGTGGAGTTTGTGTGTAGAGTTTCGACGCTTTCACCGGCTCGAGTGTTTCCAACACCACAACATGCTTTCCTTGATGTCTACCGTTTTAGGCAATGTTGCTCCGGAATTTTTCTAAGCTTCACACAGGTGGTTGGCTTCTTTCGCTTGGTTGCCGATTACCTCTTGCTTAAGCTGTGTGCAGAAGGCGTCTGAGAAGGATATAATTGGCGGTGGTCGGAGAATCGGATGGCTAAAAGCTCCTCGGATAGGCGGCGGAGAAAATAATGGATGCTTCTTGGATGTTCTTTTGTTTTTGGCTTTTGGGCTCACTTTCTGATTCTGTTTTTTTTCTTAGTTTTTTGGCCCTTTTTTGGTTGTTTATAGGTGTTGTTGGGCCTCTATTTGTTTCTAAGTTTGTGTATCTGTGTGTTTGATTTTTAATAAAATCTCCCCCTTGACCAAAAAAATAAAAAATAAAAAAAGCCTATCCCCCAATCTCCATCAAAAAACTTCACCAATCGAATCCACCATCCATGCATATTTCCCCTGATGAAGACCACGTGCATGCATGATGATTGCTTTACCAAATTAAACTTTGAAAAGTAATCCCAATTCATGAAAGGCTTATTAGCCGAAATGTCCCTGAAACTATCATTGGGTCTCAGTTTACCTTTGGAAATTGATTTTTTTTTCTCACTTTGCCCCCTGAAAATGACATTTTCAACTCTTTTGTCTCACTTTACCCACTTCTGTTAATGGACTGTCAAATTTAAACGTATTTTAGACATTTCATTTTTTACACATTTATTTACTTCTAGCCTACACGCTAAACAAGTCTCAATTTTATTTTTAAAACTCTAATTCAAACCCATAAATTCAACAATGTGAAATTTTTTGCTTTGAGCCAATATATGTATGTCTTGCAAGTGAAATGACTCTACGAACAAAATGTAACCCTTATTTTGGTTGATACAATGATTTTGTTGATCGAAATTTTCTATTAATTGAATAATTTATTTTAAAAAATGCGCATAATTTAAGGATTTGAATTAGAGTTTCAAAAATAAAATTGAAAATTGTTTAGTGTAGGCTAGAAGTAAATAAATGGTAAAAAATAAAATGTCTAAAATACTCTTAAATTTAACAATCCATTAACGGAAGTGGGTAAAGTTAGTCAAGAGTGTGTTATAAACACAAAATTAATCAATATGAATGTTTGGTTATATTTTGTATTTCTTTTTTCATATTTTCTGAATTTTTTATATTTTTATGAATTGTTTAATAATTTTTATAACTTAATTAGTAGGACTGTTGGATTACATTTGAATTTTTTTTTTAATTTTTTTTTTCTAATTTTTACCTTAGAAAAATCTGGACCGTTGTGTTTAAATCTAACGGTCTAGAATTTGACACGTCACCTAGCGGTGGGATTGAATTTCAAAATTTTTTGACCGTTGAAATCCAACGGCCCAAAACTATAGTCGTTGGAACTCTAACGGCTAAGAACAAACCACCCACTGCTGAGGGTGTGAGTGCGCTGAAAAGTGGGCCAACAGCCTGCTTTTAGTCGGCTCGCAGACCCTCTCTGCTTCGTTTCTCATTTCCGAAGCTTCTCTCTCCTCCATCTCTCTCTCTCTCTCTCTCTCTCTCCCCCCTCCATTTCTCTGCCTCAGACCAAAACTCTAGCCGTTTCATTTCTCGAAGTCTCGAGATATCGCCGTCACAAATCCGTGCCCACTTCTCTCTCTGCCATTCTCAACTGCTCAGAGCCAGAACCTCACCTCCATCCTTCATGCCTGTTCCAAAATCACATAGCCGCCATCATCAGAGGTCGCACCTCCATTTCCGCGAACGGCGATCGCAGCCATGGGAGTGGGAAAACCAGATCACCACAATCCCCAACAACCCCCAAACTTGGATTAAAAACCCTAATCCAGGAATCTGCGACTCCGATTCGCCCATGACGTGTCTACAGAGGTAAAGAATACCACCCTTTTCTTGGTTTTCATGACCGAAGGTCAAATGGAAACGATTTGTAACTCATGTATGTGTATTCCATTCTCTGTGTAGGGTTGGATCAGAAGCTAAGAACAAAAAGATGAACGGAGATCCAAAAATCCATGGATCCGGGAAAAGCAAAGGTAAAACTCGCCCTCAACCTTTTGGGTCTGCAATTCTTGGCAAAGATCGTGTCTTTTATTTGTATGCAACCCATTTCCTTTCTCGTGTATGTGTTGCTTTCTGGGCAGGTAACTTTGATCAGAAATGGCTATCCTCTGGTCAAAAGTGCAAAGAAGGCCGTTGGCTTTTCCAGAACTAAAGAGACAAAAGGTTCTTTAAGAATTCTCCTCTTCGAAAATTCAAAATTTCGGTCCAGAAAACTCAAAATTTCGGTCCAGAAAACTCAAAATTTCTCATGTGTTCTTCTGTGTAGGTCCCCAAACGCTTCCAAAATAAAGGTATAAAACTTCAACCCTCACTGTAGCTGAATATCTTCGGACCCTGTATCCCTGTTTATCATGCATCTATCAAAAGAATGTGATCTATCTCTTCATGATTTAGCATATATGAGCATGTAAAATCTTTGAGCGTTCGATGTAAAACTGTCCTGGCAGTCCTGCAGTCTTGGCTTGGGCACCATAAGGCCAATCTGTGTACGTGTGATCCGTGCATGTTTCTGCGTCCTTAATCATGCATGTTACTCACTGAAGATGCTGCCGATAAACTGATGTAAATCTGTGCTGCAGTGCCATGCTTGCGTAAAATTAGACACAACGAATGCATATTGGATCTGCAATGTGGACCCTTCTGCATTTGGGCTTCCGAATTTGGATATATATAGGATTCGAAATGAATGTATATTAATTTACCGGGTGGGAGTGAGATGAGTGGAATGAGTGGGGGTCTAAATGCAGAAGCTTCATCAGATATCCCCTGGTACGATTTCTAAAACCCCAAGATAACTGCTGCTTGCTTTGAAGATGCTTACAAACATGCCTAGGCTTTATATGTTAGATAAGCAAACGTAGAAATGGCCTTAGAGATGTAGAATTTCAATGCTAGGTTAGGATCCCGTATCTGCTTGTTTGCTTTGACTATTCACCTTGATTGTGTTTCCTAGAAGCTCGTTAGGAATATCAATTGCCCCATGAGGATAAATTTTAGTAACTAGATATGGCCCATTTTTCTTGAAAACAACTTCATTCATGAGCTAAACAACAAAACCTTTCGCCTTGGTTTCAACTGCAACTTGCAAAAACCCAAGATTTTTCATCAAAGCATGTTTTTGTCCAATTAGATTTTCACGCCAAAATTTGTTTGGAAAAGATAAGATTTTTATTCAGTAAAACAAATGCTTTTTCAAAATAATTGGATAACAACATATAACCGCAAAACAAAGATTTTTAAAAAATTGAAAGCAAACTATTTTTGGACTTTTCTCCTTTTTTGGTTTAAAAAAAAATTTGAAAAAATAAAGGACTGAAAGAAAAATAAGCGCAATTTAACGTAGATTTAACGGAAGTCTAGTGGTCATTTGGTCACTCCTTAAACGTGTTTCCTCAAAGCTCGCTAGTAATATCAATTACCTCATGAGGACAAACTTTATGGGCCATTTTTCTTGGAAACAACTTCAACCAAGAACTAAACAACAAAATTTTCGCCTCAGTTTTCTCTCTTGAAACATTTGAGCGCTTTCATAAGAGTGTTAATTTTTTTGAACTCGCTGCACCATACACTTTTCCCTTACAGCATCATGGGGAAAATTTAGCTCTTTATAGCCTAATATGCTTTATGCTCTAGCTCCATAGGTAGATGACATGCTTTACTATAGACGAGCTGAAAGGGAGACATCCCAATCAAAGTTTTATATTAATGTTATGTACGCCTAGCGAGCATCATTCAATTTCAAACTCCAATCCTTGTGAGTGGAGCTGATAGTTGTCTTTAGTCCGTTGGAGACTGCAACTTTCCCAAATGTTCGAGGACGATACATGGTGGCTACAAGATGAGTGATCCCATATTTTGCAAGGAGTGCAACAAAAAGGTTTATTCATAAAGTGCTTGCCTTCATCACTAATACTTGCTCGCGGAGTATCGAAACGTGAAAAAATCGTACTTTGGAGGAAGTTAGACCACTGACCCTTTGTGGGTACATGTTGCAATGCCTCGACCTATAAAGATGTATTGATTGCCATGAGATGATGGGAATTTGTCCCATGAAATCAATACCCCATACGAGAACAAAATTTTCAACTTCTCGGAACAGTGAACATTCAAACCCGAAATGAAGGCTATTTGGGTAGTTCCTGGCACGATCTTTACCTAATCTTTCCGCCCACTGAGTCAAGCCACTCTCAGGGGAGTTAGTCGTCTCCAGGGTTTTATTTGCGTCAACTGCTCCCACTCAACAAATTATCTTGTCTAATTAGGGCAACACCCTTTTCGCCCACGTGGAGTGTCAAGGCAAACTGATATGCCAGTCCACTACAGAAGAAGCAGACATCTCTACTTTGAACGGAGGACATGTCCAACATGACACGTTTTGCCACCAACCCTCCACCTGTTCTAACGACTCAGATGAGTGTTAGAAAGCTTATAGGCTCTTCTTGGCCTATAAATAGAAAAACTGACTCCTCACAAGGAGTTAGGCACTCTGAACCCACAAACACTTAAACATTCACACTTTATAAGGTTGGGTTCTCTGTAGCTGTCAAAAAATTACTCCAATTGTTTGGTGCGTTCATTGAGAATTGAAATTCATATTCCTTAAACAATTCAACTCATACATATAGCTAATCATCCAAGCCCACCGTACCAACTAAACTTCCCTGAGATAAATGCAACTCTTCCAATGATTGAGGCAATTGTTGCTAAAAATGTACCGCCAGCATATTCGAGGAAGATCGTGCAACACCACATCCACCTGCATTGTCGGTGTCTCTAGAAATGATGCTAGAGAAGATGAGCGGTGACGTGGAAAAAACACCCATTTGTACAAGAGCAATCCCTACAAGAGCCATCCACCTTGTCACTAAAAATGATGTTAGAGAAGATGAACGGTGACATGGAAAGCCTCTGACATAACCATGCAATTTCATCTCGTGACACTGAGAGGCTCTTGTTACGGCTAGAGTCTCGGCTAGATCGTGAGACCACCAAAATTACCGTCATCGATATAGGCTATCTAAATACCATGGAAAAACCTACTTTTAACCTTGTGGTCACAAAAACACCTATTTGTACAAGAGTAGTCCTTGCAAGAACCAGCCACCTACGTTACAATCTAGTGGCCCAAAGAGCCAGATGAGAGCTCCCCTTAACAACCTAGACAGCTTAACTTTAATATTAGGAACGCGTTCAGATGACGGAACGCATTCGCACTTCAAGGGAGATCTCCTTTCTAATAATCTAGTATGGGAGATCTCACCAAACAAATTCACACAACAAAGGGTGAAATACTTCAAGGGAGACTCTGACCCCTCCGACAATATCATGTAGTACAAGAATGCCATGGCCCTGTACAACCACATTGACTCCCTGTTATGTAAAATTTTCCTTTCTATGCTCAAAGGGAATGCCATGAAGTGGTACGCCGACATTCCATATGGGTCTATCACAGACTTCAGAACCTTGAGTGATGAGTTCATAAAGGTTTTCTCTGCGTACAAAAAGGTGAAACGTTAGGCGGATACCTTATTCATAATCCATTAGAATGACGATGAAAACCTCAATCGCTACATCAAACGATTCGCATCGAGTTTGCAAAGGTGGGCAAACCAGATGATCGTCTTCGCAATAGGGTTTAAGAAAGGACTCGATAAAATTTAAGCTCGGCAAGAAGCTCGATAAGCCCAAATACGAGCACATCACGTTGGCGGAGTGCTTTGACAAGGGAGAGGAAATAGTCACATGGGATGAGGAGTATAAAATGAATGGAAAGTCACTTAAACCTCAGTTTGCAGCAGAGCCAGGCAGAGAAAGACGCGTGCAGCAAAACAGGGAACAAATGAGTCTCGACATGAGCATTATGAAGGCGAACAGGGACGTCTGCGACAATTAGACTGGTCAGAGGCATGATGAGAATCCCAAAAGAAGCTTTATGGAGGTTTAAATGAGATCCAAGACAAACCTTTTTCAAGAAGCTACACTCAATGCCAAATCTGAGTCCAAACTCCAAGAAGTATTGCAACTGCCACAAGGCCAATGGCCACACCACGAGGAATTGCCGCAACTTAAAGAGTTTATTAAGTATTTGATGGATCGTGGTCACTGTTGAGAGTTCGTAATTGAGAAGATGAAAGAGGGAAGTCAAGACAATGACCGAGCTACGACTTTGAGGAACAGGGGCAATGAGGATGGATGGACTGTGAAAAGATCTACTCTCCATACAAACCACTCCCTATCGATAGCAACATCCTGATGTTCTTAGATCGAGACTTAGAAAGGGTGTGTTGCCTTCACGATGATGCCTTTGTTGTTACTTTGCAAATTGTTCATGCACAGGTGAACCGCATTTTGGTACATAGTGGGGTCGGAGTCAATCTACTCTACAAAGACACGTTGGAACACATAGGGCTGCTTAACGACGTCACCAAGCCCAGATTTATTCTAATGGCCTTTGAGGGAATGCCTTGGGAACCCTCAAATTGCCCGTCGTGGTGGACCCTTACAACCTCATGATCAATTTTCCCATCCTTGATGCTCCGTCTCAACACAATACAACTTTTACCTATCGTGGTGGACACTTATTATTAGATGATCTAATACCTCACTCTTAGCATAATGAAGGGAATCATGGGAGATTAGGCTAGCGCTCGCTCCTGTGCAGTTTTGAACTTTAATCTAATCCTGAAGATCACAAAGTGGAGGTGGCCGCTCTGATTACCAACATCGCGTAACAATCAAAACCTAGTGGCTCAATGAAGAACTTCAAGGAATTTGACATTGACCTCGACCACAAGACGATTGTGCACCGGAGTTGAAGGCAGACGAAGACACAGAGCACATAACGCTCAACCTGAAGAGACCGGAGATGAGGGCCAAGATCAGAGCCAAACACTTGGCACAAAAGAAAGAACTTTTTACAAAGTTTTTTCAGACAAACAAAGACGTATTCCCTTACTCGGCGGTAGACATGCCTAAAATTGATCTCGGAGTGATTTGCCACAAGCTACATATGGATCTAAATTTCAAATCTATCATTCAGAGGAATGGGAACTATGGCCCCGAGCAAGGTAAAATCTTTGAGGCTGAGATCGAAAAACTCAAACGCAGAGTTCATTGTGGAGGTATTTCATCTGAAATGGCTAGCTAATGTGGTGTTGGTCAAGAAGAAAAATGGCAAATAGGGAGTCTGTGTGGACTTCACAGCCTTGAATAGGGTTTGCCCAAAAACAGCTTTCCATTCCCTTGCATTAATCAGCTTTTAGATGTCGCGTTGGGGCAAAAAGGCTTAGTTTCAAGTATAACCAAATTCGCATGGATGATTCTGAAATAGAAAAGATTTCTTTCGTAGTCGATAAGGGCATTTATTGATATAAGGCAGTGCCGTTTAGTTTGAAGAACCCAGGTTCTACTTATCAAATGTTGGTGAGCCAAGTTTTCGAGGAGAAAATTAGAATAATCGTGGAGGTATATGTTAACGACATAGTCGTGAAGAGCAAATGGAAGGGGATCATTTGGCGGCCTTGGCGGAGTCATTCAACCAACTCTACAAGTACGAAATAACTCAATCCAGAGAAGTCCATCTTAGGTCTTCAAAGTAGAAAATTTCATAGATCTTTGGTGACTTAGAGGGGTATTGAAGCTAATCCAGACTAAATTAAGGCAATCATTGAGATGTAATCTTCATGACAATGAAGGAGATCCAAAGTTTCACGGGCAGAGCCGTAGTACTAGTCAATTCCTCACCATATCAACAGATAAGTGCAAATCTTTCTTTAATGCCATAAAATAAAATAAAAAAACATATGGATATTGTGGGACGAGGAAGTGCGAACTAGTGTTCCTCAAATTAAAGGAAAACTTGACCTTACCCCCTCTCATCTCGAAGCCTATACTTGAGGAAGATTTATATTTGTATTTAATTGTGTCTGAGACTGCAGTTAGTGCTGCTCTAGTCCGAGAAGAGACCTAGATGGCTAGAAGTCGGTGTATTACATCTCGAAAGCTCTTATCGGACGCTAGAAGTCGGTGTATTACATCTCGAAAGGTCTTATCGGACTAGAGATAATATGCATTAAAGATGGAAAAGCTGATTTTGGCACAGGTGATGGCTTTCTTCAATTCATTTAGGATCCTGGTAATCAACAGGCAGGCGCTCGTAGTTTCATTGTCGAATTCACTCAGGAATCCACAACTATGAGGGAGTCCGCCCTGGAGTCCTCTGAGACCAATGTGCGCATCAATTTTATATGTTGACGGGTCTGCCAATCCAAATTGCAAATGGCACCAAAGTAAGGTTAGTCTTATTCACTCAAGATGGATCTGTGTTAGAGCAAGCATTGAAGCTAGGATTCCGTGCCAGAAATAACAAGGCCTTATTAGCAAGACTGAGAGTTGTCCTCGAACTCTAGGTAAAAGAAATAGTTATCTTCTACAACTCTCTATTAGCGGCAAACTAGGTTATAGGTGAATGTACAACTCACAATCTGGTCATTGTGATATACCTAGAAAAGGCCAAAGAGTTGCTGGCCAAATTCACTAAGTATGGTATTCATCAACTCTCACGGACTGAAAACTGCAACATAAACGCACAAACCATCCTAGGATCCTCTGTTAACAATCAATTATGGAGAAGCATCCCCTCTGAGTACTTAAAGGCTCCTAACATCATAAGGCACATCTCACAGCAAGTTGAAATGGTGGACATGCACGAGAATTGAAGGGATGAAATATTGGCCTACATCTAACATGGCACCCTCCCAAATGATTCGGGCTTGACAAGGAAGGTCGTCCAACATGCATCTTGGTATGTTATCTTTTAGAACAAATTATAACGTCGTTCTCACTCCAACTTACACCTATTTTGTGTCACTCTAGAGTAGAGACTGAGCATCATGATGGGTATACACTCCGGAGTCTGCGGTAATCACTCCATAGGCTAGACACTTGCCCAAAAAGCCCTCACAATTGGCTATTTCGGCTCTTAATGATTAGGGACTACCACGACTACACCCAAACATGCGGGAAATGTCAGAGGTTCACCCCGATAACTCACCAACCAGATAAAGAGTTGAATTTGATGGTCTAAACCGGGCAAGGGTAACAAAGTACTTGGTGGTCTAAACCGATTATTTCACCAAATTGATCACCAGGGCAGCCATAAAAGTTTTCGTATAGAAGAGTATCATCTGCAGGTTTAGCGTCCCGCACAATCCGACACTGCACATTCACTCGGAGGCACCTACAGGGTAATGAGTAGGACGAGGCCTCAAACAAAACTGCCCTCAATTGCCTAAAGAAAAGGCTCGAAGCGAGGAAAAGCAAATGACCAGATGAGTCTTTTGAGTGTACAAAACAACGACACGCAAGACCACGGTCGAAACCCCATTCTCATTGCATTCGGAACTGAGGCCATCATCCTCATCTAGAGGACCTTGCGTACTGAGATGGAAAATGACATCATTTGGCGGAAGTTAGACTTCTTAGAATAATGAAGAAAGATTGCCCATATCCGTTTAACCGCGTACCAATAGCAGGTTAGGTTCTACTACAATAAGAGGGTTAAACCCCGAAGTTTTCAAGTCAAATACCTGGTCTTGTGTGAAGTGTTCCAAAACACCCAAATCCAAGGAAAGGGAAAATTAAGCGCAAACTTGGAAAACCGCTATCAAATTGTCGGAGTGAAGGGCAAAAGAACTTACAACCTCGCCACTATTAACGGATCGTTTATACAAAAACACTCGAATATCTCTAAGCTACAACATTATTACTAAAACCCTATCTTTTGTATGTAATCACACAGCCAAGGCCTGCACTCCGGGCCAGCCTATAAAAACAATGTGCAATTTGTGCCAGTCCGTGATGTATGTATTTGCGACTTAGCTAACAAAAGGGTAGATACTATTCTTTTTGTAAAATCTTTTCTAATATATCAAGTTTTACTAGATAATTGTGTTTGATCGACATATGACCTCCAACGTGCGCAGACTAGATCTAAGCCTTGACATAACTTCCTAAAGCGGACAATCACAAACGGGGAGGATTTGTTCAAAATCTAGGTGAAAGTTTTCCTTAGGGGGTACTTGGTAGGCATCTGTTAAGAGAACTTCCAGCACTAGGTGAGGGTGGTCGGGTCAAATCCTAGTAGGTAATGCTGAATCCCTACAAGCCGAGTTTATAGTCGACCTTAGAAATGAAATGTTAACTCTCGACCATCGAACACTAAGGCAATTTTACAAAAGGGTAACAAGTCGTAATTGATTCGCCCAATAGAAAGAGTCACTATGCTGTCTAATGGCATGATGACATCACTCCGATCAAGAACGAGAAATGTCACTTCACCTAGCGAGTGAGGGTCATCACACCACATAAGGTAAAAAAAAAAAACATATCACTCCACTTTACAGCGGACCAAAAAATTCCCAAGTGGTAGATCCAAACTATCTATCTAGAGTCAACGAGTTGCATCACTCCGGATAGATAGAGGCAAAGGGAATACCCAACCAATCTTTGTTTTGTACTCTGTTTGAGGAAAACTTAGAACAGAGCTATAAATACCGAGTGAGGCAAACATTGAAAAATCCAGCAATTAACAAAAAAACATTTATTCCAATATAAAAATAGGCATCAAGATCCGTAGAGATATCTCAGTTAAACTGTGCTCCGAAATTCAAAAACATAAGCATTAAGAAGAAAGATGTTCAGAAGTTAATACACAATCTAAAATTAAAGACAGAAAATAAAATTTATTGCAGTATCACGAAAACATGGATAGACCATCACTGCGATAGAGGATACACAAAATGCACGAACATAGCGGTATCCTCTGGATGAGTCATTTAAGGCTCAGTGGAGGAAAAGCCAGAGACACATTCTCATTGGTTCAGCCTTTCCTTCAGATCTTGAATCTCATCATGGGCTTACTCCTCGTAGGTCATCCTAGTCTCTGTTTCCAGCCGCGTCATGAAGTCTTTCATCTTGCTGAATTCAACGACATTCACTCTGAGCTTTTCCTCCAACTCTGCAATCCGGCTAGCAGAGGCTAGAAGCTGCAACTGTTTTTCGTTGATCATTATCTCCTGGTCTATTACAGTCACCTTGGTGAAGTCCAACGCCACATGAACTAGAGCCACTTCCAAATACACTTTCTCCATGCGGAGTTGAAGCTAGGTTAGTGTGTTTGAAATGCAGATTTAACTTGACTATGCACAACTCAAATACGCGACTTCAGTGACTTGGTATGAGATTCCTCCTTTGTTAGCCTCTCATTCAATTTAGTAACCTCCGCCTCCAATTTGTAGATGTTAGCACGATAATTCCTTGCTTAATCTCAGTGAACAAATTTGTCTACAAAACAAAGAGCTAATTAGAAGGACTCCGTGGTAAATACAAAACAACGATTGATGGGGGCTTACCAAGCATTAAGCATGGAACCCCATGTATGGTAAATCCGCTATCCACTTCACCATGTCGAGATCTTGGCAAGGGTACACCACCTAGATATACGTAAAGCCATTGTAGAATTATTCAAGCCACTAGCGCCTTTAGCCAAAACACCCATATCCACGGCTAGCGTGATAACCAAATGGGTGTCTTACCTTGGAAAGGTGTTGCATTGATAAACTTCGTCATTAGGAACGGCAACGGGATGAGGGATTTCCTTTCCCACAGACTTCAGTCCAGTATTCAACAACTGCCAGATCTAAATTTCTCTGGTGCTTATCTGGCTCACACCGCCGACTCATGCGGAGCCAGTCTTTGTATTCTCCTTAAGAGTCGCCCTCACGACATGCCCATTCAACGACTCTACAACATCCACTAGGGGTCCCTCAACTTGGACACCCCCAACATTCTCGTTTACCTCAAACCTACTCCAATCCTTGGAGTAAAACTCAAATTTTAGATTCTAAATTTATCCTAACTTGCTCCAACCCTTGGGGCAAATATGAGTTAAAACTCAAAACTCATTTCTGAGCCAAATTTAGCTCAGGATTCCCCCTGGGTTAGTGGGGCTGGCCCATCATATATGTATATTTTTTTTAGTTTTATATTTATAAATTCATTGAATCTAACGGTTAAGATCTAATTTCATGAAATCCAACGGTAAAAAAAAAATCTAATGGTCCAAATTTAAATTCAACGGCTAAATTAATTAACAAAAAATTCTTTTATGTGTTTCATATTCTTTCATAGTGTTTCACGAGTTTCATCATGTCGATTAGTGAGTTTTCAATATTTGTTGAAATCTAAATATTTTTAAGTTAAAATGTTCATAAAATTAAATTAGGATAATCTACATAATTTTTTTCTTTTAAAAAAGTTACTTTAAGAAAAAAAAATTAGCCTAAATTCATTCTTTAATAATCTTGGGCTAAAATTTTAACCCAAAAAGGTTGGAGCAAAAAAGTTGTTTCTGGGTTAAAACCTAAATTTTCTGGGCTAAAATATTTAGGTTGTAACCCAAGCGTTGGAGATGGTCTCAATATCAAATCCAGTGCCAACCTCCTCAAAGATATCTCTGATAGCTGCGAAAGAAACCCTGGCAACCTCGGAACTTGGCGAAGCCAAATTTAGGTCGTCAATGGGCCCCCTTGTCCCATTTCCATGGACTCCACATCGGCTTAATCTCTGAAGGCAAAATTCTACATGTCTTCCTATTAGGTGTGGGTTCAGTTACATTCGGTTTAGTTTTTTACTAAAATCGAAAACTAAACCAATTTATATTTGGAAACTATACTTGTTTTATGGCGAGGGGTTATACATTTTTGAAAATTTTTTACGAAACTTTATTTTTCCACCCACTCACCCTTGTTTTTCACATTTTCAGGATCTAGTGGCAGAGTTATTTTACTTTTACTGTATTTTACTTATGATCTGGTATCACGTGTGGAATGGGTTTAATCATGCTCACATGCACACTCTTGTATTTAGTCACTTTTAGGTTTAAATTTGTTCATATTTTTCCACATCAATACATTTTATGGCTTCGTCACCTTCTCGGTGTCGGCCAGCACTGCTTGATTTGGAGTCCAATTGGATATTCCAGGTCGAGGTGTGTCATTAACAAAGAACAAAAATCTACCCCTCTTACCTTCTTTCTCTCTCCCTCCACTAACCCTCACCCTCCTCGAATCTCACAAGCAATGAATTGCCTAAACTACATAGGAGTCGAGTCACCAACCTCAAACAAACCCAGCGAAAGAAATGAAAGAGAAAACGTCAATTATGGCACTGAGTCTAAGAAAAAAAACATTCAAAATCATAGGCATAACTCTAACCTTTCACCGTAAAAAAATTGTCAAAATAGACCTGAGACCATTCTGCTCTCTTCATGGCTCCACCTCTGCAAGGATTAATGTATATTACTATATTGTGACTTATTTTGTTTGCTTTTTATGCACTTGAAGTCTTGAAGAGAGAATGGTAGATTATTATTAGTTTTCATAGGATTATTATTATTTTATTGACAATTGTTTATTCAAATATGATCTCCAATTTGATCCATTCTTTACAAATAAATTTTAGGATTAATCTCAATTTTGAAGTTTCTTGGTTTGTAACATTTAGCACATGAAATTTTTTTCATCCTAGTGGTACCTAAAATCATAATTTTGGGACATTTTCATACATCCGTTATGGTTGCTGTTAAATCAGTCATTAGCTGGTGATGTGGCACCCAAGTAAATAATGAATGGATGCCACATGTCAATGTCAATATGTGGATATTAAAAAATTAAAAAAAATAAAAAAAAATAAAAAAATTGGGCTCTATCTTGACCACAAGCCCACCTCACCTTTCCCTTCCTTGATACCCACCCTGACCCACCCTGACCCTCCCTCCCATCTCCTTTCCCTTTTCTCTTCTACACCCATCTAACCCCCTTCCCTGATACCCACCCCAACTCTCCCTCTCTTTTCCTCTCCCTTCTCTCTTTAGCACCCATCCAACTCCATCCCTCCTCCACTCCCCGCACCACCAATGAGGAGATCATCTCTCTCTCTCTCTTCCTCTTCTCTGAATTCATTTCCACTTCTCTCTGATCCGACACCGCCACTGCCGCCCTAATGAATCTCTCATTCCCAAAGAGAGCCTAGGGTTTCCAATTTCAAATTTCGAACAATCCTAGTGGGTTTGGAAATTGGATTTTTCAAAAGTTTCTAGGGTTTCCATTTTTAATTTGTGTTGAAATTTCTTAATTTGGTGTTGATTTTGGGATTACTGAGTCTGGGGAAATTGGGGAATTGAAGGGAGGGTGTGGATTTGGATATGAGAGGAGGTTGACTGTGTATGTGTTTGTGCTAAAAGGGACTTTGGGCTCGTCGTTCGAACTGGTGCAAATATGGATGAGAGACGATGCCCTCTGTCGCAGATTTGTACAGCATGGAGGATGACGGGAGGGGGGAGCAAGATGACTTTGTAATTTTTTTTAAAATATATTAATTTATATTATTTCTAAAAAAATTTAATATTCATGTGGACCTATATTGACACGTGACGTCTAATCATTGTCCAAGGGTGCCACATCATCAGATAACAAAGATAACAAAGATTCTGACGTAAAACTTAAAGTATGAAATTGTCTCATAATTATGACTTTAGGTACCACTCTGGGATAAAAAAAAATTTCATGTACCAAATGTTGAAAATAAAAAAACTTTAAGATAGTAAACTGAGATTAACCCTAAAAAATATGTTTGCGTAAGTGTAGCACTACTCTAACAGAATTTAGGAATATTTCTCTGAAACATTTCCTCAAATACACGAAACCATGTCTCCAAAGAAAAAAATTATTTGGGAGGTTGATCAAGTTATTGTTGACCCTAGAAACTACAAAGCCTACGTGGCACGCAGGCCGAGTAATCTATGAGCTAACTACGTCCTTCGGTGAATGCGGGGCATGCCAACTCGTCGGCCGAGCTCGGCCGAGGAGTAAATTTTGTTGATGTCGGATGTCGCGTTGGGTGCGCGGCTGACTTCTGCATCTTGCGATTGTGGCCGAGAAAGGAACACGTCTCGACCTCTTGGGCTCTCGAACCTGAAGACAAGGTTACTATTCTTACGAAGTTCACGAGTCGTCGTCGTCGGATTCAGTCACAGTGATGTTATTCGTCAGAGTAAACTCACGCCGAATCGACACCAGAGTGTAAGGGCATAAATACTCAAAGCAAATATAAGTTTTAATGGTGAACGTGGTTCGGTCGTCCGAATGCCGAACTCTAAATCCCACTTGGGAATATCCAATCATAAAATAACTCGGCGAGCAAAGCGCCGAGCTCGATATACCGTAACACCTCACTTCGCCGAGAAGGCTAATGAGATGACCTCAATCAATAAGGATCCGGAAATCCTCCTCGACCGAGACTTGGATAGGTAATCAACCGTTCTCGCCGCAGTGCTGTTGATGCCAATGGAAGATACTGCGAGATCGACTGATTCTACGGTGACAGAGCTATCTATGCCGACTTAAGATATCACCGGTTGCTTCCACAGTGATGTTGATGCCAACGGAAGATGTGTCAGCGAAAAAAGAAAGAAAAAATCTCAAGTTGTTGAGAGTTTGCGCAGGGCAATTTTTGTATTGATTTGCAGGGGCCTTCTCTGACGCACAGCTTCCCCTATTTATAACGTTGTATCTTGAATCCGAGTTAAAATCCTACTCGGACTAGGTCTTCCTCTTCGGATCAACACCACCTCGACCAGTCCTATCTTCACTAGGATTGTGAACCTAGTCCTTAACTGAGCCGGATTCGCTTTTTGGGTTACTGATCCTGCTGAGACTCCTTATTGTACTAGGACTTGACTTGCATTATGATCTACCCGACCTAGGCTTGGAAGCCCACGAGTTGAGCGATCCATGGCCCTCTCGCCGCGCGGCTTCCTGGGCCGATGATGATCATTCCTTCGGCCCAAACTATTATTTTGGGCCCAAACATTGCCCCCTCGCTTCTGAGGTCCTCGGCCTGAATTCTCCGGCCGAGTTTCGGCCTTGAAGAAGTGAATCTACCACTCAGAACCCTAGTGCCCGAATTCCAAGGCGCGTTTATTGAACATGATTGCACGATCTTGATCCCGCTAACTAAACTCGCCACGTGGCGTCCTCCAACACAGCCAATCCCCAATAATGACGTCTAAGGCGTGCGGCTGCCTGAACCGTCCTGCCATCATGATCTTATGGCTGAACTTAACCACTACCTTAATCCGTGAGTCACTTGTCATCGTGCAGGCGTTGAAACGTCTTTCGCCATTAATTTCGCCGTCACACGCAATCGTGCGCCCCCAAAACCTGAGACCTTCGGTCTTCTCAACTGCATTTCCCAAATGTTCATCATGATCAGCAATTCCTTCGGTCGATTTTGCCCTCTGTTTTGAATTTCCAACGATTGCCCTTCCTGCCAAAAATCCTATAAATACTAAAATCCCTCATTCATACTTTACGCTTCCAAAATCACTCCGAAAATTCTTGCCCTTGTTCTCCAGCACATATTTCTTCTCCCCAAGTCTTCGTTCCTCAATCTTTAAATCCAGGAAATTCTCTTCTTGTCAAACCATTCACCATGGCCTCCTTTATCTCCAAGCTTTCTAAGGAGTGCGACCAATGCCAGAAAATCATCGATCGGAGTTCAATCAAGACCATCCGATTTGAGAGTGACATGAGTACCTCTCACCAAATCTTGGGTCCTCTCTCTAAGGCGGCGGTGCCACCAACCATCACCGGGCTCCTCCAGAAGCACTGCCTGTCATCCTTGCTGCAAGGATTTGAATGGTCGAAGTGGGAGGTGGCGAGGCCTCAGGGCTCCTGACCCTCGACCACTGCAGCCTGGGTTGTACGAATGGAGAGGTTTTTCGACGAGCAATGGAAAGCCCTAGGCATTTATGATGCCATTCGCCTTTCGTCTATGGATATCATCCTAGACAATGAGCTTCTCCTGGCGGCCTCATGTTTCTGGTGTTCGGCTACTAACACCATGGTTCTCCCTCTCGGCCCCATTGGCCTCACCATCCTCGACCTCACTACCATCTTGGGGACTTCCCCAACTGGAATTCCAGTCGACGCTGCCCTCCTTGGGTACCCGTCGAACCTCAATTTGAAGGTGCTCTTCGACAAGCGGGCCCTTGAGACGCTGAGCGGTGATGGCCAAACACCCTCGAATGAAGAGGCCCACAAGCTTCACAAGAACTTTTTCAACTACAACACCCTCTACCTCCATTTTGCCGGCCGATGAGAGGAGGCTCTGCGAGAAGGGGAGCACGAGGCTTTCCTCTTTTATTGGTACAACAAATTTATTTGTTGTACCAAATCTAACAAATGTCTGGTCGAGAATATGCCAATGGCCGAAGCCTTAGCCAGTGGTCACACTTTGGCCCTCAGCCCGGCCATACTCGCACATCTCTTACGCTGTTTGGCCGAAGTCACTCTCGACAAGGTCGATCCGCAGCAGAATGGGCCCCTCTGGGTCTTCCAGCTCTGGTTGCAGGTCTATTTTACCCCTCTTCGGCCAACGATGGCCGATTTTTCGCCCGAGGAAGCGCTCGGCCCCCAACAGGCTCTTCGGCCAATCCCCCCACCAAGCTGAAGAAGTGTTCAGATACTTTTTCGCTCTCGACGACCTTTCTGATGACGAATTCTTGATCTGTCGTCGTCGAGAATACCCTTCGTCGATTAGACTTCTGACATCAGCATGGGGCGCGGACGAAGAGGCTGACCTTCGTCAATCCTGGGGTCCTTCGTGCTTGCCCGCGACCTTCCTTTCGGCTGTGAGGGCCTCCGAGCGAGTTGGGAAGTGTATCACCCAAACTTCCTCGCTCGGCAGCTTGGCTACCTCCAAGGTTGCCCGGTCCCCCTTCTCTCCTCTCGGTCTGTCCTGAGCCGTGGACGCGAAACTGGTTTTTCCGAGAAGGAATGCAGCGACGCAAAGAGGGAGTTCCAAGCGCGGTGCCAGAAATTCCGCCTTCGACCGGCCACTCCAGAAACTCTTTGCACTGATACCTTCGGTGCCTGGTGAGAAGAATATACCCAACAGTTCTTTGGTGCCCTGGTCGAAACCGTTCTCGCCAAACTCTTCGGTGGTCGACCTAAAAAGGCTTCTGCCCCCCAAACCGAAGGTAATGGTTTATTTCTACCTTTTTCTTTCAATTTTGAACTACTGATCTGCTTTGCTGACTTGCTTTTGCTTCCTCAGGTAGCCGGTCCTTGAAAAAGGTGGAAGTGGTCGCTGCAGCTGCAGCTAAGAAAAAATCGGTCGCCTCGAAGAAGGCTAAAACCGCTGGGCCTGTCTTGCCGAGCAAACAGTCTCGTCAAGAGGTCGAGCCGACCATCGAGCTCCCTCGGCCTGCCAAGCGGGTCAAAAAGTTGGCGAAGAAAGGAGCACGGGAGATCCACGTCATTTCCAGTCATACTACGGAGGCAACGACTCCCAGTGTTTCCCCTTCTCTCACCGTCGACCAGGTCGAGAAACAGTCAACTTCAACCGTAAAAACAGTCCAAGTACGGCCTGTTTCTGAGGTTGGTGCAGCAGTCGTAGCTCCATCGATCGGGGCTACGCCTGCCCTAGAAAGGGCAGTTCCTGCGACCGAGAAGACTTCTCCCACACCTCAAAAGCCTTCGGTCGTCGTTCTGGAAGAGAGCGAAGGGAGTGACGAAGTTCCAGTGGCGAGTCGCCCTCATCCCCGCCGTCACCCTCTTCCTGGGTCTAAAGTGGCTGTTTCAATCGGCCCTTCCATGGCCGACCGTGGTAAACGACCGGTCGAGGAACTAGTAGCGGCGACCGAAACGCCTGCTCCTCCACAGGACCAGGATGTCCATCCTGCGTCCGAAGCGGCTGTCCCAGTCGGCCCTTCCGCGGCCGACCGTGGCAAACGACCGGCCGAGGAACCCGAGGTAACAGCGGAAACGCCCGTTCATCCTTAAGACCAGGGCTTCCACATTCCTCCGCAGGAGGTTACTTCGGCCTTCGTAAGTACCCTATACCGTCTTTCCTTGATTGCTTTTCTGCTTTAGAATTCTAAATGAGGAAAATACTAAATGTCAGGTGCCTGTACACTCTTTTCACCGAAAATTCTACGCGCCGAATGGCGTTATCTATATTTCTTGGCCGCCTCAGTGGCCATCGAACGTAGATAACCTCCATCGGCCGCGTGAACTGAGAAGCAATCTAAGACACTGGGCTCGGCCATTGAGTTATTTGGGTTCGAGCAACGATCCTGGAGACATGGCCGAGGTCTCCTCTCGGCAGGTAAAAAAAACGCAACTTTCTTACTATCCTTGTCATGACTTCTTTTGAGCTTAACCTAATTTGTATGTGCAGGCTTCGTGGGAGGTCGAATCCAAAGCCCTCATCTCCAGCACAATTACTGGGTCTGGTCCTTCGGCCCCCACGACTGAAGCTGCCGATTCAACCGTTCTGTCTCAGTTGCGAGAAGTCTTGTCGTTTTCAGCGTCGCAAGTGCTCGAGCGCAATGGTCTTGATCTGCTTGGCGCATATATGAACGACCTCGGAGTTGACGGTCGTCTGAGCGGAGATGCTATCGTTCCGGCATCGTCGGCCTTGGAGCGGGTTCGGGAGACATTTAGTATCTTCCAGACCGCTCTAAAGGCCGAACAAGACCTGCAAGCTGCCACGGCCGTCCAAGACACTATCCGTTCGAAAATCGACACCCTAAAGGCAAAAGGAGAAGCATTGGCCGAGCTTGACCGTCAAATGGCGGAACTAGCGAAACGTAGGTCGGCCATTGCCTCCGATCTTGCTAAGGATTTCGAGTCGGGCGGAAAAGATTGCCTGACCGAGTATGCGGCGACCACAAAACGGGTCGAGCGGTTGAAGCTGGACAAGAAGAATCGGCAAGCCGAGGTCATCATGGGCGAGGTGCGGTGGTTGGAGTTGAAGGCCCTGCTCAGCACTCTTCTACCCCCTTCCCCTTGAATGTACTTGAATGTAAACCGCCCGACTTGCTCATTTTGTATATGCTTATCAATCTTAATGAAATGGTTTTCTATTCCCTCATTTCCCACATGACCGGGTAGTATTTTTTCAAAAACTTCCCGTTGATTGGTAATCTGTGAACCAAACCGGTCCGGTCTTTAAGATGATACGCCCCTTTTCCGTATACTTTATGTATGACGAACGGTCCTTCCCAATTTGGCGACCACTTGCCGAACCTAGGATCTTTTAGTCCTACGGGTAACACCGTTTGCCAAACCAATTCACCTTCGCCGAATGTTTTTCGTCGCACCTTTTGATTATATGCTCGCCCAGCAATCCGTTTTTGTGCCACCAGTAAGTTATAAGCATCAAGTCGCTCTTCTTCCAAATCTTCTAATTCTTGTCTCATGGACTGATTATATTCGGCGCTAAACAAACTACTTTGTTCAATCAATCGCAACGAATTTATACTTAACTCGACTGGCAACATTGCATTGTGTCCGTATGTTAATGCGTATGGGGTTGTTGCAGTCGCCGATCGGAGCGTCGTTCGGTATGCCCATAATGCCTCGTTTAACTTCAAATGCCACATGCCAGGCCTTTCTTTTATTATTTTTTCGAGGATGCCGATCAACACTTTATTACTTGCCTCGGCCTGCCCATTTGCCTGTGGAGAATACGGTGTGGACTGTTCCAGTCGAATTTTCAAATTTATCGTGTACTCCTTAAACCTTTCGGCTGTGAAGATTGTTCCATTATCGGTTATGATCGTTTCCGGTACGCCAAATCGGGTCACAATGTGTTCCTCCACGAAGTCGCAAACTTCCTTAGATGTTAACTCGGCATATGATTTTGCTTCGACCCACTTAGTAAAGTAATCGGTTGCGACTATTATCCATGCATGCTTAGCAGCTCCAGAAGATGGCGTGATTTTGCCGATTACGTCCATAGCCCATCCTCTAAACGGCCATGGCTTAATGACCGAATGCAGTGATTCGGCCGGGACCCTTTGTATAGGCCCGTGGATTTGGCACTGTACGCATCCTCGTGCAAACTCGATACAATCCTTTAGTATTCTCGGCCAAAAATAGCCGTGCCGTCGAAGTAACCATCACATTTTCCGTCCGGATTGATGAGCTCCGCATACCCCTTCATGGACTTCTTTAATCGCCCGAGCACTTTCTTGGGGGCCGAGGCATAGCAGTAACAAACCATCCTCGCCTTTTCGGTATAACTCATTCTGGTACGTGACATAGTTCGTGGCGTGGACTCGTGTCCTGCGACTATGTTTTCCATTAGGATTATCAAGGTACTGCATAATGGGTGTTCTCCAATCATCTGGTATTACCTCGGTCGTGCAAATCTCTACAGAGTCCTGCCGATCCAACAACGAAGGTAAGGACATAACCCTGGTGCGTATCACGTCGTCGCGTCGGAGGATTTGCTGGTTAACCAAGGCCGGATATAACTGTCGTAACACCGGTATATCTCGGCCTAGCTTGCCCCCCAGAAGTTGTGCGCCGGAGGCAATTTGAGCCAATTCGTCGGCGTCGGTATTATGACACCGGGAAACATGTTTAAATGTAATACCGTCGAAGGATTCGGCCAAATAGCTGGCGACCATGTTGTAAGGTGCCAGGGTACAACTCATGCAGCGAAAAGAACCATTAAGTTGGTTAATCACAAGTTCGGAGTCGCCGAGGACGAGGGCGCGAGTCGCCCGCAGGTCATGAAGGATTCCAAGGCCGACGATTAGGGCTTCGTATTCGGCCTGATTGTTGGTGCATTCGAAATCCAACTTAAGCGAAAATAACCAGCGATCGTGGTTCGGGGATTGAATGACAATTCCCACGCCCGCCGAAGATGACGTACTGGAGCCGTCAAAGTACATCGTCCAATGGTTGTCGCGCGTATGAACCATGCCGATTTCAACGTTGTTGCCCCCAAAACCGTATGGGGAGGGGTGTTGAGCAAGGAAATCAGCCAGTGCCTGGCCCTTAACAGCTTTCTGGGCTACGTACTGCAAGCTAAATTCGGACAGTGCCATTGTCCATTTCCCAATGCGGCCCTTTACGATTGGTCGGGTGAGCATATAGCGGATGACGTCGGTCTGAGCAATGACTTGGGTGACCGATGGGAGCATATAATGCTGAAGCTTGGAAGCGGTGAAAAATACGGCCAGGCACAGCTTCTCGACGGCTGGATAATTGATCTCCGGTTGACTGAGATTGCGGCTGAGATAAAAAATAGCCTGCTCCCGTCCGGCGTCGTTATCTTGCGCAAGGAGGCAGCCGATGGACTCTTCGGCCGCCGAGATATAGTGCTTAAGGGTTTACCGCGCCGAGGAGGAACCAGGACAAGTGGGTTCGTGATGGAGACTTTGATTTGCGTAAACGCCGCCTGATGCTCGTCGTTCCACACAAATTTATCTGAGTCATTGAGTTTCAAAAGCGTGGAGAACGCTTTCATTTTACCTGCTGAGTTGGCAATAAATCGGCGGAGGAAATTGATCTGTCCGAGTAAGGACTGGAGTTGTTTCTTCGTCGTTGGGGGCGGGGCATTGATAATTGCGCATGCCTTATTCTCATAGACTTCAATCCCACGGTGATGCACGAGGAAACCAAGAAAATTCCCGGCCGATACGCCGAAGGCACACTTGGCAGGATTCATCTTGAGGTTGTGCTGACGCATGCGGAGGAAAGCCTGTCGGAGATCGTCCAGATGTGTCTGTCGGCGTTTAGATTTGATGACAACATCGTCGATGTAAACTTCGACGATGGTTCCAATTAAATCATGGAAGATGGTATTCATCGCCCGCTGGTATGTGGCGCCGGCATTCTTGAGGCCGAATGGCATAACAACCCATTCGTAAGTGCCGAGTGCCCCAAGGCAACAGAAAGCAGTTTTGTGCACATCGGCTTCGGCAATGAATATTTGGTTGTACCCGGCGTGTCCATCCATAAAGGATAAGATTGCATGATTTTCCGCAGCATCGATTAACAGGTCTGAGATCGGCATTGGATACTCATCTTTGGGAGTTGCCAGATTCAGATTTCTGAAATCGATACAGATGCGTAGTGCACCATTTTTCTTTAAAACAGGCACGATATTTACCAACCATTCAACATATCGAGCTGTCCGAATGAACCCAGCTTTCAAAAGCTGAACCAATTCGTCCTTGATGCCGAGTTGCACTTCGGTCAAGAATCGACGAGGTGGCTGACGGAAAGGTTTACATCCAGGCTTAATACGTAATTCATGCTCGACTAGAGTACGCTCTAAGCCGGGCATTTCATGATAGCTCCAAGCAAAACAATCTTTGAACTCCGTAAGCAAGGCACGAAACTCGTCCTTCATTTGTTGGGGAAGTAACGCATTAACAAACAAAGGTCGTGGGTCATCGGCCGTCCCAACATTAATCTCTTCCAAGGGGTCCTTAACTTGGGGCCGATGATCTTCGAGCTCGGCCGGGGCGGCTTGAATTTTATCAAGAGATAAGACAGGACCATTATCTCCTTCGGCAAGGAGCTCGACGAGGTTAACGCCTGAATTTGGTTGTTTAGATATAGTATACCAATGGGCCAGCAGGAGTTCCATAGTAGATGAAACCGCGGCCCTACGTGTTTCCCGATCGGTGTCAAACATCAGCTTCAGGGAGGAAATTGGCTAATCCGAGTCTCGCCGAATCCTGCTGGATAGTCTCGGCGCCAACCTTGATAACTTTCTGAACCGAAATCTGAGTCGGCCATCCTTCTTCATTGAAGCCTTGCAATGTAATGTAGCCGACGTGGTCATCATAATACCGTGCTTGGATCATGTTAGCTTCGAAGGGCTGGCTATCGGCCGGGTGAACAGTGACCGAGTTGCCGTCCCAAAAGACAAGCACTTGATACAATGATGAAGGAATACAGCTGGTTTGATGAATCCAGTCTCGACCGAGCAGTGCATTATACTCGTTTTGGAATCAACCACGAAAAAGGCGGTCATGTGAGTGCGACCGGCAATATTCACAGTTAACGGAAGTACAACTTTGGTTTGGGATTTGTCGCCGACGAAACTACTCATTGTGATCCCTGACGGAATAAGTTCGTCATTCGAGCGACGTAAGGCCTTCATGATGTTCAGAGGCATGATATTGACGGTAGCTCCACAGTCGACGAAAACTTTAGAAACTGGATACCCCTCGATATGGGCCGTCACATACAAAGGCTTTAAATGGTGAAGTTTGGCCGATGATGAACGAGGAAACAATTCGGCCAAAGCCGCCTTTAGACTATCATCTTTTGTCGTTGACTCAACTTCAGCAACAGATACAAAATCAACATGGCCGGCTTCTTCGGCGACTACGTCACCATCGAGGAAATTCGGTTGGGTCGTGCTTGATTGAAAATCAGCGGGTAACACATGGACCATACTGATTTCCATGTTATCCAGGACTGACGGGCCCATCGGGTTAGGGCCCTCCTCACTAGCCTCATCTCTTGTCTGGTCGGCAACCGCGGACTCTGTTGCTGTCAAGGTTGGACAACGAGACTCTTCTGTTCCTTCTTCGATGGTTTGATCATGTGGTGCTGCTTCGGTAACTTGTTGGTTCTGCGTACCTACCTCATGTGAGGTTGAGATCGACAGTGTGCTCGGGGTCAGGACCTGCTCCTGGTAGTGTAGCCGGGCATCCCTAGTGTCGAGATAAGCATCCAGACGTGCAACACGTGCTATTTCATCGGTCGTAAGGCCGAAGAGCGAAACAGCCGAGAATACTTCGAAGTGATATCGTAAATACTGAAGGTCCTCCATTGAGAAAGGAAGGTCGGCTGCGTCAATATTAGTGTATGGGTCGACTTCAAATCCAAGGACACAAGTTTCTCGTATGTGCTGGAACCTTGCTTTCAATCCTGGTCTAAGGTTTTCTGGATGATTCGCTCGGCATCAGGACAAGTCAGGACTAGATCAATGGTGTCTTGGCATGCCTTTGGCAAGCCATACAGATCATTGGCCGAATGTTTCTTATGGAATTCTCGCATGTACTCCATAGCCTCCCCAAGGAACGGGGGGTGCAAATTCCGTCGGATCTTGATCAAAGGTCCTTGTATAGCCGGCGGGGCTAATTTGCTTTTGGCCTCTTGCCTGAAATGTTCAAGGCGCGCCTTCATCTCCCCTGGTCGAAGAAGAAGTTTGATCCATTTATCGGCCTCTTCAAACGTGGTTTCGACATCTTGGTCGACCAGTCGTTTCCCTTGAGCCAACTCTGTCATAATGGCTGGAGGTGGTCGTTCATCATCAGTAGCAATTGTGTCCTTCGACCGCCATTTAGGGACCGAAGTTTCTTGGGCTGCCCGTCGGCGGGCCATGCAATCTATCCTTTGATGCCGGCGTTTCTGGGATTTGGACAACGCGGTGTAGACGCCTTTCGAAGAATGATATGTATACCAACGTTGATCTCTAGGCTCGGGAGGTTTGAAGGTTTTTTGGCTCCGCAATGATTCTGAACTGCTAGAATTACGTTTATAGTAATCATCGTCATAGAATGAAGCATCAAAATCGAGGCGTCGCCTGACCGGGGGTGTCTCTTCCATCCGTACTTTAGAACCGAGCCTATCAAAAACCCCTTGATGTTGGCCTACGTTGGCTACCTTTTACCGGGTTGCGTTCATAGGTCGTTCGGTTACAAGCGAAGAGGGCTTCTCCTCTAGCTCACTGCCGACCTTTGCTCTACATTTCCTGCATAAAACCGCCGTCCCACTGTCTTCATCGGTGCTATAATCCATCATAGGTTTAACAATAGCGGGTCCTGTTAAAGCTGTAGGTGGTTCGTTTGAACGAAAATCGACCATGAACCGTGGCCGAGAATTCTGATTCCGCAAGCGTTGCGTCGCAACAACTTCAGCCTTTCCTTTCCCTTTGTCCTTAGGTAGGCACGCATCGACCATATTTACTGTTGCCGTGGGGAACGGGTCAGTATCAACACTCATCTTCTTCTCTGGAAATTTCAGTTTGCGATTATCAATCCAGCTTTGGACGTTGTCGCGAAATACGACGCAATTGTTTGTCGTATGTTTGCTTGAATTGTGGTATTTACAATATACCTTTCCTTTAAGCTCTTCGGCCTTGGGAATGTTGTGACCAGGCCGAAGCTTGATGATTCTTGCTGATAATAGTTGGTCAAAAATTGCGTCAGCCTTTGTAATATCAAAAGTATAAACTTTTGACGGTTTCAACGTTCCCTCAGTGGCCAAATGGCTTTTGACTTCCCTAGAGTCAACTTGAGTCAATGCCTTGCAGACGTATGGCTTATCTATCACTATCTCAGCTGCATCCACACTAATGCATTCATCTTCGGTTGATGCATAATTGACAGTAGGATTCTTGTAAATCGTCCCCCGAGTTGGAACTTTCGAAATCTTTTCCTCGCGGAGCAAGTAATCATACTGCTCGACATGCTGGGCTAATTCGTACATATCCCGAAAGTTTGCCCCCAAGAATTTCTTTTTGTATTCGACGTCGAGGCCGTTCAAAGCAAGCCTGACAAATTCGACTTCGGGTAAAGGCACTCGGCACCAATTCCTGGCTGATTTGAACCTGGTAAGATAATCCATTGGTGACTCATCAGATGCTTGAGCCATCCTTGCTAATGAGGAAACTGACATCTCCATCCCTGGCCGATAAAACTGCTCGTGGAATTTCTCGACCAACTCCTCCCAGTTTTGGACGGAATTAGGAGGGAGATTGATATACTAGGCGAATGTTGAACCGGTCAATGAGAAGTTGAACAGCCGTAACTTATGGAAATCACTATTAACATTCCCGCATTGCGCGGTGAAACAAGCCACGTGCTCCAACGAAGACAGAGACGATTCACCGGCAAAAAGGCTAAAATCTGGGATCTTGAACCCTTCGGGTATCCGAACGTTTCCACGTAGGCCGGGTACAGATGGATAAACTTAGGAAACTTCGGCCCTTTCTTCATGGCTGAGTCGATCATCCGCTGAACTTCGGTCATGTCAACAGGTGTTGCTTCGACCCTCTGGTCGGTTCCGTCTGACCTACTATTCGACCCTCCTCCTTTTTCCAAGTCAATTTGTTTGAGCCGAGCAGGAATAGGCTCGGTCGATACAATTGGTAACGGATTGTTTCCTGGTGGTAAGTGCTGGAGAAGATCGAAATGCCTGCTGTCACTGACTTTACTAACCAGCATTTCGAGCAATCTGGTTTGTCGCTAATTGGAACTGAGTATCACGTCATGCAGCTTGTCAATGCCTCGACTAAACGTCTGCTCGACTGACCGAGACTGCTCGTCTAGTCGCTTTCGAAGAAACAACCTTGTTGGCGGATCAGATCCTTCACCACCATCCTCATCGCATTCCTCTACTATCCATTCATTGAGAACGCAGGTGTTTCTGTTAGGGATTTCTAGACCGCGTAGTTGACCGCCGAGATTAACTTCTCTCTCTCGGCGAGTCGCTCTCGTGGACTCAGGTGTCACAGCGCTAAGGGGATTCTGCGCCTGTGGCACACTTTGTCCTATGCTCTGATTCGGCAAATCGGCTGTCGACTTTCCCATAGCTGTTTTCTTTTTTACCGATCGTGTTTCAATTGGCATGAACTTCGTAGTCTAGCACTGGGTCCCACTGGGCGTGCCAAAATGTTGACCCTAGAAACTACAAAGCCTACGTGGCGCGCAAGCCGAGTAATCTATGAGCTAACTACGTCCTTCGGTGAATGCGGGGCGTGCCAACTCGTCGGCCGAGCTCGGCCGAGGAGTAAATTTTGTTGATGTCGCGTTGGGTGTGCAGCTGACTTCTGCGTCTTGCGATTATGGCCGAGAAAGGAACACGTCTCGACCTCTTGGGCTCTCGAACCTGAAGACAAGGTTACTATTCTTACGAAGTTCACGAGTCGTCGTCGTCGGATTCAGTCACAGTGATGTTATTCGTCAGAGTAAACTCACGCCGAATCGACACCAGAGTGTAAGGGCACAAATACTCAAAGCAAATATAAGTTTTAATGGTGAACGTGGTTCGGCCGTCCGAATGCCGAACTCTAAATCCCACTTGGGAATATCTAATCATAAAATAACTCGGCAAGCAAAGCGCCGAGCTCGATATACCGTAACACCTCACTTCGCCGAGAAGGCCAATGAGATGACCTCAATCAATAAGGATCCAGAAATCCTCCTCGACCAAGACTTGGATAGGTAATCAACCGTTCTCGCCGCAATGCTGTTGATGCCAACGGAAGATACTGCGAGATCGACTGATTCTACGGTGACAGAGCTATCTATGCCGACTTAAGATATCACCGGTTGCTTCCACAGTGCTGTTGATGCCAACGGAAGATGTGTCAGCGAAAAAGAAAGAAAAAATCTCAAGTTGTTGAGAGTTTGCGCATGGCAATTTTTGTATTGATTTGCAGGGGCCTTCTCTAACGCACAGCTTCCCCTATTTATAGCGCTGTATCTTGAATCCGAGTTAAAATCCTACTCGGACTAGGTCTTCCTCTTCGGATCAACACCACCTCGACCAGTCCTATCTTCACTAGGATTGTGAACCTAGTCCTTAACTGAGCCGAATTCACTTTTTGGGTTATTGATCCCGCCGAGACTCCTTATTGTACTAGGACTTGACTTGCGTTATGATCTACCTGACCTAGGCTTGGAAGCCCACGAGTTGAGCGATCCATGGCCCTCTCGCCGCGCGGCCTCCCGGGCCGAGGATGATCCTTCCTTCGGCCCAAACTATTATTTTGGGCCCAAACAGTTATATATATATCTCTCAAGAATTATATAAAAAACAAAAGTTATTAGTTCAAGTGACGACATTCAAGTATATATAACAAGTGATCCTCTATCACATTGGTGGATAGGAGTATTGCTCTTACACCACAACATGAGTTTGAACCTGATCGGTTCCCTAATCTAATATCTAATCTAACAAATCTACCGTTTGACAAAAAAAATGTTTATATATAACATATATTTCATTGAACTATATAAGAAATATGTTTGCATAACACTCCTCAACATTTAACTAGAATACTATAACACTAGAACACACATTACAAATTAGTTGAAAATAAAGGGTTTAGGATAAAGTTAGAATTCTCTACAATCTCACAATTCTCGAATACAAATTCAATTACTTTATTCTTCTCCATAAGGAGGTATTTACAAGATTACAAAAGAGCAATACTAGGAAATAAATCAATATACAATCCTTTGTCTACAAGACAAAGAAACCCAGACCAAATCAAATCATATCAAAACCCTAATTGAATCATATAAAATCACTAAATAAATTGTATCCCTAAAATACTTTCCTTTTTTTTTAGTACAAGCTATAATTTACACTAAGGGAGGGGGGATTTTTGCTAAGTCGCACGGTGGGCAACCTAATTTGCTATCGAATTCGTCATCCACGAGAATCAAAACCTATGATCTCTCACTTACAAGTGAAGAGGAATACCACTAGAATGTAATACTGAGTGGTTATACTTTCCCTTTTATTTTCCAACAAAATTAATAGATATTTATTTATGTTTAGCTACTGTTTCTTTAGGGTGATGCTATTCAAGTACGCATTTTTACTTTCCAAACACTCAAGATAATTTATGTCTTTTAATTTTATTCAAATCATTTGATCCGACAGCCGAAATTAAAAATAGTGTGTTAGGGTAAATAAGGGTGTGTGGATATCACCTTTCTTTCTTGATCACCACACTTCCTCAACCGCTGCCTTCAGCAATATACTGGTTCTTTCGTCTCTTCCACTTTTTCGTGATTCGTTTGTTTTTCCCTTCATCGAGTAAGAACTTGGATTGAATGTAAAGGAGGATGCTTCAGTCATGAACGTGAGATTTGATCCTTGATTTTCTTGCTATAAGCTAGATCATTTGAAAGAGTCAAGTAAAATAACTGCACTTGCACTCTCCATCTCATGGAAATAAAACGAAAACTACCGGTAAGCAGTTTCATTAAAAGTTAGTTTCTAAATTTCCACATCATTTTTTTTTTGTTTGTGCTTTCATCCCCATTTAAATACGTAAAAGATTTGTAGCTGAAGAAGTTAAATGCAATTAATCATGCACACAAGATTGTAGTTCGATTCTCCTCTCTCCTATTAATATTATTCTAGTTTCTACAAAAAATTTATACTACAAAAAGATCACATGATCCTGCGGCATGTTGATGTAATTTCAAAAATTCACTTATTTATGACTATGTGATTTTGTAGTTAGTGTTAAAGTCCCACAGAGTAATATATATACTACTCTAATTTCTGTTTTTTTCTTGTTAAAAGGAAAAATTAACGCTAACAACTTTGGTTAGGTTAAGAAGATATGGTACCTTGGAGAAACCGAACAAAAAAACGAAAAGCACAGATGATGTCTCGGTCTGGTGCAGTCCAAATGGTCCCCCACACACACATTGATCCATGATTCCATAGCACATCTCGACTTCACTCATGAGTCATGATGCAGCCTTCTCAATCCTTCTCGATCTGGGTCCATTCACAAAAAGAGAGTTCGAAGATGGTATCTGGATCCATTCACAAAACAGTTCCAGTGCTGGCAAGGTTACTTTTTTTTTTTAATTTTTTATGAAATCTTCTTTGTACAGTTTCATTTGTCTGAGTGTCGTTTTGGAATTCTATTTATAAATTTAAGGAAAACTATTAAAAAATGTTTGAAAAATTTGAGTTTTAACGATAAAAACAAAATAAAGGGTAAAATGAATAGTATCATGATTGACTTTTTAGTGTAAAAATATGATTTTTCGTTAAAATAAACAGTACCGGAGGACTTGTTTAATATTTTAGGCATCCAAGTTTAAGAAGACAACCGAAATATAGCTATACCCCAGGTACATACATAACCCAACGAACTTACCTGCCTGCCTGAAAGTCCGGCGTTTCCAACCCTGACTTTATACCCACAAAACTTTGAATTAACAAACCATGAGATTTACAGAGATTAGGTTAACATAAGCATGATTAGAGGAGAAGATGTGCATTTTAGCAATGTTTCTGGTGTAGTTGTTGTTTCTATCCAACTGTACATGTTGTTTATAGGCTAAATGTGGTAAAGCTTTGCTTACCTGGCCAAACGGTGGAATAAGTAGACCTCAATTGAAACCCTAACTTTATAACAGAAGCCCACACTTATTCCCCCTCGCAAGAAAAGCATATATACAGCACCCTAAAACTCGAACAAGTTGTGCCATTGCAATTGTAATTTTAATTACTAATTATTGCAAAACTGAGGAAGAAGATGGCTAAAACTTCAAAATCAATGTGCCTTTCTGTGCTTTTGTTATGTTCATTGTCTTTGCGGTAGCAGGTAAGAAAGAAGGAGTTTCTACATGCATCGGGAACAGTTGTCATGTAATGTAATATTCCACGTGCTATAGTATAGATGGAAGACATAATTGATATATATGTCTACTTCCATAGTGCATTAACAAGAAAACAAATACAAGTGTTATAATTTGAGTGAAATAGTAACATCATGTGGCAGTACACAGAAAAATTTCTAGTAAACTCCATTGACCCTTCTTCTCCTATTTTCCTTTTTCTTTTATTTCGATCTTCAAATATGACTATATATGTTTCTTGCACAATGCAGATAGCGGGTTTGTAGGATGCCGTGAATGGTCGTATAGTAGCACAAGGCAGGGTTCATGCTTATGGAGTCCAAACTGCAACAACGCATGCACAAAAGAAGGTGCGATTGCTGGAGCTTGCGTACTTTTCAAGTGCATATGCTATGATGGTAAAGGTTGTCCGCAAGGCCGCCTCCCTGCACACTAGCTACACCTACATGCACTAGAAATACTCGAAAACTGCATTCAACTTTCAATGTATATGTACGTACTTGGCACGTATTACATTCGACTAACTACGTGCCTATAGCTCCATCTGTTTGTAAATGATCGATGTAGTTTCTATACTATGTATCTGTTTGTAAATGATCGATGTAGTTTCTATACTATGTATATTACTTATGAAGGTTTCGTACATAATGTTCGCTTAATCGTATGTATAGTCAGCTGAGCGTACGTTGTAAAAGTACAATAACTTTTACACATAATGATGCTGTTTATTTGTAGAAATTGTGTACGACTGTAATTGTACATCATATTTTCTTTTGCTTGTGGTGGCAAAAATAGGGGGAGGGGGATTCTCTACCCTTCTACTTGGATGGTTACGGTTAAGCCACGTCAACATCGTATATTGATTTTTGGGTAAATCTCAGTTTACTACCCTTAAGTTTCGTGGTTTTCAAAATTTGGTACATGAAGTTTTTTTCGTCCCAGAGTCATACCTAAAATAACTCCGCCTATGTCTTACATGGCCGGTCCCAAGCCCGGATAAAGGAGGAGGGGGAGGGCGTCAGGTAGTCGACAGCCGGCACTCCATGATCACGTCGAATCCTTATGAAAATGAATCCAGAACAAAATCGCGCTAAAGCTAGGGCGTCACCCGTAAGTGGCGCGCTGTGTGGCCCGAGCACAGTGATAAGTGAGCAAGGGTCGCTGTATCTCCATCGGCACCCGGATGCAGTGTTAAATGAGCAAGGGGGCCATAGAAACTTCTTTTCGAACGACTCCACTCAAAGTTGTTTGGGAGCATATGCTCCTATCAACTTTACCCGGGACACACAAAAGAAGTACTTTGATCCTATTAGACGGGGGAGGGTGAAGAAGCTAGGACAGAAGGGTAGAGTTCAAGAGAGCAAAATGCGTTTAGGAACGTGGAATATAGGAACCTTAACGGGAAAATCTATGGAAGTAGTGGAAGTTATGGTGAGGAGAAGGATAAATATTATGTGCCTACAAGAAACTAAGTGGGTTGGTAGTAAGGCAAAGGATCTAGAAAACTCAGGGTTTAAACTTTGGTATTCGGGCACAAATAGAACGAGAAACGGTGTTGGCATCATCGTGGACAAGACCTTGGTACAAGATGTTGTAGATATCAAGAGGGTAGGAGATAGAATCATGGCAATCAAGATTGTAATAGGACAAGAACTTATCAATGTGATTAGTGCGTACGCACCTCAAGTAGGGTTGGATACGAGTTCGAAGGAGAAATTTTGGGAAGATCTTGGAGACTTGGTGCAAGGAATTGCTCAGACGGAGAAGTTATTTATAGGAGGAGATTTAAATGGACACGTGGGCAGGGAGACAGGCAACTATGGAGGTTTTCATGGTGGCCATGGTTTTGGGGAGAGAAACGAGGATGGGGAAGCTATCTTGGATTTTGCAATGGCATATGATCTCTTCTTAGCCAACACCTTCTTTAAGAAGAGAGAAGAACATGTGATCACCTACAAGAGTGGGTCGTCAAAAACACAAATAGATTTTCTTCTAATGAGGAAAGGGGATCGTATAACTTGTAAGGATTGCAAAGTTATACCAGGAGAGAGCGTGGCTAATCAACATCGCTTGTTGGTGATGGATGTACATATCAAAAGAGTAAGACAAAAGAACAAGACTTGGAAGTGCCCAAGAACTAGATGGTGGAATCTAAAAGAAGAAAAACAAGCCATTTTCAAAGAGAAGGTAATCACCCAATGTGTGTGGGATAGAGAGGGGGAAGCTAGCCAAATGTGGGATTCCATGGCTAGTTGTATCCGAAAAGTAGCAAAAGAGGTATTAGGAGAGTCCAAGGGCTTTGCCCCACACCAAAAGGAATCTTGGTGGTGGAATGAGGAGGTACAAACAAAGGTGAAGGCTAAGAAGGAATGTTGTAAAGCCTTATACAAGGAGAGGACCGATGAAAATGGTGAAAGGTATAGAAAAGCGAAGCAAGAGGCGAAGAAAGCTGTCAGAGAAGCTAAGTTAGCGGCTTACGACGATATGTATAAACGACTAGATACCAAAGAAGGAGAGTTGGATATCTATAAACTAGCTAGAGCAAGGGAAAAGAAGACAAGGGACCTAAACCAAGTGAGGTGCATCAAGGATGAGGATGGAAAGGTTCTTGCTACAGAGAACGCGGTTAAAGACAGATGGAGAGGTTATTTTCATAATCTTTTCAATGAAGGACATGAAAGGAGTGCTTCTTTAGGGGAGTTGAGTAACTCAGAAGAGTGTAGAAACTACTCCTTTTATCGTCGAATCCGGAAGGAAGAAGTGGTTGTAGCTTTGAAGAAGATGAAGCATAGAAAAGCAATAGGCCCAGACGATATACCAATCGAAGTGTGGAAAGTTTTGGGAGAGACAGGTATAACATGGCTCACTGACCTTTTCAATAGGATTTTGAAAACGAAGAAGATGCCAAATGAGTGGCGAACGAGCACTTTGGTGCCTATCTACAAGAATAAGGGCGACGTACAAAATTGCATGAACTATAGGGGTATTAAGCTAATGAGTCATACAATGAAGCTCTGGGAGAGAGTCATTGAGCATAGATTGAGGCAAGAGACACGGGTTTCGGACAACCAATTCGGGTTCATGCCAGGGCGCTCAACCATGGAGGCAATCTATCTCTTACGAAGATTGATGGAAAGATATAGAGATGGGAAAAAGGATTTACACATGGTCTTTATAGATTTGGAAAAAGCGTATGATAGGGTCCCAAGAGACATTCTTTGGAGGATTTTAGAGAAGAAAGGAGTACGAGTAGCATATATCCAAGCTATAAAGGATATGTATGAAGGAGCAAAGACTGCCGTAAGAACTCATGAAGGACAAACCGAAAGCTTTCCCATAACTGTAGGATTACATCAAGGCTCATCCTTAAGTCCTTACCTTTTTGCGTTGGTAATGGATGAGTTAACAGGACATATTCAAGATGATATTCCTTGGTGTATGCTTTTCGCAGACGATATAGTGTTGATAGATGAAACTCAGGAAGGGGTAAATGCAAAGCTTAACCTTTGGAGAGAAGTGTTGGAATCTAAAGGTCTTCGCCTAAGCCGATCAAAGACAGAATATATGGAGTGCAAGTTCAGTGCAAATGGAGGCCAAAACGAGTTAGGGGTGAGGATCGGAGATCAAGAAATACCAAAGAGCGACCGTTTTCGTTACCTAGGATCTATCTTGCAAAAGAACGGAGAATTAGATGGAGATCTCAACCATAGAATACAAGCTGGATGGATGAAGTGGAAGAGTGCATCCGGCGTGTTGTGTGACCGCCGTATGCCACTGAAGCTCAAGGGAAAATTTTATAGGACGGCAATAAGGCCGGCGATGCTGTATGGCACAGAATGTTAGGCGGTGAAACATCAACACGTACACAAAATGGGTGTAGCAGAGATGAGGATGCTTCGTTGGATGTGTGGGCACACGAGAAAGGATAAGATTAGGAATGAGGATATCCGGGGTAAAGTAGGAGTAGCCGAAATTGAAGGAAAGATGAGAGAAAATCGGTTACGGTGGTTTGGACATGTGCAAAGAAGGCCTACTGACGCTCCGATTAGAAGATGCGACTATGGGACAGAGGTTCAGGGCCGAAGGGGTAGAGGAAGACCTAGGAAAACTTTGGAAGAGACTCTAAGAAAAGACTTAGAGTACTTGGATCTAACGAAGGACATGACACAGGATCGAGCACAATGGCGTTCTAAGATTCATATAGCCGATCCCACTCAGTGACTTGGATTTTCCAAGTCTCCAACCAAGAAGTTTTCCTCACTCGGGAAATTAAGGGAACACTACCCCAACCTACATGCTCCACTCAGAAAGCTTCAACATACAAGCTTCAACAAAAGAAAATTCAAAGAACTTAGCGAAGAAGGCTTTGGTGTATTTAACACAATACGTTGAAATGAAGGAAAGCTTATTTATTGATATCCCCGATAAGCTACAAATATGTACATATACATGAGTCAAAATAAACACACAAGAGGGAGCCTTCACAAAGGTTGTTTAGGAGAAGTCTCAGCAGTCGGTAGAGCCCCAGAAAGAGAAGGCACCGGAGGGGGATCATTTGGAGCCTCAGTACTGGACAGAACCCTAGGAGGAGGAGGCATCAGAGGTTGATCATTTGGAGCTTCATTACGCGGTACAGCCCCAGAAGACGAAGGCAATAAATGCCTTTGGAACAAACCCACAAATCTCTGATGATCAAGTAAAACCTGACCATCAGTTTCCTTCATCTGGTCAAGCTTCCTCTTCATGTTTGTAGCATAGTCATGTGCGAGCCGGTGCAACTGTTTATTCTCATGCTTGAGCCCTCTAATCTCCTGTTTGAGACTCATCACTTCAGCCGCCAATGATTCAACTTGGCGGGTTCGAGCAAATAGGCGTTGGGCCATATTAGACACAGAACCTGCACACTGAACACTGAGAGCCAGCGAATTCTTAACAGCTAACTCATCAGACCGTTTGGAAAGTAGTCTGTTATCTTTGGGAGTGAGAAGGTTCCTGGCCACCACCGCAGCGGTCATATCATTCTTCATCACGGAATCCCCAACGGTAAGAGGACCAGTTGGGGAGACGAAGGATGGGCGCCATATGTTGTCTGGAGAAGGCGGGGCTGCCTCTTCAACAAGGTTCAAGTCAAAACGACGGTCGGAGGGGCCAGACATTTTCAAAGGTGTTGAAGAGAGAAGTGGTCGGACAAATCAAGATATTAGAAGTGCAAGAATGAAGCTTCTACTGGTGGAGATTCAAGTGTGCTTTGGAACTTAATGCCAGCCTCTATAAAAATCTGCACTCGACGGAGCTTCAGAAATCAAAGAGGCGCCTGCTCAGAAATCGAAGAGGCGTTTGCTTTCTCAAAAGTTGGGCTGCTTAGAGATCACGAGGGTTGATCTCAGAAATCGAAGAGCCGTTTGCTTTCTCAAAAGTTGGGCTGCTCAAAGACCACAAAGGCCGATCTCAGAAATCGAAGAGGCGCTCGCTTTCTCAAAAGCTGGGCTCCCTAGAGACCACGAGGGCCGATCTCAGAAATCGAAGAGGCACCTACTTTTCCAGCCTTGTCAGCACCTGTCACACGCACACTCAGCTTTGCGGAAATTATGGGCATTCTGTCAAAGACTTCTGGGGAAGTAGAAAACACATGAATCTTACTGTTCAATCACCCACTTCCCACACGCAACAATAGCTCATGGGTACCACAGATAACTTTGCCAAAGTTCTCTGCCAAAGTTGAGCACGTGAAGCTTGCAGCTCCCACTACATCGCTCTGACCAAGAAGGGTAAAAGAATAGCAAAGAAACAGCACTAACAAAGTTTAGACCCATAAATTTTGAAGGTCTAGCTACCATATTATTACCCACAAGGGTAAAGGAACAGTACCACTGCTGGATAATTGGAAAGTCCATGTATGTCAACCTCTGTGCTTCATGGCAAGGTAGACTAGCAAACATGCCCAACCTTTACTCACATTCGAGAAAACACTCCCAATAAGATTGCTTGCTCCAAAATCGAAGAGGCACCGTCCTCCGAATCTAAAGAGCCAGACTCCTAACATGACTACTTTCTTAAAAATCGAAGAGCGGGTAAAGGAACAGTACCATTGCTGGATAATTGGAAAGTCCTTGTGTGTCAACCTCTGTGCTTCGTGGCAAGGTAGACTAGCAAACATGCCCAACCTTTACTCACATTCGAGAAAACACTCCCAACAAGATTGCTTGCTCCAAAATCGAAGAGGCACCACCCTCCGAATCTCGAGAGCCACTCTCCCAACATGATTACTTTCTCAAAATCGAAGAGACACTGCTCCCCGAATCTCGAGAGCCAGACCCCCAGCATGATTGCTTTCTCAAAAATCGGTGAGGCACCGTTCTCCGAATCAATCGAAGAGGCGCTCGCTTTCTCAAAAGCTGGGCTGCTCAGAGACCACGAGGGCCGATCTCAGAAATCGAAGAGGCACCTACTTTTCTAGCCTTGTCAGCACCTGTCACACGCACACTCAGCTTTGCAGAAATTATGGGCATTTTGTCGAAGACTTCTGGTGAAGTAGAAAGCACATGAATCTTACTGTTCAATCACCCACTTCCCACACGCAACAATAACTCATGGGTACCACAGATCACTTTGCCAAAGTTCTCTGCCAAAGTTGAGCACGTGAAGCTTGCAGCTCCCACTACATCGCTCTGACCAAGAAAGGTAAAAGAATAGCAAAGAAACAGCACTAACAAAGTTTAGACACATAAATTTTGAAGGTCTAGCTACCATATTATTACCCACAAGGGTAAAGGAACAGTACCACTGCTGGATAATTGGAAAGTCCCTGTGTGTCAACCTCTGTGCTTCGTGGCAAGGTAGACTAGCAAACATGCCCAACCTTTACTCACATTCGAGAAAACAGTCCCAACAAGATTGCTTGCTCCAAAATCGAAGAGGCACCGTCTTCCGAATCTCGAGAGCCAGACTCCCAACATGACTACTTTCTCAAAATCGAAGAGAGGGTAAAGGAACAGTACCATTGCTGGATAATTGGAAAGTCCCTGTGTGTCAACCTTTGTGCTTCGTGGCAAGGTAGACTAGCAAACATGTCCAACCTTTACTCACATTCGAGACAACACTCCCAACAAGATTGCTTGCTCCAAAATCGAAGAGGCACCGCCTTCCGAATCTCGAGAGCCAGACTCCCAACATGATTACTTCCTCAAAAATCGAAGAGACACTGCTCTCCGAATCTCGAGAGTCAGACCCCCAGCATGATTGCTTTCTCAAAAATCGAAGAGGCATCGTTCTCCGAATCTCGAGAGCCAGATACCACAGACCACTTTTTCAAAGTGCTCTGACAGAGTTAAAACATGTGAAACTGGCAGCTCCCACTACCGTGCTATGACCAAGCAGGGTAAAGGAATAGCATTACTACTTGTTGTTAGGGAGACTCCTATATATGTCGACCTCCATCCCCAACGGACAGGCAGACCTGCAAAAATGCTCAACCCTTCATCATATCTGAGAGGGCACTCCCAACAAAGCCTTTCGAAATATTCAGCTTTCTTTCCCCCCGATAATACCTCTGCAAACAAGCTATACTAGAGCAAGAATATCTCATATCATCAGGGTTAAAAGCAAGAGTATCCCATATCATGCTTTTTCCCTGTTTTTTCTTTTGGCCTTGTTTTTACCTGCAAGACAAGGAGAAAGAGAGCAATCAGTCAGTACTTGGAATCAAGCTTCCAGCCAGGAACTGACCGCCTGGAATCCCTTACCTGATTACCTACCTGGCATTGCTCTCGAGTACTCATCTTCATCATCTTATGTTTCCAGGGAAGATTCCGCATCTGCTTGAGGAACAGATAGGGCAAGTGCGAAGGATACAAGGAAGCATGTGGAGACAAGCGTAACAGCACACGTGCCGATACATCCATTACTCTGTCAAAAGCAAAAGTATCCCATATCAGCAGGGTGGAACGTACTCTAGATTTGATGGACTTGTTTTGACCCTCAAATTCTTCAGTCGGCCTTATACTCTGGAGGAAACCAGAAAACCCTCCAGCTCAGTTCAAGAATAAGCCTGTGGAAAGTTACTTCTTCAAAAGCAAAAGTATCTCATATCATCTCTTCTCATTTTTCTTCTCTTTATCCTTCATGCTGCTGCAAGATGGGGAGAAGGTGAACAATCAGTCGGAGCTCTGATTGCTTACCTTGTCTGTCACCTCTTTCAACAGACCCCCTAGCTCGGCGACTTGGGGGACTCCTACTACATGGTTTGTATCGCGCTTGACCAAGCCTGAAACTACAAGTAAGCTTCAAGTGAAATTGATACATTACCTTGTGCATCTCCACCAGTTAAAGATACCACCCCTGGATGGAGGAAGAGTACTTCCAGAGAAGATGCCACATCTACCTATGAGACAGATAAGGCAAGTCAAGACGACACCACACTCCGATACTTAGAAGTTTCGTGATTACGAGATCATTATCCCACAATATTTCCTAATGTCATTTGTACTAAATCATTCACTCGTACTCACTAAAGGAGAGCTTGAACCTATGTACTTGTGTAAACCCTTCACAATTAATGAGAACTCTTCTATTCCGTGGGCGTAGCCAATCTGGGTGAACCACGTACATCTTGTGTTTGCTTTCCTATCTCTATCCATTTATATACTTATCCACACTAATGACCGGAGCAATCTAGCGAAGATCACAAAAAAGCGACCGTTTTCGTTACCTAGGATCTATCTTGCAAGAGAACGGAGAATTAGATGGAGATCTCAACCATAGAATACGAGCTGGATGGAAAGAGTGCATCCGGCGTGTTGTGTGACCGTCGTAGGCCACTGAAGCTCAAGGGAAAATTTTATAGGACGGCAATAAGGCCAGCGATGTTGTATGGCAGAGAATGTTGGGTGGTGAAGCATCAACACGTACACAAAATGGGTGTAGTGGAGATGAGGATGCTTCGTGGGATGTGTGGGCACACGAGAAAGGATAAGATTGGGAATGAGGATATCCGAGGTAAAGTAGGAGTAGCCGAAATTGTAGGAAAGATGAGAGAAAATCGGCTCTGGTGATTTGGACATGTGCAAAGAAGGCCGACTGACGCTCCGGTTCGAAGATGTGACTACGGGACAGAGGTTCAGGGCCGAAGGGGTAGAGGAAGACCTAGGAAAACTTTGGAAGAGACTCTAAGAAAAGACTTAGAGTACTTGGATCTAACGGAGGGCATGACACAAAACCGAGCGCAATGGCGTTCTAGGATTCATATAGCCGACCCCACTTAGTGGGAAAAGGCTTTGTTGTTGTTGTTGTTGTTGTAGAGTCATACCTAAAATGTTAATTTTAGGACAATTTCATACATCCGTTAGTCTGGCTGTTAAGTTTTCCATTAACTGGTGACGTGGTGCCTATGTGGATAATGATTGGGCGCCACATGTCATTAAGGGGTCTACGTGGAAATTAAAATTAAAAAAATATATTTGAAGGAAAGTGTTATTAAAAATAAAATTAAAAATTAAAAAAAAAAACCAAATCCCCTTCGTCTTCCCCAAATCCCCACCCGTGCCCACCCTCCCACCACCCGATTTGCTTTTCTGGACCAACCCATTTTCGTCCTCGACCCTAAAAATGGGCAACTCGACGTAGTCCCAGCAGTCGACGTCCTCCAGAAGCTTGAAAGGCAAGACCTTGTTGTCCATCTCCACGTCAAACTCGTAGGCCACCGAATGCCCCATCTGCGAGTCCCTCAAATCAAACCCCGACACCTTCAGATCCTCCGCTTGAAACCCTAATCCCTCCACAATCGCCTCCTTCAAATCCTGCAAATCAACCAATCAATCAATCCAAATACAAAAATTCAAATTGTAAAGAGAGAAAAAGAGAGGGGGCGTACGGAGATGGCTCTGGGGGTGTTGTAGGGAGGGCGGAGCTCCGACGTGGAAATCAGAGAGAGAGAGAGGACCGAAGGAATTGCACCGACGGAGATAGCTCTGGGGTGGCGTAGGTCCATTGCAACAAAGTTTCCGGAAACGGTGTCTCCCTCGTACATAACTTGCTCCGAGACACATTCCAACTTCGTCACGGTGATTGAAAGAGCAATAGCAACATTGTCATTGCCGATGAAGATCATAAGAAAACCGTACGCCACGCAAATTTTGGCAATCTCAAATTGCTTTCGCTTCTCCATTTTTTATCTACACTGAATCGAGAGAGACTATTCCTAAAGTGGGAGGATAAGGAGGCTTGAAGTTCGGTTAATTGGTTATGAAGTCTGTTGATCTGGGTTGTTTGGGAGGGGGGAGGTAGGGTGGTGGGGATTTTGGGGAAGACGAAGGGGATTTGGGTTTTTTTTTTTTTTTTACTTTTCTTTAAATAATTATTTTTTTGAATTTTTAATTTTCACGTGGACCCCTTAATGACACGTGATACCCAGTCATTATCCACATGAGCGCCACGTCATCAGTTAACGGAAGACTTAACAGATGTACGAGACTGTCCCAAAATTAATAGGTACAACTCTGGGACGAAAAAAACTTCATGTACCAAATATTAAAACCACAAAACTTAAGAGTAGTAAACTGATATTTACCCTTGATTTTTTTATAAAGACAATAAGACAAAAAGCAAAGTGTGAGAGGAGTGTGAGAGGAGGGGAGGGAAAAAGATGATAATAGAATGTGAGAGAATCCTACTCTAAAATAGGGTACACATAGAGAGGGGAAGGGTAAGAGAGCTATAACTGGAAGGTTAATTGACATATACTTAATTGCACTCTTTACTATTTTAATGAAGAATCCATCTGTTGACGAACAAACGTAAGGGGCTTAATTAACCTAATTAAGCAAAAGAACAAACTAGTTAATCTCAATTTACCCACCCCCTTAAACCCACAACATACTACCCTAGAACATCTTCTCTCCTTATCCCACACGTTTAGATGGCTAGGGTAGTGTAGGGTAGGGTATGACAGTGCTTGGTAGCAGTTTAGGGATTTATTGTAGTTTGTTTCATTGCGCAAATTTACTCCAGATCAATTTTTTAGTCACTAGATCTTATATATTCAATTGGCAACTTCTGTAAATTGTTTATGAACTTCAATGAAATATCATTCTATTGCTTCTTGTGAAAAATGGCAGTTTTCTATATACCAAGGAAAAAAGTTCAAATTCAACAATTAAAAAGTAATTGCATGTCGTATATTATGGCATGATCCATTTACTTAAGATAAGTCATCAATTCAGATATTTCAAGTTGGAATTTTCTAACGTAACAAGTATCCAGTTTATTGGATGTTCACAAAATTTGTATGCAACTACAAGTTTTGAAAACTTATTTTGTATTACATTATGAATGGTGAGAATATTTTCCTCCTACCATAGAAAACTTTATGGCGTATAAAACAAATTATCAACTCTACCATTTTATAAATGTACTTTTTTTTACTAAGGTAAGAACGCAAGAAAAAGCATGGAGAGGGAGACCTTTTGTGAGTCGGGCCTAGGGAAGGTTTGTAGTTGGAAGTGCTTTCAAAATGGTTGAAAGCGTTTTTGGTGAAAATATTGTTGGTATCTTTAGTAAAAATGTAAGCAAATATTGGAAAAACACTTAAAATGTCTTTCTGCAACACATAACTGGTGTTTCATGCAGGAAACATGTCAAGTGATTTTGGAAGCCAAATTTTTTTTTGTAAAAACTTTCAATAATTTTGAAAGCACTTCTAAGGCCCCGTTTGGGATTGAGGTGATTTTAAAAAAAGCCACTGTGAAAAAAAGCTGAGGGTCATTTTTGTGTTTGGTAAACTGAAAAAAAAAGGCTTATTTTGGAAGCTGCTGTGAGAATAAGCTGAAAATCAAAGGAAAAGCTGAAGCTGCTATTTGCTGCTTTGAAAAAAAGCCAGTTTTTTCAAAGCACACAGAGCTACAGTGCTCCTTTAATGAAAAGACATACTATCATCCTGATTTTTTTCCAAAAGCACTTTCACAAAAAAGTTTACCAAACACTCTACTGGCTTTATTTCACAGCCACTTATTCTCACAGCACAGCCGCTTATTCTCACAGCAGCTTTTTTTCAAAGCACAGCAATACCAAACCAGCCCTAAATGAGCTCATAATGTTTACAACATGACTTGTGAGTTATAACACGTAGATACATTTTTCTTCCAACGCCTTCATGTTGTTGAATTTGTTGACCCACATAAGTATACAGTAAATCTTTTTGTTTTCTGGGTCAATTGCTGTTATTTATTTTGTTTCCATACGTATGAGATACCACATACCAGTTGGCTGTCGTTTATTTGTGAAATTGCTAGTGAGGCTCTACAGTAACACGGATGAAGATCATGACATGATTAAATACAATAAAAAACAACCAATTGGCATAGGTGAATCATGACAAGACTGAAAAAAGCCTAACCTAACCGTAAAAGAATGGGAGTTTTAACGAAAAGTCTACGGTACTGTTCACTTTAACGAAAAATTACATTTTTACACTAAAAAGTCAAACCTGGTACTATTCATTTTACCCTTTATTTTGTCATTGTCATTAAAACTCAAAGTTTTCAAGCCCTTTTATTAGTTTTCCTTAAAAGAATTGCTGCAATTTTGAATAAGATTGATGTTCATGGGAAGAGTTTAATTGGTTAAGAGTAATTTTTTATATATAAAATTCTCTAAGTTTGAATCTCATTATTATAATTATAAAAAAAAACGAATAACTTTTATTAACTGTGCTCCACGTATTTTTATTAATAAGCTCAATTGTATCAACTCTACCATTTTGTCCTTTCTAATCAACATACACATATGTTAGGATTGGAAAGACAAGTCAATATATATTTTATGTGCATGAAAATTAACGTTCGTATAAACACCATTAAAATCATTTTAACAAGGCATATTATAGAATAATAAAAATAAAATGGTTAATCTCAGTTTACTACTCTGAACATTCTTGGTTTTCAAAATAGAATTCCGATTATGATATTTGTAATTTTTTTTTAATCCAATGATATTTGTATTCATAATTGAATGAACAAGATGGTACATCCATAAGACTTACTCCAACCCTTGGGTTAAATATGAGTTTTAACCCGAAATTTATTTTTAGGATAAATTTAGGCCAGAATTCTTCTTTGAGATAGTGAGCTAGCTCATCATATATGTGTATTTTTTTAGTTTTATATTTATAAAGTCATTGAATCTAACGATTAAGATCTAATATGATCAAATTCAACGATAAAAAAAGATCTAACAGTCCAAATTTAAATTCAACGGCTAAAATAATTATAAAAAAGAAATTCTTTCATAGTGTTCCACGAGTTTCATGGTGTCGGTTTAATAACTTGTCAATATTTATCAGAATCTAAATCTTTTAAGGTTAAAATGTTTATAAAATTATGGTCTACATAATTTTTTTTTATAAGAGTTACCTTAAGAAAAAAAATTATTCTAAATTCATTCTTTATAATCTCGAGCTAAAAATAATTTAACTCAAAATTCACCCAAATTAAGTGGTTTTTCAATATTTATCGGAATTTAAATATTTTTAGGTTAAAATGTTCATAAAATTAAATTATGATAGCGTACATATTTTTTTTTAAATTACTTTAAAAGAAAAAATTAGCCTAAATTTATTCTTCAATAATCTCGAACTAAAAAATTTAGGCCAGAATGGTTGGAGCAGAAAAACTGTTTATGGGCTAAAAATTTTAGGTTTTAACCCAAGGGTTGAAGATGTTCTAAGAGTTAGAGCAAAAAAAATGTTTCTGAGTTAAAACCTAAATTTTTTGGGTTAAAAAATTTAGGTTTTAACTCACGTGTTGAAGATGGTATTTGGTTGATGCCAACATAGTCATCTTTTAAAATATCTAAAAGAATTTTTTAGCCAAAATGGTTTTTGAGATTTGTAAAACTCCTCACTTTGGCCCCTGAGATTTGAAATCAATACAAGTGTTCCCTAAGTTTGTCCACCATCAATTATATTTGTATAACCCTAATGTAACATATTTTTTCACAGAATGACTAAAATGATTAATGGTGAACAAACTCATAAGCCACTTATATCGATTTTAAATCTTAGACACCAAAGTAAGAGTTATGTCAATTTCAAATACTAGTGTGGCTAAATTTTTTATTTTTTTAGTCTGATCACCAAATAAAAAGTATAAAATAAATAAATTTATACCAAATAAAAGGACTTTTAAAACTTGGAGGGCACTCTGTGTCTGCGGCATTGCCTACATAATACCGTTTACAGAAACCGACCTCGAACCGACAAGCTCAAGCAATCCAAGCAAGAACTCAACCATGGCGGCTAGGATGTTGCAGAGGCACTTAGGCTCACTCCTTCTCCGCAATCAGCAGCCTAACTCTCATCTCTTCAAAGGTTAGGCCCGCCCTCTCAAAAACCCAACAAATCTTGCTCATCAATTCTTCGTTTTGCGTAGTCGATTTTGTGTGAAATTTAACTGCTATTGTAAGAAATTTTAAAAATTTATGGTGTATTTTGGTGTGTATGAAGGAAATTGATCATATTACAACTTGGGTTACTGATGGATTTGTAGACTAAGTTGTAGGGATTAATTTATGAACATCTTCTCTAATTTGTGTTGATGGGTATTTGTTTAGTTGTTTTAAATGCCTGATTAGGAGGATGATTTTATTAGGTAAATACGTATTAGTATCTCTAACATGGAACACTTAGAAGGCTGGTGGAACAATTTTTGAAATAGAGTTCTAAGAACCGTCTAAAGCAAATCCTTTTAAACAAGTTAGTAGGACTTAATTGAATATCGGAGCTCAAACTCGCTCGTGGAAGTGAAATACGTCTAATTAATAAGAACCCACTTACAGAAAAGAGATGCGACTGGAATACATGGTGGCTCTCTTTACTTGAGGCTCCACGAGAAACTGTATCTGTACAGAAACGAAGGCTCTCAAGCTTCACAAGAACGAAATTTCCACAACACCTACACTGTTTCCGTATGTCTGTAACTCGGAGTCTACTGACTCATGTAGAAAACCCGAACCTTGAACTTGAGGTTCAACTCATACATTCATTGCACTATTGCAGAATGCAAGACATACCTAGCAGTTTATGCATTTATAGCAGGGTTGTGCGTGTGCAGTGGAGACTAGTGATATTTACGAATTGAAGTTGTTAGAAATATGATTTCAGTGATTTCAGAATCGAAGTTTAGATATTGTCGTCGTGGATCTGGAAGTTCTGTTCTCGTAACATTAGAAATACTTTGGATGTTGATTTTAACACTAGTTCTTGTTTTTTGACCTCTTAGCTTTACATTCATGCTAATGGTCCATTTCTTTTGCGGAAGATTGCTAATTGAGAAAAGAAAAAGAAATGTGATGGTGGAAAATATATGGGAAACTCAGAAATTTTTCATCAAGTAGATGGCTATTGTTTACTCTTTTATTGATGGTGTTAGGACAGATTGGCGTTACTTGTTTGTTCGCACTCAAAACACAGAAATGGACACCCATATTATCTGATAATGCTATCCATCAATTTAGACACAGAAAACTATTCTTGTTACTGGATACTAAGTTGAATTTGTTGATCTATTTCCATCGAAGTCCTCCGTTTGTTTCTCCCCTTATGCTGAAGAACTTGTTGGTTCAGCCCGTCATTTATATGTTCTCCATGGATTTCTTTTAAAGATAAATATTTTCATGCTTAAACTGTATACTATTCCGTTTAACTTTTCTTGTTTTTGTTCAGACAAATTGTTGGCGGCAGATCAATTTGTTCCTTCTGCAAGTTCTATACTCAGAAGATATGGATTTGACAAAAGAGATCTTCAGACGCAAACAAATCCAACCAATCTGGTTAACGAGGATTTGACAAATCTTGAAGATGGCAGTTTGAAACCCAATAATGATGCGAATGCTATCAACAGTTCCGATACCAAATTTTCTGCTTCTTCCGAGCAGAAAATATCCCCAAGGCATGACCTGGCCATGCTTTTTACCTGCACTGTCTGTGAAACAAGATCCATGAAGACGTGCAGTAGAGAATCATACGAGAAAGGTGTGGTGGTAGCTCGCTGTGGCGGGTGTAACAATCTCCACCTGATTGCTGATCATCTCGGGTATTTTGGAAAACCATCCAACGTTGAGCAATTTCTGGCTGCCCGTGGGGAAGAGGTGAAGAAAGGTTCTGCTGATACGTTGAATCTGACTCTCGAAGACATAGCCGGAATGAAACTTCAGGGTTGAACTTAAGCAATTTGAATAGTTTCAGAAGCTTCATGGCATGTATATTAGAGTTTTCTTTAAGACAAATATGCTTCTGTGTTCGGCGTTAACCCTTATGTAGTATTATTTTAATTTTAGTATAATTTGGTGGTTGTGTTTTTGATCAAATACAAGAAAAGCAACCCACATATGTATAATTCGATTTTGATTGGTGCTGTTATATGATATATGCAAGCCTTTTCCCGTAAATCTGAGTTTAAGGAAAAGGCAAGGGGTTGATTTGATCCCAATTAAAGCAATGTAAATATTTTTTTTAGTACTATTTACATTATTGGGAAGGGGGAATGGGCTAAATTTCATAATGAATCAACCATAATAAGTTGGTTTGAATTTGCTATTAGCGATAATCAAACTTAACACCTCTTACTTACAAGTGAAGACAAGACAATAGAAAAAAGGTAGCCACTTAGTACTACGGTCTAGTGGTATTTCTCTTCACTTGTAAATGAGAGGTTTTAATTCGATTCTCGTCAAAAACGAATTTAAACCAAATTATTGTTAGCCCACGTGAGGCTAAGTTTACCCCCCTCTCCTTTAATATAGATAATATAGTCTATTAAAATATATATATATATATATATATATATCGCTTTTGTAATAGAGAAAACATTATCTAGCCTATTCGAAAGAATATATATCACTTTTGTAATAGAGAAAACAAAAAAGACAAGTGTTTCGCCTTTTCCATCATTTTCCTCCTCTCTCATCTCTTATGCCCCATCCCCCTCCCAGTATCCACCTCATCTTCCTCTCCCATTTCCAGTCTCCTTCCTTCATTTTTATTCCCAGTTTTCCCTTAAGTTTATCTCAATTTCCGTTGAGTCGGGTCTCAACTATCCCCCAAGTTTGTCTCAAATTTGGGCTTCATGCCCCTTATCCGGCGGTTTTCACTTACTTTTATTGCTTTCTGTCTTTTAATTTTCTTTCCTCCTTCCTCTTTAATAGCGATACTCCATCTCCGTCCCACCATGCACTCGGATCGGCGGCCTCCAATCAGAAATTGGATTCTAGATCCACTACCCTCCTTCACTTTCCCTCCCCAACCGGCCTGTCGAATTCCCATCAAGGCCAAGTGTTAAGTATTTTTGTTGACCCTAGAAACTACAAAGCCTACGTGGCGCGCAGGCCGAGTAATTAATAAGCTAACTACGTCCTTCGGTGAATGCGGGGCGTGCCAACTCATCTGCTGAGCTCGGCCGAGGAGTAAATTTGTTGATGTTGCGTTGGGTCGCGCTACTGACTTCTGCGTCTTGCGATTGTGGCCGAGAAAGGAACACGTCTCGGCCTCTTGGGCTCTCAAACCTGAAGACAAGGTTACTATTCTCACGAAGTTCAATATCAAATTCGGCCCTCAATGTGCCGAATGTAATAACTCGTAACACCTCACTTCGCCGAGAAGGCTGATGAGATGATCTCGACCAATAAGGATTCAGAAATCCTTCTCGACCGAGACTTGGATAGGTAATCGGTCGTTCTCGCCGCAGTGCTGTTGATGCCAACGGAAGGTACTGCGAGACCGACTGATTCTACGGTGACAGAGTTATCTATGCCGACTTAAGATATCACCGGTTGCTTCCACAGTGTTGTTGATGCCAACGGAAGATGTGTCAGCGAAAAAAGAAAAAAGAAAAATCACAAGTTGTGAGAATTTGCGCAGGGCAATTTTCCTCTAAATGGTGCTTGCAGCCTGGTATTTATAGAAGCAGATGTGTGCCGTTGCTTCACCAATATAGAATTTGATTTTAACTCAAACTCGTCAACTAGAATTTCAGTCAAAGGCTTCCAACAGCCTATCTTTTAGATACCATGCTGGAACCAAAGCGTTATCTCCTATTTAATTTAACAGGACTCGGCAATAAAGGACACTACCTCTAATAATTCCAATGCAAGTTCAAATCTTGATCCATCCACCAAGCGTGTCCAGGTGCATGAAAATCAATTTCACTTGTGCTATGACTCTGAAAACTTTATCTTTATTTCTTTGCCAATGCCCATGCCTTATCACATCAACCAAAGGACTTTTTCATCTTGAAAATCTGACCTTGACATGCAATCCTAGTCAAAGATTCAACCTCAAAATCCACATGTCCCTTTTGTAGCAACCTAATGTAGTTTATTTGATTGGATGCTTGGCACCTCGCCAAGGATATTCGGTGGTGCTCCTTGATCTCAATTCGCACCCTCCATGATTATCTTAATATTTTTTCAAGATAATTACTACAATAACCCAATAGTAATATCTAAAAAAATATGAAATCCAACGGTCTAGAACCCAATCATTCAACGGCCTCGTTCGAGCCGATAGTGTAAAATCGGGTCCAAACAATTTTACATACCCCTTAGCCTCACCATCTATCTATGATATTTTGTTTGTATTTATTTGCAGATGTTTGTGAAGGGGACTTGCATCTGGTGTTTGTTCTCTTGGTTCAAAGTTTGGCTTCCGAGGATGTGGCGGCAGCAGTGGTCTGTTTATGCTGCTTGAGACTAGGGTTTTTTTGTTGTTTGTTATTGCAGCCTACATGCCTAAATTTGTAAAGGCCTCCTGTTGTATATTGGGTTGCTGCTTTCACTTTCCTTGGGCCTTTTACTTTATTTGTTGTTGTTTATGGGGTTCCTTTTGAGCCTTGTACTAGTTTTATTATTACGAAGATTCTATTGACCAGAAAGAAAAAAAAAAAAAGACAAGTGGTTATGGTTTACGGGTCAAGTACTCGAGCTCCATCCGGCTACAATCCGAGTTTATATAAATACCAACCGACCAACGGAAATTACTCTAAAACTCCAACCAGAAAAACCATGGCGAGTAGCACATGTATTCCCTCCACTTTCACACCAATTCTTCACAACTTGACCGCCAGAAACTCCATGACAATGGTGGGTTTGCTATCTTATGCTCCCAAAACCCTCAGACCTCTCTCTCTCCCCAAAAGCTTCGGTTTCAGCTCACTTTCCACCGCCGCAAAACTCCCCAGAAAATTCTTCCAATTGCAAGGTAGTTTCTTTCTTCAATCTTCAAATACCAACTGTTATTTGTCATGTGGGTCTATTTTTTTTATGTGTTTGACTATCTGGTTTGGAAAAAGATCGAAACTTTTCGTGTTTGGATTGGTTTTGTTTGAATTGGTGGTTTTGATGGGTTGAATACTGGTGTGGTTCGGAGCGGTATCGAGTTGGTTGATGCTTTGTTGATTATTGTTTTTAAGCAACTGGTTTTGCTTGGTGGAGAAGAAATGGATTGGATTACATATGGTAGGAATTGAAGTGGAAATTGGTGTTGAATGGGAAATGGACGAATAAGGAGACACGGGATACAGAATTTGGAGGTTTTCGTTTGATTATTCGAATGAGGAAATGGTTCTTTTTGTTGTAATATTTGTTGGAGTAAAAGTAGCTCATTGAAGTAACCATATTGGAACGGTTTGAGTTTGGGGATGAGTGTTTCTGTTCAAAGAACTTCAACTTTGGTATGTATGTATGCCGGAGTCTGTTAATATGTTTGGCTCTAAATCTAAGGGAACCGTGAAGATCGTGTCTGAGAACTTGATTTTTGATAACCAATAAGTTGGAATGATCCACTATCCAGTGTATAAGAAATGGGAATGATGCAAAGAAGATGAGTACTCTTGCAAAATATGTATTAGGAAGCAGCCCGTGAATCAGATTTTTCCCCTTTTGTGAATTTTTTTCTCTTGCTTTGAAACCATCCACTTCCTATGTGGGTGAAATCTAATATATAAAAAAATGAGACTTATTTCTCCCTCCCTCTCGAGTCTAGACAAGCAAACTACATATTTAATTGTTTGTATGGAAAATCACCTCCATACACTGACTGTTATTTCTGTCATGGAATCCTGTTCCCTTGCTAGAATCATTTGTCCCTGATTAAAGGCGTCAGTACTTGTTTTGTACTGTGATGTTATCATGGGTTTTTCATTTCAACTTGAGTTTGTCAGAATGAGTCTTTTTTCACTTATACTATGCCTTAATTTTTGTCAGTGAGATCAGTGGCCACTCCAGCAGAAGCTGTTGCTGGGTTTGATGACATGGTTGCTGGGACTCAGAGAAAGTATTACATGTTAGGCGGGAAGGGCGGTGTAGGGAAGACAAGTTGTGCTGCTTCACTTGCCGTAAAATTTGCTAACAATGGGCATCCCACTCTTGTGGTTTCCACTGATCCAGCACATTCCTTGAGTGATTCCTTTGCCCAGGTTTAAAATGCTCTTACTTATTAATGTTTTGAAGTAGTTGCATTTCCTGTAAAGCAGAATTTAACTGGTTATAATGTCTATGTGTGTGTGCGCAAGATTATAATGATACATGTTATCTTGTTGTAGGATTTGGCTGGGGGGACACTTGTACCAGTTGATGGGCCTGAAGCTCCACTTTTTGCTCTTGAGGTATGTGGAGTTAGCTTCCCATAAAAGCTTTTGCTAATTTCTTCACATACGTCTGTTTGTGCTATTATTTGATGGGGTGATCATTATAATGATAAAGTTGTTGTTTTGTTTCTTAAGATGGTTTTGTGATCTTATATATGGTGTATGTACTAAACTAATAGCTATGCCACAGATAAACCCGGAGAAGGCAAGGGAAGAATTCCGTAATGTAAGTCAGAAAAATGATGGAACAGGAGTCAAAGATTTCATGGATGGTATGGGCCTTGGGATGCTTGCGGAACAGGTAAAGCTCTATTTGAGATATTGGTATTGCAACCTTAGATCGTGTTTATCATCTTTTGATCTCATTTTATGTGGTGTAGATGTTCTTAAGCATTAAGGCCTAACTGATAGGTTGCACACATGTGCATGCACATGAATGCTCACATTATTATTTAACTAATATTGGATTTTCACATAGCAGCTGTAAAAGGAGCATCTATACCAATAGGGATTGGCTTATGCTTTATGATAATCCTTGCTTATTCTTCACCTGTGTGTTTCTTTTTCTGGTTGAAGTTAGGAGATTTAAAATTGGGAGAATTACTAGACACACCTCCTCCTGGTTTGGATGAAGCTCTAGCAATTTCCAAAGTACGTATTTTCTGGCTCACCAACACACACAAAATCTTTTTTGCTCTTCTATTAATGTTTAATCCTCTTTCCAGGTGATACAATTTCTTGAAGCCCCAGAATATAGCATGTTTACCCGCATAGTTTTTGATACTGCACCCACGGTGAGAGAATATACTTGCTGTTTTTCTTCAATGACTTTTTAAAGAAAAAATAGCTTGCTATAGATGTGATATTGTTAACAGGGTCACACATTGCGGCTTTTATCATTGCCAGACTTTTTGGATCAATCAATTGGCAAGATATTGCAGGTAATGATGTCTACTTAGAATGAATAACTATGCATATGCGTGTGTGCACGGGCATCTTTCTTGTTCTGGAGTTAAATGCACCATGTACTTGATTCTATTTACAAACACTATAATATTGACGGTGTTGCTTGATGATCTTCTTGAGAAGTATTGTTGGTGAGGAAATGTACGTGCATGTCTTTTGTTGTTTTTGACTTTTTAAATGTTTTCTTAGAAGTTTTAAATACTAGCTCTGTGTAGAGACAGGTGTTGATGCTCAGAGTTTCTTGGCACTTTTCTAAAATCTTTTTTAGCTTAAGTGCTTGCCACTCTTATGGTATCATCAATATCTTGGTGTCCACAAGTTTTCCTTTAGTAGCATTAGTCAATACAATTTAATAGGTCCGTTATTTTATTTCGGCTGCGTTATGACTTATAAGGTTTGGTCCTTCCCTGATAAGTAAGCTACATCTTTTGAACATTTTTAGAAGAAAAATCCTTAGATCACTTGATTTTGACCGTCTTGTATTTCCTTGTAAACATATGGCTAGTCTGTTAGCATTCTTATATACGTAAAAGTTATGTCTAGACATGTTTGCTACTAATTGGTTATTCTCTTGATTTGCAAATATTTTACATTTTATGTTAATCATTACATTCTCTGTTATACAGCTTAAACAAAAGATATCTTCAGCCACCTCAGCTATCAAATCTGTTTTTGGGCAAGAGCAACCCCAAATGGGCGCGGTAAACCTATGTCGTTACTTGCCTTTATACTTTATGTATACAAATACAAGTGTACTTATATTTTATCATAAAACTTCAATCCAGGCTGACAAATTAGAGAAACTGAGGGAAAGGATGATTAAAGTGCGTGAACTTTTTCGTGACACTGATTCAACAGAGTTTGTCATAGTAACAATACCTACGGTAAGATCTTTGTCATATGACGTACTTCTCTTTCTGCTGTAATTTGGTCCTTCTTGAGTATACGTTGATAGAAATCACTTTACATTATTCATTCTACAATGTAGAATCTAATCTTGTATGAAAGATGGATCTCTGCATAATATTATTCACGTTTTTCATCCCTAACTAGCATTTTTCGCTTCCAATTGATTGTTTGCAATTTTTTTCTTGTTCTCTAGGTGATGGCCGTTAGTGAGTCATCTAGGTTGCATGCCTCTCTGAAGAAGGAAAGCGTACCTGTGACTCGACTTATTGTTAATCAGATTCTTCCCCCATCCGCCTCAGATTGCAAATTTTGTTCAATTAAAAGAAAGGTATGTAAATGAGACTCCTTTTTCTTTTTTAGGTAGCAAATATATCAACTCTCGTTTTAGCAAACGCGTCAAGACACATGCTTATTGACGAGTAAAATGGTGAAGTTTTGTCCAAACCATGCAAAAAATAGTGTTTTAGGAAAATGCACTTTCATCTCATGTGCGTGCGTGCGTACAAACTTTACGTTAGATTTTATGCAGATCCACGATTTTGTTCGATTCCGATTAACCTCAGGATTCTAATTAATTTTTCTTCCGAATAACCTCAGGATCAGATGCGTGCTCTTGATATGATCCAGAAGGATACAGAGCTCTCTGGCTTGACAGTTATCCAGGCTCCACTAGTTGATGTGGAGATCAGAGGCGTTCCTGCCCTTAGATTTCTGGGAGACATAATTTGGAAATGAACATCTTTTTTGCACAGAATAGATGATGATAAAAGAAATAACCTTTTTTTGTTTATCCATTCATTCGATTCAATAGCATTCGGTATCTCGGAAATTTGGTTGATTCGTTTGAATGCTTCGTTTAGTGGCATTCCACTCCACTGGGCCAAAAAAATTAAAATTTTCTTTTGACACAGTATTGCATCATTTTGTAATAGTTTCGAGCTCTCTCCCTCCCCCTTAATAGTAAGGGGGATTCGAGCACCGTATGTAGGTTTGTCAGTAGATTATTTTGATTCAGATCTCATATAATTATTAGCAATCTGGAAGTTGCCCAACTATTTATGAGCGTACGCAAATTTTTTTCTTTTTTTCCGATGTGGGTTTAATTCTCTTAAGATACAATCATTTATGAAATCATTTTATGTCCTCTCCTTTTTAATGTAAAGCCTTTTTTTTTTTCGAATTATAAACGGGGAGAGAATTCGAACGTAAGGCCCATGGACATTCAATAAAAATTCAATAGTGGAAACCTCTAATTCAAGGCTAATGACTACTACAGAAAATAGAGCTGCAAGAGTGTCACGTCCCGATCCCGACATACATTCAGGATAGACATGTGACGTCACCAAATACCCGTATTTCAAATATACCCCACCTTCGGGATATGACAAATCACAACTCAAGAATCGATTCGCATAGTAATTTTTCGTATACTTTATGGCTACATCTAACCTCCTCGTTAGACTGCCTACGTACCCTCAATAGGGATCAAGCCATTTGTAGTTCACTGATTCACTACACTCGAACATTCATCACATAAATCGCTATGTCTCAACAATATACCACAATGCATATCATGCAATTTTCAAAGAACAAACGAACGAAGCACAATTATATTCTCAACCATATTAATCAAGAAGTCCAATCATAATGCCAACAATTATAACCAACATCATTCCACAATCACATCATCAATAACACATACAAAACACCGAAATGCAGGGTTAGAGCGACACAGTTTGGTCGAAGCCTACATCTCTGAAGCTGAAATCAAATCCAAGGATCCAACAAGTCAAATGATGCGATTCGGACCACTCAACGAAATCCATCAACATCGGGTTCTGGACCACTCAACGGAACCAAAACACCAAATATGATTCTGGACCACTCAACAAAATCCAAACTAGGATACGATTCCAGACCACTCAATGGAATTGCGGAGTAGAAAGGATTCTGGACCTCTCAACAGAATCTGAGTGGATACGATTCCGGACCACTCAACGGAATTGCGGAGTACAATGCATAACCACTGAATGAAATCCAAGTTGGATACGATTCTGGACCACTCAACGGAATCGAAGATCATGAGGGATTTCAGACCACTCAACGAAATCTAGACAAAGCAGGGAATGAGACCACTCAACGGAACCCCAACGGATACCCAATTTCGGATCACTTAATGGAACCGAGCGGAGGGTCAAGGAATATAATAATGCTCGAAGAAAAAGACATGAAACAAGTACTCAAAATACCAAAGCTCAACGAAATGAGAAATGGAACAAAGCACAAGATACACAATTAGAACGGCTCAACATGGAACAGAGCACAAGGTACACAATTAGAACGGCTCAACGAAACGAGAAATGATATAATGATACGATATGTGAAATAAGTCTCGAAGCAACAAAGCCCTTGACAATGGGTTAATGGTCCACTTCTAGCCCTCAGATTTCATCACATCATATCAATTATGCAAATCAACCACATTTCAAATATGCACATCAAACCACATTTCATCAAACAATTTAACAAGCACTTCAAATCACATTTCATCACATCATACTCATCATACAAATCAAACCATATTCCACAAACGTTTTCAATGCACAAATCAAAACATACTTAATAAACAAGTATAATATAATACGATGCCACTAGTATGCAAATCGAGTCACACGTCAATCGAGAAGACAAGTCATCACAATGAGTCCATCAAGCTCCAAGAAATCTCATCCGCACTCTAAGATAACCGACACGCTAGAAGAACTCGGGCTAGTTGACTAAAAAGCCAACCGTTGATCAAGGTTGAGAGTAGGGTCCACAACCCTAGAAATATAAACCGGAAGATCCGCCAAACAGATGTCTGATCCGTAACTTTCCAAAGTCCACATTATGCTTCTAGAACAACATGCTAAAATCTCATCACGATCCAATGGTCGGATCTCCACCAATCACGAATTCAAGTGGCGGTCAACATTTGATTTTACAAACTTAGAAATCCAATTCGGAAAGATCCGTACGTCGGATTCTCAATCCATAAGTTCCTATGGTCCTTAAATATTATGTACTATTATGTACTATACATATATCAATTATGAAATCAGAGCATTTAATTGAACTTAGAAAGACATCGTTGGTCCACTGGCCACGCACCGCCGTAGGTGGCAGTCGGGCGCCCCGACTTGCAGGAAAATTCAACTATTTTCAAAAATTACCAAATTTTACAAAAATGTGTACCTCAATGAGTAGAGCAAGTTTCATACATGTGGCCAAGGCTAATTTAGCCGGGAAAGGCCCCAATTTCACTTAAACCGGTCGGAAACCTTAGAATGGGTGAGCTTCGATCTGTCATCTCCGGTGTTTTGCCACCACTACAACTGATTAGGCTTTGTTCCAGGGATTAAGGGAAGTCTACCCATGGTGATAGTCGACGATGTTTTTTACCCAAATGGCGGAATCGCAACTTCCATCCCATGCACCTACCGGTGCGGTTTCACCCAAAATCAAGCTAATTTTCACAATTTTTTGGGTGGAAATGGGAGGGAGAATGATTGGGTTCAAAGTAAGGATCATTTTGGCACCGGTCCAGTCATCAAAGGTGGCTGGAATAGGAAAATACGGCCGGGTTGGGTAAAAAATGCAACTGGGTCGAAGGGGGGTCCGGGTTCCCCTCCTTCTCCCCTCTCTCATTTCCCTTCCTTTCTTCTGTTTCTAATTGGTCATCCTCCCTCCATCCTTTCTATTCTTTCTCTCATTTCTCTTCTTTTCTTTTCATCTTAGTCGTCTACGTGTCACAATCTGATCATTCTAGAAAATATGGAGCCTTCTAATGAGGGCCAAATTTACTAAAATATCCCTAACTTTAAGCGTTAATAACTCTTTTGTTATAACTCCGTTTCATGAACGGTTTGCGCTCTATTCGAAAATATAACTTGTGACCTCGAATGGTCTATGAATTTTAAATAATTAATTTCCAAACTTCAAACTTCGTAACTACTTGAATAAAAATCTAAATTCAAACAAATTAAAATAAATTCTCGAACAATAATAAAAAATCTCAATTATTCAAATATGTAAATCATAACAATGAAATCCAGGAACGGGATTTCACAAAGAGAGATAATTAAATAATAAAAATATAAACAAAAACCTTGCCAAGTTGGTTAGGAATCTTTCTTCAGGGTATCCAATGAGGAACTTCCGAATTTTAAGGAATTTAGACAACATGATAAAGAAATTGTTTACCAAAATTTAGATATGAGTGATTAAAAATGCATCTACATGAACGTTATAAAAGTATGTGTAAATAATTTGCAAATGACTCATTTACAAATTTTTTTAGAGCATTTTTTATGGAGAAGTTAAATTTAGATTGTCAAATTTCAAATGAGAGCTGACAAGACATTTGAAAGTTTGTTTGTTTGTTTGTTTGTTTGTTTTTTTTTGAGTAAATTGTAGCAATGGTTCCTTAACTTTAACTCGATTGGAGCAAGGGTCCCTCAACTAAAAATTCATTACCATTGGTCTCTCAACTCATCAAAACATGCAGCTATGATCCCTCAACTAAAAATCCATTACCATTGGTCCCTCAATTTTAATCCAACTGGAGAAATAGTCCCTCAACTTTAACCCAATTCGAGCAATAGTCCCTCAACTTTAACCCAATTGTAGCAATGGTCCTTACAACATAACTCATTTTGACAAAATTCTGACAAAGTTGACGAAAATGACCATAGCTACATGTTTTGATGAGTTAAGGGACCTTAATTGTAGCAATGATCATTCCAACATAACTCATTTTAACAAAATTTTGACGAAGTTGATGAAAAGGACCATAGCTACATGTTTTGATGAGTTGAGGGACCAATGGTAATGGATTTTTAGTTGAGGGATCATTGTTCCAATTTGATTAAAGCGAGGGACCATTGCTACAATTTACTTTTTTTTTTGGTAAATTACATAAAACTATCTCAACTATTGGGTCATTAACAGTTTCATACCTCGTCTTTAAAAAGTTTCAATGTCATACCTTATTTTCGAATTTGTTGCAATGTCATACCTTCTGTCAGTTGTCTGTCAATTCCTCTGTTAAATGCTAACGTGGTATGAGGCGAACCCACTTTCTATTAAAAAATAATAAAATATTATAAATATTAACTAATTATTAAAAAAAATTAAAATAAAAAAAACAAACAAACAAAAGAAACCCATATCCCATCACCCCCCCCCCCCGCCCAAACCCCATCCCCTTCATCATCTTCGCCATCCGTCGTCCCCCCCCCCCCAAAAAAAAAACTTCCTTCCAAACCCAGAACCCCACCCCCACCTCCAACCCCCTTTTCTCCCTCTTGAGCCTCCCACCCACCCCCCCTCTCCTCCACTTTCTAGCCTCCCATTCAAAAAATATAAATAAAAAATTATGAAACAAATCTGAACCCAGATTGTCCAGATCGTCGCACCCCACCTAACCCTTCCTTCCCCAGACCACCTCATCCTTCCCGTCGAAGTCGGACCACCTCAACTGGTTTTTCGTTTTTTTTTAAATTTTTTTTTTAAGTTTTGAATGGGAAGGGAGGTGAAGAGAGTGGAGGCCCGGGAGGTGGTTGGGAGGCTCGAGAGGGAGAAAGGGGGGGTTGCGGGGGGAGGTGGGGGTAGGGGTGGGGTTCTGGGTTTGGAAGGAAGGTTTTGGGGGGTGGGGGGTGGACGACGGATGGGGAAGATGATGAATGATGAAGGGGATGGGGTTTCGGGGGTGGGGGTAAGGTGATGGGATCTGGGTATTGGTTATTTATTTATTTATTTAGTTAATATTTAATTAATTTTTTATTAGAAAGTGGGCCTCGTCTCATGCCACATCAGCATTTAACAGAGGAATTGACAGAAAACTAACGAAATGTATGACATTGCAACAAATTCGAAGATAAGGTATGACATTGAAACTTTTTAAAGACGAGGTATGAAATTGTTAATGACCCAATAATTGAGGTAATTTTATGTAATTTACCCTTTTTTTATATCAAAACACTTGGAAGTTAGATGCTAAATTTTCTTTTTTCTAAAGGATGAGTCAATTTTTTTTATTATATATTGTGGGTCCCTATTGTTAAAAAATTTGTAAAAAATTGTGTAAATTGGGCTGGGTATATCATGTCATTGGGAAAGGGACGGATCCCTTCCATCAAATCCACGAATCCAGATTCTTGAAATTTGATCAAACGGTTAAAAATAGGGATCTCCTTTAAAAGTTATAAACGCTTTAACCGTTGAATTAAATTTTAAAGGTCCGAATTAGTGGATTTGGTGAATTTGGTGGAAGAGATCTAAAGAGGATCCCTTTCCATATCATTGGTGGATTGTGAGAAGGGAAAATGATCCTCTCCTGAGCTCAGGATTCCTAACTAGCTCATATGGGCCGTTCAAATGTAATTCAACGGCTCCAAACATGAGAGTCCTCTAAAAGTTATAATAATTGCAACCGTTGTATTAAATTTGAACAGTCCAGATGGGTTGGTCAGGAGGATCCCCATCCTGAGCTCAGAAGAGGATCCTCTTCCTGTGAGAAACATTTATTAAACAATTCAAATAGAAGGGATTTGACGTTTGGGCTATACTGTCAAAACAAACGCCTAGAATGGTAGGTGTCAAATGCATATCAGATAAAACTTATCCGTTGGTAAAATTTTGTTGTCTTTTTAATCTAGGGAATTGTTACAGGCACTCTAAAATTTTCATTCTATACTTTAAATTTTCTATATTTGGAAAGAAAAATACACTTATGAGGAGTGTAAAATGAGATTTTTGGAATGCCAATAACATTTTCCTTATTCTATTGACACTTATCTTCTTTGGAGATGAGCTTACGTATATTTGTAATGCTCATGTAATGCATTTGCAACATTAATTTATAATTCCTTTTATTTAATTCTTTGTGATATATTTCTTCCTCGTTATGCCTAAATCCCCTAGAATTTGCAAATGTCTCAATACAAAAATATATTGTCATTTTCCATTTTCCATTACTACTTTATGTAAAATAAAAAATAAAAAATAAACAATTAAGCCAAAAAAAAGGAGAAAAATTTGAGCCACAATTTCTACAAAGGATTTTATTGGCAACCGTGTCTCATCAATTATTCGATTAACATTATGACTCTCAACTTGTGAAATAGCATTGCCATATGGAGAAAAGCTTTCACTTGACCTTGCCATTTAGTTTAATATTGCTGCTGTCATATGATAATATCAAGAAGGTCATCAATTAACTTGGTCACCTTGTAGATCTTCTTTGCAACATTTGAGTCGATACCATGTTCAAATTGATACGCGCACATACTTGGGGAAGAATGACTTAACCATGATTTCATTTCAGAAAAGATATTATCTGCACCATTGACACAATGTGCATGTTAGGAAGCTAATTAAAAGAGATAAATTATTAAGCTAAAGTTAGAGGTTATGGACATGAACCTTTAAGATCAGGAAGCGTAGAAAGTAACCAACCAGAGACTCCAGCAGCTGAATTAAGCATTTCCTCACAAACCACAATGATCCGGTTGGTCGAATTTTGATCATCTGCACTAAGATGCATATGTGACAAGGTCGAGGCCACACTTTGCGCAGCTAGCTTCGTCTTCTCCAATTGCCTTTTGAATACGGGCAAAGGAACTTTGATAAAGTGATTGGTGTTTTCAGCAAGTGTGTCAATGGATAGACAAGTAAAATAAAAGATGAAATCATGAGATAGTTGGACAACCATGATTTCATGAATGGACTCATGGCTTTAGGGTTTACCAGAATATGTAGAGGATGAGTGAGATAAAGCTACGGTTGCACTATGAAGAAAAATATCTTATATATATATATATGTGTGTGTGTGTGTGTGTAATAATATATACAAATAAAAAGAGGTGGCAATCTTTTATAACTATTGATGCACAAAACCAGAGGTCTTGGAACAACGTAAATCCGACCGTGAATCTGCAAGAAATGTAAATAACACAAGATGTATCGTGGTTCACCCCAATGTTTGGGCTACGTCCACACAGATTATTGTATTTCTTTGAGAAGATTGTGAGGGAGAGAGAGAGCCTCTGTAATGAGAGTGAGGCTTTGAGAGGGTGAGGGTCAGGCCTAAGAATTGGCCTCCCTCAATGAGGAGAGTGATGGGTCCTTTTATAGAATAAGGGCTCCTCACTTATTACATATTTTGCCCTTTCCTTTATTACATAATTACATTTAAGTCCCCCGAGTATTTATACGAGGTCTAAATACGGAGGCCCTAAGTATGGTACAAACAGTAGCCCCCCAAGTCTTCAGTCAAGAGAGTCTTTTGGCTGGAGACTTGAAATTCAGTCCATGTGTGGGCCGAAGTAACTAGATATCGTCTTGAACTAATACTCGATATGAGGCGGTGCTTAATTTGAAATGATGCTCAACTAGAAGTAGTATATGTTGCGAGGCTGCTCGGTTTGTGGCTTATGTTGCCTTGGTTGGCTCGTCTTGTGTGAAGGTGAGGGAGTCCCTTTTATAGAATAAGGGCTCGCTCATCAATACAAAAATGATGGGCTAGAGTTGGTGCTCGCGGCGAAATGGTTGCTCAGCTGGCGGCGATGCTCTCTAATGAAGGTGGGGGAGTCTCTTTTATAAAATAAAGGCTCGCTCCTCAGTACATGAATAATGGGTGCTCTCTAATGAAAGTGAGAGAGTCCCTTTTGTAAAATAAGGGTTTGCTCCTCAATACATAAGTGATGGGCTAAGTCCCCCAAGTATTTTCATGAGGCCCAGTTGAGGCCCAATATATGGTACATAATGTAGTCCCCCAAGTCTTCGGTCAATAGAGTCTATTGGCTGGAGACTTCAAATTGAATCCATGTATGGGCCGAAATGGCGGTTGTTCGGATGCGGTCTTTGTAAACCATGCACTGAAGCTTTGTAAGTGAAACTTTGCAAGTTGAAGCTTTGAAGTTAGAGCTCTGTAAATGGAGCTTTAGAAGCTAGAGCTCTGTAAATGAAACTTTTGAAGCTAAAGCTCTGTAAATGAAGCTTTTGAAGCTGATTGACATGAGTGATGCTCATGAATGTTAACATGAGTGATGCTCATGAATGTTGACATGAGTGATGCTCATGAATGTTGACATGAATGATGCTCATGAATGTTTATGTATGATTGACATGAGTAATGCTCATGTATAATTTTGAAGTACTGGATGTACTTTTGATGACCTGGTTGGTGATAATAGCGGCAGGGTGCCGAATAATTTTGGAGTACTAGACGTACTTTTGATCACCTGGTTGGTGATAATAGAGGGTCTGGCTCTTTTGGGCATATGGGCCTTCGCCCATAACATCCCAGCCTATTATTTTGGGCTTGCCCTTTTTTTTATTATTATTTAATTACCCTCTGATGGGGTTATACAGATATCTCTGAAAGATACGAAAAATAAATTACATCATTCAAAAATAAATCGGACCCTCTGCTCAATGGGTCACGCCTATAATTCCCTTTTCCGCATGTCATCACCACTGCAATTATGTCTGCTTCTTTTTATCCTCTTTTGCTTTCTGCTTTTGCTTTTACTTTCTCTTTTCTGCTTTTGTTTTTTTTCCTGTAACTTTACTGATGGTCTCCATTTTCTTTTTCTTTTTCTTTTGCGTTGTCTGAGGGCCTTTCCTTTTGTTGGACAAGACCGAATCTTGAAGCTTTTTTTGGAGGGACAAAATGTTGGAATCCTTCTTTTCGGATTTGGACTCCAGTTTTTTTATTGTTTATTTCCTCCATCCTTGTTTTTCTTTCTTTTGGCTGGCAGATAGTAGGCAATCATCATATCATTAATAATAAAGAAAAAGAAAGAAAAAAACTTATCTTCTGCCTGTCTTCCACTGCTTTTCTGTAAGATTTTCCTGAAGCCATCTCAAATTCTTTGGGCTTATGTGGCTATCCTACCACCAAGAATACTTGCGTCTAGAGTCTGCCTGCGACGCGGTAATCATAACTCTGGCCAATAATAGCACCACCTTCGATACTACTTTTGTGATACTCCGATCCACAAACCAACAAAAACCGAAACCAAGATGGATAATTCAACAAAGGACCTGATAACCAGGCTCTATACCACCAAAATTCAGTAATTCTCAGTAGGATGAATCCTCGTATACTCTGACCTCTCACACGATCAAGCCTGATCAGTAAAACTCAGGTAGATAAGCCTAATTCAAGAAGGCGTTAATTTGGTCCTTGTAGAGATACCTAACACCAGCGAACCCACCTATAATACCAACTAGGAAAACACCAGCCAAAACGGTGCCTTTAAGCGCACTGTCACCGTCGAAACCACCATTTTCATCCTCATCCGTCTTTTCAATATCGCCATCATCATTGCTCTTAGGGGTGTTGAAGAAACAACGCTAACTCTGCGGAGAAGCATTAGGGGTGCTCTGGAAGATCAAGAAATGCTTCGATATGCAAGCAAAACCATCTGTCCATCACCCATATTAACAGTTGAAGATCAAGAAATGCTTCGATATGCAAGCAAGAGAAAACTAACACCGGGGATTAGTAAGAGTCAGGAATTTGACCAAGCCTGAAACTGATATTTTAATCCGGGTAGCCCGTCCGGATTCGATTTGGGCGATTCTAGCTTGCACGGTGGTGTCTCTTCCTTGTCTCAGGTCTTCACCTGCAAGTTCAGCTTCCGAACCTTCGCCGACCACACTCAGAGATCTATATCTTTACAGTCAAAACAAGGCAGCTTCAAGGAAATGTCGCGGAGAAGAGGTTTGGTGCCGGAGAACTGTATAGGTTGATGGAGGTGCCAAAGGTTGCGGTTGGATTAGTTTCCATTGAGAGAGACAGAAAGACTATGAATCTGCAGGAATGAGTCTGCTTTTTGCGGGTCGGTTGTTTTGTTTGTATGAGGATGGATCTGCAGCTTTCCTTCATTTTTTTTTTGTTGTTTCTGATTTCAGAAGCTTAGAAATTGAATGAATTGGGTTCTGTTTCGTTTTGTCTTTTAACTTGGAAACGATGAGTACTGACTACGACTGAAGGGAGAAAGGGAGAGAGAGAAAGGTTTCTGAGTTTTTTATTTTTTTGCAAATTCACGGCGGAGGTGAAAAAAAAATGAGAGAGAACCGACACAGCTTTTCGTGTCATTTCCCACAGATGGCGCCAAATGTTGATGCACAAAATCAGAGGTCTTAGAACAACGTATATCCAACCGTGAATATACAAGAAATGTAAATAATACAAGATGTATTGTGGTTCACCCCAATGTTTGGGCTACGTCCACACTGATTATTGTATTTCTCTTAGAGGATTGTGAGGGAGAGAGAGAGCCTTTGTAATGAGAGTGAGGCTTTGAGAGGGTGAGGGTCAGGCCTAAGAATTGGCCTCCCTCAATGAGGAGAGTGAGGGGCCCTTTTATAGAATAAAGGCTCCTCACTTATTACATATTTGCCCTTTCCTTTATTACATAATTATATTTAAGTCCCCCGAGTATTTATACGAGGTCTAAATACGGAGGCCCTAAGTATAGTACAAACAATAACCATTTTCTTTCTTATAGATTTATTTCTTGTTGAACATGAAATGTTTCCTTTCAAAGAAATGAAACCATAATTATTTTCCTATTGAACTTGAAACGTTTCCATTGAAATAAAGAAAAACCATAAAAGCAAATCTTAAATGGGATTTCTTTCCTATTGATTACAAGCTCTACCAGAAATAAATGGGGTTTGATTACTGCATTAGGTGGGATTATGTAAGAAAGGTTTCTGTAATTTTGGAAGGATTGTTGTTGATTTGGCATTAAAAGAAGGGAACTATTATTAGCACTCCACAAATCTCATTATACACTCCTCACAAGTTTATTTTTCTTTCTTATTATAGAAAGTTTGGAGTGCAAAATGAGATTTTTGGAGTGTCAATAACAATTCCCTAAAAGATTACCACAACTTAGGTTTGTAGTGTATACATTTGCTCCTAGAATGTGCATGGGAGCCATAATTTATTTTATGGGTGGGCTAACTAAAAAAAACCCCTAAAATCAAATGATATATATTTTTTTTTGCTACATACATATTGTATGCAAAAATTTAAGTTTAACTTTTGTATTTGTATCTTAAAATTCGCTTGGCATGAACTCAATAAGCTTCACAATTACAAACTACAAAAATTGCAGTAAATCATCTAGTTTCACATATATTTAGATGCAAACACAAGAAGAAGATAGAAGACTTGATACATGGACTATCTCAATTACAACAAAACAACTAGCACAAAACAAAAAAATGAAAGTAGAACTCAAGGTATCTTTAAAAAATTGATTGAAAACAATATAAAACCCACTAAATCAAAGTACAATAATTTTGAACAAAATGACATCACAATTTCTATGGTAATTTTTATATTTTTAGTTGTACTAAATACTTACTAAGCTAGTTTCATTAAACATAATTGTTCTTGCAGTTTTTTTGTCTATTATATTAGGCAATACACTAAACTACATACATATTGCTACAAATCCTCCCTGGGCTACAGGCACTGCAACCTTTGGTGTGGCTCCGCAACGTGTAATGGAGCAGCACACTTTGTCTTCGTTTGCTTCTCGAGACAACGGTAACCATAGATGGAATTATATAAAGTCAATTTGACTTTTTAATACTTTAGTAGCTGATACAAATGTTTCAATTCGAATTTAATAATATATCTATGGTTTGTCCCAAAAAAAAATATTATTGTAAAAAGAGGGTATGAATCTATTATTTTGTTCCTAGGATTGAAAATTGAGGTTAAAAAGAGCAAAATAGATTTTTTTATATTTTTTAATTGATCAAGGTTAATTCTTAATTGTATTTATCTTCCTATGTTGTATACTTAGCTGGTATATATTCAATAGAAAACTTCATTTTAATCCCTAAAAAAGATGAGTTTTAGATTATAACCATATGTAAGATTAAAATCCAATTTTAGTCCCTCACACATTTAATCATATCATTTATTAGTTGTATTTTGATGTTTATTTTATCTTTTTATTTTTATTTTAATGTATTAATTACATTTACATTTAATTTTTATTTCATTCACCATAATATATTTTAATGTCTACATTTAGGCAACTAAATTTTTTATAATATATATTCCGATAACAATTTTGTATGTTCTTCATTTAGGTACATTAATACATTTGAATATTTTGGTATATCTATCGGTACAAACATGTAGTTACATTGATTCAATATAATGCATTTCGTTACGTACACTTTGATACACACATTTGAGTATTGACTTTTAGGTACATTAATTCAATTATTATTTCGGTAAATACATTTAGGTACATACATTTTGGTATTGATATTTAGGTGCATACATTTTCGGTATTGACATTTAGGTTCGTACATTTTGGTACATACATTTCGGTATTGACATTTAGGTACACTTGTAATTGACATTTTTTTATTTAGGTACATACATTTTTGGTATTGACATTTAGGTTCGTACATTTTGGTACTTACATTTCGGTATTGACTTTTAGGTACATTAATTCAATATAATACATTTCAGTACATACATTTAGGTTCATTATAATATATTTCGGTACAATCATGTAGGTACAAATATTTTGGTACAAAAAAGTCAATTTTATATATTTTGGCACAATCATTTTTGTACACTTATGCATCTATATATTTTTGTATCACAAATTTTTTTTTAATATTTCTCATTTACGTTCATTTCTAATTAAAACAAATTAAATATGTGCATATTAATAAAATTAAAATTTAATATGGAGAGATTAAATAAAAATACACATTCAATAAGAAAAATTGAATGTAAATTTTGATAAAAGTACACTCAAGGGATTAAATTGAATATTTAATCTAGCATCAGGTTTTTTTTTAAATTTTAATCTTTTGCAAGGACTAATGTTCAAAAACCCCTATATTCAATCAGGCCAGTTGAATTCAGGAAACTCTGCAAGGCATGCATTAATATGAAACTTTTGGTTGGGTTAAACTTGTTCGCTCCCAAACTGTGATCAAACTTGCTCCAATCCTGGTGCGTAGGGGACACCGGTGGATGGCAGCCATGAGTCACCATCAATAAACTTGGTCACAGTAAACAATTCGGCATCGGATGCCTCGGTAATTACATGATAGCCGGGCCACTTGACCCGACCTACAGTCGACGCACCCGTCCCATTGTTCATGTACTCAGCATAATACAAAGTGTCAAGCTCACCAACCCCATTCAAATCCAGCCAACCCTCGGGTCTTATTACATCACTTATATATGACTGCATGAATATCGTACGTGAATATTTTCCCCAAGGTCGACCTAAGTACGTGGGTGAAGAAGTAACATTACCCCCTAGATCGGAGTCTGCATCAACGCTGCAAAATTGAAATGAGAAGCCTGAAGAATCTGCAGCATATCGACCATGCGCAGTGAGAGTGTTTTGCGCACCTTCAAGGTTTTTCCTGGCAAGAATGTTACAGTTTTGGAAAACGGCAGTGCCGAAGCCGAAGATGAAGTCGATGGTGCCACTGATCGTGCATTCTCGGTAGAGCTGGCGACCGGACTGCACCAGCAATGTGTCTTGATATCCACTCATCTTGCACCTGTAGAAAACTGATTGGTCGCCGCAGGATGAAAGTGCAACTGCTTGCATGTTATTTGGCCCGGCAGTGTTCTCAAACCCTATGTCCATTGCTACGAACCCTTCGGCATTTACAGCTATATATAAGGGAATTGATTCACAACAAAAGTCAATAAGTGGATATATGATAACTCATTAATGTACAAGGACACTTTGGAACATATAAAAGAAGTAAAAAAGAAAAGATTGAATTTGCCAACAAAGTTTTCTTATAAATACTAGAAAATATAAGATTAATTGAATGAATATTATCTAAATCCCTAGGTTTGCAATCCAAATGGGCCTTAAATTCCTACAATAAGTATCAAAGCATGGACTACTCAGTGTCACGGTCTAATAGTATTCCTCTTCACTTGAAAGTGAGAGGTCTTAGGTTCGAATCTCGTATATGGCGAATTTGATACCAAATTAGAATGCCCATTGTGTGGCTTAACCGAACTCCTCCTCCCCTTAGTATAAAAATATCGATGTACTAAAAAAAAGTATCAAAGCATGGATTTCTATGCATGGACATTCAACTATGATAATCTAGTGATCGAATGCATAACTTTATTATTTTGGGTTGTCATATCTAATCCATTTCTTATATATGCGAGGATCTGTTTCTCACAAAATAAGGAATAGGTGAAGTATGACAAATTCATCATAAAAAAAAAATTTGTTATGGGGTTTATTAGCGACCGGTGTGACAACGAAAATTAATCATGCATAATATTAATTACATGACAGATTTTTAACGGAAATGATAATCATACATTTTTTTTTAAACCACACTACACATCTCTGTTTAATTCAGTTTGCTGATAAATATCTTACCAAATGTTGCTGAATCAAGTGTTTGCCAACCACTACCATTGCATCTGTCGCCAGATATGGTAGTAACGTCCATGCCCTCTCCCATCAACACCAGATTAGTCTTTGTGGCATCAATTTTGACATATTCTTTGTAAATTCCTTTCTTGATAAATATCACAAACCGCTGTTGGCCATGACTTGGTGCAGCTGCAATGGCATCCATTATTCGATTAAAATTCCCACTCCCATCCTGAGAAACTGTTGCATTTGGCGTGCTGGACAATTTTGCGTCTTCGAATTTCGTCCCACCGGGTAATAGTAAAGGCTGAGCAACATTTTGGTGATGGTGATGCTGCACTTGGATCATGCCGATGACCTCATCGATTAGTCTGGTCACTTGTTTGAGGCTCTCTGAAATCTTTGAGTCCATACCATTCTTAAAAGGTTCCATGCATGTCATTTCTCTGGTTTGGGAAGTATTCAGCCTTGTTCTCATATGGAAAACCACATCACCTGCGCCATATATACAATACTATGAAGCTAGCTAGGTTAATTAGTTTACACGTGTGCCATTTACACATGGTATTTTTGTAACCAAATAAATCAATGTAAAAAAATCAAAGTAGTATATATGTCTATTAAATCCAATGCTGAAAAACATCCTAAGTTCGAGTTTTGTTCTCTTATTGGAAGAATGGAAGTGTACGTACGTAGTCTATAAATTCTATGTAGGGAGTGGTTGTCCCATTTTCTCTGTCCCCTCAATCCGATTCCTTTGATTTAATTCTTGACCAACTAGCTATTGTTAGGTATTCTCTATACTGTTGGGAAGAAGTTTAAAGTTCGAATGCATAGTGTTATATAAAATAGAAAATTGAAACAGACAAATGAAATGTGACATTATGTATATGAACCTGTTAAATTATGAATTATCGAAAGGGACCAATTCAAGACTCCAGCAATTTCAACAAGCAAATCCTCACAATATGAAATGACCATATCAGTAGAACTTCTAGCATCTTCACCAACATGCATATTTGACATGGCTAAGGCTACATTTTGCACAGCTTCCATGGTCTGCTCCAATGAATATTTGAATACAGGCAAAGGAACATTTATCAGGTGGGGATCGACATTATTAGCGCTCGGGTTAATGGATAGGGAACAGAAAAAAATCATGGAAACGATGATAAAATGGTAGGACGACTTCATGACCAATGGACTCATATATGGCAGAATGTACCAGAAAATGCAAATCATGAGAAAATAAGGTTGAAGCAAAGAAATTATACACACACACTCACTGTGAAGAATGCTCCCTTTTTGTAAAAATATTAAAGAGTTTACAAATTTGTTTTATTAAAGGAGTTGCCAAATCTGATATATTTATGTATTGTAGATTATGATTTATGGTTAAAACCTGAAACATTTACTATCGCTTTCAAATAAACATTAATTAATATCTTAATTATGCAAAAATAACAAAAAATAGCCTTTATAATTTGAAGGTACCTTGATATGGCCGCTACCACATGCATACATAAGTTTAGTCAAGTTGGCTATAACGATGACTTTTCTATTAAAAGTGAGGAAGAATAATACTAAATCGTAATACTAATTATTTAGTTAGTAAAAGTTAACCACATGGACTATTGGATTGGGATAGATTTTCACATGGGGAATCCATTCATATATTGCATGCGGTGGATTTACCTGATGGTTAGAATCCTCCTCTTAAACTCATTGGATCCTGAATTCAAACCCTCACATTAGTATAAATTAAAGTGGTAATATAAATTGTATTTAAAAAGTTTCAGGTAATAGTGTGTTACGTATATGGTTTATTATTTATAACTAGCAAATGGCACACACGCGATATGTGTGCAATTAAATTTACTTTTAATTTTCTACGTTTCGTCGCATTCACAAAACTACAGCACAGTTTATAAAGTAAGAAAAAGATGCATTTTTTTAGGGATATTTGTGAATATGATGCCGAACATGGTCACCAAATCAGCAAAAACAATCCTTTTCATATAGGGCTTGCGACAAAAATCTAAACCATATTTTTCATTCTTGGTCATCCATCGGTGAACTACCTCCATTGGGTGGCTTTAAGAAAGTCGATCAGTTGAGCGTGAGGAGACATTGGAGAAGCGATTGAGGATTTTTCTGGTGAGAGATGTAGAGAGAGGAAGAGGAGAGAAGTTAGTTTTTTTATTTAATTTGTGTTCATGTAATCACTAAATTGTTCATAATTTTTATTTCTTTTCAGTTTTAATTAGAGGTTAGAATGGTAATTTCATAGAGTTTTGGTTGACAATTAGAATCTTATTAATTTGTAGTTTAAAATAACGGTGTCGACTTGGTTCAATGTAAGTGGTATTCCTGCTACCTCTAAATAATAGTAGAAGTTGGAGGTGTAATCCTTGTTCTGTGCATTTCTCTTGAATACTGAATGAATTAAAGTTTTCTTATGCACAAGGTCATATCTCTAACTGAAAACTGCACTCCTTGTTCTTGATATTTTCAGAATCAAGAGATTCGGGGTTTGGTTTTGTGTTATTGATGTTCCTTGTTCTGTGGGATACATACTTTCTTTTCATTATTGAAGGATGTCTGAAGTTCGAATTCCTCCCCCCCAAAATGATCCCAAAAAAAAGAAGATATTATGTAAGGGCAGAGCAAATAACTCGAAGGTTAAATTACATTGAAAAAAATTGTGATCCAATGGGCATATTGAAAAATGAAATTGTGATCCAATGCAAGTTGATTTGGTTCACTCTCCCAACCTTACCAAACCTCCCAACGTGCATCTCCTTCCGGTTAATTAATTCTTTGGTTCAACTCATCGATCCTTCAATAACCCTGGTGCATATGGGATGCCTGTGGATGGCAGCCATGAATTTCCACCAATAAACTTGGCAACTGTAAACTGATCAGCCACAGATGGGTCAGTAATCACATGGTAACCTGGCCATTTGACCCGGTGCGAAAGGTTCGAACCCAACCCCTCATTCATGTACTCACCATAATACAGAGTTTTCAGCCCAAAATCTCCACTCCATTCATGCCAACCCTCTGGCCTTATAACTGCATCTAATTGTGACTGCATGAAAACAGTACGTGAGCAATTTCCCCAAGGTCGACCCAAGTACGTGGGAGTTTGATTCTCAACAGATACAGTACCATGTGAATTATCATGTACAATGTTACAAAACTGGAAAGAGAAGCCCGTGGGGTCGTTTTGATTAAAGCGACCATGAGCAGTGATCTCGTTTCGGCCACCTTTACCGTTTTGCTTGGAAATAATTGTACATTTTTGGAAGACGGCAGTGCCGTAGCCAAAGATGAAGTCAACTGTGCCACTTATTTTGCACATTCGGTAGAACTGGCGGCCGTCATGCACTAGCAATGTGTCTTGGTACCCACTTATACTGCACTGGAAGAAAGCTGATCGATCTCCTTGGGACCGGAGTGCAACTGCCTGCATCTTGTATGGTCCTGCTGTGTTCACAAAACCAATGTTGACGGCAATGAAACCGTCGGCTTTTACAGCTACATAAAGAGAGAAGGAATTAATTCACACAAAAAATAGGGAGAAATATTTGAATAGCTCATCATTTGAAGTTTCAACAATTAGGTTTTGAATGTTAGTAAATAAATGATACGCACTGTATTTGGCAATCTTGAAACAATGGTAAAAAAGAAACATTTTCTCCAAAAGTTCAGAGAATAACTCATTTTAATGAGTTGAAATTATAAGGATGAAAATACCCCCAACTCAAACAATTGTTACTACTCCAAGGGCTTGTAACTCGGTTAACAAGACCGCTTGTGCTTGAGGTTCTAAGTTTAATTTCTTAACAAGTTGAGCTGCAAATTAGCAATCAATTAGCCTATTGATATTCATTGTCTTAGACTCTTAAAAGTGATCTTCAAATTGATAATCCAATAGCCTATTAGTAGAACACTTATGATGGGTACCAAAACAGAACATACAAGTAAAAAAGCGCAACTCCAAGCCAACAAAGTTTTCCGTTTTGCGAGGGTCGGAGGAAACAACCATCGTACACAACCTTACCTTTGCTATGCAAAAAGGTTGTTTCCACAACCTGTGACCTTAGAACATGCCAAGTGTTCTACTAATCTTGTGTTCATTGGCGAAAGTTTTTATTTGTTTTGTAAAAGCAATTTGATAAAGTTTTGGCATCTTACTGAATGTTGCTGAATCAGATGTGCCCCAACCAGTCCCATTGCTTCTGTTGCCAGATATGATAGTATTGTCCATGCCCTCTCCAACCAAAACCAGATTAGACTTTTTGGCACCAATATTCACGTACTCATAGTAAACTCCTCTCTTAACAAAAATTATAAAGTACTGCCGGCTATGATCGGGTGCAGCCGTGATGGCGTCGGATATTAGCTTGAAATCTCCACTCCCGTCGTGAGAAACGACGAAGTTTGGTCTCTGCAGCCAAGGTCTAATGTGTTTAGACGTCCGAATAGAGCCAACAAAATCAGCTGTTTGGTGCGCGTGCAACATGCCAAGAAGGCCATGTATTGATGTGGTCACTTGTTTGAGGCCTCCTGCAAGAATGGAGTTGGTTCCTTCGAAGGCTTCCATGCATGTCTTGTGCCTTGAAAGAGAGGTGTTCGACCATGCTCCCATATGTGAAATCACATCATCTGTATAAATTTTCATTAGATAGGTTAAAAAGAACAACCTTTTTTTTAATTAATTAATGGAATATATTCTCATACATTTGTAATCGATTATTATACTTAACTAATGATGTTGTAGAGGATGAATTCAATTTATAGGATTTACGAGAAGCTTTTAAGAAAGTTGCAACATAAATGATCAACTTCTTGTTGTGAATTGTGCATTGTTGTTGAAGAGATTTTTCAATGCGCCTGAAATACGGGACATTTTGTCATATGTGCCTGTGTTCCGGGCATACTAAAAAATCTCTCGCTAACACATGCATGTCACAGTGGAATAATTAAATTCCATCCCTAAGTATTACAGTTTTTTACTTGTTTTAATCCAAATCAAATATTGATTAAAAAAATATCTGTATCAAATAAAAAAAAAAAACTAAGAGATAAATTGAGCTAGAGGTATATGATAATAAATTGATAAATAAAAGACACCTTTTAGATCATGAATTGTTGAAAGGGACCAATTCAAGACTTGAGCCGTTGAACCAAGCAAATCCGCACAATATGGAATAGCAATGTTTGCATTTTGACCATCATGTATTTCAACATGCATATGTGACATGGTGGATGCAACATTTAGTACAACATCCATGGTTTTCTCCAACGAATTTTTGAATACCGGCAAAGGAACTTTGATCAATGTTGATGAGTTAGTGGATAGAGGACAAAAACAAACGATGAATACAATGAAATATTGGTAGGGCGACTTCATGAATGGACTCATGAGTGAACAAAAAAGAACGAAAAATGATGAGAAATAGGGCTAATTAAGATATGGCAGAGAGACAAGAGTGCACATCTTTTTATACTATTATTTTCGATGAAAACCCAAGTACTTAATTAATTTGTTGGTTATAAACAAAAGCCTTGCATTACGAACGTTCTTTTAACCCATGAAGATAACTGGTTTGACAATTTAACTATTGTGCTAGTTCTCTTTTTAATGCTAAGTAAATATTAGAAACCACTTCTTTCATATGAGTAAATAAGAAAAATAAATAACAACCACTGTGCTTTAGTGAGAGATGTAATCCTTTAGTTATGTAACCGTTGTGACAATTTGTAGTTTTCTTTATTATTTTTGCCTACAAAATCTACAAAATAAGATTTTTGAGTATTCAATTTGTTTTTCTTCGTTTCTTGTGCTTTGATCGAGACTTAGATATGATTTATACTAGATTTTTGTGGTGTGAGTTGTTTGTGCGAATTTTGTCGGCTTTATTTCGGTCTTAGGGTTGCTGAGGTTGTGGAAAATAGCTAAGAAACCCTAGTTAAAAAAGATTAACCTACAAAAAATATACAGCTTCAGATTCACATTCAATTTCCAGAGCAATCTCATGGGAGATGTATACATCTTACTAGTAACAAAACCTGAACCCACACAAAGCATCGAGGCGTAGTGCTCAATAGCTCCTAACATACATTTTACCTATCTGCTTTGGACAATGCTTTCCCTATCAACGCTGACTGTTGATCTATAATCTCACTCACTTCTTCTGAAATGTCACCATACAAAAGAATGCTATCGCCCGACTAACTACACCGATGAATGTTAGGATGATTATACAAAGATTCCAGTTATGAAGATTATAGCCGGCTTTTAGAAGTGACCCGCAGCGAGTTATCAGCCATACTCCGGCATACCTGTAGCAAAAAGGAAACAAAAGCATACAGATCAAAATGACAGTTTTAAACAATCGACTAGAAGTTCCAAGTATATACATCTGTATACTAGTTCACAAACAAAGCTCGTAAACATTTCGCATGTTCCATTTAGATAAATTTTGTGGAGTACCTTTCAGCATTTGCAGTCACTAATGCCTCCAAAGCCCACCTCGGGTAGCACAACTTAGCTAAAATCTTCATAAATTCACTATCTTGCTGCCGTGTTGCTATAAGAGTCAAAACAACTGGAAGAAGTACCGATAACTGCAAGCAATCCGTTTGTCAGTAAAATATCAATGGAGTGCCAAAACCGAATGGGAAACTGAGAATATGAATGAGATACTTACTAGTTGGGCTGCACCTTGTTCGAAAAAGATTGCTAACGCGTAGGCTATACCAGTTACACAATACACGAGGCAGACCAGAACAACATAGTTATCTGCAAACCTAGATCTTGGGTTGGTAAAGAAGTAGAACATGGACAAATACACTACAGGTTTGATCACTGTATTAAAATGATCAATAGTATCCTTAGCCAGGAAATAAGCCAAGCTGCTCATCCCCGAAGCGCTCTCTCTCCAATAGTGTAATCTGTCTAGAGAAAACGACCTCAAAGCCGCAATTTTGCACAGTAGAGCTGAAATCAAATCAAGACTCAAGACGTTAGGAAGAAAAAAAGCTTTGTGCATTTGTGTCTACAAAAAAGAAACTTATAATTGGTTGTACTCACAAACTGCAATAATAGTATAAGTGTAACCGCCTGCACCAAAGGTCTGCTCGCTGACATTTGAAAGTGATCCTAAGCAGGCTCCAGCAAGAAATAAAATCAAATAATCCACTGCTTGCATGCGAGCTTCCCGTAGTCTCTGCTTACCAACTCTGTCATGACATCAAATAAAGAGGATCAACCATTAGCATTACAATAAGAATGCAGAAAACACCATGGTTTCAATTTTGAAGACTTCAATAATGAAGCAATTTCTGTGGAATAAAAAATTTTAACTTGGCACAATCTTGATTCCTTACCTGCCCAGGAAGTATCTGTACTGTAGAAATAAACCTGGAATTCTCCGGTTCGATAAATCCTTGGATTTCAAGAAATTAAGCTGTATCTTATCACGATGCAGATCCACGGTACTTTTCACATCTTGCCATACCTCTCCGACAAAAGACTGTTCCATCATATCATCAACAGAAGAATTTGTTTCACGATTTGAATTTTCATCCATCGATGACATTGCGAGTCCGGTGGCACTCTGCCTCATCTCAGGAGGTACTGAGTACCCATTATGAAGCATCCATCTGATGGGAAGCTCATCATAACTCACTCCCGAGCTTCTTTCCGTTGCGACTATACCCTCTAAAATGTCAATGAAGTGGTCTGGAGGGTTGACTCGGTCTGGGACATTGATCCCAAGGCCTGCAAAGTATTCTTCTACTTTCTTTGCTGGTCCATGATAAACAGTAAGACCACCTTTTGCCAGGAGTACCATATCATCAAACATCTTGAACAAGGCATAGCTGATGCAAAAAGGTTTTGCATTAATCAAAGTATATAAGAATTATATGCATATCGAAAGAGGAGAGAGAAATGGTGGACTTTCAAAGTATAAAGAGTAAAGAACCTTGTTTTGAATGATTACCTAGGCTGGTGAACCACCATGCAGATGTTTACCCCTTCAAGAGCTTCCCGTCTAAGTGCTCTAAGAAGTAGCTGAGAAGAGGCGCTGTCTAGACCGGATGTGGGCTCATCCAAAATCAAAAGTGAAGGTTCCATAACCATTTCCAAGCCAACATTTACACGTTTCCTCTGGCCTCCAGAAATTCCTCGCTTCTCTACCGTTCCAACTAAGGAACCACGTACTGTTTGAAGCCCCAAGGACTCGATAACTCTTTCAACCACTAAAACTTTGTCCGGTTTTGGTAAGTCCACGGATAATCTTCAAAAAAACAAAAAAACAAAAGTTCATCATCAAGATGTAGCAGCGTTTTGCAGAAAAACCACACAATACTATAATGGTTGCTTGGGGTTCATGAATTGTGTACCATCACTTCATTGTAAACTTTTTAGTTGCAGGTTGACAATAAACTATCACACAACCAAAAAAATAGTAGCAAAGATGGCGAACATGTGAATAGTATATATTCTGTTAGAGTAGAATCAGTAAAGAGATGAATGTTACCTGCACTTAGCACTGAACCATAGATTCTCTTCCACAGTCAAGTTTCCGTGCACGATATCATCTTGCGGTACAAACCCTACGATTTTTTTATACGAATGGATTGATGTATTCTTTCCATTTATGAGAATTAAACCAGTCCTATTGCATCCAATTGCTTTTCCAGCTAGGGCAGAAAGAAACGTTGTTTTTCCAGCCCCTGATGGACCCATAACAGCAGTGATGCGGCCAGGCCTAATTTTACCAGTTACACACCTCAGTAGATGCTTGTTTTTTGCTTTCAAAGTAAGCGTTAGGTCTTTGAAAGAAATCTCAATGAGAGGCCGTTTCCTTATTTCGTTATTAGTAGCCATTTTAACCACCCCCGAGAAGGTTAGGTCCTTGTACTCTTGCAGCTGAGCCTTCTCTTTCTCAAGTTGACCATAAGCATACTTGAAAATTTGGCTATGAGTATTGATCGTCTTTCCTTTTGGCACATTTCCTACATTCGTATCCTCAGCTCCAATACTGAAACCTTCATAACCCTCAGGGTCTTCTTCAATTTTATGCATAATCTGCATGAGCTCAGTAGGTTCCTTTTTCTTTCCTTCTGATGGCACAGGTGAGGACTGAGAAACACCGGATCTACTTGGATGTGGTGATATCAAAAGGTCATCATCTGTGTCAGATCTAGATTGAGTCAACATCTTAAGTTTCTCAAGTTCTGAGCTGTCCTTTTTTCGAGAAAATGTATGTGATAAGTGAGCTTGTAATCCACTTGCATGCTTCTTAGCAGCATCTTTTGCAGATTTCCATCTTTGGCGTGCTTTTGCTGTTTCCCTTGCACTTCTGGCTGCTGCTTCTCGGGATTTAGCCCGTTTCCTCCCCCTAGTGGTCAGAACTTGATCTGAACAATTGTATATAATAAGTAGCAGAGTACTCAAACCTGCCTGCATAAGCAATTAAAAATCATAAATTTCAATTCATTTTTTCATTGCGTCATTTCAGATACGCACTTTGATTCAAATGAGCAGTATGCGCCTCACATGAACAATCAATAACGTGCAGCTATGAAATTGAAAAATAAAGTTTTTGTTTAGTAAGTAAAATGGCCAACTTACAATTAGCATTATTCCATATGCATGCATATTTTGATTTGCAGTGTTTGGATTGCAGGAAGTCAAAGCGAAGCAGCCTGAAACATAAAATAAAATAGCAAAAGGTTAGCTTCTTTATGCTTGCAGATTGTATTAAAGTGCAAATCCCAGGTTAGAAGGAAAAGCTGCGTGGCCACTTATAAAAAGGGCTGCAATCAGAAACATATCAAAATTTTGTTCGAGAAATAGAATGAAATAAAACTAACGTTTCTCAGATGTAGAACCCATCCTGCAGTAGTGTCTGCACTTGAATGAAAAAAAAGATTAGGAAGAACATAGAGTATGAAGGTAGCATAGACCAATTTTAACTTATCATCTAAAGTGTATATCTCAGATCCTAGTTCAGACTTGTAAACATAACTGAAAAACATAACAAGAACACAATCAACTAAACATCGAACAAGTTCCATAAATGACGTAGGAATGAAATTCAATACCCGCTACTACAAGGAATGCTTTTCACGGTGGTTGGGCAATATGATCCAGCTGAACAAAAGACTTCACTACTACTACCAACATCAGCCCATAAATTTGCTCCTCCACAAGTATGATTTGGTTGCCCCGGAGGTAATTGATAATTGTATCTGCAAAAACATATCAATATATAACTTTTACACATAATAAGCTATTGAACACCGTAAGTCAAGAGATCATTAAAGCAAGAATCTGAACTTACGGTTCACACACACCGGTGGATTTGTTCAGCGTTGCTTGGGGACAATAAGAACCTGATGGGCAAGCTTCAAGAACGTGATGGCAATTGGACGAAAACAAAGAAATAATCAGAAGCATCCTTTAATTAGGGAAAATACATTGCACAGAAACAAAGTACAAGTTGATTACTCGGATATTAAGATAAAAGGCCTTACATATCATGCACGTAAGACCATGGGGGCAAAAGAAACCCTCACAACAAGGTTGGCAGCTCTGAGTCCTGGCAGGGATGTCCTGTGAATTTTCGAGGTCAACCTGCTCATTTGGGCCAACACGACAAGCCCATCCTGGCTCACACCCAGAAATCCATGAGGTCAAATTGCAGTTCTTGTTCGGTCTTAAGTAATTTGCAGTCTCAGATTTTTCAAAGAAACTATTGAAGTAGAACTTCATTTCAGCTGCTGTACACAACCGCCGCGTAACGTCTCCTGTTGAACATCATAAATTATCAAACTGAAGCAAATCAAATACCTACATTCGACTGCCAAGATATGAAACCTATGAAAAATCTTTTCAATTTTTCGATTCCCCGCATTACTTAAGAAACAACCAGACAGTAAAAATTTATTCTTCATTCTAATTACAAAAGTACTTATATACCTTTAGTCTTTTGAATGCAGGAAGTTAAGAAATCCACATTGGATGAAAAATTAAAAGCCTCGTTCCAATCGGCTTCCCTGAAACACAAATTTGATCATCAAAACTAATCTCTGTCACACAACTAAATTGAAACGAGTCCAACAATATATCTACACATAAACTATCAAATTAATCTAATTCAGCTAATCAATGTTTCCATTAGTCAACTTGAGTTGACTTTTCACACCTCAATTACACAATTCGATTTCTTTTTCTCTTCCTGTATGTTCATTTTCTCAGCAACCAAACAGAAAATAGTAAAGTTGAAAACAAAGCAGCTTACGGATTCTTCACACAGAAGCTGGAACGATTGCTGATTTGTCGGCTGAGGACTGCAGTGACATTAGAGATTCGGCCGTAGACAATCTGAGTGATGAGAGGAATAACTGCCGGGTTGTCTATTTGGTCATAGTCCCCCACATCCTGGCACTCCACAAAGTGCACCCAGCACAGAACCAATACCCCAACCGAAACAAATGTGCCAAAGTTGGCGCCTTTGGAGATCATTTTTGGAATTCTAACACCAAATTACAAAAGCGTTTTGCAAATTTAGTCCAAAAAAGTGTAAGAAAAAAATTGGGTTCTGGGTTTTGGAAATTAACTCATGCATTTATCAGTAGAAAAAAAGGGAGCTGGGTTTGGAGCTGGGTATAAGGATCTGGGGAGGACTGAATGCTGGGTTTGGAGATTGAATGCTGGGTGTGGAGATTGGAGGAGGTACAGAGAGCAGAGAACATGGGAGAGAGATTGAAGGACGAAAAAGCAGTGCGGTGGGGCCTGTGAGTTGAAGTAAACGAAAGCACGTCTGAACTTACAGATTTTGCTTCGTGACGGCTTTCGGACATGTCTGGTCTTATTGTCCGTGTCTAAAAATTATTGGCAGGATAGAGAGTTTTGGGGTTTTCATCAAAAGCTAATATTAAGGAGAATGTTTTATTATATTTTGTTAATTATAGCGTAGTTGTTAATGATTAAATTATTATTCAAGTGTTGATTAACGTACTTATTTTTTATTAGTGAATATTTACTCTTTTTTTTGTTTGACAAGAAACAATAATGTGGTATTTCATTAATCAACACAAACAATTACAAGGGTGTCATTGGGTACAAAGCTCCAGTGACCAATAAATTGATTTGGAGTGAATTTGTACAGATAGACAAATAAGAGTAAACCCCTAGTAGACTACCACAACCACGAACACACAATTGCCAAAAGCATAAGTGCCACCAGTACAGATCTGTCACAATAAACGAAAGCCACAATGGTCATCGTTGAGTAGCGAGGCCACATAAAGTCATCACGATAGAGCGAGGCCACATAAAGTCATCATTGACAGACGAGACTACATAACGCATCACACAAAGGCGAAGACCAATTTAGTCAAAACAAACAGCGCCACCATGATGCACATAAGGCGAGTGAAAAACAACTACATTACTCCGAGAAGGGATCAGCATATCAACTCCCAGTGCGGGATGAGGCACTCAGGCCAAGACCACCTACAAAATTCGTCGGACAGTGAGGTGCCAGCATCCACACATTGAACACCAAAAGGGCTAGCCGCAACAGATCCAAGACTCATAAGCTGAGCTCCTAGATCAATTAGGTGTATCTTTGATGTATACAATGTTTTCCTTTGCTCACAATTAGTACTACAATTTAGTGGTATTCATTTCACTTGTAATTGAGATGTCTTAGGTTCGACGTATCAATTAAGGATTACAAAAAATGATTAATTTTTTTAGTCCTATGAAGTTTAATTAGTGTTCATTCATTGCTTATACATATCAACTAAAAATTAGAAAATATGATTAATTTTTTTATTTCCATAGTGACAAGGGTAATAAATAAGAAAAACACATGATGATTTATATGAAAACACTTTAAAAGTTCATATAGAAGGAAAACAAAACTCATAATCTATCTACTTGTAAGCCCGGGGTTTTTTGGTTCCCTTCTCTCAATACAAAATAAATTAGTTTTTCCGTATTTCTAAATTATTGTGTTTGAAGTGCTTTTCTAAGTATAATTTTATCGAAGTCTTACGTGTGAAAACAAATAGTTTTTTTTTATATGAAGGTAGAGCACATATTAGCATCGCTCCGAGCCTCAAAATTCTCAGGACCGGCCCTCCTGCTGTTGAGCTAGCTGAGATGTGGGTCTTTCCACCCATGATGGCCGGGGTTGGCCGTAAAGAGCCAAAAACCGACAATGACTTTAGAGACGAATTCTTAGTATGAGCTTGTAGAGAGAACAAGGATGAAAATAACACTAGTTAATTTGGTTCGAGATCCGCCGAAATTCGGACAGAATTTGAATTCAGGGACCATGTTTTTCAATGTGAATAGAACGGAGAGGGGCGGGGGAGAAGGCCAATGATTGTGGCCTTGTTTTAAATTTTTTTTTTTAAAATAAACCATTTTAAAGGTCAATTTTTGGTATATTCTTAATCGTATTAGGGTGTCCAGAGAAACTTGAAAATTAACTTGGGGTGGGCGTAGTAATTGGTGTCCAGAGAAAGAGTTGTGGGTGTACAAAAATGAAAAAACCACAGCAAAAAATGTGAACTGTATTTTCTAAGGCCCGTTTAGTTGAGCCTCAGCTACTTTGTTCTAAAATTAAATATTGGAGCCCAGTCCATCATTGTATTACTTTATCAGATTAAGTATACAAACACCCGCTAAGATTTTTTGAGTTTTCATAAAATTCTTTCACGTTTGAAACATTATACAAACACTTCTTGAGCGACTTTTGTTGAATCTATTACTTTTAGTGATAAGTCAGTTTTGTCTCGGATGGGCTCAACTGAGAATGAAAATTATTTTATGCGCACGAATTTGCATGATATATTTATTTATTTTGATCGAATATTTGGATAAATATATAATTTTTAAATTTAGGGTCAGAAGGATCCCAGTCCTCTGGCTGGCTACCTGCCTCAATTTAAATGGTCCGGGAACAACAAGGCTTTGTGTAATCCCTAGACTTTGCTTGCAGAGTTAAGGGGGCCCACTCGCCCAGTTGTACCGTACAACCTTGTCTAATGTATATGTCAAGTAAAAATGATCATACAAATTCGCGATGAATGTATTGTAACACTACGATACTCTGGATCGCAGTAGATTTTTAAGTTTGGAATAACTACGTAATATCTAAATTTCGTTTTTGCTAGTTCTTACAATTTCAGGAGAAAGGATCCTCATCGGATTGTCTTTGTGAGAATCATCTAATCACATCTGTTAATCATATATCGTGATATTAGTTTTCGTCAGATACTGTTTATATACAATTTTAAATAAAAAAATTTACAATAATTTCAGACCGGACAATGTATGTGGAATAGATGTGATTTGAGGATCCGATGAGGATCCTCACTCCAATTTCAGCTACCTAAAACACATTCCTGGCGGATTGATAAAAACAAAAGATGAAATGTGTCCACAGTATTTGATAACCTTGTCGAACTGGTTTTGCCTTGTTATCAAGTCAGGAGAAAAACTTACATGTGGTGAGAGTTTATTCTATGAATTATATTAGTTTCACTCATAACGCTCATTCCATGAGAAAAAGTTTGATGAGATATATTCTTGTTTCTATTTCACTCGTGTAATTAGACCACTCGTTATGTGATAAGCGAGATAAAGATAGATGATACATAAATACTGCATATTCCCTCTTAAATGAGAAACTTAATACGTTTGGTGTTGGTAACATTTGGGCATGTCATGCAACTTGCACTTGTTTTAGGGACACATTACTTCTCTAATTTGAGAATTGCCAAGGGTACTATTGCGAAAGTGAGATTCTCTATAAACTCTTCATTTTTTTTCACAGTATTTTATAATATGGATACATACATTAATGTTAAACTATAATGTAGCAAACACTCTATTATGAGTTTATTTTTAAGAAAGATCTCTTATCATATCTGTTCTAATTTATATATAAACTATCGGTAACTTTGGATTATTTATGGTCTAAGCTACCCCACAAAATCAGCTAATGTTGGGGTGTGGTTTCCAACTGGCAACAACCTCCATTGTAAAATACAGCACAAATGTGTGTGTGTATATTTTTATAAATACATAGTCATATATATATATATACACAGATTGCTTAAGGGAAGGGATTCCCATTTTTTCAAAAAAAATGGAGACACGTTCCCTACCGTTAGATTAATTTTAATGAAATTGTGTGGTTGAGATTAAAACACAAGCCACACAATCTCAACCACACAATTTCATTAAAATTAAATACAACGGTGGGGAGCGTGTTCCCATTTTTTTAGAAAAATAGGGATCCCTCCCATATATAAATATATATATATATATATATGCATATGCAGATAAAACAGTGTGCAGAACATGACTGGTTCTTCTTTTTTTTGCTTTGGCAGCATATCATGACTCGTTCTTTGGCAGAAAACCACCAAAGTATAAACCTTTATCTTTAAAACAAAGCTATCCATCCATCACTCCAACTCTCATTCTTCTCACTCGGTCTTCGCTTTCGCTTTCACACGCACAAAATATTAAAAGTTCTTCACTGTCCTCCTCCTCCAAATACAAAAACAAAACAACATCCTATTTTTATAAATTATTATTTGGGTATATCTCTTGCTCTCTCTTCCCTTTACCAATATTTCTGTCTCTTCCTCTCTCTCTCTCTCTCTCTCTCTCTTAATTTTTATTTATTTTTTTTGGTGTGTGCCCGGGGGTTCCGAGTTGTTGAGTTGTTGAGCTGAGTTATACTCCAGCTGCCTTGTATTGACTTGCCTTAGATCATGGGGAGCTCGTTGTTTCCTTGGATGCTCCTAAATTTTTCTTCAGGATATCTGGTCTCCCTTTAGCAACACCAGAAAGCTACAAGGATCTGTTTGCATAGGTTGCCAGATTTTTCCTGCAGTGATTTATGAGAGGTAAGTTTTTTCTTTTTTTCCAAGTGAATTGAATTTTCTAGTATTTTTTTTTGTTTTGTTTTTATTTTCTTGTGCATGCCATAATTCAAGTGACTGGAATTGGGATTCTGGGGTTTCAATATTTTGGTGGTTTCTTCAAGAATTTGAATCCTTGGATTTTTATGTTAATTGGTTTGACTTTTGTGTTCTTGTGTCTTGATGTTTTGCCTGAGTGAATTGGTTTCTGCAAATTTGACCAAAGTTGGAACATGAATGCTTAAAAGTCAAAGGTTTGAGGGCAATTGGTGGATTGCCTTAGAGCCTTCCTCTTCATCCCACTATATCCTGTGTTCGAACCCTCCGCCTCAAGTTTAGAGTAGAAATATCGTTTGTAATAAAAACAAAAGGATCAAGGTTTGAGGAAGTTTGTGGTACATCAGATGAAAATTTAGGTTGTGTTTGTATCAATTTAAATAGATTTTTGGTCTCCTTGAGACTTGAGAGATGGAATTTTTCAGGATATATCGAAAAGAGAAAAATTCTGTGAGCAATCTCAAAAGTTCTTTGAGACTTGATAGATTTTTGGTTTAAGATATGACTGGTTGCTAATTGAATGTGTGAAGAGGGATTTTCGGAATAAATCACTTGAGTTTTGATTAAAATGCAAGATTTTTGTTTTTATATCCGAAATTCTTAAGACCTGATGAAAATTTTGTTTAACTATTGCAGTGGGGTCATTGCTTTCTGCTGGCAATGAAGTGTTTTTATAAATTCTCCAACAGAGATAAGGATGATGAACCAAAGACTACAAAGTCTATCTCTACTCGTTCAGCTTCCTCATTCTTTTCACTAGATCGCGACCCAAGAAAATCAAGTTCTGAGTTCAATTCCCAAAATGCCACTGCAGAACTTAGCACAACATCGTCCGCTAAGTCATTTGCAGCATTGTCTCAGAGACAGAGTAATAATCTCAGAGAATTCACATGCTCAGAGTTAAAAGCGGCAACAAAGAACTTTAGTCTCTCCCTCATGCTTGGAGAGGGTGGGTTCGGCGGTGTGTATAAGGGTAATATCCGGAGCACAGAAGATCAACAAAAAAGAATAGATGTAGCTGTTAAACAACTGAGTAAACGGGGATTTCAGGCAAGTCTTCTTCCTCTATGCTGGTATATACGCATAAGATATACACTAATCTGATGATAATAGTATGGTAATAATTGCCGGAGTTATTGGAACCAAATTAATAGCAGCACTGCGGTGAAACTTAGTTGGATTATGTATGTTAAGAATGCGACGCATTTTTAAACTTTTGACAACTACTGCACAATTTTGCACAAGAATGAGTATGTTCTCATAAAAACCTAGCATATGATACTCAAATAACAAACTATGAAATGATAATAACTTGTAAATTTCTTGCCCAAATGATAATAACTTGCAAAGTTAGGTTGCTCAAAGCTAGGAAAAATGTTATTTATTGTGTTCGGAAGTCTACAAACAAAACAATGCAAGTGTAAACAAAAAGTGGGTGCTTATGCAACCCATTTCTTCAAGGTGTTTGATATTTTCAATTTTGTTACCATCTTTTATATAACAGGGCCATAAAGAGTGGGTGACTGAAGTCAATGTTTTAGGGGTTGTTGTACATCCAAATCTTGTCAAGCTGTTAGGCTACTGTGCTGAGGATGACGAAAGAGGGATTCAAAGGCTCCTGGTTTACGAATATATGCCCAACAGAAGTGTGCAAGACCACTTATCAAGCCGATTTCAGATAGCTCTTCCATGGGGCACAAGAATGAAAATAGCCCAGGATGCTGCCCGCGGCTTAGCATACCTCCATGAGGGGATGGAATTTCAGGTAATTTCTAGTTCCCCGAGCCCTTATGTGCTACAGATCTCAATAAGATGCTCATGGTTATTCTCCTGAATGAGTGTCCATTCTGCTTTAACTTATTCTTTACTGTCATTTCTAAATTGTTATCTTTGGCGCAGATTATCTTTAGGGATTTCAAGTCTTCAAACATACTTTTGGATGAACAATGGAATGCCAAGTTATCGGACTTTGGATTGGCCAGACTCGGCCCTTCAGACGGATTGAGTCACGTCTCTACCGCGGTATGCATGATTAATTCATATACTTTAGACTCTATTCTCAAATTGGTACTAATTAGACACGTCAATAGGCAAAACAGATGTCTGACTTAAGCATGCAGAGTTGATTGAGCAATCAAAAACCATGTAACAGTTTCCAATAAGTTCTATGCATTCAGTTTTCCATTGTAATGATTGTGTACATTAAAAAAGTTTAGAACTTTCTGCGGTTCCTTTCTAGCTTTCCCAAAATCACTTTCCGATTGATCATTCTACAGGTTGTTGGAACAGTTGGATATGCAGCTCCTGAATACATACAAACTGGGCATCTCACAACGAAAAGTGATGTGTGGAGTTATGGAATTTTCCTTTTAGAACTCATCACAGGCAGACGACCTCTAGATAGAAACCGACCCAAGAACGAGCAGAAACTATTGGAATGGGTGAGGCCACACCTCTCCTCAGACCTAAAAAAGTTCCAGGTGATTTTGGATGCAAGGCTCGAAGGAAAGTATTCCCTCAAGGCAGCCCAAAAACTAGCAGCTGTAGCCAGCCGGTGCTTGGTGCGACAATCTAGATCGCGCCCCAAAATGAGTGAAGTCTTGGAGATGTTGAACCGAATCATGGAGACGACAGACATGGGAAGCCCGGAACTCCCTCTGCGGAATGTGGACTCCAAAGAAGACTATTTTGCGGAATCCAAAAGAGAGTATTTGATGAGGAGGTTTGTGGATCCATTCATCGGAGAGAACGGTTGCTTAAATTGGCCAATAGGGAGACCAAAGATTGTAAATCCATGTTGAAAGAAGTTGAGGAGCATACTGGGAATTGGCAGAATTGCTAATTTTGATCAGGTGATGGCCTCATTAGGTGACAATGTTTGCTACTTTTTTGTTTTGCTCATGTGATGGAAAATCTGCTCTATGGTATACTTAATGAGAAATGGAAGTGTAAAGTTGTATTGATCTCATATATATATATATATAGATGGGTACTTGAACTATTCTGATTGGCCTCCCAGAGGTGCTTGGCGCCATTGGCAGAATAACGCTTCAGTGAAACTATCATCTTAATCAATTTCGAATACATACTAACTGAGAACACATGTACAGACATGTGTTCTCAGTTAACAATTTGGTACCGCTAAGGCTTACGTTATGAAAGTGTGACAATCGCGCCCTTCTGTTGTTGCACTGTTTCGAAAAATTGTGAAGTGATCTTGTAATGTCAATCTGCTCTATTGTCGTTGTTGAAGTCACACTCCCGGCAGAGAAAATGTCCAGATCGACAACAGTTTATATGGTGAAGTTCCAACAAATATAGCGTGCTTATAGAATGGTACAATTTGTTGTGTATGTACATAAGAGCATCTCTAATAGAGACCCTAAAAGAGTCTCTACTATCGTATAAACTTTATATTTAGGGACAAAAGGTTTCCAATAAGCTGGCGAAAAAGTCCTTAGAAAGGTATAGGAACTCGTCGGAGTTCCTATAAAAATCCTCAAATATAAGGATGCGAATGGGGGATAATACTTATGTACTTTATACACTTACATTTTAGATTTGACCCAATATTTTTTCACACACGTTTTATTGTTTTAAAAAGTAGTGCACATGTTATTTAATTCTTCTTCGATTTTTTTTAAAATAAAAAACACGTGTCATCTTTTGATTGACCAAATAAGAAAGTATATATATATGACACTCACTAATGATTATCTAAGTATTATCTGGATATAGAGACTTTAAATGGTGGGACCCAATTTGAAAAATTGGAAAAAGTGGGCTTGAACCCACATGAATGTTGAAGTAGCAAAGCACAGCATCAATGCGGGCCCCACAACATACTCACTATCTACCTTTCTTTTTTTACTCTGTAAAAATCAACAGATTGGATTATTTCTTATGGTTTTCGTTATTTATCGTTGGAGATCAAACAATTACTTTTCAAACTCTCAATCTTTTTTCTTTTCCTTTTATTTATTTATTTGGGGAGTCTACAATAGGGACTTCTCCATTGGAGAAAATATTCTTTTAGAGACCCGAATATTCTTGCTAAGTCCCTAAAAATGTCCTTAACACTGGTGGTGGAGACTCTAAAGTATCCTTCTCCCCACTTAGAGCAATTGGAAGGGGTCGGGCCATGGAAGAAACCCCATGCTTGTCCCCTATGAACATGAGTCAAGATAATCCAATCAAGTGTTAACAGGGTTACAGTCCTCAAATAAAGCATCTTAACAAAAACCTAAAGGTTCCTCAAACCAAAACGTTTCACGTTTAGTGATATCTTGTAATCAGCCAGACGATGAAAAATTTCATTAACTTGCCATTTAATCTAGTGAAACGTGGTAAAATAATATCACAATTTGAAAAAACTAAAGGTACTCATGAACATATAAATCTATCTTTGACTTTAAAATCCTTGAAATTGCTATTTAATGTAGCGGAACGTGGTAAAAGAATATTACAATGGGAGTTTTAACGAAAAGGGCTTGGTATTATTCATTCTTAACCATAATGACATTTTATGTATGAAAAGTCTATAATAGATCAAACTCTTCTCTTTATTTACTCTTATGCCATTACATTCGGACCACAACGATGTTGACATTTCTGTCTGGAAATACATTATGATGCTATTCATTTTATGCTAATTTACAGCTAGTTCTTCAGGCTTCCATCATGTTGTTGATGTTATGCAGCTCTTCTTCTGACAAATTATTCCAATACTGTTCATCGCCTTCTACTAGCTCCTCATCTCTTTCTCTATCTTCTTTCACCTTGTAATATATTTCCGCTGTTTCTTCTTTGAAATTTTGGGGCTTCCAATAAGGCTGATGACTGATTCTTGTCTTGCTGTAAATATACATCTCTTCTTCTTCTGCTACTAGTACCATATTATACCTAAAATCTTCAAACTCATCTAAAGCAAACATTTGGATCCCTCTAAATTTTAAAATATCTTTGTATGAAGGAGTCCACCTATGTGAGGATATAGGGTTTAGTCTAAAGGACTCTTCATTGATCATGGTTATATGCCTAGCTTTCTCCTTATGCATGTGTACATACCAATCTGGAGGACTACTAATAAAACTTATGCAAATTTCTTTCTACCTTTCTAGATAATCTTCTGCTACTTTAATAAGCTTTTCAGGAAATGATTCTAGTTGAGAAATACGGTTAATAAATATTTTATCGAGATAACCAAACTCTAATAGTAAGGCAGGGGTAATCAATCCTAGCCATAGCTATGCTAACCTCTGGTTTACAAATACAATTCTCTGTACTATCACAAAGACATGGAGGATACATCTTTGTAATAATATTCATCCCTGGTTTTGGATCAAAGATGGACTAATACAAGGCGCATTGTAATTGTAATTGTAACTCTTTCATGGACTGTGATGTTCTGCTCAGGATCTCATTTTGCATATTTGTTGGAATTATTCTTAGTTTTGCCTTTGAAATTTCTTCTAATAAAACATCGTCTAATATTAAGTTTGAAGATATATTCCTAAGAAAACTTTCATATTTTTCTTGTTTTTCTTTGTCACTCAGAACCTGATGCTGCTCATTACTTTGATGTTGCTCCATTTCAACGTCTTCTTCTAAGAACTCAATCTTAATTTCTTCTATGGGCTCAGTAGCCTCTTGTTCTATGGGTTCAATAACCTCTTTTCATTTATTCTTATGCTGATCAATTTCTAAACTTATTTTTAATTCTCTTTTCAAGGTGTCACTTGCCTTTTGCTGCTGTAGACATCGAAATTTCTGTAAATAAATGTTGACTTATAAATCAAAGTTTCAACGCTCATGTATTACATAAATTTTACACGTAGTGTGTGTCTAAACAAAAAAATCAAAATAAGTTAGAAAAGTCATCAAACAGGACACGTATCAACACATGGCAGAAATGATTTATTTCATCTAATTATTTAAATCCAAAATATCAAGTTTTGGAATTCTATAAATAGAAGGCCAAGACATTCATTTTGAGGGACCAATTCATAACCAATTCACCTCACACCAAAACCTTGAAGCTTTGAAACTCCAAAGCTCCCAAGCAAATCCCGAAGGATCAAGAAAGCTCTCTTCGTTCTTCGTCAAATCCTCATTAAATCAAGCCCCAATGGCCCCTTGAAGAACTTCCACTAATTTAAGATCAAGCCCCGACGGCCCTTGAAGAAAGTGTTCATCATCCATCATTTGTTCATCCCTAGATCAAGCCCCGATGGCCCTTTGGATCAACGATGTCAACAAATCCGCACAACTGTTTATCCCAAGATCAAGCCTCGACGACCCTTTGGATCAACAACATCAAATCTACCTATTACAAAGATAGAATCAGAGGCTAAATTTGTAGAAGAGATTGTAACCCCTAAATCATTAATACAAATATTATTTTGTACACGTGTTCTTGTCTCGTTCATCGCAGGAATTTCCGTGTTTACAAATTTGGCACGCTCAGTGGGACCATCTCTACCTCTCATCTCTATCTTTGAATCCGTAAAAAAAGCACAAATGGCATCAAAGAAGGCTCAAGTTGTTCTCGCAACCAATGTAAGGAACAAGAACGTTATCACCGTAGGCGGTGTTACTTCGGGCGTCATAACTCGAAGCAAGGCAAGAGCTCTTTCTGCCGCATCTTCCACCCCTGCATCAACTCCGCCGAAGGAACAAGAGCACCTGAGGCATGAACCTGTGATCACCCTGGCTTTGCTAAAGGCGCCAAGGAAGGAAAGCCCAAGGAAGTACTCTGGTTTCATGCTTTTCGATGCCGACACAAGTGGCAACTCAGCCATGCAAGTCATGACTACTGGAGCGACTTTAATCGATAAGCAGCTGGCTCATATGAATGAAGCAATCGCAAGGCTAACACGGATTGTGGAAGAAAAATACCAGCAAATCGCCGCACTCGTCAACCAACTAGATGTAAAGCCCGACGTGAAAATCGAGCAAGGGGATGGTTCAGTAAAGAAGGAAAATGACGAGGATGAAGAGCTTTCGGTGGAGAAAATCGATGTGAAGTCGAAGCCAGGCCAAGCAGAGGCACTCATGGGATCTCTTTCTATCCAACAACTGCAATAGATGATCGCCAGCATCATCAAGGCACAGTACGAAGAAAGTTCACATGACTCCGTACTATACTCAAAACCCTACTCCAAGAAAATTGACGCTTTGAAGATGCCAAGGGGTTATCAGCCACCAAAGTTTATGCAGTTCGATGGAAAGGGAAACCCGAAGCAACACGTCGCCCATTTCATTGAGACTTGCAACAACGCGGGGACAGAAGGGGATTACCTCGCTATGCAGTTTGTACGCTCGCTGAAAGGAAATGCCTTTGAGTGGTACACAGACCTAGAGCCTGAGTCCATCAACAGTTGGGAGCAATTAGAAAAGGAATTCCTCAACCGCTTCTATAGCATTCGCCGCACCGTGAGCATGCTAGAGCTGACAAGCATAAAGCAATGGAGGGATGAGCCAGTCGTGGACTACATCAACCGATGGCGCAATCTAAGCCTCGACTGCAAGGACAGGCTCTCGGAGATCTCTTCGATCGAGATGTGCGTCCAAGGCATGCAATGGGGGTTACACTATATCCTTCAAGGCATCAAACCACGGACATTTGAAGAGTTAGCCACCCGTGCCCACGACATGGAGCTAAGTATTGCCCATCACGGGAAGAAAGAGCCGATCACCGACTTCAAGAAGGATAAGGTGTTCTTCTCAAATGTAGACAAGACTGGGAAGAAGCCCCCCAATGAAGCATTCATCGTCAACACTGCACCCGTCAAGACCGCCTCCGCGCCTATCAAGATCTCCTTCAAAACCAAAACAAAGGAGATAAAGAGAGGTGAGCCTCCTCGCACCCAAGAAAGGTACAAAAGCACCTTGAGGGAATTGGAGCAGAAGGCGTACCCTTTTCCTGACTCAGACATGGATGCAATGTTAGACGACTTGTTAGAAAAGAAGGTAATCGAGCTACCCGAATGCAAACGGCCTGAAGAAATGAATCGCATAAACGATCCTAAATACTGCAAGTACCATCGAATCGTGAGCCATCCTGTAGGTAAGTGTTTCGTCCTCAAAGAGCTCATCATGAAGCTAGCACAACAAGGGCGAATCGAGCTCGACCTCGAAGACACGGCCGCAACACATACTACTACAATTGCATTTGGATCTTTCGATCCCGTACCTCTCCAAACAACACCTGACCGTTCCTATCAATGCTCAAGTTGCACGATACCTTCTGCACAACCATCGCCGGGGGCAAACGAATATGATGCACATATCGAGGATGAAGAATGATGGACATTGGTGACCTATAAAAAAACAAGGAAACCAAAACCACAAGCCACAAGACCAAAGGTGGAACAAGTGAGAAAGCACCGTCGCCGCAACAGTAGGAAACCCAAAAGAAACGTAAAAGTTGATAAGCCGACGTATGCTGGGGAATCTATGGAGCAAGAGCCACGCATTCCTATCTCCTTGCACGAGTACTTCCCGAATGACTTCTTCTAGCAGTGCACTATCGCTGCATGCCACATGGTCGAAGTAGAAATGGAAGAACCTTCAAAAGGCAAAGATATCACCATTAAGGGAGAAAAAACTCTCACGCTCGAAGAAGGTCTGCTAACCCACTTTAGCATTGAAGAAGCGCTACGATTGCCAAAGAAGATGCGAAGAGCATTAGCAGCGGTCTTAGAAAGTCCCAATGACCACGAAGCGCAAGAAGGCAAAGACGAAGGCTTGAAGCTTCGGCCATATGAATGTGCCACATGCTGTACCATCGAGGACGCAATCCACTTCACCGACGAAGACTTGCTGCTAGGATCGAAGCCTCACAACCGTCCTCTCTTCGTCTCTGGGTACGTAAGGGAGCACAAAGTCAATCGCATGTTTGTGGACGGTGGATCAGCCATCATCATCATGCCAAAGTCAACAATGAATACAATCGGCATCAAGGCAGATGAACTGTCCCTAAGTCGTCTACTAATCCAAGGTTTTAATTAAGGAGGACAAAGAGCGATGGGCATGATCCGAGTGGAGATGACTATTGGTGAACTCAAGTCAAGCACGATATTCCACGTGATTGATGCAAGAACTTCCTACGACTTGCTCTTAGGAAGGCCTTGGATCCATGCGAATGGAGTAGTACTGTCCACCCTTCACCAATGCTTAAAATTCTACTGAGAAAGAGTGAAGGTGATCTATGGCGACACTAAACCATTCACCAAAGCCGAATCACATTTCGCAGACGCCAAGTTCTACATGGATGAAGACATGGTGCCTAAAGCTCTTCCAAAAGAGATCAAAACCATGGGTAAAGCAACACCTAAAAAACAGGAGTGGCAAGCCATGCCCAAGAAGCAAGAAGGAGAAGCCATGCCGTCTTCAAACAAGAACGATGATGAGTTTGCTAAACCTGCAACAACCAAAGGGAGTAGGACGCCCTCAAATGGATCAAACACACCCGTTTTCCGATACATCCCGATGTCAAGAAGAAAGAATGGTCAATCCCCGTTCGAAACTGAAGCAAGCAATGCCGATGCACAGCGGCACATGAATAATGTAAAGTTGCTCAAGACGTATGCAGTTCTACCTCTGACACAGCTAAGCAACGCTAAGGTTGCAAGATTACCACAAGGCTTCGTAAAAGCTCAACCAAAGAGAGCGGAACCAAGTTTTCTCCCAACCAAGAAGACCGAAGAAGGTTTTGATCCAAACGCCTACAAACTCATGTCAAAAGCTGGGTACGACTTCGCTTCTTCTTCGAATCCTGGAAAGAAGGTTTCAAACACCGTCAACAATAAAGAACGTGACCTCACTGAGACTCAAAAGAAGTTGAAGAAGCATGGTTACGAAGTTAACAACAACAAAGCTAGACTTGGCTTCACACCAAATGCACCCGTGAAGATTTCAAGCAAAGCGAAAAATGCTAGCACTCAACACATTAGCGTGAGCATTGAACAAGATCGAGAGGAGCCTAAATCCGCCCCTCAAACGCCAATCTTCGATAGGATGAATCGTTCAAGACCCAGAACGTCAGCCCTTGATCACATTGGTGGTCAAAATCGAACCTTCGTCTTCAAGAGGCTTAACAGGCCAACATCCCGAAACTCTATTTTTGAAAGGTTGTCAAAACCTAGGAAGCAAAGCAACACGGCTAGCTCTCATCCTTGTCAGTCAGCTTTGGAAAGACTTGAAGACAACATGAAGTTTTCTGGAAATAGGGAAACAACGTCAAAGGAAGAAAAGCTCGACAGGCTAGCAGAAAAAGGCGATATTCGAAGCTCAATTCCTTCAAGGATGAAGCGTCAAGCAATCTTGGAGGTTGACGCAAATGGACCACTGATAGTAAGAAGGCGCACCATCATCCATACTGGACAATCTGCATATCAACAAACCCAAGAGGACGACACTAAAGAGGAAGTCCAAGATGTATTCCACATCACGATCCAAGAAGGCAAAGAAGACGAGACCCCTGAAGAAGATGTCACTGCTGCACCACCACAACTTGAGGATGGGGGGGCAAGCCACGGTTGACGATCTCAATGAGCTCAACTTGGGCACAAAAGAGGAGCAAAAACCTATCTTTGTAAGTGCACTGCTAAGAGCAGACGAGATAAAGGAGTACTACCAACTGCTATCAGAGTACAAAGACGTCTTTGCCTGGACTTACAAAGAAATGCCCGGCCTTGACCCTGTCATCGCTGTGCATCATCTTGCAGTCAAGCATTAAACACGACCAATAAAGCAAACTCAAATGCGCTATCGATCCGAGCTCATTCCACAAATCGAGGCAGAGATTGACAAGCTAATCGAAGCAGGATTCATTCGAGAGGTGCAATACCCCAAGTGGATCTCCAACATCGTCATCGTCCTTAAGAAATCTGGACAAATATGTGTTTGCGTAGACTTCCAGGACCTCAACGACGCTTGTCCGAAGGACGACTTCCCCTTGCCAATCATCGAAATCATGGTGGACACAACCACTGGCCACGAGGCACTGTCATTCATGGACGGCTCTTCTAGATACAATCAAATTCGTATGGCTCTCGAAGACGAGAAACTAACAGCATTCCGCACTCCAAAAGGTATCTACTGTTACAAGGTGATGCCCTTTGGTCTAAAGAACGCTGGAGCTACATATCAACGCGCAATGCAGAAAATCTTCAATGACATGCTACACAAGAACGTAGAATGTTATGTGGACGATGTGGTGGTCAAAACAAAGAAAAGATCAGATCACTTGAAGGATTTGCAAGTAGTGTTCGAAAGGCTGCGAAAATAAAACCTCAAGATGAACCCCCTAAAATGTGCGTTTGGCGTCACCTCCGGAAAGTTCCTCGGCTTCATTGTCAAGCACCGTGGTATTAAAGTGGACCAATAAAAAATCAAAGCCATTCAAAGCATGCCTGAGCCAAGAAACCTGCACGAGCTGAAAAGTCTACAAGGACGGCTAGCCTTCATCAGACGCTTCATCTATAACCTTGCAGGGCGTTGTCAACCGTTCAACCGACTCATGAAGAAGGATGTTCCGTTTGTATGGGATGAAGCATACCACAATGCTTTTAAAAGCATAAAAAAGTATTTGTAAAGTCCACTTGTCTTGGGGGCGCCTGTGCTTGGGAAACCATTCATATTGTACATCGCCGCTCAGGAAAGTTCAGTTGGAGCACTCTTGGCGCAAAAGAATGAATCCCAGAAAGAATGAGCGCTTTACTACCTCAGCCGAACCCTCACCGGCGCCGAGTTGAACTACTCCCCAATAGAAAAGATGTGCCTTGCCTTGGTGTTCGCCATCCAGAAACTCAGGCATTACATGCATGCTTACACCATCCACTTGGTTGCAAAAGCTGACCCGGTCAAATACGTCATGTCCAAACCAGTCTTGACAGGGCGACTCGCTAAATGGGCGCTGCTTCTTAACCAATATGAGATCATCTACGTCCCAGCTAAAACCGTAAAGGGACAAGCGCTGGCAGACTTTCTTGCCGATCACCCAATCCCAGCTGATTGGAAAATCTCAAACGACTTGCCTGACGAGGAAGTGTTCTACATCGACATCTTCCCGACATGGACGATGTTCTTCGACGGATCTGCACGAGCAGACGGTGCAGGGGCAGGAGTAGTATTCATGTCGCCGCAAAGGCATATATTACCTTATTCCTTTCAACTAATCGAATTATGCTCCAACAACGTCGCTGAGTACCAAGCACTGATCATCGGACTCCAAATGGCGATCAATATGGGAATCACAGCCCTTGAGATATTTGGCGACTCCAAGCTCATAATCAATCAACTCTTAACTGAATATGAGGTGAGGAAAAATGATCTCATCCCATACTTCCGGCTGGCAACTCAACTGCTACAAGAGTTTGAGACTGTGACACTAGAGCATGTGCCAAGAAAAGAAAATCAAATGGCAGACGCTCTTGCCAACCTAGCCTCAAGCATGACATTAAGAGAAGACGAAGCTGCAGACGTGCCAGTCTGCCAAAGATGGGTGATCCCCCGCGTCACCGAAATGCTACTAAATGATACAAATGTCATCTCAGTACTTCCAGTCGATGTTGAATAGTGAAGACAACCGCTGATCGATTACTTAGAGCATGGAAAACTTCCAGACGATCCTAGACACTGCTCTGAAATACGTCGACGAGCACCTCGCTTCCTCTATTACAAAGAAACACTCTACCGACGCTTTTTCGAATGAGTACTTCTGAGATGCCTAGGTGAGGAAGAAGTTAATCAAGCCATGGAAGAAACACACTCAGGCGTATGCGGGGCGCGTCAATCTGGACCAAAGTTACATTTCCAGCTCAAAAGAATGGGTTACTACTGGCCAAGCATGGTGAAAGATTGCCTGGAACATGCCAAAAGGTGCCAAGCTTGCCAATTCCACGCCAACTTCATACACCAACCACCTGAGCCATTACACCCTACAGCTGCTTCATGGCCATTCGATGCATGGGGATTGGACGTCGTAGGACCAATTACTCCGAAGTCATCTGCAGGAGAAGCTTACATCTTAGCTGCAACAGATTACTTCTCCAAGTGGGCTGAAGCCATACCCCTAAGGGAAGTAAAGAAGGAAATTGTTGTCCGTTTCATCAAGGAGCACATCATCCACCGATATGGGGTGCCTCGCTACATCATCACTGACAACGGAAAGCAATTCTCCAACCGACTCGTGGATGAGCTCTGTGAGAAATACAAGTTCAAGCAGCACAAGTCTTCCATGTATCATACCCCAGCCAACGGTCTTGCGGAAGCATTCAACAAAACATTGTGCAATCTTTTAAAGAAGGTGATCAGCCGAACAAAGAGAGACTGGCATGAAAGAATAAGCGAAGCACTTTGGGCATATCGGACGACACATAGGACTCCTACCCAAGCTACGCCGTATTCTCTTGTATATGGCGTGGAAGCTGTTCTACCACTCAAAAGTCAAATCCCCTCACTGAGAATGGCTATACAAGAAGGCTTGACTAATGAAGAAAATGCAAAGTTGCGCATTCAAGAGTTGGAAGCACTCGACGAAAGAAGGCTCGAAGCTCAACAACACTTGGAATGCTACCAAGCACGGTTATCCAAGGCATTCAACAAGAAGGTTCGCCCAAGGTCTTTCCAAACTGGAGATCTCGTCCTCGCATTGCGTAGGCCTATCATCACAACTCACAAGACGAAAAGCAAGTTCACATCAAAGTGGGATGGACCATACGTAATACAAGAAGTCTACACCAACGGCGCCTACTTAATCATGGCAGAAGACGGCTTGAAGATTGGCCCTATCAATGGAAGATTCTTGAAGCGCTACTACCCCTAAAAGGCGACAACCAACGCTCCTGGCCCGCAAGAGCATAAACTGTGTACGGCAAAATCATCATCAAAATCACTATTAAAACCATCACTCATTTCAACTACGTTTTGACTTGATCTCTTCCTTGGAGGGGTACGTAGGCAGCTCGAACATTAAATTTCGAGTTTAGTCACATCAAAATAAAAAAATAAAAAAAAATAAAAAAAAATGTTTTATTAATGAAAGTCAATTTCATTACAAAAAAAAAATACATATGTGATTACTATGTATTTAAAAAAAATAATAATAATAATAAATAAGTGTTTCATTGATGAAGGTCAATTTTATTACAAATTTATTTTGTTTTAAAAAAAAAATTTGCAATTTTCTTTGTACGCAATTAAATTACAGCTTCTTCGAAAAAAGAAAATGAATACATATGTTATTATGTATTTACCAAAAAAAAAAATTCCTTTTATATACGTATATATATATATGACCTATCCAGCCAGCCCATCAAAAGGAGGTCATCCAAACCCAAGTGGCAGTGACCAGGCCCAAGCCTACTGTCCAAATCCAGCTCCAAGAAGAAGACCCAAGTCCACCAGCTACAAATCAAGGCCCGACTCTCAAAGCCCATCCTCACTCGTCCTCCTCTACGAGCCTCATCTTCTTTCACTAATAAACCCAACAGCTTCCACCACACTTCGACCTCCCCATCTCTTCCACCTGCCGTGAGGACCACGAGCTCGACCACGAGTCTGTATAGTACGAGACCAAACTCCAAATGCTCAAGGTCATCAGATCCATCCTCGCCTCCAACGACAACGGCGCATCCTCCCCGGAGCCCCAATCCACTGCTTCGCACGCTGACCCTGCTTTCTTTCCAGCTTCGCCATGGGTCCTACGCCCTGAAAACCACTCGTGGATCTCTCTTCCCTCTTCCTTTGTCTCTGCAGAAATTTGGGGCACCCAGAGGGCACCCAAATTCAGTCTCGCACTCACCGCCCATCTCCAAAACCCATCGGGGCTCTCTTACCTTCTGAGAAAGACAAATGGCTTCGTTCAGAAACGACCCAGAGGCCGGCAAGTCTCGTCGAAATACATGTCTCCTTCTCCTTCTTCTCGGAAGGTAACTCCAACACCGTCACTCGCCTGACCTCGCTCGACCCCCCGATCGCTGCGATTTCGTTCCAAATCACAAGGAACACCCTCTGGTCCAAATCCTGGGGCTGAGACCATCCGACGCCGTCACCTCAAAACCCTCATGGATCTCTCCGGAGCCTCTCCATCTCCCTCCAGACCTCATACGTGCACCACGACCTCCACCGTTTCTTCCATGACATTCCTGCAGGAAATGAACCGCCTCCGCCACCGGAATCAGACTCGCATCTCCAATTCCCTTCCGACTCCGAATCTGGATCCAAAGAGGACCACGCCAAGGTTGGGTACGTTGGCCCTCCTGCTGATTTCAACTACAATCTAAAGCAGGGGATTCAGGTTGCTGTCACCACTTAATCAAGTAGGATCAATGAACATACTTGTTTCCCGTTCTGAGAATCGTCACTACTCTAAGAGTCACGGAGAAGGGAGAGCTGTTGTCGGCTTAGAAAATATGTTTCATTGTTTCTATTGGCTGTACAACCATCAAACCCCTATCAACAAATTGATGACGACGATGATGAAATCGAAGTTGTGAAGTCCCTGCCAGAGCCATTTCGTGAATTTGCTTCGAAGTTTCCTATTGAATTGGCTTCAAAAGCTGCATCATCCAATCTGGTGTTTGCAGAGCTTATTAAATGCTTCTCGAAGATGGGCTTGTTGTACTTGATTCCAAATGCCTAGGTTCAGATCGCTGGAGATTCGGGCAAGCAAAGCGGTGCTTCTAAGAGTCATGTGGATCCCCTAATTGCTTCTAAGTCAAACGATCTGAAAAGTCATGGCCGCGTAGTGGATGAGAGACCGGAGAAGTAGTTGCAGATCATTGATGATGAAAAGGCAAGGAAGCAGAAGGAAATAAATGATTGACTTCCAATTACTTCATCAAGGAATGCAAATTGGTGGTACGCAGCTTTCCACAATGTCAATTCCATGGTTGAAGCTGGTGTCCTAGGTCTTCCCTTTGCAACGTCCAGTCTCGGATAGGGTCCAGGATGTGTTGTAATAGTGCTCTCATGGGTGATCACTTTGTTCACGTTGTGGCAATTGATTGAGATGCATGAAATGGTTCCCGGCAAGCGGTCCGATAGGTACCATAAGCTGGAGCAACACGCCTTCGGCGAAAAGCTTGGCCTCTGGATTGTGGTGCCTCAGCAGCTCGTATGCGAAGTTGGTGTCAACATTTTTTGTACATGGTCACAGGTGGACAATCCCTGCAGAAGATCCATAAGAAAGTGAAGAAAGACAAAGATCCCATCAAGCTCACCTACTCCATCATGATCTTTGCCTCCATGGAGTTTGTCCTCTCCCATCCCCACCAACTTCAATAACCACCATCAAACGACTAGCCGATTGTGAAGCTCAATGCCTTGCATTCTGCCTCAAGCTCCAGCTGCTTCTGCACCTCCGCCATGACTGCTGCCTTTGAATGTGATTGACAAAACCAAAGTTTGCCCAACTCACACCCAAAGGCTTTCTCTCCGTCCGTGGCAAACAACAATAACGAAAAACTTCAATAAACCGTCGTAAAATGACTAGCCGATCATGAAGCCTCGACTGCAGCTCATCGTCCGTCGAGTTCCATCCCTACAAAGCACCATATATAAAGAAAGAAAAAAAAAGGGTTTTCAAATGGTGGCCAGCCACCGAAAGCAAAGAAAAGAAGTGATTGACAGGCACCATCAAAAGGAAATGATAAAAAGCAAGAAAGACAGGTCATGGTGTATGCTACTATTAGCAAGTCAAGAATGAAAAAGGAAATAGGTGGTGGAGACAGAATAATTGAAAGGAAGAAAGTAGGGGGAGGACGACGAATTTCCGTCTAAAAAAATAGGGGGTAAAAGAATAGTGTGCTAAATAAAAAAATAAAAATTAAATTAAATTAAATTAAAAAAAAAAGAGTAACACATCTTAGTCAGATATACGTTTTAGCACAACATACTGAATAAAATAAAGCATGTCCATTGATATCTCTAAGAAATTACAAATGCGTAAAAATAAAAATAAAAAAAAAATAAAAAAAAAAGGAGCCTTCACAAATGTCACTTATGTGAAGCCTCAGTACTCGGCGGAACCCTAGAAGAGGGAGGCATTGGGGATGGATTATTCGGAGCCTCAATACTTGGTCGAACTCCAGATGACGAAGGCAAAAGGTCCCTCTGGAATACATCTACAAATCTCCGATTGTCACTTTGAATCCGACCTTCGGAGTCCAACAACTGATCAAGCTTCCTCTTCATGCTCGTCGAATAATTATTTGCAAGCACATGCAACTCTCTATTCTCATACTTCAGCTGTTTGATCACTTGATTAAGAGCTACCACCTCGGCTATCAATGATTCACCCTGGCGAGTTTGAACAAGTAAGCGTTGGCCCATGTTGGAAACAGAGTTCGCACACTGGACACTGAGAGCCTGGGACTCTCGAACAGCTAATTCATCGGACCGTCGTGAAAGTATCCTATTATCTTTAGGAGTGATAAGGTTCCTAGCTACAACCGTAGCCGTTGCTGCATCCCTCATTATAGAGTCTTCAACTGTAAGAGGGCCATTAGAAGATAAGAAGGACGGGCGCCATATATTACCCTGACGCGGTGCACCTGCGTCACTGCTGAGACTCAAATCTAAACAAATGTTAGATGGGTTAGCCATTTCCAAAAAGATGGTAAAAGAAAAGGGTTGGAGTGAGTAAAAATCTCAGAAATACAGCAAAGACAATTTTCAAAGGCGGGCAATCTTCAAAGCGTGCAGGTTGAAAATGATTGACACCTCTTTAAAAAGAAGAGGCAACACAACCACTTGTTCAAAAAAAAAATAAAAAATCGAAGAGACACCGCTCTTCGAATTTCAAAACCCGAATTTTCCTGCGTAAAATCCGTCAACACTTTTCAGACGTAGTTTCAGCTTTCGGCTATCACATGCAACTTTGCCAGAGATCACTGATAAAGTTGAAAACGTGTGGAGTCCATCATACTCACCTACCCGACTGTTGGCCGACAAAGCATGGAAGACAAGGCCACATCCACCCTGCCACTTGCTGTTGGGAGCTCACCATATAATTCGACCTCCATCCTCTATAGCAAGACACACATCCAGCCTGACTCTTCTTCCTTGCCGAAGGCATCTGCAACCAAAACTCAGTTTTCTTCCTCCCTGGAAACGCTTCTTCAGCCAAATCACATCAAAGCAAAGGTATCTCATATCACTGGGGTTGAAAGCAAGAGTATCTCATAACATGCTTTCACCCTATCCTTTTCTTTGTCCTCCCTCTTCACTGCGAAGACAATGATAAAAAAAGCAATATGTCGGAACCTCCACTCAAGCTCCTGGTAAGGAACCGACTGCTTGGAACCTTTCATGATTGCTCACCTAGCACTGCTCTCGAAGTACCTATTGTTTCAACATTTTGTGCTTCCAGAAAAGACACCACATCTGCCCAGAAAACAGATGATGCAGGTGAAGATGATACATCGAAGCATGTGGAGACAAGCGCAACAAAATACGTGCTGGTTCATCCGCTACTTTTTCAAAAGCAAAAGTATCTCATATCATCGGGGTCGAAAGCAAAGGTATCTCATATCATGCTTTTTCCCCATCCTTTCCCTTGCCCTTGCTCTTACCTGTAGAACAAAGAGAAATGAAGCAATCAGTCGGAACCTGTAATTAAACGTCCGATCAGGAACTGATTGCCCGGAACCTTTGCCTGGTTGCTTACCTAGCGTTGCTCTCAAGTGCTCATCTTCAACTGTTGAAGGATCTCGAATTTCCTCAGCAAATATTTCAAAACAGTTGATATGGCGTTGGCTCTTTACACTGAAGCTGCCAAGCATGGATGAGTGGCTGAAAAGTGATGCTCTGAAGAACCATTTAAAGGCAAAGGGTTGCGCACCACTTCTGCTAGGCGAACGAAACAAGCAGAGAAGAATTCAGCACGATGAGTTGGAATAAATCATTATGGCAAGACACCCTTCTCGACCAAACTGCATAATTCAGACGGAGGGGTCTAAGTCAAAACCAAGCCTGTCATCGTTGCTATAATCAAAGAGCTCGAGAAGCTTCAACAACCTTTCGCTGGCACTATCGCCGAAGAACAAAGTCTCGATAATCTTTAAAGATCAAGTCACCAACTGGAAGAAGAGCCCATCAATCTTGAAGATCATACCGTTGACCAAACTGTTCAGGGTTCATATGAAAATGCGGCGAACTTCCTTGATCTTTCAAAGCATGCATGTCCTGAAACTGCTCGTGATCATGTTTAAATTCAAAGATCAAGCCTCAGTGGCCCTAAAAGAAATCACAAGTCTGATTCAAGATCAAGTGTCCACCACCCTTGAATCAAATCCAATTCAAGATTAAGTCTGTGGAAAGTTCTTTAGATGAGACCAGAAAACCCCTCCAACCCAGTTCAAGATTAAGCCTGTGGAAAATCAACAATTGGAGGAAACTAGAAAATCTTCCAGTCAAATTCAAGATCAAGCCCCGACGGCCCTTGAAGAAATTACCAGCCAGTCCAAGATTAAGCCTTGATGGCCCTTGGATCGACATCTACAGTAAGAGACTTCAAAACGCATCTCCTACACGTGACAAGCACATGTATACGACGTGCCTTGAAGTGAGGGCATTTGTAGACATCGAAATTTCTGTAAATAAATGTTGACCTATAAATCAAAGTTTCAACGCTCATGTATTACATAAATTTTACACGTAGCTGTGTCTAAACAAAAAAATCGAAATAAGTTAGAAAAGTCATCAAACAGGACACGTATCAACACCTGGCAGAAATGATTTATTTCATCTAATTATTTAAATCCAAAATATCAAGTTTTGGAATTCTATAAATAGGAGGCCAAGGCATTCATTTTGAGGGACCAATTCATAACCAATTCACCTCACACCAAAACCTTGAAGCTTTGAAACTCCAAAGCTCCCAAGCAAATCCCGAATGATCAAGAAAGCTCTCTTCGTTCTTCGTCAAATCCTCATTCAAAATCAAGCCCCAATGGCCCCTTGAAGAACTTCCACTAATTTAAGATCAAGCTCCGACGGCCCTTGAAGAAAGTGTTCATCATCCATCATTCGTTCATCCCTAGATCAAGCCCCGACGGCCCTTTGGATCAACGACGTCAACAAATCCGCACAACTGTTTATCCCAAGATCAAGCCCCGACGGCCCTTTGAATCAACAACATCAAATCTACCCATTACAAAGATAGAATCAGAGGCTAAATTTGTAGAAGAGATTGTAACCCCTAAATCATTAATACAAATATTATTTTGTACACGTGTTCTTGTCTCATTCATCGCAGGAATTTCTGTGTTTACAGCTACATTCTAAGAGATTGGAGTTCTTGGTTCATTTTGGTAAACTTATCAAGTAATGACTCATGGTCCTTAAAGATGACTTGAAGGTTGTGCTCAAGAGAATGAATATGCTGCTGATTTTGGTGGAAATTAAAATTAAAGCTATCAAACTCTTGTTCTAAAGCTCTAATTAATTTTTCATGACCTAACCTCATGCTTGGCTGCTTAATTTGGATATTCCAAAAATTATATAAGCGAACCTGCTGCCTATCAGAAAGTCCTGGTACCCTTGACCTGTATCTCAAAGTTGGATTTCTGATTCCTTCAACAATATTGTCATTAAAGTTGAACGTGGATACTGGTGGTGATGCTGGTCTGCTCATGCTATTTTGAAATCCACTGAATGGTAGAGGTTGATGGTGCATCATCATGCCATTGAAAGAAACTCTTCTGCCTTGCGGTCTTGTGCTATTTGCTGATGATGGTCCACGATATTCCATACCTATTCAACAAATTAATCTTGATAAGATATCAGCTAATGTATTGTCATTACCTTTTATATGTTCAAAAATTGGTTTAAAACCATTTCCTGTAATTGAATCAACAAAATTAACCCATCTTCGGGCTACCTGTTTATTACCATGTATCTTGTTATAATGAGAAACTATATTGTGACAATCTGTTCTAATCGTAAATACTTCATTATGTAAAAATAAAGAAAATGCTTCAAGTGAATTAATTATCCCTAAAATTTCTAAATCTGTTGATGGTAATCTTGACTGTACATCACTAAACTTTCATGAGGAATATCTACAAACTTGTTCGTCAAACTTTGGAGACTCCCTATATTTTTTCTGGTATAGTATACCTGCCCATCCTAATGATGAAGCATCTATTTCGACTATCTTGTAACTATCATCTAATGGTAATGTTAATGGCTTAAGTTTAGTAATTTCTTCTTTTATTTTTTGAACTAATTTAATATCTTCACTATTAAAATATTTTTGTCCAGTTTTGCTAGTTTTACTGTGTAATACTGCTATTTTTCTTCGTAAATCAGGGATAAAATTTCTTGCATAATTTAGCAATCCTAAAAATGCTTGTAACTGTTTCTTATCTTCTAATTTATCTGGAAATTCTAACACCTTTTTAGCCATATGATCTTGTAATTGGATTGTACCTGACTTTATATACATTCCTAAAAATTCTATATCTTGCTTTTCTAATGCTATTTTATTTTTGCTAATTACAATTCCATTATTGATAAATTCTTGTAATACTATCTCTAAATGCTTCATATGTTCATTTTTATTTTTACTATATACTAAAATATCATCTACATAAACACTACAAAAATTATCATATTTCTTGAAAATTTGGTCCATCTTTCTTTGAAAGATCGATGGAGCATTTTTAAGTCCAAATGGCATAACGAGCCACTCAAAATGTCCTTCTGGACAAGTAAAGGTTGTCCATTCAATTGATTCCTCTGCTAATCTTATTTGCCAAAAACCTGATTTACAATCAAATTTGCTAAAATATTTACTCTCTTGAATTTTGTTTATAAGCTCATCCTTATTTGGTAATTTATAACTATCTTCGTATGTATTATCATTTAATCTCCTATAATTATAAATTATTCTAGCCTTACCTCTTTTTAATTCCGAATGTTTTCTTACAATAAATGCTGCTGATCTATGTCTAGACTTAGATGGTCTAATTACTTTTAAATTTAACAACTCTTTTATTTGCTGCTCAAACTCTTGTTTATCTATTAGACTACAAGGCATATCATTCGTCTTAATGGTTAATTCTGGGTTAATTATATCTAATTTTGCTAGTATTTTATTTTTGCTCCAATGTAACTGTGGGTCTTCTCCTATAATCCTAGTTTGTTCTGCTAATTGTAACAATTCTTCTAAACTCTTTGGTCTATCTAACTGTAATATTTCTATACAGGTTCCTTCTTCTAAAATCGGGTATTCATGTTCAAAAATGACTTCATCAAACTCTTCTACGTTATTATGCTCATCATTTTCTTTTGAGTTTTCTCAATGATAACTATCTTGGCCACTAGTCTCTTCTATACTTATGTTTTTGTATGCTTCTACAGTTTTACTTTGGTCAGTTATTGTAATGCCTCTTTTGAAAAATGTTATGTTAGGGTTCATAAATAAAAAACCTTGCAAACTTTTCAAAAAGTTTAACCCTAAAATAAATAGATATGATCCTATTGGTGAAACAAATGTTAATGGTAAATTAAATTGTTGTTTTTCTACTTTAATAAACTCATTATTTATACAATGTGTTAAGTAAACTGGTCTCTCATCAAATTGTGTTATTCTTACTGGTTTTGCTAATTTTTGTTTATATTTTTCTGGTACTAACTCTTCTCTTATGACACTCTTTGTACTCCCTGTATCTATCATAGCTATGGTTTGTATCTTATGTTCTTTTGCTAATTCTATTTCGCAATTTATAGTGATTAAAGAACTATTTTTTTGTTTTTCTATACTATGAACAATATTTCCTAATATTTCAGATTCTGCTGAATTAACTTCTAATAACCTATTACTATAACATTTTTCACATAATATTGAGTATGTATTGTAGTATTTATTTGCAACTAATTTATTACATTTATGACATTTTTCTGGCCAACCTAAATTAATGTATTTATATTCTTCTTCATGCTGTTCTTCTATGAATGCACACATATACTCTTCTAGATCACTATTTGTGCTACTTGAATCTTCCGAGTCTGAATCTATCATGTTAATACTCTCTATACTATAAATACTTTCATTATCACTTAAATTATCTAAACTGTATATTGACTGAATATCCTCATCTTCTTCTAACTTAAACAACTCCATCAAATGTACTTTTTCTTTCGACTGTTTACCTAATTTTGGACATTTAGGTCTAATATGTCCAGCTTCTCCACATGAATAACATTTACAACTACTCTTATCTTTTGGTGCTTTATATTTCCTAATCCAATGTCTGCCACTCTTTTTCTAAATTGTTTTGGAATATATTTTCTTTTCCTATATGTTCTTGAAGGTCTTATACTGAAATTCTTATATGGTTTGTAGGGTTTATATAACTTATATTTCTTTTTGTATATTTTATTATGCTTATTTTTCTTATGGCAACCATATTGTTGTGGTAAATCTATATTTTTACAACTCATGTAAAATTGCTTCCTAATTTGTCTCTTAGCCTTTATTTGACTACACTCTTGTCTAAGTATATCATATACATGTTGAATTCTAAGTCCTATAGCAATATCATTTTTCTTCGAATGCTTTTGCCATTCATTCCAAATCTTTTCACTTATTGGTCCTTTTATTTTTGTCATATAAGTATCTAATAAATTAATATCACTAATTCTATCTGTTCTTCCTAAATATTTAAAGAAATATGTGGTATACTCAACTATATACTGTAAATCGCAAATTTGTAATTGTTCTAAATTTCTGATTGCTCTTATTTGTTCTTGTTCACTTCTGCCATCTAACCTATTATGATCTAAAAACTCTTGTTTAATCAAAGTAACAAAACCATCAATATTAAAATGTGTTTTAGCTGCCTGATGTTGTTCTGGATTTTGAACTTTCCATGACTGGAAATAATAAAAAACTAAACCATCCAAAGTATGTTCAAAGTAATCTAACATATTTTGTGAATTACTAAAATCTAACATTAATGCTGCATGTACGCAGCCTTTTTCCCATCTCTCAATCGTTCTTTCTCAATCTTGTGGATTTACATTATCTAAATTTAATATATTACCAGCTATATTAATTTGTTCTGACCCTCTCAAATATGGAATCCTATTTTTTCTAGGTTTTATCATACTTTCTTCCATATAGTCTACTTTTGCTTTTTCATTATATTGTTCATTTGTTGGTCTTAAAAATTGTTGATCGGTTCTGTTTGTGTGTCCTGAATTTTCTACTCCTGATGTACTACTTTCTTCTGCTAGATTACATTCTGCTTTCAATTCTAATAAATTATTATATTCTTTTGATCCTAAAATGTGTTCTACTCCTATTTCTAAGATTAAAATTTTCATTTCTTTGTCTGAAATTTTATATAATCCTAAATCATATGTCTTATATTTTTCCAAATATTGTTCTTCGTTTAAATGATCAATATCTTCTATAAGTTTATCTACAATATGATCAAAATTTTGTTCAACTAAATTAATATCTAAATTATCAAAAGCCATATGTATACTATCATTTTCAATTTCACTCTCATCATCTTCTATTTTTTCTAGTTGCTTATAATTACTAAACTTAATTGTTGCTTGACCTGTACTAGTATCATATATTTGTACTTTATCTGGTTGTCTATTTTGTGCTACTTGTAAATTAGGCAATGTCCACTGAGTTCATTCTAAAAAGTTATTATCTACGGGTTTTGCTTCTATCATATTTACATGTTTACTGCCAAATGTTTGAATTAAATTTTGAAACTCTAAATTAAACTTATGATTATATCTATCAGACACTTTACCTATATACATTAAGTTAATACACAAATTTTTATACTCTCCTTTCATATTATAATTTTTTGTTCTTATGCTTACTTTAATATATTTACTAAATTCATTAATCGTCATAACATAATTTAGAATACAACTTATAACTGCTAAGTTTGAACTTAAGTCTACTTTAGCTGTTGCTATTGCTGCTTGTTGGTGATTATCTCATCTATCATCATATATGTATACTAAAGTTTTTGTACCTACTTGTGCTCTGGTTAATCCTGCTATTCCAATTAATATTGTTCCTATATGAATCTGACTAAAATGAGATTTTCTCAAATGAGTAACTGCTTCTTTACTAATTAGATTAAGTGTGACTTCTTTATCAATACAGCTAACTTCATGTTGACTGATGTTGCTTACAATTCTACTTCTGTTTTCAAATAAACCTAATTGATACAAGTTATATTTATTTTTCTGTGTTCTCTCAAAACCTCTTCGAATAAATTCTTGTGCTTCTTCTTCATTTGGATAAATATCTTCCGCTCTAACTACTTCTTTTCCTTTTTTCCTAAAGAGTTCCATTTTCTATTATCAAAATGATTTAGCTTAGGTCTTCTATTATTATTTGCACTCAAAGTTAAATTTTCTAATTTATCTAGCAAGGATGGTGGAAGTGATGAAGATGCTTTATGTAAAACTTGGTTTATTTCTGCTATTTGTTCTTCAACTTGATCTAATTTTTCAACTAAACTTAAAACTAATTGGATAATCAAATTATTTTGCCTAATGGGAATATTACTACTGGATACTTGTGTTGAAAAATCTGTTAATCCTACTGGTTCTTTATCTAATTTACTAATTTCTTTCAAAGCTTGAATATATTTTCTGCTAGTTCTAGAATCTGTCATTAAACTAATAATTTATCTATTTTATTATGCAACTTATCTACTTGTTCACTTAACTCTTTTTGTACTAATTGAATTTTTTGAACTTCTGATTTTAGCTGTTCAACTATTTCTAATGATCTAAGTTCTACTTGCTTCGGCTTACTATCTATAAGATCAACAAGCTCTTTTATCTCTTTTTTGCTAGGAAACCTTTGAATATTTCTATTATTATCTTCTAACTGAGATGTAATATAGTCTAAATTTTGTCTAATTATTTTTATAGAGTTTTTCTGGAAATGTTTTAACAACTGGTTTAACAAATGATTATGCTTATTATTTTCTAATTTTATATTTTCTGTTTGACTAATAATAAGATGTACAATAGTATTGGCTTGTGAATTTTCTTCACTGTGCAAAATATGATTATGCTTTCTTGATGGAAAATAACAAACTAAACTATTTTGGTCTAAAGTTATTTTTATTTTTTGAGGTTCACTAATTTCTAAATTAAGATAATCTATTATAAACTACAGTATACCTTTCTCTAGGGTTACGGCTAACTGGTTTCTTAAAAACTCTCTTTCTTCTCTTAATGTCTCTAAAACTTGATCTGTTGTTCTTTTTGCTTCTAAAACTTTATGCTGCAATTATGTGTTATTATATTTATGAATAAATGAAGGATGTTCAAGATATCCAAGATAAAACTTTTGCTTCTTCAAAGTACTAATAATTCTTTTTGGATATATATGCTAATCTTCTCTTTATGCTAGTTATAGTTGGATGTCTGGGACAATAAATATCTGGTAATTGTGGTTGATAGGGTCTACAGGGATAATAATATCTGTTGTTCATATACAATAAACAAATATGATATCAGTTGTATTAATGACTTCTATCCTCAAGATACTTTACTATTATGCTTATATTATTAAAATGCTAAACTTGGCTCTGATACCAAATTCGTAACGCATGCTCGGTTAAATAGTCGGATGACCATTATAACAACTAGACATAGAACCTTGCACATGGAACTCGACATGTTTCAGCATGACGGCCACTCACAGTACAAGTATAAAGCCTTAACGACTGAACTCAAAGGTACGAAGAACTCAGAGGTACCCTGGTTGATGTCCAGTTATTTGTATGGCAAACATTCAACTATAACAGAGTGCTCGAACAAAGTATGATCGTCAGTTTAGCAGGTTAATAATATAACCACAATAGTGTTTTCCTGTTTTGGACTAGAAGTCTAATTAAACAAACACACTAAAGAAGGAAAAGAAAACTTACTTAAGACTTGGAGATTGCTTGAATATGTACACTTGAACTTTTATTGATATATGGAATGTTTATAGAGATGGTTGTTTACAAGAAAGTGATTACAAAGAAGTGTTTACAAGGATGCTATGAAGGCTACGAATGCTTGAGTGTATGGTGTTTTCAGATATTGAGAGATGTGTGTGGTATTCAGGTGTCCTCTGTATGGGAGGAAAGACTCCCTTATATACAAAAGTTGATTCCTAAACAACAAAATAATTTTTCAATATTTACAACTTTTTGATAGTGACAACACACTGTTTCTGAAAGCTGTCAGCACTGTTTCTGAAAGCTGCTGAAGGCCACGTGAATCCATATTGTCTTGGTTGCTGCAAAGTTTGCCACCTTATCTTTGGCATGCAAAATTTTTCTGAAAATGTCATCTTCATTGCTGAGCAATCTTGTATGGATGTGTGAAGGGCATGATTGGCATTTTTGCTAAGTTTTGTCCTGATGATTAAAGTGAAACTTTTGAGGGTGTTTTGGTTAGTTTTCCATATTACAATTTGAAAAAAACTAAAGTACACATGAACATATAACTCTTATCTTTGACCTTAAAATCCTCCAACACCCTCTCTCTCTCTCTCTCTCTCTCTCTCTCTCTCTCTCTCTTTCTCTCTCTCTGTAAACTCATGCCACTGGATTTGATATTAAGTGTTAATAATTACACACATCTTATAATATACATAACTCATCATGCACAAAAAAGATTATCAAAATAATGATGTAATCATTCTCTCTCTCTCTCTCTCTCTGAACTCATGCCACTGGATCTGATATCAAGTGTTAATAATTACACACATCTTATAATATACATGACTCATCACGCACAAAAAAGATTATCAAAATAATGATGTAATCATTTCTCCAACATGCTTTGCAATCATCATTACAAAATTCTCATGCTTTGCAGTATCATTATAGAATTTTCAACACATGTTGTATTGTGTTTTTATATTTTATAATATTAGCTTGAAAATTAATGTTAAATTGTAAGGTGGAAGAAAATATTTCTCCTCATCATTAATCCGTGTCATTACAATACGTGACTTTTTTTTATCTTTTTTTTTTGTTGGTTGGAAAGTCATTTGATACCCTAAATTGTTCGATTTTCAGGATGATTGTTAGAAGGGTCAAGGATTTTGGCTACATTTGACCCTTGTCTCAATTATATTCTCATCTCCTACTACTAGGCCCAAGGACGAACTCCCTAAACCAAATCTTAACGGGGACTGGGAGATCCCGTTGACTAATGCCCGCGTGTCAAATCATCATGGGGCCGGTTCGTTTCCCTCTGTTTCAGGTTCCCACTTCAAAAAGCGAGCGGTATATAAACCCCAACGGGATCTTTCCATTTCCTACAAAACACGCAAATCCCAAGGCGGCTTCTAATTTCAACAAACACTTTCTTATCTTCCTCCCCCCAGGTGGCGCGTGCATTCACGACCCCTTCCCGTTTTGCTCCCTGGATTCTTCCGACCGCAATACCGTATTTTGGATTCAAAGTTGGTTTTTTTATTTTTTTATTTTTTTTATTTTTAGTTTGCTGGGTACGTTGTAAATTCAAAGTTCGAAGCTTTTCTGGATTCGATTTGAACAATTTGGATTCTTTGGGATTAGGGTTTTGTGATTCATGTTCTGCTCTGTGGAATTTGAGTTTTCTGGACTTGATGCGCAATATATTTGTTTCTACTTTTGGATTTTACTGTTGGGTTAGTTTAAAGTTCCCATTTTTGATTGAAATTGTGGATAGATTTTGAGGAAATCGATTATATGATTGTGAACTTAGTTTAATAGATTGCAAATGATGTTGTTTCTAGTGTTCTGTTTATACCCTTTTCGAGTTTTATTTTCGGTTATTGATATTTAATGGGGTTGCTAGGTACTTGAGGAGCAGAGGTAGTGTTGCTATACAGATGTTACACAAGCAGATGACAACATATAATCTTGATCCCGACGTGGTTCGATGGGGTCTCCATCTCTTGGATGTTTGCACGATGTCGAATGATAATTCTCATAGTACTGTTACGCAATACGACCAGGATTTTAGTCAAGTAGAGTGTGTTAGAGAAGGTTATGTTGAGCCTTGTAATGTGGAGAATGATGAGATTATAGCTCAAGCGTATCAAGAAGAGTTGTCAAGGCTCACTTCTGTAGAAAAGTCAGGAGGTTCTGGTTATGGAGATGGGCAGTTGGAAGCGTCAATTCTTGCGCAGGATTGGCTTGGTCCTTCAAATAGGCACAATGGTACTGGTATGGGATACCGCAAAATTGACATTCTCGTTTAGTTCTCTGATTTGTGTTTCTGTATTTGTTGTCCTTATTGTGAAGAAATATTGGAAATCTGTAGGGCTTGAAAATGTTCGGGATGCAGTAAATTACTTTGGCAGAAATATGGATACCGATGATTATAGAAATAAGCAACATGAGGCGCATGATCCAAGGAGAATTGGAAACGAGGTAGCAAATGATCACTGCGAAGGAGAATACTCAATTAATGGGGAAGACTTTTTGCACTTACTGGACATAACAGATGAATCTTCGCTTGATGGTGAAGTAGGGAGAAGATTGAATCAGATGGCTTCTGTACCTGTAAGTATAACTTTTATGGCGTCTTGCGGCTGCCATTTAATTATCGAAGGATTATGCATATCATCTGCTAGCCATCTATCCGAATATATATTTCAGTGCTTTTGGTTATTCGGTCCTGCCATATTGTTTCTGTTTTGAATTGGGTAAATCGCTATCTTTATCTTTCTCTGAGAAAAACAGAACAGAACAGAAGGACAAAACAATTGCATGCATTCACACCAAGTTGTGAGCTAGGGTTATACAAACTAAACGAAAATCTGTTTTCATCTTGCCGAAAAGAATAACTTTATGTATAATATGTACTTGTACTCAGGGCACACGTCCTGTGAGCAGACCGCTCAGTGTTTTGAACTTTCTTCTGCAGTCATGATAAACTCACGGGCAATTTTAAATTGGTAGAAAATAGTTTCTTGTATTTTTATTTGGGGGATGGTGTGAGAATAGATCAGATATCCATTGTCATTCATAACAATCTTAGAAGAACTGAGGAAATGAAATCTTGAAGAACTGAAGAAACGAAATCTTGAGGAAGAAGAAAATGAATTTCTGTATTTTTCTGTAAGTTTTTGCAGTTACAATATTCGTTAATAGGAAATAATAAGAGTAGGTATTTATACTTTCTATATTGCTTACAACTGAAGCTACTCTATAAAACTAACTGCTGACATGGTACTGCGAATTGGGGTAACTCAGTTTAAGTTTAAGTTTGAAAATGTTGAAGGAAATCAGAACCATGAAGTGATTTTGTCAAGACATCAGTAACCTGCTCTTGTGTAGGAACTAGGAACATATTGAACTTCCAAATATCCCTTCTGTACTCGCTCTCGGACAAAATGGAAATCAGTTTCCAAATGTTTTATCCTGGAATGTTGAACAGGATTCAGACTTAGAATTGGTGGTGTAGGCAACACAGCATGCACATCTCTTTTTGTTTTTTTGTTAGCAAACTTGATTGCAGCCTGCCAATACAAAATTTTAATATTTCCTTTTCTTGCAAAATGAGATTCACACTATGATCATTCTTTTGGCAGCATATTCCTAAAACGAATGAGAAATTACCCTCAGAGGATGAAGAGATATCAGATCATCAGAGGCTTTTAGAAAGGTATTTTATGTTATTTCCCCTGTATTATATATTTAAGTTGTATGAATAATCAATTGTCGCCAGGGATGTATTGTCAAACTGTATTTTGGTCTCTGATTTTTTCATAGATTGACTTGTCAATTTCTTATATTATAAAAAGGGATACAATTCAAGTATAGCAGTAGCATGATATTGAACTAGATCCTGTATATTGCTGCTGATTCTCATGATGGTCAACCCTTACCACTTAAAATTACCAATAAAAAGCGCTTGTCAAAACTGTGGAAGGGTTCCTGTATTGGCCGTTAGATTATTGTGATTGGCGTGCAATCAGAGTCAACCTGAAAAGTTAAAAACATATTGATATCACTCCAAACATATAATGTTTGTGTGTCCTGGGAGCTATAGTGTCATTGCTTCCAATTGCATTTTTCCAGATTATATTCTGTCATTTTTTTATGTTCAGTCTTTGTGTGTGCACTTGTTTTTTTTAACCCTGTTGGTGTAATTTTATTAAATATGAAATTGGTACTGAGTGTTTCACTTGGGGTTTCAGATCTTTTCCTTTTTTTTCTTTTAACAGACTGCAGTTGTATGATTTGGTGGAGTGTAAGGTCCAGGGAGATGGTAACTGTCAGGTTGGTGTTATTTTACTTTTAATTTCTTATACTTGAAAATCTTGAAGTATATTGCATAGTTTACATGTTTTGCCTTGTTGTTAGACATAAACGATCGGTCTGTCATTTTTCCTTTAATTTTGAAATGATAAACAAAAATTTACCGAGCTTCCAATTTTTGTTGAAGTACATCAATGGCGTGTTCACAATGAATAATCTGATGTAATCTTGAGTGAGACAACTTTTCCCCCATTTCTACACTCGTTGGATACTTCTTTCTTTCTAGATTTTAAATGCACTGCGCAAATGTATATATGTCTTTGTTATGACTTGTAATATTGCAGAGTCCTCTTCTCAGTTAAGTTGATAGTGTCTCACTATTGTCTTATTTTCCCAGTTTCGTGCTTTATCTGATCAACTATATCGTTCTCCTGAATACCATGGCGTTGTAAGAGACCAAATTATTCAACAGGTTGGTTGGCATTTCAGTAAGTGGATCTTTAGTAGTTAAATTGAAGTTATTCTTGTGATGGTGTTGCAGAGGATATCTAGTATTTTAACTCTTTTTACTCATCTTTTTAATGTCTCAGCTGAAGAGTCACCCCGAAATGTACGAGGGTTATGTTCCTATGGGTTATGCTGATTATCTAAAGAAGATGAGCAAGTATTGTGCTAATCTCTTTTTCCATGATTTTCTATCCTAAAGCTTACGTCTTTTTCTTGTTTATTTACTAATTCTTATCGACATGGATGAAATAGGAATGGTGAATGGGGTGATCATGTCACATTGCAGGCGGCCGCTGATTCGGTATAAGACTTGATCTATTGCTTTTATGTGGGTGTTCGTCAGGTCGCAGAGAAACTTATTCATTTGTCAACTGACATATCCACTATTTTATTGCAGTATGGTGTAAAGATATTTGTAATAACTTCCTTCCGGGATACATGTTACATTGAGATCCTTCCACACGTTGAAAAATCCAACAGAGGTAACGGTTTTAGAAGTTTATATGTTTCCTTCCTTCATCCCCCCTTTAATCGTGACTACATTCGGTCATGTTTGCTTATATTTCACTTGTGCAGTTATCTGCTTGAGCTTTTGGGCTGAGGTGCATTACAATTCAATTTATCCCGAAGGAGGTAAATGAAAATAATCGGTTTTGACATACATCTACTGGGATTAAAAAGGACAAATGAAATGATAATGCTGGTGTTAACATTTGTTATCTTTCGATTGTATTTTGTTACCGTGTTCAGAACTTCCTCCCCCGAGCTTAAAGAAAAAGAAGAAATGGTGGAAACTTTGAAACCAGAAATCGACATTTGCAACGAGTTTTAGTTTTTCGGTTGAGGAAGCTTCAGTTTCGTGTTGACGTTGTCTATATTGGCTCCTTGGAGCCGGGGCAGAATGGCGTTCCCTTGCTTGTTTCTGCTCTTGTGCATTTGCACCGAAAGATGATTCTTCACCGAGTTCTTGTACATGTTACATATTCTTTGATTTAGATTGTTTTTTTTAACATACCTTTGATATAGAGGATTTGTCACTCCTTAATGTAAATAAATTCATGGTTTTTATTCTCAAATATAGTAAATCTTTCTTTCCATTCAATTTTGTACCTTCGCGTAATGTTCAGAAATGTTATAAGAAATTGGAGAAAATTAGAACAGGACTTGATGTAAAACTAAGCGTAGTAGTGTTCTAATATTTATATAGCCGAACCTACTTAGTTAAATAAGGTTTTGTTGTTGTTTGGACAAAATCAGAATACTTCAAAACCTTTTAAAACGAGGGGGGAATATATTTCCGCTCGTATGCTAGAATCTCTCATAGCACCATGAGAATGGACATGTGATCATTTGGTTATGGTGGTTTGTTATTTAGAAATTTATAGAAAATAAAGAAAAATGGATCATTTGTGGTTAGTACTGATTTTTCTTATGGAATTTGAAGAAATAAAAATTTGTGGCGCTAAAAAATCCAGGAGGATCCTCTCGAGATCCTCAAATCGTGTCCATTCATCGTATATAATTGGTCAGTTTTTATCAAGTACTATTCATATTTAATTTAAAATAATTTATGGCCGCATGATGTACGATGAATGAACACGATTTGAAAATCCCTAGAATCCTCACAAAGATGATGGGAGAAGATCCTCATTCCTAAAAAATGTTATGATAGACAATTTCGATTAAAATATTATTAATCAAAGGGTCCATAGCTCAGTGGTAGAGCATTTGACTGCAGATCAAGAGGTCACCGGTTCGAACCCGGTTGGGCCCTTTTTAAACTCATTTTTAAACTGTTTTTCTAATTATAAGAAAATAAGTAGAGAGATCCATCTCAATTTTCTATTTATAACATATACCTTTTTTATTTTTATTTTTTGAAAGGCTTAACCTTTTGTTTATTGAAAAAAAAAAATTACAACTTTAAAATTCAAATGGCTTTTCAGCTAAAATGATCATTGAGATTTGCATAATTCCTCACTTTGGTTCCTGAGATTTGAAATCAATAGAAGTGGTCCTTGAGATAGTTCATCATCAATCATTTTGGTCATTTCATGAAAAATCTCCATTAAATAAAAATAAAATGACAAAATATCCTCAATTTTTGTTGAATTATTTTGCCCTATTGTTTTAAATTGAGGGTTCATTTTGATCTTATTTAACATAATTTTTCATCAAAATGAGGAGTTATGCAAATCTCCGAGACTATTTTGACTAAAAAGCTAATTCAGATTTATATTTACTTTTCTAACTAATCAAATTTCTACAAAAAAAAATGCACAAGGTGTTTGAGAGGCATCCCCATATGTGTTTTATTTGTCTTTGAGGAACAAGACTTGCACTACAATCCTCAAAGAGGCTTACTGTGATGAGTCTGCCATCGGTACTCGGTAGGGCATCCGCTTTCCCCCGCGCGGCGGCCCCCGGGGGGGAAGCACATTGCCTTGATGAGGGAGTCAGCCGTGATCTTAAAGAATCGGAGAGTGAAAATCCGGTTTATTTAGCGTTTCGAAAAATGAAGACGGAAAGGGGATTGCAGAGTGTTCTTAGGGGTGGTTTGGGAGTGAGGTGCTTAAAAAAAAAAAGCATCCATGAAAAAAAGTTGTGAGGGTTTTTGGTGTTTGGTAAACTGAAAAAAATGGCTTATTTTGGAAGCTGCTGTGAGAATAAGCTGAAATCAAAGGAAAAAGCTGAAGCTGCTATTTGCAGCTTTGGAAAACTGGCTTTTTTTTCAAAGCACACGGAGCTACAGTCCTTAGTCAATGATTTTCCCTTCATATCCCCATGGAAATGAATTCCACTTAAATGTTTGACAGGAGTTCAAAATTAGAAAAGAAATTGGAAATATTTTTTTTATTCTATTCTGGAGACGTTCTAAACTACAAAAAATAGAATTCAAACTTCACTGTAGGGGGAGGAACTATCATGAATCGGAGAACGAATGGTTATGGAATCAACTAACCTTCATAAACCTAATTTCTTGTTATTGAATTATGGATTGTAGTTCTCTCTCTTTGAATGAAATAACAAACATCTAAGAAAAAATCTAAAGAGGAAAAGACAACTGCAAAAAGGCCAGCTACATACATATCCTCGAGAAAATTGCAGTATATTTACACTAAGTGGTTCTCAAAGTCGAAAGCCCCAACATATAAAAACACTCCCTATTTACCCTCTCTTTCAAAATGCAGTTAACCATTTACACTTGAGAATGTAATACAGACACTGAACCTTGTACCGGTAAAATCTCGAGCCCAAGGGTGACCGTCTTCCATGCCGAGTTTTTTCATGGTCAGATTAGAACCGGCGAGCCAAAATATATACTAGGAGGCGGATAGACAAAAACATCATATCGCAGGGGCCTCCAGATTCCATGCTTATTTACAACTATGGCTTTTCTGTATCGATCAAACTTGCTAAGATCGCTGTCCATGTTAGCTGTACAACAGGTGCATACTTATTCATGGTGGCAACAGGAAAAATGCCTTTTACTCGCTCCAGATTGGGCTTCTCAAGAAGAAAACGAGGCTGACAACCCTATGCGCCTTTCTGCATATGACAGATCAAAATCTGTTAGAGGTCTTGTACTTGGCAAATCTGTGCAAGGAATACGTAGGAAAAGGCTCACCTCCAGTTGTGATGAGTTTCTCGACACGAGAAACGATATGTTTGCCATACGTATACTTCTTCAGGGCAGTCAAATGAACCTTAATGCGAGAAAGAATCAACTCAAGACTCTGATCATCACACGTCTCAAGAACCTTTTGCACAACGTAGTTTCCAAACGGATCCTTCATCATGGCCTGCACAATTGCATTTGAAATTTCTGGTCATGCATCAAAAAATTTGATCAACACGCTAATTTCATGTTAAAATTTCCATAGCTAGTATAGATTATCTTGAAAGCATATATTATCTTTGGTATGGAAAACGTTAATTTTAGACCTGTAAGGGCTCATTTGCATCAGTTGAACCCAGCATCTCATTCACTAAAAACTGACGCTCCTCAGCATTCCCAAAAGTTAAGCACTTCTCCACAACATTAGAAGCAAACTTCTGCTGACTCATCTTCACAATTTGTCCGGCAAGCTTGTGGATGATTGCAGTCCGTTCGTGCAGTTTACCATGTTCAAGGATGTGCTACCAAACAAGAGTATTTATATCAGATACGCACAGTTGAAGATATGTACACGAGCATTTCCATCAGGTATATATAGTTGATGATGTTACATATCAAAAATAGCGTAGGGTCTTAAAGCAAAGACATAACATGACTCCTATCGATCGTGAAAACAAAAGTGAGAACACACCATAAACCACATCGGCTTTCAATCAAAGAAAAAGACTATCAAGTACCTTGGAATCCAGTTTTGCTTTAATGCTCAGAAGAATCTCAAAAAAGACATCACAGGAGCCATATCATGAATAGTATAAGCTACAAGGCATACGATCTATTCAATGAAAACAAAAATATAAAGTACCTCGGAATCCAGTTTTGTACACGTGCTCAGAATAATCTTAAACAACAAGAATTCTGGTTATTAGGTTCATAATATTTGCTATGCAATTAAGTTACTGCTAGGCCAATATGTCCTCTCATGCACAAAAATCCAATTTTCTTTTTCCCTTTTTTTGGGAAAACATTTCATCCGAAACAATGCACATTTTCTGGAACATACCTCATTTAACAAAAACAAAATAAAACAAATCCATGGCTATCTATGGAAAAACTAAACAAATAAATATAACCCAGCAGCTCAACCATATATATACTGAGTATTGAATACCTGAATGACGTAATTTCCATATTGATCTTGTGCCAAAACGCATACAGATTGCATGATTTCATCCATGATTATTTGTTGCATGTTTGAATCATTGCAACGTTCCAGAACCCTCTGTACGCACCCAAAGGGATCACACAAGTAAATATAAAGAATCCCTACACAGGGGAAGAGGATGCAAACAACTAACCTGTATAACCCGGCAACCATAAGGATGAGTGGATAGTGCGACAACTTGCCCATAGAAGGATGAAAGTATAAATTGGATTTTATCTTGAGGGATGCATTCTATACACTTCTGAATGACATGATTCCCATTCTGATCACGAACACATTTCATGATTGAACCATTAAGCTCCGACACCATCTGTGCCTGCTGATTCACATCAACTGCTTCCAAAGCCTGGCGTAAAACTTAGAGCATTTATACTTATTTTCCAAGTGCGATTCATCTCGTTAAACAATGCTTAAATAATATGATGATTGGGTCATTGTTTTTCTCCATGTGCCAAAGCATCGTTTTGTAATAGAGGAGGGAAGCATAGTAACATATACAGTCATCCGTCACAATGAAGGTTATACAAGACACTAGCATTGTGTTTATACGTAACATATGGAAGGCATCTTTCTTGGATTTTTCTAACACTCCAATTTCATTTACAACTGTCTTTTTTCCTCACCCAATACGAACATCACATGAAGCTACTGCTAGGCAAATACAATATAATACATTATTTGCTCGTAGCAATGAAGCATGTAAGTGGCACGAGTAACAACATACACTATGATAGAAAGAGTTCTGCAAAATTAAAAACTGGACAAAGGAATTCATATACATGCTATGCAAATTTTGAGGCAGATCAAAGGTGTGAAGCTAACACGCAGAAAGGCATTGCTAAAAGGATAGAGACAAGTAGATCAAGATTTTGAGAATCAGGAAGTCACCTTCTGGATCACTCTACAACCATACATTTGAAGACTGAGAGGCAAAATATGGCCAGTAAGTTGGCTGGTTAATTCTTTTTTTTGGCTTTCTGTACCATGCTCAAAAAACTGCAATTTTCACGAACAATAGAATTAATAATTTTAAATAGAAGGAAGGAATTTTCAAGTATTTGAAATAAAGAGATCAATCATACTTTCTGTATGACATAATTTCCGAATACATCAGTCATCAAGGTGCGAGCATGAGGAATAATCTCTGGAAATATCTTCAATTTTTCTTCCACAGTGGCAGTTTCTAGTTTCTGCTGAATAAAGCGACTTCCATACTGGTCGGTACTACAATTTAGAGCAGAAGAAATTGAAGTCAGAATTGCTGCCAAAGCAACCTAAGAAGAATATACACTAAAGAAAACATATACCTGAATTCCACTACATGATCAACAATGTCTGCAAGTTCAAAAGACTTGTTCTTGTTGTTCTTGAATTCGTCTAATAACGATGATGCATGTCGTCGTTCTAGGTCCTTTCCAATGTCTGAGTTCCAGGAGCTAACCGACCCTCCCATTGAACTTCTCAACATAGAATTAAAGCGTGCAATCTTCTCACTCTCAAACATTGGACTACCAGACCCAATAGAAGGATGCAGATAATTTTCCATTGGATTTCCAGGATACATACCAAGCCCATATGGTGGGTTCCCATAATGACCATGATTAAAACCACCAGATCTACCTAAAAGTGACAACTCATACTGTTGCTTCCTTTGAACAAGCAATGCCTCAAGATATGCCTTCTGAATCCCCTCTAAGTCTCCATGCAAAGTACCAAAGTGGTTTTTACTCAGAGGATAACCACTTGGACTAGTTACATTACATGTTGCATGATCAGATCTTCGCAAAAACTGAATATAAGATGGGTCCATAACAGGAGAATGGAGACCAGGCCCTACTTTGTTTCCCAGTCTGTTCAGACCTTGTTCATCACCTCTAGCTACTGCACCCGAAAAAGAAAAGGAGGGAGAGAGAGAGAGAGAGAGAGAGAGAGAGAGAGAGAGAGATTGTCAATGCTAAGTGCTAACTGACTATTCAACCAAGGTACTCTGCTGGTTTTAAAAATTAAAAAAAAATTGTTGCAGATGAAATTTAAGAAACTACATAATTACCTGCATCAAGATGATTATTAATTGTCATATTCAACTTCGGATTTACAGGATAGGCCCCAGCAACGTGGCCATCAAAGTCCAAACCTGGCGTATTTGCTTCTTGGTAAGGAACATTAGATCCCTCCAAAGCTCCAAAGCCTGAAGAACTCCCGTTTGAGTAAAGACTGGGAGAAGAAGTTCTTCTTGAAAAATTAGCTTGCCCAGTGGATGTAGTACAGTTTGTTATGATTCCATTTTTCTTTGCTAGATGAGCATAATTAGTAGGAAGAGAAAAAATTTCAGCATTTGCCTTCTCTAACAGTTCCTGCTGCAGCCTCTGGTTATGCCCATTTGGCATCTTAAACAGAAAATCATGCTGATTATCAAGATCCACATGAAGCTGCGACTGAATACGTCTATCATCATCTACAGGTCTAATTTTTGACAGGCTTAAGCCAGAAAAATTGACTGAAATATCTGCCAGATCATTCATGCTGGAAGAACGATCATTTTGAATATCTGGACTAGCAACATTCTTCCTCTTGGTTGGGAAAACTCTACTCCCTACAGGGGGGAGGCCAAAACTGTTAGACCTCCCAAGTAGTTGTTGTTCAGGGGTTCTGCTTCTTGGCAAAGAAGGACCGACAGCAGATGCAAAGGAATTAGAAGCTGTTGAGCCATGGCTCTGAACTCCCACCAGGCCACATGAAGCTCTTCCATTATGCATACCCTCTGCAGACTCCACTCCATTAGATAACCCAACTGGATGGGGATCAGCCATGCCTGTGGAATCCATGATATCACCAAATGCGTTACGACTTGATGGCCTTGACAGGGGACCTGACAAGGAGGCAGTTTGATCAAGTCCTTCCTGCAGCATATGTCAGTTATTAATTTACATGACACAAAAAAAAAAAAGAAACAAGAAATAGCAGCTAAGCACTTCTTTCCAAACCAAATTGTTTGGATATACTTGGAAAAGTGCAGGTATAAGCATATCAATTAAAGAATATGAATAATGAAAACTTTCTGCATTAAAATATGAAAGAACTAATATTCATCTGACCTTTTCTGGATATTTGAAAAGGAAAAGGGAAAAAAATGACAAAAGAAATGAGAACCTAGACAGTGATGATAAATAAAAGTACAGCATGCATTCAACATGTCATGGGCATATAATACAACAGCTAGCAAGATGGAAAGGTTCCATTAGACGCCACCACAGATAGTTGCAAGAGTAATTCTAAGAGCAGGATCATGCTTTTAGGATCTTAGCTACATCCTTGCTCTGCATCCCCGTGTGAAGGTGAACCAGCCATTATGGAAAATGTGTGATCTCGTGTAGTATGCAATAAATATCAAATGTAAACTAAAAGCTATCTGTAATGGAAGCTTCAAACTGACATCTAACTGAAATACTAATCAAAAGGGGCAGGTATCAGCAGTATCAAAATACTCAACCATACAAAATTTGAGAAAGAAACAAATGTCAAGATTAGCAATTAAAGGGAATCCAAAAAAAAATGCAGTACAAAACTATGCAATCAAAGTCTAACCAAGGAACTACATAAATAATACAGAAGAAAGTCTTCACAATAGATTACCTGTAAAATGTCAGCAAAACTCTTTCTCCTTCCACCAAGCCCAGTTGTCGGCAAACCAATCAAACCATCCGAGCTTCTATCAAGCCACTCAGATGAAGTTTGTTCAGGGATATTGCTCCCATTAGCATTCCTCAGTTCCATCATATCATTCTCTGCCTTTTGTAGCCCCAACTGCGTGGCAAACAGCGACAAACTATCACGATCATCAGCGAACTTCTTCCTCCTCCAGTCTCCAATGCCCTCAAAAGAAGACCCGCCGCCCTGAAACCTTTGTGCAACACGCCAATCCTCTCTTGACAACAACGGTGGAGGCAATCTTGGGTTAATGTTGTCATGCGAATAGTAGTATGAAAGATAAGCAGGATGAGATCGAATCTCATCTTCGGACAAAATCCCATTGTTATTACTAATCCTACTAGTCACATCCCTAAAGTCTGAGTTCCTAAAGAGACTACCGACAGCAGTTAGCGATCCCTCAACAGTTGGCGGGGCACTACCGCTCCTATACATATTCATGTCCCTCTCCCGATGAATGGCATGCTGATTGCGCTGCTCTCTCAGAATCAATTCAAGCTCACTCTGTAAAGCATCTTCTAAATTCCCATTGGGTCCTTGCAGATTATTGTCTCGGGTTGATAACATATGTATGTTACTCCCAGTAGCCATCTCCACAACTCTAAATTATCACAAACAAACAAAAAAACACAGAAATTAACAGAAGTTCTCAAAATTCAGCTAGTTTTCGCATTCCAAAAATCGTAATCATTAAGAAAAGTAACAATTGGCTAACTTTTGGTGCACCCAAATGATCAAAAAACATTATAATTACACAATTCAAAAAGTATAAAATACTGAAAAAAAAACAATATTCGAAATGAAAAATTCGTACCTTTACCCTCACATCGATCAAAACAATACGATCAAATCCCCAACAAATCCTGGGACAAATCAAGGAAAACATAAAAATCAGCAAACCCAATTATATGATCACACCAAAAAAACAACCTCAAAACATACAAAGTCATTGTAAATTTCATGAATTGTATCGAAATTGGTACTGAAACCGGAGAAATGATCAAACGCAAGGACTTACGTCACGGAACTGATCGCGAGGGAGCTACACACCAATAATCCAATTGCTATATGTACAGAAAAAATATAACAAATGTATATACGATCAAATGTACGAGAAGGTGATGCTTTTCTGATCGAAAATATAGGCGAAGAATTTTGGAACAATTCCAAGGGTTAGAGAGAAAACTTTACAGAGAGGAGAGAGAGAGAGGGAAGCTGAAGTTGGGGATGAGATCGTGTGGGCCTGATATCCTTTCGAAACGGCCGCTTTAATTTTTAGAGAGAGAAAGAGACTGGAGGGAGAGTTTTGGTGGGTACGAGGCGGGAAGAGAGGAGAGGGTGGACCGTATGATGTGAGGAATGGACGGTGATGGGCGGTGGAGGGGGAACGGGGAACTTGCATGGACGAGTTGTGACATATTTTATTTTTTATTTTTTTTGGAAACTGACAAATTTTATTTATTAGGCCTCACTTATAGTTGTGTTTTCAATTCATAACCGACAAACTTACATCCTTGGAATGAGTTCTGTGTTACGTGATGATGAATCTTTTCAGGTAAGTCTTTCTTCGTACTAGTGGTTGTTTGGTTTGTGATAAACGTTGTCCCACTTTTTATACTTTATGGTTTTTTATAGCGGTGTGATATTCACACATCTTATTTTACTTTTAACATATTTTTTAATTTTTGGCTGTCGGATCAGATGAATTGAAGAAAATAAATGGATAGAAATTAACAACGAGTGTGTGGATAGCACATCCCTATTTATATTAAGAACATGTCTAATATATAGGTAAGTAAATTATTTCACTTCTTAACGTTTTATGTGTTTATTCACACGTAAGAAATAAAAAAAAGTGTAATATTCATAAAATTTGTAATCAAATACCAATAAATAAGGAACCGGATCGACTACGACAACTAGTTATTTTGATTCCCTTTCCTTCTCTTATTTTTAAGCTTTCCAATTTTTTTTTTTTTTCATTTCTATTAAGGGGTGAGAAATAAATTAGTTGCGAACTTGTCATTCTCAAGATTTGAATCTAAAACTCTCACTTACAAGTGTAAAAATACTACTAGACCGTAATACATGTCATCTCCAATAGCTGTTTCCAGATTTAGCCCTCATTCCTATGAGCATTTTAGCTCACCATCATAACTATGGTGTATGCTCATCATACACCTAGTCATCTACAATGTGTCATTTTAACTAACTTTGGTTAACTTTCACACTAAATGTTACTTTTTCAATTTTGAAATTAAAAAATTAACTAAAATTAAATAAAAAAACACGTCACATATAATTAGGTGTATGCGAGTATACACCATAGTTTACGGCGTTGAGCGAAAATCCTCCCCTAATTCCTGGTTATGCACACCAAAGTTTTTAAATGAATACAGTAGTGCTATAATTTTATCTATTTCCAATCGTGCGTGGACTATGTTTTATTCCTCTTAATATTTTATTACTTTTCAGTATATAGAGAAATATTATGATACTACTAGATATTGTTTATATTATTTAAACTACTATTTTTGTGTGCTAATAAGGTGTGAAATTAGATTGAAGAAGTAGGTATTTGTAGAGATTTCTAAGAATTTTTACATTTTTTAATCCAACAAGTGTGATTTTGATTTTGAGACAAATGAAAACATATACATTTGACGGAATCAAACACTATCTTTTTTAATAAACGTTGTTTTAAGTTTTCAGAGAATCGCGTTTGTCCAACTGCATCACATCTGCATGCGCTAACGTGCGTGCGAATAAACTCATTATATCCAAGATGATTTGATTGTGAAGGTTAATATTTGAATTACTCATAAGTGAATAAGAGAAATACCTCTCTCAAATTTACTGTTTTACGCTCATAATAAATGTTGTATGTTTAGCATATTAATTAATAAAGGATATATATATTTTTTTGAGTTGAGACGATAGCGTTAGTAAGTTAAATGTTAGATTAGCTATCAACAAGGTTTGAGCCTACGTGCAAAGGCACAATAGCTTTCCATCACTATGGTAAATGACCACTTGCTATAAAGGATATTTTATTTAATTTTTGAAAATTATAAGGAGTGGCGGCCCTGACCGATTCACTTAAAGAGTTTCCATGGAAGCTGTCATTGAGGTAAATTGTTTAACAATAGTCCCATGACACCTGATAAAGAAATATTTGTGTATATACAGACCACGTAATGTTGATTTTACATGTTATAATATAGTGAATGACATAATTGATATCCTATTCATAGGACAAATTAATAAAAAAAAATGTTACTTAAATTTGTTTGTACCATACTTGACTAATCCCGAAACCTCCTTACAGAAGGAGTGGAAGGATCGAAAGCCGTCTTTCGCGACTGTCGAGACTTTCTAAAGCAACATCAAGACAATCCCATCCATGTAAGCTCGAAGATCAATGACCCAAGGGTCTCTGAAAGACTCGGTCCCCTTCCATGTCCCAGGCCGGTTACCAATTTGGGGAAGGGGCAACAAGTCCTAGAGAAACACAAAGGTATATGGGACTCAAAGATGTTCCGACAGACATACCTTGGAAGTCAATACGACGAGTCCAGGGAAAAATCACATGCTCTTGATCAAACATTCCTACTTCCAAGAGGAGATGGAGATTTACGAAAGAAAGTTCCAATGGTACATAACTCTACTCAGGACCCTCTTGTCCTACAACTCCTTAAAGATGTAAACAAGTTAAAGGCCGAACGACAAGTTGAAATACCTGATTAGAACCAACCTAGGCCTGGCCCTCTTACAATGAGGATCCTCGACACCCCCTCCAAGCAAAGACAAGCAGAAGCTTGGCTTGCAACTCTATACAGGAAAAGAGGACCCGATTGAACACCTTAACCTCTTTAGGTCCAGCATGGCATACCGGATGCACACTGACGAAGAACGATGTCTTCTCTTCGCCTCCACCCTCTCTGGTGGGGCTTTAAACTAGTATTGTCGTCTTCCACCTGAGACGGTAGACTCATTTGAGGAATTGAGGAAACTGTTTGTTTCTCAACATATTTTCCAGACCAATCGCTTGCACTCTGCGAATGACTTGTACATTATTCGCCGGAAGCCAGACGAGTCATTACGTATGTATGCTAGCCGCTTCAGCCATAAGTATTCCCATTGTGCCGAGATAGACGATAAGACTGCCCTTAAAGCCTTCACGACAAACCTACATGACTGTTTCTTTAAGTACATGATCAATGCCAACACTTGGAAGGCTTACTCTAAGGTGATGGCGCAGGCTTATAACCATGCTTCTGCCGAGGCAAGGACATACCAAGAGAAATCCCCAACAACCATCCCCTATCAGCAAGTGGGAAGTGGAAGCCAGACCCACCTAAATGAGAAGACCTCAACCTTCCAAATTGCAGCGATGTCTTCCCCTGCCTTACTTAATACTTTGCCAAGTCAACAGACATATCAATCTCAGGGCAAAAAGGAAAGATTTCCATCCTCACCAGTCTCATTTTAGTAAAACTAGTAATGGACACTACCGCGATAACCAAGAGTATCACCACAATAATCCCCGACCCCAGGCAGTCAACACAGTGGGTCAAGAACGTGTCAAGACAGGCCTACCCTGAGGTATGAGGCATACACACCTTTGAACGCCACATGTGTGGCCATTTACCCCAGCATAGCACACCTGATACCGAAGTCAAAGCAGAGGCACCCGGATTACAAGCCCACGAAGAACACATGCACGTTTTGCTGCTACCACGAGTATAACGGCCATGGCGGTGAGAAATGTATCACCTTTCGTGATTATATTGAAGCTTTGGCACGTGAAGGAAAAATTGATCAATTCATTCTTCAACCTCCCAGGGGTAACCGTAACCAACGTTAGGAGAATGTGATATATTCCATAAGTGACGACACACCCATATCTAAATCTTCCAACAAGGCTATGAAAAACAGCGAATGAGCTTTAAGGCCTGGCCACCAAGTGTTTCACGTGGAAGACATCAGGGGAGACAAGTATCAAAAGCCTAACTGGGATCCAATATGTTTCTACCTTGAGGAAGAAAAAGGTATCATCTACTCTCACAACGACCCACTGATCGTGGAAGCTCACATAGCTAACTTTGAAGTACGACGAATCCTGGTAGACACGAGGGCTTCGGTCAATATCATGTTTACTAAAGCTTTCAGGGCACTTAATGTAGTTGAACACTTGCTCGATCACTCAATTTGTCATCTGATAAGCTTCTCCGGTGATATCGTGCAACCTTTAGGGAGAATACACTTACCTTTCACCATTGGTACATGCCTTTACACAGCTACCACTAACGTCCTGGTGGTTGATTGCCCAAAGGAATACAATGTCATATTCGGACGCACAAGCATCAATGATCTCAAGGCCATGGTATCCACACATATGTTGTTGATGAAATTTCCAACCCCCTATGGCAATGGTTACATCAGAGGAGATTAACTTAGTGCACGATCATGTTACAACCCTTTGGTCAAGCAACAACACCTGCCTGTGCTTAAGGAAACCCTTTCTATACATGACCAAGTCATAAAGACTAGCTCAGACGAAGCTAACTTGGATCTTCACTGTGGCAACAGTCAACCCGACGATCATCGAGACGACTTTTTCACCCAGCAAGCACAACCTACTGAAGAGTTGGAGAAAGTTTCTATCTCAAAAGATTATCCAGATCGCATGGTGAAGATTGGCACCACCTTTTCACCACCCATTCGGTTGACATTGATCTCTTTTTTACAAGAGAACACTGAGGTCTTCGCTTGGTCATACGAGGACATGTCATACATCTATCCCGATATCATATGTCATCGCTTGAGTATTGACCCCAAGACCAAGCCGGTTAGATAGAAACGAAGATCTTATGACGCTGAACGATACGAAGCAATGAAGGCAGAAGTTGAAAAACTTAAAGGTATATGCTTCGTCTGCGAAGTTAATTACCCAACATGGGTAGCAAATGTGGTCGCTGTTAAGAAAAAATCGACCAAAGAAAGTCTCCTGCTCCAAAAGGTCTTGTGGAGAATGTGTGTTGACTACACCGACCTAAACAAATGATGCTCGAAGGATAGCTTTCCTCTTCCTCTCATTGACAGACTTATAGACTCTATGGTAGGGTGTGAACTCCTGAGCTTCATGGATGCTTACTCAGGATACAACCAAATCCTCATGAACCCTCCGAACCAAGAACACACAGCCTTCACTACTGATAGGGGATTATATTGCTATAAAGGCATGCCTTTCGGCTTAAAAAATGTAGGAACGACTTATCAGAGACTAGTCAATTCAATGTTCACCGAACATATTGGGAAGAGTATGAAAGTTTTCGTTGATGATATGCTAGTCAAGAGCAAACATGCTGACCGACACATCACTAACCTATATGAAACTTTCACCATTCTAAAGAGGTATCAAATGAGGTTGAACCCCAACAAATGTGCCTTCGGCGTAGGCTTTGGCAAATTCTTAGGCTTCATGATAAGCCAACGAGGCATTGAGGCTAATCCCAAGAAGATCAAAGCAATCCTCGACATGAAGGAACCAGTAACTTCAAAAGACATCAAGAGCCTTACTAGCAATGTGGCAGCCTTAACTAGGTTAATCTCTAAGGCCACAGACAGATGTGCTCCTTTCTTCAAAGTACTTAAAGGAAGTAAGAAGTACATTACATGAACTGATGAATGTGCCAAGGCATTAAAGAACCTTAATGACTACATGAGTAAAGCCCCTTTGTTCTCCAAACCTGAAGTTGGTGACACTCTCATTATTTATCTATATGTATCGGCTTCGGCAGTAAGTTCCATTCTTATTCAAAATGACGGTAATGTTGAACGGCCTGTCTACTACGCTAGCAAGACCCTACAAGATGCAGAGACACGATACTCCAACATTGAGAAATTGGCTCTAGCATTGGTCATGTCTGCTCGAAAACTTCGCCCTTACTTCCAAGCACACTCCATCATCATGCTTACCAATCATCATCTTCGACAGATACTCCAAAGTGTTGACACTTCGGGGAGAATAATCAAATGGGCGATAGCATTAGGTGAGTTTGACATCTCCTACCAACTAAAGCCAGCTGAGAAGGGCCAGTAGTGGCAGACTTCATCGCCGACTTCACATATCCTATTGACATTGTTTCTAAGCCTAAAAAAGTGGTTTCATTACCCTTGAAAGCTTAGAAAATAGAACCAACAGCCCTAACATGGAGTTTATATGTTGATGGCTCGTCCAACCATGAAGCAGGACTAGTCCTTATGACCCCTGACAAAGTGGCAATGGAGTATGCTCTTCGTTTCAAATTCAAGGCATAGAATAATGAGGCCGAATATGAAGCCCTTCTAGCAGGCTTACGTTTGGCCAAACAACTAGGGTTTAAATGAATTGATATATTCAGTGACTCTCAATTGGTGGTTAACTAGGTCACTAATAACTTTGACGTTAAGGATAGCTCCATGGTAGCATATCTGGCATAAACACAATTGTTGCTCAAACACTTCCACTACTAGATCACCCAAATTCCTCGAGCGGCAAACAGTCATGCAGACGCTTTGGCTCGCCTCGCCTCAACAATGGAAGACAAAATTTGGAGAAAAATTCAAGTCGAATTGTTGGCAGCACCAAGCACCATGGTCGTGGAAGTGTGCAACTTACAACAGGGGTATAATTAGATTACCCCGATTTATAAATTCCTTGCGCATGGTACCTTCCCTCAAAGCTAAGCAGATTCAATACAAGGCTACCCGTTACTTGATCATTAATGACAAACTCTACAAACAGGATTTTAACCTACCATACCTAAGATGCCTTACGCTCGCGGATGCAGAAATTGTACTTTGGGAAATACATAAGGAGTCTGCTGAGATCATGCTAGATTTCGATCCCTAGCAAACAAGGCTTTTCGCGAAGGATATTATTGGCCAACACTCCATAAAGATGCCATTAGAATATCTCGCTCATGTGATAAATTTCAACGCTACGCAACTATTCCTCACTCCCCTCCTGAGCCGCTCACTCCTATGATTAGCCCTTGGCCCTTCGCCCAATGGGGACTTGATTTCATCGGCTTAATGCCTGCAAGGAATGGCAAGGTCCGCTATGCAATTGTTGCAGTTGACTACTTCACAAAGTTGGCTGAAGTAGAACCCTTGGCAACCATTACTGAGGCAAAAATAGAATACTTCGTATGGAAGAACATCCTTTACAGATTCGGCATTCCTAATGCGATAGTCACTAACAACGGGTGACAGTTCGACAACAATAAGTTCAAGATGTTATGCTCTAAGTTCAACATCAACTTATGTTTTGCCTCCCCAGCTCATCCCCAGTCTAATGGACAAGTCGAAGCCATCAATAAAATAATCAAGCGAACTTTGAAAACCAGCTTGGACAAGGCTAAAGGTTGTTGGCCAGAATTTGTACCCCAAGTTTTTTGGTCATATCGCACTTCGTATCGGACATCAACAAGAGAAATCCCATTCTCATTTGCCTTTGGTACAGAGGCAGTTATCCTAGTTGAGCTTGAGCAAGCAACGTTTCGAGTCCAGAACTACGTGCAAAGAGAAAATGACAAACAACTTACCCTTAACTTAGATCTAGTCAAGGAACACAGAAACCAGGCTCACTTGAGGAATGTCGCCTACAAGCAATGCATTTCCAACTACTATGACTCTAGGGTTAAACCTCGTTCTTTCAAAGTGAGGGACTGGGTATTGAAGAAAAGATTACTCTGCGACAGAGTCTCGAGTGAAGGAACACTTAGTCCAAACTGGGATAGACCGTTTGAAGTTATTGGCATCAGTCGCCCTGGCTATTACAAGCTTAGAAGCTCTGATGGCAATACCCTTGGCCATCCATGGAACACTGATCACTTGAAGTACTATTAAAAGTAAACTCACATTGTATAAGTGTTAAGCTTCAGTCGTTCAGCATCCTATGTAATGAAGACTATTTGGCATGAATTCAATACATAGTTGATTTAGATAACTCGGTCCTAATCCTTTTATATTCCTAGCAATGAAACACTCGGGTTCAAAGCTTCAACATGAATGCTTCTAACATGAAACAAAGTCTAAGTATATGTCAACAAGACTATACAAATAAACGAACAGCTTTACAGTATATTCGTTCAATCATACATTACAACACATTCATACATAAGCCAATTATGCTTCGAAAGGGTTCAACATACTTTGTGTCATTCGACACTTGCTACAATGTGTCTCGACACCTTGCCCTTATTCTCACCAACCAGGTGATAAAATATGAAGAATGAACTCATCTTCATGCCACCAACCATGTGATGAAATGTACAACCCGTACTCTAGTATCATTTGGCAACTTGCCACTTATGCCACCAACCAGGTGAAGAAGGAACTTATTTTCATGCCACTAACCAGGTGATGAAATGTACAACCCGTACTCTCCTTCATTCCACCAACCAGGTGATGAAATGTATAACCCGTACTCTAATATCATTTGGCAACTTGCCATTCATGCCACCAACCAGGTGAAGATGGAACTCATCTTCGTGCCACCAACCAGGTGATGAAATGTGATGAAAGGTGATAAAGGAACTCACCTTTGTACCACCAACCAAGTGATGAAAGCAACTCACCATTCATTCCAACTACTAGAAGACGAGTGGTACAATTTGTACATGTGAACTCCTAGCATTCACAAATAATAAAAAACCCTCAAGCTTGACAACTCAACTAGGGGAACATTTATGCTCAACAAGAGTTATAATCACCAACACAGTCTTATTGCAAGCCAACAACAACTTCAGTGCATGGCATACAAAGATCAAGCTATTCAGCTCTCTTGCATCTGCTTCAGACATTTCTCATCTGTAACAATGCAAACACTACAACTCGTAGAAAGCTTGACAAACTCTCGATCAATACAGTGTGAAGCAAAACCAATTTATGGTGCCAACAAGAGCTTCATCAAAGGAGTTCAACCACAATTCTCAAAATTTCACACACTCTTGATCAAGATAGTATGAAGCAAAACCAATTTATGGTGCCAACAAGAGCTTCATCAATAGAGGGCAACCACAATTCTCAAAAGCTTTACACACTTTTGATCAAGACAATATGAAGCAAAACCAATTTATGGTGCCAACAAGAGCTTCATCAATGGAGGGCAACCACAATTCTCAAAAGCTTCACACACTCTTGATCAAGACAGTGTGAAGCAAAACCAATTTATGGTGCCAACAAAAGCTTCATCAATGAAGGACAACTACAACTCATAGAAAGCTTTACACACTCTTGATCAAGACTGTTCGAAGCAAATTCAATTTATATGGTTCATTCAAACCTTTGACTACTACAAGGTGTGGCTTGCATCACAATCTCTTGCTCAACAGTGTGGAAGCAAAATTTGTATATGTTGTCTTTATAGGAGCATATTTATGCGACTTAGTTGGCTTGTTCTTAAGCATTTATGTTGTTTTTCTTTAGTTATTTTAGTGTTTAAAGTCATTTTCGTGCAATTTCAGGTTTAGAGACGAAGTATGCAAAGAAGTGCAAAATGGAGCATTTTAGAGCAAAATTGAGCTAGAATGGAGTGTATGCTAATGGAGCACAAGGAATGGACGAGTTTGAAGGTCAAAGGAGCTTAAGAAATGAAGAAATGAAAGTGAAGAACAAAGAATTCAGATTTGGAAACCAAAGTTTCTAAAGTTGGAAGTTTCTATTCTTGGAGGTTTCCATTTTCGAGAGTTTCTATTCTTGGTTTTGGGCTTTTAGATGACCTAAACCCTAATTCCTTGTGGACCCTAACCCTAGCCGCACCTAGGCCTCTAGAATATCTGATTTCCTTGCCTTGCAAGGCATTCTAGAAGGCCCATCTCTAAACCCTAACCCTAGCCGCACCTTAGGCCTTATTCCCACTAAAAATCTGATTGTTTTAACCTAATTTTTGGTGGATTTGGGCTTCTAGAAACCCTAATCTGATTACCCTAGGGTTTTGGATGCCTATATATACTCATTATAACCCCTAGATCAGATACCACCTCTCATACACAATCATTCACGCCAGAAATCTGCCCTTGCATTCTGCCGCACCTTCCCATCACCAAAATCCCAAAATTCTGCCCAAAAATCATCCCTAGCCGTACCCCCATCAACCCTAAACCTTTCCCTACCATTCCCCATCCATTCTACACCCTAAATACCACCCAAAACCTGTTCTAAACTTCTCTGCCGCAGCAAGGAGGAAAGGGAAATCATTGATGATCTTGCTGCCAAGTTGGAGCGTTCTAGGTGTTTTCTTTCTTTGGATTTTAATTTCTAAATTTATGTATCTTTGCTTTGCGAGTAAGAGGAACTAAACCCCCCCTTGGCTAGGGGGGATTCGAAACCATGTTTATGCTTGCTATATGATTTGATTACTTCTAATTGCGTTTCATAAGTTGTGAATTCAATTTACTTATCTACAAGAATTAAAACTGATTTGTGTATGTTGGTTGAGGGTCGACACTTAATTTGCATGCATGAATTTGATGCTAGGATATAAGGAAATTTCACCTAATCGTTATGGACTTATATTCATAAGTAGTAAAGGTTGATGATCTCAATCGCGTTAAGTAAATTCTTGGCATAAGTTTCATGCAATCATAGTAACAAGTGCTTCGTCAATGCTTATGGTTTTCATAGAACTTAATGATTCTTGCTTGTATCTCTATTATGCAATCATGTAGGGGACTTGTGGGGAATGCTTTGGGTTGTCGTATGCAATCATCCAATTCAATAACGTTAGGAAAATCTGAAGGTTAATTTAAGCGGACCTAATTAACTTGGGGCGTTGAGAATTCATGGGTTATTGAAAAGCAATTGGAAATCGTTTTGAATGCAAGTATAACATGTGTGGAGATGAACCCCTTAGCTAGCTTTCTATCCATTCAATTCAATCAAATTCGTTTTAAAATCTGTTTTGATTTACAAGTTTATGTTTTGTTTTCAATTTCGTAAAAACCAAATCCCCCTTTGTTTTCAAGTGTCAAATTAGTTAGAGAGTGTGTTAGTTTGTGTTTTTAAGTGTTTTGAGTCAAGTTAAAACCTATTTTCGTCAAAATCTTGTTTAGAGTTCAAAACTGCCTAGAAAGTGGTTTTAAGGCAGTTTTGAGTGTTTTTGTGTTATTTTGAGTCTTTTGGTTTGTTTTGGTGTTTTAAGTTATAGTTTTACATTCTTTGAGTCTAGTTTAGTGTTTTAAACTTTGTTTTTACGTTTTTGAGTCAGTTTTCAAGTGATTTAGCAATCATTCCTAATCCCCGGCCTAGAACGATCCCTACTTACATACTTACTACAATTGATAAAAAGATGGTTAATTTGAGTGCTAGTTAATATCATATCATGTCTCTCCCACATTTTCAAATTTCTTGTTTCCCAAAAGAAAAAAAAATGGGAAATTCAACAAAGCTTCATCAATGGAGGACAACTACAAATTCTCAAAAGCTTCACATTATCTTGATCAAGATAGTGTGAAGCAAAATCAATTCATGGTACCCAACAAAGCTTCATCACAAAAGTTTCACCAACAAAAGCTTCAACAAATGGAGGGCAACTACAAATTCTCAAAAGCTTCACACTATCTTGATCAAGATAGTGTGAAGCAAAATCAATTCATGGTACCCAACAAAGCTTCGCCACAAAAACTTCACCAACAAAAGCTTTAACAAATGGAGGGCAACTACAAATTCTCAAAAGTTTCACACTATCTTGATCAAGATAGTGTGAAGCAAAATCAATTCATGGTACCCAACAAAAACTTCAACTCCAAAGCTTCACCTACAAAAGCTTCAACTCCAAAGCTTCACCTACAAAAGCTTCAACTCCAAAGCTTCACCTACAAAGCTTCAACTTCAAAGCTTCACCCACAAAAGCTTCAACACAAAAGCTTCACCTACAAAAGCTTCACACACTCTTGATCAAGATAGTGTGAAGCAAAATCAATTCATGGTACCCAAAAAATCTTCAACCTTCAAAGCTTCACCTACAAAGCTTAATATATATATATATATATATTCAGAAATTCGGAAATTCGGAAATTTAGAAATTTGAAAATAAAAAAAAAATCGAAAAAAAAACAAAAAAAAAATTGCCTAGGCCTCATCTTCTTTGGGCCTAACAACTTTCATAATAAATATATATGAATGAGGAGTTTTGGGCTACCACTTAGAAAGGAAATGCTTCCTTCGTCAACTTCCTTGACCGAAGACTTGGGGGACTCCTACCATATGCTATTGCACCTTGATACTCGAAAATCTCACGATCACTCAGTGACTTGGATTTTTCAAGTCTCCAACCGAGAAGTTTTCCTTACTCAGGAAATTAAGGGAGCACTACCTCAACATACATGCTTCACTCACAAAGCTTCAACATACAAGCTTCAACAAAAGAAAAAATTCAAAGAACTTAGTGAAGAAGACTTTGGTGTATTTAACACAATACGTTGAAATGAAACAAAACTTATTTATTGATATCTCCGATAAGTTACAAATATGTACATATACATGAGTCAAAATAAACAAACAAGAGGGAGCCTTCACAAAGGTTGCTCAGGAGAAGTCTCAGCAATCGGCAGAGCCCTAGAAAGAGAAGGCACCAAAGGGTGATCATTCAGAGCCTCAATACTGGACAGAACCCCAGAAAGAAGAGGCATCAGAGGTTGATCATTTGGAGCTTCATTACGCGGTTAGCCCTAAAAGACGAAGGCAATAAATGCCTTTGGAACAAACCCACAAACCTCTGATGATCAAGTAAAATCTGACCATCAGATTCCTACAGCTGGTCAAGCTTCCTCTTCATGTTTGTAGCATAGTCATGTACGAGCCTATGCAACTGTTTATTCTCATGCTTGAGCCCTCTAATATTCTGTTTGAGACTTATCACTTCGGCCGCCAATGATTCAACTTGGCGGGTTCGAGCAAACAGGTGTTGGGCCATATTAGACACAAAACCTGCACACTGAACATCGAGAGCCAGAGAATCCTTAACAGCCAACTCTTCAGACCGTTTGGAAAATAGTTTATTATCTTTGGGAGTGAGAAGGTTCCTGGCCACCACCGCACCGGTCATATCATTCTTCGTCACAGAGTCCCCAACGGTAAGATGACTAATTGGGGATAAGAAGGATGGGCGCCATATGTTGTCTTGAGGAGGCATGGCTGCCTCTTCACCAAAGTTCAAGTCAAAACGACGGTCGGATAGGCCAGACACTTTTAGAAATGATGAAAGAGAAATGAGGTCCAATAAATCTTTGAAGTACAAAAATAAGGGGAAAATTACTACAAGCAATACCTCTCTGAACGTACTTCTTGTACACAATTGGTGCCCCTATAAAAGAAAGGGCAATAAGGCCATTGGTTCAAAAATCAAAGAGGCACCACTCTCTGGATTTCGAGAAACAGATTTTCCTGAGTAAAATCTGTCAACAATTTCCACACGCAACATCAACTCCTCGGGTACCATAGATAAGTTTGGCAAAGATCTTTGACAAAGTTTAGACACATAAATTTTAAAGGTCCAGCTACCCTACCATTACTCACAAGGGTAAAGGAACATCACCACTACTTGATAACTGGAAAGTCCTTATGTGTGTCAACCTCCATGCTCTGTGGCGAAGCAGACTAGCAAAAATGCTCAACCTTTACTCACATCGAGAAAACACTCCCAATAGGATTACTGTCTCAAAAATTGAAGAGGCACCGCTCCCCAAATCTTGAAAGCCAGACTCCCACTAAAATTACTTTCTCAAAAATCGAAGAGGGACCACTATCCGAATCTCGAGAACCAGACTCTTACCAGGATCGCTTTCTCAAAAATGGAAGAGGCACCGCTATCTAAATCTCGAGAGCCAGATTCATAATAGGATTGCTTGTTCAAAAATCAAAGAGGCAATGCTCTTTGAATCTCGAGAGCCAGATCCCCAACATGATTGTTCGAAAATCGAAGAGGCACCGTTCTTCGAACTTCGAGAGTCATATTTCCTTGGATAAACTTTGTCTGCAATCTTCACATGCAACATCAGCTTTCCAGATACCATAGACCACTTTTTCAAAATGCTCTGACAAAGTAAAAACACGTGAAGCTTGCAGCTCCCACTACATTGCTATGACCAAGAAGGGTATAGGAATAACATTACTACCTGTTGTTGGGGAAACTCCTACATATGTCTGTAAACACAAGAATTCCTACGATGAATGAGACAAGAGCACGTGTACAAAATAATATTTGTATTAATGATTTAAGGGTTACAATCTCTTCTACAAATTTAGCCTCTGATTCTATCTTTGTAATGGGTAGATTTGATGTTGTTGATCTAAAGGGCTGTCGGGGCTTGATCTTTCGGATGAACGGATGATGAATGATGAACACTTTCTTCAAGGGCCGTCGGGGCTTGATCTTGAATTAATGGAAGTTTCTTCAAGGGTCGTTGGGGCTTGATCTTGAAGGAGGATTTTGACGAAAAACGAAGAGGGCTTTCTTGATTCTCCGGGATTTGCTTGAGAGCTTTAGAGTTTCGAGGCTTCAAGGCTTTGGTGTGATGTGAATTCTCTTCCAATTTGGGAGTAGAGAGAATGTATGTAAAATCCTCCCTTGATCCTTTGATGGGGAGGCCTATTTATAGGCTTTGAGAATGAATACCACCATCTTTTTGTTTTGGTGGATGTTGTAGGTGGATTGGGTGGATTGTTATAAGTGAATTGAGTGGATATTATAGGTGAGGTGAGTGTATGATGTATGTGAAATGAATGTATGATGTAGGTGAAATGAATAGAGGTTGTAATTTTAATATAATTGTCAATATTCATTTCACCGAAATTTCAATGTCTACAATATCTACCTCCACCCTCCACGAACATGCAGACCTGCAAAAATGCTCAACCATTCCTCATAACTGAGAGGGCACTCCCAACGAAGCCCTTCGAAATACTCAGCTTCCTTTCCCCCGATAATACCTCTTCAAACAAGCAACATTAGAGTAAGAGTATCTCATATCATTAGGGTTAAAAGCAAGAGTATCCCATATCATGTTTTTTCCTTGTCTATTCCTTTCCCTTGCTCTTACCTGCAAGACAAGGAGAAAAAAAGCAATCAGTCGGAACCTGAAAATAAACTTCTGATTTGGAACTGATTGCCCGGAACCTTTGCCTGGTTGCTCATCTAGCATTGCTCTCGAGTACTCATCCTCAACTGTTGTCAAGGTCAAGAATCCTTTCGACAAATACTTTATAACAATTGATACGATATTGGCTCCTTACATTGAAGCTGCCAAGCGTGGATGAGTCGTTGAGAAGTAGTTCTCTGAAGGACCATTCAAATGCAAAGGTTGCGCACCACTTCTACGATGCAAAAGATTGAAGCAGAATGTTCAACGATGAGCTAGAACATATCACCATAGCATGACGCCCTCCCTACAGAACCACATAATCTAGACGGATGAGTCTAAGTCAAATCCAAGCTTGGCATCGCTGCCCTATCCGAAGAGCTCAAGAAATTTCAACAACCTTTCGCTAGCAACGTCACCAAAAAGTAAAGCCTCACTATACCACATCCACTACTTTGTCAACAGCAAGAGTATCCCATATCATCAAGGTCGAACGAACTCTTGATTTGATGGACTTGTTTTGACCCTAAAATTCTTGATTCGGCTTTATACTCTGGAGGAAACTAGAAAACCCTTTAGCCCAGTTCAAGAATAAGCCCGTGGAAAGTTACTTCTTAAAAAACAAAAGTATCTCATATTATCTCTTCTCATTTTTCTTCTCTTTATCCTTCATGCTGCCTGCAAGATAGGGAGAATGAGAACAATTAGCCAAAACTCGAATCAAACTTCTGATCTGGGACTGATTGCTTGGAGCTCTGATTGCTTACCTTGTCTGTCACCTCTTTTGGCATATTTCCTAGCTCGACGACTTGGGGGACTCTTACTACATGGTTTGTATCGCGCTTGACCAAGCCTGAAACTACAACTAAGCTTCAAGTGAAATTGATACATTACCTTGTGTATCTCTACTAGTTAAAGATACCACCCCTGGATGGAGGAAGAGTACTTCCAGAGAAGATGCCACATCTACCTATGAGACAGATAAGGTAAGTGAAGACGATACCACACTTCGGTACTTAGAAGTTTCGTGATTACTCAGCGGCTTGGATCTTGCAAGTCCCCAACCAAGGAGCTTCCCTCATTCGGGAAATTAGGGGAGCACTGTTTGTACTATACTTGACCAATCTTGAAATTACCAAGCACCGGTCAATTTTTATACCGTCAAGGACCTAGAAGAGTTTCCCTCCAACTAGGAGGCCAATCATAGCGTGACACATGTCAACATCAGAAGCCAATCATAGCGCGACACGTGTCAACATCAGAAGCCAATCACAACACGACACGTGTCAATGTCAAAACAAAGCTAGAAACTCTCTTCTATAAAAGGAGATCATTCTCCTACAATATTTCCTAATATCATTTGTACTAAATCATTCACTAGTACTCACAAAAGGAGAGCTTGAACCTATGTACTTGTGTAAGCCCTTCACAATAATGAGAACTCCTCTACTCCGTGGACGTAGCAAATCTGGGTGAACCACGTACATCTTGTGTTTGCTTTCCTGTCTCTATCCATTTACATATTTATCCACACTAGTGACCGGAGCAATCTATCGAAGGTAACAAACTTGACACTTTTTGTTCTACCAAAATCCTCACTGATTTTGTGCATCAACAAATTTAACTATTTAATAAATGAAGACGTCGTGATCAAAGTATTGTGACATACATATAGTATGATTCAACCAAAAACGAAAGTAAGAATAGTTATTTGAGAATGAGTTCCGCTTATAAGATAATAGACTTTGCATGTGCTTATAATTGGGTTACTCTTTATATTGCCAATTGGTTTTATAGTGTAACCTGAACTTTCTTCATGGTATCAAGGCATGTTGTCCCTCGAGTGAAGCCCAACGACAACATGTGTGCCACATCACCCAATTTGTGTTGTCCATGTGCTAGGCATAGAAATTTGACACACGTGAGGAAGCGTGTTGAGAGTGTATCTCACATTGATGAGAGAATAGACCTTATATGTGCTTTTTAAGTAATTAGGCTACCTTCCATATTGCTAATTAATTCTATGGTGAAACCTCAACTTTCTTCAAGTTCAATTGCAATTGAAAATTGCTAATTAAGCTGCTCTAAAATTTTCAACTTATTTTTCATAGGGCCATATTCCAAAATGCAATTAAAAATTGTTCATTTAAAAATTAAGTGGTTGTTTGGTGTCTTTATATTCAAAATATTTGTTATTAAAACAATAAATCATTTTCAAAAATCAATATATGGCTATTGCTTCGTTTGGAAGTGATTTTAAAATGGCTAAAAACGCTTGTGATGAAAATATTTTTGGAGCCAATCCTTAGTAAAAATGCAAGCAAATCATGGTAAAGTACTTGAAGTGTTTCATGCAAGTAAATCATTGGGAAGCACTTTAAGTGCTTTTGGAATCCGCAAATATTTCTCTAAAAATGCTTTTAGCTATTTTAAAAGTACATCTTAATGAGTCTTTATCTTCTGTACTATAGTAAAGCCTCTATAATCATGATATTGGAATGAAACCAGTTTTATAACTTTAAGGAGGTTATGGGTGAGCATTTTAGTTGTTCTACCAATCAACCCACCCTATATGGGTTGGGTTCCAAACATTAAAACTTTAAATTTGGGTAAAAACCCAACTACCCGTTCAATATAGGTAGGATAGGTTGGTTTGAAGTTTATTAACTCAATTGAAACCTATCCACTCGGATGACAATTATTCTTAAACATACATTGTATATTAAATAGAATTGCACATGAAATTTAGTAACTTTGAATAGTAAAACTCATACATTAGTAACATGTAATGATATAACATCATCAAATTCACATGATATAGGTCTCGTTTACTTTGATTAAAAATAAGAAATCAATCAATCAATCAAATTTTTTGGAACTTGCTGATGAGGCGATTTTATACTATATATTATTCCCTATTCTTGGTATATTTTGGTTATTATTTTAGTGAGATTTTGATGCTTTGTTATGCACTTTTAATGTAGGACACGCGAACTTTTTTCGAGCATAAAGTAATCAAACAGTAGAATTTTTTAGTGATTCTAATTGGAGTGGGTTTGTGAATCTATCAAGAAGGTTGTATCAAAATTTCATAATTTTATCCCGAAAGATCTGATCATGGCAAATTAATTTATGCCCAACGTGCAGTGTTAGCAGATTGGGCTGCAGAGCTTATTTGCAACTTTTAGGCTGGAAGATGATGGATTTTGGATTGGGCTCTTCTTGGGACTTGAAGAGGAGGTCCTAATCTTTAATTTGAATCATTTTGGGCCTATTTTGGAGCCCTGAAGGTCCAGAAATGTGGCTATCTCTATGTTGGGCAGATTTCTTAGTCATAATAGGAATGTAATTCCTAGTTATCCTTTTATTATTTTATTTCCTAGTTTTTAGAAAACATTTTCTATAAGGGGTTTAATTTGGAGTACTATAAATATGGCTTTTTAGCCATTAGGGTTTGGGGGAGAAGGCACGCGTAGACCTTCAGACTTTTCACCTATAAGGTGTTTTCAATCCTTTTTCTAGTTAATATATTTTCTTTAGTTTTTATAGTTGTTCGTAACTAGTTCTTTTGCTAGGGTGAAGCCACAAGCCTTAGCATGAATATGTGATTTTATTAATTTGCTTATGAATGGATGCATGCTTGCTTTGAATTATTAATCACCGTGATTAAACTATATAATTGTCTTAGTGATTCGCGACCATTAGGGTTTTTAGACAAGTAATGTGATGCAATTTATGTTGAAACATCACCCTGAAATTGAAGAGGGCTTTTTGTGATTAGTAATTGTAAGTTCACTTAAGGCGAACATCACGCTCTTAAGGGTTGCATGATTTTTCAAAGGGGTTTCTTAAAACTTAATGAGTCTTGCATGTCTATATTTGCTCTGAACATTACAGACGGGTTGCACGTTAGATATACGTTTTTCGCTTGAACATCACAAGGAAAATATACATTCAGAAAACCTAACCTTCAAAGCATGTATGTAGAAATTCATAAGCAATTGGTAAAATTGCGTAGGATTGTTAATGGTGACGGCGGAACCCTAGGCTTTTACAACTTTAATTTTCAAAAATGTTTTCTTTTGTTTTCTTTACTTTGCTAATTTCTTAATTGTTTTATTTAAAATTCGTTTTATTATTTAAAATTTCAAAATCAATTTTTTCCAAACCTTGTTTCAAATAATTAATTAAGAATTAGTTTAAACACAAATTATTCATTCAATCCCTGTGGAAAATGACCTTACTTAAGTTGCTATACTACGACAACCTTATACTCTTGCAAGTATTTTTAAGTATTTTTATCCCTACTTTTGCATGTGGTAAAAATCCAATCACTTGTTGAACTCTACTCGCCTAAGAATGGTTTGAGTATGTTAGGTTGCTATTGATGATGAGTTTGAAAAATTCCAACCCGAGCCTATTAGGTTCGAATGGGCCAACGGGTTTAAGTCTAACCCGACCAATCTATCTGATGCTACCCTTAAGAGAGGTTATTACTTAGTAGAGGTGTAGCTAAAAAATATAATTTTTTTGACCTAGTTATCCTTAGTGAAAATTGTATGGATACAAAGAACTACGAGGGGAGCACTTCAATTTCCAAGATATAACATTGGAAAAAGAAAGATCCCAATCTTTAAAATCTAGTGCATTATGTATTTAGTGCTTATTTTAATGCTTTTTTGTATACATGCTTGGGAAGCAAGAAATACTAGGGCTTCATCGAGAAGATGTCTATGTTTACCATGTATTACGTACCCGCAAGCTCAAAAGCTTGATATCAACTCTAAAAAAAATAAACACTGTCCCAAACATTAAAAAGAAACATTTTAGTCCATCTTAAACTTTTATTTGTGACACGCATATTTTATACTTATGACATTTATTACTATATAGAGACAATTTTGCTTAATATGGACCTAAAAATCTATAACTTATTACAATGTGAAGTCTATTCCTAAATATAACTGTCTCAGGATGAGTCCAAATTTTTTTATGACTATAAATAGGTTATTCTTATATAAAATATTACCATAAAGAGGTTTGACTATCTAAACTACATATTAACGAAATCATCTTTGTCAATCAAAAGAGGGTGAAAAGACATTTTTATCTTTATCACAATAAAAAGGTTAAGGTCAAATCAGATAAATGATCCCTGTGGTCATAAGGTATTCAGAAGATAGCCCATACACTAAAAAAACTCGGATTTAAACCCTTGTGGTGTACTCCGTTAACAAATTTAGTCCATAAGTGATTTTTCAGTTAATTATCTGTTAATACATGGGTAAAATTGTACTTTGACATATGCATTCTTCCTCGTCTCTCTGCTCTCTCTGTAATTTGAATTTTCACAAAACCAATTCTGGGAAAGCTGTCATTGAGATAAGCAGGAAGCTTCAAGACTGACCTCTCATTGCTTTCTACTAACAGCAAGAATTGAAAGGCTTGAAAGACTGGCCTGTCACAAGACATGCTCAATGTTCCAGTCCTCTATATCATTGGAGCTTTTTCATGGCAGACTTTAATGTGTGGTCTACTTGGAATTCCTCCATCAAATGGAGTCATCCCACAGTCTCCAATGCATACAAAGAGTTTAGCTACTCTTAAACACCAGGTAATCACACAAAACCTTTTCTTTATCTAACTATATGGAAATATGCAAGATGCCTATCGACAAATGCAAACGCCTTTGGTTTACCAGGAGGCCTCATCTCGAGTATGACAATAATATATATTTTTATTTTTCAAGTTTTTTGATATATTAAACCTGTGGCTTTGATTTGCAATGGCAAGAAGGCCGTAGTTTAGAACATTTGATGATATTAATTACCAGGTGTTCATCTTGCCTTAATTGAAACACTTTTGTATTGCAGGGACTGAATGAATTAAAAGAATCAACCATCCAGGCAGCTTCAAGTATGGGAAATTATATGGATGCACCAGTTGATGAGACAGTATTTGATATTGAGAAAGAGATGGATGATTTATTGCCGGTTGAGGTGAATGAGCAGCATCTCAGTAACCTGCTTCAAGCGGTATTGGTGGGGGATGTGTTACAGAGAGAGCAAAGAGATGAGGAAATGCACATGTCAAAGTACAATTTTACCCATGTATTAACAGATAGTTAACGCAAAAATCACTTTTGGACTAAATTTGCTAACAGAGTACACCATAGGAGTTTAAATCCGAGTTTTTTTAGCACATAAGCTATCTTCCAAATACATTATAACCACCAGGATCATTTATCTGATTTGGCCAAAAGTTAAAGACAGTAACGTAATTTTACAAAATAAAATTTTGCTATTTGTTTTTAAACCTCACTTGTCATTTTTAATTTAAAAAATAAAATAAAAACCTCTCTCCCTCTCTCCCCACTCCCACATTCTCTCTCACTCTATTCCTCTCCTTTAATGTTAAAAACAAAAGTAAAAACTTTCACACACTTGGTATATATTAAGAGAGCTCCTCATCGTCAACAAATAGTACTTTAACTCTAATCAAGCATCGCATGATTCACATATGCCGTCTTCTTAGTGCTAATTATTTGCATAAACGAAAAAAAACCCGCTAACACAAAAACCTCTAATATCACTTAGTGCTACAGTCTAGTGGTATTCATCTTCACTTGTAAGTGAGATGTCTTAAGTTCAATTCTCGCCAAAGATAATTTTGAACCAAATATTATTACTAGCTCATTGTGAGGCTCAGCCCACCCCCACCTCCTTAGTTTAGATAAATGGGAGCTTTCATAAAAAGGATTGGGCTAAGTTTATTTTAACAAAAAATCATGCTATAACTTTATTTAATGAAAAAAAATTAAATATTAATAAAAAAACCCTTAAACTTAATAAAAATAACAAAAGAACTTAAATTTTAATGAAAATGACATAATTTTAATAATAATAATAATAATAAAACCTGACTCGGGGGTCCATCACATACATTATTTAAGAAACTGAACACTCTTTATGAAACTGAACGGTACTATACTATTTATTGGTTCAGTTTCATAAATAGTGCCTAATTCTTGGTCATGTTTAATAAATAGTATCTAGTTATTGGGTCCAATGTCATAAATAATATATAGTAATTAGTACAATCATGGTCCTATTTTATAAGAGGTGTGATATTCACACACCCCTTTTTACTTCTTTCACACCTTTTTAGTTTTCAGCCGTCGGATCGGATGAATTGAAGAAGATCAACGGACATAAATTAACAAGGGTGTGTAAAAAGTAAAAAAGGGTGTGTGGATAGCACACCCCTTTTATAAATAGTGTCTAGTTATTGGTCTACTTTCATAAATAATGCCTAGTTCTTGGTCATGTTTCATGAATAGTGTCTAGTTCTTGGTTCAGTTTCATAAATAGTGTATAGTCTAGTTTCATGAATAGTTTTCACCTATTGGTCTAGTTTTAGAAATAGTGCCTAATTTTTTGTTTCATTTTATAAATAGTGTCTAATTCTTAGGTTTATTTCATAAATAATGTCTACTTATTGGCCCAGTTTCATAAATAGTGTCTACTTATTGACCCAATTTTATAAATAGTGTCTAATTTTTTGTTCAATTTCATAAGGTCTGAAATTTAGAATCTTTTTGGTCCTGTAAAAGCATCCATTGAGCCGAAAACGATGAATCCAGAAGTGATCATTTAGATCAAAACCTTGATAAGATTATGTCTTGTAATTATATTTAAAAAGCTATTTTCAATTACCAAATTAAAATTCCCTCACATTTTTTACGTACCTACAATAATTAAATGTAGCTCTCCATCCAATTTCTTTAGCTTGGGTGTCATCTTAGAGAAATTTTTCCTTGTGCCTTGTGTGGCTGTGCTTGTAACACAAGTTATATACCACGTGTTATTATGTAAGTGGTGAGAAATTTTATTTTTTATGTTATTAATTTTTTAACACAATAATCTCACCACTTGTGTAGAGACACGTTGTATATCACCCTGTGTTCCGGACACATTGAAAAATCTCTCGCCATCTTGACTACTATTGAGAAACAACACCACAAAAATAAAACAAAAAAAATTTAATTTGAAGTCTTTCTCTTATTCTAAGCACAAAAAAAAAAGGCCGATGGGGGAGTAGCACGCCCGCCCAACGCAAGTCTTGCTTTTTATGTTTTTTTTTAATTTTTGTTTTTATCATTAAATAAAATTAGTAGATTTTTTTTATTAAAATGCAAAGATTTGAAGTCATTTTCATTAGTTTTCTTAGATAGTATAGTTGGTTCGAACAAAAAAAAAAAAAAACCTCTGATAACACAACTAAAAAATGACAAAAAATAAAGTAATAAAATAAAAAAAACATTCTAGGCTAGGTCTCATGTATGACCCACGAGATTATCGCGGTTCATATAACCCAATTCACTTAAAAGAAATGACATAATTTCATTAGATTAAGCATGACAAACCATTCATATGATCATTCTTTTGGTTTCAAATTGGTAGGAAGATAAGATGTCTGCTTTCGCATGATAATAAATCATTCATTCTCAACAAGTTTATAGCATTTTATGTAAATATTAATTATGCATTTCGAAAATCTTAAATAAGATGTTGGAGGAAACTAAAAATATATATAGAAACATTGGCCGTTATGATCACTTTACAACTTGCTTGTGCCAATCTAACCATTCTCAGAAATTTTACCGAAATAGCTATACTGCCAAAGCAACAAACAGTATAATTATAGAATTCAAATATAAGATTCTCGAAAAAGAACAATATTTGAAACGAAAATTTCCTACCTTTTAAGCGTGAGGAGAAATACTCACATGGATCAAGGATCGAAATCAACAAATCCAAAATATGATCCAAGATAAAAAATAAAAAAAAATAAAAAAAAACCTCAAAACATCAAATTTTTTTAACTAATTGTAAATTTCATGAAGTGTATCGAAATTGGTATTAAAACCAGGGGACATGATTAGATAGCGTCGTATTGAAGGAATTACGTTGCGGAATTGATCACGAGGGAGCTCCACCAACAACCCAATGCTATATGTAAAGAAAAAAAAATGTGTGTGTATATATACGATCGAATGTATGAGAAGGTGAAGCTTTTCCTTGTGATAAAAAATCTAGGTGAAGAATTTTGGAACAATTCCAAGGGTTAGAGAGAAAACTTTATAGAGAGACAGAGGAAGAGAGATGGTGGACCGTCTAATGTGAGGAATGGACGGTGATGGGCGGTGGAGCAGTGAAATGGGTATGTGCATGGACGAGTTGTGACAAATATTATTTATTGCACTTTCACTTTCAATTTTGTTTTCATTTCATATTAGGGAAGCCCACTTATAAACGGGTTACCAAACGTAAAAATGCAAGTAAATAATGGAAAAGTACTTGAAGTACTTTCTATAAGTAAATATTTAGGAAGCACTTCAAGTGCTTTTGGAACCCACAAATATTTCTCTAAGACATTTCGAAACGAGTTATCTTCATACTGTAAAACTTTATATAGTCATAATATTGAGACCAAACTAATTTTATAACTTTAGGGAGGTTAGGGGTGAGCATTTTAGTGGGTTTACCAACCAACCCACCTACTATGGGTTAGGTTGAGTTTTAAACATTAAAACTTTATTTCTTGAGTAAAAACCCGACCACCCTTTCAATATAGGTTGGTTGGGTTGCAGTATTATTAATGGCTTAAATGTTAAAATGGTCCTTGTGTTTTAGTTATTGGGTCAATTTAATCCCTGTGTTTTCAATTTGGCCAATTTGGTCCTTATGTTTATCTTCGTTAGCCAATTAAGGACATTTTCATTTAATTTATGGAAAAAATTTATAAATTATTACAAACTTATTTATAAAATTATTATTTGATTTAAAATTATTTTAAAATGAAATAAAATTAAAAGAAAATTTATTCTTCTCCTAACTCGCCGACCTCTTCCCTAACATTACCCCCTCTCTTTTCTATGTCACAACCTTAATCATTTTTCATATTGGAAGCTTTATCTCTTATATGTGTAATTTCTCATTGATTTGCATTTTTCTGTAAAGAGAAAGTGTAATTATATCTCATATAATTTTTCTTATGGGTTTTTTTTTTAAAGAGATTGAATTAAATGTCCTTAATTGGCTAACAGTGACAAACATGAGGACTAAATTAACCAAATCGAAAACAGAGGGACTAAATTGGCCATATTACTATAACACAAGGACCATTTTGACATTTAAACCTTTATTAATCCAATTAAAACCAACCCACCCGAATGATAATTATTCTTAAACATACATGTTTAGCGTGTAGTGATATAACAACATCAAATTCACATGATTTAGCCTAGTTTGGCGTTGGCATTGATTATCATACTCACATTAGAAATAAGAAAGAAACAAATAAATTCCAATTTGTGGAACCCAGCCAACCCAACCCAAACCTCCTAAGAAGGTTCATGTGTGTTGGGTTGCCAATTTTCTTGGGTGCCAATTGGTTTGAAAAACTCCAACCCAAGTCTATTGGGTTCAGGTTGGTCAATGAATTGAAGTCCAACTTGACCAACCCACCTGATGCCCACCTCGAAAAGAGGTTATTACTTAATAAAGATATAATATATAACTTTTTACTTATATGTATGGTTGGCATAATCATCCTCACCTTACGTAATCATCCTCATTCGTAAGGTGAAGTAGAAAAAGGCAAGAAGGAACACCCCAAGTTCCTCAAAGATGTCTCAATGATATGGGAACTTACATTATCTGTATGGTTGGCATCTTCTGCATAATATGAAAGCACGCCATGTAAACATGCACAAAGAAAACAAAAATGTCAGTCACACACAGATATATGTTGAACGCTTGAAGCAAGGAAAGACGGTACGATTAACATGCCTAAGATACTCGCATGGTTGTATGATCACAGAAGGAAAAAAAGGAAGCTCATCATGTACGGGTTTGTAGGATAGAGTTAGTCTTGAAAATGACATAGATGGCATTGAGGTTGCCAACAAAGTTCAAAACGCATATAGCTTTACACATCACTCCTCCTGCTCCGGCTCCCTCCCGACCTCCAGCCCCCCTCTCTCCGTCATACTCGTAACGTAAGTGAAACAACATTAACTTATTCGAATGATATCCACAACGACAAAAACAACTCAAAACATACACTTTGAAGATCACTTCACTGATCAATTGCAAAGATGTTCATAGATAATGACGAAAAAGCCTTATGCATGCCACAGTGGATTTTGGATTCTTGACTGTTAGTCATTTCCGTGAAGGTATATACTAGACAACAACAACAAAGCCTCATCCCACTAAGTGAGATTGTATGAATTTTAAAACGTCACTACGCTCAGTTATACACTAGATGATTGATGAAAAAGTATTCAGCCGAAACTTACATGACATACTCCCATACTACAAGTCACATTGGCATACTCTTCCAACATCAGCACGTTTAACGAGTTTGTGACGAGCTGAACTAACATCAACCAATAGAATGGCAATCTGCAGAAAATAAACTCGGGTTTAGAATTTATTCTGCATCGCAGAGTTGTAAGCCGGCGAGAATAGTAACATATAATGATTACCCCCCAGTCAAGATTCTAAAAGTCGCTAGGCGCTAGTCGGGCGGTGGGCTGGGGCCTAGCGCCTAGGCGGCTAGGCGGGGCCTAGGCGGGAGCCTAGACGGACTAGGCGGATTTAAGTAAATCTATCATATTTCAGGTAAATAAGTGTCTGCTTCTACTTGAAATATATATAATTTCATCATAAACTACAAAATAGAATGCATATATATCATGAAGTATTGGAACATAATGAAAACATGTGAAATAAAGATATAATGTTTGTTCATTCAAGTATGCAACAAGTCTCTTACAATTTATTGGAAAAAAACAAAATGCAAAATGAAAGTTATGTATTTTCTGTCTAAGTGAGTTGCAACCTAGGCGGGTCTAGGCGGGTGCCTAGGTGGTCTAGGCGGTGGGCTGGGGCCTAGACATTAATCGGGGCGGTGGGCTGGGGCCTAGGCATTAATCGGGACGGTGGACTGGGGCCTAGCGCCTAGGCGAGGATTTTTAGAACAGTGCCCAGTACATAGGAATCGCAAATATGCATGTACATATGTATGTATTTAGTGTTAACGTGAATGCCTACGTATTTAGTATTAACCTGAATCCCTGACAAATCTCACTTTGCTTTGAAATATTATTTTGATTATCTCTGTATATAAATATACACAAATGAGATTGAAAAATTTTCAATTTGGGGGTTCACTATAAAGAAGTACATAGGATTAATTTTTTATGATGGTTTGTTTCTCAATGAATTAGAATACCACCACCAACAATTAACGAGTCAAATTCCTGAAAATCAGGAGTTGAATTCTTAATGTTGTGTGGCCGATTTGTGTTTTCATTGACATATGATTAGTGAAAACACAAGTAATATAAGTAATCCGAATCCAACCTTTAACTTTGATTACTATCACAAATAATAATACCGTACAACCATAAACTTCATACCCACTCTAATCTTGTCCCTAGACTATCTTTTATTAAAGTCCAAGCTTTATTTATTTATTTTTTTCATATAAACGGTAACGAGTGAAGTAGGTTTAAATGCATAAGCAAATCTTCTTAACTGCTCGAACCACAAGCCGTGCTTGGCCTTATTCTATTTACAAAATTTTTTGAAGCAATAAAGACCAATAGCACACTACTCAAATTGTGGATATATAATACTACTAACTTATTGAATGGTGTAGCAAAATGTAATGTTACTGCAAGCAATACAAATTGGAAAACAAGATAGGAATGCAGGATACAAATGCAAAGATAACTCAAAATTGTGAATGAACACCAAGAGATTATAGATACTCTTCTAAAAATAATCCATAATACATAATCATGTGGTCTCTCACTGCTCAAGAACATGTCCCAAAAACTTCAGCTATGTAGGGCTTCTCAAGCTCTCAACAATTTTCGAAATGGCCGAAAATGTCCCGAACGCGGATGATACAACGCCTACCATTATAATTATAATACAAAGTGTTCCCTGGAAATAGCAGAAAAATGCAGATAAGAAACCATTGAAGCTCCAAGTGTATAACCTTGTAATAATTAAAGCATTGAAATTGCTCTCTTCTATCTAACAATGCGTTTGTGTTTCGAGTCTACAAATTCTTGAAAACTGAATGCTAAAAAGCTTGCGTAACACTGACGTACCTGAAATCGAGTTATGCGTCCCCTCAAGATGCTCAGATAACAAGCACATGGAAGTATCAATGTCTGCAAGTAATATATTTGTCAGTGTAGTATATATAAATAGCTGCTTAACTCATAAATGGATTAGAAATTTTGGAATATATGTCCTGCAATTAAGTGCAAAGTTACTACCACAAGAATAGAAGAAGAAATAGAGAGCAAAGGTAAACTTACTACAAGCATTGTAAATAAAGATCCAATCAGCGACATCACGAGACCTGCAATAGTTTAAGGTAAGTTCGTAATACTTTTAACCAACACAACATGACAATCAAATGGTTTTCCAAAGACATAAGTAAGCACGGAAACACAGCTTCCAGGAAATATGAATATAAAGTGGGAAAGGCAAAGAAAAGAAGTTCAAGGCAGACTTACCAAAGAAGGGGATGCAGAGACCGACAACCAGGGTAGAGACAACCAGTGCCGTTCTAATTAAGATTGCGTATACGTGAGACTTGTTTGATGGTACCAGCTCCTCCAGACTCATTGCAACGGGAGATATAGTTAACGCATATGTGGGTCTAATTAAGGAGAGACAAGTAAGTCTTTTCTCGTCATTTATTATTTTGTTTTGTGTGTGTATGTGTGTATGTGTGTAGATGTTGAGCAACAAAAGAAAAAATATATGCATATGTGGTTCTAGTTACTGTTCTTTCCGATGTTTTTCCGAAGACAAAATAAAATTCGAGATTGCATGCATTGTGTGCGCTTGTGTGATATATGTTTGTGTTTGTGCATAAGATGACATTCATTATCTGCATAATTTGCAGTAAAGGATATTTTGTAAAGGGGTTGACCACCTGTAAAATAAACCAGTAATAGTATTAGCAATCAGTTATAGTCTCTAATTAATGATCAAAGGAAAGCCTCGCAACATGCATATAGAACACAAGGTTATTGTTTGAGGTTACGAAATCTATAATGAAATCTTTGATGAGCATACCGTAGTCCATAGAGCAATCTTGGTCGCAACTAAATCGTGAGGCATGTTGAGAGTGAACTGCGACTGTGTTAATTCTCCAAACATCGTGTAACCCATGACAGCAACTCCACCGTACATTAAAGTGCAAATACAAAAACTACATGGATAACAAATCCAAGTGAAACAATGAGTTCAGAAGTTGCAATTTATTCACAGACAATAAGACTTGACGAAAAATTGACAAAAGCAAAAGGCAGAAAACTTTTTTAAGAAACTATTTTAGTAAATTAGATGAAAAGAATGGTTCAGCATCTTTAGCTTACCAGGTTAAGAGGATTGCAGGGTATTGGCTTCGGTTTTCCAATGAAGTATAAATGTTTGGGAAAACAGCATGTCCTGAGTAGCAGTAACCGTAGAGACCCATAGCAACAGGAAGGGTTGCAAGGTTCAGTGGTGTTCCTTTGCTCTCAAAGCCAACTCCATCTACTAGACCAACCCAAAGGAGGCAAAGGACGACCAAGATCGATGCAATGACTCCACCCGCTGGAAGCAAAACAAGTAAAATGTAAGAGTTTCTCCAAAGAACAGCATGCATTTAGTTAATGCATTCTTATTCCGATCGAACAGATTTTCTAGCTTCATCAATAACATGGACAAAGCAAATTCATTTCAGACAATTAGATATATAAGATACATTATATTCAACTTTCCAAACTCACCTGAGATATAGCTAAGAACGCTGAGGTCTCGAAGCCATACAGTAGGAAGAACAGCAAGGGTGGTCACAATCGCAAACAAAAGGTGAGCATCTAACACGAATCCGCCCAAACTTAGTTGCGCATTTGGAAATAGTGAAGACAAGTTATCACTCTCCAAAATTATATATTCTATGCAACAAGCCTGCAGGTAGAGCAGTTTAAAGTAGGTGATCTATGTGCTTAAAAAGATATAAGTAACACTCAATATGTCAAGGCAACGCCTATGATGAGCATATTTTTGATTCAGTGTCTCAGAGCAGCATGACAATGTGATGATGGATATATGAGCAAAAGAATCCGTTCCACTAGAGAAATCGATCATTTGGCTACACAGTCATTTAAGCTTGGCTCTAAGTTCCTAACAAAAGAAAATTCTTTTTCTGTCCAACAATAGCTAGTCTGTTCACTGCCTGCATTCCAAATTCTAATTCACAAAGTCTGAAGCCCCCAAAAGCTAAGAACCTCAATCAAATATGGATCTCAAAGAAACCTTAAGTGCAGTTTAAAAAGATGTTATGAGGAGGAGCTACGTGTTATGGCCCTATATCCCACACGTCTCTATATCAATCGTTGTGATAAGTTACGCCAGGAGTGTGATAGAGACATGGGAGAAATACCCCGAGATAGGTAAGTTTTCAATGATGTGCTCAAGAGCCGATTTTCACACACCTTTTTTAGTCTCTTATAAACCCCTCTTTATTCCTCGCTATCAAGTTGAATAAATTAAACGAAAACAATAGTCTGGATTAAACAAGGGTGTGTAGGAGGACAATTAGTTCCCTTTTGGTAAGTGAGCACCATGACAAGAACCACCTGCCTCTTGTCTATTTTCAGTTTTTCTTGAGTACCTACTGGCACTCAAGTGCAGACATATAATTTCACTGTTGATCTAACAGTCCTGGGTCGATTAATTTAAGTAATTGAGTTTCAAATATGTATCGACATTGAATGCTTACAGATACTCATAAAAGTTGCTTTGTTTTAGTAAGTTCACTCAATGACTAGTCAAAAAACACATCCAAATGTGGACCCAATTTATATAAGAGGCTCACTATATCAGATCTAGATGTGGGACAAGGAATTTAACGGTTGTCCCCACTGGGACCCAGCTTCTTGTTCCTTTCTAATCACTCCGTGGATGTGTTCCATTTCAAACAATACAGTCATAGATATGGGTAAATACTCACTCAGTCAAGCCAGCTGTACTTACATATAATTCCACGTACAGTATTATCTGCGCCCACAAAAACAAAAACAAAAACAATTCACTTAGACGACAACAATTGCAGCCATTCAATTCAAATCTGTAAATTCACTTTGTAATTTAATGTCTTGTTTTCTTCTATGATTCCTGCTTTTAGATAGGGTTCGATCATACAAGTCGGTCTCGCCTTTATTGAAGATGTGATACATAATCCGGTGGTCGTGTTTAAATATGGTACATATACTATAACTGTAAGCAAGCTTACCGAGATGGCGATTCTGCCTCCAGTACCAAATGCAGCTTGGCCAATATCTGGGTAAGTCTCAAGCCCAGGTTGGCTATCCAAGCAGTAACGCAGGAGCAATCCTGTGTAGAATGAAAGCACTGCAAAAATAAGTAACACGAAGAGCCCAAGCCATCCCCCTTCTTTGACCGCGTATGGTGTCGAAAGGATCCCAACCCCGCAAAGAACGTTAATTCCTGAATAATGTAAAATGGTCAGTCAATGCTGATCGATCTTCAAATTACGTCACATGTTCACTTTCAAAGTTTAACAAGTTATCCAAACTATAGCTTTAAATTGAAAACTACACAAGCCAAACAAGTTAATCGGTGCCCATATTTTGTAACTTATTTAGTGGATCTTTTCATGTGCAGTAGGGCCAAATTGTAAGCAACCACATTAGCTCATGTGAAATAAATACTGGGTTTGCTTGTTTGGATGCCCATAATTTGAAGATATTAATAGGATATGGACAAAGCAATGAGGCAATCTGCAGACACGTTATATTATATTCCTCAGATTTGAAGAAATTTGGTACCTATATTTTATTCCTCAGATTTGAACAAACTAAAAAATCAGTGTAAAAAGAGAACTCTGAACTTGACAGATAGCTTCTACTCTATCCCGGTGTATATCCCCGTGTTGTTCTTCCGAGATGTGTGCTATAGGAACACCGCGGTATACACCCAGGGATGAGAATAAGAGTCAGACCGACTACTGAGTTGAAATGCAAGGATATGCCAGCATATTTTCAACAATACATGACATATAGTGAAGCTCAAGACGTTGTAACTTTAAATTGTGAAAACTAACAAATTTCAAAGGATTTGTATTTACGACACACGAAAAGGTCTAGTTATATATTAGACATCCTTGAACGCAATAAATAGTATGATATCTTTTGAAAGTACTCAAATTTGATGCATCGTCGATAGAGATTTAATTGATGACCAAGAAACAATTCCTAGACTTAAAACAGCATTATGGCAAGTATAACCTGCAGATGAAGGTGAACATAAAATGTTCATACTTACCATTGATCACGGCTTGTGCAAATGAGCTGTGGCGAGGCATCGGATGATGGTCATGAGTAACCCTGGATGCTTTCTCATCTTTTCTAACCGATGACCTCCTTGGCAGAGGAGGAAGCAGAGAATGAGAACTGCGCCTCTGCTGCTGGTGTTGTTGCTCATCTGCGACCGTTGGTAATGGTTTTGACAAGAAAGGTAATGTTTCGGGAGTGTACCTTCTTGTTAGGGATGAGGAAAGAAATGAACTTCCTAGTCTTGACAATGAAGGAGTGCCCAGAAACCCAATACTAGGGGATGGAACACTACCATAGAGATCAATGGATTGCCTGAAAAACCAATTGCAAGACAGTAAGTTTTAATTCAGAAGTCGGAACTAAAGATTGAAGAATCACAAGAATAAGAGAATCAAATAAATTATTATCACCCGTCTAATTTGTCAATAAACTTCTCTAGAGACAATTCAAAATCAACGAGCAAGTCACTAAATCAAATCTCTCCCTTTTGGTTCAGCAAGTATAAAAGAAAGGATGCAAAGAGAAACAATGAACAAGTACTTTTCAAGCCTGCATTACCGTCTAACAATCCAAAACCAATGTGTTCTTTTGGCTTAACAAATTGAAATGTTACAAGCAGCCAAATATTGATTTGTTTTTCTTCGTTTAAATTTTTGTTTCTGCATATCTGTAAACCACCACTGCAATAGTAACATGTTTTGATTATTATTCTCAGTAAGTAAACTTTCTCACAAATCCACCAAATTTTTCCATTCATGTTTTGATTCCCAGCAGAAACTCACCTATAGAAATAGATTTTTTTATTTTTTTGCTACATATTACAGTGGTAAAAATTCTAATTGAACAATAAAGAAATCATGGTAAATTATATGGGGGAGAGAGGGAACCTGTAACTTTGAGGCCATTGATTGTTGTGAGAACTGGGATTATTCGGCTGCCGATTCTCAGTTAAAGATTCGGCAGAAGAATCCGATTCGCCTCCGTCTTCAATGCTCTTATTGAATTCCTTTTCCTCATCATCTTCTTCCTCACTCTCAATGTAAAAACTCCGATCGGAAACCGAATTATTCATCTTCTTCTTCAAATCCTCCTCTGCCAATCGCCCTTCTGCAGAAAACTCCCAAAGAAATCTATGAAAAATTGTAATTAGGTAAAAGGGTTTGCAAAATTCAACTGACGCAGTTGAGAAAACCAGTGAAAAATCATGAATACAATCAGAACAAAAGTAGGCTCAAGCCACATTTTTCTCCTTTGTTTGATGCTTGGGGCAGAGAGTTAGTGGTTTTCCTTGTATGGAATTAACAGAACGTGAAAAGTGTTCGAAAAAACAGAAAATTATTTATTTTCCAGCTAATTTAACGTATATGATAGTAACAACTATCCAAAATTTCATCAAAATAAATAAGACCTAAAAAAGAAAATAATACAAATTAATTTGGTAGAGACATAATGATACACGGATTCAGCAGAAAGTTTAGCCTACGGTTTGATGTTTTCAAAGAGGAGCTTGCATGTTCCATGTTAAACTCTGTTTGGTTTCCGAGAAAATAAAAGAAACGAAAAAAAAGGCTGAGTAAACTCCGGAATCAATGATTCCTAAATCATCTTAGACTACACAAAAAAACCAATTCAGTTAAGCTCGGATACTGTAAGAAAAAACAAATTTGAGAAAAATACAAGAAGAAGGGACATCAGAAAATGTGACCCGAAAAATTTCTTTTCTTTAGTCTAATTTTCCACCTCGGTTTTCTCGGCAACCATACAGGGAGTGTAACAGAATACATATAAATTCTCTCTCTGGTAATAAATACCAGGAGAAATTAATGAAGGAGAGCTCTCTAAAGGCTAGAAGTGGCATGGTATTACAGGAGCTCCAGAACTTGAAAGAGTGGACAGGAAGTAAAGAAAAGTGAACCTCTTTTTCTTGGATTTTCTTGCTTTTTGTTTCCCGGGAATCGAAAAGGAGTTTTGGGTTTTTCTGGGATTCAAGAATATGTAAAAGATCGAGACTGCCAAAGCAGAAAATTTCGAAAAGGCTCTGGCTTTTTTTCCAGAAGATGCCCCCAGCGAGAACGAGAAACAGGGTGAGAGAAGATGCCTGCGGGCCACTGTATGCACTTGGAAATATGTACTTACATATAAAGGTAATGTTCTGTGAACGTGAACAGTTCAGAGATGATTGGCAATTTTATCCTTCTCGGCGTTCTCGCAGGTAAAATCTGTGGTGAATTAATTTGGAGAATTTTTAACTTTAAGATTGAAATTTAAATAATCCTTTGATGTGTTCTTAATTCAAAATAATTAATGTGCATTTTATTTAATATCTCTCGTTAAATATTTAAATTTATTAATATACAAATTTTAATTTATTTTTTGACCAAAAAAGAATTTTTTAATTTATTAATTTTATTTAACATTCTTCAAACTTGAAAAACTCAATTAATATAACTAAATGTACCGGAATGTATTATATTGAACTAATGTATTTAAATGTTAGTACCGAAATGTATATACCGAAATATATACATCAAAATGTATTATATTAAATTAATGTACCTAAATGTGTGTACCGAAATGTATGCACCGAAATATTAGTACCAAAATGTATTATATTAAATTAATGTACCTAAATTTTTGTATCGAAATGTACGTACCGAAATATATGTAACTAAATGTATGTACCGAAATCTATTATAATGAATTTAATTTACCTAAATGAAGAAAACAAAGTACATTGAAATATATTGTATAACAAAAATTAGTTTATCTAAATGTTTACAACAAAATATTTTATGATAAATGAAATTAAAATTAAATAAAATTATATATTAAAAATTAGGAAGAAAAAGAGAAATAATTAAAAAAATCAAAATATAATTAATAAATGAGGTTATGAATGTATCAATTGACTAAAATTAGATTTTGATCTTACTCATGGTTTTAATCTAAAAGTCATATTTACTAAGGATTAAAATGAAGTTTTCTAATTAATTTGTATGGTATGTAGCCCCCTTGTCCTTCCGAACACAATCGGGTCGTCGTTTCCTTCTTTCGTTTTACTTCATTGACTTGAGCTAATTATTTGAATGATTTCATAGCTGATACAGGGGCTAAAAACGGTTGATTGGTATCAGAAAATGTGCTTTTATAAGGTTGGACAAGGATTGTCTACCCTTCTTTTTTCCATGCCCTCCTGTTTTGTATGATCACTGTTAAGTCACGCCAACATTTTATATTATTTTTTTTTATAAAGATAATAAGACAAAAATGAATAGTAATATAAAATGTTGATGTGGTTTAACCGTGACCACATAAACAGGAGGGCATGGAAGGGCATGGAAAAATGGAGGGCAGACAATCTTTGTCCTATAAGGTTTCACATAAACAAATGAAAGTGTAAAGTTGCACTTCTAGTGTTTTCTAAGAAAAATATTTTTTTTATTGATATTGTCTTGTAGTATTCTTCTTAATCTGGAAGTAGTATTTTGCTTAATGTATAAATGATAAGTATTAAATTTAAATTTCATGAATGACGAATTTGATACTATTTTATTTCTCTCACCATTTAGAGAAAATGTATTGTTCTGAAAAGAAAAAAAAAAGGTAAACTGTTTCTTACTTGTTAAAAGTTATTGAAGTTGGAGATGGTTTTTATCTCTTTAAATTTTTTTTTATGAATGAACAGTTTTAATTTATTTTTTAAATAATGGGTAGGTGAATTCACATAAGATGTGTTGTTAAAAATAAATAAATAAATAAATAAAATATGTTGCTCTCACATTTACAATTTGGACGAGAAACATCTCTCCTTTGTAAGTGATTTTTGAATAATGGGAATGATAGTCGGAAGAAGCATGTGCATGTCTATTAAGTGACTTTTAACGAGAAACATCTCTCCTTTGTAAGGGGAGTATTTTTGCTCACCACTATTTAGTGTGGTGTATGCTCACTACTCTATTTATTATCGTTAGATAAGTTTGAATTTCGAGATTCATGTAGTGGATATAACAAATCTTAAAATTCAAACTCATCTAACAGTGATAAATAGAGTGATGAGCATACACCACATTAAATGGTGGTGAGCAAAAATGCACTCCCTTTGTAAGTGATTTTTGAAGCCACGTACATTCTCAAACAACATAAATAGCATAGAATTATAAATATATACTATTATGAAAAGTGATTCTTCAGAAGAAAAAATAAACCTAGCGTCTAGAGAGAAGAGTCGCTGATCGTTGTCTTTGATCTTGGGTCCGCAACAATCCTTCTTGGTCTTTTACCTCCCTCAATCTCATCTTGTTTTTGCTTTTAGTGTATATATTTTCCGTGAGACATTGTAGTCATCGTTTATTGGCTCACGCGCACAACTAACACAAGGATTTGGCTTTACCTTCAAAATGCATTTAGAGCTACAAGGTTATCAGATTGCATCAGGTTTAGGTTTAACCAGTACAACATTAAGAGATTAACTGATATGACTCTCTGTCTCTCTTTAAGATGTTGTGACAATGTGGAGCATCAACACTACTTTGTCCTTTTAGTTTGATTTCGATTAAGAATAAATCGCCAAAATGGTCTCTGAGATTTGCATAATTCATCACTTTGGTTATTGAGATTCCAAATCGATAAAAGTGGTCCCTGAGATTGTCCACCATCCATCATTTTGGTCATTCCGTTAAAAACTCTGTTAAGTGTCCCGGAGCTCTTGGCTGGAAGTTTGGGCAATTTTCAAAGCTTCGTAATTCAATCGTTTCTATACTAAATTCGACCCATAATATATCAAAATGAAGATAGGAAAGTGCAGAATAAGATTATACCTATTTCGAAGCCCAATGGTTGCCGGAGATTGCTGGAAAATAGCCTCAAAGTTGACTGATCCAAGTGAAAACTTGAAAACTCGCCGAAAACTGGATAAACTTTAAACGTTCGTAACTTCTTCAATACTCAACGAAATCAAGTGATTTAAAAATGAAAATCAAGTGATTTAAAAACGAAAATCATACTTCTCGATGAGACAAAGAGAATGGTACCTTTTTTTGACGGATAACTCACCATGGGTTGGCCGGAAACGGCTCAAAAGTGACTGTCTTGGTCTCGAGTTAGCCATGGAGAGTTAGCCGTCAAAAAAGGTACCATTCTCTTTGTCTCATCGAGAAGTATGTTTTTCGTTTTTGAATCACTTGATTTCGTTGAGTATTGAAGAAGTTATTAACATTTAAAGTTTACCCAATTTCCGGCGAGTTTTCAAGTTTTCACTCGGACCAGTCAACTTTGAGGCTATTTTCCAAGAATCATTGAGCTTCAAAATAGGTATAATCTTATTCTACACTTTCCTATCTTCATTGGCCTGAAGTTAGCCAAGTGCTCCGGGACACTCAACGGAGTTTTTAACAGAATGACCAAAATGATAGATGGTGGACAATCTCAGGGACCACTTTTATCGATTTGGAATTTGAGGGACCAAAGTGATGAGTTATGTAAATCTCAGGGACTATTTTGGCGATTTACCCTTTCGATTAATAATTCCCCAAAATTCACTGGAAGTTTGATGATTTTGGATCTTCTCCTTATAATAGTTCTTTCATTTTAGTTTTCATCTTGGCGTGCTAGATCCCTTGGATCTATATGTAAGGTTGAAACTGTTTGATTTGTTGGATCTACTTCACTTGGTGTTTTGGGGTCATGACTATGATTATATGGTGTTCTTAGACGATGGTACTGTTGTGAGTTATATATATTAGTTAGAGTGTAAATAGTAGTTTATTGTCCCACATTGATGAATTACATATGTAATACCAATTGTAACTCCTATATATACTCCACTTTGGAGATTAATGAATATATAAGAAATTCTCAAATATTGTTATATATATTTTTGGTATTTACCATGTTTAGTTTAATATTGATATTTATCACGTTTAGTTCAATACGGCATCAGAGCAGTTCGCTCTTGGTGACCTGTGTGCTTTAATTTTGTGCCCACATTTTTCGTGATTTCCTTCAAAAAAAAAAAAGTGAATAGTGGCTCGCTACAGTACAATGCGTGAACAGTGGTCTTCTTTGTGAACAATGATCCTCTACAGTGCCGTAAATAGTCTCTGCTACAGTGCCGTGAAACAGTGCTCTGCTAAAGTGTCTGGTAAATTGTTTTCATTCCGCTGCGTATCTTTTGTGCCTTTGTTGTTCAGGTTTTTTGTTCAATGACTCAATATAATCATAGTGTTGTTATGCATCTTAGTGGAACAAATAAATGGATAATAGATACTGGGGCCACTGATCATGTGACTAGTGACCCTAGAGTGTTTGATGAGTTATGTGATTATGTTCGTGATCCGTATGTTACTAGTGCAAATGGAGCACATTCTCCTGTGAAGGGTGAAGGCATTATCTCTCTGACTCCAACCTTATCATTGGTCCGTGCTTTACTTGTTCCTGATCTTAAGTGCAATCTTTTGTCGGTAGGAAAACTTCTTGATACTTTATATTGTTATGCTCACTTCTAGAGTGTTTGATGAGTTATGTGATTATGTTCGTGATCCGTATGTTACTAGTGCAAATGGAGCACCTTCTCCTGTGAAGGGTGAAGGCACTATCTCTGTGACTCCAACCTTATCATTGGTCCGTGCTTTACTTGTTCCTGATCTTAAGTGCAATCTTTTGTCGGTAGGAAAACTTCTTGATACTTTATATTGTTCTGCTCACTTCTATCCTACGTATTGTTATTTTCAAAATATTCAAACTCAGAAGATAATTGGTCATGGTAAAAGAATAGGGGGTGTGTACATCTTCACTATGGAGGATACTGTTGTTTCTGGTTCACATAATCATCAGGTTTCAAGTGCTAAAGTGGATGACAGACATCAAATTTGGTTGTGGCATCGACGATTGGGACATCCATCATTCAGTTATATGAAACATCTATTTCCTTCTTTGTTTCGCACTTGTAGTGATTCAGAGTTCAAGTGTGAAACATGTGTCATGGCTAAGAGTCATCGTGCTTCATTTCCTGTAAGTGATTCTAAAGCTACTTTGCCATTTGATTTGATACATTCTGATGTGTGGGGTCCGGCGAAAGTTACTTCTAATGGATTCCGTTGGTTTGTTACTTTTATTGATGATTGTACTCGGTTAACTTGGGTGTTATTGATGAAGAATAAGAGTGATGTTCCATTACTTCTTCAAGATTTTTGTACAATGGTGTCTACTCAGTTTCAGACCAAAGTTAAGGTATTCAGGTCTGATAACGGGGGCGAATATGTGAATCACACTTTGGCATGTTTTTTCCGTGATCATGGTATTATTGACCAGACGACTACTTCGTTTACACCCCAACAAAATGGTGTGTCCGAACGGAAGAATCGTCAAATAATGGAAGTTGCTCGCTCCTTGATGTTGGATAAATGTGTTCCTAATCATTTGTGGGATCATGCTGTTTTGGCTGCTGTGTATTTGATCAATCGTGTTCCAAGTAAGGTTCTTGATTTTCAGACACCGTTCGATATGCTACAACAACATGTTTATCTTGTTTCTGTATCAAAGCTTCCTCCGAAAGTGTTTGGGTGTATTGCGTATATGCATGTCTACTCTCATCAGCGGAGTAAACTTGATGCATGTGCTCTCCAGTGTGTCTTTATTGGATATGCTAATAATCAGAAAGGCTATAAGTGTTATCATCCTCCGACTCAAAAAACTTATATTACCATGGATGCCACATTCCATGAGGAAGTTTCGTATTTTGTGAAGCCTTCTTCCGGCTCTCCACTTCAGGGGGAGAGAGGGAGTAAAGTGCAGATCCGAAGAGTGGTATGGATGATGTGTTACAGGCAAAGTTGGGAACAGAACCTATTATGTTGCGTGATACTGATCAGTCGACTACAGATAGTGATCGGTCACATGTTATTCCCAGAACTATCTCTACTGATGATGGATCAGATGTGCCCAGCAAGTTGCCTGTTAGTATGTCTGATGAATTGTCTTCTAATGATCGATTGCCTGTTGCTGATATGTCTAACGAGTTGCCTAATGATGGTCCGTCCAGTGATGATTCTGCTAACAGTTTGGTACAAGATGGTGGCATACATGAGGTAAATTCTGACGATTCTTCTACTTATCAGTTGCCTCCACGAGCTAATCGTGGAAAACCTAAAGTACAATATGAGCCTGATATGCATGCCAAAGCCAAATATCCTATCAACAATTATGTGTCTACTCATCGTTTATCCAAACCATATGCATCTTACATATGTCAGCTATCTAGTGTATCAATTCCAACAAAATTGCAAGATGCCTTGTCTGACCCTAAGTGGGTTAATGTCATGCAAGTTGAGATGGAAGCTTTGGAAAAGAATTCTACCTGGGATTTGGTTCCTTTACCAAACGGAAAAAAAGCTGTTGGATGTAGATGAGTGTTTACTATTAAGTACAAAGCAGATGGTTCTATTGACCGGTATAAAGCTAGATTATTCACTAAGGGTTATACTCAAACCTATGGGGTGGACTACCAGGAGACATTTGCTCCTGTTGCCAAACTTAATACTGTGCGTGTTCTTCTGTCCTTAGCAGCAAACCAGGATTGGCCTCTGTTGCAGTTTGATGTTAAGAATGCTTTCCTTCATGGTGATCTTAAGGATGAAGTGTATATGGATCTCCCACCTGGTATTGGAACATCTCCTGGAAAAGGTGTTGTATGCAGGTTACGAAAGACTTTGTATGGTTTGAAACAATCTCCTAGAGCGTGGTTTGGGAGGTTTACAAGTTCAATGAAGAAGTTTGGGTATATCCAGAGTCATTCAGATCATACTTTGTTTCTAAAGCGTCAAAATGGTAAGCTAACTGCATTGATTATTTATGTTGATGACATGATAGTGATTGGTGATGATCAAAATGAGATACAACGTCTTCAAAAGTATCTAGCTACTGAGTTTGAGATGAAAGAATTGGGTGAATTGAAGTATTTTCTTGGAATCGAGGTTGCACGATCCAAGCATGGTATTTTTCTGTCTCAACGGAAATATGTTCTTGATTTGTTAGCTGAAACAGGTATGTTAGATTGCAAACCTGTTGATACTCCGATTGAGCAAAATCATCGTCTGAGCTTATTTCCAGATCAAGTTCCTACTCATAAGGAACGGTATTAGAGGCTTGTGGGGAGATTAATTTATTTGTCTCACACTCGCCCTGACATTGCTTATGCTGTTAGTGTGGTAAGTCAGTTTATGCACTCACCTAGTGAAGCTCATATGGATGCAGTAACCCGTATTTTGAGGTACTTGAAGATGGCTCCAGGCAGAGACCTGTTTTTCTCCAAGAATGGTCATTTGAATGTCTAAGGGTATATAGATGCAGATTGGGCAGGTTCTATCACTGATCGGTGATCTACATCTGGATACTTTACGTTTGTGGGTGGTAATTTAGTTACTTGGAGAAGCAAGAAACAAAAAGTGGTGGCTAGGTCAAGTGCAGAAGCTGAGTTTCGTGGTATGTCGCATGGTGTATGTGAGTTGTTGTGGTTGAAAAAAATGTTGAGAGATCTTGGGTTTAACCCCAAAGGTGCTATGAAACTTCATTGTGATAACAAGGCTGCTATTGAGATTGCTCATAATCCAGTGCAACATGATCGAACAAAACATGTGGAGATTGATCGACATTTCATTAAGGAAAAATTGGATGATGAAATTATTATGTTTCCGTTTGTGAGATCTGAAGATCAACTTGCTGATGCTCTTACTAAGGCTGTGTCTAATAGTGTGTTTTCCAACTCGATTGACAAGTTGGGCATGCGTGACATCTTTGCACCAACTTGAGGGGGAGTGTTGCGAGTTATATATATATATTAGTTAGAGTGTAAATAGTAGTTTATTGTCCCACATTGGTGAAGTACATATGTAATACCAATTGTAACTCCTATATATACTCCACTTTGGATATTAATGAATATATAAGAAATTCTCAAATATTGTCATATATATTTTTGGTATTTACCATGTTTAGTTTAATATTGATATTTACCATGTTTAGTTCAATAGGTATCACATACCCTGTACCAAAATGCTTGTTTTGCTCTCACATTATCTCCGTGTAACACGAGATTAGGATTCTATTGATCATTGTAATCTTGCAACACCATATTTCCTAAAATATTGGATCACATGCTTGTGACATTTTTTTTCTAAAAAAATTTATGTTAAATTGTTTTACTTCAAATAATGAGGTTGAGGACTATGCACCAGTTTCAAGAGGTAGTTCAAGTTCATCATACAAATTTTTCTATTGGAAATCATAAAAATATAAATAGTAAAGCATTTTTGTTTTTCTCTAGCAGCATCTACATCCGATAGTACTGAAGTGACTCATGCATGGAGCCTACTAATTTTAATTCATTATCTACTAAGAAGAAACTAATCATATGGAAACACTGTTGTAATACATCTTCGCCAACTGGCCCAAGTATATATGCATTTGCGTGGCACCGCATCCCATTTAATACGTAATGGCTGTCTGGTATGATACATTGCATTAGCACTAATTTAATTTGTAGACAAAATTTACAAATTAAATATTGTGTCATTAATATAAATGAGTACATTCTTCTATGTCATTTAATTTACAAAATTTAATTTGTCCACAAATCTAGTTTCTTTAGCATTACCTTTATATTTTGTAAGAGTTTTGTTTAAGAATGTTTTTGTAAGAAATACTTTTGATCATAATAACTTTTGTTAATTAGAAGCATAATAAAATTTTGTTAATTAGAAGCATAATAAAATTTTCATTAGAAATTCAGATATGATCCGGAAACATTTTTAAATTTTTTCATCAAACATTATCATAAACGTTTTTGGTACTCGAGTTATAGGGAGAAGAACTCCTACATTTTTATAGTCTTATCATTTAATTGAGTTATAGGGAGAAGAACTCCTACAAACCTTGGATCCGATATCTTAACCCAAACCCTAATCACAAGCTGGAATTTGGATGAGGGGTTAGCTAAAGGAAAACTCATCCATCTTATAATTGTTGTACGTCGCTTTCAGATGTGATTTGACACCGAATTGACAGCGAGGTTTGTAGCTTTGTGCCATGAGCAATTCCCTGTTGCAACAAATCGGATAGATCCACACAGGAACCTACAAAGATCGATGTTGCAAAATTATGGAATTATATATATTATCACAATTTGGTTGTCTGGCTGCAGAGGCAGCCTCTAGTCATGACAGACAGTTACATTTACCACATTATGTGCCATGAGACTCCTTCCACCTAATTAAAACATAATTAATATTTGTTTTTATTCATAAATATATGCAGATAAGATAATAAAAATTCTATGAATTAATCACACTCAACAATAAAATGGTGAAAGTCGGAAACATGAAGACGAGGAGAATGGGATACGTAGGAAGACAAATGGGGTTGCTGCTACTCCAGTTCATGCACCTGTTAGTAATGAGGTATCTTGGTACGTATCATATCATGATATATTTGTAGAATTATCACATAGACACATTTCTAATAACATCAATATTGTCTTCAACTTGTTAATTACCACATGCACAATTCGTCAGATGTGGAGTTTTACCACAAAAGGTTTCAGTATTAGTTGGAGTGGAGTTAGGATATTTAAACTTCTTTTCACAGAGATACGGATATGGTCAATGTAGGATATTACAACATGTAGATCCACACATCAACAACCACATGAAACCAAGGGGACTCACCCTACATGCGGGGCCAAGGGACCCACCATCATCGCAAGGGGCCAAGGGGACCCACCCATCATTTGACAGTATGGGCCCGCTCCCTGGCTCTGATACCATGTAGAATTATCAGAGAGACGGGCCAATAACCCACTTCCAACAACACCGATATTGTTTCCAACTTGTTAATTACCACCTGCACAATTCGTCAGGTGTGGAGTTTTACCACAAAATGCCTTGATATTAATTGGAGTGTGGTTATGATATTTAAACTTCTTTTTACAGAGATACGGTCGATGTGAGATATTTCAACAATAGGGTAAATTGCGGTTTGACCCCCTGAACTATCACTCCAGTTGAAATTGACCCCCTAAACTTTTTTTTTGGTAAATTACCCCTTGAACTATTTAAAATCAGTCAATTAACCCCTTGTCGTTAGATTGTAGAATCAATTCCGTCAAATTTAAGGGCAAATTAATCATTTTATTATTAATTGTTACTTGTTAGCTATAACCACCAATAAAATTTTGACACATGGACAAAAAATAATTCAAAAGCATATAGCATAATAAGAAAACATAAAAAAGCCAAACGTTTACATGACAAACCATCTCATATTGTCATTACACATTATTTTGTTTTCACATGTTATAATTACATTGTTGGTTATAGTTGACAAGTAAGAATTGATGAAGGAAAGACTAATTTTCCTTTGAATTTAACGAAATAGTGGATGAAATTTACCGACAAGGGGTCAATTGACTTATTTCAAATATTTTAGGAGGTTAATTTACTAAAAAAAATAGTTCAAGGGATCAATTTCAACTGAAGTAATAATTCAAAGGGTCAAATAACAATTTACCCTTCAACAACATTATCATGGATAAGGTCTATCTGTCTGTCCATGATAATATTAATGAACAAATCTTAAAATCGCAATCATGCATTGGATGCTTTTCTTCTATTACAAAAATATAAAGATATGTATGTTATAAGAAAGTTGACCTACCTGTTGGCACACATCGATCGCTATCTCCCAACATCGATCGCTATCTAACGAGAGCGATTTTCGGAGTGGTTTTCTATAGGTTAGGGTTTCACCATATTTACAAATATTAATTAATTAACTTGCTGCTGAATAATAGTAACTATAATTAAAAACTAGCATATGGGCACACACAAAATGTGTGAGATTTTTTTTTATTTTTGTGTTTGAAATAGAAGGAGAGATCAATAGAGTGATAGAGAATGTGGGAGTGAGAATTTTTTTTTAATTTTTAATTTTTTTTAATTAGAGATATGTTGAGATTATATGTATGTGAGACTTTGAAAAAAAAAAGCAAAATTTGGTTGTGTGAAATTATATTTCTGCCCTATATTTCTTATTCATGTTCTGTTTTAATTAGAGAGTTAAACTGGTAATTTCATAGGATTTTGGTTGACAATGAGTGTTTTATTAATTAGTAGAGATAGGCTTAGGTAGTTTTTTTTTTTAATTTTTTAATTTTTATATTTTTTTAATAAACGATATTATCTATATTAAAGAGAGAGATAGTGGATTTAGCCTCACAATGGGCTAACAATAATGTTGTTCAAATTCTCTTTTAGTGAAAATCGAACCTAAGACTTATCACTTATAAGTGAAAAGAATATGGTTTAGGTACTTAGTACTAAGTGACAATAGGCTTAGTTGATTGAGGCACTTAGGTACATTAGGCCACACAAGATCATTTTGTATACATTATGGGTACATTTATTATTGGTTTTCATATGTTGATTTTATTCATATTATCGATTGGTACATTTATTTTTAATTTTTGGTGCGTTCAGCTTTGTACATGTCATTAATTGGTACGTCTAATTTTAGTGTTTGATACATTTAATTTTAATTTTTGGTACATATCATTGATTGATAACTTATTAACTCTATTTTTTTTATTAATAATAATAATTTTGGTTTGAAGAACACTAGGAATTGTTGTGGTCTATTTTTATCTGACAGAAAGACTAGGGCCGGCGGCAGAGAGAGAGAGGAGAGAGATGTGTGTTTGTAGAATTGTAGGGGAATGTATGTGTTGTTATCCCTCCTACATTGTGCCTTTATTTATAGTAGTAAAGGGAGAGAAGATATTTCTTCTCCTCCAAGTAATACAAGTTGTAATAGGAAAGGATAACTAGAATCTAATCTTATCTAGGATTTACACAATCATACTTAAACTAGGAATGTTTATAACACTCCCCCTTGAGTGTGTAAATACTCAAGGTAGATTCAGCATCATGCAGAAGTTGAGGAAGTCGACTCGTCGGCATTGATTCCAAGGAACAACGCTTATTCTCAATAAGGTAGGAACTTGCATAAGTAGTAAGTCTCACTACAAAAACCCTAAGGCTATGGCAAAAACCCGAGTAGGGACAAAATCCATAGTCTAAGGAAAAATGCGTGAGAAATGCAAAGTCAAAATAAATGTCTACAGGACGTCATCAGGGATATGACCAGCCCAAGGTGGGTGCCTCGTTAAAACCTAGTTAGGTAGCAAAAACCCAGTGGGAAAAATGCTCCTAATCGTAGGGAAAAAGAGTACATTAAGATCAAGCAAGTATCCAGAAGATACTCTCCCTGAGTTTGACATAATTCCAAAGAGAAATAGCAAAGTTACAACTCAGAAAGTTTACGCATACCAATTCCATGAACAAGCCTCTGAAACGTCGCATTCGGTAGTGATTTGGTGAAGAGGTCGGCCAGATTGTCTTGTGATCGGATTTGCGTGACTTCAATCTTCTGATGCTCTTGTTGTTGATGTGTAAAGAAGAACTTCGGCGCAATATGCTTAGTGTTGTCTCCTTTGATGTAACCCTTCTTGAGCTGTTCGATGCAAGCTGCGTTGTCTTAAAAAATCGTCGTCGGGGCATTAACGGCGGGATGAAGATCACAGGAGCTTCGAATATGGCCCACTACTGCTCTCAACTAAAAGCATTCCCGAGTTGCTTCATGTAAGGCGAGAATTTCAGCATGGTTAGACGAAGTGGCAACTAAGGTCTGTTTAGTTGACCTCCAAGATATTGCGGTGCCTCCAACGGTAAAGACATAACCTGTTTGAGAACGCGCCTTGTGCGGATCAGATAAGTATCCAGCGTCGGCATAACCAACAAGGCGAGAATCAACCCGATGAGCATAGGGTGCGGCATCACTCGAGGATTCGTAGGGATAGAATAAGCCCAAATCCGTAGTACCCTTAAGGTAACGGAAGATGTCTTTCACGCCAGTCCAATGTCTGCGTGTTGGTGCATTGCTGTATCTTGCCAAAAGATTAACAGCGAAGGAGATATCGGGTCTAGTGTATTGAGCTAAGTACAATAAAGCGCCTATCGCACTTAGATAAGGAACTTCAGGCTCCAAAATCTCTTCATCATCCTCCTTCGGACGGAAGGGATCTCACTTTGCATCTAGCGTACGAACGACCATAGGAGTACTCGAAGACTTCGCTTTATCCTCATTAAAACGGCGCAACACCTTATGGGTGTAGTTTGATTGATGTACTAAGATTCCATCCGAACAATGCTCTATCTCGAGACCGAGACAGTATCGAGTCTTACCTAGATCTTTCATCTCAAATTCCGACTTCAGGTGCGAAGCAGTTCTCGCGAGCTCTTCAGGAGTTCCGATGAGATTCATGTCATCGACATATACTGCAACAATCGCAAATCCGGAATGTGACTTCTTAATGAACACACAAGGGCATAGTTCGTTATTCACATATCCCTGACTAGTCAAATACTCACTTAAACAGTTATACCACATTCTTCCGGATTGTTTCAAACCGTATAGTGAACGCCTCAGCCGAATTGAGAGTGTGTTCCGGGGTTTGGAAATATTTGAACCAGTCAATGTAAGTCCTTCGGGAACTTTCATATAAATTTCCGTATCAAGATCCCCATAGAGATACGCGGTTACTACGTCCATCAGCTGCATATCCAGTTTTTCGGAAACTACCAAACTGATAAGGTATCGAAAAGTAATCACATCCATAACGGGTGAGTAAGTTTCGTCATAGTCAATCCCGGGGCGTTGTGAGAAACCTTGTGCTACAAGACGAGCTTTGTAACGCACAATTTCGTTCTTCTCATTACGCTTCCGAACGAAAACCCACTTGTAGCCAACGGGCTTCACATGTGGAGGAGTATGAACTACAGGTCCAAACACCTTACGTTTCGCAAATGAATCAAGTTCGACTTGGATTGCTTGTTTCCAGTTTGACCAATCAGCTCTACGTCGACATTCATCAACGGAACGCGGTTCAATGTTGTTGATGCACAAAATCAGCGAAGACTTTGGTACAACAGAAAGTGTCAGGTTTTATGACCTTCGCTTGGTTGCTTCGGTCACTAGTGAGGATAAGTACGTAAATGAATAGAGACAGATAAGCAAACACAGGATGTACGTGGTTCACCCAGATTGGCTACGTCCACGTAGTAGAGGAGTTCTTATTAGTAGTGAAGGGCTTACACAAGTACAAAGGATCAAGCTCTCAATTTAGTGAGTTCTTGTGAATGATTTAACACAAATGGCATTAGGCAATATTGTGGGGGAATGACCCCTATTTATAGAAAAACTTGTAGCTTTGTCACATTGACATGTGTCATGTTATGATTGGTTCTTGATGTTGACACGTGCTGCGCTCTGATTGGCTTCTAATCTTGACACGTGTCGAGTAGTGATTGGCCTCCTGGTCGGAGGGGAACTCTTCTGGGTCCTTGACAGTATAGCGTTGGCCGGTGCTCGGTAGTTTCGGGATTGGTCAAGTATGGTACAAACAGTGCTCCCCTAAGTTCCCGAGTGAGGGAAACTCCTCGGTTGGGGACTTGCAAGATCCAATCCCTTGAGTAATCACGAAACTTCTAAGTACCGAAGTGTGGTCTGATCTTCATCTGCCCTTCTCTGGAAGTACCTTTCCTCCATCCGGGAATGGTGTATTTAGCTGATGTTGACGCACAAGGTAATGTATCAATTTCACTTGAAGCTTAGTTGTAGTTTCGGGCTTAGTCAAGTGTGATACAAACCCTATAGTAGGAGTCCCCCAAGTCGCCGAGCTAGGAGATCTGCCGAAAGAGGTGACAGACAAGGTAAGCAGTCAAACTTCCAAGTAAGCAACCCAGGATCAGAGGTTTGACTTCGGCTTCCGGTTGATTGTTCTCCTTCTCCTTGTCTCTCATTCAACTGCCAGGATAAGGAGAAGCAAATGGATAAGAGATGATATGAGATACTTTTGCTTTTGAAGAAGTAACTTTCCACAGGCTTATTCTTGAACTGTGCTGGAGGGTTTTCTGGTGCCCTTCAGAGTATAAGGCCGATTCAAAAATTTGAGGGTCAAAACAAGTCCATCAAATCTAGAGTACGTTCGACCTTGATGATATGGGATACTTTTGCTGTTGACGGAATAATGAATGTGGTATGGAAAGGTGTCGTGTTGTAGTGATCTGTTTCAGCTCAACGTTGAACCTTCTGCTTCAATCTTTTGCATGGCAGAAGTGGTGTGCAACCTTTGCATTTAAATGGTCCTTCAGAACATTCCTTCATAGTGACTCATCCACGCTTGGCAGCTTCAGTGTAAAGAGCCAATATCTGATCAACTGTCATGAGGTATTTGCCGGTGGAATTCGTGACCTTGACAGCAGTTGAGGATGAGTACTCGAGAGCAATGCTAAGTAAGCAACCAGGCAAAGGCTCCAGGCAGTCAGTTCCAAATTGGAGGTTTGATTTCAGGTTCCGACTGACTGCTCTCTTTCTCCTTGTCCTGCAGGTGTGGACAAGGACAAAGACAAAGACAGGGAGAAAGCATGATATGGGATACTCTTGCTTTCGATCCTGATGATATGAGATACTCTTGTTCTTGGTGTGGCTTATTTGCTGAGGTATTATCGGGGGGAAATAAAGCTGAGTATTTCGAGAGGTTATGTTGAGGGTGCCTTTTCGAATGCGAGAAAGGGTTGAGCATTTTTGCAGGTTTGCCTGTCCGTTGAGGAGGGAGGTCAATATATATAGGGATTTCCCAATAACAAGTAGTAATGCTATTCCTTTACCCTTCTTGGTCACAGCAATGTAGTGGGAGCTGCCAGCTTCACGTGTTTTAATTTTGTCAGAGCACTTTGAAAAAGTGGTATGTGGTATCTGGAAAGCTGATATTACGTGTGAAGATTACAGACAAGCTTTATCTAAGGAAATCTGGCTCTCGAAGTTCTGCCTCTTCGGTTTTCGAACAAGCAATCCCGTCGAGGATCTGACTCTCGAGATTCGGAAAGCGGTGCTGCTCCGGTTTTTGAGAAAGTAATTATGTTGAGAGTCTTTTCTCGAATGTGAGTAAAGGTTGGACGTTCTTGCCAACCTGTCTTGCCGCAAAACACGGAGGTCGACACACATAGGGACTTTCCAGTTGTCAAGCAGTGGTGCTGTTCCTTTACCCTTATGGGTAATAGTAGGGTAGCTGGAACTTCGAAATTCTCGTGCCTAAACTTTGTCAGAGATCTTTGACAAAGTTATATGTGGTACCCGAGGAGTTGATGGTGCATATGGAGAGCGGTGATTGAACAGTAAGATTCACGTGCTTTCTACTTCACCAGAAATCTTTGACAGATTGCCCGTAATTTCCGCAAAGCTGATTGTACATGTGACAGGTGCTGACGAGGCTGCAAAAGCAGGTGCTTCTTCGATTTCTGAGATCGGCCCTCGTGGTCTCTGAGCAGCCCAGCTTTTGAGAAAGCAAACGCCTCTTCGATTTCTGAGATCGGCCCTCGTGGTCTCTAAGCAGCCCAGCTTTTGAGAAAGCAAACGCCTCTTCGATTTCTGAAGTTCCGTCGAGTGCAGATTTTTATAGAGGCTGGCATTAAGTTCCACAGCACACTTGAATCTCTACCAGTAGAAGCTCATTTCTTGCACTTCTAAGATCTTGATTTGTCTGACCTCTTCCTTCTTCAACACATTTGAAAATGTCTGGACCCTCTGACCGTCGTTTTGACTTGAACCTTGGAGAAGAGACAGCCACGCCTTCTCCAGACAACATATGGCGCCCATCCTTCATATCCCCTACTGGTCCTCTTACCGTTGGGGATTCTGTGATGAAGAATGATATGACCGCTGCAGTGGTGGCCAGGAACCTTCTCACTCCCAAAGATAACAGACTACTTTCCAAACGGTCTGATGAGTTGGCTGTTAAGGACTCTCTGGCTCTTAGTGTTCAGTGTGCAGGTTCTGTGTCTAATATGGCCCAACGCCTATTTGCTAGAACCCGCCAAGTTGAATCATTGGCTGCTGAAGTGATGAGTCTCAAACAGGAGATTAGAGGGCTCAAGCATGAGAATAAGCAGTTGCACCGGCTCGCCCATGACTATGCTACAAACATGAAGAGGAAGCTTGACCAGATGAAGGAATCTGATGGTAAGGTTTTACTTGATCATCAGCGGTTTGTGGGTTTGTTCCAAAGGCATTTATTGCCTTCGTCCTCTGGGGCTGTACCTGGTAATGAAGCTTCAAATGATGAACCTCCAATGCCTCCTCCTTCTGGGGTTTTGTCAAGTACTGAGGCTCCGGATAACCACCCTCCGGTGCTTTCTCTTTCTGGAGCTCTACCGACTGCTGAGACTTCCCCTAAGCAACCTTTGTGAAGGCTCCCTTTTGTTTGTTTATTTTGACTCATGTATATGTACATATTTGTGGCTTATCGAAAATATTAATAAATAAGCTTTGCTTCATTTCAACATATTGTGTTAAATACACCAAAGCCTTCTTCATAAAGTTCTTTGAATTTTTGCTTTTGTTGAAACCTGTATTGTTGAAGCTTTGTGAGTGAAGCATGTAGTTTGAGGTAGTGTTCCCTTAATTTCCCGAGTGAGGAAAACTTCTCGGTTGGAGACTTGAAAAATCCAAGCCACTGAGTAGTCACGAACTTTTGAGTACCAAGGCGTAGTAGCATATGGTGGGAGTCCCCCAAGTCTCTAGTCGAGGGAGTTGACGAATGAGGTGTCTTGCTATAGGGAGATACACACACATACTGCTATGATAGAGGGTGTAACCGTTGGTGCATTACAATCATAATGGAAGCATCACAATGATGGAAGCATCACAATGATGAAAGCATCATAATGATGAAAACACCATAATGATGAAACATCATAATGATGTTTCTTTGGTGGAATTGTTTTTCATTTCCCCTAACACCCTGAATTGGTTTTCAATATAAGACCATCATCTGTAGCTCGAATCACAAAGTTGGCTTCATGAAAGTTGTTCTTTAATTCCTTAACTACAACATATCCAAATTTGAGAGCCATCAGATCAGTACAACTCCAGAAATCCAGGTATGATGAGTGACTGTTTATCATTTGTCTGTCAACCCGTCAGATTTGTTGTGAGCTTTGAAACTCTATTTTCTCTTACTCAGATCAGCATGCTTTCTTCATTGAAGTTGTTCCTCAGCTTGTGAACGACAACATATCCAAATTTGAGATCCCTCGGAGCAGTATAACTCAAGAAATTCAGGTATGATGAACGACTGGTTATTATTTTTCTGTCAACCCGTCAGATTTGTTGTGAGCTTCGAAACTCCATTTTCGATTGTTCAGATCAGCATGCTTTCTTCATTGAAGTTGTTCCTCATCGTCTCTTTCATAACATATCAAAAATTCAGAATGAACTAATGGTTAAATATTTCCAGATCTTCGAAACATCACAGCAACTTCGAAATCTGCAAGAATCCGACTGTCATGCTTGGAGCTTCAACACTTTAATTTCAGTGGCTCAAACAGAAATGGTTCCTTCTTGAAAGTTGTTCATCTGCTCAAGAACTAGAGGGTGTCCAAAATTCAGCTCCATTGGAGAAAAGCAGCAGCTGCAAAAATTTGATAGAGAAAAGGAGGCGAAGCTTTGTTGGATTTCTAGGCTGGGGAAGATTCCAGTTTTTGTAGCAACTTCAGTACTGGTGAATTGCTTGTATTTTTGTCCACAACTAAATTTTGGACTTTGAATTATTATTTGATCTATCATAATATGTTTGGGAACATATATAAGTGAAAAAATAAGAAGGAAAATTTTGGGCCCTTGTGGGTGTAAAACAAAAAATGTTTATGTTTACCCAAGTGTTTTTGTACAAGTTCAAGGGCATCTTGGGTTTTGTGAACAAAATTTGTTTATTTGGAGCAAGGTTTTGTGTTGAAGCTTTCTAGGTGAAGCTTTGATGGTGAAGCTTTGATGGTGAAAGTATGTAGAGGGAGCTTTCTAGGTGAAGCTTTTTTAGGTGAAGCTGTGTAGGTGAAGCTTTTTTAAGTGAAGCTTTTCGGGTGAAGTTTTTTGGGTGAAGCTTTGTGGGTGAAGCTTTTTAGGTGAAGCTTTGTGGGTGAAGCTTTTGTAGGTGAAGCTTTGATGGTGAAGCTTTGTGGGTGAAGCTTTTTAGGTGAAGCTTTGTGGGTGAAGATTTTGTAGGTGAAGCTTTGATGGTGAAGCTTTCTTAGGTGAAGCTTTGATGGTGAAGCTGTTTTTTTTTTTTTTTTTTTTTTTTTTTTTTTTTTTTTTTGGGCGCTTGACACGGTCTTCATTTGCTTGTTTTGTAGTGACTGTGGAAGACGGATTGCTTTCTGATTGAGAAGGGTTCCGGCATCGCTTTGCACCATCTTCATGTGGGTAATATAGGAACTTCCTTATGTGTTGATCATGCATGTAGTGATAGAATTTGTTTCTTCTTATTGTAGATGTCAGAGCCTGGAAGTTCTAGTGATGAGGGCTCTTCTAGCTTTAGCTCTAAGTCTGAGTCTGCAATGTCGGAGTCTTCAGGGTCTTTGTTAGAGTCCTGTACTAGAGAAACATTGGATGATCTTCCCAACCGTCGAACTTTAGCTATTGCTAGTTCTTCCTCCATGGCGTTGGGTGAGGGGGTTGTTTTTGATGCCATACCCATAGTTCGCTCTGAGTTCACAGCAGACCATCTAAAGAATAACTTGTTAAATAATGAGAAGCAGGTTGAGGCGCTAAGGCAGTCATGTAATATCCCTCGTAGTGTAGGGATACGCTTGGTACATGATGAAGAATGGCCTTCTGAGCCTCCCCAGGGTCATGTTATGTTCTACACCCAGATATTACTGACTTTAGGGGTGAGACTACCTTTACATCCGTGGTTGCAAAAGATGTTATCTTTGATCGGATATGCACCTGGGCAACTCAATCCTGGTTTCTGGGATACTTTGATTGGATTTTATATCATTTGGATGGAGTGTGGGTTGTGTGAGCCTTCCTTCCATCAGTGGCGTTACTGTTACAAGATGCGCCCAGCAAAATCATGCACTGGTTATGCCGAGTGTGCATGTCGGAGTGAGAGAGAGCGTATTGTGTATGGTAAGAAAAAGGCATACTACACATGGAAAAACCGTTGGTGCTTTCTGTATAATGATTGGGAGTATGATAAGGGTGTCACGCCTGAGCGACGTGTGCTTACTCACTTCCAGACTGTAGGTTGTAACGTATCAACCGTTCGTACTATTTGCTATTTGTTGTGGTCTTTTCTTGCTTCTAACACTTTGTTTCATGTAGTGACGCGGGGCACCATCCAACTGTTTGGGCAGGAGCTATCTGACATAGAGAAGGTGTTGAGGGTGCCCAAAGAGGATAGACACTTAAGCAAGCTACGACCCTTATTTCGTCGGTACGGTTTCCAACCCTTAGTTTCCGAGAGCCAGGGACGGTCGAGTAAGTTGTATCCTTCATGTAAACTTAGCTCAATTCCTTACTTTATTTGGAAAGTTGTATTTCTTATTTTGATTTTCCTTATGCAGTGGAGAAGGTAAGCAAGAAAACAGGGACTAGCACCCATAAAAGGAGAGCACCAGTGTTAGTTCCTTCGGAAGACATCCTACCGCATAAGAAAATTCATAAGTTCCGAGGGGAACCATCCGTTAGACCTAAGTCCCAAGATGGGGTCCTTAAGGGGCCTGCCTTTAGGAAGACTGGAGTCGAGGCCGTTGAAAATGCTGCTGCCGTAGTTGTAGGAGAAGGGAGCCGACTGTTGCCTCATCCTCTTACTATGGAGCACACTGTCCAGGAAAATGATCCCGGTTCCCGCCATGAGGGGAAAGGCAAGGAAAGAGCTGGCAGTGTCCCGTGGAAGGACTTGAGGGTTGCCACGCGGCCAAAGGATTTTGGGGATATCAACAATTGCTTGGCAGGGCGTCGATTCGCCTTCGATGAGCTCGGAGAGCCCTTAGCTAAGGATGAATCGGATTGCGACCGGATGTTGAAGCTGTCTTCATATGTGAGTGTTACTTTGTCATTTCCTTACTTTTTCCTCTTTATTATCATTATTTAGGTAGTGATGATCGTCTTGCCATGCAGGTCATGGCCGAGTATCACGACAGACTGCAAGAGGTTGAGCGGTACAAGGCAAAACTGAAGGAGAATAAGCAGCTTGTGGACGAGGCCCGAAGGAATAAGGGACTTTTGACTCAGGCTCTCCAACTGAAGGACGAAACCATAGAGAGCTTGAAAAGGCGAAATGGTGAGAACCTAAGGCTTAAGAAATTGTTTGAGGCAACTAAAAAACAGTTGGAGGTGGCTACCTTGGAGGTATCCAAGGTTAGGGGAGAATTGGATGGTGCCTTAGTTGAGATTTCTGAACTGGAGAAGAGCATTCCAACTGAAAGGGAGGCTGCTGTGCAAGAATACTTAAGTTCTTCGACCTTTCATCTTGCTATTAAACCCCACTGTGCTCAAGAAGCTCGCTTTGAAAAAAGGAAATGGATGGCCGTCCTTGATCGTTATGATGATGGGAGCATTCTTCGAAAATACCACAAAGATATAGATGAGCATCATCGAAAGGGCGAGACATTTGTCCTTGCTGTTGATCCTAGCAGCGAAGATGAGTCTGATAATGAAGGTAGTGCTGATGCACAGACTCAGCATGGTGAAGAGGGTCTTGGGGATGCAGAGGATGATGGTAGGACGCGGACTGATACTGCCAGGGGTTCGGCTTCAGATGAGAATGAATAGCAGTGTCTTTTACTATCTGCATGTATTCTGGATGTAGTAGTCTGATGTGTGTATAACATGTGCCCATGTTATAGAGAGTTTTGGATTTTAGGTGTTTATGAGTGTTTGCACTATTATTAATGCATGTTTGGCTATGTATGAATAGATATATTGTTTGGATATAAGCCCTTGTTTGGTTGTTCCTTTCTTTGTATAGTCTTGTCGACACATACTTAGATTTTGTTTCGTGTTGGATATATCTGCTTTGAGGTTTCAACACTTGAGTGTTCCATTGCTAGGAATGTAAAAGAGTGAGGGCTGAGTTGGCTAAATTACCTCTTTATTGAATTCATTGCCAAATGGCCTTCATTACATAGGATGCCGAACGGCTATAGCTCAACACTTGTACATCGTGAGTCTATTTGTAGTAGTACTTCAAGTGATCAGCGTTCCATGGATGGCCAAGGGTCTTGCCATCGGAGCTTCTAAGTGTGTAAGAGCCAGGGCGACTGATGCCAATGACTTCATACGGTCCATCCCAGTTTGGACTAAGTGTGCCTTCACTCGGGACTCTGTCGCAGAGTAATCTTTTCTTTAAGACCCAGTCTCCTATTTTGAAAGAACGAGGCTTGACCCTAGAGTCATAATAGTTGGAGATGCGCTGCTTGTAGGCGACATTCCTCAAGTGAGCTTGGTTTCTGTGTTCCTCGACTAAATCCAAGTTGAGGGTGAGTTGTTTGTCATTTTCACTTTGAATGTAGTTCTGGACTCGGAATGTTGCTTGCTCGAGCTCAACAGGGACAACCGCCTCTGTGCCAAAGGCAAGTGAGAATGGAGTTTCTCCTGTTGAAGTCCGATATGAAGTGCGATATGACCAAAGAACTTGGGGTACAAATTCTGGCCAACAACCTTTAGCTTTGTCCAAGCTGGTTTTCAAAGTGCGCTTGATTATTTTGTTGATGGCCTCAACTTGTCCATTAGACTGGGGATGAGCTGGAGAGGCAAAGCATAAGTTGATGTTGAACTTAGAGCAGAACAACCTGAACTTCTTGTTGTCAAACTGTCGCCCATTGTCAGTGACTATCGCATTGGGAATGCCGAATCTACAAAGGATGTTCTTCCACACGAAGTCTTCTATCTTTGCCTCAGTAATGGTTGCCAAGGGTTCTACTTCGGCCCACTTTGTGAAGTAGTCCACTGCAACGACTGCGTAACAAACTTTGCCCTTCCCTGCCGGCATTGGGCCGATCAAATCAAGTCCCCACTGGGCGAAGGGCCAAGGGCTGATCATAGGAGTAAGAGGCTCTGGAGGGGAATGAGGAATAGTTGCATATCGTTGACATTTGTCACATGAGCGGGATACTTTGATGGCATCCTGGTGGAGTGTTGGCCAGTAATATCCTTGGTGAAAAGTCTTGTGTGCTAGGGACCGAGATCCAGCATGATCTCCACAGACTCCCTCATGTATTTCCCGAAGGACGATTTCCGCCTCGGCAGGCGTAAGACACCTTAAGTATGGCAGGCTAAAACCTCGCTTATAGAGTTGATCATTGATGATCAGGTAGCGGGTAGACTTGTATCGAATTTGCTTAGCCTGGACTTTATCATTTGGGAGGGTGCCATGAGCAAGGAAATTATAGATCGGGGTGATCCAACTATCCCCCTGTTGTAAGTTGCATACTTCTGCGGCCATGGTGCTTGGTGTTGCCAACAGTTCGACATGAATTTTTCTTCCAATCTTGTCTTCCACAGCTGAGGCGAGGCGAGCCAGGGCGTCTGCATGACTGTTTGCCGCTCGAGGAACTTGGGTGATCTGGTAGTGGAAGTGCTTGAGCAAAAGTTGTGTTTGCGCAAGATATGCTGCCATGGAGCTGTCCTTAGCATCAAAGTTGTTGGTAACCTGGTTGACCACTAATTGGGAGTCACTGAAAATATCAATTTGTTTAACCCCGAGGTGTTTGGCCAAACGTAATCCTGCTAGAAGGGCTTCATACTCGGCCTCATTGTTTGATGCCTTGAATTTGAAACGAAGAGCATACTCCATTGCTACTTTGTCGGGCGTAGTCAAGACTAGTCCCGCTCCACAGCCCTGTTGGTTGGATGAGCCATCAACATACAGACTCCATGCTGAGGTCGTTGATTCTACTTTCTGAGCTTCCGATGGTAATGAAGCTACTGCTTCAGGTGTAGAAGCAATGTCAACAGGATATGTGAAGTCGGCGATGAAATCTGCTACTGCTTGGCCTTTTTCGGCTGGTTTTGGTTGGTAGGAGATGTCAAACTCACCCAATGCTATCGCCCATTTGATCATTCGTCCAGACGTGTCAGGACTCTGGAGTATCTGTCGAAGAGGGTGATTGGTAAGCACGATGATGGCGTGTGCTTGGAAATAAGGGCGAAGTTTCCGAGCAGACATGACCAATGCTAGAGCTAATTTCTCAATGTTGGAGTATCGTGTCTCCGCATCTTGTAGGGCCTTGCTAGCGTAGTAGACGGGCCGTTCGACACCACTGTCCATTCGAATAAGAACAGAACTGACTGCTGAAGCCGAAACCGATAGATAGATGATGAGAGTGTCACCAACTTCTGGTTTGGAGAGCAGAGGGGCTTTACTCATGTACTCTTTGAGGTTCCTGAATGCCTTGGCACATTCCTCCGTCCATGTAATGTACTTCTTATTTCCCTTGAGTGCTTTGAAGAAAGGAGCACATCTGTCTGTGGCCTTAGAGATGAATCTGGTTAAGGCTGCCACCTTGCCAGTAAGGCTTTGGATGTCTTTTGAAGTTATTGGCTCTTTCATGTCGAGGATTGCTTTGATCTTTTCAGGGTTAGCTTCAATGCCTCGTTGGCTAATCATGAAGCCTAAGAATTTGCCAGAGCCCACGCCGAAGGCACATTTGTTGGGGTTCAACCTCATTCGATACCTCTTTAGAATGGTGAAAGTTTCAGATAGGTCGATGATGTGTTGGTCAGCATGTTTGCTTTTGACTAGCATATCATCAACGTAAACTTCCATGTTCCTCCCAATTTGTTCGGCGAACATTGAATTGACCAGTCTCTGATAAGTTGCTCCTGCATTCTTTAGGCCGAAAGGCATGACTTTATAGCAATATAGTCCCCTGTCAGTAGTGAAAGCCGTGTGTTCTTGGTCTGAGGGGTTCATGAGGATTTGGTTGTATCCTGAATAAGCGTCCATAAAGCTCAAGAGCTCACACCCTGCCGTAGAGTCTATAAGCCTGTCAATAAGAGGAAGAGGGAAACTATCTTTCGGACACCCTTTGTTTAGGTCGGTGTAGTCAACACACATCCTCCACAAGACCTTTTGAAGCGAAAGACTTTCTTTGGTCGGATTTTTCCTAACAAGGACCACATTTGCTACCCATGTCGGGTAATTGACTTCGCGGACAAAGCCTATGCCTTTGAGTTTTTCAACTTCTGCTTTCATTGCCTCGTATCGTTCAGCGTCATAAGATCTTCGCTTCTGTCTCACCGGCTTGATCTTGGGGTCAATACTCAAACGATGACAGATGACATCGGGAGAGATGCCTGGCATGTCCTCGTATGACCAGGCGAAGACTTCAGTGTTCTCTTTCAAAAAAGATATCAATGCTAACCGAAGGGGTGGTGACAATGTGGTGCCAATATTCACCATGCGGTCTGGATGATCTCTTGAGATAGGTACCTTCTCCAACTCTTCAGCAGGTTGGGCTTGCTGGGTGAAAGAGTCATCTCGAGGATCATCGGGTTGATTGTTGCTATCAGGAAGATCCAAGGTCGCTTCATCTAGGCTGGTCTTTGTGACTTGGTCATGTACAGACAGGGTTTCCTTGGGTCTGGGCAAGTGTTGTTGCTTAACTGAAGTGTTGTAACATGATCGTGCACTAAGCTGATCTCCTCTGATGTAGCCGTTGCCATGGGGGGTTGGAAATTTCATCAACAGCATATGCGTGGATACCATAGCCTTGAGATCATTGATGCCTGTGCGCCCAAAGATGACATTGTATGCCGTTGGGCAGTCAACCACTAGGAAGTTAGTGGTAATGGTAGCCGTGTAAGGGCCTGTACCAATAGTAAAGGGTAAATGTATGCTCCCTAAGGGTTGCACGATATCACCGAAGAAGCTTATCAGAGGAGAAATCGAGCGATCGAGCAAGTGTTCAGCTACACTGAGTGCCCTGAAAGCTTCGGCAAACATGATATTGACCGAAGCCCCTGTGTCTACGAGGATTCGTCGAACATCAAAGTTGGCTATGTGAGCCTCCACGATCAATGGGTCGTTATGAGGGTAGATGATGCCTCTTTCTTCCTCAGGGTAGAAACATATCGGATCCCAGTTAGGTTTTTGATACTTCCCTCCCCTGATGTCTTCCACGTGAAACACTTGGTGACCAGGCCTCAGACTTCGTTCACTGTTTTTCATGGCCCTATTGGAAGATTCAGATATGGGTGTGCCGCCGCTTATGGAATATATGACATTCACCTGGCGTTGGTTACGGTTATCCCTTTGAGGGTGAAGAAGGAATTGATCAATTTTTCCTTCTCGTGCCAAAGCTTCAATACGATCACGGAGGATGATACATTTCTCGCTATCATGGCCGTTATGCTCATGGTAGCAACAAAACGTGCCTGCGTTATTCGGGGGCGTGTAATCTGGGTGCCTCGGCTTTGGCTTTGGTATCAGGTGAGCTATGCTGGGGTAAATGGCCGCGCATGTGGCATTCAAGGGCGTGTATGTCTCATACCTTGGGGTAGGGGGTATCTTGACGCGGGTTTGACCCACTGCATTGACTGCCTGGGGGCGAGCGTTATTGTGGCGATACCCTTGGTTATCGAGATAGTGTCCCTTACTCTTTTTACTGAAAGGAGAGTGGTGAGGATGGAAATCCTTCCTCTTGCCTTGAAATTGATATGTCTGTTGATTCGGTGAAGCATTATGCAAGGCATGGGGAGGTGCCACTGCTGTTTGGGAAGTCGAGGTCTTCTCATTTAGGTGAGTCTGGCTTCCACCTCCCACTTGTTGATAAAGGATGGTTGTAGGGGGTTTCTCCTGATATGTCTTTGCCTCGGCGGAGGCATGGTTATAAGCCTGCGCCATCACCTCAGAGTAAGTCTTCCAAGTATTGGCATTGATCATGTATTTAAAGAAACAATCACGTAGGCCTGCCGTGAAGGCTTTGAGGGCAGTCTTGTCGTCTGCCTCGGCACACCGGGAGTATTCATGGCTGAAGCGGCCAGCATACATACGTAATGACTCGTCTGGCTTCTGGCGGATAGTGTACAAGTCATCTGCAGAGTGCAAGCGATCGGTTTGGAAAATGTGTTGGGAAACAAATAGTTTCCTCAATTCCTCAAATGAGTCTACCGTCTCAGGTGTAAGACGACAATACCAATTTAGAGCTCCGCCAGAGAGGGTGGAGGGGAAGAGAAGACATCGCTCTTCGTCGGTGTGCATCCGGTATGCCATGGTGGACTCAAAGAGGTTAAGGTGCTCAATCGGGTCCTCTTTCCCAGTATAAAGTTGCAAGCCAAGCTTCTGCTTTGTCTTTGCTTGAAGGGGGGTGTTGAGGATCCTCCTTGTAAAAGGGCCAGGCCTGGGTTGGTTCCAGTCAGGTATTTCAGCCTGACGTTCAGCCTTCAACTTGTTTACTTCCTCAAGAAGTTGTAGGACAAGGGGGTCCTGAGTGGAGTTATGTGTCACTGGAGCTTTCTTTCGTAAATCTCCATCTCCTCTTGGAATTAGGAAGGTTTGATTAAGGGCATGTGATTTTTCCCTGGACTCGCTGTACTGGCTTCCAGGGTATGTATGTCGGAACACCTCTGAGTCCCCTGTACCCTCATGTCTCTCTAGGACTTGTTGCCCATTCCCCAAATTGGTGGCCGGCTTGGGCCGTGGCAGGGGACCGAGTCTCTCAGAAATCCTTGGGTCATTAATCTTTGAGCTTATATGGATGGAATTCTCTCGACGTTGCTTCAGGAAATCCCGACAATCGCGAAAGACGGCTTTCGATCCTTCTGCCCCTTCAGCAAAGAGGTGTCTCCCTCCACTTCTCATGGTTCGGGTCGAAGCAACTGGGTTAAGAGAAGCCTCATGTTGATTATCAAGTCGAGGGGTAATCTGTTCCCTATCAGGGATATCTATGTCGAATGCATGTGACCCTCCATGTTGGAGGGCACCCAGTTGATGGTTGACTTCCACGGGGGCAACAAGCTCGCGTGTCTGAGCTTGCCTAGCTTCGTGGAGTGTCTCGAAGAGCTTCTCATATTGCTCCTGGAGGACCTCATTCCTCATTGCTATCTTGTTGTTCTGAGCTTCCAACTCATCGACTTTAGCTTGAAGAAGAACTCGTTTTCCTTCCTTCTTTCGTTGTTTCGCACTATGTGCAAGGGGGGTGTCATTCTGTGTGCTGTGGCTTCCTTCGCTTCCCATGTTGGAGAGGGATGCCTGGTCAAAAGAAAGTGTACGAATGATAGAAACCAGCTTGACACAGCTGAAGAGAGTAGGAATAAGTGTCGGTTCCCACAGACGGCGCCAAATGTTGATGCACAAAATCAGCGAAGACTTTGGTACAACAGAAAGTGTCAGGTTTTATGACCTTCGCTTGGTTGCTTCGGTCACTAGTGAGGATAAGTACGTAAATGAATAGAGACAGATAAGCAAACACAGGATGTACGTGGTTCACCCAGATTGGCTACGTCCACGGAGTAGAGGAGTTCTTATTAGTAGTGAAGGGCTTACACAAGTACAAAGGATCAAGCTCTCAATTTAGTGAGTTCTTGTGAATGATTTAACACAAATGGCATTAGGCAATATTGTGGGGGAATGACCCCTATTTATAGAAAAACTTGTAGCTTTGTCACATTGACATGTGTCATGTTATGATTGGTTCTTGATGTTGACACGTGCTGCGCTCTGATTGGCTTCTAATCTTGACACGTGTCGAGTAGTGATTGGCCTCCTGGTCGGAGGGGAACTCTTCTGGGTCCTTGACAGTATAGCGTTGGCCGGTGCTTGGTAGTTTCGGGATTGGTCAAGTATGGTACAAACAAATGTCATCGCTCAACATGATCTCAGTAGCTACTGCAAATGCTAATGCATCGTCGACAATCATCTCATTTCTACGCCACACATCATCTAAGCTAGCATAATGACCAAAATCTCACGATTCTCGGGAGGAGGATTCGTCTCTTCAAGGACGCTTCCATAATCTAGAATTTCCTCATGAGTTGGGTAAAATGAGTAAGCGATAGTCGGATTCACGGTAGGCTCTTCAGGACCTTGTGCCGTGGTTTTCCTCTTCCGGGGGTGTGAATCCTTTGAACCAAGGGGTCTGCCACGCTTTTGTGTAGAGGCAGATGATTGGCTAGCCGCTAATGTACGTGGATCACCAGAATTGGCGTCCCGGGCTTCCAGGAGGGTAGTCCGTCGTACATTTGGTACATCCATCTTTGCAGGCGTATTCGCAGCTGGAATATGTGATCTTGTCACGCGCGCTAGATCGGTGAAAGTATCTGGCATGCTCTGAGCTATGCTCTGGAGATCTAATATACGCTGCACTTCAGCTTCAGACTGAGCGGTGCGGGGATCTAAATGAGACAAAGTGGGAGTCGTCCACGATAATTCGCATCGTTCATTAGGAACGTTGACGTTCTTATCTCCCCCTAACGACGGGAAGACTGTCTCATAGAAGTGACAATCCGCGAAACGAGCGGTAAACAGATCGCCTGTCAAAGGTTCTAAGTAACGAATAATCGAAGGAGAATCATATCCGACATAGATTCCCATCCTTCGCTGAGGCCCCATTTTTGTACGTAAGGGCGGCGAGATCGGCACATAGACCGCACAACCAAAAACGCACAGATGCGATATGTCGGGTTCGCATCCGGTGACCAACTGAAGGGCACTAAATGGTTGTGTCGCAACAGGCCTCAGGCGGACCAACTTTGCTGCGTGCAATATTGCATGGCCCCAAGCAGCGATCGGGAGCTTGGTACGTATGACCAACGATCGAGCAATCATTTGTAAACGCTTAATGAAAGCCTCTGCCAGGCCGTTCTGGGTGTGAACATAGGGTACAGGATGTTCAACTTCAACCCCAACCGACATGCAATAGTCATCAAAAGTTTTAGATGTGAATTCTCCAGCATTATCCAATCGAATAGATTTGATCGGATAATCAGGGTGGTGAGCCCTGAGCTTGATAACCTGAGCCAACAGTTTGGAGAATGCAGCGTTCCTTGTGGACAACAAGCACACGTGTGACCAACGTGTAGAAACGTCAACCAAAACCATAAAATATCTAAATGGTCCGCAGGGAGGTTGAATCGGTCCATAAATGTCCCCCTGAATCCGTTGTAGAAAAATGGGAGGATTCAAACGAATCTTGTCATAAGAAGGCTTAGTAATAAGCTTTCCCATAGAACATGTTTGACATGCAATTTCATGGATCGAACCTAAGCTGCGGGTTAGTGGATGCCCGTGTGAAGTTTTGAGGATACGGCGCATCGCTATTCGTCCAGGATGTCCCAAACGATCATGCCAAAATGTAATTTCGTGCGCGGTCCCTGTGGTAGGGCCGGCCACATAGTGGCATTCTATGGGGCGTATGGTCGTAGTATACAGACCACTCAGGTTACGCTCCATCTTCTCTAGAATACGCTTCTGGCCATATTCGTAGGAAGTTACGCACAGAAATTCAACTCCGTTTTCTACATGGGTTTCAGCGTGGTAATTGTTATCTCTAATGTCCTTGAAACTTAGTAACGTTCTTCTGGAACGTGGAGAATAGAGTGCCTCAGTAATGGTCAAGATTGTACCATTGGACAACATTATACGTGCCTTACCGTATCCTTCGATCAGGTTGGATGGGCCTGAGAGGGTTGTCAGAGGTGCATTCTTAGGTACGAAGTTAGTGAAATAGATGCGTTCATGCAAAACAGTATGCGTGGTTGCACTATCTGCCATACAACTAACTTTCCCACTAGTCATACCTAGAATGAAAAATTAATTTGAATCGGTCACATGCATAAAAGTTTATAAAAACAAGTATCAATTCAAAATAATTTCATTTATTAAAGGATTAAAAACTTAATATCCAAAATAAATCGCCAACTAATGATCCAAAACATAAAGGAAAATTGTTCAAAATCAACCAAAAAACAAGGTGGGGTTCGGCCACTAGGTGGAATTCAGCCTCAATTGTATTATTTCAACTGAAAAATAAGTCTATGTCTAAGATTCTAATCTTCCATAGGAGTGGTATCCTCCTGAAAGTCAGAAACCTCCATCTTTGTAGTCTCCGGTTCGTCCACTTGCAGGAAGTTTGATTCAAACTTCGTACGACGAGAATGATATGCATCCACAACCTTCTTGGGAGCACGGCAAATACGGGACCAATGGTCCTTGGAACCACAACGATAGCACATATCGTCATTCATTGCGGCAGGTGCTTTGCCCTTATTCTTGAAGTTCGGGGCCTTGGGAGCGAGGTTTGGGCGCTTCTGGGCTTTGTTTCCTCCCTTGGATGGGCCTTGGCTCTGTTGACCTTGGTGGGATGGCTTCTGGCCGCCCTTACCACGCCTCTTTTGGCGTTTTGGGTGTTGATTAGTGCTATAATGTGCTTCAGGCACATCAGTAGCCCCAGTAGGTCGAGCTTGATGATTCTTCATCAACAGCTGGTTCTGCTTTTCAGCAAGAAGTAAAACAGAGATCAAATCCGAGAACTTAGTGAACTTCTGAGCTCTATATTGTTGCTGCAGGACAATATTAGAAGCATAGAAGGTCGAGTAGGTCTTTTCCAGGAGATCATTTTCAGTCAAAGTTTCATTGCAAAACTTGAGAAGTGATCGGATTCGACAAACTTCAGAATTATATTCATTCACAGACTTAAAGTCTTGGAAGCGTAAGTGCTGCCAGTCGTGTCTTGCTTCAGGCAAGAATATGTCCTTTTGGTGATCGAAACGATCAGCCAAAGCGACCCATAATGCACGTGGATCCTCCTCAGCAAGGTACTCAGTTTGCAGAGCGTCATGGATATGTCTTCGGATGAAGATCATAGCAGTGGCTTTTTCAGCTTCGCCAACAGGTTGATCTGTTGCTTCTTCAATAGCATGACGCAAGTTCTTTGCAGTGAGGTGGAGCTTCACATCTCGAACCCACTTGAGGTAGTTCCTTCCTGAAACCTCCAAAGCGGTGAAGTCGAGTTTGTTCAAATTCGACATGTTCCTATCACAAAATAGATGGACAAGATGTGGTTAGTGTAATGGAGAAAAATCAATCCATTCACATAGGAGTAGAACATACAGGTTCTAATAGACATGTATTGGTTTAATTTTGCATGAAAAACTTCGGGTTTTCATGGGTGATATATTTAAGTGAAAACTTCAGGTTTTCAAACAAGGCATGTTTAGAAGAAACTTCGGGTTTCAAAGTAATTATGAACTTCAGGTTCATATATTCCTGCAGGCAAACACAAATATATATGCAAACAAATATGCAACAAGTATATGCAAAAATATAACCTTTAGGTGTATAATTATAATTGAATTAATTTATTTTTGGTCTTCGGGGCCAAATTAAAGTGTGGGTGAAAATATAAAAACCCATATTATTTAAAAAAAATATTAAATAATAAAATCTCGGGGCCTAAAAATATAGGCCAAGAACCCTCGGGTGTAGGCTGCAGGCCCACGGGGTGAGAAAAGGAATGGGCTGCTGTGTGCAGCCCTAAAAAAATTTCTCTTTTTTTTTTTTTTTTTTTTTTTTTGCGGGCGGGCCACTTCAGGTTGGCCCAAAGAAACAAAAACAAAAAAAAATTCTTTTTTTTTCGGTCTGGGCCGCTGTAGGCGAGCCCAGGAAATAAAAAAAATTTGTTTTCTTTGCGGGCTGGGCCGCTGCAAGCGAGCCCAGCTAAAAAATTGTTTTTTTTTTCTTTTGTTACACGGGCCGAGAGACAGAGCCCGAGTTGGGCTCGGGAAAGAGGTCCAAAGAAATCCCAGCCGTGCTGGGTGTGCGATGCCGAAGAAGAAAGCCGGAGTTCATGGACGGCGCCATGGCAGGCGGTGTGTCCAGGGTCGAGCAAGCCATGGTTCGTCGAAGAACCAGGTGTTTGTCGACGAAGAAGAGATCTCGACGTCGATGGAAGAAAAAAAACCGAATGAATTCAATTGAATTCGAGTGAAGACCCATGAAATTCTGCTGGAATTTCTAGAAATCGTTGGTGAAAACGATGGGTGGTGTCCAAGTTTGCACGACTGCAGGTCGTGTTGTGTCGGAAAATCGACGGCGAGGACCTGGGCTTCAGGCCGTAGGTCGGGACAAGGTGCTTCAAACGCACCGTTTCGGTTCAAGGCTTGCGGCCTGGGTTCTCGGTTTGGGTTGGGCCATCGCAGGCTGCGGGCCTGGTGGCTTGCGGCCTTGCAAAGGCACGGGTTCGACTAGAACCCTAATTCCCAATTGCAAAAAAAAAAAAAAAATTCTTTTTCAATTCAAATATAATTATATGCATGTAAAATTCAATGAATCACATATTTACGTTGATGCATATGCAAATAATAGTTTCAATGCATGTACATATGTAAGATTCAATTCATGGCAAATATAAAATTCACATAATTGTAGCAATTTTGATTATGAAGCATACACAATTTATGTAGAATCTAAAATACGTTAAACGTAAAGTTGGGTCATGCATCATGGTGAATGTTCATGCTATCAGGGCTTGCAAAATATCGAGTTAAAAGCCGTTGTTTGGAAAGAACCTGATTGCGTGATGATATGGATGAACTGGTTTGATGCAGAAAAAAAATCTCCAACGTCAGATTCCTAAGCGCAGCGGTAGGAGCGTGCTGATAACGTGTTGTGGTCTATTTTTATCTGACAGAAAGACTAGGGCCGGCGGCAGAGAGAGAGAGGAGAGAGATGTGTGTTTGTAGAATTGTAGGGGAATGTATATGTTGTTATCCCTCCTACATTGTGCCTTTATTTATAGTAGTAAAGGGAGAGAAGATATTCCTTCTCCTCCAAGTAATACAAGTTGTAATAGGAAAGGATAACTAGAATCAAATCTTATCTAGGATTTACACAATCATACTTAAACTAGGAATGTTTACAACAGGAATGAGCTTCTTTTGCTCTTTTGCTTGAGTTTTATTTGTGGATTGAGAGTGCTCTTGTAAGGTTCCACTTATATGCTTATTATAATATATATGTAATATTCTAATGGGGTTTCAAGTTGTCTTTTGGATTACCGAACACTTAAGCCGATTCTGATTAGATTGAATCAGCTGCAACTTAACACGAACTTCATGTGAAATGGTTCACTTAAACTCATTTAAAGTTGCTTAATAGTACTGTTTAATGATGATTCTCTTTTAACTTTTAAGTTTGAATCTATTTTTAAATTCAAATTCATATGGCATGCCCATAATTTAATTAGTCGAAATTCTCACCTTTATTGTAAATATATCATTGTTTCATTCAAATTTATACCTTCCTTCCTACCATATAATTAAATGGAAAGTGCGAGGAAAACCATGTTTTTAGACCATATTTTGTAGACCATATGATATGCTCATTGATGATTGGATACTTCTTTAATGATTTAAATAAGAAATCCAACAATCAACTGCCACACCAGATTGTCTACATAATTTTTTTGGACACTTTGGATGCGGTCTCAAATTATCAATATTCTTTGACTAAAACCTTGTTGGTTTTCAATTTTTGATCGAAGTCCCTGAAATTAATGTGATAATGTATTTCTATGTAGGTTACTATATTTTTTAAATTAAAATTTTAAATTTAAAGTTGTTTGTATTCATGTGATTAACTCCGCCTATGTCTTACATGGCCGGTCCCAAGCCCGGATAAAGGAGGAGGGGGAGGGCGTCAGGTAGTCGACAGCCGGCACTCCATGATCACGTCGAATCCTTATGAAAATGAATCCAGAACAAAATCGCGCTAAAGCTAGGGCGTCACCCGTAAGTGGCGCGCTGTGTGGCCCGAGCACAGTGATAAGTGAGCAAGGGTCGCTGTATCTTCATCGGCACCCGGATGCAGTGTTAAATGAGCAAGGGGGCCATAGAAACTTCTTTTCGAACGACTCCACTCAAAGTTGTTTGGGAGCATATGCTCCTATCAACTTTACCCGGGACACACAAAAGAAGTACTTTGATCCTATTAGACGGGGGAGGGTGAAGAAGCTAGGACAGAAGGGTAGAGTTCAAGAGAGCAAAATGCGTTTAGGAACGTGGAATATAGGAACCTTAACGGGAAAATCTATGGAAGTAGTGGAAGTTATGGTGAGGAGAAGGATAAATATTATGTGCCTACAAGAAACTAAGTGGGTTGGTAGTAAGGCAAAGGATCTAGAAAACTCAGGGTTTAAACTTTGGTATTCGGGCACAAATAGAACGAGAAACGGTGTTGGCATCATCGTGGACAAGACCTTGGTACAAGATGTTGTAGATGTCAAGAGGGTAGGAGATAGAATCATGGCAATCAAGATTGTAATAGGACAAGAACTTATCAATGTGATTAGTGCGTACGCACCTCAAGTAGGGTTGGATACGAGTTCGAAGGAGAAATTTTGGGAAGATCTTGGAGACTTGGTGCAAGGAATTGCGCAGACGGAGAAGTTATTTATAGGAGGAGATTTAAATGGACACGTGGGCAGGGAGACAGGCAACTATGGAGGTTTTCATGGTGGCCATGGTTTTGGGGAGAGAAACGAGGATGGGGAAGCTATCTTGGATTTTGCAATGGCATATGATCTCTTCTTAGCCAACACCTTCTTTAAGAAGAGAGAAGAACATGTGATCACCTACAAGAGTGGGTCGTCAAAAACACAAATAGATTTTCTTCTAATGAGGAAAGGGGATCGTATAACTTGTAAGGATTGCAAAGTTATACCAGGAGAGAGCGTGGCTAATCAACATCGCTTGTTGGTGATGGATGTACATATCAAAAGAGTAAGACAAAAGAACAAGACTTGGAAGTGCCCAAGGACTAGATGGTGGAATCTAAAAGAAGAAAAACAAGCCATTTTCAAAGAGAAGGTAATCACCCAATGTGTGTGGGATAGAGAGGGGGAAGCTAGCCAAATGTGGGATTCCATGGCTAGTTGTATCCGAAAAGTAGCAAAAGAGGTATTAGGAGAGTCCAAGGGCTTTGCCCCACACCAAAAGGAATCTTGGTGGTGGAATGAGGAGGTACAAACAAAGGTGAAGGCTAAGAAGGAATGTTGTAAAGCCTTATACAAGGAGAGGACCGATGAAAATGGTGAAAGGTATAGAAAAGCGAAGCAAGAGGCGAAGAAAGCTGTCAGAGAAGCTAAGTTAGCGGCTTACGACGATATGTATAAACGACTAGATACCAAAGAAGGAGAGTTGGATATCTATAAACTATCTAGAGCAAGGGAAAAGAAGACAAGGGACCTAAACCAAGTGAGGTGCATCAAGGATGAGGATGGAAAGGTTCTTGCTACAGAGAACGCGGTTAAAGACAGATGGAGAGGTTATTTTCATAATCTTTTCAATGAAGGACATGAAATGAGTGCTTCTTTAGGGGAGTTGAGTAACTCAGAAGAGTGTAGAAACTACTCTTTTTATCGTCGAATCCGGAAGGAAGAAGTGGTTGTAGCTTTGAAGAAGATGAAGCATAAAAAAGCAATAGGCCCAGACGATATACCAATCGAAGTGTGGAAACTTTTGGGAGAGACAGGTATAACATGGCTCACTGACCTTTTCAATAGGATTTTGAAAACGAAGAAGATGCCAAATGAGTGGCGAACGAGCACTTTGGTGCCTATCTACAAGAATAAGGGCGACGTACAAAATTGCATGAACTATAGGGGTATTAAGCTAATGAGTCATACAATGAAGCTCTGGGAGAGAGTCATTGAGCATAGATTGAGGCAAGAGACACGGGTTTCGGACAACCAATTCGGGTTCATGCCAGGGCGCTCAACCATGGAGGCAATCTATCTCTTACGAAGATTGATGGAAAGATATAGAGATGGGAAAAAGGATTTACACATGGTCTTTATAGATTTGGAAAAAGCGTATGATAGGGTCCCAAGAGACATTCTTTGGAGGATTTTAGAGAAGAAAGGAGTACGAGTAGCATATATCCAAGCTATAAAGGATATGTATGAAGGAGCAAAGACTGCCGTAAGAACTCATGAAGGACAAACCGAAAGCTTTCCCATAACTGTAGGATTACATCAAGGTTCATCCTTAAGTCCTTACCTTTTTACGTTGGTAATGGATGAGTTAACAGGACATATTCAAGATGATATTCCTTGGTGTATGCTTTTCGCAGACGATATAGTGTTGATAGATGAAACTCAGGAAGGGGTAAATGCAAAGCTTAACCTTTGGAGAGAAGTGTTGGAATCTAAAGGTCTTCGCCTAAGCCGAGCAAAGACAGAATATATGGAGTGCAAGTTCAGTGCAAATGGAGGCCAAAACGAGTTAGGGGTGAGGATCGGAGATCAAGAAATACCAAAGAGCGACCGTTTTCGTTACCTAGGATCTATCTTGCAAAAGAACGGAGAATTAGATGGAGATCTCAACCATAGAATACAAGCTGGATGGATGAAGTGGAAGAGTGCATCCGGCGTGTTATGTGACCGCCGTATGCCACTGAAGCTCAAGGGAAAATTTTATAGGACGACAATAAGGCCGGCGATGCTGTATGGCACAGAATGTTGGGCGGTGAAACATCAACACGTACACAAAATGGGTGTAGCGGAGATGAGGATGCTTCGTTGGATGTGTGGGCACACGAGAAAGGATAAGATTAGGAATGAGGATATCCGGGGTAAAGTAGGAGTAGCCGAAATTGAAGGAAAGATGAGAGAAAATCGGTTACGGTGGTTTGGACATGTGCAAAGAAGGCCTACTGACGCTCCGATTAGAAGATGCGACTACGGGACAGAGGTTCAGGGCCGAAGGGGTAGAGGAAGACCTAGGAAAACTTTGGAAGAGACTCTAAGAAAAGACTTAGAGTACTTGGATCTAACGAAGGACATGACACAGGATCGAGCACAATGGCGTTCTAAGATTCATATAGCCGATCCCACTCAGTGACTTGGATTTTCCAAGTCTCCAACCGAGAAGTTTTCCTCACTCGGAAAATTAAGGGAACACTACCCCAACCTACATGCTCCACTCAGAAAGCTTCAACATACAAGCTTCAACAAAAGAAAATTCAAAGAACTTAGCGAAGAAGGCTTTGGTGTATTTAACACAATACGTTGAAATGAAGGAAAGCTTATTTATTGATATCCCCGATAAGCTACAAATATGTACATATACATGAGTCAAAATAAACACACAAGAGGGAGCCTTCACAAAGGTTGCTTAGGAGAAGTCTCAGCAGTCGGTAGAGCCCCAGAAAGAGAAGGCACCGGAGGGGGATCATTTGGAGCCTCAGTACTGGACAGAACCCTAGAAGGAGGAGGCATCAGAGGTTGATCATTTGGAGCTTCATTACGCGGTACAGCCCCAGAAGACGAAGGCAATAAATGCCTTTGGAACAAACCCACAAATCTCTGATGATCAAGTAAAACCTGACCATCAGTTTCCTTCATCTGGTCAAGCTTCCTCTTCATGTTTGTAGCATAGTCATGTGTGAGCCGGTGCAACTGTTTATTCTCCTGTTTGAGACCTCTAATCTCCTGTTTGAGACTCATCACTTCAGCCGCCAATGATTCAACTTGGCGGGTTCGAGCAAATAGGCGTTGGGCCATATTAGACACAGAACCTGCACACTGAACACTGAGAGCCAGCGAATCCTTAACAGCTAACTCATCAAACCGTTTGGAAAGTAGTCTGTTATCTTTGGGAGTGAGAAGGTTCCTAGCCACCACAGCAGCGGTCATATCATTCTTCATCACGGAATCCCCAACGGTAAGAGGACCAGTAGTGGAGACGAAGGATGGGCGCCATATGTTGTCTGGAGAAGGCGGGGCTGCCTCTTCAACAAGGTTCAAGTCAAAACGACGGTCGGAGGGGCCAGACATTTTCAAAGGTGTTGAAGAGAGAAGAGGTCGGACAAATCAAGATCTTAGAAGTGCAAGAATGAAGCTTCTACTGGTGGAGATTCAAGTGTGCTTTGGAACTTAATGCCAGCCCCTATAAAAATCTGCACTCGACGGAGCTTCAGAAATCGAAGAGGCGCCTGCTCAGAAATCAAAGAGGCGCCTGCTCAGAAATCGAAGAGGCGTTTGCTTTCTCAAAAGCTGGGCTGCTTAGAGATCACGAGGGTTGATCTCAGAAATCGAAGAGGCGTTTGCTTTCTCAAAAGTTGGGCTGCTCAAAGACCACGAAGGCTGATCTCAGAAATCGAAGAGATGCTCGCTTTCTCAAAAGCTGGGTTCCCCAGAGACCACGAGGGCCGATCTCAGAAATCGAAGAGGCACCTACTTTTCCAGCCTTGTCAGCACCTGTCACACGCACACTCAGCTTTGCGGAAATTATGGGCATTCTGTCGAAGACTTCTGGGGAAGTAGAAAACACATGAATCTTACTGTTCAATCACCCACTTCCCACACGCAACAATAGCTCATGGGTACCACAGAAAACTTTGCCAAAGTTCTCTGCCAAAGTTGAGCACGTGAAGCTTGTAGCTCCCACTACATCGCTCTGACCAAGAAGGGTAAAAGAATAGCAAAGAAACAGCACTAACAAAGTTTAGACCCATAAATTTTGAAGGTCTAGCTACCATATTATTACCCACAAGGGTAAAGGAACAGTACCACTGCTGGATAATTGGAAAGTCCCTGTGTGTCAACCTCTGTGCTTCGTGGCAAGGTAGACTAGCAAACATGCCCAATCTTTACTCACATTCGAGAAAACACTCCCAATAAGATTGCTTGCTCCAAAAGCCAGACTCCCAACATGACTACTTTCTTAAAAATCGAAGAGAGGGTAAAGGAACAGCACCATTGCTGGATAATTGGAAAGTCCCTGTGTGTCAACCTCTGTGCTTCGTGGCAAGGTAGACTAGCAAACATGCCCAACCTTTACTCACATTCGAGAAAACACTCCCAACAAGATTGCTTGCTCCAAAATCGAAGGGGCACCGCCCTCCGAATCTCGAGAGCTAGACTCCCAACATGATTACTTTCTCAAAAATCGAAGAGACACTGCTCCCCGAATCTTCGAGAGCCAGACCCCCAGCATGATTGCTTTCTCAAAAATCGATGAGGCATCGTTCTTCGAATCAATCGAAGAGGCGCTCACTTTCTCAAAAGTTGGGCTGCTCAGAGACCACGAGGGCCGATCTCAGAAATTGAAGTGGCACCTACTTTTCTAGCCTTGTCAGCACCTGTCACACGCACACTCAGCTTTGCAGAAATTATGGGCATTCTGTCGAAGACTTCTGGTGAAGTAGAAAGCACATGAATCTTACTGTTCAAGCACCCACTTCCCACACGCAACAATAGCTCATGGGTACCACAGATAACTTTGCCAAAGTTCTCTGCCAAAGTTGAGCACGTGAAGCTTGCAGCTCCCACTACATCGCTCTGACCAAGAAAGGGAAAAGAATAGCAAAGAAACAGCACTAACAAAGTTTAGACACATAAATTTTGAAGCTCTAGCTACCATATTATTACCCACAAGGGTAAAGGAACAGTACCACTGCTGGATAATTAGAAAGTCCCTGTGTGTCAACCTCTGTGCTTCGTGGCAAGGTAGACTAGCAAACATGCCCAACCTTTACTCACATTCGAGAAAACACTCCCAACAAGATTGCTTGCTCCAAAATCGAAGAGGCACCGTCCTCCGAATCTCGAGAGCCAGACTCCCAACATGACTACTTTCTCAAAATCGATGAGAGGGTAAAGGAACAGTACCATTGCTGGATAATTGGAAAGTCCCTGTGTGTCAACCTTTGTGCTTCGTGGCAAGGTAGACTAGCAAACATGCCCAACCTTTACTCACATTCGAGACAACACTCCCAACAAGATTGCTTGCTCCAAAATCGAAGAGACACCGCCCTCCGAATCTCGAGAGCCAGACTCCCAACATGATTACTTCCTCAAAAATCGAAGAGACACTGCTCTCCGAATCTCGAGAGCCAGACCCCCAACATGATTGCTTTCTCAAAAATCGAAGAGGCATCGTTCTCCGAATCTCGAGAGCCAGATACCACAGACCACTTTTTCAAAGTGCTCTGACAGAGTTAAAACATGTGAAACTGGCAGCTCCCACTACCGTGCTATGACCAAGCAGGGTAAAGGAATAGCATTACTAATTGTTAGGGAGACTCCTATATATGTCAACCTCCATCCCCAACGAACAGGCAGACCTGCAAAAATGCTCAACCCTTCATCATATCTGAGAGGGCACTCCCAACGAAACCTTTCGAAATATTCAGCTTTCTTTCCCCCCGATAATACCTCTGCAAACAAGCTATACTAGAGCAAGAATATCTCATATCATCAGGGTTAAAAGCAAGAGTATCCCATATCATGCTTTTTCCCTGTCTTTTCCTTTGGCCTTGTTTTTACCTGCAAGACAAGAAGAAAGAGAGCAATCAGTCAGCACTTGGAATCAAGCTTCCAGCCAGGAACTGACTGCCTGGAACCGCTTACCTGATTACTTACCTGGCATTGCTCTCGAGTACTCATCTTCAACATCTTATGTTTCCAGGGAAGATTCCGCATCTGCTTGAGGAACAGATAGGGCAAGTGCGAAGGATACAAGGAAGCATGTGGAGACAAGCGTAACAGCACACGTGCCGATACATCCATTACTCTGTCAAAAGCAAAAGTATCCCATATCAGCAGGGTGGAACGTACTCTAGATTTGATGGACTTGTTTTGACCCTCAAATTCTTCAGTCGGCCTTATACTCTGGAGGAAACCAGAAAACCCTCCAGCTCAGTTCAAGAATAAGCCTGTGGAAAGTTACTTCTTCAAAAGAAAAAGTATCTCATATCATCTCTTCTCATTTTTCTTCTCTTTATCCTTCATGATGCTGCAAGATGGGGAGAAGGTGAACAATCAGTCGGAGCTTTGATTGCTTACCTTGTCTGTCACCTCTTTCAGCAGACCCCCTAGCTCGGCGACTTGGGGGACTCCTACTACATGGTTTGTATCGCGCTTGACCAAGCCTGAAACTACAAGTAAGCTTCAAGTGAAATTGATACATTACCTTGTGCATCTCCACCAGTTAAAGATACCACCCCTGGATGGAGGAATAGTACTTCCAGAGAAGATGCCACATCTACCTATGAGACAGATAAGGCAAGTCAAGACGACACCACACTCCGATACTTAGAAGTTTTGTATTACGAGATCATTCTCCCACAATATTTCCTAATGTCATTTGTACTAAATCATTCACTTGTACTCACTAAAGGAGAGCTTGAACCTATGTACTTGTGTAAACCCTTCACAATTAATGAGAACTCTTCTATTCCGTGGACGTAGCTAATCTGGGTGAACCACGTACATCTTGTGTTTGCTTTCCTATCTCTATCCATTTATATACTTATCCACACTAATGACCGGAGCAATCTAGCGAAGATCACAAAAAGCGACCGTTTTTGCTACCTAGGATCTATCTTGCAAGAGAACGGAGAATTAGATGGAGATCTCAACCATAGAATACGAGCTGGATGGATGAAGTGTAAGAATGCATCCGGCGTGTTGTGTGACCGTCGTAGGCCACTGAAGCTCAAGGGAAAATTTTATAGGACGACAATAAGGCCAGCGATGTTGTATGGCACAGAATGTTGGGCGGTGAAGCATCAACACGTACACAAAATGGGTGTAGCGGAGATGAGGATGCTTCGTGGGATGTGTGGGCACACGAGAAAGGATAAGATTGGGAATGAGGATATCCGAGGTAAAGTAGGAGTAGCCGAAATTGTAGGAAAGATGAAAGAAAATCGGCTCCGGTGATTTGGACATGTGCAAAGAAGGCCGAATGACGCTCCGGTTCGAAGATGTGACTACGGGACAGAGGTTCAGGGCCGAAGGGGTAGAGGAAGACCTAGGAAAACTTTGGAAGAGACTCTAAGAAAAGACTTAGAGTACTTGGATCTAACGGAGGACATGACACAAAACCGAGCGCAATGGCGTTCTAGGATTCATATAGCCGACCCCACTTAGTGGGAAAAGGCTTTGTTGTTGTTGTTGTTGTTGTTTGTATTCATGTGATTTTAAATAAAAAAATCCATAATTTGTGGATTAAAATTATTAAAATATAAATTATACTCTCCAATATATTGTGTGTCACAGCCCGTCCCGAAATATTTAGTTTTGACGGTGTGAAATTACTATTTTGCCCTCGGACGTTTTGTGTGATTGTGTGATTTAAGTTTGGAAGTGAACTAATACCTTAAGTCCCTGATATTTGGAACCAATTAGGACTTAAAGTTGTTATGGTTTTGTGGTTGTTTGGAAGTCAAACAATTTTGGACCACACACACACTCCAACTCCCTTTCTCTCTCATTCCCGTGCACTCTCTCTCTCTCTCCTCCTTCTCGATTTTCTTTTGTTTCCATCAACTTTGTACGGACGAACTCCAAGCCTTCCATCTCAGGCACGGATCGAGGTTTTAAAGGTAACATTCAAACTGTTTGCATGCCTAGGAGTTGATTTATACCTTTATTTGGACTTAAAACCTTCGAAAACCCTAGTTACTCACGAGCTCCGATTTAGGTACTGTTCATGCACTAATTATTGTGAGGTTTTTAGGAGTTTTTAAGGGCATAGGAAGCTTTAGATTGTCTTCACGAAGCTCGGAGAAGAAAAATTAAGTGATTTGGACGTCGGAAAGTTGAGTTTCAACGAGTTGCAAGTTTAGCCGGATTATTAAGGGATTTTTCGGTGATTTCCGTGGGTTTTAGGGCTTTTGGAAGGTATGGTTGTGTTCTATTCGTATTAAGCTTTAAATTGGTTTAAGTTTCATGCAAATTGGTTGAGAAATGGATGAGAAATGAAGGTTTTAAAGTTTTCCAGTTTCCGGTGACGGCGACGGTCGCCGGAGTTCGAAGGTAGGGGATGACGGAATATTCTGTCAACTTTGACGGAATATTCCTAACGACATTGGTTAGTTTTAACAGTTTTTGTTACTTTTAACGGAATATTCCTAACGGTGTTAGGGGATTCCGTTAAGGTCGATGCGCGTGTCTGCGCGTAGGGCTGTGCCCTTGCCGGCGCATGACGACGCGTGAAGGCTCCAAAAATTATTTTAAAAATATGGGGATGTTCGTGGAGTTGTGTAGGTCACGATGGTATATTTATATACCTCATTTGAGCAATGTATGAGAAGTTATTAGTTAATATTGGTTATGTGCTTTAAATTAACATTTTTATAGTTGTTTTGCATATAGGGGAGACTTATCCTAAGGACAAGCGCAGTCAAGGGCGACTCGGGGGCTACGACCCTTCGACATACCAGTTAGTGGACTTTTGGTTTTAAATATATATGTATATGCTTGGTATCTTTCCCAGAAAATGCATTTAAATGAGTTATGACTTAGATTGCCATGCCAAATGTTTTACATTTAGAATATGCATATGATGTTTGCATATATATACATATATAATTGTGGTGTTGTGGATGCTCAGGTAAGTCCCATGTGAGTTTAAGAATTGTGAATGTGAATAACGGTTGTGATTAATTGAGAAACATTGAGCTCATAAACATGCACCCGGGTGTTAGTGATTAGCCAGAGATATGGCACAAGCCTGTATATAATGTCACCTCTCGCACCATATGCTCACATTGGATCCAATTCAGGTGCACAGTCTTGTCGTATAGACTACTATAGGTGGTTTCGACTCGTAGGTGACTAGCGATTTATCGCATAGCTATCATGAGTGTGTAGCATTGAGCATAACTATATTATACCCAATCTTGTCGTACATACCTATCGGACTTGTGTGCAGTGTAGTGCCGTATAGGTCATTTGTAGTGACTTTGGCTAAATTGACTAATGAGCTATGAATTCAGCCGTATAAACTTCTGCAGGGTTTCTGGCTAATATGTTATTTTTCATGAATCTATTTTTACCTGAGTTACTTATTCTATTTTATGTTTTGGCATGACATACTTATGAATATGGTTATGTGAAGCATGAATTGTTATATATAAATATATATGTATGTATATATTTATATTCTATTTCTAAGAAAATTATACATGTTTTACGACGAGGGGTTAGAGCATTTTGATGATGAAATAGTTTTGAAAAGCTTTGTTTTTGGCCACTCACATTTTCTGCTTTGCGCCCCTCCAGGTTTTAGGTAGACTTGCTGTTGGTGGCATTGAGGATCTCTGCGGTTTTGACAGAATATAAATTCGTAGGATATCTTTTGGTTCTGTATAACTATTACTTGTCTTACTGGACTGCACCTAGACTTTCTATGCTCTGATTAGGAGTATTTACTCTTGTATCTCACTCCTAGCACTTTCTGCTTATTAGTACACATTAGTAGCTTTCGGTTTTTATTTATTTGTATATTTCATATCCTTATCGCTTTCGCATTGTGCACATGGTTACATCACCCTCACGTGACGGCCAGGACGCCCTGATTTTAGGTCGGGGTGTGTCACTGTGTGTGTGTATATATATATATATATATGTATATGTATATAAACATGGTTACATTCATCAAAATTAACAAAATAATTATTGTACCAAAATATGGGTACATTCTTCAAAACCACACAAAAAATAATAGACATTAGGCTTAATAACATTAGTAAATTTCTTTGATTAAACTTGATAGGAATACATTCTCAAATCAAGAAAAACAATGTACCCATATAAGTTTAAAAATGGATTAGAAAAAAATTGAATAGATTTTATATAAAAAAGGGTACATTTTACTACAACAAATTGATATATTTAAGAATGGGTACATTTTAAATTAAAATTTGAAAAATTACATGAATGGGTACATATAAGATTGAATAATTGGAAACCTTTTTATAAAAAATTAAGGGGTACAAACTTATTCTAATTTATTTATTTTTATTTTGGAAATGTTTTGAATTGAAAATTATTTATGAGTTTAATAAAGGTGTGAGTATATTTTTATTTAAAAAATTATGTAACTGACATATAAATTCATTATTGCATTAATGATAGGGACCTTGATCAAAATTTGAAAACCAATAAGATTTCAATCAAAGAACATTAGTAACTAAGGACCGGATACTAATTTTTCCTTTTTTTTTTAGTACATTGATATTTTTACACTAAACCATAGTACTGATTGGCATACTGTCTACATAATTAAGTTCAAACAATGGTCTCTTTAGCATCACCATTGTTTTCTCCCTTATACACTTTATTAAACTCATAAACTAATATCAACTAGCTTTTAATCTAATAATAATATTTATCATTCTAACGTTGGATCATATCATAAAATCAAATCCGTGATTCCCCGTTGCTTAAAAAACCTAGAATCATGATCTAAAGTCAACTGGTTCTCTCAATAGAATACTTGAATCAACCTACTTCCTCTCAATATGTAACTGCCAGGTGCATGACATTGACAGGCCCCCATTCAAACAAATCCAAATCGCATATGCAACTAGCTATTTTTTACAAAACTGTGATGGCAACTTATCAAACCAGGGTCGGTTTAGAGATTTTAGAGGCCCTATGCGAGACTCAAATGAAGGTCCTTATAAGGTCTAAATTTTGATTATTATATTTTCTTTTATATTTTATATTTTTTTCTTGTGTATAAATTGATATAAACGCAAAAGAAAATAAATAAAAAGCATGGTTTGGTGGCTATGTATCTACTTTCTTTATGTTTTTGCGTTTGAAACTCCTTACTTTTTAAATACAAAAAGCATGGTGTGGTGGCTATGTACATATCATATCACCGTATATATATCATAATCATAACAATCCATGCTCTTTATTATGAACTAGTTAAACAAATCACTGGTTATGATATTTGTAACATCTTATGATGAACTGTTGTGAAAGCCTGTCCCTGATTTTAAGAGTTTTTAAAGTTTTAATAAAGTATTTTACAAAAAGCCCTTTGAGGCACGCGCATTATTCGAGGTTAATCGTTGTGTCGTGCCATCTAAGATTTGTTTTCTTGACATATCCTCGTAGTACTCGTCGCTATGGAAACGTGGGCGCAGACGGTTCGTGATTTGGAGTTATAATGAAAAAGATTGTAAAGTTTGAAGTTTGGGCATTTTATGAATTTTATTATAAAAATTTGGTGTGCCATTTGGATGGCCCAGATTAAAGGAAATTTGAAATGGGTGGCTCAGATGTAAGGGAAAGAAAATAAAAATAAAAAGGAAGGTTGTGTGTGTGTATGTGTGTGTGCGTAACTGGTGAAGAAGAAGAAGAAAATATTGGGCAAAATTGCCCAACCGGAGGAAGAGAGCAGGAGCTCCGGAAGAGAAATGAGAGAAGCTGGGCGAATGGGGAGAAGAGAGAGAAGCTTCTGGCCAATCAGAGAAGGGGAAAGGAGGAAAGGAGAGAGGGCAAGAAACGGAGGAAGAAGAACAGAAATGGATTTTCAACCCATGACCCGCGCGTCCTGGTGGGTTTTCCACCCATTTCCGTCGAAATTTCTTCATTTTTCCGGTGAGTTACTTCAAACCATCACTTGGAAAACCCTCCATGATCTTCCCTCTTCCTATTACACCCCAAAAATCAAAGAATTTGGCCTTGAAATTGGTTGAAACTGTACGGTGTGTGCGGTGGCTTAGTGTACAAATTCTTCAAATCTTGAAATGTTTTCTTTCAATTAATAACACCATTAGCATTCCCTTAGGACCTGGAACAAAGCCCAAGCATTAGTTGGAGCATCGGAGTGATTTTGGAGGTCGAATTGAAAACACCCATTTCTAGGGTTCTTCATGGTTTTGGTGGAATTAGAGAATTTCTAGGAAAAATTGGCCTTGGCCTCAGGTATAAAGTTTACTCTACTAATTGAGATCTTCATTTCTGTAAATTTTGGTAATTTTTGGAAATAATTGGATTTTCTGGCGAGCCAGGGCGGCCGACTGCCACCCGCGGCGGCCCGTGTGGCGGCGCGTGGCCAGTGGCCCGCCAATGTCATTCTTAGCATGTGTTTAATGTTCTAGGTTCAGTTTTGATAATTGATTGACTTAAATTGAGTAATTGAACCTAAATTCGTTACGATTCGTGGTTAGGTGAAAATGTGAATTGACGATCCAACCGTTGGATTGTCAACAAACTTTGATACGTTGTAATACGTAATATTTTAGGATTATAGGAACTTACGGATTGGGAATCCGATTTACGGATCTTCCGGAATTGGAGTTGTAAGTTCATAAAATAGAATGTTAACCGTCACTTGGTTTTGATAATTGACGGAGATCCGACCGTTGGATGGTAATGAAATTTTAGGATGTTGTTCTAGAGATATATTGTGGACCTCTGGAAGTTATGGATTGGAAATCTGAGTTGCAGATCTTCCGGATCGAACTACGTAGTGACGTGTTTTATATAAGTTATATTCTATCGATATAATTTCTGAGGCATGTCTTGATGATTATTCTAGGCGGCGATCGTCATGATGCTTTGATGTGTTGTGCTAGGGAGTTGTAGGGCGAACTCTAGGTGAGTGGGCAGTTTTGTTTTCCGTATATACCTATATAAATGAGATTTTTCCCAGGAAATCAATTTAAGTGAAATGTGATATGAAATGCGATATGAAATGCCATGCAAAATATATGCCTAATTATTTATGCATTAGTAATTGCATACATGCATGATTGGTGCTTCGGACGCACAGGTAAGTGCCAGGTAAGTTCATAAATTAAATTATGTAATTGTTGAGTTGATATGATTGAAAGTTCATAAACCTGCACTAGGGTGATTGTGATTTAGTAGAGATGATTCAGGCCTGCATATATATAGTCACCCCCACACCATATGCTCACAATTGGATCCAATTTAGGTGCTCAGTCTTGTCATACAGACCACTAGAGGTGGTTCCGATTCGTAGGTGACTAGTGATTTATCGCATAGCTATTAGGGGATGATAGCGTGAGCATAACTATATTCACTCAGTCGTGCAAACCTTTTTAGGGGTTCCGACTCGTGTGCAGTGTAGTGCCGTATAGGTCACTTGCGATGACTCCGGCTGGATAAGATTGATGAGATTGATTATGAGCTATAGATTCAGCCGTACATGCCACTATAGATGGATCCGGTTGACATATTATTTTGCATGAGTTACTTATAGGATTTGATGAGATATATATTTTGGCATGGCATATAATTCACATATCACTACTTCTGAGTATGGTTTTGAGACAAGTATACTTTTTACATATTTCTGGGAAAGTATACGGGTTTTACAGCGAGGGGTTAGCGTTTTGATAATGAGATGATTTTCGAAAAACTTTGTTTTACTGACCTACTCAACTTTGTTTTGTGTCCCTCCAGGTTCAAGATAGCAGAGCTTTGGTGGCCACGAGGAATCTAACGGTGTTCTGACAGAATTCACAAAAGTAGGACTCACCCTCGGGTGTTACATCTTAGTAATTGTATCTTTAAAGCTTCCGAACTGTGTAAATGGTTACGTCACTCTCACGTAACGGCCAGCATGCCCTCCTTCGGGACGGGTGTGTCAACTGTTAGTTTTTTTTATTGCATTTTTTCTCACTCCCTAAAGTGAGGATGATTCTAACCCCCGCTCGGTTGATTGTTGATATATTAGTTAGAATTTGAGATTTGTGTCTTAAATCAATTAAACCAAATTAATTTAATGGTAATCAATAGGGGATGAGCATCACCTGCTTACCTTCACTTTAGTGTTGTGAGCAAAGTTGTATTATATATGAATGACTAAATAGTCTTCAAATAAGATGAAAATTAGATGATCCTTAAAAGCTGACCAAAAGAATAAACGAACGACATGTATTTGATTAAATGATGTCATATATGAAAAGGGGGTTTTAAAGATTATATCTTCAAACTTTTAAGGATTTTAATTAATTATGATATTCCTAATCATAGGTTTATTATCAAAAGTTCTCTTTTATAATGATAGAAATTAAACTACAGATATTAAAGAGAAAAGAAAAAATTAATGTAGTTCAAAAAAGTCCCAAAATGGTTCAACTCAAATGATGTCATATATGAAAAGGGGGTTTTAAAGATTATATCTTCAAATTTTAAGGATTTTAATTAATTATGATATTCCTAATCATAGATTTATTATCAAAAGTTCTCTTTTCTAATGACAGAAATTAAACTACAAATATTTAAGAGAAAAGAAAAAATTAATGTAGTTCAAAAAAGTCCCAAAATGGTTCTAATGGGAGTCGAACCCGTGTGAACACAAATGTAAGTACCAGTGCTTGACGATTCCCTTAAGGCAACAATATGAACTATGTTCATACTTTTTTTCTGTGTAGTACATTATAAAGGTTATTAATATATAGGGGCCCCTGGAAATCAGGGGCCCTGTACGGTCGCACGCCTGGCACCCCCTCAGGGTCGGCCTTATATTAAGCATTTACCATTGCATTATTTAATTAAGTTTAGGCAAGTGGCGGAAATAGTTTCGCGAATATGGTCTTCTTCAACTCACCCGTTTCGAAGCTCCCCGTCTTCGTAGATAGATGAACTACTGGATTGTCTTGCCATTTGTCCAATTTTTTTTTTAGTGAAACGATAGCGTTAGTAAGTTAAATGTTAGATTAGAAAGTTATTTCTTGGTTTTGTCCATTTCTCTTTGATGATGCACAAAACCGGAGGAGTCTTGGAACAACGTAAATCCGACCGTGAATATGCAAGAAAGTAAAGAACACAAGATGTATCGTGGTTCACTCCAATGTTTGGGCTACGTCCACACTGATGTTGATACTGTTTCACTCTGAATGATGAATATACAAGAAGGCTAGAGGCAGCGTGCTCTCTAGCCTATTTTCTGTGTGCTCTCTTCCCATGGCCTAAGACTTGGCCTCTGATAGGGAGAGTCAGGCTTGAGGATTGTGAGGGTGAGGAGTCCCTTTTATAGACTAAGGGCTCCTCACTTATTACATATTTGTCTCTTCATTTATTACATAATTACATTTGAGTCTCCCGAGTATTTATACGAGGTCTAAATATGAAGGCCCTAAATATGGTACAAACACTCTTAATTAGGACTTTTTGCATTTGAGTTAGCTGTGAAGCCTGACAAGTTTTATTGATCCAATGCCAGGTAAAATCGAGATTTATTCGCTAGCTTGTTTTATCATGCAATGTTCCCAAACCCATCCAAGTTTTCGAGGTTTATTTATTTATTCTTTTTGAACATACGATATTATTTACACTAAGGGGAAGGAGGTGGGCTTAGCCTCACAATGAGTTAGCAATAATGTGGTTCAAATTTGCCTTACATCTCACTTACAAGTGAAGAGGAACACCACTAGACTGTAGTACTGAATGACAGTTTTCGAGGTTTATTTGAATAGGAAGTTTTATACAACACAAAACCTGGTCGATTGCTAATTCGTCGTATCTATGAAGGATATGCTGTCCTAGTAAACCTTACATTGCAATGGGTAGCTCTGTCATGTGCGTATGTCTTGCATGTACACATTTGGTAGTAAGTATGGCATGTTAGAGACCTTATTCGTATTACTGGTACTTCATCACCAAACCGATCCTAGTCGATCAAAAGTCTTGTTTAGATTTGGAAATTGGAAGTAATACAAAGCCCTAGCCAACAGACAAAAAGAGGCTCGGGTGTTTGGATAAAAAATGAACAATCCGCCCAGGTCGCGGCCCAATTCTCTCAAGAAACCGCTTGTTGCTTAATGGGTATTTACTTTAAGGCATTTGCATAATTGGCCCAATATTTATATATATATATATATATATATATATATATATGTATGTATAAATACTTGTGACGTGGCAACTTTGGGCGGCAAGCCTACTCCTGATCAGTCTAGGTAGGAACTTTGCAGATGGATTTTGCAAGAAAAATGTTTTTCGATGGCAAAGTTCGTTCAAAAGGATCAAAGAACGGTTGTTCAAGTGGGAACTCATTCACATCAGCCACTTGGCAGAAAGGGAGTGTGTCGAAGCCAGAAAAGCTTAATTCACAGGGAAGAAAGCTCTATAAAAGCACCAGAAGAAGAAGAAGAAAAACACATTCAACTCAACTATCATAAAAACTCTTAAAAGCTCTGTCACGTTCCTTACATTCCTTATGTAGTTCAACCATCATATTTATAGTTTTAGCTCTGCTACTTTCCTCTTTGTAGTATCAATTTCCTTGTTATTATTTGTCTTTTCCTGTCATTAAGCTTGCACCTTGTGACTACAAGAAATTTGCCCGACATGCACCTGATCTTGCCCAAATAAGTTGAAACCTTGTTTGAATACTTGTATTTGCTATTTACTGTTTTGATTATCATCTTTTCATACATTTTGCTATCATTTTCATTAACGTTATATGGATTCCTGCAAGCCTTTTATCCTAAATATCTATTCAATATTTGCTTATTTTTCCTTTCTATCTTATTTCTTCAAACTAACACCTATGAAATAGTACACACCACTGCTGGCTAATTTATAATGATTTGGCATTCAACATTATAAATTAAAAGTCCTTATCTTCAAGGCATATAAAAGAACTTGTTATGGACTCACTCCATAAACAATCCCTTGATAAAAAAAGCTCAGTTAACTTGAGGCGCAAGCAAATAACTTACAAACTCTTAAATCAGTCTACAATTTGTTGGTTTTGGCCAATAGTGACACGCCCGCACTCTATCAACTTTTTAAGAGAGCCTAAAAGCCTAACAAAGGCTCCACTGATGCACCTTTCAAACTTAACCCAAGAGTTCACCATTCACGCAAGGGAAATTGCGCGAGTAACATACACACCAAACATAAGGTTTTACCATTGGGTTCCTTATAATTTTAGAAAGTTTTAATATTTTATTTCGTAAACTTTGGTATGTTTTTCAGATGGTGTACTTTGAAGATTTGTAAGAGCATTTAATTTTGCGAATGAGGTCCTAAATTTGAATTTCCTCTCTCTTCCTAAACCCTAGTAGCATTCCTCTTCATTTGTAAGTGAGGGGTCTTAGGTTTGATTCACGCCAACGAAGAATTTGAACCACATTATTGCTAGCCCATTGTGAGGCCTAGCCTACCTCTCCCTTAATGTAGAAAATTTCGTTTGTTCAAAAAAAAATATCATTAGTGTATATTGTCTTTATGATTAGCACAAATTCAGCATACTTATTCATTCTTTCTAGCCCCATTGTACATCGTCTTCTTTAGTCCATTGATCTTCACGGCACTATAATTATCTCCTTTACTTAGGCCTCATTTGACTTTACTTTTTTTTTTCACTAAAAACTGATTCACTTTAAAGTTAAGCAGTAAAACAGTGTTTGGTAAAAGTAAAATATCCTTCTTATTTTAAAAGTAACGAGCTCCAGACATGTCACTCCCCAACCTACGAATAAAGACTATTCATGAGCTAGGGTGTGAGCTATATCTTAGCTATAGAAATAAATTCTACAACCAAGATATGGTGAAAAAGGAGAAAAATTATAACAATTGCACCTTACATCAACAAAATTATTTAGGTTAATATTTGAACCTTGGGCTGGAAGTATATGGAAGCCCAAAGTTGCCGATTAAGAGAAGATTTGCCTGAAGCTCAGAATCAAACCCAGAGACAAGTTGGCGCCTTCCCATTAATGCATAAGTCATGTGCCTATGATTTAAAATGTCAAGTGATGGGGATTAACTCACAATCAGCCAAAAAGCACTTTTCAGTGGCAACACAAGTAAAAAGCTGATGACTCACTACCCTCCAAATACTTTCGGGCAAGAGCAAAGTCACTGCAGTTGGGCTAATATGCCTATAAAAGGAGGAAAAGGCCCCAGAGACAAGGACACTCAACCAATCAATCAAACAAACATACAAACATACAAACTCTACTCTCAAGCCAGATTTGCATCCAAAAGCTGTAATCAACCCAGATCTCAGTCATTTTCAAAACCATTCCTTACAAAAGCCATCTTTTGTCTAGTTTAAAGCTCTGCTATCACCCCTAGTGGCGTAGTATCGATTCCCTTGTGTAAACTTGTTTACCATCCATCATTTTTTAGCGAATAAACCCTATGAACTCAATAAAGAAGTGATTGCAAGAAGTTCAACCTTACCCGACAAGGTGAAATTTTACTCAAAGCTCTTTGTTTGTTTTATAATAGATTTACTGCTTAATGTCTTCTCCAGCATGTATTCAGGTCATTCTCATTAGTTTTCCCATTATAAGAGTTCCATTTGCATCCGGATCTGGTTAGTTTAATAGACATGCTATCATTAAAATTAATCAAGAACCAAGTAAATGATTTAAGGGGATCTGGACTCCCTCCATTTAAACATACAAGACTATGAACTGAAAGTCCTTGTTCGTAAGGAAAGAAAAAGAACTTAATGTGGACTTAACCCATCCACGACAATCCTTTGATAGCAAGAAGTCCGAGTAACTTGGGGCGCAAGTAATTGACTAAACACAATCTTATTCTACATATGCTATATTGAGATAATAGTGGCACGCCTAGCATTTGGTTAGTTTTGATTGTGAGCCTTAAGGCCTACACCTAAGGCCCCATAAAGGCACCTTTCAAAACTAACTATATCCTCTTCTTACAGCACATCAGCAAACAAGAGCTCGACTACACATCTAAAGTGTCAATCCCTTGGGGAGCTTGATGAGAGCCAATGAACCATCTTTTGAGAAATCTTTGCCCGAACATAGTTTTGGCACGCCTACTGGGACCACATTAGTCTTGTATGCCAAGAAGAAGAAGGAAGGAGAAAACCTTCAGGTGTAACACATAATACAAGCTACCCCAGTGTCTACCAAGATCAAACATGACAGATCGCCCAGAGAATGTTTCCTACTTACAAGGACCAGTTATTCTGAGAAGTCGGGGGGATGATAACCAATGAAGACTTGTAAGTCACCATGGTGCAAGTGTTAAGAAGTATGAAGGAGATTTCTATGGAAACCAGGGGAGAAGTAAGTAGACTCTGTTCTTTAACAAGGAGTTTGCAAAAAAGACTACATTTGGAGTATTTTACTCCAAAGAATGGTTATGTGAGGGGAGCAAGCCTTGAGAAAGAACCAGTTATTCCATTCTTTCCTTTGCTCGAGGAAAAGAATGGTAAAGATAAAAACAAGGAGAAATCTAGAGCTAGTAAGCCAGTGTTGGAGGAAATCCTAGAAGCAGAGTTGCTCGACCCCTCGCTATTTTCACTTAATAGTAGGGGGTAGAGCAGGCAAGAAAGAACGAAGCATGGGATGCCCCAGTTGATCGGGGAATCTTGTGGAAAATGCGGGCTTACCAAGGCAGACAAGCCTCATCCCTATAGGCCCCCACCATTGGCCAGTAAGGGAGGTGATGTCAAGTGGATGAGACTCGAACCAAGAAAAGAGACTTTCTCGGGCAATGATTGTAGCCCAAAATGGGAACCTCTTCATATTCTGCTTGATAATATAGCTCACCAACAGCTTACAGATGGATTAGCCGAGTTGATGAGGTAGGTGGCCCATAATGCTTAGCCACAAGCTCGCCCGCTATTTAGGATTACCTATCAGAAACCCTATCCTGAGTACGTTGACGAACATAACCTTTTTCTAGTCAACTTCAAGATGCCCGCATCCCCAACATTTAGCGGAGAAGACGGAAATATATCTTCTAGATATCACATTTTCAAGTTCTCTAATCACTGTGTTGCATTTGAAGACAATCCCAACTACAAGTTGAGATTATTTAGGAACTCCTTGGTGGGCTTAGCATCTCAGTGGTACTCTCTGTTGCCTCCTAATTCTATTGCCGACTGGGGGCAAATGGATATGGTTTTACATGAGCAGTTTTATAGGGTCGAGCCCGAGATGACTATTAACAATTTGGTTAAGGTCAAGTAGTATGAGCATGAATCCACTGAAGACTTCATGATGAGGTTTAGGAGGACAAGGATGAGGTGCCAATTCCCTATAAATCATGCACAACTCATATCCATCACTCAGAAAGCGTTGAGATTGCCTTTGAGGAAAAAGTTTATGATGTGCAATTCAATGAGTTGCAAGATTTGGTGATTGCTGCCACCAAGTATGAGAATCTATTACTGGAGGAATAGTAAGTAAAGTACTCATCTAAGGTGCCTCATTTCTACAAAAGCAAACCTGTAATCCACCAAGTAGAGTTTGAAGAGGTAGAGCCAGAACAAAATGATGGCAACGAGAGAGAAGTGATAAACATGTGTGTAACGGAGATGACTACCCCCTTCAAACCTTTGATAGTAAAAGGGTTAGTCCAGTTAGTTAAGGACCAAAAAGTGGTCATGAATGATGGTGGTTTTGTCCCCATGATGCCCCCCAAATACCAGAGTTATTCTTTTGACTTAACCAAGGCCGTAGAGATTTATGAGGAGTTAGTTGCAAGCTGCATTACACTTTCAATCACTCTATAACCAACTGTGTCCAGTTTAGGGATTGGATACAAGACCTTATAATAAAAGGAAAGTTGTTGCTGGAGAAACCGCATGCCAATATGATGATTAACACTAACCCCTTCCCAGAAGCCTTAATAAACATGATCAACTTAACGTAGGCTAAGAAGATGAAAGGAAAAGTTACCAGGGAGGTGAAAACAGAAAAGAAGGAAGTTGATAGGCCGACTGAATGAGCTATCAAGTTACCCGAGAAACCCAAAGCAACTATAATCAAATGAGTGGTGTTGTGTAGCAATTGCCAATGTGAGTGTGAGTTGTAAGTTCTAGCGTCAGGAGCTGATCAGAAGAAGAGAGAGAGAGAAGAGGAAGAAGGCCATAGAAATGTTATGCGGGCATCTGAAAGAGAGACTTCTAGGAATGTTTTCCAACGATTGGGAGAAAACTCTTAACCAAAGGGCTTGTGAGAAGTGTTTAGGAATTACGAAGCTTCTGAAGAGGTAGAGGACAGAAAAGCTAAGATGCCAAGATAGGTGAATGTGAGGCCATCCCAACCAAGCTATGCCGGTGGAGATGTCAGAGTAAAGGGATGGACAGTGAATCCAATCACAAAGAAGAAACCTGCCCGACTCGGGCTGAAATGGTATGTGGTTGGAAAGGATGGAAGGCCCGTCAAAGAAATGGGGCCTCTACCAGGAGAGTCCAGAGGCAACATAAAGCCTACATGAACTCATTGAAAGTCCCTATTGCCTCAGAAACCTCTGAGAATGTAAAGTTTGAGAAAGTACCTGATGAGGGAAGAAATCAACTCCATTAGAGAACCAAGAGGAGGTTGAAAAGGCTAATACCAAGACCGAAAGGGAAGGAAACCATGTGCCGTAGAACCCCCATCTTAGGAAATATAGAATCTTGAGGAGAGCTCAAAAGGATATGGTGATGATGCCTACCCCAAGATGGAGCCCACAACCAATATGCTTTGGAACCATCTCACCAGAAAGAGGGTTGCCCACACCATTGTTGGTTAATACTCTTTGTGAAGTTCCATGACAAGTGTTGAACTTTGGCATAACCCAAGAAGAAGCACTGCCCGCGGAAGCACATGTTTGGTTGGATGAATTCATGGGCCACATTGGGAGCAAGAATGAGGACTTACCTAGACCCAACAATTTCCACGTAACCATGACATATGTTTTATTTGCCATGTTTTGTGCTGAGCATGATCAACCTGCCACAATAGAGGGTGACTACTTAGTGTTGAAGATGCAGGAAAAGAGGAGTCAGACATAGTAGATTTGCCCATAAAGAAAGAGCTCGAGAGAGTGTACACCGACATAATGGTCTTCAGCCGCCCGAGTTTAACCTTAGCCAACAATCTCAAACCCATTTATGTAACTTATCATCTGGAGGGAGTGCCTTTAAAAAAGGTTTTGATTAATGGGGGAGCCGCAACCAATATGTTGCCTTTCAAGCAGATGAAGAGGGTATGTAGAAGTGAAGAGGATTTCATCCCCATGGACTTAACAATTTCCAGTTTTTCTAGAGCCATCACTTGAACTCATGGGATATTACCCTTGGAGGTTGACTTGGGTTCTAAGCAGATCATGTTAGCTTTCTTCGTTGTGGATAATACTTCCACATATGGAGCTTTATTAGGCCAAGATTGGATTTATTAGAGTTTCTCGGTGCCTTCCTCCCTGCATCAACAAGTGCCAGTTTACCATGAGGAAAAAGTTATGGGACGTGGATTTTGGGAGATGGTAGAGGTAGAGTCACGACCATTCCTCACCACTGCCAATGTGGCAGAAGCCAACTTTTATAATCCTAGTATTGGGATTCTTCAATGCTTAGGAGCTGATGAGAACGGTCACCCGACTAAAGTGACTTCCCAAAAGCTTTTGGAGCAATGATTGTTCCTCACCAGGGAAGAATGTGATAGACCCCATATTGTCCCAACTCCCCGACACCAGTAATGTCAGAACAAAGAAGAAGGGACCAGGTAATTGCAGTCAGGTTCTTAATCAAAAGATTGTTGGTGTATGAAAGAGAGATGAAGCAAGAAAGGGAGAGATTGGAAAAGAACAAAAGGAAGTATCTTCAAGCACCTAAAGCAGAAGTGAAGAAGAGTTCTTTGGGAAGGAATTTGAGGCAGCCATACAAATGGCTGAATGTATATATGACCTGGATGGGCCATAAGACTTGCCTGAGAGTTCAGAGTTGGTTGAATTTTTGTGCGCATAACCTGACAAGCCACCACCAGAGGTACAAGACCTCTTAGAGACTATTGATTTGGGGTTTAAGGAAGATCCAAGGCTTATACAAATCAGTGGCCTGCTAGAAATGGGAGATCAGGCAAAGATTATCAGCCTTCTGCATGAGTTCAAAGACTGTTTTGCTTGGCATTACACTAAAATGCCATGTTTAAATCCAACCTTAGTAGAACACAAAATACCTATTAAGAAGGGGTATAAACCTGTGAAGCAAGCACCACAGAGGATGTTAAAAGAGATTGAAGAAATTGAAAGGCTAGTAAAAGTTGGATTTATTAAGCCTACCAAATATGTCGAGTGGTTGGCCAACATTGTACCTGTATTAAAAGCTATAACTAAGGCAGTCCGATGTTGTGTTGACTATAGGAACATTAATGGAGCCATGCCTAAAGACAAATATCCCATGCCATGGCTGACTTATCTATTAGTGTAACTGCCAAACACAAAGTCTTGTCTTTCATGGATGGGAATGCTTGTTATAATCAGATAAAAATGGCTAAAAAATATATACATAAAACAACTTTTAGGTGCCTAGGACATGTAGGAGCATATGAATACTTAGTGATGCCCTTCGGGATCAAAAATGCCGGTGTAACCTATCAAAGAGCGATGAATGTAATTTTTGATGACTTGATTGGCCATAGCATGGAAGTATACATTGAAGACATCGTGGTGAAGTCTAAAACTAAAGAGCAGCACTTGGTAGACCTCAGACAAGCCTTAAAAAGAATGAAAATTCATAAAAGAGGTGTAGAGGTTGACAAGAACAAAGCATGGGCAATCATAAAATCACCTTTTTCCATCAATAAAGTACAATTGTAGAGGCTACTAGGAAAAATTAACTTCCTGAGGAGATTCATTGCTAACTTGGCAGGTAAGATTCAGCCACTAACTCCTCTGCTAAGATTGAAAGACATGGAAGAATTTGAGTGGCGCCCACCACACTAAGAGGCTTTCGACATAATAAAGACTTACTTAGCTTCCCTACCAGTGCTCATGCCACCTTAGAGGGAGAAGCCTTTAAAACTTTATATTTCTGCTTTTGAAAAGTCAATAGGAAGCTTGCTGGCCCAAAACAATGAAGGTGGGAGGGAACAAGAAATATACTACCTCGATAGAATCCTTACTAAGGTAGAGGCGAGATATACACCAGTGGAGAGGTTGTGTTTGGTTCTATATTTTACTGCTTGCAAACTAAGGCATTACATGTTGCCTTGCCACATCCACATCATCGCCAAGACAAATGTAATCAAATACATGCTGTCAAAACTAATGCTAACTGGGAGGATTGGAAAGTGGATTCTAGCACTTTTAGAGTTCAGATTTCAGTATGTGCCCCAGAGAGCGATCAAGGGACAAGCAATTGCAGACTTCTTGGCTGAACACCAAGAGTCTCAGGATAAGATTATCAACATCCCAGGAACTCTGGAGGTAGCCAGTATGTGTATCCTATCGAGCAAAGCCTTATCGAGCAGAGAATAATGGATCCAATAAGAGATAAAAAGAATAGCTAGTCTCTGGATCACTCATTGAAGACTATATTTTGATGGTTCTTGCACTCAAATTACCTTTGGAGTCGGATTGTTATTATTAATCCTAAGGGTGCTCATCATTATTATTCATTTCTCCTAGACTATCAAGAGACTACCAAAAATCGGGCAGAGTACGAAGCGCTGATAATTGGCCTGGAAATCTTAATAGATTTGGGGGCAATTGAAGTTGAAGTATTTGGTGATTCAGAGTTGGTGATCAATTAACTAAATGGAGAGTACAAGTGCAGACATATCACCATGACATGTTACTATTTGGCATCTACACAACTATTGAGCTATTGGGGCACTGAAATATCAATTAGCCATATCCTCAGTGAGTCAAACGTAATTGCTAATGAGATGGCACAGTTGGCTTCTAGAGCACAAATCCAAAAAGGGAAGTTTGAAGAGGATATAAAAGTTTAGAGAAGAAATCTCCCTTCAATCTTTGAAAGGGGATTTAGCTTAGAGGTGTTAACTGAAGAGGTGGAGATAGAAGATTGGAGGACACCTATTGTTCAGTATTTGAAAGATCCCCCATTTCCCACAAGTAAGAAGAATAGGTGACAAGCAACTAAGTATGTTTTATAGGAGGGAAATCTATTGAGGAAGACCCCAGATGTACTTTTGTTGAAGTGCTTAGGTCAGGAAAAATCAATAAGAGTAAGGGCTGAAGTACATGAAGGAATCTATGGGGCACACTAAGATGAGATGGTTGCTTAGAAGATACAGCTATTTCTGGCCCGAGATAAAAAAAGACTGCAAGGCTTAAGCCCGAGGATGTGAAGAATGTCAAAGATATGGACCTCTCCAACATGTGCCCTCAGTGCCCTTGAATCCCGTGGTCAAGCCTTGGCCCTTTCGAGGATGGGCAATGGACTTCATCGGGCAAATTCATCCCGCTTCTAGCAAAGGAACATTCATAATTATGGCAATAGAGTACTTCACCAAATGGGTAGAAGCTTCAACAGTGAAGACCATAACCTCAACTGCGGTCAAGAAATTCATCGAGATCAAGATCTTACACATATATGGGGTGCCCGAGACAATTGTTATAGACCACGGGTTATCTTTTATTTCAAAGAAAGTAGAAGAATTTGCAAGTAAGTTCAAGATTAAGATGATCCAATCTAGTCATTACTACCCCCAGTCAAATGGTCAAGCAGAAGCCAGCAACAAGATCTTGGTAAACATTATTAAAAGAATGGTGACTGAGAGTCCAAAAAAATGGCATGAGAAATTAAGAGACATTTTGTGGGCTTACAGGACTTCCAAGAGCGCAGGAACTGGAACAACTCCTTATGCCTTAACTTTCGAGCAAGATGTTATATTCCCCATGGATATTAATGTGAGTTCTGTTAGGATTCAAAATAAATTTGGGTTGTACAGTGAAGAATATATTCAAGCTATGTGTCAAGGAGTTGAAGATCTAGATGTAGCCCTAATCGAAGCTCTAGATAAAATTCAAGAGGGGAAGAAAGTTGTTGCCCAAGCATACAATAAAAATGTGAAGTTGAAGAACTTAGAGAAATGAGAGTTAGTGTGGAAGACAATTCTGCCTTTAGGAGTTCAAGTTAGAGGCTTTGGGAAGTGGAGTCCGACTTGGGAACGTCCATTCATTATCAACCAAGTACTAGACAAAGGGGGATATTACTTGGTAGATTTGGAAGGAAGCTTACAGAGGTATCCAGTTAATGCTAAGTTTTTTGAAGAAATATCACCCAACATTGTGGGATGTTAGAGATTGCTACATTGAAGAAGTATAAACGTTGCGAGTGGTCTAAAGTCAGCTTATTTGCCCATTGTAGTTAAGTTTTAGAGAGGAAATGCAAGATCAAATGGATTGAAGAAGTCATTTTCATTTCATTAAATGTTGAAGTTACATAATAGTCAGCAATAGTTTTACATCCTTGGTTAAAATAGCTATCCTAGGATGGCTAACTGAGCTTCAGCATCTTCAACTTCAACATTTACTTCCTTGACTGCTTCAATCTTCTAGTAAGGTTGTTTCGTACTAACGGTTATTCCTCCAACCTCTTAATCGCAGAAGACACCTCTGTAATCCTTGCTTTATAGAAGAGCATTCTTCCACAAGTCCTACCAAAGTCTTCGACATTGTTGTGGTAGTTGATCCCGAAGCATACACCTACGATGATGAAGTAATCAAGAAAGCAGAAGCTATGGGGAAGTCTGGGCTTATGGATACCTGTGCAAGGGAAGATAGCTTTATATTCACAAAAGGAATCTATTGGTGCGATTAAAACTGCCCGGCTACTCCTCAATGCAATAGAAGTCTTGAAATAGAAGCTGGAAGCAGTGCACCTTTCTGAGGATATTATAAAAATTGATTTCTCCTTGGGCATATTGTTTTTAACAATAATTCAGACCTAAAAAAGCCCATGTAGGTCCCAAGGAATGCACTCATCCCTCATTGAAGAAGAGTTCAGTGTGCAGGCTTACCCGAGAGCGATGAAAGCCATTGAGAAGACGACACATGGTGGAAATTCCCTCGTCAGTCTCGTAGAGAGATTGGGTTCATGCAGCTTTAGTTGCCATTGAGCAAAGTTGAAGGAGACTGAGAAAGCAAAGAGGATTTTCTGGAAATTATGAAGGTTCTAAGAATTTTGGGAAATTCTAGGAATTCAAAGGCTTGGAATGGCTATGGTATTCTGTTGAGGGGTTTAGGGAAAGATTATATAGTAAGTAGCCAATTAATGGTGGAGTTCATGGGTTAGTGCAAAAGTTTTAGATAACCAACGGTTGCTTTAAATGGCGTAAGTTCTGAGCAAAAACGTGCGACGACTATTCAATCATTATTTATGCCTCAGTTTGCAGGCTAAAAAATGATTGAATGGGGCACTATTTGGGTTAATATTTGAGCCTTGGGCTGCAAGTATGTGGAAGCCCAAAGATGTTGAATAAAATAAGACTTGCCCGAAGCCCAGCATCAAGCCTAAAGACAAGTTGGTGCCTTTCCATTAATGCATAGGCCATGTGCCTATGATTTAAAATGTTAAGTGATGGGGTCTAACTCACAATCAGCCAAAAAGCACATTTCAGTGACAACACAAATAAAAGGCTGATGATTCAATACCCTTTAAGTGCTTTTGGGCAAAAACAAAGTCAATGCAGTCGGGCTAATCTGCCTATAAAATGAGGAAGAGGCCCGAGAGACAAAGACACTCAACCAATCAAACAAACAAACATACAAACTCTGTTCTCAAGCTATATTTGCATCCAAAAGCTGTAATTAGCCTAGATTTCAATCCTTTTGAGGACCATTCCCTACAAAAGCCATTTTTGTCTAGTTTAAAGCCCTGCTATCACCCCTAGTGGCGTAGTATTGATTCCCTTGTGTAAACTTGCCTACCGTCCATCACTTTTTAGCGAATAAACCCTGTGAACTCAAAAGAGAAGTGATTGCAAGAAGTTCAACCTTACCCGACAAGGTGAAATTTTGCTCAAAGCTCTTTGTTTGTTTTATAAGTTAATAGATCTACTGCTTAATGTCTTCTCCAGCATGTATTCAAGTCATTCCCATCAATTTTCCAATTATAAGAGTTCTATTTGCATCCAGATTTGGTTAGTTTAAGGGACATGCTATCATTAATATCAATCAAAAACCAAGTAAATGACTTAAGGGGATCTGGACTCCCTTTATTCGAACATACAAGACTATGAACTAAAAGTCCTTGTTCGCAAGGCAAGAAAAAGAACTTAAAGTGGACTTAACTTATCCACAACAATCCTTTGATAACAAGAAGTCCGAGTAACTTGAGGCGCAAGTAATTGACTAAACACAATCTTGTTCTACATCTACTATACCGAGATAGCAGTGGCACGCCTAGCACTTGGTTAGTTTTGATTGTGAGCCTCAAGGCCTACACCTAAGGCCCCACAAAGGCACCTTTCAAAACTAACTTTATCCTTTTATTGTAGCACATCAGCAAACAAGAGCCTGACTACACATCCAAAGTGCTAATCCCTTGGGGAGCAGTGTTGAGAGCCAATAAGCCCTATCCAGAGAAATCTTCGCCCGAACAAAAATCTTTCATAAAAATTTATTGAATACGTAGCGGAAATAGAATAGTACACAAATTAATTCATAACAAAAGCTACTAACAAAATAATAATTATATTGTAACAATTCTTTCGAATGCATGATATCTATATAGACACACACTAAGGAGATGCATGGATGTACTCACTCCTTTCTAATCTCGTCAACATATACCTAAGGCACCCAAGCATGCACGTCCCATATCATGCTTATACCACTTGGCCAGCCGAATACCTTAGAATCTGAGTTAACTCCCATTCATCCCTTAGTCTAATTTTTGTAATTAAACTCTCAATTTCCACTTTATTGAATAGGCACTTCCCTCGACGCCTAATTGTATATTCAAGCCCTTCACCCGACGCCTGACATATACAATATTTCATTATTTTATAATCAACCAATTTGAATACTCAAGCCCTGCACCATACGCCTGAGATATTCAAGGTTCAATATTTTATATTCAAGGCAAACTTCAACCCTTGAATATCCTCACAACGCAAACACTTTACAAACTCAACACAACTCTTTTTTATTTTTTATTTTTTATTTTTTGCATGAATGTTTATGTATATGTCATGTTCACATAGATATCAATACTCACATTTTCTTTAACAAGCATGTTAGCGTCAACATAAATCAAATTGATTAGTAACAAGAGTAATATAATCATAATATTAACAAAATAATAATCTTTAATGTAAATGATAAGCAATATGTTACCATTTCTTCATTTTGTCAATCCTCCTTTTCCATTATGTTTCTATTTAATAACTCAGTGTTTAAATGGTTTGCTCAACTCAAATTTATTGCAATTAGACAAAGGAACACAGAGATTTAAGTGGTCCACCAATTTGGCTACGTCCACTAGGGTTGCATATGCATTAATGTTTTCACTATGTAAGAGAGATTTACAAAAAAAAAAAAAAAAAAAAAATACAATGAAGATGCCCTATAGCCTTTACATAAGGTAAAAGAAAAGGATGGTGGGGATAGTGGTCTATGAAGAAGAGGATGTTTTGTTTCTTTTTCCCCGTGTGTTGTTGTTGGTGGTGTGTGTTGATTCTTCCCCCGTTTCCCTCCTCTCTCTGCTTTTATGGATGAAGAGATGGAATCCCCCATTAAGCCTTAAGGACACGTTTCACTTAGTGTTGCAACACTTGGACATTTTGTAATTGGAAGCAATGATTCCCATGCATGTGGACAAATACTCAAAAGCCACGTTCAAAGTCTAAGGATTATGAATCCCACCTCTTCAATTTTGGAGGGGATGAATCATTACCAAACATTTAACTCTTAGATTCCTAATGATTACAAACTTGCTAACTCACTCTTATTTGGTAAAAACATCAAGCCAAACTCATCATAATCTCATTCTCCAATTCAAACTAAAAATATCTCTAATTACATATGAACATAAAATAATACTAGCTAGTTTTTGAAATAATTTGTAGCAAAAAGGATTTTACATTGAAACTATTTTACATATTGCAAGTAGGTTCTTGCATAAAATAAATATAATAAAATCATTATGTAAAAAAATAATTACCCACACACACACACACACATACACACACACATACACACACACACACACACACACACACACACACACTGACACACACACACATATATATATATATATATATATATATATATATATATATAACCATTTTTAAAAAAAGGGGGTATTGCATTCTACCCTCCTTAAAATAAATCTCATCCTCGAGATTTGTAAGACCTTAATTGTAACGATCCGAAATTTTTATTTGGAAGCTAAATTCGGTGATAGGCCAAAATAAAGTCATGGTTAATCTCTATGCTATTAACCATAATAAATTTCTTTCCTTAAAGAAATCAAGTACAATAATAAATTTGGTTATGTTATGGCTGCATCTAACCTTCGCGTTAGACTGCCTAAGTATCCTACGAAGAGATCAAGCCATTCGTAGTTTACAAATTCAATTTCTAACTCATTTCCAAAATCATTCAAGTGACTAACAATCACTAACTAAATTCAAACAAGCGATTCATACCAATTTCATATCAAATATAGATTCAGAATATCGAATTTAGCTTAGAAAGGCAGTGCCGGCTCATTGTCCACGCGCAGGGCTGGCGGTTTCCGGCGAACGGAAACTCTAAATTCTGACGAACTCTAAGAATTACCAAATTTTACAGGGTTATAGAGTTCAATGAGAGGAACAACTTTCATACCTGGGCTGAAGTCCAATTCGACGTGTAAACACCTGAAATTAGCCTCTATCCGTGCAGAACCCTAGAATTTGGTGGTTTCAATTCGACATCAAAACGAACTCTAACGCCCCACCCAATGCATGGGCTTTGTTCCTGAGGTTGAGGGAAGTGTATTAGTGGTGATGGCTGCCTGAGTTAGCTTCAGATTTGGTGAATCTCCACCTAAACCAGTCGCACCCACCATAAGGTTCCTTGTGAAATCGAACCTCATTTCGTTTATTTTAGGGTGAAAATGGGAGAGGGATCGATGGAGATTTACATAAGGATTAATATAGCACTGGCCTCGTCATTTACGGTGGCCGAAATCAGGAGTTACAGCTGGGTCGGGTCGGCGGGTTGAAAGGGACCCGGGTTCAGCTTGTTCCTCATTTTCTTTCTTTCTTTCTTTCTTTCTTTTGTTTTTTTTTTCTTCTTGCCTCCTCTTTTTCCTAATTGGGCTACAACCCTCATTTCTCTCATTTTCTTTCTTTCCTCTCCCATCACAATATGACACGTGGCACTCACACAACTGCTCCAGCAAATCTGGAGCCTTCCAGATTCAAGGCAAATAACCATTTTGCCCCTACCTTCGTTCGTTTCTAATTTATTCGTTTTAACTTCGTTTCACAAACGGTTTTCACCTCGCGCTCGTGGGATCAAGCTCTATCCAAATATGCCAAGAAATACGTCAAAGCTTATAAGAATAAAATACATCCTCATAAAATTACGTTTAATCAAAGAGGGGCATTTTTGTCATTTCACTTTCCGATAAAAATTTCCACATAATCATATATCTTAAATTTTTTCAGGGTATTACATTAATCCTTGTATAAGTAAGATAAACAAATCTAAAAAACATAGTTAAATATATAACAAAAACATTAGTAAAGTAGTTAGTTAGAGTGGTTGCCGACTACCCTTCCATTTCAAGTGGATTACAATTCTCCAATTTAGGCATTCCAACTCTAGCATAACACCTCTATAATGAACTTGATAGGAAAACGAAATTAGTCTTTAAATTGAAAATCACTTAATAATGAAATCAGTGTAGGAAAATTGATGGTTATACAAATCGGAAATGTAACTCACCAATCACCTATATTCTCATCACACATCTTTTAGAATTTTATAACTCATCACATAGTCCAAAACTATGTAGGAATGAGAATTTCACTTCGCAATGCCCTTTTTCTTTCTTTTTCCTTTGTGAGTAGAAATGAATTACATCCGAATTCGCTTCACCATCAAAATTATATATGAATTCACTAAAAATAAAATATTGCTTCGAATAAATTGCAACAATACTAGTTTTATAAAAGCATCAAACAATTAAGCATGCTGAAATATAAGAACTTCATTGAAAAACTCAACTTTTTCTTAAACAAAACTCAAATTCCAAAAGAAACACATACACATATATATTTCTGTCGTTACTATCTGGGCTCTGACCCTCCTCTTAGTAACCTAAAATTATCATCAGTTCATTGTCCTAGTAGCATATTAATACAAGCCCAGACCCATAATCTAGATAACAAAAACTACTCGTTCATTCATTAATCTAATGACTCCAATGCCACTTTCTCTATATAAAAATCAAAACGTAATTAGTCCAAAATCATAAATTATAAAATTTAAGCTAATTTGACAAACATAGTAATCATCACAAGTTTAGAGTATCTAATCCCTAAGCTCTGATACCATTTTGTCACGCCCGACCCGCGAATAAAGACTATTCACGAGCTAGGATGTGAGTTGTTTATACCATATTTAGGGCCTCGTATTTAGATCTCGTACAAATACTTAAGGGACTTAAATGTAATTATGTGATAAAGAAATGGGCAAATATGTAATAAGTGAGGAGTCCTTATTCTATAAAAGGACCCCTCACCCTCACAATTAGAGGAGGCCAACTCTTAGGTCTGAAACCCTCTTACATCCTCTCTCATATTACAGAGGTTCTCTCCCTCACCTCTCAGATAAATACAATCTCAGTGTGGACGTAGCCCAAACCTTAGGGTGAACCACGATACATCTTGTGTTATTTACATTACATGCAGATTCACGGTCGGATTTACGTTGTTCCAAGACTTCTGGTTTTGTGCATCAACATTTGACGCCGTCTGTGGGAAACGATATGAAAAGTTATGTCGGTTCTCTTTCATTTTTTCACATCTACTGTGAATCTGCAAAAACCCACAAACCTCACTGGATTTTTCTAGAAAAAAACATTCACTGAGCTCTAAAACTCATCCCTTAAACACTCCTCAGATCTTTCTCTCTCTCTAAGAATAGCATAGACTCCATATTCCCTGCTCCTCCTCAAACGCCTATCTCGCTGTTCCCCAGAACCCAAAACCTTCACTCCTGCCATTTGCTTTCTATCCTCTCCCCTTCCCCTCCATTCTTCTCACAACCCAAAACACTTAATCATGGCAGAGAGTGTAGGCTTCCTCAGTCCCTGGCTCTGCTCATATCCTTCTCTGTCCATGACAATTGGCTCAATCCTAGAAGCCATAGCAACTTAGCAAAACTGGCATGCGCCGAGAGATCTCCAGTTCTGCTCTCCGCCCTGCTCCGAGAGATCTCCAATTCTTCGACCACCAAAATGATTAAAACGGAGCGTTTAACAATGTTGATGTCGGAGGTCGAAGACCAAATGGAAGAGAATTTGAATTCAGATTTGAAACTGATGAAGCGCAAAGCGACAGCAATGGAGATCTCGTGCAGGAGAATAGCAGCTCGGACGTGGCCGACACTCACGATCAACTCGTCTAGATGGTCATGGAGCTCAAATTGCAGAACAAAATCCTGAAGTCTCAGTTCGAAGGATTTCAGGATTCTCAATCGCCGGAGCCGAGCGAGAAAGAAGGCAGCGAATCGGATGAGGTGAAACAGCTGCGTCAAATGATTGAATCGTTGAATGTGGAGCTTCTGGAAGAAAAGCAAACGCGAGCTGAGGCAGAAGTGGCTCTGAAGCATCTTCAAGAATCGCACTCAGAAGCAGATTCTATTTCGTCCCTCACACCCACGACGACGTTGGCTGATTAAAGACCGTTGATCAGTATTATGTTGGCTCCAACAATTCCATCCAGGGAGCTTGCGTGTAAAATGTGATGGATTCTTTGGTTCCTGCTTTGCTGGCTGACAAGAATCGCAAATTCATTTATGTCGAACATGCATTCTTCCAGCGGTGGTGGAGAGGTCAGAGTGACTCTGTCCAAAGTATAGTCAAGCAGCTAGTCACCTCGGGTCAATTAGAGCATTGTCCAGGCTTACTTGTTGGGAGCAGAAGTTGGATTTGACTCACTTTTCTTCGGGTGAATAAATTACTAGGACAGGGCTAAGCGCAAAATCGAGAAAACTTTAAATTTGTTTGGCGGGGTTCGAAGAGTCTCAGTACAACTGCTCAGGGCAATCTTTTCTCTAGCAAAACACGGGTCAAGGATTACAGTGGCAATTAAAAGCTTAAAGCCATATGGTCTCCAAGGCCATAGAACATGGGTGGACAAAGAATGAGCGGGGAGATCAAAAGCAAAGCAGAAAAGAAAAGAGAAAAGAAAAGAAAACAGAGAGAAAAGTAGAAAGAAAAGGAATCAAGTGAACTGAGAAAAACGAAAGCAAAAGCAAAGTAGAAAACAAAAGCAAAAACAAAAGAAGAAAGCAAAAGAGAAAGCAAAAGTAAGGAATAAACACCCCACCAGAATGATGTGATTTACTTTTTTGGTTTTTGTATGATGTAATTTATTTTTCTTATCTTTCAGAGACATCTGTATAAACCCCATCAGAGGGTAAAAAAAATAAAAATTAAAAAAAAATTAAGAAAAAGGGCAAAGCCTTAAATAAATGGGCTGGAATGTTATGTAGAGGGCGAAGACCCATAAACCCAAAATAGCTCTAACCAGGTGATCAAAAGTACGCCCAGTACTCCACAATTATTCGGCAACCTGCCGTTATTACCACCAACCAGGTGATGAAATGTACAACCCGTACTCTAATATCATTTGGCAACTAGCCATTCATGCCACCAACCAGGTGATGAAATGTACAACCTGTACTCTCATTCATGTCACCAACCAGGTGATCAAAAGTACGTCCAGTACTTCGAAATTATACATGAGCACTACTCATGTCAATCATACATAAACATTCATGAGCATTACTCATGTCAATTATACATAAATATTCATGAGCATCACTCATGTCAACATCCATGAGCATCACTCATGTCAATCAACATAAACATTCATAAGCATCACTCATGTCAATCAGCTTCAAAAGCTTCATTTACGAAAGCTCTAGCTTTAAAAGCTTCATTTACAAAATCTCTAGCTTCAAAAGCTTCATTTACAGAGCTCCAGCTTCAAAGCTTCACTTGCAAAGCTTTACTTACAAAGCTTTACTTACAAAGCTTCAGTGCAAGGTATACAAATACCGCCTCCAAACAACCGCCACTTCAGCCCATACATGGATTCAATTTAAAGTCTCCAGCCAACAGAGTCTATTGACCGAAGACTTGGGGGACTACATTATGTACCATATAGTGGGCCTCAACTAAGCCTCATGAAAATACTTGGGGGACTTAGCCCATTATCTATGTACTGAGGAGCGAGCCCTTATTCTATAATAGCGACTCCCTCACTTTCATTAGAGAGCACTCATGAAAAATAATTGGGGGACTTAGCCCATTATCTATGTACTGAGGAGCGAGCCCTTATTCTATAAAAGGGACTCCCTCACTTTCATTAGAGAACACTCATGAAAAATACTTGGGGGACTTAGCCCATCACTTATGTATTGAGGAGCGAGCCCTTATTTTATAAAAGAGACTCCCTCACCTTCGTTAGAGAGCATCGCCGCCAGTTGAGGAACTGCCTCGCCGCAAGCATCACTCCTAACCAATCATTTATGTATTGAGGAGTGAGCCCTTATTCTATAAAAGGGACTCCCTTACCATCACTAGAGAGCATCAACTCTAGCCCATCATCCATGTATTGAGAAGTGAGCCCTTATTCTATAAAAGGGACTCATTCACCTTCAAATGCCACAAACCGTGCCAACCAAGACAACATAAGCCACGAGCCGAGCAGCCTCGCAAAGTGTGCTACTTCTAGTTGAGCATCATTTCAGATTGAACACCGCCTCATATCGAGCATCAGTTCAAGACAACATCTAGTTACTTCGACCCACACATGGACTGAATTTCAAGTCTCTAGCCAAAAGACTCTCTTGACTGAAGACTTGGGGACTACAGTTTATACCATATTTAGGGTCTCGTATTTAGACCTCGTATAAATACTCGGGGGACTTAAATGTAATTATGTAATAAAGGAAAGGGCAAATATGTAATAAGTGATGAGTCCTTATTCTATAAAAGGACCCCTCGCCCTCATAATTGGGGGAGGCCAATTCCTAAGGCTCCTCACCCCCTCAAGCTCTCACTCTCAAAGCCTCTCAGATTCAATACAGAGGCTCTCTCTCTCCCCTCAGAAATACAATATCAATGTGGACATAGCCCAAACCTTGGGCTGAACCACGATACATCTTATGTTATTTACATTTCATGCAGATTTACAGTCGGATTTATGTTGTGCCAAGACCTCCGGTTTTGTGCATCAACATGAGTCATATCTTAGCTATAGAAATAAATTCTACAACCAAGATATGGTGAAAAAAAAAAATTATAACGATTACACCATACGTTAACAAAATCTTTCATAAAAAATTATCGAATACGCAGCGGAAATAGAATAGTACACAAATTAATTCACAACAAAAACTACCAACAAAATAATAATTATATTGTAACAATTCTTTCAAATGCATGAAATATATATTTACACACACACACACACACTAGGGAGATGCATGGATGTACTCACTCCCTTCTAATCCCGTCAACACATACTTAAGGCACCCAAGCCTGCACGTCTCATACCATGTTTATACCACTTGGCTCCGAATACGTTAGAATATGAGTTAACTCCATGTTCATCCCTTAACCTCATTTTTGTAATTAAACTCTCAATTTCCACTTTATTAAACAGACACTTCCCCCAACGCCCAATTGTATATTCAAGCCCTTCCCCCGACACCTGACATATACAAGATTTCATTATTTTATAATCAACCAATTTGTATACTCAAGCCCTGCATCCTATGTCTGACATATACAAGGTTCATTATTTTATATTCCAGGCAAACTTCAGCCCTTGAATATCCTCACAACGCAAATACTTTACAAACTCAACACAACTCTTTTTTTTTATTTATTTATTGTTTTTTTGCATGAATGTTTATGTATATGTCATGTTCACATAGATATCAATACTCACATTTTCTTTAACAAGCCTGTAAGCTTCAACATAAATCAAATTGATTAGTAACAAGAGTAATATAATCATAATATTAACAAAATAATAATCTTTAATGTAAATGATAAGCAATATATTACCATTTCTTCATTTTGTCGATCCTCCTTTTCCATTATGTTTCTTTTAATAACTTAGTGTTTAAATGGTTTGCTCAACTCAAATTTATTGCAATTAGACAAAGGAACATGGAGATTTAAGTGGTTCACCAATTTGGCTACATCCACTAGGGTTGCATATGCATTAATGTTTTCACTATGTAAGAGAGATTTACAAAAAAAAAAAAAAAAAAAAAAAAAAAACAATGACGATGGTCTAACATAAGGTAAAAGAAAAGGATGGTGGGGAGAGTGGTCAATGAAGAAGAGGAGGTTTTGTTTCTTTTTCCCCGTGTGTTGAGTATGTGTTGATTCTTCCCCAGTTTCCCTCCTCCCTCTACTTTTATGGATGAAGAAATGGAATCCTCCATTAAGCCTTAAGGACATGTTTCACTTTGTGTTGCAACACTTGGACATCTTGTAAGTGGAAACAATCATTCCCATGCATGTGGACAAATACTCAAGGCCACGTTCAAAGTCTAAGGATTATGAATCCCACCTCTCCAATTTTGCAGGGGATGAATCATCACCAAACATTTAACTCTTAGATGCCTAATGATTACAAACTTGCCAACTCACTCTTATTTGGTAAAAATATCAAGCCAAACTCATCAATATCTCCTTCTCCAATTCAAACTAAAATATCTCTTATTACATATGAACATAAAATAATAGTAGCTAGTTTTTGAAATAATTTGTAGCAAAAAGGATTTTACATTGAAACTATTTTACATATTGCAAGTAAGTTCTTGCATAAAATAAATCTAATAAAAATCATTACGTAAAAAAATAATTACCCACATACACACACAGACACACATACATATATAACCATTTTTTTAAATACGGGGTATTCTAAGACAACAGCTTTTAAAAGCAGCACGTAGGTTGCTTTTAAAAGCTGCTTTAATAAAAAGCAGAGTTAGGTCTTTAATAAATATTTTCAATTGTTGTATACCTTCATTAATTTTTTAAGTGACATTATTTAGCTTTCCACACATATATTTTATTCTTTAGAGAAAAAGTAAATGCTAATACCGACCACTACAAATACTAACCTTATACCATCACTGCCATTACAACCACCATATTTGCCACCACCACCGCCATAACCACAACCTCCACCACTGTCACTACTACCACCATTGTCACCACCATCATTACCTCCATTGCTACCATTCTTGCCACCACCACTACCACCACTGATGCTGTCATCGCCACCACCACCACCACCATTGATGCTGTCATCGTCACCACCACCACCATGCACCATTACCACAACCGCCATCATTGCCACCATAACCACAACTGCCATTACCACCATCATTGCCGCCACTACCAGTGCTACCACCGCCCTACCACCATTGTTACCTCTCCACCCCCAACCAACACATCCCACTATTAGCATCACACCACACCTTCACCGCAGCCACCACCACCAGCACTACCACCACTGCTTTCGTCACCCCGACTCCTACTATTATGTCTATTTGTTATTGTATACAATTATATCACTCTTACATTAAATTTTACTAAACGCTTTTACGTTGTTTTTTATACTCACAACACTTTTAAAATTTAGTTAGCCAACCATCATTAGCTTTATTTTACAGTTGATTATTCTTAAAGTACAGTAAAATCAATTTTATAAAAAAACACAACAATTCCAAACTGACCCTTAATCATAAAATAATCCCATAGATCGAGGAAACAAATCAAAACCCTAATGTACCAAAATAAATCATACGCCACATACCTTTGCAATCTGCATCCAACAGCTGGGACCCAAAAAGTCACAAGAAACTTCATCGATTGGCTTTTCTTCACGATGCGTGATAATGCTAGAGGACTAAAGGCTTTATCATAAATTGTTAATACAACACAGACGTCCTTATGCACCATCCAGCTCTGAGAATGCAGTACTTTGTGATGAACTTCAACTTTCTACTATTAATTTACTCAAAATCTTTATAATTAAAGAGCATTTTGAGTGAGAGAAAGGTGAAACACACACTTATGAATGATTTGATTTTAATAAACATATATATCATCACCAAAGTATGCATACTTCATGTGCTCCACGTGTAAATCACAGTCATTTAGTTTAATAAAAAATTGGTACAAAAGCTAGGTGGTGTTCTTTAAAGTACAAACACCAGAGACTTGCTAGTTGCTACCAAGTCAGAATCATTGTGTAATTTGATCTTTCTGCAAATCTGGAATTATCTATTTTGGTTCGACATCGTGAACGCACAATAGATAAACAAAGCCTCAAACTCTCAAGCCAAGCAACTAAATACAATGTACAATATTTAAAAAAAAAAGAAATACCTAAATAAATTAATAAGTTACTAATTAATCGATAAGTTGATAAATTATTAATTTGTTAGTATGTTATCTCAATTCCATCTCAGTTAGGGTTGTTCGAAATTATTTATATTATTTTTTTATAGGTAAACTGATGACTCGTTAAAAGGACTAGAGGATGCACTATATTAACAATTGCTCTCCAAATGTTGTCCACACAAAAACTTTCCATAGGGACAATGCGTATTGAAGGGACGAGCAAGTTTCTTTATGTTGGGTTTTTCCAGCCTATGATTAGTTGTCCTAAGTCTATTGGGAATTAATAGTCTTAGAGGATTAAATTGTTTTCCCAATTGGAGTTGCTTTCCCAATTGGAGTTGTTTACCCAATTGGAGTTAGTTTCCCAATTGGAGTAGGTTTTATAACTAGTTTCCAATTAAGATTAATAATCCTTATTCAAGAAGACATTTATTATGTCTATATAAAGGGGCTATTGTACTAGTTTTAGAAGGGGTGAGCAAAACAATAAATTGTATACCACTCAAGGGATTTGAGTGAGAGAATATTGTAAAGTGTGTGCGAGAGAAAAGAAAAGAGATAGTGTATTTCTTGTTCTTGTTCTTTCAGGTTTTTCGTCAAGTCCTAGTTCTAGAGATTTGGCAAGATTATTGGTTGTACTCATTATTGATATAATGAAAGATTGTTGTTGCTGTCCCGTTGACGTAGGCACATATTGCTGAACCACGTAAATTCTTGGTGTTATTTATCTTGGTTATTTGTTTTTCGATTTCCGGAATTTGTTCTTGTTTTTCCCATTCTTAAACGTGATATTCTCAACAAGTGGTATCAGAGCCTGGTTCGGCTGATATCCGTTTAGAATGGAAGGTTCAATTATGATGAAACTCACTCGCTCCAACTGGGTTACGTGGAAATCAAGAGGAGGACATGCTTTACTGAAGGTGTTAAGATCAAGCCAACAAGTATGTATGATGCTGATTGGACCAAGATGAAGATAAGCGATGTTTTCTGGCAAAGAAGTCTATAACTGCCTTTGCCAATGACGATGGGTGTTGCGATCAGGGGGAGCCTGGTCAAGAGAAATCTAATCAAGAGGGTCTTGGTTAATGAGTAGTTCGATCAAGGAGAGCTTGGTTATGGGTAATTCGATCAGGGGGAGTCTGGTCATGAAAAGTTCGATCAATGGGAGTTTGGTCAAGAGGAGCAATCCTATTATGGTATACCTTCCTCATGGTCTGGAGGGGGAGATTGTTGGGTTTTTTCCAGCCCATGATTAGTTGTCCTAAGTCTATTGGGAATTAATAGTCTTAGAGGATTAAATTGTTTTCCCAATTGGAGTTGCTTTCCCAATTGGAGTTGTTTACCCAATTGAAGTTAGTTTCCCAATTGGAGTAGGTTTTATAACTAGTTTCCAATTATGATTAATAATCCTTATTGAAGAAGACTTTTATTATGTCTATATAAAGGGGCTATTGTACTAGTTTTAGAAAGGGGAAGCAAAACAATAAATTGTATACCACTCAAAGGATTTGAGTGAGAGAATATTGTAAAGTGTGCGAGAGAAAAGAAAAGAGATAGTGTATTTCTTGTTCTTGTTCTTTCAGGTTTTTCGTCAAGTCCTAGTTCTAGAGATTTGGCAAGATTATTGATTGTACTCATTATTGATATAGTGAAAGATTGTTGTTGCTGTCCCGTCGACGTAGGCACATATTGCTGAACCACGTAAATTCTTGGTGTTATTTATCTTGGTTATTTGTTTTTTGATTTCCGGAATTTGTTCTTGTTTTTCCCATTCTTAAACGTGATATTCTCAACACTTTATCATTATGGTTTTGTCTGTAATTTGTTTCCCGCGATTGTATTCAGGAAGCAAATCTTTTGGCACAATTTATACTTTGGCTTTTTATTTTCGCGTTTGGATTTTGGATAGAACTTTCGGCGAGGGGCGGCTGGTTTAGATCTGTTGTATTTATATTCTCTGTTCTCTCCTTATCCATTCCTTCTGGTTATTTATGCAAAATTGGCAGGGACGAAGCTATTAAATCAAGAACATAAACAAAATTGGTACTCTGACATGAAATTACAAACGAAACAAAGTCTAGTTGGTCACACTTCTACTTACAATATATAGTGAAAATGTGCGAATACACACACACACATCGTTGATAATGGAAGCTATGAACCAATATTAATTCCACACTCATGAGGACCACATTGACACCAAATTTTCAGCACTGAAAATAAACCTAAGCAATTAAAGTGACATACAAAATCGCTCAGATAAATCTTCTTTTCGTGACTTATTTCTTGATTTGTGTCATTTCCTTGATTTTATTGGAAATTAACAAACTACATGCAAAATAAAAATCACAAAAAAAATAGACGAAGAACAATAAAAAGTTCTGTTGCAGTAAGTGGAATATCATGAAAGCTTTTCTTCTGTGGACTCGAACTTGAAATCAAAGGTATTCACACCATTATAAACTCCATCGTCTATGTTGCTGGTAATTATTTCCCCACTCGTACGAGTGTCGCGCTGGGTGTAAGAGAAGGGAACATCGCATGAAGCCTCAGCTGCTACAAACCTCACCATTACCTTAGTCATTGCTGGCACAACATACTTATAAAAAGCATCCTTTACACTACTTGTGACTGTCTCAGTTTCTCCAAATTGGACTGCTCCAGTAAATCCAATGGTCAACTTTTTATCATCTGCAATTACTGGAACTTCGGTGTGGGTGCTGCTCTTGAGGCCGCACAACTTCAAAATCGACGAGACACTGGAGTAATTCCAAGTACTGTTCCTAGTTTCTATATAGGAAAACTTCAATTCCATAGGGTAAGATTCATTAGAATGGTTAACGAGTTCACCCATGGCTAAATTGACAACGTTTTGGTTGTAAATCCTTGCACGGTCGAGATGGAGAGTAATATTACTGATATCTCTCCTTAAGGGAAAAACCTCTTCCACCTCCAAGTATGCCTCTTTGTCGATAGTGGAGACGTTTGCATTAAGACCGCTTGTAATTGTGCTAGTGGTAAATCTCTTGCAAAACTTCTTGTTCTGCATGTTGCGGAGGGCAATGGCACTGTCGCCTACTTTGATGGGCCAAAACAATGTGTGGGAATCGTCGTTGGTAGAGTCATCTGAGTCGGCGCATATCCAGTCATCCTCGGTGAGCCTCCAGAATTTTCCTGAGGAATCGGACTTTATGCGAACGGTGCCATCAGCATTGGTGAAGACCTCGTTTCCTGCCGATGGATCTTCAATGTCAGTGGATTCGAACTGCAGCAAACTTGGGTATTGGTCGATCAGGCGGGCACCGAGGTAGTGACCATTAGCACCCTTAAACGCCACATGCTTGGGAAGTATCTTGACTAGCACCAACGATTCCCAGTCAATGACTATGAACACATCCATAAACCTCTGGCTAGGAGATTCCCCATACGTGTACATGAAACCCCAGTATTTGTCATTCGGATCGTTTTGCACCAAGGCCAAGTACTTTCCATTGTGGGCATGGCGGAATCGGAGTACTATAGAATTAGCACTTCTGGAATCATCAACTGGGAGGCCATCATCATCTTCGTAGACAGGCTCGAACAAGGTACATGAGAACTTGGATTTGTCTTCCTCTGGTTCATCAGCACCAGCAACAATCTGAGTATAACCACAAGCAGGCATCACCCAGTATTTATTGTTGTAGCAGCATCTAATGTGTACTAGTCCCTCATTCCCAATACTCTTTGCCTTCTCCACTTCAAATTTTGTGTGTTCGCTCCCTGCTTCCTCTTCTGTGAAATTAATATACCTTGCAGCCGGCATGATTCGCTTCAGATTCTCATCTGCATCTATAGTATTGAAACGTAAGTATTTGTTGTTGTAGTTCGACTTGAGCACCACAAACTTTGGCAATGTTGGCATTTTAATTCTCTCCTCGCGAGGTTGTGATGGTCAAGTCGATCTCAATCTCCCACAACTCATCTTTAACTTAAGCATGATAATTTATCAAATATAGCAAAAAATTAATTTTTAATTTTAAAAATGTCAGTTTCTATAAAAAAAAATTCATAAATATTCAAAATCTCACATAAATAGACACAAATACCCTCAATTTTTATGAATAACTAATTGTTAGACTTAAAGACTTCTTGCGCTATAATCTCTAACTAAAAATTTATCTGTTTTTTTTTCTCTTTCTTTTCCAAACAAAGAGCAAACGTTTTTCTCAATTTTATTTTAGTAAATAATCAAGGAAACCTTTCTTTCTCACAGGGTTCCAAAAAAACACCTAGGCATCTTATAAAAGTGAACTATCAGAGTAAAGAAATAAAAGTAATGCACTTTTAATTGTCTGAAATTTAAAGGATTTTACGTACAATCAAAAGCAACAATAAAATGATAAAAGGAAATATTTATTCATTACACCCCAATTTAAAAAGAGTTATACGTGGAACGGGATTCCTAAAAGTTTGTTTACAATGGTCATTTAAACCACATTTTGAACATTCCCTAGTTGAGTTTTTTCCTCCACATGATGGGATCATATAGTGCTACGGTCTAGTGATATATATATATATATACTCTCTTGATCCAGATTGATCAAGAGAATGCCAATATTAAAATACCTCGAACCATTAGGTGGTCAGAAATCAATCTCCCTTCAGATTGGTGTCTGATAAACGAGAGTCGGCCAGTAGCCATCCAAAATAGTCTAGTTAATTTAGACAATGTAGAACAGTACTTTGACGGTACGGTTAAAATTAATTTTGATCGTCCTGCTAGAAAATCCTGTGATTCTAATCGATCACTTAAATCCTTTACTTCCAATAGGAATTCTTTCTCTGGATCTATGCCAACCGATAGGCAAGGTCGAGACCAAGAATTAATCAATTCCCTAGCTAATAGGAAATTAAAATCAGTAGATACAGGCTCATCTGTCACCCAACAAGAATTAATAAATGACCTTTTAAATTTCAAACTCCAATCACTTGAGACAAACGCTCAAGTAGTCCAGCCTACCTATCATACCCCATCCATTCCTCCTAAGGAAGAACAAACATCCCCAACTGCTTCTGATTTTGATGCAGAACCAGTTCATCACCAACTATTGGTTTTAACCAGACAAGAACCTTTTAAGTATGATCGTAAGAAACTCTGTAGAGACATCGAAGCCTTAGACAATGTCCCTCGACGAAACATCTTCAGAAGTAAATATACTACTGAAGAGAAATTAGAAATCCATAAGGCATGGAAAGACTTCATGCAGACCAATAGACTTGAAATCTTTTTCTTCGACTTCGTAGAAAAACATTATGAGACTGAAAACCAAGTAAAGGTAATCACCAAAGAAAATTGGGTTAAAGAAGACAAGACAGTTGTCTCCTCCAGTCACCCTCCACAAGAAACTATACTTATTAGTACTGCGAATACGCAGGTCCCAGCCTCACCGTTCAAACTTCCGAAGGAAGATGCAGGTGTCAAACCTGTTATTGAACAAAACAATTTTACCAACCAAAGCCTACATATCATAGGAAAACAGTTGGATAAAATAGAAACCAAGGTTGACAATTTGTCAAATAAACCGCCTAGTAAAGAAATACCTTTAACTAGTTTTAGAGAGTCACCCTCTTTAAAAACTTCAACATCTATTAAGATAGAACAAATGCTTCATAAGCTAGAAAAGGACAAATCAGTTCGTGTGATTAATAACCCACATGATTCTGAAACACCTTCCTCAATTCCAGATTCAGAAGATGAAAGTATTGATTCCATCATCCAAATGGAGCAAGCATTTCAGAGTCTTGAATTAAAACGTCTTAACACTAAAAAGATTAACCCTACATCCTTAACCAAGAACTGGTATCCCAGGCCAACACCTCCTGATCTTCAATTCGAAGAAAGGAATTTCCAATCCCAATTCACTGTCTCATCTGATAAACTCTATGAATGGAATATAGATGGTTTGTCGGAACAAGAGTTATTAAACAAACTCCAACACATCTCCATGGTAGCAAATAGCTATATCACTAATCATGACCTTGGTCAGACTCAAATTGTTGATATCCTTGTCTCTGGATTCACGGGAATGCTTCATTCCTGGTGGGAAAAACACCTCACTGATGACTCCAGAAATCTAATAAGAAACGCAGTAAAACAAGATGAAGAAGGAATACCTATCTTCGATGAACATCTAGGACGTGGTGTCCCAGATGCAGTCAATACCTTACTTTATACAATCATACAACATTTTATAGGAATCCCTTCCAACATTACATCTAGAATCCATGACCAACTAAGCAACTTAAGATGTCCAACCCTAAGTGATTTTAGATGGTATAAAGATGTATTTATGTCAAGAGTTATGCTTAGAGATGATAGTAATCAACCATTTTGGAAAGAAAAATTTATAAATGGATTACCAAACCTTTTTGCACACAAAATAAGGAATACCTTAATTAACGAAGATGGTATTATACCATATAATGATCTTACTTATGGACATATCATAAGTACTATCCAAAAAGAAGGCCTAAAAATGTGCATAGATATGAAGATATCTAGACAAGCACAATCTGAAAAGGCAATAGCCAAATATGAATTAGGAACCTTTTGTGAGCAATATGGGTTACCACCCATAGCTCCCTCCAATCTTAAAAAGAGATCAACTACCTTCAATAGATCTAAGATCTCTAAGCCACGGACCAACTACTCCAAGTATCACCAAGGCAAGTATGCCAAACCAAACCCATTTTATGAAAACCCCAAACAGAAAAGATGGAAATGAAAGAGAAAATCCTCTGGAAAATTCCATTCTAAAGACAATAGTCATAAGGGAAAATGCTACAAATGTGGCAAAGAAGGCCACTATGCCAATAAATGTAAAGTTAAGAAGACCATAAGTCAGTTGAAGATTTCTGAGGAAGAAAAGCTTCAACTTATCCAAGCCCTAGAACTCCAAAATACCGGCAGTAGCCATTCATCTGAAGATGATCTAGGTTCCACCTCTTCATCCTCATATCAATCTGCCTCTAGTAATCACTCTACCCCAAACATCAAGCTCGGATGTCCTGATGCTTGTTGTAAGAATATATCAGTACTAACTAAACAAGAAAAACAAGAAGAATTACTCTTAGAACTAATAAGCAATGTTGAAGACGTTGAACTCAAAAGGTTCTACCTCAAAAAGCTTAAGAACTTAGTTTCTCAAGAAGAAGTAGGCACTAGCCAATCTCAAATTCAAAAACCACAAATCTCTCTTAGTTCTACTCTAGCAAAGTTTAGTAAGCCTAAGAAAGAAATTACGGTCAATGACCTCCAAAAAGAAATTAATCAGATAAAAGAAGAAATTAAACTTCTAAAAACTGATAATCACGAGATTCGTACACAACTCACTAAAACCAATACTCCTCCAAATGAAGAACTATTCAGTTCCTCTTCTTCCAGTAGTCACCATGAGTCAGAATCTGATTCACATTCAGAACGCTTAGTTCTGAATCTTCTTCACAAAATTAGAATCCAAAAATGGTATTCTAAAGTAACAATAATAATTGAAGACTTTCGTTTCGAAACAATCGCATTGATTGATTCAGGAGCAGACTTGAATTGTATTCAAGAAGGTCTGATTCCCACTCGGTATTTCCACAAATCCAAGGAAATCCTTAGTGCTGCTAATGAATCTCCAATGGAAATCAAGTATGAACTTCCTAAGGCGCATGTTTGCCAAGATGAAGTTTGTTTCAAAACACCTTTTGTTCTAATTAAAAACTTATCTGACCCTGTCATACTAGGACTACCCTTTATAGCACTCCTCTATCCTTTTAAGACACATCATAATAGGATTACCTCAAAGGTCTTAGGACAGAAAGTCACTTTTGAGTTCTGCCTGGAAACAGACCTCAAAAAACTTAGGCATCTCCAGAAGGATAGCACTTCGCGATCCTTAAACATAATCTCTAATAAGACTAAACATCTTCAATCCTTGAAAGATGATATTCATCACAAAAGAACTGAAGAACAACTCAAACAAGAGATTATATCTCAAAAAATCCTTAAATTTGAAGAACAACTTGTTAAAGAAGTATGTTCTGATATTCCCAATGCCTTTTGGCACCGCAAACAACATATCGTTAAATTACCTTATATCAAGGAATTTAATGAGTCAAAAATCCCTACTAAGGCCAGACCTATTCAAATGAGTCAAGAAGTAATGGATTTCTGTAAGGCAGAAATACAAGATCTTCTTAATAAAGGAATTATCCGTAATAGCAAGTCACCTTGGTCGTGTCCTGCATTTTATGTTCAGAAAAGTGCATAACTTGAAAGGGGATCTCCCCGATTAGTTATTAACTACAAACCTTTAAATGAAGTTTTGGAATGGATTAGATATCCAATTCCCAACAAAAGAGATTTAATAAAAAGGCTTAGTAAAGCAACTATTTTCTCAAAGTTTGATATGAAATCAGGTTTTTGGCAAATCCAAATTCATGAATCTGACAAATATAAAACTGCTTTTGTAACGCCTTTCGGCCATTATGAATGGAATGTTATGCCCTTTGGTTTGAAAAATGCACCATCTGAATTCCAGAATATTATGAATGAGATTTTTAATCAGTATAGTCATTTTACGATTGTTTACATTGATGATGTTCTTATTTACTCCAGATCAATAGATGAACACTAGAAACATTTACATTTGTTTGCTAGAATCATTAGATCAAATGGATTGGTTGTGTCAGCCCCTAAGATTAAATTATTTCAACTTAAGATTAGATTCTTAGGTTATAATATCTATAGATCTACCATCCAACCAATTGACCGTGTTATCCAATTTGCAGATAAATTTCCAGATCAGATTACTGAAAAACCCCAGCTTCAAAGATTCTTAGGTTCTTTGAATTATGTTTCTGAATTTTATCCACATTTGCGTCAGCAATGTAAACCTTTGTTTGATCGCCTTAAGGAGAATCCTCCTGCCTGGTCTACCATTCATACTTCTATTGTCAAACAGATCAAGAATTATGTTAAGACTTTGCCCTGTCTTGGCATTCCAACTCCCAACTCTTTTAAGATTGTTGAAACTGACGCCTCTGACGTTGGTTATGGAGGTATCCTCAAACAGCAAACTTCCTCCGGATCACCTGAACAAATTGTTCGTTTTCATTCAGGTGTATGGAATCCTGCTCAAACTAATTATAGTACTATTAAAAAAGAAATACTATCTATAGTTTTATGCATTAGTAAATTTCAAGATGATTTATTAAATCAAAAATTTCTCGTTAGAGTTGATTGCAAATCTGCAAAACATGTTTTACAAAAGGATGTTCAAAATATTGCATCAAAACAGATTTTTGCACGATGGCAAGCCATATTATCAATCTTTGATTTTGAAATCGAATACATTAAAGGCAACCATAACTGCATTCCAGATTTCCTAACCAGAGAATTTTTGCAGGGGAAGAATGTCTAACAAAAACACAGCTTCTCCACAAGGCAGTAGCCAACAAAGGAGGCTTCCTGCCTCATTACCACCACTAAAACAGGAACCTATTCCCGGTTCCTCGGCCTTAGCCATTACCAATAGATTTACTCCATTAGGATCAACTCTAGGAAGTATCCGACCAAATTACCAAACAGCGTTAGTAAACCAGTATGATCCTTTCTCCTCTACTTACAGGCAATCGCCATCTCCCTCAGTAAGTTATACTAAAACATCTCCCTACATTATTAAACCCTCCAAAGAGTATCTCTTCAGTATCCCATTTAATTTCAAACATCTGAAAACACCTGAGGTCATAACCAAAAAGATGTTTCCACCCAATTCCCATTTTCAGCCAAGTGAGTTTCACAAAACCCTCAAGTACTATACTACTATTCTCAATGAGACTTCTTCTATCACCATAAAACCTATCTTTGATAAAACCTCTGGCAATCAAAACAGAATCCTGTATCATTCCCTTACCATCAATAAATTCTTATTAGAATCCGAATGGCAAGTACCTCTTTTTCAGCCCAAACCTTTTAAAAGCAGTAGCTTTCCCAGTCACTCAAACCATTATACCTATTTTGATTACATTCAAGCTTGGACTAACATCTTCTTACACCAATCCGAAGATTTTAGTCATTCATGGTTTATAACCTTTGATCGTAGTTTCAGATTGAATTTTCCTGCATGGTTTCCCAGATGGTGGTCAGAACATGGCCTTATCTCTGACCTCATGCCAGATGAATTCAAGCAAGTCTTATCAGGCACTTTCCAGAAGAAGTTCGATAGAACACGTTTTGATGAAGGAATCCCTTTGTTCGCCCTGTTCATGGCAAAATACAAGGTCCCCTGGATCCTCCGTTGGAACTACGAGATTGAATCCAATCAAGTCTTTCGACAGAGAATGATTAAATGGTGGGACAAGTTCAACTACCAGAAGATCATTGAAGTTGTGCTCAAGGACTTCCCCATGGGTTCTAATCCAGTACCTGCAGTAGCAGCTCCTACAGCTTCAGCTTTACCAGAACCAACCAAGGAAGAAATCGATTCATTATCGGACATTAGTCCTTCTTCCTCTCTCAAGGGCCAAACGAAGTCATCCAAATCTTCGAGCAGTTCGAAGAAAAAGAAATCATCAAAGCTCAAGGCTCTTGCCAAAATTCTCATGAAGGAACTGCAAGAAGAAAATGAAGATGGTTCGGACTCCGACGACTCTTCGGATGCTTCATCACAGTGCGCAGTAGCCACACAAGGAAATATCTTCCCACCTGATTCTCAGGACCCATACGAATTTTAAACTTGTAATAGCATGTATAGGAATTTCTAAATTCGTATGAATGTAGTCTAAGTAAGATACATTGTATCTAGACTCAGTAGAGTATTTTGTAATAGCTGCATATGAAGACAAAGCCAGCCGCTGCATATGAAGACAAAGCCAGCCGCAAGTGAAAACAGCAGTAGCAGACAAGGCACTATTCATGAATAGTAAAATCACTTTTACTATTCATCCATCATTTCATTCATAGTATTCACCCTAGTGAAAGTCAGAGTCTCCGACAGCATCTTCTGCTTTCGGCCTCCTTACAGCAGTAGCACATGCAGAGCGGGATTCCCGCTTCCATCCTTCAATCATTCCAGTTTACCTCCTTCGTCTACAAAAGGAAATCTCCAGTTTCATTTGAAGGGGGGCTTCTTCTCTGAAAGAGAACTCTGCGTATTCAGATCGAACAGAGTTTACAGCTTCTCAGCAAAAATATTGTAATATAAATATATTTTCATTTTAAGTAACCAAGGATGCCTGCGAGCTCCAAGATCAGTCTTTAATTTTCCAAATCGTCAATAGACGAGACTTCTGTAAGTCTTATTTGATTTTCAATAAATATATTTTCTTTCGAAAATCAGCATCATTAGTTTAAATCATCATGAATACTAAATCTATTTTAAATTTAGTTTTGTTTATATATGCTCTTGTTATTAATCCTAAAAATTTTATATTGATATTAATCAAATTCTTTGAATTTCCAAATACATATATCGGATATTTCCGCCTTCATATGTTATATATATATATATATATATATATATCACTAGACCGTAGCACTATATATCTTTCAATTGTAATAGGAGTTCTTAAGTTCGATTCTTGTCAAAGAAGAGTTTGAATCACATTGTTAGCACATTATGAGCCTTAGACTACTCTCTTTCTTTGTGTAGATATCATTTGTTCAAAAAAAAAAAATATATATTTGTTCCTTAGCCAGTTGGTACTACTCTGTAGTGATATTCATCTTCACTCATCAAAAAAAATATTCAAATCAAATTATTACTAATCCATTGTGAAACTTAACCTATTTTTTTACACTTTTAGTATATATAATGTGTTTTGTTTGATTATATTGAAAATTTGTGACAAAACTTTTACAGTCAACTACAAATTGTTGAATATTAAATTTAAGGGTAGGCGAGATTTTAGATATATTTGAATTTTCTTATAAAAATTGACATTTTGAAATTAGAATTTAATATTTGGCTATATTTGATAAATACACATCTCCAGAAATTTTTTCTATATTTCTTGATATTTATAAACTACAGCCAATGAAACCATCTCATGTCCCTCGTGACATAATTAATCGGCATGACATCACCGCATGTCATTTTCAAACACGATATTGGAGAAAGGATCGAAGATGTCTTAGGAGAATAATGTTGGTTCTTCCTTAAATGATGATTTTATATTTCATACTTAGTGGTGTTAATGTTTGCTTGTGAGGTGTCTGCGACTTTAGCTTTGATATTCATGTTTAGTTTTCTATTGATGTTCTATAATGCATCTTATTAAAAAAAATTATGAACATAAACTAAATAGGAAGTTTTAATGAAAAGAGTTTGGACTAAGTTTGTTTTAACAAAAAATCATATACTAACTTTATTTAATGTAAAGAGATTGAAATTTAATGAAAAAATGGACAAAAACCAAAGCCTCACAGGTAAGAAACAAGGCCACGTGCAAAACTATTTTTTTTTCTTTCTCGAGCCTATGCACCTGACGGAAGCTCCTCCGTAAGCCCAATTCTTAATTATCCCAATACGCTTTGAACTAGGTGAAAAATTTGTTAGACACACTCCCATTAAATATTTATTTGGTGTGTCTATGCCTTGTGGTGTAATGAGTGATGAATGTTAGCATATTTGTCCATCCATGTAATTGTGAGAGAAATGGAATGGAGATGCTAGCAAGACTCTGCTGGAGTAGCATACATGTGGATTTCCACTTCTCAATCAAAGTCTTATTTGGGTCCCAGTTGAAGAAAATTAATTGCTGAAAGAAATAAAAAAGAAATTCTGTTATTTTTTTTTCCATCCATCAAGAAGAAGAAGAGAGTGAGAAATGTTGATTAAGAGAGAGAAAATATTATTTTATATTAAATATTATTTTTTTATTTGAAGGATAATTAATGTAGGAAGAAGAGCATTAATAAAAAGAGTTTGGACCATGAATATTTTAACTAAAAACCATCCTTCCAATTACAAATACATAAACGTCTTGCATAATTATAACAAATAGTAAACACAATGATGTATGAATTATAACTTTACCATATTCTTTTTCTTTCTTCTACCATAGATATTGAGAGACGAGCTCAAGATTGTGAGAGTAAATGTGAATATTTTAACCAACTGAGTTACAAGTCTTTGTTATTTTAGTCATATTTAAAAAGACGAATTTAGTAAAATTCGGGATATATGTATACTAGGAAGATGTCTAGATGCTTATGTTGTCAAATTGTACCATTATTGATCATATAATTTTATATCAGAGTATGTCATTCTAATCCTCCTTAAAATAAGGAGACACTATTTATGAAACTGGACCAATAAGTAGACATTATTTATGAAACCAAATCAAGAGTGAGATACTATTTCTAAAACTAAACCAATAGGTGGAAACTATTTATGAAACTAGACCAAGATAGAAACACTATTTATGAAAGTAGACCAAGAAAGAGACACTATTTATAAAACTGTACCTATTGCTATGCACTATTTATGAAACTAGACACTATTTATGAAACAGGATAAAAAACAAGGCCACTATTTATGAAAGTGAACCAAGAAATAGGCACTATTTATAAAACTGAATTAATAAGGAGACATTATTTATGAAACCAAAAATTATCAAAAATTACTTATTTTTTTTGCAAAATAAAAAATTAATACACATTGATAAAATAAAATAAAATAATTACAAAGTACACATGATTTATAGATTCTTAGAAATTTATTTTACAATGAATTTCTTGGTAAAGTTAAGAATATGCATAAGAATAGAGTACTTTGATACTTTGATTCTTGAAGGTGTCAAAGGACAAATAGCAAGTAGGTTGTGTTAGCTAAATTAGGTAACTGTTTTCTAATGTGATAAAAACAAGAGGAAAGCATTACGGCAAAATCATGTTTTCTGATGGGCTTCATGATGCTTAGAGATTCTAGTTTTGTGTGAGAAAACTTTCCAAATTTAATAATCAACTGATGAATTTGTTGCTCCTTAGCTATGACTTGCGCCTCATAAATCAAATTTTGTGTTTTACATCCTCCACAGTAAGAAGCATAATCACAAAAGTGTCCACAAAGTCCCAAGGAGGAGAAATTGTCTCCACCTTTGTCACCTACACTTTTTACCCAAGAAAAAGATATTGTTATTGTCTTGAAAAGTTCTTGAAATGAACATGAGATACTTCCATCACATGCACTAGACTATGAATTGTGTAAGGGCAATCACATAAAATTATAAACCAATACAGGTAGCATGTAGTTTCTCAAGTTGTATACAACAAAACCAGCATTCCCTCGTACCACGCAGGTTTTACAACCACCACTCTGCTAAAACTTGAGCAGAGACCTTAAGTACAGGAATATTCCTCCTAGCATGCTAGGGACAACTGCCATAGTCTCCAGCATCATTGTACGTCACCCATACCGTCTCTGAAACATATATTTCATTGAACAAGAACTGAGATCATATTGGAATGAAATGAATAAGCTTCAACCAAATTTTATGATCGATAAAGATGTTGTGAACACAAAACACTAACTTAGGAAACTTCTACATAGATTACGGTTCTTCAGAACGAAGAGGCATGTAAATTCAATTGCAATTCGTTTGAAAAAGCACAGCCATAACAAAACATAATTTGACATGCATTGATCAATAAAAAAATGGCTTACTCATTTGTCTTGAAAGATTATGGGGTGTTGCTGAAATATGGATTACTGGGAATATGTTCATAGAAAAGCTACACTTAAGTTTGAAACCAAGGAAGTACATTAAAAGTGGAAACAACATTAAAAACTTAAAACAAACTCAAAAATCACACACAATCATTTATCCATTTCACTAGTTAAGAGCACAAAAGATACTTTCCCTTATCCAGATTTTCTTCAACTAATATACTCACATAGTGAAAAGATGAATGTAAAAGTCACAATAAAATATGTACTAAAATTCTAGAAGAAGTCATAAATCAAAGCTTAAAAATGCAAAAGCATCAGAATAATTTAAAATCGGTTTATAATAACATATAAACCGACTTCTTGATGAACTAAATGATTTCCTTGTTTTATGATTATATCGCATAAGAAAACGCAAAGTGTATAATCATATGTATAAAATAAAATGTATATACCTATTTCATTGGACAGAGAAAAGCTATAAACTACAAAAATGACTCAATTCTAAAACACAAAAAAAATAGTATGAGATTGGCACTATGATCTAGCTAAAACAATCAACACTAGCAAACAACACTGATCCGAACTCCTAATTCACGATCTAAAACTATATTTCTTGATTGCTCAATTAGCTATACACATTTTAATTAAATTAGAGCTTCAAAAGCATACCATGCCAGCATCGCTGTAGATGGCGACAATGAATTTTTTATTAGAGCTGTAGTCCATGATCAGAAGATCTGCAATAGAAACCAAAACACATCATTTTAGGTGCAAATTACGCGCAATTCAGAGAACAACAAAACAGTAGAAAGATCGCATAGATGGAGAGAGAAAGAATGAGAAGGGTTGTTTACCTTTGGCCTTTTTGCCAATGTCGGTGAAAGTCCAGCTCCCTCGTCATTTTTACAGAAGGGAGAGAAAGTCAGAAATATTGGGAGAGAGAGAGAAAGTGACATCGTTTTGCATGTAAGAGATCGTCTGCGATTTTGACAGAGATGGACCAAAATTAAGTTTAGAGTCAGATCAGATTTATGATTTTGCATAATGATAGAGATGGAGTTGCGATCCGAAATTAGAAAGAAAAAACGGAAGGTTTCGAATGTCAGGAAGAAACAGGGTAGATAGAGAATAGCAGGGAGATTCGTAAATGAAATTAAACTGAAAAAAGCTTGCCATCAGGGGCAAAACCGAAAACTAATGATTGGGCCATTTTAAATGGACTGGTTTAATGTTAGGTTTTGTCCTAACCATTAAATAAAATTAGGGTAAAGTACGAAAAACTACTTCAATTATTAGTCTCACGACACTTTCATACCTCATATTTTTAAAATGACAATGTCATACCTCATCTTACGAATTTGTGCCAATGTCATACCTCTGTCAGTTTTTCTGTTAGTTTATCTATTAAGTGCTGATGTGGCTAGATACGGGGTCACTCACTAATCCAACTGGATTAAAATATAATTAAATATAATTTTTAATAATTAAAAATTAAAAAATTAAAAAAAATATATATTAAATCTCTATCTCTCTCCTCTCTCTCGCCTCTCTCTTCTCTGCATCCCCAAAACCCCTTTCTACCCGACCCCCCCCCCGTCCCCCCAACCTTCCTCCACCACCCTCTCTCTCTCGCATCTCCTTCTCCTCTCCATCGTAGTCTCTTTCCTCCCCACTTCTCTCTCTCGCAGTGCCTAGAACCCCCCAAACCCACCTGGATTTTTTCATCCACCCTCCTTTATCGGATCTACCTACAAGCTTCGACCCGCTTCTCTCTCCCACTCCATTGCCCACCGCCGATCCTCCGTTGTTATCGTCTCCAAAGCTGTCGGGAGAAAGGGAGAGAAGGAGAGCTGTTAAGGTCGGGGCCGACGAGGTTGCCATCTTTCCCTAACCTAAACCCAGATCCCACCCCAAACCAGCCACTTCCATTCCCACCAGGTGCCTCTCTTCTCTTCCTCCGCCACTCTGTCTATTTCTAACCTACAAGCATACATAAAAAACAAAGCACCCACCAATCCTGAGAACACACCATTAACAAAAGTTCAAACATCCATCTTCTAGTTTACCTCACTTTTCTAAGAAAATGGAACCTTCAGAATATAAAAAAAAAATTCATTTCCTTTCTCCCACATTTTCCGAGCAACCAAACAAAGCAAAACCATTCAATTTTTCCCAGAAAAAAAAAACCCAAGTTGTATTCACAAGAGACTCAACAGCGGTGGTGGGTGTGGGATTGCTGCTGCATTTTGCTAGGCTTGAAGATGGTGCTGGGCTGCGGGAGCAGAAGGAGGTGGTAGAGGCGGTCCTCAACTTCTGCAAACTCGACAACGAAGTCGATTACTTGGTAATTGTGGGGCGACAAGGCTGTCAAGGATTCACAGAAGTATTCGAACCATATGGGTAGTTTGGTAAGGAAAGGGAGGAGATCAATGGAGGGAGTGGGTACCCGGAGAGGGGTGAGGTTGGTGTGCTGGAGATCGGCGACTTCGATCTCATCAGTTAGAATGGGGAAGAAGGTGATGGTCGTTGGTGAATGGAGTCGACGATGAAGAGGAGAGAAGGGAGGGTGAGTGTGAGTTGTAGATGAGAGAAAGGTGGGTGGGGTTGCAGATGAGAGAAGGGGAAATGGAGTGGGTCCCCATGTAAAAAAATATTAAATGATTTTAATTTTTTAGTTTTTAATATTTAATTAAATTTTCAATATTTAATTAATTTATTTAATTCACCTCACTATTTAAGCCAAGCCACATCAACATTTAACAGAAAAACTGACGGAGATATGACATTGGTACAAATTCGTAAGATAAGCTATGACATTGTCATTTTAAAAAGATGGGGTATGAAAGTGTTGTGAGACCAATAGTTGAGGTAGTTTTTTTGTACTTTACTTATAAAGTTATTACATGTTTTTTGGTTAAAATTCAAAGTTTTTAAGTCATTTTCCTCATTAAATATTGTTGGTTAAGAGATAATTAAATACTATATTATGTTGTTGCCCTAGTTGTTTTTTTTTTCCTGACAAACGACATGATAATCCACATTAGATTCTTAGAAACTATGGGAGGGAAGTTGAAAGCCGGGATGCGGTGAGTTAAAAGGGAAGGCACTACCCACCACTTGCCCCTAGTTGTTTAGTATGCAACATAATATAGTTCTTAATTATCTTTGACAAACAATATCTAATTTGCAATGCCATGTTCGGCAAGGGCAAAAGTTGTATCTATCAATCTGAAAATAAGATGCCATGATGTCATGAAGAGGAGTAAGAGGCTTGCAAGTGGCTAGAGCGCCTATCTCTGCATTTGAAGTCCTAAGTTATTTTTTAGGTAATGTTAGGAAGACTAAATTTACAAATTAAATAACATAGAAGTTGATGATTAAATTATTAATCAAGCATTGATAAATGTGCTCATTTCTTATTAGCGACACATTATTTAGTTTGCAAATTTTGTCTATTAAACTTCCTAATATTACTTCTTTTTTTTTTGTAGTCCTAAGTTGATATTCCCTCTCACCTGCTTGCTATTTCTTGCATAATAAAAAATTATTCTGCACTTCAAATTTTGTGCAGTCGCTCCCTGCAGCCTCCTTTCCTACGAAATTAATGTACCATGCAAAATGCATGATTTGCTTCAGATTCACATCCGCATCCATAGTATTGCATCGCAAGCAATTGTTGCAGTTCCCCTTGAGCACAACAAACCTTGGCATCGTTGGCATTTTAATTCTCTCCTCTCTCTCGATCTCCAACAACTCACGTACTTAATCACTTCTCCAGAAGAAAACCTGGCTATGTTTCATGTTATTTATAAATTAAAACCCATGGAATATCTCATGTCCCTCGTGACACAATTAATCGACATGATGGCATCTCATTTTTAAATAATAGATAAAAATTGGGCTTAATTGGATTAATAGTCTCCGTGTTAATAGTGTAATAAGAAAAGACCCCATGTGGATAAAAAAATTAGGATTTAAGCCCTGTGGTGAAGTTGTTAGAATTCAGGCCCCAAATTGAAAATTTCGTCAACTCTCCATTAATTGTTAGTATATGAGATTCAGATGTGAAACTAAAGATCAAGTTAGCCTCACGTGCTAACAATTAACAGAGTTCCGTTTTAGCCTTATTGTGTGGCTCATATGCTAATAATCAAGAGGTAGTTGACATAATTTTTAATTTTGGGCTTAAATCCTAACAGACTTCAACACATGAGATTAAATCCTAATTTTTTTACCACATGGGCTATCTTTCAACTACTTCATAACCACGGGGACTAATAATTCAATTACGCCTAAAAATTAAGCGCACGTCGAACATGGCATTACCAATTAAATATTGTTGGTCAATTAAACGAAAATGGCACCACCAAAGCTATTAATAAAGAGTGGGAAAGGATAAGCGCGCTCTTTTTAACCTCTTATGCACCGTTGTTTATCATGTGCATTGTTTTCATTTGATTTACTCAATATAATGGTTACAAATAAAGAATTGCGTTTGAGAAGTTAAAAATGGTGTGTAAAAATCACTTTCCATGAAGAATATATACAAAAATGATCTTTAGAATGTAAGCAACAAACTTTTTGGCATGATTGTGCACAAGTTAAATGGCTTACTGAAGGTGATCAAGATATTGCTTTTTGCATGCTTATGCAGTGGTAGATTTTTTATTTTAACAAACAATATTGTCTGTACTAAAGGGGTGAGGGAGTAAGTTAAGCCTCACAATGAGCTAATTAACAATAAAGTGGTTCAAATTCGTCTTTGATTAGAATCGAACCTAAGACCTCTTACTTATAAGTGAAGAGAAATATCAATTGACCGTAGTACGAAGTGGCTGCCCATTGAAGATCTTAGGCATCAAGAATCACTACTCTTTTGGATGGTGAAATTGTACTTTGACTTTCTTCGCCTGCTGATATTGTTGACCACGTGATAAATTTTTATAAGACTTTGTACAATTCTTCTTTCATTCCTTCTAGTATTGATGATGTTTGTAGTGTAATTTCACTTGACTAGGTGTAATTTTTTTTCATCTTCTCTGCCCCCTCCAAATCTGATCTGATCCCGAACTCCGGAATCAGTCTTTCAGGTTCTTTAGAGCATTAGAATGCATCTTCTGGTCCTCATGTGGGTGATTCCCCAACCTATAACTTACTTGCCTTATATTACTCTTGCCTGGAGATTTTATATTGGAAGAAGGCCTATACTTTTATTTTTAGGTGCCATCCCCCCCGCGGCGGGCCGCGACCAGGTGAAACTTTCTTTTTCTTTTTTTGCTTGGTCAAAGGTTTACTTTATTTATAAAACAACATATTACATTAGAAAAGGTCCAAATACAATAAACACACAGATAAAGAGATAGACCTCATCGTAACCCAACAGCCCAAAAGAAAGTTTTGAGCCATAAACAGAAAAAACACCAAAGCAGACCCTAGCAGCTCCTACCTCCGCCACCAACCCGCTTGCCAAACGAACATCACCTGCATCCATCTAAAATCAAAATAACTAGAGCCCTAAAGCTGGATGAAGAATGAGACACAGCAGGAGCCGAAAACAGAGCCCCAAACTCCTCCACAGAGCACCACAGCAATAGCCACCACAATTCAAAGGAAGCCAACGAGAAAAAAACCCACTAGCAACAGTGCCAACAAAAGCAACCCAAAGGAAGGAAGGCAAAGCTCTACTCACCTTTCGGGAGAAGTGCGATAAATCGCGTTGAAATAAAAAGGGGAAGCCGATCCAGATTGGAGAACGTCGGGGGAAAGAGGGGGGAAAGGTGGAAAGAAATAAGGGGAAAAGGTGGAAGTAGGACGAAAGGAAATAAAGGGGAAAAGTGGAAGGAAGAATGGGATAAGTTGGAAAAGGGACTGCAGACAAAGAAAGCAAGATGCACGGGGGGGTTGAGTGGCAAACAGGTCACTGGGCAGGGGAAAACGGAAGATGAAAGAGAAGGAGAAGGAAAGAAAAGGAAAAAAGAGAAAGGAGAAGAGGACTGCCACAGAACTTGGCTATAGCTAGGGTCGGCGGCTGCAGTAAGAACAAAGTGGAGGACACTCACACACCGGTGAGAAAAGCTCTCAGAAGGAGAGAAGAGGACACTCACACACTGGTGAAACTTTCTCTTTTGATTCAATAAAACTCACCTCGTACTGCAGAGATTTTCCAAAAAACCAAACAAACTTACTTTGTTTCCATTCTGGTAGTATTCCCCAGTTTGTATTTGAAATAAATATCCAGTCTCCATTTCATATGTTCAGTCTACAGTGTTGATCTCTATCCTATGGTGCAAGTCGTAGTACTTGCTTATGCATCTAATGAAGCTGATAACCTAACCCTACGTTTATCAAAAAGACTCCAGTCGCTTCTCCCACTGGGTTGCTCTTTTCCAAGTATCTTTTCATATTAAGAGATGACTACGGCGGACATGCTTCGTATCTTTGTGTTCTGACGAACATGCATGAATTCAGACCACCGAACCCGAATTTGAGCAACAGCAGAAAACTCATGAACTATCACGCGGAGTAGGGAACATGAGTCCATCTTTTAGATGGCCTACTGATGTCGGACATAACCATTTCAGCATACTTGGACCCAAAACCTGATCAAAAGAAAAATGACTTGCAATGTTAGCCTTAGTCACAGATTTTAATAACATATATATTGAAGATACAAAATACACAGAGGGGGAACAGAAAGAGATGGATAGATAGAGACCAAAGAGATGTTTTTGTGTACACTAAGATTGTATGGATGTCTGTAACTTTGCCCAGATTTCCCAGCCAACCATGCTGCTCGTATTCCTTCATAATACTTTTAAGAGATCCATGTTAGCTCCGTATCAATTATTCACAGAAAGAAAAAAATTGCTCCAGTTTCGATTACGAAATGTCATAGTTACCTCTATAGTTGTCATATTATTGGTTATGAGGTAGATATGCCAACCTAAAAGAGCTCCAAGCATTACCGTCAAGGAAGCCATCACTAGACCAGACATAACCTGAAAAAACCAGTAAAGATGATTGGTGAGGCAACAAAGGCTTTTAAGTTCAAATGACTTCAAATTACATAGGACTTCATTAAAAATTCAACTAATTTAGAATAATAAATCTCTTTCTAAGTAATTGACTAAGCTCAAGTTGTTATAAAGATGAAAAATCTGTTGTAAACGACACTCGCCACGATAATTAACTGGCTGATTAACCTTCTCAGTAGCAATAGTTGCAGTCTATCCTAAGTTCCAAATTCAATTCAAAATTTCAGTTGACTTAGTGTTATGGTTCGTTGGCTTAACATTTCATAACTGTTCGAGTTTATCATTAGCCTAATGCAAGTTGTTTTTCGATACGTGGTATCAATTACTAAAATGAACTCGTTTGCATGATTGTTACACTAAGCAACTAGTTCTCCAAATTTCTGTGCACTGTACCAATGCTTCACACTGTTGAAATTTGAGCCATAAAACATCTTTTGTAGTAGAAAGCACTATATCTGCATCTAACTCATTAAGTGTGCACAAAAATAGAAGAGAGAAGAGGCTTTAACTAGATTCGTGATCAAACTTACATACTTAGGAAATTACTCTAAATCAAGAAAACACAAACAGATAAAAATCCTCAGCACCAAAGGTAAAAACCGAGAGTGTACTAACTCACATAAAAAACCTTGTGGCTATCACTTCCAATGAATTCGAAGTCCTTTTGAGATACACACTTTATAATCATAACCTAAACATGTTGAAACCTTCTGTCAGAATTTGAGGCTGCTTATTATTATAAGATAAAGATTCATAACATGGAAAAGGAAGAACCAGAAAAACTAACTGTAGAGTACAAGCATGCTAGCGTTGCATATAAAGCAAGCATAAAAAATGCCTTGTAGTTCCAGTAACCTACACAGTTATTGATCCACATGCAGTGATGGTCCTGCACCCAATTTTGGCATGAAAAATATAAACGAAAAAATCTAACACATGTGCAAAAGAATCATCAATAATATAACATGGAAATGAGAATGTAATTCAACCTACCATTCTTAAAACACACCTTCTGCAGACCCGGCAATGATGAGTTCTGGGAGGCTTGTATGTAGAACACTTGTCACAACGAACCTGTCAGATATCAAGGATCCAAAGTTTCAAAATTAGCTACAGAGACAAGAATCAGCCTTACTAAGGTGCGGCTAGACCCACAACAGGTATGCATAATATACTTGATAATATGAACTCTTCAGAAATTTGTTGAAAGTGGAGAGAGAGAGAGAGAGAGAATGAAGTACAAATCATTCCAGTGTCACCGATTCAGCTGTTAGTGCAACATTTCAATTCATAAGTTCAGAAAAAAAAAATTTCGTGCAATTACAGTCTTTGAAGAGTATGTAATGCTACCATAACACCAAGTGCATGGTCTAAGGTTTTATGACTTAATAAATCTCAATCCACTCTTCCAACTAACAGCATGTAAAACATCAAACAGAATCCTGAACAGTTATCAGCAATTCCAATCAAAGCACCAAAAAAGCATTCAGCCTCCACCCACTCACCATCCCATCTTTTTTCTCCTTACTCTTTTGGAGCCTGAAATCAATATTAATTTATACACTGCAGAGTCCCAAAACTCACTTAGCTTTCTATCCTATACATATGAACCCTTAAGAATAAAAAAATTTAAAAAAAATTAAAAAAAAAACCCTTTAGCTGTTGTCAATAACTTTGCTTTTATCTTGCGTCGCTGTGTACTGTGTCTATACTAATAAGGTTGCAATTGTATACGCTTTACTTTCAGTTTCATTTCACAGGTAACCTAATTATCGACATCTCTACCTCTACTATACTAACAAATATCCACCTTGATGAAACAGGTAAAAGAACTGACTCACGTTTGAACGATCTCCGTCAACAAGCAATGCAATCTACTCAATAGTCCAAGTCTCATATTTTCTTTCGGCCTAAACTCGATAAGAGCCAATGGGGTGAGCATAACAACTTATCTATATTGCCAAGATTCTAAAACTTATTATTTGACTTGCTTTACAAACAATGAATCCACTCAAATGAGCACAGTAGAATGAGTTTACCAGATTAAATTAAACCTTCCACATATCACAAACAACAGTTAATCTAACTAACCCCTAGTCGAAACGAGCATCAAAATCATTCATCAAATCCGTATTACATTACTAATTATATACAATCTCAACAACCCATTAACATACCACTCAAAACTTACATTCTACTCATCATCCAAACCCAAAGCATTAAAACCAAAACTTTAATTCATCATCTTTCCCTCAATTTTCTCACCAACCAAACATACAACACCAAATAAGCGCCCCAAAATGCTTACATTTTTCTTAGATTCTTGATCGGAGACCACACTATGTTCAACATCAGGGACGTAGGAAGCAGGAACGTGACCTGGGTCGGTGAGAACACAGCAAAAGAAGGAGAAGAGGCAGAGAGATGCCAAGGAAATGAAAACCAGAGCGTTCAAAGAACCAGCGGAGCTCTTCAATCCAACCCAACCGTCGATGAAGATGAAAACCGTGATGTAACACACAGTACCAATTAACAAAATCACCATAAAGATTGGGATTGACAGGTACCAATTAACAAAATCACCATAAAGATTGGGATTGACAGGAATCTTTCGAACTTCATCGTGGGTTTTGGGGGAGATGGAATCAATAGAAAAGTTTTCCCCTTGTTTTTCTGGGAAGTCTATTTCCCGGGAATTCTGAATCCAAGGAAGGTCAGAGCTTTTTCCTTTGTTTTTCCTTCTATGTTTCTAAATGTACCCAAGAATTTAAGACCAATTCACTTTTGGTCCTGTAGTTTAGTTAATGTTTGATTTTGTCCATGTGGTTTCAGTTGTCTTAATCTTTTTGAGATTTCGTTAATGTTAAAGTGGAGCCAGATTGACTCGTGGCATCTAGTTAGTGTCTACGTGGACGTCACGTCATCAGTTAATAACTAACTTAACAACAAAATTAACGGATATATGAACTGTCCCAAAATGTTGACTTCAGGTACTATTATGGGATGAAGAAAACTTAATGTACTAAATGTTGAAAACCAAGAAACTTGAAGATAGTAAACTGAGATTAACCCAAAATAATAATACAAACGTTTATATCTTTTTGATTTTTGATTTACCCATAAAGGACGATCTTAAAATAGACTTGGGAGCTTCTAAACACTAAGAATGCGTTTTGTCGATGCAAATTTCTTTCTTATTGTTCTTGGACGAAAATGCACTTGCAAAAACAATTAACACCTTAGGTCAAGGCCAAAAGCCTCATGCGCCTATGATTATTTTTTTTGGGGGGGCTTTGGCTGAAGAACCTCCGATGTCAAAGTTAGAATTTTGAGAGAAAAATGTTTAGAGAATTTTGTAAGAAGCTTGGAAATTGGGTTTTGAAGAAAATGAGGTGGTATTTATAGGGATGTGTCCACCCCCCCTTTGGAGAGGTGGGAACCGGCCACCTTTGGTATTTTTTTGGATAAATACCCATCTTGATCACTTTTGACCTTGATTGATGGATGATTGTCCGCTGCTTACGCATAGAAATCCCAGTGTGCCTCAAGAGTAATCTTGTCATTTTTTCCCAATAATTCACATGTCGCCTCCATATTTTTCTTTATTATTTTTTGCTCCATAAATGCCCCCACACATGTTGGGTTGCTCGTAGGAAATGACAACAGGTGTAAAGATTTTCTTGCTTTAGGAAACATAAGATTGTTTCCTATTTGATGTTGATTCCCTCTTTAATTGAAAATTAGATCCTTCTAGGAAAAGGAAATAAATTTCTCCCAAAGTTTATTTAAGTTCACCTTAAGTGAATTATTAAATCAACTTTGGAGAGCGATTTATTTTCCCTACAAGAGAGAGAAAGCTTAGAGGATATTTGTTCCCCCCCCTCTAGCAATATTTTACATCTTCATTGCTTGTTTCGTCTTCACGCCGCTTCAAGGTAAGAAAAATTTAATTTTTCCTTGTCCTCTTAATTTTTTGGGAGCCTCGGGGTTTGAAATTTAGCTCGACGGGGGTTGAGGATGTGTGAAAAAAGCTTGGAGAAGCTACGACATTGTTGTCGTGGGTGGTAAGATGCAGCATGGTGGCGACTCAGCTCGGCTCGAGTCGAAGGTTAGTACGGCTGGTGCGGGCCAGAAAGCTGGGCTAGATGAGTGGGTCTAGGCCCATGGGGATAAGTGGAGAGCCGACTTTCCTCTAATGAAATTGGGCCTTGAGGCCTGCGGGGGTGAAAGAGGATAAGCTAGGTTGTGGGGCCTGGCATGGCTGTTGGGCTCCTGTGGCTTGGGCTTTCATTTTTTTTTTCATGTTGGGCTTAGGCCCATGCATAAAAGAAGAAAGGGTAAGCATTGGGCTGGCAGGCTTGGCCCACCTAGTTGGGCTAAGAACTGCTTCACCTTTATGTATTTATTTATTTTTATGGCTAGGTTCAGGGTCGTGCTTATGGGAGAAGGGAGAAAGGCTAAGAGCCTTATTAGGCCCCAGGGCCGAGAGTAGCTCTTTTTTTTTCTTTTTTAGGCAGTCATCTAATGAGTTTTCTTCGTATTTTTGTAGAATTTCTTCTAGCATGTTTTCCTCGAGCCACAAGAATGATGATGGGGTGTCACCATTGTATTGTCAAGGTGGGTCTTTGAGCAAGGTTGGCTACTTCAAGGTTGCTCACTTGAAAATTAGCTCCGATGACTTGTTTAGAGACTTCATTGAGGCCTACAGGCATGCTATTTTGTTAGGAGTGCATGTGAAGCATGTCAAGGATGGTAGCAGCTGTGAGCCATGTGGTAGGGCTCGGAGAGCCACTGAGTTCCACCCCTACTACTTTGTATTGGGGTTTAATTTTATCATGCCTTGCTTCTTCCAGGAAGTACTTTGCTCTATAAAGTGTGCCCTCGCTCAATATTCTCTTAATGGGGTTTGTGTGATGGTGTGATTCCTCAATCTAAGCCAATTCTTTGACTTAGATCTAACCATCAACGAATTTGGTACTTCTTTGACATAGGCAACATCGAGGGAGTTGGGTAGCTGCGATCCTGTCATAGGCTATTCGATCATTCGAGCAAGGGAGTTCATGACTAGGCTAATGAGACTTTAGAGATAAGTGGAGAGTGAGAGTCTAATTCTTCCCCGAGCTGTGTGTTCCAACGATTTTCATATCTAGTAAGTAGGCTGCTTAACTTCTCAGCTACTTTATATTTGTGTTAAGCTGCTCTCTAATTTTCTGATTGTCTCCAGCTGTTTTTGTAGATTCGGAGTTTGGCTCAACTCCTAAGACTTATCCAGACATGAAGAAAGTACATGTCGCTCTGGGTATCCCTTATGAGTACCATGAGTGGCGTTGGCTGCTTAGTTATTTTCGTAAGAAGAAAGGTGGGTTACCCCTAAAAGATGAGATAAAATGGATCAAGGCAGAGACATTAGCTTGTCCGATCACCGTCGTGGAGCCAGCAATAAGTGAAGGTGAGAAAAAGAGACATTCCTCGCCTGCTCAAGAAATGCCAACTGAGAAAAAGCTGAAGACTTATTCCTTGCTCTCGAGGGTTTGTCGGCTGCCCCCAAGCTTGTGATTAACTTGACTTCTCCTAAGGGTGAGAAAGATGAGGCTGCTAGATTCGTGCTAGTGATGCCTATCGCTCCAAATGTGGCTAGTTCGGTTGCTGATAGGATTGCTCAACAAAGAAGTTCCTTCATGCCTCTAGTGCCGAAATTTGTGCCAAGACGTCCGTCTGAGGCTAAGTCCGGTTTACCTTTGGAGAGGCTTGCTACTATGAAGAGTGATAAGGTGCCTCTGCCTGCTAAAGTGGTGCCAAAATCAATTCCCTCTTATGCTGAGACTAACTCATCTGCTGAGAAGAAGGAAACTGTTCATATGGGCAGCTGTGAGAAATCCACCAAGTCTGTTTTCGGGGAAGCTGCTGAGATTTGTGCTCTTTTGAGACCAAATCTACTCGAGGACATGGATGTATGTGCCAAATTTTTTAATGGCGTCAAAGGGGTTGTTGGCCTAAGTTCATTCGCGAAGCATTCAACCAGGAATAGAAGAACTGCTCTGCTGGCCATGATGCAGAAAACGACGATTCTAGCAGGTGAGTCTTTGTTCCTTGATCAAGAAGATACCAAGGCTACCAAGGAGGTGGCAATAACTGTGGCAACTGAAGCTTATTCCTTGGCCGAGAAAGTCAAGAAGTTGGAATCTGAGCTTGCTACTTTCAAATAGTCTAATATATCTACCCCTACTTCTCTACAGCTTGAGATTGCTTGCCAAGAGATCGTGGATTTGAAGACTAGGCTTGACACGATCCAAGTAAAGTATGAAAGTGCAGAGAAGAAGATCGGGTGTTACATACCTCATATTCAAGACCTTGAACGTGATGTCTTTGAGCTCCGCTTCGATGCTTACGTAAAGGATGAAGAACTGATCGCTGCTTACAACCAAGTGATCCACTTCAAGAAGGTTGTTGATAGGCTTGAGCCTCAAGTGTTGGAATTTCAAGATGTGTTGAAAATCAACGATAGTCTGAAGAAAGAAATAGAGGAGCTGCAACGGGTCTTTGCTTGTCTACTTGAGGAGAATAAGCAGTTGAAGGGTGAGAAGGCTGGGTTCGAGGCTTTGCTTAATTAAAGTCAAGCTGATTTCTACAAGTTGGATAATGTAGACCATTTCTTTGGACGACCGTCTGACTTTGAGTTTTCTAGTAAAGACTTTAAGAAGTTGGTACCCAGGCTAGGGCAGTTGGGGGTGAAGCGCCGGATGGTGCCACTACTGAGAGCATCGTGGCTGCTAAAGGTGTGGCGACCAAGTATTCGTGGGATGTCCAAACTGCTGAAGAGTAGTCTTCTAGGTAGCCTTTAGGATTTTCTTTGTTTTCCTTATTGTTTTTTCTTTACTTAAACTCATTCGGTCTTTTGCTAGTTGTTTATCAATTTTGCTAGAAAATTTAATAAACTTGTTTCCTTCGTTTTTTCTCTATCTTTTTTTTTTTACTCATGCCCTAACCTTTATACTTTATAGACCAGTGGCAGGCATGCTACTTTTCTATAAGTAGATAGGCCCGGGTAGCTTATGCAGTCTTAGGTGTTGGTGTAGAACTTTGTAAAGTTGTTAGTCATAAGGTTAGCCACCAGACGCCTTACTTACAAAAGCAGACAAGTTCGCGTAACCACTAGACTCTTAACTTTGGCTTTCTCCAATTCCATAAGTTATGTAGCAAGTATTACAACATTTTAGGACTTGGTGCAGGTCGTTATGTGCTTGGCAAAGGTGAAGCTTATCGACTACGTAGCATATTGGTAATGGATAAAGCTTCGTATATGCACACTAGCTTGTTTAACCTTTCACAAGAATGTGCGGTTGTATAAGTCTAGCACGGCTTTACTGCTTAAAGGGTAAGTCGTATGCAGTCTTCTGGAAACCTTAGGCTACCTTAGTGCACTAGGTAGCAACTTTAGGGTTCCAGGGTAACCGTCCATAAGACGTACTGCGTTATATGCCCTATCTGTCTCTAAGGCCCGGTTTTCCACAGATTAAGCCAAGAGACCCAAAAGCCTTCAGTTAGCTAAACCTTGAAAAAGGCCATTGTGGTTACTTCTAGGAATCCCGGCGCAAGCCATCATGCATCTAGTTATACTAGGATAGCTTGGCTCATCAACGTCTGGATATTTGAAGTGTAGAGTTTATCCTCCTGCTTTGGAAAGCAGACCTATATAAGTGTCGAAGAATTGGTTTACCCTCTCGCACTATAGAGCATGATTAGTCCCTCGAGGGGTGCAATTCCTGCAAGAAGTCCCTAAGAAAGGCACAGTCTTCTTTTGAAGTGCAGAGGTCATCAGTTGTTGTAAACATGTAGTCGAGCCAAGTTGTAAAATTACTTATGAGTTCCTCATTGAAAAAACGAGTGAAACGAACTAAAACTTAGTTGTAAAGTAGACATTGCATAACAACTGGATAATCATCGGCTTGCAAGTTGGTGCCCATTGAGCTGTTCGAGTTCATTATGCTTTGATGTAACGGGAGGTCACACATGGTACTTCCTCATATTGTAAGCGTTCCATTGTTTTTCGATCTATTTGTCGTTGATGATAGCGAGAGTGTAATTACCCTTGCCACTTACTATGTTGATCTTGTACGAAGTTCCTATATGGGATCCATCTTTTTGGAGCTTTCTTTGCAAGCAGTGATGAAGGCTTTCCTTAGAACTAGATCTCCTTGTTTAAACTGCCAAATCTTAGTCCTTTTGTTGTAGCTAGAAATAAGTTACTGCTAACAGGTTGTGATGCGGGTAATGGTATGCTCGCATTTGTCCTCTGTTAGATCTAAGCTTGTGGCCATTTCCTTGTTGTTCGATTGCTTGTCTTTTGGTGGTGCAATATGCCCATAGACATCCAGGGTTTCGTCTGACCATTTTCCCTTCTTATCGGAGAGGTATTTCTTGAGGCAGTTGAGGATCGTCTTGTTAGATGCTTCATCTTGCCTATTACCTTGAGGATATCTTGACGTGGACATGTGTTACTTGATGCCATACTTTTGGAAGAACTTCGCTAAATCTTTGCCCACAAATTACAGGCCGTTGTCGATGACGATGGACTAAAGGATGCCAAATCGGTAAATGATGTTCCTTCATATGAAATGTTCTATATCCATCTGAGTTGTGGTTGTCATGGGCTCTGCTTCTACCCATTTGGTGAAGTAATCGGTTGCCACGATCATCATGCCTTTGCCCTTAGTAGCGGGCGACATTAGCTCTACCAGGTCGATTGCTTACTGCATGAATAGCCAAGGACTCTACTGCGGGTGTAAGTCGCTAGCAGGCAATGCTGGTGCTTGTAACATTTGTAGCGGTCATACTTTTGTACTAACTTCTTAGCATTTAGTGCATGGTAGGCCAATAGTAGCCGGCGTTAAAAGCCTTTTGTGCTAAGGATCAGCCTTCGAAGTGATTTCCACAAACGCCGTCGTGGATTGAGCTTAGAACTTTTAGGTTAGCCGGAGGCGCTAGGCAACAGAAATATGGTCCGATGTATAATTTTCGAACAAGAATGCCGTTCCACATGTAGTTGTGTGTTGCCTTTATTTGGAGCTTTCTAGACTTCAACCTTTTCGTGGGAATTGTGCCATTAGCCAGGTCGTCTATAATAGAACTTTTCTAGTTGGGAGTTATACTAACCTGTGACACTTCGGCTACCGGCTTCGCCTCTATGCTTGGCTTGTCTAGATACACCACCAGAATAGAGCATTTAAGTTGGTGGTCGAGAGCGGAGCCTAGGCCAGCTAGCGCGTCATCGTGGACGTTGTCTGCCCGTGGAACTTGAGTGAAAGTGTAAGTCTAAAATGTTTCAAGTTGCTTGCATACCTTCTCTAGGTATTGCGTCATCCACAGATGTTTTGTCGTGTACTCCCCAGTAGTCTGGCTGTTGATTAGTCGAGAATCAGAATGAATTACGAGCTTTTTCACTGCAAAGTTTTTTCGGAGACCTGCTAGTAAGGCCTTGTACTCTGCTTTGTTGTTAGATTCTTTGAAGCCCAAAGAGATCGCATGCTTAAGCATTGAACTGTCTGGGGTGATAAGGACCACGCCTGCTCTTAAGCCTTTGTAGTTGGAAAAGTCATCAACATGCAAATGCCAAAAGTCTCCGTTGGGGGGAGCAGGTGCGGCTAAGGTGTGTTCAGCTGCTTATGGGGCATCGTGGGGCTACTTTACTATGTCGCCTAGGTTAGGCGTGAATTCTGTTATGAAGTCCGTTAAGGCTTGGGCCTTTATCACTGTGCAATGTCGAAATACTAAACCGTATTGGCCAAGTTCCAACGCCCATTTCATCATTCGTTGAGAAGCATTCGAACCATGTAGGATTGATCGTAGAGGATATTGAGTCATGACGATGATTGTATGAGCTTGAAAGTATGGTCTAATCTTCCGAGCAGCAACAACTAGCGCCAAAATTAACTGTCAATCTTCGGGTATCTAGTTTCCGCATCAAGTAAATGTATAATATTGGCAGTTGGGCCCCCAGCTCTTCTCGTATGAAGGCAGAGCTCACTGCTACTTCTAAGACTGCCAAGTAGATGTATAAGTTCTCCACTGCTTCCGACTTAAATAGTAAATGAGGTGATGTAAGATACATTTTTCAGGTCCTGGAAAGCTTTTTCTCACTTGTCATCCCATTTGTCTTGTTGTGCGCTCTTGATGGCTTTGAAAAAAGGCTTGCATCGATGGTGGATCGTGAAAGAAAGCGGTTGAGGGCAGCTACTCGTCCGGTTAAGCTTTATATCTTCTTCAAAGTAGTTGGAGATTTCATTTCTAGGATCACTCGGATTTGTTTGGGATGTGCCTCAATTCCTCGTTGGGTTACTAGGTACCCTAAAAATCTACCTGAAGATACTCAAACCTTATCTTGTACTTTCTAAAGATGTTGAAAGTTTCCGCCAAGTTGCCAATGTGGTCTAACTATTGCTTGCCCTTCACCATGATGTCGTCGACATAGACCTCAATGATTACTCCAATTTACATCTTAAACATCATGTTTACTAACCTTTGGTAAGTGGGTTCCGCATTCTTAAGGCCAAAGGGCATGACCTTGTAGCAGTAGGTGCTTCGCTTGATCATGAATGCGGTGTACTCTTTGTCAGACTTGTACATGGCTATTTGGTTGTAGTCAGAGTATGCGTTTATGAAGCTGAGCAGCTGGTTCCCAAAAGTTGAATCTACCAATAGATCAATTCGGGGAAGCGGATAAGGATCTTTTAGGCATGCTTTGTTAAGGTCGGTGTAGTTTACACAAACCCTATATTTGCACATCTCTTTCTACATGACTAACATGACGTTGGCAAGCCATGCTGAATATGCTACTTCTTCTATGAATCCGGCTTCTAATAACTTGTCAATTTCTGCTTCGATGATCGCCACTCACTCAGGTGCGAAATGTTTTCTTTTTTGGATCATCGGTTTGGTAGTGGGGTCGACGTGCAGCTTGTGGCAAGCTACCTAAGGATCGATGCAAAGATATCATGATTTTCTCTAAAGAAAGTCGTGAATTCTTCCTTCTCGGCTGGGCTTAGACGTGAGCCAATTTTAGCCGTCTTTTTCGGCTATTAGGGATCAAGAATGATGTCCTTGGCGTCTTCTTCGGGTTTCCATCCTATCTCATCTGCTTGGGCACCATTTTCTTTTTCGGCTATTTAGTAGCTTCTTCGTCTTTTCGAACCTTAGTAGCCTCTACGGGGGTAAAGGTCTTCTTCTTTGATTCCTTCAATACTTGCGCAGTGCATCGTCAAGATGTGGCATGGTCAGACTTGATTTCTCCGACTCCTCCTCCTAAAATGAGGAATCAAATTTTTTGATACTTGACAGAAGTGACGACATCTAGCTTGATCAAACAAAGTCTTCCAAGAATCTCATTGTAGGGAGATGGGTCGCTTATGATCGTGAATGTCTGCTTTGAGACAACTGACGGTGTGACAGTGTTTTCACGTTAAGTGTGATATGGCCGATGGCAGTTGAGGTGTACCCGTTGAATCCGGTGAGTACCTCTGCTCGACAGATGATTGTGCTTTCCAGGCCCATCTTCTGAATTACTGAAAGCTGAAGTTGGTTGATCGCATTTCTATTGTCAACCATCATTCTATTGACTATGGAATGGGCTAGTTGGACAGATATTACTAGTGCGTCATCGTGTGTGAAGTCAACGCCTTCTGCATCCTACTCGGTGAAGCCAATGATGGGTCAATGTTGGGTGTCAACTGCTTGGACCTGTGAGACTAGTAAAGCCTGCTGGATCTTCCTCTTTTTGAAATTGTTGGTGGCCCTTAAGTGTTCGGATTTGGTGAAGATGCCATTGATCCGAATCGTCTTGGTTGGCGGTTCTTCGTCATCATCAACGTTCCTTCTTTCATGAGCTTCTCTAGGTAGTTTTTCCAAGTGAAGCAATCGTCGATTGTATGACCGAGACCTCGGTGGAATGCGCAATATTTAGTATGATCAAACTTGAAAGTATCTTCCTTTGATTGTTTCGGTAGTTTGAACCATGACTCATTCTTAATGTCACAAAGTGCTTGGTGGATCAAGATGAAGAACTTATAGTAGTTCTTGGTCATCGGGTTTTCCATGGTCATAGGTCGGTCCCTACGCTTGGCCTTCTGCCTACTTTTACCGGACTACTTCTCGTCCTCTTTCTTTTGAGCCACTGCCGACTCTTTTCGAGGCTGCTCGGGCGCCTTGTCTACTCGTCGAGCCTCGTCCCAAAGTGCATGCTTTTCTGCTAAAGCAAAAGAGTCTACTAGAGTTAGATCTTCTTTCATGATCAATTCTTTGAATAGTAGGTGGTCTGCTGGGAGTCATTTTTGGATGCTACACTTGTTATCGAGTCGTCGCATCCGACTGTCTTCGCTTTTTCTTATCATTGAACAAATGGTCGGACTTTTTCTTAATCAAGCGGTAGGATGAGTATTCTTTGGTGAAAGAAAGGAAAGATCATCAAAACTCCAGATGGATCGTGGCAGCAGGTGTGGAACTAATCTTGTGCCTCGCATTGTAAAGTGGTGGCGAATATCTTGCACATAAGAGCATCGTTGTTCCGGTAAATGACAATTGTGTTTCGGTAATGCTTCAAGTGCCTCTCCAAATCTCTATCACCTTTGAAAGATGTGAAATGTGGCATGTTAAACTTACGTGGAGGCTTTGCCTGCTTGATCTCGTCCGTGAAGGGTGACCTGTTCATGTTGGTCATGTCTCATCGTAGTGCTTCATCGGCTACTTCGTTACGTTAGAAATCACACAATTGCTCGTTTAAGAGCCTCTTTACCTTTTCCTGAATTTGCCTTTGTTAGGGTAGCAGAGCTTTCGGTTGCCCCTAGTCTTGACCTGCTTGTCTAGGCTGCTCTTATAGATGCTCGACTCATCTATGCCACGTCGGCGGTGCATATGGTCCGTTCTTAGTAGGCGAGGGAATTATTCGTAGCTTGTTGGTTGAACTTAAGCCGGATTGAGTGATTGTTTATCTCCGTCCTTCATCCTACCTATTCCGATATGATGTAAATGATGCTCCTTACGGGCCTAGTCGTGAATGAACTTTTTGCTTGGAAGACTACTCATGTTGATTATCGGAATGTGGCCCCAACCATGAGTGTATGCTCGTCCACGGGCCTAGTCAAGAGTACACGTTCTTTCGCGTGCTAAAACTTACGTAATCTCAAGGGCCCAATCGGGTGTGTACACTGCCCGAATGCTTGATTCGTGGCTGGTCGAGTGGATGCTTGTCGAGATGTTGTTGAAGAGGTTCCTCGTATGTCCTTGTCCTACTTTGGGACACCTAGTTTGGGGCATGTTGGATCTCGGTGCGCTGCAAGAGCTGATTCACCAAGGTCGTCTGTTGTGCAAGGGCACTTGTAAACTATATGACTTGTTAAGACAAGTGTTGTTCATCATTCAAATTGTAAGAGCTTGGAAGGAATGCGTCTCCTTGAGCAGTGGAAGTGTGGTAGACTCCGGGTGTGAGATTTGAGTTAGGAAATGTCAAATCCGCAGAGAAATATGGTGAAAATGCCCCCGGTTAGATCGTAGGCCCAAAAATTTGAAGCCGGGATAGTTAAATCAATCTTGGACCAATTTAAGCTACCTGGAAGGCCACAGGAGCAGGCTGGGTCGCAGGAGCAAGCTGATCCACAAGAGTGGGTTGCTCAGCATATGGCATACGTGGGTCCGAGGCTAAGGCTCGGTTGGGCAACACGTTGGGCTTAAGTGGCTCGAGCTGTCTCACCTTAGGCTTGGCCCCGTGTAGGCTTGAATGGCATAACTTGGGTCTTGGTTGTGGTGTCGTGGGCCTTGTCGAGGGTGGCTTCCGTGGTGGTTGCCACGGTGGTGCCTCGTGGGGGTGGTGTCGTTCCACTCATTATTGTGTTAAGCCTTGTAGATTGTCGTGGTCCTAATCCTTGAACGTTGGAATTTTTGTTCATCAAGGTTTCTAAATCTCTTGCCATTGTACTTTTCTTTTACGTTTTATGAAAGAATTTCTAGAAATAAAAATTCCAAAAATTAGAATGTACGAAAGATCTGCAAATGAACAAGAAAACGAAAAACCTTGAATGCAAAAGTCTTCTACGAGCATTTGATCAAGACTCTAAATGAAAGCACCAATTTGTGGATGCAAATTTCTTCCTTCTTGTTCTTGGACAAAAATACACCTGCAAAATAATTAACACCTTAGGTCAAGGCTAAAAGCCTCACGCGCCCACGATGAATAGAGGTGTTTAGAGAATTTAGAGAATTTTGCAAAAAGCTTGGAAATTAGGTTTTGGAGAAAATGAGGTGGTATTTATAGAGGTATGGCCGGCTCCCTTTGGAGAGGTGGGAATGATCACCCTTGGTATTTTTTGGTGTTAATCACCATCAATTAGCTAATTAATGAATTAATTGAGTAATAAATCAATTAATTAGCTAATTAATATAATTTGAAAGAAATAATTTGGGAGATACCTTGTGGGGCAGATTTGATAAGGGTTGATGAAATAGGTTTTGAATAAATACTTATTTTGATCACTTTTGACCTTGATTGAGGAATGATTGTCCGCTGCTTGCGCGTAGAAATCCTGGTGTGTCTCAAGGGTAATCTTATCATTTTTGCCCAAAAATCCACGTGTCGCCTCCATATTTTTCTTGATTATTTTTGGTTCCACGTGTTTGTTTTACCAAACTATTCTGGACTGGACAAATTTTAAGGACTAAGGTAGATAGATTTGGTTTGGATTAAGCAATATAAAATAGTGAAGCATTTGGTATAATGTAGGAGTAAGTTATATACTACTTTTGTTTTGTCTTTTGTATATTTCATTACATTAGCAATTTGAAGATAATTGAAAAATTCACGGTAAGGTCAATAATGATGGGTTAGAATTGAAGCTCCAACATGACCAGCTAGTAATTTTGCACGATTTCCTCTGTGCTGGGCGACACCGATTACGGAGAAAGGGAGCAGTTGCAGTTGCTCATGTGCGAAGGAAAAGCCCATCAATTCAACCAAGATAGAGTTAGAGACCTTGGATATTGAGGTGTTAGAGAATGAAAATGGGCAAAGGTCGCGGTTGAAAACGGCGAAGGTTCCGTTGATGGAGCCAGTGATTAATCTCTAGCTAGAGTAGTTCCAGAAGGTCAGGTGGTGCCTTTATCGAGCGCTAACAAAAGATTCTCCAAATCCACAATTACTGGAGCCCTAATCTGTGCCCACCACGGTCAAAAGTGATGGAGGTGTCTGGGTCTTGTAGGATAGGAAAAAGGCAGAGAAGGGAAATGAGAAGTCGCAGTGATGGTGGGCTAGCTAGGTCACCATAGCTGGGGAAACACGGGAGAGATTGCTAAGGATTGTTAATCTTGACCTTTTGGGCAGTATTAGTAGTGAGGCCTCCAGTGAAAGTGAGTCATCCTTAATCTCAAAATCCTTTAATAGCGCCAAACAAGGGACTAGGATTATAACTAATCCAATCCTAGCTATTCCTAGCGAATGAGCCCAAGCAAACAAGGCCTAAAGCAGTACTCATTGGTTCCTTACTCTCAAAACCAAATGGTTCCTAGCTACTCCTAGCTAAGGAGCCCAAACAAACGGGACCTAAACCTTTGTATGATGAGGTTTAACTTTTTTGAAAACCAATGGTTCTTTACTTTCAAAATTTGTTACGAACAAGTAAGGCTTTATTCCATACATGAAAAGACTGACCATCAATGATGGATAACATAACTATAAACACAAATTTCATTTGACAAATCAAACAAGAACACATGTACAAAATAAATGTGTTGTATTAATGCAAGTTTAGGGGTACAATCTAAGTTTACAATTTGAATCCTCTGGTTTGATCTCCAGGTGTGTAGGGGGTTACTGATCCAAGGGTCACGATAACTTGATCTCAAATGAATGGATGTAGTAAAGGTTTGGCTTATGGCAATGGAACAATTGACACATGTAGTGGTGCTTGATGATTGTTCACGAGTTTGACGAATAACACAAAGAGTTTTCTAAGTCTTTTTAAATGTTTAAGTGTTTGGGAATTGGGGAGTTTGGGAGCTTGAGAGCTTCAGTGTTTGGGTCTAAGAATGATTTTTTGACCCTTTTCTTTGTTAGAGCCTTGTATTTATAGACTCTCCAAGTTTTGCCTACGAAAGAACCAATACTTGATTTGTGTCTTGGATGCTTAGTTCATGATTTGTGATTTGACTCCATCAATTAATATTTGATTTAATAAGATGAAATCAAATAAATCAATCTTCCTAATTTGACATTTTTATTTGATTTAAATTTAAATTTAAATTAATTAATTTGTTTACTCTAAATTAAAATCAAATAATTCATTTATTGCCAATTGTTGACATATGTTCTCTTGATAACTCGTCCAATTTTTGTGACAAACCGTCCATAATTTTACGATTTTATTCATTTTAAAAGAATGAATTGACAAAAACGCCTCTTGAGGTAAGATTGCTGACTTTTGTTGACCGTTTTTTCATGACATGTGCAAGTTATTATTTTATCCTGTTCTTGAAGTACTCAACGGTACGAACGCATAGGCACAAGCGGAGTCGAAATTGAAGTTACAGTTAAAATTTTACGAACTTACAATGTTCAAAGGTATTTTCGTAAATTCATTATTTTATTATTTTAATATTTTTCGTGTAGGATTTTCTGTATGGTGGGACCCACCCACGTGGGTCTGCTATCCCCTTTATCCTCGCGTCACTTCTTCTCCCATACTTTCTCGGATTCCCTCACCCTTATCTCTCTTGTCTTTCATCCTTCTCGTCCCACCTCTATAACCACCGGCGCCGAGACCAGAGCACCACCTCCACACCCATCACCAACTCCGGCAAACTAAACTCCCCCAAACATCTTACCATTTCTCCTCTATAAACGAACCACCACCATCAAACCAGGACGCCGGGCTGTGACCTCCATGTTTCCTGGTAAAAACCTCGAGAATTTCCATGAGAGTAAGTTCAAAAACCCTTAAGATCTTCGTAAATCGTGTTTAAGAGTATAATTAGGATGTTTTTGGGATGTTTTAGTGTTGTTTGGACGCAGAAATACCTCGAGAGTAACAAACCTAGTTTTTCGACTGAGATTCGACAGTTTTCGAGCCGTTTTTCGGGCAACTCCGGCCACGACTGGGGAAACCAAAAGTATATTTCGATTCGTTGTCCTTGAGCTTCGATTTGATATTTTGGAAGGCTGGGTTTAGTGAAGTTTTTTAGCGGTCAGAGCTGGGATTTATCCCAGCAGTTGTAGTGGCAACCAGTGGGAGAAAAAGAAGAAGAAGAAAATAAGAAAAAAATAAGAGAAAGCCTAGATCCGCGACCCAAATCTGGATCCGAACCCAATACATCTCTATATTGGGCTTGAAATATTCTTTGGAATATTCTTGGAATATTTCTTGTGTTGACTTTTTTCAAAATTTTCTCGAGAACTTCTTTAGGCTAATTTCGACACCCCGAGTTTGTTTTTTGTAGTGAAATTCCGAAGTGTTAACATATGTGACCACTGGAATGTCTCGGTTGACCTTTTAAGGTTGATCGTTGACTTTTTACAAAAATTGCCTAGGACCCCTCTTAGCGTATCTCGATGCTCTGATTCCAAATCCGCACTCCATTTTCCCAAATTTAATCGTTTTAGTTGAGTTTTACTAATGGGTCTCAATAATATGCTTATGCGCTATTACTATCGGAGACTCAGACTATCCTAGTTCGAATGGCTGCGACCTCGCAAGTATCTGTGAGTGAGTCTTTTCTTTTATATAGTATATATATATATATATATATAATTGTTAGTTTCCATTTATACATTTCATAAAAAAATTTCTACAATACGCCTAGATTAGAGTGATATTTATAAGATTTAGCGCATTGATAGAAATTATGAAGTTATGCTATGTCCTACGGGATGCGCAGGTATGCGTATTATTATTGATGCCTTAATTATATTAGGGTCATGAATAGTATTACGGTGACATGAATTATCAATTTATCGATGTATGATTCTATTTACGTTATTTGCTCATCGTTGTTACATCGGTGTTAGTACTTGCCCGGGCCAGGGCCAGTCTTTCACGTGTATGTTCACATCATACCGTACGCTCACTTTGGATCCATTGTAGGTGTCAGTCCTGTCCTAGATTCCTATAGGCAATTAGGACTCGTATGTGATGTGCATAGCACCAGTCTTCATGTGATTGTAGTACTAGAGCATTTATCATTGTTACACCCAGCCCAGTTCATGTCAAAATATCTCTGCATGAACTCGTGTGCCAACATGTGTCAATGAGCACTCGATATGATATGTTTGCTTATGCGAGATTATGCGATTATGAACGTCATGTGTTTATATATGAAATATTGTGACGTATTATTTTCTTGAGATATTGCAGGCTACGCTAAGTATTTTCTTACTATACGTAATATGTATATTTTGAAACTATACTTGTTTTACGGTTAGAGGTTATTATGTTTTCGAAAAGGTTTTTACAAAACTTTATTTTTAGGCCCACTCACCCTTGTTTTTTGCCCCTCCAGGTTTTAGTGCTGAGCTTTCGTGTCAACGAGGATTCTTGGCAATCTTTGATATAGGTGATTACCTTCGACAGTATAATTCTTATCTTACCTTTATTGTACTTTACTTATGCTCTGACATCACGTGTGAAATTGGTTCATTCCCGCTCACAAGCGCACTCTTGTATTTAGGCACTTTTAGGTTTAAATTTATTCACAATTTCCACATCATTACACTTTATGGCTTCGTTACCCTCATGGTGTCGGCCATCATAGCTCAATTCGAAGTCCATGTGGGCATTCTGGGTCGAGGTGTGTCAATTTTGATCAATCACATGTTATGTGTACAATTTGTGAGACACATGGTATACGTCACGTAAGCTATGGTATGTCAAGATTTAATGCACTTGTGAACATTCATTTTCACCAAAATTTGCATGCCTACAATAACATCAAAAGATTTATTCACTATCCATTTGTCAATTTCTTATAGTTTCTCTCTGTTCTCAACAATGTTCTCAAATAAAGTCACATACCCAAAATTTTCATTTTACGAATGAGGTTTAAAATCCAGAAAATTGATAGGCTGATCTTATTATGTGCAAATGGCAAGAAACGCACTAAAGTTTATTTGTTACACTACAAAATTCTTCTAAGCAACTAACAGATAAGAAATCAATTTATCGAAGGGAAGAATTTATAATTTTATATAAAATTAAATTATAAATAAATAAATAAAAGTTTTGGAAGGCTGCCAATGCAGGCCTCATACAAAACAGAATTATAAACTTGGGCCTAGTTCTGGTCCGACCTCATGAAACCAGAATATATACACAAAGCCTACAAAAATGCATGCCTGTGGAGTTTGGCAACTTCTGTGAACCCAAATTCAACACTAAAAGGCATTGAAGTGACTAGTTGTGACTTGTGAATAATTTTCCCTGTTATCTAATCAAAAGACATGCATTTCTCTCATTTCTCACATAATACTAGTTAATGTGACTTTGTATTTTTGCAGATACCTTAAAAGTTTTAAAACCAATGAAGTTAAGATCTCAATTATTCAGTCTCATAGTTTCCCATGCTCTTGCAACGTAACCATAATTAGATGCATGTTTTATTTGTTTCCTATTAAAATATTCATCGTGTTATGCAGAGGCTGACATAGGAAGTTTTTATTTTGTGGGTAAATTATTACAAATTAAGGAGAACCTACAGGATTTTGGAGAAATGTAGATGGGTCCCCCAGCTCCATCTGCCACTAAATTTATTTTGCTTGTTTTTTAAAGATTTTATTTTGCTTGTCAAACGGAAGATCACTGTTTCTGGTGTTCTGAATTTTGCTTTGCAAATGCTATAAGTTTCATGATGTCTAGCTAGGTCAGTATCTTCAACGGCTCAAGGTAAGTCGGGATTGTACAAATAAAAATCTCCACTGCAAACGTTAAGAAAGCACACAATATTACTATGATAAACTAATTATAGCTAATGTATTCATGTCTGATGTACGTATATCAGACATAGATTATTTTTAAACTCGGGTGCATAGAAAAGTGTATCCGTTTTAGCCCCTACAACTAGAAAATTCTTAGTGTTTGAAAGATCAAATTTGTCATATATACACATTATTGTTTATAATAGCAATGCCTTGTTGATACATGTAGAGCTTACAAATACAAAATATCAACGTCGTTATTCATCCACAAGCACGTGCATGTGCAATTTATCTTAGCATTCTTCAACTTATTATCAAGGTCAACTTTAGGATTTTGGGGGCCTATAGAATCCATGAAAATATAAACAAATAATTTTTCATGAATTGATGTACAAATTTTAATAATTCACTAGGAAAAAAAAAACAGAGAGACATTTTCTTCTATTCATTGTCTTTTCTACTTAAAAACATGCAAAACGGTAAAAGCAACTACACAGGAGATTCCATAGAGTAAGAGTAGGCAAACTTATAGGGACCAAATATTTTTGAGAAGTCTAAAAAATCAAGGGTCTTGTGCGGTGTCATGATCGATGCCCCTTTATGGCTGGCCCTCTCTATCAGGGCCAGCGCTGAGGGGTGCAAGTGGTGCTACCGTACAAGGCCCCCAAATCGGAAGGGTCCCCGATTTTTCAATTTTGCATGCATTTACTTATATATGGTAGTATGTGTAAAATATTACAAACTTGAGTCTTAGTGCTAGTGGAATTATTGCTTCTTTACATCGGCTTAGGGGATGGGTTTGAAACTCATCTCCATTATTTTTTCAGTTTATATTTTTATTAAATGCATAAGCTTCCACAAAATAATATAAAAATTCCACATAATAACATACAAATTCGAATCCTAACCCTCTATTAAGGAAAAACAATATGCCACCTTTCCACTGGTTGATTTGTTAAATTTGTTTGAGCTATTAGAATTTATAAAAGCTCAATTGAAAACTAAAATTATTATTTTGAACAAAAAAATATAAAAAAAAAATTAAATTCTTGGTACTTTTTAGGGCTTCCAATTCATTTTGGCACAAGGCCCTTGAAATCTTAGGGCCGGCTCTGTGTGTGTGTGTGTGTGTATATATATTATTACATATTCCAACCTCTTGAAGCATCCAACTAAAGTACTAATTGTATTGCACCACGCAATTAACTATAATGTTTATGCCCTTAATTTCCTAACTACTTCTTTTCCTGATTTAAGGAGGGGTCGGCCCTAATTAACTAGTTGAATAAGATTGGAACTCGGGAAGGTTAACCTAGGATAGTTGGCGCTGCCGGTCGACGTATCTGGCCTCAACCCTAACTGAGTTTAGGAGAATCAGATTCAGATGTTAGAATAAATTAATATATCCCCTCTCATACATATGAATAACCTCATCATGATTATATTAAGCAGCTGTTCATAGAGAAGTTTCCATGGAAAAGTACTTAACTACAAGTTAGAAGCTAGCTAGCTAGTTAGCATATCAAAACCTTTCATGACACCCCCATATCCCAAAGCCAAACAGCCACTTGGCCACCACAATCATAAACTTTAGCTTCATTGTAAACCCAGCCAAATCTGAAAAAGCATTGCCAATATAACAGGCTAGTTTAACGACACGAAACCATATAGACGTTCGTTTGTACAACTTCTCTCTGTCAACTGTCATCACTCACAAGCTCGACTTGTGGTCTCAAATTAAGAAAAAACAGTACAAGTGCCAACGGTTGTATGAGCACTACTACTCACAAGCTGCAATTCTCTCAAACTTGAATATCATACAACAATTCCAAGTACTTTTTGAAAACTTTATAGGTTGGAATTGTTGGATGTGGGAACACCATGTCGGCCTCGCACATCACTATATTGTACTATGCAATGCCTAGCTACCATCTGCAGGGGGACCATTAGTGACCCATTAGAGATATGTGAAATCTTGCTATGCTATCTAGCATCTTTAGTACTACTTATGGTTAGAATTATTGAATATAATGCGTGGTCAGAACTTTGAACCATCGAAGTTGTAAAAATATGTAGTACTATGGTGGGGCAAAAGCCATTTCTGGGGACCAGCATTATGTATTTATGTGTATATATAAGGTAATGTTCTCTATCATACTTACGTTACTTATATATGTACCAAATTATATATTAGATTGCAGATTCATGACATACATATTTAGTTATTACACAAATTCATGGTCTGACAATATATGTATTTTAGTTTGTCAACCGGCCACATTCGTAAGATAATTTTTATATTCATGCGCATATGTATATATAAGAATGAAAAGTTTGACAAAAGAACAACTGTGTGTGCATATATATATATATATATGGAGAAATTAGGTTTTCATCATTTCTTTTGCTACTTCATTGATTAAAATCCTATTCCTTTTTAATTTTTGATCAAGGTCCTTGGGTATTAATAACATCGTTAATTATTTTAATAATAAAATATTTTTTTATTTCTAAATATATTCATTTAATGTTAAAAATATTACCATTAGTATATTTATATTTATGACTAATTTTTTTATCATATATTTTTAGTTTTAGTTTGTACCCATTTTTAATTTGTACCAATTTTCTTTTCAATTTTAATTTGTACCCATATATTAATTTCTTTTTGTGCCCATATGTTTTAAAGTTTATTTGTATTTGTACCCATATATTTTTTTTAGTTGTACTTTTTATTTTGCTAAATGTACCCATGCTAATTATATGTACCCATTCATGTAAAACTTTTTAATCTTAAAATGTACTCAATCTTAAATATACCAATTTGTTATATATAAAATGTACCATTTTTTTTATATAAAATATATTCAATTTTTTTCTAATCCATTTTTAAACTTATATGGGTACATTCTTTTTTCTTTGATTTTAAAATGTATCCATGTCAAGTTTAATCGAAGAAATTTACTAATGTTATTAAGCCAATTTTTTTTTTTTTTTTTTTTTTGTGATTTTGAAGAATGTACCCATGTTTTGATACAATAATTTTTTTGGTTAATTTTGATGAATGTACCCATGTTTATATATATATATATATATATATATATATATATATATATATATATATATATATATATATATATTACAACTTGCTCATTTACAATTTAAAACGCAGATAATATTGCAGAGTAGAAATAGAATGGATGTGATGAACTTGCCAAACCTCAGTTATATAATTTCGTTAACGTCAAACTTTCCTTTTGGGTTTTTACCATTTTTAATTTGGATATCTTGACCATGCAGTAATCTGCAGATCATGAATACTATATTTTCCCATAAAAAGTATATTCATGGTTTTCTCTGAGGAACTATATATAAACTGGAACAATGGACTTGCTTTTCTTTACAGAGTATAATACTGGTTGAAATTATATATATATATACATATATATATATATATATACATATATATATATATATATATATATATATTATGTGAGTTTAGCAATTGAAATATTTTCTGCAGGGAGGACTAGCAATTATATCACCACAGGTCCACAGTACTTTTCCTCTTTCGCATCATTATTTTGTGGACGCACTGCTGCATACCAGTGAATACGTACATAGCAATCCTTGTATAAAATGTTCGCTGTTTATTTTCTGTTACAGATATTAATCTCTAAATACATTTAGTTTTGTCTAACCATTATATAGGCAGTACTTCTTTGCTATAACTTTTTCGTCAATGGTAGTTTGGCTATGGCAAATTATCAACCACTCATGACTCATCCATAGCTATATATACTATTTGAAGGATCATTGGGGGGTAGAATTGGTATATATGCATGTATAAGTCATACATTCAAACTAATCAAGCGGAAAACAAAACTATTCTTTTAAGAGACAAAATTGCCACCAGTTATAATTATACTAAAAGGGTTTTCTTTCTGCTTAGGTACCCTGAGTTTATTAGGGATTCCCTTCTAGAAAATAGTTTTGTCTGGTCAAGGTTTTATGTCCCAACCGCCAACCCCGCTGTGATGGTTTTAAGTTGTTTTTTAAATTTTAAAAGATTTTTATCAAGATGAAGAAGAATATGTACAGGATAGTATATATGCATCTAATTAAGTGCCTTCATTAAAACTTTGTCAGGACTCTTAACTTGATCGACAGAAAGAGAGTACCATGCTTAATAAAAAATTTATGCGGTCGTGGTTTAAAAAATATGATTTTCATTCTTGATAAATATTATTATTTTTTTTATATATATAACGATAAATCTATGCTAAGAAATAGAGAGAAATTTGTATTGAATTTGTTATTACCGAATTTAAGATTATTTATACGTGATGAGGAAGAATACCACTAAACTGTAATATAAGTGAACTGATAAAAAGTAACTTTAGATGTTATATACTTAATTAACGAGCTAGAAACATGCAGGTATGGCCATTAAAGACTTGCAATCAGCTGATCAGAGATAAAAGGGTAAGAAATGTATCAATTAATAACAATATATAGTTGATTAACGAGCTAGAAACATGCAGGTATGGCCATTAAAGACTTGCAATCAGCTGATCAGCGATAAAAGGTTAAGAAATGTATCAATTAATAACAATATAAGTAGAATGCTAGATTTACCTGTTTGGTATTGTCTTCTATAATTATCTTTCGTGCTAATAAGGTTACCTTAAAAAATTGTTCTTCCTTAAATTTATCTTACATGTAACTAGGTTCACTACTACAATAAACACTTTGTGCGATCAGGGAGTATTTCTGGCGCAAACCATTTCCAGGTCGCACAAAACTTATGGCGATGCAGAAATCGTCGCATAGATTTATCGCACAAGGGTCGCGAAGAAAGACCTTGCGCAACAAAGTTCGGCAAAACGATTGCGCGACGTTTTATTGTTCATCGCAAGAAATGTGTACGGACGAAGGCTTTCATTGCACAATAGAATAAATAGAATTTCATAAAAAAATATTTAATACAATTGGAAAAAAAAAAACAAATTAATGAATAGAAAAATAATTTATTTATAATTTAAATAAATAAAAATGTACATACAACTACAAAGTTTAAACAGAAAGTAGGAAAAAAAGCTAAGAAAAAAATGTGGCGTAATCTATGGGCAAGTCATTCGGAGGTGCTTGGTAATCTTGCTACTAGAAGGGGACAGAGTTGGGGATCGAGGTTGGGGACGGGGTCGGAGGTCAACGGGTTTAATTGCTGGGTATATTTGGAGTGGAGGGGCTCTAACGTCGGCAATGCAAAAAAATCGAGGGGACATATCCCAGAGGAACTTAGGGCCTATACAATCAATGACATCTAAGTCTTGTACGATGCAAGCTCACTCCTTAGGCCAGCGACTTCCTGCGTCAAAGCTGTAACCTCGCCCTTCGACTGCAAGGATAAAGTGGCTCCACTCTCCCGTTGCCTGGCATTCCCTATCCCCCCGCAATACATCCCTGGCCTCTGACCAAAGGTCTGGTCCAAGGTCTCTGTAAGGATGTGAAACCTCGCATCCTCGAAGGGATCCACAGACTTGATCGACATGGCTGAGGGAAGCTGGGAGGCAGACTCCTGAATGACCGACTTGCTCTTCTCCACCATAGTCTCCTGTGAAATAAAACATGGAATATTAATAATAAGCAATTTGAATTAATTATTATAATACTTTAATGCATAAGACATTAATTAAAATTGAATAATACTTACATGAAGTTACTCGCCCAACTCATCCCCGGGCCGAACATAAACGTCAGCAAAGACGTCGATCTTCGGGAATTTTGAACCCCCCTGGAATAGAAAACTATAAGGAAAATGTTAGTACGAAAACAAACAAACAAAATTATTAGCGCCATTTTAAAATTGGAAGTGAAAGCTTTAATATATACCTTCCGTCGCGCCCCCATCCTATATGAGAAGGGCCTCGAACCCGAATGGTGGAGAAGAGTCTTTTTCTCCTGATTGATCTTGTTTGCCTTCGCCTTCTTCTGTTATACACAAAATAAATGTATTAGTTGTAATATTTAAAGAAAATATAAAAAAAAATTAATAAACATTAGTACAAATTTCAAAAAGTAAAATGAAATAAATCTTATTTAAAAACGGACCACATAGCCCAGCTCTTGAAAATGACCGTAGTGCCAAACCCAGCTATCTTCCCATTCCTCAAACTCATTCGGACAACCCTCCTTGAGAGCGACCTGCAGATCATCAAACATCTCGAAATACTAGTGCAGGTCGCTCTTCCACTGCTTGTACTGTTCGGAGAAAAGCTGATTGAGGTACGCCAACATGTCCTTGTTGATGTTATCAAAATTGTAGTTTGTCTGCAATGTAACAAATATTACAAAAGTATTAGTAATTAAATACATTAATAAATATAAGTATACTAATTTTATATGAAAACCATTAAAAAGGTGAGGATACTTACTGACAAATGATTGTGCACCGTGTTCTTCACCTCGTCCGTCATAGCCTTCTAAGACTTCCACCGCATAGGACAAAACGTTCGAACGACATGCCCAATGTCGTGGGCCAATGCGCTATGCTGCTCCGCTGTTGGTGCAGCCCGATGTCGCTCATCGTATCCGATTGTGATACGATTGTTGGTCACCTGGGTGACCTTCGCCGTCTTCAACTACTAACAAGGTCCCTGGGTGTTTTTCTGGGCTGCAAACAAATTAAAAATTAACGTTAAACCAAAACTAATAGCAAATGCTACCGAAATTTTAGCAGAACCTCCTTATAATTAAAACATTTTCCAAACCCTGAAAATAACATAAACAACATATGTATCCAACACAATGATCACAACTGTTTAATAATAGGTTGGGAACAATGACAACAATAAACAATATATATATATATATATATATATATATATATATATATATATAACTTTTTAATCTTTGAATAACATAACTTAACAAAATTAACCTAAAATAACAAAACTAAGTTAACATGGGGATGAGGGAGTTAATTAGGATAATATACTTGGCTGTGAACCCGAGGCATTGGTTGTGGATCCCGATGGCGACATCTGCTCCGGAGTGCGGGAGCGCCACTGATCACGTCGGGCACTAACAAGTAGTGCCATCGAAGAAGTCGAAGACGCCGGCGTCTATGGGACTCAGGGACCAACTAGGTCAACCGAATTCACAGGCATATGGTCCATCTCTGCCGAAGCAGTGACTACAGCAGTAGGAGGTGTAATCGTTGGACGAGGTATAGTCGTCATCACCTTCCGGCTTCTAATGAGCTGCGACATCTACAAAATTGGAAATAAATATGTAAGATTACAAAGATAAAAATTATCGTACACATGCATAATAATTTCTACTTAAATTTAAAACAAATAAACCATTACAACCCTAAATCAAATTCACTGCCCTAATTCTAACCCTAAATTTAAGAACCCTAATTGTAACCCCTAATTTAAAATCAACTAACCCTAAGTTAAGAACCCTAAATATAGCCTAATAAATTAAGCACCCTAAATATAACACCACTGCCCCAATTTTAACCCCTAATTTAAGAACCCTAATTGTAACCCACTACCCTAATTCTAACCCCTAATTTAAGAACCCTAATTGTAACCCCTAATTTAAAATCAACTAACCCCTAACTTAAGAACCCTAAATATAGCCCAATAAATTAAGCACCCTAAATATAACAACACTGCCCCAGTTTTAACCCCTAATTTAAGAACCCTAATTGTAACCCACTGCCCTAATTGTAACCCCTAATTTAAGAACCCTAATTGTAACCCCTAATTTAAAATAAACTAATCCCTAACTTAAGAACCCTAAATCTAACCTCGTAAATTAAGCACCATAAATCTAACCCCACTGCCCTAATTGTAACCCTTAATTTAAAATAATAAAAAATCCCCTAATTTAAGAACCCTAATTTAAGAACTCTAATGTAACCCACTACCCTAATTCCAACCCCTAATTTAAAATCAATAACCTTAATTTAAGAACCTAATCTAACCCCCAATTTAAGAAAACACTAATCTAACCTCGCTACACAAAATCATTCCCCTAATTTAAGACCTAAATCTAACCCCAATTTAAGAACCGTAAAAATCTTAATTTAAGAACCTAAATGTAACCCCCAATTTACGAACCCTAAATCTAATCCCATTGCCCTAATTCTAACCCCCAATTAAATTTTTTTTTTTAAATATCCTTACTCTATAAACCTTAATTAACATGGCAAATAAAGCAAATTGAAAAAAAAAATTAAGAGGAAATTACCTCTTGGAGATGAAGATGCGACGGCAAGAGAGAAGGACGGAGAGATGAGGTTAGCGATAGAGAGGGACGGAGAAATGAGGTGAGCGACAGAGAGAGGCAATGAGAGGGTGAGAGAGGGTGTCGGGGGAGTCAAAGTAAGGGTGAGAGAGGGGTTGCAATGGTGTTGTGAGAAAGAGGAAAAAGAGAGGGTATCGGGAAGAAAAAGGAAGAAGAAAGAAGTGAGGGAAGGAAGACGACACATGGGAATAAATACATAGAATCTTTCGCAATGGAGGCATTGTCGAGCAAGGTTTAAAAATTCGTCACGCTTTTTTAAAAAAAAATCACGAAAAAAAAAACGACGCCTTAATTTTCAAACACTCGCACAACGAATGTTGTGATTTGGTAGCGCAAATGTTCTTTGAGCAACAACATCAAGGTATTCATCGCACAAGTGCCTGAAAATTAAAATTACCAATGTAAAATTAAAACACTTGCGCGACGAAAAAGGCTTGTTCGTCGTACAATTATGTTTAAAAATGGTTTTTCTTTTTTGGGTAGAATTTTGACTAAAATTTATGATAAAATACTAATAAAACAAATTTATTTACAAAGTAATTCAAATACAAAATGCATTAACCACTTAATTTATTTTATAAAAAAAATTACTAATAAATTGTATTAATCTTCATCCAAACTATAATAACTTTCACTTTCGTCGCTATCATCATTTTCAATGTCCCATTCCTCATCATCGATAGGTAAGTCACCATTATTGTTTGTGCACACTGGAGCATCGTATCGCAGAAGATTACCAAGGTCAATTGTGATTGATTGAATCGGTATTTCGATTGAAGATACTCCTTATATCTGAAATGGTTCTTGGATAAGATTAGTATCTCGGTGTGTTTCCGCACCAATTTCCATAAAAGATTCTAGACGTTGGTTAGCGATGTTATTGATGTTGTCGTTAGTAGGGTCTTGTTCTAGTATAGCATACATGTTCCTATGATCCATCTTCTGAACAACTTTCCAACCCCTTCCGACTTTAGGGTTATCTAGATACAAAATTTGTTTTGCCATGTTTACTAAGATGTAAGAGTCATCATTGTACCAAGTTTTGGTAGTCTTCACCGATAGTAATCCATGATCTCTTTTAACACTTCCCTGCCTATTTGGGTTTGTATCAAACCATCGACCCTTCAACAGGATCACTTAGCATCAATGTTTGTAAAGCAATTGCACGACACTTATTAGTTTGCCATAGAATTCAATGTCTGAACTTTCACCTCCATCTGGGACATGAACACCGTTGTTTTTTTGTACAGAACTTGTCATCTCATGCAGCCCTTATGAACTTGACGCCATTAACATTGTTGATGCACAAAACCGAAGGTCTTGGAACAACGTAAATCCAACCGTGACTCTGCAAGTAAAGTAAATAACACAAGATGTATTGTGGTTCACCCCAAAGTTTGGGCTACGTCCACACTGATTATGTATTTATCTGAGAGGTAAGGGAGAGAGACTCTGTAATATGAGAGGGGATGTGAGAGGGTTTCAAGCCTAAGAGTTGGCCTCTCCTAATTGTGAGGGTAAGGGTTTCTTTTACAGAATAAGGACTCCTCACTTATTACATATTTGGCCCTTCCTTTATCACATAATTATATTTAAGTCCCCTGAGTATTTGTACGAGATCTAAATACGAGGCCCTAAATATGGTATAAACAGTAGTCCCCCAAGTTTTCAGTCAAGATAGTCTTTTAGCTGGAGACTTGAAATTCAAGCCATGTGTGGGCCGAAGTAACTAGATGTTGTCTTGAAATGATGCTCGATATGAGGTGGTGCTCAATCTGAAATGATGATCAATTAGATGTAGCACACGTTGCGAGGCTGCTCGGCTCGTGGCTTATGTTGCATTGGTTGGCTCGGCTTGTGGCGTTTGAAAGTGAGGGGGTCCCTTTTATAGAATAAGGGCTTGCTCCTCAATACATAAATGATGGGCTAAAGTTAATGCTTGCGGCCAGGCGGTTGCTCAGTAGGCGGCAATGCTCTCTAATGATGGTGAGGGAGTCCCTTTTATAGAATAAGGGCTTGCTCCTCAATACATAAGTGATGGGTTAGGAGTGATGCTCGCGGCGAGATGATTGCTCAGCTGGCGGCATTGCTTTCTAATGAAGGTGAGGAAGTCCCTTTTATAAAATAAGGGCTCGCTCTTCAGTACATGAATAATGGGTGCTCTCTAATGAAAGTGAGGGAATCCCTTTTATAGAATAAGGGCTCGCTCCTTAATACATAAATAATAGGCTAAGTCCCCCAAGTATTTTTCATGAGGCCCAATATATGGTACATAATGTAATCCCCAAGTCTTCGGTCAATAGAGTTTGTTGGCTAGAGACTTCAAATTGAATCTATGTATAAGCCGAAGTGGCGGTTGTTCAAATGAGGTATTTGTATACCCTGCACTGAAACTTTGTAGGTGAAGCTTTGCAAGTGAAGCTTTGAAGCTAAAGCTCTGTAAATGAAGCTTTCGAAGCTGGAGCTTTTATAAATGAAGCTTTTGAAGGTAGAGCTCTGTAAATGAAGCTTTTGAAGTTGATTGACATAAGTGATGCTCATGAATGTTTATGTTGATTGACATGAGTGATGCTCATGGATGTTTTCTTGAGTGATGCTCATGAATGTTAACATGAATGATGGTCATGAATGTTTATGTATCAAATGGTTGGTGGCATGAAGGAGAGTACCGGTTGTACATTTCATCACCTGGTTGGTGGTAATAACAGCGGGTTGCCGAATAATTTTGGAGTACTGGGCGTACTTTTGATCACCTGGTTGGTGGTAATAACGGTAGTTTGCCGAATAATTTTGGTAGTACTGGGCGTACTTTTGGTCGCTTGGTTGGTGTTATTTTGGGCTTATGGGCCTTCATCCTCCATATGACATTGCAGCCTATTATTTTGGGCTTGCCCTTTTTTTATTTTTTATTTTTTATTATATTTTTTTATTTTTTACTTTTTTACCCTCTGATGGAGTTTATACAGATGTCTCTGAAAGATCTGAAAAATAAATTACATCATTCAAAAACAAGAAAAGTAAATCATGTCATGAGGTGTTTATTCCTCACTTTTGCTTTCTCTTTTCTTTTCTGCTTTTGTTTTCTCTTTTGTTTTCTGCTTTTGTTTCTTTTCTTGTTGCTTTACTGGTGGTCTCCCTACTCATTGCTTTTGCTTTCTATATTCCTTTTCTGACAGTGCTTGCTTTTCTTGCTTTTGAGATGATGGGCCACGAAATCCGGTAACATGGATTTCCTATCTGAAATGTCTTAAAGATAACGTGATTCCCAAACGCTACTAGTGGTGTCACTAAACGCAGACTGTCTGCTGCCTATGTGAGAAAGCCTGGTGAGCTGATCGAGCACCCGAGCCTGCACCCAAACCATAGCCTGCATGCACTTAAGCGTCATCTTTGCTTGCTTCCTTACATTGTGGCCTCTCACCAAGGCCTTCAACTTCATAAGCCCTTTAAGCGCACAAAGCGCCCTTCTTGCTAAGTATCCTCTGAAAGCTGTCTGGATAACAATGGCGTAGTAGTGTTCTCTAGCATGATTAGAAGGCCTAGTCAGCCAAGCTACCTTAGCGGCTGCATGGGCAGTAGCCATTGCCGCTTCCGCCGTAGCCTCCGCCACAGCAAACACGTGTTTTTGCTCTACAGCTGCTGAAACATGCTTTTGCTCCGCAACTGCTTCTTGGGTCACGGTTTCTTGTTGGTTGAAATTTGTGGGTTTTCTGAAAATCCACTTGCGCTTCTCTCTTTTCTTTTGATCTTCGTAGTCTTTAGTGGGAGATCTGAAAGCTCTTTTGACAGCAGTCAACCAGGAAGTGCCTCTTTTCTTCCCCATGAGATAATACAGTAAAAACTAAAATCTAGCTGCATTTACAGCTGCGAAGTAAGAGGCTGAGAGAGAGAACACAAAATGACAGATATTGATGGTGGGGGTGACCTTAGACGAGTTTGTAAATGTAGTTGGCTAAAGTCCACTTGTGGCGGACCTTGCAGATGATGTCGTCGTTTCCATGGCCAAGGACTTCGAGTCTCTCGAGGTCAACAGTGGTGATAACGGCACAGGAGAAGGTGTTGGACAGCGGTGATAGCAGAAAAACGCCCCAAAAAATAGGAAAAGGCAGCAGCAGCAAAAGCAATTTCTTGAGATCGACGGCAGTGACGAACTTGAAATCTCCGAAGTCCTTGGCGTAGGTGGAGCCCATGGCATGGACGACCATATCAAAGAAGGCACCGGCATTGAAGCCCTCCGCCTGTATATGGTCGCAGAGGGCTGTGAGGTTGCAATCCAGCTCGTGCAGATCTCACCTCGGTTGTCTTCAGTATCTCGTATGTGGTCGCAGAAGTCTGTGTCGTCCGTATCGAGCTTTCACTACTGGACTGGTTGTTTTTTTTTTTTTTTGTGAGGTGGGAGAAAACAGGACAACCCATCTTGATGCAGATCTCAATGACTAAAAGCACACAACCTTAGAAACAAAAGAGAGAGAAAGAAAGAAAACTATGGTTGAGTTTCGGAGTTTTCATTTCTGCATTTTTTAGATATGGGTTTTGCAGTGACTTTGGTTCGCAGATTCACGGCAGAGGTGAAAAAATGAAAAAGAACCGACACAACTTTTCGTATCGATTCCCACAGACGACGCCAAATGTTGATGCACAAAACCGGAGGCCTAGGAACAACGTAAATCCAACCGTGAATCTGCAAGTAAAGTAAATAACATAAGATGTATCGTGGTTCACCCCAAGGTTTGGGCTACATCCACACTGATTATGTATTTATCTGAGAGGTGAGGGAGAGAGCCTCTGTAATATGAGAGGGGATGTGAGAGGGTTTTAAGCCTAAGAGTTGGCCTCTCCTAATTGTGAGGGTGATGGGTCCTTTTATAGAATAAGGACTCCTCACTTATTACATATTTTCCCCTTCCTTTATCACATAATTACATTTAAGTCCCCTGAGTATTTGTACAAGATCTAAATACGAGGCCCTAAATATGGTATAAATAAACATGGTAACCCGAGAACAATTCAGCGCGATCAGTTCGCATGCCAAGTTATATAGCTATTCACTGTACGCTGGGAAATTTGATGCTTTCAGTTGATTCACCTAATATTACACAAACACTTAAATTTGTTAGTTCAAGCAAATTAATTGGTACAATATATATGTCTAATACAAAACACTTCAAACTTACATATTCGAGAAACCATCGCGGAAACAATCCATGGTGTTTCTTGGCATACAATTGTGAAGCATGTGCCCGCTTCATCGTATCTTCATGCTCGTCTAGGTATGACATTGTCTCGTCACAACTGTTGAGTACGAACCAATGTGCTACCTCCATGTCTTTTTTGAAAAACGACTCGCCTCGTATTAGATCTCCGAAAGGTCAAGCAATTTGGACAAAAATTGAAAGTTTCTCTTTTCTCACACCCCTGTCATTATTGCAACCTTTAATACATTCCACAAAATGTAAGCGCCTCATATGCCACCCAAGCCTGTATAATTAATCATTCGGGTTTCGCTTTGTTTCGTACACTTTTCTTCAACTCCTCGAGAAGCCTGCCAAAATAAAACGATACGATACAAATTTTACTAGCCGTCAGATAATGATTTTATAAAAATGACGATGATTATATACCTTTCTATTAGATACATCTATATAAAGTTAACTAGTCCAACAAACAATGCCTCATTCGATAAGTGAATCATCACGTGAATCATACTTGTGAAGAAAACTGGAGGAAATATAATCTCAAACTTGCATAGAACTTGGACAATGTCATGGCACAACTGATTAACGTCAGTCTTTCGTAATGACCTTGATGTCAATTGCGAAAAAAAATCTGGATAACAACATGATTGGTTTCACTACGTCGTCTGGCAAGAGATGTCGAATACCAACAGGAAGTAGGTGTTACAGAACCACATGGCAGTTATGACTCTTTAGCCTAGCTAATTTACACCCATCAACATTCACGCAACGCGCAATATTAGAAGCATACTCATCGAGAAACTTTACAGACGATAAAAACTTTAAAAACTCTTTTTTGTCATTCGGTTTCATGGAAAAAAACGCAAGATCCCTTCTGGCTTTATCATTGTCCCTATTCATCCATAAACCGCTTCATATTCCCATTCAATTGGAGCGTTTCTATGGTCTTTTGGCAAACAATTGTCTTTTGGCAACATTCTCTTGAAAACCCCCAAAAAGTAATCAACATACTGGTTCGACATACGATACTTTATTTTGCTGTGCATTAGATCCATAATAGCTGTGAGAACCAAAAAGCCCTTGCACCCCAGGTATAACTCTTAGTTAGCATTTTTTAATAATTTTTCATATTGTTCAAATTCTACATTCTCCATTGATGTAGGCACGTCATCTTCCCCTTTTTAATTGGTATTTGTCAACGCAAATGGAAAAGCGTCATTTAAAATTTCCATGACTTGTTCATTATGATCCATATTAGGTTCAACATTGCCCACACTTTTCACGTTTGAAGACGAAGCATTGTCTAATTGTTCCCCGTGATGGTTCCAAATATTATAGGTCTTTACCATTCCATTCCTTACTAAACGAAATCTAACATTTTTAATAGTGTCCCTTAATGTATTGTTAAACCTCCTACAAGGACACTGGATTCTAGTTGCACCAGGGCTGTGTGTACATGCAAAGTCAATAAAATCATTGATTATGTCCAAGTATTTATCTGCGTATCTGTTCGGATTCTACATCCAGGTTCTGTCCATAATTCCTGCAACCACAATAACAACACAACAATCATAACAACTTCAACATGATCTTATCACCTTATGCCTCCGATAAATGCCCTATCCCATTTAGGAATGCAAAGTTATGTCATGTAATTTACGACTACTTCAAATTAGATTTCAATTTGGAGAAATTTCGACAACATCTCTGTACAGTTCTTCAAGTGCACGATGTTTATGCATAAAACCAGAGGTCTTGGAACAACGTAAATCAGACCGTGAATTTGCAAGAAATGTAAATAACACAAGATGTATCGTGGTTCACCGTAAGGTTTGGGCTACGTCCACACTAATATTGTATTTATCTGAGAGGTGAGGGAGAAAACCTCTGAATATGAGAAGGGATGTGAGAGGGGTGAGAAGGCTTAAGAAATGGCCCTCCCAATTATGAAGGTGAGAAGTCCTTTTATAGAATAAGGGCTCCTCATTTATTACATATTTGCCCCTTCCTTTATTACATAATTACATTTAAGTCCTCCGAGTATTTGTACGAGATCTAAATACAAAGGCCCTAAGTATGGTATAAACAGTAGTCCCCCAAGTCTTCAGTCAATAGAGTCTTTTGGCTGGAGACTTGAAATTCAGTCATGTGTGGGCCGAAGTAACTAGATGTCGTCTAGAACTGATACTCGATATGCGGCGGTGCTCAAAGTGAAATGATGCTCAACTAGAAGTAGCACATGTTGCGAGGCTGCTCTGCTTGTGGCTTATGTTGACTTGGTTGGCTCGGCTTATGGCGTTTAAAGATGAGGGAGTCCCTTTTGTAGAATAAGGGCTCACTCCTCAATACATAAATATGGGCTAGAGTTGATGCTCGCGACGAGGCGGTTACTCAGCTGGCGACGATGCTCTCTAATAAAGGTGAGGGAGTCCCTTTTATAGAATAAGGGATCGCTCCTCAATACATAAGTGATGGGTCAGAGTTGATGCTCACGGAGAGGCGGTTGCTCAACAGGCGGCGATGCTCTCTAATGAAAGTGAGGGAGTCCCTTTTATAAAATAAGGGCTCGCTCCTCAGTACATGAATAATGGGCTAGAGTCCCTCAAGTATTTTTCATGAGTGCTCTCTAAGGAAAGTGAGAGAGTCCATTTTATAAAATAAGGGCTCGTTCCTTAATACATAAGTGATGGGCTAAGTCCCCCAAGTATTTTTTATGAGGCCCAATTGAGGCCCAATATACGGTACATAATGTAGTCCCCCACGTCTTCGGTCAATAGCGTCTGTTGGCTGGAGACTTCAAATTGAAACCATGTATGAGCCGAAGTGGCGATTGTTCGGAGGCGGTATTTGTATACCCTGCACTGAAGCTTTATAGGTAAAGCTTTGCAAGTGAAGCTTTGAAGCTGGAGCTCTGTAAATAAAGCTTTTGAAGCTAGAGCTTTGTAAATGAAGCTTTTGAATCTAGAGCTCTGTAAATAAAGCTTTTGAAGCTAGAGCTTTTGTAAATAAAGCTTTTGAAGCTAGAGCTCTGTAAATGAAGCTTTTGAAGCTAGAGTTTTTGTAAATGAAGCTTTTGAAGCTGATTGACATGAGTGATGCTCATGGATGTTGACATGAGTGATATTCATGGATGTTGACATGAGTGATGCTCATGAATGTTTATGTATGATTGATATGAGTAATGCTCATGAATGTTTATGTATGATTGACATGAGTAATGCTCATGTATAATTTGGGAGTACTGGAGGTACTTTTGATCACCTGGTTGGTCCTAATAGCGGCAGGTTGCCGAATAATTTTGGAGTACTGGGCATACTTTTGATCACCAGGTTGGTGATAATAGCGGCAGGTTGCCGAATAATTGTGGAGTACTGGGCGTACTTTTAATCACCTGGTTGGTGGTAATAGCGGCAGGTTGTCGAATAATTGTGGAGTACTGGGTGTACTTTTGATCGCCTGGTTGGAGCTATTTTGGGCTTATGGGCCTTCGCCATCTACACAACATTCCAGCCCTTTTAATTTGGGCTTTGCCATTTTTTATTTATTTATTATTATTACCCTCTAATGGGGTTTATACAGATGTCTTCGAAAGATACAAAAAATAAATTACATCATTCAAACATAAGGAAAGTAAATCAGATCATTTTGGTGGGGTGTTTATTCCTTGCTTTTGCAATGTCGCCATGTGCTCTCGCAGAGGAAAACCTCCCTTTTGCTTTTTGCTTTTTCTCGAAATGATCTGCTTTGCTTTTGTTTTTTCTTTTCTGCTTTGCTTTTGTTTTTTCCATTTCTTTCTCTTTTCTCTTCTCTTTTCTTTTCTTAGGGCTTCTTGGTCCACGAGTCCACAACTTGTTATCCACTTGCACTCTTGATTCAAAAGCTGTTGTGCCAGATGCTAATTGCTCCCAGAGACTATCCGTAACCTGAATAATCATACCCTACCAAGTTGACTCGGAGGTGGAGACTCAACTCACTGGACAACTCGTATATCTGACCCAAATCAGCTGCGTTCCCCTTTCATCTAAATGCTTTAGCTTACTGACCTTCCTGTCATGGACCACCCGCATTTTTTCCTTGACTTTTACTTCATTGTAAAGTTTCTTATCCCAAAGATATAGCTTCTATAAGGTGGAAGAGAGATTTTTGGATCTCAACATCAATTCTTCATCGAACCCCAATTGAGCAGGAGCAGCCACTTCAGTAGAAGTCAATGGCTCGGCACTTAAGCATCTTGGAAATTTCGTTCCCCGACTCTGAAGCTCTCTGAAACTGAACTTCAATCTCACGAGCAACTTCGAAAGCATCTCGAAACCCCAGTCGAGCTTTAGCTTCAGCTCTGCCATTGCCATGGTCCTCGCGCGTCTCCTCCTCATCACACAGTTTCCATTGTTACCTGCGCTCAGCGTTTGCGGCGGTGGCCTCCATTCGTCTGCCACGCCATCCGTAGCCATAATCTTCGACCCTTCGTGAGAGAGATTGAGGATTTTCAGAGAGATATAGTGATTGACTTCGAATCAGACCGACGAACAACACAAGTTGAAATCTGGAATTTTGATTTTCGTCTGAATCTGATTTTGCTTTCTTTGTCTCTGTGACCCAGTTAGATCATAGTCGGATCTGCGGTAGTTGTTCACGATGTTTCATTTGTATGGATAGGCATGGAGGAGGACGCCATGATGAGCCTCTAGAAGGTGGATACGGCGGTGTTAATCTGGAACATGTCGGAGGCCACAGCTTAAGTGGGATCCTGCTTTCCAATGCCGAGGTCTCCTCGTCGGGAATAATTGAAGCCTCGACCCGCTTCCAGATCCCAAAATCTCATCTTGTTGTTTCCCTCCCAAACCTTAACCTTAGCCTTTACTTTCCCGAGAAAATCCCAACGCGAATTTCGAGGATGTAGAAGGAAAGTTGGTGTTTGGGTACAGGGATCTTGAAGAACCAGGCGATTTTTAGGGAGGAAGGGAGAGATATGAGAGAGAAAAGTTGTGGGATTACTGAGAGAGACTGGATTTTTAGAGAAAGAAAGAGAGTTTTGGGGTCCGCGAAGGTTTTCTGGAAAAGCCAAGGAAGGAGGTTCTAGGTTACTGGGTTTTTGCAGATTTTGCAGATTCACGGTGGAGGTGAAAAAATGAAAGAGAACCGATATAGTTTTTCGTGTCGATTCCCATAGACGTCGCCAAATGTTGATGCACAAAACCTGAGGTCTTGGAACAACGTAAATCCGACCGTGAATCTGCAAGAAATGTAAATAACATAAGATGTATCATGGTTCACCCTAAGGTTTGGGCTACATCCACACTGATTATGTAGTTATTTGAGAGGTGAAAGAGAGAATGTGAGAACCTCTGTAATGAGAGTGAGGCTTTGAGAGGGGGTGAGAGGGCCTAGGAATTGGCCTCCCTTAATTGTGAGGGTGAGGAGTCCTTTTATAGAATAAGAACTCCTCACTTATTACATATTTGCCCCTTCCTTTATTACATCATTACATTGAAGTCCTCCGATTATTTGTACGAGATCTAAATACGGAGGCCCTAAGTATGGTATAAACACACGACATAGATATGAAATACCTATATGCCACTCGAAGAACGTAAAGAGATGACCCCGAAATCCCCATGACCAAAACCTAATCCTTTAACTGTAAACTACGCGCCATAACTTTGCATTCCCAAATTGTCCAAATAATGGGACAAGTCAAGAATCAAGTGGACCGCAGTCGTGCTTTCGCATCCATGCACAAAATCCAACTAATCCTCGAATGGGAAACTAAGTTTTACTAAAAAAAACACGTACGAAGTTAATTACAATTAACTTCATACATCACAACACATATTTGTATGTCACGTACAAAGTACATATACAATTCAACATTATACATAATTATAACATACAAAATTTAACAACATAATTTCAATATAATTTAAATAATTTATATTTTAAAAAAATAAAACGAAGAAAATACCTTCCAAATCGTTATCCACCGAGCGCTAGTCACACACAATATCCCTATACACAACGAATTTTACAACGTTAATAGGAATTGACATTGATACTTTTAAATGAAAATTTAAAAAAAAAAACGCTTACCAAACACACCGAAATAGCTCGATCAACCTAGAGAAGATAGAGATTTATATGGATGGAGTATTAGAGGAATAAATTGAGAGAAAATGGGAACGATGGATGCCAGATAGAAGAAAAAACAAAGGGGGAGGAGGTGCAAGGGCGGATTATGCAGTTTTTTTGTAGTTTCTGCCTTTGCAGCGGAAGTCACCTTATAAAGATTACTTTTGGAAAAATTACTTTGCGCGACGAATATAGTGTTCGTCGCGCAAGTTGTAATTTTAAATAATTGGCGCGACACGCGACGAAAATCATATTCGTCGCACAAGTTTCAATTTATTTTCTTTTTAATTTTCCTTTTTGTTTTCTCTATAATTGGTTAATGTAAACTATTTGCATGACGAACACTATATTCGTCGTGCAAGTTGCATTATTATTATTTTTTTTAATTTTCTTTTGTTTTCTTTATGACTAATGTAATTTTTTTATCCAATTAAAAAACTCAAACCAAATTATATATTACCAAAATAATTAATAAAACTAATTTATTAACACAAATATATATTATAACTAATGTAAACATTAATAGTCATCCCTATAACATAAATTTTTAAAATAAAGTCAAACATAACGTTCAAATATATCTTATTTCATAAACGAAAAAAAAAAAAATTAAAGTTCACTCCTCCTCCTCTGGGGCATCAACAGGGATATCAGCAACTCGTGTGTCCTTTGCAGCCTGTTGCACATCGAACTTCCATTGCTGGAATTGCATTTTGAAAAGGTCGTCCTAATACTTTCGTTGCTTCTCATCGGTTTCATCAACCTCCCAATAAACCTGTAATGCCAATAAAAATAAATTAATAATCACAAAAATACTATTTTTTTAACAAAAACAATTACACATTCTTTAATACAAACTTACCGATAACTCCTGCACCATGGACTTCTTCAACTCTTAAGGCATCGTTTTCCAAGACTTAAAATCGGTAGAACATTGGTTCTGTACCAATCCCCTAATATCAAACATAAGTTCGGCGTACGCATCAGCCCTACTTTTGTCTTCAATGGAAGGCAATCGCTTACGCTGGTACCTCTCTATTCACAACACAGCTTTCCTCATTTTTTTTTCTACCACAAAATTTTAAAAGTAATAGACTATTAAAAAAATAATTTCAACCATATCAAATATAAGACAACTAATTCAAGAATAAATTTCTTTTTTACCTTTCCCTCCACGAGAGCCTTTACCCTAGCAACTTTTTGTTGAATTAGGAACCGAATAGGCCATTGTCTTTGAAACAAAACCTTTGAAAACTAGGGTTCTGAAACTGTGTTTATATAAAACCTGTAACACTCTGTGCGACGAACCCTTGGTCGTGCATAGTGTGTTTTACATGCGCACTAAATAAGAGTGTTTAATGGGCAGCTGACCGTTTTCAGCGAAACTTTGCACGACAAATATGTGGAAATATTCGTCGCACAAACATTTGGTGCCAAAATTTTTTTTCCTATTTTTTCTTGCGCGACAAATACATGTAATTTTGGTAAAATTAGTGCAATTGAATTCAATTTGGAGCTAAGAATCGTGAATAATCACAAAGGTGAGCAATTTTGCATTACAAAATTTTTTTTGAGTCAAGCAATTGCATTAGTAAGTTAGATATTAGATTAACCACCGACGGGGTTCGAACTCACACCATCATCATGCAATGACACAACATCTTTCCACCACTGTGGTAGAGGGCCATTTTCTTATTTAGTGATTTTTAATTTGTTGATTTATCAAAAGAGAAGAAAAAAAAATGAACTATTAAAAAAAAAGGATAAATTACATTTTAGCACTTCAACTTTAAGTCTTCTAACAACTCGTACCTCATCTTTTAAACATTATAATGTCATACATCAACTTACAAATTTGTTTTAATTTCATACCTCAATCTATTTTTCTGTTAAAATTTCTGTTAAATGCTAACATAGTGGATATGAGACCCACTCTTTGCCCAACTAAAACTCCACGCTGGCTTTATTATTTGAAAAAAATATATAAAAATTAAAATCCAAAAAAAAAAATTAAAAAAAAAATTAAGCCTCATTTCAAGGAAAAATACAAAAACACCACCACCCTCTCAAGAACCCTAATCCCCAATTTGAAGAAAAAAAGCTCCTCCGCCGCTCCAAATCTCCATCATCACCTCCCCCAAACACCATTCATATCGTCAATGACTCCTTGAAATTCACGACAGCTCTTCCACCAGGTTCGGCCGAGTCATGGACTGAGTTCACTGGTGATTCCGACGACGGCTCCAAAAAACGCAGGAATGACCGAAAGGTCGACGTCACCAAGCACGTCAGTTTCGTCTCCACCGGAATCGTCGTTCCCAACTAGGAGATCGACGACAATTCAAAGCCTCGGCGCACCATCGGGTTTAGATTTTATTTATTTATTTATTAAAAAATTCGAATTCGGATCCGTTGGGGGCGAGGAGGAGGACGACGACGAACAGACTTTTTTGCCGACAGCGTTTGGGAAGTCGAGGAGGTTCTAAAGACAAATTGGAGGACTTGGGACAAACGCGAGACGGTGGCGGCCGGCCGGCCGGGATGGGGTCTGGAAGCCTTCAGGGCATTCGAACAAAGGCGTTTAAGATGGAGAGATCAAATTTTGAACATAAAATTTAAATTTTAACAGCTTATGTGACAATTCAATATCTTTTAAAGTTTGTTTATTAAAGTTTGTTTATGTCAATTTAAATTATTATTTATTATTAAACTAATTAAAATTTAATAAAGCACATTTAAAGTTTAGTCAGTATAATTTATTCATCTTCTTTAATTTAAAAGAAGGCAAAAATAGGATAATTGCATCGTTCAACTCAATATTAATTATAATAAATGATTAAATTAATTAAAAATTAATAAAATACATTTAATAATAAATAAAAAAACATTTGAAGCTGCTGTCAAATTTGACAACAACCTCTTTTGTTGCCAATCCATGTCATCACCTCATACGATTTGACATTTCGTTTGGAGAATATTAGTGTGGTCTTTTTTTACTGTTATAGCTGATGTATACATTTTGGCATCTCTTTTGAAGATACTCTAAGAACACCCTTGCCAACAATTAAAAACTTTAATTTTTTGTCATTTCATCAAAATCAAGATCAACCCCAAATACAAACTTTTAAATAAAGATTTTTTTTAAAATTAATTTTAATTGTTAACAAAAAATTAATTATCAATAATTAATTAATTTTTTATTCCAATTAGCAAATGAGTGGGCCCTGCTGTTACCACGTTATCATTTAATAGCCAAATTGATAAAAAAGTTAACGAAAGTCTGACATTGTAACGAATTCATAAGTTGAGATATGACATTACAATGTTTAAACTATGAAATATAAGATTGTGGTTTGACCGTTGAAGTAATTTTATGTAATTTACCCAAAAAAAATATCTATGTAGCTTATATACGTACGTAACTGATTTGAAATTTTAATATCCCAAACTTATATTAAACAGTCAGACTGTGTAGCTGGATTGACAGGGAAAATGATTGATAAAACTCAAATAAAAACATAAAACGTGTGAGATGCTTGTAGAAAAAGGTTCACGCCACATACATGTTTGAAGAATAGTTATCAATCAAGAAACTAGAGACGTTATATTCTTACATGCATTATTTGTATATGCATAAAAGCAGTTTTCAGTTGGGGTGATGATCTCCTATGACCTCAGCTCATTACTGTTGTTTTTCTTTTCTCTTTTTCAGTCACTCTACAAACTTGTGGACCTTCAAATGTATGAACGATTCGTCTCCCTTCTTTTCACTTGATATAACAGCTCTTGTCATCAATGTCCCACATGACATGGCTTAAGATTCTTCTACTTCACTTGTGTATATGCTAAATTCACCGGTTCAATTCTATAGTAACAACATTAGCCACGCTAGTATAGACTTGGGTCTAATGTTCGTAACATTTCTTTATATGAGAAGTTCTGTTATAAGCTTAAAAAAAATTGAAAGCATACCCTAAAATCTTCGTTTTGTCTTTCATGATTGGATTGTAATAATGGATAATCTTTTAAGACTCGTTTGTTATACATGATTGAATTAGAATGATAAACTACTATATTAAAGATATGTTAAGAGAAAAACTATAAAATAATAAACACCTAGATTGGATTGAAGATTGACTAGACTAATCCTCTTCTTATTTTTATTTTTTCTTAAAAAGAGGACCAACCAGCGGCACCGCCCTAGGCAGTCCACTCTTCTAATCCTCTCTAAATGAAAAACCATCATTTCTGCCTTCAATATACCTTGATATTTAAGAGTCCTTCATTCTAATCCAGCCATATGTATCAAATGAGGTCTTAAATTCAAGGTATATTGATGGTAGAGGAGATAGATTTTTCTGTTGAGGCGAATACTAGATTAGACAGTAGACTTCTTATTTCTTTATAAGTAATCCATCTTCTATTTTCAAGTTGAACACAATATTTTCGTTTCTTCATTCAGCATACCTTGAAATAATGATTTATCCATTATAATTCCTATAGACCAGGCCAATCATTAGATTCTTAAGATTATAAATAAATTAAAACAATGGTATTTGACAATCCAATGGCTCCAAATGTTTATGCATGCTTTTCTTTTCTTTTTCATGTATGCGCACCTGTCTTCCAAATGTTTACGCATGCTTTTCTTTTCTTTTTCATGTATGCGCGCCTGTCTTCGAATCAACATTAGCCATGGGTTGCTTAAATATCATACTTAACAAAAATGCTCTCCAAAAATTAGAGGCAGTTGGCCAGTGTTAGTAAAATTACAAAGTATAAATCTGAAATTACAAACTATGCCATTCTTCCGTCGTTGAAGCCAAATCATCATCCAATTATTACATTACTTAATACTGGACAATATTCAATCCAATAGTAATTATAATTAATTCTAAAACATCATCAATTTTCATTCCTCCATGAAGATGCTTCTTTGAATATGTACTATACGTGTGTGTGTGTGTGTGTGTGTGTGGTTTTGTGACATACAATTGTCTATGGAAAACAAGAAACAGATATATATATATATATATATATATATATATATATATATATATATATATATATAGAAGCATAATTATCTTTTACTCTTCTAAGTTCTGAGTTCCAGCACAGGCTTTCTATCAAAAGAAAAGTTCCAGCCTCTACGCCTCTACGCTTATCTTGTTTTGCATGTCGGGTATTCTGTCATGCATAGCCTGGCTGTATATGTGCATGCATGGTATTTCGAGTACTATCGACCAGCTCTAAAATGCGAAGGAATGAGGCATTAAAGAATATGAATTGTAGCTATAGCTAGCTGCTTAATTATATGGTATCAGTTAGACATGTACAGTTTTGAGATTTTCCACTGCATAAGTACCTTATAGTAAGTGATGTAGAAAGAAGTGACGTAAATAAAAAAAACAGTGATTGAAGAATTGATAACTCACATACAAATAGGTTATTTGTTGGTGGCATGCTGCAATATCCGGATATAAGTCTCGAAGGTGATAACTAATTGTGAACTAGGCCTAGAAGCTCATCTCTTCAGGTATTAGCACATATTTATGAATCCGAAAATCCACCATGTTACTGCAAAGAATACACACACACACACACATATTCCTCTATATTGGAAAGATGAGGCAACACCTGTCTTTTGTCTTTACTTTTTTCTTTTAAACTATTTGGATATTTAGTACTTCTGGCGCAATACTAAATGCTTTAGCTCAGAATTTTCTCAGGATGATTTGCAAGAATTTTTTTGGGATTACTATGATGACAGGATGGTTGTATTCTTTGGGAGAAAGAGAACTCACGATTGAATCAGAGCCCTCAAGGTGATATCAAGTTTTCAATTGGGAATAGAGATATGTCATACTGAAGAGTAACCTGAACTACCGAACCACATGACGGCTACCACCTATATATTTTGATTCAATTGAATGTTTTATTACAGGAACTCCCAAATTTTTAGATCCAAAAAAATTCCGAATATATGACTAAATTCCAAAAGCAGAATCACCCAGAAATTCGTCTTTCCATGGCCAACAAAACCCTAAAGTAACTACAGCTACCCACTAGATCTACACATTCAAAAATCCTATATATAATGGGAACATGAAGGAAAGTATATATATTTTAAACTTAAATGATGGTACACGTTAGAGCATGATCAAGAAAAATTAACCACCAAGTTATATATGTTTAATAAACAACGATATGGACTATTAATGGCTGATGTTTAGAAAGCGTTTATTACCTTGTTGGTTTTGGATGCTGAAATTTTGATCCTTTTGCAGCTCTGCGGTTATATGTTTAGTAAGCAACGATGGATGGAATATTAAGGGCTGATGATTGGAAAGAGTTTATTACCTTGCTGGTTTTGGATGCTGAAAATTTGATCCTTTTGCAGCTCTGCGGGAGTATAGTCAGCTATTGCTGATGCAGCATCATCAAGATTCTCAACTCCTCGAGTTCAATCGACATGACTAAATCGATTAAATCATGTCACACTACTCACTTGTGAATCTTGATGATGCTGCACCCGCAAACAATGACTGGATCATCAATTTATCTTTCAAGTTACGGATTGAACTTGGACGATCATAAAGGAAAAAAGATAATATATAGGAAGAAATAGTAATGGAAAAAAGAAGAAAAATATATGAAGAAAATATAAGGAAAAAAAGAAAAAGGAACAATTGGTGTATTGTGTATGTCAGCCACAAGCATTGGCTGATGTGGTAAGTGGATCCAATGACCTGAGGCCTTGGGGGAACCCTAATAGAATATACGGTTCTCAACGACTGAGAAATTAAAAAAAATTCTTAAAAAAATTGAATTTTTTAAAATAATTTCATGAAAAACAAAAAAAGGAATTAGCACAAAGTAACAACACGGAGCCAACTACTTTTCCTTGTGTAATTCATAGATTCCATGGGTGTGAAGGACTTGTGGGTCAGAATACACTGTGAGTTATTTAGAAATCCGGTGGATGAGATTAGATGTGAATCATTAAGAAGAAGAAGAAGAAAGAACAACAGCAGCAGCATCAAGCAAGGAAAGCCAAGCTAAGTTGGAAGAATTAAACAATAAAAATATAGAAGAAGAAGAAGAAGAAGAAGAAGAAGAAGAAGAAGAAGAAGAAGGGTGTAGTAATGGTTAAGATCTATTCTTTGTAAGAAAGAAAGACATAGAGAAGACAGAGTCAGAGAGAGAGAGAGAAAGAGAGAGAGAGGAGTAGGTGAGGAAGGGTTTGTTGTTTGAGGTGCTTATATATACACGACTTCGTTGGGGGAATACTTCCGTGACTGCTAGATGCATGGAGCTTGTGTACCTACGGTTGTGATACACCACGTAATAGGAAAGGGATCCTCTCCGGATCCCTTCCACCTAAGCCTCATGCCCCACAAATCCGGACCCTTGAAATTTTATCTAATGGCTACAAATAGGGAACCCCATTAAAGTTATAATATCTTCAACCAATAATACTCTAGATACAGTTTGAGACTCATGAACATTTACCTACTTCAAATTCTGAATATATGTCATGATCTCGAGTACTTAGATATATGTCACATAATAAATCTGAGTACTCGAGATCATGACATATATTCAGAATTTTAAGTAGGTAAATGTTCATGAGTCTCAAACTGTATCTAGAGTATTATTGGTTGAAGATTTGAACCTTTATTCAATCAATCATAGAGTTCGAATTCAAATTAATACACCAACAATCTTCACCTTGACGAAATCCAAAGAAAGACAACCCGTTCAAGAGCAGATTTACCTTCTCCAAAAAATTCACGCTACTTGTCTCAACTCCTTCACTTTCTCTTAGTGGCAGATTCACAACTCGAACTTTTTGGAGTCCTACTGTAAAAGGTTCAAAAAAATTTGGACAATAACACGAACAAGCACTGGTGGTGGTTGGTGGTAAGGTCATTCTTGAGATTTTGAGGTCAAGGAAAATTAATGAAAATAGCTTGAAAACTTTGAGTTTTAACAATAAGGACAAAATAAAGAGTAAAGTGAATAGTACTATGATTGACTTTTTAGTGTAAAATGTGGTTTTTCGTTAAAGTGAACAGTACCGTGAGCTTTTCGTTAAAGTTCCTTATTAAAAAAAGATGTCTTAGTATAACTTCACATAATTATTTTTGTATTAAACTTATAGTTGTTGGGTGTTTTTTATTTCTATTTTACTAACATTTTACCAATTGGCAATATCGGTCCCATTAGAAAAATGTTTTGAGTTTTTTTGTTTTTATATATAAACAATGAATGAATACCAAATTACAGTAATAATTTTTAAGGATCTTAATGGACACATACTACATATATATTGTTCTAAGACCATGAAGTTGTGAAATTATATATAAAAAAAAACTACTATTTTTTGTTCCAGACAATATATTTAAAGTTTTAAACATAACACCATTGTAAAAAACGAAAAAGGCTTCCCAGCAAAAAGAAAAATGGGCCCTAATTTGTTGCTAGGGAGATTTGACCTTTCGTGGTATTTAAAGAAAATGAATATGCGTGCAAAAACATAACCTCATATGTACTGACCAACAAGATAATTTTGGTGCCCCCGAGAATGCGGCCCCCATGCGGTCACCCGGCTCGACCTATGGGTTGAAAATGGTTATAGATAATATCGTTTATGCAGAAGAAAAAAATTTGAATTTTGAAGTTTTCTGAATTTCTAATTGAGTCTAATTTGCTAGTGAATTCTACCTTAGTTATCATGTTCAATATATCGCATTGCATCGGTGTCAACTATATATTGCAGACAGAGAAAAATGCAGTCATAATTTCTTGCTCCCTTCATTTCAACTATAAATTATAAACAAACAAAAAGTTTCAATTTTTGCACATTTTTTTTAGCTTCTCTCATACCTCTGTTTATTATTAGTTATCAGATTGAATAATATTTAACAGACAAAATAAACAAAGGTGTGTTGGAAGAAAAAAAAAGCGTGTGGTTATTATTTCAAAAAGTTGGACATTTAAAAAGATAAAATGTATAAATTGATTAAGTTTTAAACCCTCAAAGTACAATATGAGAAAATTGAAACCAATAACATTTTTTGAAAACCACATCAAACCTGAAAGTTGTAAATTATAATTAGCCCTCTATTGTTGTATGATGCATAATCCGAGAAAATTGAAACCCATAAAGTTTTGTGAACGATGTGTGAATCGTGTGACAGTCTTCTTGGATGAGTAAAGCAGAGGGCTTGTAGCATATGCATTCTTCTTTTACTCAATTATTCTTTGGACCCTTTTTTTCAAACAATCCAAAATCACTCCTTTTCTTAAGAGAGTTTACAAAGTCAGATTGAATCTCATCAAACTAAGGAGAATATTTCTATTAAGACAACTGGCCTCAGAGCAGATTAAGCTGGAAATCGTTTGGGAGAACGGGTTAGCTTTTTCGTTTTATGAACCTAGAAGACAAAGAATGGATAGTGATTTTCATACTCTTAAAATTTTGGAACCCACCATCCTAATGTAGTGGAATCCCAATCTAGCTTTATATGCAACAACTATCACCTCACTCAATTGGTTGGGTACACACGAATCGTAATGAGCATAGATTTGTTGAAAACCCACCTCCAAAAATATAAGACGTGTTCTGGGGATTTCCCTTCTAATTAGTTTGCTGCAGCAACAGAATATTAAAAAACGTTTTCTTTTCTGAAACCAAAAATTCTCAGAGTTAATTTTGAACTTCTGAGACACCCAAAAAACAGTATTTGCCCGACAGAGTTCTACAATTCGCCGGACCAAAGTTTTAACTACGATCTTTGCCCGATTAATTTTGCTCAACGAAGTTCTGTCGGCCAAAACCTTTGACGACGAAATCCTTTCATCTGGAAATGGTGGTTTTTTTTATTTTTACAGTGACACTTGAGTTATCAAAGCTATAGAAGGACAGTTACCATTTTCACAGAGTGTGCATGGACATAATCATAATCATGCAGCTGATTTCACCACACTAATCAAGGACTAAAAGTTTTAATTCTATAATTACTGTGGGTTATTCGAAACTTTTCTCTAAATTTCAGATCATAAGAAAAAAATAAAGCAATTGATAGTTTCATTTTCAAGGTGCATGGTTATTAAAATTGTTGCTGATTTGACTGGATATTTTACGCGTCTCGCATTTTTTAAAATTCAAGCGTATTGCTATTTGAATTTATATTAAGAGAAGGGGAGAGTCTGAACTTAGCATGTTGAATAGAAATATCCTAATTACTAGGACAATCCATCATATGTGAACCTAGAACCACGTGATTAATTAAAGGCCACGCACTCTACCAACTAAGCTAAGGATGTCTTCTTTTAATTAGTTATTCCCTCCAAATTAGTTTTTAATTTTCTCACTAAATTAAGGGCAGCACATCATTTGCACATGTAGTGATATTTGAATGCATTAAGATCCTCTTTCCCTTGTTATTTCATTTTGTTTGGTTGAAGTGTTGACCCGAACCTCGTCCAGTCATGTGCATTATTCCTCAAGTGAATACCAGCTGAAAATATCTTCATAACTAATGTCTCCAGCAATTCAGAGTAAGCTTTACCAAGTAGCCACGCTAAGCTTTATGGTCAGAGAAATGCTTAAGCAATTCTCTTGTACGCTTTGCATATGAATCAAAAAATACAGGTGTAGTAGAAACTATTTGTAATAATACTAAAGGATAATTTCCATGAAGTGAAACAAAATTCCGGTCCAAACTTGGACAAGTTATATATAAAAATAAACTCAATGTTGTAATATATTTTTCTAGGTTTCTTTTAAGAAACTTGCCCCCACATATAATATGTTAATAAGTCCAAAAATATGCAATTTACAAATAGAATATTAAAATGAAAATAAAATATTTCTTTAAAGTTATATGAGACGATGATTTATTGTTATGTACATGCAATAACTTTTAGAGATTAGATATTTGTCTCTTTTTCTAATGTTATAATTTAAAATTGACATGCTCTACTACAATGTGGTTCCTTGTGTTGGAGAATAGGATCCTACATGGGTCATATAACAAAATAATATACAATTAATATAACACTGAGACCTTTAATGGTAAAACCTCACACCAAGTAATAGGTAGTTAAGTGAAAACAACATCAGCGATGTTGGTGGTGGACCTGCATGAGCCTACAAGGTTTAACATGGTATCAGAGCCCACACCTACTGAATGTTTTTAGTATTAATTAGGGTTCCTTAATTGTCTATTGTAATACAAGTTATGTGTAGCCTTTTACACATATATTGCCTCCGATTAAGAGAAGAATACACGACAAATAAAATTCTATATTTATCTTGGTATTAGAGTAGGCTATTCTTTTGGCATATTTTGGGCCCAATTTACAGTGCTAGAATTTTGTCTCCTTAAGTTGAGTTTTTGAAAAGTTGTGCTAACTCTAGTTTAAGGCTATTCAATGACTGGGCTTTCGAAAAGTTGTGTAGGTTCTAGTCCCTGAATGATGACCGGTTGTGTTAGCTCCGACATAGTAACTTGACTAGTTCTTGATGTGCATATTAGTTTCCCTTGTAACCAACCCTATGTGGGACCACTCGTGAGGGAATGTGCTGGAGAATAGGATCTCACATAGGTCAAAAGATTAAATAATATACAAGTAATATATGAGAGTTTTCACCTCTAATATCACTGAAGCTTTTTATAATGAAACCTCAAACCTAATGATAAGTGGTTAAATAGAAACAAATATCAATGATATTGATGGTAGGCCTACATAGAACTACAAAGTTTATCACTTGTATGCACGCAACTTCCATTTAGAATAACTAAGTCAGAATATATTGTCTTCTCTAACTACACTTCTATTATGTAATAATCTCCTATAGTTACAAAATTAATTTTGTCTCAGGATTATGACTGTAGAGAGATTCTATTGTGTAAAAGTTTTGTACTAGATATGACTTAAATATAAGATAATGATAAGATTGACATTTGGGAAATAGATAATCCACCCATTAAAATCATGATTCCTGATCATCTATTCTTATCTATGCCGTCACCACCACCAATGTCTGACATCATCAACATTGTTTATCAGCGATTTTCACTTAATTAATCATATTAATTTTTTGTCGAAATCATCATCTCGTACTCACTCTTAATAAATCTATTATATATTATCATGAACTTGTTACTAAAAGTCCTATTTATTCATACTTCATGTTTAACGTCAATTTTTATGTCAAAATTATAAAATATTACGCTAAAAATATAATGTGACAAAGAATTTATGGAAGAGTTCTACTTTGAAAGAGTCTTTTAGGATTTCTCTTGTTCATGAACCATAAATACTAATACCAATAAGCCTTCATTTTGCGAACATGAACATGACCAAGTTAACCTACTTAAGTCTGATTTTTCGTAGTTTAGATTATTTAGTAAAATATCTCTTGAATAAAACAAAAAAATGCCCTCATAATTGCAATCATGCAATTTCAAAATTTCGTAATGTATTATTAGTCTCTGGACGTACACTCCAAACATGAAAATAGATTTTTTATTATTGGAAGTAATTGATAAAAACTACTTGATTTGAAAATTAGCGTTAGTTCTTTTATTGTCGGCAATTGTATATCAAAAGTTTGTGAAAAAGTGTTGTAACATAGGAAAGAAGAAAGAATTATAAGATCGAGAAATTTATCGTATTTCTTATTTTTTGAACTTCTTGATTTAGGAAAGAAGAAACAGAAATTATTTCCTTGTCCGTGTGGACTTAAGTTTGTTTCGAATTTATTTCCTATTGCTATTGTTGATTAATATATATATATATATATATATATATATATATATATATATATATTGAATATAAGATGTATCTAACCACACATTGATAGTATACTGACTCTCTATTCCATACGCACTAGTAGAAAAAACAACTTGCACGACAAAGAAGATTTTGTCGCATAAGTGTAACTTGCGTGACAGAAACACACTTAGGTTGCACAAACATCGGAAGAATTCAAAAAAATAAAAATTTTGTGCAACAAACAATTTTGTTGCGCAAGAAAATGCGGATAAATAAAATTTGGCGCCTAAAGTTTGCGCGACGAGTTTTTCTACATATTCGCCATGCAAAGTTGCTGAAAACAGTCAGCCGTGCATTAAACACTCCCATTTATAGTGCACGTTTATAACACACTTTGTGCGACCAAGGATTCGTCGCCCAAAGTGTGTAAGGTTTTATATAAACACTGATTCAGAACGCTATTTTGCAAAGGTTTTGTTTCAAATGATGGCCGATTCGGTTTCAGATTCAACAAAAAGTTGGGAGGGAGAAGGCTCTCGTGAAGGGAAAGGTAAAAAAAAAAATTCTTGAATTAATTGTTTTACATTTGATATGGTTGAAAGTATTGTTTTAATAGGCTATTACGTTTTAAATTTTTGTGGTAGGAAAAAAATGAGGAAAGCTGTGTTGACAATAGAGAGGTACCGACGTAAGTGTTTGCCCTCGTTTGAAGACAAAAGTTCGGTTGAAGTATCCGCCGAACTTAGGTTCGATATAGGGGGATTGGTGCGGAAGCAGTGTTCTACCGAGTTTAAGTCTTGGAAAATGGTGCATGTGGACTTGAAGAACTCCATAATGCAAGAGTTATCGGTAAGTCTTATTAAAGAATGTGTAATTGTTTTTGTTTAAAAATAATATTTTTGCGATAACTAATTTAATTTTATTTCCATTACAAGTTGTTTGGGATGTTGATGAAACCGATGAGAAGCAGCCGAAATATGTGGACAACCTTTTCAAGATGCAGTTCGGGCAGTGAAAGTTCGATGTACAACGGGCTGCTGCTAATGCTGATGCCCTTGCTGATGACCCAGAGGAAGAGTGAACTTAATTTGGTTTTTTTTTCTTTTTTGTTTATGAAATAAGATTTATTTGAATGTTATGTTGGACTTTATTTTTAAAATTTATGTTACATGGACGACTTAAAGTTTACATTAGTTATAATATATATTTTTGTTAATAAATTAGTTTTAATAAATATTTTGGTAATATATAATTTGGTTTGATAATTTTAATTGGATAACAAAAATTACATTAGTTAGAAAGAAAACGGAAAAAAAAAAGGAAAAAGAAATAATGCAACTTGCGCGACAAATATATAATTTGACCTCTGCACCTTCTTTCCCTTCGTTTTTCTTCAATTCGGGATCCGTCGTTCCCATTTTCTCTCAATTTCTTCCTCTAATACTTTGTCCATCTAAATCTCTATCTTTTCTAGGTTGATCGAGCTATTTTGGTGTGTTTGGTAAGGGTTTTTTTTGTTAATTTCATTTATAAGTATCAATGTCAATTCATACTAACATTGTAAAATTCGTTGTGTATAGGGATACTGTGTGTGACTAGCGCTCGGTGGATAACGATTAGAAAGGTATTTTCTTCGTTTTATTTAAAAAAATATAAATTAGTTAAACTATTGAAATTATGTTGTTATGTTTATATTAAGTTGTTAAATTATATTTATTACAAATTTTTTTATGTTATAATTATGTAGAATGTTGAATTGTATATGTACAAATTTGTGTTGTTAATTGTAATTAACTTCGTATTTGGTTTTTTTTTAGTAAAACTTAGTTTCTCTTTTGAGGATTAGTTGGATGTCGCATATGGATGCGAAAGCATGACTATGGTCCAATTGATTCTTGAATTGTCCCATTATTTGGATAGTTTAGGAATGCAAAGTTATGACGCATAGTTTACGGTTAAAGGATTAGGTTTTGGTGGTGGGGATTTTGGTGTCATCTGTGTACGTTCTTCTGGTGGTACATAGGTATTTCATATCTATGTCATGCACTTGAAGAACTGTACAGAGATGCTACCAAAATTTCTCCACGTCAAAATCTAATATGAAGTAATCGTAAATTACGTGACATAATTTTGCATTCCCGAATGGGATAAGGCCCTTACCGAAGGCATAAGGTGACAAGATCATATTGAAGTTGTTGTGATTGTTGTACTATTATTGTGGTTGCAGGAATGATGGACAGAATGTGGATGCAGAACCTGAACATATGCGCCAACGAATACTTGAATGGAAGCGAGGATTTTATTAACTTTGCACCATACAAAACCCAGGTGCAACTAGAATCCGATGTCCTTGTAGCAGGTGTAACAACACGTTAAGGGAAACTATTGAAAATGTTCGATTTCATTTAGTAAGGAATGGAATGGTAAAGACCTATAATATTTGGAACCATTACGAGAAACAATTAGACAATTCTTCATCTTCAAACGTGACAAGAATGGGCAATGTTGAACCTAATATGGATCCTAATGAACAAGTCATGGAAATCTTAAATGACGTTTTTCCATTTACGTCGACAAATACCAATCAAGAAGTGGAAGATGACGTACCTACACCAATGGATAGTGGAGAATTCGAACAATGTGAAAAACTATTAAAAAATGCCAACCAAGGGTTATACCCGAGGTGTGAGGGATATTCGGTTCTCATAGCTATTGTGGAACTAATGCACGGGAAAATAAAATATCGTATGTCGAACCAGTGTTTTGAACACTTTTTGGGGGTTTTCAAGACAATGCTACCTATTGATGCACAAAACCGGAAGGTCTTGAAACAACTTAAATCCGACTATGAATCATGCAAACGCCCAATGACACAAAGATGTATCGTGGTTCACCCCAATATTTGGGCTACATCCACACTGATGTTGATTGTATTTCTTTGTAACTGTATGTATGGATTACAAGCTCAAGGGAAGTCCCCCTAAGGAATAGAGTGTTGTTGTGTTTGTGAGGGTATTGCCCTTTGTTGGGTTCACCCAGTCTCATTTGTGAAGGGGGGAGGAGTCCCCTTTTATAGAAAAATGGGCTCCTCCTTTTACATAATTATGGGCTGGGTAATGAGGCCCAAATGTTGAGGCCCAATGTGTCAAGGTCTAAGGCCCAATATGTGTGGTACCAACACTACCAAAGGACAATTGTTTGCCGAAAGACCATAGAAACGCTTAAAAGGTGTTGAACGGTATGGGATTGGGTTATGAAAAAATTCACATTTGCAAAAACAATTGTGTATTGTTCTATAAGGAGAATAAAGTGTTGGATAAATGCCTTGTATGCAATGAGTCGAGGTTCAAAATGACATCTCAAAATAGATCGACGAAGATCCCACAAAAAGTCATGCGTCATTTGCCTTTAAAGCCTAGGTTGCAGTGATTGTATATGTCAACGCATACTGCCCCCGACATGAGATGGCATAAGGAAAAACGGGTAGATGGCGATGTCCTGAGGCATCCTGCAGATAAGGAGGCATGGAAAGATTTCGATCAAACATTCCCTAATTTTGCTGCTGATCCTCGGAACGTTAGATTGAGATTTTCCACTGACGGATTCGATTTGTTCGAGGTTCTAAACTAACACCACAGTACTTGGCCGATTTTTGTATTTTCGTATAATTTGTTGCCATGGAAATGTATGAAAAAAATAATACATGATGATTTTGAATTAGGGTTTAGAATTAGGGTTTTTAAATTTGGGTTTAGAATTAGGACAATGAGTTAGATTTAGGGTTGTATGGTTTATTTGTTTTAAATTTAAGTAGAAATTGTTATGCATGTGTACGATAATTTTTATATTTGTAATCGAACAAATTTATTTCCAATTTTGTAGATGTCACAACTCATTAGAAGGCGGAAGTCGATGACGACTACACCTCGTCTGATGACTACATCTACTACTGCCGTCACTGCTCCGGCAGAGATTGACCATAGACCGGTGAATCCGATTGACCTAGTTGGTTCTCCAGTCTCACAGGCGCTGACATCTTCAATTTCTTCGGTGGCTCTATCTGTTAATGCCTAACATGCTCATCGACGCCCCTGCACTCCAAAGAAGATGTCGCCATCGGGATCCATAATCGATGTATCGAGTCCACAACCAGGTATACTATCCTAATTTACTCCCTCATTCCCATGTTAACTTAGTTTTGTTATTTTAGGTTCATTTTGTTAAGTTATGTCATTTAAGGATTAAAAAGTTATTATATATGTATATATATTGTTTATTGTTGTCATCGTTCGAACCCATTATTAAACAGTTGTGATCATTTTGTTGGATACATATATTGTTTATGTTATTTTCAAGGTTTTGGAAAATGTTTTAATTATAGGGAGGTTCTGCCAAAATTTTGGTAGGATTTGTTATTAGTTTTGGGTTAACGTTAATATTTCATTTCTTTGCAGCCAAGAAAAACATTTAGGGACCTTGTCGGCAATTGAAGACGGCAAAGGTCACCAAGGTGACCAACAATTGTATCACAATCAGATACAATGAGCGATATAGGGCAACACCAACGGCGGAGCAACATAGTGCATTGGTCCACGACATTGGGCACGTCATGCGGACCTTTTGCCCTATGCGGTGGAAGTCTTGGAAGGCAATGGTGGAGGAGGTGAAGAACATGGTGCGCAATCATTTGTGGGTAAGTATCGTCGCCTTTTTAATGCTTTTCATATAAAATTTATATATTTCTATTTATTAATGTCTTTTATTACTAATACTTATGCAATATTTGTTACATTGCAGACAAACTACAATTTCGATAACATCAATGAGGACATGTTGGCGTACCTCAATCGGCTCTTCTTCAAACATTACAAGCAGTGGAAGAGTGACCTGCACCAGTATTTCGAGATGTTTGATGATCCGTAGGTCGCTCTCGAGGAGGGTTGCTCGAATGAGTTCGAGGACCAAAAAGATAGTTGGGCTTGGCTCTGCGGTCATTTTCAGGAGCCGGGCTATGTGGTGCGTTTTTAAATAGGACTTCTTTCATTTACTTTTTAAAATTTTTACTAATATTTATTACTTTTTTTTTCTTTAAATATTACAACTAATATGTTTATTTTGTGTATAACAAAAGAAGGCGAAGGCGAACAAGCTCAATCGGGAAAAAAAGACTTTTCTCCACCATTCGGGTTTGAGGACTTTCTCATATAGGATGGAGGCGCGGTAGAAGGTATATATTAAAGCTTTCATTTCCAATTTTAAAATGTCGCTAATAATTTTTTTTTGTTTTTGTTTCCGCACTACCATTTTCCTTATTTTTTTTCTATTTCATGGAGGTTCAAAATTCCCGGATATTGACGTCTTTGCTGACGTTTATGTTCGGCCCGGGGATGAGTTGACCGAGTCCTTTCATGTAATTAATTTCAAATTGTTTGCTATTAATATTCCATGTTTTATTTCACAGGTGACTGTGGTGGAGAAGGGTTAGTCGGTCTTTCAGGAGTCCACCTCCCAACTACCCCTAGACACGCCGATCAAGTCTGTGGATCCTCTTGAGGATGTGGGGTTTCATATCCTTACAGAGACGTTGGACCAGACTTTCGGTTGGAAGCCAGGGACATATTGTCGGGGGATAGGAAATGCCAGGCGGCGGAAAAATGGAGCCTCTTCATCGTCGCAGTCGAAGGGCGAGGTTACAGCTTTGACGCAGGAAGTCGCTGGCATGAGGAGTGAGCTTGCATTGTACAAGACTCAAACATCATTGATTGTACAGGCCCTCAATTCCTCCGTGATCCGTCTCCCCGATTTTTCTGCACCACCGCCGTCAGAGCTTTTCCACCCCGAGCATACACAACAATCAAACTTGTTGACCTTTGACCTTGTCCCCAACTCCACCCCCTTCCAGCAGCAAAATTACCAAGTACCTCTGAACGACTTGCCCATAGATTATGCCTCATTTTTTTCTTAGTTTTTTTTCTTGCTTTTTTTTAAACTTTGTATTTGTACGTACATTTTTATTTGTATTATAAATAAATTGTTTTCTATTCATTAATTTTTTTTTGTCAATTGTATGAAATATATTTTTTAATAACATTCTATTTATTAAATTCTTTTTTTATTAAAAATTACACTTGTGCGACGAAGATATGTCGTCGTGTAAAACCACTTGCATCTTACATGTTTCGTTGCGCAAACATTTTCGAGACGAACCATAGACGTTCCCAGAAATTTCTCATCACAAAGCACACTTATACCCTCTTATATCGTGTGACGAAAACCTTTGTCCGTAGACCTTTCTTGCAACGAGCAATAAAGCATCACTCAATCGTTTTGATGCGCGACAAAACTGCACTCTTCGTCGCCCAAGGTCTTTCTTCACGACCTTTGCTTGACAAATTCTACGTGACGATTTCTGTGTCGCCATAGGTTTTGTGTGACGTAGAAATGCTTTACGTGACAAATACTCCCTCGTCGCGCAAAGTGTTTAATGTAGTAGTGACGGTTTGGGTACCACATGAGACGACATTGAAATTTTATTTGCAAATGTATACCAAAGCAGAGCAACCTTTGCTCACTTTCTACTAGACCAATCTTTTAGGGTTATTGTTAGTCTTGATCTTACATGCAAAGCAACTTATCGTTTGAATTTATACATACTATTACTCTTCTGTTCTTCGAAACACATGCCATGTGAGAATTTAAGTTCACGCTAAAACCTTTATTTTTAACCTCTCGTTGATCAACCTATTGCCATCCCTCCAGAAGACATGCTTTTTTCCTCAGACTTCTTAAACAGTGTTACGGGAGACACCTGATTCTTCATTAGGCTATATTGGGTTGAGGAATTGCCAAGTTTCAAGGGACTAAGACCAGGTTTGTAAGGAATAGATCACAAAAAGTTGATAATGGATGAAGAAATGCACTCCTTGATCATTACAAACGTGGGAAGGATTTGCAAATAGCACTTCTAAGCAGGGATTTGTAAATCTCTCTCATATGCCTTATAATGGTCATATAGGACTTTTGTAATTCCTCGTATCTTACATTTTGTAGATTAATTTATTAATAACTCGACCACAATCCCTTAAGGCATGAAAACACACATGGAAAAGGATTATCTCTCGATCCTTTTCCTAAGGATCTTAGGGATCCCGCAATCGTGTCTATTCATCGTATATCGTGTGGTCAGTTTTCGTTAGATACTATTTATATTTGCATTTTAAATTTTAAATAATTTATAATTACACGATGTATAATAAACAGACACGATTATGGGATCCCTATGATTCTCCGGATGCTTTTCCAACACACATAGCCTTAGTTAGGTGTTTAATGGGTAGTGTGTAATTATATTGCGTAATTTCTCTCATATGTAAACAGTAAACTTGCACAAAGCCAAATGTGGAGCTAATTTGGTGGGCCACAGTCCACTGACAATCTAATTTTATTTTTAATTTATTTATAAACATTAACGGTACAAGTGGCTATTATCAAACCAGTAGATGGCCAACAAACTGCCGCACCATTTTTATAACTACTAAAATATAATTATGAGGGAGATACGACATGCCCCACTCGTGGCAAACAACCTAGTACCATTTTAAATCTCAACGTCAAGCCTTGCCCACCATGATGAATGAAGTCCCCTATCTGCACTTTCAAATTTCAACTATCTTCGACTGCTATTAGATGGTTTCTCTTTTGGCTAAAGGCTCAGAGATTAATTATTTCAACTATCTTTGCTAGATAATGATCAGTTTTTCTGCCCTTCTATGCAGACATATTCCTCTTATGATTGTGTATGATACCTAGTGGATATATGCACTACGTGTCAAACTTATTTTCCTCCGCATTATAACAAGTCCACAAAATCTAGTAATGACTAATTCAATCATCAATGTGTACAATTCACGTGATTGGTTATGATTTATTTGCAGGATCGTGATCGCCGATTGTTAATTAAAAAAAAGCGCATTTGTATAACTTTCGTTTAACATTATTGCCATATAGACCAACAACTTAATCTATTGGTGATCCAATCAATCATCAACACACATGGTGCATGTGGATGGTTATGATTTATTCTCATAATTATCGAACCTTTATCAGTGGGAATCAGCTGACACATTATTGTTTATTCGTTATTTTATCAAATGATCTTAATACGGTTTTTTATTAATAGGTTTTGAAGAACAGTCCATTGGGACATGCATTTATCCAATTAGTTAATTAATCTCAGCATATTTGATTATTGCTTTGCTTATCTTGAAGTAATCACTAGAGTTAAGTACTTTTTGCAAGTTTAAGTAGTTTAATTTATTTGAATATTTAATATCATAATCCCGTCTTTGTTGGAGGTGATATATTCCTCACAATTGTGTGGTTTTGCTCAAAACAACGGGCTAGCTAGCGGGTTTTCATTTTTTAATCACATGAATCCTTTTTGAGAATACATTTGATTAGTTCTAAGAAGTATATTAAGCATCACATGCATGTGAATGCCTCGCTGGATTCTAACCTAGGTAGCACAACAGTGAAACTTGGAAACAAGAAGGCCTCACAAAACTTGTAATTTGTGTGTTAATGTAATTACTTTGACAAGTTAATCACTTAATACTCTGAATCTCAATAGCTGTTAATATTATGCAGTTATTGATAATTTTGTTAATGCATTTGACAGTAAATACATGTAAAAAGAAATAAGGAAAAACAATAAATAGTCTATTGATAGTACCACAAAAGAACATAGTCTAAGCAAACAGTATCAACAATCACTAACATGGTAAAAAATGTGAGATTAAATCTTCTGTACTTATTTTGTGTATGATTCTTTTGTAGCTTATTGACACATGTTTATAAATTTAATCATCCTTAATTATGTTGTTATAAACTTAATATGTATCAATTAATAATAAAGACTACATAGAAACCACACAAAAAATAAACGCAGAAGATTTGATCTCATAAAATGTAAGCTATGTTGTTTCGGTTCTTCAAGAATTGACTTGGAAAGTATACAACGTAGATCCAGTGTTCATACAAAAACAAAAGATAGATTTCTTATTCCGTTTGACCCATCTTTTGTTTTTTTTTTCCAAGACCTATGCTTTCAATTGTTTATTTTCTTGGGACAACTAAACTAACAGATCGGAGTCATTAAATAATCAGTATTCACATCGGGCTGGAAATCAAAACAAATGAAATAATGGTCATGTTTGGACAAGGTTTTGCAACAAATTCTATGATAAATTAATTAAAAATATGTAAATACAGATCGAGAGGTTTAAATGAATAGATGCAATGCATTAATCACATACTTATTTAATAGAAACTGAAGAAGGATGGAAGTGAAGAATCAAGAAAATATGAAAGTAAGATGAAACTCATTATTTTGGAATGTCGTTCTTAACATTCACTATCACACAACAATTTAATCCTTCCGTTTAGATTCCGTCAATTATTTTGTTAGTTTGTATGTGGGACCCATAAATTCAATAAAATATTGACACGTGGATCACACACAATAAGGGCTTTTATTGCAGATAGCCATTGACATTGATCCAACCCCTCATTTTGGTCCCTGAGTTTCAAAAATCAATAAATTTGGTCTTTGACTTTCACTACGGCACATCAATTTAGTCATTTCGTTAAGTTTTGTTAATATTTTTTATTAGTGTGTTGATATGGTCCCACTAATCCAATCATATGGCACCACATGGATTAACTATAAGAAACTATTTTTTTAAGATTTAAAACTAAAAATAAAATAAGAAACTAAAAACAAAAACTAAAAGAAAAAAAAAAGACAGCATCGTCTTCATTTGGGTATGCTAAAAAAGAAAAGGAAGACACCATGACACTACTAAAGCACTTGGCCTCCCTAAACTCACTCCTCATTCTCTCTAGTTGGTTATAATCCTATCAATTTTGGACTCGATTTTATAGAATTTAGATTGATTTTTTTTTTCCAATAAGGGTTGTCGGAAGCAAGAGAGAGATGCCAATGCGGAATACTCACCAGTTGGTTCACTCTTAAACAAATAATTTCTTATAGTTAATCCACGTGGCAACATTTAATTGGATTAGTGGGACCACATCCTCACATTAACAAAAAAAGTATTGACGCAATTTTAACGGAATGACTAAATTGATGTGCGGTAGTGAAAGTTAGGGACCAAATTTATCGATTTTTGAAACTCAAGGACCAAAATGAGGTGTTGGATCAATGTCAGTGACCATTTGTGATAAAAATCCTTATTTTGTGTAATCCATGTGTGACAATTTTATTAGATTTATGGGTCCCACATACAAACTAATGGGATAGTAGTGACGGAATCTAAATGGAATGACCAAATTGATGTGCGATAATTAATGTTAGGGACGATATTAATTGATTTTGAAAGTGCGGAACTAAAATGATGAGTTTGATCAATCTTAGGGACTATTTGTGATAAAAACCTAGTAACAAAAGAAAATCAAATTAACTAATTCCTTTTAGTTGATCTAAATTCCTAATTTTTTTTAGTATTTGATTACGAATTTCAAAGAAAAACTTATACTTTTTCAATTCCATATGTGCTAGTAAAGACAAAGGAAAATTAAAAAGTGAAATGAATCCAATATTTATTTGTTACTAAACGGAGAGAACACAAAATCAAAATAATTTTTATTTTTATTTTCTATAAGTACACCAAGCTCTAAGAGAAATTTGCACGTCCGGCTCTAATCAACATAATTAGATCTACATTTTTATGAGAACCGGAATAAATACGTTGGCAAACTCTTCAGTTACAAATAAATCATATCGAGTAAGCATGTTAGCTATTCCTTTCGCCAAAAAAAAAACAAAGCATGTTAGCTATTCCATTAGCCCCATCTAACGTGAATAAACCACCCTAGCCCGAATTAGATGGTTTATTGAGAAGTTAAGAGCAGCTTTTGTCTCTTAAGGGTAGTCTAATTCAATACAGGTCGGTCAAATTTAATACACATGCCATGAACGAGGAAGAAAAAACATGTACCAGGTTTACTATTTTATTTTGCCCATGTAAGAGATGTGTACCTGCTCAATTAGTTTATGCTGTACTGGTACTAGTAGTGCCCAACCAGTGCCAATTTCATAACATTCTCGTTTCATTTTTGCCGCCTGCACATGCTTGGTTTTTGAAGACCCCAATGTTTATATCTGGATATAAGACTATGCACCATCCTTTTTTAATGGAAAAAAATGTATTTATACTAAGAGCCGGGGTATTGGGTTAAATTACACAATGAGATAGTTGTTATAATGGTGTCGAACTCGTTACTCACAAGATCAAATTTAAGACATTTCACTTACAAGTAGAGAGAAACACTAAATTGTAATACTAATTAAATGACTAATCATATCATCCTTGATTTAATTTTATTGCGATGCGGTGAAAATTGAAATCAAGTGCAGGTGCGTTGAATAATGTTATCATCCGTTTTTTTTTTAATTCTTTAAATCGTACCATTAAAAAAAGGGTATTAGTGTTTGGTACCCTTTGTTTTAGTAAATATTAGTGGATGTCATTAAATTACTCATAATCGTTATCTTTTTTTTTTTTTTTTTTTTGAACAAAGTCATTACTTACTTTTGAATTCTTTACCTTCACGCTCAATTTTATTTTTGTGTTACAACATGACATTCACATACATTCAACGTCTAAATTACAATAAAATTAATGTTACATTATAATCGTCAAAGTTTGCACTCTAATATTACATAATAATAGTAGGTTATAGTTAATAACACAGAATAACATTGTTGTATATTACTTTGACAACATTAATATTTACTTTGTAAATGTCTTATTACACTATCAAAATAAATTATTATGCGTGAAGTTTGCGCTACAAAATCATCACCCAAATAAAAAAGGACCAATACCTTTTTTAAATAAAAAAAAGTAACAATGACTTACCCCTAAGGCATTAATATTATTGTGAGCTCTCATTGTAAACTTTTTAAAATTTTTTAATATATTGAACACACACCCCTCTTTTCCAGCATAATTTTCAATTTACATTTTTCATAAGGGAATTGTTATTAGCACTCCCAAAATCTCATTTGACACTTCAATGTTTCTATAATTAGAATGAAAAATACACTTATGAAGAGTGTAGAATGAGATTTTTAGAGTGCTAATATCAGTTCTCTTTCACAATTCATCACTAAAGACATTGACATCAATTGTACTTCAACCTGTGTCTAATCCCCAAATTAAAATTTTAATGCCATGTCTAGTGAGTTCCTTCAACAAAGTTGGCCCAATAATCTTTTAGACCTTGATCTCTTATATCTTTAATCTCTTATGGGTTGGGAATGGACCTGCAATCTATCAACCATGGAACTTGTCAGGGCCCAGACTTCATGTCCTGCCTTTTGCATATATGCTACTATCAAAATTTGAACTAGCCATAATCTTAGAAGATTTTCAAAGTTTTGAGTTCCCATTCTGTATAAATAAAAGTTCAAAATTTAATGAAGGTGGCAATTACTAGTTTTATGGATAGAATGGTTTATCAAGAATCCAATACTAAACTGAATGATTCAGTTATAACATTAAATCTATAACTATACTGTTTGTAGAATGTAGTTCTAAAAAATGTACACAATGACATGAGAAAATTTGAGATAATTGAGAGATAATATGCTGAATGGATTAATCAATCAAGTTTAAATAATATCTACATATTTGGATGACTAAACAATTTTCTATTTTGAATATTTTATGGAGATCATCTTTTATAGAGTGACTACGAAATTAACTGATTTCAATTATAAAATTTATATGATAAAAATACGTTGTTCTCGAGGAGTAGATATTGTATATATTGAGGATGAATCTCACATTGATAAGAAGAGGGACCTTGTTGATAATAGTATAAAATGAATGGTTAGAATGGTGCCATGTGTCAATAGATTAGTATGGTTGTTATAAGGTAGTTAAGGTTGTTGTGACTTATTGTGTAAGCTTTGTTACTTAGAAGAATATATAATAATTTGTAAAGATTGTATTACCACTATGAACTATACAAGAATTCATCCCCGTTTCTCTCTCTCTCTCTCTGAAAACTCCATTGTCGTTCGACATTGCTGAAACATAATATGTTGCTTTACATGGTATCATTCGTCTGTCAAGTGATTCTTGCTTAAAGGTTGATTCGATCTTGGATTTCTTGCTTCCGCCGCTCAAGATCTTCTCTTTCACAACTACTGGATATTGGAGCTCTAAAAGTTTCTGAGTTTTCTTCTTCTCAATCGCGCACTCTAGGTGTTTGATCTTACCTCTCATTCACAATTCTTCAAAGAAAGGCTACGATGGTGACTGTGAATCAACTACAAATCTTGCAATCACCCATCACATCTCTTATCTCTACCGTTCCTACATCTATTACAGTTAAGCTCGATGATTCCATTTACCTTACATGGAATTTTTAGATGCAGCTATTACTCGAAGGCCATTGAATCATGGGGTTCTTGGATGGTTCTAATCCACGTCCTGAAAGATTTACTACTTCTAGTTCAGGAGAATTTGAAGTCAATTCTAGTGACTCCTTATCAAGAACTGAAACTGATGCATTTAAGATTTGGAAAAAATGCATGATCGGGCCTTGATGCAACTCATTTCTACTATGCTTTCTCCATCAGCTGTATCATGTGCTATTGGAAGCACAAGTGCTCAAGATTTATGGGTTCGTCTGAAAGAACAATTCTCTATTGTAACTCGAGCAACTATATTCCAAATGAAATCTGAGCTACAAAATACCAAGAAGGGCACTAATTCGATATATCAGTATTTGCAGCAAATCAAAGAGGCTTGAGATTATTTGACAGTTACAAGAGTGCGTTTCAAAAAGGATTATATTGCCATCTTAACACTTAATGGCTTACCAGTGGCGTACAATAGTATGAGATCAATCATTAGAGGCAAAGAAAGTGTCATCTCCATCAAATACTTAAGATTCAAGTTGCTTGTTGAAGAAGAAATGGTTGAAAACATTGTTATCATTCCATTTCTCTCTGCAATGGTTGCCAAGAACACTGAGTCAAGTTCCAAGAACTCAATTTTGTCACCACAAGAGTATTTAGGCAATCAAAATCAAGGGTTTTCTGGCAATTCAAGTCAAAGGTATTCAGGCAATTAAAACCAAGGGTTTTTGGCAATTCAAGTCAAGGATATTCAGGTAATCAAACTCAAAGGTTTATGGTGGGGGAAATTAGGCTACTTATTTCAAGAACAACTACAACAAAAACAAGGGCATGGGTAAGTTCAACTACAACTCTAATTTTCAATATGGAAATTCAAGAAACAACTATAATACTTATGATCCTGACATTCTTGGTGCATCTCCAACAAATTCAGCCTGCCAAATCTGTGGCAAATTTGGACATCTTGTTGATACATGCAGATTAAAAAATACTGATAATGTAGTGATTGAAGGGTGTCAAATATGTGGTAAGAAGAATTATACTACTCAATTTTGTTACTTTAGAAATGCAAATATGTCTGGAAATGCTCCTCAGATGACTACAATGCATGTGGTTTACTCACAACTTACTTCAAAATCAAATGCTCCCTCTCAGCAAATTTGGCTCATAGATTCATGAACAACAATTCATTTAACTACTGATTTGCAGAATCTATCATTGGCTACTCTATTCTCATCCACAAATACGATTTAAACTACAAATGGTGCAGGTTTACCAATATCACATATTGGCTCTTCTATCATTCATACACCTATACAACCCTTGAAACTTAATTCAGTCTTATATGTGACAAAAATCACTCAAAATTTGCTTTCTATACATAGGATATGCTTGGATAATAATTGTTGGCTAATCTTTGATGCTTTTCATTTCTGGATTCAGGACAAAGACAGAGGGAGGATTCTATATAAGGGGCAATGCAGTAATGGGTTATATCGAATTCCAATTTCAAGACTTGCTACAGTTCATAATCAAGCATTCAAAGCTGCATTTCTTGGACAACAAGTCAATTCCAGTTTTTGGCATAGCAGGCTAGGTTACCCCTCTAATTTTATTGACTCAACTATACTTAGAAAGTCTCACATTTTAGTACCTTCTTATGTATCACCTTCACTTTTTCATTCATGTTTACAAGAAAAAATTAGCAAATTACCCTTTCCTACATATGTGTCTAAGTTTGTGATTCCATTTGAAGTTGTTCACAATGATGTATGGGGTCCTACTCCTTGTAATTCCATTGATGGATTTAGATACTATGTGACATTCATTGATGAATGACCTAGATACTATTGGTTATTCCCCTTACATAATAAAAATGAAGTGTGTTCAGTGTTCATTGGATTATATCAATTTATCTTTAATCACTTTGCAGTTTCAATTAAAACTTTACAAAGTGATGGGGGGTGAATATACAAGTAAAACCTTTCAATCCTTCTTGTTAGGAAAGGGAATCACTCATCAAATATCATGTCTTCATACCCCAAAACAAAATGGGTTGGCAGGAAGAAAACATAGACACATTGTTGAAACCTTAAATACACTGCTATAAATTGCATCTTTACCTGCTATCTTTTGGCCTTTTGGCTGCCAAATTGCAATATAACTTATAAATAGGATGGTATCTCCAACCTTAAACAATCAATCACCATTTGAGACTTTATTTCAATCTATTCTAGAAATTCAACATCTCAGAATATTTGGTTGTGCATGTTTTCCATTATTGAAACCTTACAATAGTACAAAGTTGCAATAAAAAACTACAAAGTGCATTTTTCTGGGATATGCATCTAAATATAAGGAATACATATGCTTTGAAGTTAGTTCAAATAAGGTTTATATTTCTAGACATGTAATATTTGATGAGTGTGAATTTCCATATCTTTTTCTTTCACAAAAACCATCTGCAATTTCAACCACTTTATCTTATGGAACATCTTTACAACCAGCGGTTGTCACAAGTGAAAATACCGTTGTTATAGCATCACCAAATCTGCCTTTACCTAATCCTATGCATGTTAATGTCAGTCACTTACTTGATCCTACGCATCTTAAATTTCAACCAAAAAGCTTGCAAGTTATGCTTCCTATACCTCCATTGAATTTGCATCCTATGCAAACAAGATAAAAAAGTGGGATTACAAAGAAGAAAGCATTTCTAGCCATGTCATATGATAATGCAGAAGTTGACTTATCTTAGATTGAACAAATTTCATATAAGTCTACTCTTACGTCCCCAGTGTGGTTTAAAGCTATGGAAGAGGAAATACAGGCATTACACTTTCAGCACACTTGGTCTTTAGTCACTCTACCATTAAACAAGAACCTTGTGGGCTGCTAGATGTAAAAAATGCATTTTTGCATGGAATTTTACAAGAAGAGGTTTATATGGCACAAGTTCCTAGTTTTGTGGATTCACTACACTCTACTTCAATATGTAAACTTCACAAGTCCTTATATGGTTTAAAACAGGCCCCAAGGCATGGAATGAGAGATTTACCAGTTTCTTGCCTTCCTTAGGTTTTCAATCCACTTATGCAAACACATCCTTGTTTGTGAAACATGTTGGTTCTGAAGTAGTAGTTATTTTGCTTTACCTTAATGATATTATCATCATAGGTAGTTCAATTGATGCCATAAGTGAGATCATTTTTGCATTGGCAAAAAAGTTTGATATCAAAGACTTGGGAACTCTACACTATTTTCTTAGAATTCAAATTACACAAAATGCATAAGGATTGTTTCTCTCTCAGAGTAAATATGTCAATGACTTGTTAACAAAAACAGAAGGGTAAATTACATTTTACCACCTCATGTTTCAAGTCTATTGCAACCTCATACAACATCTTCAAAACATTTCACTTTCATACCTCAAGTACTATTTTATTTCAATATAATACATCCGTGAAATTTTACATCCATTGATCCATTAAGAGTTGATGTGGCTGCCACATTTGTGCCACATGGCAAAAATAATAATGTTTTATACATTTAAAATATTATAATAATTTACCCTATTTAAAAAATTAAAAAAAAAATACCATCTTCCTTCCCCGACCCCTTCCCCTTCCCTGCAACCCAAACCCCTCATCCCACCCCACCCCCACCTCCCCCGAGACGACGTACGACAGCACGACAGCGGGGCCCGCGTGATTTTTGGCCTCTAGTTCGGTGAGAGTTCAGATGCACAGTAATTTCTGGATTTGTCTATAAAAGCAAGACGAATGACAAGCCCACCCCTTCCTCCTTATCAACGTTTTCTCTGCTAAAAATCACCATTAAAGCTCTAATTGCAAATTCTCGAAGATACCCAAAAATAAAGATTGAAGCTTTAGTGGAAGGAAGTTCTCAAGGATTGAAAACGATTGTTGTGCCGATCTTCTGAGTTCCGTTTCACGGTACGTTTGTCAAGAAATTGTACCTTTTTGCTACATTTGTTCCTAAACTGGACCTTGGTTTTTTTGTTAAGACGAAAAAACTTGAAAGGGGCGTTGAATCCGTGTGAAATTTGTGGGTTTTGGGTTTTGTGGGGATGATGGTGTGTTTTGGTTTGTTGAGCCCCAGATCTAGATATGTTTCTGCTTTCGATTTCATCACTGTTTGGATTTTTGGGTTTGTTTTGTTGCTGGAAATTGGTTTGAGGGAAGGTAAAATGGAAATGCTTGTGAAGTATGTCTCTTTGGGAAACAATTCTCAAGCATTTGCCCTTATCCAACATAACAAATGGTGGTTTTTCTTGTGGGGGTGTGGATATGGTACTAGAGGATTGAATTCTTGGTTTACATTAATCTGACACTATATTGTAAGCCAAGAGACATGTGAGGTTTTTGGGGGAGGTGGAGGTAGGGGTGGGGTGGGATAGGGGGTTTGGGTTGCAAGGAAGGGGAATGGGTCGAGGAAGGAAAATGGTTTTTATTTTTATTTTTATTTTTTAAATAGGGTAAATTATTATAATATTTTAAATGTATAAAAAATTATTTTTTTTGCCACGTGGCACAAATTTGGCAGACACATGGCACAAATGTAACAGCCACGTCAGCTCTTAACGGATCAATGGATAGAAAATTTAACGGATGTATTATATTGAAATAAAATAATACTTGAGGTATGAAAGTGAAATGTTTTCAAGATGTTGTAGGAGGTTGCAATAGACCTCAAACCTGAGGTGATAAAGTGTAATTTACCTAAAACAGAAATGCATTAGTCTAAACTTTGTGCTACACCTTGCTTGCCTTATAATAGGCTTGTTAAAGATGATGGGGTACCTTTTGACACCCTAAGTTGTAAAGAAGCATAGTGGGAGTTTTGCAATATCTCACCTTTACAATACTAGACATTGTATTCTCTGTGCACCAAGTCTGTCAATTCATGTAGCGTCCAACGGAACCACATTATTTGGCTGTGAAAAGGATACTTAGATATCTCAAAGGTACACAGAGTTAGGGAATTGTTATTAGCACTCCAAATATCTCATTTTGCACTCCAAACTTTCTATAATTAAAAAGCAAAATACACTTATGAGGAGTATAAATGAGATTTATGGAGTGCTAATATCAGTTCCCATGGAGTTATGGTATTCAGTATGTCAAATGAGGACTGGAGTTAAATACATTCAGTGATGCTGACTGGGCTGGAGATCCGAATGACAGAAGATCCACAACTAGATTGGTTGTTTTCTTGGGCTCTAATCCAATATCTTGGTCCTCTAAGAAACAAAACACAGTATCTCGTTCATTTACTAAAGCTGAGTATCGAGCAATTGCTTCAACAACTCATGAGATTGATGGCTTGTTTTTTAGCCAATTTCAGTCCCAACTCCATCTACAATGCTTCGTGACAACTTATTAGCCATTACACTCACTTGCAATCTAGTGATGCAACAAAGAAAAAAGCACATAGAGATTGACATGCATTTTGTGCGAGAAATAGTTGCCAAACAATTGATCCAAATGCAGTTTGTGTCTTCGAATGAACAATTTGTAGATATTTTGTCTAAAGGGCTATTTTCACCATTATTTCACACTCATTGCTGCAATCTCAGGCTTCGTGGTCCTTCTCCTGAGCTTGAGGGAGGATGATAATAGTATAAGATAAATGGTTAGATACGGTGTCATGTGTCAATAGATTAGTATGGTTGTTATAAGGTAGTTAAGGTTGTTGAGATTGTTGTGACTTAGTGTGTAAGCTTTGTTAGTTAGAAGAATATATAACCGCCTGTATAGATTGTATTACCATTATGAAATATACAAGAATTCATTCCCTTCTCTCTCTAATCTTCTCTCTGTCTTTAAAACCTCCATTGTTATTCTACATTGTTGCAACATAATCTGTTGCTTTACACTTGCATGAGCTTATAAGAAGTTGGTCTACTCTCTATATTACCAATTGTTTTTATGGTGGAACCTCAACTTTCTCATGGTATCAGAGTATGTTGTCCTATATGTGAAGCCAAATGGCCACACGCGCTCCATGTCACTTTGTTATCTTGTCCGCATGTTAGGCTTGAAAATTCATCACACATGAGGGGGCATATTGAGAATGAATCCTAAATTTATGAGAGGATGAATCTTGCATAGACTTATAAGAGGTTTGACTACTCTCCATATTACCAATTAATTTTATAGTGTGTTGATGCACAAAATCAGTAGGGACTTTGGTACAACAGAAAGTGTTAAGTTTGTGACCTTCGCTAGATTGCTTCAGTCACTAGTGTGGATAAGTATGTAAATGGATAGAGGCAGGGAAGCAAACACAAGATGTACATGGTTTACCCAGATTGGCTACGTCCATGGAGTAAAAGAGTTCTCATTAATTGTGAAGGGTTTACACAAGTACATAGGTTCAAGCTCTCATTTTGTGAGTACTAGTGAATCATTTAGTACAAATGACATTAGGAAATATTGTGGGAGAATGATCTCCTTTTATAGAAAAGAGTTTCTAGTTTTGTTTTGACATTGACACGTGTCGTGTTGTGATTGGCTTCTGATGTTGACACATGTCGCGCTATGATTGGCTTCTGATGTCGACATGTGTCACACTGTGATTGGCCTCATGGTTAGAGGGAAACTCTTCTGGGTCCTTGACGGTATAACGTTGATCGATGCTCTGTAGTTTCGGGATTGGTCAAGTATGGTACAAACAGTGCTCCCTTAAGTTCCTGAGTGAGGGAAGCTCCTCGTTTGGGAACTTGCAAGATCCAAGCCGCTGAGTAATCACGAAACTTCTTAAGTACCAAAGTGTGGTACCGTTTTCACTTGCCTTATCTATCTCATAGGTAGATGCGGCATCTTCTCTAGAAGTACTTTTCCTCCATCCAAGGGTGGTATCTTTAACTGGTGGAGATGCACAAGGTAATGTATCAATTTCACTTGAAGCTTACTTGTAGTTTCAGGCTTGGTCAAGCAAGATACAAACCATATAGTAGGAGTCCCCCAAGTCGCCGAGCTAGGAGATCTACCGAAAGAAGTGACAGACAAGGTAAGCAATCAGAGCTCCCAGTAATCAATCCCAGATTAGAAATTTGATTTCAAGTTCCGGCTGATTGTTCTCATTCTCCCTATCTTGCAGGCAGCAGGAAGGATAAAGACAAGAAAAAGGAGAAGATATGATATGAGATACTTTTGCTTTTGAAGAAGTAACTTTCCACATGCTTATTCTTGAACTCGGTTTGAGGGCTTTTTGGTTTCCTCCGAAGTATAAGGCCAACTCAAGAATTTGAGGGTCAAAATAAGTCCATCAAATCAAGAGTGCGTTCGACCTTGATGATATGGGATACTTTTGCTGTTAACAAAGTAATAGATGAATCGGCACGTGTTCTATTGCGCTTGTCTCCACATGCTTCCTTGTATCCTTCTCACTTGCCCTATCTATTCCCCAGACATATGTGGTATCTTTTCTAGAAGCATAAGATGTTGAAGATGAGTACTCGAGAGCAATGCCAGGTAAGTAATCAGGCAAGGAGTTTCAGGCAGTCAGTTCCTGATTGGAAGCTTAATTCCAAGTGCTGACTGATTTCTCTCTTTCTCCTTGTCTTGCACGTAAGAATAAGGGTAAAGGAAAAGATAGGGAAAAAGCATAATATGTGATACTCTGGCTTTTAACCCTGATGATATGAGATATTTTTGCTCTGGTGTAACTTGTTTGCAGAGGTATTATCGGGAAGCTGAGTATTTCGAGAGACTCTGCTGAGAATGCCCTCTTGGATATGAAGAAAAGTTGAGCATTTTTTTTATTTACAGGTCTGCTTGGCTTTGGAGGATGAAGGTCGACATATATAGGAATTGTCCCAACAGCGAGTAGTAACACTGTTCCTTTACCCTTCTCGGTCATACCAATGTAGTAGGAGCTGCAAAATTCACGTGTTTTAACTTTGTCAGAACACTTTGAAAAAATGGTCTGTGGTATCTGGAAAGCTGATGTTCCGTGTGAAGATTGCAGACAAACTTTAACCAAGGAAATCTAACTCTCGAAGTTCAGAGAGTGGCGCCTCTTTGGTTTTCGAACAAACAATCATGTCGGGAATCTGGCTCTCGAGATTCGGAGAACGGTGCTTCTTCGATTTTTGAGAAAGCAATCATGTTAGGAGTCTGGCTCTTGAGATTCGGAGAGCGGTGCATCTTCAATTTTTGAGAAAGTAATCCTGGTGGGAGTCTGGCTCTTGAGTTATAATAGTGGTGCCTCTTCGATTTTTGAGAAAGCAATCCTAGTGAAAGTCTGGCTCTCGAGATTCGGGGAACGGTGCCTCTTCGATTTTTGAGAAAGTAATCATGTTGGGAGTGTTTTCTCGATATGAGTAAAGGTTTGGCATTTTTGTTAGTCTGCCTTGCCACGGAGCATAGAGGTTGACACACATAGGGACTTTCCAGTTATCAAGCGGTGGTGCTGTTCCTTTATCCTTGTGGGTAATGGTAGGGTAGCTGGACCTTCAAAATTTATGTCTAAACTTTATCAGAGATCTTTGGCAAAGTTATCTATAGTACCCAAGGAGCTGATGTTGCGTGTGGGGATTGTCGACATATTTTACTCAGGAAAACCTGCTTCTCGAAATCCGGAGAGTAGTGACTCTTTGATTTTTTAACCAACGGCCCTGTTGCTCTTTCTTTTATAGGGGCACTAATTGTGTGCAAAAAGTACATTCAGAGAGTTATTGCTTGCAGGAATTTTCCCCTTATTTTTGTACTTCAGAGATTTATTGCACCTCATTTCTCCTTCATCATTTCTGAGAATGTGTAGCCCATCTGACCGTCGTTTTGACTTGAACTTTGGTGAAAAGGCAGCAATGCCTTCTCAAGACAACTTTGGTGAGGAATCTGTGATGAAGAATGATATGACTGCTGCAGTGGTGGCCAGAAACCTTCTCACTCCCAAAGATAACAGACTACTTTCCAAATGGTCTAATAAGTTGGCTGTTAAGGATTATCTGGCTCTCAGTGTTCAGTGTGCAGGTTTTGTGTATAATATGGCCTAACGCCTATTTGCTCGAACCCGCCAAGTTGAATCATTGGTGGCTGAAGTGATAAGTCTTAAACAGGAGATCAAAGGGCTCAAGCATGAGAATAAACAGTTGCACAGGCTTGCACATGACTATGCTACAAACATGAAGAGGAAGCTCGACCAGCTGCAGGAATTTGATGGTCAGATTTTACTTGATCATCAGAGGTTTGTGGGTTTGTTCCAAAGGCATTTATTGCCTTCGTCTTCTTGGGCTATACCACGTAATGAAGCTCCAAATGATCAACCTTCGGTGCCTCATCCTTTTGGGGTTTTGCCAAGTATTGTGGCTCCGAATAATCACCCTTCGGTGCCTCCTCTTTCTAGGGCTCTGCCGACTACTGAGACTTCTCCTGAGCAACCTTTGTGAAGGCTCCCTCTTGTTTATTTATTTTGATTCATGTATATACACATATTTGTAACTTATCGGAGATATCAATAAACAAGCTTTGCTTCATTTCAACGTATTATGTTAAATACACCAAGGTCTTCTTCACTAAGTTCTTTGAATTTTTTTTCTTTTGTTGAAGCTTGTATGTTGAAGCTTTGTGAGTGAAGCATGTATGTTGAGGTAGTGCTCCCTTAATTTCCCAATTGAAGAAAACTTCTCGGGTGAAGACTTGAAAAATCCAAGTCACTGAGTGAATGTGAGACTTCCGAGTATCAAGGTGCAGTAGCATATGGTAGGAGTCCCCCAAGTCTCCGGTCAAGGAAGTTGACGAATAAGGCATTTCCTTTCTAAGTGGTAGCCCAAAACTCCTCCTTCATATATATTTGTTATGAAAGTTGTTAGGCCCAAAGAAGAGGAGGCCTAGGAAATTATTTTTTTCGAATTTTCGAATTTCTGAAAATATATATATTTTTTAAGCTTTGTAGGTGAAGCTTTGGTGTTTAAGCTTTGAGGTTGAAGCTTTGTTGGGTACCATGAATTGATTTTGCTTCACACTATCTTGATCAAGATAATGTGAAGCTTTTGTTGGTGAAGCTTTTGTGTTGAAGTTTTGTAGGTGAAGCTTTTGTGGGTGAAGCTTTTGTGATGAGTGAAGCTTTTATGGGTGAAGCTTCTGTTGGTGAAGTTTTTATGGGTGAAGCTTTTGTGAGTGAAGCTTTTGTGAGTGAAGCTTTTGTGGTGGGTGAAGCTTTTGTAGGTGAAGCTTTTGTGCTGGATGAAGCTTTTGTGGGTGAAGCTTTTATGGGTGAAGCTTTTGTAGGTGAAGCTTTTGTGGGTGAAGTTTTTATGGGTGAAACTTTTGTGGTGGGTGAAGCTTTTGTGGGTGAAGCTTTTGTGGTGGGTGAAGCTTTTGTGGGTGAAGCTTTTGTAGGTGAAGCTATTGTGGGTGAAGCTTTTATAGGTGAAGCTTTTATGTTGAAGCTTTGTAAGTGAAGCTTTGGAGTTGAAGCTTTGCAAGTGAAGCTTTTGTGTTGAAGCTTTGTAAGTGAAGCTTTTGTGTTGAAGCTTTTGTAGGTGAAGTTTTGGAGTTGAAGCTTTTGTAGGTGAAGCTTTTGTAGGTGAAGCTTTATAGGTGAAGCTTTGGAGTTGAAGCTTTTGTTAGGTACCATGAATTGATTTTGCTTCACACTATCTTGATCAAGATAGTGTGAAGATTTTGAGAATTTGTAGTTGTCCTCCATTAATGAAGCTTTTGTTGGTGAAGCTTTGTTGGGTACCATGAATTGATTTTGCTTCACACTATCTTGATCAAGATAGTGTGAAACTTTTGAGAATTTGTAGTTGTCCTCCATTGATGAAGCTTTGTTGAATTTCCCTTTTTTTTTTTTTTGGGAAACTAGAAATTTGAAAATGTGGGAGAGACAACATATACAAATTTTGCTTCCACACTGTTAAGCAAGAGATTGTGATACAAGCCACACCTTGTAATAATCGAAGGTTTAGATGAACCATATAAATTGAATTTGCTTCGAACGGTCTTGATCAAGAGTGTGTGAAGCTTTCTACGAGTTGTAGTTGCCCTTCATTGATGAAGCTTTTGTTGGCACTATAAATTGGTTTTGCTTCACACTGTCTTGATCAAGAGTGTGTGAAGCTTTTGAGAATTGTGGTTGAACTCATTTGATGAAGCTTTTGTTGGCACCATAAATTGGTTTGCTTCATACTGTCTTAATCAAGAACGTGTGAAGCTTTTGAGAATTATGGTTGCCCTTCATTGATGAAGCTCTTGTTGGCACCATAAATTGGTTTTGTTTCACACTGTCTTGATCAAGAGTGTGTGAAGCTTTTGAGAATTGTGGTTGAACTCTTTGGATGAAGCTTTTGTTAGAACCATAAATTGGTTTTGCTTCACACTGTCTTGATCAAGAGTGTGTGAAGCTTTTGAGAATTGTGGTTGCCCTCCATTGATGAAGCTCTTGTTGGCACCATAAATTGGTTTTGCTTCACACTGTCTTGATCAAGAGTGTGTGAAGCTTTCTACGAGTTGTAATGTTTGCATTGTTACAGAGGATAAATGTCTGAAGCAGATGCAAAAGGGCTGAATAGCTTGATCTTCGTATGTCATGCACTGAAGTTGTTGTTGGCTTGCAATAAGAATTTGTTGGTGACTATAATTCTTGTTGGGCATAAGTGCTCCCCTAGTTGAGTTGTCAAGCTTGAGGGTTTTTTATTATTTGTGAATGTTAGGAGTTTACATGTACAAGTTGTACCACTCATCTTCTGGTAGGTGGAATGAATCGTGAGTTGTTTTCATCACTTGGTTGGTGGTACGAAGGTGAGTTCCTTCATCACCTTTCAACACATTTCATCACCTGGTTGGTGGCACGAATATGAGTTCCTTCTTTACCTGGTTGGTAGCATGAATGGCAAGTTGCCAAATGATATTAGAGTACGGGTTGTACATTTCATCACCTGGTTAGTGGCATGAAGATGAGTTCCTTCTTCACCTGGTTGGTGGCATGAATGGTAAGTTGCCAAATGATATTAGAGTACGGGTTATACATTTCATCACCTGGTTGGTGGCATGAAGGAGAGTACGAGTTGTACATTTCATCACCTGGTTGGTGGCATGAAGATGAGTTCCTTCTTCACATTTCATCACCTAGTTGGTGAGAATAAGGGCAAGGTGTCGAGGCACATTGTAGCAAGTGTCGAATGACACAAAGTATATTGAACCCTTTCGAAGCACAGTTGGCTTATGTATGAATGTGTTAGAATGTATGATTGAACAAATATATTGTGAAGCTGTTCGTTTATTTATATAGTCTTGTTAACATATACTTAGACTTTGTTTCATGTTGGAAACATTCATGTTGAAGCTTTGAACCCGAGTGTTTCATTGTTAGGAATGTAAGAGGATTAGGAACGAGTTGTCTAAATCACCTCTTTATTGAATTCATGCCAAATAATCTACAAAGGATTTTCTTCCATACGAAGTCTTCTATTTTTACCTCAGTAATGGTTGCCAAGGGTTATACTTCAACCCACTTTGTGAAGTAGTCAACTGCAACGATTGCATAACGAACCTTACCCTTCCTTGCAGGCATTGGGCCGATCAAATCAAGTCCCCATTGGGCGAAAAGTCAAGGGCTGATCATAAGAGTGAGCTGCTCGAGAGGGGAATGAGGAATAGTTGCGCAGTGTTGACACGTATCACATGAGCGAGATATTCTGATGGCATCTTGGTGGAGTGTTAGCCAGTAATATCCTTGGCGAAAAGCCTTGTGTGCTAGGGATCGAGATCCAGTATGATCTCCGCAGACTCCTTCATGTATTTCCCGAAAGACAATTTCTGCCTCTGCGGGCGTAAGGCATCTTAGATATGATAGGTTAAAACCCCGCTTGTAGAGTTGGTCATTAATGATCAAGTAACGGGTAGCCTTGTATCGAATCTACTTAGCTTGGACTTTGTCATTTGGAAGGGTGCCATGAACAAAGAATCTATAAATCGGGGTAATCCAACTATCCCCCTGTTGTAAGTTGCATACTTCCACAGCCATGGTGCTTGGTGCTGCCAACAATTCGACCTGAATTTTTCTCCCAATCTTGTCTTCCACCGCTGAGGTGAGGCGAGCCAAAGCATCTGCATGACTTTTTGCCGCTCAAGGAATTTGGGTGATCTGGTAGTGGAAGTGCTTGAGCAACAATTGTGTTTGTGCCAGATATGTTGCCATGGAGTTGTCCTTAGTGTCAAAGTTGTTTGTGACTTGGTTAACCACCAATTGGGAGTCACTTAAGATATCAATTCGTTTAACCCCAAGGTGTTTGGCCAAACATAAGCCTACTAGAAGGGCTTCATATTTGGCCTCATTGTTTGACGCCTTGAATTTGCAACGAAAAGCATACTTCATCACCACTTTGTCAAGGGTCGTAAGGACTAGTCCTGCTCCACAACCCTGTTGGTTGGACGAGCTATCAACATATAGACTCCATGCTCAGGCTATTGGTTCTATTTTCTGAGCTTCCGAGGGTAATGAAACCACTTCTTTAGGCGTAGAAACAATGTCAACAGGATATGTGATGTCGGCGATGAAATCTGCCACTGCTTGGCCCTTCTCAGCTGGCTTTGGTTGGTAGGAGATGTCAAACTCACCCAATGTTATCGCCCATTTTATCATTTGCCCTGAAGTGTCAGGACTTTGGAGTATCTGTCGAAGATGATGATTGGTAAGCACAATGATGGAGTGTGCTTGGAAGTAAGGGTGAAGTTTTCGAGCAGACATAACTAATGCTAGAGCCAATTTCTCAATGTTGAAGTATCGTGCCTCTGCATCTTGTAAGGCCTTGATAGCATAGTAGACAGGTCATTCGACATTACCATCTTTTCGAATGAGAACGGAACTTACTGCTGAAGCCGATACCGACAGATAGATAATGAGAGTGTCGCAAACCTTAGGTTTGGAGAGTAAATGGGCTTTACTCATGTAGTCTTTGAGGTTTTTGAATGCCTCGGCACATTCATTAGTCCATGTAATGTACTTCTTACTTCCCTTAAGTGCTTTGAAGAAATGAGCACATCTATCTGTGGCTTTAGAGATGAACCTAGTTAAGGCTGCCACCTTGCCAGTAAGGCTCTGGATGTCTTTTGAAGTTACCAGTTCCTTCATGTCGAGGATTGCTTTGATCTTCTCGGGATTGGCCTCAATGCCTTGTTGGCTTATCATGAAGCCTAAGAATTTGCTAGAACCTACGCCGAAGGCACATTTGTTTGGGTTCAACCTCATTCGATACTTCTTCAGAATGGTGAAAGTTTCAGATAGGTTAGCAATGTGTTGGTCAGCATGTTTGCTCTTGACTAGCATATCATCAACATAAACTTTCATGCTCATCTCAATCTGTTCGGTGAACATTGAATTGACTAGTCTATGATAAGTCGCTCCTGCATTCTTTAGGCCGAATGGCATGACTTTATAGCAATATAGTCCCATGTCAGTAGTGAAGACTGTGTGTTCTTGGTCCGGAGGGTTCATGAGGATTTGGTTGTATCCTGAGTAAGCATCCATGAAGCTAAGGAGTTCACACCCTGCCGTAGAGTCTATAAGTCTGTCAATGAGAGAAAGAGGAAAGTTATCCTTCGGCCATCCTTTGTTTAGGTCGGTGTAGTCGACACACATTCTCCACAAGACCTTTTGGAGCAAGAGACTTTCTGTGGTTGGATTTTTCTTAACAAGGACCACATTTGCTACCCATGTTGGGTAATTGACTTCGTGGACGAAGTCTATGCCTTTGAGTTTTTCAACTTCTACCTTCATTGCTTCGTATCGTTCAGCGTCATAAGATCTTCGATTCTGTCTCACCAGCTTGGTCTTGGGGTCAATACTCAAGTGATGACATATGATATCGGGAAAGATGTATGGCATGTCCTCGTATGACCAGGTGAAAACCTCAGTGTTCTCTTGCAAAAAAGATATCAATGCCAACCGAATGAGTGGTGACAAGTTAGTGCCAATCTTCACCATGAGATCTGGATAATCTTTTGATATAGAAACCTTCTCCAGCTCTTCAGTGGGTTGTGCTTGTTGGGTGAAAGAGTCATCTCGAGAATCGTCGGGTTGACTGTTGCCACCGTGAAGATCCAAGTTGGCTTCGTCCAGGCTGGTCTTATGACTTGGTCATGTATAGAAAAGGTTACCTTGGGCACATGCAGGTGTTGTTGCTTGACTGAAGTGTTGTAACATGACCGTGCACTAAATTGATCTCTTCTGATGTAACCATTGCCATAAGGGGTTGGAAATTTCATCAACAACATATGTGTGGATACCATGGCCTTGAGATCATTGATGCATGTGCGTCCAAAGATGACATTGTATGCCGTTGGGCAATCAACTACCAGGAAGTTAGTGGTAATGGTAGCTGTGTAAAGGCTTGTACCAATGGTGAAAGGTAAGTGTATGCTCCCTATAGGTTGCACGATAACATCGGAGAAGCTTTTCAAAGGAGAAATCAAGCAATCGAGCAAGTGTTCAGCTACATTAAGTGCCATGAAAGCTTCAGCAAACATGATATTGACCGAAGCCCCCGTGTCTACCCGGATTCGTCTTACTTCAAAGTTGGCTATGTGACACTCCACGATCAATTGGTCGTTGTGAGGGTAGATGATACCTTTTTCTTCCTCAGGTAGAAACATATTGGATCCCAGTTAGGCTTTTGATACTTGCCTCCCCTGATGTCTTCCACGTGAAACACTTGGTGGCCAAGCCTTAAAGCTCGTTTGCTGTTTTTCATAGCCCTATTGGAAGATTCAGATATGGGTGTGCCGCCGCTTATGGAATAAATCACATTCACTTGGCGTTGGTTACGGTTATCCCTTGAAGGATGAAGGAGGAATCGATCAATTTTTCCTTCACGCGCCAAAACTTCAGTATGATCACAAAGGGTGATACACTTCTCACCATCATGACCGTTATGTTCGTGGTAGCAGCAAAACATGTCTGTGTTCTTCGTGGGCTTGTAACCCGACTGCTTCGACATTGGCTTTGATATCAGGTGTGCTATGCTGAGGTAAATGGCAACGCATGTGGCGCTTAAAGGCGCGTATGTCTCATACCTCAGGATAGGGCCTATCCTGACACGTGCTTGGCCCACTGTGTTGACTACTTGGGGGCGGGCATTATCGTGGTGATACCATTGGTTATCGCGATAGTGTCCCTTACTCTTTTTATTAAAATGGGATTGGTGAGGATGGAAATCTTTCCTTTGCCCTAAGATTGATATGTCTGTTGACTTGGCAAAGTATTAAGTAAGGCAGGAAAAGGCACCGCTGCCGTTTGGAAGTTCGAGGTCTTCTCATTTGGTTAGATCTGGCTTCCACTCCCTACTTGCTGATAAGGGGTGGCTGTGGGGGGGTTTCCCTTGATATGTCCTTGCCTCAGCGGAGGCATAGTTGTAAGCCTATGTCATTATCTCAGAGTAAGTCTTTCAAGTGTTGGCATTAATCATGTACTTGAAGAAACAATCACATAGGCCTGCCGTGAAGGCTTTGAGGGCAGTCTTGTTGTCTGTTTTGGCACAACTGGAATACTCATGGCTGAAGCGGCCAGGATACATACATAATAACTCGTCTAGCTTCTGGTAAATAGTGTACAAGTCATCCGCAGAGTGCAAGCGATCGATCTGGAAAATGTGTTCAGAAACAAACGGTTTCCTCAATTCCTCAAATAAGTCTACCGTCTCAGGTGGAAGACGACAATACCAGTTTAGAGCTCTGCCAGAGAAGGTGGAGGGGAAGAGAAGACATCGTTCTTCGTCGGTGTGCATCCGGTATGCCATGGTGGACTCAAAGAGGTTAAGGTGTTCAATTGGATCCTCATTTCCAGTATATAGTTACAAGCCAAGCTTCTACTTTATCTTTACTTGGAGGGGGTGTTAAGAATCCTCCTTGTAAGAGGGCCATGCCTAGGTTGGTTCCAATCAGGTATCTCAGCTTATCGTTCAGCCTTCAACTTGTTTACTTCCTTAAGGAGATGTAGGACAGGAGGGTCCTGAGTGGAGTCATGTACCACTTGAGCTTTATTTCGTAAATCTTCATCTTCGTTTGGAAGTAGGAAGGTTTGATCAAGAGCATGTGATTTTTCCCTGGACTTACCATACTGAGTTCCAAGGTATGTCTGTCGAAACATCTCTGAGTCCCCTATACCTTCGTGTTTCTCTAGGACTTGTTGCCCCTTCCCCAAATTGGTAGCCGGCCTGGGACATGGGAGGGGACTGAATCTTTCAGAGACCCTTGGGTCATTGATCTCCGAGCTTACATGGATGGGATTGTTTCGATGTTGCTTTAGGAAGTCTCGACAAAGACGGCTTTCGATCCTTCTACTCTTTTTGTAAGGAGGTGCCTTCCTCCACTCCTCCTGCTTCGGGTCGAAGCAGCTGGGTTGAGAGAAGTCTCATGTTAGTCGCCATTTCGATGAGTAGCTCGCTCCTTAACAGGAATACCCATGTCGAGGGCAAATAACCCTCCGTGTTGAGGGGTACCCAGTTGATGGTTGACTTCCACAGGGGTGATGAGCTCGTGTGTTTTAGTATATCTAGCCTCGTGGAGTATCTGGAAGACCTTCTCATACTACTCTTGTATGATCTCATTCTTCATCGCTATCTTGTTATTCTGAGCCTCCAGTTCATCGACTTTAGCCTAAAGAGCAAACTTTTTTTGTTCCTTCCTTCGTTGCTTCACACCAGGTGCAAGAGGGGTGTCATTCTGTGTGTTGTGGCTTCCTTCGCTCCCCATGTTGGAAAGGGATGCCTGGTCAAAAGAAAGTGTATGAATGGTGGAAACCAGCTTAACGAAGCTGAAGATAGTGGGAATAAGTGTCGTTCCCACAGACGGCGCCAAATGTTGATGCACAAAATCAATGAGGACTTTGGTACAACATAAAGTGTTGAGATTGTGACATTCGCTAGATTGCTCCGGTCACTAGTGTGGATAAGTATGTAAATGGATAGAGACAGGGAAGCAAACACAAGATGTACGTAGTTCACCCAGATTGGCTATGTCCACGGAGTAAAGGAGTTCTCATTAATTGTGAAGGGTTTACACAAGTACATAGGTTCAAACTCTCATTTTGTGAGTACTAGTGAATGATTTAGTACAAATGACATCAGGGAATATTGTGGGAGAATGATCCCCTTTTATAGAAGAGAGTTTCTAGCTTTGTTCTGACATTGACACGTGTCATGTTGTGATTGGCTTCTGATGTTAACACGTGTCGCGTTATGATTGACTTCTGATGTCGACACGTGTCGCATTGTGATTGGCCTCCTGGTTGGGGGGAAACTCTTCTGGGTCCTTGATGGTATAACGTTGACCGGTACTCGGTAGTTTCAGGATTAGTCAAATATGGTACAAACATAGTGGAACCTCAACTTCTTCAATTCCCGATATAAGGATGCAAATATTATTCATCAAGTATAAGCGTATTCAAATAAATATGTCAAATAACGGTTGGTGCCCCTGAAGAAGCATGGCTGTCAGTTGTATGTCCTTCAAAAGTTAAAACAAAGATAGAAATATATCGGTGAGTGTTTTGCTCCCACAGCCTAATGCTACCAACCAGATTTAAACCAAGAAGCAAGGAACAATAAAGCAGGACACTTGTAGCTTCATTAAATTGTAATATCTTCAGCTACAGATTTGCAAGGGGTTGTTTAGATTTTGGACAATGCCAAAAGCATTTGCAGATTGAAAGTTGGTTAATAAGACGTGTTAGAAGATTAACTTGGCCAGTTGTAATGTTGGAAGGATAAACAAGTACAGTCGGCAAACAGGTAAGCTACTACTGCCATATGGACCAATAAGATGCTCCCATGTGTTACCCTTTTTTTGAAGGTGATAGACTGATAGGTTTGACTGGGGCATGTTTGATATCAATTTAGTAAGAACTTATAGCATCTCCGACGGTGTCACGGTCATTGTGGCGTTTGTAACCCCACATTGTACGATTCTTACGAAATCTCACGGTTGCAGTGTGACTATATCACAATTAAAATATATATCATATTTTCATTATGGTATAGAAGGAAAAGTCATTAAGATCTCTAGATGATCATTGATGTAATTACAGTTTGTTCAAGAAAGTTGTGGTCACCTATTGTTTAATCATAATTCAATGATAGGGGTTATTTAATTATCGTTATTGTAGTTTCTCCTCTACTGTTGAATTAAGATCGAACGGTGAAGAATCAGAACATGAAATCTGAGAGAACGGAACTCGTATAAGAAAAAGTCAAAGAACTGGACTTTGACAAGAAGAAGCTCAACAAAATAGTAATTGAGTACACGGGCTTCCCTATCTGAATTGTCAAAAAAGTGCATAGCAAGTGCTTTTGCTAGCTAGCCATGAGTTGGTCACACATCAATCTAAGCTTATATCTAACGGTCCCCATGACCCTATTTAAGACCTCCTCCTTACTTGTTAATATTCACCATCTTCTTCTCCACAATAAATTTATCTGGATTTTAATCACAATGCCCTTCAAGAGTACTAGTTTCTATCTAATGGTCATGCTCTATCTTTTCTTGATTCTCTTGGCTCCTCCTCCTACAATAATCCAAAGGAGCGTTGAAGGGAGAGTTGTGGCTGCCATAAGGCCATTGGATTCAATCCCCTCGAACCCTTCAAGTTACGTGCCTCTTAAAGTACCTTATGATATTAAGGGCCATGATGCTCCAAATGGGTTGGGAAGACACATTGTGGAGAGTTGTCTGCCTAAAGGTGTTCGTCGCTCGTCTGCCCCTAGCCACTACGTGAATGATCACACTTTTGGGTTGGAGCTGTGTTCTTCAAGCAAGGGCAAGAATAGGCCATGATAAAAAGAGAGCTCTGTGCCCTTGTGTGATATATATGTTTGAAAAGCTTTGTTGTTAAAGATGATAATGGAGATGTAAATTTCCATTATCTACGTATACATAGATATATAATTACATATAGTAATGACATAAATGTTCTTTCATATATATATGGCTTCTTACAAAATTTTATTTAATTACCACAATGCGAATCTATTGATCAGTATGATCTGTTCTTTATTTAAAATGTATGCACAAGTCTATGATGGGGGTTTGCCTATTGTACTAGATATTTTCCAATTCAACTTATTCGTACGTAGAAGAACTTCCTCTCATTTAAATAGTATATGCGTACCACATCATCTTAGTAGGATATCAGGATGTGTCAATTTTTTGAGTGAGAAAAGTGAAGGAAGTTGAGGTTTCACTATAAAATTAATTGACAATATGGAGATGAGCCCAACACTTTATAACTCCATGCAAAGTTTGATAAACTTCCGACATGGACAATTCTTCACAAAAATCATGTAAAAAAATATGAAATTTCTAGCATTCTTGCATTTACAATATTACATGGCATCCTCAATAGTCGTACCATGTCAACATGATGATGTGGTACAACATCTTATACAAATTTATCTCATGTAGAAAATTAAATTTATCCCGACTGGTCCTTAGTGCTGCCCAGCACTTTTTTTCCCCACTATTTTGTCGGTGACCAACTTTTCCGGCTCTTATGCAGGCTTCTGACCCGTTTCTCGAGATTTATTCCCGTATAGGGCTTCTCCCATGTTTTGGGGCTAGATCTGCAGGTTTGGGTTGGTATTTTTGGTTGTTGGTGAGTCGGATCCCCCTATGGCTTGCTTTTCCGGGTTTTGTGTGGCTCTTCTCGACTATTTAGTGGCAGCCCCACCTTCCTCTGGCAGCCTTGGCTCGCGAGTTGCAGCGGACCGCACTAGTTGCAGGTGGTGATGGGTCAATGGCTGGAATGAAGCCTACCGGAGGATTTCGTTTTCTTGGATTTGTATAGTTTGAGTGTAGGTTTCTTTGTACCGCTTCTAGCGAATAATGTCTCGCCTTGCAAGTGATGTGGCCAGTTTGTGAGCGGTGGTTTGATGTGACCCCTATTGTCAAACTTGGTTTTTCATTGTGGCCTCACTTTGCCAAGTGATGGTTTTGATGTGATCTCGCTTGTTCTAGCGGTGACATTAAATGGGTTGTGGTATAGATCTGTTCCGTCTGCCATCTTTGTGGTAGATTTGTACGTCAGTGCTTGTGCTAGTGCATGTGCGGTTGTGGTTGCCAATTTGGGAGTTATTATTAACTCTAATTTGTGCGAATTACCTCCAGATCAATTTATTTGATCACTGGAGATTATACCCATGTTGCAACTCTTGTAATTGTTCTGGACTCTTTGTAATTGTGATTCGGTAATGAAATTCTACTATCGTTTCTTGTCCAAAAAAAATTATAACGGGACAAAAAGAAATTAAAAAAAAAGTCAAATTGTGCAATTAGGTTTAGGTTTTTGTAGATTTTCATACCCCCTACGATTTAAAGCTTAACCATACTCTCCTGTGATTAATTTCCTTGTTCAATATGGCTAGAATAATAGAGTCTTAACTATAATTAACCAATTACGTAATCTCTATTTGGTAAGACTTATTATGGTAGGACATAAAATATATGATTGTGATTATGAGTAGGAGTATCTCACATTTAATAATAGGCTTGACTAGTTCTACATTGCCAACCTTTTCTCCGTATATACAAATAAGTTCATCTCTATTTTATATTAATTCGATTAATTATATGGGGTGTGATATCCACACATCTCATTTTACTTCTCACACACCTTTTTAATTTTCGGCCATCGGATTGGATGAATTAAAGAAGATCAAAGGACAAAAATTATCAAGGGGTGTGTGAGAAGTAAAATGGGGTGTGTGGATAGCACACCCCTAATTATATTTATGACTCTAATGTCTTTTTTTTTAATGACTCTATATTTATGACTCTAATGTCTTCTTGTTGTTGTACTTTTCCGAATATGTCTTATATGTATTTCATTCATCCCATGGCCATTGTTGATCGACTTAAGCTTGACGCACTGGATTCATGGTTGGTATTTGTACCCCTTGTCTTTAGTGTTTTAGTAGTTGTGAAGATTGAGCTGGGATTTTCTCGCAGGGGAATGACCTAGCTAGATATTGATATGCCATGATGATAATGGAGGGGTAGGTATAGTTACTTTCCCTGTAATTTCCAGGGCATTTATGTTCTAAGTCCTTTCAGTTTGGGGAGGGAAAGTTGTAAGAGTTTTGAGACTTTTGGTGTCCCACATCGGGAACCTTTAGTTTCCATTGCCATTTATATAGGTCTAGTCCTTTGTTCTAGCGATTAGAACTTGGACCATTTGGAAATGGATTTAAGGTTTGGGCTTTATGATTGTGTGGATTAGGCTTATATAATATATTGCCTTAAATACAATTAATATTAATTAATCAAGATAACGGGCTTGGGCCTTATGGTTGTGTGGATTAGACTTTTATAATTATATCAAGACAAGGGCATTGGGCTTTGGGGCCTTGGAAGTCAAAATTAATCAGATTCGTTAATTTTAATTTAGGATTAAGAAAGAGTTGTGTACTTTCAAATACGTTGACCATGTATTTGAAGAGGTGTGAAATAACCTATATATTTGCAATCACAATTTCCAAGTGAGATCATCTTTTCTTCCTCCTCTTCCGTACAAACTTTCCAGAGAGTAAACACATAAAGCAATTCGCTAGAATTCTATAATCCAGTGCAGGATATAGAATTAGGTAGTTGTATCTTGGTCAAGCAGACGTTGTAGAACCACAAGCACAAGAGTGGGACGGAAATACTGTTCGAAGGACATAGCTTTTACGCTAGCCTCTACTTGTAGTTAATCAAGTTAGTACCATTTTATTTCTGTATTTGTTTTTGTATTTCATTATGTATAAGCAAGTATTTGGTTAATAAAGTATTAGAATTTCAAGTTCTGTTTTTTCTTTTATTTATTTATTTATTTATTTATTTCTGAATTGTTTTCCAATAAAAGTTTCATGTGCTAGGCATACCCTCTCTCTCTCACAGATGACGAGTGAGAAAAAGAGAGCATGAACATGATATCAGATTCAACAATCTGGAGCCTAAAATAATGGTATTATACACACATCATTTGTCACACCTATAACAAAAATTACTAATTAGTAAATCGTTTCCGTCCGAACCAAGGTTCTAAAAGACATCAGGCGCTAGTCGGGCAGTGGGCTAGAGCCTAGTGCCTAGGTGGGCGCCTAGGCGGACTAAGCGGATTTAGGTAAATCTATTGTATTTCGTCTAAATAAGTGTATGTTTTATACTTAAAAAATATATAATTTCATTATAACCTAGAAAATAGAATGACATATATATTATGAAGTATTAGAACATAATGAAAACATGGGGAACAAACATATAATGTGTGTTTATTTAAGTATTAAATTAGTCTCTTACAATTTATTGGAAACAATAAAATGCAAAAGGAAAGTTATCTATTTTCTATCTAAGTGAGTCGCAACCTTGGCGGGTGTCTAGATGGTCTAAGTGAGCATCTCAACAGTTCTAGGCGTCCTTTCTTAATTATCAAACGTCTACGCAATAATCAGAACGGTAGTCAGCCGCCTAGCGCCTAGACGGCACTAGACGGAGATTTTTAGAACAGTGGTCCGAACACACTTGTAGTCGTTGGGCTTAGAGTACAAGATAGAGGGGCTTGCCAATAAGATCGTATTCCCACTAGAACTTGTTGAGTGGGAGTAAGATTAGAATTTAGAAAGGAACAAGAATTGGCACAAAATGGTTGGAAAAGCCAAAAGTTATGTACATGGCATTAAACTTATAAAAGTTGTTAATTAAGATTCTCACAAAGCTTTATCGCATAATATTCACCCCTCAAGCAGATAAGAACATAATTTTGTCAAGCTTTCTTGGTATGACATACAGTTAATATGGTTTGGAAGCTTTAAATATGAAGATAAAAGGGGAAAGAAATTTCAATATATATATATGGTTTCTATTTGTACTTCAAGAAAGAAAATTGTTACAGATTAGATACGAAAGGGAATGGCATGTCTTTCCATGCATGTGATCAACTTACTTCACGTATCGGGAAGCTTACTCACATGCATACCTTAGTACTTTCGGTTTAATTACTCCTATAATCGAGCTCCTTGACTACTCATTCAGTCTTGCCATTACAATTATTGGGGAGATTTTTATGTACTTAGGTTATAATATAAAAGTGGAGGAACATTGAAAATATATATTTTATCATTTCATTATAATATGTGATGTATCGACTTGTATTTTGTTCACGTAAAAAAATCTCTTAAATTTGATGAAATATTGTTGACCCTAAAAACTACCAAGTCTACGTAGCACGCATGCCGAGTAATCAGTAAGCTAACTACGTCGTTCGGTTGTGTGCGGGGCGTGCCAACTCGTAGGCCGAGCTCGGTCAGGGAGTAAAATGTTGATGTTGCGTTGAGCGGGCTGCTGACTTCTCGTTCTTGCAACTACTACCGAGGAAGGAACACATCTTGGCCTTTGGGTTCTAGAGCCTGAAGACAAGGCTGCTAGTTTTACGAAGTTCAATATCAAATTCGATTTTCAATGTGCCGAATGTAGTAACCTGATAACACCTCACTTCGCCGAGAAGGCTGATGAGATGACCTTTACCAACAAGGACTCGAAAATCCTTGTCGACCGAGAGTTGGATAGGTAATCAGTCGACCGAGAAGCAGTGCTGTTTATCCAAAGTGAAGGTGCCCCTTGATCGGCTGATTCTACGGCTCTAGTGCTGTTTATCCAAACTGAAGATGTGGTCAATTGCCTTCACAGTATTGTTTATCCAAACTAAAGATGTGTCGGCAGGAAAAAGAAAATAAAAATCTCAAGGTTATTGAGAGATTTCACGTAGAGCGAGAGTTTGCGCATGGCAGTTTGTGTGTTGAATTAGAGGGAGCTTGAATGATGCACTCCCTCCTCTATTTATAGCAGTGAACCTACCCCTGGCCGAACCAGAGATGTACTCAGACTAGAACTTTTCATCCCAATCTGATTATGATTCGGCCAATCCTAGTTCCAATAGGTTCCTAAACTAAGTTCTATAATGAACCAGATTCATTCCCTAATTCTCAGCGCCTTCAGCTTTGAGAGCCCTCGTTGTACCAGGATTCGACCTCTTTGCCCTTATCCAAATCATTTTTTCTCACAATAGGACTCGGCCAACATGATTGGTCGGCCCATGACAGCTGGACAACCCACAATACTTCCGTAAGAGTACTGGGCCGAGAACAAACCTAGGCTTGGCCCAATAATATTATTTTGGGCTCAAACAAATATATACACTTGATTATATTTATTAGTATTGTTGTTGAACATTGTAATCCCATTATATTGATTATATGGATGATGATGATGTAATGAGGAATATTTGGGTTTGTAAGTTCCAACCTAAAGCAAAGCATCTGATCTCCAACAAAATTTTAACTCATCGTTGACACAGAATACTGAAGATATTCATCGCCCCGACCTAAAATCTGCCACTTCTGTGGAATATTATAGTGATTGCTTTTTAATTACGATGTATTGGCCGGTGATTTCAACCGTCATTTTTCAAAATCAATAATACCAGAAGTGGCAAAATGTTGATCATGCCACACTTTTTATCAATTGGAAGTGGGAAAATTGAACTCTGAACGCTTTTTGATACTGAGAAAATCATTTAGACCAATAATTAAAACGATGGTTTTATATAAAACAGATAAAAGAGATTATAGTAAAAAATAAAAAATAAACTTGTGAAGGTCCGAGTTCAAATTACATATTGGTTGGTGGAAATTCTAATATTGTTAACAGAAAGGGATGTAATTCAGAAACGAAGAAGCCTAGACGAGAATATGTTTTCTGCATTCATATCAGTTAGGATAATACTAGCGAGATCAAATTTTTAAATCAAATTTGCAAACTAAATAATGTGTAATCAATAGAAAATGAACACGTTAGTTAACACTTAAGTAATAATTTAATTATCAACCACCATATCATTTGGCTTACAAATTTAGTTTAAAATTTTGGTGTCTCTAACATTACACTATCAATTATTATATTATCGTCATAAATTATCATATGGATTGGAGTCTTGAAACTTTTAATAAGAAAAATGTTTGGGTTCTCACGGTTGATCAGGAAGAACTTTGTCTTTACCACCAACCAAATCTTGTCACGCGTCCAAATGAATCAATCTTAAAATAATAAAATTAACAAAACTTCTTTTTATTTGGAATTAAAAAAAATAAAAAATAAAATAACAAACCTTAATCATGCGATCACAAAATTTTTATTGAAACAACAGGCATAGTTGGTAAACTCATATATAATACACGTATCATTAACGTGCCATGTATTTTTTAAAAAAAAATTTGTTTTTCATACACGTGTTAATGATTCGTTAAATTGTAATTTTTTTTTTAACTCTAACATATGATTCACGAATTATACATGTACTTAGGTACTTTTCACATTTAATGCATGTTATTTAGACATATTTATCAACAATACAGAAAAAAAAAATCGCATATTCTATACATATTTTTAACATATTATTGAAAAAATAAATATTTTAAATAAATATCAAAATTTTAAATAATGGCCAAATTTTTCAAAGTATCAGTTTAATAAAATTGCTAAATATGTACATACGTATTTTTTATGTACTATACATGTTCCGTATTTTATTAACTATGGAAACAAGACGTGAATGGTGGTGAAGAGGAAATCAGTCCTCAGCAAAAGCATTATCAATTTAATAACATTTGACACGCAAATATTTTGATTTATTTACAAGCCACATAATACTACGGTCTAATGGTTTTCTTTTTTACTTGTAAATGAGAGGTTTAGGTTCGATTCTTGTTAAAGGCAAATTTGAACCACATTATTACTAACACAGCTCATTCTCTCACCCCTTAATGATAATTTCGTTTGTTTGAAAAGAAAAAAAAACACCCACATGTATTTTCACATTCGGATTATATTCATTGTGAAACATGGATGGAGTCATAAACATTTTCTAGTTGAGCAACTTTAAATGATGAAATTAAATTAAAATTTTGATACAATATTATCAATTTATTGTCCAGCTACATAATTCGTGGTAAATAGAGTTAAAGAAGTGACAAGTGTAAAAATTTGGGCCTACCAAAGGGTTGGCAAAGAAAAGTTGAGCACAGCAGATTTAAAGACACCGTGAATTGTGATTAAAATTTGGGATTAAAACTAAAACTTAAATAATATTCAATAATAATTCCATATGACAATCTCCTTATTCTCCACCTCCTATCTTATAGACCTGAAAATGGGAATAGGTACCATCCGGATTCTATTTGTGGAGATCCAAATGATCAATCAATTATGTTCGTTTATTGTATATCGTACAGTTAGGAATCATTTCAACATTTTTAATTAAAATTAAATATGAACAGTATCTAATAAAAAGCAATCATACGATTTACGATAAACGATCATAATTGATTGATCATCCAAATTCCCACAAAAATAATCCGAAGAGGATTCTCGTCCCTGAAAATGTTGTTAATTCTCGTCCCTGAAAATGCATAACAACCAAGATAATAGTACTGTACTTAACAAATATAATAATTTTTCAAAATTTAAAAATGGGAGTACCCGTGTGCAAGTGGATGACAGCGTAGGGTATCTCGCAAATGACCCCGAAACCCTTCTTGGAGTCTTATCAAAATTCCTGAATTCTGATAAACTTACCATGCACAAACTTGTCTTTTCAGTAAGGGCTGGCTTGCCCAAATCAAACTTATAAAAAGGTCCTTAAGCCACTCACTCTTCTGTCTTCACCTACTAAACAAAGAGTCCTCTCTCAGTCCATCAATATATGTAAGAGTATCTAAGTAAGACAGTAATTCAAGAAGAAGAAGTATGAAGCAAGGGCAAGGCAGCAGCAGCAGAAACAACTTCTGTTGTAGGCGTGTGCGAGAGCCGTGTCGATCATTTGGGCGGAGATGCAGTATGCTGGTGAAGGAGCAGAGGGCAAGGTTCTATATCCTCAGGCGATGTGTCACAATGCTCATATGCTGGCATGAGCGTGGTGATCCATAATTTACTATATTGTTATTTTTTTTATGAGAGCATACGTATTAGCACATACATAATGAGAAGATATGTTTGAACAAAAATATTAGACAATTTTCGCATGCTACAATTTCTCTCTCTCTCTCTCTCTCTCTCTCTCTCTCTCTCTCTCTAGATTTGATAAACAACTTCAATTATGTTGTTTTAGTGATCATTGGACTGTAAGGAACTAGTCCTCTATTTTGAGGATGATATTGGATTCACTTGTGCTCTAGATAACAGGGATTTTCTTCTTCTTTCATGCTTCTGTTAGATAACTTTAATTTGGTGAGGGCCGTGACCCAGGATTTTCCTAAAATGTTAAGCTGCCATTTTGATGATTACTTCAAAAGAGAAGAGGTGGTCGAGTTGACTAGAATTTCTCTCTAACGGTGTTCATATACGCAGGGAGAACTGGAGAAGACTTGCCTCTTCTCTTTGAAGGAGACGTAATTATTTATAACCTAGAGGCTAGAGATTATTCCCCAACTAAAAAAGCAACTATACCACAAAGTTTAAAACTCTAATAATATATTTATGTGGGCCTAATCTTAGATTTGGTGGTTCACAAGGCTCTTTATGTAAAAAGATTAAAAGTATGGATTTGGTCTCTGAGATTTGACATCTTTATGTGTTGACAATGATTATCAGTACAATTGTACCAACAAATAACATGCTTACTTATCAAGAATCGAAAAAATAAGAAATTATGGAAGGGAAATTTATTTGGGTCAAGTAGCATATTTCTACGTTCAACTTATTCTCAACACATATATTTTTTTAATTAAAGAATTATTATCTCTTTAAACCTTAATTTATTACTTAACTACCATCCCAAAACCAATTCAAAATGAAGTTATCTTTACACCTATTTATAAAATAAAACTTCAAATTGAATTAAATCTAACAGAAAAACAAATTCCCTCATAGCTAACTAGCTTGAATTTGGGTACATCAGAAAATGTTCTATATGTTATTGGCTTATTGAACTTTAATAATTTGAAGAACCGATCAATTTAATTTTTCACTTGAAGGTATATCTGTCTATACAACATGTCCACAAGAACCCTAAAATTACAATTATGACATTCCAGACTTTAACATCGATCTAAAGTGACTCGCCACATGCATTTCTACCAAATACAGTTACGTGCCATTTAGCATAAGCAGTGCTGTAAACCCTTTTAATGGTGCATAAATTGAGAATGCTCAAGAGCTCCTTGTTGGTAGTGCACCTAGGGGTCTTAAATTGACTCATTGCAGACCCATGTCTTATGAAATGTTCCAAAATTTTCTTGAAAGTTTCCTTCTCCACAATTCAAAGCTCAAGAGACCCGATCGAATTGCTTCTCCTCGAGACCAGATAGCAATGATCCAAAAATAATGCATCCATTTCACTACAACATTCACTAACAACTCTCTCTTGAACTTCTCCTTTGATCTCCCAGTATATTATGTAGTGGCTTGGTTGGGACATCAAATCGGCATGGCTCATGAAATCGATCAGCTCGGCTTTCAACTTGCTCAGTAGTTTAGACCCTTTCTGAATCACCGTTTGGTGGTCCTTTCAGTGTTTTTGTCTATGTTTAATGTCAGTGTTGATAGAGTTTTTGTAAAAATGGTGATTTTTTATGTTAGGATTTGAATATTAGGTGTGGGTATATTGATAGGTTTTAGTTTTAGTGTTAATTTCATCTTGTACTTGGTGGTAATTATACGATAAGGTAAAAAAGACAATTTCCATTTACAGTTTAAGTTTGGTGTAGATTGAAGTTATGTGAGTTCAAATAAAATTTCCTATTATGAAACTTAAGAATAAAAGAAGTAAAGAGAATCAAATCAGCCTCCCTAGGTTTTTTTGGCGGACTGGTAGATATTTTATTGAAACATTACAATCTTCGAGTAAAGCATCACAGATATTATCCGCAGGCTGAGAAAGGAGAAAGAACCCAACATCATAATAAAGGGCCAACTTGGCTAATCTATGAGGCAGGAATGATTAGTGAATTAGGGGTCAATCAACTATTCTCCCTAATTGATCTCAGTTCTAATTTGAGGGTATTGTATTATTATTTTTAAAATGAGATTCACATTTATTTTCTTCATCCAAGAATTTTATTTATTCATTTATTTTTTTAGTACAATTATATATTCTACAATAAAGGAAGGGGAAGTTCGGCTAAACCACACAATGGGCAACCTAATTTGATATCTAATTTGTTATTTCAATTATTCATCCAAGAATTGGAATAATTGGAATAACAAAAATACTACTCTTACTACATATTCATACTATCATTTATACCATATCTTTAATAAAGATGATACTCATATGTATTGATGGGTCCTACATTTATTAATAGTACAAATATATGGCAAATGTGACATTACTCTTGAAATAATTCACTTTCGTTTCATACCTTACTACTCTCCCTTGTTAGTCATAGAATATAGTCTAAATTGTCTTTCAAAAAAAAATAAGAATATGGTCTAAATTTGACAATAGTTTTAATTTATTTTACCACTCATTTCTTTTCGATAAAAAAAAAATTCAATTATATTAACATTTACACAAAACATATGACATTGCTAATTTGGGGGTGTATTCAATTTTTTTTTTTTTAACTTTTATACGACCTAAGTCATTTCATATAATATTAAAAACAAAATAATAATAATAATAATAATAATTTTTTATGTGGGTTGTCAAGCAACCCTTGTCTTTTTACCCAGAAAACAAGGCTTTCTCAATGGAGGTAGCAACTCAATTAACCAATTAAAGAATTAGCTACTGACCTTATACTTGTATATTTACTAATTCATTTACTACTTCTTCAAGTTAGCAAATTGAGTCTTGCAATATATTTTATTCAAAAACATTGTTTAACAAAGAGTTTAAAAATAAAATCTGAACTCCATAAGATAAGCTAAAGTTAAAATATTAATATTATTAAATAAAATATAAAATTTGAAGAGTGAGTTTGAGGGACAAATTTTTAATAACATAAAAGTATCAAATAAGTTAGCAAATGACACTTGAAAATATTTGCCAACTCCTTTGAAGATGCTCTAAGATGGCGCAATAAACCCGAGAAAGAGAACAAGGAAAATAAATAAGGGATTTAATTAGGCCGCCTAATCCTCCACCAAATATGGCAAAATGAATCATTTTTACTTAAAATATAGGGATTAGTGTTCGTATTTGTCGCACGCTTGGCTACGGTAATTAGTAATGATGATTTTCCAAGGCAGCAGGACAAAATCCCCCTTCCCCTCGTGCGGCCCCTTTCACTTTTTCAAACAAGAATATGTTTTCACACCGAGGATCCTCTTCGGATCCTATTTGTAAGGATCATGGGATCCTCAAATCATATCTGTTTATCATAAATTGTGCGATTAGTTTTTGTCAGATATTATTCATATTTAATTTTAAATTAAAATATTTAAAATTCAGATACTATTCATATTTAATTTTAAATAAAAATATTTAAAATGACTTCTGACCGCATGATGTTCGATGAACGGACACAATTTGACAATCCCCAAGATCCTCACAAAGAGGATCAAGAGAGGATCCTCATTCATTTTTTCACTCCCAAAGGTCTGACTTTGTGCCCTACAAATTAATTTACAATTGATAGCTGATGTGATAATATGAAGTCTTAAGTCAAATTCTGTACTTCTTAAACCGGATTGTCAAATGTTATTTTCTTATTTGAATAAAGCTTTAAATTGTTGTAATTATTAAAAAAAAATGTTGAAACAAAATTTTTATTGGTTGAAATGTTAGTATAATAGAGGATCCACCATTAAAATGAATTAAAAATAAATTTGATATTGATGTCAAATTTGATTTCAAATCACAAAGCCTTCAAATCCAATTAGCAAATAATACTTCGGTTGAAAAGGAAAAGGATCCATACATCGTGCGGTCAGAAATCATTTCAAAATTTAAATTTTAAAATTAAATATAAGTAGTACCTAACAAAAACTGATCTCACAATGTACAATAAACAGTCAAGATCATGGGATCCCTAGGAAAAAGATTCAGCAAGGATCATTTTCCGGTTGAAAGACTTTTTATGTCAAATATGCACAGTGTCATTCCAACTATGATTTTGAGGAGATGCTCTAAGAAGACTCTCTCAAAAGTGAAACTCTTCGTAAAATCTCTGCCACATCAATTTTTTTGCAGAGTGAAATTAGGAGTAGGATTCTCTCCTCTCTTTTTTTCCCTCCCCTTCCTTCCTCTTCTATTTGAACGGTCACGGTTAAGTCAACTCAACATATTAGATTAATTTTATATAAAAAAAGAAAGACAAAATTGAAAATGTGAGAGAAGAGGAGGGAAAACGATAGATAGATGAGGGAAGAGAATCCTAGTCGGTGAAATTAAGAGTCTAATGGAGGCAGAGTGTCGCATCTGTGGCAGGGATCAGTGGAACCATTATGGTTATTCATCCCAATTGGGAATGGTGTTAAATGGGCAACATACACATGCAGCATTGCCAGACTTGTTATTGCATGCGAGTCTGTGGCAACTACTCCAGCTTTTGCACCTTCCGTCGGTGAATTTATACGTTCAACCCATGCAACAGAAAACTTTGAAATTAGGTTGGCAACAATAATGCAAATTGGTATGCATCAATTGTATTTTTTTTTTTTTTTTGAAAATCTGGAAAATTCATTCACCGGGTAAAAATACCAAAGGAAACCGAAAGCTTACAACGAAGCAAACAATCAAAGCAACACTAGAAACAGGTAGTGCAAGGAGGTTACAAGAGATCTAGACGCCACACCTCATGCTAAAGCGTCCCTCCTTGCCCTACCAATACAGTTAATGAGGACACGGGAGGCCATCGTTACACATAACATGAATAAGGGAAGATGGGGGTCGAACAACCCAAACAAAATCACATACTTCCTTACAATTCTGCGAAGCCAAATGATCTGCTACTAAGTTTGTACCGCAAGGTTTAGAGTCATTTGCACACTGAGTCATGAAGTTTTAAATTTCGTATATTACACTACGTGATTTTTGGATTGTACCAAATTAACTCTTTGATTGATTTTACTCTCTAGTTAGATTTATTAAGTGCTAACGTAACATATACTACCCACATTTAAACCAACACTAACACTTTCATGACGAAATGGGTTAATTGGTGCAATTATAATGTGTGCTTCAAATGTAAGTCCAGTCTATGTCACATCATTGCTTAATGTCAAACATTTACATATTGGTTAAATAATACATTATTCCTTTAGGGGTGTGTTATCTACACATCCCATTTTACTTCTCACACACCCCTTGATAATTTATGTCTGTTGATCTTCTTCAATTCATCTGATCTGACGGCCGAAAATTAAAAATATGTGTGAGAAGTAAAATGAGGAGTGTGGATATCACACCCCTTCCTTTATTAATTAAAATACTAGGTAGCACAACCTGACTAGACACTAATTAAAAAAAGAAAAAGAATAATTGGGAGTTGGTCAAGTGGGAAAAGGAGAGAGAAAGTCCTTCATTGGAACCAAGGTCAGAGAACAACGGAGCTATGATGGTCTTCTATGCGTTCATCTATGTCTGATAGTAGATCTTTCTTCTTGATTCAAAGCAATTCTATTGCACAACTTCTGCACAGTCATGATAATCTTCTCTCTTCCATCATCTATCCAAGTTGTTGGATGGCCCTCGAAGATCCTCATAGACGCTTCTTCGGACTTCCAAACGGTTCCTGAAGCAATCGGGCCCATGAATGGATCCACCTCTTATTCAGGGTTCGGTGGAGGTTACCCTTTGTTATATATCAAGGACTAAGAAACATGAATGTTTTGTGCATAACAAAAACAGTGGTATCATCAGAAGGAAATGACCCATTTGCTATCAGTCTTCAATGAAGTCGATCCCCTTAAAGTGGGTTAGTCTAATCAGCAATGCCACACATAAAACTCCAATGGCTCGACATCTTTTATTTCAAAAACTAAAATACGTTTGCCAACAGTAGTCAGTTATTTTTATTTCACCTAATATTCTCGTCACCTTAGATATGCAGGCCTTATTGTTGTTCTATTTATATCTCCTCCATTAAAACTCCGCAGAACCCGTGCTTGTTTGTGTATATCTCACGGAGCCAATTGTTCTTCCGAACCAGCTAGTGTTTAGTTCAGTGATAGTTTTCTTTTCAGATGTTCCAGAAGTTTTAAGTTCGTATCTCCCATTCTTGGTTGGCTAATAATTTTCCTACGTACAAATTCGCTATTTAGGTATTCGCATCAATTCGGATTTCTTTTAGACTAGAAAGAGAGTTATCATAAAACATGAATAAAATAAAAACACATGAGAAATGAATAGAGATAATGCTTTAGATGACAAGACTGTTGAATTCCACATCGTCCATACTAAAAGATAAGTAATAGTTTAAATATTCTAACTCCACTCTAATTAACACCGAGACCTTTTGTGATAAAACCTCACACCTGACGGATTGTGCAGGTGGTAATTACCAAGTTGGGGACAATATCGGTGTTGTTGGAAGTGGGCCGTACGGCCGTCTCTTTGATAATTCTACATGGTATCAGAGCCAGGGAGCGGGCCCGTATTGTATAGCCACGTGATGGGTGGGCCCCCTTGGCCCCACGCAATGATGATGAATCCCTTGGCCCCGCGTGTAGGGTGTGTCCCCTTAGCTCCACGTGGTTGCCGATGTGTGGATCTACCACGTGTGACCCACTAATTGGCTCCCACATGAGGGGGTGTGTTGAATCCCACATCGTCCATACTAAAAGATAAGTAATAGTTTAAATGTCCTAACTCCACTCTAACTAACACCGAGACCTTTTGTGATAAAACCTCACACTTGACGGATTATGCAGGTGGTAATTACCAAATTTGAGACAATATCGATGTTGTTGGAAGTGGGCCGTATGGTCCGTCTCTTTAATAATTCTACAAAGACGAGACGAGCATCCTACCATGCATGCATGGTCTGTAAGACCATAACGTGAAATGGCCGACAAAATGTCCATACACAATCTCCCAACTGAGTTAGGCAAAATGAGAGTTTGAAACCATGTGTATGTGTTTGTACGTTTGTGGTGGGGTGTTATCTTGTCAGCATCTCAATGTGGTTATAAAAACTAGTAACATGTCGAATCCAATTAGCAATTGAGAGGTCTCACGAAAAGTCTTCACATTCAAAAGCCAAATTAGATGGATAATACAGCTATATTCCCTCATAGAGTAAGTGACATGTTCGAAAATCTGTTTAGATGGAGTTTCAAAATAGTTGTATATAAAGAAGGAGAACGATAAAAAAAGAAATCCAAAAGAATAGCCTTTGTTGATGATATTAAATCAAGAAAATCCGCTTCGTAATTATATGATTAGGGTCTTGATGAAGAACTAAGATAGTAAAGTCGTTTGGGCTAGAGACTTGGAGCCGATTATTAAACTAGAGATTTGGTCTCAAGAGCTGGTCTATCCCTCCGGGTGTAGTTTGTGTAGTTCCGTTACAATGTCTCTTTCTAATTCGCTTTTCATTTTCAAAAACTGAAAACTAAATATTGATTTCAAAAATGAAAGAAATATGAAAATATATATACTTAGCTTAGATTTAGAAATGCTCTAGTACTCCAATATTATTGAAGAGGAATTGTTGGGTAGCACCAACTACTACAGTTTAAAGATTGGAGTGTTAAACTAGGAAGGGGAGACTATAAGCAAAATGTCCTTTAACAGCTGAAAAATCAATGATGTTGCTTTAGAAAGGACTCCAATTATTTGACTTCAGGTGGGATTGTCCCCTAGGAAGTTGCTTAGTCTACTCATCAGGACCTCTAAATATCACCCAAGAATGTCTATACTTGCTTAATTCCAACCTCACATACCGATGGGATATATCCTTCATTCCTTGCATTCTCCATATGCTACCTTCCATCCTAGACTATGGTCTATAGATAGCTAGCTAACAAGCACTTGGATATCGATCTATTTGGTACAACCGATGCCAACCATGATAAATTTGGACTCATTTTTTAAGGGGAGAAATAAAGTAAATATCTAAAGGGGTAATGTTTATGTGCCTTCTCGACTAAGTATAACTTTTTTATCTTCTATCAATAAAATTCACTTGTACCAATCTTTTCAAATAATGCAAGAAGTTGTATTTTGTATTTGGGAAAGTTTTGGATGAGATTTGGCTGCCAGGAAATAAGAACACTTAAATTCTTAAGAGAAATGCTAGCAAAATTTTGTTAGGGAGACTAACTATTTAGACAAAATTTTGTAAACCAACTTTTCTTAAAGCGCCTCAAGAAAGATCTTTATTCTCATTTTTCCAAGGTGTATTGGTCTAAAAAGTTGGTCTACCTACATTATTCATTTTATTTTGGTAATGTTACTAACTATTTAGATCAAATTTTGTAAACCATATGACATGATTGTTGATGAATGGATTATTACTTTAATGGGTAAATTACACAGTAGCCCCACAGGTTTTGAGGTCTATTACAATCCCATACAACAACTTTAAAACATTTCACTTTCATACCTCAAGTACTATTTTATTTCAATATAATACATCTGTTAGATTTTTCATCCATTAATCCGTTAAATGCTAACGTGACTGCCACATTTGTGCCACGTGGCAAAAAAATTAAAATTTTATTTTAAAACCTAAATTTTCTCAAAAAAAAAATTGAAACTCATATCTGCAAGAAGAAGAAGAAGAGGGAGGAAGAAAGAAAAAGAAAAAAAAATTCCCTCCCCTCCCCAATGACCCAGAAGAAGAAGAAGGAGGAAGAAAAGAAAAAAAAATTGAAACAAAACCTACATCTGCGACGAGAAGAAGAAGAAGGAGAAAAAGAAGAGGGAAGAGCGTCGCCGGGCCGAGAGGGGGGACCGGAGGTGGGTCACTGGGCGGGGGGTGCGACGAGAAGAAGAAGAAGGATAAAAAGAAGAAGAGGGAGAAGGGTTACCGGGCCGGGAGGGGGACCAGAGGTGGGTTGCTGGGCCGAGGGGTGCGACGAGAAGAAGAAGAATAAGAAAAAGAAGAAGAGGGATGAGGGTCGCCGGGCCAGGGGGTGCGACGAGAAGAAGAAAAATGAGAAAAAGAAGAAGAGGGATGAGGGTCACCGGGCCGGGAGGGGGGACCGGAGGTGTGTCGCTGGGCGGGGGGGGGACAGGAGGAGGGTCGCTGGGCAGGGGGGACAATTTTTTTTCTCTTTTCTTCCTCCCTTCTTCTTCTTCTTTTTCTTCTTCTGGGTCGCTGAATGGGAGGGAAGGGACAAATTTTTTTTTTTTTCTTTTCTTCCTCCCTCCTCTTCTTTTCTTCTTCCTCTTCTTCTTCTTCTGTGTCACTGGGGTTGGAGGGGTTAGGGACAATTTTTTTTTCTTTTCTTTTCTTCCTCCCTCTTCTTCTTCTTCTTGGTCGCTGGGTGGGGGGAGGGGAGGAGGGACAAATTTTTTTTTTCTTTTCTTCCTCCCTCTTCTTCTTCTTCTTATTCCCCTTCTTCTTCTTCTTCTTCTGGGTCGCTAGGGGGGGAGGGACAATTTTTTTTTCTTTTTCTTTCTTCCTCCCTATTCTTCTTCTTCTTGCAGATGTGGGTTTCTTTTTTTTTCTTTTTTTTTTTGAGAAAATTCAGGTTTTTAAAAAAAATTTAAAAATATTTTATTTGCCACATGGCAGACATTTGGCAACCACGTCAGCATTTAACAGATCAATGGATGGAAAATGTAATGGAGGTATTATTTTGAAATAAAATAGTACTTAAGGTATGAAAGTGAAATGTTTTAAAGATATTGTAAAGAATTGAAACGGACCCCAAACCTGAGGTATGAAAGTGTAATTTACCCTACTTTAACTATTGATTAACCTGCTTATCTCATATTAGTGACACGTCACATGGTTTGCAAATTTGGCCTAAAAAGTTGGTTTTACCTAGCATTACTCATTTTATTTCTTTGTTAGTATAATTAAAATTTTAGTCAGTCATCACAAAAGTAATTAAAGTTTTAATTTTGTGTGTTAGTGGAATACATGTAGCATGTGTAAAAGTGAGAAGGTTGTAATCAAAAGGTAAGTGAGAAGATTGCTAGCATGTCCAAATTCTAAAGCATTGTGTGAACTGAAATTTGGATGCTTTGGTGATTTGGGCCAATGAATGAATTTGAATTGAACAAGCAACAAAAACTTGGCTCAAAGTTCTTAACATTATTAACTAGGATGAGCCAAAGAAGAACACCAGGCCCAAAGTTTAGAGTAATGCCCAAATATATGTTACTATTGTTTTAGAGTGATTATCATATGTTTGTTCTTCTGCAAGGTTTGTAGCAAAGATTTGAGGAAAGCAATGTTCAACATGCTTACAAGGATTTGAATTATGGTGCTGATTTTTTTGGCTCAGTTAGTGTAGATCTGAGTCTTCATAAACCTTTGTGAACCTCCAAGTGATTAAGTTAGTATTTTAGAATTTTGAAGTGCATTAGTAGTTTCTTTGTGCTCATCCCCTCTTGCCCTATACAAAAATACTTTTTTTATTAAAAAATGTATTTAAATAAAAGTCAACAATGCCAACAAGTCTTGACCCAAATAAAATGAAAAAAAAAACCACTAAAGAAAAAGTATGATGAAAGGAAATGTGAAGTGATTTTAAAATTTAGGGCATGTTTATTTAACAGAAATGATAAATTAAGTGGTCGTTTGATAACTATTTTGTTTTTTGTTTTTAATTTTCAATTTTCAATTTTTTTTAGTTTTTCTTTTTTTAAATGAAAATGGAAATTTTGTTTCATAATTACTTTCAATTTTCATTTTTTTTTATAGAAAAAGTGTGACAACTCAAGGTAAAATTTTTGAAAACTCAATAAAGTAGTTCTGGTTTTTCAGTTTTTAGTTTTTTATTACATAGTAGCCCTTCAGGTTTGAGGTCTATTACAATCTCATACTATATCTTTAAAACATTTCACTTTCATACCTCACGTACTATTTTATTTCAAACTAATACATCAGTTACATTTTCCATCCATCGATCTGTTAAGCGCTGATGTGGCTGCCACATTTGTGCCACGTGGCAAAAAAAATTAACCTAAATTTTCATAAAAACAAAAAAATCCTTAGAAAACCCAGATCTCATCACCCCACCCCTTCCCCCCCCCCCAGTAGAAACTTCATCCCCGTCATCATCTTTCCCATCCGTCGTCCCTCCCTGCAACCCAAATCCAAAACCACTCCCACCCATCCTTCACATCCTCCTCCGCACCCATCCTCCACCTCTTCCGCGCACCCATCTTCCCATATCCCCCCCCCCACCCGAGCCCAACCTGCAACACAGAAAAAAAAAAAAAAAAAAAAAAAAAAAAAAAAAAAAAAAAAAAAACCATCTTCATCTTCCCCAACCCACCCTTTTCTTCTCCCTCCCGTCTTCCCCAAACCCACCATGCACCCATCCTCCACCTCCTCCTCCACACCCACTACATGCAACCTAGAAAAGAAAAAAAAAACCCATATCCCTTTCCCTATAACCCAGATCCCATATTCCCCAATGGATATGGATTTAAGGAGTGGGGTGTGTAGAGGAGGGAAGAGGGTGGGTGTAGAGGGTGGGTGCGGAGGGTAGGTGCGCGGGTGGGTGCAAGGGTGGGTGTGGAGGAGGATGTGGAGGATGGGTGCGATGGGTTTGGGGAAGACATGAGGTGTAATACCCTGAAAATTTAAAGATATGAATATGTGGAGAAAATAAAAAAATAAATCGATATATGGTTGTGAGAAGTTGAATTGAGAACTTTTAAAGTTCTATTTCCGGAAATTATTATAATTTTTGTAGTAAAATTATTGTTAAGGGGAAAGGACGAAAATGCCACTAGTTGGCTTAACGTAATTATATGGTAACGTATTTTATCCTCGTATATTTTGGCATATTCCTTGACACATTTGGATAGAAGATGATTTCACGAGAGTGTAGGAGGAAACCATTCGACAAATAGAGTTATAACGAATGAAATAGAAACGAACAAAAGTTGGGGTAAAATAGTCATTTTGCCATGATTTTGGGAAGGTTCCAGATTTGTGTTTTGGATGGAAATAGGCTACGAAAAGAAAAAAAAAGTTACAGAAGTGGCTGAAAACATAAAAAGGGGGGGGAAGAAAGAAAATGCGAGAGAAAATAAGAAGGATAGTGGAGGGCTGCCCAATTAGGGAAAAGGAAATAATTGAGTGACCAATGAGAAAGAGAGAAAGGAGGGGAAATGAGAGAAAAGAAAAGGAGGAAGAAACCGGTCCCTAACTCGTTGACCCGTGTACCAGGCGGTGACCCGGTTTGATTCTAGCCACTTTCCATCATTTTTCAGTCGGAATTCACCCATCCACCACCTACAACCTCTTCCAAAATCCTCCATCTACCAATTATACCCCAAAAATATGGAGAATTGGCTTTGAATTGGGGAAACCCGCCCCGGTGGGTGCGGTGGTATATTATCGAAGATCCATCAATTATGAAACGTTCTCTTCCAATTACCACCACCATTAGACTTCCTTTAAGGCCTAGAACAAAGCCTATGCATTAGTTAAGGCGTCGCCAAATTATAGGGTTCCGGTGGTTCGTGGCCAAATTCAAGTGTTTTCTGGCCAAATTGGACTTCGACCCAGGTATAAAAGTTGTTCACCTTGACTTGCTCTACATTTTGTAAAATTTAAGAATTTTTAGAAATAGTTGAATTTTTCCGGCAAGTCGGAGCAGCCGACAGCCACCCGCGGCGACGCACGACCAAGGAGCCGACATTGTGTTTTTATGCGAATTTCATTATTCTAATTATGCTTATGAGATATAATCTGCTATGGTTTGAATATTAACATAATGGTTGACACACCCCTACCGAGGTCGAAGCATGCTGGCCGTCACGTGAGAGTGACGTAACCATGTGCATAATGCAGAAGCAATAATGATAAGAAATATAAGAATAATTAAAAACCGAACTACTAGAGTACACTACTAAACAGGAAGTGTTAGGAGTAAGATACAAAAGTAAATACTCCTAATCAGAGCATAGAAAGTCTAGGTGTAGTCCAGTAGGACAAGTACTAATTATACAGTACTAGGAATGTCCTACTATTATTTAGATATGACAGAACCGCCGAAGTCCTCGCACCCAGCAACTGCAAACTTACCTAAAACCTGGAGGGGCGCAAAACAGAAAACGTGAGTGGGCAAAAACAAATGTTTTACAAAACCATTTCATTTATCAACATATCTAGCCCTTCGCTGCAAAACATGTATAATTTTTCCCAGAATCAGAATATAAGCATATATATAAATAAATATGAAATATATCAACTCAATTTATGCTTCATATAATCATATTCATATGTATACCATGCCAAGATATAACAGAGTAAGCAATTTAGGTATGAATAATTTCATAGAAATATAGCATGTTAGCCGGAACCCCTGTGGTAGTCTGTACAACTGAATTCATAGCTCAAATGTCAATCTAGCCAGAGTCACTACAATGACCTATACGACAATATACTGCACAAGAGTCGAAACCAAATGAAAAGGTATGTACTACAATAATGGGTGTAATATAATCATGCTCAATACTACTCTCATATAATAGTTGGGCGATAAATCGCTAGTCACCTACTAGTTGGAACCATAATAAAGGTATGTACGACAAGACTGTGCACCTGAATTGGATCCAATATGAGCATATGGTGCCGGAGGTGACATAATAAACAGGCATGTGCCATATCTCTGGCTAAATCACAATCACCCTAAGTGCAGTTTTCTGAGCTCAACGTTATTCAATCACATATCACATCATCGATAATTCACATAACCAAACATAACTCACATGAGCTTACCTAAGCATCCACAACACCACAATTATATATAATGCATCATATACCAATTCATATACGACATATAAATTCATATGCATGGCATTTAAGGCATACTTTCATTTAAACACATATTTCTGGGAAAATATCAAGTATATAGATATATACTGAAAACCAAAAGCCCACTCACTGGTATGTCAAAGGGTCGTAGCCCCCGAATCGCCCTTGAATGCGCTCGTCCTCGGGATAAGTCTCACCTATATGCAAATTAACTATAAAAACGTTATTTTAAAGCACATAGACAAAACTAGCTAATAACTTCTCATACATAGCTCAAATTGGGTATATGAATATACCACAGTGACCTACACAACCTCAAGATCATCCCCAAATTTTTAGAATAATTTTTGGACCACTCACGCGCCAGCAAAGGCACGGCCCTACGCACCCCCACGCATAGCCATGTGACCCTTACGCGCCCCCACGCACAGCCACGTGACAAGCATACTGATGGCATCAGTCAATGCCGTAAGGAATATTCTAGGGAATATTCCGTTAAAACCCAACGGCAACAGTTAAAGATGACTGACGGCGCTAGCATATTCCGTCAACCTTGACGGAATATACTTCTTTCTTCTCCGGTGAGTCGTCGATCGCCGGTTACCGGGTAAAACTTTAAAATGCCTATTCTTCTTCGTTTCTTCACCATTTTCCACAAAATTGGTACCAAAATGAAGCTAATAACATGTAGAATCACGTTATATAAGTTTCAAGGCTTAAGATTTAGTAGGTTTTCTCCGAGAAAGCTCGATAGTTCGGCTTACCTAGATACACGTCGATCTTGGCCTTCCGACATTCATTTCCTTCCAACGAAATACCCCGAGACTCATAAGGACCTCCTTAAGCTTCCTATAAGCTTCAAATTCCCTGAAACACAAGATTTCACGTATGCATGAACAGTGACAAAATTGAAGCTAGGGTTTCTACGTGAAATCGAAGGTTTCCTTACCTAAAAATGGTACCAATCGATTTGTCTGAGCTTCATGAACACAATGGTGTGCTTAAGTCCCTTGATCTGTCATGTTTCAAAGGGATTTAGGTGTCGTCCGTACAAGAGAGAAGAGAGAGAAAGTCTAAGAGATGATAGAGCACGGGAGAAAAGAGAAAGGGTGAGTGTTGTGTGTGTGAGCTCCACGTGGTCACCAACCAACCAAGCAAATAACCTCTAAGTCTCATAATATGTCACACACATACACTACAATCTCAACGTCTAAGGATAAAACCATCCTTTCACGTCCTCGAGAAATAAATAATACACATCTCCGGGACAGGCTGTGACAATGGTGGTATATGTTGGATTAATTGAATATATTCAAAATTGGTTTGAATTTTGGAAATGTGAACTACGAAAGACTTGATCCCACTCAAGGATACGTAGGCAGTCTAACAAAGTTTAGATGCGGCCTTAAATAATTGAGAATAAATTTTTAGTTGGAATCTTGATCTAAGGGATGAAAATGGAAACAAATTGGGAAAATAATTAATTAATTGTATGTTTTGATAAGAGAAACATGGTTCAAACTATGAGGAATTAAGGAATTTAAAGTAAAGAATCTTAACTTTTGATAGTAAATTATCAACAATATTACATTGGGCCTATCATCAAAATTATTTCGCGAAATAACTATTTCGGGGGCGGGGAGTTACAGGAGAGGGAAGAAAGGGGTGGGTTGCAAGGAAGGGGGGTCGTGGAAGATGAAGATGGGTTCTTCTTCTTCTTCTTCTTCTTCTTCTTCTGGGTTGCAGGTTGGGTAGGGGAGGGAGGGAGGGAAGACGAAGTGGGGGTTGCTAGGAGGTGTGTTTCAGCTTTTGTTTTTGGTTATTTATTTATTTATTTATTTATATTTATTTAGAAGATTCAGGTTTAAAAAAAATTAAAAAATTGTTTTTTTGCCACATGGCACAAATGTGGTAGCCACGTCAGCGCTTAACGGATCAATGGATAGAAAATGTAACGGAGCTATTATTTTGAAATAAAATAGTACGTGAGGTATGAAAGTGAAATGTTTTAAAGATGTTGTATAGGGTTGTAATAGACTTCAAACCTGATGGGCTACTATGTAATTTACCCTTTTTTTTTTAACTAAAAACTAAAAGTAGTTACCAAACAAAATTTCAACGAAATGGTTATCAAACATCCCCTAAAAGAATTGAAAAACTTATAAATATGATAAGGGAATAAAATTTATTAGTCCTTCTAGTTTTTTTTTTTTGGAACAAATTAGTCCTCCTAGTTAGATGTGACTAGTTGATCAAATTCTTGATATTCAAATATTTGATTAAGAAATTTTTGGAGAAACTCACATTTTCTGATTCTCTATATTTCAAACGCAGAAAATTAAAAGTCAAAATAATTTTCCTTTCCACGTTTTAGTAAACGAGAAAGACTAAATAATTGATCAAGGGCATGCATATGCCCCTAAATTTATTTGCTAGAAAATATATAATCTTCAAGTTTCTTAAAAGAAAAGGCAAAACATAAATTGTCTTAATTTTATTGTACATTTCAAATTTCTAAATGGCACTGTTATTAGCACTTTTAAAAGTTCATCCTACATTCTCGTTATATTTTTTTTTTTACTTATAGAAAGTTTAAAATACAAAATAAAAAATTTTGAATGCGAGTAACAATTCTCATTCTAAATATACAAAAACACCTCGTAGGCTTGTAGTAGACTATACGTTAAAAATAAGTGCTCTTCTTCCTTAGGAAGTTAGTTTGTACCAGCCATTAACGACCTTAACTTTTACCTCCAATAACCCATAACCATCTCTGCAATTTCATTCACCTTCCCTGTTCCCTCGCTTCTCCTCTCCTCCACATAAACCCTAGACCCACATCCACTTCACACCCACCTGCACGCGGGCACCGATTATTTACAGTTGCATATTCAATAAGAACATCAGAGGCTCACAATGGGTTGCTCCGCCTCCCTTCCAGGTAAATCCGCATGTAAATTTGGATCCTTTTAGGGATTTCGTTTCTAGGATTTACTGTTTCGATTCGATCACATTGAAATTTCCATCTGGGTCCTCTTTATTTGGTCTATCTCCTTGATTTCTAAGCTCAACGAGATTGAATTGAGAGAGAGAGAGAGAGAGAGAGAGAGAGAGAGAAGGGTTATTTGTTTGCTTAATTAGGATTTGCGTTTCGCTAATTGCTTCGATTGTGATTACCCTTTTGATAATTTTGTTCCATTTTCTTGTGTTTTTTAATTTGATTGAATGGGGATTGGTTGCTTGCAGATAGGAGTTCAGGGCGGTTGGCCGGGCCAAATTCCGAGAACGGTGGAGCTTCTGATGCCAAAAATCTCCGTGTGAAGGTATTTTTTAGGCTAAACTTATGCAATTAATGATGTTACTGCCACATATATGGAGTTAACAGTGCTTGATACTTGAGTCATTACCAACTTCTGCTCATTTGAAAGTTAGTGTGGGTGTGGAAAATGCTAACTTTAACTTAACATATATGACTAATGTGTTTCAATACGCTTAACAGTTTTCTATGTGAATCTCATACATTAGGGAATGCGTCCTAACAGCGTACATTAAAAATAGGGTCCAGAATTTTTGGATTTATGATAACACTAGTTTCTTGACAATCATTTATTTATGCCGGGTTGGATCTTTAAAATTTATCGGATGAGTTGTCTTCTGCAAACTGGTAGTAGGTGGAGCTCGAGCATATTGGCAGACTTAGAATTTATTACGGAGTTCAGTTGAGCAAATGTTGCCGTTAAAAAAACTTTAAAAAAAAAAAAATCAGTAGTGAGATGCATTCAGTATTGAAGTTTAAGAGGATTCTGCTTATTTTGTTTAAAATTTTGAAGAACAGGAGACTCTTTGTATAAAATTGATAAAAGCAATAATGTCCATCATGGTTTATATAAAGCATATGACTGAATGCAACTAACCTTTCATTCTTGTCACTCTTCAGCTAGTTTTGTTGGGTGATTCTGGTGTTGGTAAAAGCTGTATTGTTCTGCGTTTTGTTCGTGGTCAGTTTGACCCCACATCCAAGGTAAGGAACATGTTACTGCTATGTACCCTGTTTTTGGGTTTCAATATCTAGCCTCTCCGTTGAGGTACATAGAAGCTAATATGATGATCATTTATTCAAATTTTATGGTTTTTAATATTTCCAGGTGACTGTTGGAGCTTCATTCTTGTCACAGACGATAGCTTTACAAGATTCTACAACAGTTAAATTTGAAATATGGGACACTGCAGGCCAAGAGAGGTATTTTGCCAATCGTTTTAGATGTAACACTAGTTTACTGGTTTATGGTAAAATTTCATCCTATGTTCTTGTTTCCAAGGCATCCTCCTTTGCCCTCTCCTGTACTCCTTCCTGGATACTTTCTCCCGCAGTGTACTCCTTTTGCAGAATTTTATTGATTGTTTATTAACTCCTATTCAGGTATGCTGCATTGGCCCCACTCTATTATCGTGGTGCTGCAGTTGCAGTTATTGTATATGATATAACAAGTCCAGATTCTTTCAACAAAGCGCAATATTGGGTTAAGGTATCTTTTACGAAGGCACACAAACATCAATTGTGATATTTTTGTTGTTTCTTTATTTAGGTGTAAATCATTTCTTTTTGTTCAATGGAAATCATCCTTATACTCTTGCATCCACGTTTAGCAAGCAACAGGTCTGACAAAGATAAAAAAACTGTTTAATAAACTATGAGGTTATAAAATGTACAGATTTTTTTACCTCATCGGTAAAGCGTCATATAGTCTACCATTAATGGTTAGTTTCTTTGTTTATCTCGCAAAGAGTTGAACATGTGGGACAGTGAGGTTCCACTTGGCTAACTAAGAACCTCTAAGCCAGATTGTTGTCAATGCGTAAAAGATCCACTTCATATGTTATAACTACTCCACGCATTATAGTTTTAATACCAAGGAGGAAGAGCAGCTAACTGTATTGAACTAGGAGCTCATAATTGGATGTTTGCCTATCAATCTTCTTTATGGAGCTTATGCTCTTATCGAATGTGCAACTTTGCCTTGATAATTTGCCTTGCTACATGGACTTCACCAAAAATCCATTTTGTTTAAACTACACTTAAATTATTTCAAGTTTTCTATAACTGGTTTTTGTTGGTTTGAATTTGCGTTTTCCAACAACTGATAAAATATTAGCTCTCTACAGGAGCTGCAGAAACATGGGAGCCCTGATATTGTCTTGGCCTTGGTCGGTAACAAAGCTGATCTTCATGAGAAACGTGAAGTTCCTGTTCAAGTGAGTTCATTACCACTCAATCTAGTGCATGTCTTTGCAAAATAGACTTTCACATGACTAAATAAACACCTGTTTTGTATGTAAAGGATGGTATTGAATATGCAGAAAAGAATGGAATGTTCTTTATCGAGACATCCGCAAAGACAGCAGATAATATTAATCAGCTGTTTGAGGTAACCCTAGTAACGTTTATGTTTCGGTCATAGGATATTTCTGTATTAGCCATTGAATTGTTATTTACAGTAGACTCCATTCCAACTTCAGGTTCCTACCTTATAAAGCCAGAACTTTAAATCAAATTATAAACCCTTAAATCCGAAGCTCATCGATTACTAGGAATGCTGACACCGTGTCTTGTTTGGGCAGGAAATTGCCAAGCGACTACCCCGTCCAGCCCCTTCAACAACGCAGCAGAATCCGTGAAAGCTGATTAAATAAGGAACTTATTCATGCTATGGAGACCTAGTTTCCTTTCTGTAATTTCCCAATTTGTGTATATTGTGAAATAGCTTGTAGCTTTTGCTTTTTGCTGGCCTGTGGGTTTCATCCGATAGTTTCAGTTGGAACTGCATGATCGTAATTTGCACACACTAATAATCTGTAAATGCCTGGGAACCCACTATAACATAGCTGACCGAAGTGTTAATAATCTTTTAGACATTTTTCATCATTTTGGTTTTCTTGATCTTCTAAAGTAAACCAAATCTCTCCCGCTTGCTTTTCCAACTTTAGCCCGGTTCTCAATAGACAAGGAGATTTCAGTAACTTGTTTTGCTTCAACCAAATCTCCATAATTCCTGAGAGACATCAAGCTCTCGGTACAAGTAAAGATCCTCTTATAATACTTACTACCTTCCAGTTTTGCAAGATTCATGGAAATACTCGTCAGATCCAAGAAGAATATACTTCTATTGGTGTGATCATAGCAAGTATCCTGGAAAAATATACCGCGCTCCCATTCACCACATGCCGACACATGAAGGTTCCGAAAAGGATGTTTCATATCTATTTTGTAGTTCAGCACCCACTCTTTCTTGTCATAGTTTTTCAATCCCCATATCTCCATATGAATATCTGACGAACCATCCACTAGGGCTAATGATCCTCTCAAGTTTAGCAAGTGAAAAAGCGCGAGCGAGGTACCTGACTTTTTTTCTAAGGTGGGGTGAGGAGTCCAATAAAACTCCTCTTTCTTGAAGTCGAAAGAAAGTATACTTGGTAGATCGCTTTCTGCTTGAACAGTTGAATACTCATTTGGACGAAGAACCAACCAATGCGTGTCTCCATGTGCCGATGCTATTTCGTTGGAGAACCGGAGGCAAGGAGGAAGAACTGAATATATCTCTAGCCATGAGCTTGTGCCAAGAACAAGAACTTCGGCCACCGATACCATTTTCACCATTTTGTTGCACGAAGGTTTCTCATTGGTATGTTGGGAAATACGAACAACCTTGAAGTTGTTCGTTAAGCTGTCAAATCCCATGCCGTACGAATCACATTGGCAGCTGAGACCTGTATTATTGGCTGCAGGGAGTATTAGAACTTCCCCCTTAAGAGGATCCAATAGGAAAGGTAGGTATGCTTTGGAACTGATCTTCCCTCGAAATAAAAATAAGTTGCAAAAAGCAAAAGACAAGATATATGGAAGCCTGGACCAAACCCCAGAAATATTTCCATGTTTGATCTTTCTCAAGGTGGTGTTGTCGCCATGGTATATTAATGGGTGCGTAATATTTCCTTTACCTTTCGAGGATTCGATGAGAAGCATAAGTCGAGGTACTTGACGAGGAACATTACTGGTACAATCAGTACTACTACTAAGTAAACGATGCGTGTGCAGTGTAACAAAAGAGAGGTCGTCAACCGTGTCTAAGAATGCCTTAGATACACACTGGATGCTACGAAGCGAATTTACGGGCAGTCTCAAAAGGATGTTGATAAGGATTTCAATGGGAAGGTCCATCAACTCTGTGTTGCAGGAGCTGTGCCTCATTCTCTTCTGGGTCCTCATCATCAACATATGACAGTCAGAAGGACTACAACCCTAATTGATAACAAAGCAGGTTTTATATTCAAGAAATTATAAGTATACAAAGATATGCTAAGCTAGCTAGAAATTATCATATAAGTAATAATTGGACGAGAATATTTGTACTTGTGTCAGAGAATTCAGGATGCTGCTTCTTGAATTTTTCATCCCCGTTTTTAGTATATAAGTATACACCCTGCATTCCAAGATTCTAATCCAACTCAAATTAGGATACAACCTCCTAGACTTAGACCCAATGCGTGTGGGAAATACCATTCAATTAGGAAAGCGTACTGCCAGATTGCGGCTGCCGCACCCTTTTCCGCAATGCTAACTGCTATCCAGTATCCACCAAAAAACCCTAGGCTAGCTAGGGTTTCCTATCTGTTAGGTCTTAGTTGAAAGTTTGAAGCCCTAGTTGTATGGTTTCGACCACTTCGGTTTGTTTGCACAGAACTTATGCTAATACTATATAGTATTAGGTCAGGGTTATCAATCATCCCTTAAGTGTCTTTTATTTACTTATTTCTTTAAATAACCAAAACACAATATTAGAGTTTGCTCGATAACCATTTCGTAACACAATAGTTTTTCTTCTCTAACGTTGTACTTCAACGACCAAACGCCATGATGTCGGTGTCGAAGAGTAGGGTTGTGAAATTGACGAGCTCGAATAACGGAATATTCGAAGTAGAAGAAGCTATATATGGCAGCGCTGTCGGAACCGATAAAATCCCTAGTCGACGTCATCGGTGTCAACCATGTGATACCATAGCGAGAGGTCAATTCCAAAACCCAGTCATGATGATAAGAGTGGTGGAAGATTAAGCATAATGCTTCTTATCAGGGTGTTACTAAAAGCACAACAAGCACACAACAACTAATCAAAGATTGGGAGGCTGAATTTGTTGAGGAAGTGTCCAAGCCAACGTTGTCATTAATCTCTTATGCACCGCAAACTTTCTATGTGTGAAGGAATTGCAGGATCTTATGTTTCAAAAGGTTGCAGATTTGATTAAGGTGAATACAGTTGAGGAGATTTGCGAGTTGTTTCCCATCAAGCTTTAAGATATGGTTTTTTTCGCGAAAAGATCAAAATGATTTAGAGTGGATAAACTCAGAGATCACAACATCGATTTTCATTATCAGAGATCAAAATGAAGAATTATGTCAATCTCAATAACTATTTTGACGAATAAGCCTTAAATATATATATATATGCAATAATGTGATTTAAATTCGTTTTTACGTCAGAATTGAACCTAAGATCTCTTAGGTACAAGTAAAGATAAATATCATTAAACTATAGTACTAACTCACCGTTCGAAATACAAGTTAATTTCTTAAACTCAAACACATGTCATCAAAGTTAAATTCTTCAAGTTAACCTCAAGCACTTCTTTGGGCCGGGTTTTGTATTGAGAAAGAACAAAATTCAATTAGAGTTATCTCATAGATTTGAAAATTAATTATCTTGAAGAATTAACGATCAGATTTCAATTACTGTGAGATAAGGATAACATCAAATCTTATCTAGTGATCAAAATCCTTGTGCTATCAGGTCTCTTATGATCTTAGGGGAACACGAACTATTCTAATACAAACAACATACATTAGTTTTCATTATGAGGCCCAATAGCAGGAGAAGAAAAACGGTGGTCTCTCGTGCTAATAACACATGAAGATAAAATACTATATACTATATATAGCATGGCACAATAACTTGTTAAACTTTCAAATAGATGGGTCGAATGATTCAACACTAATATTGTCCTCAACTTAATTATCTGTATCGCAACAAGTGTGAGATTTTATTCTAAAGGGCATTGGTGTAATTAGAAGATGGAACCATTTCTACATAAATCATAATAAAACTAAAAAGTAACTTTTATAGAAAACACGGTATGAATATGAATTTACTTATCATTCCAATTTTATCAGATGTCCCGCAGGGACTAAAATTTGATCTATCGGTGGTGATTAATTATTTTACAAGTCAAAAGTTTGTTTAGTCTAATTTCAATAGAGTAATTAATTAAAGTGGGATGTATAATTATTTGGTTTAATTATTCTTTTCAACCTGAAAAGAAAGGAGCGTGTAGCCAAGCAAATTGACAAGGGTAATTGAACGGTCCAGATCGAATCGGAAGCAGGAGAGGGACCTGCCGATATCCAGTGATTGACATTCTTCATCTGCCCAATAGAACAATAGAAAACGAGGGTCGTGGGTCCTTACCTTACCAAATATTCAGGCCGCGGATTGGGTGTCCATTCCACGTCGGCATGATCGCGACACGTTGCGCTTCGTTATTAGGCGCCGGCGGGAACTGTTCTTTGGAACGCGTAGTTGACTGACCTGGTGGCCTCTTCATTACTGGATAAGCTAGCTAGCCGGGTTGTTAATTGGCTCGTGTCAAAAATTGGCTAATCAAAATAAAAAGTAATAGGTTTACCCAGATAAATAAATACAAAGTAATAGTCATCGCTCAGTGTTACGGTCTAGTGGTATTCCTCTTAGGTTCGAATCAAGTGGATGACGAATTTGATATCAAATTAGGTTGTCCATTGTGTGGCTTAACCGAACTCCCCCTCCTATTAGTGTAAAAATGTAGATGTACTAAAAAAAAAAGTAATAGTCAGAAGACTTGTTTTTAACCACCACGAGTGGCTCAATGGTTTGGAACGAATTTCAAACCCGTATTTCACACAACACGCCTTGGAGTTCAATTCTTGGCGCTCGTAAATCGCAAGATGTTGGCCTCAGAGAGGCTGAAATGCCTTTATGAATCTTCTGGTCCCCAAAATGGAAGGTCTGCGGTGGCTAATGGTTTCCCCTTTTTTAAATTACCAAAAAAAAAAAAGTGACTCTTCTTTTCCTTCATGAGTAAGTATACAATATGTTTCTTTTTATTGAATAAAAGATATTATCTACACTAACTAGAGGAAGTGAGCTTAGCCTCACAATATGCTAGTAATAATATGATTCGAATTTATCTTTGGTGAGAATCGAACCTAAGACCTCTCACTTACAAGTGAATGAGAATACCACTAAAAAAAAATATACAATATGTTCAAATATTGGGGTGCAACTTCAAAGCTACTCAGCACTCAGTGTTGGTATTTTTGCTGTTAGATTTGATTTCCACCAGTATTAAATCTTTTATTATCAATCTGAACCATTCATTTTCTACAAGCTACATACCAATACCATTGAAGAAAGATTGCACACGTTACAATTTTATTTTACAAATGACATCAATTCAACTTTTCTTGTTACCAAACTCATAAAAGTGGTTGAAGATATTGAAAAATTGAAACCCACAAACTCCACCCTTCATAACTCGTAAACCTTTCGCATGTCAACCTCTATTGTCGACTTAGTCACTCCTTTTGATTAGACTACGAAATTAAGATAATATCCCCCAAAAAACGATCATAATTAACATACAAAACATTCAAGATTAGTTGCCTCTTAAAGCTGATAAGAAATCATATTCATTCAATTTCTCTCTCTCTATCAAACAACTCATGATGGATTAACGTCACCTTCAATTTCCATCAAGAACTCACATTCTTTAAGCCATAAAATAATCATTAATGCAAAGATTGGAAGAGCATGGTAAAATTTAGATCCATACAGAGGAAAAAAAATTTAGTGTGTCGGGAACACGGTCCAGTATATCAAACTTCATAATATAAGTAGTTGAAAAAAAATTTCAACCATTTATATTATGATACCTAATGTACAGAGTAACGTTTTCGGCATAATAAAATAAATTTCCAAAGGAAAAAAAAAAGACGAGATTTTGGCTTTAAGTTGAAGCGGAGCACAGCTAACCGATTGGCTAATTTATAGGGGGGGGGGGAGTGAACAATAGGAAGGACTTGGCCAAGTTACTTGGTAAAGGTCAAAAATACCCCTTGTTGATGGATGCAATTTATTAAAATCATATTTACAAATCGGCGGGCTGACAAAAGAAAAATAAAATATTAATGTATGACCAGATCAAATTTCAATCCTACTTTGACATACTGGAAAATGGCAAGTGAGAAACTTTCAAATTTCAAAGATTTAGGTGTTATAACAAGAAAATGAATTACAAAAAGTTAGATAAGAAGGATCAGAAATGAATCATACGAGTATTACAAAGTCATGCAAAGGGAATTTGCAAAATGATTACTTGAAAGAAGTAATGTACATGTCTCTTATATACCTTGTTACCGCTCATGTGATACATATTCTAAATTCATTTTACGTAAATTTATACGATCTATTTCTTCTTCATTTTATTTAAATACTTTAGAATATGAAAGTTTCTGGTCCAGACATACCCGTTATAATTCTTAAGTTAACGAAGTTCCATTATTTTCATTATCAATTTATCGTCACAAATATTTATTTTACTTAATGCATCTGCTTTGATTAGTTCTTTTGCAACGCAATGTAAGGGGCAGTTCCGTCACAAGGCAACAAAAATTTGGTCATAAGTGATGTCATCTGACTAACAGTTAACCCCATACAAGGATTAAGCAATGACTTCCTAACTTACCATGAATCCATAGTTGAATCACATTACTTGTTCTTTAAGCAAGATTTCTACCTAGTGGAACAATGTCTCAACTTTTAAGGCATACAAATACGATAACGATGTATGTTTGGTATTAAATTGCGACGCATAAAACCTTGTTATGGGTCAGTAAAACATTTACGTATATCCTATAGTAGGTGAACATCAATTTTTTTTTACAAGTCAATATTAACCTAAATTACTCCAAATACAAGGAAGAGATTCAGGAGACTCAACTACAAAAGGAACTATTCATAAATTTGGACTATGAGTTATTAGAAAACAAGCACATACTAAGCTATACATGATTGAGAAATTGTTTTAGTATAATGATATTATTTACAGTAAGAAATGAGATATTTAGATTAAGTCGCATAATAAGTTAAACATAATAACTTTTATTAATATTTAATTCGTGGTTCACAAGAGTTGAAAAATAACACCAGAACAGAATACTTAAAAGAGGATTTTGTAAAAGTATCATACTTATGTATATATTTATTTATTTGTGCGTTTAAAGAATTTCACAACTCTCTCCTTCGTCAGGAGTCGACAGTCGACAGACCAAACTCCAACCTTTGGCGTTACCATATATATACACAACAACCACCTTCTTTTTCCAGCACCACCACCATCCATGGCGTTTACTTTTGCATTCCAATTTTGCCCCTTTCTTTCTTGACACCGCCATCCCAATCCCAATCCCAATCCTTCAGTTTGCTCATCTGGGCCTTCTCCATCTCCCCTAAAACCTCCAGCTCCAGCCCCTCCCAGTCCAATTCAGCTCCCAATCCCACATGGGTCCAACGGGAGAAGATACGAGCAGGTCAGTAGTGAGTCAACTCGCCGAGTCGGTGAAGGCGATTTCCGAGTTGCCCGAGTGCCGAAACGCGTTCAGGAAGATGTACGGCAACTTCGTGCGGAGAGTCAAGCTTTTGAGTCCTCTGTTCGAGGAATTGAGGGATGGCAATATACCGCTGGGAGAAGGAGAAGTTGAAGCTCTGGAGTCGCTGGGGGAGGCTTTGAATTCGGCAAAGCAGCTCATCAAGTCGGTCAACCAAGGGAGCAAGCTTTATCAGGTACTTGCTTTGTTTTGTTTGTGTTTTTCAATTTTCTGTTTTCTGTTTGGTTGCTGAGAAAACGAAGGAAAGTGGAGAGAGAAAAGTAAAGTTTTGGGTTTTGTAGCATTTGATGTTGTAGGAATTCTAAGGTATTTTGAAGTTCCCAGTTTGCAGGAAACACAATTCTTAGCCGAGGTGGTTTTAGTTCGAAAAGGATTCTGAAAATTGTCAATCGAATATATATTGCTCAAGTTCTGTCCATTTTGTTTTCTGCTAGAAGGAGCATAATACCGCAATGAAAATGTTTTGTCCCTTAATTAGCAACAAACAGAAATGTTATGCGTTTTGCTAATCTAATAAGTAGACAACTCTACTCAATCATGTAAAATACACCAAGCAACCAAGGATGACACATTTTTCACGGAAACACCAAAGTGATTTACGGTGGACAAACTTAGGGACCACTTACATTGATTTTCATTGTCAGGACCAAATTGAGGAGTTATGCCAATCTCTCTGGTTAACAACCAATTAAGAACCTTCGCCGAATATTATTTTGAACTCCATGTTTGTTAACTTTGAAAATTTCTCATCTATGCAACACACAAGTTAACTCTGCATTATTGTTATTTAACAGTTTTAATAGTTCATTGCCAGGTTAATTAAGTTGCTGTGAAACCTTTTTTTTTTGTTAAGGACCGAGTAACTTGACTTCTTAGAATGTAGTGCGTTCATACAAAGGAGGTTTTGGAACAATAAGTTGCATCTACTCGCATTCTATTTGTGATATCCTGACTTTGAACTGAATATAATGATCACGTGTAGTACTAGTGTTTACGTTATCACTGTGAGTTCGTGCTTTCATTTCTTCCGATTCTTATTTAACATATAGAAAGTGAGATTGACTTCCTCCAAGACGGGTAGATGTCCTTCTCATGCACACTTGATCTCTGGTGTAGTAGCACTAAATATGAGCATGTTATTTTTCTTGATTACTGCTGTTGTTGGAAACAACAGAATATGAACATCAATAAATGTTTTATTTACCAAGATGTATGCTAATTGCTCGTCAGGGTTTTAAAGGTAGACAGTGTTTTCTTATGTAACAGGCTTTGCAGAGGGACGAGATTATTGATAAGTTTCACCAAATGACAGTAAAAATTGAAGCAGCATTGAGCAAAATTCCTTATGAGAAATTTGACACGTCAGAGGAAGTTTGCGAACAGGTACATTTACAACCTGCATTCCATATTTTCATTTGAAGAAGATTATTAGCAGAAAACGACTCATAGTATATCTTTTTTCTCTTTGCGCTTTTTTAATGCATAAAATTATAAAACGCATAAAATAGTGTCAAATTATGGAGTATTTAAAGTATTTAACACGAAGTAACCCATGTAATTTCTTTCAGATTGAACTAGTGCATGCTCAATTCAAAAGAGCGAAAGAAAAAAAGGACTGCCTTGACTCACAACTAGAGATGGATTTAGCCGTAGCAGTAAGAGGCACAGATCTTGACCCTGCAGTAATAAAAAGACTTTCGGAGAAGTTGTACCTCAGAACCATCAACGATCTAAAGCAAGAGTCACTTGCTTTCCATGAATGGGTTATCGCAAGTGACGGAGATCTAGGGGACCATTTTGAAAAGATGCAATCTCTGCTTAAGAAGCTAAAGGACCTAGTGCTTATGGAAAACCCAGAAGCCGACAACTCAGAATGTGACAAGAGCACGGTCAAGCATAGATCTCCTGTCATACCAGATGATTTCCGGTGTCCAATATCACTAGAATTAATGAAGGATCCTGTGATTGTCTCAACTGGACAGGTACATCCTTGATCTTCTTTAACAACATACCGCTTTGTCAGTTTCTCTGTTGTACTCGTTGTGGTTAATGATTTCACTTATTTTTGCAGACATACGAAAGATCGTGTATTCAGAAGTGGTTGGATGCAGGACACAAAACTTGTCCCAAAACACAGCAGACATTGTTGCACACAGCCATAACACCAAACTATGTTTTGAAGAGTCTAATTGCTTTGTGGTGTGAAAGCAATGGTGTTGAGCTGCCCAAAAAGCAAGGGAATGGTAAAAACAGAAAAGCAGGAAGCAGTATTTCAGACTGTGACCGTGCTTCTATTGCTTCATTGTTAGAAAAACTAGCAAAGGGGAACTCGGAAGAACAAAGAGCAGCTGCTGGTGAACTCCGCTTGCTGGCAAAGAGGAATGCAGATAATAGAGTGTGTATTGCTGAGGCAGGAGCCATTCCTCTCCTTGTTGAGCTTTTGTCGTCCGCTGATTCTCGGACCCAAGAGCATGCCGTTACAGCACTTCTCAACCTCTCGATAAATGAGAGCAACAAGGGAGGGATTGTAAATGCTGGAGCTATACCCGATATAGTAGATGTTTTGAAAAATGGCAGCATGGAGGCTAGAGAAAATGCAGCTGCAACTCTTTTCAGTTTGTCTGTTGTAGATGAAAACAAGGTGGCAATTGGAGCTGCTGGAGCTATCCCAGCCCTTATAAAATTGCTGTGCGAGGGGACACCGAGAGGGAAAAAGGATGCAGCTACCGCTATTTTTAATCTTTCAATCTATCAGGGAAACAAGGCCAGGGCTGTAAGGGCAGGTATTGTGGCCCCACTGATGAGATTGCTCAAGGACGCGGGAAGCGGGATGATGGATGAAGCGCTAGCGATCCTGGCCATTCTGGCTAGCCACCAAGAAGGGAAGGCAGCAATTGCTCAAGCTGAGCCAATCCCAGTTTTAGTGGAAGTTATAAGAACTGGTTTCCCACGCAACCGGGAGAATGCTGCTGCTGTGTTATGGTCGTTATGCACAGGTGATTTGCAGCAGTTGAAACTAGCAAGGGAACTCGGTGCGGAAGAGGCAATGAAGGAATTGTCGGAAAATGGCACTGAGAGGGCCAAGAGAAAAGCTGTAAGTGTTTTAGAGCTGCTTCAACGCGTCGACGATGATTTTATTCCCCAACAATGCTAGTAGGATGAAGTGTAGTTTTACTGTAATACACTGTAATATACGCAATGTTTGAAATATCAGTATGTAAATTTATGGATATATCAATGCATGTATCGATATCAGTTGCCGGAAGTTGTGGAAATTTGCAATGGGGTAGGTACATCAACTCATTCAGACTTAGTTGAAATTAGAGGAAAATTTCTCAAAAATAATTCGAAAGTTCGAAGTATGCAATGAATTCTGGCAAAATTTCTGTAGTGAAGGAGTAAATATCATTGATATTGATTTTTTTATGTTTCATCAATATAGGGTGAAGTTTGCATTTCAACCCCCTTTTTATATAGGTTTTTGATTTTCGGATATTTAGACGGAAATATCGAAAAATTTGTGAATATTTTAAGCATTGAATACACAATATCAACATATCAAGCGTTCTATATTATTGGAGAGTTACCATAAAAATTAATTAATAAGCAAGAAGGCAGGAACATTCTTGATTTTTCTACAATTCAACATGGCCGGCTTTTCCAAATATAGTTGACCGGGTTTTCTGTTTCAGATAGCGATTTTCACAACTTCCAGAATTCCACGTTTTATGCACTCGCAACGTTTGGATAAAAAATTCGGATGCGACACAATCTCTCTTGTTTTATTTTCCAGGTCAAAAACGGTAGGTTTGTAAACTTACATGTTTCATGCTTCTCAAACACTCTTCATCTATTATTTAAACAGAAATCCATTTTTTTCTTTGAGTGAATAGTTAAATGTATTAGAAAAACAGCAGGAAGAACACAAGTTGAGAATATAAATACATTATATTAGTAACAGGAAAAGTTTTAAGTTCGAATCACTTCCCGTTGATCAAGAGCTTGTTTGGATCTGTTTTTAAAATGATTAAAAGCGCTTTTAGTGAAAATTTTTTTGGAACCAGTTCTTAATAAAAATGTAAGTAAATCCTGAAAAGGCACTCAAAGTGCTTCCCAGAAGAAGCACATAACGGGTGCTTTTTGCATAAAGCACTTAAAGTGCTTTGGGAACCAAAAAACAGCTTCTCTAAAAGCGCTTTCAGCCATTTTAAAATCACAAACGAGCCCTATGAGGAATCGCAGAGCGGGTCTTTCAATAAAAGAGGCTTATTCGTAAATGGTTAGTGCTAAGATAGATCATGTTTCATCACATCCAATCTTATTTGATCTACAAAAATTTTCATGACATTCTAACTTCCCACAAATGTTTCAATCAAGCTACGGCCGTTGGCGATTTTCGTGGTCCCAATTATCAAATCATATGCCATCCCTTCCTACAAGATCCAAATTACCATAGATTCAGGAATTAGGACATCAAGCAGGCAACAGATGAGAGAAAAGGAGAGAATTTGGGATAATCAACCCCGACACGTGAATTGAAACAGTTGTACAAATGTGATCCAACCTATCCACCTACCAAATCGCATAATCTAATGAAATGTCGTAGATTTCATATGTGCAAAACAATCAACATACCTGAGCACTGAGAAATCGAAGAGCAGAGATCTCCGCAAACGTTACACCTCCAACGAAGACGACAAGTACTAGAGAACGCCTTCCATCAGATACCCTGGGAGATATTAAGAAACATTACAATGAAGTACAAACGCAGCATTAGCAAACAACAAATCAAGAAATACAGTACTGAGAGCAGAATCTTATAAAATAGAACCAGTTGGGACATACTTGTCTACATTAGCCGAATGCCCCTGCAAAGTGTCTAACGACGGGCTGCTTGAGAATCTGCCCAGTAAATTTGTTACAACGGAAAAAATCAGCTTAACATGTAATCCAACATACACACACAAAGATAAAATAAGAACAAATAACTCAAGAAATGTGCAAAGCCTCAGAATGTGGTCCGGGTAAAAGCCTCAGAATCTCTTCAATAGGACGCCTGAAAGTAAAAAAGTTGCATGTTTTAGAGCAAATTAAACACGTATCGAGATCATGAAAATTTACAACAATGAAAATTCCGCCAAAACCAAAGCAATACGAAGAGGAAAAGGGGAAAAGAATAATGAGCCTTAAGTTAATCATAAAAAAGCCACAAGACTTTAATTTGAGTCCTATGAAAGTCTTTTTTTTTTTTGTGCAATCCTTATATGAAACAGAAGTTCTGATCCTCGACTGCCAAACTTATTTTCAGTAAGAAGTAAGAGCTCTACAAAAATAAAGAAATTTCAACTAAGAGACCCAGATACCGATATAACATGAACAAAACCAACCTGTATCTAGTAAAAGACTGGTGTAATAAATTTCTGATGGGACGACGGTAAATCATGTAGAAGAGGCAAGACCAAGAAACCATCTTGTAATAGCAACTTCCCAGAATATTATACCATGGCTACAGATAAGAAACTTCCAACGTTGATTTAATTAAATATAGACATTTAACATCATAAATTTAGGGACCCAGCTGTCCACTTTGCATGAGTACATTTCCGGCTTCAGTGCCTACCTGAAATTTGTCTACAGCAATTAAATTGAACTTGCCTCAGTCTTAAACTATTCTAAATTGTATGGGCCCTTAATAGAAAACTTAAACGATAGATTGTACATCTTTATCATTTCCTGTGGTTTTCTAAGAGCTTGAGTATAACAAAGGGCAAATGACTTGCAGAATATATACTCGTGGTGAAGAAGAATTGATGGGATCTACTGAAAGAAGATGAGAAACAGACAAACAAAAACGGAAAGAAAACAAACATGCTGCAAAAAATTTAGTGAAGGAATTAGGCTCACCATCCAGATCGAACAGCATGCTGGATGAGGCGAATGCTAAGAGGTGCATATCCAGAAAACACATAGGAAATATCATTGGGACTGTGATATAAGAAAATTGCCTCCCAAGTTAGTACCAATGAAAAGGGAACACTGCCAAAAAGAAAATTAAAAGTGAAGGAGAATAATACTTTGCAGTGTCAGTGTCCTCAACTACAAGTTGCAGGGCACGTTTAACTGTCAGCCAGTTGCTTTTCATCTCCTGCAAGGTTCAGACGTGTACAATGAATCCACATTTATTCTTTTGTGCAAACAAGTCCATTCACCAGTTACTAAATTATCCAAGGAAACCAGTGGATGATTTTGCGAGGGTAAAATAAAAATGAACCTGTTTTTTAAGCAATCCAGCTTTCTCTAAATTATTCAGTGTAACCATGTGCTCGAATCCATAACTATGGATTAGTTCTCTCCTAAACCAAGAATACAAAAACCATTTAATATAAGATATAAAACCAAAAGGATTAAATTGAAACATATTGTGAGATGAGTGAAGAGCACTTGCCTTAAATAGTTGAAATGCTTTTTGGGCAACCCAGAATTTGTAATAGGAAACAATATGAGAACACGTAGGACGTTCACAAGAGGCTCCTGCTTATGGATCATTTCTTCAATATGCTCAAAGCATCTGCATTCACAAACTCTTTCAGTCTTAATTACATGGCTAAAGAAAATGAGAAGCTTAAAACCCCTAAACAACAGCAGCAGCCAAAATTCAGCTTACATGTCATAACTTTGACCCTCAATAATTGTGTGTTCCATGTCAAGCTGTCCAAGAAATGATGTCTTTGACGTGAACGTTCACAGATGCTGAGCAAGATTTATGTGCCTCTACAGCAATAATTGTAGCAAATCAGAATATAAAACTCCCTGTAGGGATTCCTATAACGATTTAAAGAATTACTTACAGTCATTTCTGGCAACAAGTTCAGTTTTTTTACAAAGTCCTTCAATTCAGAAACTGTCTGGTTCTATATGCAAAATTATATAGCACTTCAACAACAACAACAACAACAAAGCCTTTTCCCACTAAGTGGGGTCGGCTATATGAATCCTAGAACGCCATTGCGCTCGGTTTTGTGTCATGTCCTCCGTTAGATCCAAGTACTCTAAGTCTTTTCTTAGACTCTCTTCCAAAGTTGTCCTAGGTCTTCCTCTACCCCTTCGGCCCTGAACCTCTGTCCCGTAGTCACATCTTCGAACCGGAGCGTCAGTCGGCCTTCTTTGCACATGTTCAAAATCACCGGAGCCGATTTTCTCTCATATTTCCTACAATTTCGGCTACTCCTACTTTACCTCGGATATCCTCATTCCCAATCTTATCCTTTCGCGTGTGCCCACACATCCCACGAAGCATCCTCATCTCCGCTACACCCATTTTGTGTACGTGTTGATGCTTCACCACCCAACATTCTGTGCCATACAACATCGCTAGCCTTATTGCCGTCCTATAAAATTTTCCCTTGAGCTTCAGTGGCCTACGACGGTCACACAACACGCCGGATGCACTCTTTCCATCCAGCTCGTATTCTATGGTTGAGATCTCCATCTAATTCTCCGTTCTCTTGCAAGATAGATCCTAGGTAGCGAAAACGATCGCTTTTTGTGATCTTCGCTAGATTGCTCCAGTCATTAGTGTGGATAAGTATATAAATGGATAGAGATAGGAAAGCAAACACAAGATGTACGTGGTTCACCCAGATTGGCTACGTCCACGGAATAGAAGAGTTCTCATTAATTGTGAAGGGTTTACACAAGTACATAGGTTCAAGCTCTCATTTAGTGAGTACAAGTGAATGATTTAGTACAAATGACATTAGGAAATATTGTGGGAGAATGATCTCGTAATCACGAAACTTATAAGTATCGGAGTGTGGTGTCGTCTTGACTTGCCTTATCTGTCTCATAGGTAGATGTGGCATCTTCTCTGGAAGTACTCTTCCTCCATCCAGGGGTGGTATCTTTAACTGGTGGATATGCACAAGGTAATGTATCAATTTCACTTGAAGCTTACTTGTAGTTTCAGGCTTGGTCAAGCGCGATACAAACCATGTAGTAGGAGTCCCCCAAGTCGCCAAGCTAGGGGGTTTGCTGAAAGAGGTGACAGACAAGGTAAGCAATCAGAGCTCCGACTGATTGTTCACCTTCTCCCCATCTTGCAGCAGCATGAAGGATAAAGAGAAGAAAAATGAGAAGAGATGATATGAGATACTTTTGCTTTTGAAGAAGTAACTTTCCACAGGCTTATTCTTGAACTGAGCTGGAGGGTTTTCTGGTTTCCTCCAGAGTATAAGGCCGACTGAAGAATTTGAGGGTCAAAACAAGTCCATCAAATCTAGAGTACGTTCCACCCTGCTGATATGGGATACTTTTGCTTTTGACAGAGTAATGAATGTATCGGCACGTGTGCTGTTACGCTTGTCTCCACATGCTTCCTTGTATCCTTCGCACTTGCCCTATCTGTTCCTCAAGCAGATGCGGAATCTTCCCTGGAAACATAAGATGTTGAAGATGAGTACTCGAGAGCAATGCCAGGTAAGTAATCAGGTAAGGGGTTCCAGGCAGTCAGTTCCTGGCTGGAAGCTTGATTCCAAGTGCTGACTGATTGCTCTCTTTCTCCTTGTCTTGCAGGTAAAAACAAGGCCAAAAGAAAAGACAGGGAAAAAGCATGATATGGGATACTCTTGCTTTTAACCCTGATGATATGAGATATTCTTGCTCTAGTATAGCTTGTTTGCAGAGGTATTATCGGGGGGAAAGAAAGCTGAATATTTCGAAAGGCTTCGTTAGGAGTGCCCTCTCAGATATGATGAAGGGTTGAGCATTTTTGCAAGTCTGCCTGTCCGTTGGGGATGGAGGTCGACATATATAGGAGTCTCCCTAACAACAAGTAGTAATGCTATTCCTTTACCCTGCTTGGTCATAGCACGGTAGTGGGAGCTGCCAGTTTCACATGTTTTAACTCTGTCAGAGCACTTTGAAAAAGTGGTCTGTGGTATCTGGCTCTCGAGATTCGGAAAACGATGCCTCTTCGATTTTTGAGAAAGCAATCATGCTGGGGGTATGACTCTCGAGATTCGGAGAGCAGTGTCTCTTCGATTTTTGAGGAAGTAATCATGTTGGGAGTCTGGCTCTCGAGATTCGGAGGGCGGTGCCTCTTCGATTTTGGAGCAAGCAATCTTGTTGGGAGTGTTGTCTCGAATGTGAGTAAAGGTTGGGCATGTTTGCTAGTCTACCTTGCCACGAAGCACAAAGGTTGACACACAGGGACTTTCCAATTATCCAGCAATGGTACTGTTCCTTTACCCTCTCTTCGATTTTGAGAAAGTAGTCATGTTGGGAGTCTGGCTCTCGAGATTCGGAGGACGGTGCCTCTTCGATTTTGGAGCAAGCAATCTTATTGGGAGTGTTTTCTCGAATGTGAGTAAAGGTTGGGCATGTTTGCTAGTCTACCTTGCCACGAAGCACAGAGGTTGACACACAGGGACTTTCCAATTATCCAGCAGTGGTACTGTTCCTTTACAGTTGTGGGTAATAATATGGTAGCTAGACCTTCAAAATTTATGTGTCTAAACTTTTGTTAGTGCTGTTTCTTTGCTATTCTTTTACCTTTCTTGGTCAGAGCGATGTAGTGGGAGCTGCAAGCTTCACGTGCTCAACTTTGGCAGAGAACTTTGGCAAAGTTATTTGTGGTACCCATGAGCTATTGTTGCGTGTGGGAAGTGGGTGATTGAACAGTAAGATTCATGTGCTTTCTACTTCACCAGAAGTCTTCGACAGAATGCCCATAATTTCTGCAAAGCTGAGTGTGCGTGTGACAGGTGCTGACAAGGCTAGAAAAGTAGGTGCCTCTTCGATTTCTGAGATCGGCCTTCGTGGTCTCTGAGCAGCCCAGCTTTTGAGAAAGCGAGCGCCTCTTCGATTGATTCGGAGAACGATGCCTCATCGATTTTTGAGAAAGCAATCATGCTGGGGGTCTGGCTCTCGAGATTCAGGGAGCAGTGTCTCTTCGATTTTTGAGAAAGTAATCATGTTGGGAGTCTGGCTCTCGAGATTCGGAGGGCGGTGCCTCTTCGATTTTGGAGCAAGCAATCTTGTTGGGAGTGTTTTCTCGAATGTGAGTAAAGGTTGGGCATGTTTGCTAGTCTACCTTGCCACGAAGCACAGAGGTTGACACACAGGGACTTTCCAATTATCCAGCAATGGTACTGTTCCTTTACCCTCTCTTCGATTTTTAAGAAAGTAGTCATGTTGGGAGTCTGGCTCTCGAGATTCGGAGGACGGTGCCTCTTCGATTTTGGAGCATGCAATCTTATTGGGAGTGTTTTCTCGAATGTGAGTAAAGGTTGGGCATGTTTGCTAGTCTACCTTGCCACGAAGCACAGAGGTTGACACACAGGGACTTTCCAATTATCCAGCAGTGGTACTGTTCCTTTACCCTTGTGGGTAATAATATGGTAGCTAGACCTTCAAAATTTATGGGTCTAAACTTTGTTAGTGCTGTTTCTTTGCTATTCTTTTACCCTTCTTGGTCAGAGCGATGTAGTGGGAGCTGCAAGCTTCACGTGCTCAACTTTGGCAGAGAACTTTGGCAAAGTTATCTGTGGTACCCATGAGCTATTGTTGCGTGTGAGAAGTGGGTGATTGAACAGTAAGATTCATGTGTTTTCTACTTCCCCAGAAGTCTTTGACAGAATGCCCATAATTTCCGCAAAACTGAGTGTGCGTGTGACAGGTGCTGACAAGGCTGGAAAAGGCTGGAAAAGTAGGTGCCTCTTCGATTTCTGAGATCGGCCCTCGTGGTCTCTGGGGAGCCCAGCTTTTGAGAAAGCGAGCGCCTCTTCGATTTTTGAGATCGGCCTTCGTGGTCTTTGAGCAGCCCAACTTTTGAGAAAGCAAACGCCTCTTCGATTTCTGAGATCAACCCTCGTGATCTCTAAGCAGCCCAGCTTTTGAGAAAGCAAACGCCTCTTCGATTTCTGAGCAGGCGCCTCTTCGATTTCTGAAGCTTCGTCGAGTGCAGATTTTTATAGGGGCTGGCATTAAGTTCCAAAGCACACTTGAATCTCCACCAGTAGAAGCTTCATTCTTGCACTTCTAAGATCTTGATTTGTCCGACCTCTTCTCTCTTCAACACCTTTGAAAATGTCTGGCCCCTCCGACCGTCGTTTTGACTTGAACCTTGTTGAAGAGGCAGCCCCGCCTTCTCCAGACAACATATGGCGCCCATCCTTCGTCTCCCCTACTGGTCCTCTTACCGTTGGGGATTCCGTGATGAAGAATGATATGACCGCTGCGGTGGTGGCCAGGAACCTTCTCACTCCCAAAGATAACAGACTACTTTCCAAACGGTCTGATGAGTTAGCTGTTAAGGATTCGCTGGCTCTCAGTGTTCAGTGTGCAGGTTCTGTGTCTAATATGGCCCAACGCCTATTTGCTCGAACCCGCCAAGTTGAATCATTGGCGGCTGAAGTGATGAGTCTCAAACAGGAGATTAGAGGGCTCAAGCATGAGAATAAACAGTTGCACCGGCTCGCACATGACTATGCTACAAACATGAAGAGGAAGCTTGACCAGATGAAGGAAACTGATGGTCAGGTTTTACTTGATCATCAGAGATTTGTGGGTTTGTTCCAAAGGCATTTATTGCCTTCGTCTTCTGGGGCTGTACCGCGTAATGAAGCTCCAAATGATCAACCTCTGATGCCTCCTCCTTCTAGGGTTCTGTCCAGTACTGAGGCTCCAAATGATCCCCCTCCGGTGCCTTCTCTTTCTAGGGCTCTACCGACTGCTGAGACTTCTCCTAAGCAACCTTTGTGAAGGCTCCCTCTTGTGTGCTTATTTTGACTCATGTATATGTACATATTTGTAGCTTATCGGGGATATCAATAAATAAGCTTTCCTTCATTTCAACGTATTGTGTTAAATACACCAAAGCCTTCTTCGCTAAGTTCTTTGAATTTTCTTTTGTTAAAGCTTGTATGTTGAAGCTTTCTGAGTGGAGCATGTAGGTTGGGGTAGTGTTCCCTTAATTTCCCGAGTGAGGAAAACTTCTCGGTTGGAGACTTGGAAAATCCAAGTCACTGAGTGGGATCGGCTATATGAATCTTAGAACGCCATTGTGCTCGATCCTGTGTCATGTCCTTCGTTAGATCTAAGTACTCTAAGTCTTTTCTTAGAGTCTCTTCCAAAGTTTTCCTAGGTCTTCCTCTACCCCTTCGACCCTGAACCTCTGTCCCATAGTCGCATCTTCTAATCGGAACGTCAGTAGGCCTTCTTTGCACATGTCCAAACCACCGTAACCGATTTTCTCTCATCTTTCCTTCAATTTCGGCTACTCCTACTTTACCCCGGATATCCTCATTCCTAATCTTATCCTTTCTCGTGTGCCCACACATCCAACGAAGCATCCTCATCTCCGCTACACCCATTTTGTGTACGTGTTGATGTTTCACCGCCCAACATTCTGTGCCATACAGCATCGCCGGCCTTATTGCCGTCCTATAAAATTTTCCCTTGAGCTTCAGTGGCATACGGCGGTCACACAACACGCCGGATGCACTCTTCCACTTCATCCATCCAGCTTGTATTCTATGGTTGAGATCTCCATCTAATTCTCCGTTCTTTTGCAAGATAGATCCTAGGTAACGAAAACGGTCGCTCTTTGGTATTTCTTGATCTCCGATCCTCACCCCTAACTCGTTTTGGCCTCCATTTGCACTGAACTTGCACTCCATATATTCTGTCTTTGATCGGCTTAGGCGAAGACCTTTAGATTCCAACACTTCTCTCCAAAGGTTAAGCTTTGCATTTACCCCTTCTTGAGTTTCATCTATCAACACTATATCGTCTGCGAAAAGCATACACCAAGGAATATCATCTTGAATATGTCGTGTTAACTCATCCATTACCAACGCAAAAAGGTAAGGACTTAAGGATGAGCCTTGATGTAATCCTACAGTTATGGGAAAGCTTTCGGTTTGTCCTTCATGAGTTCTTACGGCAGTCTTTGCTCCTTCATACATATCCTTTATAGCTTGGATATATGCTACTCGTACTCCTTTCTTCTCTAAAATCCTCCAAAGAATGTCTCTTGGGACCCTATCATACGCTTTTTCCAAATCTATAAAGACCATGTGTAAATCCTTTTTCCCATCTCTATATCTTTCCATCAATCTTCGTAAGAGATAGATTGCCTCCATGGTTGAGCGCCCTGGCATGAACCCGAATTGGTTGTCCGAAACCCGTGTCTCTTGCCTCAATCTATGCTCAATGACTCTCTCCCAGAGCTTCATTGTATGACTCATTAGCTTAATACCCCTATAGTTCATGCAATTTTGTACGTCGCCCTTATTCTTGTAGATAGGCACCAAAGTGCTCATTCGCCACTCATTTGGCATCTTCTTCGTTTTCAAAATCCTATTGAAAAGGTCAGTGAGCCATGTTATACCTGTCTCTCCCAAAAGTTTCCACACTTCGATTGGTATATCGTCTGGGCCTATTGCTTTTTTATGCTTCATCTTCTTCAAAGCTACAACCACTTCTTCCTTCCGGATTCGACGATAAAAAGAGTAGTTTCTACACTCTTCTGAGTTACTCAACTCCCCTAAAGAAGCACTCATTTCATGTCCTTCATTGAAAAGATTATGAAAATAACCTCTCCATCTGTCTTTAACCGCGTTCTCTGTAGCAAGAACATTTCCATCCTCATCCTTGATGCACCTCACTTGGTTTAGGTCCCTTGTCTTCTTTTCCCTTGCTCTAGATAGTTTATAGATATCCAACTCTCCTTCTTTGGTATCTAGTCGTTTATACATATCGTCGTAAGCCGCTAACTTAGCTTCTCTGACAGCTTTCTTCGCCTCTTGCTTCGCTTTTCTATACCTTTCACCATTTTCATCAGTCCTCTCCTTGTATAAGGTTTTACAACATTCCTTCTTAGCCTTCACCTTTGTTTGTACCTCCTCATTCCACCACCAAGATTCCTTTTGGTGTGGGGCAAAGCCCTTGGACTCTCCTAATACCTCTTTTGCTACTTTTCGGATACAACTAGCCATGGAATCCCACATTTGGCTAGCTTCCCCCTCTCTATCCCACACACATTGGGTGATTACCTTCTCTTTGAAAATGGCTTGTTTTTCTTCTTTTAGATTCCACCATCTAGTCCTTGGGCACTTCCAAGTCTTGTTCTTTTGTCTTACTCTTTTGATATGTACATCCATTACCAACAAGCGATGTTGATTAGCCACGCTCTCTCCTGGTATAACTTTGCAATCCTTACAAGTTATACGATCCCCTTTCCTCATTAGAAGAAAATCTATTTGTGTTTTTGACGACCCACTCTTGTAGGTGATCACATGTTCTTCTCTCTTCTTAAAGAAGGTGTTGGCTAAGAAGAGATCATATGCCATTGCAAAATCCAAGATAGCTTCCCCATCCTCGTTTCTCTCCCCAAAACCATGGCCACCATGAAAACCTCCATAGTTGCCTGTCTCCCTGCCCACGTGTCCATTTAAATCTCCTCCTATAAATAACTTCTCCGTCTGAGCAATTCCTTGCACCAAGTCTCCAAGATCTTCCCAAAATTTCTCCTTCGAACTCGTATCCAACCCTACTTGAGGTGCGTACGCACTAATCACATTGATAAGTTCTTGTCCTATTACAATCTTGATTGCCATGATTCTATCTCCTACCCTCTTGACATCTACAACATCTTGTACCAAGGTCTTGTCCACGATGATGCCAACACCGTTTCTCGTTCTATTTGTGCCCGAATACCAAAGTTTAAACCCTGAGTTTTCTAGATCCTTTGCCTTACTACCAACCCACTTAGTTTCTTGTAGGCACATAATATTTATCCTTCTCCTCACCATAACTTCCACTACTTCCATAGATTTTCCCGTTAAGGTTCCTATATTCCACGTTCCTAAACGCATTTTGCTCTCTTGAACTCTACCCTTCTGTCCTAGCTTCTTCACCCTCCCCCGTCTAATAGGATCAAAGTACTTCTTTTGTGTGTCCCGGGTAAAGTTGATAGGAGCATATGCTCCCAAACAACTTTGAGTGGAGTCGTTCGAAAAGAAGTTTCTATGGCCCCCTTGCTCATTTAACACTGCATCCGGGTGCCGATGGAGATACAGCGACCCTTGCTCACTTATCACTGTGCTCAGGCCACACAGCGCGCCACTTACGGGTGACGCCCTAGCTTTAGCGCGATTTTGTTCTGGATTCATTTTCATAAGGATTCGACGTGATCATGGAGTGCCGGCTGTCGACTACCTGACGCCCTCCCCCTCCTACTTCATAAGAAAAAAATAATTCTGGTAATACCATCAGGTTCATGAATAGAAAATTGAGTCGAAATCACCTCATGATTGCAGAAGGGCAAGTATTCAGCTCTTATAACATTCACTTACATTGCTAGTCACATCGGTGTAGTCCTGTTTCATTGATTGTGCTTTTTGACGTAGAATCTGCAATCATACTGCAGGTAGCAATGAGAAATGGAACTGCTAGGAAGGATTTTTCATTTTCATAAGAACTTAGAAGAAATAGCTTTAGGAAAAGAAAACATAACAATCTAAAGCGGTGAATATGGATCAACCTGGCCAACAACTTCAAAGTTGAGATCCCGTAACTCTTTAAACAGCTTGTCACTGTAATTATTACGATACACAGTAATAAGTGTAAACACAGAGGACCAAAGAAGCACATAGGAAGAAAAATGAGTAAAGAAAAACTATTACAGAAAGAAAAGACTAAGATGGTATAGGCATTTGAGAGCAACGAGTGTAATGGATGTGCCAAAAGACTTAAAATGAGTATATGTGTGACATGATGCCCTTGAATTAGCAAATCTTTCAAGGAAACAATGAAAACACCTTGAATTAAGTGGAACTTTCATCTTCTTTCCCTCTTGTTGGGCCGCCCCCATGAAAGATGCATCTAGCTCGACAGCACCATTGTTGATATGCAGAAACTGCACTGAAATGATTAGGGATAGCTTGCAACTAATTCAAATTAAAAACAAACAAGAATTCTCCTTAATTTAAGGTTTCTCATTAAAGTTTTAGGTTTAATACAAAAAAAGACTTAGGTTCAGTTGACTTACAAATCTAGGTATTAGGCAAATAATTAATCAGAGTAGATATAATATACTGATTTAATGAAAAACAAATGAGAAAGTTATTGGCAAAACTTGCATACTTTATTAGTATGCCAATCAAATCAGAATGCTACAGTCCAGATGAAAAAACCTCACGAGCAACTCAAAATTTTAACATATGCTTTCTATACCTAGTTACCTACCATACCCATGCAGCGTTTATCATAATCATGCCATGTGATTGATTTGCTACTGAATACATACTTCCACCAGTTTTTACAATGACTTACCTCATCAAGAAGCCCTTCATATGTTAATTGAGAACACATGGGAGTTACCAAGTCCACCTACATCCAAGGAATAATTGATGTAAGCAAAAACCACAATTGATGGTACAGTTGCAGCAAAATATGCAGTAGCTGGATGTGAGTTTGTAACTTTCTGAATAATGAATGGTATATGCCATGATTATAAAGAAGGGTTCATAACTTTACCATGCAATTTTTTTATTCCTTTCCCAAATAAAAACTTTAAATTGTGTATAAACTTAACAAAATGGCATACTAAATGAATTTAAAGTTATTTACTGCATGTCTTGCAAACAAATTTGTATCCACAAGAAATGGCCAGAATACGCCATGTTGTGTGGCAAACTAATAACTTTAAGAGAATGAGAGAGAGAGAGTATACCTGCCTATCTAAAAGGATGAGAGTACTAATCTCTGGCACAACCATCTGATGTTACAAGCAAGATATTAGTGGAAGGTTATGAAGTGCACATTTTAATATGCAGTTTATATATATTTTTTAAATTAATTCATAAGAGAAGGAGCTTAAAGTCATGCATAAATTACATCAGGTGAGTTAACCGGTTCCTCAGCTTGCATACGGTTTAGAATGTCAGCCACACGCACTGATCCTTTGCCTTTAGCCCTCACATTTGGTATCACCCCAAAAGAAAACTTCAAAACAAAACAATAAATAAGGCATAATTTTCACCCAGGGAAAGAACATTAACTAGAGTAACTAGAAGCACAATTTCTCACTACAATCATAATATTATTTTGCTCCAATGTTATACAAGTGTGTGTATGTGTGTGTATGTGTGTGTGTGTGTGTGTGTGTGTGTGTGTGTGTGTGTGTGTGTGTATTTATATATATACATATATATTCATTCTTGCATGATCAAATAAATCACATAAATACCATTAAAAAGAGAAAGCTAAACCTAAAGTAAACTGAACAAAAATGTGCATGTATTTTCTACAACCTCAAGCCTGTGAATCGCGTTTGCAATATGCCAAAGAGAGCTCGTATCACCATCAACTAGGCATTCCTACCATGCAGAGAGAAAAGAAAGTTAATAAATATAGATCAAATAGTGCAGAATAAGTTTAAATATCTGATGTTAAAAAATAATTAAAATAAATCCACAAAATATAAAATGAGAAATTTCTCCAGTACCTTGCAAGAAAGATCAAGTTCAAATGACAAAACATCCTCGTCCAAAGGAACAATGTATAACGGATACTCCCCTATAGTCAACAAGTGATGGACCTTTTCCTCTTCAAGAATCTGAAAAACCAAAAGGGAATTTATGATCATTCAATTTTCAAATGTACCGGCAATGCATCCATTGAAAACCATCACTTATACAAGGTAATCATAATAGCCAAGGCACGCTCACCTTCTCACACCCAACTGCACGGCGAGGGACAAAATAAACATAGTATTCTCTATGCAGTCCTTTTGATGTATCATTATGAATATGCGAACTAATTAATGTCATCAACGTAAGCTCTGAACGGACAAGGTAAACCAGCTTGGAACAGTCGGTTTGAATGGGATCAGCTGAAAGATGCCGCAACTCAATTCCATGTTCCTGTTTGCATGCACCAGTAAAACAACAACAATTACAATCTAAATTCCACCAGAAAAGCTTCCTGCATTATACTCAACTCATTTCAGTTGAATGTAACAAATGCTTTGCCGAAAATTAAGAAGCGAAAATCAAATTTCAAATGCGAGTTTCCCATTAAATTCTAGCTTAACAAGCATAAAAATCACATCACAAACTACACAAAATTCAGCAGAAAAACATGAATTTCTATGGAAATAATGTGATAGAATTACCTTGAGGATCGAAGTCTGGATGATCGACGAGAGAGAGCCGCTGAGCTTCTGATCAATGACCAAACACTTCTTTCCTCGAATCTACAAATTCCAGTACAATCAAACAAATCAAAATTCAAGACATTTTTAATTTAAATTTCAACGGAAAATAAATTGAAATAAGGAACTGGAGCTCACATTCTTGAGGATGTTTACGAGCTCCCTCAGAGACTGTTCCCTGTTATACCATAATATCCACACAAGAATTATATAATATAATCATATATGTATATATACATATATACATATATATATATATGAAGAAAATACAAAATTAATTGGAGATTAAATGGAAAAAGTAATCAGTTGGTACCTGAGGGATGTGAGATTGAGCGGAGCATTGTCTAAGTTGGGAATCTGAGCCATGGCAGTCCAAACGTCTAACTGTTTTTTTTTTTTTTTTTTTTTCAGTTGCAGAACTGGCTCCCCTGCTCGGAGATGAAGACGATGAAACTAACTTGAAGCAACTTTATAATGGGCCTGGACTCGTTATTCTGGGCCTTGGGTCGGACTGTGATTGCTTTGGTACAATAGATTAGCAACTTTATAATGGGCCTGGACTCGTTTCTGGTAAACCTAATTTACTCTCACATTTTTTTTTTTGACACCCTAAATGACTTATTAAACTTCCAAACTATTCTTATTTTATGAATTTATGAATTTATTTTTCTCTAGACACCTATTTTACATTTTCGTTGGACGCCCATTTGGTGTTAATTATAAAGGCTTTCTCTTCAATTTTACTACAAAATTCAACAGTCGCAAAATTCATCACTCACTTAATGATCACGTTATTTGTTTCGAAACCTGTATGAAGAAAATAATTATTTTTCTTAAGAAATTACCAAGCACTCTGTACTAATTTTATATGAGAACACAAAAGTTTTTTTTGTTTTAAAACAAATTGATGAGTGTCCAAAAACGAAACTTGGATGTATGAAGAACCACTATTGATGAGCTTACTCTGCTTGAAAATTAGGCTTATGCAACTATAAATAAAAAATAGACTTATTTTTAGCTACACTATATGGAACTCGATCTCAATCTCACTTTGCTCCCTAAAGCTCAAAAGCTGCCACTTTACTCCCTAGAACTCGATTTCGATCCCACTTTGCCCTTGAAACTCAAAAGTAGCCACTCTGCTCTCTGAAACTAGATAACTAGATTTCGGTCCCATCTTGCCTTCTGAAACTCAAAAGTTGTCACTCTACTCTATGAAACTTAATATTTAATCCACTTTGACTTGTTTCTATGTGATTCATGAAGCTAAAAGAGAACTTCGGAGTTGGGATGTGAAGCTACAAAAAGCAGCAAGAGATAGAGAAAAGAGTAACGGGAGGGTGGTAGCACTATGGGCGAATATTAGGAAAAATTCTAGGGCTTGTTTGGTACTCTATGTGAATCCAATTTTTTTAACTCAAAAATATTTTTCAAGTTTTAGGCTTAAAAACTTGTTTGGTTAGACTATCTTAAAAAACTGAATTCAAAACTAATTAAAAAATGGCCTATTATCTAAAAACATCAAAAGTGAGGTTTTAGAGAACTTAGCCCACTCATTTATTTTGTCTCTCTCTTACCCTCTCCTCTCACTTCGAATGTATCTTTCTTTCTCTCCTCCTTTCTCTTTTATTTTTTTCCTTCATTCTCCTTCTCTTTATCTTCTCCAATTTGTTCTCTTTATTCTTTCATCTTCCTTCTTTCTCTCTCTCCTCATTCTCTCTATCTCCTTTAATCCTCTCTTCTTTCTTTCTCCTCTAATTCTCTCTTTCGTTTTTTTTTCTCCTCTCTCATCTATCTCCCTCTTCTGTAACTCCTTCTCTTTGGATCTCTTTTGTCTAGTTTAAGTTTTAAGATTTAAAATTTTTAAATTTAATACCAAACAAGTTTTTTAGTCTTAAAGAAAATTATTTTCAAGAGAAGTCCTTAATAAATGTTTTGATAAATGATGAAATCATTTGAATAAGATATGAAAAAGGCCCTTAAGTTTTCTAAAGTTTTTAAATTTTTTGCAAAAAAAAAGTCATACGAGGTACGGTCGTTGTCCATGTGGTATCCACGGTGTCATATCTTTGCACAATCATCATTCAGCTGTATGCCACGTCATTAGTTAACTGTGCTCTGACGAAAAGAATAATAGAAGTATAAAAGTGTTACAAAATTTAAGCTTTAGATATAAAGATAGGATATTAAAAACTTTAATGTATGAAAGTTAAAATTTTATAATAATTGAGATAGTAAAGCGGGAATTACCTTTTTTTCAAGTTGAGAAAGAACAGAGTTGATAAAGTCCTAAAAAATATATTAAAAAGTGGCATGCTGTTATTTAAAAAAAGGAAAAATAAGAAAAAGGACAAAGGAAGGAAAGTGTCACTCTATCAAGTTTCAACCAACAGAGAAAAGGATATTCGCAGGATTTTTTTTTAGAGCTTTAACGAAAAGCACTCGGTATTGTTCACTTTAACGAAAAATCACATTTTTATACTAAAAAGTCAATCCTGGTACTATTCATTTTTTTTTTGTCCTTATCATTAAAACTTAAAGTTTTCAAGCCCTTTTTATTAGTTTTTTTTTTTTTTGGGATCTTCGTATATTGTACGATCAAAATTTATTTTAAAATTGTATATAAATAGTACCTAACGAAAATTGATAACATTATATACAATAAACAGTCACGACCACAATATCCAAAATCCAAACAAAGAATCCGGTGGGTCCTTTTCCTCAACCAACACATACGACACTATTTCATCTCACTCCATCCAAATCCCCGCGACCGATTCCCAACGCAAACAACCTTTTTCTACGACCCCACGCTCCCGCCACTCTCTCTCTCTCTCTCTCTCTCTCAATTTATGGCCACCGCCACACGCCTGCGTCGGCTCGGAGCTGCCGCCTGCGTCGCCACCGCGGCAAGCGGCGCCTTTCTCCTCCAGCCTTCCTTCTCCGCCAACGACCGCGGCAATGGACCCTCCTCCCTCGGCGCCGTTCGCCAGAGGATCAGCGACCCGAACGCTGTCGTTCCGTCTAGAGCGGCTCAGGAGGCCGCTCTGATTAGCGCGAGCGCTTCCAACCCGCTCGACATTCTCGTCATCGGCGGTGGCGCTACCGGAAGTGGCGTCGCTCTTGACGCCGTCACCAGAGGCCTCCGCGTCGGCCTCGTCGAGCGCGAGGACTTCTCTTCTGGAACGTCGTCGCGGTCCACCAAGCTAATTCATGGAGGTAGGCGTATTGCGTATGTACATTCGTACACGTATCCGTATATATAGAATTCATACTTGTCTGTATATATTGTGTTGCATAATTGCATTACATGGATTTCCCTGTCCTCTCAATTTGTCATTTCCGGTTCTTAATGTTGCTGTCGACGTTTTTTTTTGTTTCGTTCGTCGTTTTGGCCTCCTGTCAATGCATTTGTGTGCTTGAAGAGAAATTGAGCTACAGGAGTGGATTAATTTACAGAGCCGATGTAATTTCGTCAACTTTGTAGATTGATACATTTTAACTTTGTCTATATTGATCTTAAAAGTAAATCGAGACGGAATAATCCGAAATTTCGTTGTTATCTTTCAATTTTGAATCTATGATTTGGCCGGTTCATATTGCTATGATAATTTTTAAATACTAACTGAATTGACTGTAAGATATGACACGATATGATGTTCGAATTTTTTTCGTTTGGAGTTAGTAATCATTATCTTAATTTTTTAAATATTTTCGTTTCTAATTAAGTTTTGATTCCATCCGGGCGGCTTATGTAAAATTTATTATGTTAGGTGTTCGGTACTTGGAGAAAGCCGTGTTTAATCTTGACTATGGACAGCTGAAGTTGGTATTCCATGCGCTTGAGGAGCGTAAACAGGTTATTGAGAATGCACCACACCTCTGTCATGCTTTGCCATGCATGACACCGTGTTTTGACTGGTTTGAGGTAGTGTACTACTGGATGGGCTTGAAAATGTACGATTTGGTGGCAGGACTACGACTCTTACATGTGTCCAGATATTATTCGGCACAAGAATCTGTTGAGCTGTTCCCCACCCTTGCCAGGAAGGGTAACAATAAAAGCTTGAAGGGCACCGTGGTGTATTATGATGGGCAGATGAATGACGCACGTCTTAATGTTGGATTGGCGTGCACTGCTGCCGTAGCTGGTGCAGCAGTGCTTAACCATGCAGAAGTGGTTGCTTTGTTGAAGGATGAGGCTAGCAATCGGACAATTGGTGCAAGAATCCGAGACAACTTATCAGGTAGAATGAGCGCACACTTCCACAACTGGTTTATATACTAATGTAGTGTAAAAATGATGATTTAGTAATTTCCTTTTGAACGTTGTGATTCTTACTGAATTTCTTAAGTTACCAGGGAAAGAGTTTGATATATATGCAAAAGTCGTCGTGAATGCTGCCGGGCCATTTTGTGACTCTTTAAGGAAGATGGCAGATCAAGATGCAAAACCAATGATATGCCCAAGCAGCGGTGTACATATCGTACTTCCTGACTATTACTCTCCTGAGGGTATGGGTTTGATTGTTCCTAAAACTAAGGATGGACGTGTTGTTTTCATGCTTCCATGGTTGGGACGAACAATTGCTGGCACCACAGATTCCAACACCTCTATTACTCTTCTTCCTGAACCACATGAGGATGAGATTCAGTTCATACTGGATGCCATTTGTGATTACCTTAATGTCAAGGTCTGTGATTCTCTGTGCCTGTGAGGCATCTTTTCCTGCATTGCTAATCCAAGTTTGTGACCCAACACCATTTTATCACACGTCAAATAGACATTAGCAGTTATAAAATTAAAAATCTGTTCTTTTAATGATTACTTCCTTTCTATGTAGTCAGCTAGAATATTGCGTGTAGATTCAGTGTGATCTTATGATCTGTATTTGGATTTTAATTATCAACATGAGCAGCTTGGTCAGTTGATTGTCTATTATTTCCCTCAGTATAACACTTTCTCCTTAAGGATTTCTCTGACTAGTTGAATTTTTAAGTCGGGTTGATAATTGATGTCCAAATGCGGGAAGTAGTGGAAGACATTTAATGCTGTAACTCAATCTAGGTGTCTTCTTTCTTTTTCTATTTAGTTGTCTTGTTGGGACTAAAGCATTGCTGGGAAAATATAGGTACGCCGCACGGACGTTCTCTCTGCGTGGAGTGGTATTCGGCCATTGGCAACGGATCCATCTGCAAAAAGCACTGAGAGCATCTCCAGAGATCATGTTGTATGTGAAGATTATCCTGGTTTGGTAACAATCACGGGCGGCAAGTGGACTACTTACCGTGGGTAAGGTTTATTTGGTTGAGCTGAGATGATTTAGTTTATAGTTAAGAGGTTTTCCATTTGAAACTAGGCAACTTATATTTTGCTGACTAGAAAATTTTCAGCATGGCAGAAGATGCGGTTAATGCAGCAATAAAGTCTGGAAATCTGACCCCAGAAAATGGATGTTTGACCTCCAAGCTGCAGATCGTCGGTGGAGACGGATGGGACCCTGCATCTTTTACAGTTATAGCTCAACAATATGTGCGCATGAAGAACAGCCATGGTAAAGTTGTTCCTGCAGTGATGGACACTGCTGCAGCAAGGCATCTGTCCCATGCATATGGTACTTTTGCTGAACGAGTTGCTGCCATTGCTCAGGTTGGTTTTTCTTGCTCCAAAAGTTACTGTATTACTTGTAATCTGTTATAATATATGGATTTCTCGTAAATAACAATATGCTTCTGGTGTCCTTAAATTACGATATTAGTAGCTGATTCCTCAACTTCCTTCGTAAGTATAATTGTTGAAGAATGGTACACTTACACTCATGTATTCGTATTTTAAAAGTCTAGATATGTTATGTTTAATGTGTAAACTCGTAATCCCTGTAAAAAAAATTATAATCGAAGGTTTCATTGTGCAATTTCGTACATTGTGTTTCTCTGTTTTTTGGACTAGTCATATGCTTTGAAGTTTATGCTCACTTATAACTTCATATTTTCAAATTTTAGAACGAAAATCTGGGGAAGAGGCTTGCCCATGGATACCCCTTTCTAGAGGCTGAGGTTGCCTACTGTGCTCGAAATGAGTACTGTGAATCTGCCATTGATTTCATTGCTAGGAGATCTCGGCTTGCTTTCCTCGACACTGATGCGGCAAGCAAGGCATTGCCACGTGTGATTGAAATTTTAGCAACTGAACACAAGTGGGACAATTCTAGGCAGAAGTACGAGTTAGAGAAAGCCAAGGAATTTTTGGAAACTTTCAAATCTTCAAAAAATGCTCAGTTCCATGATGGGAAACACGTTTAGTAAGTACATTTGTGTTTTGCTTGTCAATTAATCTTTCTATATTCCTGATCAACAAATTACTTTATCAAATCAGTCAGTAGTATAAAGAATTATGATCAGATGCTGGTCTCCGCTGTAGGTTTGTTTGTGCATTCAATTTTCACTAGTGTATTGAATGGCGGCAAGTTTTCCGGCCTTAATTCTGGTGCAAAGGAGTATGCCTGCCACGCACAGCATAAGGGTATAGTTACACTTCAATGAAAATTAACTGTTTCCCTTTTGGGATTTCTATTTGTCATCTGTCACAATGATCTGTTACGAGATTCTCAGCACGCTCTGTGCAGCGTTGCTCGTAAATTTTTTCAGATGATTCTGATCGCTGTATTTTCGGGTTTCCAAAATTAAAATTGTAATGTTAGAAAAAGAAATTACGTTACAATAAATTAATTATCTGTCTTTGCAGTTTGCAGTTTTGCTTGTATCTTGCATCATAAGTTACATACATCGTTTCTTTCATATTCGCCTTGTAAAACCCTCTCTTGAAGAAAGAAGTGCCAAATGCTTCTCTAATTTCAAAGACACTATTTTCTTTTTACGGTTGATATTTCCTCGCCCCCGACACCCACCATTTCTGACCTCATTTGAATTACCGGCCTCGGATGGGTTGCCGAAGGCTTGGGCGGAGGTGAAAATGGTGAGTGTCGGGGAATCTGAAACCTCTTCTAATATCCTAGACACTTTGAATTTTGAACTTTGCAGATGACTAACTCTCCAACTTTTCCCTTTCCTTGTTCACGAGTAGTGTCTCTGTAAAACCACACTTCATCCATGCATATCAATTTACTTGAGTCACGGGTTAGTGTTGATTTGCTGGGTCCAAAAGTTGATGAAACCAATTTCACACTCGATACTTGTGATTTTTGAACAACTTCTCTATTTTGCCTCTACCGAAATAAATATCATTTATGATAGTTCTAAAGAGGCTACTACGATGTATTTATTCATTGATGCGGCAAGCTCTTCTATTCTAGTTCACGGTTTTTTTTTTTAGCTATATGGTTCATTCGGGGAGAGTTTCACTAGTCATTGGGAACTCAAATAAAGATTTATTTAATGGCAGACGAGAAAGAAAGGTAGAAAGGAGGGGTTTTCTCCCGTTTCGGGGCTCTCTTCTGTACTAGTTGTTGACTGGTCAGGAGAAAACCAGTGCTTTTAGCTTAAGCGGATTTTCACTGGATTGGAGCCTTTTAGAAATCCTTCCCTTTTGGCTTCACTTTAGTGGTTGATGCAATGCAAGAGGAAGATCTGAACCGCCACTTTTTTCATTCATAAAGAGATCGGATTGTCAAAATCAATAAAATGCCCATCATGGACCAAGATCCAAACATATCAATTTTGTTGAGAGGTACTGCCCAAGGAAAGGAAAACGTTACTTTTGGATCAAAGATAATAAATAAAAGTGAAACAAGATAAAATCGTATATCGAAATAACTTCAGACATCATCGAAAGGATCGAAACCACATTCATAGGCCAACAAATTTTTTGGATGGGTTGAACTACGGGAATGTGAAATAACATGAAAACGTCAGTAGCGTTGTCTGAAAGCTTCAAGGGATAAAACAAAAATAATATGAAAAACACATGCCCTTGAACAAATGTTCCAAACTCTATTCAAAATGCGTATAGTCAACCTGCTTCTGAAGGCTTTCAAATTCAAACCTTTATGCCAACTTGAAACGCATTTGATATCGCAAGAAAAAGCGTTTCTTGGAGTAGCTGTTAGATGCTTTTTCAAAAAGCACTTCTATTTCATTAAGGACTTGAATTTGTAATTAATATTTCAACATACATTTTGGTTACAAAATATCAACATATTTCAATAAGAAATTTTGTAAGCAGAAGTGCTTTCTACCAAGTCAGTTTCAAACGGGTTCTAAAGACTAGAATAAAAAAAATAAAAATCTCTCTATATCTTGGGCTTGGGTCGAGCCCACCCGATTACTTTTCTTCTTTTATTTTTGGACCCAGCCCAATAATTTGACGAAAGATAGCCCAATTATAATTCGTTTCAAAAATAAATAAAAAACAAAAAATATATCCACTCCTGCAAAAAACCTCAACCAAAAAAACCCGGCAACCAAAAATGGCGTCGGTGGCAGGAGCAGCAGCAGCGCTAGCTTCTCTCTCCTCCTCCCTCCTCTCCAAACCCTCCCTCTCTCTCATCCCCATCCGCACACTCCCCCGCCTCACCTGCTCCCTCGCCACTTCCTCCTCTTCTCAGGAGTTCAACATCACATTCGCGCCACCGAAGCCCAAGCCCAAACCCGACTCCGCCGAGCTCGACCAGGATGCCCTCGCCGGGCAGCTCATCATCCCCTGGATCGTCCGCGGCGAGGACGGCAACCTCAAGCTCCAGTCGCACCCTCCCGCGCGTTTCCTCCAGGCCATCGAGACCAAGAGTAAGAGTGCCAAGAAGAAGGAGGGCGCCGAGAAGCGCGTGCCCACGGCCGAGCCCAAGTACTCGAAAGCCGCCCGGAGGTTCTACAACGAGAATTTCAGAGACGCCGAGCAGCGGCTCAGCAAGGTTCTCGCTGCCGCCGGAGGTAATTGTATCGAATCCCTCGTCTCTGAAATGGATAAGAAGAATGGCATTGTTGAAATTCAAATTGGAACCGAACCCATTTCTGCAATTTCATTTATTTTCAGTGTTAATGGGATTTTCTGTGCCTAGATAACAGTAAACTTTAGCGAAAAACACTTCAAGCTCGATACTTTAGAAGAAAAGTACTTTCTAATGGGTGAAGGGCTTTCATAACTAAGAATTAATTAGAGCATGGCAAGTGGATAGACGATAGTTTCGTTTCTCCAGTTGAGTGCTTTTGTATAAAACTTATAGTTGTGGGGTGGTTTTTCTAATTTACCATTTATTTTTGGGAATTAGTGGCATCGAGGAGGAGCAGTGAGCAGCTTATCTTTGATGGGAAGGTCACTGTGAATGGTTCTGTGTGCAATACTCCTCAAGTATGTTTCTTTTTCTGTATATATTTTCGTCATTTGATAGCTCCCCGATTTCATGTGTTGGGTTGTATTTGGTTTTTCTTTTAGCAGCATGATTATACTTTGGTGTAAAATCAGTGTTCTTTTTGTTTATGTGTAGACTAAAGTTGATCCTGGAAGGGATATTATATATGTCAACGGAAATCGGATTCCGAAGAGACTGCCTCCAAAGGTTTATCTTGCCCTTAACAAGCCAAAAGGGTAATGCCACCGCTACTGGCTTCTCGCATCTCTTGTTTTGTCTTCTGTTGTTGTGGTTTATTGCAGATTTTTCGATTTTGGGTTTAATGCAATGATATTATGATAGGTACATTTGCGCATCTGGGGAGAATAAATCTGTGTTGGGTCTATTTGAAGATTATTTGAAGACTTGGGTATGCTAAGGCTTACAACCTCATGCATATTGCACTTTTATATGGGCAACTACGGATTCAGGATAATTATTAGCATTTAATAGTATATACTGGTAGCATATTCATGCATTCAATTCGTCAAGTAATGAACTTGTTTGCATTTTCAGGATAAGAGAAATTCAGGAGTACCCAGACCACGACTATTTACTGTTGGCCGTCTTGATGTTGCCACAACTGGGTTGATCATTGTGACCAATGATGGTATATTCTAAAACCATATATGCAGAGTATCTGCATAAAGACCTATATAGAACCGATTCATTTGACATCATATCCAATGTTATGTTTTCAGGAGATTTTGCTCAGAAGATATCACATCCGTCTTCAAACTTGTCAAAGGAGTAAGAACGTCCATATTTTCTGTTCTCTTTTACTATTTGAGGACTATCATGTTTAACTTTCAATAAAGAAAGATCATATGGAACGAAAATTTGTGTGAAATCTTTTCTTTAAATTCATATATCTATTAACCTGCAACTTTACACTGTAATTGTAGATACATTGCAGCAATAGAAGGTGTAGTTAGTAAGCGGCACCTGTTAGCCATCAGTGAGGGAACAAGCATCGATGGTGTCCATTGCACCCCAGATTCTGTGGAATTACTGCCACAACAACCAGATATGCCAAGACCCCGTTTGCGTATTGTGGTACTGATTCTTTGTTCATGTCCTTCTCTCTTTATCATGATTTAGGGCATCCGCATAGCCTTCTGAGTTAGGAGCTTCACAGAGCATTAAACTGAATAACAGTAAAGTTGTGGCTAGCTGAAGCATGAAATGACAAGTGTACAAAAATGGTCACACAAATTTCATTTTGTTGATCTGTATTTGTGCAGGTTCATGAAGGGAGGAACCATGAAGTACGAGAACTTGTTAAAAATGCTGGACTTGAGGTTAGATTTGTTTATTGACGGGAGTGTTTTCTACATCCCCGATGTGGGCATTATTCATGATAAAAACTCAACATATGGTGGCCTATTGACCTTTCAGTCTCTGTCCAGATTCTGGAAATTTTTAATTTACTGGAAAAATGGGCTTAAATCTTTAATTCAATACTAGTTCACATTTGCATTGTTCTTTGTTGAAATTTCTGTTCTGCTTATGCTGGCTACTTCTGTCTCTTGTTCCAGATACATTCACTAAAGCGTGTACGTATAGGTGGCTTCAGACTTCCGTCAGATCTTGGGTAATTGCTCTTCAGATCACCCTGCTATCGCTTTACGAATGCTCTCTCTTCTCTCGTTTTCTTACATACAAACACATTCTTTTGATTTTCTACCCTCGGATCAAACTTTTACTCAAGTTCTTTATATTCACCGGTTGACTGAAATGAGCACTTGCGTGAAATTATCCATGTCAAAATTATGTGTTGGAATTATGTTATTTTGGTTGGTCTATCTTAACCTAAGATCCTATGTCCGTCCGTCATTATGTACCTAGTTAGCAGGCTAATCCGTTGGATCTCCTTGCTAATTGTTTCCTTATATTCAGGCTTGGAAAGCACATGGACTTAAAACAAGGGGATCTTGGCGCCTTGGGTTGGAAAAGTTAGGAAGGTTGCTGTGTGTGACTTCTGGCATTAGCATTCCCTCGGTTTTACCATAAGCTAATACAATCATCAAAGTGCTGTTAAAAACTCCACCAACATCTTGCCAAGTCGAGCTGCTGAATTGCATCCCCTACCCCATTTTTTCAGGCAGTATTTGGATGTTCTGGCTGGGAATGCCTCGGCTGATGATGGAATACAACTATACAAGCCATGGTTAATGCCGGTCGAGCTCAAGCGTAACAATTTCTGTGCCGCATAGCGTAATTCAGACGTCGCACGCGATTAACCAAAACCTCTAAACCAAAACCGGGTCTTATTAAGATCCTATGGTTGTTTTGTTTCCCGTATTCTTAATGACCAACGTGCAAGATTTAGTCTTTGGGAAGCTGCTGCAGTTTTGGCCATTTCGAATTTGCAAGAAATAAGCAAACATTTCCAGGTTGGATGAGCGGTACATTTGCCGGCCAAAACAACACAACCAAACAAATTAGCCAACCTGCCGACACTTCATCTCCTCGCTCTCACATATCCAACTCATTTCACTTAAAATATAACTCGAATTTACTCTTATCATCTGCCATCTGGGAGATGAGTGTTATTAATCCTTTAATTATGTTCTAATCAGGATTACGCTCGTCGAACTAATCACTACCTCGTTATGTCTAACGAGCACTGCATTCCCCGATTGATTCAAATGATTCCGACACAAGTGTAAAAATAATGGAGGGTTTTTAACTTTTCACCAATGCGGGATAATTCTTATGACATATTTCGTGATTTGAGCAGCTGGTCGATTGACGTTGTACAGCCAGTCGACTGGCTGCTCACATCCCGCAACCATAACAAAATTTGTTCCATGAGGATAAGATTTGGGATGCAGCATGTATTTTCTTGTATTAAGTAATTATTACATGTATCTATTGGTTTGCATTGGATTGAAGTGGTCAGCTATAACTTCCTGACTTAAATATCAAGGGAGAGAGGGTGACATGTCGGGACGGCATCGTCGCATTTGCCAAAATCTCAGAATATGACAGGCAGAAACTATAATACTATATTTTCTGATCCGAGTTTGATTTGACCCACTAAAACAGAATGAACAAAAACGAAAGGGCTTTTTTTTTTTTTTTTTTTTTATAATTTTTTTAAAGAATGATTAAAGAACATGATTAACGAATTTTAGATAAAATGGCGATTGCCGCATTTAATGGGTAAAAACAAGCATGTACTCTCTAAATTAACGTAACAAAAACTTGATAACAAGAGGTTCTGAGTTTGATACTTTGTAAATAGTGAATCTGTTTGGTCGTGGGTCGAAGTGCAAAATTCTCAACTAGCCTCCACTAGGCCCGAAAGAGTTGGATAACCGTGGTTCGCCACCTGCTGTCCCCACTTATGTCAAAAAAAAAAAACAAAACTTGTATAAGAATTACTTTTCACTTCTTTGTTTTTTCTATCACGATTTTGTTAATCTAGTGATTTTAATATAAGAAAAAAACTAATGAAAATGGTTTGAAAACTTTGATTTTAACGAAAATGACAAAAATGTGTTGTAAGTGAATAGTACCATGATTGATCTTTTAGAGTAAAAATGTAATTTTTCGTTAAAGCGAACAGTACTTACAATTTTTTGTTAAAGTTCTCTAATATCCCTCATTTAGCCTTCAGCACGTGCACATTTTAGATTGAATAAATCAAACAGAAACAAAGAATAAAATTTAAAAAAATATATGTTTATTTAAGCAAGAAATGAAGAATCACCACCACATGATTGTGTTTTCTGATTGCAAATGTCGAAAACACCACATGTAACTTTGTTAAGTGGGGTTTCTTTTGTTTTTGATGCAATTGCCTCCGAAAAAGGGTGTTGTGGATATGAGAGGGCCTACATAGCAGACATAGATTCACCAACCAGACAATCGTACTACTACTCCTTTGCATATGAACGAGAAGGAAGTTGCTTCCTTATGTTTTCCTTTAATTTAATATAATAAAACACACTTTTTTGCATGTAGTTATCTTCTCCAACTTTTAGTCGTGAAATTTTTTAATATCCTCCCGTGTATAGACTACATCGAAGCATATTAGAAAATTCAGGGAGTCTCAAGGTTGTATACGAACATTGACCAGAGTTCATCTTTATTTTTACTTTTTTTTTGTGGTTTGGTATAAGGGTATTTGGGATGCTTGGGCTCAACGAGACAATGGTTCGTATATATTCGTTATTACGGCCTGCGTTCATGAGAATGAAATTTGAGATCTCTACTTTATGGACTTGTAAAGATGAATAATACTCGACTGTAATGTTAGTGACAAGGTTAATTCTCCTGTAACCATGGGGGAAGCTACATGGGATAAGGAGGGGCGGCCACACCCTTCGGTCTTCGGGAATCGTCATTGAGAGTGAGGATTTTGCCCCTCTGGTCCTTTGAACTGCCACCGAAGTCTACTATGCTACTTAATTGCTTCTGTGTTTTATACTTCGCTACTTCTTTTGCATTTTATTTTTAAAAGTCATTTTCGTCCCGGGATAAAAAACATAAAACAACGTCGTTAAGGAGTGCTACACTAAGGCTGTCATTATTAAAGAGTTTATTAATTTGTTTGATAATATGAAGGAATTGGCTGTACAGAGAAGTTTCAAGTCATATGAGGCTCTATTTAAGGCCATTATGCACCACGACCAATACATGATGGTCAAGAGGTATTTAATGCAATGTTGAGTGAGGAATAATTTTACCGTCCCTCTTTTAAATGCCACACTTAGGAGCTATTGTAAAGAGAATCGATGAGAAGATACATTATATCTCTTCCATAACATGCTATATCGAAGTCAAGAGGCAATGATGAAAAGCCCAATAATTTCACCATTCCCATTGCTCACAAGGTGTGTACGAGGTTAAGGCACTCACATATGAGGAAATAATACATGTGTTACTAAGAAACATGACAAGGTTGCATAGACCATGTATGTGGGTCACGCATTGGTTGAATTGTATTTCAAATGCGAAGAAATAGGCGAGACTGTGAAAATGTTTGATGAGTTTTTGCAATCGAATGTGTTTTTATGGAGCGTGACAAAAGAAAGGTAAAAGCTTATACCCTTTTATATTTTGACCCTCATTCTGACAATTCCTGACTACGCCACTGCCTGTAAAATGTCAAAATGTAATTTTTTTTTTTTTTTGGGGTTAAGTTGTTTATTCCCTAGGGCAGGAGAAGAATGACACAAAACGAGTTTTGAACAAATGATATTATCTATACTACGGAAGTGAGTGACTTAGCTTCACAATGGACTAACAATACTATGGTTCAAACTCGCATTTGACGAGAATTGAACCTAAAACATCTTACTTACAAATGAAAAGAAATATCACTAGACTGTAGTACTAAGTGGCTTCAAAATGTAATTAAAAAACAGTAACTTTTTCTAAAGTAAGCCAAGTATTAGTAATTGTGGATTCATAAAAAGATTTTGTTCATGTGTGGTCAACGATAGGGGGATTGGTCGAGTTTCATACTGTTGCCAGCACTGTACAAGTTTCCTGGGACCACATATATTTTCACGTGATGACATGACAACATATACTTTTTGATAATTCGTACACTGACAACATTGACAAGCCTAATTCACAGATATAAAAGGCAGTAATAATTCACAATACAGAAAATCTCACAGAAAGGAGAATCTCTACATTCGCATTTAGATAAAGCATTCTACATATAAAAAATATCTTAATTTTTTAAACCGTTAAAATTTTAATTTTAGTGTTTTTAATTAGAAATTTAAAAGTTAAAAAGTTTGAAATATAAAAAATCTCATCTAGTGAGTAACTCTTAACATTTAGACGCAAGGTCATGTTTCTTTTCAATCGATGTCAAACACTTTAGGTTACGTACGGATTGGTTGGAATGCATCAAAGTGATTGGTAGAATAGAGTATAAGTTGGGTGAATTGGAGATTCATTACAATTCATGTGAAAATGAAATAAAATACGTTTTAAGCTCATATGATTGTCACAACCTTAAAGGGAATGTAGAAAATTGCCTTGAACGACAAAATGAGTGGTTTCAAGTATGATTTCAGAGTCAAACAAACTTCAATGCTTTTAAAGGTGCTTTTATTCTTGATTAGGATTAAGAATAGACAAAAACCTCGATTTCAACTTTGATGAAAAACATAACCACGAGAGATTATTAAGTATTTTTTTTTCCCACATTAGCCTATAATTTACACAATTTGGAAGAAACAAAATACTAAATTGATAATAATAACTATAACTAGCCTTTCTGCACACGCCTTGCTCATGCGAAAAGTCTTTTTTACATCACGGCGCACTACGCGCGGTAGTCAAAGTTTTTTTTCCCTTCCACATTTGGTTTGAGTGGAAAAGTGTTTTATTTTTGTTTTTGTGATGGCAAATGAACCATACTAATATAAACAAAATATAAATTGAACTAGTAATTGAAACACACTAAAATATTAATCAATACAAAAAAGGAATAACGCAGATAAGGTGACGATCTCTGATATGTTGCTCCTATCATTTCCCTACATACTTAATCTGTTGAAGTCCACTTTAAATTCTTTTGGATTCCTACATTTAAAAAAAACACAATATAATTTATTTGACAAAAGAAAAGACAACATGAGAGGAAAATTACTATAATAGTTAAGTAACATATGAAAGTGATCAATAATAAAAATTCATGTCACATATTTCGTACATTACCATTTATGTTAATGTTGTGAGGTTAGAGGATAAAGATACATTTAATAGCACCATTACTTTTCACTCTAATATTCATGGTGTGAGGACACTTCTCCATAATAGAACATCAATTCATAATTCAACCAGTAAATCAAAGTCTATAGTGCATGAAAATGTGATGCCTTAGTTGATCACATGTATTTACATACTGGTTTTGAATTTGTGTAGCATGTGGATCAACAGAGCAAGTTGTTGGTGTGCAAAATGAGATTGTCTAATTTATTGTAATTGGTCTTTTTTTTCATCAAAAGGTTTTTTGATGCAATTGATGTTGCTAAAATTTTGAATGCCCCTTTGGTTATTCCACACCTTGAAGTTAATCCCACGTGGCAAGATTCGAGGTATTAAGTGAGTATGCTAACCCGGAATTGTTCCTAGATGTTATTATTTTTATCCAAGGGGAGCCATTGATGGGAAACTTCTTTTGCAACGCCTTTGATCTTTCAACTATTCCACGTAGGGTTATCTGCAAGCCAAAACCTAAGAGCTAGTCTCTCCACCACACTCACCCCTCACCTAAACCATAACAAAAAAGGAAAACAGTCGGCGGCAGCTTCGTTTTATACTGAACTCTTCTAGTCGGACAAAGAGAGAAAAAGAAGAGAGTGAGTGAGTAAAAAAATTAACCAAATAAAACATAGAATAGTGAAGACCAAATTAACTTCATTACCTTGAGGAATATGAGTCAATGATTAAAAAGAGAGTTCCAGAGAGAGAAAAGATAACCTCGAGGTTACAACACCCTGAAAAACTACGGTACATCCTTGTTGCTAAGTAAGAGGAAGTCATGCACTAATACACATTATAAGAACTAACCGCACGCTGCAAAACAAAGTGAAGCAGCACAAATACAAAGAATTAACACTTCAAAATATTCATCATATACATCAATATGTTTCTTGTGCTTGAATTGGGCATAAGTGAATAAATTCCAATTCACATGTCTAAAAACCAATGCCCTTCTTTTAGCAAATTCCATATCGAATTGTACATGTACCAATAACAATTTGAGGTAACCGAACCTACACATTTATGCCTTTCGACTATTAAAAAATAGATTTGTATGACAAACAATATAATAATCCAAGCACAAAAATGCAAATTGCAAAAGCTAAAGCACATACCTTAGTGGGCATAAGTTTTGATTACGTGACATAATTCTTTTGATATCACTGCAAATTCCACCATATTCAGAATCGCACACCTCCATCAACAAATGGCAAAGCAAAAAATCAAAACAATTGAAAAAAGAAGAATCGATGAATCGGGAAGACGTACTTGGAGAGGTTGAGTCGAGATCAAGATCGAGGTGATCAGACATTGGTTCTACTCGTTTTATCCCACGTTGGAGTCTTAAAACCCCACGGCAACATGTTGATAGCAGTTGCAAAACTGAACAAAACGTGGTGATCCTAAACCTACGTTAAATTTTTTTTTTTTTGAGTTTTTTTAACAATTTTAAATTTCTAAGTGTGTTTTTAAATATTTTTTTCTGACAAAATTGCCCTTGTTTTTTTTATGTATAAAATTCGGTCAGTTTTAGTTGTTGTTTTGTTTTAGGGGCTTTTTAGTCCAATTATTTTTTATGAAGCCTTGAGACACTAAAATGTGCTTCTGAATTTCTAATATTAGAGATTAGAGATTAGAAGAGATAATTAAAAAATAATAATAATAATGGAACGAATAAATAAATAATTAAAGAGAGGAAAGAAAAAAAACGGCCGACTCTTTGTCTGCTCAAACGTAACCCACAACGCGGGAACCAGTTTGCCTTCTCTTTCTGTCATTTGCAAATCGCTCTCTCATTTACTATTCTTTCTTTCTCTTCCCCATCGTGCCGGCCTCTCTCTCTCTCTCTCTCTCTCTCTTTCTCTCTCCTCACAACAATAAAGAGACAGAATCTCCCTCTGCCATTCTCTCAGTTTCCTCTGACAATTCCAAAATCAATGGCCGCTGCTTCTTCTTCTTCTTCTTCCTCTTCCGTACGATCATCGTCGTCGTCGACTGCATCTGCGGCAGCAGGGCATACTAATGGCGGTAACAGTACTAGTGGAAGGTCCGAGAGGCAAACGACGTCGTCGGCACAAGTCCCTCCTGCTCACTCCACCAGACAGACGACGTCGTCCTCGCAAGCCAACAGCCACCGCTCGCGGCCTTCTTCTTCCAGTTCACGGCGCTCCGTCACTCCCAATTCGAGAACTCCTCACTCTAACCCCGAATATCAACAAGGTCTCTCTCTCTCCCTCTCCCACATTTAACTATAAATTTTTGGAATTTTGGAAATTCATGTTCAAAGAATCCATTTTTTTTATTTCAAATCAAACTTCAAGTTTTTAATTTTTTTGGATTAATTTGTAACAGAGGCCGGAAGAGTGAGGGTCGCTGTCAGGCTTCGACCGAGAAATCTGGAGGATCGCATTTCGGATTTTGATTTCGCAGACAGTGTTGAGCTGCAGCCTGAGGTGTGATTTTGCAGTTGAAATTTCCAAGCTTTTTTATTAATCTTAAGCCAGATTAATTACTTATAATTAAATTAAATTTTCGTATTTTTTTTCTCTGATATGTAGCTGAAGCGGCTGAAGTTGAGAAAGAACAATTGGAGTTCAGAGTCTTACAGATTTGATGAAGTTTTTACGGAATCCGCCTCACAAAATCGGGTTTATCAAGTGGTGGCAAAACCTGTAGTTGAGGTATCTTGTTTGTTTATCAGTATTTCTTTGGCATTTTCGGGTTGCATTTGATGGTGTCGAGATGCTCAATGTGTGCTTCGATTGCAATTGTGGTTCTCGAATTGGTTGATTTTGTGTAATGTCGAGTTTGATGTACTTTTGCAGAGTGTGTTGAGTGGATATAATGGGACAGTTATGGCTTATGGCCAAACCGGTACTGGGAAAACTTACACAGTTGGCAGTCTGGGTAGAGATGATGCGTCCGAGCGTGGCATTATGGTTAGAGCCTTGGAGGACATACTCTCGACCACGTCTGCCGCTTCTGATAGTGTGGAAGTTTCCTACTTGCAGGTGGGTGTCTCTGTTTGTGTTTCATTGTTGTTTTGATTTGAAGTTCTTGTTCAAGCGTTCCATGATCCACCAGGGTCGGGGTTCTGTATCACTGTTTTGAGTGAAATATAAGTGAATTGCTACAGAGTCCATTGTAGGCATGATTTTGTTCACTGCGCTGTAGGAACCTAATAGCAACGTTTCATTTCATGATTTGAACGCTACACTGCTAAGGAACAAAAATCTTTTGGAGTTCGTTAGGAATACCTGGAGATGTGCTTCGTAAAATTTGAACAAGGGTCCAGTAAACAATGTGTCCAGTGTAAGGCCCCCGTCACATTCCCTTGTTGAGTGAGGCTACATTGAGGTATCACTATCAGCAAGTTCTGAACTTCCACCCTCTCTTTCAGAACTCTGTTCTTCTTTCTTATCCAGGAAAAGAAGGATGACAAGGAAAGGAAATATAGTGGTTTCCTGTCAAACCTTTTCTTATTTAACATTGTTACCAAATTCTAAAGATTGCTTGTCATCTGTTCACATATCTGTTGAAGTAGAGCGGCAAGTTACTACCATGCTGGATGATTGCTCATCTATTAAGAAATGTTTTTTTGCTCCAGTTGTACATGGAATCTATTCAAGATTTGCTTGCACCAGAAAAGATTAATATTCCTATTCACGAGGACCCCAAGACTGGTGAGGTGTCACTTCCTGGTGCTTCAGTAGTAAGAATTAAAGACCTTGATCACTTTTTACAACTGCTACAAATTGGTGAGGCAAATCGTCATGCAGCTAACACGAAGCTGAATACAGAATCTTCACGCAGTCATGCGATTCTTATGGTGGGTCTGTTGTATGATTTTGGATTTATCAATTCATGTTTGTTTCCAAATTTTAGATATTGGTTCTTTGAATAACAATGATCTGAATCTTTATGCTTATAGGTTTTTGTTCGTAGATCTGTGCAAGAAAATGGTACAGATGAGATCGCTTCTCAAGAAAAAGCCTCTAGAGCTGATTTATCTATTAGGCATGGTGCACCTATAGTTCGAAAAAGCAAGTTGCTGATTGTCGATCTTGCAGGATCTGAAAGAATAGATAAATCTGGTTTGTCAACGATACTGTACACCTGAAGTAGTACTTGAGCTTTTGTTTCCATCACTTAGTTCTTCCTGACATTATTTTTCTCATGTCGCAGGCAGTGAGGGTCACTTGCTCGAGGAGGCGAAATTTATAAATCTTTCACTTACTTCCCTTGGAAAATGTATAAATGCATTGGCGGAAAACAGTCCACATATCCCTATCAGAGATTCTAAGCTTACAAGGTTGCTTCGTGATTCATTTGGAGGTTGTCCCAGTATATTTACTTTCTGCTCTGTATCTTGATATTGCACAGATTTTATTGGATTGCTCTTCTTACATCTGTAATGCTATTTGCTATGTATTTGGGCCATAGCCAATGCTCTATATCTTGAATGCATTTTGTGTCCAGTGTGACAACAGTAATTTGATATATTATTCATATTTTTTATCCTATTTATACACATATGTATGTAAAGAATGAAAAAATATGAAAAGGCCTAATGCATACAAATGAATACCTGCTTTCATTTATTTCTGCTGCATTTCTTTTCCTAATTTTTCTAAAAGGAAATTCTATGTATTTCTATGAAACAGGCTCTGCGAGGACCTCTCTGATAGTAACGATTGGGCCGTCAGCACGACACTATGCGGAGACAACTAGCACGATAATGTTTGGACAAAGGGTGAGCTATTTCTTTTCCTAATTTCTCATTTATTATGTTGGTAATTTAAAATCTTTCATACAAACCACCTGTTATTTATTTTGCAGGCAATGAGAATAGTAAACATGGTAAAACTTAAAGAAGAATTTGATTATGAGAGTCTATGTCGGAAGCTTGAGAATCAAGTAGACCATCTTACTGCACAATTAGAAAGGCAACAAAAGTTGTTGGACAGTAATAAATTGGAATTGGAAAGACAGCTGAAAGAGTGTCAAGATTCTTTTGCTGAGGCCAAGAACAATCTAAGCACAAAGTCTCAGGTAGTTGCCTCGCCTAGAAGCCATTTGTAATTTGGTTGATGAAATGCTGGTCATAATATGATGAGGGTTGTATTCAACTCACATACAGCCTATTTTTATGAGAGGTATATACGCTTTTTCCTTCTAATATACATGCAGTTATTGGAGAAAGAAAATGCTCGTTTGGAGCTGGATCTGAAAGATCTTTTAGATGAGCTGAACTGTCAAAAAGAACACAGTGATCTGATGCATGATAAGGTTGCACAGCTCGAAGCGAGTTTAGAACGTGGAGAGGTACTTCTTTTTTGAAGACTCGGTGAAAGAATGTTGCCTTTTTATTTTCATTTCATTTTGATGAATTTTCATCTAGTCATCTTCTTGTCGTGCCTATTGTTATGAGGGTTGGTCTGTCATTCCCTCCATCTAATACTTCTTTTTTACATGCAGTTTCTGGAGAAGGAAAATACTCGTTTGGAGTTGGATCTGAAAGATCTTTCAGATAAACTGAACCATGAGAAAGAACACAGTAACCTGATGCATGATAAAGTTGCAAAACTTGAAGCAAGTTTAGAACATGGCAAGGTATTTCCTTTTTTTAGATCCAGTGCGCCAGCATTGATACTGTAACGGCTGTATTGCCACAGCTCCATTGCCTTGCAATTTTGTTTCATTTTAATGACTATTCGTCTAGTTGGTTTCTAGTCAATCTGGCTGAGGCTATACAGGTTATTAATGTTGGTATTACCATTCTAGTGGCTAGTGCATCGACTTAGAATTTTAGAATAACAGTACACCAAAATGTAGGCTAGTAAATCAGTTGTATATCAGGAGTTATACGCACGCACACACACTCAAACATATGTAAACACATTACTGTTCTCATAATCAAATATTTTGTCCTTTATGAGCATGGCATTTATAGTGTTGTTTTGCCTGTTAGTAGCAACACCAGCTTGAAAGTTCTATGTATCAGAAAATATTAGCTGATACCACTCAGATGTATGAAGAGAAAATAGCAAAGTTGATTAAGGAGCTAGATGATGAGCGTGCTCGTGCTGAAAGCACAGAGAAACAGTTAGATGAAACAACGAAGCTTCTGACTGACGGCCAAAAGGCTATTCAGGTAAGCTCATTATGCATTTAAAACAGGACCTTCTTTTGTCATCTTTAATTCTAACAGTTATCTGTAATACCCTTGGCATGCTTTTTTTATTTAAATATTATCTCTTCTTCCTAATCATGGCCACCTTTTTATTTGAAAATTTTAAACTTCAACCTTTTATTTATAGTCTTCTCTTTTCAGTTCTAAATAATGGAAGCTAATATTTTAGTACAAGTTATAGCAACGTGAGTACCAACCGTAATCTTTCTTCATTTTTGTAGCAACATCAGATGGAAAATTCTGCATATCAATCAGCACTTGCAGACACTACTCAGATGTATGAGAAAAAAATAGCTGAGTTAATGGACCAATTGGAAAATGAGCATGCCCGTTTTGAAGATCTAGAAGAGCAGTTGGATGTGGAGAAGAAACGACGTAACCGTCAAAACTCAATGCAGGTTAAATTTATTCCTAAAACTTACTAAATGAGCTCATTGTGATGTTGAGTCCAGTGTTCTTCTATTATCATGTATCTGTGAAATTCTTTGTTTATTTTTTCTTTTAACATTTATATAGGCAAAAAGAAAAATTGATCCCTAAGTTCCTCATAGTAATATATCACTTCATTTTGAGCTGGGAAAAGTTTCTATGCAGCTGCTATCTGTCTTTATTCCACCTGTTGTGATAATTAATAATTCTCTAAATGTGGTGAAATGATTGTTCGTATTCAAGGCTCCTTTGCACACATTTTTCATACAGTAAGTTGTATTTTGTTTTAAAATCCAGGGGAAGAAAGAGATTGATGAACTTAGAGTGCAGTTAGAAGAAATGAATCAGCTACATGAACAAACTCTAAACAAATATTGGTCCTTGAAATCAGAATGCACTGATCTCTCAGAAGAGAAGGTACGTTGACATATAAAATGCGACAAGTGTGGTTCAATATTCTATTCGCACAAAATGTAGACTAATATATATTACGGTTGTGGTCATGCAATTGCTCATACAGTTTCCATGAGTTTAGTAGTCTGTTAAGTGTGATTTACTAAATAGTTTGTGATATTTTATATCATTGGGACTATTAAGGCAAGACTCAAGGAAGAACTTCAAGATGCGAAGCAAAGACTTTTAATTGAAGAGAAGCTGAGGAAGTCTGTAGAAAATGAGCTAATCAAATTAAAGAAGGCTGCACCGGAGAAAGAAGATGAGTTTGAGGTGAGTTGCTTATGCATTTTAAAAAATATCAGTTCAACAAATATAATGTCTTACAGTGGAAAATTCTCCAGGACAAGAAGTCGTATATGAAGGAAAATATACATAAAGGGTCTTCTGCGTTTGGGAATCCAATGGGATTACACAATTCGAATCCATCAAGGGATTCAATTTCTGGTCAGAGGGCCACCATTGCAAAAATATGCGAAGAAGGCAAGATTTATTATATATTAAAGCCTCATAAATTTTTTAGAACTATCTATCTTTCCCTTTTCTAATTCCACTTAATGATATATCTCGGCTGACAATTTACTTCATAAATTCAGTTGGGCTTCAAAAGATCTTACAACTGCTGACATCCGAAGATATAGATGTTCAAACCCATGCTGTGAAGGTGGTTGCCAACCTTGCAGCTGAAGGTATGCACTTTCCTGTATTGTCTATTATTATTAGTGGATAAATGCATACTTTTCATCCCCGTTCCAAGGAGGTGATACTACTACTGTGCTAAAGATGGACGTGATATTAGTAATTACATTGACATCAGAAAGTCAGTCTACTGAAAAAACAAAAAAAATTATTTAAAACTGACGTATGCCACTTCGATTTTCACATAAAGTGATATTCTATGGCATATGTTGTGTATACAATTAGAATGAGGATTTAGTTGTGTATACAATTGTACCAATTAAGATTTTCTTTTATTTCAGATACTAATCAGGCAAAGATTGTTGAGGAAGGCGGTTTAGATGCTTTGCTTGCGCTGTTGCGGTCTTCACAAAATACAACTATCCTTAGAGTTGCTTCTGGGGCCATTGCCAATTTGGCAATGAATGGTAATTCTGATTCCGTTTTCATCTTTCCTGTGCATTTTAGTTAGTAAAGATACAATCCTTCACTGCCTTCCCTTGGTCGTCTTTTTCAGGTATAGACCTTGCTTTAAAAACCTTGTTTAGACTACGTTGGTTGTGGTAAATGCAAACCAATCTGATTATTAAGCGCATACCATCAAAGATGCTGATTTTATGAACATGTAACCACATATATTTTTGACAACCATAAAACTTAATGTATTTCCTGTTATCTTGGGTCTAAGGGTCTTTTAGTAAGTCGGCGAAAATGACTCCCAAGTTTTGGTGGGGAAAGAACTTGGTAGTTTCATGTTGAATATTTGATCATTCTCTTAGTTTTATTTACTTATCCCCTCTTCTTTCGATTTTTGTCTCTCTTTTAACTCTTCTCAGAGGTAAATCAAGGCCTAATTATGAGCAGAGGTGGAGCTCAACTACTCGCAGAGACAGCAAGAAACACAAATGATCCACAAACTCTTAGAATGGTTGCTGGTGCACTCGCTAATTTATGTGGAAATGGTAAGCACTATATGGTTTAGAGTTATTTTGTTCGAGTTTTAGGTTCATTCCTTTGCTGCATAGATTGTGTACTCAACGTGTCAACATATCCCAATATATTTTATGTCTAAACGGATGGAGCCGCATCTTGTTGAAGGTTATTAGCATGAGAGGTCATGCGTAGTTTTTGTTAATTACAGAAGGATTACATACAATGCTGAAGGAAGATGGAGGAATTAAGGCACTCTTGGGAATGGCAAGGTTGGGGAGTAGTGAAGTCATCGCACAGGTTGCTAGAGGACTGGCTAACTTTGCAAAATGTGAATCGCGCGGAACTATTCAAGGTTGGTCGAAGCAGTCCTTTTTGTGGCTGCGTACATGTATCATGCTGCATTGTATTCAATATTAAGCTCTACATTTGCAGGACATAGAAAAGGCCGCTCACTTTTGATGGACGATGGCGCCCTTACCTGGTTGATCATCAACTCCAACACCACGTCAACTTCAATCCAACGCCACATCGAGCTTGCTCTCTGCCATTTAGCGCAAAACGGTAAGCTCTCTCTGGGTTGGCCATTTTTGACTGAGAATTTTACATGTTTCACGTTAATCGGACAACTAATAGCGAGTATTTGAGAGTATTATGATATGCTTTAGTCATTAGTCATGCATAGATTTTGTGGAAACTTAGATGCTTAGGATGACTTGGACGGTAATTTTATCTGTTGTTGGTGCAGAGGACAATGCAAGGGATTTCATATCCAGTGGAGGGCTTCAAGAGATTATTCGAATATCGGCTGAATCCAGTCGGGACGATATCCGAAACTTGGCGAAGAAGGCGTTGAGAGTGAATCCAAAATTTTACAATCAGATGCATGGTGAATAGTGAAATGTACAAAATCTCATTGTTTTGTAACTTCTGTAGTTCGAGTTGTAACTTTCATCAACTGAATCGCGAATGAAGTATCCTACTTTTGCGTAATTTTATATGCATGTTTCGAGAAATCACAAGGGGCAATTGTTATCATAGCTAGCCAAATAGCATCTGGGAGGCATTGCTCGAGATATAAAATCCCGAATCCGAGGTCTCGTGTTCAACTCACCCTCCTTGAATATCGCTTGTATAAAAAGAATAACTTAGAACTGGCACTTGGAGATGCTCTGTTTCATAGAACGGTCGTTTCTGGGCAAAAATTAGTAAATGAAGGCGGAATTGCCCAGACTCGAAACCAAATTTGGGTCACAACCTCCCGGAGCGTAACCGAAATCATTCTCCGAGTTGAAACAACTGAAATCATTCACCGAACATAACCCGGCATAAACTAAACGATGAAACGGGCAGAGCCGTAGCCCCATCCTCGCCCTCGGATAAACCGACGCTTTTGAGAATCAATACAAACGATTTACTACTATTAACCACCACGAAAATTTACATCGGCTTTCATTTCTTCCCAACCAACACTAAGCATTAAGTTGTTACACACTGCAAACGCAAATACAAAAAAATTGATACTACACATGAACAAATTATGAGAACAAAACGAAAAATGGAACCCTCGTCGTCATTATACCGTTCGGCAACAAAAATTTGACACAACATGGTGTGCCATGTTGGCCGGCAACTTCCACAAAATTCGCTCTTGTATTGCTTTCGCTGCATCCGCCATTTTGAGAATGACCAACACTTTATGTAGATGCTACCACCTTTTCCACAGCACATAACTCTTAGTCTTTGAAAAGATAGAATGAATCTGAAAAAGGCTAACGGGGTAAAATCTGTGATACACGATCTAGAGCATCGGCAGGAATCTCCCTTCCTGGAACCTGGACCTTTAGAAGATTTGCATACCTGTGAGAGAAATGTAACGTGTTATCCAGCAGCTATACAAGTTATTACGACCATGATATGTATAGGTAAGAGAGATCTGTCGACTAACTCTGTAGTCGTAAACAAGTGCTCGTGCTCTGTGATGAAAGCTAGCAAGGCCTGCAAACCAACAGGTGAAAAATATTGATCACCATGGGAAAACCAAAATATAGAGCAAAACAAATGCAATACCAATGACTTGCCTCGAATGGCATGTTTAGGAGTTCATAGTAAGTTCGGACATGATCTAGTCGTTGTTGTACACCTTCGCTGTTAATTGATGGGATAGCAGCCAGGGCCTGCAGTGCCAACAATAATTATTAAATGTGGCAATGTCAGTAACTTCAGGATCGGAACCAGAAAGCCTTGTCACAGCAATATTTGGAGTGTTCAAATAAGGGCTTAACACAGAGCAAGATATATCAAATAGATATAGCAATTAAGAAATGAATTAAGCCATTCAGATATGGATTAGAAAATGACTTACCTGTTCCAGCGCAATTGTGTTCCGACATATCTGCTGAACGCCAAAAAGGTTGATTGATTTCATATCAGCCAAAGCCTGTTAAGATTGCATTATCTCACATCAGCATTGAGCAGTGAACAGATGGAAAAGATTTTTGGTCCGACGGAATAGATAAAATGCACATTATAAAGAAGCCTTCTCTCATGCGGTTCTTTGGATTTCAATCACTAAATGGATAAAATGGGTGATGGTGAATACTATATATGAATTCCTGAGCCCTGATTTCAATGATGGTGCAACAAAAAGCAAAGAAGGTAATGTAAGGCAATGGAATATTTTCTCGGCACAATTCCTCATGCTTGCAATGGCAGATGAATCAAGAAGTTCAGAGAAGATAATAAAATACAGCAAAAATTGTTAAGAAAATGAAGCCTTTTTACATTTCCAATGCATGTATTCTGATGTTTTAGATGGGATGACTTAACAAGCACCAATTTAATAGCTGAATCACTTGAACCAGACGTTTGCATGAGATTCTGAAAAAGGGACTATAAATATATATGCATATATGAATGCAAATATCTGAGGTCGCACTTGGTGCGATGGCAAGTGCCTTCGCCCATGAGCGGTAGGTCTCGGGTTCGAGACTTGGGAGCAGCCTCTCCATAAATGGGGGTAAGGCTAGCCGACATTCACCTCTCCCAGACCCTGCGTAAAGCGGGAGCCTTGTGCACTGGGTACGACCTTTACCTTTTATATGAATGCAAATATCTGAAATTACAAACTGGAACGCTGGTAGATGGATAACTGAACAATCTAACATAAGATTCAGAGACTTCATAAAAAGTACAAACCTTGATGGATGCATTTGCAGCGATGCTACAAATCCCACCAAATATATAGTTTTGCTTCGTTCCTGCAATGAAAGGTGCCATTTCCTCATCCCTGCGTGTTATCTATGGGCAAAGAAACCCAAATATTATGTAAGAAGAGAATGTGGCACTCAGAATTTACTGATTCATAAAAAATTAATATTTTTTCATTAAAATAAATATCCTTTAAGAAAGAAGTGGTGTATTACAATTCATGTTTAGTATCTCTCTCCACATCAAGAGAAAAAAAGTATAATTTATCCAATGTCTCCCATCCGCTTACGCTGGAGATGAATACTGACCTGTGCAGTAAGTGAAATAATAAAGTCATCTGGTTCTTCTGCATCTTGGTCTTCCATGTATTCCCTATTTGTCATTTCCTGTTTAAACCATTTCAGTCTGCCGATGCTATGTTTATTACAGGACAATTCTAACAGGTATCACTCTCAGCCGAGACAGTATTTACAAACTAAACATCACATACCTGCATATGGAAAATCGTCTCCAATTGCATCTCAACACGTAAAACCTTGAGGCAGTCAATTGCCAATTTTCTATACTCATCTGCAAATGATGCCAGATCCCTAGAAGCATCACTAGTTGCTCGTTGATGACGGTTCTTACCACTCTCTTCTACTTGATTTGGAGATCTGAAGGTTGTCTGCCCCAGCCTATATAATGAAAAAAAGTTGTGCTCGTTCATCTATCATGGATAAATGTGTAACAAATGTAGGAAGTCAAACTGAATAAAAGCATAAAAAAGATTCCATGTTTAAGGTTGAAACTGGACATGTACAAGTTAAAAACAAAGATCAGAAAAATAAGGGGGTTGTAGAAACTTCTGAAAATAAATAATAAACTTCACACACAAGGGAGTGAAGGGAAAAACTCCTGAAACTGACTCTTTGCATTCATGAAAGCAACATAATTTTGTGGGCATACATTGCATTTTCTTCGAGGAAAGGAGCATCAGACAGTTTCATTAGCATCCACACGAAATGCATGATTGTTTTCATGATAACTTGTTACATAAGAGAACTTGTTGCCACATTAGTCTCGGATAACACAACTCATTGCCATATGGAGGAAAGCATAGGGATTAAAAATAGGATCTTGCTGCTTTTAAAATAAATTAACAAGTTTCTTGTTGTCTGCTATGTAATCACTTACATACCCCACTGATGTAATAAAAGAAAATTCAAAACAAATTCTAGACTGCAGCCGGATGAGAACTTGCCTTTCAATAGACTCTGCAACATACTCCAATGAATCACTAAGGGAAGCCAGCAATATTAGTTTGTTATCATCACGAATTAGATTATCCTGTGAGAGGCAGAGTTGAAAAAGAAAGTCAATCCATCCATAATCTAAAAATTCAATGAATTAATCAATTACTTCGTCAGCAAGGCCTCACTACTACAAGATCTGAAGAGAAGTTAGTCTAAAATATTTTAGTGATAAAATAGAAACAATAAATGATAACAATAAGAATTTTATCATTTAAGTAGAAAAAACTTTTAACATCAGACTGGCAACTGAAATACCTGCTTAATAGGCCGCAAATTCAATAATAAGTCGCTTAATTGTAATTCAACCTCAAGACTTTCAGAATCTGAAGAATGGGTTTCGAAGTTTGACTGACCAAACGAATTTGGTAAACAGGTACTTGCTGGATCAAGACGCATCAACTGCTCGATATCATGTCTTCCAATGAGCATATAGCTCTGTTTCTCCAGAACCGCCTGAAGAATACCAAAAATTGGATTAAACAAATCAAATATCATGGCACGTGCCACCTACATTTCAGGGTACTGATTAGAATTCAAGAACCTATAAATGAAATAAAATGTGAAAATCACTCTTTCACATTGTTGACATTTATATTTGTTTACAGTTGGCATCTCAAGTCTTACAATATAGCAACTATTGCGGTAATTAAATCTATGTTCTAATGTATGGTTGCCATCAATCCTATAACTGTATGGCCATTGCATATTGTAAAAATAATGTCAATATAGTGCTTGTCCGCTAAACTCTACTTCTCTTTCTGAAAGGAAAGGAGATGACACTTTGCTATAGCAGCTTGAAACAACCAAATCCAGAAGAAAAATAAATATTCAAAACATTAACATAAAGCAAAACAAGTAGACTCAAAATATATCAGATCTACAAATAATACTGCTGCGCTAAGGTAATAGGAGAGTGAGAAGGGAAACATCCTTGCCTCCATGTATGCCGTCCGGCATCGTTCAAAGGTTCGCTCAAGGAAAGTTTGCACATACTTCACAAGGTCAACGGCAAATTTAGGCATAGCTTGTGCCCAACCAAGCACCTAGAGTAAATAATTTCAAACGAGATTATTTGTCCATATATTTAAAATAACTTGAGCACAATGTTAAAAAAGAATCATCCGCAGTGGAGCAGAGAGACACTACTGCAATACTATAAATGAAATTATCTTAAGGAAAAGTTCAAACTTGCCTCTTTTGCTAAAAAATATATTGCCAACAGTCCCTGTAAGACAGGTCGACCCTTCTCAATTGAAGGAGTATAAGATGCAGCAGCATGTGCTCTGGGCCGGAATGCAGCTGGACCTATAAGAATTCAAAGACTTCCCAAAATCAGATCTTTTTAGTGCAAATGATGTGACTGTTCTGTTATGTATGAGAAAACTTTTGTTCAATGCTCCAGATGAGTGAGGCAGTAATAGTGGAATTCCTTATTGTTTACAGAAATGGTGTCCAAGCATGTACCTATGAATATGTTTTAATTTTTAAACGTCCATTTTGTTAGGGTTGCATTGAAAGTTCCCGAGAAAATGAAAGTCTTCCGCTTTTCATGGTCATTTCGTACTGAAAAGTCAATGCCATAGAAACTCTATATAAAATATAATCTGCACGTCTACAGGATTCAAACAGTAATTATACAAAGTGCACGAGCCTCCAACCTTTTACTTGGGTAAGATTACTTAAAGATATATAGCTTACACCTAAGTATCATTAAATATAAGTATCTACATTTTTCTTACACCTAAGTATCATTAAATAATAGTATCTACATTTTTTTCAAAAGCAAATTTTATTAGGTTTTAGGACACATGAGTGACATCATTTAATCGACATAGTTTCATGCCATGCAAGAAAATAAAAAGAATAAACAAGATCACTGTAGAATAATTAGTTATAAAACTTGCTTGATATAGCTTGCTGTACGCCTTTTCTGTAGTCCACAAACATCGTGGGAAGAAAATGGTCCTTCACAAAGTTCTCCACAAAAGCCATCAATCCATCGTTACTGCAGATTCAGAAGTTAATATTACAATTTTTTCCAAAAAAGTAAATGGAAACAAAGAAGAGGAAATGTAACAACCAAATTCATGATAACAATAACAAGAAATATGAAGATAACAAAGAAGATGAACCGAACTCATCTGTGGATCAATAAGCACACAGATAACAGGACCAGTTGTTCACTAACCCAAAGCATAACCAACTTCAAACAGCAAGAGTCCCAATTTTGAAGGATTACTATATTTGAACCTATATGTGTGGGGTTAGTGAGACTACAACTTATGCCTGAGACATTCGAAACTTCAAACCCATATTCCTCCTTGTAGCCCCTACAATAGTTAAGTCCATATCATTGTGACTAAGCAGGAAAAGATTTCACCACCCATTCCCTCGTGTGTTTGACCATATTTGATGGTTATCATACTTCTGCCTATCCATAGTAAAATACCGAAACTCATGCATCAGTATGGACATATGAAGGGTGACTGCAAAAAGTGATACATTTTTTCCTTTTTTTGATAGAGACAACATATATACAAATGACTATTCAGAACTGTAAGCTATCAATATCTAGTTGGCAATGGCACAACTGAATTGGATCCCTTCTGGTGGACAGATGAGCAATGCATACATGACAGTTACTGGACAGATGCTACCTTTACCTTCCTCTTAAATATACTTAGACAGATAAAAGAGGTCGAGTAGGTTCAAAACTTCAAATATATCAAGAAAGACGACTTGGCATTGACTTTAGAGAATATTGCCAACATATCTATATATATTTAAAGCCAGAAGGCAAAAACGTTGAATCATTCATAATTCCAAAATTACCGCTCCCTAATTAAGAGTTTAAAATGAAACAATTTCGTTTTAATAAAATTCTAAACAGAACAAAACTACCAACTACACAGGTCGGTAGTTTTTCTTTTTTTATTTCTTTAATTTTTTTTATATAAAAAAATATTTTAAACAAAAAACAAGAATAAAAATTACAGGTAAAGAATAAGATGTAAAATAGAAAATTGCCACATGAGGGAGCCTATGGCAAGAGGCTTGTATATATATATGGATAAAGGGAGAAGGCAAAAAGGGTGAAGCTTCCATAATACCCAAATTACCCTACTCCCATTAGGAATAAAAAAAACAACATTACGTGACAGTGAATGTTTACGTTCATTATTTTTCAAAATATATTAATAAAAACAATAATATCTAAAATAACTATAATTAAAAAAATGTAAAACAATAAAATTTTAAAAAAAATGTAAAACAATAAAAAGAGCCAATTGCCACACACATAGGCATGTGGCTACGCTTGTGGCAAGAGGCTAGTATTTATATAGCTCATCAACAAGACTAATTACAGAAACAGGATCAGAAGTTCAGATTAAAGTTCAACAGTATTTTCTTCTATCAGCATATTTCCTTCCCATGCCAAGTAATATTTGATTAAGCAATAAAATGGAAATAAAGTGAAAGAAACTAACAAATAGCATGCCCCATTGCTGTTAAACATAAAGTGATATGCACAATTACAAAGAAAAGAGTAATATGATTTTGAGGCTTACCCTAACTGGGAATACTTTTTCGGAAGCATTGATGCAACCTTATCTGTAAACTGAAGAACATATAAAGTCAGAAAAGGTCAAAAGACAAACCACTGTGTACAGATCATAAAGCTCATGTTTAAAGACATGATTAAGAACGATCGTAAAACCTGAATAACAGGCCGGTATACAGATGCTGCAAGATATATGCCTTGCTCAGGCAAGATAGCTGCAGACCCATAACCTTCTTGTGAAACGTTTGGACCTTTCCTACTCCAGCCTTGACGAATGAGATCAACCCCTGGAGAATGGAAGATGCAGACCACCGTAACATGTTACTAACTAATAGAAATGCCAGACACAACACGTTGAAAGCTGAAGAAACTTTGAATCGAGAAGAATTTAGAAATATAACTTATGAAAGCAACAGCCTATTGAGAAAGTTTTTAAACTAGAAAAGTACCCTTAAGAAGTATGTAATTTATTCAGTAGATAGAACAAAACACTCCAACTTGAAGATTGGTTGTGACATCAAATGCCATAAAGCAATGGTTTTGAAAAACCGACGACTTACATACAACGGAGCATTTCAATTATACAAGAAAAGTGATAGTGATCTAAGGTCTCTCTATGAAATTCTTGAGGTGATGAATGTTGTATTTCCCAGCCCATTTGAGTTGTCCTAAGTCTATTAGGAATTATAGTCTTAAGAGGATTAAATTGTTTTCCCAAATGGAGTGGTTTCCCCAATTGGAGTTGGTTTCTCAACTGGAGAAGGATTCATAACTATATTCCAATTAGGATTAGTATTCCTTATTGAAGACAACCTCTATTATGTCTATATAAAGGGGCTATTGCACTAGTTTTGAATGTGGAAAAAAAACAATAAGTTGTATACCACTCAAAAGGAGTTAGAGTGAAAGAATATTGTAACGGCCAAGTGCGTGCAAGAGGAGAGAAAAGAGAGAAGGGTGTATTTCTTGCTCTTGTTCTTTCAGGTTTTTCGTCAAGTTTTATTTCTAGAGGCTTGACAAGATTATTCATTGTACTCATTATTGATACAGTGAAAGTTTGTTGTTGCTGCCCTGTGGACGTAGGCAAATAGCCGAACCACGTAAACTCTTGGTGCGATTTATCTTTGATTATTTGTTTTCGGTTTCCTGAGTTTGCCTTGTTTTTCCCATTCTTAAACGTGATATTCACTACAATGATAAATCAGAATGATTCAGAGTAGGAAAAATTCTCCCTTGTAGTCCATGGTCATGGTAATCTCCAGAAATATGAGAAACATAAACAAAATAAATGATTAAAGCAATAATTCTATTGGGGCTTGGACATACAGGTCTTATGACACAATCAATAATTCAATGCACTAATTTATTGAGTAACCTTGAACACACATCAGACAAGCTCAAGAAGACTATCAGTACCTCTGAAGTAACACATATCAAACAAACTGTATCATGTCTATCGTGAAAAACAAAGGGCTCTATGAGAACCTCAGAAGTAAAAATCTTCTGTCATCAGCATTTTATGCTTCTAATATGCATAACTAACAAGTAGCTCATCAACTAAGTACACAGAAAGAACTCATTTCTAAAGGAATTTATAAAGCTATCAAAGCTACATGAACTTGATTATGGAAATCATGTGAGGGCCCACACCCAAGTATATCAGGGTTTGTATTTCTCCAAAGGTCTTCTATGCATCAGCAGTTCCTATTGACATATCCTTACCAGTTAACAGTGTCATGTCTTATTGACACAGGTACAAGCAACAAGGTGAAGTAAAGGGTCCATGAACCCTTGCAATATTCATAACATTAACATTTACTAAATAAGGCTGCCATAGTTTGATGCTATCCATCAGATATGGCTGACATTCTAACAAGGATAGACACAGTATATTTAATTATTACTGCATGGTGTTATTCAACTATCATTACTCTAGATGGTATTAAGTACTGCAGGAGAAAATCAAGCATACCTTGGTTGGGAATAGAAATTGTAGCATCTGTGAAGCGAAAAGCAAATGTCAGACCCTCTTCTGCACCATCCCTGTAACCCATCATCATGAAAAAAAGGCATAAGTACATAGTAACTCCTTGCAAAAGGAGATATATCCCAAAGAGTAAGAAGAGGGACCTAATGTCACAAGTGACATCATATCTATACAACAATATATGAACCTTTGGCGTTTATGGTGGATTAAAATTTTCCAACCAGTCACAAATGTTTCATTTAACCATGTGTTTCATTCTGCATACCCAAGGATTGGCTTTAAAATGAAGAGCACCCATAGATTAAAGTAGTCGAGAACATATCTACTATCAAGCATTTTCGAACCACTGCCCACTGGTGGTGCTTTCATTAGTTTTTTAACTAGAAAACCACCAGACTATCAAGCAGTATACAGTTAGATGGAATATGAAACCAATTTCCTTGCCTCTTGTCTTTGGAAGGGACCTTGTTTGCAAGTCTAGCTGTCTGTACAGCAGCATCAGCAGATGCAGCTTCAGGAGTTGCCCGCAGAATCTCACAAATAAGTTGTTGGCATTCACTCTTTAACACATGAAAAGAAAAAGGGAAAAATAAAGTAAGTTTTAGAACTGCCATGCATGTCACTGCACAGAATTTCCTTTAAGGGATACACCATGTGGAATTTTTTAACCATTAAAAACTTGAAACAGATAGCTTACCTGTAATACTGTCAAGGAAAAACCAATGCTATAGCCTCCAGTAACTTGAGATGCTTCTAAATCAGTATTCCGATTTACATCTGTTGGCATTGATTTTGGCGTGTTCATGTCAACAGAGGACTTTGATTCCAAAAGCTCCCCAACAACAACATGGTTCTCTGAAGAATTATATTAGGAGAATTTAGTTTCATTGTTAAATACATATACGTATATGCACATAACTAAAAACCTAAAATAGAATAAAGAACACATTAAAAACTGAAAAATATCACACCAAATATCCGAACAACAGCATCCAAAACTGAATCAAGAAGTTCTTTTGCCGCGGCTTGTGCTTTCCCTGCAGGAGCCATCACAGGTGAGACAGGGCTTACTGCCAATAGAGTTCCAGACAGTGATATCCCATTCTGACGTTTCTGTTTTGGCAACTGATAACTTTGTAACTGCCCCTTCATAAAATGTAGGCCAGCTGTAGCAGTTCGGGAAGCTTGCCCAATCCCAGACCTTGAGGAATTAAGAAGCTCGGCATGAGCTTTAATCTTGGATGTGATGATCTCATGAATTGTAGGTCGCAATCTTTGGCTGTTATGGGTAAGAACAAAATATCAAATAAGTTGATAAGTATTCTTGAAATACGGCAGACAACCAACCAAAAGAGGTAAAAGTAAAACCAGATAACAAACCATATTATAGCACCAGCAGCTGCAACTTTTCTAAGCATGCAAAGGCACTCAACCATGGTCTGCAAATACTTGATATGAAGTGGAGCATCACTTTTCTTTATTGCTTCCTACATCCAAATAAAAACCCCAGAACTTTCAGCACAAAAGAAATTCATTCAAAAGACAACATGAGATGTGAATAATCACAGTTGTCATACAAGAAATTCATCCGGAGTGGAATACTGAAGCCATGTTGGCATCTCACGAGGAACAATTTTGACATCACCATTGATCCTCACTGAAGTATGCCCATCTGAGGTAGCTTCATCATGCAGTTCCGAAGTGCCCTCCTCATCAACACCATCAAAAGATGAACTAAAACATTTAGAATTTAGATGTAGAATTACCAAAGGAAAACGACAACATAATAATATTAAGAATTCAATCTTCCAATTATAAATGTAATTCATCCATACAAGATTATGACCTTCAATCGAACAGACGTAAAAAGAATATTGCAAAAAAGCTATGTAAAAAATCATGGAGGCCTATCCACAAGTAGCCACACATTACTATAAAAACACTAGTGGCATTTTTTAACTTCTTTCCAAAGACTACTTTCAATGGGTACTCAACAGCCAATAAAATATAGGCTTTTTAGCCAAAATGGTCCCTGAGATTTGCATAACTCCTCACTTTGGTCCTTGAGATTTGAAATTGATAGAATTGGTCCCTGAGTTTGTCAACAATCAACCATTTTGGTCATTCTCTGAAATATCTCTATTAAATAAGAATAAAATGACAAAAATACCCTCAAATTTTGTCAAATCATTTTGCCCTATTGTTTATTAAATTGAGGGTATTTTTGTCATTTTGATCCTTAACATAATTTTTCATCAAAGTACCAAAATGATTGATGGTGGACAATCTCAAGGACCACTTCTATTGATTTCAAATCTCAGGGACCAAAGTGAGGAGTTATGCAAATCTCAGGACCACTTTGGCTAAAAAGCCTAAAATATATTCTCTCCAGCATATTGAACTCACGGGGAACCTTCCTCTTAATTGAAGATGGATACTATAATATTCAAACCAATATACAAACCTCCAGGAGGGTCTTGAAGAAATTAACCACATAAAATAATGCAGCAGCAGATAAAATGTCCAATAAGAATTTGAGGCATTGTGAACTTACTTTGATTCTAGAAGAGAGTATAAACAAAAAAATCCACAACTTGCAAGTGATATAATTTTCATATGAAAATAATGCGATAATAATGCAGGTTGAAGGAAAAACCCAGCATGCAATAATAATGCGATAATAATCTTACCCTCCATCAACAGAACCTGTCCTATATGATCCATCTCCTTGATTACCGAACTGATTGTCACCTTTTAACAGCCTGGTTCTTCGAGACAGGGATTGTGAATTACTCAGTGAAAATACAGCAGCTGTGGTGGTTGGTACCTCATCATCCATTTCTTGCAAACTTAAAGCAGCTGAGCTGCAGAAAGAATCAGCACAAGGACAATATATATGAGAAATAGCTTTTGAGAGTATAGCACAGGATAAAAAGAAAAATACAAAGCTAGAAAATTGATCAATCATCAATTTCCCCAAAAGAAGAGGACAAGTGCTCCCAGAGAAGTAGAGTTCTATAAAATCATCACAATTTCATATAATTATGGTTTGTCACAGCAGCAGGAACAAAAAAGTGTGCAGCTAACATGAAATAGAAAGCAGTAGATGGAAAACAAATCCTATAATGCCTAAATCCCAGAACATCCCAGCCACCCCATAAGTATGCAAATAAACTGAAAGCAATAAAGTAAAATGTTTCTTCATTTTTTCCCCTAGAAGGTCTTATTTTTAAAATGATGCTAAGTATATGAAGGTACCCAAAAGGAAAAAAACGTCAACACAAGTAAATACCTATATTCACCCTTGTTGTAAAGATGAGCATGTAAATCCTCTAGCACTTTATAAAACAGAACTCCTCGCAACTTTGTCAACTCAGAGCGAACATCTTGAAGGGCACCGACCTGAGCCAATCAATTATAACTACCAAATCATATATTCACTAAAACGGTTTCCTCAAAGTTATATTGCATCCAGAAGAAGAAAATGAAAGTGAATTTCTATTAAAGGCCCTGTTCTGATATTTTCAAGAACTGTTAGTGTCAGATGCACCACCTTTAAGGACGCATCAACCAGATAATAATTCAATATCTAATATCATTAAAATAGTTCCACCACACCTTGTGGTGCAAAGAAGCTAACAATTTAAAAATATAAAAAAGAAAAATGGTGAAACGCTATGATATATTGGATGAAGAAAAATATTGAACCTTGAAGTTGACAACATTATTACTGAACCGGCCGGCAATAATGAAACTTGAGAATAAAATGGGACAAACTGTTTTAGGATCTAGTAGTTAGATAAAACTAAAGTTTCAACCAAGCCACCATAAAAGAGTAGGAAAAACATTTATGTACAAATTTCAATTTAAAAACAAATAAAGTAGTTGACAAATGTACTGTTTGAAGATAATATTTTATTCTTTTAATATAAAACACCCTACCGTTTGAAGCCCCTCTCTTTCAAGCATCAACATTGATTGAACATGAAATTGAACAGCAGCATAATACTGCTTTTCGGCAATCAGCTTCTCTATCCGAGCTGGAACCTGAGCCACATTTTGACCAGATAATAGATGAAATGAAACATTTAGGCACAAAGTTGATTCAGTTGGAATATTTTTATCGCCGGTAGTTCAATGAAAAAGTACGGATACCAGACAATACAGATGTATCAAAGCATAAAACATAAGTGTTAAATCTAAAGCTACATTGCTAAGTAATGAGTTGTAAGCTGTGAGCGTGCGTGTACTAAAAAACATTTAACTTTTATTAGATTAAATGGAGTAAGATTCTATTCTATTAGTATAGAAAGGGTTTGCATGATATCTGAGAGCCCTCACAGCCCAGGCACAATGATGCAGTTATCAGGGGCGCTCTCTACCACTGAGCTAATAGCCCGCCATGTGGGCCCCCAGCTATCTCATGAGCTGTAAAGGTCAGGGTTTAAATAAAACTTATTTCAAAATTCAAATAAAAATAGACATGAACACATGCTCATCAATTTCTTTATGTACATATGCATACTCATGGATTTAAATATGAATGAGCAAACTAATACAATTGCAACTCAAGTACAATGGATTGAGCAGAACGCAGTTGACACACCCTCCAAAAAGCTAACTTCATGGTGAAGAGTTCAAATACTATTGACTGAATGAAATAATCCCAATACTCCTGAGCCTGGTATTGTCTAAAGATATAAAAATTAATAAATTAATAAATTTAAAAAAAAAGAAGAAGATAAGACGAACCTTAGATATGCCCTCAATTTGATCTAAGAGGGAGATTATGTGCCGCAAAGTAACTGACCGGTACCATAACTGATGCAGTTGTTTACTACGGGCACTGAGACGCTTCTTTGCTTCAGCCAAATCAACCTTCAGGACACCAACACTTTGAGTAGATTCGCTGAACAACCGCAAGATCTGGAAAGAATTGAGTAGAGTAAGATAGTAGTATGCAAGAGTCAACTCTTGTTTTTGACAACCGTCCACTTCCCCCAAAATCAGAAACAAAAAAAAACCATTAAAACACTAGCATTTTCAAAGCAAAACATTTTGATAAATAATTTTTTTTTTGTCAGGAAACAGATGAATTATTGAAGCACCCACAAGATTCAGTTTCTTATACGACCACGGATGCTAAAAATATACAAGATTGAAAAAATTAAAGAAAAAAATGGACAAATAGATTAAATATTCTTATCCAGAAAGATATACAAGACCTGAGAATAATTTTGAATTGCTTTATTGAAGCCACTGTGATAATTATGCACAACTTCATCCACAACCTCCTCAACAACATCACTTTGCTCCTTCAAAAACTGGACTTCACCTTCACGATCTTTGGACGTCAAAATACGAACAACATGAGGTAATGAATCAAAACGAGCAGCAGCCCAGCTCTCATCGATCTTTGCAATCTCTTCCCTCAGATACTGAAATTACCATGATGACAGAAGAAAAATTGAGAAAGTAACATCAAGAAGCACTATGCATAACAAAGCATGCATGCTAAAGTTTAAACACTGTATTAAATTATTGTTTTCATATGCTGGTGCATGCTTCTAGATATTACAGTGAATTCTCTGTATGTAAAAGACATGTATTAAAAGCGTGAGGCATGGGCGAGGCATCCGAGGGATAACCCAGCCTAGGCGTGAGGCAAAGCCTCACGGGACCTAAATTTTTTAATAAATACACCGAGCGTACATATATATTATATTAAAAAAAAAGATTATTAATCAATAATCACCCTGAGCACACACATATATTATAAATACATAGGCACACATATATATACATATATTATATTATATATATATAATAGAGGATGAAAAGCACAATGAGCACACATATAATAATGCACGCAGACAGCACACACATCCATTATATAAAAAAATAAAAATCAGAAAAAAAGGCAGAGAGATGATAGTACAAGGAAGAGGTATGAGGCAGTTAAAACCCTACCCAAAATTTGAGTTTGGGAGTAAAAAAAAAAATCCCCTGAGGCGCACCTAGGCGGCTCCGTCGGCGCCTTCCGCCCACTCCCTCAAAACAGAGGCGGCAACCCTCAAGCCTAGCCTCACAGGGCGCCTAGGCGCGCCCTGAGGCAAGCCTTTTAAAACATTATCAAGAGCATGTTAGGATTTGGTTCGTCATTTGTTAATAGTCCAATTTTGTTTAGGATTGTATTAGGAAAGATAAAGGTGCACAGATTCTTGTCCTACCATGATTAGGAAAGAATTAAGTTTTCTTGTACAATTAGATTAGGAATCCTAAATGCAGAAACGGAATGGGAATGCAAGTGTGCCTTCCTAAATAGATTAGGAGACTTAATAAGTAAATAGGTGGGTAAGCCACACCCTATAAACACAAGAGAGATCAGAGAGACAACCAAGAGAAAGAGAGGGATTAGTTCTATGGTTTACAAAAGCACTGTTTACTCTATTATTAATTCAAAGAAGCCGTGATTTCTCAAACCAGAGAAATCACAACAGGACGTAGGCAAAGGTTCTACCGAAGCAGTATAAAACTTGTGTGTTTCTAGTTATTCTCTATTTGCTAAGTTTATGGCTTGTTTGGAAGTGCTTTTAAAATGGCTAAAAGCACTTTTGGTGAAAATGATTTTGGAACCAATCCTTTGTAAAATGACAATTGAATCCTAAAAAAGCACTTTGTTTCTTCATATCCAAGAATCACATAACTGGTGCTTCTTGCAGGAAGCATTTTAAGTGCTTTTGGAACACATAAACATTTTCTCTAAAAGCGCTTTCAATCAATTTAAAAGCAGTTCCAAACAGGCCCTCAGTCTATTGCCAGATGCATTAAAGAACAAAATCCAGAGGGGAGTCGAAATTCTAACAGAGTGCCAGGCATGAACATATAAAAACCTACAGCTCTTTTTCTGATAAGTATAGTTATTACAACGTGGATTCCATAAACTTTTTTCTGAGATTATTTTTCAATTTAGAATCACTAATAAACTGTTCCTTCCAGTTTTACTGAAGAAAACTATAAGGATCTTCACCTTTTATAGTGTGTACGACATTTTTTTATTACCTAATTTTATTTAAGACATGCCAAAGGGGTGAAACTGGGTGTGTGCAGGAAGCATACACAAAAGACAAATTTGTTACAACAAAAAAAAGCAAACAAATAAGATGAAGTGAACCCGGGTGTTTTCCAGAAAAACTGCATCTTCAGAAAACAAGGAGTGTTGGGATCAAGTCAAACTTGCAAAATATAGTAAATAAACCCCATTTTGTAATTGACAAGTAGCATTATGGCGGGTATAAATTTAAGCCTACAGCAAACGGTAAACATCTATGAACTGATGACACAACACGTTTTCGTCAATCAAACTTTTAGCAAGAATCTTTTCCTTATTGAAGTCAAATCAGATATATTATCAGAACTTTGAAATGAGAAACATGCACCAACAGCAAAAAATAAAGCACTAAGTTTCTAGCAGCTAAAGCATGCAACTTTTATTTACAATCGAATAAAGAACATGTCTTGTGAATTCTGAAGACATATCAAGAATAATGAAAATAGAACCAACTCTATACAGTCAAAAGTTAATTTTATGCAGAACCCTTTTACGAATTGCGATTCCTACCATAGACACCTGCACCGCCAAACCCCCTTTGCCTGAGAAATGGATTATGAGCTCCATATCCAGTGCAAACAACCAAATATATAGTTATTAACAGGTGTAGTAAGATAAGTGACTTGAACTTACTGCCTTGTCTGGAGACACGGGCAATCCATCAAAAAGTCCCATAGTGAGCTTTTACCTCGGCGGAGCTGTACAACTCAACTCATTCCAGCTTATCCCCAACTGGAAATAAAGGGATGGTTTTTTTCAATTAATAAGGACGGAATGGGAAACTCAAATAAGCCATCTTCAATAATACTTTGTTGAGCTAAAATATTTAGCTTTTCTTTTTCAACTAAACAACCAATAAAGTAAATTCCAATTCAAATTAATTTCTTTCCTAATCTTTCGACGAAATTCGAGCAACCGAATATGGCATTATAAAAATTCCAGTTCCAAAATCCATATGCAATATCTCCTAGACGTAGAAGTGGAATATCTTCAACTGAGCTCGAGACAACTACTATGCATGTTTGAGTTGAATATTATATTACCCAAAAGCTAAAAACACAACATATGCCGCAACACTTCAAACTTTCCATTCATTTTTTTTATGTTCCCCACAACTTTCTCAGCAACCAAACGGAAAGGTAAAGATTGGAAACAAATATTACCTCTAGATCCAGTACGAAGAACTCCGAAACCAAAGCAATTACGCGCAATAGGAAGACCTAAGCTTCTAACAAACCAATAACAGATTCAATTCGATAATCATTGAAAAAATGAACAGTGAAATTCATTGAAAAAATCAAATGATCACCGATTATTGAGGCGGCAATGTTCGTAATCGAATCTTGAACGGAAAACGGCGTCGTCCTGGAGATGTAGAACTGTGTTCGGACGGAAGTCAATTGAATGGGAGATTAGTGGAGAAGTGAAGAGTGTTTCGGAGCTGGGATTTGGGGTAGGGTAGGGTCTGGAGCTAGATATGGATCAGGTCGTCGAAGCCGGAGGCGTATTGGAGGTCGGAGCTCGTGGCAGCGAATCGGAATGCGACGGTGGTACGTAGAGGCCAACTGGATCGATGGTTTGCCAGAGACGAAGAGGTTGAAGAAGAAAAGTATGAAAGAACGACACGCCTGCAGCTTTCAACCGACTTTCTTTTTTCTTAATTTTTTTGTTAAGGTAAATATGGAATATTTGGATATTGACGGGTCGGATCATACTTAGGATGAATGGTAAATTTTGGTTATGGAGAAAATAATGAAATAGCTATTTTATTTTAGGAATTTTGCCAAAATTAATAAAACATTTACAATTTAATCATAACAGTATGTTTTGATGAGTTAAATAACTAATAATCATATATTTTTAGTTGATGACTATTACTCCAATTGGGTTAAAATTAAGCATTATTGTTACAATTATCTCTTCATATAATCTAAACATGAAACAATTAATCAAAACTACATATTAATAAGAGTTAATCTCAGTTTACTATTATCAAGGTTTTTGGTTTTCAACATTTGGTACATCAAGTTTTTTATCTCTGAGTGGTACCTAAAGTCAAAATTTTAGGACAGTTTCGTAAATTTGTTAAGGTTGCGGTTAAGTTAGCTGTTAACTAGTGACGTGGCTTCCAAGTGGATAATGGCTTAGCGTCACGTGTCAATATGGGTCCATGGCGAAAATTGGGGTTGTTGGCTTTGGGGGAAAAAGATCCTATCCGGATCCTCTTTGTGGGGATCCGAGAGATCAATTAATTAAGTTCGTTCATCATATATCGTGCGGTCAGTTTTGAATGATGTACGATGAACGGACATGATTGATTGATCTACCAGATCCCAACAAGCAGATCCGGAAAGGATCCTTTTCTGACTTTAGGGATTTGGGAAAATGCTTTCTTATATTTGGAGAGATGATTGGGATTTGATTTTTATTTTTTAATTTTTTTTGTTTTTTAATTTTTAAATTGTTAATATCCACGTGACACGATCATTGGTCCCTTAACTTAATGGAGGTATGAAAGTGTAACAGCCCGTCCCTAAAAATTATGATTTTATAATTTTAATAAGTGAGTTTACGAAAATGCCCTTTGAGGCAAAGTGTTGACTTTTGTTGATTGTCGTGTCGTGTCACGTAAGGTTTATTTTCTTGGCGTATTCTCGTAGTACTCATCGCTAAGGATACGTGGGCGCAAACGGAACGCAATTTGGAGTTACAACGAAAGAGATATTAACGTTTAAAGTTGAGGGCAAAATTGTAAATTTCTATTTTCTAGAAAGCTCCAGATTTCTGGAGTTTAATCTAGTCATGCCACGTGTGTAGCTAGGATTGAAGCAAGCAAAGATGGGCAGCGCGGATGGGAAATAAAGAAGGAACAGGGGAGAAACATTGAGGAATGTGGAAAGGAGAGAGAAGGAACAGACTAATCAGAAACATAAGAAAGGAGGGAAATGAGGGAGGAGAAGAAGAAGGGCATCGGCTGGATCCCTTTGAGGAACCGTGACCCGACTCGGGTTTATCTCCCAACTCTGGCCACCATGGACGGCTATCTTGGTGTCAATCGAGGCCAATCGATACCTCTGTCAATTCCACCCCAAAAATTAGAGAATTTGGCTTGATTTTTGCAAAACCACACAGAGGGTACGACAGCACCATGGCTCAAATCCACCATTTTGGAAATGTTCTGTCCCAATTACCACTACCACTAGACTCCCCTTGAGGCCAGGAACAAAGCCCAATCAACATTTGGGGCGTCAAAGTTGATTTTCGTGAAATTGAGGCTTTTCCCAACAAAATTAGCCTTAGTCTCAAGTATGAAAGTTGTTCTACTAATTGAAATCTTCATTTCTATGAAATTTGGTAATTTTTAGAAATAGTTGAATTTTCTGGCAAATCGGGGGGCCGACCACCACCTGCGGCGGCGCTTAGGCCGAGATATCCCCTGACCTTCCGATTAACAAATTTTCGTCATTTGTACCTAGTTTCATTAAGAATCGCCACCCGATTATTATAGCAATTGACGATTTGACAGTTGGATCGTCACTAAACTTTGATACGTTGTAGTACATAATATTTGAGGATTTTAGAAACTTACGGATCGGGAATCCGACGTACGGATCTTCCCGAATAGGATTTGTAAGTTAAGTGTTCTATTGACAAGAATTTTAAGATATGGTTTGGTAATTGTTCTAGGCGCTGATTGTTCGTGACGTCTCGAAGTTGTGTCAGGGAATTGTAGCGTAGACTCCAGGCGAGTGGGCTTTTGGTTTTCAGTATATATATGCTTGGTATTTTTCCCATAAAACTTATTTAAATGGTTGTATGCTCTTAAATGCCATGCCAAATGTTTTATATTTAGAATATGCATTTAGTAGTTACTTATGTTATTGTTGACGTTGCGAACGCTCATGCAAGTTCCAAGTGAGTTTATAGATTGTGGATGTGAGTTGTATGGTTATGATTACCCTTGATGCATTTAGAGCTCATAAACCTGCACCCTAGTGTTAGTGCTTCTGCTCGTGGCCAGGGCACAGTCTTTCATGTGATGTTTACCTCCCGCACCGCACGCTCACCTTGGATCCAAGTTTGGTGCACAGTCCTATCGTACATATCACTATAGGTGGTTTCGACTCGTAGGTAATCTGCGATTATTCGCACAGTTTTTACGTGATCGTAGCACTTAAGCGTACTTATTACACCTAGTCCTGTTGTACTTACCACATTAGGTGGTTCCGACTCGTGTGCAAGCATACTTGATGAGCTATAGGTTCAGCCGTACAGGCCACCATAGGTGGATCCAGCTAACATTTCACTTTTCATTAATTTACTTCACCTGGTTTACTTATACTCTGACATCGCGTGTGAAATGGGTCCATGCCCGCTTACCGCGCACTCGTGTACTTTGGCACTTTTAGAATTAAATTTATTCACATTTTCTATATCATCACACTTTATGGCTTTATCACCTTCCAGGTATCGCCCAGCACAACTCGATTCGGAGTCTTAGTGGACTTTCCGGGTCGGGGTGTGTCAGAAAGTGTCTTATAATTATGACTTTAGGTACCCGACTGAGATAAAAAAAAAACTTAATGTATGAAATGTTGAAAACCAAGAAATTTCAAGATAGTAAACTGAGATTAACCCTATCAATAAAACTCTAATTGTCAACCAACTTCATAAAATTACCAATTTAATCTTCTAATTAAAACTGAACATAAATAAAAAAAAACATAAACAAAATATAATTTCAGACAAATCAAATTTTACTATTATTTTTTAAGTTTCATCCACATATGATAATAATATATCTTTAATATTAAAAAACATAAAGTAAAATAAACTTGTTTACCCTTTCTCATCACTTCACGTAGCCCTGACAATTCCTGACACGACCCGATAACCAAACATGATACGACATGACACGAAATTAACAGGTGTTCGGGTCAACACGATAACGAATCGGGTGGTTATCGGGTAACCCGATAAGCACTTGTTAGATAACGAGGTTGGTTCGGGTATATACATGGGTAACACGATACACGATAAACAAAATATTAATTTTATTACCTTAAAAAATTGGGAACTTTAACGAAAAGCTCCCGGTACTGTTCACTTTAACGAAAAACCACATTTTTACACTAAAAAGTCAATCCTGGTACTATTCACTTTACTCTTTATTTTGTCCTTATCATTAAAACTCAAAGTTTTCAAGCCCTTTTCATTAGTTTTCCTTAAAAAATTACTATAATAATTATATATATTAATTTAAAAAAATTTATACCCCTAAAAACTATAATAATTATATATATATATATATCAAATTAAATATTAAAAATTGGTGACCATTGGATCAGCTTAAATATACATATCATTCAATTTCTTAAGTGTTATATGTACAAAATAAATAAATTTAAATCTATTTAATATATAAATATATACACACACCATTGAACTTGATGGGATATGAATTCTACAAAACTAATTTCAACGATCCAACTGTCAAACTTGTTTGTATATGCTTTGAGATCGCATCAGCAAAAAATTGCAAAAAAAAAACATTCAGAGATCAAGTAACGGGACAAAACTTTTTTACGGTTATCAATGAAAAATCACGATTTAACCGTTATTTTAACTCCGATTTTGATGATTTTTTTATAGCTACACTCATTGACCCTATATGAATACAATGAATGAACTCGATCTTCAATTTAAATATTTACATTAGTGGATACCACAAAATCTTATGTTATACTTAATGAAAGTTTGAATAAACTCTTAAGTGTTAGTTAATCTATTGTTTTGATGAGATACGTATTGTACGAAACTAGTTTCAACGATCCAACCGTTAAACATATTTATATATACTTTGAGATCGCATACGCCAAAAATTGCAAAAAATAAACATTCAGATATCAAGCAACGAGACAAAAAATTTCGATGGTTATAAACGAAAAATCACAATTTAACGATTATTTTAACTTCGATTTTGATGATTTTTGACAGCTACACTCCTTGACCCTATATGAATACAATGAATGAATTCGATCTTCAATTTAAAATATCGACACTAGTGGATACCACAAAATCTTATATTATATTTGATGAAGGTATAAATAAACTCTAAGTGTTAGTGAATCTATCGTTTTGATGGGATACGCATTCTACAAAATTAATTTCAATGATCCAATCATCAAACTTGTTTGTGTATGCTTCAAGATCGCATACGCTAAAAATCACAAAAAAATAAACATTCAGATATCAAGTAACAAGAGAAAACTTTTCGACGGTTATTAATGACAAATCATGATTTAATGGTTATTTTAACTCCGATTTTGATGATTTTTTACAGCTACACTCCTTGACCCTATACTAATATAATGAATGAACTCGATCTTCAATTTAAAATATATTACACTAGTGGATACCACAAAATCTTATGTTATACTTAATGAAAGTATGAATAAACTATTTAGTGTTAGTGAATCTATTGTTTTGATGGGATACGCATTCTACGAAACTAGTTTCAACGATCCAACTGTCAAACATGTTTGTATATACTTCGAGATCACATACGCCAAAAATTGCAAAAAACAAACATTCAGAGATCAAGTAACGGGACAAATTTTTTTAAAGATTATCAACGAAAAATCACGATTTAACGGTTATTTTAACTCCGATTTTAATGATTTTTTTACAGCTACACTCCTTGACCTAATATGAATACAATGAATGAACTCGATCTTCAATTTAAAATATTTACACTAGTGGATACCACAAAATCTTATTTTATACTTAATGAAAGTATGAATAAACTCTTAAGTGTTAGTGAATCTATCATTTTGATGGGATACGCATTCTACGAAACTAATTTCAACGATCCAACTGTCAAAATTGTTTGTACATGTTTCGAGATCATATACACCAAAAATTGCAGAAAACAAACATTCAAAGATCAAGTAACGGGACAAAAATTTTCGACGATTATCAACGAAAAATCACGATTAAACGGTTATTTTAACTCCGATTATGATGATTTTTACAGTTACACTCCTTGACCATATATGAATACAATGAATGAATTCGATCTTCAATTTAAAATATTGAAATTAGTGGATACCACAAAATCTTATCTTATATTTAATGAAAGTATAAATAAATTATAAGTGTTAGTGAATCTATCGTTTTGATGAGATACACATTATATGAAACTAATTTCAAAGATCTAACCGTCAAATTTGTTTGTGTATGCTTCAAGATCGCATACGCTAAAAATCGCAAAAAATAAACATTCAGAGATCAAGTAACAGGACAAAACTTTTTGACGGTTATCAATGAAAAATCATGATTTAAAGGTGTTTAACTTTGATTTTGATGATTTTTTTACAACTTTACTCCTTGACCCTATACGAATACAAAGAATGAACTCGATCTTCAATTTAAAATATTTACACTAGTGGATACCACAAAATCTTATGTTATACTTAATGAAGGTATGAATAAACTCTTAAGTGTTAGTGAATCTATTGTTTTGATAGGATATGCATTCTACGAAATTAGTTTCAACGATCTAATCGTTAAACATGTTTGTATATACTTCGAGATCGCATACGCAAAAAATTGCAGAAAACAAATATTCAAAGATCCAAGTAACGGGACAAAACTTTTCGACGGTTATCAACGAAAAATCATGATTTAACGGTAATTTTAACTCCGATTTTGATAATTTTTTACAGTTACACTCCTTGACCCTATATGAATATAATGAGTTCCATACTCCTTGATCCTCACATACTCCGATTTTGATGATTTTATAAAAGGAATAACATGTAAGTTTTGAGTTCCATTGACAAGGTTTAAACTTTTGAGAAAGGCTTCACAACCTTGAAAGAAAAAACTTTTTTCATTTTGCATATCCTTGCACATTTAATATTTTGTAATAGACTAGTAGTGTATGGATGTTTGTTTATTAAGCTCTTTTTTTCGAGTGTAGATGTAGTACTTAAACAACAAATATGTTTTAATGTTTGGAAGTAATATTTATGTGGCAATGTGTGGTATGTGCAAATTTAAGAAGAAAAAAAATATTTTTCTTAACATGTCATAATGAGTCATAACGGATGTGACATGACACGACACGACCCATTTGCCAGGGCTAACTCCACGTTCTCTCTTACTCTCTTTATCTCATTTCATTTATAAAACAAAAATAAAAAATGTTCAGCATATGCCTGTATTATTAGAGGCAAGTTAGTCATTTAAATGAGGGGTGAAATTGAAACATTAAGTGGCGTTATGTGTTACAGGTGAAAATGAATTTTTTTGTAAATGTCCTTTCACTCGATAAACAAAAACATTTCTATTGGACGAGAAGGGCGACGGAAGGTTGATGTGGTGGAAGAAAGGACACATGATTAAGACTTTTTGTTTTTAGGGAGATTAAGACTTTTTATAAAAATAATTAATTACCCTAATATAATTTCTTATTCTTGAGAATTTTATTAAAAAGCACATTTCCCAAACAAATTAGTAATAATTTTTTTTTTGTCAAAGATAAATTTTGTTAGATTAGATATTAAATTAATATTCAACTGCTTCAGAGCAAGTATATTCCTAAAAAAATGCGCTAACAACCAGCCTATTTAATCCACTAAGTGAACAGTAATAGACCCTAATAAATAGTAATAGGCCAAATATATCTCTATCCCTAACAAAAAATAGCCTAGTCAATTTTATTAAAATTTTATTATTTTTATTATAAAATAATAAAAAGTAATAATTTATTTTTAATTTTTGACTTTATAAAAAAATATTATTAATTTTTGATATTTTTATTTATTTATTTATTAAGTTTTTTGTCTGAAAAATCTGGATCATTGATCTGAAAATCAAACGGTCCTCATTGTGCCATGTCAGTACCCATTAATTTTAAATTTCAATTTTTTTTCACCGTTGGAAATCTAATGGCCTAGAAACGAACACATGGACTCCATCTGATCATCTCAGTGGGCCTGCGTTGGTGGGCCACCCCCACTTTTTGTTGTCGGGATGCATGGCCACGCGTACGTGTATCGCAAGCGTTTAGGGCAAAAAAATTTCAAATGCCCTCCGATGCCACGATGACGTCAAATGGGCCGGTTCATGGCTCTGTCTATTCTAGGCTGGCCTGGAGACCAGCTTGGGTTGGATGCCAGCCTATCTGTTGGGCTGGAGTGAATTGGCTGGGTGCCAGGCCAATAAATTAGCTGGGTGCAAGCCTAAAGAGTCCCCGGTGGAACTGCTCTCAACGGAGTTTGAATCCACGATTTCATGCAATTACTCTGCATTTTTCTACCACATTGGTAAAGAGACTTTGCATTAATGGTAAATTACCGTGCTAAATTTGCCCGGGAAATAAACAGTCCAACCCTCTTCAACCGCCTCTAACTTACCGCCCCCACCACCACCACCACCACCACAGCCAGAACGGACTGCCATGGATCCGCCAAACGAATTCCCGATGATTTTTCCTCCTTCCCTCCTATCCCCTTCGCCCTTTTTGAGCCCCCAGAATATCCAATCCGTAAACCTAATTCAAACGCACCGCCGATTCCAAACACAGTCGAAAACTCTTGCTCCGCCCATCTTCTTTCCTTCTCGGTCCCAAAGAAACGAAGACGAGGCAGGTCTCATCGCGTCGCGACGTCATTTCAGCTGCCTTCGATTCTGAACGGCGCTTCGGTAATAGTAACGGTCTTGCTTCTTCTTCAAGTTCCATTTCAGTTCATTCGACTAGACACAATGTAGGAAACCCGTGCCTGATATCTCCGACAAGATTATTGTGATCGACAAGGAATCCACAGCCGAGGCGCTGATCGCCCTCTCGGCTGGTTTTCCTGCCGATTCCCTCACTGAAGAGAAACTTGATTTCCCAGTAATTCGAGTTATTGGGGGAATAGAGCAGGTCAATTACATTATCATTAGAAACCATATAATTGCTAGATGGCGCGAAAATGTGTTGAAAGATGTTTGTTGATTCTATACCTAAGCATTGCTATTCCCTTTTGGAATCTACTTATAAGTATCTAGTTTCACATGGATGTATTAACTTTGGGATTGCTCCGGCTATTAAAGAGAAGATTCCGTCTGAGCCTAGTAAACCACATGTGATTGTGATTGGTCATGGGCTTGCTGGTCTGGCTGCTGCCAGGCAAATGATGCGTTTTGGGTTTAAAGTGACAGCTTTGGAAGGCCGGAACCGTGCAGGTGGGTGGGTTTATACAAAGAAAATGGAGGGAGGAATTAGGGAAGGTGTAGCTGCAGATTTAGGTGGAAGTGTTTTAACTGGCACATTAGGGAACCCACTCGGCATTGTTGCACGCCAATTGGGTTATGTGCTTCATAAAGTGAGAGACAAGTGCCTGCCTTATAGTTTTGATGGGAAGCCTGTAGACCCTGATATGGATATGAAGGTGGAAGCAGCTTTTAACCATCTGTTAGATAAGGCAAGTAGCCTTAGGCAGTTAATGGGGTGTTTTTCAGTTGATGCGTCTCTTGGTGCAGCACTGGAAATGTTCTGGTAGGCAGTGGATGCTGAGGAGACGAACTTGTTTAATTGGCATCTTGCAAATTTGGAATAAGCAAATGCAGATTTAATATCTAAACTGTCACTTGCATTTTGGGACCAAGATGATCCATATGACATGGGCGGAGACCATTGCTTCTTGCCTGGAGGTAATGGAAGGCTGGTGCATGCTTTGGCAGAGAATGTGCCGATCTTATATGAGAGAATTGTGAATACCGTTAGGTATGGTAGTGGCAGAGTGCAGGTTATTGCTGGCAACTAGGTTTTTGAGGGTGATATGGCCCATTTGGGGTTTTGAAAAGCGGGTCCATCAAATTTAATCCAGAGTTGCCCCCGAGAAAACTTGATGGAATAAAGAGGGTGGGGTTCAGACTGTTGAATAAGGTTGCAATGCTTTTTCTTCATGTGTTTTGGGGCACAGATCTTGATACCTTTGGCTACCTTTCTGATGATCCAAGCCGTTGAGGAGAGTTCTTCTTGTTTTACAGCTATGCAACTGTTGCTGGCGGTCCCCTTTTGATTGCTTTAGTAGCAGGTGAAGCTGCACATAAGTTTGAGACCATGCCCCCTACAGATGCTGTGACTCGGGTTATTCAGATTCTCAAGGGTAATCCTTTCATTCTTTGAACTTTGGTTATATGATTTGCGGCTTTGCCCTTTTGGCATTTCTCATATATTTGACTACAAATTACACAAATACATATGGTTCTAACATGATTCCGTGTTTAAAGGATTTGGTCATATGATATGTTAAGAAATCATAGTTCCCATACATATTTAAAGTTCCTCAAGTTCGATAGTTAACCCAACAGTTAGTTATGGAATAGAAACTGTCATGATAAATAATGATTTACAAGTTAGAATATATAATTTTGCTGTGAATATCATTCCAAATAAACTTAAATACCAATTCCATACTCATGTTTTTTCCATTCTTGGTATTTTTCAATGTTTAGGAAATAGGCAGACAATCACTAAACCCAGTTCTGGAGTTTTGCTATATGTAATCATGACGACTCCCAATCATTATTCCGAATATCATTGGTGGTTCAAGTTTTTATATATCAACCATTAGATAGCTGCCGATTATATAGTAATTTTATGAGGTGCTGACATAAATCAAAGCAGGTAATTATGAACCACAAGGAATTGCTGTTCCAGAGCCCATCCAAACAATCTGTACCAGATGGGGAAGCGATCCCTTCAGCCTAGGCGCTTACTCTACTGTTGCAGTAGGGGCATCAGGAGATGATTATGATATTTTAGCAGAAAGTGTGGGAGATGGACGACTTTTCTTTGCAGGTGAGGCTACCAATCGGAGATATCCTGCAACCATGCATGACGCTTTTCTTAGTGGGCTTAGAGAAGCTGCTAATATGGCTCACTATGCTAATGCTGGAGCCCTGAGGATAAAAATTAACAGGAACCCATCAAAGAACGCCCATTCTTGTGCTTCCCTTCTTGCAGACTTATTTAGGGAGCCTGATTTAGAATTTGGGAGTTTTTATGTTATTGCCTTGATAAAAGCTGAGAGGGGTAATCGCAAACCAGCTTCAACTTCATTGACTTTAAAGTCTGGTGAGTGGTTCACACTGATTTTAATCCATATGGTCTCCTGAAAAGTAAGAAAGAATTAGTAAACTATATAAATGGGAATAACAATTATATTGGTTTTTGTAGGGACATCAAAGCTGAAAGCTGACAATTTGAAACAAAAATTGGTCAGGTATGAGCTCTGAATCTTCTGTTTCGTAGATAATTCATGCATTTCTTTTTTCTCTCATGTGATTGATCTCTTTTACTCATTTAAACTATTAATTTATTCTCTTTTTATTTTCCTTTATTTTCGCAGAAGGGCCAAAATAATGCGCAATGGTAATGGGAAACTTGGTTAATGGTAAACTGTCAACGAAACTACCACAAGTCAAGTTCCCTCCAACGCACTTGGTCCAGGTAAACTTGAAGGGGTCCTTACATATTCTTATTACTCTATGCATATTTAGTGTGTCAGAATTGTCTTATATGGCCAACTGTGGTAATGGTTTCTTCTTCTGCTTTTTTTTCAAAATGGTTATAAAATTTTGCCGATAAACATCTGATTATTTTCCAACGTGTTGAAGAATGAGTAGATGACCTTTTTCTGTTAGGGGTGAGATGTCAACTTTTTGTTTGGTCGAGCCTTGGGTGGGATGTCAACTTTTCTTTAACTTGAAAAAGTGGTTCCACTCGGCGAGCCTTGTTACACCCTTCGGCCCAAGGGAGTTGGCCCTTCTGCTACCAAGCCTTGCAAGATCTATTTTCTGCTCAGCATGTTCTTTGCTGGATAACCACCGCCACCATCCTCAATTGCAGAAGAAATTTGTGCCGCTTGCTCTCCTCCACTCGGGTCAATGAGCAATTTGGTATCCAATTGAATTGAGCAAGAGCAACTCTGCGCCATCTTCCAATAAGCCCGACACCAGTGATTGTTGACTGGTGGAATGAGACTTGAGTTGTGATCTTTCCAGGTCCACAACTTGTTAAATTAACGTGTGAAGGAAGCAATCTTCGCAGATTTACGGTGTTGTTTTTTTACCGAACTACGAAATAATATAAACAGATTTCGGATCATGATTATGATTTTCCTTGTGCTACAATTTAGACAAGATTTTATATGATAAAATGCAAGAAAATCTTTCTCTAAACCAATGGAATGACCAATTTGTATTTGGATCACAAACCAGTGCTGCCTGGAATTTTCTCAGTGTTTGCCATGTAAATGCTGTCTGCTTGGTGCTTGTAATTAACAATCAGATAATTCTGTACATGCTTAGTTTTAGGACGTGGCATTCTTGACAGCTTTAGGACGGGAATTCTTATAACCGTTGGCTGTTCAACGATGACAAATCTCATGGACGACAATTGTTGATAAAGAAAAGAGAACGATAAAAGAACTCACACATTTTTGATCCGTTTGAAGCGAAAACTATTTTGTAGAAGGCTTATACCACGTAGCCATCCTCAAAAGTACTACGCCGTCAGTACATCCTTCAAAAGCACAACAATGCCGTCAGTACGAGGACATTGAAGTCGACTAGTGCATCCTTCAAAAGCACAACCGCAATTCTCCGATACGAGATGAACGAAGTCAGGGTGGATTGACGACTCCTGCCACGACGGAATTCAAGATTCATGGTAGCCAATCCACATGAAACTCAAATCACTCACCATCATCAAATACCATAAGTTTTCTTGAACCAATAAGAGTCAGAGAATAAATCTTTATTATCACCCTGGAATATTCAAATAATTGTGTATACTTTACAATCCACAGAGAATAACACGCGACAACACAGTATGTACAGGCTAAAGATCTTTCAGTATCGTAGTTTTGACAAGCTAAAATCTTTCTGCATCGCTTGCTCCTCTGCGATTATCTAGATTACCGGCCCCTTCCAACCACTCTTGTAGTTTATTTTCTTCATCAGCCTTAAATTCATCATAGTATTCTGCCATTGATAATAAATGAGGACTCGACAAGCTACCATCAGCTTGTTCTTCTTGTTGTTCGTCAGCAACATGACTCGATAAGGGCAACTCTTCAAGTTCTACATCCGGCTCAGATGAACTGGTGCTTGCAGAAGCAACTGATAGTGATGGGTTAGAACTAGAGGTCTGTGTTAATTCTTTAGGATCAAGTTGCGGCCACTTGAAACTACTCGCCTTTTGTCTGGCAGATTTGATTACGGTAGAAATATAACCGCTTTCAGTATCCTGTTGGGCATCACCAGGGGAACGAACCCAACTTGTTGGCTTCCAAGAGCTTGTTCTTCCCATCTGAAAACCTGGTGTTTGCTGATGGATTACACCTCTCTTCGGCTTCTTTGTTGACATAAGCACTAGAGATTTCTTTATATCTCTAATCATCTCATCGGCAACGGGGAATCCACATTCTTTCATTGATCTCAACATAGCTATGGAATCCTCTGAATCCTCAGTGTGCAAAGCTGTTTCACAAGACTTTTCCGCAACATTACTTCTAAGACTAACAAGATTGGGCACTGCATTTTGTGTGTGCTGCTGAATATAAAAAAGCCCTACTGACGGTTCATTTGCCACGTATCGAATCATCTCTCCCAAGCCTTCAGTTATCCCCATAAAGCCTTCCACGATGGAGAACTCATGCATCTTTTCAAAGCCAAAGGCAGTTCATCATCACTGTTTTAGCCAAAAAGGAAGAGCGGAAAGTCAGAAAAGTTAAATGGTACACGCGAAAAAAGAAAAAACAAAGACTTATCAATACAGTCGATTAACTTTGTAGGTTCATGCATCATTAGTCGATATAGAAATTCAACAGAAAAAGGCACTCAAGAGCTATTTTACCAACTGAAAAGGATAAGTGGAATCTATACTTATTGGCTCTATACTATTTCGGCATAAGAATCACAACGCAGTTTATGCACGTCGAACGAACTCAACCACAATATAAGAGAACTTTTATTTCAACTGCCTGTATTATAGTTGATTGGCACTCCAAAATATTCATTCTACGCTCCACCCGAGCGCGAAAAACCAAACAAAATGACTATTTAAGATTGTTATTAATAATTCCATATTTTTCTTATCACATTACAAGTCCATCAAATCTTGACATGTTATATTCAATCTTTCCGGTAGTCTCTATCGAAATTACGAATCAAATTGTTGCCTATTGTCTTCCAAATCACAATGCATACAGAAATACGAAATCATTAATCCAAAAGCCAACAAGTAAAGATTTCAAATTTGAACCAATTCCCATATCAGGAAACAACAAAATATCCAATACCCAATTCTCAGAAATCGATTTTTCACCGATTTATTCAATCAAATAAGGTGAAAAACAAGAAAAATCAGAAAAGTAAAAGAGCAAAATGGAACCTTTAGAGAAGGGAAGGGGGCTCAGAGGAAACCCTAGAACTGGGCAGGCGGTGTCTGATTGCAGAAGAATAATGTGATTAGGAATCACCTGAAGCTTTTGTTCTCAGCTGCATATTTGTCCAGAGACAACAATCAGCGACTGAGCTTTCAATTCGTTGGAAGAAGAAGAAGAAGAAGGCTTCGTCTCTCTCCATCTCCCTCTGTTCCAAACGACCATGTTTTCTTCTTTTTTCTTTTATTTATTCTTCCGGATTTGGCAATCTCACGTGACATCCACGTGCGATGAACCAATCTTGTCATTTTTCTGGTTTCTGCAATTGGACCGAATACTCATCCCAATCTCCTCCGCCTCTTCCTTGCTGCTCCACCGGTTCTCTCATACCACCGCCGCAACAAGTTCACGCAAATCTGGCGACTCGCTCCAAAGCGCACGCGTGAAACGCGACGCATCAACATTCCATGCGCGCGTTTTCCATAACCCTCTTTACGGGAGGTAAGCAATTTTCCATGCTTTACATTTGAGGATGTTCTTTACAACAGAAATATATCTTCTGGTGATTTTTCTGGATACCCAAGGATTGAAAGAATTATTTACAAATATGGCTTTGTGATTTTAGCTCAAAACATATAACAGCAGACGCATTTAGAAGTAGAACTATAAGGGAGTACGACAAAGAACATGTATTCTGCAGTTCACTCCCAAATTCTCTGAAACTTGATGGTCCTCCCGGTTATTTTAAATATTTCCAGTATTGTTCTAGAAAAGGAAATTTATCATTGTTCTTGTCCCATGGTGTCTAAAAGATTGATTTCATAATGCTACATGTGAAAACAAGTCTTGAAAGTCACAGCGTACATAGATTTAGAATGGCTAGACTAGAGAGTAGATTTAGAATGGCTACACTGGAGAGTTTGGTTTTAGGTTGTCAGTTTATTTTTAGTCTTGATGGGCTCCTGTATTCATTTTATTTTTCCTTTATTATTGTTTGAATTGGTAGAGGTCGCACTTGGTGCGATGGCAAGTGCCTTCGCCCATGAGCGGTAGGTCTCGGGTTCGAGACTTGGGAGCAGCCTCTCCATAAATGGGGGTAAGGCTAGCCGACATTCACCTCTCCCAGACCCTGCATAAAGCGGGAGCCTTGTGCACTGGGTACGACCTTTTTTTTTTACCCATTTTCGTTTTTCGTCTGTTCATTTCTTGATTTCTACGTTGCGGTGCAAATTCCCCTTTCTCGATTGAACCAAAGCATAGCGTTGGAAAAAAATGCGTAATTATCAGGGTTTTTTGTTGTTGTAATTTTTCTGATTTTGAGGGTCTTGTTTCCAGGCTCAAACTTGGTGTCCTTTGTCTCTCCAATCCCTCTCTACTCAAGGTAAGGAATTTAAACTTCTGGGGCTGTTATTGATTATAGTCGAGTTGAATTTAGTATTCTGGGTTATTAGATTTGAATAACGGTTGGGGTTATTGAAATTGGTATTCTGTATTATATTGGAGTTATTGAAAGAATTATTTTATCATGCAGATACTTTGATTGGTTTCTGAATAGTTTAGAGATAGATGTTTTAAATTGCTTTTTTGGTTTCTGAATTATCTAGAGATGGGTGTGGTTTTGAAATTGAGAAGATTTGAGAAACGTTTGTGTATGAGAAAGAGGCTGCAAAGAAGTCGACCAACGGAAAGGAAAAAAGCAAAATAGAAAACATTTGATTATAAAAAGTGACAACAATAAGTTGCGCAGGTTATTGATTTAAATTTGGTTTAATTGTGAAGTATAGTAGTATGTTCTCATTTTTTTAAAGGGTATATGTTGTTCAAAGTATGTTGGCACGTTTTGCACCCACTCAAGATAAAATTTATGGATCCGCAATAGTGTTCAGATTTTCACTTGGTCTTTCTTTCTTTTTTTATTGATTTGTGGACCAATCTTATTCTTAGTTGCGAATCATTGTTGGAAAGATTAATTGGTCTCATTACTTGAGATGAGTGTTAAATTGTGGTTAGGTTTCAAACCGTGGTAGAGCGCGAGGTATCTTTGCTAGTTTAATTTATACTAAAACCCAAAACACATTGAAATACTATTTATAAGCACAGTGTGCTTCTTGTTTTACACCTGCTAAGTTTGCATTATTACATTTTTGACACGGACAAAAATGCGTCGCAGTCATCTCTTTCCTCCTGATTTCTCCTTGCCTGGTCGTCGTCTTGTTTTCCAATTGAAAATCTTGTGAGACTCCTCCTCACCAAGCAAGCCATTTTGCTTGAGATCTTTCAAATTGAAATTCCTCCTCAAGCTTTCTGACAGTAATTGGACGATTCCTCCAACGCCGGCCATCAAGGTTAGTCTGAAACGATTCCTACCTTATTGACCTATTGTGTGCCAAAATCTGCTTCAAATTTGTGATTTAATATAATTGGGCTTTAGAAACAAATAGATTTTTTTTATTTGAATTTAGAAAATTATATTCGAATTTGTTTTACATCTGATTGAGTTGGATTTAGGGGTTGTGTTTTAGTGTTTTCTGCCTAAGTAGTATATAAAGAAAAAAGAGTGATTTTTTGTGTCCTAAAAAGATCATCATGGTCATAGACACGAGTCTGATATTATCAAGTAAGATGCCGAGTCTTGCATTCGTATAATTACATATGTGAGCTGCATTTCTGGGTTTTTGTTGATTTGTTTGCTTATTTGGTATATACAAGAAGAGATGATGACATTGCCTCCAACATTATCATTTTATGCATGAACACGTAACACTTGGGCCAATCTAACCATTTATTTTGAGCACATCACATCAGCAAAATAATAAAACATATGACAGTGAGGTTTTTTCAAGTCAATTTTTGTTGGCATGTTGTTGTTCATGTAAGTGTTGATTTGATAAATGCAAGTGCTTTTGGCATTTTATGCCCAAGAAGAAGAAGAATAGTATGTATGCTATAACATTATGAGTCTGATGAGTCTGAGAACTGAGACATGTGAATTGTGGAGGTAAGCAACATTTATGTGAGACATGTGAATTGTATGGAGGTAAGTAACAATTATGTGATTTTTTTTTTTTTTGCTAAGAAGATTGTGTGACTTTTTGATATATTGTTCATTACGAAACAAGGAAGAATAGGAAGAAAGTGTAATATATGATCTCTAACTATTTGACTTTGTTCCAAGCAATATTGTTTGGTGAAATAGTTGTGTTAAGATATTGGAGAAAATTGAAAATATTTAAAATTCATTTTGATGAGGTTCTCATTTTCTAGGTGAAATCCGATCAGGTCCGTAAGAAAATCACCTCGTACGCAACGGGGTGGATGTAAGTTTCTTGAATGCCTTTGATTGAGGCCCACTATCCTCATCTCTGACTGAAAGTTGGGAGCTTCGAGAGTGGCATCGACAATGGCGGAAAAAGGAAGAAGAATAAGAAAACCAGCAACGAAGACAAATACGACACCTTCTACTATCGTTACGCCTCCTCCGCCCCACAAACCCCAAAACCCATTAACCGAAAAACTGTAAGTGTGTCCGACTCAGGAACCTTAGCGCCATCGAAATCGACCCTCAATGTCTTCAACTTTGACTACTCCCTCACCAATTTGGATCTCCACACCTTCTTCTCCTACTTCGGCAAGGTTCCCGAGTCACCGTCCTCAAGAATCGTAAGACCTTCCAGAGCCACGGCATCGCCTTCGTCCAATTTGTGTCCCGCACTGATGCTTCCGTGGCAGTGAGTGAGATGCACGATAAGATACTTAACAGGAGGAAGCTCTTCATCTTCATCGTTACCGACAACGGTCGGGCGGTCGAATTCATTCGTAAGAGGGAGTATAAGGACAAGAGCCGTTGCTACGAATGCGGCGAAGAGGGGCACTTGTCGTATGAGTGCCCGAAGAACCAGCTGGAGCCCAGGGAGCAGCCGTCGTCGAAGCGAGTGAGAAGAGGTGGCGGTGACGGTGGCGGTGGTAATGGTAATGGCGGCAGGGTGGCGCTTGTAGACGAGGAAGAGTATGATAGTGGTGGTGAGAAGTTTGAGGATGATAATTGGGCGTCGGTGCTGGATGATGTGGCTAATCTAAGGTTGCGGTTGGGGGCAGATGCGGAGGCGGAGGAGAAGAAGAAGAAGGTTGTGAAGAAAGCTGGTTACTTTAGTAATGAGAGTGATGATGAAGATTGAGTGATTTGGTGAAGGGTTTTAGTTGATTTTGGGAGGTGGGTTTTGTTTGGAATTGAGGGATTTCAATGTTCTTTTTGTTTTTTGATTTTTGTTTTGATGATTTGTTCGGTTTTTGCTATTTTTGATTGAGAAAAGTAGTTGTTGATGCACAAAATCAATGGGGACTTTGGTACAACAGAAATTGTTAACTTTGTGACCTTCGCTAGATTGCTCCGGTCACTAGTGTGGATAAGTATGTAAATGGATAGAGACAGGGAAGCAAACACAAGATATACGTGGTTCACCCAGATTGACTACGTCCACGGAGTAGAGGAGTTCTCATGAATTGTGAAGGGCTTACACAAGTACATAGGCTCAAGCTATCATTTAATGAGTACTAGTGAATGATTTAGTACAAATGACATTCGGAAATAATAGAGGGCCTGACTCTTTTTGTATCCCTTCCCACAGACGACGCCAAATGTTGATGCACAAAATCGGAGGGGTCTTGGGACAACGTAAATCCGACCGTGAATCTGCAAGAAAGTAAGAATACAAGAGGTATCGTGGTTCACCCCAATGTTTGGGCTACGTCCACACTGATATTGTATTTATCTATTTGTAAGAGGATTGTGAGGGAAAGAGAGCTTTGAATATGAGAGTGAGGCTTGGGGTTTGTAAGGGTGAGGAGACCCTTTTATAGAATAAGGGTTCCTCACTTATTACATATTTGCCCCTTCATTTATTACATAATTACATTTGAGTCCTCCAAGTATTTATACGAGGTCTAAATACGGAGGCCCTAAGTATGGTACAAACATGCTACAATGTGAAAATATTATGCCACCAACTAATCTGAAAATGAACATCATGCATAATTGCATAGCTTAAGTATGTGTATCTAACAAGCAAAGATATTTGATCATGCTTTCGAAACAACTTGCAACGAAATTTACAATCCAATCCCACATAATCTAAAACCCCAACTACATTACTACTCTGTTGCTCAGCTAAACCAGCATCACATTGACTATTGTTTGTACCATACTTGACCAATCCCGAAACTACTGAGCACTGGTTAACGTTATACCGTCAAGGACACAGAAGAGTTTCCCTCAAACCAGGAGGCCAATCATAGCGCGACACGTGTCGACATCAAAAGCCAATCATAGCGTGACACATGTCAACATCAGAAGCTAATAACAACACGACACGTGTCAATATCAAAACAAAGCTAGAAACTCTTCTATAAAAGGAGATCATTCTCCCACAATATTTCCGAATGTCATTTGTACTAAATCATTCACTAGTACTTACTAAAGGAGAGTTTGAACCTATGTACTTGTGTAAGCCCTTCACAATTAATGAGAACTCCTTTATTCTGTGGACGTAGCCAATCTGGGTGAACCACGTATATCTTGTGTTTGCTTCCATGTCTCTATCCATTTATATACTTATCCACACTAGTGATCAGAGCAATCTAGCGAAGGTTACAAACTTAACACTTTCTGTTGTACCAAAGTCCCCACTGATTTTGTACATCAACAATTACTTTTCTCAATCAAAAACAGCAAAAACCGAACAAATCATCGAAACATAAATCAAAAAACAAAAAGAGCATCACTCATGTCAATCATACATAAACATTCATGAGCATCATTCATGTCAATCATACATAACTATTCATGATCATCATTCATGTCAACATTTATGAGCATCACTCATGTCAACATTCATGAGCATTACTCATGTCAACATCTATGAGCATCACTCATGTCAATCAACATAAACATTCATGAGTATCACTCATGTTAATTAGCTTCGAAAGCTTCATGTACAGAGCTCCAGCTTCGAGAGCAAAAGCTTCATTTACAAAAGCTCTAGCTTCAAAGCTTCACTTTCAAAGCTTCAGTGCATGGTATACAAAGATCGCCTCCGATCAACCGCCACTTTGGCCTATAAATGGATTGAATTTGAAGTCTCCAGCCAACAACCTCTATTGACTAAAGACTTGGGGGACTACACTATGTACCATATATTGGGCTTCCACAAATAGGCCTCATGAAAAATGCTTGAGGGACTTAACCCATTATTCATGTATTGAGGAGCAAACCCTTATTTTATAAAAGAGACTCCCTCACTTTCATTAGAGAGCACCCATCACTTATGTATTGAGGAGCGAACCCTTATTCTATAAAAGGGACCCCCTCACCATCATTATAGAGTATTGCCGCCTGTTGAGCAACCGCCTCGCCGCGAGCATCAACTCTAGCCCATTATTTATGTATTGAGGAGCAATCCCTTATTTTATAAAAGGGACTCCCTCACCATCATTAGAGAGCATCGCCGCCTGCTGAGCAACCGCTTCGCCACGAGCATCACTCCTAACCCATCACTTATATATTGAGGAGCGAGCCCTTATTCTATAAAAGGGTCTCCCTCACCATCATTAGAGAGCATCGCCGCCTGCTGAGCAACTGCCTCGCCTTGAGCATCACTCCTAACCCATCACTTATGTATTGAGGAGCGATGCTTTATTCTATAAAAGGGACTCCCTCACCATCATTAGAGAGCATCGTCGCCTGTTGAGCAATCGCCTCGTCGCGAGCATCAACTCTAGTCCATCATTTATGTACTGATGAGCGATCCCTTATTTTATAAAAGGGACTCCCTCACCTTCAACGCCACAAGCCGAGCCAACCAAGGCAACATAAGCCATAAGCCGAGCAGCCTCGCAACATGTGCTACTTCTAGTTGAGCATCATTTCAGATTGAGCACCACCTCATATCGAGTATCAGTCCTAGACGACATCTAGTTACTTCGGCCTACACATGGACTGAATTTCAAGTCTCCAGCCAAAAGACTCTTGACTGAAGACTTGGGGGACTACTGTTTGTACCATACTTAGGGTCTCCGTATTTAGACCTCGTATAAATACTCGGAGGACTTAAATGTAATTATGTAATAAATGAAGGGGCAAATATGTAATAAGTGATGATCCTTTATTCTATAAAAGGGCATCCTCACCTTCACAAACCTCAAGCCTCACTATCATATTCAAAGCTCTATCTCCCTCATTATCCTCTCATAAATAGAGAAATACAATATCAGTGTGGACGTAGCCCAAACATTAGGGTGAACCACTATACCTCTTGTGTTCTTACTTTTTTGCAGATTCATGGTCGGATTTACGTTGTCCCAAGACCCCTCCAGTTTTGTGCATCAACATTTGGCGCAGTCTGTGGGAAACGATACAAAAAGTTGTGTCGGTTCTCTTTCATTTTTTCACCTCCACCATGTATATGCAAAACCCACACAGAGACACAGACATAGCTCTCTCTCTCTCTTTCTACCTCTGAACTCACGCCTTTCCCCACAGCCCACCAAAACAAAAGAGACAGAAACTAAGACTGCTGCAAAGTACGAGAGGTGGAGAGAGAACTTTTTCAACTAGTTGGAAGTTGTTTTTGCAGATGTGATTTCATCCGTTCCTGTGTTGCCATGAAATCGAAATCTGATCTTGATTCCTTCCCGATCGTTCCGAGGAAGAAACGGTCGTCTCGGAGAAGGAAGCCCAACCAGAAAACAAGTTTTGGGTTTTCGTCAGTCCCCCAACGCCTTTTGCTCGTACAAACGACACCATGACTCGAAACACAAACAACGCCACTGACTTAGTTTCTCATTTCACAGAACACTCTATCTTCTGCTTCTGTTGTTCTCCAACTCTCTGCTATCTTTCTCTCTTCTGTCTCTCTCTGTTGCTACCATTTGTTTGAATGAATGGGTTCTGGAGGTTGTACCAATGGACTGGAGGAATGCAAATTGCAACCTTCGAAATCTTTGGAAGAATCTGATAAAGCTAGTGTTTTGGGGCTTCATAAGGCCGCTGCGGAGCCACCGGTGAAATTGATTGCTAATGGGGTGGCTTTTCTAGGGCCTGTTACTCCTAATGCAGTCCGAGAAAACAGGGACTTGCTCGTTGATCTGAAATCTCCGCCGTCAGTTTGCAAGAAGTCATCTAATGTAACTTGCTTGGATTCATATGCTATCCAAAATGAGGACAACCTATTTGGTTGTTCTAATGATAGCAGCCCCAGGACACCAGTGGATGATGTCTTCGATCCCTTTGCCCCTGGTCGGGAAAACCTAGTGAAGGCACCGCAATGCAAAAAATATGTCAGCAAGTGTGGGGGCATGGTTGCTCATCAACTTAATTTGATTCTCCAGTTCAAACTTCAGAAGATGAGGTTTGGACTGATGTGGAATCCATTTCGGACGAAGAAACTGGAGCAGCTGATTCTTGTCCTGGTGCTCCCCTGAGGCCATCAGGGAAGTCAAGGAACATTGATGTGGGGTTAATCAGAAAGCTCAAGTTCTAATTCCGGTTGACTTTTTCGGGTTATGTGCGATGAATTTGCCAGAATTCTGGTATTTCTTTCCAACAGGTGACCTAGATTAGACACAGTAGTGCTGGCATTGTATAGTAGTGCAGAGACAGAGACAGAGACATAGGCGCAGTGGAAAGAGAAAAGAAAAAGCAAAAGGATGTCTGGAAATGGAGTGGGAAACAAAAGCAGAAAGCAGAAAGAAAAGTAGAAAGCAAAATAAGATAAAAAGAAGCAGACATAATTGCAGTGGTGATGGCATGCAGAAAAGGGAATTGTGGACGTGACCTATTGAGCTGAGAGTCGGATTTATTTTTGAATGATGTGATTTATTTTTCTTATCTTTCGGAGACATCTGTATAACTCCATCAGATGGTAATAAAAAAAAATAATAAATAAAAAAAAAGGGTAAGCCTAAAATAATGGGCTAGAATGTTATGTAGAGGGCGAATGCCCATATGCCCAAAAGAGCCAGATCCTCTATTATCACCAATCAGGTGATCAAAAGTACGTCTAGTACTACAAAAAAAATTATTCGGCAGCCTGCCGCTATTATCACCAATCAGGTGATCAAAAGTACGTCCAGTACTCCAAAATTATTCGGCAATCTGCCGCTATTATCACCAACCAGGTGATCAAAAGTACGTCCAGTACTCCAAAATTATTCGGCAGCCTGCCGTTATTATCACTAACTAGGTGATCAAAAGTACGTCCAGTAATCCAAAATTAGACATGAGCATCACTCATGTCAATCATACATAAACATTCATGAGCATAACTAATGCAATCATACATAAACATTCATGACCATCATTTATATCAACATTCATGAGCATCACTCATGTCAACATCCATGAGCATCACTCATGTCAATCAACATAAACATTCATGAGCATCACTCGTGTCAATCAGCTTCGAAAGCTTCATTTACAGAGCTCCAGCTTTAAAAGCTTCATTTACAAAAACTCCAGCTTCAAAGCTTCACCTACAAAGCTTCAGTGCATGATATACAAAGACCGCTTCCGATCAACTGCTACTTCGGCCCATACATGGATCAAATTTGAAGTCTCCAGACAACAGCCTCTATTGACTAAAGACTTGGGGACTACACTATGTACCATATATTGGGCTTCCACAAATGGGCCTAATGAAAAATGCTTGAGGAACTTAACCCATTATTCATGTATTGAGGAGCAAATCCTTATTTTATAAAAGAGACTCCCTCATTTTCATTAAAGAGCGCCCATCACTTATGTATTGAGGAGTGAACCCTTATTCTATAAAAATGACTCCCTCACCATCATTAGAGAGTATCGCCGTCTGCTGAGCAATCGCCTCGCCCGAGCATCAACTCTAGCTTATCATTTATGTATTGAGGAACGATCCCTTATTCTATAAAAGGACTCCTTCACCATCATTAGAGAGCATCGCTGCCTGCTAAGCAACCGCCTCGCCGCAAGCATCACTCCTAACCCATCACTTATGTATTGAGGAGCGAACCCTTATTCTATAAAAGGGACTCCCTTACCATCATTAGAGAGTATCGTTGCCTGCTGAGCAATCACCTCGCCGTGAGCATCACTTCTAACCCATCAATTATGTATTGAGGAGCGATCCCTTATTCTATAAAAGGGACTCCCTCACCATCATTAGAGAGCATCGCCGCCTGTTGAGCAACCGCCTCGCCGTGAGCATCAACTCTAGCCTATCATTTATGTACTGAGTAGCGAGCCCTTCTTTTATAAAAGGGACTCCCTCACCTTCAACGCCACAAGCCGAGCCAACCAAGGCAACATAAGCCATAAGTCGAGCAGCCTCGCAACATGTGCTACTTCTAGTTGAGCATCATTTCAGATTGAGCATTGCCTCTTATCGAGTATCAATCCTAGACGACATCTAGTTACTTCGGCCCACACATGGACTGAATTTCAAGTCTCCAGCCAAAAGACTCTCTTGACTGAAGACTTGGGGGACTACTATTTGTACCATACTTAGGGTCTCCGTATTTAGACCTCGTATAATAGGGGGACTCAAATGTAATTATGTAATAAATGAAGGGGAAAATATGTAATAAGTGAAGAGCCCTTATTCTATAAAAGGCTTCCTCACCCTCACAAACCTCAAGCCTCACTCTCATATTCAAAGCTCTCTCTCCCTCACAATCCTCTCACAAATAGAGAAATACAATATCAGTTAGGACGTAACCCAAACATTGGGGTGAACCACGATACCTCTTGTGTTCTTACTTTCTTGCAGATTTACGGTTGGATTTACGTTGTCCCAAGACCCCTCTGGTTTTATGCATCAACATAGCATTTGATCATAGCTTCAAGCATCCGTTGTGTTTAGGGGTGGGTTTAAAAAATTGAAAACCGAAAAAAACCGAAAACCAAACCGAACCGAAACCGAAAAAACTGAACCGAACGAAAAAACCGAACCGAATTGAAAAAATCAAATTGAACCGAACTCTTTTGGTTTGATTCAGTTTTGGTGGTCTAGAAACCGAACAAAACCGAACCGAACCGAAATAATTAAATTAATATTTTTTTAATTTTATTTATTTAATTATTTGATTTTATTATATTAGAATATGATACTTCGGACTGCTGCTTTGGTAGGACTTGTTTGCTTTCCAATTCAAATTGTCTTCTCAGCCTCTCCATTTACAACAAAAATTAGAACTAATACCATTACATGCAATATTTCTAGTTTATATCATTAAGTGCAACACATATATAAGAACACATATCTCAATTGCACTGCAGTTGATTAGGGAAAGCAAATAGCGTATAAAAGTCTCATGAGTTTATTAAACACTACGAGATCAAAAACAAAATTCAAACTTTCTCACCTATGGCCAAGTATAGTAGCTTCTGTGGCCTAACAATTTTGAAAAGTATATCAATATATTCAAAAATATTGATGAACACCTCTTCAAAATTTGTTGGTGGTAGAAGCTGAACACAGAATGTAGAAATTATATTATGTAACCACATATATGGATAAAAAAAATTCGGACCATAAAGATAAAGAAAATATCAAAAATTGTTACCTAAACAATAATCAAAATAAATAGTATATTATAGAATGTTTATCTTATTGCTAGTGAAGAATACATATATATATATATATATATATATATAGAGAGAGAGAGAGAGAGAGAGAGAGAGAGAGAGAGAGAGAGAGAGAGAGAGAGGAATGAATAAGGTCGTACTCCATCATCATCGTCTAAAAAGAAATTTATTTACAGTTAAACTTTAAACCCCAAATATTTTAAAAAAACCTTTATGTTATAATTCTAGTTGAACTTTAAATGTTTATTTTCATTATCTTTAAGTCTAGTTGGAATATTTATATTATGATTGTGTTAGATATGTTAAAATTTAAGATTTCAAATTTTTTCATTTTTTGAAAAAAAAACCGAAACCGAACCGGAAAAAACCGAACCGAACTTTCGGTTTTGGCAAAAAAACCGAACCGATTTGAACCGAACCCACCCCTAGTTGTGTTTCCACATTTCCCCGGTCCGAGAGTTTTCTTAGATCAGGAAAATATTTTGGGATTTTTGCTATGTTTAGTATGCGATCAATCGCCTATTAACTGTTGGTCAAATTCAAATGTAGGTTTAACAGCGATCAATGGTCAAGAATCACCTACCGATATACAAGGAGTCCCGTTCTGCAAGGATAGTTGAGTAAATAGGGAAGGTATAGGTTTGTTATGAATGACCCCGTATGGAATATAGGTAACAATATCAGCAAAAGGACGTTCTCCCGTACTACCAGACATGCTAAGCTGCACATATTCATGTACAGAAAAAGCGACCGGGGGAGCAAATGGAAACTCACTGATACTGTTTCCTTTACTGCACATATTCATGCTTTTTGCAGGAGACATGCCTGCGTAACATTCATCCCACTCTTGTAAGCGATGACATGATTATCTTGAGGAATTCTCCATCTAGCTGTTTCAGAAACTGTTGTATCTGCATGAGAAGACACATAAGATCGACAACAATAGGAGAGAAACTAACCGCCACTTACAGGTGACTGACTATATAGAGATACGGGAATCTAAAGCAAGGCATTCGGCAAGTGTATCTTATGTTAATACATTCTCATGGTTGCAACTTGTAAGATAGAATCTCTTGAGTGTAGAATAAATTCTCGTAACCGGAGACTGATAGAGGAATATCCCTCTGCTTCTATCTCGTATGCAAAGATGAATGCTCTCTGTTGGCTGTTGGAAGATCATATTACTTCAACCACCCAAATTTACAAACAGAACCAAGGCGTAAATCGTATATAAGACTACAGATACTTATCCACAAGCAGTCTTTCTGATTCATCTTAAAAGTGGTGTAAGCAAACGTAGCACATTGTCTAGAAACACTATTAGCTTCACCAGTCTAGGCAAAATATTTACAAGCGTATAATCCATCCTATACTCTTCACTCCGTTCATGTTCCTGCGCAAAATCACATCTGAGCAACCAGTTTTTCTGGTTCCCTTGCGGATTCAGCAAGTGATCCCTGAGTCCACCTCCTCAGCATCTCTAGTGCAGCCTTGGGTTGGTCCATTGGAACCATATGACCGGCGTCATGGACCTGTTTGTTGCAAGATAGCATACCATATAACTAGTTCAGCAATCGGGATCGGTAATTAATCATTGTCTATGGATGGATGGAATACAGATATGTGTGAGAGAGAAATCTAGATATGTAAGGGAAAAGGACAGAGAAAGAGACCTTAAGGAAACTAAGAGGCCCATAGTTCTTGAGAACTCCTGCTTCTGAATCATCGACAACAAAAGGAACTTCCGGAGAAGACACAAACTCTTTCTGACCAGACCATTCCATGGCATGGACCCATCTTGAGTTACCTATCGCATACAAATTTATATGCACGGGTAAGAATTACACATCACAAATTAAAAGAAAATATATTTAACGAGTGGTTTGGCATGTCGTATCAGATAAAGCCTAGAGGTCTACCAAGCCAGTTGCAGATTAGATCATATTCTCCTGCATACACAAGCAGTTGAATTCCGTCCTCGAGAAGAGTAGGGATGCCCACTTCGAGGTTCCTCATCCAGTCGACCAACATGGCAAGATACACTGTAGTGCTGCATGAAACAAATTTTCTGTCCCCAACTCCAAGTGACTCTCTAACAGGTTTCTGGTTCAGGAATTTCTCCATGTTTGAGAAGTCGTAGCAAAGGCTACCCTCACACTTCTTCCTGATGTCATAGTACTGCATATTCATAATATTAGAAAAATTCTGTCAAACTTCAGATCATTAGTGGAATACCAAATGCTCACGAAATTTGCTAATAACAATAAATATTTCCTGGCTGAGGTTCAGGCAAAAAAAAAAAAATGTTTAAGAACATGCAATTGTAGAAACACATTAGTTTCCGCCTCTTTAATTGAGTCATGTGAACCATTTCCTTCAAATTTTCAGAGCAATAAGTTTCATGTGCTTTTTTGGAAAAGAACATGTAGAATAATAAAATGACAACATAAAGATTAAGGAGCAATCATTCTGATAATAATGAGTAACTGATCTTCTTACATTTATGTTTCCAGCCTTCGCAATGATGCTAGTGAATATGGTATTGCAAACAAAATACGAAGCCACGCAAGAGACTGTACCATCAGTGCCTGAAACAACAGAAGTATATGTTATTTAAACAGCAGCAGTAACCAATTAATGTGGCTAATATGTAAAGACACTCTTGCATAATACAAATAAAACATTCATAACTTAGAAAAGAGAGAAAGAAATACATAGAGATGGGATATAAAAGAAAGGAGCCACCCCTAACGCGTTAACATGAAAATGATCAAAAGAACTGCAAATTCTAATTAACAAATTCGCATGTCATAGGGTCTAAAGATAAAAACACGGTAATAGAAATTTGAAAAGAAAAAAAAAAGAGACAAAAAAAAAAATGAGGAAGGCGCCACTAAAATGTCACTTACCACAGAGCTTTATAGCCATTTCACAGACTGGAAGCACTTTGTTAATGAGATTATAGGAAGTGTTTGTGATTAAGCCATTGTCCAACGCAAAATCTGTGTAAGCTTTATACTGGATTGCAGGATCAGTAAGCCCATTGCCAATGGCAAATCCCTGTTCAACAAGTTTTTCTTAACTTAATAAACCACGATATGACCCATTACAATTATCAAGCTAGTGTATATTTGAGATATATAACCTTTAAATTTATATGAATTCCTTTTTTAGCTTTGTTTCCTCGGTGAACTCGAGCAGCAACAGCAGGAATGTAGTGTCCAGCATATGATTCTCCAGTTATGAAAAAGTCATTCTCTGCCAACTCAGGGTGCTCAGCAAAGAAGGCCTAATATCGTAGATAGGCAATAAGTCATATTACTATCCATTACAGCAATAAACGTTAAACATCTAAGATGTTTGCTTTCCTCCAAATTCTCAAGTTAATAATCATGCAGTTTTTCGACTAAAAGGCACTGCAGTGAAGTTTGAGAATGACATTAATATATACATACATATGTGTGTCTGTGTGTGTATATATACATGTATGTGTGTATACATATTCCATACACAAAATAACTGCCATTTGGTGATATGTTTATAGGAAACTAAAAGCTCATACAGTTTGTGAAAATTATACTTAACATTACTGCTTTATAAATGAAGGATAATGACATACCTGTAAGAAGTCATAGAGGTCATTACTAACACCATCTTCAGAGTGACGAATGTCACGTCTGTCACTACTATAACTAAAGCCAGTCCCGATAGGCTGGTCGACATACAGAAGGTTAGATGCCTGCAAAACAGAAAGTGTATCAAAATATTGGTTACGTCTCCGGAAAATGAAGAATGAGCTGACATCAAGTTCCATCATTTCCAAATGATTCTTATTTGGATGACTAACATTATATGATCATCCCAAATCATCCAACAGCATCAAGCTCTGACTTACAGAAGTAGGACACATATAACCAGTGACAGCCTCAGATATCATGCAGGTAAAAGTAAATATAAGTGAAGAGGTGTGTCTTCGAGTCACTTTCATTCCAGTGCAACATGATTTGGAAAAGGTTCTATGAACGATAACTAAGAACAAAATATTACCACAAATACTTCTAGGACATGTTTTAAAACCTCTCCTATCAAATGTTCAGTCACATACGTGTGTAATTATCTCGTCATATGGGCAGAAATGAATTAGTCAATAGCAGAGATTCTAAGATAGCGGTTGCAACTTTCAATCTGTTAACATTGCTCACGCCGGCAATAAACAATCACATCCAAACATAACAACGAAGCATAAAGTGACAGAGAGTTTCATATTACGTTATCCCAGCCATACTCGTTCCACACAAGGGACAAGTTATTTGCGATGGTGAAAGGACCATTTTCGTAAAATACAGCCAATTCACTGCTGCACCCCGGACCGCCAGTCAACCAAATAACAACAGGATCCTTCTTGTTGGTGCGAGATTCGAAGAAGAGGTAAAACATCCTACATTACCACAAAAATTGAATAGTAAGAACACGAAGCGGGCAGCTAAATTCACTATACAATCGAAAAAATCCAAAATTTTGCATAATTTGAGGACCTATTTTCTTAAGTTGAGGTCCAGCTAAGCATAAATTTTCTGCCTAAAACCCTAAAGTTCAAATGAGATCAAAACAAAAACCCCTAAATTACTTCAAATCCACCATGCAGCGCGAAATTAACAGTTCAAAGTATCATAAAGACGACGAAATTTAAAGAGATTACGAAGCTCACTTAGCGGCATGAGAATGCTCGATCTTATAGTAACCGGCATGGTGGCCGAGGTCCTCGATGGAGTCACCGGAGTACACGAGGTTGGGGAGCCTAAAGCGCTTCTCGACGAGCCTCGGCGCGTCGGTGACGGCGGTGGTCGAGGAATCGGGGGCGTCGATGATGTTGATGTCTTCCTCGGGGAAGAGATTGAAGGCTCTGATCAGCTGCTTCGCGTGCACGGAAGGGAAGCCGGACCTGGCGAGCCCGGGAGGGTTCGTGAGCTTCGCGGCGGCGAGAGGAGAGAGGAGGAGGAGGTGAAGAGAGAGAAAGGCAAGGAGGTGAGGGAGGAAAGAAATCTTGCGTTCCATGGCTTGTGCGTCTGCGTTTTGGGTTGAGAGAGAATGAATGAGAAACGGGAGAGAGATACTTGGCAGAGGAGAGAGAAGGCGCCGGGCTGTAACGAACTGTCGTACCTGGTGTATCATCTGATTTGCAAGTCATGTATAAATACCGTGTCAATTAATGAATTTATCTCATCTTAGTTGTATGAATCACTTATCATATGATAAGTACATCAATATAATATAAATATAGGGTCTCCCTATTACTCTTTTCAGTGATTGATTTACTCACTCCAAAGTTTTCCTTTTTTGTGTGTATACATATGGACCTGTTGGGGAATGCTAGTGGAATGGCTAACGACCACTTTTAGTTACATCTGCCATAAAAATTTATATGTTTTTAAGTACTGGTTTGATGTTGAGGTGCTTTTATAAAAAATGAGTATAAAAAAAAACTGAGCTTAAAAAGATGTTTAGTAAACACTTAAAAGCAGCTTCTTTGGGTGAAAAAGTTGAAAATGTGAAACAGCAAAAATGAGCTTATTCTCACAGAACAACAGAAGCAGTTTTTTTTTTTCAAAACACAGCAATACCCAGCCCTACTATCGCGTGGGACAACGGTTTATAAGTGGATTGTTAGGCATCTCTAACTATTTGGTCAAAAGGCTATAGGGCTAAAAATAACTCGAAATAACATGAAAAGTGTTTCCAATCGAGGGCTAGGTCAAAGGGTTTGTAGGCCCCACCGAACCAAAACCCCCCAAATCAGGCCAGTGAGCTCGCCATTTCCAGTCAGCCAGCCCAACCCTTCAGCGCTAGAATGTCAAGACTGACTTTGTGGCAGGTACAAGAATACCACTTTTTCTTCATTACTGTGGCAAGTAACACTCAAAATATGTCCGAAAACCTTATTTTCATATGATAGTTTAATTTAATTAACCATATTAATTCAATTAAAATAATAAATTATTGAGGGGGTTATTTTTGGTTTATGGCCCTTTGACCCTTTTGGTTGGAGATGAGTTTTTGGTCAAATGGCTATGTTTGGCCTATGGCTCTTTGGCCCTCTTAGTGGGAGATGGTATAAAATATGGACTGACACTGTTCATTAAAATATAATTTCTCGCTGGACTATAGGGCTAAGCATGATCATTTGGCCCTCCTTCGGTTGGAGATGACCTTAAGTTGTTAGATGGAGTAGGTTAGGGAAAATTGCATTGCGGGCAGGTGTAGGGAGGGAACGGATCGGGGGTTGGATTTGGTGTTGCGGGATCCATTTTTGGAGTATTTGGTGTGAGTCCGTGAACCAGGGTGCAAGGGATTTCCACCTCGTTGCGTTCTGCTTGCAACAAAGGAGTTGCCTTAAATTAAGAAAAAAAGGGGAAGAATGAATGTGGGGTTTGTAATTGTAAAGCGGCACACTGTTGGAATGCATGTGACAAATGAGGTTTTTTAGGTTGTGGATGATTCCATTCATCCTTGCACGATTGATATGGCCAATCTCTGATAATTTCTTGCACGACTAGTTAAAATGATACGGAAATAATATCTTTGGAGTCAAATTGTACGAGTCTGGAATATTATAGGGTCATCAATTAATGAGTTGGGTTGTTATCAGGTCACACATTGAGAATTCGTTAAGGTCACACGTATGACACGTAAATGACACGAACACGACCCGTTTGCTAGGTCTACACATAAGGCATAACAATTTCTTGCATGACATATTAACTCGACATGAAACGACACGACCCGTTAACGAGTCAGGTACACGACTCATTAAGATAAAGGACGAAAACAATAAACATGACATGTTTGCTAGATCTAGGGCTGCCAATAGAATAGAGTTGTCACACAGATGAAATGCGTGAGGTCAGGTTGGATTAAGATATAGGAGATCTTATTGTTATATAGGATTGATCGTATTAACTACATTGCAAAAGATGAAGAATTTATACAAAGGAAGAGGAAGATGATAGAGAGAAACAAGATAGATTGTAGAGGAAAATGAAGGCTCTTGAATTGATTGATGTTATCTGTTACAATAGTTTAGCTATATATCCATAACCCAACACACTTAACAACCTAACAAACTTCTAACAAAGCTAACAACTTGTTTGTACCATACTTGACCAATCCCGAAACTACTGAGCACCGATCAACGTTATACCGTCAAGGACCCAGAAGAGTTTCCCTCCAACCAGGAGGCCAATCACAGCACGACACGTGTCGACATCAGAAGCCAATCATAGCGCGACACATGTCAACATCAGAAGCCAATCACAACACGACACGTGTTAATGTAAAAACAAAGCTAGAAACTCTCTTATATAAAAGGAGATCATTCTCCCACAATATTTCCTAATGTCATTTGTACTAAATCATTCACTAGTACTCACTAAAGGAGAGCTTGAACCTATGTACTTGTGTAAACCCTTCACAATTAATGAGAACTCCTCTACTCCGTGAACGTAGCCAATCTGAGTGAACCATGTACATCTTGTGTTTGCGTCCCTGTCTCTATCCATTTGCATACTTATTCACACTAGTTACCGGAGCAATCTAGCAAAGGTCACAAACTTAATACTTTCTGTTGTACCAAAGTCCTCATTGATTTTGTGCATCAACACAACTCAATACATCAAATGATGCTATCTGTCCACTACATCCAACATACCAAATGGCGGCACATGTCACTAAATAGATCGAACATGTGTCTCAACTCAAGATATTCTTTTGAAACGAGATTTATGTTTGCATCAGTCATGTCCATGAGCCATTGTTAGCTGTTTGACCCATGTGTAACAATTCGTAACGATATAATGCCTAATATGAAAATTATGATAGCATCAGTCGTTCATGCGTTAGTTTGAGCAGTGGACAAAGATTGGATGGGTTCGTTTTGCTATGGAAAGAAAGTGAAGTAGGAAGGGACGTTCTGTAGAAAGCTTTGAAATGAAATATATATAAAGAGCTTGCAATATTGTAGAAAGCTTTGAAATGAAAAGGGTGCAGCCGTAGATAGATTGTTTGATATTTTTTGAATCTCTTCTCTCGTTTAGCTTCAAATATATAGAGAGAACTAATCATAGTGTGAACACAGAGCCACGATGCAGACCTCCCCCATATCCAACTCCTTAGGAAATGATATTAAAAGAGGAGTGTGCTATCCACACACCTCATTTTACTTCTTACACACCCTTTGATAATTTATGTCCGTTGATTTTCTTCAATTCATCCGATCCGATGACTGAAAATTAAAAAAGTGTGTGAGAAGTAAAATGGGGTGTGTGGATATCACACCCCTTAAAAGAAGTGATATCACACCCCTTAAAAGAAGTCATTTGCTGCATTCCACCGTCCAAACCTAACTTGTATGAGAAATATGTAAGCCAAACATACATCATATAATAATTGGTGTCATTTGATATATGTAAGCCAAACATGTGCCACTTGATGCAAGTCTAGCTTAATTTCATAATATAACCCCCACAAAATACCATAATTTGGCTTTAGTCCTAAATGAGTGAAATTTGCCAATTTTAGGCACAAACGGTTGGGGTATTGGAAACACCATAAATCATAAGCTGATCAAAAGCTTGGAATTGGAAAATGCAGCGGCAAGAACTAGGGTTTTAACCTAGCTGTGATACCATGTAAAGAAACCCATAAAATATTTTGCAGAAAACTTAATTTCATTCATACCTCAAATGTACAATATATAGTAAACATAAATACATGAATTAATTATAAATACATATCATTTAATGTTTTATACAATGAACCTAATGTAGAAAAGTCAAGGAACCTATGTATAGGATTTAATGAGCTTAATGGTTCAATGAACCACTTCCCGTCAAGTTGCTTTAACAGATTTCTGTGATAGATGGTTTATGCCACTTTTGTAAGAGTGTTCTTAACGCAGATTTCTGGAAAAGATGGCTCAAGCCACTTTTGTAGGGAAAAAAACCTTTACTTGTTGGCTTCTCAACACAATGTGGTGTAAATGTCGTTTATGCATTAGCCCATATAAGTGTCTCACACTCACTATGTTATCAATTTAATGAAGGATCAAATAATACATCTAACTAAAGATATAAATTGATAAATTTTCAATACCCTATGGTGTAAAATGAGAAAGAAAAAATTACTGTCATTTGAATGGTGTGAAATGTAGTTAGCACAAAGATTATATAACTCCTTAATTCTGAAATCGAAATTAATGTTTAACAGAAATGTTAATATTATATGTAAAATCAAAGGATGCTCAAGTTAAATTCGCTAATTGCAGTGAAAACACACTATATTAATAAAAAAACTTGTGACAAATTTTGAATCTTATTTACTTGACACACAAGAAATAAGAATACTACATATTACTACATCTTAATAACGATATATAGTTAGGTGTTGGAAACACCATAAAATCATAAGCTTATCTCTTTTGTAATAAGCACTTTTTTCACTCAAAGCTGGTTTCTTCAGCGAGTATTCATCTATAATTGCTGAAATCGTAGAAGCAAGATCACAGCTTGATGAAGTAGATGAAGCTACTCGGCATTTTAGAGCTTCTTCCAGTGAAGACAATTTGGCTGAGGGCACATAGTGAGTCGCTAGACCACATGCAAGCATTTCAGCACCATTCAATCTTGCACCTGTAAGACCCAAATACTCACCAAAAAATCCAGGAAGTCTTGACAAGTAATAAGATGCACCGACATCGGGAAACAATCCTAGAGCTGTTTCCGGCATTGCAAAGACTGAATTATCTGTTGCTACACGGAATTTACCGTGTATTGAAATACCGACGCCACCTCCCATCGCAATCCCATTAAGAATTGAAACCTGTTGGTGAATTAAACATGAATATTAACAGAAATGTAAACAAAAAAATTAAATGGTTTTGAGAGAAAGGAAGTTGTATGATTGATAATATGTGAGACCGACTGTTCGTAGGTCACTTTAGATTATCCAAACTCCTGGGCTACCGTATCATTCCAGACCAGGATAGAGATTGGCTGGATTTTATCCAGGCAAGACTCTTCATAGCCCACGGCGGAGCATAAAAAAGTAAACGAAACATTGTGCAAAATTCAGACATTCTTGGGGTTTAGTGCATGTTGCTACAAAGTAGGTTAAGGTAAGCATCTTCTGACTAGTTATTGCACCAAATTTCAAATTTCCTTTAAGAAAATGACGGTGCACCGCAGCTACGTCACCACCGGCACAAAATGCTCTTCCGTTACTTTTGAGAATGATCAACTTGACATTGGAACTGTTGTCATACGCCAGGAACAGTTGGGAGAGTCGAGAGAGCATTTCAAGGGAAAGGGTGTTCAGTTGGCGAGGCCTGTTTAGTGTCAATGTCCTCACGAACAAAGATTCTTGTACCAAAACCTGGTTGAAAGAAGCCATAGAATTAATAATTCATGCAACAGAAAATAAACTGGGAAATGCACTGAAACGTATAAAGTGCATGCAACTTTTGAGAAGATCAGAGGTAGAGGGGTTGGAAGCCTAGCTAGCTAGCTATGGGGTCTGCAATTTGCTCATCTCGTGAAATATATGCATAAGCTATAACCACATATATATATACATGCAATTTTTGTTTTTGTTTTATATGCAATATTATTATATGTTGCCGAACAACGATCCAATAAACCCATTTACACTTCTACTTATCATAGTTTGCAAATATAAAACATAGTCCACTACAACAACAACAACAACAACAACAAAGCCTTTTCCCACTAAGTGGGGTCGGCTATATGAATCCTAGAACGCCATTGCGCTCGGTTTTGTGTCATGTCCTCCGTTAGATCCAAAATCAAGTCTTTTCTTAGGGTCTCTTCCAAAGTTTTCCTAGGTCTTCCTCTACCCCTTCGGCCCTGAACCTCTGTCCCGTAGTCACATTTTCGAACCGGAGCGTCAGTAGGCCTTCTTTGCACATGTCCAAACCTCGGATATCCTCATTCCCAATCTTATCCTTTCTCGTGTGCCCATACATCCCACGAAGCATCCTCATCTCCGCTACACCCATTTTGTGTACGTGTTGATGCTTCACCGCCCAACATTCTGTGCCATACAACATCGCTGGCCTTATTGCCGTCCTATAAAATTTTCCCTTGAGCTTCAGTGGCCTACGACGGTCACACAACACGCCGGATGCACTCTTACACTTCATCCATCCAGCTTGTATTCTATGGTTGAGATCTCCATCTAATTCTCCGTTCTCTTGCAAGATAGATCCTAGGTAGCGAAAACGGTCACTTTTTGTGATCTTCGCTAGATTGCTCCGGTCATTAGTGTGGATAAGTATATAAAAGGATAGAGATAGGAAAGCAAACACAAGATGTATGTGGTTCACCCAGATTGGCTACGTCCACGGAATAGAGGAGTTCTCATTAATTGTGAAGGGTTTACACAAGTACATAGGTTCAAGCTCTCCTTTAGTGAGTACAAGTGAATGATTTAGTACAAATGACATTAGGAAATATTGTGGGAGAATGATCTCGTAACCACGAAACTTCTAAGTACTGGAGTGTGGTATCGTCTTGACTTTCCTTATCTGTCTCATAGGTAGATGTGGCATCTTCTTTGGGAGTACTCTTCCTCCATCCAGGGGTGGTATCTGTAACTGGTGGAGATGCACAAGGTAATGTATCAATGTCACTTGAAGCTTACTTGTAGTTTCAGGCTTGGTCAAGCGCGATACAAACCATGTAGTAGGAGTCCCCCAAGTCGCCGAGCTAGGGGATCTGCTGAAAGAGGTGACAGACAAGGTAAGCAATCAGAGCTCCGGCTGATTGTTCACATTCTCCCTATCTTGCAGGCAGCATGAAGGATAAAGAGAAGAAAAATGAGAAGAGATGATATGGGATACTTTTGATTTTGAAGAAGTAACTTTCCACAGGCTTATTCTTGAACTGGGCTGGAGGGTTTTCTGGTTTCCTCCAGAGATAAGGCCGACTGAAGAATTTGAGGGTCAAAACAAGTCCATCAAATCTAGAGTACGTTCGACCCTACTGATATGGGATACTTTTGCTTTTGACAGAGTAATGGATGTATCGGCACGTGTGCTGTTACGCTTGTCTCCACATGCTTCCTTGTATCCTTCTCACTTGCCCTATCTGTTCCTCAGGCAGATGCGGGATCTTCCCTGGAAGCATAAGGTGTTGAAGATGAGTACTCGAGAGCAATGCCAGGTAAGTAATCAGGTAAGGGGTTCCAGGCAGTCAGTTCCTGGCTGGAAGCTTGATTCCAAGTGCTGACTGATTGCTCTCTTTCTCCTTGTCTTGCAGGTAAGAACAAGGCCAAAGGAAAAGACAGGGAAAAAGCATGATATGGGATACTCTTGCTTTTAACCCTGATGATATGAGATATTCTTGCTCTAGTATAGCTTGTTTACAGAGGTATTATCGGGGGGAAAGAAAGCTGAATATTTCGAAAGGCTTCGTTGGGAGTGCCCTCTCAGATAAGAGGAAGGGTTGAGCATTTTTGCAGGTCTGCTTGTCCGTTGGGGATGGAGGTCGACATATATAGGAGTCTCCCTAACATCAAGTAATAATGCTATTCCTTTACCCTGCTTGGTCATAGCACGGTAGTGGGAGCTGCCAGCTTCACAAGTTTTAACTCTGTCAGAGCACTTTGAAAAAGTGGTCTGTGGTATCTGGAAAGCTGATGTTGCGTGTGAAGATTACAGACAAGCTTTATCCAAGGAGATCCAGCTCTTGAAGTTGGGAAAGTGGTGCCTCTTCGGTTTTCGAACAAGCAATCCTGTCGGGGATCTGGCTCTCGAGATTCGGAGAATGATGCCTCTTCGATTTTTGAGAAAGCAATCCTACTGGGGGTCTGGCTCTCGAGATTCGGAGAGCGGTGTCTTCGATTTTTGAGAAAGTAATCATGTTGGGAGTCTGGCTCTCGAGATTCGGAGGGCGGTGATGCCTCTTCGATTTTTGAGAAAGCAATCCTACTGGGGGTCTGGCTCTCGAGATTCGGAGAACGATGCCTCTTCGATTTTTGAGAAAGCAATCCTACTGGGGGTCTGGCTCTCGAGATTCGGAGAGCGGTGTCTTCGATTTTTGAGAAAGTAATCATGTTGGGAGTCTGGCTCTCGAGATTCGGAGGGCGGTGCCTCTTCGATTTTGGAGCAAACAATCTTGTTGGGAGTGTTTTCTCGAATGTGAGTAAAGGTTGGGCATGTTTGCTAGTCTACCTTGCCACGAAGCACAGAGGTTGACACACAGGGACTTTCCAATTATCCAGCAGTGGTACTGTTCCTTTACCCTCTCTTCGATTTTTGAGAAAGTAATCATGTTAGAAGTCTGGCTCTCGAGATTCGGAGGGCGGTGCCTCTTCGATTTTGGAGCAAGCAATCTTGTTGGGAGTGTTTTCTCGAATGTGAGTAAAGGTTGGGCATGTTTGCTAGTCTACCTTGCCACGAAGCACAGAGGTTGACACACAGGGACTTTCCAATTATCCAGCCGTGGTACTGTTCCTTTACCCTCTCTTCGATTTTTGAGAAAGTAATCATGTTGGGAGTCTGGCTCTCGAGATTCGGAAGGCGGTGCCTCTTCGATTTTGGAGCAAGCAATCTTGTTGGGAGTGTTTTCTCGAATGTGAGTAAAGGTTGGGCATGTTTGCTAGTCTACCTTGCCACGAAGCACAGAGGTTGACACACTGGGACTTTCCAATTATCCAGCAGTGGTACTGTTCCTTTACCCTTGTGGGTAATAATATGGTAGCTAGACCTTCAAAATTTATGTGTCTAAACTTTGTTAGTGTTGTTTCTTTGCTAATCTTTTACCCTTCTTGGTCAGAGCGATGTAGTGGGAGCTGCAAGCTTCACGTGTCTCAACTTTGTCAGAGAACTTTGGCAAAGTTATATGTGGTACCCATGAGCTACTGTTGCGTGTGGGAAGTGGGTGATTGAACAGTACGATTCATGTGCTTTCTACTTCGCCAGAAATCTTCGACAGAATGCCCATAATTTCCGCAAAGCTGAGTGTGCGTGTGACAGGTGCTGACAGGGCTGGAAAAGTAGGTGCCTCTTCGATTTCTAAGATCGGCCCTCGTGGTCTCTGAGCAGCCCAGCTTTTGAGAAAGCAAGCCTCTTCGATTTCTGAGATCGGCCTTCGTGGTCTTTGAGCAGCCCAGCTTTTGAGAAAGCAAACGCCTCTTCGATTTCTGAGATCGACCCTCGTGGTCTCTGAGCAGCCCAGCTTTTGAGAAAGCAAACGCCTATTCGATTTCTGAGCAGGCGCCTCTTCGATTTCTGAAGCTTCATCGAGTGCAGATTTTTATAGGGGCATACATTAAGTTCCAAAGCACACTTGAATATCCACCAGTAGAAGCTCCATTCTTGCACTTCTAAGATCTTGATTTGTCCGACCTCTTCTCTCTTCAACACCTTTGAAAATGTCTGGCCCCTCCGACCGTCGTTTTGACTTGAACCTTGTTGAAGAGGCAGCCCCGCCTTCTCCAGACAACATATGGCGCCCATCCTTCGTCTCCCCTACTGGTCCTCTTACCGTTGGGGATTCCGTGATGAAGAATGATATGACCGCTGCGGTAGTGGCCAAGAACCTTCTCACTCCCAAAGATAACAGACTACTTTCCAAACGGTCTGATGAGTTGGCTGTTAAGGATTCTCTGGCTCTTAGTGTTCAGTGTGCAGGTTCTGTGTCTAATATGGCCCAACGCCTATTTGCTCGAACTCGCCAAGTTGAATCATTGGCGGCTGAAGTGATGAGTCTCAAACAGGAGATTAGAGGGCTCAAGCATGAGAATAAACAGTTGCACCGGCTCGCACATGACTATGCTACAAACATGAAGAGGAAGCTTGACCAGATGAAGGAATCTGATGGTCAGGTTTTACTTGATCATCAGAGATTTGTGGGTTTGTTCCAAAGGCATTTATTGCCTTCATCTTCTAGGACTGTACCGCGTAATGAAGCTCCAAATGATCAACCTCTAATGCCTCTTCCTTCTAGGGTTCTGTCCAGTACTGAGGCTCCGAATGATCCCCCTCCGGTGCCTTCTCTTTCTGGGGCTCTACCGACTGCTGAGACTTCTCCTAAGCAACCTTTGTGAAGGCTCCCTCTTGTTTGTTTATTTTGACTCAAGTATATGTACATATTTCTAACTTATCGGGTATATCAATAAATAAGCTTTCCTTCATTTCAACGTATTGTGTTAAATACACCAAAGCCTTCTTCGCTAAGTTCTTTGAATTTTCTTTTGTTGAAGCTTGTATGTTGAAGCTTTGTGAGTGAAGCATGTAGGTTGAGGTAGTGTTCCCTTAATTTCCCGAGTGAGGAAAACTTCTCGGTTGGAGACTTGGAAAATCCAAGTCACTGAGTGGGATCGGCTATATGAATCTTAGAACGCCATTGTGTTATGTCCTGTGTCATGTCCTCCGTTAGATCCAAGTACTCTAAGTCTTTTCTTAAGGTCTCTTCCAAAGTTTTCCTAGGTCTTCCTCTACCCCTTCGGCCCTGAACCTCTGTCCCATAGTCGCATCTTCTAATCGGAGCGTCAGTAGGCCTTCTTTGCACATCTCCAGACCACCGTAACCGATTTTCTCTCATCTTTCCTTCAATTTCGGCTACTCCTACTTTACCCCGGATATCCTCATTCCTAATCTTATCCTTTCTCGTGTGCCCACACATCCAACGAAGCATCCTCATCTCCGCTACACCCATTTTGTGTACGTGTTGATGCTTCACCGCCCAACATTCTGTGCCATACAGCATCGCCGACCTTATTGCCGTCCTATAAAATTTTCCCTTGAGCTTCAGTGGCATACGGCGGTCACACAACACGCCGGATGCACTCTTCCACTTCATCCATCCAGCTTGTATTCTATGGTTGAGATCTCCATCTAATTCTCCGTTCTTTTGCAAGATAGATCCTAGGTAACGAAAACGGTCGCTCTTTGGTATTTCTTGATCTCCGATCCTCACCCCTAACTCGTTTTGGCCTCCATTTGCACTGAACTTGCACTCCATATATTCTGTCTTTGATCGGCTTAGGCGAAGACCTTTAGATTCCAACACTTCTCTCCAAAGGTTAAGCTTTGCATTTACCCCTTCCTGAGTTTCATCTATCAACACTATATCGTCTGCGAAAAGCATACACCAAGGAATATCATCTTGAATATGTCCTGTTAACTCATCCATTACCAACGCAAAAAGGTAAGGACTTAAGGATGAGCCTTGATGTAATCCTACAGTTATGGGGAAGCTTTCGGTTTGTCCTTCATGAGTTCTTACGGCAGTCTTTGCTCCTTCATACATATCCTGTATAGCTTTGATATATGCTACTCGTACTCCTTTCTTCTCTAAAATCCTCCAAAGAATGTCTCTTGGGACCCTATCATACGCTTTTACCAAATCTATAAAGACCATGTGTAAATCCTTTTTCCCATCTCTATATCTTTCCATCAATCTTCGTAAGAGATAGATTGCCTCCATGGTTGAGCGCCCTGGCATGAACCCGAATTGGTTGTCCGAAACCCGTGTCTCTTGCCTCAATCTATGCTCAATGACTCTCTCCCAGAGCTTCATTGTATGACTCATTAGCTTAATACCCCTATAGTTCATGCAATTTTGTACATCGCCCTTATTCTTGTAGATAGGCACCAAAGTGCTCGTTCGCCACTCATTTGGCATCTTCTTCGTTTTCAAAATCCTATTGAAAAGGTCAGTGAGCCATGTTATACCTGTCTCTCCCAAAACTTTCCACACTTCGATTGGTATATCGTCTGGGCCTACTGCTTTTCTATGCTTCATCTTCTTCAAAGCTACAACCACTTCTTCCTTCCGGATTCTACGATAAAAAGAGTAGTTTCTACACTCTTCTGAGTTACTCAACTCCCCTAAAGAAGCACTCCTTTCATGTCCTTCATTGAAAAGATTATGAAAATAACCTTTCCATCTGTCTTTAACCGCGTTCTCTGTAGCAAGAACCTTTCCATCCTCATCCTTGATGCACCTCACTTGGTTTAGGTCCCTTGTCTTTTTTTCCCTTGCTCTAGCTAGTTTATAGATATCCAACTCTCCTTCTTTGGTATCTAGTCGCTTATACATATCGTCATAAGCCGCTAACTTAGCTTCTCTCACAGCTTTCTTCGCCTCTTGCTTCGCTTTTCTATACCTTTCACCATTTTCATCGGTCCTATCCTTGTATAAGGCTTTACAACATTCCTTCTTAGCCTTCACCTTTGTTTGTACCTCCTCATTCCACCACCAAGATTCCTTTTGGTGTGGGGCAAAGCCCTTGGACTCTCCTAATACCTCTTTTGCTACTTTTCGGATACAACTAGCCATGGAATCCCACATTTGGTTAGCTTCCCCCTCTCTATCCCACACACACTAGGTAATTACTTTCTCTTTGAAAATGGCTTGTTTTTGTTCTTTTAGATTCCACCATCTAGTCCTTGGGCACTTCCAAGTCTTGTTCTTTTTTCTCACTCGTTTGATATGTACATCCATCACCAACAAGCGATGTTGATTAGCCACGCTCTCTCCTGGTATAACTTTGCAATCCTTACAAGTTATACGATCCCCTTTCCTCATTAGAAGAAAATCTATTTGTGTTTTTGACGACCCACTCTTGTAGGTGATCACATGTTCTTCTCTCTTCTTAAAGAAGGTGTTGGCTAAGAAGAGATCATATGCCATTGCAAAATCCAAGATAGCTTCCCCATCCTCGTTTCTCTCCCCAAAACCATGGCCACCATGAAAACCTCCATAGTTGCCTGTCTTCCTGCCCACGTGTCCATTTAAATCTCCTCCTATAAATAACTTCTCCGTCTGAGCAATTCCTTGCACCAAGTCTCCAAGGTCTTCCCAAAATTTCTCCTTCGAACTCGTATCCAACCCTACTTGAGGTGCGTACGCACTAATCACATTGATAAGTTCTTGTCCTATTACAATCTTGATTGCCATGATTCTATCTCCTACCCTCCTGACATCTACAACATCTTGTGTCAAGGTCTTGTCCACGATGATGCCAACACCGTTTCTCGTTCTATTTGTGCCCGAATACCATAGTTTAAACCCTGAGTTTTCTAGATCCTTTGCCTTACACCCAACCCACTTAGTTTCTTGTAGGCACATAATATTTATCCTTCTCCTCACCATAACTTCTACTACTTCCATAGATTTTCCCGTCAAGGTTCCTATATTCCACGTTCCTAAACGCATTTTGCTCTCTTGAACTCTACCCTTCTGTCCTAGCTTCTTCACCCTTCCCCGTCTAATAGGATCAAAGTACTTCTTTTGTGTGTCCCGTGTAAAGTTGATAGGAGCATATGCTCCCAAACAACTTTGAGTGGAGTCGTTCGAAAAGAAGTTTCTATAGCCCCCTTGCTCATTTAACACTGCATCCGGGTGCCGATGGAGATACAGCGACCCTTGCTCACTTATCACTGTGCTCAGGCCACACAGCGCGCCACTTACGGGTGACGCCCTAGCTTTAGCGCGATTTCGTTCTGGATTCATTTTCATAAGGATTCGACGTGATCATGGAGTGCCGGCTGTCGACTACCTGACGCCCTCCCCCTCCTCCTTTATCCGGGCTTGGGACCGGCAATGTAAGATAAACTTACACGGCGGAGTTATAAAACATAGTCCACTAAAATGATAAAAAAAAAAAATGATCATCAATTCGTCTTTCTTTAAATGTACAGGGAAAACCTGTAATGTTAGAATAGAACAATGGAAAATGATCCTCACCGGATCCTTCTCCTAAGGATGCTAGGGGTTCCGCAATCGTGTCCGTCATCGTACATCTTGCGGTCAGTTTTCGTTAAGTACTAATTTTTATTTGAATTTTAAATGATTTCTGACAACACAATGTACGATGAACGGACACGATTGTGGAATCATTAGGATCCCCAGAAAAAGGATCGGGTGAGGATCCTTTTCCTAGAACAATTAGGTTGTGTTTGCATATTCCGGTGAATTTGTTTGTGTAAAGCCGTAAACAAGCAATGTGTGTTTCTTCAAATACTAAGGGAAAATTATTAATACTAAGCTAGAACAATTAGGCTACGTTTGCTTATTCAGGTGTAAAGCCATAGACATGCAATGTGCCTTTCTTTAATTGTAGTGGAGTTGTTTGTAATCGGGGGTTTGTTAGAAAAGGAGGGAAGAGAACATGGCTTGTGTGGTTTAGGTTTGGTAATCAGATACAGACGTACAACGAAATGAGGTCAACGAATTAAGGCAAAAGTTGTTTAAAGACTGATAAATTGATAATCTTTCATTTCTTAGATGTATAACATTAAAATGAAATAATATGCAAATACATGAAATTTATATGGATAATGCATTCCTTGAAAGTTTATCACGTTTTACAGGAACAGTGTGTAAATGTTGTGAGTCGTCACAGTGACTTATAATAATTAATAGAAATTTTCCTTATTCTTTTTCTTCTTTCTGTTACCTAATTTTTAGAGTTCAAAAGTTAATGGTATTACATTTTACATATTTGGATTGTGTTTAATTGAGAAGTCATACAATATCTCTAAAACAATTCAATTCCATACATTTGCATATCATTTCATTTTAATGTGCGCTGCCACTTGCCGCTACAATGACGCCACATGCCGATTGATCGCCAATGGACGTGCCGTCTTCATCGCCGACGGACGTGCTGTCGTACTCACTACCACAGATTGGTGAGTACACATCGCAACAACCGTAGTCGGTGAAGACGCCCCGCTCATTGAAAAATGGATGAAGGTTAACGGAATATACCTTCACCATTAGAAATTACGTCAACTGTAACGAAATCTGTCATCATTATTAAAGTTAGCGGTGACTAGGGATGGGCAAAATACCCATGGGTATGGATAACCGCGGTTACCTGCCCATTTAAAGTTAACGGTTATGGTTATGGGTAACCGTTTAGACAAATAAACGGTTATGGGTATAACCGTTTATCCATGAAATTTAAATGGGCGGTTATGGGTATTATTCGCGGTTATAACGGGTATCCATCGGTTATGGGTAATATTCGCGGTTATAACGGGTATCCATTTACCCATTTAATTTAATATATGTAAAATTAAAAAAAAAAGTTAAAAACCCTCAGAGAACTTACAACTTGTAAGTTAATATTATTTGTTGCTTCCCTTGGGGCACATCGGTTATGTGTTGCTTGCCTCCGCTTCTAATCAGCAGCAGTCTTCTCCCGCTATTGCCAAGTTGGTTCTCTCTTTTGACCCTATTGCCGAGGTCAGAGAGGTACGTTTCTTTTTTATTCTTCTTCTTTGATTATATATATATAGACACTCACATTGAATTGTCATCGTTTTTGCGTTTTGGGTTTTTATGGTCTTCCATGCATTGTCGTTTCGGGCCGTGATCTTTGTTTGTTTCTTAATCTTTTACTTTTTGATCCTGATTTCTTGGTTATGGGTGTAGCAGAATAATATCGTTCGTAAACTATTATTTCAATTATTGAAATTATATGAGGACTTAAATGATTAAAATAAGGAAATGTATGCTAAAATGTACTTATAACGGTGTTTAATTGTCAGAAATTGAAAATTATGACAAAATTTTCTTTTCTAATTTTCAAATTGTTAAAAAAAATAATGTAGACGGGTAAAAAAAAAGGGTAAATGGGTAAAAAAAGGATAAACGGGCGAAAAAACGGGTAAACGGGTAAATGGTTATGGTTATGGTTAAATGGGTAAATGGTTATGGTTAAATAGGTATACGGTTATGGGTATGGATAACCGTTTATAAACGGTTATGATTATGGGTATAACCATTTATGTAATTACCCAACGGGTAAACGGTTATGCAGGTATGAACATAAACGGTTATGGGTAAATAACCGAGGTTACCCATCCGCCATAACCATTGCCCATCCCTAGAGGTGACCGCTGTTCTTTGCCGCTATAACCTCGCTGGTTTCTGCAAAATTTGGAGTCGTTTATCACATTTAAGTGAAAGAATTAGTGAACCTTAGAATTTCCTTAGTTAGAACTATAGTAATGTTTTTCAAGTGCAAGTTTGAGTAACTTGGACAAAGGAAGTTTGAGTAACTTCCTGTTTTGCCTCTCCTCCAGACGCATCGGGAGTGGAAGCGACGATGCTGGTGAGGTCATCAACAAAAGGCTGCGAGCAGAGGAAAGCGCTAGGGAAGAAAGGGGAGATGAATGAGGTAGGATGTGGAGGAAGTCGTCAACACGTCTCCAGGAGAAGCATATTCATCATTCATCTCTCCTAGGCTGACGAGCCTAGCCTTCTCCTCTCGTCTTCTCTTTCGGAAAGTCGTCTCGGGCCTGCTAGAAAGGGCCTTGCCTCTCATTCTTCTGTTGGTCATCCCGCTTGGTTGACCACAATTGCTAAAGCTTCCTACTACATCGAGGTGGAAAACGCAACCAAATTGTTTACGCTTCCCACAGACGATGTCTACGCTGTTAAAACTCAAAATTTACAGGTTAACAAATTAAAATACAGGACCTTTGATGGTCTTTGTGGACTCGCATCATAAAGCTGTTAGTCTACTCACGTGCCCATGTCGGTCGAGAGCCTTCTTGCATCCTTTAGTCAAGCTAAGCTCATGAGCGGTCGACTATTGTACTCGGATATATCCTCAAAAACCCCTTGGGGCTTGGGCTTCTCAATCTGTCTTGGGCTTTTTGCACCACTATTTAGACTTAAAAGTCCCTAGCATTTACAAAGTTATTCAATCAAAAAATTTATGTTACAACTTACAAACATTAAAAAAACAAAACATTTTAGAAAACTTAATTAATCCAAACAAACCACAACCCACCCACCCCACCACAAACAAATCACTCGTATTCATTTTGTTGAATGTGCGTCTCGAACGTGACACATTATACTATTATAGATAGAATTAGGTTCACATCCTTCTTTTTGTTACTCTATTGATTAAAATCCTATGCATTTTTAATTTTTGATCAAGGTCCTTGGGTATTAATAACATCATTAATTATTTGAATAATAAAATATTTTTATTTTTAAATATATTCCTTTAATGTTAAAAATTTTACAATTAGTATATTTATACTTATGGCTAAATTTTTTTATCATATATTTTTATTTTTAGTTTGTACCTGTTTTTATTTTGCAAATATTTTTTAATTTGTACCAATTTTCTTTTCATTTTTAATTTGTACCCATATATTAGTTTCTTTTTGTGCCCATATTTTTTTAAAGTTTTATTTGTGTTTGTACCCATGTGTATACCGTCACATGACATTGTATATTTAATCAATGATAGAAAAATTACATATGGTATATTTATGTTTTATGCCTAAACTTTGTATCATATATTTATATTTTTAGTTTGTACCCACTTTTAATTTGCAACATTTTTTTTTAATTTTTAGTATTTTCTTTTTAGTTTTATTTTGTACCCATGTATTAATTTCTTTTAGCGCCTATATTTTTAAAAATTCATTGTATTCATAAGTTTTAATCTTTCATCTGTATCCTAATTTATTTCTAATGTACCCATTCTTCTTTATTAATGTACCACTTTGTTATATGTGAAATGTACCAATTTTTTTAACACTATGGATACATTCTTTTGCCATTTATTATTTCTTATTTTTACATAGCTTTTATCCATCTATTCAATCAAAATGTTTGAATTTTTTTATTGTAACCGTTTCTAATAGTATTATAATGAGGGATTTTAAATTTATAGGATTATAAATCTCATAAAATATCAAACAATTTATGTCAAAACTATAAAAATATAAATATCAATAGTAATATAATGAGGTATATAAAGTCAAGGGACCTTGATCAAACTTTGAATACTATTAAGATTTTAATCAAAGAATGTTAAGGATTAGGGACCGCATCCAAAATATCCCTATAACTTATAAGTTTTACAAATATGTTCACCCTTCCTTCACCTTTGTTCATTCCTAAATTTCCCCTCTCTTTCGTACCAAAAAAAAAGAAAAAGAAAAAAGAAATAGAAACTGAAAAACTAAAACTAAATGGGTCATATAAACTAAAAAATTCATGCTTATTCAATGCCATCAACCAGTTTTGTTTGAACTTGCAAGTCTCAACGAAGAGACTGAAAAAAGCAGCATCTCACATCGCCACAAACTCAAAATGGACTCTCCCATTATCAACTTCATCATAAATATTAAGAGAATTCAGTTTGTACAGCCTTCACACGTTTGAGCGGCACAGTGCAATCCATATAGCATTCAGTTTGACTCCTCAAGACTCGAGAGTAAAGAGAAAATGGAGGATCGTTCTTTCAAAATTCTGGTATTAAGATAAAAATGAGTTCAAATATCAGATCCAATTAATACGTATTTCTTCTCCATTATATTTATTAAATATGACATTGGAATTAAAAGAAAAAACGTAACTAGCTCAACGTAAATGCTGGAAATATATGTACTTAATACATATAAGATCCTTATAAATTTAGGAAAATTAAACATGCGAATATGGAACAGGAGGTGGGAATTTCAGCCTCGCGGCTACGACCGTCGCGTACTACAACCGCGGACACCATTGAGTGCCGCACATGGCATGGCCTCGGTACAGACGGTAATAGCCGCATTCTCCCCATCGCTTCCCCCATGAGCTCTTGATTATCCAATATGGCTTGTTTCCAAACCTGAGAACGGAGTAGCCCTTGGCGCCATACCCCACAAGTAAGACACCGTGGTTCACCCATTTCTTGAAACATATATGGGGGCATGACACACCGCCAATGTAAGTTTGCATGAACATATTTTGTTTTTGTTAGTGTTCAACAAGAACTCTACTTTCTTCAGCATGCGTGCGCCACCTATTCCAGATATCGTTCGAGCAAGGACCAAAGTTTGATAACATGCACATCCATATAAAAAATCCTTGCACCTTCTACTGCCAGCTCACACTGTCGATGATAAATCTATCCGCTGTCAATGGTAAAATATCTATCCCAATCAAACACATTACATGTAATTAGACCTGGCATTTGTGTCGTATTTTTTGTGTTCGTGTCGTTTTCGTAATATACCCAATATCTTAACGGGTTGTGTCTTATAACACCAGTTAAAATGAACGTGTAATATGACCCAATCCAAACTTGACCCGTTAATATTAATGCGTAATATGATCCGACCCATTACCCCGTTAAAGTAAATATATTTTAAATCAATAACTAATCAAAATGAAAAATATAATACTAAATTAGTATATACATACCACATTGTCACATAAATTTTACTTCAAAATATAAAAACATATTTGTCTTTCAAGTATTACATACCCCAAAATAAGAGCCTAGTGAAAAACCATTAATACATTACAAAATATCAAATGTTAAAGGATATTCAAAATGAAGAGAGTTATGTTGCAAGGTTGTGGAATCTTGCACCTTTTTTTTACAATTAAACCCTTCAATTTTCATCAATCATCAAGGGAAATGATATTAGAACTTTGGCTTGATATATTGTCATCAAGAGTTATACTGATGATGTTTTTAGTAAGGCTTTCCACATTAGCACTCTACATCTAAGCATAGAAAAACCAAAACATTGTAAACCATTCTAATTATGAGTACCCATAATAATTATGAAAGGAAATAAAACAATAATACTCTATTATATAAAAGATATAGTACCTCCTTTTCCAAAAAACCAATCTCATGTGCACAACAAAACTTAAACCGTGCAACAATGAAGTACGATACTGATATAGTACTTTACCCCCAATACTACGGATTCTGACCCAACAGTTGAAATAAGGAATTGTTGACACATCTCGTGCTAACTGAGAAAGTATTGGATAATAAAAACGCTCAATTTGCCACCAAGAAAGAACATATATGTCTTCTCTTCTATCTACTCTTTTATCATCCAAATCCTTTTGTAATTCACCTTTTTCAACTGAATTTTGACCATTGTAATTATTATCAAAATTCTACATCATTAAAAAACAGAAATATAATAATAGTTATGCATCATCCAATTCCAAATATAATTTTAATAGTTTTATAGTACTATGTATATAAAGTATACAAACAAACTTTAGGTTACCTCAAAGAGAACATCTCCACCTTTTGTTCGATGATTAGGCATTGAGTCCATTAGAATATTTGAATAATTAAGATAAGAAGATATTTCCGAGTACACATTAAAAAAAGCAATCAATGTGTCACAAACACTGTTATATTCGGCAAAATTCATGTCATAAATCTTTGTGTAATAGACATAATCAAACTGTAATCTGCCCAATATACTTCTGAAACTTCATTTGCATATAATTCTCCATCTTATTCATGAAAATATCACAGTTATCTATGGTTGTCTTAATTTGAAGCTAAATTACAAATCATCCTTATTAATGATATGTAGGTTATTACAATCCAAAGCTACATAATAATGATATAGTAAGGTGTTGGAAACACCATAAATCATAAGCTGATCAAAGTTTGGAATTGGCAAATACAGGAAATTTGGATCTTGTAGGAAACTTAAATTCTTTCCATTCTTTATCATCACCATCCAGCTTAGAGAAGTAGTGCTCAACCATATGATCAGTGATGAGCTCCAACTTAGAAGGCTTCCATTTTGGTTTCTTATCCATGTCTGACAAAGTAGCTCTACAACCCTCTCTGAAGTCCTTGCTGATTTTCCCTTGCTTAACACGACAACTTATTCGGTACTCGCGGAAGAGGCATTCACCAATTCCTTGCACCTGTCCTTCTCTAAACAATCTTAAAGTAATCTTCAAACTCATCGGCAACGCCTTCTTCAGAGATTGAATTGTTGCCGCTAACCATTCATTATGATCACCAGCTTCCCTAGTGTTTGCCTTAGCAAGTTCCTCTTCAAGGTCACTTAAAATTTCTTCCACTGTTGGCTTGGAAAGACACTTGTAGATAATACCTTTTTTTTATAATAAGCATTTTTTTTCACTAAAGTCGATTTCTTCAGCGAGTATTCATCTATAATTGCTGAAATAGTAGAATCAAAATCACAGCTTGACGAAGTAGATGAAGTTACTCGGCATGTTAGAGCTGCTTCCAATAAAGACAATTTGGCTTAGGGCACATAGTGATTCGCTAGACCACATGCAAGCATTTCAGCACCATCCAATCTTGCACCTGTAAGACCCAAATACTCACCAAAAAATCCAGGAAGTCTTGGCAAGAAAAAAGAGGCACCGGCAAACAATCCCAGAGCTGCTTCCAGCATTGCAAATACTGAATTCTCTGTTGCTACACGGAATTTACAGTATACTGAAATACAAACGCCAGCTCCCAACATAAGCAGGTCACCCTTCACGGACGAGATCGAGCAGGCAGAGCCTCTACGCGAGTTCAGCATGCCACATTTCACATATTTCAAAGGGGATAAAGACTCGGAGAAACACTTAAAGCACTATCGAAGCGTAATGATTCGCTATCGAAACAACAATGATCTCATGTGCAAGATATTCACCACCACTCTACAAGGCAAGGCGCAAGATTGGTTCTACACCCTGCCGCCACAATCCATTCGGAGTTTCGACGAAATTTCTTAGGTCTTCACCAAAGAATATTCATCATATCGCTCAATCAAAAAGAAGTCCGACCATTTGTTCAACGTCAAGAAGAACCCAAAAGAGTCACTTCGCAACTATGTGAAGAAGTTCAAAGTAGAGAAGGCAAGGATAGTCAGATGTAACGACTCGATAGCTAAAGTACCTTTCCAAAAAGGACTTTCAGTAAACCACCTGCTATTCGGAAAACTGATCTTGAAAGAAGATCTAACTCTGGTAGACATTTTCAATTTGGCAAAGAAGTATGCACTTTGGGACGAGACTTGCCGATGCACATTCAAGGACTTAAAGAAATACCCGACATCACCTCCCTACTATCCAAATCGGAAGCAGCAGATGACTTATTCACATGTTTGACCATATCTAAAGCAGTAATAAGCTTTACCATCATACGAGAAGAGTTGGGAGCCCAACTACCTGTATTCCACAGTTCAAAAGGTTTCAGCGATGCTATCAGAAATTCAAAAGCTAACTTTGGCAATAGTTGTTACAACCCGGAAGCTTAAGTTTTACCTTCAAACACATGCAGTTATCCTCATGACGCACTATTCCTCCCAATCCAGACGCGCGACGATAAAGGCATAGACCCTGGCAGATGCAAAGTTTTCTGACGAACGCAACAACTTGGCCCAAAAGATATGCCAAGGGTAGACGAACACTGGAATGACACATTCGAAACCAAGTTTTATCTTCATCGCCCCAAAAGATTCTACATAGGAGCAACATGTACCGGCAGTTGAGCACCACCTCATGTTACGCGTCACACGGCCCTAGTCGACCCTTGCTCCATAATTTAGCTATAGAGTAGTCCAATACCGGCAGTTGAGCATCTTCTGCTACGTGTAATATGGTCATAGCTCCACAACTCCCTACCAAGCATTCACGATGCAACAGAGCGTCCCAACGACGCCCGGAAGGTAGCTGAGCACGCCCTAGCCGCGCCTGCTTCACCTGATGAAGACTTCTGGCATTTGCATGTAGACAGCGCATCCAACTACAAAGGTTCAAAAGCAGGCGTAACTGGTGATCACTCTAGGCTTCAAAGCATCCAATAACGAAGCAGAGTACGAGACCCTACTAGCAGTCCTCTGAATAGCAAAAGACTTGGCAGTGAAAAAGCTCGCAATTCCCAACTAATCACTAGCCAGATTACTTGAGGCATTTCAGACTTACACCATCACCTAAGTTTCATAAGCAGACAACGCTCATGTGGATGCACTAGCCGGCCTAGGCTCCGTCTTCAACCACCAACTCAAATGCTCTATTCTGGTGGAGTATCTAGATGAGCTAAGTACAGAGGCGAAGCCAGCAGCCGAGGTGTCACAGATCTCTGCTGCTTAGCGCCTCTCGATAACCTGAAGGTTCTAAGCTCAATCCATAAAGGCATTTGTGGAAATCACTCTAGAGGTCGATCATTAGCATAGAAGGCTCTTAACGCATGCTACTGCTGGCCTACCATGCATTGAGATGATAAGGAGTTGGTACAAAAGTATGACCGTTGACAATGTTACAAGCCAATACCATCACTGCATGCCAGCGAGCTACACTTGCAGACGAATCCTTGGCCATTCACGCAATGAGAAATCAACCTGTTAGGACCTATGCTGCCTGCTACTAGGGGCAGAGGCATGATGATCATGGCAACCGACTACTTCACTAAATGGGTAGAGGCAAAGCCCATGACAACCACAACTCAGACGAACATAGAGCGCTCAATATGGAGGAATATCATTTGTCGAATTGGCATCTTTCAATCCATCATCATCAACAACAGCCCATAATTTGTGGGCAAAAATTTCGTGAAGCTCTTCAGAAAATATGGCATCAAGAAGCACATGTTCATGCCAAGATATCTTCAAGGCAATAGGCGGGCCGAAGCATCCAACAAAATGATCCTCGATTACCTTAAGAAATCCCTCACCAACAAGAAGGGAAAATGGCCAGACGAATTCCCCAGATATCTATGGGCATATCGCATCACTAAAAGACGAGCAACCAGTTAGACTTTTTTCTCTTTGGCATTTGGCTCAAAAGCAATCATTCATCCCAATGTCATCAAGCCAAGTATCACCGCTTTACTTCCAAGCATTTAGTAGAACAATAAGGAGATGGCCACAAGCTTAGATCTGGCAGAGGAGAAGTGCGAGCAGACCATCACCCGCATCACAGCCTACTAGTAGCAGCTCATCTCTAGCTACAACAAAAGGGCCAAGATCCGGCAGTTCCAGCCCGAAGATTTAGTCCTAAGAAAAGCTTTCATCACTGCCCCCAGTGAAGGCTCCAAAAAGATGGATCACATATGGAAAGGTTCGTATAAGATCAGCAGAGTAGGCGGAAAGAGTAATTACACCCTCGCCACCATGAAACGATAAAATGATCGAAAAGCAGTGGAACGCCTACAATCTGAGGAAGTACCATGTGTGTTCTCCAACTACATCAAAGCCCGAAGACTCAAGTAGCTCGACGGGCACCACTTCATAAGCTGAGGATTATCCAGTTGTTATGCAGTTCATACCTTACAACTAAGTTCTCGTTCGTTTCACTCGTTTTTCAATGAGGAATTCAGAAATAATCACAACTTGGCTCGGTTGCATGCTTACAACAATTGATCACTCTTGCACTTCAAAAGAAAACCACCCCACCCCCGAGAAACCAACCATGCTCTCCAATGCGAGAAGGTAAACTAATTACTCTCCAGTGCGATAGGGTAAACCAATTCCCCTACACCCACATGGGTCAGCTCTCCAAGACGGGAGGATAAACTCTACACTCCGAATATGCAAACGTGGATGAGCTTGGCTGCTTTAGTATAACTAGATGCACGATGGCTTGCGACATGATTCCTAGAAGTAGCCATAATGGTCTTTTTCAAGGCTTAACTAACTGAAGGATTTTGGGTTTCTTGGCCTAATCTGCAGGGAACTGGGCCCTAAAAACGGATGTGGCACATTATGCAGTATACCCTATAGACGGCTGCCTTGGAACCCTAAAGCTGCTACCGAGTGCACTAAGGTAGCCTACGGTTTCCAGAAGACTGCCTACGGCTTGCCCTTCGAGCAGTAAAACCACGCTAGACTTATACAACCGCACATTCTTGTGAAAGGTTAAACAAGCTAGCAAGCATGTATGAAGCTTTATCCACTGCCGACATGCTACGTAGTCGATAAGCTTCACCTCTGCCAAGTGCGGAACAATCTACACTAAGTCCTAAAGTGTTGTGATACTTGCTACGCAACTTACGGAATTGGAAAAAGCCAAGGTTAACAGCCTAGTGGTTATGCAGACTTGTCTACTTCTGTAAGTAAGGCATCTAGCTGCCAACCCTATGGCTAACAACTTTGCAAAGTTCTACACCAACACATATGGCTGCATAGGCTACACGGGCCTATCTGCTTATAGAAAAGTAGCATGCCTACCGCAAATCTAAAGGATAGGGCATGAACAAAAGAAGTAAAGATGAAGAAAAGCGAATGAAGCATGTTTATAAACAACTAACAAATGTCGAAAGAGTTCAAGCAAAACAAGAACTACAAGGAAAAACAAAGAAAATCCTAAACGCTACCTAGAAGACTACACTTCAGCAGCTTGGGCATCCTACGATTACTAGGTCGCCACACCTTCAACAACCGCGACGCTCTTAGCAATGACATCATCTAGCGCTTCACCCTCGGCTACCCTAGCCTGGGCACCAACTTCTATAACTACTTCACCAATGGAAGCCTTAAAAGTAAAACCAAGCAAGTATTCCAGAGAAAATAGAGAATGTCTCGCAACCTTGAGCCCATCTTTCTCACATTTCAGCTGCTTATCCTCATCGAGCAGACCAACATGGACGCGTTGCAACTCATCCACTTCCTTCTTCAGACTTTCATTGATCTTCATTACACCTTGAAGTTCTAACACTTAGGGTTCAAGCCTACCAATGACCTTCTTGAAGTAGATCACTTGATTATAAGCAACAATCGACTCTTCATCTTTTGCATAAGCAGTGAAACGAAGCTCAGAAACTGCAAACTCAAGGTCTATATAACATCCAATCTCATTCTCTACACTTTCATACTTAACTTGGATTACATTTGTGAACACGGAAATTCATGCGATGAACGAGACAAGATCACGTGTACAAAATAATATTTTGTGTAAATGAATTTGGGGTTACAATTTTTCTCAAATTTGATCCTTTGATTCGATATCCGTAAGGTGTTGATTTGTGGATTGTGATGCTGATCCAAGGGCTGTCGAGGCTTGATCTCGGATGAATGGTTAGAAGTTTCTTCAAGGGGGCTTTTTGGGCTTGATCTTGAAGGTATTAGGATGAACAGATCTTCAAGGGCTTTTGGGCTTGATCTTGAAGAACTATTTGAGAACGAATCTTCAAGGGCTTTGGGCTTGATCTTGAAGAATGGTTGGATGTGTGGATTTGTTGATGTTGTTGATCCAAAGGGTCGTCGGGGCTTAATCTAGGGATGAGCAGATGATGAATGATGAACATTATCTTCAAGGGCCGTCGGGGCTTGATCTTGAATTGGTGGAAGTTCTTCAAGGGTCGTTGGGGCTTGATCTTGAAGGTTGATTTGAAGAAGATCGAAGAGGGCTTTCTTGATCCTTCGGGATTTCTTGGGAATTTAGGAGGTTTGATGCTTGAAAGCTTTAGAACTTCAAAGCTTCAAGGATTTAGGGCATTCTCTTCCAATTTGGGAGTAGAGAAATGTATATGTGAATTCCTTCTTCAATTCCTTTCAATCCCCCTCCCTTGTATGAAATGGCTTATATTTATAGAATTTTTCAAGACCTAATTTTGAATATAATATTTAGATGAAATAAATCGTTTCTGCCAGATGTTGACACCTGTCTTGTTTGATGACTTTTTCGATTTATTTTGATTTTTCGTTTAGTCACACGCTACGTGTAAAATTTATGTGACACGTAAGCGTTGAAATTTTAATTATTGGTCAACATTTATTTTACCGAAATTTTGATGTCTACAATGTCAAGGTTAGTCTTCAAGTCAACAATATCTTGGCGAGTGGTCTTAAGCTGCAGAGAAGTGAGGGCAGAAATATTAGACCCCTTCAAAACAACGAGCTTAGAATCCAACCTCTTGATTTCCTCAGTCGAGGAATAAGCTTCAACTGCCATAATCTTCGCCACCTCATTGGCAACCTTGCTATATCTGCATCATAGCAAGCAGAGTAGTCATTATATATTGGGTTATATGCTTCGCAAATGAACTTGGGCAAACAAACCTTTCTAAACGCCATCAACAAACTTGGCACAAGTGTCCATGTCTTCAAGCATATCTGGTTTCAAGAGCACACAGATCTCAGCAGCCTCCCTAGAAGCAAGCTCAGTGGATTTTTCACAGCTGCCTACGTGAACAATCTCCTCATTCCCAGCAGGCGAATCAGTTTCAGCAGCAGAGGAAGTAGGCCTTAGCGCCACTTTAGCAGTAGAGTCCACCTTGTCGCTCTTCATAATAGCAAGCATTTCCGAAAGAGAACCAGACTTAGCGCCCAATGGACTTCTTGGCACAAACTTTGGCACTAGGGGCATGACAAGACCTCTACACTGAGCAATATTATCAATAATCGTATAAGCCATTCTCAACATGGCATGCGCCACATGCTCATATATAGCAGCCTTATTTTTCTTCCCATTGGAAGAAGTTATGTCAATCACATGCCTCTCGGCAGCAGGCAGACCTTCACAAGCAGCGGATGAAGTCTTTAGTTTTTCTTAACCGACATCTCTTAAGCAGGCGGGGAAGATATTTTCTTTCTATCTTCATTCATAGTAGGCTCCACGACAACATTCAGATGAGCCAATGCATTTGCCTTGATCCTTTTTACCTTTTCTCTCGGGAGCAGCCTACCTTTCTCCCAGCGAAAAGGATTAAGCAGCCAACGCTATTCTTAGTACTCAGCAAGGGAGCTCAACCTATATTGGCTTTTCTCTCATTTTTCTCTCGGACCAATAGGCAGGAGGCCTATATGCCTAGCATTTCAGCAGCCTATAAGGTTCGCAGCCTCTTTGTTTATCTCAAAGGACATAAGTCATGCGGCTCGCCTAGCACCAAGCCCTAGCGCATCAATCCGCGACCCCAGCCGCACAGCTGCTTTAGGCTTTAGCCAAACCAAGCAACTTAAGCAGTGGTCTCTGCCACAACACTTCCTTAGCCCATGTCGAGCCAACTCATGGCCCATGCCAACTGACGTGCCGCACCACCCCGACGGCTGCACTGCGGCAGTGCTATCCAAGAAGAAAATAAGGAAAATTAATTTTTTCTTATCTCGGTGTGGTGCGGAGAAGACAAAGAAAGCAATGAAAGACGGTCATTTGCACGGTAAGTGTAGAAGATTGCTAGGGGAGGGGAAACAAATATCCTCTAGTTTTCTCTCTTGTAGGGTAGAATAAATCGCTCTCCAAAGTTGATTTAATAATCCACTTAAAGTGGACTTAAATAGGCTTTGAGAGAAATTTATTTCCCTTTCCTAGAAGGATCTAATTTCCAATTAAAGAGGGAATTTACGTCAAAATAGGAAGCAATCATATGCTTCCTAAAGCAAGAAGATCTCTACACCTGCTACCCTTTCCTGCGAGCAGCCTAACAGGTGTGGGGGCGCTTGTGAAGCAAAAAATAATCACAAGGCGACACGTGGATTTTTGGGTGAAAATGACAAAATTACCCTTGTGGCACATCAGATTTCCTACGCGCGAGCAGTGGACAATCATCCCTCAATCAAGTCAAAAGTGCCCAAAAAAGGTAACAAATTCAAAATTATTTCATCCATCCTCATCTTATATTCCTTACAAGGTAATTATCCCATAACCTTCAAAACATTACATATAAATTGAGTTAATTGGCCAATTAATGGATTAATTACCTAATTAATCCATTAATTGCCAAATAAATCACCCATTACACTAAAAAATTACCCAAAAGGCCGGCCAATCTCTCTCCCAAGAGGGCCGGCCATGCTCTATATATATTGAACCCCATTTTCTCTAAAAAGCTAAGTCCACACTCTTGCAAAACTCCAAAAACTCTCTAAATACTTTTCTCTCTAAATTATAACTTTGGCATTGGAGGTTCTTCGGCCAAAGCACCCCCCATTCATCGTGGGCGCGTGAGGCTCTTGGCCTTGACCTTAAAGTGTTAATTGTTGTGTAGGTGCTATTTTGTCCAAGATCAAGGAGAAAGAAATTTGCATCCACAGATATAGTGCTCTTATGATTACACAGGGTTCAGACTCACCAATTTCTCAAAAATAACAACCTAATGTGAAGCAATAAGAAGGACTTGGTCTTATTGGATCAGAATTTAGATGGAATGTAAGGTCACCTACTGAAGAAAAAAAAATGAATACAAACTGTCAAGCAATAAGAAAGACTTGTGCACATTGGTGCAGAAATTAGAGTATGATGTTTTGAATAGGTAGATGTGTGTTTCATTTTTTTTAGTTTTTTAATTTGGTTGTTGTTTGACTTGCTTATGTAGTGCGATGTGAAATGCTATGTTGATTTTTGATTTGCATTGCGGGTGATTTATTCCAAGTTGAATCTGATTACGTTGCGGATGGTGATTGAAAAGTAGTGGACAGATATGTAGAGTTTGGGTTAGCAACTTAATGAGAAGCTGTTTAAATATTTCATTCTCATTTTTACTGCTTCCCATTGCATACTCAAAAGGCATTTCAAGAACACATTTACTGATAAGAAAATCAGTTTAGCCTGTTGGAGCCTATTGGGACTTTAAGTTGGGGAGTTTTTCTAACCACATGTTCCCTCTCTTATAGAAACAGTATATGATGGAGTGTTTATGATAAATAAGGTCAGTTCTCTTTGTGAAAGAAAAAGAAAATGAAGACTCAAATATCTTTTCTAGGTTAAAATTGATTTTGCTAAAAACTACACAAATTGGTTTTACTAAAATTTATATAAAATTGACTCTACATATATTTAAAACTGATTATGCAAAAATGGTCGAAGATGGGTTGAACTAATTCTGCAAAAATGGTCGAGGTTGGGTTGAACTGATTTTGCAAAAAATAGTAGAAGACGGATTGAACTGATTCTGCAAAAAATGGTCGAGAACAGGTTGAACTGATTATGCAAAAATGGTCAAAGAATGGTTGAACTGATTCTGCAAAAATTGTTAAAGACGGGTTGAACTAATTTTGCAAAAATGGTTGATGATGGGTTGGACTAATTGTCGAAGACAAGTTGAACTAATTCTGCAAAAATGGTCGAAGATGGGTTGAACTAATTCTAGTAATAAAGGATACAAACTAATTCTGCATATAATTTCAAAATTGATTCTACAGAAATAGTTGATGATAGGTTAAGCTTATGACACATATTAATTTTTTTGGAGTTGTGATGGCTAGATTCTATTAATAGCCCTAAAGCTTTAGGGGTATAACTGGTATTTTAAAACATTGTCTCCATGTTTTTGGGATGAGCTTTAACTGTTTTTATATTTTTGTCTGTCCTTGATATGTTTAAAAACTAGTGAAGTTCCTTGAAATATAGTAAAAGTTTTTGTCTCTATATATAAAGCTTCCTATTAAAATATAATAAACATTTAAAAAAAATCAGATATATGATTTATGTTATTCAATGCAATACCATGTTTTGATTACTCTTTTAAAAAGAGAAATTTTGGTTTCGGTCCTTGATTGACAAAAATCTTAGATCGAAATTTTATTAATTTGAATACTTTAATTGAAAGACCAAATTTTAAATTTCAGTATTAGTTAAGAAACTTAATAACAAAAATTATTAAATCTTCATAAAATCATGCAATGACACACCCCGACCCGAAATGTCTACTAAGACTTCTAATCGAGCTGTGCTGGCCAACACTTGGAAAGTGACGAAGCTATAAAGTGTAGTGATGTGAAAATGTGAATGAATTTAAACCTAAAGGTGCCTAAATACAGAGTGCGCTAGTGAGCGAGATTGACACATCTCTCCCGTGACGTCAGAGCATAAGTAAAGTACAGTAGAGTGGATAAGGATTATACCCTCAGAGGTAGCCACTTATACTGAGATTCGCCTAGAATCCTCGTATATACAAACGTTCAACTAAAATCACCTGGAGGGGCGCAAAACAGAAAATATGAGTGGGCAAAAACAAAGCTTTTAAAACACATTTCTCTTTTTGAACATACCAACCCCTCACTGTAAAACCCGTTTAAGTTCCCAAAAAATAATAATATATATGTATATAGAAATCATGCTCAAAAGTAGTGGAAACCAAAATGTATGCCATGTCAAGTGTCTTAACAAATATAAAATGTAAGCCAGGTGATAGTAAATCAATGTAAAATGATATGTCAGCCGGAGTCACCTAACGTGACCTGTACGGCTGAACCTATAGCTTATCTACCAATTCCTGCACACGAGTCGGAACCACCTATTGTGGTATGTACGACAGGGCTGTGTGTAAATAAATACGCTTAAATGTTACAATCACGTGAAGGCTGTGCGAATAATTGCTGGTCACCTACGAGTCGAAATCACCTATTATGGTCTGTACGACAGGGTTGTGCACCAAACTTGTATCCAAGGTGAGCGTGCAGTGCGGGAGGTGAACATCACGTGAAGGATTGTGCCATGGTCACGGGCAAGAGCACTAACACCGGGGTGCAGGATAATGAGCTCTAAATGTATCCATGCATAATCATACACAATGCAACCACTATCATCACAATATACTCACATGTAGCTTAACTGAGCATCTGCAGCATCATGCAATATTATGCATAGCTATAATAATGCATATACTAAAATGTAATGCAAGTATGACATGGCATTTAAAACGTAATTACATTTAAAACAGTTTCTGGGAAACGTAAAGCATATATACGTATATATATAGAAAACAAAAGCCCACTCACCTGAGGTCCACGCCACACTCCCTAGCACGAATATCGAGATGTCTCAAACGATCATCGCTTAGAACGATTATCAAATCACATCTCAGAATCCATATCAATAGAACATGTAACTTACATAAAACACATCCCCAAGGGCGTTCTAGAATGATTTGAGACCCATTGACCAAAAGTCAACCGTTGGTCAAAGATCAACGGTAGGGTCCACAACCCTACATAACTCGATCTGGAAGATCCGCACCTCGGATTTCCGATACGTAACTTTCAAATATCCACATTATGCTTCTAAAATAACATACTAAGTTTCGAAACGATCCAACGGTCGGATCTTCGCCAATTGCCAAAACCAAGTTGCGGTTAACGTTTTATTTTACGAACTTACAAATCCAATTTGGGAAGATCTGTGCATCGGATTCCCAATCTGTAAGTTCCTATGGTCCTCAAATATTACGAATAATAACTATTAAGGTTTGATAACAATCCAACGATCAGATCGTCGATTCATATTATGACATATTAACGTATCGTATAGAATTTGGGTTCCAACGATCAACCTACGTCATATGATAATCAGAATTAAACTCAAGGCATATAATTTATCCTAAAAATAGCATTGATGGCCCTTTGGCCACGCACCGCCGTGGGTGGCGGTCCACCGTCCCGACTCGTCGAAAAATTCAACTTTTTTTCAAAAATTCTCAAATTTTACAGAAATGAAGATCTCAAAGAGTATAGCAAACATTATACTTGTTACCAAGTCCAATTTTGTCAGGAAAGGCTCCAATTTCGCTAAGACCCGTCGGAAACCCTTGAATTTGGATGTTCTTGATTCGACTATGTTGGTACCACACATATTGGGCCTCAGACTTTGACACGTTGGGCCTCAGCATTTGGGCCTCATTACCTAGCCTATAATTATGTAAAAGGAGGAGCCCCTTATTCTATAAAAGGGGACTCCTCCCCCCTCACAAAGGGGACTCAGATCTTAGACCAGGGGAAACCCCCAAAACATACAAGCCATAAAGCTCACAGAGAAACTATCTCAAACTCTCTCTTTTTCTGGAGGGACTCCCTCTCACACTTGTAATCCATACATTCATACAGAGAAATGCAATCAACATCAGTATGGACGTAGCCCAAACATTAGGGTGAACCATGATACATTTTGTGTTCTTTACTTTCTTGCAAATTCACGGTCGGATTTCTGTTATTCCAAGACCCTCCGATTTTGTGCATCAACATTTGGCGCCGTCTGTGGGAAACGATACGAAAAGTTGTGTCGGTTCTCTTTCATTTTTTTCACCTTCACCGTGAATCTGCATAACCCAAAAACCAGAAGAAAAAAAACTCACACTATTTATCAGACACTACAAAAACTCACCAAAACAAAACCAACCCAGTTTCCAAAACTAGGAAAAAAAACCCTCTCATTTCCTCATTTTCTTGTTTCCGTTTTACCCTAGTTGCCCTAATCGAGCTCCCAAGCTTTTCATCATCAAGCCATGACTACCAAGAGGCATTGTCCAAGGCCATACTATTCTTTGAGGGGCAAAACCTCAGGACCAGCGCCAATCATAGCGTGCCAACTCAGGACTCAGTAACGGGTGGACATACAACACAGGCTTGACCGACGGCTATTACGACGCCGGTGATAATGTCAAGTTTGGTTTTCCGATAGCGGTCACGACAACAATGTTGGCTTGGAGTGTGATAGAGTTTAGAGATTTAATGCCTCCCAATGAGCTGAGGAACACTCTCGTGGCAATCCAATGGGCCAATGATTACTTGTTCAAGACTGTGTCTCAGCCTAACCGGATTTTTGTGCAGCGTGTAGTACAAGGAGTGGAAGCTTTAGGTTCTATAGCACTCAGAGGCACTTAAAGCTGAGGATTTTTTCGGTCGGGTCGTTGAGCCTGACTACTTCGTTTCGGACCCAGGTGGGAACTTGGGAAGCACCCAACGATGACAGCGGCAGCGAAGACGAGGAGGATAAAGAATTCAAGTTTGCAGCCACGGCGAAGATTACGGGCAAGCTTCATTTGCGATTTCGGCGTTCTCTCTTACGCCTTTTATGTTTTGAAATCATGGCAGTGAGAAGAAGCACGTGCTAAACTTGAGATCACCCGCCCCGGCCCCTACCATCTTCATTGCCACCAAAATGACGCCATCGCTGTCACAAAATGAGAGGAATCAGACGATGATGTCATGGTCGTAGTCGCTGGTGTGTGGGCTGATGCTGTCTCAGCTGGCCGTGGTCGTGGTCGTGCTCGACTCTGCTCGCGCCGATGGCCGTGGACGTTGTGCTCTCCGCAATAGACCCCATTGGGATTTACGGCGAGGAAGGCGGCCGGAGACGTTCAAGAAGGCGACTAAGTTCTACTACTGCGTCAACTTCGAGATCACAGTCCACAACGTCGCCGCCCTCAGTTGTGCGACGGAGTATTTGGAAATGACCGAAAAGTACTGCAACAACAACCTCATCGACCGCACTGAAGATTTCTTATCTCAAGTCGCTCTCATGAGCCTCTCCGGCGCCATTGTCGTGCTCAAGTCCTGCGAAGATCTCCTTCCCATGGCGGAGGACCTCAAAATCGTATAGAAATAAGTCAATGTCGCCTGTTCCAAGTGAAAACCAAAAAGAAAACTTTTATAGAGGCTACCTACCATCCACCGGTGAAAACACTCACGAAGGCTATCAGGTACTTGATTGGAAAAGAAAAAGAAAAAAAATGAAAATGAAAAAAAAAATGAGGAGGAAGGAGATTAGGGTAAAGGAACAGAATAGAAAAAGAAAAATATCATGATGTTGTTGAAAGAATATTTCAGAAAAAAGAAAAAGGGAAGAAATGAGTAGAAAGGATAAGTGACAGTAGACGCAAAGGAACTATGCCAATGCCACACAGCTGTTCACAAGCTTGGCACGATGGATGAGTGGGTTATCAGAGAATATACGTACTTTAGTGCAGTGTGTGACATGAGCATGACAGCATAGGATGTCGACCACCAACTTCTACAAAAGATAAGAACTTTATCTTTTTTATTTAATATGTTAATACAATATGTGATGATTATATCCCCATTGTGAAAATGCCTACCATTTTATATCCCCGTTGTGGATAATATATATATATATATATTTTCTTCTAATAACTTACACTTTTAGGCAATACCTAATATATTGTTGATTTATGCAACATGTCATTTATCAAACAACTGAATAAATCATTTATTCATGATTATATATATATACACACACACACACACATTTAGGCAATACCTAATATATTGTTGATTTATGCAATGTCATTTATCACACAACAAAATAAATCATTTATTCATAGAAGGCACACAGTACAATATTTTTGCCTTGACAAACTTTGTCAATTTGATTTATTCATTATACGGTCATACTTATATTGTCATTTATTGTCAGGAAGTATTGAGCAACTAGATCCACTGATCAACATTGTTGCTAATTAAAGAAGTCTACCAACTTATAAACTGATGAGCCACGTGCTCATGGTGATCTCTTATCTGACCGGACACCCTCTATTATCACCAACCAGGTGATCAAAAGTACGTCCAGTACTCCAAAATTATTCGGTAGCCTTCCGTTATTAACACCAACCAGGTGATCAAAAGTACATTCAGTACTCCAAAATTATTCAGCAGCCTGCCGCTATTATCACCAACCAGGTGATCAAAAGTACGTCCAGCACGCCAAAATTATACATAAGCATCACTTATGTCAATCATACATAAACATTCATGAGTATCACTCATGTCAACATTCATGAACATCACTCATATCAACATTCATAAGCATCACTCATGTCAACATCCGTGAGCATCACTCATGTCAATCAACATAAACATTCATGAGCATCACTCATGTCAAACAGCTTCGAAAGCTTCATTTACAGAGCTCCAGCTTCGAAAGCTTCATTTACAAGAGCTCCAGCTTCAAAAGCTTCATTTACAAAGCTTCGACTTCAAAGCTTCATTTACAAAAGCTCCAGCTTCAAAACTTCACTTTCAAAGCTTCACCTACAAAGCTTTAGTGCATGGTATACAAAGACCGCCTCCGAACAACTGCCACTTCGGCCCATACATGGATTGAATTTGAAGTCTTCAGCCAACAGACTCTATTGACTGAAGACTTGGGGGACTACACTATGTACGATATATTGGGCTTCCGCAACTGGGCCTCATGAAAAATACTTGGGGGGGACTTAGCCTATTATTTATGTACTGAGAAGCGAACCTTTATTCTATAAAAGGGACTCCCTCACTTTCATTAGAGAGCACCCATTATTTATATACTGAGGAGCGAACCCTTATTCTATAAAATGGACTCCACCACCATCATTAGAGATCATCGTCGCCTGCTGAGCAACCGCTTCGCCGCGAGTATCAACTCTAGCCCATCACTTATGTATTGAGGAGTGAACCCTTATTCTATAAAAAGGGACTCCCTCACCTTCATTAAAGAGCATCGCCGCCAGCTGACCAACCGCCTCGCCGCGAACATCACTCCTAACCAAGGTATAAAATATCGATGATATCAGAAATATCGGTAGTCCAAAAACACGGAAATTTCGATGGAAATATCGGGATATTATCGATATCGATAAAAATTGAATAAAAACCACGGAAATTGTAAGAAAAACTTGGAAATTTTTATTAAAACTTTGCAGGATGTTTATTTAGTCAATTATCTATTAGTTTATTACAAAAAAATTGGAAGGAAATGCATTGCATGATAGATATAACTGATTTAAGTTGATTATATAGCAAGCTGGCAAACATTATGAGTGTAGAAAATATGTAGTAATTAATGAAAGAAATTTAAACACACCATAATCATTTATATATAATGAATTAGTACAATATTTTACACTTTATACATTGCATGGTAAGATACATGAGTGACTTAGTAAGGTCTAAAATATCGATGATATCGAAAATATAGGTAGTCCAAAAAAATATCGGTAGTCCAAAAACACAAAAATTTCGATGGAAATATCGGGATATTATGGATATTTTAGACCATGCTCCTAACCCATCACTTATGTATTGAGGAGCGAGCCCTTATTCTATAAAAGGGACTCCCTCACCATCATTAGAGAGAATCGCCACCTGCTGAGCAATCACCTCGCCGCAAGCATCAACTCTAGCCCATCATTTATGTATTAAAGAGCGAGCCCTTATTCTATAAAAGGGACTCCCTCACCTTCAACGCCACAAGCCGAGCAGCCTCGCAACATGTGTTACTTCTAGTTGAGCATTATTTCACATTGAGCACCGCCTCATATCGAGTATCAGTTCTAGACGATATCTAGTTACTTCGGCCCACACAGAGACTGAATTTCAAGTCTCCAGCCAAAAGACTCTCTTGACTGAAAACTTGGGGGACTACTGTTGGTATGGGGGACTACTGTTGGTACCACACATATTGGGCCTCAAACTTTGACATATTGGGCCCCAGCATTTAGGCCTCATTACCCAGCCCATAATTATGTAAAAGGATGAGCCCCTTATTCTATAAAAGGGGACTCCTCCCCCCTTACAAAGGGGACTCAGATCTCAGACCAGGGGATACCCCCAAAACATATAAGCTACAAAGCTCACGAAGAAACTCTCTCAAACTCTCTCTTTCTCTAGGGGACTCCCCCTCACACTTGTAATTCATACATTCATACAGAGAAATACAATCAACATCAGTGTGGACGTAACCCAAACAATGGGGTGAACCACGATACATCTTGTGTTCTTTACTTTCTTGCAGATTCACGGTTGGATTTCTGTTGTCCCAAGACCCTCCGGTTTTGTGCATCAACAAACTCTAAAGCAACTCTGACGCCCCAACCAATGTTTGGGCTTTGTTCCTAAGGTTAGGGGAAGTGTAGTGGTGGTGGTTATGGGCGGAGTTAGCTTTAGATTACGGAGAATCGAAGCGAAACCTGTGTGCCATACCAGTATGGTTTTCTTTCGAAATTTCCCAAATTTTATCAAGTTTTTTAAGGAAAATGGGGAAAGGATCGATTGGTCTTGAGGTAAGGGTCATTTTGACACCAACCCCGCCGTCAAAGATGGCTAAAGTTGGGAGATGGAACTGGGTAGGGTCACGGGTCCTCAAAGGGATCTGATCCCCTTCCATTTTCCTTTTCTCCTTTCCCCTCCTTACTCTATTTTCTGATTGGGTCTGATCCTACCCCTCATCTCCTTTCTCTTCTTTGCTTTCAATCTTAGCCACACACGTGGCTCCTAATCAAAGCTCTAACAAATCTGGAGCATTCCAAATTAACAACCAAATTACCATTTTTTCCCTAACTTTAAACGTTAATAACTCTTTCATTATATCTCTATTTCACGAACGGTTTGCACCTACGTGTTCATGAAGTCGAGCTCTATCCAAATATGTCAAGAATCATGACAGAATATACGAGAATCAAACACATCCTCGATAAATTACGTTTTGCCCCTAGGGCATTTCCGTCAATTTCCTCAATTAAAATAAATAAAAACGTAAATTTAGGGACGGGTTGTTACATGCAAAGGTTGATACCAAGTAGGGATTTTGAATTTTTCTTTCCTCCAATTTAAATTGTGTGAAATCTGATCAGATTTTTTATTTTTTTTTCCAAATAAAATGTTTTATATTTATTTTTAAATATTGGTATAATTTAAATTAAGAAAAAGGTATATTTAATTATAAAATATGGGAACATTATATAATTTATTAAATATATTTTACAAGATTTAGTCATAAATATAAATATATCAAATATAATGTTTCTAACACTATATATCAGCTCGTTTGGATGTGCTTTTGAAATGATTGAAAGTGTTTTTGGTGAAAATTTTTTTAGAACCAATCTTTAGTAAAGATACAAGTGAATCTTGGAAAAGCGCTTAAAGTGTTTTCTGGAAGAAGCACATAACTAGTGTTTCTTGCATAAAGCACTTTAAGTGCTTTTGGAACCCAAAAACATTTTCTCTAAAAACACTTTCAGTCATTTTAAAAGCACATCCAAACGAGCCCTATATCTATTTGGAAATGGTTAAATACTTTTTAATTATAAACTTTAAACATGCTGACATGTGATAATGAAATAATGATGTGGATAAAAATCAAAGAACCTTCATCAAAAATTAAAAAAGAATAAAGTTTCGAATTCAATCAATGAAACAGAAAAATCAGGGATGGAACTTAATTTCTCTTTTAATGGGTGTAAATCAGGCATCAACACAATTTCTCACATTGCAGCATGAGGATTTGTATTTGTATTAATTTGCACCTTTTATCTCTTTGAACTTCTAATCATCCATTTAATTGATGAGTTTTTTTGTCAATGTGGTGCAAATGTGGCTACATTATAGCCTATATAAGTTACAAACTCACCGTGTCATCAGTTTAACAAATTACCAGATAATCAATTAGACTAAAAGCACAAATTAATACAATTTCAATACCTATGAGAAAATTAAAACTTCGTAACCCATTTTCAAAATTACCTCAAATCTAGAGCATGAAAAATGTACTTTACCTTTTCAATATGAGATCTAATTTTTCGGAGGTACATGACTTTTCTAATTTTCGCATAAAGGTTCCTAGTTCTTTCTATTTTTTTTTTCTTTTTCTACCTGGAGAGGGTTATTTGGATACCTGTTTGCAGGCCATTGTCTTATGGTAACAAATGACGATCAAGAGGTCATTACTTTCCCATAATATATATATATATATATATATATATATATATATATATATAATGTAGTAACAAATGGCAATCAAGAGCAAAAATCATCGCAGTACAAGATAAAAATATTGCGAGAGCTAATAAGGAGTGTATATAGTAGCAAATGATAATCAAGAGCAAAAAGTCACCGCAGTACAAGATAAATTTTGCAAGAGCTTATAAGGAGTGGATTCATTTCATATATTGTCAATTTAGATTTTGACTGAAACCTCAATTTCCTTTATAGCATCATAGTAAGTTAGCCCACACGTGAAGCCCTATGCCCACACATAGGGGTGGGCGCATGAGGATGTGAAGAATATCACACATTGAAAATTACGAAATATTGCATGAGCTTATAAGAAGCTGAGTTTTTTATCAATTGATTTGTGAAGCCCCAATTTAGTTTGGGGTGAAGAGAAAGGAGGAGGTGGAAAGGGAAGGTCTAAGGAGGAGTTAAATAGAGGTAATTGCAGGTTCACCAAAATTTGCACTAACGGCAAGTAATACTAATCAAGTTCTAAAGGACCAAAACAAAGAAAATCTCATTGAGTTTTGATGTCTACCAGGGACTTGAAACTATGTGGTTCGTGCATCGAAAGCTCCGACAGAACTTTCCTGTTCAGCTGAATGTTCTCCTTCATCAACCCATGCATGAAGTTTCCATAGTTAACCTGATAACAATAGTGAAACAAGATAATTGGGGGATCATCATTCACTACAATATATATCTATACACATACATACATATATATATATATATATATATATATTTTTTTTTTTTACAGAGGAAAGCACATGATACCACTCATAACTTAAGAAGATCGAATCAGCAATATATTCCAGCTTCTACCGATCCAATAGCTCGACACCCAACAGCTACTTTCATGCCAGAATATCCGGAAAGATACATTTCATCCGGCACATCTTATGAGTCAAACAGCTGAAGCTCTCCCTAACTTCCTAGATTTTCGAAGCCAACCATAAAAATCTATTTGAATCTACTTTAATGCAGAGAAATCCAAGTTGAAACTAAAAACTCGAAGTCAATTTCAAAGCACTAAGCAAGCAGGATCTACATGCTAATTGATCAAGGTACAACAATTCTGAGAATTCTAATGAGGTCCCTTAATTTCTCATGCGATTCTTTTAATTTTCCAGCTACTTTTCATTAATCAAATTCATATACATTTCCTCTCCATTTTCTAAATTTCCATCTCTCAATAAATACAAGAACAATAAACGAACCAATAATTGTCTTCATCTTTTCTTCAACCAAGGCTAATGACCCTGCATAGATGACCCTATTGGGTTTAGATGACCCTGCATAGATGAACCATACTTCTCTATCTTACAAGGACAATGTCCATCTAAGCATAAAAAAGGTAGTTTATTGTTTTCCCACATTTTAACGACTAAAACCAACAAACACTGGAAAGTAAATTTCGCGGTTTTCCCCTAACAACTTGCAATCTGCATATGTCCAAAGGCAATCTAAAGTCTTTATGAACCAACTAATAGACAGATTCATTGTTCTGCAGTATATTGAACAGCTCCCACATCCACAATTTTCAATAAATCGGGTTTGACAACAATACACGACCTCAACATAATCTTAGAGTGAAAGGAACCCAAAAGGGTCAGGACATACAGAAAAGTAAAAACTAAAAAGTGACAGAGAATTGACAAAGCTGGGAGGTAAGGTCACTTCAAATTATACCCAACCAAAATGACCTGACACAGTTCTTTTATAACCTATATTTTAAAAGCCCCGCAACCTACTTACATGGTCTACTTATGGTGAGGCTCGTATTTGAAAACATGAGCCTTAGTTCACAGCCCAACATCACCCAGTCACTGACTCACTTCTATCTCACCAAAATGCAAGGGCTCATTACTCTACTGCCACACCACCACCCATTACAAGTACTGGCCGCCCAATGCTCAACACAAAAAATCTATGACCAAATAAATATTCATTGTGCATCTGTTTTCACATGTATTCTCTCTGTCTCTCTCCCTTCATCAAATTTGCAAAAATAAATCAACTGTGAACAGATAAAACTATACAGACGAAAGAAACAGCAGTTTGATGAAAGTAAGAACACTGAGATTTAAATCCAAAACCATATCAAAGAGAACAGCAACTTGTACAGTTCTCTCAAAAATGCATCACATATAAAATAAGGGCACAATTTGAAACATACTCCATGGATGCGGGTGCCAGCATTGATACGCTGGATCCACAGGGAGCGCATGTCTCGCTTCTTGGTGCGGCGATCCCTATAGGAATACTGCAAGGCCTTCTCCACCCTCTCTCTGGCAATCCTTATGCAATTCTTGGCCCTTCCCCTGAAGCCCTTGGCTAGCTTGAAAATCTTACCCTTATTCATTGTTCACTCTCCCTCTATTATCCCACACATAAACACAGACACATCAGACCACAAAAAAATAATCAGCCGCATAATTATTAATTATTTGAGAAACCCATTTCTTCCAATTGCAGAACAAAGACTGACAATTATTCAGAAACGAAAGATTCTCAATTGCACAAGTGTATCAAGTACATTGATGTTAATTACTTAAAAAATTCCAAATTTACGGGCAAAAATTGCTTTTTCCTAGGCAAATTACTACCAAATGAAATATTTAATAGGGGTGGTTCAGTATGGGATACCGAACCAAAACCTTAGTCTCGATTCCCAAACCGAAATTTTCGGGATTCCTAATTTCAAGACTAATCACAAACCAAATTTTCGGGAATCCCGAAATAGTTTCGGTATTTTCGGAACAATGGGAATCCCGAAATATTTTTGGGCTTTTCGGCTATAATAACTTGGCTGTGGCTGTGCAGAGTGCAGAATAGCAAATCTGCACTGCATATCTTGGCAGTGCAGTGATCAAAATTTGGCTGGGCTATAACTTGGCTGTGCCTATGCAGTGTGCAGAATAGCAAATCTGCACTGCATATCTTGGCTGTGCACTGCATATCATATCTTGGCTGTGCAGTGAAGTGATCATCAAAATAAATTAACAATCTGCTGCCTATTCTACACTGCCAATCTGCCTATTCTACTACAAATGCATGCAACAAAAATAAATTAACAAATCCAAAACCAGAGTTTACTAGGTTCCTTCAGAATTTCTTCTACGACTGACATAATTTGAGTCAAAGAAGCGGGATATGAACTTATAGTTTACACTAGCAATAGTGCCCGCGCGTTGCTGCGGGTGTTGAAAATATTGGATGTAAAAATGCGTAAAAAATGATATGTAAGCCAGTTTTGTACTGAGAAGGCAGGCACACATCTTAATCAAAGTGAAAAATGATGTCTAAGGATTAGATCTAGTATATTTAATCTAATGATACAACTGCCTCTGAATTCCATGTTGCAAACTTGCCTATTGAAAATCCTCTGAATTTATAGTCTAAATCAGCATCACACCATTAAATCACATTATTAAATCGGAATAAAAACATTGAAAAACATATGAACTCATGCCCAACTTTGATATCTGAACAAAACAAAGCCTTCAGATCAAAGCAAAAAACTGAAGATGGTTACCTGAATTCAATAAAAACTGAAATATGATGACTCCTAAGCATGCTTTTTTTTTTTTCAGGAATCAGTACAACTTGAAAATATCCCAAACAGAGTCTTATACCTCATGTATCCAATAGAGCTTGAATTTCTAAAGGAAAAACTTGAAATCATATACGTAAGAGTTGTGTTCCCTCTGCCAGATAAAAGTGAGAAAGACAAAGTTTTCCAAAATTCTAATAACCTTACACATTATCAATTTCGCAACAAAACACATTGGTTCCAGCACTAACAACATAAAAAGTTTTAAAATTGCAATCTAAACTAATGTTTTCTTTCTTCCTCTCCCTGTTCGTAAAACATGAAGACAAAGCTTTCCAAAATTCCAACGAATCCTCTCATTTCTTCGCGAAAATTATAAATCTATTTGAATCCAACAATTATCAATGCATTTTAAAACTGGAAAAAAGCAGGACATAAAACTGAAGAGCGTCACAGTTGCTAGCAGATCTCAAATTTATTAACTGAGCAACCAAAATGCAAAATACTATTTTAGCCGGGAAAGGCCCAACAGAAAAAAGCCAAACCATAAAAAACATACTGAAAAAATTTTCCAGCCCCTTGCTGCACCAACAAACTGTGTATCTACAATTTGATAGCGTTTCTACCAGACATATACCAAATCGCATTAATGATTATTAAACTTAACCCTACACTACATATGAAAATTTACTCATTGCTCTCACAAATCACTCTCACAAATCCAAAATAACGTAGATATCACTCTTCTAATTTTATCACAACTACCTCAAATCTTATGAATCAAGCATAACCATCACAGCAAGTCATATGAAAAAAAAGCAGCTGTGGATTTAAATAAAATTGCTAGCACAAAAATCAGCAAGAAAATATGCATTACCAATTAACAACCCAAACATGCACAAAAAAGGTCCCAAATCACCAAACAAAACCAAAATAAAATAAAATTCAACCGCAAAGAAAACAAAGGAAAAAACAAATAATACATTTATATACCTTTAGCACAGAGAGTTCCAAGAATCAAAATTGAAAATCCAAAAATCTGAAAGGAACGGTTTCCCGAAACTAGAAAACAAAATGCATCAGACACGCACACTAACGATCCAACGAAAAACAAAAGATCGAAACCATATAAGCTGATAAACATGCAAAACTCACCTGGTAACGCCATATTAGATCGGTCTCAACCAAGTTCGAAGCGAACCCAAGATGGGCACAAAATTTCTGAAATCAAAGAGCAAAGCCCATGAGATATTAACAAAAAGCGTCCAAAGGGCTTCTTTAGCCAACTCACTTTGCAGCGCACACATCTTAAGTTTAAGTATGTAAAACTGAAATTGTAATTGAACCATTCTACATCACCGCCCTTCATTTTTTTTTTCTTCTGAGTTTCTTTCAAATCAAACCTAAAGCAGCCAAAACCCAAAAAGAGCATGAAACAGAGTTTACTATCTCTATTTGCAACTTAATCCATGCGGTCCAATAGAAAATCAAATAAGCAAACGAAATAAAAACACCAAACTAATTATACAAATTTAATTAGTACAAAAAACCCAGGGACAATGTCAATTCATAAATCACATGTACTCACAGATAAATAACGATCTTGGTATTTGTGAACTAAGGATAAGCTGATTTAGAATCACGATTCGTAATATTAGTCTTCAGACCTGTAAGCGACCAACAATCTGTCAGAGCAATACCATTTTGTTTTTCCACTAATCCACATGAGATGAAACCCAAACAGGTCAAAAAAATTTGTGCCTTTCAACACAATCAACACATGGATTAATCCATTGACATTTAGCTTAATGAACCATTGTTCTTTACCACATGGCTACAATTTTTATATACAAACATTAATCTTTTAACACAAATTTTCAAGATTGTCTGCGTGTTCACCAAAAACACAAAGGCTTCGAAAATTCCAACAACCCTTTTAATTTCTTCTCAAAAATTCAAAATCCATTTTAATCCAAACTGGAAAAAAGCAAAACCATAAAAAGCACACGCAAATAATTTTAAAACAACTGCACTCACACAGTTTATATCACCAAGAACATATAAAAAAAATTAAATCACAATCTAAACTAATGTTTCCTCTCCTCCTCTCCGTGTTTGTAACCCCTTGCAGCATAAAACCCAGAAAAACAAACCTTCACACAACCTCAACAACTCCTCTCATCAAAAACTACGAAACCATTTAAATCCAATAATTACCAATCTATGTCCGAAGCAGAAGCACAAAAAAATACCCAAAAAATTACAACAACGTTGCAAATACCAGCAAATCAGAGATATGCCAACTGAAGAACAAAAACGCAAAATTCTCCTTTAACAGGGAAAACCCAAGAGAGCACCACAATTGGCAATAAAAGGAAACGATTAAGGTTTCATCAAAACAAAGGAAAAACCAAAAATAAAAACCAAAAGAAATGATTATAAAATATACCTTAGTTGGATCACACTTGTTCCACAGTGGGCTGCAAAGACGCCACCCTTGAAAAGAGGTGTAAATCGGCCAAAAACCCAGCCACAACCCAGAAATCCCAAACGGAAAAAGGGGAAACAGCAGGAATTCTTTACCCCAATTAGAGATGTCGAAACCCTCGGAACGCAAAAAATCCCAAATCTAAATAGACGCACAACGGCCCGGCAACCACAAAATCCCTTAAACCACGAAAATCAGCAACCCTTTCCGCGAAAGAAAGCACGGATATCACAGGAAACAGAGCACTTTGTGCTAGCATCCGGCGTATTTATCTACTCAAGTTGAACAGTAATAGACCCACTGATAGGCCAAGTATCTCACCCCTAACCAAAAATAGCCTAGTCTATTTTATTAAAATATTATTATTATTTATTATAAAATAATAATTTTATTTTTAATATCTGAATCTATAAAAAATAAAATAATAATAATATTATTATTATCTAAATTTATTAAAAAAAAATTGAATTTTTTAAAAGTTAAATTCTTAATTTTTTGAGGGAAAAAACGTAGACCGTTGATCTGTGATCGGACGGTCCAGTTTAAAAGTAAAATTTAATTTTTTTTTTACCGTTGAAAATCCAACGGTCTAGAATAACTAGCCGTTGGAAATCCAACGGCTATGAGCGTGCCACGTCACTAATGGGGCTCTGGAGCACAAATGGGCTGACAACCCTCTGCAATCTTGTCGTCTACTCGCGGCCACGCGCGATTGTCGCGCACGCGCCAGCCAAATAGGCCGGCTTCTTGGTTAGTCCAATTTGAGCTGGCCTGGTGACCAGCTTGGGCTGCGTCTAAAGCAAAAGGGTCAGCTGGAATGGATTGACAGGCTCCCAGCCTGATTTTTGTACTTTGTGCTGGGCAAATTCCACTCCGGTGGACTTGCTCTTAAGAACTCTCGAAGTCGAGAGAATAAGATGAGCAACGCGTGGAAAACAGGGACACAAACGGAAAGAAAACAGAGAAGCGAGGGCAATTCCATCCGGACACTGGCGATCTACAGTGCCGGGGGAAACTCACGTTTAGTATATATAATGATGATGATGATGTGTGCAAGTGTTCCCGTGAGTGAGGATCTATGCATGTGTAAACAGTTTTAAAACACAGATAATGTCATGCTTAGGGATGGGCAAATACCCATTGGTTATGGGTAACTGTGGTTACCCGCCCATTTAAATTAAACGGTTACGGTTATGGGTAACCGTTTAGATAAATAAACGGTTATGGGTATAACCGTTTACCTGCGAAATTTAAATGGGCGGTTATGGGTATTAACCACGGTTATAAACGGGTAACCGTTTACCCATTTATTTTATATATGTAAAACTAACACAAACCATGTTCTCGATCCAATAATACTTAGTACCCAATAAATTAGCAAGGAATTCATCGGTCATTCTCTCAATAACACTACTACAGGAATGATGATTCTCATCATCAAGGAATTGGCTAAATTAATTTAAATTCCTTACGGGTAACCGTGAAATTGACAGAAATGCTTTGACAGAAATGCTTTGACAGAAATGTCTACTAAACAATTTTTGTAACCCAATAATACTTAGCAAATATTATATTTACTTTCATTGGTAACAGTTAAAAATATCGTCATTTCAATTATTGGAATGGTATAAGGACTTAAAAAATTAAAATATGAAAATGTATGATGAATGTACCTATAACAGTGTTTAATTGTCAAAAAAAAAATTATGACAATTTTTTTTTTAATTTTCAAGTTGTTAAAAAACATGTAGACGGGTGAAAAAGGGTAATGGTAAAAAAAAAAGATAAACGGGTTAAAAATGATAAATGGGTAAACGGGTATTAAACGGTTACGGTTAAATAGGTATGCGGTTATGGGTATGGTTAACCGTTTATAAACGGTTATGGGTATGGGTATAACCGTTTAGACAATTACCTAATGGGTAAACGGTTATAGGTAAATTCACTGCGGCTACCCGCCCGCATAACCATTGCCCATCCCTAGTCATGCCTTGATGATCATTCCAGTAGCATTACGTTATGGGCAAAATTTCTTTTACCTTGTAAACATAACGAATTGTTTAAATCAAGGTTTCTTTTCTTGTTCTAAATAGTAAAAGAAATCATGATTTCACACCAGGAAGGATAAATCATACACAATTTATATTGGAGATGCATTCGCATAGCCTATAAGAATATATACATAACCATAATCGGTTCAAAAGAACGAATGGGGTACCTTGCTAAAATCCATATAAATGAATTCAAGTAGACAATCAAGATAATTAATTTCTATAAAGAGAAACCATCAAAGCTCACAACTAACTGGTAGAAGACAAGGATCCTAAACATGATAAAAAGAAGGAAAACGTTTTACAAGGAACAAAGAAACAAAAGTAAAAAAGCTTTGATTGCAAAAGATATTTAGAAAACATTTAAGTCAGGCTCCCTCCCCCTTTAACCTCTCATTCCCTCTATAACCTCTCCGTCGATTCAAATCCCTAATTCTAAAAGCCCTAATTCAGAAACCCTAATTTTAGAAATTCCTAATTCAGAAACCCAAATTCAAAATCCCTAATCGAATTTGGAATCAAACAATTTGTATGAACTTTGGTTGAGTTTATTGCAGGAATTTCTTACCTTTTGTAGTGAGGAGGAGTGATGACTGAGACCGAGAGCTTGATTCAAGAGCCGAATTCGGGTGGTATGGACAATGGGTGAAGGTGCGATTCAGGTGAGGAGTAAGGATTGAGAGGAATGAGGACTGTTGTGAGTAGATTCGGGATTCAGGTGACAGATGTGGGAGGAGAGACAAATCGGCGACAAGAGTGGTAAGGTTCCGTTAAGAAGATACTAAGGTGAGGTTTGAGTCTGAGGTGAGGTGAATGTCGAAAGATTGAGAGAGAAAAAGTCAGACATTGGGTTTGATAACTTTGATTTATATGCAACAGTTGAGATTAAATCTTAACAGAATCCAACGGCTATTAAACTTCTAAATATATATTTAAAAATTAAATAATATATATATATATTTTGGTTCGGTTTGGGATTACCGAAATCTCAAAAACTTGAGACCGATTCCCGTACCGAAATTTCGGTTTGGGATTTTTTAGGTGGTTTCGGGAATTTTTCAGTTCGGTTTGGGATTTTTGGGATTTTTTTCCAGCCATTTAACATCTCTTGAACAAATTAAAAGAGTTTAAAAGGTGATTAAGATTCATAAACCAGAATTATCAATGGGGAAAGATGGGTTTTTTCGATTCACATGAGCTTATCTGAGGTGGATTCCTTTTTGTATCAACAACTCCGAGTTGTGCAAAACCTACCATGAAACCAATCAAAAGGAACAAGCTTTTTACTTTGCAATTAACAATACCAGAAGAGGAAAAAAGAAGAAGAAGAAGATGAGCACTCACTGTGGCAGTGGATGGCAAGAGATGACGGACGAATTGGGAGTAGGTCGAGCAGCGGGTAGTGGAGGCGAAGAAAAACAATATGGATGGCCCTTGTTGGTCACTCCTGTTGTTGCTTACCCTTGTCAGCGATGTTGCTCGTGGGTTCTTTCTACCTGTGTGCTTTTTTGTTCTCTTGGCGGCTATTCCGGTGCTGGTCTTGGGATGATGATGTGACCTCTGTCCTCACCACTTTTGGGTTTCTTGATGGTTTGATCTCAGGTAATCGTGGCGGGTGGCCGATCCTGATGTGGTTTTCTGTCGGTGACGATATCGTTTGCAGCAGGGAGCCTAGTTGTGTAGGGTTCTGTGTGGTTTGGCTATTTGTCCTGGGCTCCAAGGTTGGTCTTGGGCCTTTGTTTTTTGTGTGTTGTGGCCTTTTTTCTTTTGTTGCGTTCATATGGTTTTAGGCCTTTGTTGTACTTCTCTAGTTGGTAATGAAGTGTATCCTTTGTCTAAAAAAAAAACAATATGGATGGGCAATCTGTAATACTGAGCTAAGAATGTGGGCACTTCTGTCAAACCACACGCTTAACCAACCAAATGGAGCTCGGATAATTGGGTCATTCTCAGATTTACCCGTTTACACTTAGGTCCTGTTTGACACATCGTATAGGGCATCAGATAGTACTAATGATATAAAGTACGGTATTTGGTGTTCGTTTGGATTAAACAGCCACCGGATAATTAGTCTGCCTCTGCTAATTTAATACACCCTACACCCAGCTACTTACTGCTCACTCTCTTTCTCCATCCCCACTGCCAATCAACATCAAGCAGATATAAACACAAAACCAGAGGTGCCGAATCGAAACCACGTCACGCCATTCTTGTTCATACACCTATAGTGGCAGATTAAACTAGAATGGGAGAAATCTCATCTAGGTTTTTAGTTTCAATGGATTAGAAGCTGTGAGAGACAGAGCAACATCGATTTCCCTGTAAAGCACGAAATTGTAGTTTGCTAGGTGCGTGAGTGACCATCGATTTTGTAATTTGGAGGTTGCTTTTGCAAATTTGGAGGTTTTAATTGGTTTCTGAATTTGAAAGAAATTGAAGGTGGCAACGAGATCGAAAGCTGGCTGGGTTTTTTTTTCTGTTGGTGTAACGGCTGGGTTTTTTTTGTTGTTGGTGTAATGGTTGCCTAGGTTTCAAAGAACATATTCCTCCATGGGGAAGATGATGATATTTAATCCCTTTTTTATTTTTTATTTTTAAATTTTTTTTGTAATGATGTTTAATTCATTTTTTATCTGTTTTTCTTTGTTTTTCTCATTTTTTTTTCATTTTAACAACAATTATTTTGTGAAATACTTTTAAAAAATTATTATAGTCCGATGTAAAAATTAATCCGATACAACACCAAACGTCTAACTAATTTAGTCAGTACCAATTGACTACTATTTATCATATCTGACTGAAATAGTCAGTATAATCCGAGCTACCAAACAAAGCCTTAAGTTGGTTGGTGTCAATTACATGTTTGATCAACACACAAAACGTTTAAAACACATATCCGTCTTACTAATTGTATTGATTATGCAACGAGTCGAATTCAAAATTACCATGGTGCGAAAAGTTTCTCTTTTTTTTTCTTCCTATTAAGCGACATTGAGAAAGAGGGAATGAAACAGATCTCCATTGCTATAATAAAATAAAAATAATTGATGGACTAAGATCCGACCCATGTGATGCAAACCGGGTAATCCGGGTTGGTGAACCGGTTCCTCAACATTCCCTCCATTTCGTGCTGGAAAAGAAAATAGTAGAAACTGAAAAGCTAAAACTAAATGGTTCATACGAACTAAAAAACAAAGTCATCTATGAACCCGTTTTGTTTCAATTTTCAGGTCTCAACGACGACTCTGGGAAAAGCAGGATCAACTTTCCCCCCATCGCCACAAACACAACTGGACTCTCCCTATCAAAATCAACATCATCATAAATGTTTACAGTATAGCCTTCACACATATAAGCGGTACAATACAATCCAAACAGCATTCAGTTCGACTCGTCAAGAATATAGAGAAGACTGAGTTCTTTCAAAATTCTGCCGGCGGGATAAAAATAGGCTCAAAGATCAGATCCAATGCGTATCGCTTTGTTATTATATTTATTAAATATCACATTGAAACTAAAAGAAAAAACGTAACTAGCTCGCCAACGAAAATGCTGGAGAGATTCACGCCCACATAAGACCGTTAACAATTCAGGAAACTTAAAACATGAGCATATGGAACAGGAGGTGGGAATTTCAGCCTCGCGGCTACGATGGTCGCGTACTAGTCACAACCGCAGACACCATTGAGTTCATGCCGCACATGGCATGGCCTCGGCACAGACGGTAGTAACCTTGTTCTCCCCATCGCTCCCCCCATGAGTTCTTGATTATCCAATATGGCTTGTTGCGAAGCCTGAGAATGGAGTAGCCCTTGGCACCATACCCCACAAGTAAGACACCATGGTTCACCCATTTCTTGAAACATATAAGGGGGCACGAAACACCGCCAATGTAAGTTTGCATGAACATAGCATTCAACCCGACTGCATATACGAACAAGTTACATTAACATCATGTTTGAATATATATGTATCACCTCAGACCAACATGTTACTAGTTAATGGGAAACACCAACTATACACAAGGTTGCAGTAAAAAGAGTTTCCATTTAATGAGCACAAAATATTATAGATAGCAGTGTTTATTTGTGTACATATAAAATATATATAATATATTTGTATATATACATACATACATACATACATACATACATACATACATACATACATACATATATATATATGATCAATTACTATGTACTTACTAGCAAGAGGACCATGGTGGACTAAATTCGCTGCAATTTGGTCCTCATCAACTGGGATAGTGGTAAAATTGGCAACTCTTACTGCAACCTTGTCCTGGTCGAATTTACATTCACCCCGTTTCCCAGTGTAAGGGTATGCATTCTCCTCTTCCAACCCTCCTGATTCAATTAGATACTTGTAGGCATTTGTCATAAGGCCACCGCCGCAACCACTGTCGCATGCATCCTTCTCTTTTGGATCGCACTTCAAACAAAAGTAGATTAAAAAAATATGAGATAACACACATCAAGCATAACATTTTAATCAAATTAGTGAAAATAAGTGTCAATTAAGGATCAATATAGGTTGACTAATTAACGAGTTTATTACTGTGCTATCGCAGTCCACAAGCTGTTGTTCACTGAGATTAAGAAGCTTCCCTGTTGCAATATAGTGAGCTCCTTCAATTGATCCTGTAGTGCTAAAGGCCCAGCATGACCCGCAACCACCCTATCAAATTGAAGGATATTGTATCAATCAAAGTCGTGAAACAAAACTACAAACTATATATTTTATTTTTACAGTTTTGCCATCATTATTCGGAATCTAATGCATATGGTATAGTAACATTTAAATTACCAAACCAAAATTGCAAGAGGCTTATAGTTCAAATAATTAAGACAATTTATTCATGCACCTAGCTCTCGTACTAGAAACCCCCCCCCCCCCCAACTCGAAATAGTATTTGTAGGAGTTAATGCGAGGTAAACCAACTTTTCGACCAAATTTATAAATCATATGATGTGTCATTAATAAAAAAAATAAGAACATTAATCAACACATTCAATCATCAACCACCACGATATATGATTTACAAAATAAAATTCAGATAGATGATTTCTAAGCATTACCCCTGTCCGTAAACAAAATATTAACCACAAGTTCACTTGATTGAATAAAGGAAAAATCAACTTTAAAAAAAAAGAAAAAAGAAAAAAAAGTAACATAGTGAATAGTTAATTACCTGCATCTTGACCTCGGTAACAGCTCCCCTGTCTCTCCAATCAAAATTCTCAGGTAAATCACCAACGTCCATAACCGGTGGAGCACTATTAGAAACACCGCCGTTTTGGGGTACACCTATCATACCGGTGTACATCCGCTCGAACTCTTCTTCAGACAGGTCGGAAAAGGGCGTGACTCCGTGGACAGCCGTCGGATCGAGGACTTGGTGCTCGGCTGCCCTGATCATGTTCTTGGCGAAAATCCCAAGGCGGTGCATGTACTCCTTTCGGGTAGAATACTTCTTCCCGTATTGTTCGATGAACATCTGGAAGTTTCTCTCGGTCCCCGGCAGAAAGTGGTGATTGTCTGTGACTTGGTGTATGATTAGGTCTTTTGAGGTGTCATGGAGAGCTAAAGAGAGAGTGCTGAGTGCGCAGGTTAAGACTGCAACAACGCCCATCGCGCAGGTTAGAGTCGGAGGTACAACTACAGCCATATTCTCCTCCGGTGGTTTACTCTCTTGTTCTATGAATCCATCAGCTATGCTATTTATTTGGAAATTCAATTTTTAAAGTTACTTTTGTACCCCTGAGATGGAGTGAATAGCGGTGGACAATGAGGGTATTATTGTAAGTAAGATGGTGGTTACAGGTGGTGCTGTTGCATGCAGCCGTTGGTGGCTTTGCATGCAGCGTAACACGTGGAGGTCGTTTTGCGCAGGCATGCTACTTGTGTAACTTTATAATTGGCGCTCAAGTTTGAGTCTTCTGCCAGGAAAAAAAGGGCCATCCAGAGTTCGGTTGATTACAAGAGTCCCTTGGGCTCTTTTTGCGGTCGAGCTGTAGCGAACACATTTCGTGATCATGTCGCTTGATTTTTGATAGGCCGAAACTTCGACTCGACCCAACATATTCATTGTATTTTTTTCTGTTTTTGGTGAACCATGTTCGTTGTATTTTATTTTTGTTTTTGGTAAACCATATTCATTGTATTATACTCTCGTTAAGATTTGTAATTCGGCTAGTTAAGATCATCCATCCTTGTATTATAAATTTTGGTCTAATTCTCTCGTTCTTAATATCTATCACTTGTACAAAATAGAAAACTGATTTTGTGTAGTTGACGTGTCGTGTTCATGGAGACAGCATAAATCCACATAGAGACTCGAGTGGTTCAGAGACCTTGTGAATGTCTGATACGAGACATTTTTTTGTCCATCAAATGTCTGATGAAATACCTTTTAAGGATATCTCGAGGACATTTCACATGATATGTCGACAACACTCTGCATATAGGTCTCGACATATTTCCTTGAAATTTGTCAATATGAATGCAAATGACGTAGCCCCACTGAGTGCTCGACAAATGTCCTCACTCATGACGAAGAAAGAGTTATCTACACCCGAGAATCCACCGTGATAATCTCATCTTGTAAATGTTTTTCACATTTCAATGTATTATTTACTTTGATGAATTATTATTTATTTTGGAGTAATGTTACGGAGACCAAATATTTTAACTAAATTTGTAAATCAAATGATGTGTTTGTAGATCATTAGATTATTAATCAAATGTCAACCAAATTTTTTAAACCAAATGATGTCGTTGTAGATCATTGGATTATTAATTAAGTGTCGATTAACGTGCTTGTTTCTTATTGAAGACATATCATTTGGTATGCAATTTAGTTTAAAAAAGTTCATCTCCCTAACATTATCCTTTATTGCATACAACTATAGTGGCGTCACGAATAATTGTCTCTGGTGATTGTACTAGATCTACAATTGGAGACATCCTCTCGTCCAAATAAATTAAAGCTCAATTAACCAAAAAAAGGAAGTAAGCCCAATTGACCAAATAATGACCAATCTTGACTATTAACCTTAATTTAGGACATCATCTCCTCTAATCTTTGACAAAATCAATTGTCATATCATTACGATATTATCTATATACTAAAATCCAAACACAATGTTACTCTTCATTAACAGTAAAGTGGCGCAAATGCCCTCCAATTGCTCTTTGGCGTCCTATTTTTTCCATTTTTGAACAGCGAAGTTGTAACACCCCGACTCATATTTTTTTTTTTACTTTCGGAAACTAATTTTGGAATTTACGTTTAGTGGTAGGCCAAAAATAAACTCTTGTTTACTTACTACCATTAATCACAATTTATTTAATAAATTTTGAATTTCTCACAAAATCAATAGCTAAATTTATTTACCAAAAACATAGGGTTAATCTTTAAATTAAACCCCAATCCTTTTCTTCTTTATAATTTTTGATAAAGATTAATCTCAGTTATTTTAAGGCTGCATCTAATTCTCGTTAGACTGCCTACGTACCCTTGAACGGGATCAAGCCTTTCGTAGTTCACAATTTCATTTCTAGGCCATTTTCAAAAATATTCAAGTAGTTGAAATATTCAATATTGAACTTTAACAATCGAATCACATTGAATGGATACTAATTATGGATTTAAAATATCGAATTCTGTGTAAGACCAACTCCAATGGTGGGCTAAAAGCCAAATTACCCCCCAAAATTTCCCCCAAACCCACTCCAACCCAAGGGGAAAATTTGGGCTAAATGCTAAATGCTAAACCAAGGCAAGATTCCCCTCGAAATTTAGCCCAGAAATCGGAATTTAAAATTTTCAATATTTATCGGAATTTAATTTGTTTTTAGATTAAAATGTTCATAAAATTAATTTACGATAGTCTACATATATATTTTTTTAAATTTAATTTAACAAAAAAATAGCCTAAGTTCATTCTTTAATAATCTCGGGCTAAAATTTTAGGTTAGAACGGTTGGAGCAGAAAAACTGTTTCTAGGCTAAAAGCTAAAATTTTCAGGCTAAAATATTTGGCTTTTAGCCCAACCATTGGAGATGGTCTAAAAAGGAAATATCGGCCCACTGGCCACGCGTCACCGCACGCGCCTTTGTTGGTGGCAGTTTCCGGCGAACGGAAATCAAATTTTTCGACTAACTCTAAAAATTACTAAATTTTACAGGCAAATAGAGTTCAATGTGTGGAGCAACTTTCATATGCCGAAGTGCAATTCAGTTAGGAAACACCTGAAATCGCCCTTGATCCACTAGAAACCCTTGATTTTGGTGTTCTTGATTCGATTCCAAAACAACTCCGCTGCCCCCAAACTTGTTTGAGCTTTGTTCCTAGGCTCAAGAGAATGCTATAGATGGTGGTGATTGAAGGAATTTGTTTCATAAATGGGAGGATTGACGGCAAGAACCCCTGCACCCACCGTGCATTCAAGGTCAATTTTCCTATATTTTTTGTGAAGCTGGTAGAGAGAACGACCAGGTTCAAGGTAAGGATCATTTTGGCACCACTCCCATTGTCAACGGTAGCCGGAATCGAAAAATATAGCCGGGTCAGATCAAAATGTAATCGGGTCGAAAAGGAGGGGTTCAGGTTCCCCTCCTCTCTTCTCTCCTTTCTTCCTTTTCCCATTTGGCAGCCCCCAATCCCTCATTTCTCTCCTCTTCTTTTCATCACAATTGTCGATCTCTCCTTAACACAACATCTAGCCACGCACGTGACACTCCCTCACTGCTCCAAAATTGCTAGAGCCTTCTAGATAAGACCAAATTTACAAAAATGTCCCTAATTGTAAACGTTAATAATTCCTTCGTTATAGCTCCGTTTCACGAACGATTTTCACCTATGCGTTTGTAGGAACGAGCTCTGGCCACATTTAACAAGAAATAATTTAGTATGTATTAGTATAAAATACGTCCTCATATAATTAAGTAAAACCAACTAGGATCATTTTCATCTTTTTCACTTATCGATATATTTTATGACGTAAATTATAATAATTTTCCGGTCATAAAATTTAAAATTTCTCAATTAAATTTTTTATAATCATAAATCGATTTATTTTCGATTTTCTCCACATATTCATAATCAAACTCGTATCCTTAAAATTTTCAGGTATTACACAAGTGGCGGATTTACCCTTACTGGCCACGCGTCTGTCATCGCTTCATCTTCTGGTCTATCATTTTCCTCCTCCTCTCGGAAATGGATTCTCTCCTGAGCATATGCTCAGGATCCTGCTGAGCAGGACACGAGGACCGTTGGATCAAAATCCAACGGCTACAAACAGGAGGGTTCCTTTAAGTTATAATAATTGTAGCCGTTGGATATTCATCCAACGGTCCTCGTGTCCTGCTCAGCAGGATCCTGAGCATATGCTCAGGAGAGAATCCATTTCCCCTCCTCTCGACTCTTCTACGCCCCAGTTTGGGGTTGAGGTGATTTTAAAAAAAAGCTCCTATGAAAAAAAGCTGGGAGTGTTTTTGGTGTTTGGTAAACTTAAAAAAAATGGCTTATTTTGGAAGCTGCTGTGAGAATAAGCTGAAATCAAAGGAAAAAGCTGAAGCTGCAATTTGTAGCTTTGGAAAACTGGCTTTTTTTCAAAGCACATAGAACTGCAGTGCTCCTTTAATGAAAAGATCCACTATCAGACTGCTTTTTTTTCCAAAAGCACTTTTACAAAAAAGTTTACCAAACACTCTGCTGATTTATTTCACAGCCGCTTATTCTCACAGCACAGCCGCTTATTCTCACAGCAGCTTTTTTTCAAAGAACAGCAATACCAAACCAGCCCTACGTCATTTCGCTTTCTGTCATCCAAAAAATCAGATCGCTCCAAAGCTCTGCTTCCACTACAGCTTCTACATTTTTCCTTTCGTTTTCACTCTTCTACTTCATTTCGTTATTTTGTTGCAGGAAATATTCATCTTCCAATTTTAGGGTTTTATTGGGCGATATTGCAAGCCCTTTCTGGGTCAGGTGTATAATAATGTTTTTGTTGTTAATTTTTTTTTCTTTGGCAAATTTTTAGATTTGGGTGCTCTTTCGTTTCTGGTTCAAATTTTTGGGTGAAAATTTAAAAAAGGGGAAATGCTGATGGTTAATATTTCTCCGATACTTGATTTTCTTGGTTTGTTTCTACTGATCTTTTGTCTCTAGGGCTGATTGCACTTCTTTTTCGTTATTTTGGGTGCAGATATGAAGAGGATTTGTGAAGTCGCTATGATTTCATGGTAAGTTTCTTTGAACGGATTTGAGAATTTGGGATGTTTTGAAGGATTTTTTTTATTGGGATGATTTCATGGTATTTTTACTTTACCTACTCTGTTTCCTCTTTAAAATTTTCAGCCATGGTGCCCGAATATTGGCTTACGGAAGGTGGGCAGAGTGGTACTGGTGCATTATTGGATCACATAATTGAAAGCCATCCTGCTGAATCGTGCTGCTTCCCAGCGTGAGAGTCATTGATCAACTTATTTTTATGCTAATTACTGTACTAGGACAAATGGGTTAACTCTTGAATGCCGTTCGCGGACAACTTAAGTTGATCGGTGTGTCTCTCTCTAGGCATTTCTTTGTTTGAACTTCTGAACAAGTTATTGAACACAATGATGCATGATTTATAGGCTTCTTTGACTGAAGATATGCATGTTGTCCCAGATTTTCTTGGGAATGGGTATATTCTTATACATTGAAAGCTAAATTTCATCTGTCATAGTGCCACCCTTCTCTTCCGTTAAACTACTGAATTTGTGATTGCCTAGGTCGCCAAATGCAGACCCAAAAGCGAAAGGTATGGTCTGCGGCCTAACACTTGATACAAGTTAGGATCAGTTGGCTCTTCAGCATCTTGCCACGGTACAAATCATTCATATGGCACACGTCATATTGTTGAGCACTGCAATGCCAATGGTCACAAAGTAAGAATGCATACTTCGCAGTTCTCTTATTCTGTATACATCAGTTGTAAACAGACATTTTCAAAATGACAGCCCACCTTATGAAACATACAATATTCTCTAATTTCTTTCATGTGTTTTACCTTCATTCAGAAGTACTAATGTAACTTTAGAAAAGTCTTGAAGCCACAGTACTATTTGTTTCCTCCTTGTTATTTAAGATACTAATTAATTCTACAATGAAGCCATATGCATATGATTCCATATATTTTGATTTTGAACTTTTTAAATATGATGTGTAATATTTGTAGGTGTACTTATGATACTTGTAGGTCATGGTATACAAGGTAACGTTATAAGAATATATTTAAAAATAATGGGTGCATGAAATGTGCTTGAAGACCCGATCACATTCCTATGAGTAACCTGTAGGTTTATTGGATATAGTAGGTGACATCAATTGTGCAAAAACCAATTTGTAGAAGCTGTGTTTTGTGTTTCTTTGGAGGAAGTATCTGTTTAGGAAATGTTTTCTTCTATGTTTTTTTGTTCTTTGGTTATCTGAATGTAAAAATACAACTAGGAGAGAATATATAACATAGTTTTTGCCATCCTATTTAGAAATCAGACTAAACGTGGGTACTGGACCTGCTGTCCTCCACTTTTGAGGAGAACTATCATTGTTACAGTTTGGTCTCTAGCTGAGAAGTTCTCATTCGAAGGACTTGGTATTGCAAGAGTTATACTTTGAGAACAAAACATGTGTTCTGATTAGCTTTTGGGTTTTTTGGGCTTCTGTCAGCCATTTATTACCAAAAAAGAAGGAAAAAAAGAAGACGGAACAGAACAGAACTGAACTGTGCAAAACTTTGTAGAGAAAGAGAAATGACAGAACCTCTCATAGTGTCATGGGAGGAGAGACTACCAATTTAGGATAGTAGTATTAGCATATCATTAGCCAGTTTGAAGTGAAATTGGCCATAACCTAAAAACTGCAACTTTTTTTGAGTATCTGTTTCATTCTTTGCAGATTGACACGATACTATCATGTGGAGGCCTTGCTAAGAACGCACTATTAATTCAAGAACATGCAGATATAATAGGTCTCTCTCTCTCTCTCTCTCTAACATAAACATCATATAGCCCCAGCTCCTTTGTGTTTTCATCTGTCTAATCTTTGTTAATTAATCTGTCTTGTTTTGGCCTTTTATAGAATAAAAAAAAATGAATTTTCTTCTTCAAAATGAACTATTAATGTAATTTTAGATTTATCTGATTGTGCTTCTCTTTTATTGAAGTTGATTGCAGAACCTGTATTGTTTTGTTGCAATCGGTTTCTGAAATTAGTAATATATCTGTTCAACGACTGAACTGTTATGATGAAGATTCTTTCTAAAATATTGGATCTACTGTGGGAGTGGATTGGGGGCAAAGAAAACTTAAGGATAATGAGTTATGCTTTAGAGTACACGAGTCAAAGTCTTCGTTTAAGCATTTATATAACCCTTAGACCCCTTGTCTGTGATATATTCAGGTTGCCCAACAATTCTCCCACGAGAAAGTGAACCTGTGCTCTTGAGTGCTGCCATTCTTGGTGCTGTTGCGGGAAGGAAATATTCTAGTCTGCATGAGGCCATGAAGGCTCTGAATGCAACGGGGCAGGTACTAATGGTGGATTTTTTGGATTTCAGTTTTTCAAAACTAATATTTTTTACCTTTCTGAGGGAGAATATTTAGGTCTGAAGCGAGATTAGTTACCTACTTTACCGCATTTTTTGCGAGCTTTATCTGCAGCTCTCATCGTTCTCTGATGGCTCAAGCCTTGGCTTAATTGATTCTTCATTCGTGGCTCACGGCGGGCGCTTGCTATATTGGAAGATTAAAATGCACGGCCTTTATGCTGTTACGTGGTTTAACATGACATATTTCATTTTATATTTTATGCAAAAGCCTTGACATGGCAACTGGTTAAGGAGTTGTTCAAAGAGATAGGATTAAAGGATCTCTTGTCTGTTCATTGTACATTGTGCAGTCAATTTTCATTAGGTACTGTTTGTGTTCAATTTTAAATAATATAATTTAAAATGATTTCTGATCGCACGATGTATGATGAAATGACAGGATTAAAGGATTTTCGGGAGGATCTGGCCACGATCCTATCTCTTGTTCAAAAGCCAAACTCTATACAATAGAGAAAAATATTGAAAATCAGCAGAGAAAAATATGCATAAGCTCTGGTCAAGCAACATCTCTCATCGGCTTTTTCCGGGCTTTGGGTTAAAAAAATCGAAGAGGTTTTTTGTTTTTGAACAAATGATATTATCTTCATGGGGAAGGGGTGGATTTAGCTTTATAATGGGTTAATAATAATGTGGTTCAAACTTACATTTGACGAGAATCGAATCTAAGATCTTTTATTTATAAGTGAAGGGGTATACTACTAGATTGAGGGTAATAAGTGGCATCATGCATGCTTGTTAACTGTGAAGAAAAACCCAAACACGTTATTGTAAGAATGCCAGCGATGGATACTTGGAATATTCAAATAGCCACATCTGAAATACTTGGTATTTTCCGTCCGTTATCGTTGACCCGAAAAAACGAACAATACTGATTGAAAACATGATGGTGAATGGGTGGTGGGGCGGTGATGCAAATGCAGAAGGACAGAAATGTCAAATACATACCAGGAAAAAAGTGGCTGTTTAGTGTTACAATATTCAAAGAAATTATGGCTGCGGATGATACAAAGCTCACAAACTTAATCATTTACCTTGTATGCATTGCACCATGGAAAACTCACAAAATCTCTTCCTCATCGGACTTGTGTTGCTGATCGACTACTCGTGTTTTCTTCTGTCTTCCGCATCGTTTTCTAACTATACCGATCAACATGCTCTTCTGGCAATCGAATCTCAACTCACTTACCCTGCCAATGGTGTCCTAGCCGGTAATTGGACCATTAGAACAAGCTTTTGCGATTGGATCGGGGTCTCTTGCAGTAAGCGCAGGCAAAGAGTCACGGCCTTGGACCTTTCCTATATGGACCTTCATGGCATGATTTCTCCTCACGTGGGTAACCTCTCTTTCCTCGTCTCGCTTCGTCTCCAGAACAACAGCTTACATGGATTCCTGCCCCATGAAATCGGTCGTTTACATCGCTTGAGGATACTTGCACTTCAAGACAACCAGCTGCAAGGAAGCGTCTCTCCAACCCTACATCACTGCCAGAAGCTCAAGGTCATAAACCTTAGGAGAAACATGGTAAGCGGTCTCGTACCCAAAGAGCTGGGTTCTTTACCCATGCTTCAGCGACTGTATCTCACTGCAAACAATCTTTCGGGTGGAATTCCGACATCTTTGGGTAACATTTCAACATTACATGAATTGTTCTTGGACCAGAACAGCCTCACAGGTTCATTCCCCTCTACTCTCCTCAACCTATCTTCTCTTGTTTTTATTGATCTACGATCAAATGACAATATTTTCGGAAATCTTCCCGGGGATCTTTGCCACTACTGGCCTAATATCCGAGAAATTTCTCTTTCTCGCAACAGCTTCAGTGGCCCGTTCCCTGGTGAAATAGACAAGTGCAAAAGTCTTGTGTTGTTATCTCTATCGTACAATAGGTTAACTGGAAGTATTCCAGAAGAAATTGGGGGACTGCAAAATCTTGAAACCTTGTACCTTGGTGGTAATAACCTAACCGGTAAGATTCCTCAAACCATAAGTAACATGTCCAACTTGAAGTACTTCAGTATGGAATTGAATAACATCAAGGGAAGTATTCCTAGTGGCGTAGGGCGTCTTCCTAGTTTAGTCTCTGTTTTTTTCACCGGTAATGGGCTGAGCGGAGTTTTACCCCCAGAAATTTTCAATATCTCCACCATAACAGATATCGCCGGAAGAGATAATGCCCTTACCGGAAGTTTCCCTTCATATACTGGAGGGATTTGGGGTCCTAACCTTGAAACCCTCGGGCTTTCAACCAATCAAATCACTGGAAATATCCCGTCCTACTTTTCAAATTTTAGTAAGCTTACCATGCTTGATTGTAGCTACAACTTACTCCATGGACCAGTTCCCATGGATCTTGGTAACTTAAAACACCTTAACTTTCTTGTTTTAGGAGCAAATAAGTTAACAGGAGAACCTGGAGTTCTTGAGCTTAGGTTCCTTTCTTCCTTATTCAGTAGCAGCTCGTTGAAAACATTAGTTGTGAGTGAAAATCCCCTCAACGGCATCATCCCGGATCACTCCGGAAACTTTTCTTCTTCCTCTTCCCTTCGAAAGTTGTATGCACAGCTGTGCCAAATCAAGGGTCATATACCCAAGACGTTGAGCTCCTTGTTGAAAAATTTGACCATTCTTGCCTTGACTGGCAACAGTATCAGTGGAGAAATACCTCCATCGATTGGAAGATTCGAGAATCTGCAAATCTTGTATCTCGATAACAACAGCATTGAAGGTTTCATTCCGGAGGAGTTATGTCGTATCGGGAACCTGGCTGAGCTATCACTGGCAAGCAATACCATTGGTGGATTGATCCCAAGTTGCATAGGAAACCTCAGAAACCTTCAAAGAGTTTTCCTAAATTCCAACAAACTGAACTCATCAATACCAGTCAATTTATGGAACCTTGAAGACCTCCTGTTCCTAGATTTGTCATTCAATTCCTTAAGTGGATACTTACCTCCTGACCTGAGAATGTCAAATGTCCTTGAGATGATAGATTTGTCTTGGAACCGAATTTCTGGAGACATTCCAAGCATCATGGGATCCTTTCAAAGCATAAACTCTCTAAATTTGTCCAACAACTTGTTCATCGGATCTATTCCACATACTTTTGGGAAAGGGTTGGAAATTTTAGACCTGTCATGCAATAATCTGTCCGGGCCAATACCAAAGTCTCTAGAAATACTCAAATTTCTCAAGTATTTGAATCTCTCTTTTAATCAACTCTCTGGAGAGATTCCATCAGCTGGACCTTTTGTTAACTTCACTGCCCAATCATTTTTGGTGAATAAAGCACTCTGTGGGAGACCAGGTTTTGGAGTCCAACCTTGCAAGAATCTTAGCACTCGAAATTCAAAGACCGCGCATTATTTCCTCAGATATGCTATTCCGGCTGTGATATCAACTTTGATTCTGATAGCCGCCATTTTTATGTGGAGAAAGTCTAGAAAAACAAGTGCAAGTGTTCCAAGTTCAGAAGAATTGTCAATGGCTCCAGGGCATAGAATGATATCATATCATGAACTCCGTTGTGCTACAAATGATTTCTCTGAAAGCAACTTTCTGGGAGCCGGAAGTTTTGGCTCTGTGTACAAGGGAAGTCTTTCCGATGGGACAACCGTTGCTGTCAAAATTCTAAATATGCAAATGGAAGGTGCCTCGAAAAGTTTCATTGCAGAATGCAAAGTATGGCGAGCAATACGACATAGAAATCTTGTCAAGGTGATAACTACGTGCTCGAGTCCAGAGGTAAGAGCTTTGGTGCTGCAATACATGTCTAATGGTAGCCTCGAGGAGTGGTTGTACTCTCGCAAATATTGTCTAAATCTTTTTCAAAGAGTAAGCGTGTTGGTCGATGTTGCATCAGCTTTGGAATATCTCCATCAAGGCCAATTAGAGCCTGTAGTGCACTGTGATTTGAAGCCTAGCAACATCCTTCTTGACGAAGACATGGTTGCACATGTGGGGGACTTTGGTCTTGCTAAAATTTTGGCAGGAAACAAGGATGCAACACAAACCAGAACTCTTGGTACACTTGGTTATGTTGCACCAGGTAAATCTATTTACTTTTCTTTATTACTGGAAGCCGGGAAAACGATCAGTTGTTGGTTAATTACAACCGTGCTAGATGTTTTTTTGCGTATATAGATTTCCACACTGCTTTTGTGTTTTTTGCGTATTCGCATGCGTACATGTCATAATAGCTTTACTATGAACGTGTTTTGGCAGAGTATGGTTCAGCAGGAAAAGTGTCAACAAGAGGTGATGTGTATAGCTATGGAATCATGTTGTTTGAAATAATTGCAAGAAAGAGGCCAACAGATGGAATGTTTACGGAAGAACTGACCCTGAGGAAATGGATAAATGCGTCGCTCCCTGACGGTATTCTAGGAGTAGTGGATATTGGTTTATTGAGCACAGAAGAGGGAAGAGAGATGAATGCCACAAAACGTATCATTTTATCAATCATGGACATCGGCTTGAGATGTTCCGAAGAAGTGCCAGAAGAAAGAATGGATATCAAAGATGTGTTGCGGAAGCTCATAAAAATAAAATCGGCACTTGAAATGTAGAGACAGTATGTTCGCTGTCCATGAGATTGACTTGGCAGTCCCTGTGTGTATTTTGCTTGTTTTTTCAACTTGTATTTCCTACTGTTGGTTCTGTATATGTGTAGACATTGAAATTTCACAGGATTTTCGTGTTTACAATATGTATACAACAACAACAACAACAACAAAGCCTTTTCCCACTAAGTGGGGTCGGCTATATGAATCCTAGAACGCCATTGCGCTCGGTTTTGTGTCATGTCCTCCGTTAGATCCAAGTACTCTAAATCTTTTCTTAGAGTCTCTTCCAAAGTTTTCCTAGGTCTTCCTCTACCCCTTCGGCCCTGAACCTCTGTCCCGTAGTCACATCTTCGAACCGGAGCGTCAGTCGGCCTTCTTTGCACATGTCCAAATCACCAGAGCCGATTTTCTCTCATCTTTCCTACAATTTCGGCTACTCCTACTTTACCTCGGATATCCTCATTCCCAATCTTATCCTTTCTCGTGTGCCCACACATCCCACGAAGCATCCTCATCTCCGCTACACCCATTTTGTGTACGTGTTGATGCTTCACCACCCAACATTCTGTGCCATAAAACATCGCTGGCCTTATTGCCGTCCTATAAAATTTTCTCTTGAGCTTCAGTGGCCTACGACGGTCACACAACACGCCGGATGCACTCTTACACTTCATCCATCCAGCTCGTATTCTATGGTTGAGATCTCCATCTAATTCTCCGTTCTCTTGCAAGATAGATCCTAGGTAGCGAAAACGGTCGCTTTTTGTGATCTTCGCTAGATTGCTCCGGTCATTAGTGTGGATAAGTATATAAATGGATAGAGATAGGAAAGCAAACACAAGATGTACGTGGTTCACCCAGATTGGCTACGTCCACGGAATAGAAGAGTTCTCATTAATTGTGAAGGGTTTACACAAGTACATAGGTTCAAGCTCTCCTTTAGTGAGTACAAGTGAATGATTTAGTACAAATGACATTAGGAAATATTGTGGGAGAATGATCTCGTAATCACGAAACTTCTAAGTATCGGAGTGTGGTGTCGTCTTGACTTGCCTTATCTGTCTCATAGGTAGATGTGGCATCTTCTCTGGAAGTACTCTTCCTCCATCCAGGGGTGGTATCTTTAACTGGTGGAGATGCACAAGGTAATGTATCAATTTCACTTGAAGCTTACTTGTAGTTTCAGGCTTGGTCAAGCGCGATACAAACCATGTAGTAGGAGTCCCCCAAGTCGCCAAGCTAGGGGGTCTGCTGAAAGAGGTGACAGACAAGGTAAGCAATCAGAGCTCCGACTGATTGTTCACCTTCTCCCCATCTTGCAGCAGCATGAAGGATAAAGAAAAGAAAAATGAGAAGAGATGATATGAGATATTTTTGCTTTTGAAGAAGTAACTTTCCACAGGCTTATTCTTGAACTGAGCTGGAGGGTTTTCTGGTTTCCTCCAGAGTATAAGGCCGACTGAAGAATTTGAGGGTCAAAACAAGTCCATCAAATCTAGAGTACGTTCCACCCTGCTGATATGGGATACTTTTGCTTTTGACAGAGTAATGGATGTATCGGCACGTGTGCTGTTACGCTTGTCTCCACATGCTTCCTTGTATCCTTCGCACTTGCCCTATCTGTTCCTCAAGCAGATGCGGAATCTTCCCTGGAAACATAACATGTTGAAGATGAGTACTCGAGAGCAATGCCAGGTAAGTAATCAGGTAAGGGGTTCCAGGCAATCAGTTCCTGGCTGGAAGCTTGATTCCAAGTGCTGACTGATTGCTCTCTTTCTCCTTGTCTTGCAGGTAAAAACAAGGCCAAAGGAAAAGACAGGGAAAAAGCATGATATGGGATACTCTTGCTTTTAACCCTGATGATATGAGATATTCTTGCTCTAGTATAGCTTGTTTGCAGAGGTATTATCGGGGGGAAAGAAAGCTGAATATTTCGAAAGGCTTCGTTGGGAGTGCCCTCTCAGATATGATGAAGGGTTGAGCATTTTTGCAGGTCTGCCTGTCCGTTGGGGATGGAGGTCGACATATATAGGAGTCTCCCTAACAACAAGTAGTAATGCTATTCCTTTACCCTGCTTGGTCATAGCACGGTAGTGGGAGCTGCCAGTTTCACATGTTTTAACTCTGTCAGAGCACTTTGAAAAAGTGGTCTGTGGTATCTGGCTCTCGAGATTCGGAAAACGATGCCTCTTCAATTTTTGAGAAAGCAATCATGTTGGGGGTCTGGCTCTCGAAATTCGGAGAGCAGTGTCTCTTCGATTTTTGAGGAAGTAATCATGTTGGGAGTCTGGCTCTTGAGATTCGGAGAGCGGTGCCTCTTCGATTTTGGAGCAAGCAATCCTGTTGGGAGTGTTGTCTCGAATGTGAGTAAAGGTTGGGCATGTTTGCTAGTCTACCTTGCCACGAAGCACAAAGGTTGACACACAGGGACTTTCCAATTATCCAACAATGGTACTGTTCCTTTACCCTCTCTTCGCTTTTGAGAAAGTAGTCATGTTGGGAGTCTGGCTCTCGAGATTCGGAGGACGGTGCCTCTTCGATTTTGGAGCAAGCAATCTTATTGGGAGTGTTTTCTCGAATGTGAGTAAAGGTTGGGCATGTTTGCTAGTCTACCTTGCCACGAAGCACAGAGGTTGACACACAGGGACTTTCCAATTATCCAGCAGTGGTACTGTTCCTTTACCCTTATGGGTAATAATATGGTAGCTAGACCTTCAAAATTTATGTGTCTAAACTTTGTTAGTGCTGTTTCTTTGCTATTCTTTTACCTTTCTTGGTCAGAGCGATGTAGTGGGAGCTGCAAGCTTCACGTGCTCAACTTTGGCAGAGAACTTTGGCAAAGTTATCTGTGGTACCCATGAGCTATTGTTGCGTGTGACAGGTGCTGACAAGGCTAGAAAAGTAGGTGCCTCTTCGATTTCTGAGATCGGCCCTCGTGGTCTCTGAGCAGCCCAGCTTTTGAGAAAGCGAACGCCTCTTCGATTGATTCGGAGAACGATGCCTCATCGATTTTTGAGAAAGCAATCATGCTGGGGGTCTGGCTCTCGAAGATTCGGGAAGCAGTGTCTCTTCGATTTTTGAGAAAGTAATCATGTTGGGAGTCTGGCTCTCGAGATTCGGAGGGCGGTGCCTCTTCGATTTTGGAGCAAGCAATCTTGTTGGGAGTGTTTTCTCGAATGTGAGTAAAGGTTGGGCATGTTTGCTAGTCTACCTTGCCACGAAGCACAGAGGTTGACACACAGGGACTTTCCAATTATCCAGCAATGGTACTGTTCCTTTACCCTCTCTTCGATTTTTAAGAAAGTAGTCATGTTGGGAGTCTGGCTCTCGAGATTTGGAGGACGGTGCCTCTTCGATTTTGGAGCAAGCAATCTTATTGGGAGTGTTTTCTCGAATGTGAGTAAAGGTTGGGCATGTTTGCAAGTCTACCTTGCCACGAAGCACAGAGGTTGACACACAGGGACTTTCCAATTATCCAGCAGTGGTACTGTTCCTTTACCCTTGTGGGTAATAATATGGTAGCTAGACCTTCAAAATTTATGGGTCTAAACTTTGTTAGTGTTGTTTCTTTGCTATTCTTTTACCCTTCTTGGTCAGAGCGATGTAGTGGGAGCTGCAAGCTTCACGTGCTCAACTTTGGCAGAGAACTTTGGCAAAGTTATCTGTGGTACCCGTGAGCTATTGTTGCGTGTGGGAAGTGGGTGATTGAACAGTAAGATTCATGTGTTTTCTACTTCCTCAGAAGTCTTCGACAGAATGCCCATAATTTCCGCAAAGCTGAGTGTGCGTGTGACAGGTGCTGACAAGGCTGGAAAAGTAGGTGCCTCTTCGATTTCTGAGATCGGCCCTCGTGGTCTCTAGGGAGCCCAGCTTTTGAGAAAGCGAGCGCTTCTTCGATTTCTGAGATCGGCCTTCGTGGTCTTTGAACAGCCCAACTTTTGAGAAAGCAAACGCCTCTTCGATTTCTGAGATCAACCATCGTGATCTCTAAGCAGCCCAACTTTTGAGAAAGCAAACGCCTCTTCGATTTCTGAGTAGGCGCCTCTTCGATTTCTGAAGCTCCGTCGAGTGCAGATTTTTATAGGGGCTGGCATTAAGTTCCAAAGCACACTTGAATCTCCACCAGTAGAAGCTTCATTCGTGCACTTCTAAGATCTTGATTTGTCCGACCTCTTCTCTCTTCAACACCTTTGAAAATGTCTGGCCCCTCTGACCGTCGTTTTGACTTGAACCTTGTTGAAGAGGCAGCCCCGCCTTCTCCAGACAACATATGGCGCCCATCCTTCGTCTCCCTTACTGGTCCTCTTACCGTTGGGGATTCCGTGATGAAGAAGGATATGACCGCTGCGGTGGTGGCCAGGAACCTTCTCACTCCCAAAGATAACAGACTACTTTCCAAACGGTCTGATGAGTTAGCTGTTAAGGATTCGCTGGCTCTCAGTGTTCAGTGTGCAGGTTCTGTGTCTAATATGGCCCAACACCTATTTGCTCGAACCCGCCAAGTTGAGTCATTGGCGGCTGAAGTGATGAGTCTCAAACAGGAGATTAGGGGGCTCAAGCATGAGAATAAACAGTTGCACCGGCTCGCACATGACTATGCTACAAACATGAAGAGGAAGCTTGACCAGATGAAGGAAACTGATGGTCAGGTTTTACTTGATCATCAGAGATTTGTGGGTTTGTTCCAAAGGCATTTATTGCCTTCGTCTTCTGGGGCTGTACCGCATAATGAAGCTCCGAATGATCAACCTCTGATGCCTCCTCCTTTTAGGGTTCTGTCCAGTACTGAGGCTCCAAATGATCCCCCTCCGGTGCCTTCTCTTTCTGGGGCTCTACCGACTGCTGAGACTTCTCCTAAGCAACCTTTGTGAAGGCTCCCTCTTGTGTGTTTATTTTGACTCATGCATATGTACATATTTGTAGCTTATCGGGGATATCAATAAATAAGCTTTCCTTCATTTCAATGTATTGTGTTAAATACACCAAAGCCTTCTTCGCTAAGTTCTTTGAATTTTCTTTTGTTGAAGCTTGTATGTTGAAGCTTTCTGAGTGGAGCATGTAGGTTGGGGTAGTGTTCCCTTAATTCCCGAGTGAGGAAAACTTCTCGGTTGGAGACTTGGAAAATCCAAGTCACTGAGTGGGATCGGCTATATGAATCTTAGAACGCCATTGTGCTCGATCCTGTGTCATGTCCTTCGTTAGATCCAAGTACTCTAAGTCTTTTCTTAGAGTCTCTTCCAAAGTTTTCATAGGTCTTCCTCTACCCCTTCGGCCCTGAACCTCTGTCCCATAGTCGCATCTTCTAATCGGAGCGTCAGTAGGCCTTCTTTGCACATGTCCAAACCACTATTTTGCAAACCTTTCACTTTGTTTCAAGGAACATGTATGTCTTTCCATAACTTAAGGAAATGACATCCGCACACTTCTTTTCTCCTTTAGCACACTTTTATTTTTCTTGATTCTCTTGTTGATTCATTTTGTTAGAGACACGGCCCATAGCCCAACCAGCGCCAGATCCTTCTAGAATTAGTTAGACTTTCTTATAGTACAAGTATTGTACCCTAGTAAATTGGATTGTATTAATTCACCTACCTAAATTAGGTTTCTTGCATTCCTATATATTGTAACATATCAATCAAATCAACCGAGTCAATTATCTCAAACCTTATTCTCTCCGAAGTCTTCTAGGTATCTCTTTACATGGTATCAAAGCTGGTGAATCATGCACACGGAGCTTGCTTGAGACCATAGAGGGACTTGCGCAAGTGACACACATGGTTGGACCAAGTCGAATCAATGAACCTAGTGGCTGAGTCATAAAGACGTGGGTGTACAAAGAGAAAGAACGGGTGTGCCAAATTGACTTCTAGTCTATAAGAAAATATAAAAGTAGACATCATTTGTGCAAATAAAGACTCTTAAAGTGATGGTGTTTAGAGTAGTACTAGAAGTTTATTTACATCCATATCAAAATCTATTTACATTCTTTCAAGGAGGAACAAAGGAAAGGTATTATGCATATGTTTGGTCAGTGACTATCCCACTGGATTATGTATTTCAAGTATCCAATGCGATGCATTAGGGCCTTTTGTAGCTGCATATAAAATTGCTAAATATTTGCTTATGTTGTAAATTATGTGCTGCTATCTAAGGCTAGAAGTATTTTGCCTGACTGGATTCGGCATTAGATCTTAAGGTAACGTCTATTGAAGATCAAATAAGCACGGCTATTGCCGTTTTAACAGATCACTCGACATGTCACGCTTGACAAAGTAGAAGCCAGAAGCACAGCAGCTAAGTTCAGTATATTTGGAACTTTGCCTTTGTTTCCTCAAAGATCTGTTATGCAATGAAGGTCTCACTGTCATCTGCTCTTTTGATCTCCAAGCGAGTCTTTTGGTAGAAGCCGGTACCCCTCAATGCATCCACGATAAAATAATCAAAGCCGACAACAGTTGCTGCTTCGGCTTTGGCTCCATAGACCAGCCTCTGTTAGACATTAACGTATGAATTATGTGGTATTGTAGATTCTCTGGTTTAAAGTTTCCATGTATATTTCATAATGATATTCAATGTACAAGAGACCGACTATATATGAGAAGAGAGAGGAATGAGAGATTGGAGGGATGTCTGCTGCAAGCAGCTGACAAGAAAGAAGAAGGCATGTTGCCTACCTAATCTAAACCTTACACAAAGACTTTACACCAATCAGTCAGCTCCCTTAATTCAAGGGAAAACTGATTTACAATAATACATTGAGCTTACCCTAGAGATTACATTGAGCCTTACCCTAGAGATTTACCCTAGAGATCACCTTTGGTAGTTGACTTTAGAGATTGGGACAGAACACTTCAACAACACTCCCCCTCAAGTTGGATCGAGGAGATTAATTAAGCCAAGCTATCCCAAAAAACGATGAAATGGCGCAGATGCCAGGGCCTTGGTAAAAAGATCTACCAGTTGATCATGGCTTCGCGTGAAGATGGTCCTAATGACTTGAGTTTGCACTTGAGCTCTAATGAAATGACAGTCCACTTAATATGTTTCGTTCTTTCATGGAATACATGACTAGCAGCGATGTGCATGGCTTCTTGATTGTCACATATAAGAGACATATAAGTAGTAATAGGAAGCCCTAAGTCTGAAAGGAACCCTTTAAGCAAAATAAGTTCACAGGTAGTGGCTACCATGGCTTGATACTCAGCCTTTGCGCGGGAGCGAGCAATTACATGTTGCTTCTTGCTTTTCCAAGTGACAAGATTTCCACCAACAAACGTGCAATAGCCTGTGGTAGATTTCCTATCAAGAGCATTCCCTGCCCAATCTGCATATGTGTAGCTACTGATGGCAATGGACTTACTGTTACACATGATGATTCATTGCGTTATCGAACCCTTGAGACAACGCAGGACTCTCTTAACCATGTTAAGATGATCAACAGTGGGAGAATGCATAAATTGACTTGCCAATCTCACTGCATATGTGATATCTGGACGTGTGATGGTGAGATATATAAGCTTGCCCACCAATCGTTGATAGTAACTCACATCATGCATGGCTTCTCCATCTGTGTTGAGCCTTAGTTTACAATCCACGTGAGTGATGGCAGGTTTGCAATCAAGCATTTTTGTTTCCTGAAAAAGGTCTAATACATATTTTCGTTGATGTAGAAATAGCCTCTTTGAAGAGGTTTCCATTTCGATGCCCAAAAAATACTTTAGCCTCCCGAGATCATTGATAACAAATGTTTGATGTAGTGAGAGCTTTAGTGCCCCAAGATCAGTATCACTATCTCCTGTGATGATGAGATCATCCACATAGATGAGTATTGATGCGATGAAAGTTAAGCACTCAAATTAAATCCTTTTTTGACAATTGTAGTATATGTATAAGTAGTGATCGTTCTGGACCGGAGATTAGGAGGGATTGCTAATCTAAACTAAACTGACTTGTAAAAAGAAACTTAAAAACACTTAACTAGACTCTATAGACTCAAAACACTTAAAAACACAAACTAAAACAGATTCTAACTAATTAGACACACTAAAGTAAAGGGGGATTGGGTTTTGGATGAAAATAAAGTAAAACAAAACAGAAACTAGAACTAAACAGATTTGCACGAAATTGGTTGTTTTGGATGGATGATGGGCTAGCTAGAAGGTCTTTCTCCACACATGACACACTTGCATACAAATCAATCTCTAATTGCTTTTCAATAAACTATGATGCTCAACACCCCAGATTAACCGTGATGCACAAATTAACCCTCAGATTTTCCTTTACTCATTGAATTGGATGAATGCATGCGACAACCCAAAGCATTCTCTAAAAGTCCCATATATGAATGCGTAATAGAGATACAATTAAAGATCATTAAGTTCCATGAAAATCATAAGCGTTGACGAGGCAATTGTAACTATGAATGCATGATACGTTTGCCAAGAATTCAATTAACGCGATTGTGACAAGCAACCTTCACTACTCGTAACGATTAGGTGAAACTTATTTATATCCTAGCATCAAATTCATGCATGAAAACTAAGTATGCATCCTTAATAAACATACACAAATCCGTTATGAATAAAATAGATAATTGAATTGCAATCACAACTTATCAAGTCACAATTGGAAGAAATCAATTCATATTGCAAATATATTCATGGTTTCGAATTCTCCTCTAGCCAAAAGAGGTTTAGTTCCTCATACTTGCAATTAAACAGAAACAATTGAAATTAAACATTGAAAACCAAAGTAGAATACACCTAGAATTCTCCAGCAATCCAATTTGAATGACTAACACAACTCCAAGCAATCCTCTTTCCTTGCAAATATGCGGCACCAAGGTGTGAGTGGTGAATGGATGGTTTCTTGTGGTGGTGGATGTGAACATGAAAACTAGTACTCACATATGTTTTTCAACAAAGAAGCAATTTCTGGAATTATTAATTCATGTATATATATGATCTCATGAATGAAATGCTACTACTTAGATGCGAGAATCAGTGACACCATATGCTCATATCAATTTCAAACTCCACAAATTGAAACACACAACACTCAAGATTGAAGTCAAAGGTTGTAACAGGGCTTGGGGGTAATGGCTAACAAAGAAAGGATAGGAATAGCAAACGTTCTTAAAGCGATAGCAAGCAAAGTAATGGAATCGACACTTGGAATTTACTTTAGAATGCAAAAATCAACTTTTAAATACAAAGGGAAGATTCATGCAACACTTAGGGTCAAATTCAATGCTTTGGACCCTTTCTTCAACAAACAACACTTTAGAGCTCTTTCTCATAAATTTTTCAACTCTTTTCACAACTTTTCTTCTTTTCATTCTATTTTCCACGAATTTTTCTTTTTCTTTTCCTTTTCTACCCGTGCCTTATGAAGGATTTTGGCACACACACACAAAAGAATCACTTCCCCCCACTTGTTTTTCTGCAAGAGTTCAACAAAAGGAATTCCTTCTAAATTATGCTTTACTATGCTTCAAGAACAAGGGTATGGATGGTCCTAATCTAGGCTAGGTGAGGATAGTGTGGATAACAAAGAACATAGGCAACACAAGGCTCAACGGGTTAAACTTAAACACATAATGAACGGGATAGGCTTTTTGGCTCTTGGCTCACTAAACAACTTCATATTGAATATGTGTTATGCAGATCAATAACATGCTTTGAATGAAATAGGCATGAGTTCTAGCATTTGGAACTAAATGATGAAACGCCTTCTAAGTAGCAACCAAACAAAGAATAATGAGATCATGCAACGACTTTAGAAAACAAAAAAATTGCACAGATTAATAACTCTCCAAATAAACGTTTAGGCCCAAGTCTCTCAAGGATGTAACGTTAGTTTGAGTTCCTTCTTTCAAGCATGTTACAAAAAAAACTGATTTTTCCTTTTATGATTGCATGTGAATTCATAAATTATAACCACAACCAAGCATACACCAAAGAGTAAATCAAATTTTTAGAACTCTCTTTAACAGTCATGTAATTAAAAACCAAATCCTCATCATTGTGTTGGAAGGTACCCTAAGACACAAATAAACACACAAAAACAACTCTTTTTGGTTTTTTTTCAAAACAATTTTTCAAAATTTTATGAGATTTTCGGATTTTTATGTCAACACACACTAAAACACTCCAAAACGGCTTAAAACACTTAAAAACAGCAAGGAACAACACTAGAAGTAATGGGTGATAAACTCCTACGAATTTCATGCAAAACAACTTGGTTACCCCCCCCCACACTTAAATCAAACACTGTCCTTAATGTTTCAAGCATAAACTCACAAAAAAAAAAAAAAAACAAACAAACAAACAACAAATAAACATGACAAGTATGGCAAAGTAAAAACCAGACAGAGTAGAGTTTAAGAATGCAAATCTGGTTTTGGAGATAGATGATCTTGTTGTCTTTCCACAGCTTTGATCTTGAACTGGTTTGGGCGAGGAATATGAGAGTTCCTTGGTTTCAAATCAGACTCCTTCTGCTGGGTTGATTTGATTGTGCAGTCTGCATTATTCTATGCTTGTTTCTTCTGCACGGCATGCAGGCAAGAGGTAGAGGTGTTGGTCTGTTTCTTTCTTCAATCTTTCCAAGTGCCCACCTCTTGCTTTCTTTCTCCTTGTCCCTAGCTAAGGATGAATTGGCAAATTGTCTCCGCATGCTTCGAGGTATCATTTTCACTTCCCTTATATGTTCCCCAGGCAGATGTGGTAGATGAAGAGGAAGCATAAGATGATGAAGATGAGTACTTAAGAGCAAGGCTAGGTAAGCAATTAGGAAGGGGTTCCAGGCAGTCGGTTCCAGATCGGAAGATTGATACCAAGTGTTGGCTGATTGCTCTCTTTCTCCTTGTCCTAAAACAACGACAAGGAGAAGGACATGGAGAAAGCATGATATGAGATACTCTTGCTTTCAACCTTCATGATATGAAATACTTTTGCTTTGGATGAGTTGTTTGCAGAGGTATCCCAAGGAATAAGGAACACTGAGTGACTCGAGAGGGTTTGTTAGAAAGGCATTATCGGAGAAGAAGAAGAGTTATGTATGTTTGCCTTGCAATATAGGTTGAAGGGTGACATTTATAGGAATTAATAACCGGTACTATTCTTTCACTATTGTCAGCAACCGTTGGATGATTTAATAGTAAACTTCACGTGCTTTCTACTTCACAATAGATCTTCGACAGATTGCCTGTGATTTTCGCAAGGCTGAGTGTGCATGTGACAGGCGCTGACACATCTGGAAAAGTAAGTGCCTCTTCGATTTTTGAGCTTGCCTCTTCGATCTCTGAAATCCCGTCGAGTGCAGAGGTTGCATGTGACAAGTGCGGACAAATCTGAAAAAGAAGATTGGATGTGGTTTCTGAGCAAGCCCAACTTTTGAGAAAGCTAACACCTCTTTGATTTTTGAGTTTGCCTCTTCGATTTCTGAGCTCGCCTTTTCGATTTCTGAAATCCCATCGCGTGCTGATTTTTATAGAGGTACGCAGAACGTTCAAAGCACACTTGAATTTCTGCCTGTAAAAACTCCTTTCTTTCATTTCTACGATCTTGACTTGTCCGACCTGTTCTTTCTTTAACGTCTCTGAAAATGTCTGGCCCCTCCGACCGTCATTTTGACTTGAACCTTAGTGAAGAAGCAGTCCTGCCTTCTCCGGACAACATATGGTGCCCATCCTTCATATCCCTTACTGGTCCCCTTACCGTTAGGGATTTGGTGATGAAGAATGATATGACAGCTGCAGTGGTGGCCAGGAACCTTGTCACTCTCAAAGATAACAGACTACTTGCCAAACGGTCTGATGAGTTGGCTGTTAAGGATTCTCTGGCTCTTAGTGTGCAGTGCGCAGGTTCCGTGTCCAATATGGCCCAACGCCTATTTGCCCGAACCAGTCAAGTTGAATCATTGGTGGCTGAAGTGATGAGTCTCAAGCAAGAGATTAGAGGGCTTAAGCATGAGAATAAACAGTTGCACAGGTTCGCACATAACTATGCTACAAACATGAAGAGGAAGATTGACCAAATGCAGGAATTTAATGGTCAGATTTTACTTGATCATTAGAGGTTTGTGGGTTTGTTTAAACAACATTTGCCTTCGTCTTCTGGGGCTGTACCGCATAATGAAGCTCCAAATGATCAACCTCCGATGCTTCCTCCTTCTGGGGCTCCGCCGACTGCTAAGGCTTCGCCGACTACTGAGACTTCTCTTAAGCAGCCTTTGTGAAGGCTCCCTCTTGTAGCTTTTTTCTGCTTAATGTTCCCTTTTTTTTTTTATGAAAATGAATGTGAAAATACCTTGCATAACTGTCAGTGTTTTAAAAATAAACCCACACCAAAAACAATTAAACCAACAACAAATAAAAATGACAATCATGGCAAAATAAAACTACAGAAAATGGAAGGTTTATAGGAATGCAAAACCAATCGTTGAGCAATTCAAAAATCTTCCTTATTTGAATACTGGTAGACCTTGTAGACGGTGTTGCCGTTTCCCTGGTCGAGGACTTCGATTCTCTCGAGGTCAGCAGTGGTGATAGAGGCACATGAGGAGGTGTTGGTGGTGACCCACACATTATTTTTCTTCTCTCTCCTGGTCCTACATTGGTTTTTGCTCTTCTAGGTTATGACCAAAACTCGTCAGCAAGTTTATCGATAGTGAACGATCAAGGCTTTATGGCTCAATGGGTTTAGATTTGGCTAAAGATCGAGGATTTGGATCGAATTGAAGCATCCAGCAAAAGCTTCAGCCCATCCCTTTCTTGTTGGTGTTTTGCTAAGTGATGACAACCTCTGTCCAGTCCAAGGTTCGCAACTGGGTGGGAACAGTGAACATTGTGGTGTGGAGGAATGGTGGGTAAAGTGGTAATTATATTACCGAAGACAGTGAAACAGCTCGGTAGGAGGACTGAGAGCTGCACAAACACTGCAGGAGAACCCATGTTTTGTTTCTTCCTCTCTGTAGATCGAACGGGTGTGTCTCTGAGTGTGGGTGTTGGGTTTTTGGTTTTTGGGTTTCTGCAGATTCACGGCGGAGGTGAAAAAATGAAAGAGAATCGACACAACTTTTCGTATCGATTCCCACAGAAGGCGCCAAATGTTGATGCACAAAACCGGAGGTCTTGGAACAACGTAAATCCGACCGTGAATCTGCAAGTAATGTAAATAACACAAGATGTATCGTGGTTCACCCCAAGGTTTAGGCTACGTCCGCACTGATTGTATTTCTCTGAGAGCATTTGTGAGGGAGAGATTGTGAGAGCCTCTGAAAACAAAAACGTTTAATTTAAACACATTGGTCAATCATTTGCTAATTTTGTCAAACAATTGATAAAATTAAAATAGTTTCAAAAGTAAAAGCCAGACCTGAAACTATAATCATAATATAACAAAAATGTAGAAGGACATTGTTATTAGCATTTCAGAATAGTCACCGATTACTTTTCGCTTTCATTTAAAGACGTTAAAGTGACAATTCTGAAGTGCTAATGATACTTCCGATATAAATAAGCTCAATTTTTGGAGTGCAAGAAAGGGGATGATGATTTTTGCTATAGAGTTCCAAAAGTGAAAGCTTTGAAAAATATGTGTGGCTGGTGACGCAGCCCCACGTGACTGAACTTCTAGCTTTCAACGGTCGTTAAAAGTTTGTTGGGTTGCTCTTTGCCGGTCCCGCTTTCCCTCCAAAACTCCAATCGCGGAGGAGATACCTCCGAATCTTCTCCAATCCGGACACACACCGGAAAGCAAGATCACAAACTCCACTCTTCAAAAACTACAACCATAAAAAATTAAAAAAATAAAAAAATCGGAGCCTCTTGTAAATAAAAAAAATGAGAGCTTTGAGTTCACAATTCGTGCTGGTTGATCTGCAGAGCTCATGGCAGTCGGCAAACCAGATCCCAATCTCGACCCTCTGCTACCTCCAGAACTCCAAATTCATCTCCGCAGTCTCTTCGACGTTTCGTCGAACACGTGGTGGGCGTAAGCCGGTTGCTTCGTCCAAATCCTCCACCCCATGGATTCCGTCCCCAGAGATTCGGAGGCCGTCCGATCGGTTCTTTTCCGGAAATGGGTTGGTTTTGAAGTCTCCGAATTCGAATCCGGCTTCCACGTCGCAGCCGGAGGCGGGTTCGGAGCTGGGAATGTTACTTGAATTGTTGCCTTCGAGGATGAGGAGTGAGCTGTACAGGCACCAGGAGATTGGCGAGCTCGTTGAGGTTGTGATGGATTTGGGGAGAAGTCCGATTGCGAGGTTTCCTTCCGGTGATTGGGTGATCTCCGAAAAGCCGGTGAATCATGAAGATCTACGGCACGCTGTATCGAAGGTTTGGAGCATTTTTATGCGGACTGAGACTTAAAGTCATATTTGCATGAAATAATTTTATTTGGAAAATCTTCAATTTGGTGTTTAGTGGCTGTCTTTCTGGTTTAATTATTTGTTTAATGCTTGATCAAACTGTTAATTTTGGACCTGCGTGTGATTGGTCATGCTAATGATTGGTAAAAAGCTATTAACTTTGTATTTCAAATTGATTGATCAACATCATTAAATTTTTAAATATTATGTGCTTGGTATATTTGTTGAGGAAGATTAAGTATTTATTTGTGTTTCTTATATAAAGCTACTTTCTTTTTTATAGGTTAGTGAGTTTTCAGATGACAACCGTTCGGGTATTAACAATTCACTACACCGGATAAGTGCCATTCGAAACCGTAAAATGCAAATCATCGGCCTCACTTGCCGGGTGGGACGAGCAGTCTCAGGTAGTGCTGAGATCATACGCGACTTGATTGAGGGCGGAGGTTCTATCTTGGTCATTGGTCCTCCTGGAGTCGGAAAGACAACCTTGATCAGGTTTAAGGAAATGGACATTTGGATTCATTTTCTCCGACTTGGCATCACACTTAAACCTGACATGAATTTGTCCGTGCAGAGAAATTGCAAGAATGCTGGCAGATGATCATATGAAGCGTGTTGTGATTGTGGATACATCTAATGAGATTGGTGGAGATGGAGATGTTCCTCACGCTGGAATAGGTCGTGCAAGGAGGATGCAAGTTCCTAATGTGAATATGCAACATAATGTGAGTGTTGACAAAATTCTATTGCTTTTTATCTCCAACTGTTACTTTAGTTCGCAAGTAGGAAGTTTGTGTCTTTTTTCCTTTCACCCGAATCATCGTTTTAACCTCTTTCGAACTTTTGTGCAGGTTATGATTGAAGCAGTGGAAAATCATATGCCTGAAACCATCATAATAGATGAAATTGGAACAGAACTTGAAGCATTGGCTGCCAGTACGATTGCTCAAAGAGGAGTCCAACTAGTTGGAACTGCACATGGAATGACGATAGACAACATAATGAAGAACCCTTCTCTACAGATCCTTGTTGGCGGCATAGAGGTGCAAAGCCATGCTACTTGTCAATTCTATCATTTAATAGTTGTACACAAATCTATTGGTTCTGATTGTTGGAGTCATATATGACAGATCATTAACAATAACACTGTAGATGTTGTGTTGAGAGACCATACCAATAAGGCTTTCGCAGATTTATTGACCAAAAGCAGTTTTTATCTGAATGCAGAGTGTGACCCTTGGTGATGAAGAAGCAAGAAGAAGGAAGGTGCAGAAGACAATTCTTGAAAGAAAGGGGCCTCCTACATTTACATGTGCTGTGGAGATTATATCTAAAATGGAACTTCGTGTGCATCACAGATTAGATGCAACTGTTGATGCTATACTGGCTGGTATTTTGCACTTTTTTCTTGGAGCATCCCAGTGTCTTAACCACTTTATTTACCTTACAACTGAATTGTTTGGGCAACTATTATTTTAATTTGAAATCTTTCTTGGTTGTAGGAAAATCTCCTCTATTTGAAATCCGTCGTGTTGATGCGGATGCTAATAGCTCTTGCAAGTCTATCTCACTACCTGAAAAGAATTATCTAGAAGTGTCTGATTTTACTCTTAAGAAAGACATTGATTCCTCTGGTATAGAGTATGATGATGAAGATCTAAACCATTCTCCTAAACAGTCGAAAAAATTCAGCAGTAAAAAATCTGTGAAGAAGAGGAGTTTGCCAGTTTGTGTATATACATACAAGGTATATTACTTAGGTTTGTATATGCTTCACTGTGCATTTCTATTGGAAATTTCAAGCCCGCGCTCATTTAAAGTGACAGCAAAGGTCATACATTATCATATGTGTTGACTATGTGGTTGAGTTGAGTAGAATAACTTCATTAATTTTGCCAAGTTGCTGTTGAATGGCAAATAGTTTTTATGAGGTTGATTTAAAAAAAAAAAAACTTCATTTCTATTATATTGATGTATTGTAGATTCTTGAAGCTGATCTGCTACAAGTAGCTAAGGTAATGGGGCTTGAAGATGAAATAGAAATGACTGAAGATATCGGAACAGCTGATGCAATAATAGCATCCAGTTCTGAAATGAAACAGAACCCATGGATCCGCAGCGTTGCAAAGTTCCATGAGTTGCCTGTATTTGTCATGAAGGTAGTCTCATTTTCTTTCGTTTTTTGAAAATTCACTATTTGTATTTGTATGTCTATATATTCTTGTATAGTACACACGCCATGGCTCATTCAGATATTTTTCTTTCCAGTCAAATACCATGGCACAAATGGTCAAGGCAGTTCGGATGATTCTTGAAATGGAATCTGTTGGCTCTTTGCCAAAGCAGATGGTCAATAGTTCTTTAGACTTTGAAATTGAAGATGATGCCCCGAAAAGAAAACCATCTTTGGAAGAGATTGATGCATTGGAGGTACATTTCCGTTCCCAATTTTTCCCTTTTCAGTCTGTAAACTGTTTCAGTTCATTCTACAACACAATCCTTACCTACATCATCTGCTTAATACAAAGTTTCTCCTTCTGTTTGTGATAGGAGGTTCGACTAGCGATTGAGTACATTGTGATTCCTGGTGGAGAGCCAGTAGAGCTTCTCCCAAGACGCTCTGAAATAATCGCCCGACAGCTTGAGCTAGTGGAAAGTTATCAGTTGGCGGCTGAAAATTCAGGCACCGAGATGAATCCGAGGTTGCAGATTCTTCCCATGAGATTAAACAAAAAGAAAGCTCCAAAACGTGTTAAATCCAGTTCAAGTTTTCTGGAGGTGATTAACTCCAAATCACTAACCGGCGGAGGTGGAGGAACCAGTGTAACTAGGCTGCCATTTTTATCTGAATAAAAATGGATGCAGATTGTAGCCTCAAACTGTAACATATTTCATTTCATGTATAGTCGCATAAATTATGTATTTCATTTAATGTAATTATTTCGAATAATGTAACAAGCTCTTTGCAGTTGTTTCTTCTTCAACGAAATAGTGTATTCCGATCAGATCTTTTTTCTTTTGTTTTCTGTTTACTAGTGCAGTAAATCAGGTCTCAAGTTACAAGTGAAATCCAGATTTTCTCTCTCTCTCCTCTTCCTTCGTCGTCGTCCTTCCCTCTCCTATTTCTTCTTCATACTTCTCTCTTTGTCCTTTCCTCCTTTTTCATATTGTTCTCTAGATTTATGAGTGTTTTTTTTTTCTATTCTAAGAACGATTCGGATTTTAGATTTTTAGTTTTTTATTTTAGTTTTTTTTAAAGTATTTGATTTTGAGGTTTTGATTGATTTGTATGCATGAATTTTGAAACCGATCTTGCAAAAATGAGAAAAGTTATTGAAAATGATTTGTAAAAGTGCGAAAATTTTGAAATTGATCTTGCAGAATTGCTAGAATTTTGAAATGTACATGACTTGTGAAACAGATCTTGCAGAAGTGCAGAAATAAATTTTTATGGATTTAAACCAGTTCTAGAAGCATCAAACAACAGAGCATTTGAAGCTTCAATTGGAATACAGGCATCCCAAATATGAAGATTAACAGACTTGATACCAATAAAAGATAAAGCATCCGTCACAAAGTTAACTTCCCTAAAGATATGACACCACCTAACTTCTTGAAAAGCGCTCAGTTGACATCCTCAATGATGGATCTCAAGTTCCAAGGCACCTCGCACTTCCCTTGAACAACATCAATAATCACCTTTGAGTCGCCCTCGACGATAATATGAGAGAAATTCTTCCTCTTGGCCCAGCAGATAGCTTCCTGGGGTGCTAAGGCCTCAGCCACATTAATGGTATTATGGCCCAAGTTTAAAGCTCTTGCAATCAGAGGGCTCCTCAGCTCATTCCTAACCACAGAACCTCCAACTGCAACTGAGTTAATGACTGACCCATAAAAATTGATTTTAACAAAGGGAGGAGGCGGCTTACACCATTTAGTAATGTCACTCGAACTCGTGGTTCCTACTTGAACACTACAAATGACATTTTCCTTAAAGAACTCATTTGTAACTGACATTGCCCTAATGTAAGTTCGGTTACAAATGCGATTCTTGCTTCTGAAAATTATACAATCTCTGTCATTCCAGATTTGCCAACAGATCATTAAAGCTTTACAAAAAGTACTTTACTCCCTCCCATCCTTATGAGGAAGGGTATTCAATCAATCCACCACATTGTTACTAGCTAGAGTATATCTCAGCAAATCATCATCAGCCAAGTTCCCCACTTGCCTAGCAAAATTGCATTGTAAAAAGATATGCTCTTGATCATCTTCGTTACTTTTACAGAACAAACAACTCGTATCAATGTTATTAATAAACCTACTCAGTCATGCTCTAGTTTGAAGCTTATCTTTAATAAGACACCACCCAAAGATGGTGTCAGTTTGTAGTTTTAACTTGGTTAAGTAATAAGTATATTAGAGGTATGGCAGTAATGTTGAAATTTTGACTTGGTCGTTTTTGGGCTAGGTTTGGTAGGGTTTGGATTTTTGTCAAATGATTCAAAACTGATGAAGATTTATGAAAGAGTAATAGTTTTAGGATGAAATGCCGATTTAGTCCTGTGAAAATTAGGTATCTAAATTATTGTTTTCAGTAAAATAAGTCCATAAATTCATTAAAAATTGCTAATTTTATCCCTACTATAATATTCAAAGCTATTTTATCCAATTTTTCATCTACTTAAGTCACTTGACACATTTTAAAGTGCAATACCGTCATTTTCTCACCAATAAGCCCTTTACATTTTACATAGGTTGCTAATCTAACGTCTAATTTACACTGCAAAGTTAACTTACACTATTTCTTATGAAAAACTACCAATTACCCTCTAAAGTTAACTTCATACACTATTTCTTTATTGAAAAACTACCAATCTACCATCCAATGTGAATCACATGCAAGTAACGTGACTTAAATTGATGGAAAATTTAATATAGTAGCTTCGAAAATAATATTAGGGATCTAATTGGTAGATTTTTATAATTCAATGATTGATTTTTCTAAAAAAAAGAAAATAGTTTAGGGACCTAATTTTCACTTACATGAGAATTCAAGAATTAAATTGATAATTCATCCATAGTTTTATTAATCTAGTTTTATTTTTATTTTTAAATTTTAATTTTAAAACTCGTACTATACTTACCAATGTGTCCATGCCACATAAGCAAGATGAAAGAACATGAGGCCAGGTGAAAGTGATTCAGTTGTAAATTTAGAGGGATAAAGTGAGATTTTCGTCCAAGCACAGGGGCATACTAATAAATAACCCAAAATGGTAAAATGGGAATAATCGAAGTAGCAGCATAGAATACAAGAATACGAAGCGGTTAGGGTTTGGCTCATCACACAGTAGACTAGAGAGAGAGAGAGAGAGATGGCAGGGAAGGAAGAGTACCGAATATTCGTGGGCGGGTTGTCGTGGGACGTCACGGAGCGTCAGATGGAGAGCGCTTTCCAACGTTTCGGCAAAGTTCTTGAAGCTCAGGTGCCCTCAATTTTTTTGGATTGCTTGTTTTTCGATGCTTAATCATCCAGTCAAATCATAATTGTATATGAACCCTAATTGTTTCCAATCCTATTTGTCTGTCAACTGTGTCAATTGAAAGAGGGCATGTATTTTTCGGTTTCAGCTGCTTTACTTTGCTTGCAAACTATATGGAAAGATCTAATCGTTTTACTTTTTTTTTTTGTTGGTATGAAAAAAAATTGAATTTAGGGTTTTAAGAGGTAAAAAAGCCCCAAATGTTTTAGTCAGTTTGAGGCTATAGTTTGACCCTATATATAGATTTAGTTGATTTTAGAAGAAACAGTCAAAATTTTTGTTGCAAAAATTTTAGTCGTTTCGGGCCTTTTGTTTGAATTAACTTTATATCCTGCCTGCCCAAGATATTTGAAGTACAAATTGGTTGAACTTTCACGGAAGCTTTTGGGTTTGAGGTAGGAAGTTTAGACAATGGTTTTCTATGGCTATACTGCATGTTTATTACTTGTTTGATTGATCCTGATTATCGATTTCAAATCATGCTCTTTCCACATGTTCCATGAGCTTGTTTTACCCTATTGTTTTCCGTTTGAAGTGCCCTTCTTGAGCGAAAACAATGAAACAAATAAACTACGTAATGAGATATTTAATTGTCAGTTATGTGATTCTGACCTCAGCATATCTTTGATTGTACATTTACAAGGAGCATTGATATTAATTCTACATGTGTAACTACGATTACTTATGTTTATTTTGATTTTATCCTTTTCTTTCGATAGTTTCTATTGTCCTCACTGTGTATTAATTCTCCTTATTTGTTTTCATGTCTTTTTGGAATGCCGGTTATGATCTTTTGATGCTGTACGTATATGGGTTTTCGTAGAGATATTTTTGTTTGAGTGATTGCTTCGAGTTGCTGAAGCTTGATGTGATTTTTTGGGACTAGTTATAGCTGATGATTAAGAAATATCAAGGCAGGAAGTATTAAACAGGCAGATGGTATCTGGATGTGTGGAATTGAGTTCAAGGTAGCCCAGTTAACTGCTGTACAAAGATTTACTGTTGAAAAGATCTGTGGTTGGGATCCACAAGATTTATTGATGAAAAGATCTGTGGTTGTGATAGTCTTGGAACTTCGGTATATAAGTAAGGCTTTGAGGGTGGGCCGACTCATCATCAACTCACAAGATATGACAACTTTGAGAAGTTATCTTTTTTGTAGGAAGTATGTTTCTGTTTGGATTCTGTGGCTCTGCAGCCTAAGTTTGACTTGGTTATTGTTTGATCAAGGGATGTTTTTTCTTTTGCTTCAACAACGGTTTTTATCTTATTAGAACTAATGCTCTCAACGGTTTGACCATATTTCGTATTGGTTGGACTCAAACTTGTCGATAGTGAAGGATGTGTCTGTTTTCTGAGAGCATTTTGAGCTGAATAGGGTGTCCTCATCTATGTTCCTTTGTTCTTTTTTTTTTTTGTTTTTTTTATTCTCATAGAATTCAAAAGTTTATATACTGTCAACTCGTCATTTGTTGTCATATAGGTTATGCAGTTTTCTTAGCGACTGCTAAATCAGAGAGATTTGTTGTCTCTTGTTAGTTGTTCTTCAGATATGTCATATCCTTGATACATGATCTTTTAGTTATGATTGGAGGTCTGCTAGATGTCAACTCTGAGTTTGATTGGATGAGGCTGCAAAGAATCAAGTCTGAATTAGTCAATCCAAACTGCATGTCAATGAGGTCCTCTCATCCTGCTATTATGGAGTGCTCATGAAGTCTGAGCCTTCTTTTCAGCCTTCTGAGTTGAATTTCTTATTTTTTAAACTAGTCCCATTTTTTTTTTATTAAAATTTATTAATTTTTTAAAGGGGTTTCAAAAGATTTTCATAGTCAAATATTATATGCAATAAGTTTATCTAGTGCGTTTTGAACTCAACAATCTAAACCTGGTAGAGTTATTTACATATATCATAAAGCTTCCAACACACTTTTGGTCTTGTCACTTCACTTGTGAACACATTTATGCTATCCATTCAGTGAATCTCATGAGACATCATCCGGATCACAAGCAGTCTTTTCAGATTCCAGAAACAGTGTTTAATTGAGGTTTGCTTGGCAAGATGAATTCAGTAACATCAACACTACACCAGATATGGATGCTGCTTAGCTCATCTGTAGTTCCAGTATTGATTTAAGAAATGATAACTTTGGTGTTGTAATAGTAGTACTTTTGGCCACCTCAGTATCCGAAAATCTGAATCTGTTCCAAGTTGGAGTCTTGGTATGGGCATGGGCACACATTTGTTCTCTCTCTCTATCTTTCTACCTGTTGGCATTTCATCTTTGGGCACAGTGATGTCGAGTTTTTAGTGGGCAGTGGTCTGATAATTGCAAGTACTTAAAAGTTGTCAGAACATCCTCCGTCAAAAAAGGTTGTCAGAACGTGGATCTCCATGGCTCTGGGGTATCTTTTATGAGTTTAGTAGGTCTAAATTTTCTGGTTGAAAGAGATAATCAGCATTTTCAACAGTTCTGCTATTTTGAGCTGACAATTGGATGGAGCATCTTTGCTGTCTTTGACAAATTTTTGCTTCTTTTACGAACTTAATGAAACACTATGAGAATGAGTGATTATGGATCGAGTTGGTTATGGTCTGCAAAATGAACACAGATTTTTAGGACACCTTGATATCTTTTTGTGTTCTATGTGGCTTGTTTTGAATAGTGGAAAGATCTACTATTGCAATTACACATTTGGGAGAACGTTCTTTTTGTGAATACAAGATGGATGCTTGCCTGGTGTGTATAGTAATATCGTAATTTCTGGTAGTCATGTTGGGATTAAGGATCAGTGAGAAGTTAACATTATCACAAAGATACTGCTAGCACTGATGACCAATTGAATTTGAATGTAACTGTTTGAGAGTAGATGCATTTGACTTTGTGGTGGGTAGGTATCAGTTTATGCTGGATCTAGTTTATTGGATTTTGTGAGAAGTCAAGATCAGAAGTGATTCCTCTATAGTTATCAGAAATTTTTCAGTTTGAAACAAGGTTCAATCTGTTATCCATAGTAACGAAGAGAAAGTAAGTTATCAATTTGTTAAATTTAATTACCAGTTAGGATGTGTGCTAAATATACATTGCTAATTCATATCTCATTCTCAAATTTTGTGTTCGTATTCTGTGTTCCCTGTCTATTAATTATTCTTCCAGCTTCTCAGCAATTGATCTCTGGCTGGGTGAGGCAAGTTGTGTTTAGTTCCTGGTTGTGAACTCCTGGGAGTAGTTTATAGATTATTGTCTCACTTTTGGTTAATATAGATGAATTTCATTTAAATGAAATGGCTAATGTGGTATTTTTATAGATCATGATGGAAAGAGATACAAACCGACCCCGAGGTTTTGGGTTTATTACATTTGGGGATCGGCGAGCAATGGAAGATGCAATCCGGGAGATGCATGGGCGGGAGCTTGGTGATCGCATAATCTCTGTGAACAAAGCTCAACCCAAAATGGGAGGGGGAGGAGCAGGAGAGGATTCTGACCATGGCTATAGAGGCGGTGGTTACTCGTCTGGTGACAGGAGAAACTATGGGGGAGGAGATAGACCTGTTGGACAAGATGAATGCTTCAAGTGTGGGCGACCAGGACATTGGGCCCGAGATTGCCCTTCGGCGGGCGGTGGAAGAGGTGGTGGAGGTTCATTTTCATCTCATTCTAGGTTTGGGACTGGTGGCCGTGGGGATCGTTTTGGTGGAGACCGCGGTCGCTACATGGATGACCGTTATGATGGAGGGCGCTATGGAGACAGGGACCGTTTCGACAGCAGAGATGACAAATATGGGAGCCGTGATCGCTATGTTAGTGACAGGTATTAGTGACTGCTTTACCAATTGTTCCTTTCTCACTTATGATTGCTCTGAATAATAACACAAACAAAATCCATTTTACCTCAACTTTCTCTGACATTTCCTTGTAGGTACCCAGCTGGTGATCGTTTTGCAAGTGACAGGTACGGTGGTTCTGATCGTTACCCTCAGAATGGTTATGGCAAAGATAGAGGCTATGATAGGGACGGTGGCCCAAGAGGAGGCGACAGATATGCTAGTGGAGGGCCTGCGAGAGACGACAATTACAGAAGCAGGCCAGGTCCTTATGACCGCCCTAGCAGGGGAGGGCGCCCATCGTCCTTTGACCGTTACTAAAATGCCTGCCGTTGGGTGGCTCGGCTGTTTTCATGAAACTTGTAGCTGTTTATACTCTTTTAGGTTCTTGATGTGGGATGTTGAGATTGCAATTTTAATGTAGGATTGATGGATGATAAGCATTTTAATTCTGTATTTTCCTGTTCCATGATATTTGTTACTCTCATCAGTCATCCCCCCTTCTTTCTGGTTGATTGGCAAACAAATGAAGCAACAACAACAACAACAACAACAACAACAACAACAACAAAGCCTTTTCCCACTAAGTGGGGTCGGCTATATGAATCCTAGAACGCCATTGCGCTCGGTTTTGTGTCATGTCCTCCGTTAGAACCAAGTACTCTAAGTCTTTTCTTAGAGTCTCTTCCAAAGTTTTCCTAGGTCTTCCTCTACCCCTTTGGCCCTGAACCTCTGTCCCGTAGTCACATCTTCGAACCGGAGCGTCAGTAGGTCTTCTTTGCACATGTCCAAATCACCGGAACCGATTTTTCTCTCATCTTTCCTTCAATTTCGGCCACTCCTACTTTACCTCGAATATCCTCATTTCCAATCTTATCATTTCTTGTGTGCCCACACATCCCACGAAGCATCCTCGTCTCTGCCACACCCATTTTGTGTACGTGTTGATGCTTCACCGCCCAACATTCTGTGCCATACAACATCGCTGGCCTTATTGCCGTCCTATAAAATTTTCCCTTGAGCTTCAGTGGCCTACGACGGTCACACAACCCGCCAGATGCACTCTTACACTTCATCTATCCAACTTCTATTCTATGGTTGAGATCTCTCTCTAATTCTCCGTTCTCTTGCACGATATATCCTAGGTAGCGAAAACGGTCGCTTTTTGTGATCTTCGCTAGATTGCTCCGATCATTAGTGTGGATAAGTATATAAATGGATATAGATAGGAAAGCAAACACAAGATGTACGTGGTTCACCCAGATTGGCTACGTCCACGGAATAGAGGAGTTCTCATTAATTGTGAAGGGTTTACACAAATACATAGGTTCAAGCTTTCCTTTAGTGAGTACAGGTGAATGATTTAGTACAAATGACATTAGGAAATATTGTGGGAGAATGATCTCGTAATCACGAAACTTCTAAGTATCGGAATGTGGTATCGTCTTGACTTGCCTTATCTGTCTCATAGGTAGATGTGGCATCTTCTCTGGAAGTACTCTTCCTCCATCCAGGGGTGGTATCTTTAACTGGTGGAGATGCACAAGGTAATGTATCAATTTCACTTGAAGCTTACTTGTAGTTTCAGGCTTGGTCAAGCGCGATACAAACCATGTAGTAGGAGTCCCTCAAGTTGCCGAGCTAGGGGATTTGCTGAAAGAGGTGACAGACAAGGTAAGCAATCAGAGCTCCGGCTGATTGTTCACATTCTCCCTATCTTGCAGGCAGCATGAAGGATAAAGAGAAGAAAAATGAGAAGAGATGATATGGGATACTTTTGCTTTTGAAGAAATAACTTTCCACAGGCTTATTCTTGAACTGAGCTGGAGGGTTTTCTGGTTTCCTCCAGAGTATAAGGCCGACTGAAGAATTTGAGGGTCAAAACAAGTCCATCAAATCTAGAGTACGTTCGACCCTACTGATATGGGATACTTTTGCTTTGACAGAGTAATGGATGTATCGGCACGTGTGCTGTTACGCTTGTCTCCACATGCTTCCTTGTATCCTTCTCACTTGCCCTATCTGTTCCTCAGGCAGATGCGGTATCTTCCCTGGAAGCATAAGATGTTGAAGATGAGTACTCGAGAGCAATGCCAGGTAAGTAAGTTCCAGGCAGTCAGTTCCTGGCTGGAAGCTTGATTCCAAGTGCTGACTGATTGCTCTCTTTCTCCTTGTCTTGCAGGTAAGAACAAGGCCAAAGGAAAAGACAGGGAAAAAGCATGATATGGGATACTCTTGCTTTTAACCCTGATGATATGAGATATTCTTGCTCTAGTATAACTTGTTTGCAGAGGTATTATCGGGGGGAAAGAAAGCTGAATATTTCGAAAGGCTTCGTTGAGAGTGCCCTCTCATATATGAGGAAGGGTTGAGCATTTTTGCAGGTCTGTCTGTCCGTTGGGGATGGAGGTTGACATATATAGGAGTCTCCTTAACAACAAGTAGTAATGTTATTCCTTTACCCTGTCAGAGCACTTTGAAAAAGTGGTCTGTGGTATGTGGAAAGCTGATGTTGCGTGTGAAGATTACAGACAGCTTTATCCAAGGAGATCCGGCTCTTGTAGTTGGGAAAATGTTGCCTCTTCGGTTTTCGAACAAGCAATCCTATCAGGGATCTGGCTCTCGAGATTCGGAGAACGATGTCTCTTCGATTTTTGAGAAAGCAATCATGCTGGGGGTCTGGCTCTCGAGATTCGGAGAGCGGTGTCTCTTCGATTTTTGAGAAAGTAATCATGTTGGGAGTCTGGCTCTCGAGATTCGGAGGGCGGTGCCTCTTCGATTTTGGAGCAAGCAATCTTGTTGGGAGTGTTTTCTCGAATGTGAGTAAAGGTTGGGCATGTTTGCTAGTCTACCTTGCCACGAAGCACAGAGGTTGACACACAGGGACTTTCCAATTATCCAGCAATGGTACTGTTCCTTTACCCTCTCTTCGATTTTTGAGAAAGTAGTCATGTTGGGAGTCTGGCTCTCGAGATTCGGAGGACGGTGCCTCTTCGATTTTGGAGCAAGCAATCTTGTTGGGAGTGTTTTCTCGAATGTGAGTAAAGGTTGGGCATGTTTGCTAGTCTACCTTGCCACGAAGCACAGAGGTTGACACACAGGGACTTTCTAATTATCCAGCAGAGATACTGTTCATTTACCCTTGTGGGTAATAATATGGGGTAGCTAGACCTTCAAAATTTATGTGTCTAAACTTTGTTAGTGCTGTTTCTTTGCTATTCTTTTACCCGTCTTGGTCAGAGCGATGTAGTGGAAGCTGCAAGCTTCACGTGCTCAACTTTGGCAGAGAACTTTGGCAAAGTTATCTGTGATACACATGAGCTACTATTGCGTGTGGGAAGTGGGTGATTGAACAGTAAGACTCATGTGCTTTCTACTTCACCAGAAGTCTTCGACAGAATGCCCATAATTTCCGTAAAGCTGAGTGTGCGTGTGACAGGTACTGCCAAGGCTGGAAAAGTAGGTGCCTCTTCGATTTCTGAGATCGGCCATCGTGGTCTCTGAGCAGCCCAACTTTTGAGAAAGCAAGCGCCTCTTCGATTTCTGAGATCGGCCTTCGTGGTCTTTGAGCAGCCCAACTTTTGAGAAAGCAGACGCCTCTTCGATTTCTGAGATCGACCCTCGTGGTCTCTGAGCAGCCCAGCTTTTGAGAAAGCAAACGCCTCTTCGATTTCTGAGCAGGCGCCTCTTCGATTTCTGAAGCTCCGTCGAGTGCAGATTTTTATAGGGGCTGGCATTAAATTCCAAAGCACACTTGAATCTCCACCAGTAGAAGCTCCATTCTTACACTTCTAAGATCTTGATTTGTTCGACCTCTTCTCTCTTCAACACCTTTGAAAATGTCTGGCCCCTCCGACCGTCGTTTTGACTTGAACCTTGTTGAAGAGGCAGCCCCGCCTTCTCCAGACAACATATGGCGCCCATCCTTCGTCTCCCCTACTGGTCCTCTTACCGTTGGGGATTCCGTTATGAAGAATGATATGACCGCTGCGGTGGTGGCCAGGAACCTTCTCACTCCCAAAGATAACAGACTACTTTCCAAACGATCTGATGAGTTAGCTGTTAAGGATTCTCTGGCTCTTAGTGTTCAGTGTGCAGGTTCTGTGTCTAATATGGCCCAACGCCTATTTGCTCGAACCCGCCAAGTTGAATCATTGGCGGCTGAAGTGATGAGTCTCAAACAGGAGATTAGAGGGCTCAAGCATGAGAATAAACAGTTGCACCGTCTCGCACATGACTATGCTACAAACATGAAGAGGAAGCTGGACCAGATGAAGGAATCTGATGGTCAGGTTTTACTTGATCATCAGAGATTTGTGGGTTTGTTCCAAAGGCATTTATTGCCTTCGTCTTCTGGGGCTGTACCGCGTAATGAAGCTCCAAATGATCAACCTCTGATGCCTCCTCCTTCTAGGGTTCTGTCCAGTACTGAGGCTCCGAATGATCCCCCTCCAGTGCCTTCTCTTTCTGGGGCTCTACCGACTGCTGCGACTTCTCCTAAGCAACCTTTGTGAAGGCTCTCTCTTGTTTGTTTATTTTGACTCATGTATATGTACATATTTGTAGCTTATCGGAGATATCAATAAATAAGCTTTCCTTCATTTCAACGTATTGTGTTAAATACATCAAAGCCTTCTTCGCTAAGTTCTTTGAATTTTCTTTTGTTGGAGCTTTGTGAGTGGAGCATGTAGGTTGAGGTAGTGTTCCCTTAATTTCCTGAGTGAGGAAAACTTCTCGGTTGGAGACTTGGAAAATCCAAGTCACTGAGTGGGATCGGCTACATGAATCTTAGAACGCCATTGTGCTCGGTCCTGTGTCATGTCCTTCGTTAGATCCAAGTATTCTAAGTCTTTTCTTAGAGTCTCTTCCAAAGTTTTCCTAGGTATTCCTCTACCCCTTCGGCCCTGAACCTCTGTCCCATAGTCGCATCTTCTAATCGGAGCGTCAGTAGGCCTTCTTTGCACATGTCCAAACCACCGTAACCGATTTTCTCTCATCTTTCCTTCAATTTCGGCTACTCCTACTTTACCCCGGATATCCTCATTCCTAATCTTATCCTTTCTCGTGTGCCCACACATCCAACGAAGCATCCTCATCTCCGCTACACCCATTTTGTGTACGTGTTGATGCTTCACCGCCCAACATTCTGTGCCATACAGCATCGCCGGCCTTATTACCGTCCTATAAAATTTTCCCTTGAGCTTCAGTGGCATACGGCGGTCACACAACACGCCAGATGCACTCTTCCACTTCATCCATCCAGCTTGTATTCTATGGTTGAGATCTCCATCTAATTCTCCGTTCTTTTGCAAGATAGATCCTAGGTAACGAAAACGATCGCTCTTTGGTATTTCTTGATCACCGATCCTCACCCCTAACTCGTTTTGGCCTCCATTTGCACTGAACTTGCACTCCATATATTCTGTCTTTAATCGGCTTAGGCGAAGACCTTTAGATTCCAACACTTCTTTCCAAAGGTTAAGCTTTGCATTTACCCATTCCTGAGTTTCATCTATCAACACTATATCGTCTGCGAAAAGCATACACCAAGGAATATCATCTTGAATATGTCCTGTTAACTCATCCATTACCAACGCAAAAAGGTAAGGACTTAAGGATGAGCCTTGATGTAATCCTACAGTTATGGGAAAGCTTTCAGTTTGTCCTTCATGAGTTCTTACGGCAGTCTTTGCTCCTTCATACATATCCTTTATAGCTTGGATATATGCTACTCGTACTCCTTTCTTCTCTAAAATCCTCCAAAGAATGTCTCTTGGGACCCTATCGTACGCTTTCTCCAAATCTATAAAGACCATGTGTAAATCCTTTTTCCCATCTCTATATCTTTCCATCAATCTTCGTAAGAGATAGATTGCCTCCATGGTTGAGCGCCCTGGCATGAACCCGAATTGGTTGTCCGAAACCCGTGTCTCTTGCCTCAATCTATGCTCAATGACTCTCTCCCAGAGCTTCATTGTATGACTCATTAGCTTAATACCCCTATAGTTCATGCAATTTTGTACGTCGCCCTTATTCTTGTAGATAGGCACTAAAGTGCTCGTTCGCCACTCATTTGGCATCTTCTTCGTTTTCAAAATCCTATTGAAAAGGTCAGTGAGCCATGTTATACCTGTCTCTCCCAAAACTTTCCACACTTCGATTGGTATCTCGTCTGGGCCTATTGCTTTTCTTTGCTGCATCTTCTTCAAAGCTACAACCACTTCTTCCTTCCGGATTCGACGATAAAAAGAGTAGTTTCTACACTCTTCTGAGTTACTCAACTCCCCTAAAGAAGCACTCCTTTCATGTCCTTCATTGAAAAGATTATGAAAATAACCTCTCCATCTGTCTTTAACCGCATTCTCTGTAGCAAGAACTTTTCCATCCTCATCCTTGATGCACCTCACTTGGTTTAGGTCCCTTGTCTTCTTTTCCCTTGCTCTAGCTAGTTTATAGATATCCAACTCTCCTTCTTTGGTATCTAGTCGTTTATACATATCGTCGTAAGCCGCTAACTTAGCTTCTCTCACAGCTTTCTTCGCCTCTTGCTTCGCTTTTCTATACCTTTCACCATTTTCATCAGTCATATCCTTGTATAAGGCTTTACAACATTCCTTCTTAGCCTTCACCTTTGTTTGTACCTCCTCATTCCACCACCAAGATTCCTTTTGGTGTGGGGCAAAGCCCTTGGACTCTCCTAATACCTCTTTTGCTACTTTTCGGATACAACTAGCCATGGAATCCCACATTTGGCTAGCTTCCCCCTCTCTATCCCACACACACTGGGTGATTACTTTCTCTTTGAAAATGGCTTGTTTTTCTTCTTTTAGATTCCACCATCTAGTCCTTGGGCACTTCCAAGTCTTGTTCTTTTGTCTCACTCTTTTGATATGTACATCCATCACCAACAAGCGATGTTGATTAGCCACGCTCTTTCCTGGTATAACTTTGCAATCCTTACAAGTTATACGATCCCCTTTCCTCATTAGAAGAAAATCTATTTGTGTTTTTGACGACTCACTCTTGTAGGTGATCACATGTTCTTCTCTCTTCTTAAAGAAGGTGTTGGCTAAGAAGAGATCAAATGCCATTGCAAAATCCAAGATAGCTTCCCCATCCTCGTTTCTCTCCCCAAAACCATGGCCACCATGAAAACCTCCATAGTTGCCTGTCTCCCTGCCCACGTGTCCATTTAAATCTCCTCCTATAAATAACTTCTCCGTCTGAGCAATTCCTTGCACCAAGTCTCCAAGATCTTCCCAAAATTTCTCCTTCGGCCTCGTATCCAACCCTACTTGAGGTGCGTACGCACTAATCACATTGATAAGTTCTTGTCCTATTACAATCTTGATTGCCATGATTCTATCTCCTACCCTCTTGACATCTACAACATCTTGTACCAAGGTCTTGTCCACGATGATGCCAACACCGTTTCTCGTTCTATGTGTGCCCGAATACCAAAGTTTAAACCCTGAGTTTTCTAGATCCTTTGCCTTACTACCAACCCACTTAGTTTCTTGTAGGCACATAATATTTATCCTTCTCCTCACCATAACTTCCACTACTTCCATAGATTTTCCTGTTAAGGTTCCTATATTCCACGTTCCTAAACGCATTTTGCTCTCTTGAACTCTACCCTTCTGTCCTAGCTTCTTCACCCTCCCCCGTCTAATAGGATCAAAGTACTTCTTTTGTGTGTCCCGGGTAAAGTTGATAGGAGCATATGCTCCCAAACAACTTTGAGTGGAGTCGTTCAAAAAGAAGTTTCTATGGCCCCCTTGCTCATTTAACACTGCATCCGGGTGCCGATGGAGATACAGCGACCCTTGCTCACTTATCACTGTGCTCGGGCCGCACAGCGCGCCACTTACGGGTGACGCCCTAGCTTTAGCGCTATTTTGTTCTGGATTCATTTTCATAAGGATTCGACGTGATCATGGAGTGCCGGCTGTCGACTACCTGACGCCCTCCCCCTCCTCCTTTATCCGGGCTTGGGACCGGCCATGTAAGACATAGGCGGAGTTAAACAAATGAAGCAACATAAAAAGAAAATCAGGTCATTTTCTTGCTCTTTTATTCCACAAATTCATACGTATTGTCTTGTGTTTGCTTTCCATCTTTTCTGTTTCTTGTTCAATTTCATATGGTTCTGTATTGAATATTTAACCCCACGGATATCAACATTTGTTTGAATCCTACGGTAACATATCAGTCAAATGTGTTAACTTCTTTTGTCACTCAGTACTGCGGTCGAGTGGTATTCCTCTTCACTTAGAAGTGAGAGGTTTTAAGTTCGAATCTCATGGATAACGAATTCAACACCAAATTATGTTGCTCATTGTGTAGCTTAGCCGATTTTTCTCATCTTAGTGTAAAAAAAAACAAGTGTGTAACTTCTTTTTCCGTCTCAACAAAATTTCCCAGTACCACTGAGGTGGTGTTAGAAAAAAAAATTAAAAATGAATTGGTCAACTTTTACTGTGGTGTGTGGTGTGTGCTTCCCAATTCAGGTTGAACTATGAAGTCAATATATTAGGAAAACTAATTAAAAAGGCTTGAAAACTTTAAGTTTTAATGATAAGGATAAAATAAAGGGTAAAATGAATAGTACCATGATTGACTTTTTAGTGTAAAAATGTGGTTTTTCTTTAAAGTGAACAGTACCGGGTGGTTTTCGTTAAAGTTCCCTATATTTGGGCTTCGTCTGGAATAGAAGATTAGATTGAAACAGATAACATTCTTGTTAGGGCATGTTGAGGTAGAAATGGAAAAATTGTGATCAACTAGAGGTAGGAGATGGATTAACCAAGAAGAAAATTTATCGATTCCGAAGCCTTTACAAAATAAAAGAAGAATAAGGAGAAATTTTTCAACGAGCCGGGAACTTCACATAAGCATGGATAGCCTTATCTTTTCAGATGCAGTCGGAGACCATGACGACGGTACCAAAGCAATTTTCAGATGCATATTTTCCTTGGTCATACGGCCAGCCTTATCTTTTCAGTTATCGAGCCCACCGTTTCACGGTTTGAGAGATTATTTTAAAAGAAAACTAATGAAAATGGTTTGAAAACTTTTAGTTTTAACGATAAGGACAAAATAAAGGGTAAAGTGAATAGTACCATTTTTGACTTTGTAAATATGTGGTTTTTCGTTAAAGTGAACAGTACCGAGGGTTTTTCGTTAAAACTCTCTTATTTTAATTGAAGAAGAAAGCAGACCAGGTGTCTATCTATAATTGGGTCGGTACTCCAAGTCAGCTTGGATACCGGGGTATCCTTAAAAGTTTCTCGAGAATAAGGGAGAATTTTCTTCGTGTCTAATTCTCTCAAAATGAAAAATTATTGTCATCTACTTTTATACGTTTATTCGTTTCAATCAAAATGCTCTATACTGAACGAAGCAACTTATCATTAAATGCATTTAAACTACGAGAATAAGAGTTTAAATTTGGGTGCAAAAGATTTTTCTAGTTAACTTGACTAAAGTAATGTTTGCATGCACGCTACAATCTAACTTCCCCTTTTTCGTAGGGTCAAGCTTCCCATTGTGAGTAGGGCACGAAATAGCAAAGTACTGGAGAAAATCTATCTGACAAATGAGGCGTAATTGGATTTAAACGCTTAAATTTAAAGTTCTTTTATCAAACATATGTGCCTTTTAGGATTTTGATTAAGACGTTTATGTACATTACGTCACATAATCATTTTTCTATTTATTAAATTAAAAATTATTATTTGTTACAGTCCTATTAGAGGCAATGTGATTGTATAAATCCTAATATATCTTGGAATATCTCTTGTATTCCCTATTTGGAGTAGATTACTTATTAAATGTTGTAATCCTAAAGAGAAAGGAATTAACTCTTCCTACTCCTATAAATAAAGGCACAATAAGATGAAATAAAACACACCCACAATTACATATCTCTCTCTTCTTCTTCTCCATTGCCGCACATTTCTCTCTCTATGGCATGTTCAGTAAATTATGCCTACAACATTATTGTAATATTTGAAATAAAAGTTTTATATATTGGTTTCTTAATTTGTGCTTTATTTAGTTGGACGATTTTTCTTCTACCAACTTTTTTTAATAGTATTTTAGGTGTTGTACTCTTTTTTAAGGAGATAATCTTAGTTTTTCATTCAAAATATTTATCCAATTATCTCGTTTTGATATTTTTCCGTAGCATTTTTCGAGGTCAAAACACTGGACTTGGATTCTCTGCCCTCCCATTTCGGTGCCTTCCCCGTGCCCTCCTGTTTTGTGTGATAAGCCACGTTAATATTTATATTATTATTTTATAAAAATAATAAAACAAAAAGAAATATTAATATAAAATGTTGACGTGGTTTAACCGTGACCATAAAAACAGGAGGGCACGGGGAGGGTACCAAAATTGGAGGGCAGACAATCCAAGTCCCAAAACACTCAGCTACAAGCAACGTGTCAAAAAATTGATTTATGTAACAAAAATGGTGGATGCTTTATTATTTTTTAAATTATTATGTATACATTTTATTGACAGAATTATTTTGTATACATTACTAGTACGTTTATTGTTCGTTTTCTTACGTTGATTTTGTTCGTATTATCGACTGGTACATCTAATTTTTATATTTGGTAGATTCAATTTTGTATATATCATTGATTGGTACGTCTATGCTTTAGTGTTCGGTATGTTTAATTTTAGTTTTTAAGGTTTGATTTAGTTTTTGGTACATAATAGATTGATAACGTAATATTTTTTGGCTTTTTAGCCAGAATGATATTTGAGATTTGCATAACTCATCACTTTGGTCCATGATATTTGAAATCAATAGAAGTGGTCCATAATCAATAGAAGTGGTCCATAAGATTGATGATGTCAATAGAAGTGGTCCATAATCAATAGAAGTGGTCCATAAGATTGTTCACCATCAATCATTATGGTCCTTCCATGAAACATTATGTTAAATAAGGATCAAAATGACAAAAATAACCTCAATTAATAAATAGTAGGCCAAAATGATTTAACAAAAATTGAGGGTATCTTTGTCATTTTATTCTTGTTTAATAGAGATTTTTCATGAAATGACCAAAATGATTGATTGTGGATAATCTCAAGGACCAATTTTATCGATTTCAAATATCAGAGACCAAAGTGAGGAGTTATACAAATTTCAGAACTATTTTGACTAAAAAAACTTATTTTTTTGGGAACTTTCATGAAAATGGTTTGGACTAAGTTTATTTTAATAAAAAAAACATGCTATAATTTTACTTAATTAAAAAGACTTAAATTTTAATGAAAACCCCTTAAATTTTCATAAAAATGAAAAAGAACCTAAATTTTAATGAAAGGGACATAATTTTATTATTAAAAAAATTTGATGCACGGACCCATGCAAATCCTCACACAAACTGTTTATAAAACTTAAGAAACTGTTTATGAAACTTACTGCACTGTTTATAAAATTTACTACACTATTTATAAAAATATACACATATATTTATCCTTTTGTCGCAAAACATCAGCATAATGACGCATTCGTACTGTGTGCACAAATTTCTCCTCTTCACATGTCCATGTCCAATGCATAAAAAATCATAGCAAAAAATTGAAGCACCGAAACGAAAAACAAACAAAAATTTGTCAGCCATATAAGCAAAAACATAGGCAATTTGCTGATAGTTGGTTAGGAGTAGTTGGCCCACCACCAATCCTAAATTTCAATTTTCACCATTTATAATATCAAATCTGCCACCAGAAGATGAAGAAGACGGAGGAGAAAGAAAGGGGACTTATGGTGCAGCAGCCGTGCCGGAGACAAACGCCCAGCGAAGGGAGCAAAATTGCGATCAGAATCTCATAACAGATCTCACAGCGACTCAGCATCTTTGTTTCTCAAAAAAAAAAAAATTTATAGAGAGAGAGAAGGGAGAGAGACTTGAGTTGTTGAAATAGAAATGAGAGAGATGAGCTGAGCCGTTGGGGGGGGGGGGTTTCGAGGACGTGAAATTGTTTGATGGGAGTTTTGGGGTTTTTGGTTGGGGGTGAGGGACGCGCGCTAAGCGCCACTTGGATTTTTTTAATTTTTTTATCATTATCATTAAATAAAGTTAGTGTATAATTTTTTATTAAAATGTAAATATTTGAAACCCTTTTCATTAGAATCCCCTACAGTTTTTTAATATCATTTAGATTAAACATATGTGCTTTTTTAAAATTTGATTAAAATTCTTTGACTAATAGTTACCTCTATTTTTTAAAATTAAAATAATTTTTGAATTTATCCTTTTATCTGCACGATGCACTTTTCCTTATTTAGTTGAGATATTAGTAATTAAACTATATTTTCCCTTCTTCCAAATATGTTTTTTCGATCACATTTTTTTTTTTTGGGTATGCAAACATTTAATATTATTTGTTTTCCAAATGGTTTTTTCTTTTTCAAATAGTTGGTGATCAACATAAAAGCTCTGTGTAATTTTTTCAATTTTTTTGTGAAATTATAATTTTTTGCTTTTTTTTTTTAAGTATAGTTGTTGACGAATTATTATTAGGTACAATACATTACGTATATATTATCTGCGGGTACGTTTGAATTTACTAAAATCATTAATTTGTACGTTTAGTTGCAATTTTGGTACGTTTGATTTGATACATATTGTTAATATTGGTACATTATTTTTATTTCGGTACGTTTTATTTTGAACACATTTTGTATTGGTACGTTTATAGTATTCTCAATCCTATTTTCTCTTAACATACTAAAAGAAAAACTCATTTCGGTATGTTTGATTTTGGGGGATTTAAAAATATTTTAAACTATTTTGGAAAAAAAATGTCTTAAATAGTAGATAATTATTGCTAAATTGTAGCATTATTGTGAAAATAAATTGAATCTAACCAACCTTTTTTTTTTTTTTTTTTACAATTATCTCTAATGGAGGAGAGTGTAATCAAAACGCTAGATTATAGGGAATTTTTTACAATATAATGTGCATATAGCACCAAAATTATGATAAAAAAGTTTAATCAAATCATTAAAAGGCATGGATGTTTGATCTAGAAAATTCAAAACTGAGGCGCCTATATCAAAAGATCCCTAATAATTAATATTTTTGTTTTAAAGAAGGCAAGGAGCCTTGAATCTTATTTTTGGAATAAATTGAAGGATTAATGGCAAATCATGTAATTTTTATAAAAAGAGGACAGTTTGACAAACGTGACACCAAAATTGTAGATAATAGTTTAATAAAAAAAATCTATTAGCTAGGAATGTTTGGTCTAACAAATTTAAAATCAAGCACCTAGATCAAAATTCCTCAACAAATAACAAGCCGAGTATGTAGATACACTCATAAAGTTCACGATCTTGAAAATTATAAGTTCCACACTACTCTAGCCGAAATACTATCGAATCTTGAATCTTCTCCTTTACGTATTGCAAATAGCACTACTCATTGTCACTTAGTACTACAATCTATTAATTTTCCTCTTCACTTGTAAATAAGAGATTTTAGATTTGATTCTTATCAAATGTGAATTTGAACTACATTATTACTAGCTCATTGTGAGACTAAGTTATCTCCCTCTCCTTTAGTATAGAATATACCATTTATTCAAAAAAGAAAAAGAAAATAGCACTACTCCATTTGAGGTTTATTGGACCAACCCCAAAGTCAAGAGGAAGCTTCTAACAATAACATTAGGCAATGTGATGTAACTAATTAAGACATGATAAACTAAAATAATTTAGAATTATCTCTTGGAGAACAAACTAACCGCCAATACCTACTACTACAACTCCAACCTTTACCACGCCTGCCATCAACACAATTATCACCCTACCACCACAACCACCAACATTGCCGCCACTACTACCACCATAACCACAATCACATCTATTGCCACCACACCCACCACCACTGCAATTGATGTTGCCTTACCACTATTGTTACCTCTATGCCCCAACCACTGCACTCTACTATTGGCACCACCACTATACTCCAACCATTGTTGCTACCATCACTACCATTGCCACCACCACTAGCATTCTCTCCGCCACCGTTGGCGTCACTATCACCCTCACTACTATGTTCATTTTGTCATTGTTTACCAATTGTGTCAGTTTTACATCAAATTTTACTAAATGTTTTTACATTGTTTTTCCTACTCACAATACTTTTAAAAATACAATTTATCAAACGCTCAATTTTTTTATTTTACAGCTGACTAGTTTTAAAGCACAATATAAACATTTTGTTTTTTTTTAAAACACGACAATCTCAAACTAACAGTGACATGTGCGGCTATAGTTTTCTTTCTCTTATTTATCTCTCAGATGTGTAAACGCATTAACTAAGATATCACCACACTTGAGGAAAGAATCGCACGGCAGACAAATGTGCCGTTGCTCTCTCAGTCTACTTTAATTTCAATATTCTCTTTTTCTTTGTCCATTTTCCAAAGCAAACTTTAGAAATCAGCTGTGCCTGAGATTTCTGGCAATTGACTTGGCTAATTATGTTGATCTTTATGCAGAGTAGGAGGGGAAGTAGTAGAAAAGAAACCCTAGTTTTTTTTTTTTGGATAAAGTAAACCCTAATGTCTTAGTTCTTAGTCAATGATTCAAACTTTTAAATATATATTCAAAAGTTTATCCAAATTTGTACACGTGTGTTTGTGTGTGTTTTGTTGCTGCTTTCTTGTATAAGAGATTAATGGGTTATGAGAACAACTTACATAATATGAATACAACACTACGTGATGTTCTTTGTCAATAAAATAAGAACATAGGAACACAAAACTTATTCATATCTTTATTTTATTCTCACTAAAAGCTACCATAGCGGTGTGCCGTGTCATAATACTTCTTATCGGAGAGTAGGGAATTGGGATACGTAGCAATACCGGCATTGACCTAGAGATTATTGCAAAGCATGCAATTCCTGTAGCTTTCGCAGGTGTTGAATCTTCCGCTTGTATTTGTGTTGAATATAACAGCTTGATGACAACTTGAGTCATTGCTTAATATTCAACTTATTTGTTAGTGAATTGAAAGATACAATGGATGCCTCTTTCATGTTTGAAAAATCATACGGCGCATACATACATACATGCAATTTCAACTAAATTTTCATTGTGTCTTATCCTACCATTTTTTTTTCTCACTAAGAAAGAGGCCAAAGTTCTAATAAAATGAACAAGAGTCGAACTCGGCCATCCCTTACCCAAAAGGCAGGGTAAGGGGCTGTCAAATTGCCCTTTAGCCCAAAAACCACTTCAACCGGTCTATTTTATAGAGGGCAATACGTGGGCCAACATATGCCCGTCCAAAAGCTCGAGCAATTTGAGCTAGACCTTGAGTTAGCAGTAAGGTTGGGTTCAGTTGGCAAACCGTGCCAAATTTCTTGTGCCACCTGCCAGCCACATATACATAATTACCTAAAATCAGTTACCGCTAGCCAACCGTCTTCTTGCGATTGCCAAAAATCAGTCAAGCCAAAATTATTGGTTGGTTCAGTTGGTAAATGGCACAACCGGTGGTTTGCAAATAAGGAAAGTGTGGATAATAACTATAGGTTTGCAAGAGTATGATCAGCATTTGGGTGCTGTGAATACTATTGCATTTTTGGACAATAACTGTAGGTTTGTTACTTCTAGCGATGACAAGTCGCTTCGTGTATGGGAGTTTGGGACCCATGTGGTTATTAAGTATATTAGTGAGCCTCACTTGCATTCCATGCCATCAATTTTGTTGCACCCCAATTCCAATTGGCTTGCGGCACAGAGTATGGACAATCGGACTCTGATTTATAGCAGTAGGGAGAAGTTAAGCATGTATTTTTTAAACACTAAAACTAAGGAGTTATTTATTTTCTAAACCCTATAACCGAGGAGTCAAGCATGTAAAAAATACCTAAGATATCTAAATAGAAAAAGAAAAAAAAAAAATATATATATATATATATATATTGGTAGGTATGGCATACCGCCGGCATACAAAATCAATTACCAAAGGGCTAATTATATTAGCACCCTACAAGTTGTTGAATAAACCTCACATACTTAATACACCCCACATTTACTTTTTCAATTAAAAATTATCTTAATACATTCTACTTCCTTCCCCATAATACTCTCACACCCCACATTCTTAATATACACCTTACATTTTCTACATACACCCCTACATTTCTCAAATCTTGTAACACTCATTTTTAATTTTGCCGAATTATTTCAAACCATCTGAACATTAGTTTGCCGAATGATTTCAAATTGAATGATTTGAAAAATGTTTAGGTTCATTTGAACGTTTTTCAATAACAATAATAATGATTTCAAAGCTATCATGTTGTTTCCATTTTCTTGTGCATATTTTGGTAGAACCAAGTCGACCTGCAAGAAAGCACCTTATGAATGTCATTGACCCAATCTGCAATCAGTTTGCATGCCATGGTTTTTGAATTATGAGATTCATAAGTGTTAATTCTTGAATTATTAGATTGAGTGAGATTAAATAATTATCGATGTCGTCGAAATCACTAAAACAAAGAAAAATATTAAGTCTTACCTCATGTAAAGCTTTCGAAACACCGATTTCATATTCCGGTCAAAAATAATTTTTCTCAATCAACATGTTTGTAGTTTCATTGCTTAGGGTTTTATTCAACAATGGAGGGTGGGAGGGGTTTTAATAGTTGAAATAGATAAATAATACGTTAAAAGTGATTTGGGGTGTATTTAGAAATTTTTATTTTTTTTAAACCTAATAAGGTCAAAATTGTAATTGCATAGTAGGGTAAATAAGTTATTAATATTAAATTTTAATGTGGGGTACATTCAACATTTTGCGGGGTGCTAATATAAAATGCCTTACCAAAGCCATGCCATTAATTGTTGGTTCGGTAAAATGCCAACCAATTATGAAAAAATGCCAAAATTATATCATACCATTATAAGCCAACCGGTATGTTTCGGTCGGTAAATCAGGTAAATCAGTTAATGGTAAAATTTCCCACCCCTAGTTAGCAGGCAAGACTAACGCCATACACGTTTTCCCCTTTTTTTATTTGTATATGGCATTTGTGCTAAGTGCAGCTTGGGCGAATAGGTGACTTTTTTTATGTCGTGGGGCCCGCTATTGCAGATCCAAAAGATGGCCAAACTGGACGGACATGGCAAGATAAGCGTTGTTCAACTTTCCAATAATCTAACGGTAAAAAAAATTAAAGAAGTTATTGTTGTGGCACGTTCAACTAAATTTTCTTGGTGCCCCTATTACATGGGCCGACATATGCCTAATGTATATTTAAATTAACCTAAATAATAGATTAATTTAAACCAAATTAAACTCGCAAGCGCACGAATAAATTGTAGAAATATTTGCAAATACGAGGTCAATCCCACAGGGATTGCTTTAAATACCAATTCGACCAGTTGATTATGGGATACTTAACTAGGAAACGAATGATCGATTAATTAATTAGGAAAAATAATTAAAACTCCAACTTAAAATTAAACCAAGAATATGAATAACGAAAACACACAACGAATAAAAGTTTAAAAGAAATTAATGTGATGGAAGCCTAAGGTCATGAATCCACCAATGACAATCCTATTATCTTTTCTTCAAGCCGATTACTCTCCAATTACAATGCCAATATTTAAGGTTGTTCTTTCTAAGATATGAATTCATCCTTGGTCATGCATCAACTCATGTGTCTATACGTGATAATTATATCCTATTGGTTAGGCATACATTTAACACATAAAAACCCATTAAGCACTGAAGAATAGTGTCAACCAAGTAGGACTAATTTGATATTGGTCATCCTCACTAGTTTGTCTATTCTTCTTAATCTTAGTTCCAATAAACCTAATTGATATTGGTTATCCTCTTAAAGTTATCTAAATATCTAGAAACAAGTTCCCAATGATGGCCAGTCACAAGAACATTCGAAACTAGAATAGATTAAGCACAAAGATTAAGAACTAAACATGGCATGTAATCAAATAATAATCAACAAGATACTTCGGGAATAATCATGTCATGGCTTCATCATAAACCTTAGAAAAGTAGTTTAGTTACACATAGTCATAATAAAAATCACAAAAGAAATCATGGAAGAAAATACAACCCGGAAAAGAATGGTAAAACACGTTAGCCTTCCTTCCTTCCCTTTGAATGACTTTTTTCCGTAGTCCCTTCCCCCTTTGGACGACCTAGGGCCCTCTATTTATTCTAGTAAAACCCTTAAAAGTTTGATAAAAACTATCCTAAAAGAAAACAAATGCCTAAATAATCAATGAGAGAAACTAGGAAAGAATCCTTCTTGACTTGGGAAACACGACATCTAATTTTCACGCCAGATTTGGGGTCGATTTCCCTTCTGGAAAATTCTTTAAAAATATGGGAAACGTAGATTGATCTCTTATATTTCCATGCATATATCGCAAACCACTAGGAAAAATTGGGAAAGCCTCCAAATCTTCATTCTCCACAGCTGCGCAGTTCTGACGGGAAAACAACTTCTGCGGGGTTGATTTGTAAAACTGGAACATTTGGCTTCATAAAAAATCATGAAATTTGGACACAATGATTTTCCGCCTCTTAGCTTCCTTCTCCAATTTGCCTTGCATCAAAAATCCTCCGGAAAGTCGAATTATCATCAAAACTGTCCTGCACATGCGCAGATTGGCTGAAATAGAGAAAAGGAAAGTAATAAGGCTCCTTTAAGACCAATTCCTTAACAAAACTTAGGGATAATTAACCTGAAAATGTGATAAATAATGCACCTATCAATGCCCGTCCAAAAGCTCAAGCAATTTGGCAAAACTAACACCATACACGTTTTTTTTTTTTTTTGGTATCTGCCATGTTGCTACACGCAGCTTGGGCGAGTGGGTTGACTGTTTTTTATGTCATGGACCCTACAATTACAGATCCAAAAGATTGCCAAACTGGACGAACATGGCAAGATAAGCGTCGTTCGACTTTCCAACAATCCAACCATAAAATAATTGAAAAAGTTATTGTTGTGCCACATGGCACGTTCAACTAAATTTTCTTTGTGTCCCTATCCTACAATATTTTTTTTATTCTCACTACGAATGAGGATATAGTTCTTATAGAACGAACAAAAGTTGAACTCGGACATCCCTTACCCAAAAGGTAAGGCAAGAGGCTGCCAAAATACCCTTTAGCCCAAAAAGCACTTCAACTGGTTGATTTTATAGAGGGCAATATGTGAGCCAACATATGCCCATCCAAAAGCTCAAACAATTTGAGCTAGACCTTTAACCAGCAGGCAAGACTGACGCCATACACGTTTTTCCTTTTTTTTTTCTTTTTTCTTTTTGTATATGGCGTTTGTGCTACACGCAGCTTAGGCGAGTGGGCCGACTGTTTTTATGTCGTCGGCCCCACTATTGCAAATCCAAAAGATGGCCAAACTGGACAAACGTGGCAAGATAAACGCCCTTCAACTTTCCAACAATCCAACGGTAAAAAAATTGAAAAGGTTATAGTTGTGCCACATTGCACGTTCAACTAAATTTTCTTTGTGTCACTATCCAACAAACTTTTTTTATTCTCATTAAGAAGGAGGCCAAAGTTCTGATAGAACGAACAATAGTCGAAGTCGGCCATCCCTTACCCAAATGGCAGGGCAAGGGGCTGCCAAATTGCTCTTTTGTCCCCAAAACCACTTCAATTGATCTATTTTGTAGAGGGTAATATGTGGGTTAACATATGCCCATCCAAAAGCTCGAGCAATTTGAGCTAGACCTTGAGCCAACAGGCAAGATTGACACCATACACGTTTTCCTTTTTTTTTTTTTTTTTTTTGGGTATCTGGCGTGTGTGCTACTCGCAGCTTGGGCGAGTGGGCATATTGTTTTTGCCAAGGTTCTAAAAAATGCTAGGCTAGTCGGGCAGCTAGGCAGGGCCTGGGCGGAGTTAAGTAAATTTATTATATAAGTGCTGATTTATACTTTAAAACACACACATAATTGTATTGAAATACATAAATTGCAACATAAAATGAGATATAAATTATAAAGTATTAGAGCATATTGAAAACATGGGGAAAAACATATAATGAGTGTTCACCCAAGTATTCAACAAGTTTCTTAATTTTATTGAAAAATTAAAATACCAAATGAAAGTTATCAATTTTCTTTCTAAGTGAGAGTCGCAACTTAGTCGGGTGCCTAGGTGGGCTAGGCGGCGGGTCTAGGTGCATTTTCTTAATTTTCAAATGTCTAGGGACTAAGCGGGGCGATGACCCAGCGCATAGGCGGCGCTAGGTGGAGATTTTTAGAACAGTGATTTTTGCTATCGTGGGTCCCGCTATTGCAAATCCAAATGATCGCCAAACTGGACGGACATGACAAGATAAGCCAGTCGTTCGACTTTTCTATAGTCCAACGGTAAAAAGATTATAAAGGTTATTGTTCTACCACGTGACACGTTTTGGACTATCAGATTCAATAATAAAAATAATCAAACGGTCCAAATTAATCATATCGTTAAAAATAGGAAAAAATTGGGAAAAGTAAGAAAAAAGGGAATTTTTTTTGTTCCATAAATATCCAACCACCTTCTTGATTCGCCTTTTATTTTTAATTAATTACATTTGTTATAACGCTATGCTTTGATTTGTATTTCAAACTAAATTTTTATGGAGTTTTCTTTTCAAAGAACAAAGTTCACACATACGCTCACAAGACATAAAAAATTTTAACATATATATATATATATATATATATATATATGAATAGTAATCGCATATGACCTTACTCTTGCTAGACTGCACAAAGGCAATCACTTTTCAGAGGGCAATTTACATGACTATATCTTGTCTTTCCCTTCCCCTCCTAAAACGGGTGGACTTACTCCAAGCCACCTTTTAAATCTTCTGTTTAGGTGTATTTTTATACGTACCTTGGTCCTTAATTTTATTTCAATCAATATGATGAATTATAATATCATTAGAAGAAGTTAGCTGATCTTTGACGCAATGGCTGGTCAGCCTGACCCTTTACCAGCTTTGAATAGTACTCGTACAAGAATAAGAATCCCAGTCTGTCACATTCACTAAGATGATAGGATTATGTCCAGCATAGTGATTTATACTCTTAATTATTGTGTCATCAATCACTGATATTTGGAATAAATTATAATTAAGCTAATTAATATGTTATGGTATTTTCTTTTAACAGAAATTTGTTAGTTATTTTGTGATGATGGAGCAAGCATAAGGAAATTCCCTTAGGTCACAGTAATGGCTCGATTTGCTAATTTGAATAAGCAAAGTACTACTTATCAACAACTGAAGAATGGATGGTAGAGGTATATATACTTACGAGTGTGCCATTTTCATCAAAATATTACAGGCACTTACACATGGACATGTTGCGTTATCAGTTTTCTTATATATAATGAAGTTGAATTGATATATCGTTGCCACGTTTGAGTTGGATCAATATCAAAGTGATCTATTGAGAACATATAACTGTAATTGTAATCATAACTTGATCATTAAGAAATCAAGACATCTCTCTCTTTCGAAGTCTCTCTCTCTCTCTCATCTACATTTTGTCCAAGAACACATTCATCAATCTTTCTCAACATTAACATGGTATCATCACCCAAAAAATGATCTGGTGCTTCCGCACCTCGATTAAAGTATTAATTTCTTTTTCTAATCCTCTATTTTGCAAGCTACTGTGATTCTGCAACTTGGGAATTTCTCCAATCTTCAAGATCTTCAAGAATCTGTTCTTCTTTGTCTGCCCTCTACGTGTTTGATAAAAAACGTATGTGAAAAGTTTGACAATGGTGATTGCTGATCAATTGAAAATTGTTCAATCTCCTATCACAAGCCTCGTTTCCACAGTTTGTACTTCGGTTACGATGAAGCTTGATGACTCCAATTATCTTACTTGGAGCTTCCAAATTAAATTACTCTTTGAAAGCCATGGTATCATGGGGTTTGCTGATGGATCAAGAAAGTGTCCTACAAGATTTGATGATGATTTTGAAGCTGAAGGGGTTGAGAAAGATGACTACTTGGTATGGAAAATGCACGATCGTGCACTTATGCAACTGATAATTGTAACATTGTCGACTACAATAATGTCATGTGTAATTGGAAGTCAAAGCTCTCAAGAGATGTGAGTGAATCTCACTAAAAGATTCTCTACAGTCACCAAAGGCATAATCTTTTGTATGAAAACTGAGATTCAAAACATCAAGAAATGGTCTAAATCTGTCTCTGTATATCTGCAAAAGATCAAAGATGGAAGGGATCATCTTGCAGCCGCATGAGTACTATTTAAAGATGATGATATCATAATTCTGGCTCTGAAAGGGCCTCCTGCAGAAATCAACATTTTTCAGTGTGTTATAAGGGGCAGAGAAAATGGTATTTCTCTCAAAGATTTCAAGTCACAATTAATTGCAGAAGAAGCTATAATTGGTCAGTTCTTTGACTCCTCATCCTCTTTACCATTTAAGACTGCAATGGTTGCTGGCACTTATTCAAGCAAGGGAAAAACATTGGTTCTTGATCAAGAATCATCACAATCTAATGAAGTTGGGTCTAATTCTGGAGTCTCTAACAAACAGTTTCACAATCATGGATGAGTATCAAATCCTGTAGGATATACCAATTTATATCAGGGCTCTTATCACTATGGTGGTTACAAAAGGAATAACTTTCATGGAAAAGGAAGAGGCAAATCATTTAACTATGGTCCATGATCTTACAATTCTCCACCAAATGGTAGTCCTGGAATTCTTGGTGCACCAAAACCTTATCAATCCACCTGTGCAGAGCATCATTCTGAAATCCCAATTTGTCAAATCTATAACAAAAAGGGTCATGTTGATGCTGAAGACACACTTCTTCCAATTCTAGTGTCCATATACCAACTCAATGCCAAATTTGCTGGAAATTTGGACACTCAGCTCGGCAGTGCTATCACAGAGGCAATTTTGCATACCAAGGCAAATCTCCTGCACCAACTCTCATAGCTATGCACGTTCATCCTCAACCTTCTGCACCTAAGCAACAATTATGGATTGCAGACACTGGTGCCACCTCTCATATGACTTCTAAGTTAGCCAATCTAGAATTAGCTACTCCATATCAAGGGAATGACACTGTAACCACAGCAAGTGGTACAAGTTTGCATATTTCTCATATTGACACATCAAAGTTATTTGTTTCCAATAACACACTTGCCTTGAAGAATGTTCTCTATGTCCCAAAGATTTCACATCACTTATTATCCATCTATCAATTATGCAAGGACAATATCTGTAGATTCATTTGTGATGACACTTTCTTCTGGGTTCAGGACAAATCCACAGGAATAATAATAATCAAGGGGCTATGTAGAGAGGTCTACTATCCCATTCCTTTCAACATACCAGAGAAGCTGACACCTGCATTACCTCATAATCATACATGCTGCCTAGCAAAACTAGTCAATACACAATTATGGCATGAGACTAAGTCATACATCGAATATGATTACCTCTACAATTCTACATCAAAATAAAATCACTACATCACCTGATACATGTCAATCCATTTGTATACCTTGCTTAAAAGGAAAATTTACTAAGCTATAGTTTAATTTTCTTGTCACTAAATCTGTACAACCTTTTAGAGGACTTACACAGTGATGTATGGGGACCTGCCCCCTTGTTATCTTATGAAGGATTTAGGTATTATGTAACCTTCGTCGATGAATGTACTAGATATACATGGGTTTTCCCTTTAAATAATAAATCAGAGGTCTTTACAACATTTGTGCATTTTTATGCTTATATGTGTACTCAATTCTCTGCAAACCAGAAATTTTACAAAGTGATGGTGGGGGTGAATATGTAAGCACAAAGTTTCAACATTTTTTTAATCACAAAAAGCCATGTTATGTCAAAGGTCTTGTCCTCACACCCCAGAACAAAACGGGTTGGCAGAAAGGAAACATAGGCATGTTGTAGAAACTGCAATTACATTACTTCAAAATGCACATTTACCATCCAAATTATGGTTTCATGCATGTGCTGCAGCAATATATTTGATCAACAGAATGCCATGTGCTGTTTTAAAAATGAAATCACCTTATCAATTATTGTTCCATAAAATTCCAGATATTAGTCATTTGAAAATCTTTGGTTGTGTATGTTTTCCATTGATTACACCATACAATAACTCCAAACTACAACCAAAAAACAAAAACCTGTGTCTTTTTGGGATATGCAGATCATTATAAAAGGTTCATTTGTCTAGACATTGTCACTCAAAGAATTTATATATCCAGGCATGTCTTGTTTGATTAATCAACTTCTCCATATCTTAATGCAGAACCATTACTTTCTTTACCAGTGTCATCACTTGCAAATTTACATGAGCATTCCCTAAATCCTACAACAGCATCCATATCATTACAAAATCAAGTAGTGTCACTTGCATCTTATATTCATTCATCACCATCTACAGCCATAGATTCATTGAACTTGCATTCATCTAATGCCTCAGATTCTTTGACTGCATCCAGAGCCTTAGATTTATTGGATACACTTGCATCTAGTGCCTTAGAGTTTATTCATTCCCCTACACAAACCTCAAATGTAAGCCCTAATTCTCCTACACAGTATCGCATTTCTGTGGATCCTGATTTTCAACATGAGCACTTGCAAGTTATGTTACCCATGCCTATGAATATTCACCCTATGCAAACAAGGTCCAAAAATGGTATATTCAAAAGAAAGGCTCTCTCTACATCTATAAGCTACTCTCAGGCATCCATCACATAACCAAAATCATTCAAAGCAGCTTCAAAAGTATCAGAATGGAAACAGGCTATGAAAGAAGAAATTAGTGCTCTGCATACACAGAAGACTTGGTCTCTGGTTCCATTGCCACTTGACAAGAACTTAGTTGGATGTAAATGGGTATACAAAATTAAAAGAGATGCAAATGGTTGTATTGCAAGGTATAAGACAAAGCTGGTTGTAAAAGGATATAGCCAGGAAGAAGACATTGACTATAGAGAGACTTTTAGTCCTATGGTGAAGCCTACTACTATAAGGTTGATCCTTGCATTAGATGCACAATTCAATTGGTCCCTCAGACAAATGAATGTAAAAAATGCTTTTTTGCATGGAATTCCTCAAGGGGAGGTGTATATGGAACAACCTCCAGGATTTCAAAGTGAAGCACATCCTCCCAATTATGTTTGTAAATTACAAAAGTCTCTATACGGTCTTAAACAGGCCCCTAGAGCTTGGAATGACAGGTTTACAAGTTTTTTACTAGGCTTAGGGTTCAAAGCTTCACAAGCTGATCCTTCTTTGTTTGTTCAACATTCATCCAAAGGCACTATGGTCCTGTTGCTATATGTTGATGATGTGATACTTACTAGTAGTAGCTCTGAGTTAATTTCAAGTGTGATTACAGGTCTCACAGAAATGTTTGATATGAAAAACTTGGGACAACTTAACTACTTTTGGGGGTTATAGACCAGTTATACACCAGAAGGTCTATTTTTATCACAAACAAAGTATATCAATGAGTTGGTTGCAAAAGTTAATTTGTAGGATTGTAAGCCGTGTGCTACACCTTGTCTACCATATCATAGATTACTTAAGACTGATGGAAAACCATACCATAGTCCTGAGCAGTACATAAGCATTGTTGGTGCTCTTCAGTATCTCACCTTTACAAGACCAGATATAGCATTCTCAGTGAATCAAGCATGCCAATTCATGCACAATCCTATGGAGTCCCATGTTATTGTAGTAAAAAGAATCATAAGATATCTCAAAGGCACATCAAGTTTTGGTATTAAGTTCAGGCCATGACCAATACATTTACAATCTTATAATGATGCAGATTGGGCAGGTGATCCAAATGACAGAATGTCTACTTCCAGCTTTGTTATATTTCTTGGTTCAAATCCAATCTCTTGGGCATCAAAGAAGAAGCACACAATTTCCAGGTCCTCCACAGAGGCTGAGTATAGAGGTTTAGCAATTACAGCTGCAGAATTAGCTTGGGTTCGACAGTTGTTTTGTGATTTACATGTTCCTATTCAAATTCCTCCATTGATTTATTGTGATAACATCTCAGCAATTCCCCTTTCAACTAATCCAGTGTTTCATGCCAAGTCCAAACACATTGAGATAGACTATCATTTTGTAAGGGAATGGGTTACTAGAGGAGATCTTCTTGTTCAACATGTCTCATCTGCTGAACAATCAGCAGACATACTTACAAAAGGGTTGTCAGCACCTTTATTTCAACAACATTGTGGCAATCTTATGCTTAGTTCACTTGAGCATCCGATTGATGGGGGATATAAGGAAGAAAACAGCTATCCAAGTGAAGAGAAGATCAAGGGTCAAACTAAGTAACACTTGTCAATAGATTAAATAGATGAGTTGTTATAGGTAGTTACAAGTTGTTAGAATAATATTAGTAGCTAAGTAAGAGAGAATATATAACTGTAATTGCAATCATAACTTGATCATTAAGAAATCAAGACATCTCTCTCTCTCTCTTGCAATCATAACTTGATCATTAAGAAATCAAGACATCTCTCTCTCTCTCTCTCTCTCTCTCTCTCTCTCTCTCTCTCTCTCTCTCTCTCTCTCTCTCTCTCTCTCTCTCTCTCTCTCTCTCTCTCTCTCTCTCTCTCTCTCTCTCTCTCTCTCTCTCTCTCTCTCTCGCTGTGCAATCTTCCAAGAACACATTCATCAAGCTTTCTCAATATCAACAATACATATATACGTGATAACCAATCTATATCTCTCTCATCGCATGACATATAATTAATCTTTATATTATCATTCTTTGTCGTGTGATAGTTTAAACCTTGCAGAAAAGTTTGTCTCAGGCCTTACCGAATCGGATGGAAATTTATAATGTTGTATCACCATTGACATGAACATCCTAGGCTAAACAATATGTACAGACAATAACGCATTGTTTAGCCCCATGTCATGGGGGGCCAAAGTGAGTTCCTCTGAAAGAAAATTGAAGTGTAGTGCTTGCCTTCAATCAAAGTTCTCGAAAAATTTAATTTGCTTCGGTGTATCCTAAACACCGGAGCAACTCTGCCGTAACACGATATTGTCCGCTTTGGACTCCGACCAAGCCCTCTGCCGTAACACAATATTCCCTCATAGTTTTGTTTATAGGAATTCACACGAGAACTTCTCAGTGAGTCACACATCCTAGGATTGCTCTCGCGCGAACTCGCTTAACTTCAGAGTTCCTACGGAATTCAAAGTCAGTGAGCTCCCAAAAAGCCTCGTGCTAAAGGAGGTGGGCATGTACATATAAAGCATAGAGGATCCACTCTCCTGGGCGATGTGGGATCTAACACTTTACATGTAATTTTACCTATGGAGGATTAGAGCAACCTTTTCAAGTAGTACAAAATGAAAATTAATTAATTAGTTGAGATTCTAACGATGAATCGGTTATAGTTCTTCGTTTAGTGGTGATTAATATCAGATTGAAGTTTCATATCTGAATCATGCACAATCTCCTCCTAGTTGACGAAACCAATTAAAAAGATTGAGTATAAAAAATCAGGGAGCACAGACTCACAAGCCACAGCGACTGTATGACTAAAAAACATATATCGAATTTATCTAGTTAATGATCTGGCTTCTATACAACGTGCAGGGTTGAGATGTGATTGAGTAAGATTCGAATAAAATATTTTATGTGTAGGTATTATACTAGCATTTCTACACACACACATTAGTTAAAGTTCATTACTGAAATCAAAATTAAGAACGTTTTCCTTTTATATATGCTTTTTGAAGAAAATTTTAAAGTGGGATTGACCTAGCGTGAGAGATTTAATTCAACCTCCTACTTGTTAATGTTGTATACTTTACTTATATATGTTGTACATTATTGGTGTTTATATATTTTTTTGGGATCTATACTCCATCACTGATCCGTCATTACAAGTAGCGTAGTGTTATCCATGACTTAAAATAACAAAAGCGATTTTTATTGTGTAATCAGCATATCTTATGTCTAACAGTCAAATGCAAAGAAATTTGGCCATGATCAGAGCATGCTTGCCAGCACTGCCACTTGTGAAGTGTCCTTACTCGTATGATATGCTTTGTGTGAAAGGAAACCAGCACATGCATTGACGTTGCGCAAAGAATCCAATTTAATTTTTTTAATATCTTTCTTCGCTTGAAGGAAACCAAATCCCTATTGGTGTGATGACACCCCAAAACGATTGCGCATTTACAAGAAATACCCCCTAATCATTTTTTATGTAAATAATTTAATCAGTGACGGTCAATCAAATTCCTTATATTATATAACTAATCACTAGTTTCTGAATTTATCTATTTCGTTGTTTTTTTAAATAGTATTATGGAAATTCTGATACGTATACGTATCATAATATTGATTATAATATGTCCAATAATTGTAGAAGTACGACTAAATGAATGCTCGCTGTATAAGAACGAGTTCAGATTATTACAGATTTTTTTTTTTCTTTCTTTCTTTGAGAAGACTATAAACAGTGTGAGAAAAGGTAATTATAAAGGGGTTGTTGACATACTTGTTGAAGCCTTGATAGAAAGCACTTGATCATGTCATAAGTAAACACAGCGCGAGTTTTTGTTGAAATTTCAACGTGGTTGAACTTTTCGTTTACTTGTTTCTGATGATATCTATCTAATATTCATCACGTGGAAAATATATTCAGTATAAACGTAAAATTTTCATATGAAAAAAAAAAAAAAAAAAACTCTTTCCAAAATGTTGCTTTCATGGACAGCCTGCTTGCGAGTTGCGTTTATATATTATTTAATCCAAAACTAAATTGAAAAAAAACCAAACAAAGAAGCATATCAAATGGATAAAAAAAAACTCTGGGAAAAAAAAAGGATGAAAGTAAAACAAGCTCTGTCCGAATGGTGGCCTTCATTTCAGTATCCCATGCATTAGATATTTGAGCAGTCAACGTTTCCAGCTAGAGATCGAGGTGGTTCATAAAGTTCTTCCCTATATCAACTTGCCAATATTGAAGACAAAAGCAACTTGTGATAAAAAAAAAATAAAGATAAAAGAGAGGCAAAATTAACTAACTCCCATACCGTTTTGACAATTTTTTCTTATGGATAAGACCAAATTTATAAGAGGTACCTCTCCTTCTTATTTTCGTAAACCCAATACGTATTATAATTTAAGTAAAATATTAATACCGCATAACGTTTAAAATTACCTCTTATATCTTATTCTCTTTTAAACCTCTTATATCTTATTCTTTCCTTTCCATATTTGCAATTACTCTAAATGTTTGTTGTCATTACTCTATTTTTGCTTTTCATTTTTTTAATTGCTCCCACACACTTCCTTTGCGTCTATATATTGAAACCTCCCCCAACTTCTTCCACTACAGCAAACTTGTGAGAGACTGCTTGTGCAGCTTAGAGGGGAAAAATCATGTTGGTTTCTGGACCTGGTGGAGGAGGGGGATGGAGCAACACCAAAACCCTAGCCCTCCAAGTCCTCTATGGGAGGTGGTTCATGATGTTTGCTTCCCTCTTAATCATGTCAGCCGCTGGCGCCACCTACATGTTTGGTCTCTACTCCGGTGACATCAAGGATGTGCTGGGGTATGACCAAAGTACCCTCAATCTTCTCAGCTTCTTCAAGGACTTGGGGTCTAATGTTGGTGTCCTTTCTGGTCTAATCAACGAGGTAACACCCCCATGGGTGGTCCTATCAGTGGGTGGAGTCCTCAATTTTTTTGGTTACTTCATGATTTGGATGGCCGTGACCAAAAGAATTGCAAGGCCTCACGTTTGGCAGATGTGCCTGTACATCTGTATAGGTGCAAATTCTCAGTCTTTTGCCAATACCGGATCACTTGTCACTTGTGTCAAAAACTTCCCGGAGAGCCGTGGCGCGGTTTTGGGAATCTTGAAGGGATATGTTGGCCTAAGTGGTGCTATATTCACTCAATTATACTCTGCTTTTTATTATAATGACACCAAGGCTTTGATTTTGTTAATTGGGTGGCTTCCTGCTGCCATTTCTTTTGTTTTTCTTAGAATAATTCGGATTATGAAGGTCATTAGACATCCCAATGAGGTCAAGGTGTTTTATAATATGCTTTATATCTCACTTGGGCTTGCTGGATTTTTAATGGTTATGATTATAATCCAGAAGAATGTTCATTTCACTCAAGGCGAGTATGGTGCTAGTGCTACCATGGTTATTTTCTTGCTTGTCCTCCCACTTGCCGTGGTTATTATTGAGGAATTTAAGATCTTGGAAGGCAAGAAGCTCGAGTTGAATGGCAGTTCGGACTTGAAGATAGTTACCGAAAAGCCTGAATCAGAAGAAGAAAGCGTTCCATCTGATATGTCACGACCCAGGGAAGCGCTCGCCACCACTACCACAGAGACTGAACCGTCGTGTTGGAAAACTATGTTTAGGCCACCAGATAGAGGTGAGGACTACACCATACTCCAAGCACTTTTCAGCATTGACATGCTCATTCTTTTCATTGCATGCATATGTGGTGTTGGTGGCACATTGACCGCAATAGACAACTTGGGTCAGATTGGAGCTTCTTTAGGGTACCCTAAACAAAGCATAAGCACTTTTGTGTCCCTAGTAAGCATATGGAATTATTTGGGTCGTGTCGTGTCGGGTTTCGGCTCCGAAATCTTGTTGAAAAGATACAAGTTCCCTCGTCCTCTGATGTTAACCCTAACTCTCTTGCTTTCTTGTGTTGGCCACCTTCTCGTTGCCTTCAATGTCAAAAATGGTCTCTACCTAGCCTCCGTGATCATAGGGTTTTGTTTCGGTGCCCAATGGCCTCTACTTTTTGCCATAATTTCTGAGCTTTTCGGCCTCAAATACTACTCCACTTTGTATAATTTCGGGTCGTCTGCTAGCCCGGTTGGACTGTACTTGCTCAACGTGAGACTCACCGGGCACGTATATGACAAAGAAGCCAAAAAGCAGCTTGCAGCAAAAGGGCTTGTAAGACAAGCAGGCAAGGAGTTGACTTGCGTTGGGGGAGAGTGCTTCAAATTGTCCTTCATTATAATTGCAGCAGCCACATTATTTGGCACATTCGTGTCACTGATTTTGGTGATGAGAACGAGAAAGTTTTACCAGAGTGATATATACAAGAAGTTCAGACAGGAAACAGAAGCTGCTGAGAGAGAGATGGCCACAGTAGATCAAAATGGTGCCAAACCATTGGAAACCAATGGAAGATCGTAGAGAGATATACATGCCATGAAGTAGAGATGAATATATTTTAGGGTAAAAAAAGAGGGAAGAAAATATGGACTTGTATGATTTGTAATATTGGCATTTCGTGTGGAATTTTCTTGTTTTTTTCTTACTTTTTTTTTTACATCATTATTGGCAAAAGATTATACAGTTTGCTTTCCCAATTTCTCCAACTAGTAAACAAAAATAAGATGTCGGCCGCTGCTGATTGACTGCAAGAGAGTTTTTTTTTTTTTTTTGTGGCAAACGACTGCAGGAGTGCTTGTCCATTTCTTTATGGTCCCCAAAACGAGGGAGGACCATATATGAAAAAAGTATTGTTTTCTTCGTTATGCAAGTCATCTTATTTGACTTATTTATGAAACTACAGATCGGTTATAAATTTTTAATAAAAAATAAAATTGAAACGACACTAAATTGACAATAACGGGTATATAAATTAAAATTTACTATTTTTTATAGTCAAGTATACCACGAAATTCATATTTAATTAAAATTTTGTGATCAGTTCTAGTTCTAGATTAAAGTAAAGATGTGACCAAGCCAGTTCCGAATTCAAAGGATGCCACTTGTGCAACGGCCTTTTTCTTTGGACGCCTGACAATCTGACATATCCAAATACAACTTAAAAGACCAATGCCAGATCAAATTTTTTAAATCAAATTTGTAAATTAAATAATATGATTATAAATAATTAGATTATTAATTAAATGTCAATTAACATGCTTATTTTTTATGGATGACACATCATTTGATTTGCAATTTGGTTTAAAAATACACATGAATAACATTAATCTGAGGTTTAAAAAAAATAAAAAATATGAAAAACATTAATTTGAGGTTTCTAGATGTACACAGACTAAGGGTTGGTTTGGTATTGCTGTGCTTTGAAAAAAACCTGCTGTGAGAATAAGCGGCTGTGCTGTGAGAATAAACGGCTGTGAAATAAAGCCAGTAGAGTGTTTGGTAAACTTTTTTGTGAAAGTGCTTTTGGAAAAAAAAAAAGCAGGATGATAGTGTGTCTTTTCATTAAAGGAGCACTGTAGCTCCGTGTGCTTTGAAAAAACTGGCTTTTTTTCAAAGCAGCAAATAGCAGCTTCAGCTTTTCCTTTGATTTTCAGCTTATTCTCACAGCAGTTTCTAAAATAAGCCTTTTTTTTTTCAGTTTACCAAACACAAAAATGACCCTCAGCTTTTTTTCACAGTGGCTTTTTTTAAAATCACATCAATCCCAAACGGGGCCTAAGTCAACTTGTGTGTCTCCATCATCATTTTCCCAGCTAGCAGAGATAGAGTGATAGAGATCCAAATAAATTATAATAAATAGATATTTGAGCTTACTTACAAATTTCGAGTCCTATACCTATACGACGACTTTTCTTTTTTTTGTGTTTTTTTTGTCAATACGACGACTTTTCCTTTTGTTTCTTTCATTGATTTGTTTCTTGTTATTGAATGATCATTACTTGGAAGTCGAGTTTAAAATATTAGTGTCGATGAAAATATATCGATACGTAAATTTGTGAAAATATTGATATCAGTTGCTTTAAATATAAATATGATGAAAATTTGTTTAAAAATATGGAAATATAAAATGGAACTTTGAAGAATGTCCTCCGGCAGTTTGTCGATATTTAATCAATATGTCGAAAATATCGGATAAATTTATCGATTTTAACCAAAATTTAAGAGTTTTTTTATATGAGGTGAAGTTCCATATCCAATTTCTCTTACTTTTCAAATATTCTACAAAAATATCGACCGAATCAAAGAAATTTTAAACATCGCATAAAAGTTAGAAATGAACATCTTCAAAAGATTCCAAATCTATGTGCATTCATTGGGGTTTCCACCATTATCGTTCTGTACGTTGCTAAAGATCAATGTAACTAAGCAATGCATGTGCGATTTCTCGGTTAAACCATAAACTTAATCACAAATTGCGTATATATTAATAAGTTTTGTTGCTGCCAAGCCGATCGACCTTATCTTGATTTGATTTACACGAAACATGTGCTTATAGTAAACAGTGCATGCAAAAAGTCGAACTCATTTGGTTCTAAAGAGTTGACAACTTGACATGCGTGCGACAATGGTGGGATATCCACAAGGATTGCATACGGCCCACACGAAAAAGTTTCACTATTTTTTTTCTTGTAATTCAAACAAAGGGAGGTGGGAATCGAACACGTACAAGATCCTGCCAGAGTAATTGTTCTTAAGCACTTAATTGATTTACAAGTTTTTTGGTTGTTGCAAATTTATCACTTTCATTGTACATGCATAAATCGTAATAATCTATAATATATATATATATATATATATTGACTTTCATGTATGACTTCTTAGTATTAAAAACTTGTACAATATATGTGTATATATATTTGATAGGGTAGGCTAGTGATCATCCTTAATGGTGACTTCTTAGTTTAAAAAGCCAATAGCAGGCGTTTTGATTTGGATTGGATGCCACCTGCCGTCAATTGAGCTTAATATATAGTTCTTGATGGAGCATATATAGTATAGACCTCAACTGTGCAAATGTATTAATTAGCACAAGCCATCAGCTGGGTTGGGCCATTGAATGAATTTTTGTTTCTTCAGCAGTTTGGTATGGTAGTAACTAAACCATATGAATTTGATGATTAGTATAAATAATTTGGAACATGGGTTTTTGCTAGTTAATATAGGATAAGATAGTTGACCTACCAAATGCAACAGAGTCGCTGCTGCTCCAGAAGTTTGCTCGAAGTCGAATAACATTGCACGTGGACTTAATGAGGTTTAGGATGATGGAAAACCCAATGTTGAAATGCAGAGAACAGAGAGATTTTGGAATTAGAAGATGCTGGTTTGAAGAGATCCTAAATATGCCTTTAATAAAACTCACCCTTATCATCACTACCAGAAATTACCATTTGCTCGGCGAAAGTTTGCCCGATAGACGTACTTTTGTCGGTAAAATAACTTTAACTGACAGAAATCAGACGTTCGTCGGTCAAAAAGGGTCAACGTTTTGGTTTATGACAACCTTTGCACAACGAATGTGTTAAATTTCATCGCGCAAAGGTATATTTTAAGATTGAATCGGCGAAAAATTTACAACTAAAGGAGGTGATGATTGAATCGGATGCACAAGTCATTATTCAGTCCCTCAATTCTCCTTTTCTGAGTTGTGATTGGGACCTACTCGCAATCCTTAGCCGTGTATGGGAGGTTGGAAGGAGTTTTCAATCATGCTCCGGATTTCGTCACGAGGAATATATCAACGGAGATGTGTTGCTTTGGCTGGGTTGTGAGACCACCATCTTTGCTTGTGGTTATTTTGAACAAAGACGGTCTTCTGTGTCTTCCAATGTAAGGGTGGGGAGGGGGGGTTTGCACGGGTAGATGGGATGACGATGGTGTCCTATTTGGTGGCGTCTATACTATATGTGTCCTGTTTATCTTTGTTTCTGTTTTCTGGGTTTGCTGGGTGGCTCTCTGTTCGTTGGTTGGCCTTGTGCCCTACTATTTCTATGAATCCTTATTTCAACCAAAAAAAAAAAAGGTATAATTTATGATTTAAAATTTAAGGTTTATCGTTGGTCGGGCAAAATTAAAATGTTTGTCGAGCAAAGGTGTTGGGTTTCTTAAAAAGAAAAACCAATGAGGCATCACAAAGAAATGAATACTGTTTTTTTTTTTTTTTTTTTTGCTTTGGGAAATATTCTGTCTTAGGATATTTTTCATAGAATCTCGTAATATTGAATCCAACCAATGAGTGCATAGTCCAAACTAAGTTACAACTCATAACTTTTTCAACTGTATGAGATCGTTTGGAAGATTCAACCAAAAAGGTGAAAATTTTACACGGAACTTGAAGTTTCACTTTCAGATTTGAATATATGGAACACGACATGTTTATAGAGGCCCAATAATTCACCAGATATCTTTTACGTGCATGAGAAGAGAAACTTTTATAATTGCAGCCACATGTCTCATATCACCCGCAAGGCGCTCAAAGTGATGATTTCAGACTGTTCTGTTCATTGTCATGGAAAATGGAAAAATCTTATATAGGAGCCGTTTGACGACCATTCTGTTTTAGTTTTCAGTTCTTGTTTTATTTTTTTAAATAAAAAACTGAAAAATTGATTGGTATACTTGTAGATTTCAAAATATAAATAAATAAAATAAAAACTGAATATCAAAAACTAAACATGAAAATAGTTATCAAACAAGTTTTCAATTTTCAAATACATGAAAACAGAAAGACTGACAACGCAACGATCATCGTATGACTCTTTAATTAATTATAGATGATACATATATGGATCTCATTACATAAATTAACATAACAAAGATTACACTCTCCAAGTTTGCATTGGTACAATCATACAAAGAGCATCATAAGATAGTTCCAGTAGTTTGAGCCAAATTGTCAAACAATACTTATAATATCAAGCCACCAAGGCCAAACAATGTGGTACAAAATAAAGTCACATTTCAATGCTCGATGCTGAATAGTGATTGGAGTAATGCATGTGAAGTCCATCTCCTATCTCTACTGGGTAAACACATTCTTCCAAACAAGCTTCTTCTGTGACGGAGTTGTGGTGCCAAATGATCGTGGTGGTGGAGATGGCCATGGGACTGGATCGTGGTTTGCGACATGTACTTCGGAGGCAAGTGCTTCGACGGTGGAAGAGGATCCGAGAGTTTAGGGTTTTCTTGTGTGTTTTTCTATATTGGGCTCAACTTTCGAGTTGGGCTTTTCTTTTGCTGTTGTTTTGGAGGCTCATATGTTGCTTTGAATTTTCTATGTGTTTAGGCCTCCAATCCTGTATGTAAGGTGTGTTGGTAATAAAAATTCTTCTTATGACGGAAAAAAAAGTCAAATATAATATGTCAAAATTTTATTTAATGGCTGATGTGGTCTATTGAATACAAATGTTAAATCTTATTATTTTTCAATGAATGCGTCAAATATTTATTTTATTATTACATTGGGCCCAATAATTACATTAACTATTAAAAATAATTTTAGTTTTTATTGTATTGGTTGCCAATGGAACTCCGCATTAAAAAATTAAATTAAATATATTTGACTTCTTCTTTGTTTGTTAAAAAAAAAAAAAAAACAGCTAGAAAGCAAGGAGTCAGATGGCTTAGTTGTCATATCATACATAGCATCTTCATTGAAAAACACTTGAATGTCTTTTAGTCATATTTGGCATATTTGACATCTCTATTGGAGATGGTCAAAACTTGTACGTCTTTCCTTTTCTTTCTAATACAGGTTTATCAAAAACAACTCAGAACTCACTAATCGTAATTGTGGTCGCTCTTTTGTTCTGTCAAATAGAGCCCTTGTGGCATTTATAATTTATGGTTCAAACTCAAATCTTTGAGTGGTGTCTATTGTTTGAAGTTAAGGTTGTTTTTTTCTTTCTTTCTTTTGGTTTGTGCACATAGCAAAGGAATATGAGGAGGAAACTCGACGTTTGTTGGAAGTGACTTGTAATAGTGCCTCTATGTTGATAATTGCAAGATCATCACAAGGTATGTTGGTTCTATGAGTTGCAAGGTTTAGCTATTGTAAGTGTTAGCTTTCTTGTTTAATCCTTGTAATTGTATTGTATTCACAAGGAGTTTATAACTGTAAAACGGTGTGATATGTTTTTTGGGTGTGTGACCTCCTGGTTACTTTTAACATTTTGTCCTATACGTTGTTAAGGTTACCTTGATAAAATCTTATTACTGCTAAAAAAAAGTCACTCATAAACACGCAGCAGGTTACACGCAAAACAACGATAAAACCAAATAAAGAAAAAAACAAGATATATCCAATGCAAACTACCATCATATATGTTTATGTGTGTATACACATATACATATATAAATTGAAACCCAACAACCGTTTCATGAATATAAAAAACCCAACAATCCAAATCCAAAAACCCCACACAATTAAACAAGTGCATGTAATCACCGTGGGCTCGATCGGCTCAAGCTCTACAGCCTTCGCATCTTTGATCATCTTTGCAGCTTTACTAATCTGGAGAATAACAATTTGGGTAATGTATATCCAACTCACCCTTAATTCATCCCAATTCTGCGCTCATATTAATTTGTTTATCTAATAAAGTGCTATTCTAGCAAATGACTAATTATCTTATTTACTAATTGGGAAAATTAATGATCATGGACCCTTTTGTAAATTTATTCAGGTGCTTTCACTTTTGTCTATACCAGCATTTCATAATTAAGATGTTTACATACATGTTAATTAAGTTTTTGAACGTTAGCGTGAGTTGCATAATGTTTGCAGCTTTTAAATGAACTATGAAGAATATGATCGATTGAAACATTCCACAATAATATCACTAATCACAGTTTAATATGAATTAATAATGATCAATATATTATCTGCAAATCTGTGATGCATGAACCATGTAACCAATGATCCACATGTCAACTTATATGGTCGATTCTAAAACATGTGTCCTTCGTTTTCCACTATAACATATCCACGTGTTGATAAGCATGCATGAGAATTTTTCTTCTTTTCTTTTTCTGGTCCTGTAAGAGTATGAGTATGATTCTTACAAGTCTTGGGATAATTGATATTATAAAGAAGTCTAAATCATGTTGACAAGAGTTAATCCAATCATATTGCTATATTGAAGACTCTTGTGTTTGCTTGTTTAAGGACTCATACTAATATAAGAAATGCAGTCTTGTATTCCTTGTAGGATTGTTATAGGGCAATCCGAGTCTTGTAGTATAAAACCACAAGCCCCTACTCTCACAAAAATACGCTCTTATTGTTCCAATTATCTATAACTTGAAGAGCATTGAATTTTGTAGAGAGGAGAAGGTTGTGTGTAGATTCGTCCATGGCTTCTTCATCCATAAACTTGTCTGTGTTAAACTTAGAAACACTGCAGCTTTTCAAATCAATTTCATATCTCAGGCTTTACGGGAAGGTTTTGTTATATACACTACAACATACAACTTTACAATTTAAAATACAAGTAACAACACGCCACACATGCAGCAGCATCATTTGCTGTCTGCTGACAGCACACATGGTAAAGACTTCGTCTAACAGTTTGCAGGTATGTATTGTTGAGAACACTTCAATATTTGTATATATAGAACATACTTGATGCAATGGTTGTGATTTAGTTCGTTAATCCTTCTGTTCTTGGCTAGTGTATTAATCTTTTATGTCTAGTTTACTCTTATAGGTCCAACATGATCAGCAAGTTATTTTTCCCACAAACTACAGTAAAAACTAAACTGCCAAACATTTCTTTTGTAATTATATTTTGCATTTCCATCAATTGGTGAAAATTCACACACTTTCATCAACACCGGGGCAATAGTTACATGCATAAAAAACTTCCAAAGAAGCTGAGGCCTCTTGTTGGGGATTCTGAATGGCTACATTAGTCTAAGTTCCGCGATGATCGCACAAATATACCATGCTTTGTATGGTGATGACACAAAGTCTTTTACTCTCTTTATGGCATGGCTTCCCTTAGCAGTTTCCTTGATCTTTCTTCATACCATTCAGATCATCAACGCTGCACCAACAAAGAATGACACTAGGGTTTTTTTTTTATAAATTCTTGTTTATATCTCTTGGAATGGTAGGTTCTTGTTGATGATAACCCTCGTAGAGCAAAAGGTGAAGTTCACACAAGCTAAGTATGGTGGAGCTCAGTTGTGGTACTTTTCTTGCTCTTTCTCCCACTTGGTATTGTTGTTGTTGCTGAAGAGTACAATTCCTGGAGGAACAAGAGATTAAGTAGTGAAAATCATGATAATGATCAAAGAAAAAGCGTTGTTTTAACCGCGACATCAGTGTCTCACAAGAACAAACCTTCTTGTTGGGAAAATATATATAGTCCTCATGAGATACAGCAGGACTACACTATACTCCAAGTAGTGCTCAACATTGAGATGATAACTTTGTTCATGACAACACTTTGTGGTATCAGCGGCATGTTGACGATGATGGACAATTTAGGTCAAATTGGGACAGCCTTAAGGTACTCCTTGGACAGTATAAGAATTTTTGTTTCCATCACAAGCATATGGACTTACCTTGGACAAGTCATGGTGGGATTAGTCTCAGACATTTTTATCACAAAGTGCAAATGCCCTAGGCCTCTAATGTTCACTTTGTCCCTCCTGTTGTCCTGCGTTGGCCACCTTCTAATTGCATTCGATGTCCCAAATGGCCTTTATGTGGCTTCAATCATCATCAGATTTTACTTTGGTGAGAGAGGTCATTGATTTTTGCAATCACTTTTGAGATTTTTGGGCTTAAACATTGTTCTACTTTGACCAATGTTGGGCAAATGGCTTGCCAACTTGGGTCATTTTTGCTTAATGTGAAGGTCATAGGGTTTTTATACGATAAGAAGGCAGAGAAACAACTGAGAGCTGTGGGATTGGAAAGGAAGCATGGGGAAGGATTAAATTGTACTGGAGGACAATGTTACAGATTATCCTTCATTATAATTAATATCGTGGCATTTCTTGGTGTGCTAAGGCCATCTCCAACCAAAGGAGGGCTAGAGGGCTCGTTTTAACCTTCTGACACTCCAAGAAATTAATATTTTATTGAATAGTGCAGGGTCATATTTCTTACCATTTCCAACTGAGAGCCAAACATAATTTATTATTTAAATTTAAAAACTACAACACCTTAAATTTAAAAACTACAACTTAAATTTAAAAACTACAAATTAAATTTAAAAACAATAACAACTTAAATTTATAGGAAAAGAAGGGCTTGTACAAAAATATATGATGGGCCTAATTTGCCTTTGAATCCAAGAACTGGTAGTATCTCTTTAAATGAGTACATGAGGCGCCATAGTATGATACGTTCCCATGCCACAAACAAGTACCTACAACAGGATCTTGTTGCGCGTCTTTGGAACAAAAGAAGCATGGAAGGCATTTAAGTTTCATGTTGTTAAATATTTTTTTTTGTTTAATGGCTTAGGAAGTTATAGGAAAAAAAATAGTATTAATTTTTTTTTAATTTGTAAAAAAAAAACTGTAAAAAAAATAATAAAATATAACGGCTAACTGACGTCAGTTAGCCGTTGCATTCAAATTTGTGGCCCAACTCGAGGCTGGCTGGGTTGGGCCAATCGGTTGGCCATTTGGCCATTTTTTGTCCCGTGGGGCCCACAAGCCCTTTGACCTAGCCCTCTGTGGAAGACAATTTTCTAGCTATTTTCGCTCTGTGGCCCTCTGGACCATTCGATTGGAGATGACCTAATATCTCTGGTTTTGATGGTTCAGACTAGGAAATTTTTAGACCAGTGATGTTAATAACAAGTACAAAGATGAGGCAGCACATAAGCTTGAAATAGAGGTGGTGAGTAGGGATGGGCAATGGTTATGCAGGCGGGTAACCGCGGTTAATTTACTCATAATCGTTTACCTGTTGAGTAATTGTCTAAACGGTTATACTCATACCCATAACCGTTTATAAATGGTTAACCATACCCATTTAATCGTAACCGTTTAATACCCGTTTACCCATTTATCCTTTTTAACCTGTTTATCTTCTTTTTTTTTTTTTTTACCATTACTCTTTTTTCACCCGTCTACATGGTAAATAATAGTTTACGGACGATATTTTTAATTGTTACCAATGAAGGTAAATATAATATTTGCTAAGTATTATTGGGTTACAAAAATTGTTTAGAAGACATTTCTGTCAATTTCACGGTTACCCGCAAGGAATTTAAATTAATTTGGCCAATTCCTTGATGATGAGAATCATCATTCCTATAGTAGTGTTATTGAGAGAAGGACCGATGAATTCTTTGCTAATTTATTGGGTGCTAAGTATTATTGGATCGAGAACATGATTTGTGTTAGTTTTACATATATAAAATAAATAGGTAAACGGTTACCTGTTTATAACCGTGGTTAATACCCATAACCGCCCATTTAAATTTCGCGGGTAAACGGTTATACCCATAACCGTTTATATTTCTAAACGGTTACCCATAACCGTAACCGTTTAATTTAAATTAGCGGGTAACCGCGGTTACCCATAACCAATGAGTATTTGCCCATCTCTAGTGGTGAATGATGGTGGCTAATTAAGGTTATGTGCTAAATAGACATGATGGGTGGGTTTAATTAATAAGAGTGTTATCTCTTTGTTTTAAATTATGATGGTAGTGGCCACTTAGTACTACGGTATAATGGTATTCTTCTGTACTTGTAAGTGAGAGGTATTAAGTTCAATTTTCGCCAAAGACGAATTTGAACCCATTGTGAGGCTTAGCCACTTCCCAACCCCCTTAGTGTAGTTAAAATTGTTTGTTAAAAAAGAAGTTGATTTAACAAATTTTCACTTTATTAGTGGTAAATTGACGATAAAATTTCATTAGACAAATAAATTAGTAAAGAGCTTACCAATATCTTTAAGTTACGTAAATTTTTAATTTTATATCGTATTAGATTTATTAGCATCGTAACTTACAATATTGAGAAACTAAATTTCGCTGGTTTTGTTTTTTTTTTTCAAACCTTACCCACATATCAACATAACATCTCTAATTTGAAAAAAAAAAATCCACATTTTCTCTGTCTCATATTTCTCCCCATCTTCTTTCTTTTCACTATTGTAGTTTTATTTTTCTTTTTAAAATTTTATATTTACACACATAACGTGTGGGCTTGATCTAGTTTAAATGATGCAAGGGCCAAATTAAAAATTAATAGCATGATAATACTAGAGTGGAGAGTCTCACATCACGTTAGCACATTAACAGATTTTTAACGGAATTCAAACAGAAAGACGACATTGATTTGCAACACCCTTATTCAGGGACAACATTGATTGATTTTCAACTTCGTGGACCATTTTGATGGAGTGGGTCAATTTCAGAGATCATCTGTGATTAAAAAAAACCCACAAAAAGTATGTGTAAATTTCAGTTTTTTTTTTCATGTGTCAATTATATGAGTTCCAAGTATGTATTAAATTACCTTGTAGATGAAAATTGATCATTTACATTCCACATGATTGATGAAATTATAAAACTTAAATTGAAAGTATACAGAGCAAAATGAATGAGATCCACAATTCATAAGGCATTACTAGATTTTTCATAGAAATTAATAAAATAATTCTTTTGATAAATTATCCATATTTTTCAAAAGAATAGTACTAGGTTACTAAATTTTCAACAGCCACTCCTGTTTTCATCGAATTAAATTTAAATAATATCTAGTTTGTATTTACAATTTCAATTATTTAGACACTTGTCCAAATTTAATTAAATAAAAGCAAAAGTAACTGGTGAATTTTCAATAGCTAAGTATTGTTATTTTCAAAATAAAAATCCCTTGGAAAAAAAGAATTCCAAATTTGTAGCAACAACATGTCACCAACACTTGTTTCCATTAATTCACCAAGAATAATCTGATTTGACGATAATACCCACGCAAAGCCATCAAAAAGTATAAAAACAAAGGACAGAACTGTAAAATCGCACATTCTATTACCCCACCTGCCACCTACACATAAAAAAGCTGAGAGCTTTGAGGCCCAATTCACCAGTTGGCAGTGGCACCAAAGACTGTAACTTCTCTCTCTCTCTCTCTCTCGCTGCATGTGAGATTGAGGCATTCGTTCTCTGAAACCTCACATTGTGATGGCGTCGAAGGGAAAGGGGATCGCCGCCGGAGGTGGATTATCCGGCGGGAAGCGCAAGCACGACGACGACAAGTCCGGTGGTGGCCGGAAGAGGAGCAACCCCGGCGTCCTCAGATTCTTCGAAGACGCCGCTGCCGAATCCGACGACGAAATCGACAGTGATTTCGATGACGGTATATTCTGTTTCTGACTTCGTTTTGGATCGCGCATTTTCCATCTAGGTTCGGATTTCTAGGGTTTTTGAAATGGGTCTTTTTTTTTTTTTTTTGAGCTTTCTTTGTGCATGTTGACAGGGTTTTCTTTATTAATTTTTATGCGTTTTCCTTTGTATGTTTGAATTTCTGGCTTTTGTGGTTGCTTGGTGGAGGTTCAATTTTTTATATAGTTTTTTGATCAATTTATTTTTGAAGTGCATAGTGGGGTTGTTTAATTTCTTAAACTTGTTTGTTGACCATAATGTAAAATGGTTTTGAGAGACTTTCTTCGATTTCATTGGGTTGATACCAATTTCGCACAATGAAACTTATGTTCATTTGGACATTGTTGTGCCGATGTTGTTTAGTATGCACTATTACAGTTGCATGCTGTGTTATATGGGATATCTAAACACATTTTGGGTTGGTGATGGTTATAATAAGCGACGCATGTGGCCCTCTACCACAGTGGTGGAGAAGAGTGTTTCCCTTGCACCACGGCGTGGGTTTGAACCCCATTGACTCCCTAATCTAACATCTAATCTAACATATCTATCGTTTGGAAAGTGGCCCCTTACCAAAGTGGTGGAAAGGTGTTGAGCCCTTGCATGACGGCGTGGGTTCAACCCCGCTGGTAGCTAATCTAACAAAATCTATCGTTTGACCAAAAAAAAAAAAAACGGTTATAATAAGTCTGTGCCCACATTGTGAAGTCCATCAAAACAAGCTGCACTTTTGCGGTAGATGGTGAAATTTTGGCGTAAATGTACAGGGTTAGTGATGACTATAGCAGTCATGGAATATGTCTTAGGTGTGCAAAAAAAGTACCATGATAAATGAGTCTGCATTTCACCTATGAAATCTGTGTTTACAGTGGAACCTTCTTTTGAAATGATTGATTGCAGATTTTATGGACGAAGAATTTGAAACAGAACCTGTAGCCCAGAATGACCCAGGGAAAGCACATAACCTTCCATTCGTTCCTAAAGAGGAGGATCTGGATGGTGAAGAATTTGAAAAAATGATGGAAGAACGATACAGGAGTGGTTCTAGCTATGCAACCTATGCTGAAGATAATTATGAGAACAAAAGGTCGATTGATGGAAATGTTCTGCCAACTGTTAAGGATCCAGTCATCTGGAAAGTGAAATGCATGGTATGACATTGAACGTTTTGTTACATATTTTATTTCTGGGTAGAAAAGTTCTGAAATAGCTCCAAACAACTCTCTCTCTCTCTCTCTCTCTCTCTCTCTCTCTCTGTTTTTTTTAATTTTTTCTATAAAGAACCACAATCATTTCTCAGTCAAATGTTTTGGGCTGTAGGTTGGACGTGAGAGGCATTCAGCTTTCTGTATGATGCAAAAGTTTGTTGACTTCCGATCACTAGGTACCAAACTACAGATTGTTTCTGCATTTTCTGTTGAGCACATCAAGGGTTTTGTTTTCATTGAAGCTGACAAGCAGTCTGATATTAATGAGGTGATCGTTTCTTTGGATGTTGTAGAAAGTTGATCTTTTTATTAGTCAATACAGGAAAAGTTTCTTGTTTGGGCAATACTATTCTTAATCCTAATATACTAATATCTGAACTATCATTGATTTTCTTAGGCATGTAAAGGAATTTGTAGTATATACCCTTCCCGAGTAATGCCAGTTCCAAATAACGAAGTTTCTCATTTGCTGTCTCCTCGGACTAAATCCAATGGAATTACTGCTGGCATGTGGGCCCGTGTGAAGAATGGGAACTACAAGGGTGATTTGGCACAGGTATAATTTATCCCAAGTTGGGTTGGTTGGGTTGCTTTAACGGTTGACACTCATTTCCGCTATCTGGATTTTGTTTCTGTAGGTTGTGTTTGTGAACGATTTACGAAAAAGAGCGACCTTAAAGCTGATCCCCAGAATTGATCTTCAAGCAATGGCTGCAAAATTTGTAATAAATATCTTTCCTGTTTCTGTTTGTTGTTTGTGTTTCTTTATCACATGCTTTCCTCTTACTGTTTGTTGGTTACGGTTTCATTGTCATCATTATCTTTCCTCTAATGCTTGTTTAATTGGTTTTGGATATGTGATGTCTTTGTGTATCTGCAACTTTGCTATCCAGATTTTATTTTGAATCTGAATATGATTTAAGATTCTGTATATGTTGATTCCTTTCACTCTATAGGGTGGAGGAGGTACTAGAAAGAAAAGGCCTGCTCCTGCCCCGAGATTGATCAGCTCAAACGAACTCGAGTATGACACAGATCATTGGATGGTAGTTCGTTATTTCATGCTAGTTTCTGATCTAATAATTATTTATTTATTTATTTTGCATGTAGGGAGTTCCGCCCTCTCATTCAGTACAGGACTGATCGTGAAAGTGGCATGAAGTTTGAGTTTCTTGATGGTCTGATGTTCAAGGATGGATATTTGTACAAAAAAGTATCAATAGATTCATTAAGCTTCTGGGGTGTTATGCCATCAGAAGAGGAACTACTGAAATTCAAGCCTTCTGAGAACACCAAAAATGAGGATGAGGACTGGCTTACTGAACTTTATGGTACAACAGAAAAGAAAAGGCGGACCATCAAAATTGAAGAAGGTGGTGGTAAAGGAGAGGGTTCATCAGGTTCTATGGGGAAAGGAGAGGGTTCATCAGGGTCTATGGGGAAAGGAGAGGGCTCATCAGGGTCTATGGGGAAAGGAGAGGGTTCATCAGGACCTATGGGGAAAGGAGAGGGCTCATCGCAGTCTATGGGGAAAGGAGAGGGTTCATCTGGGTCCAAGGGGAAAGGAGAAGGTTCATCAGGTTCTATGGGGAAGGGAGAGGACTCATCAATGTCTATGGGGAAAGGCGGGGGTTCTTCAGGTTCTGGTGGGAGTGGTATTGAACTGTATGATCTTGTTTGTTTTGGGTGAGTCCTGTACGAACTTATGTGACCTTGGTGAGCTGCCATGAACTGCTTATGTACATCAAAATGATTTTTACTGGTCATGATTTCTTTTGCAGCCGGAAAGATTTTGGTCTTGTAATAGGCATGGAGAAAGATGATAGTTACAAGGTACAAAATCTAGTTTGTTTCCTCAGATGATTTAAAATCCGTACTAACACTCTATAATGTGTGTCCTAGATTCTGAAAGAGGGAGTGGAAGGACCTATTGTGCTGATGGTTCAGAAGCGTGAGTTAAAGAATGTTCTTTCTGATATGAAATTTACGGCTTTAGATCGGCACATGAAGGCCATATGCGTTAGTGATACTGTCAAAGTGTCGGAAGGACCGTTGGAGGTTTGACACAACCTGAGATCATTATCTTAGTACTTGAAAAAGAGTTTACTGAGGTACACTGTACATATGCCTCCATAGTCTGGAGTATTTACACTAGTTTGTCCCAATTTTGCAGGGTAGGCAGGGTATTGTTAAGCAAATATATAGAGGCACCATATTCTTGTATGATGAGAATGAGACAGAAAATGGTGGTTATTTTTGCTCAAAATCCCAAATGTGTGAGAAAGTTAAGCTTTACATTGATTCTAGCAAAGAAATGGTAGGAAGCTTTTTTTTTTTGTTCCTTGAGTATTCTTGTACGGTATATTTCATATTAGCATGAAGGTGTTGGTAATGATATTTCTTTCTCATTCAGGATGGGGACTCAGGTGCTCTGGGTTTTGGAGATTTCATGTCGTCTCCTAAATCCCCACTATCGCCAAAAAAGCCATGGCAAGAAAGGGATAGTAACTGTATGTATCAGTGCTATTGCTGATTTAAGTTTTCAATTGTTAATATCAAGTTTTCTGCCTCCTGATTAATTATTTAATGCAGTCAATCAGGGTGATAAAGATGGAATGTTCTCAATTGGTCAAACTGTAAGAATCCGTGTGGGTCCGTTGAAGGGATACCTCTGTCGAATCTTGGCTATACGTCGTGCTGATATTACTGTTAAGCTTGATTCTCAGCAAAAGGTTCTCACAGGTTGGTCAATATCATTTTGATTACTGTGTGGAGTTTGGCTGGTTGATCATTGAATGCAATTCTATATCTGTCATAATTTTGTTGTTTCATCGTTATGCAGTTACAAAAGAGCATATTTCTGAAGTTCGTGGAAAGAGTTCTAGTGTGCTGATTAGGTAATTATTTTTAGTCAATTAATTATTTATGCCAAGCTTTTCATTACTTAATTGTCTTTTCAATAAGTCTGCTAATGTCCTCTTTATCTGTAAAGTGAGGATCCGGAGTCCAGTTTAAAACCATTTGATTTGCTCGGAACGGAAGGAGGGTCTAATGGTATGAATCTTCTGGAAGCAATTTCTACTTCCATTCCATTCTTTAGTTTTATCTTAAGCTATACATGGGGCAATGTTTCTCTATTCCGGACAATTTGACATGGTGTACTGTTAAAGTTATTAATCTTGACCGCAATCAGTTGGTTATCAATGTAGTCAACATAACATGCCACATATCTGGAAAGAGAACTGTTGTATTCAGATATTTTGTTTTTGACCCTTAAAAAATAAAAATGTGACCTATGGTGCTTGTTATATTTGAAGACTGGACAAATGGAGCTGGGGTATCTGCTGGGGGTGATGGGTGGAATGCTGGAGGGGCATCAGCCGGGGGTGGTGGGTGGAATGCTGGAGGGGCATCTGGTGATAGGTAACCCAACAAAATTCGTCTTATATTGTACAAAACGCAGTTTCTGTTTGTTTATTTGATATGTTTTTTTACCATGTTTCTTTGTGTATGATCTGAGGCTGATGGCCACTTTCTTGCAGTAATTCTTGGGCTAGTGCAAATCCTATTAATGATGTGAAAAAAGGTATGTTCGGTTCTGAAGTTTAATGATATCAATGTCTTTGATAATCAGAGCTTTTTTTCAGCCAAGCTGCTTCATTTATTTTCTTTTCATAACCTGTAGATGATGATACTTCTTGGGGGAGCAAAGCAGCTCCAAGTACAGCTTCATCCTGGGGTGCAGCAGCAGGAGCACCTGCAGATAACAACAATCAAGGTGCTGGCTGGGGAAAAAGTGATGCTTGGGGAAAATCAAGTGCCAAAACTGAAGGTGACAGTAGTGCACCAGATAACAATGATCAAGGTGCTGGCTGGGGAAAAAGAGACACTTGGGGAAAATCAAGTGCTAAAACTGGGGCTGACAGCAGCGCACCAGCAGATAATAATGATCAAGGCACTGGCTGGGGAAAAAGCGACTCATGGGGGAAATCAAGTTCTAAAACTGGGGGTGACAGCAGTGCCCCACATAACAATGATCAGGGTGCTGGCTGGGGAAGAAGTGGCTCTTGGGGGCAGAAGGCTGAACCTGCTGGGACGAGTCAACTGGATTCATGGGGCAAGGGTAAAAATGTTGTTGAAGCAGGATCATGGGGAAAGAATTCTGATGCACCATCTGGGGATATTTCAAGTCCTGGGTGGGGTCAACAGAAATCTTGGGACAAAGGAAATGCAGTCAGTAGTGATGGGCCTGCTTGGGGTAAGCCTCAGAATAAAGCCACAGGGAACTGGAGCAGTAAAGATGAATCAAGTGCTGGCGATGCAGGGTGGAAAAGTTCAGTACCAGCTGAAAATGTTGAGACTGGAAGCTGGGGTAAGGCAGGTGGTGGTTCAACCGAGAGTAAACAAGATGGCAGTTCTTCTTGGGGTAAGCCAGCTGGAGATTCATGGGGTAAACAAACTGGAGGCTCTTCATGGGGTAAACAAGCTGATGTAACCGCTGGCGGAGTGGGGAACAACGGAGGCAAGTGGGGCAAAGGATCTGTCACCAATGAAGAACAAAGTGGTGGAGGGGGAGATCAGATTTCTAAATGGGGCCAAAAAGGCACTTGGAACTCAGGATCTAGTGAGACTGGTGGCAATCAAGAATCTAGTTGGGGTAAGAAAAGCGATGGGAACATCGGATCTACTTCCTCAGGTGGGAACCAAAATTCTACTTGGGGCAAGACAATCAATTTGAACTCTGGATCTGGTGACACTGGTGGAAATCTTGATTCTAGTTGGGGGAAGAAAAGTGATTGGAAATCTGGATCTGATGACACTGGTGGGAACCATGATTCAACTTGGGGCAAAAAAAGTAGTTGGAACTCAGGATCTGGTGATGCAGATCAGAAATCTAGTTGGGGCAGTAAAAGCAGTTGGAATTCAACAGATGGTGGGAATGGAGACCAACCTGAGGATTCAAGTGGTGGGAGAGGTGGACGGGGTTTTGGAGATGGTGGGCGTAGAGGGGGTTTTGGGGGAAGAGGTGGAGGCGGGGGCAGTGATGCTTGCTTCAAATGTGGTGAGTCCGGGCACATGTCGAGGGAGTGTCCCCAGGGCGGTGGAGGTGGTAAAGGTGGTGCTTGCTTCAAGTGTGGTGAGTCTGGGCACATGTCGAGGGAGTGCCCCCAGGGTGGTGGAGGCGGTAAAGGTGGTGCTTGCTTCAAGTGTGGTGAGTCTGGGCACATGTCGAGGGAGTGCCCCCAGGGCGGTGGAGGCGGTAAAGGTGGTGCTTGCTTCAAGTGTGGTGAGTCCGGGCACATGTCGAGGGAGTGCCCCCAGGGTGGTGGAGGCAGTAAAGGTGGTGCTTGCTTCAAGTGTGGTGAGTCCGGGCACATGTCAAGGGAGTGCCCCCAGGGTGGTGGAGGCGGTAAAGGTGGTGCTTGCTTCAAATGTGGTGAGGCAGGGCACATGTCGAGGGAGTGCCCCCAGGGCGGTGGAGGTGGTGGAGGTGGTGCTTGCTTCAAGTGCGGTGAGTCCGGGCACATGGCAAGGGACTGCTCCCAAGGCGGTGGGGGCTATGGTGGTGGCAACCGCAGCGGTGGTGCTTGCTACAAGTGTGGTGAGTCGGGGCACATGGCGAGGGACTGCTCCCAGGGCGGTGGAAGCTATGGTGGTGGCAGCCGTAGCGGTGGAGGTGGCGGCAGTGGTGCTTGCTTCAAGTGTGGTGAGTCAGGGCACATGGCGAGGGAGTGCCCCCAGGGCGGTGGAGGTGGTAGCAGTGGTGCTTGCTACAAATGTGGTGAGTCTGGGCACATGGCGAGGGATTGCTCCCAGGGCGGTGGAGGCTATGGTGGTGGTGGCCGTAGCGGTGGTGGAGGCGGTGGTGCTTCCGGTGGCTGCTACAAGTGCGGACAGTCCGGCCATTTCGCAAGGGAGTGCCCCAACAGTGGTTAAACCAGCAATCGTACCCTTACTGCCTTCTGCTGCTGCTGCTGGTCTGTTAGCTTTTGCTTAATTTAATCGGGTTTTACTATGAATCAAACCGAACTCTTTTCAGTAATCCTGTATGTTGGTTTTGTGGGCCATCTTTGTTGCTTCCCATCTGTCGAAACATGGATCCATGATGATGATGATGCCTTTTGATGTAGTAATTTTTCACCTTCTTTTTCCTTCCTATTTTCAAGTTACTAATGAGGATTTGGTATTTATGGCAGAAAAAATGTTGGATCTCTGCTCCTTTATGAAAAGTCTCTTAATCTGTTTGACAAATATGCTTCCAAATTTTTTGCTTTACCTTATTTTCCAGGAAAATGATTTTCGCACTCCAACTGTCACCTCTTGCAACTCCATCATCCCACGCTTCGGGGTGGTTGTACAAACATGTTTTCGGATGATTTACACACTCGATAATAAGGCAAAATCTCTCTATTCTTATTATGTGGCTATATATATGGTAATGTGACGTGTTAGAATCTCTTAGTAAAAGACTTGGAAATTTTAAAGAAACACATAGTAAGTGCTCGTTTGGTTGGGAAGTACGTTTAAACAATTGAAAATATTTTTAGAGAAAATCTTTTTGAAACTAAATATTGGTAAAAATACAAATTAATTTTGAAAAAATATTTCAAATGTTTTTGAAACTTAATAATGTTTTTTTTTAAAAGCGATTTTAGTTATTTAAAAACACACAGCCAAATTTTGTACACGTCCAAGGGAGAAAGAAGAAAAAACACTAAAATAGTTGATATTTTAGTAAAATTTCCAAATAAAACGAGATATTTTAACAGAAAGTCAATAACTTTCCATTTATGGTGTAGCTTTACTCCCCCAGTTCGAACAAGTGTGACCATAAACTACTTCCTCAATCAAACACTCCACTCTCCAAACTTTCCCACACTTTCTCTGCAAATTTTCCCACCTCCCAAACACCCAAATGATTTCCAATCCCCAATCCCTCTCCCCCCAAATCCCTCCTTATCCCCTCCCCAAAACCCTAACTTTCCTCTCCATTCCAGTCTCCTAGGTCCTCCTTATCCCTTCCCAAAATTCCCTACAAAAAAAAAAAAAAAAATGCTCACCAGAATTATAAAACGCGGCCACCGCAAATCCCCAAAACCTGATTCCACCGATTCCGAGTTCTACCCCGATTCACAACTCGCCGCTCTCTCTCCACCCATGGAAACTCTCCCTCTCTTCCGAGACGCCGCCGTTTCGGACCGCCCGGCCCTCCTTCTCAAAAAGCTCCAGCTTTGCTCTTTCTACTGCGACTTCTCCAGCTCCCTCAAATCTGTTGGGGAAAAGGAGCTCAAGCGCCAAACCCTAATGGAGCTCGTCGACTTCATCGACTCCGGTTCCTGCAAGCTCACCGGTCCAATGCAAGAGGAGCTCATCCGCATGGTGTCAATCAACATCTTCCGGTGCCTGCCGCCGTCATCGGACCTGGTCGAACCGGACGAGGATGAACCTTATCAGGAACCCTCCTGGCCCCACCTCCAAATTGTCTATGAACTCTTGTTAAGGTACATTGCATCCCCTGAAACCGATGCTAAAGTTGCCAAGCGTTACATTGATCATGTATTTGTGCTGAGGTTAATGGAGTTGTTCGATTCGGAGGATCCCCGGGAACGCGAGTATTTGAAAACCCTTTTGCATAGGATTTATGGGAAGTTCATGGTTCATAGACCCTTTATTAGGAAGGCCATGAACAATGTGTTTTATAGGTTTATATTCGAGACACAGAAGCATTGTGGGATTGGTGAGTTGTTGGAGATTCTAGGGAGTATAATAAACGGCTTTGCGTTGCCGATGAAAGAGGAGCATAAGCTGTTCCTAATTAGGGCACTTATTCCCCTGCACAAACCCAAGTCCGTATCTGCGTATCATTACCAGTTGGCCTATTGTATCATACAGTTTGTAGACAAGGATTCTAAGTTGGCCGAACCGGTGATCAAGGGGTTATTGAAGTATTGGCCGGTCACCAATTGTCAAAAGGAGGTTCTGTTTCTCGCAGAGTTGGAAGATGTTTTGCAGGCTACGCAGGCTGACGAGTTTCAAAGATGTATGGTTCCGCTTTTTAGACAGATTGGACGCTGTCTTAACAGCCCTCATTTCCAGGTGAATGCAAAAGACACTGTTTCCTTTTACGCAAGTAGCATGGTAGATATCATTTAATTGTTTTTTGCGTTTCAAAAGCATCTTTATCTTTAGAGGGCATTTTGGTTTTGGAATGTTATCATTTTCATCAGTAATCTTTCTAACATTGTTGAGATAAATGTGATCAAAATGTGTCATTAGTTAATTACATCGGATACTATGAAATAAGTTAATGAGTTGATGGAGAATTACCCGTTTATTGTATGCTGATTACTGTTACTTTGATGGTTTCCTTTGCCCTCTTCCATTGTCACCCGAGACTGATTGAACCTAAACCGAATGAGAATGATTCCTTCGATGTGTATGTCATTCCAAGTTGGTGATCTCCCAATAGTGTTTTAATGTCTTATGTTGCACTTGTGCCAGTCTTTTGGACAGCAGGTTTTGGGTGTCTATACATAGCTGTGTGTAGCATGCTGGCAGTGTTAGGCTGATAATCATCCACCTCTGCAACGTACATGAACTACTTATCTTGATTGGGCCATTCCAAAAGTGTTTTGCTTAGGTTTTTATTCTTTGTAAAAGTGGGGCATTGGGCTTGGTTTTAAATTTGATGGCATGCTTGTAATTTTCTAGCCTTTGTATATACTACTTATTATGATTGGGCCCTTCTTTTAATCAAATGGGTGTTTTTTTCCTTCTAAAGTTTGGATTGTGAAGGGTTTATTTATAGATGATTGGAGAATAATGGGTTTGAAATTTGAGTATAACGCTCCAATTATAAATTAGAGTGCTTTTTTTTAATCAAAAACTGTTGTCCCCAAAGAGGGTTAAGGACAGTTTAGCCAACAAATACCTTTGCTTGGTCCAGAGTTTTCATAACAGCTAGGCAGTGTCTATAGTTTCACATTTTCTCTCCTCTTTAATCGATAAAGTTATCGCATTGTTGTATTACTACTAATTTTGGATCGCAATCTATTGGTACATGCATCTTACTTGTCATCACACAACAAAATATCTTCTTGGCAATGAAGTAGAAAGCTTAACTGAGAAGTGTTTCTGGTTCTGTTTGAAAAGTGTTTCTAACGTAAACATGTGTGGCAGGTTGCTGAACGAGCTCTTTACTTGTGGAACAGTGAGCACATTGTAACTTTAATTTCTCAGAACCGTAATGTGATATTACCGTTAGTCTTTGAAGCGTTAGACAAGAATACGCAAGGTCACTGGAACCAAGCAATCCATGGATTGACAGGAAACGTCCGAAGGATGTTCCAGGAAATGGACACAGAATTGTTTGCAAAGTGCCAACAGCAATACTTAGAGAAAGAAAACAGGACTAGAGAATTGGAAGAGCAGCGGGAATTGACTTGGAAGAGAATAGAAGCAGTGGCGGCAAATGCAGGCGGTGAGGATATGGTCATGGTTAATTAACTAAATATAGGACATAAATAATTCAAATTTTCTACTTAGATGGTTTTTTTTTTCAAACTCGTTGCAATGGCGAAGTCCTTCCAAGCCTACAGATAATCCGTAACGGAGGAAAATATAGATATTGTAACAAGGTGAAATGACTGATGGCAGATTGTGAATGCTTGCAAAAGGGAAAAGCTATGTGCATACTTTCTTTTAATTATACATATCCTACTTTAGGCTGTGTTCATTCTCTGGGTCAAATTACTCGGTGATTTCGTGTTCTTCGACAAGCTTATAAATGTATTTTTGTTCAAATTCCTTAACGATTATTGCAGTAGCTTTCTGGGAATGCATGCGGTACGAAACTCACCACTTCGGCCTTGTTTTTTCCTCATTCGTTGTCGAGGGCAGTGAACAGAGAAGGCAAGACTCAGAATCTTTGCCGTGGAATGTGTTTGAAAAATGCTCTGCGATTAGAGGTAGGAGCACCACACCATTTCCGGCTTTCAAATAAACCTTGCTATGTAAAACTTTTTTCTTCTGTTTCTGTTTCCTTTTTTTACTTTTACTAGCACACAGTTCACAACAGTATAGTAAGCATTTGCACGAATGTTAAAAAAGGCACTCAAAGAAGCACTTTTAGATTTTGTTTTACCAGGCCACAATTCATAAAGGTAGAATAAGCACCGTGCACGAATGTGAAAAAAGCACTCATAGAAGCACTTTTAGATTTTAGCTTACAAGAACAGAAGAGGAGAAAAGGGGGAAGGGGGGCGGGCGCTCTCAAGATAAGATAGATTCCAAGGAAGAAACATGCCATGTTAAACTACATTATTATCACTCGGAGAAGCACTCAAAATTCAAAAATAGTCGGTTGATGATGCAAAAAAAAAACAGAAAGGATAAGCCCCTGAATTTGACTTGCCATCCGAAAATGCCGTCTCGACCAACCATATCCTATCCAACGATTCTCTCCATAATTTTCTCCTTTTCTTTTCTTTCCGACATCATCTCCATCAAGGAAGAAACTTTGGTAGAGCAGCCTGACTATAATAAATATCACATTGAGCAAGACTCTCGTGGAGTCGCATGAACTAAACCACAATGGGTCCTATTCCTTGTGCGAAAAATGCCTTGTAGACGATCTAGTTGATAAATTTATACCTTTTGTGAGAAGTGACCTGCAGACAACGTGATCCATCCTCCTACTCAAGTTTTTCTCCTCGATAAACCTACCGATCTCAACCAATCAAAACATCCAAAACATGATCTTTCAAAGTCAAAAACACACTCAAAAACCACCTCACTCACTTGATAGTGTGCAAAACCCAAAATTATGTCATCTTAAGGATCAAGAAACCTATAATAATGCAGATAAATAAAAGCATATGTGGGGACCACAGAAGCAATCAAACAATTTGAGAAAATTTTTCCCAAATTTGTTTTGTTTGAATTTTATAATAATGTTAATAATAAGGGTAGTGATAATAGAGCGCCACCATGATTGGTGGTAACGTACAAAATAAAAATAATTAAGAGAGACAAGAATATTGTGTTTGAAGATGATGAAGAGCTTGGTCCAGCACCGTTCCCAAATATCATTCCGAAATAGTCATCGTCATTGCCCTTGCCGTTCGATCCTCCACTGCCACTGGTGGTGCTGCCGCCGTCGGTGATGGTCCCATCATCGGGGCTTGTTACGCGACTGCTCTCCCTACAACATGACAACAGGGTTGAAAGTTACAACCGGATAAGTAAATGAATAACAAAAGGACATGAATGGTGACATTTGGTGCAACAGAAGAGTCCATGAAAATAAACCCCAAACAATAACAATCTGCAACAAGTTTTAAGATGTAGCGACGTCTGCGAAGAACATGAACAGTTGCCTAACGTGTATGAGGACGACTGCCGTTAGCCTTCACCAGTAAACAATCTAGAGATTGGGAAGGGGCTGGTGCCATAGGGGATAGGAGGGGGCTGTGGGGGGAGGCTTCCTAGTTTGGCAAGTCCTTTCTCAAGTTGTTGGAATTGCTTTAGCCGTTTTGGGATAAAGGATTGGAAAACAATGCAGCAAAGAAACAATCCGAGGGAAAGTCAGATAAGAAATCTGCTGAAATTTTGACAGAATTGGAAGCAATCTTCGGCGAAAGTAGTACAAACAGCTAGCTGGAGATCGTTATGCCAGCGTTCGTCAATATTTATTTTTCTCAATCCATGGCCGGAAAAGCGAATGATACACATTGTCAGTATCTAGCAAGACCAGGAATAAGAACATACTAAACCATCCCCACATATCACCCCAACTCAAGCCCGACATGGTTCATTAACCCCCCAATCCTCGAATCACTCTAGCCTATGGTTCATGGACTTGGGTTGTTCCGGCTCGTTGATCAATAATATCATTCACACACCCATTTTTACTTCTCATACATCCCTCTCAATTTCTGAGTGTCGGATTTAATAAACTAAAGAAGAGTAATCTACAAAAACCCCATAGAGTAATCTAATCTGAAAACTAAAAGGACTGAATGACATCAAAGTTAAGAATCAGTCAGTTAAAAAAAGAAAGGAAAACATATTTGTTTTTTAAAAAAGGGAAAGGTCTCACAGTCAAGACTCAGGACCTGGGGTCCAATGCTCAATGCCAATGCATGGGCAAGTTGTCCATATCTAGATTTGGTTATTATCATATCACAGGAGTGGACCCAATAGCAAAATAAAATGCAGGGGCGGGCCCATACATCTGAAAAATCGTATAAAAGGACCCCACACTTGCTGGCTGAAAAGCAGATGATGGGAATATGTGAGTCACCTTCCCAATGCAGAGCACAGGAAGCCATGGCCAAACCTGGGCCTCCTCCTACAGCACAAGCATCACTAAAACAAGAAGGCTCCACATGCAAAACTTTTGCACTTTTCCTCCTCCTTACACGCGCTTACACTTCACTAATCTAAACATCTCACAAGCTTCTTCTAATGGGGACACTCTTTATTAGTTGTTGACAATGTTGCACCAATCTTCCCCCCCCCCACAACAAAGATAAACCTACCTATCCCTCCCCACTGTAACTGCATCTCAAGCACAAGGGCATTTTTGGTATTCAGTTGATCCCGAAATAGTTAATAAATTAGTGATTTTAACACTCCCACTTTTTCCTTTGTCCCAAGTTCTGCTTTAATTTTAATTTATTCAATTAAAATGCTTAAACAACTAGTAGTGAAAAATCACTTCCCGTCCAGTAGTAAAAGAGAAATGCTAAGGAGATTCAAAAATGATATTATTAATAAATTCTCTGCCATCTCACATTTTTTACATAATATTTTACAATACTGGTACGGAAATTAATATTAAATAAAATATACCAAAGACTCAATAAAGAATCTCGTTAACATTTCTAATACTAAAATAGAGTGTTTATTTTCATACACTTTATCATTTGCACCATTTGTTGGTTTGTAAAATAAGATGGTCTTTTGAGAAGGTCAAACGCCCAAGAAGCCTAGAAAGCATCAAATGACAAAAACAAGAGTGGGTGGACATACTTGCATATAAATCCCAAGGTCACAGCTTAATTGTTTAAAATTAAGCAAAAGCAGATTTGTAATTTAATAAGCTGTAATTAATGAGAATGGTACATTGGGTGCTTTTTGCCAAGCAGAAAAGTAGAAGTGGAAAGACAACGGGCAACACTAGGACTTAGACAACTCAAACAACTGTAAGGCTGCTATCTATCAGCGGCTAGATTCCCAATGGCCCCATCATGATCACGTGCACCCATACAAAAACCCTACTCCATTTTCCCACTCTTTTCATTTCCACATAACTACACTAACTACACTACTAATAATAAAAATCGTTTTCGGATAACTAAAAACGCTTGTCTTACAGTAAAATTGTTCTCTTAGCCTTTTAAGTGCTTTTATGAGAACCATTTTAACTTGTAAGTGTGTAATAGAAAGACATCTAACAAAAGTGCTTCCTACCCAAAAAAGCCACCCAGTAAGAAAAAGAAAAAAAAATAAAATAAAATAAAAAAAAGACAGTATCATGCAATGCAAGGGTACTTTGGTCATTTTGTCCAAATTTTCTATCAGTAAGACAGTTAATGTGGCAGGTAGTACAGTTGAGAAAGTAAAGAAGGGAAGGGTGTTGTGGTAATTTTACGTACCTTGGATCACCGAAAACACCGGCGTTGGCTGTGATTCGTTCGATGAGAGCAACGGACTTGGGCTCGATGCTTGAGGCCTTGGCGTACTGAGTGCTCATTCCCGCGCCGGACGGCACGAAAAACGCGCCGTTTACCATTATGTCCCCCTCCGTCCTCCAATTCCAGTCTGACCAGTCCCCCTCGTTCGTGTCCACGCGCTTTGTCACCTGTGCACAACAGGCGCGAACAAAAATATCATAAAACAATTTGGTCTTTTGACTCTCACCAGGTCATGCCAAACGAACAGCTGCCTCCACATGCACACTGTCAGGCACTACTGTCTCTGTCAATGGTGCCCTTTTCACTTTCAAACAATCACACATACAAACGTAAAACCTTTTCTCTCCCTAAACTCATGTTTTAAGAGCATAAAACATTTGTGACGGTATTACAAATCAATCTTATTATTATACATTTTATTCAAGTATGCAAGTTAAACGCCAGTGCAAGTGGGACGATGTATCGCACCATGTGACCCCTTTTTCCCATTTGACATGTAGGCATTAAAGAGACAACCGATGCCACCTGGAAGCGCGTGACTATAACAAACCCAACGCGCCGCCCACTGGGCCCGCCAAAGAACAAATTCTCAAAATCATGAAACAATCATGCTAACCTTTTTCAATTTTCCCTCTAATCCGAACGTAAAATTAAAAAAGACACGAACTTTACAAAAATTACAATTCTTACCTCCTTGGCGTTCTGGTCCTGAGGAGCAGTGTAGCGGTTCCCCTGGCTGTTGATGGTGGGGTTACCGCTACCGCCGATAGCATACATCTCCCACCGCGTGAAGTCGTTGTTCACCACGTGGATGTACCCGCGTCTGCACCGCGGCATACGCTGCACCAGCGCCACACCGAAGTGGTTAAACGCAATCGTCACCTGCATCCCGCTGTCCGGCTGGTACTTGTCGTCGTGGCCCAATAGCATCACCTCGTCGTGGTGGGCGAAGTAGTTGTTGGAAATCGTGATTCCGGTGGACCCCATGATGGCGTCGATCAGTCCGTCGGCGCAGAACGAGAGGGAGCAGTGGTCGATCCAGATTTTGCGAGCGCCGAAGAGGGAGATGCCGTCGCCGTCCGATTTGCCGCGCCAGCCAACGTGGGTGGGGCTGGAGGCGATGTTGGTGTTGCCGGCGGGCTTGCAGTGGTGCACGTGGATGTTGTGGATGATGATGTTGGAGACGTACTGGAGGGTTATGCATCCACCGCCGGTGACGTGGACGTTGACGCCGCGGCCGTCGATGGTCTTGAAGCTGTTGACAATGAGCTCGTATTTGAGCTTGATGGTCATGTCGGCGGAGAAGATGATCCAGAGGGGCTCGGTTTGGATGACGGCGTGGCGGAGCGTGCCCGGAGTTGGGTTCGCCGGGTTGGAATCGGAGGAGTCGGTGACTATGTAGATCAGGCCCCCTTTGCCCCCCAAGGCGTCCATGCCGAACCCAATGCCGCAATCGGCGAGCCTTTGGCGGTTGTTGCTCCAGTCCTCGCAGCGCCAGCAGTCGTCGATTGGGTTACCGCTGAGGCACTTGCTTTGGTCCTTGACATCAATGGACAGCATTTGGCGCCTGGAAACAGACGCATTGACTCTCCTGAACACAAAAAACAGAGTGCCCTGTTTGGTTAGTGGGAAAATGAGGTAAAATGCAGAAAAAATTAGCTGAACCCAGATTGGGATTTTTGGTCTAACAGCTTAAAATGTATGATTTGTGAAAAACCCAGAAGGGATTTTTGAAAGCAGTGTGTGCCAGAGCATTAAACACCAAAATGTACCAAACCCAGACAGGGGTTTTAGCTGAAAAATGGGGAGCCAAGACGAACCCTTTTTGCAAAATAAAGAAAAATGAGCAAAACCCAGTTTGCAAAATCGAAAATGAGCAGACCCCAGATGGGGATTTGAGTAACTTGGGGGCAGAAATGAGGGTTCTAACCTTTGAACTTCATAAACAACAGCATCAGGGTCTGGGTGCTGGTGAGGGAGGGTGAGGTTCAAGGAGGAAGAAGAAGCTTTAGAGAGAAGGGATAGAGAGAAACAAATTAAGAGAATGCAGGTGGTAGGAAGAAGCATTGTTGAACAATAATGAGGGGGGTTGGATTTGGATGGTTTGTTTGTTGTTGGGGTTTTATTGCATCTGTGTGCAAGACTCTTCCTTTGGAGGAGGATTAGAGGAAGATGTCTTGCTTACTTGGCTTGGCTGCCTCCCAGTAACAAAAACTTCGGAAGCTGCAAATTTGGGGAAATGTGAGGTGGGTTTATATAATAAACCATGATTAAATTAAGGGAAAAACTTGATTTAAATTATTAAATTGGGGGAAATGTGGTAACTTTTCTTCTAGGGTTCGAAAAGAAAGGAAGATTGGCTGCTGCCGTTGGCTCTTATAGGGACAGCCGTGGAGGCCGTCGGAGGAGGAGTAGGAGAGAGAAAGTGAGGAAGTCTCTCCTTCTCTCTCTCCAGAAATCTGCCTTGCACTCTTTCAGTCACTCACATTCTTACCTTGTATGCTAATCTAGGGTGAGAGCTTATCCGAAATTTAGATTTTGTGCTGGGATTAAGATTCTTTGAGGAAAGTTATGAATGTTGTTATCCTGAGATGTAAATTATAGCCTCTTTCGGGTTCTAGTGTGGACAAGAACCCTTTCCGCTTTTGGTGATGTGATTAGAAAAGATTTTGGAGGTTAATTAAAACTTTGCAGGCTTTTTTTTTTTTTTTTTTTTTTACCAAAAATAAAAGATTTGCAGGCTTTCAGTAATTTTCTTTTTTTGCCCGGTGAAAAACGGAGGCGCCGTGGCTGCCGTTAGAGCAACTTTAGCATGGTAAAGGTCCTTTAAGGCAACTCACTATTGAATAGTTTCTAGTGAACATTAATTATCTTTAATGAACACTAACTGTCTTTTGCATCTTCATCTCTAAGAGCAACTCCAGTGTTGCAAAGGCCTCCCAAGGCAAGTCACTATTGAATAGCCTTAATGAACAGTAACTGATTTTGCATCTTCACCCCTACATTGAATAGTCATGGCAATAAACAATAAAATATTAGTATTTTTTATTTTATAAAATAATACAAAATAATTTTATTTGTAATTTCAGATATGATTTTTAATCATTCTTGTTGCGCCACGTGTCATTATCTGAGAAGACAATTTTTGGGGAAAGATATCGATAAGATATTTATCCAATGTTGTTGTGCCACGTGTCGTTACCTTTTCAGAATTGTTGAGGATGGATTTCCGATTAGATTTTTAACCAATCACGTTGCACCACGTGTTACAATATGTTTACAATATTTGAGGATAGATTTCGATCAGATTTTTAACGAATGACGACATGCCACGTGGCATTATCTACAACCTAATCATTTTTTTTTCCTTCATATAACCCACCATCCATCCTAAGAAATCACACATTAAAATCAAAATCAAAATCTCTATCATTGTTCATAGTTTCTGCTTCCTTGTTACAATGTCTTCTTCTTCAAGGATGTTGTAGGAAATCGAGGAGCAAGAGAAAGAATTGTTTAAGTAAGGGGAATAAATGTTCAATCTCTAGGTGGCCCAAAATGAGATGGAAGAGGATGAGGATGAGGAGCGTAAAAAGAGAGATGATGAAGCAAGAAGTCAAAGAGCCTCACATTCCCGTCGAGTCATCCAAGATGTGGCTCAGATCTGCAGGCCCAGATATTTCGCAAACATTGATAGAATCAGGTAACGACGAGGTAAGGATCTTTTGGACGATTATTTTGTCTATAACAGTGCATTCCTTGATACATACTTTAGACGTCATTTTAGAATGGAACGATATTTGTTCAACAAAATCATGATTGCTGTTTGCAACCATGATTCTTACTTTGTGCAAAAGAATGATGTTTTTGGTGTTACGAGTCCCCTTCATGAGCAAAAAATTACTGCTGCCTTGCGGATGCTTGCATATGGAGTATCTGTAGACCAAACGGATGAGATAGCGAGGATGGGGAAATCAACCATTATTGAGTCCCTGATGAGCTTTTGCTCCGTAATCGAATCTCTCTACACTACAGAATACCTCTAGAGACTTACTAAGATGGACTTGCAAAAGCTCCCGAAGAGGGCCAAGATGCTAGGTTTTCCTGGGATGATTGGAAGCATCGACTGTATGCATTAGACCTGGAAAAACTGTCCAAGTGCATAGCGATGAGCTTATGGGGATAGAAAATGAGCAAAAAGTATCATTTTAAAGGCAATGACATCATTTGATACATGGATTTGACACGTTTTTTTTGGTGTTCCAGGGGCTCAAAATGACCTCAATGTCCTTACTTGTGCATGAAGTGTCTGCACAATGCAGGAGAGATTATAATCAAAGTAGCTAATGTAAATTTGGGTATAGTACTAAGAAATAAATAATATATTGTTACCTGATCCGCTAAATTTTCCCCACTTTGAAGATTACTACCAGCTTGTGCCAATGCGTCTCTCCACATACTAAACGATTGGATGAGTATTCTCCAACGACTGGACATCGATTCTTTTGTTCTTTTCCCACCAATTTTCTCAAGATAATTGGTATGAATAAGACTCCACATTTCTCGCAACTGCATCTCATTACTTGTAATCGGATCATGAGTAACTTCAACCTAGCTAGAACACAACGTAACATCTTCAATAAGCATCTAATTCGTACCTGCATCATTAGTTATTTTGTTGGAAACCAATTGGATTGAAACTTCAAGAGAAAGATTGCAATATGGTTGAAAGTATTTGAGAAAATATGAAATTGTGGTGTAAGGTAGAAGATAATGAGAAAGTATTTATAGAAAAGAAAAATCAATTTTTATAAAAAAAATAAAAATTTAACATTTATTTTAGATTTTTTTATTAACTTAATTAATTTCTGTCGTTGGATTAAAAAAATTTCAAATCCAACCTTCCAGATTGTGACACATGGCATAACGGTGAAATTTCAGAACTTTTTTAATCTATAAAGGCGAATAACGTGGACCGTTGATCTCAAATCCAACAGCTGAAATTAATGAAGCTTTAATTTTTTTTTTACCATTGGAAATCCAACGATCCACAAAAATTAATCGTTGAAATCCAACGGATGCAAAGCTTCCACGTGGCCTCCAACGGTAACATTATGCAGGCCTGCGCCGCGGGCCCCAACACCTGAAAACTTGTCGGGGACACGGCCCCATACGCGCATGTTATGCATTTGCCTGACTAAAAAAATATTAAAACGTGGCTGACGTCGCCCTGACATCAGCTTTGTGTCACCTCCACCTCGAGCTCTTGGGCCACCGATTCTAGCTCGAGCCCTCTCCTACGCTATCAGGCCATCTCCAACTGATGGCTAGCCAAATGACTCGTTTTAGCCCTCTGGCCCTCCAAGATTCTCCAAGATATTAATATTTTAATGAACAGTATATGGTCATATTTGCCTTCGTCTCCAATCGAGGGCCAAAGGGCTAGATGGCTCGTTTTAACCCTTTCACAAAAAATCGTCTCCAACCGAAGGCCAAACATAATTTATTATTTAAAAACTACAACTTAAATTCAAATCCAACGGCTAAGTGACGTCAGCATGATGTCAACTAGCCGTTGGTAGCCGACATCATGCTGACGTCAGCTAGTCGTTAGATTTGAATTTTTTTTTTGCTATAAATATAGTGGATATTGGGATATAATTCACATAACTTTGAATTCAATCTCTTTCAATTCAAGTTTGCAATGAATTCCAACTTTGGATCCTCTTCAGATTCCAACAGGGGGTCCTCATCCAATTCCAAAAGAGAAGCAAAATAGGCGCAAATGAGACGAGAAGATGAGGAGTCTGATGAAGAAGTTCAAGTAAGGCGCAACAAACAAAACATAGCAGCAGCCATGGCTGCGGCTATGATGTGTCAGCCAACTGAGGAACAACCTCAATGGGGTGGCTCTATTGCTGGTCGCTCTTACAAACCATGAAACAAAGCGATGACGCATGCCAATATGATGAACAACTACTTCGACCCCAACTCGGTGTACACAAAAGAGGATTTCAGACGTCGTTTCCGGATGAGGCGTCATGTCTTCGAGCGTTTACTTTGTGATGTTCAGCAGGTCAATCCGTACTTTCGACAGAAGTGGGACAGAGCAGGCCGCCCTAGTTTCTCACCTCATAAGAAGGTTACTGTTGCACTCTGAATGATGGCCTATGGCTCCCCAGCTGATTCGATGGATGAAACCCATGGTATGTCTGAGTCTACATGCCTTGATACTCTTCAAGAATTTTGTGACACAATTCTTCAGCTTTACAAAGACGAGTACCTCCGCGAGCCAAATCAAGAAGATTTTAATCGGCTCCTTCGCAAAGCTGAAGACCGTGGGTTTCCGGGCATGATAGGGTCATTAGACTGCATGCATTGGGATTGGAAGAACTGTCCCACTGGATGACAATGAGGCTTTAGCAGAAGGTTGAGAAAGCTAACTGTTGTGTTAAAGGCGGTTGCCTCATATGACACATGGATCTGGCATGCTTTCTTTGGAGTCCCTGGATCCCAAAATGACATTACAGTTTTTGGGCGTTCACTCATCTTCAATAACTTGACGGAAGGTAAAACACCTCAACTTGACTACTACATCAACGGCCGTCAATACAATATGGGATATTACTTGGCAAATGGCATCTACCCAAAGTGGGCGACACTTGTCTAAGCAATTCCAAACCCTAGGAATGATGCGGAAAAGTTGTTTACCATACACCAAGAGGCATATTGGAAAGATGTTAAGAGAGCTTTTGGTATTCTACAAGCACGGTGGAAGATCATCAGCGAACCGGCAAGAGGGTGGAGTCGAGAAAATTTGGACTCCATCATGATGTCTTGCATCATATTACACAATATGATAATGAAGGATGAGCGAGATGGGTATATTGATGGAGAGTCCGATGACGACCAAGAATATCCAAATAGGTCAAGAATGACTCGTGCAAAAATATATGATGAGCCTAATCTGCCTTTCAATCCAAGAACTGGTAGTATCTCTCTAGATGAGTACATGAGACTATAGAATGATACGTTCTCGTGCCACAAACAATTACCTACAACAAGATCTTGTTGCACATCTTTGGGCCCAAAGAAGCATTGAGTAAGTATTTACGTTTTATGTTTTTAAATGTTTTTAAAAATGTTGTTTAAGTTTCATGTTATATAATTTTTATGTTGGTTAATGTTATTTAATGTTGTTTCATATTGTTTGATGTTGTTTCATGTTACTTAATTTAATTTAATGTTGTATAATGGCTTAGGAAGTTATAGGAAAAATATATATTTTTAAAAAAATATGAAACAAATTTTGTGAAATAGAAGTTATAAGAAAAAAAATGGAATTTAAAAAAATATATGAAACAAATTTTGTGAAATAGAAGTTATAGGAAAAAAATGGAATTTAAAAAAAATATGAAATAAATTTTGTGAAATAGAAATTATAGGAAAAAATAGAAGTTATATGAAAAATTTTGTAAATAAAAAATAATAATAAAACTGTAAAAAAAAATAAAAAAATCAAATGCAACGGCTACTAGCCGTTTCATTTGAATTTTTTCTTAAGAAATCTTGTCGGTTATAACCGACAAGAATACATGCTATTATTTAGTATAAATGTATTACTGTCGGTTATAACAAAACATTAAAAAAAAAGGCTAGCCCCGAGCTGGCTGGCTGGCTGTATGCAACCAGCCCTCCAGCCCTCTCCGATTCTGTGGGGCCCTCCTAGATTCCAGAGCCCTCTGGCCTAGCCCCCGGTTGGTGACGATTTTCGGGCTATTTTCGGCCTTTTGGACCCTTCAGTTGGAGATGGCCTCACCCACCCCGTCTAGACGTCATTGCTGGGGCCATTGCCCCTTGTTCTCTAGCCGGTCCATCAGGTTACTCCACACGGTGGAGTTGCTCTAAGCTGAATAGTCATGACAATAGGTAATAAAATATTAGTATTTTTTATTTTATAAAATAATACAAAATAATTTTATTTGTAATTTCACATAAGATTTTTAATCGTTCTTCATGCGCCAAGTGTCATTATTCGAAAAGATAATTTTTGGTGATGGATTTTGATAAGATATTTATCCAATATCGTCGTGTTACGTGTCGTTACCTTTTCAGAATTGTTGAGGATAAATTTCTGATAAGATTTTTAACCAATCACGTCGCGCCATGTGTCACAATTTGTTTACAATCTTTGAGGATATATTTCGATCAGATTTTTAACAATGACGACATGCCACGTGACATTATCTACAACATAATCCTTTTTTTTTTCCTCCATATAACCCACCATCCATCCTAAGAAATCACACACCAAAATCAAAATCTCTATCATTATTCATAGTTTATGCTTTCTTCTTACAATGTCTTCTTCAAGGATGTTGTGGGAAATCGATGAGCAAGAGAAATAATTGTTTAAGTAAGGGGAAGAAATGTTCAATCTCCAGGTGGGCAAAAATGTGATGGAAGAGGAAGAGGATGAGGAGCGTAAAAGGAGAGATGACGAAGTAAGAAGCAAATCGGTAACATTTCAGAAATTTTGAGAGAAAGATTGGAATGTGGTTGAAAGTATTTAAGAAAATATGAAATTGTGGTGTAAGGTAGAAGATAATGAGAAGGTATTTATAGAAAAGTAAAATAATTTTTTTTTAATTTTTTCTAGATTGTTTTATTAATTTTTAACAATTTTTATTAACTTAATTAATTTCTGCCGTTGGATTAAAAAAAATAAATCCAACCTTCCAGATTGTGCCACGTGGCACAACGGTAACATTTCAAAATTTTTTAATGTGATTTCTTTTTTCAATTTTTAAAGGCGAATAACGTGAACCGTTGATCTCAAATCCAAAGGTTGATATTGCAAAAGGTTTTAAATTGTTTTTTACTGTTGAAAATCCAACGGTCCACAAAAAGTAACCGTTGAAATCCAACGGACGAGAATGTGCCACGTGGCCACCAACAGTAACATTTCTGCCATCTGCACGTTGGGCCCCAGTGTCTGAAATGTTGTCAGGGACGCGCCCCCACATGCGCGTATTATGCACATGCTTGACGGAAAAATAATTAAATTGTGGCTGACGTTAGCGCTGCATCACCTGGCCCTCGAACTCTCAGGCGACCGATTCTAGTCAGGTCTCTCACTCTGGCCCCTCTCCTTAATCGTCCACATGGGCTGGAGGTCTCTAGGGTCTTTAAAGTCGCCAGTCTATTGGGCTCTAGCTCCCGTTGGAGTTGCTCTTATAGGATGGATTATCTCCCCTATTTTTTTCCCTCGCTCCGTCCCTCCCTCCCAGTTTTTTTTCTTCTCTCTCTATTTTTTTTTTCTTTCTCTCCCTACAAAGATGAAATTTTGAGCATTCAAACAAAAGGGGTGAGAATGGAAGGAAAAAAAGAGAGAGAGAGTCCTTGTCCGTTATGAAAATTGCCCTTTTCGTACGAGAAAAATGTTATGGGTGGAATAAAATACTGAAAATATTGAACTGTACCAATTCTGTACTAAAACCAAAATTGAAAAATGATTGAAAAAAAAATAATGAAAAGTTCAGTACCATAAACCTAATTGAAATTGAACACACTTTGGTACAGGTATCGGTCTCATGTATACATTCTTCAATATGACCGAACTAAACCGAATATATATATGTAATATTAAAATAGGGTTTAGGAATTACATGGATTGTTGGATTGGTTGAAATTTAATCTCAACTGTTCAATCAAATTTAGGTAAGTTAACCATTTTCATTTTGTCATTCAACCTTCTCACTTCTCGAACTTGAACCTTCTCATCTCTCTCGACCCCGCCTTTCCTTTGCCCACCTTCTCCGAGCTTCGACTTTGGTCAGCGACCACACCATAACCTCTATAGCTTGATCAATCCACAGACAAACCACACAGATACATACTGCTACCTCTCTCTCCAATTCTCTCTCGATCGAGCGACTCTCAAGCCTTAAAATCGAAAGTTTTGTTTGGGATTTGGATTTTCTCTTAGTAAGTTTGTAAGTCATCTATGATTTTTCAATAATTTAAGATTGGCATTCAAAATCTAGGGTTTTGTTTCGAATTATTTTTCTGTAGTTGATTTCTAGGGTTTGTGAAATTGGGGTTTCAAGAATTTAATTACTGTTTCTAAAATTTTGATTGTTTTTGGATTTGAATTTAGATTTGGATTTCTGCAATTGGATTTGGAGTCTAATTTCAATTTCTGAGCATGAGTATTGTTTAATGTTTTTGCAGTTTGAATAATTTGACATGGCCAATCCTGAGTTGTACCGAAATTGTCGAGAATACCGAAATTTCGATTTGGTTTCGGTTTTTGGAATCTCATCCCAAAAGGTATCGGTTCAGTATTCGATTTGTTTTTTTTTTCAATTCGTGATCCCGAACCGAACCAACCCTAAAAAAAACAAAGATAACTTTTGATTTTTGGAAAACTTGAATATAAGTTCAATGTTGTGGCCTATTTTATCTGACAAAGGGAAGGGGCCAGTGGCAAGGAGAGAAGAGAGATATGTGTTTGTAGAATTGTGTAGAGGAATGTGTGTGTTATTCCCCCTACGTAGTGCCTTTATTTATAGTAATAAGAGGGAGAATAAATTCTTCATCCCCAAGGAATACAAGTCCATATAGGAAAGAATAACTTAGAATCAAATCTAATCTAGGATTTACACAATCACATTTAAACTAGAAAGTTTATAACTTTCCCCCTTGAGTGTGTAAATACTTAAGGTAGATTCGGCATCATGTAGAAGTTGAGGAAGTCGACTCGTCAGCATTGATTCTGGGAACACACAATTCTAAGGTAGGAAGTAAGTCTCATTAAAAAACCATATGGCTATGGTAAAAACCAAAGTAGGGACAAAACCAATAGTCTAAGGAAAAATGCGTGAGAAATGCAAAGTCAAATGAAACGTCTACAGGACGTCATCAGGGATATGATCAACCCAAAATGGATGCCTCATTAAAACCTAGTTATGTAGCAAAAACCCAGTGGAAAAAATGCTCCTAATTGTAAGGAAAAATAGTACATTAAGAGCAAGCAAGTATACTTCAGGATACTCCCCTTGAGTTTGACATAATTCTAAAGAGAACTAGCAATGTTACAACTCAAAAAGTTTACGCATGCCAATTCCTTAAACAACCTTCTGAAACGTCACCTTCGTTAGTGATTTGGTGAAGAGGTTGGTCATATTGTCTTGTGAACTAATTTGCATGACTTCAATCTTCTTCTGATCTTGTTGTTGATGTGAGAAGAACTTCAGCGTAATGTGCTTGGTGTTATCTCATTTGATGTAACCCTTCTTGAGTTGTTCAATGGATGCTGTGTTATCTTCATAAATCATCATCGAGACATTAACGACGGGGTAAAGATCGCAGGAGCTTCGAATATGGCCCACAACTGCTCTCAACAATAAACATTCCCGAGTTGCTTCATGTAAGGCAAGAATTTCAGCATGGTTAGACAACATAGCAACTAAGGTCTGTTTAGTTGACCTCCAAGAGATTGCGGTGCCTCCAACGGTAAAAACATAACCCATTTGAGAGCGCACCTTGTGTGGATCATATAAGTATCTTGTGTCGGTATAACCAACAAAGCGAGAATCAACTCGAGATAAAGGGGTGCAACATCACTCGATGATCTGTAGGGATAGACCCAAATCCGTAGTACCCTTAAGGTAGCGAAAAATATCTTTAACACCAGTTCAATGTCTGCGTGTTGGTGCATTACTATATCTTGCCAAAAGATTAACAACGAATGAGATGTTGGGTCTAGTGCATTGAGCTAAGTACAATAAAGCGCCTATCACACTTAGATAAGGAACTTCAAGCTCTAAAATCTCTTCATCATCCTCATTCGAACGAAAGGAATCTCGTTTTGCATGTAGCGATCAAACGACCAAATGACGACTCGAAGGCTTCGCTTTATCCTCGTTAAAACGGCGCTCTATCTTGAGAGCGAGACAGTATCGAGTCTTTCCTAGATCTTTCATCTTAAATTCCAACTTCAAGTGCGCGGCAGTTCTAACGAGTTCATCAGGAGTTCCGATAAGGTTCATGTCATCAACATATACTACAACAATCACAAAATCGGAATGTGACTTCTTAATGAACACACAAGGATATAGTTCGTTGTTCACATATCCCTGACTAGTCAAATACTTACTCAAACGGTTATACCACATTCTTCCGGATTGCTTCAAACCGTAGAGTGAACCCCTCAACCAAATTGAAAGCATGTTTCGGGGTTTGGAAATATTTGATCCAGTCAATTTAAGTCATTTGGGAACTTTCATATAAATTTCCGTATCAAAATCTCTATAGAGATACGTAGTTACTATGTCCATCAGCTGCATACTCAGTTTTTTGAAAGCTACCAAACTGATAAGGTAGCAAAAAGTAATCACATCCATAACGGGTGAATAAGTTTTATTATAATTAATCCTGGGGCATTGTGAGAATCATTCTGCAACAAGAAGAGCTTTGTAACACACAATTTCGTTTTTCTTATTACTCTTGCAAACAAAAACCTACTTGTAGCCGACGAGCTTCACATGTCAAGGAATGGGAGCTACAGGTCCAAACACCTTACGTTTCACAAGCAAATCGAGTTCAACTTAGATTGCTTGTTTCCAGTTTGACCAATTGGTTCTACGTTGATATTCATCAACGGAACAGGGTTCAATGTCATCGCTCAACATAATCTCAGTAGCTACTGCATATGCTAATGCATCGTCTACAATCATCTCATTTCTACACCACGCATCATCTAAGTTAACATAATAAACTGAAATCTCACAATTCTCGGGAGGTAGATTCATCTCTTCAAGGATGCTTCCGTAATCTAGAATTTCTTCATGAGTTGGATAGAATGAGTAAGCGACAGTTGGATTCACGGTAGACTCTTCAGGTGCCTATGCTATGGGTTTCCTCTTCTGGGGGTGTGAATCATTTAAACCAAGAGGTCTGCCATGCTTTTGTGTAGGGGCAGATGATTGGCTAGCCACTAATGTAGGTGGATCACCAAAGTTGGAGTCCCGAGTCTCTAGGAGGAAAATCCGTCGTATATTTGGTACATCTATCTTTGCAGGCACATTCGCAGCTAGAATATGTGATCTTATCACTCGCGCTAGATTGGTGAAAGATCTAGTATACTCTTATCTATGTTTTGGAGATCTAATATGCGTTGCACTTAAGTTTCAGACTAAGCGGTGTAATGATCTAAATGAGACAAAGTGGGAGTCATCCACGATAATTCGCATTGTTCTTCAGGAACGTTGATGTTCTTATTTCCCCTAATTACAGGAAAACTGTCTCATAGAAGTGACAATCCGCAAAATGAGCGGTAAACAGATCACCTATCAAAGGTTCTAAATAATGAATAATCGAAGGAGAATCATATCTGACATAGATTCCCATCCTTTGCTGATGCCCCATTTTTTTACGTAAGGGCGGCGAAATCAACACATAGACCTCACAACAAAAAACGTGCAAATGCGATATGTCAGATTTGTATCCGGTAACCAACTAAATGGCACTATATGGTTGGGTCGCAATAGGAATTAGGTGGACCAACATGGCTGCATGCAATATTGCATGGCCCCAAGCAACGATTGGGGGCTTGGTACGTAAAACCAACGATCGAGTAATCATTTGTAAGCGCTTAATGAATACCTATGCCAGGACGTTCTGGGTGTGAACAAGGGGTACTGGATGTTCAACTTCAACCCCAACTGACATGCAATAGTCATCAAAAGTTTTAGATGTGAATTCTCCAGCATTATCCAATCGAATAAATTTGATTGGATAATCAGGGTGATAAGCCCTGAGCTTGATAACTTGAGCCAATAATTTGGAGAATGCAGTGTTCCTTGTGGACAACAAGCACACGTGTGACCAACGTGTGAAGGCGTCAACCAAAACCATAAAATATCTAAATGTCTGCATGGAGGTTGAATCGGTCCACAAATATCCCCATGAATCCTTTGTAAAAAATAAAGAGGATTCGAACGAATCTTGTCATAAGAAGGCTTAATAATAAACTTTCTCATTAAACATGTTTAACATGCGATTCCTTGAATCGAACCTAAACTTCGGGTTAATGGATGCATGTATGATGATTTAAGGATATGGTGCATCGATGTTCATCCAGGATGTCCCAAACAATCATGCCAAAATGTAATTTCGTGCACGGTCCCAGAGGTAGGGCTGGCTACATAGTGGCTTTCTATGGGGCGTATGGTCGTAGTATACAGAACACTCGGAATACGCTCCATCTTCTCTAGAATACACTTTTGGCCATATTCGTAGAAAGTTATGCACAAAAATTCAACTCCATTTTCTACATAGGTTTCAATGTGGTAATTATTATCTTTAATGTCCTTGAAACTCAACAACATTCTTTCGGAACGCGGAGAATAGATTTCCTCATCAATGGTCAAACTTGTACCATTGGACAACATTATACATGCCTTACCGTATCCTTTAATCAGGTTGGATGGGCCGTGGACTTGAATGCTTAGGCATCGAACTACAAACACAAACCCAGTCCGCACCGTTTCTCCAGTGATTTTTCGTCATTCCGACTAGGTGAGTCAAGGAACTCTCTCAATCTTTCTCATCTCACCATCCTAAGTCTAATTCATAGGTTAAATGTGCATGTTGGTGATGTTTTTGGTGTAGGAAACACCTTAGAACTCAAACCCAATTTCTCCAGTGAGAACCCGGCGGCTTTCGAGCCATTTTCAGGCAAAATCATGTCGGTGCCGAGGAAACCAATGGTATTATTCGAATCCTTGTTCCCTGATCTTCATTTTGGTATAATACATGGCTAGGGTTAGTAAAGGTTTTGTTAGTCGGAGCTTCTCAGAATCCGGACCCATGGGCGTAAGCCCAAACCAGGCCCAAAACCTTAAGCCAAGCCTTTTGGCCTTTGTCCCAGGTCGGCCCATTTCTGAATTAGGCTCAAAATATTCTCTGGAATATTGGTTACGTTGATTTTTTGAAATTTTCTCGAAAACCCTCCTAGGCTAATTTCGACGCCCCGAGTCCGTTTTTGACATCCATTTAGTCAAATTCCAAAGTTTTAACATGGTTGACCACCAAGGCGGCTCGGTTGACTTTTAGGGTCGACCGTTGACTTTTTGTTGACTTTTTATAAAATTTGCCCGATACCCTTCTTAGCTTATTTTGACGCGGTAATTTCAAATCCGCACTCTGTTTTCCCAAATTTAATTGTCTTAGAGGAGTTTTATTAATGGGTCCTAATATTATGCTTAGGTGCGATTACTATCGGAGACTCTGGCTTTCTTAGCTCAAACGGATATGACATCGTAAGTAACTGTGGGTGAGTCTTTTCTTTTATATAGTGTATGTATACTTGCTAGTTTCCATTTATATCTTTGGTAAATAATTTTCTACGTTGCAACTAGATTAAGGTAACGTATATAAAAATTAACGTGTTGACGGCATCCATGCAATTATACTACGTCCTACCGGGCACATAGGTATGTGTATTAGTATGGATTCTTTAATGGTATTTACGGTTATGAATAGTATTTCACTAACTAGGGTTATTGAATTATCGAATTATCGATTTACCATTGCATGATTATATTTATGCTATCTGCTCATCGTTTGTTGCACCGATGTTAGTACTCGCCCAGGCCAGGGCCAGTCTTTCATGTGTATGTGCACCTCGCACCGTATGCTCACTTTGGATCCATTGTAGGTGTCAGTCTCGTCCTAGATTGCTATAAGCAATTATGACTCGTATGTGCTGCGCATAGCGCCAGTCTTCACGTGATAGGTAGTACTAGAGCCTAAATCATTATTACACCCAGTCATGTTCATGGCAGAATACCTCTGCATGAACTCGTGTGTCAGCAATGCTCGATGAGCATTTGATATGACATGTTTGCTTATGCGAGATTATGCGGTTACGAACGTGATGTGTTTACTTACGAAATATTGTGTCGTATTGAATTCTTAAGCTAATGCAGGCTATGGTAAGTATTTTCATACTATATGTAGTATGTATATTTGGAAACTATACTTGTTTTACGGCGAAGGGTTATAATGTTTTCAAAAGGTTTTTATAAAACTTTATTGTTAGGCCCACTCCCCTTTGTTTTTCACCCCTCCAGGTTTTAGCAGCTGAACTTTCGTATCAATGAGGATTCTTGGCAAATCTAGTATTGGAGACTACCTTCGATGGTATAATTCTCAATCCACTCTACTGTACTTTACTTATGCTCTAATATCACGTGTGATATGAGTTCATTCCCGCTCACCAGCGCACTCTTATACGTAGGCACTTTTAGGTTTAAATTTACTCACATTTTCCACAACACTACACTTTATGGCTTCATCACCCTCCTAGTGTCGGCCAACACCACTCGATTCAGAGTCCAGGTGGAAATCTCGGGTCAGGGTGTGTCAATTTATCTACCTATATGAAAGATTCATATTCATAATTAACATGTGTCATTGCTTAATGTATCTTAATTGTAGGTATTATATTTTTGTATTTTGTAGTTAGGTTTGGTATCTCGCTTATAGGTAGAATATACACTTAATTATTTATCTACCTATGCCATAAGTTTTTGTTTATAGTCTCCCTATAACATAGATTAATTGTACTACATTTTTTTCTTTTTATAATATACCTTTTATCACAAAACAAAAATATGTAAGTAGATAACTGGACTCAGTTCTACAAAACAAACAACCTATACTTTTAGACATAGATCTAAAAGCCCTTTTTTTTTTTTTTTTTTTTTTTTTAGGTTGTTGAATTGGGTTTGCATTTATTTGTATTTTCTAATAGCCCCCGTTGGACTGTTTTATTGTTCTTGTTGGTTTCTTGTTAGGTAAACTCGTATAAAATTGTTTTATATCCTTTGGTATACACTTAATTTGTAACTTTGTAAGTGTGCATCCTTTTTTTGTTCAATTATTTTTATTAAAATAAATTTTGCATTGGGGCCAAATGGATTACAGGTTTAATTTAATGATGGCAAGCCAAGCTCATGGAGCAAACAATAATCAAAAGCTTAATGGGACAGAGATTAGACCAATGAAATGCACCTTGCAAAATGAGGTTGAATCCAGGAATATTTGGCATATGGGTTGGACAGAAATTCATAATACAATGACCCCATATATATCATATAAACTATACACTAATAAATGATAAATGCTAAGAAGATTCTTTCAAATTATGATTTTTTATTGAGGCTTTATCCAACTCACAGTTTAATTTAAATTCTTGTATCAACATTATAAATCATTATGTCAAAAATATGAGATGACAGATAGTCCATGTAGATTCCCACTATTGAGAGAGTCTCCTTAGCATTTCTCAAAATAAATAAGTAATTGTTAATAGCACTCCAAAAATCTAATTGTGCACACCACACTTTCTATATTTAAAAAATAAAAATACTAGTCACAATTAAATTTTTAAAGTGACAATAACAATTACCGAATAAATACTCTCCGACGTGAAATTATCTATATTTAGGACCGACCTTCCCTGCAAATCCTAGGTGCATCTGATTAATTTATAATTAATTAGTACTGTGATATTATACAATTGTTTCCTATTGCTGGGAGCGCAATTTGCAAGTTGATGAAATACAGAAATTCAATTAATTAGGTCGGTAGAATGTTTCGTCGTAATTTTATATTAAAATGAGAAATTAGTTTAGGAGAAAACCTTGATTAACATACTGTTTTCTAATTGTTCACACATAAATAAATAGCTGTGATCTTGTAATGTGACTTGTGAGGAGCCCGAGAGGTATAATTCCAATGAACACAAATAAGAGGGTGAGAGGTCACAATGATAGCTCTACATGGTGGTTGCTTGGATGATGAAAGGCTACAGCTCATATTCTCTAAACATATAGATACTTAAAACTATAATGTTTATAAGTAATTAGTTCATAAACAATTAAGGTTCTAAAAGACTCTAGAATAGTCGGATGGTGGGTTGAGACATAAAGCCTAACACCTAGGCGGACTAAGTGAATTTAAATAATTTATCGTTATATCATATAAATAAATACATACTTACACTTAAAAAAAAACAATGTTTGTATAATTGTATTGGGAATAAAATAAGGATAAAATGCAATAAAAGTTATAAGGTTGGTAAGCAAATATACAATTCAAAGGCCAAAAACCATAAACTCAGTAAGCAAATTAACAAATTACAAATATAAGAACGGTTTTCACAACTATTAAGTTAACAATTTCATTTGGATAGGATACGTGTTACGACCCATCCCAAATTATTATACATATTTCCTCCCCTAGGGTGTAAAGTGACGATATTGCCCTTGTTGGCTTAGTGACGTGGATGTACGTATACAGTTTTAAATCAATTTTCTCGCTAACATAATTAAATCGTACTCGATGTCACGAGCGCGTTGACGCGAGTTTGGCCGAATAATGGGTAGGATTATATTTTAGGGTTGACTATACTTTGTCCATTAATCACCTTAACTCCTACTTTATTGGGCCCAATCAGACTTTGGGTTTGTTTTATTTTTCCTTTGGGCCAACTGAAACCTAATTTTCTCTCCCTCTTTCTCATGGCAACCTAATCAGGGCTTATTATCATTTTCTTCTGGCCAATCTCATACACACACACACACACACGTACGCATACCCTTACCCTATCACCTCTTCTCGATCCTTCTCTTTCATCCTTACACCCGAAGGCACACCCATACTCAAACTATACCAAAACTTCACGGATCGAACTCGAGATTTCCACCTTCACACTCCTCTCGAGCTCTAGAATCTAATGATACCATTCGTTAGATGAGTTGACGTGTTTTAACTTAAGGAACCATAGCCTCCGGCGAGGTGTCTTTTTGTTCCGACGTGATTGTGGCCTTTTTCCAAGATTTTAAGGGTTAATGAGGTTCCTAATCGACTCTATAGGGACCCTAGGCTAGTTTTGGAGTAGTTTGATGTCGGGACACACAAGTTCAAAGGATTCAAGTTTTGGCCGGTTTTTTCTACCATTTTCCGTTGGTTTTTAGACTCTTAATAGGTACGATCGTGTTCTACTCTTCAAGACTTTCAAATCCATATAAATTTCATAGATTTTGGTTGAGAATTGAAGTAGTTATTAAGTTTTAGATTTTTTCCAGAAACCAGCGAGTAAAGATGGCGGCTCCGACAAGATCACCGTTAGTTTTAACAAAATATTCTGCTATTTTAACGGAATATTCCCTAACATTGTTAGGGATTCCGTCAATGTGTCAGGCACGTGCCTGTTCATGGCCAGCACGTGTGACGTTCAAAAAAATTTCTTAAAATATAAGGGTGTTTGTGTTGTTGAGTAGATCATGTTGGTATATTAAAACACCCCATTTGAGCAATGTATGATGAATGAATCCTAGGTTTTGTTCATGTGTTATCGAATTAACGTTAAATTAGTTATTTCGCATATAAGTGAGACGTACCTTGAGGATGAGCGTGGACAAGCGAAGCTAGAGGGCTACGATCCTGCTACCTATCAGTGAGTGTGCATTTAGGGTTTCTAGAACGTTTTTCTTAAATGATTTATGCCTTGAATGCCATGTTGTAAATGAGTTGCATTTTGAGTATTGCCCTGTTATACCTGTGAATTATATTGTGTGATGATGATGAGACTCAGGTAAGCTTCATGTGAGTATAATGTGATTGAATGGATTGTATTTCATTGGTATTGAATGGATTGTATTGCATTGGTATGCATATATTTATTTAGAGCTCATCAAGGCTGCACCCCGGTATTAGTGCTCCCACCCGAGACTAGGGCCAACCTTCACATGATCATTCACCTCCCGCACTGCACGCTCACCTTGGATCCAAGTTTGGTGCCAGCCTATTGTACAGACCATAATAGGTGGCTTCGACTCGTAGGTGACCAACAATTTATCGCACATCATTCACGTGATCGTAGCACTAGAACGTACATATTTATACCCAGCCTGTCGTACAGGTCACATAGGTGAGTCCGACTCGTGTGCTAGCCTTGATTGATGAGCTATAGTTCCAGTCGTACAGGTCATATTAGGTGACTTCGGCTGGCATGTATTTTATATTGATTATACACATGGCTTACATGATTTAAAGCTGAAATGTTATGACATGGCGTATAGGGGTTACTATAGGGTTTTCTGGAAACTATTCAAGTTTTACAGTGATGGGTTACTATGTTCAGAAAAGATAAATGTGTTTTTAACGCTTTGTTTTCGCCCACTCACCCTTCTGGTTTTGCGCCCCTCCAGGTTCTAGATAGCTGATCATCTTTGGTGGCTCATGAGGACTTCCCGACCGTTCTAACATTTCCATAAATAAGTGTAGGGATTTTCTCCCTGGTTTGTATAATTAGTACTTGTTCAATTTGACTGCACCTGTGATACCTATGCTCTAAAACGTTTGTAGCTTGACTGGGTTACTTCCTCACACTTAGTATTATCTTTAGTATAGCTAAGTTTTAATTGGTTTTAATTTATTCGCATTTTCTTATTATCGTATGCACATCTATTTGCACACTTGGCTACATCACCCTCACGTGACGACCAGCACGTCTCGACTTTGGTCGGGGTATGTCAATACGTGTTACTCACTTTAACTTAATTAGTTAATTAGAAAGAAAAAAAAAAGGAAAAATTAGAATCCCCTACAGTTTTTCTATATCATTTAGATTAAACAAATGTGCCTTTTTAAAATTTGATTAAAGTACTTTGACCAATAATCACCTCTACGTTTTAAAATTAAAATAATTTTTGAATTTATCATTTTATCTGCAAGATGCACTTTTCCTTATTTCGTGGAGATATTATTAATTAAACTATATTTTCTCTTCTTCCAAACATGTTTTTTCGATCACATTTTTTTATACAAACATTTAATATTATTTCTTTTTTCCAAATGGTTTTTTTCTTTTTCAAATAGTTTTCAAATAGTTGGTGATCAATATAAAAGCTCCGTGTAATTCTTTCAATTTTTTTTTGTGAAATTATATATTTTTTGCTGTCTTTTTAGGGAACTTTAATGAAAAGGGCTTGGACCAACAAATATTTAACCAAAAATCATCCTAAAATGTTATTTAACCAAAATGGCTCAAAGTTTAATAAAAAACCATCCAAAACTATTGTCTACCTTTTTCGTGCCCTTATCCTCCTCTTCCTCGTCATCGTCCTCATCGTCATCCTCTTATCTACACCACAAACAATTTATAGTGTTACTATTTTATTCCAATCAGATCCGATAAGGACCTACGGTCCTAGTGATATACGTACATGTCAGGCGTCTATAAATAGGGAAAAAAAAGAACCAAAACATAAAACTATTTATAGAGAACCCAAAATATAACACTGTTTCTGGAAAAAAAAATCAAATACAAGTTTTGTTTTTTTCTGTGCACAAACAAGCACTGTATCTGGAAAGAAAAGAACCAAAATCTAGAAACAGTGACTTAAATTCCAGAAACAGTGACTTAAATTCCAGAAACAACGACTTAAATTCCAGAAACATTTTATGTTTTAACATTTGATTGTTTCTTTTCTTTTATGCATTAGTTGATTATATTTAAGAAACATGATGCTTATTTTGCTTTGAATCCGAATACAATGAATTTCACTATTTCTTTTCTAGCTTACATTTAAGAAACAGTGTGTCTATTTTATTTGGATCCAGAAACAGTAACTTAGATTCCAGAAACATTGTTACTTAAAATCCAGAAACAGTTTATTTTTACAGTCCAAAACAGTGACCCGTCGTTATTATTGAATAACTTGCATATCTCAAATTTATTTTCTGGAGAAACAAACGATGAATTCCACTAACGAAGAAAAATTGAAAAATAGTACCTCGAATACTTTATGAATAATAACGACGATCACGTTTCAACGAAATAATACAAAATATAAATTAAATAACATGAGGATCTATATTTTTGTTTGAAAGAAAAAGAAGAAGGTTTGCAAAACAATGATGAACTCCATTAACGACGAAAATCTGGAACTCAACCTAAAAAAGTTAGGGGTAAAATCGACAAATCATAATTTATTATAGTTAGGCCATTTTTAGTTGGACTACCTTAATATGGGTCTTGTACTAATCATTAAACAAAACTTATAACATGGTTTTTTTTATTAAAACTAAAATTTTTCAAGCCATTTTCATTAGTTTTTTTTTTTTAAGTATAGTTGTTGACGAAATATTATTATTAGGTACAATACATTACGTATATATTATCTGTGGGTACGTTTGAATTTACAAAAATCATTAATTTGTACGTTTATTTGCAATTTTGGTACGTTTGATTTGATACATATTGTTAATATTGGTACATTATTTTTATTTTGTACACATTGTGTATTGGTACGTTTATATTATTCTCAATCCTATTTTCTCTTAATGTACTAAAAGAAAAACTTATTTCGATACGTTTGATTTTGGGGGATTTAAAATTTTAAACTATTTTGGAAAGAAAATATCTTAAATCGTAGATAATTATTGCTAAATTGTAGCATTATTGTGAAAATAATTTTGAATCTAACCAATAATTTCTTTTTTTTTGACAATTATCAATAATGGAGGAGAGTGTAATCAAAATGCTAGATTATAGGCAATTTGTTACAATTAGGACTGGTTGAGGTCAAGATCCCAAACCGAAACCCCTAACCCAAATCCCAAACCAAAACATTTCGGGATGGGATTTTATATCCCGAAACCGAAACCAAACCGAAACTATTGATTTCCCAAAATTCGGGATTCCCGAAAGTGTTTCGGGATTTTCGGGTCACTTCGGGAAAGCTCTAATGTGGTCTACTTCCTTCTACAAAATTTTTGTTTCAGATCTTCCTCAAGTCGTTTGAATATTGGTGAGAATGCTCCTGCAATTAACATAGAACCATATCTTATACATTTTCCATTGCAAAACATTTGGAGAGAAGATACTTTGACAAAAACACATAGAACCATATCCTGTATGCAGGTTCTGCAATTACCCACCCTAATTCGAAACCCACAGTCCTCAAACCCTCACACATTTGACAAAATACTCAGAAATTAAGTTAATCAACATGAAATTTGACCCTAAACACTAAAGAACAAAACCCCAGTGAAAATAAAAAACCCTTACCTGGATTTTGGGACTTGATGGGTGTCAGATTCGAGTTTTCTTTCCTGCGTCTGCGTGAGTCAATGGAGGAGCGGCGGGAGCACGAGCGGCGGGATTGTGAGTGAGGTTGAGAAGGACTGAAAGGGTGAGCGAGAGCGACTGAGAGAGAGTCTGAGAGACCTAACAAATGACCTAACTTAATGAACAGTTGGATTACATCTTAACAAATCCAACGGTTCAAGTAATTTCTAATTAAAAAAAAATATATATATATATATATATATATAATATTGGGTTTGGTTCGGGATTACCAAATGCTTTCAAAGCTGTGGCCGAATCCCAAACCGAAACTTTCGAGACGGGTTCGGTTTCAGGTACCGAATTTTTCAGGAAATTCGGTTTGGGCATTTTTCGGTCAAATTTCAGGACGGGTTCGCGATATTTCGGGATTTTCGGGAAAAAATTCCACCCCTAGTTACAATACATGCATATAGCACCAAAATTATGAAAAAAAAAGTTTAATCAAATCACTAAAAGGCATGAATGTTTGATCTAGAAAATTCAAAACTGAGACGTCTATATCAAAAGATTTCTAAAAAAATTACTTGAAATCGCCTAGCGTGCCGCCTAGACCGCCTAGTCCCTCCCCAACTTTAGTGACCTTTTTCCAAAATCACCACGAAACCCCATTGCCTAGCACCTAGGCCGATTTTTAGAACACTTTAAACAACTTTTCCAACTATTTAAGGGAGTGGGTCAGTGGAACCATTTAAGTGATTAACCTATCGTGATTTTAACCTAGTACCCCAAAAGAAAAAAAGGAAAAAAAATCAATTTCTAATGATCTACTTTCCGAAGCTTTTTTTCCCTTACATTTGAAAGAGTGAGACGGTCGAACTATTAACTGATTAACCTATCACGATCTTAACTCGTCATGTAAAGTCAAATTCTATATTGATTTTCGGAAGAGTCAAGTTAAGCGCCTCGTTGATTAAAGTGCTCTTTAAACCAGGATTATGACTAAAGGCAGCGCAGCTAAATGCATGCATGTATATATGGTTGTCCACACACAAACAAAGCAAGTTGCTAAGGGCCTGTTTGGTATTTGATTTGGATTCAATATTTTTAACTCAAAAGCAAGTTTTGAGTTACAAATTTAAGCCTTTGTTTGGTATTTGATTTGAATATAATTCTCAAAACCACAACTCAAAAATATTTGAAAACAAAGCTTATTTGTTGAAAACACAAAAAGTGTGTTTTTAGACCTTTTTTTTTCCAAAATTCATCACACTCCCCTCTGTCTCTCTCTACCACTCACTCCCCTCTCTCTCCCTCTTTCTCTCTCCCTCTCTCTCTCTCTCCCACTCACTTCCGTCTCTCTCTCTCCTCTCTCTCTCTCTTCTCTTTCTCTTCTCTCTCTCTTACCCCTCTCTCTCGATACTCCCTTATGTATTGCCTCTTCAATCTCCTCCCGCTTGCATCCATCATAGCCAACACCTCCATCCTTCTTCCTCCGACCGAGATAAATCGACGGCAACAGATAGCTATTGGTTTTGGAGGTTGTTGGATCTCAGATTTGAGATCGCCGACATGACCAGCCTTTGTCTGTCAACACGAATTTGGAGGAAAGAGTCGGTAAATAGCAAAAAGGGATCGCCGGGGAGGGGAGGGATGTGATGGTCGGGAAATTGTTATGGCCTGGGCATTTGATTTTTCCTGTTTTGAATTAGTTTTGAGAAGTTGGATACCAAACAAAGTTTTGAATTTAAAATTTTTAAATCAAAATATGTGTTCTGAAAAAAATCAAAATTTTGAGTTCCGTTCTCAAGTTAGATACCAAACAGGCCCTAATATTTTGTTTACCCTAATATAATCCTTCAATAAATTAAAGAGCACAAGATGATAGAGAAAATTTGGATCTTGTTCAAATAAACCGGCTGTATTCGAACTAAAGACTAGCTTTTAGTATAATAATGTTGTTCTTTCAAATGTTAAAAAATGTTCGAAGTTCGGATTGATAATACATGAAAAAAAAATGACAGTATTATAATTCGTAACCGATAGTGTTTTGGGAATACGACATTAATAAAGGTAATGTTGTATGGTAATAAGGTTACATCACTACTAGTAGGCAGTATATGTTGACTCCCTACCATGCATATAAATGGTTACATGACAAATGCAATTTTGAAGATAATATGAACCCATTATCGTTGATTATTAAAAGCATGCAGTCATCATCGTAGGGCTGCTTGCACCGACTTAAAGTAGCTGTTGTTATTGCAAGCGATATCCCTTGTCGAAACTACACTGTAAAGAGAAAGAAAAGTTTGATTTCAAGATGCAGTGGGTTAAAAAAAAGGGTAAATTATATTTTATCCTCTCATGTTTGGGGTCGATTTCAATTCCTTACAACATCTTTAAAACATTTCAATTTCATACATTTACTTATCATTTTATTTCAATTTCATACAACCGTTAGAAAATTTGTTAAGTTAACCGTTAAGTGATGACATGACAAATATGAGATACTCATTTATGATGACATGACTACCACATTTATGCCACGTAGCTAAAATCTTAACAAAAAATTTAAAATATTAAAATAATTAACGAAAAAAAAAAAAAAAACCAGAAATCGTCTTCCTCGACCCACACCCTTCTCCCATCCAGGGCCAATCTAGAGATTTTTGAGGCCTGGGGCACGACAACAAAAAATGTGCCCTCACTTTATATAAAAAAAAATTATTTGTTTTCACACGTAAGACATCGATAAAATTATACTTAGAAAATCAATTCAAACTTAATAATTTAGAAACACGGAAAAACTAATTTATTTTGTATCGTGAGAAGGAAACAAAAAAACTCTGGGTTTACAAGTAGATAGATATGAGTTTGGTTTTCCATCTGAACTTTTAAAGTGTTTTTGTATAAATCATGAGGTGTTTTTTCATATTTACTAACCTTGTCAATATGGGATTAAAAAAGTAATGATGTTTTTGAGTCTTTAATTGATATGTATAAGTAATAAATGGGTACTAAATTAATTTTTTTGATAACACGTCATATGATTTGCAATTTGGTCTAAATTTGGTTAACACATTACTCTTTGTTGAAGCTTAGATTTGAATTAGAACAAATCTTTAAAAATAACAACCCACATAACTACTAACTACTAATTAAAAATAAATTAACAACCAAACAAAAATTCGTAAAATGCATGCATGTATATATAGTTGTCCACACGCAAACAAAGCAAGTTGCTAATATTTTGTTTACCCTAATATAATCCTCCAATAAATTAAAGAGCACAAGATGATAGAGAAAATTTGGATCTTGTTCAAATAAACCGGCTGTATTCGAACTAAAGACTAGCTTTTAGTATAATAATGTTGCTCTTTCAAATGTTAAAAAATGTTCGAAGTTCGGATTGATAATACAGGAAAAAAAAATGACAGTATTATAATTCGTAACCGATAGAGTTTTGGGAATACGACATTAATAAAGGTAATGTCGTATAGTGATAAGGTTACATCACTACTCACTAGTAGGCAGTATATGCTGACTCCCTACCATGCATATAAATGGTTACATGACAAATGCAATTTTGAAGATAATATGAACTCATTGTCGTTGATTATTAAAAGCATGCAGTCATCATCGTAGGGCTGCTTGCACCGACTTAAAGTAGCTGTTGTTATTGCAAGCGATATCCCTTGTCGAAACCACACCATAGAGAGAAAGAAAGGTTTGATTTCAAGATGTAGTGGGTTAAAAAAAAAGGGTAAATTGTATTTTACCCTTTCAGGTTTGGGGTCGATTTCAATTCCTTACAATATCTTTAAAACATTTTAATTTCATACATTTACTTATTATTTTATTTCAATTTCATACAACCCGTTAGAAAATCTGTTAAGTTAATTGTTAAGTAATGATGTGACAAATATGAGGTCCCCATTTGTGATGATGTGGCTACCACATTAATGCCATGTGGCTAAAATCTTAACAAAAATTTTAAAATATTAAAATAATTAACTAAAAAAAAAATCCAAAAATCTTCTTCCCCAACCCACCCCCTTCTCCCATCCAGGGCCAATCTAGAGATTTTGTCACATCTCGGTCCAGACCCTCACCACATTCTGGGCTCGACTCCACCGTAGCGCGATATTGTCCGCTTTGAGCCCCGATCACGCCCTCACGATTTTGTTTCTGGAAACTCACACGAGAACTTCCCAATGGGTCACCCATCTTGGGATTGCTCTTGCGCGAACTCGCTTAACTTCGGAGTTTTGATAGAACCCGAAGCCAGTGAGCTCCCAAAAAGCCTCGTGCTAGGTAGAGATGGGAATATACATATAAGGCTTATAGGATACACTCCTTTGGGATATGTGGGATGTTACAATCCACCCCCTTAGGGGCTCGACATCCTCATCGGCACACTTCCGGCCAGGGATTGGCTTTAATACCAAATTATCACATCCCGGCCCAGACCCCCACCACACTCTGGGCTCGACTCCACCGTAGCACGATATTGTCCGCTTTGGGCCCCGACCATGCCCTCACGATTTTGTTTTTGGGAACTCACACGAGAACTTCCCAGTGGGTCACCCATCATAGGATTGCTTTCGCGCGAACTCGCTTAACTTCGGAGTTCCAATGGAATCCAAAGCTAGTGAGCTCCTAAAAAACCTTGTGCTAGGTAGAGATAGGAATATACATATAAAGCTTACATGATCCACTCCCCTGGGCGATGTGGGATGTTACAATATTAGGCTATGTAGTCGGCCCAAACCCAAAACCTAATCCCCTAACCTAGCCTAACCCAAGCCTCATTTCTATTAACCCAAGCCTTGTGGCCCAAATGACCCAAAACCCAAACCCTTTGAACCTAGGGCCTTCGGCCCACTAAACCCTTTAACCTAAACCTAACCCTAAGCCCAACCCGATGGAATATTCCATGGAAAAATACCCGGGACACTTCTTAGGGTAATTCGACGTCCTGAATCCGTTTCCAACATCCGTTTTCCCAAATTCAACTGTTATAATAGAGTTTTATTAATTGGACCCTTTATGTGCTTAGGGGTAATTATTTGTGGCGTCTCCGTCTTTGCTAGTTTACGTGGCTCTTCAGCGGTGAAGTATCTGTTAGTGGGCCCCTTATAAAATGCATGTTTTAATAGTAGAAATGCATATTCATTATATTTTATATTTATAAGTCTTATGTATTCGTTGTTTTCATCATTTGCACTAAAAAATGGCTTTCGTCACCCTCGGGTGTCAGCCAGCACGTGGCTATCCTGATATTCGACGAAATATCTGGATCGGGGCGTGTCATATTTTAGGCCTGGGGCAACATAAAAAAATGTGCCCTCACTTTATATAAAAAAAATTATTTGTTTTCACGTAAGACATTGATAAAATTATACTTAGAAAATCACTTCAAACTTAATAATTTAGAAACACGAAAAAAATATTTTATTTTGTATCATGAGAATGAAACAAAAAAACTCTAGGTTTACAAGTAGATAGATATGAGTTTTGTTTTCCATATGAACTTTCAAAGTGTTTTTGTATAAATCATGAGGTGTTTTTTCTTATTTACTAACCTTGTTAATATGGGATTAAAAAAGTAATGATGTTTTTTAGTCTTTAATTGATATGTATAAGTAATAAATGGGTACTAAATTAGATTTTTTGATGACACGTCATATGATTTGCAATTTGGTCTAAAAATTTGGTTAACACATTACTCTTTATTGAAGCTTAGACTTGAATTGGAACAAATGTTTAAAAATAACAACCCACATAACTACTAGCTAATAATTAAAAATAAATTAACAACCAAACAAAAATACGTAAAAATTGAAAAGAATAAACATGCACTTAGCATTTCGAACTTAGGACCTCTCATTAATTTTAAACAAAAAAAACCATTGATACTAATTAAACTTCTTAATCATTTAGCCAATGTTTTTTTATATTTATACTCTTATGAAAAGAAATTTGTAAAAATTAAAAGGTAAATAAAGCACACATGATGTTTTGAACCCAAGACCTCCTCATTAATTTCAAACAACAAAACCACCAGTTCTATTTAAATTTCATTGTCATTGAACCAACTTTTATAAATTTATACTCTTATGAAAACATATATAAATATACCGCCATAATAATTTTGGTGCCACCAAGTTTTTTGGACCCCGAACGGTCGCCCTGGCAGCACTGGGCCTAATCACAAATGGGAACCCCATATTTGCCACATTATCACTTAACGGTTAACTTAACATATTTTTTTAACAGTTGTATGAAATTGAAATAAAATGATAAGTAAATGTATGAAATTGAAATGTTTTAAAGATGTTGTAAGGAATTGAAATTGACCCTAAACCTGAGGGGGTAAAATATAATTTACCCTAAAAAAAGACTCTATTCCACACAACATGTTCTGAATTCGATTCCTGACATTGGTGAATCGCACAATGATGGCTATGAGGAGGCTGAAAGACTCTATTTATCTATTTATTGAGAGTATAGAATGATAATAAAAGTTGAATCGTCATTAAAATATGTTATGTTGAAGAAGGTTGATGGTCCACCATAAAACTAAATGACGATATGAAAAGTAGTCAAACTCGTTATAATTGTTTATCTATGAAAGAAAGTAGCTCAAATGCGACTCCTTTCTGCCGTGAAACTCCTTTCTGCCATTCAACATATGTTATTTCTATATCTTCATACGTACTCCAACTTAATGTCTAATTTATGTATGAATGCAATTAGGGTTTCCATCATCCAAGTTGCAATTGGGACAAAAAGTATTGTGCTTAATCTACTTGTATTTGTTTTGATTGCAAGAAAAGTACGATCCATTATGTAAAGATACAGAAAGCCCACAGAGAAATTAAGCCGATCTGTATATGCTTTTGCAATTTTGCAGGACTCGTCATAAAATTTCTTTTTCCACAAAAAGAAGAGATACTAATTTTTTTTAATAAATAATAGTATCCACACTAAGAGGCTGGGGAACCGGAGTGAGCTAAACCTTACAATGAGTTTGTCATAATAATGTGGTTCAGCTTCGCATTTGGTGAGAATCAAACCTAAGACCTTTCACGTACAAATGAAGAGAAATACGATTAAACCGTAGTACTAAATAACTAAAACAAAATGTTTTTAAAAAAAAAAAAAAAACTCATAAAACATAATAAAAACACAAGCAAATTAGATTTAAGAAAAGTGAACAAAAGGGATTAACTTCTACGGTATGATGATATTCCTCTTTCCTTGTAAGTAAGAGGTCTTAGGTTCAATTCTCGTAAAAAACACATTATTACTAGCTCATTGTAAGACTAAACCCACCCTCTCTCGCTTAGTATAGATAATATCGTTTGTTAAAAAAAAATTAACTTAAAAATTAAATAAATAGATTAAGTTGAAGTTGGAAAAAGGGCAGGGAATAGAAGCATTTTGAGGCATGATTTCTTGGCTTTTTGAAGTGGGAAAGATTCTAAACCAACCAGGAAAGAAATGTAGGGTTGTGAAATATAACATGCATGGGACCCACAAGAATCAAAATTATGTATCCAAAATTCCAAATTCATCCAAGTTGGCCACAAACCTAATCAAGAGTCAAATTTGGTTTATGGTATAGATGGTCCTACTCTAAGACTTACATGGCAAAACCATGTGTCAAAAATGCCTTCCCCATTTTCCTCTAATTATCCATTGTGTCTATTTCTATGCCTCCTTGTCATGGAAAATTTATATTGTTTTTTTATTGACGAGGGAGGGAATTCGAACTTGAATCTTCTTTCATTGTTAAAAAATATGTATGTACTACGAAGTTAAAGATTAGTTACAAATAATTCAGGATACACTTTTAAGTTATTGTTTTTACCACGTTGGTATAACCATCATTTAAAAATGTTTTACGATTTTATTTTATTTTATCTTCACAATTTAAGATTCACTCACGAATTACTTGAAATAGTAAAGAAACTTGTTTAGGTACGGTAAAGTAGTATACTTATATTTTTACTCTGATCAGTGATTCTGATAATGAGCTATGTATGCATCAATAATGGACGATACTTCTTTCTAATAATTTCGTTAAATAGTACTAATGGGTGCATATTTTCATATACTTTTATCATATGTTTCATTTGAATTTTGTATACATGAATGGGTTAAATGCAATAAATTCTATTGTTTTATTTATAGGCATTCAGTATTGGAGTTACAAGAAAAAAAAATGGAAAATGAGCTTTTTGGGTGTCTAGAGTAATTTCAGTGGAGCAAGAGGCTAATTAACTGCATCAAGACATATGCATTACAACAACAAGATGAAACCGAGCGGTTTTGGAATCAAATAGACATGGGAATACCATTCAATGAATTTTAGGAGAGAACTTAATTACTAGTTTTATTACTTCCGTTTATTTTTTTCATTTCTTAAATAAGGACATAAAGTGCACTAGGATTAGTAATTAGTAGGCTTTTAATTGCCTTTAAGCACTTGCTTGCCGATTGTTTTATATAAGGAGATCCTTCTCCTTATGATAAGGGGGTCAGCCACCAAAAAAACCACAAAGAACAATTCACATAGGGGTTGCGGCAAGGAAGGGCAAAGAGGAAGAGTTACATTGAACTTTTTCTTTGCTAGGGCTACGATGTAGCCTGATTATGAATACTTAATTGTCTCGTGATATTGTTATTATCAAGTTTTTCTTCCTTATTGAGTATCTTTTGCTATTTGTAATACGCTTGATTTTTATTTAGATGTTTGATCACCATCTAGGTTTAGATTAAGTTGATTTGATGCAAGTTAGAGTAGATGTCATACTTAACTTGAGTTTAGCTTCTTGCAATTGATACACCTATTTGCATATGCCATACAATTAGAGTTTATGTAATTTTCCAACGATTTCCATAGAGTTTAATGGGTTCTTACCTGTTTAAATTCATCTAGATGCCATAAAGGGTTAACATGTAAGGATATTTTTGATGCAACCAGATGCCATGGCCGTTGAATAATTTAGGGAAAATCAATCATCAATATTATTGGAGAACTACTTGAGCATAACATATTAAGAGAATGAAGTAGAATTAATTTCGGTGAATTCGGATGTCCTAGGTCTTATTTTCTTATGTCTCAATTTATAATGCATTTTATTTTCAAGCTTTATTAATTTTAAGTTTAATTCAAAATATCATATATTTTCCATTAAAGTTTCTCCACTATAATTTGTTTCAATTTAGTTAGTAAAATTTTTAGAATCAATTCTATCTCTGTGGAACGATATATGTGCTTCAATACTATACTATTATCTAATTCGTATGCTTGCGAGCACTAAAATTTAAGACTTAATGAGGTAAATTTTACTTATCTAATTTTCCTAACAAGTACCTACATCAAAAGAAACTCTTGTGGAAAACTTTGTATAGGCACCATACCCAATTGATGTGGCTCTCTTGTCAGGTGTGTCGGACGGATGACGTGACCCAACAGTCGGACCTTCGAATTTCTCCTACATTACAAACACAGACACATACGATGATATATTATATGTCACGCAAGTGGAATTGAGTTTTATTTACAGTCGAATGGAGTTGAGTTAGCCCAATGGGTTTGTTTTGGGCCATTGGCCAAATGCGACCGTCAGCCATAGGTCCGGGGTCTGGGATTAGCTTCGGAAAGCCGTAGGTGTCCCGGGCCTCTCAAGATATATTTACTATTGTACCCTTCCCTCTGTCCCTCCATTTCCCTCCTTATTCAATTTCCAATACGTAACGATCGACGACGGCGTTTCTCCCTCCATCAATCTCAGTGTCCCACAGTCTCACAAGCAATGAAATTCTAGAGAGAGAAAGAGAGAGGAGAGAGATATTGAGAGAGAAGTTAGGGTTTCAGCTCGGGTTTCACGATGGAAGGTCTCATCATTCTCGATACGGACAACGGCGGCGCCGGAGGTAAAAATTTCTCAGAATTTGATTTTCTTTAGGTCTTGAAACTCGATCTTCTACTATTGTTTTTGTTTATTCATGAATCAGTTTTTGATTTTGTGGTATGAATCCATTTCTTGATTTAGAATTAAATAAATTAATGAATAAATTAATGTTTGAGGGTTTACGATTTGGGACGAAATGAAATTACGAACTCTGGTGCTGTTTGGGTGGGATTCATAGGACTAGGGTTTGCTGAAGTTCTTAAAATCTCGTTATTGCTAGCTATCAAGGTTTTCTCGAGTAAAATTTGTGTAGGATAAGTGCAAATATGTTGGATTTTGAGAGGCACAAGCACAACTAGTTTCAAGCTCTGGTTAGTTGCTGACAAATGTAGGGAAAGAGGGGAATTTTTATTTCTGACCGGTGTAGCTATTCGATTCAGTCCGCGGGAGCTTTCCGTTATCTGGAAATTTTTGTGGACATCTGCTTTGTTGTGATGGTAGGCTTGGTAGCCATTTAGTTATAGGGATTTTTGGGTTAGCTTTTGCTGAAAATGCCAGAAGGTTTGGTGTGAATGCCAGATAACAAGGCAAAAGGTGAGAAAATTGCTAAGGGGTTGTCGATTGGAAGTAACTCACGGAAGAGGCTTGCTGATATTAGCAACTTGCAGCAGCGGCGACCGAAACCATCGATTCAACAGGTGAAGCAGCAATTTGATTCAGATACAAATAAAGAGTATATTGACAATCTTCAGAAGGTACATTCTCGGTTGTATCTCTCTTAATCTCATATGGCTAAGTATGTTGATGATGCGGTCGGTTTAGCTAATTTTGGGTTTGTTGAACCTGTTCACAGGAAAACAGGACATTGATGAAACTTCTTACTGACAGAAAGTATCCTTTTGGGCCATCTATTTTCCTCATTGTGTTCGAAGGAGAAATTTTGGGAAGATCTTGGAGACTTGGTGCAAGGAATTGCTCAGACGGAGAAGTTATTTATAGGAGGAGATTTAAATGGACACGTGGGCAGGGAGACAGGCAACTATGGAGGTTTTCATGGTGGCCATGGTTTTGGGGAGAGAAACGAGGATGGGGAAGCTATCTTGGATTTTGCAATGGCATATGATCTCTTCTTAGCCAACACCTTCTTTAAGAAGAGAGAAGAACATGTGATCACCTACAAGAGTGGGTCGTCAAAAACACAAATAGATTTTCTTCTAATGAGGAAAGGGGATCGTATAACTTATAAGGATTGCAAAGTTATACCAGGAGAGAGCGTGGCTAATCAACATCGCTTGTTGGTGATGGATGTACATATCAAAAGAGTAAGACAAAAGAACAAGACTTGGAAGTGCCCAAGGACTAGATGGTGGAATCTAAAAGAAGAAAAACAAGTCATTTTCAAAGAGAAGGTAATCACCCAATGTGTGTGGGATAGAGAGGGGGAAGCTAGCCAAATGTGGGATTCCATGGCTAGTTGTATCCGAAAAGTAGCAAAAGAGGTATTAGGAGAGAGTCCAAGGGCTTTGCCCCACACCAAAAGGAATCTTGGTGGTGGAATGAGGAGGTACAAACAAAGGTGAAGGCTAAGAAGGAATGTTGTAAAGCCTTATACAAGGAGAGGACCGATGAAAATGGTGAAAGGTATAGAAAAGCGAAGCAAGAGGCGAAGAAAGCTGTCAGAGAAGCTAAGTTAGCGGCTTACGACGATATGTATAAACGACTAGATACCAAAGAAGGAGAGTTGAATATCTATAAACTATCTAGAGCAAGGGAAAAGAAGACAAGGGACCTAAACCAAGTGAGGTGCATCAAGGATGAGGATGGAAAGGTTCTTGCTACAGAGAACGCGGTTAAAGACAGATGGAGAGGTTATTTTCATAATCTTTTCAATGAAGGACATGAAATGAGTGCTTCTTTAGGGGAGTTGAGTAACTCAGAAGAGTGTAGAAACTACTCTTTTTATCGTCGAATCCGGAAGGAAGAAGTGGTTGTAGCTTTGAAGAAGATGAAGCATAAAAAAGCAATAGGCCCAGACAATATACCAATCGAAGTGTGGAAACTTTTGGGAGAGACAGGTATAACATGGCTCACTGACCTTTTCAATAGGATTTTGAAAACGAAGAAGATGCCAAATGAGTGGCGAACGAGCACTTTGGTGCCTATCTACAAGAATAAGGGCGACGTACAAAATTGCATGAACTATAGGGGTATTAAGCTAATGAGTCATACAATGAAGCTCTGGGAGAGAGTCATTGAGCATAGATTGAGGCAAGAGACACGGGTTTCGGACAACCAATTCGGGTTCATGCCAGGGCGCTCAACCATGGAGGCAATCTATCTCTTACGAAGATTGATGGAAAGATATAGAGATGGGAAAAAGGATTTACACATGGTCTTTATAGATTTGGAAAAAGCGTATGATAGGGTCCCAAGAGACATTCTTTGGAGGATTTTAGAGAAGAAAGGAGTACGAGTAGCATATATCCAAGCTATAAAGGATATGTATGAAGGAGCAAAGACTGCCGTAAGAACTCATGAAGGACAAACCGAAAGCTTTCCCATAACTGTAGGATTACATCAAGGCTCATCCTTAAGTCCTTACCTTTTTGCGTTGGTAATGGATGAGTTAACAAGACATATTCAAGATGATATTCCTTGGTGTATGCTTTTCGCAGACGATATAGTGTTGATAGATGAAACTCAGGAAGGGGTAAATGCAAAGCTTAACCTTTGGAGAGAAGTGTTGGAATCTAAAGGTCTTCGCCTAAGCCGATCAAAGACAGAATATATGGAGTGCAAGTTCAGTGCAAATGGAGGCCAAAACGAGTTAGGGGTGAGGATCGGAGATCAAGAAATACCAAAGAGCGACCGTTTTCGTTACCTAGGATCTATCTTGCAAAAGAACGGAGAATTAGATGGAGATCTCAACCATAGAATACAAGCTGGATGGATGAAGTGGAAGAGTGCATCCGGCGTGTTGTGTGACCGCCGTATGCCACTGAAGCTCAAGGGAAAATTTTATAGGACGACAATAAGGCCGGCGATGCTGTATGGCACAGAATGTTGGGCGGTGAAACATCAACACGTACACAAAATGAGTGTAGCGGAGATGAGGATGCTTCGTTGGATGTGTGGGCACACGAGAAAGGATAAGATTAGGAATGAGGATATCCGGGGTAAAGTAGGAGTAGCCGAAATTGAAGGAAAGATGAGAGAAAATCGGTTACGGTGGTTTGGACATGTGCAAAGAAGGCCTACTGACGCTCCGATTAGAAGATGCGACTATGGGACAGAGGTTCAGGGCCGAAGGGGTAGAGGAAGACCTAGGAAAACTTTGGAAGAGACTCTAAGAAAAGACTTAGAGTACTTGGATCTAACGAAGGACATGACACAGGATCGAGCACAATGGCGTTCTAAGATTCATATAGCCGATCCCACTCAGTGACTTGGATTTTCCAAGTCTCCAACCGAGAAGTTTTCCTCACTCGGGAAATTAAGGGAACACTACCCCAACCTACATGCTCCACTCAGAAAGCTTCAACATACAAGCTTCAACAAAAGAAAATTCAAAGACCTTAGCGAAGAAGGCTTTGGTGTATTTAACACAATACGTTGAAATGAAGGAAAGCTTATTTATTGATATCCCCGATAAGCTACAAATATGTACATATACATGAGTCAAAATAAACACACAAGAGGGAGCCTTCACAAAGGTTGCTTAGGAGAAGTCTCAGCAGTCGGTAGAGCCCCAGAAAGAGAAGGCACCGGAGGGGGATCATTTGGAGCCTCAGTACTGGACAGAACCCTAGAAGGAGGAGGCATCAGAGGTTGATCATTCGGAGCTTCATTACGCGGTACAGCCCCAGAAGACGAAGGCAATAAATGCCTTTGGAACAAACCCACAAATCTCTGATGATCAAGTAAAACCTGACCATCAGTTTCCTTCATTTGGTCAAGCTTCCTCTTCATGTTTGTAGCATAGTCATGTGCGAGCCGGTGCAACTGTTTATTCTCATGCTTGAGCCCTCTAATCTCCTGTTTGAGACTCATCACTTCAGCCGCCAATGATTCAACTTGGCGGGTTCGAGCAAATAGGCGTTGGGCCATATTAGACACAGAACCTGCACACTGAACACTGAGAGCCAGCGAATCCTTAACAGCTAACTCATCAGACCGTTTGGAAAGTAGTCTGTTATCTTTGGGAGTGAGAAGGTTCCTGGCCACCACCGCAGCGGTCATATCATTCTTCATCACAGAATCCCCAACGGTAAGAGGACCAGTAGGGGAGACGAAGGATGGGCGCCATATGTTGTCTGGAGAAGGCGGGGCTGCCTCTTCAACAAGGTTCAAGTCAAAACGACGGTCGGAGGGGCCAGACATTTTCAAAGGTGTTGAAGAGAGAAGAGGTCGGACAAATGAAGATCTTAGAAGTGCAAGAATGAAGCTTCTACTGGTGGAGATTCAAGTGTGCTTTGGAACTTAATGCCAGCCCCTATAAAAATCTGCACTCGACGGAGCTTCAGAAATCGAAGAGGCGCCTGCTCAGAAATCGAAGAGGCGTTTGCTTTCTCAAAAGTTGGGCTGCTCAAAGACCACGAAGGCCGATCTCAGAAATCGAAGAGGCGCTCGCTTTCTCAAAAGCTGGGCTCCCCAGAGACCACGAGGGCCGATCTCAGAAATCGAAGAGGCACCTACTTTTCCAGCCTTGTCAGCACCTGTCACACGCACACTCAGCTTTGCGGAAATTATGGGCATTCTGTCGAAGACTTCTGGGGAAGTAGAAAACACATGAATCTTACTGTTCAATCACCCACTTCCCACACGCAACAATAGCTCATGGGTACCACAGATAATTTTGCCAAAGTTCTCTGCCAAAGTTGAGCACGTGAAGCTTGCAGCTCCCACTACATCGCTCTGACCAAGAAGGGTAAAAGAATAGCAAAGAAACAGCACTAACAAAGTTTAGACCCATAAATTTTGAAGGTCTAGCTACCATATTATTACCCACAAGGGTAAAGGAACAGTACCACTGCTGGATAATTGGAAAGTCCCTGTGTGTCAACCTCTGTGCTTCGTGGCAAGGTAGACTAGCAAACATGCCCAACCTTTACTCACATTCGAGAAAACACTCCCAATAAGATTGCTTGCTCCAAAATCGAAGAGGCACCGTCCTCCGAATCTCGAGAGCCAGACTCCCAACATGACTACTTTCTTAAAAATCGAAGAGAGGGTAAAGGAACAGTACCATTGCTGGATAATTGGAAAGTCCCTGTGTGTCAACCTCTGTGCTTCGTGGCAAGGTAGACTAGCAAACATGCCCAACCTTTACTCACATTCGAGAAAACACTCCCAACAAGATTGCTTGCTCCAAAATCGAAGAGGCACCGCCCTCCGAATCTCGAGAGCCAGACTCTCAACATGATTACTTTCTCAAAAATCGAAGAGACACTACTCCCCGAATCTTCGAGAGCCAAACCCCCAGCATGATTGCTTTCTCAAAAATCGATGAGGCATCGTTCTCCGAATCAATCGAAGAGGGGCTCGCTTTCTCAAAAGCTGGGCTGCTCAGAGACCACGAGGGCCGATCTCAGAAATCGAAGAGGCACCTACTTTTCTAGCCTTGTCAGCACCTGTCACACGCACACTCAGCTTTGCAGAAATTATGGGCATTCTGTCGAAGACTTTTGGTGAAGTAGAAAGCACATGAATCTTACTGTTCAATCACCCACTTCCCACACGCAACAATAGCTCATGGGTACCACAGATAACTTTGCCAAAGTTCTCTGCCAAAGTTGAGCACGTGAAGCTTGCAGCTCCCACTACATCGCTCTGACCAAGAAAGGTAAAAGAATAGCAAAGAAACAGCACTAACAAAGTTTAGACACATAAATTTTGAAGGTCTAGCTACCATATTATTACCCACAAGGGTAAAGGAACAGTACCACTGCTGGATAATTGGAAAGTCCCTGTGTGTCAACCTCTGTGCTTCGTGGCAAGGTAGACTAGCAAACATGCCCAACCTTTACTCACATTCGAGAAAACACTCCCAACAAGATTGCTTGCTCCAAAATCGAAGAGGCACCGTCCTCCGAATCTCGAGAGCCAGACTCCCAACATGACTACTTTCTCAAAAGCGAAGAGAGGGTAAAGGAACAGTACCATTGCTGGATAATTGGAAAGTCTCTGTGTGTCAACCTTTGTGCTTCGTGGCAAGGTAGACTAGCAAACATGCCTAACCTTTACTCACATTCGAGACAACACTCCCAACAGGATTGCTTGCTCCAAAATCGAAGAGGCACCGCCCTCCGAATCTCGAGAGCCAGACTCCCAACATGATTACTTCCTCAAAAATCGAAGAGACACTGCTCTCCGAATCTCGAGAGCCAGACCCCCAGCATGATTGCTTTCTCAAAAATCGAAGAAGCATCGTTCTCCGAATCTCGAGAGCCAGATACCACAGACCACTTTTTCAAAGTGCTCTGACAGAGTTAAAACATGTGAAACTGGCAGCTCCCACTACCGTGCTATGACTAAGCAGGGTAAAGGAATAGCATTACTACTTGTTGTTAGGGAGACTCCTATATATGTCGACCTCCATCCCCAACGGACAGGCAGACCTGTAAAAATGCTCAACCCTTCATCATATCTGAGAGGGCACTCCCAACGAAGCCTTTCGAAATATTCAGCTTTCTTTCCCCCCGATAATACCTCTGCAAACAAGCTATACTAGAGCAAGAATATCTCATATCATCAGGGTTAAAAGCAAGAGTATCCCATATCATGCTTTTTCCCTGTCTTTTCCTTTGGCCTTGTTTTTACCTGCAAGACAAGGAGAAAGAGAGCAATCAATCAGCACTTGGAATCAAGCTTCCAGCCAGGAACTGACTGCCTGGAACCCCTTACCTGATTACTTACTTGGCATTGCTCTCGAGTACTCATCTTCAACATCTTATGTTTCCAGGGAAGATTCCGCATCTGCTTGAGGAACAGATAGGGCAAGTGCGAAGGATACAAGGAAGCATGTGGAGACAAGCGTAACAACACACGTGCCGATACATCCATTACTCTGTCAAAAGCAAAAGTATCCCATATCAGCAGGGTGGAACGTACTCTAGATTTGATGGACTTGTTTTGACCCTCAAATTCTTCAGTCGGCCTTATACTCTGGAGGAAACCAGAAAACCCTCCAGCTCAGTTCAAGAATAAGCCTGTGGAAAGTTACTTCTTCAAAAGCAAAAGTATCTCATATCATCTCTTCTCATTTTTCTTCTCTTTATCCTTCATGCTGCTGCAAGATGGGGAGAAGGTGAACAATCAGTCGGAGCTCTGATTGCTTACCTTGTCTGTCACCTCTTTCAGCAGACCCCCTAGCTCGGCGACTTGGGGGACTCCTACTACATGGTTTGTATCGCGCTTGACCAAGCCTGAAACTACAAGTAAGCTTCAAGTGAAATTGATACATTACCTTGTGCATCTCCACCAGTTGAAGATACCACCCCTGGATGGAGGAAGAGTACTTCCAGAGAAGATGCCACATCTACCTATGAGACAGATAAGGCAAGTTAAGACGACACCACACTCCGATACTTAGAAGTTTCGTGATTACGAGATCATTCTCCCACAATATTTCCTAATGTCATTTGTACTAAATCATTCACTTGTACTCACTAAAGGAGAGCTTGAACCTATGTACTTGTGTAAACCCTTCACAATTAATGAGAACTCTTCTATTCCGTGGACGTAGCCAATCTGGGTGAACCACGTACATCTTGTGTTTGCTTTCCTATCTCTATCCATTTATATACTTATCCACACTAATGACCGGAGCAATCTAGCGAAGATCACAAAAAGCGACCGTTTTCGCTACCTAGGATCTATCTTGCAAGAGAACGGAGAATTAGATGGAGATCTCAACCATGGAATACGAGCTGGATGGATGAAGTGTAAGAGTGCATCCGGCGTGTTGTGTGACCGTCGTAGGCCACTGAAGCTCAAGGGAAAATTTTATAGGACGGCAATAAGGCCAGCAATGTTGTATGGCACAGAATGTTGGGCGGTGAAGCATCAACACGTACACAAAATGGGTGTAGTGGAGATGAGGATGCTTCGTGGGATGTGTGGGCACACGAGAAAGGATAAGATTGGGAATGAGGATATCCGAGGTAAAGTAGGAGTAGCCGAAATTGTAGGAAAGATGAGAGAAAATCGGCTCCGGTGATTTGGACATGTGCAAAGAAGGCCGACTGACGCTCCGGTTCGAAGATGTGACTACGGGACAAAGGTTCAGGGCCGAAGGGGTAGAGGAAGACCTAGGAAAACTTTGGAAGAGACTCTAAGAAAAGACTTAGAGTACTTGGATCTAACGGAGGACATGACACAAAACCGAGCGCAATGGCGTTCTAGGATTCATATAGCCGACCCCACTTAGTGGGAAAAGGCTTTGTTGTTGTTGTTGTTGTTGTTGTTGTGTGTTTCTCTCATTGATGTTCCTAATCTGCTTCGGCATGGCTTGCTTTTTCGGTTTTCTTAATTCTATTTGGTAGCAAAATCATAGAATTGAGCAGAGTAGAGATACAGAACTTGAGAATCAATCTGCAGAAAGTACAACAACAGAATTTACAACTCGCCCAAGCAAATAGCCAGATCTTAGGGGTACTTTTTTACATGTTTTAGTTGTTGATTATTCCAATCTTCCACGATACCTGGTAATTTCATCAACTAATATAAAATCGACTTTCTAATTCAATTTTGCAGGAACTCAATTTAGGTAAAGATAGGGTATGTTAAGTTTCGACTGGTGAAGTCAGAGTAGTGTGTGCTTTCACTTTCTATTTTATATTCAAGTGAAGAAGCATGAACTAACAGCATTATGCTTTTACTTTTAGCTAAAGGCACTTCAACATGAAATTGGGTGCAAAAATGGTTTGCTCAAAGTGAGAAAACTGGAGGCTGAGGTGAGTTTAACTAATTAAGACTTTAACCTGTTTTGTAAGGTTATAGACTTTTTTGTTGAACTGTAAACCCTGTGTTCCTAGGAGAAACCCAAAAGAGTAACGTGCCAAAGTACAGAAAATCAGGTAGTTAGCACATTCCTTTCTTGGTTCTGAATTAAACTTTGAAGGAGTGATCTGATTTGTTGACCTCCTGTATTCTTTACAAATTTCCTTTCACTATCCACAGGTAGAAGGTTTAACTAAGTGTTTTGAAGCGGGGGAGTCCTTGCAAGCAGACAAGAAGGATGGTCCTTGTAATACCCAAGGGGATCGACATCTAAAAAATCCACGTAAATGTTAACTTGACAACTCATTGTATTTCTGATATCTTGTTTCTGTGCTAACAATCTTGAGATATAATTTGCATGCAGTTGTGGCTTCTCATACTGTTGAAGCAGTCGAAGTTAAAGAGAAGGCTGATAATAAAAGGTTTGTTTGTATATGTTTGATTGCTTAATGCATACATGTTTTCGGGTTTTACTTTATTTACATGTGCTCTGTGGTTTCCTCATAGAGGCTTGAGAAGACAGTCTGCAAGGTTTAAAACTGAAGAACACGAAGCAACGGAAGAAATGCTGGAGACCAATGGTTGCAAAATTCCCGTCCTTCCTCTTTGCAATAATGTGGTTCATGAAAGTGAGACGACATTTTCATCAGTGGAAAAAGAGGCTCCTACTATTGAAGCAGTCCAAGCTAACAAGAAGGCTTACCACAAAAGGTTTGTTTGTGTATGTTTGATTGTTTTGTGAAGTACATGGTTTCAGTAGGTTTTCATATTACTGACAGATGCTTTATGGATTCTTAATAGGCGTTTTACAAGGCAGTCTGCAAAGTTAAAAACTGAAGAACAGGAAGCCACTGAAGAAATGTTTGAGACCAATGGTGACAAAATTCCTGTCTCTCTTCTACGTGACAACGTGGTTCATGCAAGTGAGACGATATGTCCATTAGGGGGAAAAGACGATACTACAAGTGCAGCAGTCCAAGCTAAAGAGAAGGCTTACAACAATAGGTTTGTTTATTTATGCTTGATTGCTTTGAGCAAGTACATGATTTCATTAGGTTTTCACATTGCTAACAGATTCTTTATGGTTACTTAATAGGCGTTTTACAAGGCAGTCTGCAAAGTTAAAAACCGAAGTACAGGAAGCACCTGAAGTGTTTGGGACCAATGGTGAAAAGTTTCACGTCTCTCATCTATGTCATAATGTGGTTCATGAAAGTGCTCCGACATGCTCAGTGTTGGAAACAGAGGATCCTATTACTGAAGCAGTCCAAGCCAAAGAGAAGGCTGACAACAAAAGGTTTGTTTGTGTATTTTTGATTGCTTTAAGGATGTACATGTTTTCAGTCGGCTTTAACTTTATTTACAGATTCTTTATGGTTTCCTGATGGGAGTTTGACTAGGCAATCTGCAAGGTTTAAAACTGAAGAATTGTTTGAGACCAACGAAGACACGGTCCATGTCTATCCTCTAAGTGACGATGTGGTTCATGAAAGTGGTTCAACATGTTCTTCGGTGAAAAAGGAGGATGAAGGATACACTGCCCCGAGATCTGAAGGCCAGGAATGTCGAAGATCATCTGCAAGGCCACTGCGGCGGCGAGCAACTCAGGCGATTAAGTCATACAAGGAAACTCCAGTTAATGTGAAGATGCGCAGAGAAAATTGAGTCAGTTGATGCTTAGAAGATTAACTACATTGTTGTGCCTTTTGGTATTAACTAATTGTTTTGTAAAATTACTCTCGGTTCAGGAAACATGCCTTTAACTTTGTAAAGTTTAACGCTAATCTAGTTTCCGTTAATATAAGCAGCAGATGATGGATTAAAATGCACAAACTTAACCTGAAATGTGCAATGGGGCTCGTAGTTCAAGCAGTTAAGAGCATACTTTGCATCCGAGGTTCTAAGTTCGACTCCTCCTCCCTACTATTGTATCCAAAACTCAAGCTTCTCTCTCTCTCTCTCTCTCTCTCTCTCTCTCTCTCTCTCTCTCAAGGTATTGAGATCATTGAAAGTATGATTTTTGTCGATTTTTTATTCCCTTGCAGTAAAATATTGTTCTTACTTCTTACCAGTCATCTAATTAATCACAGGAGCTTATGATTTTTTTCCTTCTGGTTTTTTTTTTTTTTTTGGTATTGGCTTTTTAGCTAAAATGGTTTTGAGATTTGCATAACTCTTCACTTTGTTCCTTGAGATTCGAAATCAATAAAAGTTGTCATTGAGTTTATCCACCATCAATTATTTTAGTCATTCCGTGAAAAATTATGTTAAATAAGAAGGACAAATGTATCCTCAACTTAATAAACAATGTGCCAAAATGATTTGATAGAAATTGAATGTATTTTTGTCATTTTATATTTACTTAATAGAGATTTTTCACGGAAAAACCAAAATGATTGATGGATGGACAAATTCAGGAACAACTTCTATCAATTTCAAATCTCAAGAACCAAAGATAGAAGTTATGCTAATATCTGAAAAAAAAATCTTTCGTATATAACCTAGATTAATCTTGAATAAATAAATGACTAGCCCATATCACATCTTCACATGCAAAAGAGGAGACAAAAGGGGTCGATTCTTTCTTTCTTTCTTGCATCGTGATCAAATCACCCCTTTACAACGCCAAGCCGCGTTCTTGCATGAACAAAACAGGGAAAAGGAAAGCCTAAGCAAATGATCCAAGTTGAGGAAAAAGCTTGTTTTGTAGAGTCTTGGACAACAAACAAATATGCTTTAAACTTGGAATTGTGAGTATCCTTTGACTAAGACATATATGCATATTTTAGTTGGACCATAGAAAGTTTTCACATCTCATCTCATGCTAGTTTTTTTTTTATATATAATTATCATGGATACTCAGTATTACGGTTTGGTGGTATTCCTCTTTATTTGTGAGTCAGATGTCTTAGGTTTGAATCTCATGGATGACGAATTCGATACCAAATTATGTTGCCCATTATGTGGTTTAGCCGAACTTTCCCATTCGCTTAGTGTAAAATATATTGTTCTACTACAAAAAAAAAATCATGTATTGTTATTAACAAAGCAAAGCAAAACAAAACAAAGAAAAAAGAATTGAATATTATTTTTAAGTGTTGCTAACAATCCTACGCCTCAAATTCAATATAGGAAGTGGTCGAGACTCAAATTTGTACCCACTGAAACATAATATTTAGGAAACTGTATAAGGAAAATGTGCGTTAGCAATCGACAAGAAGTTTGACACGGAAATGATCAATCAACACGATCGGCAACCTTAAATTCAATTTCGTCTTTCATAGGCAAGATTCTTAGTTCACGTTTTTTAATTTGCATGGTATATGTAAAGAAACATGTGAGACATTTCACTTGCAATGCTTCGTGTCCATCGTGCCAATTTCCCAACGGTAAAAAGAATTTATAATTGTCCTATATTTCTCAAAAGTGCATTCATTATGGTGCTATCCATACACCCATTGACGGATGCAAGTAGGATCAAGGTGGTCTTGAGATTAAAAAAATATACATGTGAGAATATTCTGAGGATTATTCAAATGTTTGGACATGTCATTTTTGTGCCTATTAAATGTTTGATGTAATGCATACTAGGCATTTCTTGACAGGTTGTGTCGACAACAATCGACAAATATTACTCATCAGTTTCTTTCGGCATGTGCCGCTATCTGTTGTCATGTGTGCAACATAGTTTGGTTGACAACAACAAGCCCACCAAGCGTTCGACGAACCTTAGTGAATAAGCTAATTCTTTTTTGCGCACTTTGAGCTTTGTTCCTATCTAAAAAACTTGTCTTTAACACTGGGACCCCTAAGGTTCAAATTCTGAATCTGCCACTACATAAACCAATATCACACCTCTCTCAATTCAACCATCAGATCAAATGAATTAAAGAAGATCAATATACGAAATTAACAATTATGTGTGCGAGGTAAAAAGATCTGTTTGAATAGTACCATTCTATTTAATATTTTTATGACGTGTCGCATTCTTATTGCACCACACAAAAGAGCCCACATAAGTTTTTCATATATGCTTTGCATGTGTGTGCATGTGAATATAGAGCCGTAAAAAATGACAAATTGGAGAAGGTGGACTCATCATGGCATGTAAGATGTAGGAGGACCCACGCGCAAGTTATGGTTGGACTGATCTTCCAATACGACGAGCTCACGAAATCTGAAAACAAAGGATCGAATAGGAGGAGGATTCTATCTTTTTCAAAATTTTGGGATAAATTTGTTACCCTAAAGAGGGTCCTCAAGGACCCTACCATTATCTCCTCTGCCATTTTTTCGAACGTTACTTTTGGTGCAGTTCACTTATCTCAGTCATGGATATGAACAGGAGATCTCCATGCAGACATTGTCACATGTGGTTGGAGGAAAAATATTCGTTCTAATTCTACGACACACCATAACATCATACATGATGCCATTGTTGTTTTCAATTTTGAGTTTATCGAAGTTTTAATTTTTTTTTTTACAAGTAGAAGGAATATCAATGGCATCATGTAGAAGGAATATCACTAATCAATGATGTACACCAGCATATTGAAAATCTCTCCATTCTTAACAATTTTACATGCAAAAAGTAATATCACTAATTAAATTGTACTGCTAGTGACATCTAGGTTTTATTAATGAGTAATAAAATCCATTCATTTATTTTAAAAAATTATTGTGTGGTACGTGAACATGTATTTGTTCCTACATAGAATTTGCAATGTTATCGTACTATATAATAATTGTTCATTCATCAGCTGCAATATTTTTATTTTTTAAGTAATTTTCTAATTCATGCAATTATCCGCAAATCACACATCCTAATCCATCAAGATTCAGTGGCTTTACAGCCGCAATATCTTAGTGCGGTCACTATTGTCAATATTACTAGTTTCAAAATTTTAACTCTAAGGATTTGGTCTAGTACAAAACGAGCAAGGTTTGAAATCCCAACTCAAGTTCAAACTTCCAAATATGTATTTTTTGAGATTATCTGTTATGGTTTGACGTACTATGTTAATAGATGCTAAAAATACGTTGTCATCTTATGTGATAGTCTGCCTTCAATGGTGGAATATTTTCACATTCAATCTATTATATATAAGGGATACTTTAGATGCGGTCCCTAATCCTTAACATTCTTTGATTAGAGCCTTAATGGTATTCAAAGTTTGATCAAAGTCCCTTGACTTTGTACACCTCATTATATTACTATTAATATTTATATTTTTATAGTTTTGACATTAATTGTTTGATATTTTATGAAATTTATAATCCTATAAATTTAAAATCCCTCATTATAATACTATTAGTGTAACATCTCACATTGCCCAGGGGAATGGATCCTGTAAGCCTTATATGTATATTCTCATCTTTACCTAGCACAAGGCCTTTTGGGAACTCATTGACTTCGGGTTCCATCGGAACTCTGAAGCTAAGCGAGTTTGCACGAGAGCAATCCCAGGATGGGTGACCCATTGGGAAGTTCTCGTGTGAGTTCCTAGAACAAAACTGTGAGGGCGTGGTTGGGGCCCAAAGCGGACAATATCACGCTAGGGTGGAGTCGAGCCTGGGATATGGTGGGGGCTCAGGCTGGGATGTGACAATTTGGTATCAGAGCCAATCCCTACTCGAAAGTGTGCCGACATGGACGTCAGGCCCCTAAGGGGGGTGGATTGTAACATCTCACATTGCCCAGGGGAGTGGATCATGTAAGCTTTATATGTATATTCTCATCTCTACCTAGCATGAAGCCTTTTGGGAGCTCACTGGCTTTGGGTTCTATCGGAACTCTGAAGTTAAGCGAATTTGTACGAGAGCAATCCTAGGATGGGTGACCCACTGGGAAGTTTTCGTGTGAGTTCCCAGAAACAAATTCGTGAGGACGTGGTTGGGGCCTAAAGCGGACAATATCACGTTAAGGTAGAGTCGAGCCTGAGATGTGGTGGGGGCCTAGACCGGGATGTGACAATTAGAAACGGTTACAATAAAAAAATTCAAACATTTTCATTGAATAAATGGATAAAAACTATGTAAAAATAAGAAATAATAAATGGCAAAAGAATGTATCCATAGTGTTAAAAAAATTGGTACATTTCACATATGTACATTAATAAGAAGAATGGGTACATTATAAATAAATTAGGGTACATATAAAAGATTAAAAAGTTATGAGTACAAATGAATTTTTAAAAAATATAGGCCCTAAAAGAAATTAATACATGGGTACAAAATAAAACTAAAAAGAAAATATTGCAAATTTTAAAAAAATGTTACAAATTAAAAGTCGGTACAAACTAAAAATATAAATATATGATACAAAGTTTAGGCATAAAACATAGATATATCATATGTAATTTTTCTATCATTGATTAAATATACAATGTCACGTGACGGTATACACATGGGTACAAACACAAATAAAACTTTAAAAAATATGGGCACAAAAAAAAAAACTAATATATGGGTACAAATTAAAAATGAAAAGAAAATTGATACAATTTAAAAAATATTTGCAAATTAAAAATAGGTATAAACTAAAAATAAAAATATATGATAAAAAATTTAGCCATAAATATACTAATTGTAACATTTTTAACACTAAAGGATTATATTTTAAAATAAAAATATTTTATTATTCAAATAATTAATGATGTTATTAATACCCAAAGACCTTGATCAAAAATTAAAAATGAATAGGATTTTAATCAATGAAGAACAAAAAGAATGATGTGAACCTAATTTCTCCTAGAACACAAAAGATGAATAGTGTTGGTGTCATAATGCTTTACCAAAGATAATTGGACAAAAATGCCCTCAAAACAAAAAACTTCAAAAGCATCTCAAAATAATGCATCAAATAAGACAAGGACATTTTTATCATTTTAATAGTTTCTATTTCTAATAATTAATGATTTTGTGGTTTTTTTTAATTTTTAAATGAGTATCTCACAATAGACTAATAATAATGTGATTCAATTTATCTATTTTTAAACACGTTCAAAACATCTTAAGAGGTGTGTAATGCCGATTATAAAAAAGATCATTCGTACGTGGATAATAATGTGATTAAATTAGTTGTCAAATGATTGTTTTTTTTTTCTGTAACAAACGATATTATCCATACTAAGAGGGAAGGAGGTGGACTTTCATAATGGGCTAGCAATAATGTGATTCAGTTAGTTGTTTATTAAATATTATTCTCACTATTTTAAACACATTCAAAATATCTTAAGAGACCTGTAATGCCGGTTATAATAAAGTCTTTCGCACACGGATAATAAAGTGATTAAATTAGTTGTCAATTTTTTTTTTTTTTAGCAAACTATATTATCTACATTAGAGCAGTTCTAGCCATGCTGGTTGCTCGGGCCACAGGGGAGGAGAAAGGGCCCTCGGGCCGGTGGGTGCAGCTCCAGCCGTGTGGAGGCCGAGCGACGGTGGGAGCCCGAGCGAAGGGGGGTGGGGAGTCGACGGGCCTGTGGCCCGAGGGTTTTACAATTTTTTATGTTTTTTTGTGTCAGAGAGAGAGAGAGAGAGAGGGGGGGGACCGGTTGCAATTTTTTATTATTTAAACAAACAAAAAAAATTATTATTTTAATTGCTTATTGCCAGGGGGAGGGTTCCAAGGGTGGAGATGTAAATGTCAATTACTGTTCATTAATGGTAGTTACCATTCATTTAAGGCAGTTACTGTTTAATAGGGTGGATTAAATAGTGGATTGCCAGGGGGGAGGGCTCCATGGCTGGAGTTGCTCTTAAGGGGGAGGGGGTGGGTTTTTCCTCACAATGGGCTAACAATAATGTGATTCAATCAATTGTTTATTACATATTATTTTCTCTATTCTTAATGTTAAAGGGTAGAGACTGATTTTATTATGTAAATTCAGCTGCTTCAATTGGTTTATGAGGGATTTCTTCTAGCATGATATAAGATTATTCATTTACTTCGAATATTTGATTTTTTTTCGAACATGATTTAAAACGTGTAAGTCGCGCATAGTATGCCGTGATTCAAAAAATACCTTCTGCATCTGTGTGAGTGCGTGCATGAAGGCTAGTAAATTAAAATTTGCTCAGTGGTTGCGGCTCAATGAAATACGTATAAGCTCGACTTTTTCTCCTTCTGAGAGTCAAAAAGAACACCTGAGAATAAACCATAAAGGAGAAAAGTGTTACAGATCAATCGGCTTTAATCATTCATCAAATATGACCTTTTTCTTATTGTTATATTATCTGACCAAGGAATTTCTCCAACATTAAAGTAATGGATATGGATTGTCTGTTGTTTATGATTCGAGAAGCTCTCGTCACTTTAACGTCTTGAAGCGATAATGATTTTATCTTTGTTTGAGATGTGATTAGTGATGTTATAAATGAAAAAAAAACAAAATATATATATATATATATATATATATATATATATCATACGCGTTGAACAGTGTATTCAGCGAGTGTGATAATTCGAATACTACTCTGTGTAAAATTCGTCGATAGTCACACGTGCTATGCGGGGCTCAGCTACAGGCAAAAGGTGCAGCTGATGAAGACTTAGGTCTCTTAAACTGCAGATTTCACATTCACATTCCTAAAAAGTTTAGTCCTTGTGTACACAATAGGTAGGGTAGAAAAAAAGCACTTGGCGCGCAATTGAGCATCTATAAATGCTTTTGGCCTTGTGTGTTTTGTTCAACGTCCATCATATCACAAGAACTAGAAACCAAAGTATATACTTCTAAGCAACCAACACTAAACCTAATGGAGGTTCAGTGTAGCCCTTTTAGTTGGGAATTCTTCTATCAGGAAGAGGTATTGGGTTTCGTTCGAGCTCGTATGACGACAATTTCAGCTTTCAATTTCTCAAATTCTATTTTCTTATACGCATGGCTAATTAATTTTATTTATTTGTATTTTTTTTGCAGGGGATAGAAGAGCTAAGGCATTCTCTTTTGTGCACAACTTTGGAGCTTGAGGCAACAATTTTATCAGCAAAGGAGAAGATTTCAACAAGAGAAGAAGAAATTGTTCGTCTCAAAGATCTCCTCAGCAAAGCCCTCCAAGAGAGAAATGAAGCTGAAGCAAAATGCCAAACCCTAGTTTTGGACAAACTCGTGCTCCAACAAGAGCTACGGAAGCAGCAACAAAAAGATGAGGATAATGAATCAAAAGGCAGTCAATCTAACAAACACTTAACCTCTTCTGACTCCGAAGAAACCATTGTTCCATCTCCGAATTCAGACCCTATTATGATGCCGCCGGCACCATTGTCATCACCGCCGCCACTGCCACTGGCTGCTTTGAAATTGGGAGCTATGAAGCCGTTGCCGGAAAAAGGGAGGCTACTTCAAGCAGTGATTGAAGCCGGACCGCTGCTTCAAACCCTTCTCCTGGCTGGACCGCTGCCTCAGTGGGAGCACCCTCCTCCCCAACTAAAGTACATTGAGATTCCACCGGTTGCCATTTCTCCTCCACCACGGCGACTTCAACACCATGACTCTTGCAATTGTAGCGGTACTAGTTGTTTCGGTCACAAGAGAAGTTTGGTAAGCTCTGATGATTCTGGTTCTGATTCATCACCCAACACCAAGCGCCGAAAGCTTGTTCTCCATTGACCAACATTTTGTGCGTTTTAGTTACATAATTTTCTAAGGCTGCACATCCTTTTCATACTGTCAAACATGCAAGGGCAGCAGTATGGAATGGATTGCTACAATCCATATCAGTTAGAATTTTTCAAACATCCATCTTAGAAATGAAAATCATAGCTTCTTTAGGTTCGTCTGATAACTATTTTGTTTTTAACTTTTAACTTGGAGGAAGACTTGAATGATTCAATCTTCTCTTCTCAGAATTTAGTTGCTCTAATTCTCTAGTTAATGTAAAATTAGTGGGAGCTATAGCCTCCAATTAATGTAGAATCACATTTTGTGTGTGCCTTTGGTATATTGGGGATGATCAAAAGTGACAAAATTTCGGAAAATGTTATGATCTAGTTTAAGGCCATAATTGTGCTCATGCTATTTCTTCTCACTTTTTTGCTTTTTTTCTTGGTACATAAAAGTAGCATAATTATTGTGACAAATAATCATAAATCTCCCAGAGATTTTTTCTTTTTATGAAGCATGCATACCTACCATTCACCTTCACTGTGAGTGTCTGCCATAATCCCACCAAAGACATCTATAATTAGATTCTTTGTTATCATGACTAATGCATTTGCACAAACCATACCTTAAAAAAAAAACCCGATCAATTAAAAAAGGTTTTTTTAATTTTTTATTTTAGTTAAAATGGTTTTTGAGATTGGCATAACCTCTTAATTTAGTTTCTAACAATAAAAATTGATAGAAGTGATCCATGTAAACGTCCACCGTAAATTATTTTGGTCCTTCCATGAAAGTCTGTCAATATCCTCGTTACATTGTCACGTAAATGACTACTTGACCACATTTTTAAGGGTGTTTTTGTCAAACCTACCCATCCACTTAATGAGGATATTGACAGATTTTTCACAGAATGACCAAAATGATTTACGATGGACAAACACAGGTACCACTTTTATCAATTTTCATTGTCAAGGACCAAAGTGGAGTTATACTAATCTCATAGACTATTTTAGCTAAAAATTAATTAAAAAAAAGAAGAAGAAAGAAATAATGAAAAATGATCTCAAATAGCACTATTACGACAATGTTCTCAAGTCGCAATGTTGTTGTAGCAAATCAATAGCAATAATACTTTTTTATGGTATACCAAGATTATCTTCTATCAGATAATATCAGCATCATATCGCGATGATATCGATATTTGAGAGCTTTTATCATAAACCTTCATAGCCAGCAAAGGTTCAACAGGAAACTAAGTTCACACAGTAAGATCAAATTTGAACTGGAATGTTTGTACAATAATATGGTTCACTTGGAGGGTTTGGTTTAGACTAATGAAGTAAGTCAATGAAATTAAAGGAAGTAATAATATATAATGTTTATGGACGTTGCTTTCTTATTTTGAAACCATTGAGCCATACGATCATCATGAACTAACATGCTCATTGCTCAGTGAGAAATCTGACAATAAGGTCCCATACTTTTTGCAAGGGTAATGGTCTACTCAACAACATATCAAATTTTCTCTAACTTCAATTTCTATTCACTTTTACATCAATCTAAAAAATTGTGCACAAATAAAACCAATAATAAAATTTTGATCAAAACAAGAAATGGAAACACTATAATAAGCTGTATATAAACGACCAGGAAGTGCTTTCTGTTATATATTTAGTGTTTGTCCGATTCCACTTTTTTTTTTTTTTGAGAACTGGAAATAGAATAATCAGGGCCGAAGCCAAAGGAACACGAAGCCCACCCAAGGGGGAACAACACAGAAAGCAACAAACATAGAGCAGGGGAGGGCGTACAGAAGCAAAGACGCTGCACCAAGTGCCAAGCGTCGGCCCCTCAACTGCAAAGAAACCAAAAACTAGGGAGGGCAAAGAAGCCCATCATTGTCCGATTCCACTTTTGTTTAAAAGTTAGTAGCCAATTTTATTGTGCGTATTTCCCATCAATCCATTGTCACTGTCGATTGGTATGTGATCACATGCTTTGTAGGTCAGTTTGTATTTAACATTCACGAGCTAAAGTGTACATAATCGGGACATTACGAAAACGAATATTAAGCACAAATTTTAACGTTAAAAAAATAGTAGGATAATATCGATGGTAGATATATAGAGAGCATTGAGATGCGTGAAAACTATTTTTAAAGTGCAATCTTTTCTTTCAAAAGCAAAGTTTTTTTTTTTTTTTGTTTTTTTTGTTTTGGGCTCAATATGTAGCTTTACGAGCTAAAATTGTTATGGACCCTAATGAAATGAATATTAAATTACTTGAAAATTATTATTAGCGTTCCAACTGGCATGATATATATATATATATATATATATATATTTTTTTTTTTTTACCGTGCATGATAAAATCATTAGTTTGTTGCTAGGCTAGAGCAAAAATGAAACGGTAATTTAAATGTCATTTAACCTCTTGAAATATTATTTCAGTTGAAATTGACCTCATGAACTATTTTTTTGGTAAATTAATCCCCTGAACTATTTGAAATAAGTCAATTGACTCATTGTCGGTAGATTCCATCCACTGTTTCATCAAATTCAAAGGAAAATTAGTTTTTTCCTTCATCAATTCTTACTTGTCAACTATAACCAACAATGTAATTATAACATGTGAAAACAAAATAATATGTAATGGTCCATTATGTAAACGTTTGGTTTTTTATGTTTTCTAGTTATGCTATATATTTTTGAATTATTTTGTGTATGTTTCAAAATTTTATTGGTGGTTATAGTTGACAAGTAACAATTAATGATGAAATAATCAAATTTCCCTTGAATTTGACGGAATTGATTCCGCAATCTAACGATAAGAGGTTAATTGGCTGATTTTAAATAGTTCAGGAGGTTAATTTACCAAAAAAATAGTTTAGGGGGTCAATTTCAATTGGAGTGACAGTTTAGGAGGTCAAACCGCAATTTACCCCTTAAAATAACATCGTCAATGGTAATTTAAAATAAAACAGTAGAAAACAATTTACAAGAAAAATGGAAGAATCTGAAGAAAAAAAGCAAAGGGTTTTTATCACAAATCGTCCCTGAAATTGACCCATTTCATCAAAACAGTCATTGAAATTGAAAATCGATCAATGTAGTCCCTGAAAATGGATGTTGCAAATAAATGTGGTCCTTCCGTTACCATTTCGTAAAAAACTCTGTTAAGTGATGTTGTGGCACTTAAATGGATCTCACAAATTTAATAAAATATTATTTTGTGAATAAAAAATATTTAAGTAATAAAAAAGTTTTTTTTTTTAAAATAAAAAACTAAAAATAAAAAAAGCTTGCTTTGCAACAACCATGGCGCTCATAGTCTTCTCCTCCTCCTCCCCTACCGCTTCTTTCAAGTTCAGCACTTCCTGGTGGGGTTGTGTTTGGCTGTGATTACATTTGCAACAGTGACGACGAATGCAAGAAAGGCTCAAACGTCGGTGTTAAACTCCTCGAGCCAAACAACAGGGTTAAACGCCTGTTGCACTATGCAACTTTCCTCCCACAGTTTAATGATTCGGGTCTGATTGATTCGAAGCAGGTCATGGGTTGCACGGCTCGGGTGTGGCTGCAGGCCGAGATGGATGAGGAGGGCAAGATGAGATTCACGGCTGACAACAATTCCTAAATCACCAGGGGCTTATACTCCTGCCTGGTTTTGGTGCTCGACGACGTGTTGCTGGATGAGGTGTTACGGGTCAAGACCCATGTCTTGTTGTCACTTAGTGTGGGATTGCCGGGCCCACAGAGGAAGCATCTTATTCTTTTTTTTTTAATTTTTTTTAAAAAAAATTTGAAGTCTTAAAAAAAAAAAAGGAAAAAAGAAGAAGAAGAATATGAATTGTTCATCTTCTTCTTCCCTTCCCATCCGAGCAACCTAGACAACCCTCCCCACCCAGTCGCACATGAAACCGCAGTGATGACAAGAAAGGGTCAAAGCAGTAGTTGACAATATTGGGAAGGAGGGAGAGGGAGGAGAGCTTGGACTGGTAGTTTTGGACGCAAGAAATGGGGGTGGGGAGGTTGGGGAGTTGGAAGAGGGAGGTTTCTTTGAGGCATTGGGCCGTCTGTTTGGCTGTGATTACATGTTCGACGGGGTGGGGTGAGGATTGGGGTGGTTGCTCCTGTGGGAGGCGAAGAAGAAGACGAACTTTTCATCTTCTTGTTTTTTTTTTTTAATTTTTAATTATATAAAACTTAAAAAATTATTATTTAAATATTTTTAATCCACATGGTAATATTTAATTAGATTTGTGGGACCTATTTATGTGCCACGTCAGCACATAACAGAAATATTGATGGAATTCTAAGGGAAGGACTACATTGATTTGCGTCATCCATTTTCAAGAATTACATTGATTGATTTTCAATTTCAGGGACCATTTTGATGGAGTAGGTCAATTTCAGAGATCATGTATGATAAAAACCCAAAAGCAAAATTTAGAGCCTCACAATCACACCCTCTTTCTCTGAAATTCTCTTAAAACAAAAAGCCAATGCCTTTATTATATTCGTCTCCAATTCTTTTTTACCCGCCACCACCAACCGCTCCAACGACCATACGCCACTTCCCTCCTCAACGCCTCGCCACGTGTCCTTCATCCTCTCTACGGCGCCGTTTCGCCTCCGAACCAAACCCCCTTCCACTCCACTCTGCCGAGGTTTTCAGAAACCCCAATTGGCAATGCAATGCAAGCCGTCTTCCTCCGTATCAATGTCGGCCGAGGAGCAGTCCACTTCGACCTCCCAGGTTTCTTATTCTCTCTCTTGCACCTAAAACCTGTCGAGAATTTCTACATTGTTTTTCCGTAAATTTCGGAACCAAATGTTGCATTAGAATTTGCTGGCAAAAAAAATTAGGGGTGACAAATAAAAATATGAGAAACTTGTGTAAAAGTAAGATTAAGGAGTTGTTGTGGGTTTTGATTAAAGGATTAAACTTTGTTACTGTTGTGATAAATTTGCATTGTGTATTGAATTTTGTAGAATTTATTTTATTCGAGCGATATTCTAATTTAATCCAAACTACGGGAGGGAGGGGAATTCGGAACAATTTCCATGTTAGTGCTAAGTTATGATCTTGTAATGCCTGTGCAGAGGGGTGATCAACTGCAGGGTGGTTTGTTGTATTCAAGGGCGTTCTGGGTTAGTGAATCCATTATTGCCTGGAATGTGGATGTTTGAAATGGTTCCTGCTACTTATTTGCTAGTAAAACTGCTGCTTTATCTTGTTCGAGTGATGGAATTATAGGTAAGGACTTTACTAATTCTTACTTCAAGTTCGAGTAATGGAGTTCATGATTAAATCATAAAATTGTTTAATGGGACTTCTGTGCTAGCAGGTGAGGATATATAAGTAAAGCTTGAAGAAGGTAAACACGGGCTTCCGGAAAATGTAAGATGTTATGTTATCTGTAGAAGCAGTTTCATGGAGCCTCTTATTGCTGTTTTTCTCAATGTAACTTCTGAAGAAGTTTTGAAACTTCTTCGAACTGGCACATGTATAAAATGATTTTTGTTAGGTGAAAGAAAAATTTCCACCTATCAAAGATTACAGAGCTTTTAATGTGTCCCCTGATTTGGACGCCAAACCTCTTCTCAAATGCCAATTGGCAGTTGCCACTTTCGATTGTAAGAATGTTTTTGCATTTGTTCTTTGCCAGTCAGTTTTATCAATGCACCGCTAGATAAACTGTTTTGTCTCCCTAGACTAAATACAATGAATTCTGATCAATTAACTTTTTGTTTTAAATTTTCAATCTGTAGCCTTACACATGAGAGGAGTATCGAGGTGTGCATGCGATTGAGAATGCTGAAGTAGATAAAATCATAAAACTCACCAATTCTAACAAATTAAGTTTTGAAGATTCTTAGTTTTTGGTAATTTAATTGTTTTATGGTAGTCACCCGTTTATGCTAAAAGTTATTCGTGGACCATTTAAAGTGATTTAACTATAGTTGGCATTGCTGTTTTACATAACTATTATCTACTATCTTTCAGATTGAATATGTAATTAAACTCCCATCAGAATCCTGACTAATTGTTTCCAGTGTCCTTTAAACATACATCGGATACTGTTTCGATTTACATTTAAATTTTCTCTGATCTTGGATCAATATTTTTATTTTCTTTGTTTTGGTGCTACTGCTACATAAGCTTGGTATTTCTTGAACACACAATTTCTTTTTATGACGGAACATAGTCATCACAGTGAGTGTGTTTTGTGAAAATCTTAACCAGGTTGAGTGCCAGCTGTAAAGTGGGCTTAGTCTGAGTATCAGCAGTTTATGAACTTTAGTCAATCTGGAGTCTAATATTTACATGCTTACATTTCGTTCAGGATGTTATTGCATTGTTCATGTTGATGCTTTAAAGGTCAAATGACGATAATTAACATAGCAAAACGATACGATTGACAACTACATTTGTTTTCAAGATCAATTATGTTTCTGCGCATGACAACGAAACTCTGTTTGACATCGTGACTCTTAAGGTATGTGTACTTCTGCAGTATTTATTGGACTTCAGACTGGTAACTTCTTGTCTAACTCAGTCCATTCCTTGTAGCTCCTATGGAAATTTCTTTAGAGGAGAGATTCAGGATAAATCACTTGGCGACAAGTATAATAGCACTTGGACAGGTCTTAACTTGTATTTAATGTTGGTGAATGAAAAATTCATGTATTTTTCTCTGTTCTTTGGATAATGTTTATTTTACACTGTTGCATTGACCATACGTTATCAAGTGTTTGTAGTATACTATAACCTATAAAGTGACAATTATGAAATGGCAGGCTGCTAGGATTACTTTTAATGTTTATTAATTCATTTTTCTGTAGTTCATTTCTGGGATATTGTATGACCAATCAGTATTTAAACGATGAGCTGCTTCGGTCAAAATCACTTGATCGTGACTCATACAGTTCTGGTGATTGGTTCAATAGGTCAATTGCTAATCTAATTCCCAAGTTAAGAGTCTTAGTTATAGTTGTTACATAAGATTTCGAGATTTTAGCTGATCGCATATCGAGCTGCTAGAATAAATGTATGATCTTCTGCATTGTAATGCTACTTCGGAGTTACAAGTTGAATGCTTTCTGCGATCCAAGAATAAATTCCACTCCTATAGTCCTATGTCATGTTTTCTGATTGAGTAATCCATGCCTGCTAGAACATGTCTGTGTCTTTCTCAAATATAACGTTTGGGGTGTTGGCCTTCCTCCAAAAGCGAAGAACGAACACTGCTGGCCGCTGTAAGCACTCGTGTATTTCCACAATCATTTGATCGTATGTATTTCTTAGTGATGTTGACAGGTGATGCAGAAACCTCTGATAATGGTGTGTCTGGCATCACAAACTTTATAACGACTGCTATAACATGTCAAGTGATTATATTTTGGTTCTGCTTCTTTTTTCTTTTTCTTTTTTCAGAAGGAAACCAAGGTTAGCAGATCCATCCTTTTAAGCCTCAGAAGTCGCATCATCCTCGCTGCTGTGGAGAACTTTTCAAGTTTGTTACGTATTACTATTAGGTACTGTTCGCCACTTTTCCGTTTGAGGACGGCAAATGTTATTCAGGTGAGAGGCCTGGTGATGTAAATTTAAATTAACCTAAATAATAGATTAATTTAAACCAAATTAAACTCCCAAGTAATTAATGAAACAAACTAGGAAAGAGTCCTTCTTGACTTGGGAAATACGGCATCTGACTTGCACGCCAGATTTGGGTTCGATTTATCTTCTGGAAAAATCTGTGAAAATATGGAAAACGTAGCTTTATCTCTTATCTTTCCAGGCATATATCGCACGTCACTAGGAAAAATCGGGAAAGCCTCCAAATCTTCATTCTCCCATAGCTGTGCAATTCAAACGGGAAAGTTACTTCTGCGGGATTGATTTGTAAAACTGGAACGTTTGGCTCCATGAAAAATTACGAAATTTGGACACAATGATCTTCCACCTCTTAGATTCCTTCTCCAATTATCTTTGCATCAAAACTCCTCCAAAAAGTTGAATTATTCCCAAAAACGTTTTAAGTGCACAGATTGGCTGAAACTGAGAAAAGGAAAGTAATAAGGCTCTTTTATAATCAATTCCTTAACAAAACTTAGGGTTAATTAATATGAAAATATGATAAATAATGCACCTATCGCCTGGCATCTGTACTTATGTTCCACTACAAAAGTTTAAAGTTTTTTCTTGGAATTGACATTTCCAATAAAAAGTGCTAGGCTTGTTGCATAGTAAACGCTATGAGCCGACCCATCTCTTTTAGAGATAAACCAAATTCACTCCCAAGTTTTAATACATAATATTCAAATTTTCAGGAACGGGTACGTTTCTATAATACTGGTCCTTCATTTCTCCCTGGAGTCATAGTAGTTAGCATTGAAGATGGTCATGAAGGCGTGCCAGGGCTATCTCAGCTGGATGCAATGTCGGTAGAATAGCACCAGAGATTTTCTGCATAACATCTCAAGCCTAAAAAAAGATTCTGAATGATGAGATCATACCTCCTGATTTAGTTGTTTATTTTTATGAGCTCATATCACTAGAATTTGCTTTAAAGATAGGCCTCCTTGATTTGTTTTCTTATAGATCTTTAATATGAACTTGTTGCAGCTAACGTCAACGGATGAAATAGTTAAGAGATCTGCGTATGATGCTTCCTCAGGATGCTTCACTGCGCCCCCAAGAACTACATCTGTGTTTGTTAAACCTCGGGAAGTTTGAGTAGCTCTGCCGTAGACATGGTGTTCTGCGGAGAATGCGTTAAATCTCTTCAATGAAGGACATGACATGGTACTTCTTTGGGTGAGTTAGTAACTCAGAAGAGTGTATAAATTACTCATTCTACTGCACAAATCAGAAAAGAGGAAGTGGTTGTAGCTTTGAAAAAGATGAAGTAAAGAAAAGCAGTGGGTCCCGACGATATATTGATTGAAGTATGGAAGGTCTTGGGAGACATGAGTATAGCATGGCTAACAAACATTTTCAATAAGATTTTGAAAATGAAGAAGATGTCCAGTAATTGGTGAGAAAACACTTTGTTGCCTATGTACAAGAATGAGTGCGACATACAAACTTGCATGAACTATAAGGGTATTAAGTTAATGAGTCATACAATGAAGCTCTGGAGAGATTAATTGAGCTACACAAGTCTCATAGAATCAATTTGGGTCAATGTCAGGGCGCTCGACAATGGAGGCAATCTATCGTTTACGAAGATCGATGGAGCGATATAGAGATATGAAAAATGATTTGCACATGATCTTTATAGATTTGGAAAAAGCGTATAATAATGTCCCAAGAGAAATCCTTTACAAGTAGCATATATTCAAGCAATAAGGAATACGTATGACGGAGTAAGGATTGTAGTAAAACTCATGAAGGACAAACTGAAAGTTTTCCCATAACTATAGAGTTACACCAAGGCTCAGGTTTAAGTTCTTACCTTTTTGCATTGGTAATAGACAAGTTAACGAGACATATACAAGATGATATTCCTTGATGTATGCTTTATGTAGGTGATATAGTGCTACTAGATGAACCACATGAAGGAGTAGATGCGAAGCTAAACCTTTGGCGGAAAGTGTTGGAATCTAAAGGTTTTCACCTAAGTAAGTCAACAGCAGAGTATATGAAGTGCAAGTTTAGTGAGAATGAGGGTGCAAATGAGTTAGAGGTGAGGAATTGGAGACCATGAAGTATTGAAGAGTGAATGCTTTCAGTATCTTGAATCTATCTTGCAAAATAATGGAGATTAGATGTAGATCTCAACCACAGAATACAAGCTCGATGGATGAAGTGGATGTGTGCATTGGGTGTGTTGTGCGGCCATCTTATGCAACTAAAGCTCAAGAATTTTATTTTTATTTTTTATAGGATAACAATAAGGTCAGCGATTCTTTATGACACAGAATATTAGGCGGTCAAAAAGTAACACGTGCAAAAAAATGAGTATAGCGGAGATGAAAATGCTTCGTTAGATGTGTGGCCTCATGAGAAAAGATAGGATTAAGAACAAGGTTATCCGAGGTAAAGTAGGAGTGACCGAAATTGAAGATAAAATGAGAGAACATCGGTTAAGATTGTTTTGACATGTGAACTGAAGACCTACATATACTCCGGTTAGACAATGCGATTAAGAGTCGGAGGCTCACGGCAAAAAGGGTAGAGGAAGACTTTAAAAGAGACTATAAGAAAAGATGTGGAGTACTTGGAGCTAGCAGAACATTTGGAGCAAAACTTAGCACAATAGCGTTCTAGAATTTATACAGACAATCCTACTTAGTGGGACAAAACTTGATCATTGTTGTTGTTGTATTTAAAAAAAATTAAAATAAAAGGTTAAAATTTTTGGATGGGATGTGTTAACACCGTTACTCATAAAAATTCAAGAATCCAATCTTTCTTTTAGCCTTAATATTTTTTTTGGGATAATAATTTATATTTACAAGAAGAGAACGTTTAAAGATAGAAGTTTGATGAAAGGTGTTTTCGAAAAAGAAAAAAAATAGTTGGATGAAAGGTGGTGATGGACCAAAATAATTCTTGTTAAGATGTCAATTAATTATGAATTAATGCATTCCCTGTCCGTTGTTATCGTGGATGGAGCCTGCTTAAGGTCATGTTTTGTGCCGATTAATGAAGCTCTTGTGTCTTATTCTGATGAAGCAATTTGCAACCTGTGTTGTGTGTTAGTATTCTCATGCCCTTTTTGAGCAATCAACAATTCAACATGCACCATATGGCTTTCAGTCCTCTACCAATTTGACCTTGTTGTACATGCCTTAATGCATGTCCATCGTTACTTTATCACTTAATTCATAAGGTTGATCCATCATCTCGTGACTTGTTGACTTTGTGTTATATCTAAGTTTAACTCCAATTGAACAAAAGCTGTAAGATTTTTCATTTTCTCTTTTCCAATCACTTGCTTTCACACAACACCGTCCAAAATATGACTAATTGAAAATTTTAGTGCTAATTTTCATGAAGTTAATCTCTTAAGTGAAAATTTACTCACCCCGCCAGACTAAAACTTGGCCTAGTCCCCGTTAACAACTCCTAATTAAGTTCGTAACACAAAGTCAGTTACATAGCCACACATAGCAGACAGGAAAAAAGATTTTTTTTGTTTGATCAAAAGTACGATATTCATTAAGTAAGATTGAATTCGTACAAATTAAGGATATTGTGCATAATGGGCCTCGATAAAAACCTTGCTAGAGATTTCAACCCGGTCAAAGGAAAAGAGCGTCCCGCACAAAAGAGAACTATCCTCAAATGAACAATTGAAAAGAATTACACTTTCTTGAAGGGGTATATCTTGGATCAAATTTGGGGATTCCTCAACTCCCACTACCTCTTGAACACTATTACAGCCTTACATTTGTGAAAATTCCTAGATTCATCATTGATCATAACTATGAGTAAAAGAGCAATTATTTACTCAAAGGTGTTCATTGTATTAATTTCTAAGAAAATATCGTGTCACACATTTTTACTTGAATTGTTTCTCTAATTTGGGGATAGAGCTCATCATCTCTAGTATTTCTTGTTGTTAGTGTTTTTGTGTCTTGATCAGTGAAAGTTATACATGTAAGCACGTAGAATTGGTCATTGTCATGTATGGTGAACAAGTATAAAAGTGGTTGTCGCTCGAAAGCAGAATAATTAACTTCTAAATCAAAATTAATTGGGTCATAATCTTTCTATTTCATTCAAATCACACCTACCACACCACCACTCCCATGTAGTAGCAAGTTAGTAACCCATAGCTATTAGCTAGCAAAGAGAGAGTGAGTGCAATTATAAATAGAAGGAAATCATATTCAACACTAATTTAATATTTGGTTAATTCTGAAAATTGGTGGAGATGTTATTTTCCTACTCTTAATCAACAGTGAACACTAATTTCATATTGTAGCACTCAATTTTTGGACAATGACTTTGGTGTCTATATAGATTAATGCAAGTTGATATAATGCCAATTAAAAAAAACACATTTTATACATAGTATACTACACATCACTAGAAGAAAAAAGCTCATCTATCACGGTGAATGCTCGTGATAAATTGCAATCCACCACGGACATTGTGCCCGTTAGTATTCTGGATGTGATAAAAAATCTCAATTTCTATCACGGGCTATGCCTGTTGTGAAATGCAATATAACCACGAATTGTACCCGTGGTAGATTGAGATCTAACATCACGTGCTAATGCCGTTGTCGATTACTAATTTATCACAACTAATGCCCGTTATAAATTATTTTCCAAAATTAAAAAAAAATAAAACTATTTAACAAATATATATATATATATCTGTATTTATTTATTTTAGTACAGAATAACCAACAAAATTGCATATTTACTACAATATAATAACTACATAAAAATACTTGATAATATTATAACATAATTTAAAAATACTTGAGTTTCCAAATGAATACATAAACAACGGAAGTCATAAAATACTATCCATGTAGTGCCAAAGTACTATTTTCTAGTCTAAGTACGAACTAAAATTACTCTCCAACTCAAATGTACTAGATATAGCATCCTCCATGACACGAAATTCACTTGTAGGACGGTACAAAGATATATTCCCCACTTTGACAACAGTTACCCAAACTTTCTAGCAATCAGGACCAAGCACCATGTGATGAACTTTCGCCTCAGGATTTGTTGATTCTATTTCTCCAGTTGAAGACATCAAAACAAGTTAAACAAAATCAGTTTCATACCTGGGGAGATGATTTGGAAACCTGGTAACTGGAATTGGGAACCTGTTTTACACCATTCTTAGTTCTTTGGAGATCTATTCCGCCTCCCTGAGATCTATAAAACCCCAAAATCTGACCCCACAGGTCGTGCATTTTGTAACTACCTCATCGGGGACCTAAAATACAACAGTAACGAAATAAGAAAGAGTAGAACAAGATTATTTTATTACTTACCAAAAGAACTGCAATAGTCATATCCTATATTGAAAGGTGTACATGGAGACATATAGAGCACTACCACGTTTATATCATTCTATTGAAACGAACAAAAGTGGAAGGAAGGCAAGCTAATATTACCCAATGATCTTTCTCCACATTTCACAGTTTTATAATGTTCATTCAATCGGTTAATCCTTTCTTTCTCTCTGTAGACCGTTCGCTTGGCCTTACCGATTCCGTTGGCCTGATTCTTCCACCCATTTCCTTAAGCTGGGTAACAAGGGGTAAGAACAATACATCACTAAAGATAATCAACATTCAAAATCTCTCTGATAAGGTTAAACAGTCTTGTGGACATAAACATGAACCATATTATGCATCATTCAGATCTTCAATAAAAGAATATAATTTAATAAAGAATATAATTTAATAAAGACATAACCATCCAATAATAATATCAACATAAACACACAGTAAGCTCATAGTTCTATTTTCAAAATAAGAGGGCTAAACATGCATTGATAACAATTTCAATAAGTTCGCAAAATGAATGATAGAGAGTTTATTAGAGATTATGCATTGAAGGAATACATTTGATATTCATGCACTTTTGCACAAAGAAATCGGCTGGCATTACTTCACAACAAAACACTACCCCTCATGTAAGTACACTACTCATGCCTATTTGATCAATATGAAATACAGGCCCGAGTCTAAAAGTTCAGACACATAAGTCAATCTCTGTAGTTTACCACCCTACTCAAAATGAACACATATATAACTGAAACAAGAAATGATTAATCCGGCCCACATTCAGTAATTTTCACATAGAACCAAAGCATCACATATATCTCAAAACAAGTATCAATGTTTATACTTACTACATGATAACATGTCAAATAACAGGAGCAGAAACAAGGAAAGCATCACCTAGGCCCTAATTAATTACATGTTGTCAATAAATAAGGGGGACCATTATTTTTTTAGGACAAGGGCAAAGGCAAAATTCCCAAGTTTCCAACCTGTACAGTTGCAGCAGTCACTATATCCAAAAGGTGTTGGCAGTGTAACTATTTGACTGCAATCTAATACGCCTTGGCTCAATATCCAGAGCTCTTTGACTAAAAGGCGAAGGTAGATGAGTCAGTTTTCTGCATGAGAAGAAAAATAAACATACAAATTTCTTTTACCTCAAGACATAAATTAAAAGTTCCTTAACGAACTTGATGCTAAAGCAAAATGAATATGAATGATTTGAAAGAAAGCAGGGGGAAAGAACTAAACAAGAGCAATGGATAGCATTCTAAACACTACACATACTATAAACCAACATAAAGATGATCATCCCGAGGAATACGCTTCATGATAATATGCATTTCAAAAATAGGTGAGTCCAAGGTGGTGTTTTTATAACTCTTACCTTGGTAATCCATTCCAACATAGACCAAGAGGCCATAGTGTTAGAGTAACATTTATGTGAAAACATGATTTCTTCTGCTAAGGCTCCCAATTACAGTTGTAACCTAAGGTACAAAGTTAAGTTGTTGAAATCAGTGGCATTGAACGACATAACGGAACTAAGCCGTTCCCACAACAACACAATTACAGGTGAAAATTAACAATGTGAAAATCCAATCACAGTAAACACAATAGAAACTAACAAGTTATATGCTTCTAATTAAAGTTAAAATTTTACTTACATAGAACACAGTGTCTCCTTGTTCATACCTGGCAAAGGACATCCATAGTGCTCTGCCCTCCACTTTCAGCCAATAGCTTGACCCGAAACTTCTGCACCCCACTCTTCGCATCCTCTTGTGTATCGGCCTTGGGTACTGCCCGGACGATCTTGTTCGAGCTCACCGGTGTGGTTTTCCCAGATGGGACACTGATCGACCTCCCGTAATCATCTAACAAAGTCGAACTTGACGACTTGGGTGCGGTGCCGCGAGCTCCATACAACTCCACCTTATCACCTCCGTAAGCATAAACACCATTGCCATACCGCATCGGGACCTGCATTATACCGCTTCCCATATGGATCAGAACCCAAATCGGATCGGCTTCAGTTGTATCCCCCATACCTATCATCTAAATAGGATCCGCCGGAGCCACCGCCGTGATCGAATTTCAGAAAATTCTTGTATGGATTTTCATATACAGAACACATACATGAGCATATTGGAACAAGCTTTGGGATTTTTACCTTACAGAAAAAGCCATGGACTTGGGTGCACAGTCGACGGAAGGGAGGACAAGTTCGCGAGGAACTCGTCGGGTTTGCAATTAGAGATGGTTTTGTTTCTGATTCTGAAAAGGTGGAATTGGGCTCAGGTATGCAGAGGTGGATGCGTTTGGAAATTTTTGAAGAGGAAAGGCAGAGAAGTTGCGAGAGAGAAATGAAAAGGAGGAGGGAGAGCTAATGCACTCTCTTTGAAAATAGGGAGTTGAGATTTTGGGCGCCAAGCCAAAATTTTGGTAGCCCTCCAAATTTTTAATCTCCCGCCTCTTCCAAATGCTTTCAATTATGAACGATAAAATCATCCGCCACCGGCTAAAGGTGTGGTGAATTCACAAAAGATGATGTGGTAGTTTGAAGTAACCACTACGAGCATATCCAGTGGTAATTATGATATTTCATTACAAATTTAAATGTCTGTCGTAAATTATTCGTTTTTAACAACGGACCAAAATTTGACCGTGGTGGATTAATGTTATCTACCATGAGTTAAACTTGGCTGTGGTAATTGAATAGTTTTTACCACGAGCTATATATGCCCGTGATAGAATTGACGTGGTAGATGAACTGTTTTGTTCTAGTGCATAAACATAACCAACTCGTAAACTTTTATCATATCAAATTATTTTGAGCTATTTCTTAACTATTTAGTTCCGCATATGGTGACACCATCTTGGCTCCTCTTGAATTTATTATATACTTTTAAATTATTCACACAAACTTTTTTTTTTTTTTGAAAAATAATTTACTCACAAGTCAGCACAGCTAATTAAGTATGTGCAAAATAAAAAAATAAATAAATAATTTCCAAAGTATTGGTTTTGTGTACTCTCTGTGCTATTGAAAACAACGGCTAATTCACAGGGAAGTGCCAACTGCCAAGTATGGTTCTGATGGATTATTATGTCATATTGATACTCACATCTATTGAAGATGAAGTTAATTTATGTTAGGAGTTATAATCAACTCCAAATGTAATTAATTACCGTGACAAAAATAATTATACTACGGCCTGGTTTAATCCTTAGGATTGAACTCACAATACAAAGGTATGTTGAAGGAAAACATGAAAAAAAAATTGTTTGGTAAGTAGCAGATGAATTACTTAAGGAAACTTGTTGTTTCCAAACACCCTCAAAATAGAGAAAATTTTCAATGTACTAAAAACACGGCATGTTACACTAAATGTCATAATATAAATGGTTGGAATTTTTTTAAAATATCAAATCACTTGTATATTATGACGATTGGGTACTGAACCATGTTTTCGGGTACATTGAAAAATCTCTCCTCAAAATAGGAGGATCATAAGAGAGAAATTTCTTTATATCTAATCCCCTTCTAGTAAAAAAAAAAAAGAAAAATCATTCATCTTGGCATTTAATATACTTTGAATTTTATGAGTTATCATTCTAATTCAATCCTAATTAAAGATTAGACGAGGCGTATGTATCTTAGCTCATCCCAAAACAAAAACATAAAATGACATTATTACTAATAATTATTCATAGAAGAGTGATAAGATCAATACATCACCCCCATGAGCGCCAACGCAAATGATCTTAAATTTCCCTTGCTTATAATATCAAACTCTGGAATATTGGATGCACATCTCTTAATAAACACGTTAGTTAGTTCCATCAATCATGTCGACAAGCTCAGCAAAAACACATTAAGGGGAGTTAGTTCCATCAATCACGTCGACAATCTCAGCAAAAACACATTAAGGGGGTTGAGCTGGTTGTTGTAGTATTGTCTTGTATGTTGTTGTGGAAGCAAATTTCCGTTATTTTTTATTTGACAAAAATGCACCTGCAAAATAATAACACTTAAGATTAAGGCCAAAAGCCTCACGTGCCCATGATAAATTTGTTGGGGGGTGGGGGTGGGGGTGGGGGGAGGGATTTGACTGAAGAATTTTCGATGCCAAAGTTAGAATTCTAAAAAGAATGTGTTTAGGAGTTTGTGGGTAGCAAATGACTTAGCTTTTTAGTAGGATAATAGGGCTATTTATAAGAGAGTGGACTGCCCTATTTGGAGGTCATATATGGTGTATTTGGAGAATAATTGCAAGATATTATGTGAACTAATATCTTGCAATTAACATGGTAATTAATCCCAAATTAAATAGGAAGTTTTGGGTGTTACCTTTTGAATAAGGATTTGATGAGGAGTGATAAGAGGGATTTGAATAAATACTATTTTGATCACCTTTGACTCTTCCTTAGATGTTTCATCATGTGTTCTTCTGAGGCTTGGTTGGCGGTCAGCTGAGAATCTGAACGGATTGCAAGCTTCTTCACCATTAAGTTTTTCGCTAGTAGGGACTGCTAGTAAAGCCTTGTATTCTACTCCATCATTGGATGCTTTGAAGTTTGAAGTACCGTGGGCTTGGTCGGCGAGGTTAGGAGCCACAGGGTAAGATCGGCACAGCTAGGAGCCATAGTGACAGATTGAGGGTGGCCGGGAGTCGTGGGGCAAGTAGGCATGGCTATGAGCGTGGAACCGAGGGTCAGCTTGGGCTAAGTTGTGTGCAGTATGAGGAATTGGTCCACTAGGTCCACGATGCTCAGCTACTGGTGATGTGTTGCTCTAGTATTGAATCGTTTGAAGTGATGAAAACATGACCTGCCCCTGGTTCTTAGAGGTTAGGTTGGTGTGTCATTCTGGTACCCGTCTACCCTCGACGCGCCATTAGGCTGAGTTACTTCATTTGTTGAAACAAAAGTAATCTTTGAATCCGCCAGTGTATGTGGGATGGTTTTGTTTGCTCAATCTTGTCAATGAAATGTGACTTGCTTATATTGGTCATGTCACATCGGAGCGCCTTGTCAATAGCTTAATTGTGCTGGAAATCGCGCAATTGTTTGGTCGGGAGTCTTTCAACTTCTTCTTGAATTTACCTTTGTTGAGGCAGCAGAGCTTCTGACTGCCCCCGATCATGACATGTTGGTCTAGTTTGCTCTTCCTTATGCTTAGCTCATCAATGCCGCGACTACGATACATGTAGTATGTTCCTGGCAGGTGAGCAGGTTACTTGTAGGCTGCTTGTTGAACTTGAGTCAAATTAAAGGACTGCTTCTTTTTGTCCACTATGTTGCTTACTCCGATATGAGGTGGATGATGCTCATTGCGGGCCTAGCTGCGAATGACCATTTCACCTAGAAGATTGTCCTTGTTGATAATCAGAGTATGGCTTTAGCCGTGAATGTATGCTCGTTTGTGGGCTTAATCGAGAGTGCACACTTATTCACGCGTTAAAACGAGAGTATACGCTATCCCGAGGATGTAGACGGAAGTGTACACTGCCAGACGCTTAATTCATGGTTGGATGAAAGGTTGCTTACTGGGACGCTGTTGAAGAGGTTCGTCATCTGCCCTTGTCTTGCTTTGAGACACCTCTTCTAGGGCACACTACATCTAGGTACGTTGCAAAAGATGATTCACCAAGGTTGTTTGCAGCGCGAGGGCGCTTATCAACTCTATGATTTTTCGGGACAAGTGTTGTTCACCATGCGGGATAGAAGAGCTTGGATGGTAGGTTTCTCCATAGGTGGAAGAAGTGTAGTGGACTTCGTGTGCAAAATTTTGAGCTGCGATAGTCAAATATGTAGAAACTTGGGGTGAAAATGCCCCCGCATCAATCGTTGGTCTAGAAATCTAAAACTGAGATGGTTGAACCGGTCTTGGACCAATCAGGATTGCCAAGTGGGCCACGGAAGCAGGTCGAGCTGCGGAAGTGGGCTAAGCTATGTGTGGCGTGCGTGGGTGCGGTGCGACGCTGATAGAGTGTTAGATCTGCGCTGTTGGGGCTGTGGCTTAGGCCGAAAGGATTGTTAGCGCAGCTCGGGTTTACGATGCTCCTTAGGCCTGCGCTACTAGGGCAGCAGCTTGGGCCGGCTCGTGATGAGCCTGTCTCGGCTGCTTTGTGGCATGGGCTGCTTGGGCCGCCTCCTGGGTTGTTAGAGCAGCTGCTCCCTGCTCTTAGTAGGCTTACTGCCATGGAACTAGCCCACTCCTCACTGCCACGACAGTAATTATGGCTGCCATGGTGGTGGTGCTCCGTGGTGGCAAAGTTACTCATCTTGCCATCGCGTTCAGCCTCGTGGATCATCGTGTTTGATCCAGATCTTTAAACGTAAGAAGTTATGTTTGTCGTGGTTTCCGAAGTTCTCATCATTGTATTTTTCCCTTACCGCTATTCAAAGAATTAAAAAATTCTAGGAATAAGAAATTACGAAAAAATTTACGAATGAATGAGAAATAAGAAACTTTGAATTCGAGAATCTTCTTCGAGTATGTGAATCAAACTCTCAATGAAAGCACCAATTTGTGGATACAAATTTCCACCATCTTCTCCTTTGACAAAAATGCACCTGCAAAATAATAACACCTAAGATTAAGGCCAAAAACCTCACGCACCCACAATGAATGAGGGGCTTTGGCCGAAGAATCTTCGATGCCAAAGTCAGAATTCTGAAAAATAATGTGTTTAAGAGTTTTTGGGTAGCAAATGACTTAACTTTTTAATGGGATAATAGGGTTATTTATAGGGGAGTCGCCGACCCTATTTGGAGAATAGTGGACGGCCATATATGGTGTATTTGGAGAATAATTGTAAGATATTATGTGAAATAATATCTTTCAATTAACATATTAATTAATCCCAAATTAAATAGGAAGTTTTGGAAGTCACATTTTGAATAAGGATTTGATGAGGAGTGATAAGAGGGATTTGAATAAATACCACTTTGATCACCTCTGACTAGTCCTTGATTGAACCGTTATTGTCTATTGCATGTGCGTGGGAATCTCAGTGTGCCTCAAGGGTAATTTTGTCATTTTAATCCAAAAATCCGTATGTTACCTCCATAATTTTCTTGATTATTTTTGGCTCCACATTTGTCACTGATGAGAGGGAGAGGGAAATAAGGATTGTGGAGCCAAAAATAATCACAAGGAGACACGTAGATTTTTGGGTAAAAGAGGACAAAAATACCTTTGGGCACATCGGGATTCCTACGCGCGAACAGTGGACAATCATCCGTCAATCAAGTCAAAAGTGTCCAAAATAGGTAACAAATTCAAAGATATTCTCATCCATCCTCATCTTAGGTAATTATTTTATAACCTACATAACATTCCATTAAGTGGAGGTTAATTGGCTAATTAATGGACTAATTCCTAATTAATCCATTAATCATCAATTAAATCATCCATTACACCCCAAAAAATACCCAAGGGCCAGCCACCCTTTCTTCCAAAGAGGGCCGGTCATGCTCTATAAATAGGACTCCATTTTCTCTAAAAAGCTAGTTCCAACACTCTTGCAAAACTCCCAAAAACTCTATAAACAATTTTCTCTCTAAATTCTAACTTTGGTATCAGAGGTTCTTCAGCCAAAGCCCATCCCCATTCATCGTGGGCGCGTGAGGCTTTTGGCCTTAACCAAAGGTGTTAGTTGTTTTGTAGGTGCAATTTTGTCCAAGATCAAGGAGGAAGAAATTTGCATCCACAAATTGGTGCTTTCATTGAGAGAAGAAATCCACACTTGTAGAAGACTCTCGCATAAAAAAGGTTTTTCTCTATTTTCTAGTCTACTTGTATTTTTTCGTACGTTCTTATTATTAGAATTTTTTATTTGCAAAGATTCTTTGATAAAACATAAAAGTAGAATACAATGGCTAGAAATTTAAAAAATTCCACGAGTGAAAAATCCAATATCCAAGGAATGGGACCACGGTGATCCACGAGGCTAGATGCGATAATAAGTGGAGCGGCACCACCACCATGAGTTTCCACTACAGGAACCACCACGGTGGCTACCTCGGTAGCCATCCGTGGCGAGGTCCTTAGTACCTTCACCACAGCACGAGCCGTGCTATCCAAGGCTTACGGCACCAAGGCCATAGCCTAAGCCATGTCACTCCAAGCCCAACGCGAACTCAACGCGTTGCTAAGCCAAGCCCAAGCCTCGCACCCATGTGCATCACACTTCGAGCAACCCACTCCCGTGGCTCAGCCTGCTCCTGCCGAGCAGCCCACTTTCATGGCCCAGCCTGCTTTTGTGGCCCAACCTGCTTCAACTGAGCAACCTACTCTCGTGGCCCAGCATACTCCAGCCGAGCAATTCACTTTCGAGACACAGCCTGCTCCCGTGGCCCAGCCTGCTTCTGTGGCCTTCCAAGCAGCCTAAATCGATCCAAGATTAGTTCAACCATCCTGGTTTCAAAATTTTGGACCAACGATCGAACCAAAAGCATTTTCACCACATTTTTCTTCGGATTTGACATTTCCTAACTCAAATTTCGCGCCCGAAGTCTACCACACTTTCAAGCTATTCTAACCCTAATGGAGAACAACATTTGTCTCGACAAGTCATAGAGTTGACGAGCGCCCTCGCACAGCAGACGACCTTGGTGAACCAGCTCTTGCAGCGCATCAAGATGCAACGTGCCCTAGACGAGGTGTCTTGAAGTAGGACAAGGGCAGACAAAGAACCTCTCTAGAAACGTCCCGGTAAACAGCCACTCGACCAACCACGAACCAAGTGTTCAGGCAGTGTACACTCCCGATTAGGCCCCCGAGATAACGTATACTCCAGTCTCAGAGCGCGGAGGATCGTACACTCTAGACTAGGCCCACAGACGAGCATACATTCACGGTTGGGGTCACACTTCGATAGTCAACATGAGCAACCTTCCAAGCGAAGTGTTCATTCACGGCTAAGCTCGCAAGGAGCATCATCCACCTTACATCGGAGTAGGCAGCACGACGGACGGAGAGAAGCAGTTACTCAATACGGGTCAAGTTCAACCGGTAGCCTGCATAGAACTCGCTCGCCTACTAGGAACGCGTTACACGCATCACATCAGCGGTATAGACGAGTCAAACATATGGAAGAGCAGCCTAGACCAGCAAGTCAAGGTTGGGGGCAGCCGAGAGCTCCACTACCTCAACAAAGGCAAATTCAAGAAGAAGTAGAGAGACTCTTGACCAAGCGATTACGTAATTTCTAACGCAACGAGGTCACCGACGAGGCACTAAGACGGAACATGACCAACATAAGCAGGTTACCCTTCACGGACGAGATCGAACAGGCAGAGCCTCCACGCGAGTTCAGCATGCCACATTTCACATCTTTCAAAGGAGATGAAGACCCAGAGAGACACTTAAAACACTACCGAAGCGCAATGATCCTCTATCGAAACAACGATGATCTCATGTGCAAGATATTCACCACCACTCTACAAGGTGAAGCGCAAGATTAGTTCTACACCCTGCCGCCACAATCCATCCGGAATTTTGGTGAACTTTCTTTGGTTTTCACCAAACAATATTCATCATGTCGCTCGATAAAAAAGAAGTCCGACCATTTATTTGATGTCAAGAAGAACCCAAAAGAGTCGCTTCGCGATTATGTGAGGAGGTTCAAAGCAGAGAAGGCAAGGATAGTTGGATGCAACAACTTAATAGCTAGAGCAGCCTTCCAAAAAGAACTTCCAGTAGACCACCTGCTATTCAGAAAATTGATCATGAAAGAAGATCTAACTCTGGCAGACTCTTTCGCTCTGGCAGAGAAGCATGCATTTTGGGACGAGGCTCACCAATGCACATTCAAGGACTTGAAGAAGTACCCGATATCACCTCCCTACTATCCAAACCGGAAGCAGCGGAGGACTTATTTGTATGTTTGACGGTATCTAAAGTAACAATAAGCTCTACTATCATACTAGAAAAGTTAGGGGGCCAACTACCTGTATTCTACAGTTCAAAAGCTCTCATTGATGCTATTAGAAATTCAAAAGCTAACTTTGGCAATAGTTGTTGTAACCCGAAAGCTCAAGTGTTACCTTCAAATGTATGCAGTCATCATCATGATGTATTATTCTGCCGAATCCTGACACGTGACGATAAAGGCGTAGACCTTGACGGATGCAAAGTTTTTTTACGAACGCAACAACTCGGCCCAAAAGACACGCCAAGGGAAGACGAACATTAGAAGGAACACTCAAAAGTAAGTTTTGTCCTCGTCGCCCCAGAAGATTCTACATAAGAGCAACATGTACTGGCAGTTGAGCACTACCTCCTGTTGAGCGTCACACGGCCCTAGCCGACACTTGCTCCATTATTCAGCTCTAGAATGGTCCAATATCAGTAGTTAAGCATCTCCTGCTACATGTAACATGGCCCCAACTTCACGATTCCCTACTGCGCCTTTACGCCTAGCCTTGACAACCCAACAGAGTGGTCCAATGACACCCTGAGGGCAGCCGTGCACACTTTAGCCGCACCTGCTCCCTCAATGGAGATTTCTGGCATTTGCATGTCAACGACGCATCTAACTACAAAGGCTCGTGAGCAACCGTGATTCTTGTCACCCTAAACGGCTCAATGTTCGAGCAGGCAATCACTCTAAGCTTCAAAACATCTAACAACGAAGCAGAGTACGAGGCCCTACTAGCAGGCCTCTGAATGGCCAAAAACTTGGCGGAGAAGAAGCCTTCAATTCCTGGGCAGAGATTTGGAGAAGTTCTTCCAAGAATATGGCATCAAGTAGCACATGTCCATGCCGAGATATCCTCAAAGCAATGGGCAAGTCGAAGCATCCAACAAAACGATCCTTGACTACCTAAAGAAATCCCTCACCAACAAGATGGAAAAATGGCCAGACGAACTCCCTGGATGTCTATGGGCATATTGCACCACCAAAAGATGAGCAACCGGCGAGACTTCTTTCTCTTTGGCATTTAGTTTGGAAGCAATCATTCATCCCAATGTCATCAAACCAAGTATCACCGCTCTACTACCAAGCATTGAGTAAAACAGTAAGGAGATGGTCACAAGCTTAGATTTGGCAAAGGAAAAGCGCGAGCAGACCAGCACCCGCATTGCAGCCTACCAGTAACAGCTCCTCTCCAGCTACAACAAAAGGGCTAAGATCTGGCAGTTCTAGCCCAGAGATCTAGTCTTAAGAAAAACCTTCATCACTGCTCGCGGAAAAAACTCCAAAAAGATGGATCCTATCTGGGAAGGTCCGTACAAGATTAACAGAGTAGGCAGCAAGAGAAATTACACCCTCGCCACCATGAAACGACAAAAAGATCGAAAAACAATGGAATACCTACAATCTGAGGAAGCACCATGTGTGACATTCCGCTACATCAAAGCTCGAAGACTCAAGCAGCTCGACGGGCACCACCTCACAAGTGGAGGACTATCCAGTTGTTATGCAGTTCCTACCTTACAGCTAAGTTCTCGTTTGTTTCACTTATTTTTCAATAAGGAATTCAGAAGTAATCAAAACTTGGCTGGGCTGCATGCTTACAACAACTTATCATTCCTGCACTTCAAAAGAAGACCGCGCCCTTCTTAGGGACTCATCGCAGGAATTGCACCCCCCGAGGGACCAACAATGCTCTCCAGTATGAGAGGGTAAACTCATTGCTCTCCAGTGCGAGAGGGTAAACCAATTCCCCGACACCCACATGGGTTAGCTCTCTAAGACGAAATGATAAACTTTACACTCTGAATATCCAGACGTGGGTGAGCCTGGTTGCCCTTGTATAACTAGTTGCACGATGGCTTGCGTCGGGATTCCTAGAAGTAGCCATAATGGTCTTTTTCAAGGCTTAGCTAACTGAAGGATTTTGGGTCTCTTGGCTTAATCCTAGGGAACCGAGCCTTAGAGACGGAGGGGGCACATTATGCAGTACGCCTTACAGACGGTTGCCCTGGAACCCTAAAGTTGCTACCAAGTGCACTAAGGTAGCTTACGGTTTCCGGAAGACTGCCTACGGCTTGCCATTCGAGCAGTAAAACCATGCTAGACTTATGCAACTGCACATTTTTATGAAAGGTTAAACAAGCTAGTGTGCATATATGAAGCGTTATCCACTGCCGACATGCTACGTAGTCGATAGGCTTCACCTCTGCCAAGTGCATAACAACCTACACCAAGTCCTAAAGTGTTGTGATATTTGCTACGCAACCTACGGAATTGGAGAAAGCCAAGGTTAATAGCCTAGTGGTTACGTGGACTTGTCTACTTCTGTAAGTAAAGCATCTGGCTGCCAACCCTATGGCTAACAACTTTGCAAAGTTCTACACCAACACGTACGGCTGCATAGGTTACGCAGGCCTATCTGTTTATAGAAAAGTAGCACGCCTGCCACTGGTTTATAAAGTTTAAAGGTTAGGGCATGAACAAAAGAATTGAAGATGAAGAAAAGTGAAGGAAACATGTTTATAAACAACTAGCAAAGACCAAAGAAGTTCAAGCAAAACAAGAGCTATAAGGAAAAACAAATAAAATCCTAAAGGCTACCTAGAAGATTACAGCAGCTCGGACATCCCACGACTACTCGATCGCCACACCTTCAGTAGCTGCGACGCTCTTAACAGCGACATCATCCGACGTTTCTCCTCGGCTGCCCCAGCCTGAGCACTAACTTCTCAAACTACTTCACCAATGGAAGCCTCAAAAGTAAAAGCAAGCAAGTCTTCCAGAGAAATAAAGAAGGTCTCGAAACCTCAAACCCATCATTCTCACCCTTCAGTTGCTCATTCTTCTTAAGCAGACCTACACGGACACATTGCAGCTCATCCACTTCTTTCTTCAAACTTTCGTTGATCTTCAATACATCTTAAAGTTCCAATACTTAGGGTTCAAGCCTATTAACGATTCTTTTAAAGTGGATCACTTGATTATAAGTAGCAATCAACTCTTCATCCTTTGCATAAGCAGCGAAACGAAGCTCAGAAACTGCAAACTCAAGATCTTGAATCTGAGGCATGTAACATCCAATCTCCTTCTCTGCACTTTCATACTTAACTTGGATCACGTCAAGCTAGTCTTCAGGTCAACGATCTCGTGGCGAGCAGTCTCAAGCTGTAGAGAAGTGAGGGCAGAAATATTAGACCCCTTCAAAGCAACAAGCTCAGAATCCAACCTCTTGATCTCCTCGGCTGAGGAATAAGCTTCAGCTGCCATAGTCTTCGCCACCTCTTTGGCAGCCTTGCTATATATGCATCATAGCAAGCATAACGGTCATTCTATATTGATTTGTATGCTTCACAAAGGAACTTGGGCAAACAACCTTTCTACCGCCATTAACAAACTTGGCACAAACGTCCATGTCTTCAAGCAGATCTAGTTTCAAAAGCACACAGATCTTAGTAGCCTCCCCAGAAGCAGGCTTAGTGGATTTCTCACAGCTGCCCACTTGAGCAATCTCTTCCTTCCTAGTAGGCGAATCAGTCTCAGCAGCAAGGAGAGTGGGCCTTGACGCCATTTTAGTAGCAGAGTCCACCTTATCGCTATTCATAATAGCAAGCCTTTTGTAGCAAGCTTCTCCAAAGGTGAACCGGACTTAGCTCTTAACAGACATCTTGGAACAGACTTCGGCACTAGGGGCATGACATGACCTTTACACTGAGCAATCCTATCAACAATCGTACTAGCCATTCTCGACATGGCAGGCACCACAGGCTAAGATCTAGCAGCCTCATTTTTTCTTCCCATTGGAATAAGTTATGTCAATCACAAGCATCTCGGCAACAGGCAAGCCTTCATGAGTCGCAAAGGAAGTCTTCAGTCTTTATCAACCGGCATCTCTTGAGCAGGCGGTGAAGATCTCTTCTTTCCACCTTCATTCATAGTAGGTTCCATGACAATGATCAGACGAGCCACTGCATCCACCTTGATCCTCTTTACCTCATCTTTTGGGAGCAGTCCACATTTCTCCCGGCGAAGAGAACTAAGCAGCCAACGCCATTCACGGTACTCAGCAAGGGAGCTCAACCTAGCATTCCAGTAGGCAGAAGGCCTGCATGCCCAACACTCCAGCAGCTCATGAGGCCCATGACTTTCTTATTTCCCTCAATCACCGGCCTAGCCCGATTCAGGACCAAGAGCCCAAAAAGACATAAGCCATGCAGCCTGTCTAGCACTACATCCCAATGCTTCAACCTGCGGCCCCAGCCGCACAAGCTGTCCATGGCTCTAGCTAAGTTGAGCAGCCTAAAATAGTGGTCTCTGCCACAACATCTCCTCAGACTATGTCGAGCTGACTCCTGGCCCTTGCCAGCCGACATGCCGCACCATCCCAACCCGCCCAGCAATAGCACTATCCAAGAAGAAAACAAGAAAAATTAATTTCTTTACATCGGTGCGGCACAGAGAAGATGAAGAAATCAATGATTGCACAGGCAAGATGTAGAAGATAGGTAGAGGAGGGAGAACAAATATCCTCTAATCTCTCTCTCTCTCTTGTAGGGTAGAGTAAATCATTCTCCAAAGTTGATTTAATAACCCGCTTAAGGTGGATTTAAATAGACTTTGCGAGAAATTTATTTTCCTTTCCTAGAAGGATCTAATTTCCTATTAAAGAGGGAATTACATATAAAAAAGGAAGATGTCCTATGTTTCATAAAGCAAGAAGATCTCTACACCTACTGCCCTTTCCTACAAGTAGCCCAACAGGTGTGGGGGCATTTGTGGAGCAAAAATAATCACAAGTCGACATGTGAATTTTTGGGTAAAAGAGGACAAAAATACCCTTAAGGCATACCGGGATTCCTACACGCGAGCAACAGACAATCATCGGTCAATCAAGTCAAAAGTGTCCAAAATAGGTAACAAATTCAAAGATATTCTCATCCATCCTCATCTTAGGTAATTATTTTATAACCTCCATAACATTCCATTTAAGTGGAGGTTAATTGGCTAATTAATGGACTAATTCCTAATTAATCCATTAATCATCAATTAAATCATCCATTACACCCCAAAAAATACCCAAGGGCCGGCCACTTGATGTGAAAATTACTTGACACACAAATTAAACCCTCTTTTTGACAATTGTAGTATAAGTATAAGTAGGGTATCGTTCTAGGCCGGGGATTAGGAGGGCTTGCTAAAACCTCTTAGAAATTAAATTAAAAGACTAACAATAAAGAAAACTAACTAAAAAAATATAATTTAATAATGGATGGGTGTTTGGTTTTGATGAGAAATAAATTAAACTTAATTAAATTACAGAATTGACAAAAACATAAAATTAAGGTAAAATGATAAATGACAGACTAGCTAGAGGGTTCTTCTCCACACATGACACATAAGCAACCTAAATTGATTTTCAGTTATTCTTTCAATAAATTGTAAATCACAATGTTCCAAGTTAATTAGGTCCGCTTAAATTAACTCTTAGATTTTCCACAAGTTATTGGGTTGGATGATTGCATACGACAACCCAAAACATTTCCTACAAGTTCCCTACATGAATTGCATAATAGAGAACAAGCAAGAATCATTAAGTTCTATGAAAAACATAAACATTGACTAGGCATTCATAACTATGGAATACGCATGTTAATCCAGCCTAGAATTTACTTAACGCGATCGTTTATAAGCGACCTCCACTACTTGTGAATATAAGTTCATAACGATTAGGTGAAATTCACTTATATTCTAGCATCAAATTCATGCATGTAAATTAAGCATGCATTCTTAATCGACATACAAAAATAAGTTATCAATCAAGCAGTTAAGCAAATTAAATCACAACTCAGAAATCACAACTGAAGGTAATCAATTCATATTACAAATATATTCATGGCTTTGAATTAACCTCTAGCCAAAATAAATTTAGTTACACATTATTATCAAATTAAACCAAAAGTAAAACATGGGTTTGAGAAGATAAAACCAAGAAAAATGGAGTGAAACTTTGCTCTCTGTGTTGCTCCCGTCAGTTTCTCCTTGCCTTTGCCTTCTCTCCCCTCTGTCCTGCCTCTGCGCCTCACTGCTCTCTGTCAGTCCCTCTCGGTTTCTGTCGGTCTGACCTTGCTGCCAAAGGGCAGCGTTCAAAGCTGCATGGGCAGCTCGGCTCTCTCTCTCCATACGTCTCTCTCTGCCATGCTGCCTTGGGCAGCTTCTTCCCCCCGTTCCTACTAGCTCACTCCTTATTTATTTATTCCTCCTCTCCCTCACTCTCACCAACTCTATTCCATTTCCTATTCAAATCCTCACCAACTCTATTCCATTTCCTATTCAAATCCTCACCAACTCTATTCCATTTCATTCCTTTCTTTTTATTTTATTTCTTTCACCAACCCAATTATAAATATAAATATATATATTATATATATATATATATATTTATATATATATATCTATATATTATATTTATATATATATCTATATATTATATATGTATATATATTATATATATATATATATTTTATGCTCTCCATTATTTTTCTCGTGGTCCACCCGTGTTCCACAATTTTCTGTTTATTATTTAAAACTCATTTGTGCTATTTTTATTTTCTTTGCATAACAAATCCTATAAACACAAAAATAACGTAAATAGCTCAAAAATATAAGGAACTAACTAAGAAAAGACGAGTGAATTTGAAGTAAAAATATATATAAATATGATCCGATCACCACTCTTTCTTCCAAAGAGGGCCGGTCATGCTCTATAAATAGTACTCCATTTTCTCTAAAAAGCTAGTTCCAACACTCTTGCAATACTCCAAAAAACTCTCTAAACACTTTTCTCTCTAAATTCTAACTTTAGCATCGGAGGTTCTTCGGCTAAAGCCCCTCCCATTCATCGTGGGTGCGTGAGGCTTTTGGCCTTAACCAAATGTGTTAGTTGTTTTGTAGGTGCAATTTTGTCCAAGATCAAGGAGGAAGAAATTTGCATCCACAAGGATGTCGTTATGTAGTAAGTAAATAGTGTGGAATTAAGTACGGCAGATTATGCATGAGACTCATAAGTCTGAGGGAAAAGTGGCCTGTAGCACATAGATGATTAGATCTACCTCTCACTACATGTGTCTGCAATTTCTATACGATACGGTATAGATAGTTGACACAGAAAATTGATGGGGTGGATCCCAATATTGTTTAATCTTATATTTTCTACTGTCTAAATTGACTTATGTAAATAAACCTTGTGACTTGTGTTTTGAATACTTGATATATGGTTAGATTAGATAGATATACATTCTCATTCATTCTGTTTTGTTACACATCGAAACCCTATTTAATTATTTCGGTGTTTTGAGTTGCTTAGTTGCAACAAACATGTTCCATTGAGTGGCTCAGAAGCTACACAATCTCTCTCTCTCTCTCTCTCTCATGGGTGACTTGTGAAGTAGTACAGACAGTATGCATTTACAAAATATTGGCATAAAAAAATGGAAACGTCGGTTATGCACTGTCGTAGTTGCTCAATACCGGTTAGCAAGCTAGTTCTTAGTCCAAGCTGCTAGCTAGCTAAGAACCATAATATATGTCATATATATACATAGTTTAATATTATATGAACCATATGTAATATTATATGGTTTGAATTTGTTATTCTATTTGCGGTTGTCTTGTCTTGTAGTAGTACGTAGAAATGAAGTAATGAGAAGGTAGCCTGAGCTACAAGAGAGAGGAATCCAAGATCGGCAGAATAAAGTGATCCTTAACTTCTGCAAGGACCAAAACCCTACTCCCGTCTCTGAATTTAAATTTCGTCGTATAGGCTGGTTTATGGAACCTGACGTGCGGGACACGACGTATATTATCCTCACCACACCCAGATAACTCTTCAAGTCAAGAATAAATTAATAAATTACAACTTAACAAACCTATACCTTCATGCTTTGCATCGTAATATATATGGTAATAATATTTTAGTTAATTAATTATCTATTAATAAAGTAGATTTTACATGCATATATATATATATATATATATATGTATGTATGCATGTATGTATGTACAGGGGAGGGGCACCGTTGTACTCATTGCATAGATATTAGTTTCTAAACCAATACTTAAGGAAATAAGCAGTCGTATTAATACACCAATAACTTTATTAAATTTCAATTATTGTATTGGTAATTTTGACCATATACATAACTTGGGTTGGCCTATCTAATTGCCAAAGTGAAATTAAAGGTGATGTTTGTGCATGTACAAAGGGAAGGGTCAAAAGTTATGATGATTTGGAACACGTTTATTAAATTTCAACCTTCTGCATTTCTCTAACCCTTACGCTACTTAATTTGAAGTATCCCCCTGCAAATACATTAGTTATATATACGTTGTTAAACAATGTTTTTTTTGGCAACGAAATTGAACGGTGAGGTTGACAACCTCGTAATGGACTAGTAATAATTTGATTTCGAATTCGTCATTTATGTGAGTAAAACCTAAGTCATTCAATTAAACAATGTTTTTTCACTGAATACGGCGTGCTTTAATTATCTAGTATTAGAATAATGATAGTCGAAGGTACTAACATAAGTGCATACGCTATTATATAACTTGAACAACTTCCGCAAGTAATAGTTCCCCACTAAGAAGAGATCTTCATCCCAAAGATAAGCTATATATTAATTCTGGTACACAATATCCATTACCTCAGCACTTTAACATCTTCTGTTTATTTTTATTTTTCTTTCTTATTAATAATTAGTTACTTCAAATCTATTTAACTTTTTAAAATAAGGTTTGTTAATAACCATAATATTTCCTTCCATTTCAACATTTTAAAGTGAACTTCAATGATGATCACCTTACACATAGAATAATATGCAGTCCAGGATTAATTATTTGATAATCATAGAACTAACTGGGCTTAAATTAGTATTTAACTAAGAAACATGCATGTCCCATAAATTAAAGATATCCAATATAAAGATATGACTGCAGGGTCAACAGCACACATGAATTGATTGATTACAAGCAAATGGTGTCCCTAATAATATACTCACAAAGATACTTATCCGTATTACTACGTTTTAAAATTAATATTTAGTTCAATAAACGAAAATAATTTTAGCAGCACTGTTTAGTTTCTATTAATTTTAAGTAAAACTAACGAAAAGTCCAAAAAAACTTCTCTTTTAACAAAAAGTCATTTTTAAAAGTATTGTGAATAGTGCTAGTTAAAGGAAAAAATGTGGTTTTTCATTAAAAAGTGAACCGTACCGGAAGTGTTTTGTTAAAACTTCCATAATTTTATCATTAATTTTTATCATTAATTTTATCATCAAGTGCAGTTTGGGAAACAAAACGAGCCTACCCCTAACTGGTGATACTTTATTTAAGGGTAAAATTTTTCCATCTTAAACAAAACACATAAACTGAAAATTACAATTGAGCTGCGAGACATCCCACTCGCTGCCTTGCACATGGTGCCCTGAATTGTTCATGTCAAAACCCATGAAATCGAAAGAAAGGGACAAGGAGGAAAATAAAATGGCATCTTGTTTTATTTGTTTTCCTCCTTTATTTTAATTTCATTATTATTTGTTAGATTAAGTTAATGACTTGAAAACTAACATTTATTTTCCTCTTTTATTCTCAATTGAATAACAAATCATTATTTATAATAAACTAACTCTAATCCCCACTAAGCAAGAAAATAAAACTCTAATTTTAATGGGTTAAGCCCAAAACTCAACAATAAAATAAACCTAAATGTTATTACTTTTCAACACCCCTCGTCACATAGGGAAGAGTTAAACAATGCTCAAAACTCAACCAAAAGAATTGAAACAAAGAAGATGGGTGATGATGAGTTGGGGGTATGTTAAACTTTTACATGGCACCGAAAATCAAGAGATGCATTGGCATTTAAGGTAAAATGTACCTATTTTTCTTGAATGGTGATTGAGAAATTTCCATTCATGAATCATGATTGATCACTAATACAGTCTAATCTTATGCATATTTAGTGGTTGAGTTGTAAGTATGACTTTAATGGTGTACCATAGATCTCTGTGTCATCTAATTGTCCCATAGATCTTGTTCATCATGAAGCCATGAATTCAGAGGAATTCAAATTTAGTTGGATGTAATTTCCCTTAAAAAAGGAAAAGAAAAGCCTTAAAGATAGGAGAGTTAAATTACAAGTTGCTAAGTTTAGACCCAAAATGCGAGAAAAACTCTCACATGCCCATTGTCATACACCGGTGTCTTTCTTTTACATCACGTGATAATAAATCATGTATGAAACTGGCGTAACCAAGTTTTTGTTTTCAAAACCCAACAAAATTAAGTAAGAAGACACTCAAGAATTGCACGTAATATGAGGTCATGCAAGCATGACAATTCTTCACAACATAAACTGTCATACAAAGAATAGATAATAGAAATTATAGAATAAAATACAATAACTATATATTAAAAAAAGAATGTTGAGAGAAGTGGGAGTGGGGAGTGTTTTGGGGGGGGGGGGGGGGGGGGGTGGTGGAGAGCACCGCAGATTCCGTGGTTCCAGGCTTGCACTCCAATCATCATCTCACAAATCGTCGAGGCAAAGTAGTGGGGCTTTGCCTTTCAGCCTTTGCCTTTGCTTTGCTTGCTTCCCTTCAACACACTTTGTAAATACCAATTCTCTCTCTCTCTCTCTCTCTCTCTCTCTCTTTCATACTAAAATAGCATGTACACATGAACATGTGTAGCTGCAGCCTGTATTTTGCAGTATCTTCAACAAGATGTGTTAGTAAGTGTGGTAGTGTACACGCGCCTAACAAACCTCTAGGCTCCACCACCACCCTTTTTCAACTTTGATCAATAAACACTGAGAAGACTATGTTATGTGGAATTCCATTCAAGCGTTTTAGACTTGTATACTGTTATAACAGATTTGTACAAGTTACTTAAATTCTAAATGCTTGCGTTATGTGTCATTAAATATTATAATACAGATACAAGTTTCATCAGTAAAATACTTAATCTTACATTAATTAATAAGACATTATAACTCTTATTCTCCTTCATTTCAATTTAGTCTTCCTAACTTATTACATACATACTATGATATGTTAGATGCATGTGGTTTCTCTACACACAAAATATGCATTTAAGAGTATAAAAAAAAAAAAAAAAAACTCAATGAGTTATAACAACCAAGTACGCCAATGAAGTTTGTTTTCTCTTTAAATTATCCTTTATCAAGTAAAGGAAAAATATAACACAATTAAATGTATTTATTTGGAATTGAGATTACTTACTTAATATTAACTAATTAGTTTAAAATTAACATCTAACTGAAAAGAAAAGCTAAAAACATACATTTGGTATAGTAGGTAAGTGATTTAAAAAGTCCTACTTCCTTAAATCTCAATCAACAAGTTGAGGGCACTTATTAATTAGTATTTTATTACAATCTTAGACTTCGCACCTAATTTGTGGGACTAGTACAAGTTGATTGTTGGAATGAAGAGCTTAATTAGCTAGGTGTGGCACTTACTAGTATAGTGTGTGTTGGGAAATTGGAAGGTGAAGAACACGCGCTTTGGAGGTGAGAGTAGGTTAGATTATGAGGGTGCATGGTAACGCACGGAAATATTTTTGCTCATCACCTCAAGTGATGGTGATGCTCACCACTCTATTTACCGTTATTGGATGAGTTTAAATTTTGAGATCTGTGTAGTGGATAGATACAAATCTCAAAATTTAAACTCATCAAGGTGATGAGCATTACCATGGTGGTGAGCAAAAATGCACCCCAACCTCAATAACTTTGGTTTGTTTGTTTTTGTGTGTGCAATTGGTGAAGAAGTAATGAGTTGGCAAAGTGTGAGAAAGAGAGCATGAAACGGACTTTGCGTTTAACAACCTCTCTTCTCTTTTGGGGCTTTACACTCCTCATCTCTAAATTTGCCTCTCTTTTCCGTTATGCCTGGATTTTGTTTTTGGCTTTCTTTGCCTTAATCTCTATCTATCCCACATACATTTACTAAAACCTCACTCTCTAAAATTACAACTCCTCATCTTCTTTTGTTTTGCTGGTTTTTCTATTAATTTATTTTTAAACACAATTTCAATTTTATAAACGGAAGTGACTTTTTCATATTATATTTCTCTTCATGCATACCTCTGTTTTTTTCCCTATATTTCCCTTTATAAATACCTTTGAAACTCAACAAAAGATGGGAGAGACTAAATTCACAGTTACTGTTGTATAGGGGCATGGCCTTATAATTGCGACTCTCTCCAACATGTCAATATTCACCATATATATATATATGTATATATATATATTGTAATAACAGTCTTCCTCTCCTTGCTTCCTCCCTACCAATTAAATCTTTCTCTTTTCCTCTCTCTCTTCTCTCTCTTTCTAAGCTGTAATTCCAAGTCTCTTGAAGGTAGAGGAGGGGGAATTAGCCATGGAAGCAGCAGGTGGTGATCATCATCATCAAGAGGATGTCATGATCTTGGGGTGCGAGGAACAACACAGCAACAACATTAATATTATGAAGGGTAAGCGCACAAAACGCTTGAGGCCCCAATCCCCAATCCCCTTTGCCATCCCAACAAACTCATCGTCCCCTGAGGGTGGCACCAGCCGTGGAGGGGGTGATGGCGGCGAAAACAACAACGATTGCATCAATAGTACCAACTTGTCCCCCACCACATCAGCTGAATTATTCCAAGACAGCACATCAGAAGAGGAGGACATGGCAAACTGCCTAATTCTTTTGGCGCAAGGCCAATCCCGGGCGGCTTCTTCCTCCCCCAATCACCACCACCAACCCCCCAACGATCATATTACTACAACTAGTCGAAAATTCTTGGAAGCAACAACTGTCACCGCAGGCAAGGCGGCAGGGGCGGCAGGGTATTACGTGTATGAATGCAAGACTTGTAACAGAACGTTCCCTTCTTTCCAAGCATTAGGGGGTCACAGGGCGAGTCACAAGAAGCTGAAGGCAAATATCGGAGACGATCACAAAAACAAACATCTTGGAATTGGGATGTTGCCCCCGTCGGATGAAGATCAAGACACGCAATCGTTAAAGGACAACATTTTCCACATCAACACATCTTCATCTCCACTTTCTCTCCATTTGAGCAATAGGGGTTTGGTTTTGAGCTCCAACAAGTCCTCTCCTAAAATCCACGAGTGCTCGATTTGCGGAGCAGAATTCACGTCCGGGCAGGCCTTGGGAGGCCACATGAGGCGCCATAGGGCGCCGATTGGAGCCACCAACACAACCTTGTCGTTGACGCCTCCGCCAGTCTCAGCCGCCTTTGAATCCCATCAGCAACAACAAAAACATCAACAGCAGCAGCCACAGCTGCCCATGAAGAAGCAGAAAAGCATGTTGAATTTGGATTTGGATCTCAACCTTCCAGCACCTTCAGAGGATGATCACCACAAAGAAACCAAGTTTGTGTTTGCATCAAACCAGCAGCAGCAACAACAACAAGAACAGCAGCAGCAAGAAAGGTTAAGAACACAAATTTTGGTGGATTGTCATTACTAAAAAAAAGGTTAAGGTTTTTTTTAGTGATTCTTCACTCCACGATTGATATGATCAATGGTCAACTTGATGTGAACTACCAACTTTTTTCTTTTAACTTCTTTTATTATACCACCATTCAAAATTGAAACACTATTCTTTGGATTCTTTGGATATATCATGACCAATGTTATAAAACTATATGAACTTTGATCTAATTATTTTGTTAAGGAAAATGTTAGATTTCTGTTTCTTGATTGGAAAGTGCATGATCATGAGAAACCCTTTTGGTTTGTTGGATTCTGCTTTTCAAAAATTCAATTGAATTTTGAGACTTCGAGTATAAATATGAAATTTTTTAACCGAGTTATAATCCTCTTATCTCCTCTTGTTTAATTGGATTATTTTGTTGGTGTTTATACACTGAAATTTATCTCTACCAGTAAAACCTTAAAAAGTCATCATGCTGTAAGTTTCATTGTTTCATCTACAAGAAAGCCTGCCCTGGCCATCTTCCTTTTTCACACTAATCTAAGTGATAATAATAGAATAAAAAGTATAGAAAAAGCACTCATATTACTGCAATTTCCACATGAATATCCCAACCTATTGTACTTTTCTCTTTTTATTCTATAACAATATGTGCTACTAAAAAATTGTATCTAGTTGCTATTTTTGTCACTTTCTTCTCTAGGTCCACCTCTTGTTAGTTACTACCCCACTGTTATGTATATACACCCGAGCATTAGGTTTGGCAATTCCTGATACGACTCGATAACCCGACACGACACGACACGAACAGGTGTTCAGGTCGACACGATAATGAATCGGGTCGTTATCGGGTAACCCGATAAACACCTGTTAAGATAATGGGTTGGTTCGGGTATACATGTAGGTAACACGATACACGATAAACAGAATATTAATTTAATAATTTTATAACCCTAAAAAATACTATAATTATATATATATATATATATATATTAAATTAACTATAATAATTATAATAATTATATATACTATAATAATTATACCCCCAAAATATTAACTATAATAATTATATATATAATTTTAAATTAAATTTTATACCCCTAAAAACTATAATAATTATACATACATAATAAATAGATTTAAATCTACTTAATATATATATATATATATATATATATATATATATACACTATTGAACTTGATGGGATACGAATTATACGAAACTAATTTCAACGATCCAACCGTCAAACTTGTTTGTATATGCTTCCAGATTGCATCAATAAAAAATCTCAAAAAACAAACATTCAGAGATCAAGTAATCGAACAAAACTTTTCAACGGTTATAAAACGAAAAATCACGATTTAACTGTTATTTTAACTCCGCTTTTTATGATTTTTTATAGCTACACTCCTTGACCCTATATGAATACAATGAATGAATTCGATATTCAATTTAAAATATTTACACTAGTGTGGATATCTTATGTTATACTTAATGAAAGTATGAATAAACTCTTAAGTGTTAGTGAATTTATTGTTTTGATGGGATACGCATTCTACGAAACTAATTTCAACGATCCAACCGTTAAACATGTTTGTATATACTTCGAGATCGCATATGCCAAAAATTGAAAAAAACGAACATTTAGAGATTAAGTAACCAAACAAAACTTTTCGACGGTTATAAAACGAAAAATCACAATTTAATAGTTGTTTTAACTTCGATTTTGATGATATTTTACAGCTACATTCTTTGACCCTATATGAATACAATGAATGAATTTGATCTTCAATTTAAAATATTTACACTACTTAATGAAAGTATGAATAAACTCTTAAATGTTAGTGAATCTATTGTTTTGATGGGATACCCATTCTACAAAACTAGTTTCAACGATCCAACTGTCAAACATGTTTGTATATACTACGAGATCGCATACGCCAAAAATTGCAAAAAAAAAACATTCAGAGATCAAGTAACGGGACAAAACCTTTCGACAGTTATAGAAAGAAATATTATGATTTAACGGTTATTTTAACTCCGAGTTTGATATTTTTTACTACTACACTCCTTCACCCTATATGAATACAATGAATGAATTCGATCTTCAATTTAAAATATTTACACTAGTGGATACCACAAAATCTTATGTTATACTTAATGAAAGTATGAATAAACTCTTAAGTGTTAGTAAATCTATTGTTTTGATGGGATACGCATTCTACGAAACTAGTTTCAACTAGGGGTGGGCAGGGTTTGGTTCGGTGCGGTTTTGAGTGAAACCAAAACCGAAACCGAAATCGAAATTTTTTGCGGTTTGGTTCGGTGTGATTTTGAAGCCAAAACTAAAATGAAACAAAATCGTTTGGTTCGGTTCGGTGCGGTTTCAAATGGTTTCGGTTGGTTTTTAAGAAAAAATGTACAATTTACAATTTAACATATTAATAAGCATTTCCCAGTAGCAATAGGAAAAAAACATTTGTTATGTAAGCAATTAGCATGTTGCATGCAGTTGTGATGTTAAAATATGTTTGTGCAACGAAAGGGTGTCTCATACAAGGTATAACATAAAACAAGTCGAATAACTTTGAATTCATTAAACGTGAGCGAAACTTTCATACTAGAATATGTGATATCATGCTTCAAATGAGTGGACTTCATTAGATCAATGTTCGACTCTTGATAACAAGAGTAGTCCACCCTTGTACATATGTGTGTGTGTGTATGTGTGTGATGGTATAAAATAACAAAGGTCCTTCGAGTTAATGAACAAAAGAAAGTGATGAATGGTGATATTCTAGTGTGGTTGAGTCCACACTAAATGTATGGATTCTAACAAACAACCAATTAAAACATGAAATCTAATATGGACATTTAATTAAATGTTTATTAATATTTACGGTTTGGTTTGGTTTCGGTGCGGTTTTCAAAAGCCAAAACCGAAACCAAACCGTTTTCTATGTTGCGATTTGGTTTCAAAACCAAAACCGTTTCAAAACCGCAAAACCAAACCATTTGGTGCGGTTCGATTTGGTTCGTGTTTCAGTTTCGGTTTTCGATTCTAAGTGTCCACCCCTAGTTTCAATGATCCAACCGTCAAACACGTTTGTATATACTTCAGGATCGCATACGCCAAAAATTGCAAAAAAAAAACATTCAGAGATCAAGTAACGGGACAAAACTTTTCGACAGTTATAAAAAGAAAAATCACGATTTAACGGTTATTTTAACTCCGATTTGGATGATTTTTTATAGTTACACTCCTTGACCCTATATGAATACGATGAATGAATTCGATCTTCAATTTAAAATATTTACACTAGTGGATACCATAAAATCTTATGTTATACTTAATGAAAGTATAAATAAACTCTTAAGTGTTAAAGAATCTATTGTTTTGATGGGATACGCATTCTACGAAACTAGTTTCAACAATCCAACCATCAAACATGTTTGTATATACTTCGAGATCGTATACGCCAAAAATTGCAAAAAAAAAGCATTCAGAGATCAAGTAATGAGACAAAACTTTTTGACGGTTATACAAAGAAAAATCACGATTTAACGGTTATTTTAACTCCGATTTTGATGATTTTTTACAGCTACACTCCTTGACCCTATATGAATACGATGAATGAATTCGATCTTCAATTTAAAATATTTACACTAGTGGATACCACAAAATCTTATGTTATACTTAATGAAAGTATAAATAAACTCTGAAGTGTTAGTGAATCTATTGTTTTGATGGGATACGCATTCTACAAAATTAGTTTCAACGATCCAACCGTTAAACATGTTTGTATATACTTCGAGATCGCATATGCCAAAAATTGCAAAAAACAAACATATAGAGATCAAGTAACGGGACAAAACTTTTCGACGGTTATAAAAAGGAAAATCACGATTTAACGGTTATTGTAACTCTGATTTTGATGATTCTTTACAGCTACACTCCTTGACTCTATATATGAATACAATGAATGAATTCGATCTTCAATTTAAAATATTTACACTAGTAGATACCATAAAATCTTATGTTATACTTAATGAACTATAATAATTATATACATTAATTTAACAATTTTATACCCCTAAAAACTAAGATAATTATATAATATAATTATATATATATATATATATATATATATATATATATATATATATATATTGTTTATACCATATTTAGGGCCTCGTATTTAGATCTCGTACAAATATTCGGGGGATTTAAATGTAATTATGTGATAAAGGAAGGGGCAAATATGTAATAAGTGAGGAGTCCTTATTCTATAAAAGGACCCCTCACCTTCACAATAGGGGAGAGCCTCATTCTCACCCTCGGAGACCAATTCCTAAGGCTCCTCACCCCCTCTCAAAGCTCTTACTCTCAGAGCTCTTTCTCCCTCAGATAAATACATAATCAGTGTGGACGTAGCCCAAACCTTGGGGTTCCACGATACATCTTGTATTATTTACATTTCTTGCAGATTCACGGTCGGATTTACGTTGTTCGAAGACCTCCGGTTTTGTGCATCAACATATATATTAAATTATGTGTTTTAATGTTTTGAAATAATATTTATGTGGCAAAGTGTGGTATGTGCAAATTTAAGAAAAAAATATATTTTTCTTAACGGGTCATAACGGGTTATAAGGGGTCGGGTCACTTTACCCTAAGATAACAGGTGTGACATGACACGACCTTTTAAGATAATAGGTGTTACACGAAAATGACACGAACACGACAGACACGACCCGTTTGCAAGGCCTACCGAACATTATCTGGAATGTGATGCACTGTTTCATGACCCCACATGCAGCTCTGCGTCAGTCCTAGGCTTTTAAACTAGGGTATTCAAGAGAACATCCTCCGACACTGGAGGAGGAGAAGTTTCGAACTTAAAACACCCTATAGTTTTAAAAACGAGATTTTGCTAGTTTGTTCGACTTTGTTAAGGAGTTGCATTTTTTGACATTGATCTCAATATTGCAATTATCTAATATTATTTGCACGACATTTACTGATGAAATTATTTATCATATATCTCGCATAAGTGACAATATCCATTAGTATGTATGGATGAAAACCACTTGCATTAGAATGTAGATCCGTTCCTATAAAAAAAATGATATAAAATAACTTAATTTGAGATTTTTCTAATTTCGTAATTTAATTTTATAGTGTTAAGTACTTAGCTTGGCACCACGTAGTGTAAAGAAGTCCGACAACCCATGTAGTATTAGTGGCTCATGTCCAATGCACATTGCGTGGTTGGAAGATTTTTCTTAAGCGTTTGGATATGCTAATCGCAAATGCTGGAAGATTTTTTTATAAAGCTTTTGGAATATGATGCTAATCTCTAATGCTGATAGGGTTTGGCAGATAATGGAGTACCTAATTAGATATTGGAAGTATACTTAGGCTAGCTAACTAACAAATCAAACTTGCGGTAGTATGATGGGTGTGACCACGTGGAAGCACAAAGTTGCGATGATATCCTTTGAAGACAGGATTAAAGAGAAGACAAAGAGCCTTGTACACAACTGTACGAAATCGGCAAATCCCCTTGTCCTTGTATCATGGCATTGTTAAGCATAATTAGCTGTTTCTAGGTAAAGAGTTGGTGTCCGTCTACCTCAATGTGTGTGTGTGTGAGAGAGAGAGAGAGAGAGAGAGAGAGAGAGAGAGAGAGAGAGAGAGAGAGAGAGAGAGAGAGAGAGAGAGAGAGAGTGTGTGTGTGTGTGTGTGTGTTTTGAGAAGTTGGGCTAATTGGGAGTTGAGTGAACATTAGAGCCAAATAAGAGATTGAACTTGTGATATTAAAAAAAACAGTGTTTTTGTAGTTAAGATTAGACTTGGTTAAGCATTCGATTTTCTTTTATTGTAACTAAACGATGTATATGTGACACATGTTGTAAGGATGTGTGAGGTTGAACAATTTTATGTGATGGTATAGGTAAATTTAAGGTAACATGAATGCACATTTTCCTAATGGTTTAAGGTTGATCCAGCTTGATAATGGTTGATGGAAAGATCATACGTGAAATTTTATTTTTTTGGAAAAAGGGTAAAACCATACCTACGCCATGTGTGAATGGCGTTTTAAAGAGTATTAGGCATTATGTGAAAGTGGGTGCATGTTTAATTTGAAATTTTGTATTCGACCCTAAAGTTCTGCTCCGAATTTGAAATTCATAAAAAAAAATTGGATGAATCGTGTAATCAAACTACAAATGCGATTATTTTTTACATAAAATTGTCAAATTTATTCCGATCTAAAACTTAAATAATTGTATGAATCTTGTAATCAAATTTATCATGTTCATTGTTAACTTGGGATCTGTTTTATATTTTAGTTGTCATTTTAATTAAACAGATATATTAAAAAAATGAGGGGTATAATATTATAAGTATCAAAAGATGTTTGTATTGGACTACGTGTATATACTATGAGAGAATTTATCGTATATAGCCAAAATTTAACATACAAATTTAAAAATGTCAGTTTTTATAAAATATTTTAAATATAGCCAAAACTCCACTTGAATAGACCCAATTACCCTTAAAATTTACACCTAACTACATCAAAAACACTTTCAAATCTTGTGTCATTATTGATGAGATTTTGGGAGTGGTCAATTGGACACGCACGTATATTAGTTACAGCCATGGTTAAACAAGGAAGACACCATGAATGTACTTCAGCTGCACCATTGCGAAGATGGAAACGCATTCCACTTGTCTACCCTAAGTATTAAATTTGAAGAACTCTACCACAAATATAAAGTTCAAAGAATAAATTATATTATTAGAATAGATGGGAGCCATGGAAACGACCATTAAATCAAAAGAATCCAAACGTGTTATAATTGCTAGACTTGGCATGCCTTTCATGCTCAATATCCATCTCTTAATTAAATAGCTAATATGATTTCGGGGATCCAACAAATATGCAAAATGCCATGAGAACGTGTAATGGCAATTTCCATGACAATTTCTGCAAAATAGCAATTGAATCTTACACAAAAACATAGATAAATTGTATTTTTGTGTAATTTTCTTCACGGTATTGGTTGTAAGTTTGTCAATTATGAATTGAATTTGAGAATATAATGGGCTCGATTCCATCATAATAGATGCCATATTTCTTTCTATATTTTCGAATTACAATATGGAACCTTAAATTGAAAAGGAATAAAAAAGAACGAATAGAAAATACACATCTCTTTGGTGTGTGGTTTTTTAATAGGAGGGTATTTTGGTATATTAATGCACTATTAAAATTATGCTTATAGGACACCATTTTTTGCACCCCATTTGCAATTGGTGGCCATAGATAAAAAGCACTCACTCTTAGCATTTTTTGGTGTCTTTACAATGGGATGCCACTGATATGGGTGGCTTTCAACATTGAGACACCAATGATTGGTGTCTGTTACATAGTTTTATTTCTTAAAATTACTTTTCTTCTACTTGTTTATTTTATTATTTATTTTGTAGGCATCGATCTAAGTGGTGCTGGTTAATTTTTTTGTTTTCAAAGATGGGATATATATTGCAATTTTTTTTGTTTTGAACGTTGTGATATATATTGCAACGGGAGAAGGCTCGTCCTAAGAAGAGAACCTATAGATGCAAGTGAAATACAAAAGGGAGACAAAGGCCAAAACCCATAAAAGGACAGAGCCTTGGACCCTAATCGCATCTCTCGGCCATTATTGCATTAGTGATGAAGTCGGGCGGTTCTATGAACCAGTCGCACTCGCAGGATGCAGACAGGGCGTAGCGGCCAAGGGAAGGTGAACGGCCTCGTTTAGTTGGCGACGGGCGTGGTCAACGGAAGCTCCACTCCCAGTGAAGGGCTGGTTATTTGCTTCTCAATCCTTGCCCTTTCAATTTCTCAATAGATTAAGCTCCTCGGTTCACCATTTATTTTAGTTGGGTTTCATACAATCAATTTGGGGCTGCAAGACATTGAATTGATTTTGGGGAGTAAAAACATGTAATTTTGTGTTTCTTATATTTAATATTCAAAATTTTTTAGATCAAACTTTTCAATTTGGTTATTAAGTATTTGATTCTTGGGAGTTTTTAGAAATTGGGTTTGAAGTGCTTCTTCTATCTGTTCAAGTTGGATCAAAATGGAAACCATACAGGGTTTAAGCTTATAATTGTTCTTGCAGATATAAGCTAGGTGTTCGTTTCTTGTTATATAAATATGTAAATTCCTTTACTGTCTCCACGAAAGCACGAGTTAGGCAAATCGCAACTACGTTTTGGAATTTGATAATTTAGGTGTTTTTTTTTTCTTGTTTTTTGAATGAATACGAATGTCGCTGGAAGGTAAGTGGAATTTGAAAATTTAGGTGTTCTTGGACCTTTTTTTTTGCGAACGACTATCCTTTAAGCTTGTAGAAACTGGAAGAAAAGGGATATAAGTAGAAATATCTATGTAAAGTTCCACTCTTGGTTAAGCTTATGCTATAAGGATATCGCATTTTGTTCTTATGTTCTGTAAACACCGTAATCACAATAAGGGACTTGGGTAGAGAAAGTCTGGCTTATATTAACAAGGCTATGAACGAACTTGCATATGATATTTTGTGTGTTTTTAAGTTTTGGTATGATTTTTAGCTGATACCTATTACCACTACATGAAAACTAATAGTTAAGCTAGATTTCATGCTTCGTTATGTGGTCTAAAGCTTCAAAACAATGTTATTATTAGTGAACGAGGAAGCGACATGACCTCTGTTGGACAACTCCCTGCTGTTTACCTACGTGCATTCATTTTGTCTCATCAATATATATAAATAGGAGATTTCCCTTCATTACAGCATTTGCACCGCTCTCCAAGAGTGATGGATTAACATTCAAAAATCACAGGGGGTTTTCGACACGTCTTTGCTAAAGAGCTCTATCTTTCTTCATTCAAGTAATATGCTAAACTCGCTCACCTTCTATACATTACATTAATGGGGTAGGAGTTGATCATTTTGTCGTCCACCGTTTTGGAAGTTTGAGATTGAATTCAAAGGGGTAGATATATCTTTCTTGAAGTCGTGCCTCTTAATCAAATGGTGCAAATCAAGAGATTTAGGTTTTGAATGGTTGTTTAACCATTCTAGAATGGAACACTTAAACCTCTATAGATAGAGATGAATTTGGAAGGACACACGATTAACATTCCTACAAAACATACAAATGCTGTACACAAAACATACTTATTACCTCTACCTTTTTTATTGAGAAACCTAAGCAGTAAAGACCAATTTTTTGTAAATTCTATTCTTGGTATAAACTTGAGTGTTTCTTGTTATTTTTTGTGTGTTAGGTATTTGCTTTAGGAGTGTGCAAAAGTTGGGCCTCTGGTGAATTATATGAACTTGTTACTATCCCTTGCACCCTGTGTTCTATGTACAAGCCTCATACATACAATGTCACTCATAAAATCAATTGAATTTTTGTTTTCCTATTACAAATGATTCGTTCGTACAATATATACTCTCCCTTGCAGTTGGAAATTGTAAAGTTTTGCCTCTTTATTTGCATACTATATTTACTTAATTTGTTTCAGTTACATATTTTACTTGACTTCTTAATCATTAGGCACCTTATTGTTCCAATTCCGAAATCTATTTATTATATTCAATCATGATGGACAAAATTTGGGCCACTTTGAATCCATTTACAGAGGATTATAGAACAAGGCTAGCTAAATTTATCTCAAACTCATTACAAGTTTCCTCTCATGATGGCAACATCAAATGTCCATGTGCTAAATGCTTGAATAGGTTTTGGTTAAGTAACAATGAAGTCGAAGCGCATCTAATTGTTAAGGTATGGACCGTTCATACTTGGAAGGCTCATGGGTATGGCATGGAGAGACATATGGTGACCCTCTTCCAAGTAGCCAAGCTGCACAACAAATTGCTGTTGTTAATACTCCTTATTGTGAACTAGGCCCATTGCTTGAAGATATTTTCTCGGGTTCCAGTGTAATGGGTGGCATGCCTATTAATAATCACAGTGGTCAGGAAGCTCTAATACCTGAATATGCACGTAAGTTTGAAGCCATTGGCACCTGACTGCAGTGTAGGATTTTGCTCGTACTCGACTTGGACGTGAAAGTTAGCCTCTAGGTAACGCAAAAAATCAGGATCTTCATGATTAGCAGTGAGTACAGGGACAAGGTTTTCCTGGGTGGGAACCGGGGTTACAATGTTATTGGTTGGAGCAGGCATCATGGGACCAATTACTTCATGCTCAACCACAGGAACAAGGGGTTGTGTTACAAAACAACTGTCTGCGAGCGTTTAGGAATAAAGGGGCCATTAGTGATTAGGTGTGATTTTGAGAGTTTTTGAAACTGTTGTAAGTCCAAAAAACTCTTCAAGGTTGATATTTATAATTGACATTAGAATGGAGGGCATGGCACTTGTAAGTTCACACCCACTTAGTGTAAAAAAATTTAATTAGGGTGTCCTGGGATTCTCCTTACAAAAGCACGGGACTGCTGTCCACACAATGCATATGCCAATCGCATCAACCATGATTTCCAAATCTGCCAACTCACCAACTACCAAATTATTTAATGGGTTGTCAATTTTTTTATTTGATAATAGCAACACCTGGCCAGTTTGTGTGGCTAGGGGCTTACCTCCATAAGGGTATATCAATTAATTAATGGTTTTACTAGGGATTACTTGGTGGGAGTGTTGGAAATGTACCCTAAAACCAATCATATGATGGTACTTTACGGACATTTCACATGTTAAACTAATCTAGTTTAATATCAAGGGCAAAGATTATTGTTTTAAGCTATCTCATATAAATGTTATATGCTTAAACGATAAGTCCAAAGAATATGTAATTAGGAGAATGTAATTTAAGGAAGTTAGATTCATGAGATCATTCTCTTTCGTATACATATCCTAAACGTTCCTGATCATAGGATTGCCTACCTTGAATGTGATTTGGAACGACTTCCTAAATCTCATTCATACTCTGGCCAGAGATTCTTAATCATATCATAGAATATTCTCCCTCAAACGGTTTGAAGGTTAGAGATCCCTTGTTGCACATTCACTTACCTCCATGGCTAAGTGACTTAACCCCAACTATGCCGTGGACACCCTCTGACAGAGTAACTTTGACATAGTCAAAGATCAAGGACATAACCACAAGACAACTATGATGCCTCAGGTCAAATGACTACTTTACATTATCCCAACCATGAGTTCTCATGTGACATGAGTATGAGAACTCCTCGTTGATTGTGTTCAATGGACTCATTCTCTATTGAGCACCTACATGCTTGTCTTGGTGTCAATCACACCAATGACTCGAGACCAGTCACTCTTCCTGAAAGAAGACACATCATGTACTAATCTTAACGGTAAGTAAATGAATCACATTGGATAGTAGACATGAATAAACTATCAAACCAAACAATGTGGTCAAGAGTATTGTATTAGAGAAAGATCGTATTGCATTGTAATCCTAAACTGAATAGGTTCTCCACCTCTTCTGATTAACTTGGGTAACCATGACATACTGTTAGGTGTCACTCATGGTCTGTGGAAGCCCTAAACGTGTATAAACACTAAAGGGAGAATTGAAAGTAAGTTTCAATTCACAATTGATTTGAAAAAGTTCTAATCGCCCACTGCCTCGCTAAAAGGAACCTAATGGATCATACACCGTGTAAGGTAAAGATTAAAGAAACAACGGAGATGAGTAAGGATAATTAAATAGTTTAATTATTTATGGCAATGATCAATTAATATGTTAATTAATCAAACGAATAAAGTTCGTTAAAGACCTCGGGTTAGTTTTGGGCCTCAAGGCCCAATGGGCTTCGAACGTCAAGCCCATTGACTTAAGTTGTATGACAGCTTAATGGCTAAATATTCACAAAGGCCTAAACAACCCAATAACACCCTATGGCCGGCCATATTGATAAAGGAGTGGGTTTTGGACTTATTACAAGTTTGCCACTCCAATGAAGGTAGGTATAAATATGACTTTATAGCATTTTCTTCCTTAGGGTTTCTTTTAGAGAAAAGATGAGAACACAAGCTCCATTTTTCTCTCTAAGAGGCCGGCCCCCTTGGAGGAGATTAGCTAGCAATCTCTCATCCTCCAAGGTCACTTATCTCTTCTTCAAGTCCATCCTTGGTGTGGAAAAATTAAAGGTTCTCAACTTTGGGAACTTGGAGAATCCTTTCAACCATCCTCATCCAAGAAATCCATGGATTTAAGAAGCAAGGAATGAAGGCCCTCTCCTTGGATGATTAGCCTTTGCTTATGCAAAGAGGAATCAACAAAGGTATAAAATCTCTCAACTCACTTTGTTCTTGAGTTGAGTCTTGGTTCACCTTTCTACTAGGCTTTGAATTTCATGGGTAATGTTTTGTTTTGAGTGCATACAAGCATGATTCCGCCTTTAATTGTTAATTGCATGCCTTAGATGTTGCTCAAATGAACATGTTTTTCACAAAATTTCCTTCAACTGGTATTAAGAGCCTAGGTCTAGTAGTTGGTGAATCCTTTTGGGTTTTGTAGTTCATAGTCTTTGATTTGAATGTTGTAATTGTTACAAGCTTTATTCTTGCTTCTTTGAATGTAAATTTTGTTAGAAAATTTGTCATCTCAAATGTTGTAGATGTAGTTCATATGAGCATGAATTTTGGAGCTAAAATTTGGTGCCATGTTTTTGGGGAAATTCGGCCAAATCCAAAGGGTGGATTTTTGGGTTCATGTTTGTCTTGTTAAAAGTGTTTTAAAGTGACATTAGGAACCCCTAAGTACCCTAGTATGGTAATATCTTATTTCCCTTAAGTTTGAGAGTTTTTGGGGTGTCTTTGGGTGAAAAATGTTCATGGAGCTCTTATGGGTTTTCATGGATGTTCTTCATTGTTCTTGTTATGTTTTTGGCAAGAACAAAAAAGTTGGGCATTTTGATTCAAAAGTTTTGGTTGTTGAATAAAGTTTTTGTTTGTGATGGATGGTTTGAATTTTCAATAAATACCCATACCAATCACTTACACATTTTCCTTGTTTCAAGGAACCATGTTTTATGGAAACCTACTTTTTCAAACCAACCCATCACCTTTCACTTTGTTGAAAAATTCAAAAGTTTTTATGACACCATCACTCTCACCAACCGACCACCTTATTAAATTAAAATAGGGTACTTTTGGGGCTTTTATGCAATTACATAAAGTTTTGATACTTTTGTGTATTTGTACTTTGACCCGAAAGTTTACGTTTTTACGTAAAGGCCCAAAATCACTAAAGGACAAATTGTTTTGCTCCTTTAATGAAGGTTTTGTATTTGATGAAATTTTTGGGTTCTAGTTGTAATTACATGAAGTAGTGGACTTTTGTGTTCATACAAAGTGACCTCAAAAGTTTGTGTTTTGCAACATAGCCCAAAAAGTTGAGGTTATTGCATTTGGCCTAAATTAGTTGAGAACAAAATAGTTTTGTATCTTTAAATGAGAATTGAATTTTCATTTCATTTAGCTCCATTTAAATCAATTCTATGGAAACAAAAACCAAATGAAAATGTTGCATTCAAGTTTAATTAGTTAAAGCGTTAATTAATTAAAGAAAGGGTGATTATGAACCTAAGCCTACGATAATTGAGCTATGTGAAAGGCCGTCTCAAATTTGTTTGAACCATGGGAATGTGTATATTAGATTTTGGTTGTAATTTGATATGATCAAATATTGTAAAAGAGCATAAGCTCTTCTTTACTTTGAAGTACTCATTTCTTGTTTTATTTGATATGCATGAAATTGGAGTAGTTGGGTCCAACGCCCAATAGGAAAAAGACGCCTTAATATGATTAAACGCGTAACTAAAATCAATCACCATCCCTAGACCGAGATTCAACACTAGGCTCGTGTTGGATCGAATCAAAGGTTCATAGTCATCCTAAGGCCCTAAGGCAACTATATAGTCCATCAATAAATGCAAACCTTATGTTAGTAGTATCATATACTCTTGCTTTAAAAACCGTTTTACAAGCATAGTGGGAGTATTATATACAACTAAATCAATCACATGGACCAATAGTTGTAATAGGACCAAATTGTTTTAATAAGATTAAAATGCATGCTTATATGTGATGAGACCTAAAACCCTTAACCAAACCATTATTAAGTTGATAAGCGTGAGAGTGCTTTGAACACTCTTTCGTGGCCTTCCACCGTGGTAGGCTCCAATCGTTTGTGACTCGTACACCGACTTCACCCTATCATGGGGGAGTACAAAGTGCGTGCTTACACTCAAGAGAAGTTCTATATGCACACATGATGTTGTGAAGGTAGGCAACGAGAATGATCAACATCATATCATTGTGAGGTTGTTCTTGAACGCTTACTTAAACTTGCATGGTGGGAATGACTTAACAAAGTGCAATGGAGCCAACATCATATCATTGTGAGGCTTCATTCTCTAGAGGCCAAATAAGATGGGTATTTGCAAGAGATGCAAATGAGTAAGCGTACTCTCTCATTATTATTGATGCTAGCCAACATCATATCATTGTGAGGTGGGCTTGGTAATGATGAGTCTCCCATACCCTTCTAAGAGTTTCCTCCAAAACTCTCGAATTCCGATGAGGGATATGGAATTTGCCAAAAATAGTGGGTAGTGCTATTTGATTTAAAGACTCGGATCAAATGGCTTAAAATCAATCAATTTATATTCGTTATGTATTTATTTACCAATATATTTGCAAATGCTATCCAAAACTTGACAAAGAAAAAGCCAAAAGCTTTAGTTTCCAGACTTGGTACTACAATCCCATAGATTGTCTATAATGGCTTGTATATGTATCTAAGTAGTCTCATCCTCACAATCTTCCTATTGATAATGTATCATTGGAAGAACATGTTAGATAAGTCTATCATAAAGAGGACAACACTTTTAATGTCATAATTCTTCAATTACAAATTGTTGTATGAAGAAATAAGAGTTGCTTTGAACAATCCTTAGCTAACGCAAACATTAGTGCTTGTTTCTTTGTTACATGAACAAGGAACTTGAGAAGTAAGCACAAGGGCATGGACACTTTATATGCCATGATTCTTCACTTACAAATTGTTGTATGAAGAAATGAGAGTTGCCTTGAACAACTCTTGAAAATTTGTAATTATGTTTAGAACATAATGGTTGGTTGACAAAAATAGTCCATCAACATAGATTTATGATGATTTTGAATCATTGAGTGTTAAAGTGTTAAACCACTTCTAGAGATGGAAACTGGGCAAGGACTTCACCTTTGTGTCCCTATCCAAATGGTTCACTAAGTTTATTGTAAACTATATAGTGAACAATAAACACACGCTCTCCAAATCGTTTGATGTGTATAACACAATTGAAATAAGTTTCAAGAGAGATAGTGGGAGTTTAGGGACCATGACTATTGTAGTCAAAGGAGAAGTCAAATGAAGAAGGGGAAATAACTCTAAGGAAACAAACTTTCTTTATGAAATGATGGACATTGGAAGGGGTATTTGCAAGAAATGTCTTGCAAGTGTCAAGAACACACCTTTCAAAGGTGTTGTAAATTGTTTTTGAAAAGTTCAAAACAGTTGGTTCTTCTACTTGAATGCTTGATTCCATATTAGTAACTATGTTTTACAATCGTCATAAAAATGTGGCTAATAAGAAGTAGAATATTAATGAGAGAAGAGAAAGTACTTCACATTCGGAACGTGAATCAAATGTAGATTTCTGCGAAAGCAGATCATACTTACTTCCTCATATGAACTACCAAAGAAAATGGAAAAACCAAAGATTGTCTTTACATTCCAATTTTAAGGAACTTAATTCCGTCACTATAAGAGATGGATGAATGTTTTGTTTGACAAAACATTGTTCTTTATTAATGAATGATTAGATTATTGTAATCTAATTGATTATCTCTATAGTAGAGATGATATGGTAGTGTTAACTGTTTAGAATATAACGATGCTTAAAACCCAAAAGGTTGCAAGGTAGTGACTAATCCCAACTGAGTTGTGATACCTCTAAAACATAAATTACAAGTTGGTCATAGATGGATGCTTTGGATCGTTAGATTCGGATCCAATGCCTTCTTGTTAAAATTGTATAGAGGCAATATGTTTGAATCTTTATTCTTTTGGAAAGGAAGAAAGAATCACAAAGTTGTTGAGGTTAATTCACTTAGATGTTAGTGGCACTTATCCACAACATAATACTACTCATGTTGTATGACATTCACCGAAGATCGCTCTCGGTTGGACTATCATTTATTTTGAATAAACACAAGTCCGAATACTTTGCAAAAGGTTTCAAAGAATTCAAGAAATGTAAGTTGATGATTAAGATGTCTAAAGTATCTCTTTAGATTTGATCCAAGGAAAGGTAACACTTTAGAACAGTTTCCTTGAAAGATATCAAGGAAAGAAGCATCATAAGATAATGAATTTCTCCATTAAGAGAAGAACGAACTCAAATAAGATTTAGTTTGTTGGATGTTATCAATTACCCATATATAAGATATACACTTCTAAGACAATATGATTGTCAATTAGAAGATCTTCCAAAATTTTCATGACTCCATAGGATGTAGTTGGAAAGAAAGACAAATCTTAATCATGTTAAGATTTGGGATTGTGTACTAATAAGCAATATTTGTTTAAAGAATTATCTTGTGGGTATCCTTAAATTAACATTTGGATATCACTTCTATAAACCAACTAACAAATGTTGTTTGTTGGGTAGCTCATTGTAATCCTACACTAGGATTTGCCTAAGATAGAGCAAATGAACGAGGGATAGAACTCAAAGAATGGGTTCTTTGATATACAAGATAGTGATCAACAAATATAACAACCCAGTTCCTATATCACAAGCTCTAAGGTAGTCGAGAAGGATTTATAAACTGTCTCAGTTGAATGGTTTGAACTTTATGATTATGTCATAGAGTTACACCTCTTAATTCGAAAGAAATAAGAATGAAAATCCTTATGACTACATTGAGTGTATATACGACATATACTCAAGGAAATGGTAAAGTACCATTTGACCCGAAATAATGAAACCTTTATAGCTAATTGGTAGCTTAAGGTGACTACAATCAAAGAGATTGGTTGACTTTGAAGAAACCATCTTTAACGTAGTCTTGGTTTCAATTAATTTGAAGATTGCTAGCTACAACTAAATGGTGATTCAATGTTTGGACATAATATGGGTTTTCGAAACCATTATTAAGATAGTCTTGATAATATATATCTAAAACTATGAATCACAAGACATGTAAGTTGTAGAGATCCATCCATCATGAATCTTAGCAAGCTAGTGGGAGCTATAAGCGTCTTATGAGAGAGAATATCAAATCGTTTGATTTCTCATAAAGATGTAAATGAATATTTTGTTTACTAGGTTTACAAAAGATTAGTGGGAGTTAATCATGTTCCTAAATTTGAATATATATATATACACACACACATAGATGATATATTAATTTTGGAAATGAAAAGAATACTTCTTCATTAAAGTTATGACTTTAAACATTCTATAAAGATAGAATGTATATGGGAGACATAGTCTATAAACATGGGATGGAAATCTATAATGATAGATTTCAAAATATAATTGGATTATATTAAGCCTTAATGATAGACAAAAGATGCTAGGAAGTTTCTCATATGATGATAAACTTCAATCAGAAGAACAACTCTACTGAGACTAGAAGGTAGCTCTTCTCAAAGGGAACATACCCTTTGACTCCCAAAGAAATAATGCGTAAATAGAATCATTTATGTATATGCAAAAGGTGATTTATGTATTTCATATTGTATGAAAAACGTTGATATGAGTTGTACCAAGATCGGTACAAGACTATATCAATGCAAGCCTAGGATCAGAACCATGGCAACTGTCAAGTGAATCCTTAAGTATTTGAGAAATAATAAAGGATGGATTCCTCAAGAATGAGGAAAAATTAGAGTAACGTAATGGAAGCATAAATGTATTAGATTATGAATCTAATCCATTATTGGATGTTTCTTCATTATGAATGAAGAGATAATCAGATATCTCTTTATTATGACTAAAGAGATATCTGGATGGAAACATTAAAAGTAATGACTTTAGTGTGTTCCATTATGAATGCAAAATATATTGCCATATAGAAGCTTACAACAATATTGTTTGGATGGGAAAGTTCATTTATGAACTCTCTATTTGGTTCCAACCAGAAAGTGTCTCCAGTGTACCGACACTACGACACTAATGGGGCGATAGCTCAAGCCAGGGAATCACGGTCTCATCAAGATCCGAACTCAAATAAGAGACTGAACCACATGATTGAGAATCATGTATAATGGTGACGTCATTATTCTCAAGGTTGCTTCTATGGATAACATATAAATATCCATTGCCTAGGCCTACTACTTAGCCATTTTTTGAAATGACTACAGAAGGGGTATCATCATTGATGACCAAGCTAATTGGCCCTAGTGCAAGTGGGAGATTGTTGGAAATGTGCCCTAAAACCAATCATATGATGATACTTTATGGACATTTCACATGTTAAACTAATCTAGTTTAATATCAAGGGCAAAGATTATTGTTTTAAGCCGTCTCATATAAATGTTATATGCTTAAACGATAAGTCCAAGGAATATGTAATTAGGAGAATGTAATTTAAGGAAGTTAGATTCATGAGACCATTCTCTTTCGTATACATATCCTAAACGTTCCTGATCATAGGATTGCCAATTAGGCATTGACAGTCCGTTAAGATTAGTACGTGATGTGTCTTCTTTCAGAAAGAGTGACTGGTCTCGAGTCATTGGTGTGATTGACACCAAGACAAGCATGTAGGTGCTCAATAGAGAATGAGTCCATTGAACACGATCAACGAGGAGTTCTCATACTCATGTCACATGAGAACTCATGGTTGGGATAATGCAAAGTAGTCCTTTGACCTGAGGCATCATAGTTGTCTTGTGGCTAGGTCCTTGATCTTTGACTATGTCAAAGTCACTCTGTCAGAGGGTGTCCACGACATAGTTGGGGTTAAGTCACTTAGCCATGGAGGCAAGTGAATGCGCAACAAGGGATCTCTAACCTTCAAATCGTTTGAGGGAGAATATTCTATGATATGATTAAGAATCTCTGGCCAGAGTATGAATGAGATTTAGGAAGTCGTTCCAAATCACATTCAAGGTAATCATATAAATAAATGAATCACATTGGATAGTAGACATGAATAAACTATGAAACCAAACAATGTGGTCAAGAGTATTATATTAGAGAAAGACCGTATTGCATTGTAATCCTAAATTGAATAGGTTTTCCACATCTTCTGATTAACTTGGGTAACCATGACATACTGTTAAGTGTCACTCATGGTCTGTGGAAGCCCTAAACGTGTATAAACACTAAAGGGAGAATTGAAAGTAAGTTTCAATTCACAATCGATTTGAAAGAGTTCTAATCGCCCACTGCCTCGCTAAAAGGAACCTAATGGATCGTACACCGTGTAAGGTAGAGATTGAAGAAACAATGGAAATGAGTAAGGATAATTAAATGGTTTAATTATTTATGGTAATGATTAATTAATATGTTAATTAATCAAACGAATAAAGTTCGTTAAAGACCTCGGGTTAGTTTTGGGCCTCAAGGCCCAATGGGCTTCGAACGTCAAGTCCATTGACTTAAGTTGTATGACAGCTTAATGACTAAATATTCACAAAGGCCTAAACAGCCCAATAACACCCTATGGCCGACCATATTGATAAAGGAGTGGGTTTTGGACTTATTACAAGTTTGCCACTCCAATGAAGGTAGGTATAAATATGACTTTATAGCATTTTCTTCATTAGGGTTTCTTTTAGAGAAAAGATGAGAACACAAGTTCCATTTTTCTCTCTAAGAGGCCGGCCCCCTTGGAGGAGATTAGCTAGCAATCTCTCATCCTCCAAGGTCACTTATCTCTTCTTCAAGTCCATCTTTGGTGTGGAAAAATTAGAGGTTCTCAACTTTGGGAACTTGGAGAATCCTTTCAACCATCCTCATCCAAGAAATCCATGGATCTAAGAAGCAAGGAATGAAGGCCCTCTCCTTGGGTGATTAGCCTTTGCTTATGCAAAGATGAATCAACAAAGATATAAAATCTCTCAACTCACTTTGTTCTTGAGTTGAGTCTTGGTTCACCTTTCTACTAGGCTTTGAATTTCATGGGTAATGTTTTGTTTTGAGTGCATACAAGCATGATTCCGCCTTTAATTGTTAATTGCATGCCTTAGATGTTACTCAAATGAACATGTTTTTCACAAAATTTCCTTCAGGGAGGACTTCCCCGCTTGCCTTAACTATCTACTGGAATTTGAATATTGGATTTCAAAAAGGAAACGTGTATGGCGTAATAGCTATCACTTTATTCACTTTGCTTGTTTAATTGTATCAAGTTATCAACTCAAACAAGAAAATATCTTGAGGGCACAAAGGTTTCATTAAAGCCATTTCAGGAGGTATATACTATTCTTCTCTTCTTACCATAAAATTAACTGAGGTATTAAATAGAGGGGTGTGCTATCCACTGATGCCATCCTACATTTTGTGGGGTTTTTTTACTTTCTCAACAAGCAAGTTGAAAGCATACGTTTTTAATGATGGTTAATTCATTCCAAACCTACATTGACCTCAACTACTGTTATCCATACACAAGTTTAACTCTTCATTAGTTATGTCAATTATTTTGCAGTTGGTCACTCAGAAATGAGCACTAGAATAATTACAGTTCATTGTGATATATTTGAAATAAGACGTACCAATTACTTAGTAAGAGGCTCCATATACAATTAGAATAGGGTCCACATCACATTATGCATCACTAAAAGGCAGCATCTATGCAGATTGGTGATGTGCAAGATGGCTTCTTTTAACTTTGTCTCCTTCAATTTTAATTTGTTATGCTAGAAAAATATTTGAAACCTACTGGAGGGGTATTACAAAGTAACTGTACAGATTCATATTTCATATATTAAATGATGGTGCATAATTAACAACATCATATCTGTGTATATGGGTAGGGGACTCTTGATTGGATAGATGCTATAACACTAGAATTGGAGCAAAAAATTCGTCGGGTTTATGAGATGAAGTTGAATGATAGATAGAAGAAGTACAAGGCAAACCTCAAGAAGGCATACTATACTCCATGCCTGCACTCACCATTATCGAAAAGGTTCCAGTGTCATGATGGATATGTCAACCAAGGCCAATGGAAATTGTTAGTGCAACTATGGGATACTGTAGATGCTCAGGTGGTACCACACACAATCAACAAATGTTCTTCCTTTTTTATACACCATATATGCTTCATTTAGTTATGACATAATATGGATGATATTTGTATGGATTGTATGTATTGGAAATTAGGATGAATTTCCTTTCACATAGCCCTACTAATGCATGCTAAACTTGACATATGCAGAAGTGTGCTACATCATGTAAAAAGAACAGGAAGATCCTACAAATAAATCACACGACTGGAATCAAGACTTTTGCACAAATCAGACACGAACATGAAAGGCTCTTCCAGGTGTTTTATGTTATGGTAAATTAATTACATGTTAGTACAAATGGAATGAAGGTGCCGGTTGATGTCAAGATATGAAATAATGTGGAAATTAGTTGTTTGACAGTTTATGTTAACAGGAACAAGCAAATGGAAGCAAATCGAACTGCATTACATTCTTTATGCTGACACATACACGGAAGAATGGGGAATCAGTGGATGCTCGATCAGCTGCAATAATTGTAAGTATGCCATCAATTACCAGCTGCTACTATTTATATGTAGGTATTATATGATATGGGGTGACTGATGCTGCATATGACTGATGTTGCATATGGTTTTAGGGTTATTAGACGATATGGGGTGACTGATGCTGCATAGGACTGATGCAACATTAATCACCCTATATTGTCTAATACAGCATCAATCACCTTATATCGTCTAATAGTAGGCAAGATATATAAAAGGTTTGTAGATTATGAACAATCATGTGTTTTAGATGATTTGCTATTTAATGTCAGTGAAACAAAGAACATAAGCCAACGACAACTTGCATTAATGAATACAGTGAAGTAATGAAAGAGATTCCCAAGCATATGAGTTTATTGGTATGCACTATAGCCTGAAGAACAGAACAATCACTCATAGTACACATATTATTAAGAAACATGGTTGGAATATCTTTGATTTAGAAGGCTTCAAATATATGTAGAGTGCATATACATTAGTAATGAATCTTGGCAAGTACTTGCAGGATGATTTCAATACAAAGCTGAAACTGTACGAGGATAGGAATGAGATCATAACTGATGAGGTTCGCCATATTGTGTACGCTGATGTATTAGGGCCTGAGAGAAACAATCGTGTAAGAAGGTTTGGGACAGGGGTTGTGTGATCTGACGTGCCAAGTATTATAACTGAGAAAAGGGGAATTTGTAGAGAGGTTGAAGCAATTAGAGCATCATATGAGGAGCAAAGAAAAAACTGCCAATATTGAAATTGAGAGACTTAGGATGGAGGCAAGTGAGAGAGAGGAAAGGCAAAGGATTGAGTCAGCAAATATGGTTGCACAATTGAGGAAAGAGCATACCGGTTTAATGGTGGCACACAACAGACGGGTGGACTTGGAAGTGGAGGTTAGCCAAATTTCTAGTAGTGATGTAAGTTTTTGGGTAGATTTGAAAGTTTTTATAAAAATTGACATTTATGAATTGAAGAGCTAAATTTTGAGTATAAACGATAAATTCTCATACTATGAAGACACATTGTATTATATTTTGTCTCATATGTATCCATAATATATACCAAAAAATTAATAAAAAACATTAAATTGCATATACACAAAAGTTCCTAAATATGTTTTGAAAATTATGAGATAACTTTGATACTGAAAATTCTGAAAATTCTGAACCCTACAAATTGAAAAGAAAGTTTGATTCTGAAAATTATTTTATTGAAAATTAAAATCTTTTTTCCGATCTGATTCATTTGAAAATCATCCAAAGTGAAACATAAGCAGGAGGTATAGTCTTTCTTCTTTTCTCTTCTCCTTATCTCTCTCTTAATTTTCTTTTCTTTTTTCTGACTGGTTTAAAAGGTCAGTCAATTTTTAAGTGATGAGTAGACTTGACTTAAGCAATGCTTTATTCCATGTTATGCTTTTTTTTTTGCACGTGTTGGCTCAAATGGTGAGAGGGTAAAAATAAATTAAATTAGATGCATGAATGGTGTATTAATCATGCCGGATTATTTTGAACGGGTAAATGAGCAACACATGCATGAATGATATTTTAGTTTACTTAACAAAAGTCTGTTTGTCAACTAAAATAGGCTGAATTTTTTTTTTTTTATTAGCATTAATGTAATTTTACACAATAAATTTTAATTTTTTTTGTTTTTAAACCTATTCCACATGTTATCATAACATCTTTCTCTTTTCCACATATTTTTTTCTTTTAAAACTTTTTATATTTACACACACATAGTATGTGCGCTTCATATAACGTGCATTCCATTTAAGTGGATCGAGAGTTTAATTGTAAGAACTTATCAAGCAAAGCCTTAAAATTGACATCGTTAATTCCATTTGCTAATTACATTTTCTATAAAGATAAGATTCATTACAAAGGTAAATATGGAAGAACACATAAGTGTTAATCGGTTATTATGCTTTTGAAATGGATAATACTTGCATTCCCTTTCTAGAGGAATCTACTTGTAACCCACTTATAAATAATGTATATTTACCATACGAACATTATAATCAGATTTGTTCAGTCTCTTTATCATCACCTAAAGATTATATTTGACAAACTTATTCAATTTGGAGATCGTTTAGTCATCCATTCGTGTCACACAAATTGACAATTTTGGAAACAAGCAGCATCTTTATGATGAATTGTCCATTTATTTAATGATAAGGGCAAAATAAAGGGTAAAGTGAATAGTACCAGGATTGACTTTTTAGTGTAAAAATGTGGTTTTTTGTTAAAGTGAACAGTACCGGGTGCTTTTCGTTAAAGTTCCCTTTATTTAATGCATATAAATGACTAAAATATCTCCAAATTAAATGATTTTTTGCATATATGAACTTAGATAGTGATAAAGACAATAAATGATTTTGATTATGATGTTTTGTATGGTGAAAACATGTTACCCGTGAGTGAGGGATTTGTCCCAAACATCTCGCACGAAACGGAAACATTGTTACTTGTAAGTGGGGTTAACCAAAAACACCATTACTTCATATTGAAATAAGTTCATGTATTTACATTCACAAATTTTTAATCTAAGAATAAAAAGCTCTAATTAGACTAAAATTTGGAAAACATTACTCCAATTATCGCTATTATATAAGAGGGGCCGATAGAATCAAATTCATGACCGTATCTCAAATGTAAAGGTAAGTACTATTAATTAACCTCTTGATCCCAAACATCCCCCGCACGACGAAACGGATTTGTCCTTAGATAGAAATTGGCCACAACTTAAGTTGGAAATATGACTATGCCAATGAATTAGTACATGCGGACATGAAAGTGCACCGAATTGGACATCAGCAAATGCGAAAAATGTTGAAGAAACATGCAATCAGGCTATCAACATCTTGAATGAAAGTCTTGATATATTCGTTCTTGGAGATTACAGATTAATGGTCTTTTATCTTTTGGTTTAATATCAAGGGTTTAAATTTAAACACGAGAAGCATATTCATTTGTTTTTTTATCCTTGATATCAAATTCAAAGATGAGTGACATATATTTCTTGGTCACAAGACTATTTCTATCTTGAATGTATCATCATATTTGTTCACATTTTCCACCATTTTACCAACATATTTTAATTATTTTTTCATTATCATTGAGAGAAGGGGAAGGGTTCAAAACTTTTACAATAATTTAGGAGATGAGACAATTTCAAACTTAGAATACATGGGTAAAAACTCAACACCCAATCACGATGATATTGTTCCACATGCTACCAACATATATATTTTTTGGGAAAAGTTGTTGCGCCATGGTGGGGATTATTCTTAGGCTTTATAGTCAAAATAGTCCCTATAATTGGCATAACTCCTCACTTAAGTTTTTGAGATTTAAAATTGATAGAACTAGTCATTTAGTTGTCCACCATCAATCATTTTGGTCATTCCATAAAATATCTCTGCTAAATAAGAAAAAAATGGCAAAAATACCCTCAAATTTTGTCAAATCATTTTGGCTCATTGTTTATTAAATTGAGGGTATATTTGTTATTTTGGTTCTTATTTAACAAAGATTTTCATGAAAGGACCAAAATAATTGATAGTGGACAAACTAAAGAGCACTTCTAATGATTTGAAACCTTACACTATGTTTGGACGAGGGAAATAAACTTGGAATTTGGACAAAAGTCAGAATTTATAATTTGACATGCACTAATTCTCTTGTTTGAATTCATAAACATAGAAATTTAGAATTCCCACGTGGAAAAAAAACTTGGAATTTGGGACCTCCAATTCCCAAGTTTAAATTCTATGTAAATAGGTGTCATTTCTCAATTTCTATGAGTGAGAGTTTTAAATGTAACAAATTTTGTATTCAAATTTCATTGTTCTTTTAGGTTAACCAAACAAGAAAAATTTACAAATTCTAGAAAATAAAACTCCGTCATATCAATTTTTGTCATTTTAAAATTTCTTAGTAATCGTAAATTTCCTCATCCAAACAGCATGACCAAATTAATGAGTTTTTATCAATCTCAAGAATATTTTAAGCTAAAATGCTTTATTCTTATAATGTTTTCCTCCTTAACGTAGCATGTCCAGTCACAAAAAAAAAAAATTAAATGACTCATCTGTTGTAGGCATAATTTACTGAACGATTATGAAGGCCATAGAGAGAGAAATGTGGAGCAATAATAGACAGAAGAGAGAGATGTGTAATTGTGGGTGTGTGTTATTCCACCCTTATAGTGCCTTTATTTATAGTAGTAGGATATGTAAAAACCTTTAGGATTACAACATTTAATAGGTAATCTACTCCTAATAGAAATATAAGATACATTTCCATATCTACTAAAATTTACACAATCACATTCCTAATTGAGTGTGTAAATACTCAAGTAAATGGCGCATTAGGTCTTCAATGATGAAGCAAGTACAGTTGATGAAGTCGTCGACACAATGAGCGAACTCGAGTCTCAAATCAATGGAAGAATGCATAAAAAGGTAAAACTCACAAAACCTCGCTATGGTAAAACCCAAGGTGGGAGAAAAACCCATAGTCTAAGGAGAAAAGTGAGAAATTGCATTAAGTAAAAACTATATGCCTTTTGGACGCAAGTAGAAGAACTCACAAGGGTATGATCAGCCCAGGATGGGTGCTTCGTTAAAACCTAGTTAGGTAGAAAAATCCATTGAAAAAAATGCTCCTAATTGTAAGGAAAAATAATACATTAAGATCAAGTGAGTATACTTCTGGATACTCCCCCTAAGTTTGACATAACTTCCAAATGAGAACTACAAGCATTGCATATGAATAGTTAGGCATACCAATTCCTCAGACAAGCTTCTGGAAGGTTGACTTCGGCAGTGACGTCGTGTAGAGGTCGGCAAGGTTGTCAGGGATCGGCTTGCATGACTTCAATCTCCTGATGCTTTGTTGATGTAGATGTAGAGGCAATATGTCTTGGTGTTGACTTCGTTGATGTATCATGGCTTGGTTGGGTGGATACATGAGGCATAGCAGTTATGGATCGTCGTTGGGACTTAACAATGGATGAAAATAGCAAGTACTTCAAATATGCTCAACAAGAACTCCTAACCATGTCTCACTTGTGGCGTAGTGAAGTGAGGTGAGTCTTGGAACAATTAGAAGATTTCACAACTAAGGTCATATCGTGGACCTTCAAGATATTGTGATATCCCTAACAGTAAAGACATAACCATTTGGGGATTTTGCCTTGTGCGGGTTTATTAAGTAACCAACATCAGCATAACCAACAAGGCAAACATCATTCCAAGGATCAAGGGGGTTGGATCCATTGAGATGCATTGGATTTGATTTGCCTTAATTCGTAGTACTTCATGGTACGTCTTTAATACCAATTCAGTGGTTGCGTATAGGCGATGTACTGCATCTTTACCAAGATTAACAACGAAGGAGATATCTTGTCTTAATACAATGAGCTAAGTACAATGAAGCGCAAAGTTGAACTTTAGATATGGAATTTCGGATTCCATAACCTCTTCAAGGGTTTTATTTGCGTATAACGTATGGACGATCAAATGTATACTCAAAAGGTGACACTTTCAGGGTGTAGTTTGACTGGTATACCAAAATACCATCAAGACAATGCTTCAACTTCAGGTCAAGGAATAAACGAGTTTTCCTAAGATCCTTCATCTCAAATTCCATCTTCAGGTGTGAGGTAGTTTTCTCAAGCTCTTCCGGAATCTTAGTGAGATTTGTTTTCACGACATAAACTGTAACTTTAGCAATTTGGAATAAGACTTCATAGTTTAACACGCAAGGCATAATTCATATCCCTGACTAATTAAATAATTACTTAGACGGGTATACCACATTCGTCGGATTTTTCAATCCATAAGTGAACGCCTTAAAACGAGTTAAGAGGGTGTTCCGTGGGGTTATAACTATTTGAACCAATCCATGTAATTCTTCGGGAACTTACATGTAAATCTCCGTATCTATATCCCTATAGAGAAACACTGACCATATTTCATAATGCTGCTATCAATCATATGACGTTTTGAGAGAAACCTTACGCCATAAGGCGTGCATCATATCGCACTATTTCATTTATCTCATAACACTTCCTTTCCCACTTGTAACACAACGGGGTTACCTTGGGCAGTGTAGGAACGACAGGTCCAATACACACTTTCATAAGGAATTTGACCTGGACTGTAATTTTAGCTGTCCAATCAGTTTTACGTTGTCACTTAATCAACGAAACACGGTTCGATATCATTGCTTTCATTATTGTCGGTAGCTACCATATAAGTGAAAACATCATCGATGGTAATCTCATTTCAATTCCATTTAGCTCATCCAAACTAGTATAATGGACCAAGAACTTCAAGTCTCGGGAGTAATCCGGATTAATCTTATGAGATGGAAATGATTTAAGACAGCGATCAAGAATGGATTTATTATTATGCTGTGTCTTCCTCTTCTAGGGAAGTGAATCCTATGAATCGAGTAATTTGTTATGCTCCAGGCCAAGACAGATTGATTGGCTATCCACTGGTGTACCGGACAGTCCAATAGGGGTATCCAAACCGTCCAACAGGGGCGGCACACCCTCTAAGGATGTTGACTCGACGTCCGTTAAGTACGTCTATCCTTGCAGGCATGTTTGTAACTAGTATATGATCTCGTCACTTTAGCTAGATCAGAGGAATGCGTCTGGAGCAACATTCTGAAATCTAGAATTCATTACACTTGCTTATCATACTTGTGCGGTATGGGGATTGAGATGAGACATAATGGGCAACATTCACGTAAATTCGCGCAGATCTTCAGGAACGTTGACGTTCTTATCTCCCCCTAACGACGGGAAAACTGTCTCATTAAAGTGATAACCCGCAAATGAGCGGTAAAGAGATCGCGTGCAAGGGCTCGAAGATAGCTAGTGTGAAGGAGAATCATAATTGACAACAATTCACATCTTTCGTTGATGACCCATGTTGGTACGTTGTGGCATTTTGCATATTGGCATATGGAATGCACACCCAAATGTGTAAATACGACAATCGTCAGGTTTGGACCCAGTAACCAACTGTAACGTCATATAGGTTGGGTGGTAATGGGCCTTAAGGCGGACCAACATAACTGCGTACAAGATTGCATAGCCCTAGGTAGAAATTGAAAACTTGGTATGTTTACCAAATTTTTGGTGATCATTTAAATTGCGCTTTTATGATCGCTAGGTGAGGCTATTTGGTGTGAACATGAGAATTCAATGTTCAATTATAAACCCAAAATACATGCAATACTTTATTGAAAACTATCGATGTAAACTCTCCGGCATTATCCAGTCTCTCAGACCTTATGGAATAAGTAGGGTGGTGAACTTTTAATCGGCCAGGAGGTTTAGCAGCAATGTGTGTGGACAAACATGTGACCAGTTTGTCGATTTATCAACCAAAACCATAAGTATTTATATGGTCCGCATTTTTGTTGGATTAGTCCACATATATTCCCTTGAATCCACTGTGAAAATAGAAGCATGTCGTATCTTTGTAAGGAATGATATAGAAATCAATTTCCCAAACGAGCGAGCTTTGGCAAAGTGTGCTTGTAGGCACAAGATCCTTACTTCGGGTAAGGAGATGCATCGTAGCATCATTGTTCGACCTAAGTGTCCCAAAAAGTCGTGCCAAAGCAAGTAAACTGCTCAATCACCAAGCTCCAGGCTGGCCACATGTGGTGTATTCCCAGTTAGGAGACAACCCATTGGCTTCATGCTCATTTTTTGAGTTGGTGCAAATATATTTCACTTTATTTTCTTCAGTGGTTTCATTAATGATCATTGTTCTCTCGAATATCCTTAAAAGTTCAACGACAGGGAGAATTTAAGGTATCTTAAATGGTAATTCAGTACCATTCATACAACGAGGAGCGTGCCAATGCTCTTAATCAGGTTGAATAGACCTAAAGTCGTTGTTAGAGATGTGATTTAAGTGTAAAGTTAGTGTACATAGTACGCATTCATCTTGACAACTAATTTTCCCACATTTCTACCTAATCACGTGTTTAATTAAATCGGTCACATGTATTAAGAAACATGATTCAATTAACTCATATTCGAGGACAATATCAATAACATTATCCATAAGTAAAACATACACCAAACGTGAATCGAATAACATGGAAAAATGTTCACAAAGTAAATGGTTTACTAAGGGGATTCAGCCAACAAGGCCATCTATGTCAAAATTTTGCTCTTCCAACGATGTTTGGTGGAACAAAATTAGTCTCACATATTGACTTCTAGAATGGTACCTACTTAACAACATTGGTAGGGGCACGAACATGTGCATAGCCAATGATCTATTCCATCGAGATGGAAGTAGATTTTGCAGGGTTAAGGCTTAGGAATATTATTCCTTTATTCTTGAAATCTTAGGTCTTAGGTGCCAAGGATCACGCTTCGAGCATGATGCCATACCTTGGCAGACCCTAATTCTACCATATGTTTGTGGTAGTAATCAGGTCCAAGAATTTAGTAAACTTCCACTTTGTACACTTGTTGCTTTAGGAGCGAGTTAGAAACAAGGAAGGACAAGAAAAGTATTTTCTAGTCAAAATTTGATCGGATTTATAAACTTCAGAATTGTACTCATTCATGGACGTAATCATGGTGCGCTTCATGCAATGTCTTGCATGATCAGACGGTCCATAGGAGCAAGCCAAAGAGCCATGGAATCCTTGTTCATGAGGTACTTCCGTTTGTAATGCTTTGGGCATAAGTCTTTGAATGAAGATCATGGCGGAGGCTTATTCATCTCTTCCTTGCCATTGTTGGCTTCAATGGTTTCTTAGCTACTTGATAGTCAAATGGAGATTCACGTCTTGTACCCCATATAAAGTGGTTTCTATTAGAAACGTCCAAATAAGGAAAATCAAACTTGTGACGGTTCGACAATCCATTGAATTTGGAGGGAACAAGATTGTGATTGGTGTTATGGGAATGAATCATCCATACGCATCAAAGTTAGAACATTCAAGTTCTAAGACATGGTTTTCATGAAAAACGTCGGGTTTTCATGGGTGTATTGTTTTATGAAATCTTCGGGTTTCAAATGTACTAAATTTGAAAATATAGGTTCAATTTAGTTTATGAACAGTTAGTTCATAAAAGAGAGGTTCCTGCAAGAACATATAATGCAATATGTTGATTTAAGTGTAGTGGATTTGAGGTTCTTTGGGAACTCAAGTGTGAGAGCTTCGTTACTACGAAAGTATGTCAACGGTTCAAAGTATAAAAATAAATTATTGAATCGTTAATGTCCAAAAGTAATCTTCAGGTCAATAATTTTGGATTCATTATCAGATTAATGGACTGCAAGTCACTATTAATTAATTCAATAAATCGGGACCAAACCGGATCGATTGTAGAAGCAAAAATAATTATAACATTCGGGGTTAAAATTATTTAAAATGCCAAAAATTAGCATTAGATTCAAATAGCCATAGCCCAATAATATTGGGCTTGGGTGCTGTGAGTAACGCATAAAAAATATGGGCTGAAAAGAAAAAAAAAAAGCCAAAAATTGGCTTTGGGCCGAGAACAAAAGGTAGCCCAGCAAAGGATTACTGGCTACTGTCTAAAATAGGGCCCTACAATTTTAGGCTACGGCGGGGCTTCTGATCATGGCTGCATGGGGCAGCCCATGCAAGTAGGCAAGCTGCAATTGCAGCAGGAAGTGGGCCAAGGGGAAGAAAGGGGCCCAGCAACACAGAAGGCTGCTGGAGGCGGGCCGAAACGTGGAAGCAAAGTCCAGAGGCTCAAAGGTTGCTGATTTGTGGGCTGAGGCTCAGAATAAGCCCATCATTTGCTGGTTTTGGTTTTGCGCCAGAAACCTAACGACGCACTGAGATGTGGAAGGGAAACCCAGCATGAAAGACTCATGCAATCAGGCCTGGTCCAATACAAGTGCAGCAAATCCAAACAGGGGTTGCTGATGCATGACTGAAGTCGTCCGTGTCACTGGCTCAAGCTACAGGCTTAGCATGGCTGAGAGCCGCGGCTCAATCGCAACTTCCCCCAAAATAATTTTTTTTTTCAAGATCTAGGGTTTGAAAAACCCTAATTGCTTCTAATTTATTTTGATTCTAAACTTTGACTCACATATTCCACTTAGCAAATATAATTGTGTAATGCATGAAACAAATATATATATTGACAAATATATGAACATATACAATATATATATATATCGTAAGGAGAATATAAACATAGGGGGTTCATGCATCATGGGGAATGTTTTCATGCTACAAGGTCGTTTCAAATATCTTCCTTTATTTTAAGCGTACCTGATTGGCAGAAAACAACAAAAGCCTTTGAATTTGTAGAAGATTCCTCTTGGAAAGCCGGAATTGCATCTCCAATGTGTTGTATCGCGTTCAACACAGAAAAATTAAATTGAATCAATAGCATGTATATCAATTCAATAAAATAATAAATTAATCATAAAAAGAATGATTAAAACATAATACTCCCCTAATTGAAGAATAAACTCTCTTTAGCGCAGTGTCAAAAATGTGCTGATAACGTGTTGTAGACATAATTTACTGAACGATTATGAAGGCCATAGAGAGAGAGAAAGGTGCGGCAATGGTAGAGAGAAGAGAGAGATGTGAAATTGTGGGTTTGTGTTATTCCACCCTCATTGTGCCTTTATTTATAGCAGTAAGATAGGTAAAAACCTTTCCCTTAAAGATTACAACATTTAATAGGTAATCTACTCATAATAGGAATCTAATATACATTTCCATATCTACTAGTATTTACACAATCACATTCCTAATCTAATAGGACTGCAACATCACCTACTTTTTCACATAAATTGAAAATGACTTGTTTATTGTTCAAATGGCGTGACATGTGCCACATAATAAAGTCTCAATTGATCAAATTTCAACTTGGATTGTAATTAGTTTTCTTAGTTTTCTTTAAAAATGAATAAAAAAATCATAATTAAAAGCGCGCAACCCTAATTTCTTAGTTTTTTTAAGTAGTGAAATGTCACTTAGTATTACAGTTTGCTGGTATTTCTCTTTACTTGTAAGTGAGAGGTATTGAATTCGATTCTCACCAAAGGCAATTTTGAACCACATTATCACTAGCCTATTGTAAGGCTAAACCCACTCCTTAGTGTAGATAATATCGTTTGTTCAAAAAAAAAAAAGTGTGGCGAATTGCCTTGGTGGTTAGGTTCTTCCTGGTCAATCCATTCCATCCCAAGTTTAAAACCCTCTCTCTTAATATAAATTTAAGTAGTAATATCGTTTCTTTTTTATAGAATAAAAAAAAACTTGCAAACCCAGAAACATCAAGCTTACTGCTCCATCATGTCCGTTGACTCTAAAAACTACTAAGTCTTACGTTACGCGCTAAATGAGTAAGTAAGAACCAACTACATTTCGACCCGTCGTAGCTCTCAATCATTTCGTGGGATCGTGCATGGCTAAACCATTACGACCGAGGATGGCTAAACCATTACGACCGAGGAAGAAACATTTTCGGCCTAGGGTTTTTGTTAACCTAAAGACAAGGTTGCTAACCTTGCTGTGAAGTTCAATAAATGGTTTAGCTTTCGTTGTACCGAACATGGAATAACCTGAGAACACCTCGCTTCGTCAAAGCTGATGAGATTACATGATCAGTAGGGAATTCTTCGTTCGCCGAGACATAGATAACCAACAAGGATAGGAGAGTGATGTTTAACCAAAATGAAGGTCTCCTAGGCCAGACAGGTTTTACGACTCCAATGTTGTTTAACCAAACTGAAGGTGTCGCCAATTGTTAGCACAGTGATGTTTAACCAAATTGAATATTTGCCAATGAGAAATGGTTAGTGAGCAGTTAATTTTTTTCACAGGATATGAGAGGGTTTCGCATAGAGCGTTAATTTGTGTGTTGAGTTGAAGAACCCTCCAATGTTGCAAAACCTCCTTTATTTATAGACACACCATATAGTTGCTTGACACGGCCTGATACTCGTGAAGAGTGCTAAATTGCTAATTGCAATTCTAACGTGTGGAATTGCAATTGATTCGTATGCCATATCCTCCATTCTTTAGAGGCTAAAGCTATCTTTAAGCATAACACATACCAAATCACCCCACCTGCTAATTTTTTGTATTGTGATAATCATTATCACATCACCACCGCATACTAACTGAAGATCAGCCAATCCTTATGGTAACAGCAACCCCACACTGAAATAATTATCCATGCTAGCACCATTATCAAATAATAAAGTTTGTTGAAGCTGTTGTCATCAATCAGGTGTTGGTTGGCGTAGGAAAATATCGGCCAATATTATCCAGTGCTTTGATGTTGCAATGCAAATACACCAAGTGCATGCACGCATTTGCCCAAGATATCATTCATCACCCTTATCTGAAGCTCTTCCATCAGATCACATAGATTAGCATCCCATGTAAACTCAACCATATCAAATTGGAATAGCTAATTTGGATAAGTCCTTAATAATCTCTCAAAATAATTATCATGATTTAAATAACAAATGACATCCATATAATTTTACAATAAGAGGAGAGGGAGTTTGGCTAAGCCACACAATGAGCAACCTAATTTGGTATCGAATTCACCATCCACGATATTCGAACCTAAAACCTCTCACTTCCAAGTGAAGAAGAATACTACACACCGTAGTATTGAATGGCACCAATGACAATATCTTGAAATATCATTAAAATTTATTTTATTTCCTCTCATCCAACGACCAAAACGCATAGCCGAGAGCGTGGAAAATAGGGTAGAATGTCAAATATTGGATTTGTTGGTTTTGTTTTCTTCAAATTCTATCCTATTGATACTAGATTTCTGGTGGTCTTGGATTTCACGGGGAGATTATTATCCTAACGAGAGAGAAGAGTTAGAAAGCCCGCCTAATTAATAATTATATTGGCTTTCATGTGGAATACTAGCTTTAGCTCTTCAGTTTAGTCCTATGAAGATTCACCACAAAATTAAGAACGCATGTAGAGTCTGGTCATTGGCACTGCAATGTCATGTTAAATAAGCAGCCATATAAACCAATGTTGATGACTAAATACGTAGTAGTGGATAGCAGTGCTGCATATACTCCTTGTACGTACTTAACGTAATTTAATTTATTATTTTTGGGAGTACAATAATTTGTGTATGAAAAAGGGATTAAGGGATGAACTCTCCTCCAGTCAAATACCAAGCCTAACGAGCAGCGCCTCCAAGTTCAGATTTTCTCTGAAAAGTAAAAAACAACATGCATAATTCTTCTTCTGGGTTGGAAACTATGACGAGAGATTGGGCAAATTTGCCTAAGGAGCTTTTATATTTAGTTGTAGAGAGATTAGAGTCACCAGTAGAATTTAGCTTTGTTTGCAAGCCAAGGCGTTGGGCTGTAAAGGATATATATAAAAATCCATTGGGCCAAATGCTATTGATTTCTTGGGATGAAAAAGACAGATGGAATTTATACAATGTGGCGGAGGATAAGGTAGTGGTAGAGCGAGAAGGGAAGGGAGGGCATGGCGAGGAAGGGGAGGTTCCTTCATATCCCTCAGCCGTCTCTTCCCTCAACCGCCGCCTGTCGGAGAAACAAGCTCGTCATGGTATTCTGCATACGATCCTTCAAACCACGACGTTAGGACAAAGACTGAAATGTGTAAAATACCATTAGAATATGATTTCCTTAAATAAAAGCACCACATTCATCAGGAGCAATATAATATGAACTGAACATTAGCAAATATCTTATAGAATAAATAATAGCATAGAATCGAGAATAATATAGTTCAAACTGCATACTTAGAGAATCCAGCATTAAAAAAAAAACAAGTTTCCTTCATCGTCCAGCTACTTACAGCATCTTCCAGTTCATCCAGCATCTTCAAACGTTACCCTAGTAGTAGTTGTAGTCCAACATTAGACCATATGTTTGTATCCGAATTTACACTATCCGGTCTAATTGATTATAAATTTCAATCTGAGGTCCAACTGAAGGTGGAAGGAATTTAATATCAGACCATATTAGTCATATTAAATCCCACACATAATTTAAGTCATTAAAACCAATTCTCACTCTATCACCATTTCACATCATTTGGTTGTTCATTCAACGGCAGATCCTAGGTCGAGAAAAAGTTCCTTGGCTGGCCAATTAGAATCAAATTCAAGGCGCAAACACAATCACTTTCACATATTTTCTACGTCAGACAATCTTCGTCATGTGGTGACATACTTTAACATCTAATACAAAGAAGATGTGCTGTGCTTTGGAAAAAAGCTAATGTGCTTTGGTATTGTTGTGCTTTGGAAAAAAGCTGCTATGAGAATAAGTGGCTGTGCTGTGAGAATAAACGGCTATGAAATAAATCAGTAGAGCATTTGGTAAAATTTTTTGTAAAAGTTCTTTTGGAAAAAAAAAACTGTTTGATAGTGAGTCTTTTCATTAAAGGAGCACTGTAGCTCCGTGTGCTTTGAAAAAAAGCCAGTTTTCCGAAGCTGCAAATAGCAGCTTCAGCTTTTTCCTTTGATTTCAGCTTATTCTCATAGCAGCTTCCAAAATAAGCTCTCTTTTTTTTTTTCAGTTTACCAAACACCTAAAACCCTCACAGCTTTTTTTCATGAGTGCTTTTTTTTTAAGCACCTCACTCCCAAACCATCCCTATAAATCCTTTAGAACGCCCAATTTAGTAAAAAAAAGGTAAACACCATGTTTTATATTTCACTTATTATTATCACTTTACTGTTCCCTAAATTTTACTTTCAATAAAAGTTTATTACCAGTTATGTTTTTGTGTATTTCCCCATCTTTAAACTATCACAAAACATTACCAAAAATTAATAACCAAAAGAAATTTATTATAACATATATCTTATAAAAAGAAATTTAGAACTTGTGTGGAGAAATCCTATAATTTTTTTTTTCTAACAAACGATATTATATACATTAAAAAAGAAAGAGATAAATTTATTCTTACAACATAATAGCAATAATGTGGGCCTATCATTTTCTGGGCTCCTTTCATTAGACAAGGTTATTGCAAGTTCATCGGAAAGCAAATCAGGTAGCGGATAGACTCGCGCATGCTGGACTTGGATGTATGGCTGAGATGGTTTGGTGTGAACACCTACCAGTTTTAGTTCAAGATGTTCTAATTGAGGATGTTCTTTAATTAATTCATGTGTTAATTGTTCGTTTGGAGAATAGTTACATTGTTAATTGTGCGGGATATTCTTTTTTTCTTTGTTCGAGTTAAAATCTCCAGCAAAATTGTTTCCTTCATTCAGATTGAAATCTTCAGAAAAAAAAAAAATGTGCACAACGTGTGTCAGAACTTAGGGAGGTTAGGTGGGTTCGGAAAAGTCGTTAAAAGAGAGCGCACACTTTCTTTAATTATTAACTTACATTTTTTGGGGTCAAAACTCAAAATTTGCAGCCTACCAAAGTACACAGCACACTCATTGTCATCTGTCACAACCTAACATATGCTTTGAGCAAAAAATTCAGAGGAAAAAAAGAAGAAAAAAGTCTCTTTCTTTTTCTCTGTGAAAAAGAAAACAAAAATGGCGCTCTCACGGCTTCGCCACCCAGTGATCTCCCGTGCGCCGTCTCTCCTGAGAGCTCGACTTCTCTCCTCGTCCACCAGATCACTCACTCGGTACCCTCTCTGTCTCTGTCTCTGTCTGTCTCTGTCTCTCTCTCTCTCTCTCTCTCTCTCTTCCTTCTTTTTTTTCCAATCACTTACGATACATTTGGTCATCTAATGAATTGTATGGGATGGTTTTAGTGTAAAGTATTGATTTTTGTGAAATGGGTTGGTGGGAAATTGTTGAAAGATTTGGTATTTGATTGAATTGGAATTGAAATTGTGAGAATTTTGAGATTTGGGGTGTTGGGGATCGGCGGGTAAGTGTTGGGGTGGCTTCATTACTGGCGTATTTACCATTTTAAGCTAGAGGAACTACTTTTCAGTTGAAAATTTGGAAATTTTAATGTAGGAATATTTGTTTTTAACTGATTGATGAAAATGTGTGTTCTCTGTTTATGGAATAGCATTGGGTTTTTGTGATTTTGATAATTGTAGAGTGTGTTAATTGTTGAACCCGACTGTCTGACAAAGTTGCCGATTGAATTTGATCTAGAATATAGGTCCTCAACTTCAGCATTCTTAGCTGAACTGATCACTCGTACTCTCTAGCTTCACACCTAATTTGTATGCTAGCGCTACTTTTTTCAAACAAGACCTAGAATACCTAAGCTTTGTAGACTTTAGGAAGATGAACCAACCAAATAAACTAGAAATAAATTTTTACGCCCCTAGTACTTAGACACATATGTAGAATATGTATCAATCTAAAATGCTCATGATTCCTAAAACATATGAAACTTAAGAAAACGAGTAGAAAATAGTTTAAAGCATCATTTAGAATTTTATATTCTTGACTAGTAGATGGTGCTATAGTATTTTTGGCCATTGATGTTAAAGTAAGTTTGGATGCTGATTCCCCTACTCTTCTGGGCACTGGATTTTGTTGTAGCTTATGATGCATGGTGAATATAATACCTTTACATCAGATTGCATGTCCAAGCTATTTAATCTCTGTTCTTATTTGATGGTGCAGTACTTTCAGTGTGCAAAATTCTGCTGAGCTTGGTGATGATACGCCGTTAAGGTCTGTAGTCCTTGGTTTTTTACATCACTGTTTTTGCAAAGTTGAGCTATGGATGCATACTTTTGGCACCCTTATATCCACCAGCATGGAAGGATGGTTATTTATACTGCCTTAAGTTGTTGATGTTTAAATTGAGGACTAGTGGCCTGCCATTTTTCAATTACATGAGGCTTGTTTTGACAACCACTTGTTTTCGTTACCCTAAGAGGGGAATTTGGCTTGAATTCAGCATGTTAGGATCTACAATTGAAACTAAAACCTGGGTTTAGATTTTCATCTAAACATGTATATTAGTTTGTAAGTATTTACTATCAAGTACAGTATACATGTACATGCTTATTCAAGTAAGGTCTTGTCGGTTTGGGCTATACTTTGCTTCCCTGATTATTTTTATCTTCTCTCTCTGCTGGCTTTTACTGATAATTAAATTGATCAGGCCAGCAACTTTGTCCATGCTCACTGGAGTTCATGATAAACCAACAAAGCTGAAGGTTAGTGTCTGAAATGTATATTTGGCACACAGCTACCCTTAGGTAAAGTATTTACTGATGCTTTTATCATTTTCAGCCTTGGACGGGTGTCAAGTATTATTCAACTCAAGGTACGAAATTTCCACTTAGACTGATTAATTTACCAGTCCAGTCCAAACTGAAAAGATGTCAGTAATTAAAATTAAAAAGACTAATGTTACCAACCTATTTCCCGTTCTTCCTTTTATTATCGACAGAGAGGACTTTCCAATTCTTATCCTGTGTATGATGTTATTTAATTATGCATGTGTATGGTTGTCCATGAATGATTTCTTTTAACATGAAGTTGATTGATATCACAGATCCTTTGCATACTGTCATCGGGATGCCGGCGTTGTCTCCTACAATGGTAATGTTGTGGGAAACTATATTCACTCATAAACATCTGCCAAGTTCCCTCCATAATTTTATTAGTAGTTGTAGGTTACTTGTCTCTTTTATAATTATTACTAACTTACCATTTTAACTTGTAGACTCAAGGTAACATTGCAAAGTGGTGGAAGAAAGAAGGAGACAAGGTAAGTTCTACCAAAAGGTTTATAAAATGAGGTTCTAGGTTATGTTTCATGTGATCTGGTTTAGTAAGTGCAGAAGGAAATATCCTTTCTTAGGGTAGAGCAGATAACGATATGTTGGTTTCTTCCGCAGTTCTGATCCTGACTATTGTTTAATCTAACAGATTGAGCCAGGCGACATACTATGTGAAATTGAAACTGACAAAGCTACTATTGAATTTGAAAGTCTTGAAGAAGGGTATTTTTTATAATCTCTTTGAATTTGAGGAGTAAATGATCTACTTTAGCTTTGGTGTAATACATTAGATAGTTCCAATGTTCACTCCCTATGTGTTGGCATATACAATGAAATTGTTATTTTACTAGAATATTTTTTCTTCGTCTTTTTGTCTTTTTTGTCATTATTTTTCATCATCTTGGATGTTAAACTGCAAAGACTTCATTTCTTTTTTCAATTCGTAGTTATGTTCTATGATGTTCTTTTTTTATAACTTATACAGCATGGCACAAGAACTATTCGAGTCCCGCAATTCTGGCACAATCTAAAATGTTTTGAACTAGTATGGACGTTTCTTTATTCTACTCTTGTTTTGAAGGTTTCTAGCCAAGATATTGGCACCTGACGGTTCAAAAGATGTGCCTGTGGGACAGCCTATTGCAATAACGGTAGTGTGGATTATTCTATAACCATGATTGCCTTGAATTTTTTTTTTTTTATTATTATTTTTTGGTGCGATGGCAAGTGCCTTCGCCCATGAGCGGTAGGTCTCGGGTTCGAGACTTGGGAGCAGCCTCTCCATAAATGGGGGTAAGGTTAGCCGACATTCACCTCTCCCAGACCCTGCGTAAAGCGGGAGCCTTGTGCACTGGGTACGACCTTTTTATTATTTTTTGTGGAGACCCATGTCCAGTTACTCGCACCCACCCCCTACATATGAGATGGAGTTTAATTCAATTGTGAAAAAAAATTACAGTCATCCAAGTCAATCTAATGATAAGTCTATTTATTTATTTTTAGGGAACTATTATTGGCACTCCAAAAATTTAATTGTGCACTCCTCCATAAGAGTATTTTTCTTTTCTAATTACAGAAAGTTTGGGGTGCACAATTGGATTTTTGGAGTGCCAATAATAATTCCCTATTTTTATTCATAAGTATTTAATCGAAAAGTGTCAAATGGGCTGCGACCTAATTATACAAGCTGTATGCATAGTTCTACAAATGAAACAAAAGGAAGAAACTCAAATATAGAATACAATGAACGTGCTGGTTTCATATGTAGCCATTCAAAGAGTTGTCAGGCTACGGACCCTTAAGTCCATTGTTGAGATTCCTACTTTTGAAAAATCATTCCTTTCAAGCCACAAGGTCCATAACACATGATGGGTCCAATTTCCATATTTCCTTATGAGCAAATTGGAATGAGAGCCAAGCATTATCCAATTGGGTAGTGCTATCCACCCACCCATTTTTATTTCTCACATACCCCTCCCAATTTTTGGCCATCGGATCGAATGAACTGAAGAAGGTCAATGGCAAAAAATTAACAAGGGTGTGTGAGAGGTAAAAATGGGTCTGTGAATAGCACTATGCTGTCCAGTTAATCCTGTAAAGTGAAAATTTAAAGCCCATAATCACATTCTACAGGACAATGTAATAGCCAATATAATGCTAAGTTGACTTGCTCCACTATCTGAAACTTTGGCTAAACATATACTTTCTGCTTAATAATTGTTAAACTGTCATGGTTTCTCACATCTTTTTTTTACTAATTACCGCCTATATCTTTCAGACTTTAATGTTAAGCATTTACTTTGATTACGACTCAAGCACTTAGTTGTAGAGAGACTGATTGTTGTGCATTTACAAGGTTGAGGATGCAGATGATATCCAAAACCTCCCTGCTAATGTGGTCGGTGGATCTGAGGTCAAAGAGGATATACCAGCACATCAGAATGTCAGAAAGGAAGAGGAGGTACAAGATACAAGTTCTGTGGGCATAAACACATCAGAACTTCCTCCTCATATTGTCATTGAAATGCCAGCTTTATCACCAACAATGGTAAGGAGGCTTCGATTAGTTTTTATGCACTGATTATTGTTGAATTCCCTCCAGAGGAGCTTAATGCTGCTATTCCTGTGTGTCTGTTCAGAGCCAGGGAAACATTTTTAAGTGGACAAAGAAAGAAGGAGATAAGGTTAGTTATATGAATTTACGGTTTTGAATTTTCTTTGGAAATTTTTTCATCTGAATTCGTTAAAAATTTGACGGTATTAACATGAATTGTTTTCTTGATTACTTGTCTAACAGATAGAAGTGGGTGATATAATATGTGAGATAGAGACAGACAAAGCAACCATTGAATTTGAATGTCTTGAAGAGGGGTAATTTTTTTTTTGTTTCCTCTCTCATGCTGACTTTTTCCATTGGTTTGGCTTATGCTAATTGTCACTTGGTCTCAATTCTATTATTTATTTGGTTGTAGTATTTCAATTGAACAAAAATTGTCAAGGCATGCTTTATCAGTTGAAATGCCTTACAGCGGCTATTTGATGAAGTGTCTTATTCACATATGCCGATATGTGTTCAACATTGTAAATAGGATTAGGAACCATCTCTTTTGATAACTAGTATTTGAATGTCCAAGTAGTAACTGATGGCGAAAACATGAGGAATTGGGATTTTCATTTTAATTTTGAAGCGTTATCTCCTTGGTAGTATTGAACTTTATGCTCATGTGCAACTGTAGAAATCTTGGTTCTTACCTAATAAGTAGTATCAATAATTTCTCGTGATCAGTCTGCTTCTGCTTTGGTGAATCTCTTGGAAAAAATCATTTTAGTATTGTTTATGAAGCAGCTGTTTTTGTGGGTAATCTTGAAAATTTCTTATTAATGAAATGTTGGTTGTAGATACTTGGCTAAGATACTAGCACCAGACGGTACAAAGGATATAGCTGTTGGCCAACCAATTGCAGTAACAGTAAGTACAAAGATACTTGTAGGACTCTGACCTGTCTCTCACTCGTCCTTGAGGATAATTTACATCTAGAGCCACTGTAACATGGCTGTTATTTCTGTCTGGCAATTGGTTAATTTATGAAATGCTTTCCCATTTTATACAGTCCAATTATTCTAGTGTCTTAGATATATGACAATGATGCTGTCTGTCTGGCAAGGTTGAGGATGCATCTGATCTGGAAACTGTAAATAATGCTGTTAGCAGTGGTTCACCTGTCAAAGAAGAAACACCAGTCCGTCATGATACTAGAGATGTAACTAGATCAGAAAAAACCAGTATTTCAAGGATCGGTCCAGCAGCAAAGTTGCTTATTACAGAACATGGATTGGATACATCATTGCTGAAGGCATCTGGTCCTCATGGTACATTGCTGAAAGGGGATGTTTTAGCTGCAATCAAGTCAGGAATAGGGTGTTCAAAAGTTTCATCCAAAGAAAAGACTACTCCATCACCGTCAAAGGCATCAGGTGCTCATGCCCCGAAGCCATCAGAGTCAAAGCCTTCAAAACAGACAGATTCTTTTGAAGATTTTCCCAATAGTCAAATCCGCAAGGTAGGTTTCATTGACTTGATATTCAGATTTGGACAAAAAAACAAAATTTATTTTGTCAGTTTTGAACTGATTCTTCAAATGTTCATTATAATGGACGCGTACCTATCAAATTACAACAACATTATGTGCATGGCTTTAAAGCCAGCCATGCTTGTGGTACAAGGTGCAGCATTTTGAATCAACATGATTACAAAGGCTCTCCAAGTAAGAATCCATTATGACAAAAAAGAAAATGATAGTTATAATAGACTACCTGATTCAATATTTGTAAGTGGCACATGTACTGTCTTATTCTTCAAAAATTTTGTCAGTAATATTTCTCAGTACTTAACTTGTCAAGTGAAAATATCTATTCTGATTACACCATACTGGTTTTGATGGTTTTGGGCCGTAAGCGTGGTCTCATTTATTATTTGCTAAAATAGTGTCTGCTTTGTTAAGTTGTGGTTGAATACATGGTGATACTGTAAGATTCATGGTTTTTTGTTTTTTTGTTTTTTGGCAGGTGATAGCTACTAGACTGCTAGAATCAAAACAAAACATACCGCATTTATATTTATCATCAGGTCATGTAACTATTTGGTGAAGTCATTTGTTAATACAAATTAAAATTTCTCTTTTCTAAAATTTGTCGATTTATTCCATTCAGATGTTATACTGGACCCTCTTCTTTCTCTTAGAAGGGATCTTATAGGTATGGATTATGAACTTCAAGTTGTTTTTATTCTTGACCTTGAAAATTTTTGAATCTAGCAAGTCATTTCTTTTTATGTGTTTCCTTAATTGCAGAACAGCATAATGTTAAAGTTTCAGTTAATGACATTGTTATCAAAGCTGTAGCTGTTGCACTGAAAAATGTACCGGAGGCAAATGGTAATAGAACTTTCACTTTGATAGTTATTCTTGATATTGGTGCCCAACATTTTCACTTTTATGGAGTATATTTTCTTTTAGAGATTCCTCCATCCACAGTTGAAGTAGTAATTTTCATTTTTTTGTGTGTTTTTTTACTTCTATATATTGGTTATTGGAATTTGCCAAAGTAATTGAGTTTTTTTTTTCTGTTTCACTTCCATATTCTGGAACTGATTTGTAATCAATATTAGACCTTGCTAACACGTTTGTTATTCTAATACCCAACAGCTTACTGGGATGCTGAAAAAGGAGAAGTCTTTCTTTGTGATTCTGTTGATATATCAATTGCTGTGGCCACTGAGAAGGTAATTTGCCGATTTTTTGTGTTTAAACTTGTTATACAGCACCTCATATGAACAGAAAATAGTATTGTGCAGTGTCCATTCTTACGATTGGGTACTGTTACAGGGCCTGATGACTCCAATTGTGAAGAATGCAGATCAGAAATCAATATCAGCAATCTCTGCAGAGGTACTTACAGTAATCGAAGCATTTTTTAGTTCATTTTTCCATTCTTGATTCCACCTTTTCTGTTTCCTTTTATCTTTCCAACGTGCTAACACTTAAGAAACGCGTTTCTTGTGATCCCCTCTGGCTTGCTATGCTCATGGTAAATTGGAATATTGAGAAATTTGCGGCGAAGTCATACGATAATCATACCTATGTAGAATTATGAGTTGAAAATCTAACCTGGTCTATGATATTTTTTATGTTTTTCAGTTAGAATTTTACCTTTGGAAGTGAAGTCATATTAACATTTCTTCAAATATCAATTTGGTTGATATTTTCTTGTCAGGTCAAGGAACTAGCTGAGAAGGCACGAACGGGAAAGCTTAAGCCAAATGAATTCCAAGGAGGAACTTTCAGGTGAAATTTATTGCATTCTTAGTTGCTTTTACCCATTCTTTCGTCAAATACAGTAGTTATGAAATACTTCTCATTCGTTCTGCAGCATTTCAAACTTGGGGATGTTTCCAGTGGATCATTTCTGTGCAATTATAAACCCACCTCAGGCCAGTATCCTTGCTGTTGGCAGAGGCAACAAAGTCGTTGAACCAGTGATCGGAAGCGACGGTAAGATATCTTGTTGCTCATTCTACTCAGCAGTCTAAATTTGATGCATTATGGAATGGGAAAATGAAGTGAATTTCCCTCCCCCCACCACAGGAATTGAGAGGCCGGCAGTTGTCACCAAAATGAACTTGACATTATCGGCTGATCATCGAGTTTTTGACGGAAAAGTTGGAGGTGCGTAATGCTACAATCTTCTTCCAAACTGAAACTTCAAAAACAAAAATAGATACGAAATGTAATTTGTGCTGATACATTTGATTTCTTCACATATGCTTATGAGACAATCCCAATCTATCCTGCAGGTTCGTTCCTCTCAGCTTTACGTTCAAACTTCAGTGATATCCGAAGGCTTCTTTTGTAATGACAGGAAAGAAGCCTCGGCCTCATCATTGGCTAGGAGATTTGCCAGAAATAACCGTGGTGGCAGGTTTCTTTCAAATCGTTCGAGAGGATCACAGCATTTTTTTCCCCATGATTTGCCTGTACATTTGCATTTGTTGTGCCACCTTGTTTTCTAGAATTTCCAACTTCCTTTGTCCATCGACGCAGAAAAATCATTGAGGTACCAGTGGGTGCAAAATTTTTGCATGACTTCCCATCTAATTCCAAGTGTTACCATCCCTTGAATAAAAGGGAATAATGTACAAACATGGCCACAGAAAACATCCGCCATTTTTCAACAATAAATTCCCTTTTTAATGTGCAGATTTTGGTGTGTTTTTTTATCTGTGGCATTCAGTTGTACCCAAATTTACATTTTTGTTTAACCGTCCGTTGTGTTTGGTATTTAATTGCTAGTCCTTACCTGAGCCGGATTCGCTTTCTAGATTATTGATCTCGTCGAGAGTCCCTATTGTACTAAGACTCGACTTGCGTTCTGATTTAACCGACTTAGGCTTGGCGCACCACGCTTTCCAGCATTTCAGCCGTTTTGTCATCGCCCTTGTTGCGGAATTGAGATATGGTTGTTGGTACCACGTCGTGTCCTCTCGCCTTGTGCACGCAATGCTCGATGGCAAGGTGCGCCATTAGGTCTGGAAGTGGTAGTTGCCAGTCCCAGAGGCCGTCGTGGGTCGCCAAAGCTCCATGAAACGAACCCATCTCCTCGAGGCGAGATGCCAGGAGAGTGAAGTGATGCCCTTCATCTTGCGCCACCTTCACGAAATCCATGAAGAACTCTCTCGGCATTGCCTCTTGCTTGCGGAACCTAGCAATTATGTCCTACAACATTCAATATTTAACACAAACAGACTCAAAACTACAGTATACATTCAAACTCACTGAACTACAAAAATTGAACAAAAGAACGTAGTCTAACTAACGTAACTGAAACACCAAATCAAAAAAGAGAGTGCCTGCTTTCAGCATTTGTTCTCCAATGCGGATGAACGATGCAAAATTATTCACACACTATTTTGTCGCGCTCATTCTGCATTGGGGGAGAATCAATTTCCTACATATGGAAATGTCATTGTGACGGTATCAGAATCCGCCATTTACTTATCAGAATCCCTAAAACCCATCGTTCAATGGATTCCTACAAGACTAAATTGCATTAAACAAACGAGTAGTAGTGAGTGAGTACCCAAGACAAGTCAATGGCCCAAGCTCCTGCACACTCATACACAAAACACCGAGACATTTCATCAAAACATTTGGCGCGCAAAAAAAACCACTACAATTGAAAAGTATACGGAAAATTGCTGAGCATGGTGAGGCGATCGCAAGGAGAGGTTCACGGACGGATCGTAGGCGCGAGTAGTAGTCCCTCTGAGCCACTGAGTCGCCTTCGACTCGCCGACTCGGGCCTTCTCGAACGGGTGCGCCGTGTTCAAAACCCGTACGGCCGCTTCCACTAAGCTCTCGTTTTCGCTCTTATTTTATTATTTGCCAAACAGGGCTTTAGCCTATACCGAATTTGTTGAATTTGAACGAAGTCCGAACCAAATAATTTGCCAATCAGGGCCTGCTTTTGGAGGTAATTTCATTTCTTTCACAATCGTCTGTGTGCGCCTGCTGCTTCGGCGACTCGAGCTTCGCAGGGACGATGAGTCTGCACGCGGGGACGAAGGCGGAGTCGACTCACCACCGACTCTACGAGTTCGCAAAAGCTGCACTCACCAGAATCTTCGTCCACCCTTACGCCACGGTCCGACTCCGCCCTAGAAATATCAATCTCTGCACACAAATTTCGCAGATATTCGTGTCTAATTGTTATTCTGTGATTTTTGGTGGTGCATTTTGAAGGTGTGCGAATTGTACTGCGGCGGAGGAGTCGACGCCGAGAAGTGGGACGATGCTCAAATCGGCCATTACATCGGAATCGGTACCGTTCATTTCCCGTTTCTTGCAACTTCGTATTGTTTCTGTGTATGTTTGTCTGTAATTTGTGAGTGTTAACAATGGCGGTGCTTGCTGTTGGAATTGGTAGATATTTCGTCGTCGGGAATAAGCCAGAGAAGAGAAGCGTGGGAGAGCCAGAGGAAGGCTTACACTGCTGACTTCTTTGAGCTTGACCCTTGCATGGTAACGCAGCCTAGCCTCTCTTTCTTTGTTTCTTGCTTTCTTCTTTCTCTTTGTTGGTTTCGCATTGTAAGTCGAAAATTCAGAATCAGGGTTATTTTGGGTTTATTTTAGCATGAATTCAGTGTTCTTCCTTCTTGTGATTCTTGGACTGTAGATTATTGGTCTTCAATTTTGCTGTCTGCCATTTTTAAGACTAGGAGAAATATGTTATGTCCAGAAATGGAATGTCTGTTGTAAGAGGAGTTTAGTTCGAATGAAAGGATAATGATTTTAGGAACTGGTAACATGAAGTACCATTTCTATAGTTTGAAAGGAATTGATCTCTTAAGCCATATGGTTGAGCAACTCATTCATCTTATAACTCATGTTGGCGGCAAATCTGATGGATTGAACTTTTATGAACTTTTGAGCAATGCCTTTGAGAGGTTTCTATGAAATGTAAAAGTGCAGATTTTTTGGTCGTTTGGAACCAAAGTTGTCACTGGCCATATATTAAGTGTGCAGATTGAAAATAGTGATTTCTCTCCTCTGCTTTTATACTTAAGATTTCGGAGATGGACTGTATTTCCATGAACTAACAATTGTCTTAGTTGTTAGTGTGCAATTTAGTCATAAGTTTCAGGCTTCAGCTGTATCTAATAATGGTTGCTGAGTGACATTTATCTAGGATTCATCTAATATGAAATTTTTAGCTGCTTTTAGTTGCTTGCTTTGGATAATTTTTGGTCTTTGACAGTGGATTACTTTGACAGGAAGATGTAGAGATGCATTTGAAAGATAAGGCAAACACGACTGATTTAGTTTGCTGCTTGCAGAATTTGCAGGTTTTTAATTTATTTTAAAGATTGGTATTTTCTTTCCATTTTAAGAGTCTCGTTTTTTTTTCCTTTTTGTTTTTTTGTTTTTAATTTAAGAATTGCATATTCCAAAATTAAAAGAATTTTTACTTACAGATGTGTTTCCAAACTGAGGAGAGAGCAAGGAAACTATTGCTTAATGTGTCATCCTTATTGAAACCGGGGGGTTATTTTTTCGGTATTACTCCTGACTCATCTACAATATGGTATGGAAGATGCTTGACAAAGATCTGTTGTTTAATTATATATTTTCTATATGTAGCATTGATTTGGTTAAATTGGTACATTTAGTGAACTTTTTTTTCATGGCACATCTTTGCCTTGGAGCAGGGAAATAGCGATTGCTAATTTGACATTATGGTCATACAGGGCAAAGTACCAGAAGAATGTTGAAGCATACCACAATAGAAGTGGTGGCATGAAACCGAACATTGTCCCCAATTGCATTAGATCAGAGAACTACACGATTACCTTTGAAGTTGAGGAAGAGAAGTGCGTATAAGCTTGAGATGTTAAGCACCTCTGAGGTTTTGTTTTCTTGGATGATTTTGGTAATTAGCATTCAATCTTTTTTCCTAAGTGAATGTACTTCCACTTTCAGGTTTCCTATATTTGGAAAGAAATACCAACTGAAATTTGCTAATGATATCTCTCCTGAAAGTTATCACTTGGTTCATTTCCCAAGCTTTATCAGGTTTAGCTTTGCTTCCAAAGTTTGGTCAGAATGCAGGCAGTTGCATTTTTTTGTCTGTTGCCTTAGATGTTGATTTTCAATTGATCTTGATAATGACCCTCTGTTGTATGTTAACAGGTTAGCCAGAGAAGCTGGTCTTGAGTATGTGGAGATTCAAAACTTAACTGAATTTTACGATGACAACAGGTTTGAATTCTTTTTCTCTTCAATTTTCCACAAGCATTCCAGTGTATATTTCTAACAAAACCTGCGAATAAAACTTTCAAACCATATTATTACTGTTATCATTTCACATAACTTTTTCTTTAACTTATTGTGGCTGAATTTTCCTTTTTCCTATATATTTCTGCTGTAAGAGCACAATTTGCAGGCATGATAATGAATTCCTGTTCAAACCTTGTGGATCCTCGAGGAAGACTTCTTCCTCGATCATATGATGTATTAGGTGATGCTTTTGTTTCTACTATGTCGTCTGTTACAACTTGCTCAGTTGCTCTTTATTTTCTTTCCATCACGATAATGAATTCGTGTTCAAACCTTAAAACAAAATTTTCTTTTTCAGGTTTATATACCACGTTTATATTCCAAAAGCCGGACCCTGATATTACTCCCCCGCTCATGACACCAGTGCTGCACGATGTAACTTACATTCAAGATGAGGTAAGTTTTTTAAAGTTTGCAAAGATTACATAGAAATTGGACCTATGAGTCATGACTAATCTACTAGTCACCGAATACTCAACTTTTTTTAGTCTTAACAGCCAATTTGTTTAGGGTAGATGATATAAGATTGATAGTTATGATGGAAGCCTTTTGATATTGCAGAGAGAGTGGCAAGTGCCAGTGACGACTATCTGGAGAGATGACGAAAAGACCGTACCAGTAGAGCCGCCTCCTGGGCTGGGAAAGATTAGTGAACAAAAAGGGATTTTGGGTCCAGGTCCTGCTGAGTTGCGTTTTTCCGAGGCACTTTGACCTGGTGATTGAAGGATGCAAGACGAACGTGCATGGAAGGACTGATTATTAACGTACAGGAACCCGCGTTTTTGGCGTAAAGACATTGTAAGAGTAACAGTAGTGTGTCCTGTTTAGACGATTTTTTTTTCTTTTCGTGTGGGGTTATCGTCCCCGGTGACTTTGATGATTTTATGGTTTGGAAATCTTGTATGATGCTGATGTTGTCGTCTCCTCTTTTGTGTTCCCTCAAAGAAAACCATCGCACATTCTTGTGTTATGTTTTGTTGAATTTAAAAATAAATAAATAAATAAATAGAAAAAATAAACAACAGTGGAGAATGCACGCACGCCCAGTGGGACTCGAACCCACAATCGCCTGATTAGAAGTCAGACGCCTTATCCATTAGGCCATGGGCGCTTCTTGTTGGCATTTTTCCTACATGATCATAAAATTAGTCCACTTGAAAGAAATTGACCTCTTTTCCTCGTTCAATCTAACAACTTATTATTTTTTATCAAACTACCAGAGAGAAGGGCCAAAGGGTCAAGGGTTCATTTCCAACAACATCAATATTGTCCTCAACTTATTAATTATCACCTGCACTGTTCGACATGTGGGGTTTTATCATAAACGGCTCCGGTGTTGGTTGGAGTGGTGTTAGGACATTTAAACTCTTCTGTTCTCCAAGAGACAACCGATGTTGATATTTCAAAACCCCGCTCACGTAAGACCCAATTAGTGGGTCACACGTGGGAGAATCACAAAGCGACAACCACGTGGAGTCAATGGGACTCACCCAATACGCAGGGTCAATGGGACTTACCCAACACACAAGGCCAAGGGACCTAACATCATTATGTGGGGCCAAGGGGACACACCCTCCACATGGTAGTATAAACCTGTTCCCTGGCTTTGATACCATGTCAAATTATCAGAAAGATGGGTCAAAGCCCATTTCCAACAACACGGATATTGTCCCCAAATTGTTAATTACCACATGCACAGTTCGACAACTTCCAACCGAACAGAACAACCCAGTTCAGAAGGAGTTCATCGAATAGTACAACCCAGTTCGATAGCTTCCAACTGAACAAAACAGTCCAGTTCAACAGGAATGTGCTGGATTGCCCAATATTTTTGTAGCACCCCTTTCTCTAATCCTTTAGTGTCTGTTCCATCTTCTCTAAATATCCAAGAGGTAAGTATTGTAAATGATAATACAACTAATCCTGATATTGGTGTGAGTACTTATAAATTGCCATCAAGACAAAATCGTGGTGTGCCACCTGACAGGTTTTCTCTGGAATGGAAGGTCAAGTATTTGATTGCTAATTGTGTATCATGTGAGCACTATTCACCAGAGTGGAGGGCATTGGTCGATTATATAGATTCAATCAAAACTCCAATTCAGGTAAAAGAAGCCCTACGAGACCGGATGAAGATATTTCAGCTTTGAAGAAAAATTAAACTTGGAGATAATGTAATTACCAAAAAGGGAAGAAACATGTTGGTTGTCATTGGGTGTTTACAATCAACTACAAGGATGATGGATTAGTGGACAAGTACAAAGTAAGGTTAGTGACTAAGGGTTACACTCAAAGTTATAAAAAAAAAAAAAAAAAAAAAAAAAAACCTTTTCTCTGGTACCAAAGATGAATATTGTACGTGTTTTTATTTCCTTAGCTACAAATATGGATTGGCCTCTTAGATAGTTGATGTGAAGAATGCATTCCTTCATGGGAGCTTGGAGGAGGAAGTGTATATTGTCTTTCAACTTGGTTATGGTGCAAGTGGTAATATAGAAGTGTGCAGATTGCATAAGTCTCTTTATGAACTTAGCAACCGCCACATTCTTCGTTTGACAGGTTTACTTAAGCAATGAAGAAATATGGGTATCCCTAGAGACATTCATATCACACTTTGTTTCCGAAGCATAGGCTTAGCAAATTGATTGCTTTAATTATTTATATGGATGATATGATTATTACTAGGGATGATTCAGAAGAAATCCAGAATCTTGCATCCGAATTTAAGATGAAAGATTTGGGAGACTTGGAAGTATTTTCTTGGAGTTGAGGTCGCCCATGCAACTAAAAGTATTTTCCTATCTCAGTGAAAATAAGTTGAAAGAGATTGGTATGTTAGGGTGTAAACCTGTGAACACTCTTATGGTAGAAAAGCATCACTTGGGTATTATCCAGATCATGTTCATGTTGATAGGGGTAGATATCAATTGACAATATGGAGAGCATGCCAACTCTTTACAAGCACATGCAAGGTCTTTTCTTCCATCAATGTGATATTCATTCTTAAAAAGTCACCTCACATGCGGCGAATTTTTAAGTCAAACACGTGGACAGCACAAATCAAGTGACTTGAAGCACATGTCGTCATTGGGCTTCACACGTGGGACACCTGCTTTGATACCATGAAGAAATTGAGGTTCCCTAATAAATTCAATTAACAATATGTTGGAGATCAATAATTTTGGTCTTTTATGTTTTAATTCAATCAATTTGCTCCTTCATGTTTGCTACGGGAGTATTTAGAAAACTTAAGGCTTTAATATTGAGACTCTTCAAGGTTCAAATCCTTATTCTGTCACTGTTTAGGTGATAAAAATCTTAATTATTAATTTTAAATTATTACTATACGATGTTAGTCTAATTTCCTTTGTTAACATTTTTTTATCCCACACTCCAAGAAATCGATTCTAAATGTGATAGAATACACAGATTCTGAATAAAATCTCTTATGTCAAAGAAAATAAAAGAAAAGTTGAAGTATTAATTCTTATGTGACACATTTGAATTCAAAATTCTTGCTAGCTACTATATTATTTCTATATATGATATACACTGAAATTTTGATTGTAAATCTAGTCATTGAGCATTGGACGAATAATTTAACAGTTAAAAATATTGATATACCTTAAAACATAATTGATGAATTAATTAGCCTAATTAATATTATTGAATTGAAAAATAATAATTTGACAAGATAAGCGCAGGGTGATGGTGTGGGTACATAGCTAGACAAAATAGTCGACCCGGCAATTTTTTACACGACATGAAAACGACACGAAAATAACGGATTTCAGGTCAACACAAAACTAATTAGGTCATTATCGGATGACCCGTTAATAACGGGTTCTTAACGGGTATACACGTGGGTAAACCGTTTCGACCCGTTAAGAAAAAAATTATTTTGATAATTTTAAAGTTAATTACTAAAAGATTTATTATAAAATACAATAGCCATATTAATATATACAATATATTCTATATTAAATATATAGTTTTGTATTATTATTCTATATAAGTTAAAAAAAAAGTTTTAGTCATTATTTATTTTTATTATGAGAGTTCCTTATTATCATTACTAGGATAATTTTTACTTAACATGTTGTTGTCCAAAATTAAAATAAACTAGTATATATTTGTATACGCAAGAACTAAGAAGACATACATACAAGTATGAAAAATGTGAAAGAATATATAAACACTTATGATTCATCATTATTCCTCCACGAGTAGATAATGATTACACTTACATTATCGTTTAGATTTTTAAAATCCTCCAAACCCTCATGAATAAGGTTTTTTATTTGAGGGCAAAATTAATAATAATTATTGTAGAAGTGTAAAAAATGTTACAAAAAAAAAATACAATCACACATAGTGACAAGCTTTACAACTTTCATGAAGGGGAAAACTTCGAAATCCAACACTATAATCCATAAACCATAAATTTATATATAACTGTCGATTGTCATTTACACTTTATTCTTATGACTAAATTTCATTTTTAAAATTTTCTTTTTTGAAAACATGATCATTTGACGAATGTAAGAGGATGAATAGTTCAGATCTTTGATATCACATTTCGATATTTACGGTTAACTGAAATATGAGTCGATGTCATATAGTTTGTAGAAACTTTATAAACATCAAGCAATATTTTCACTAACCATAAAACTCTGAATATAATATTAACGATCCAAACCGTTCATCGTCCTACATCCTCTAATAGATCATGTTTTCAAAAAAGAAAATTTGAAAAAAAAAAAACAAAATTTGATGAGAACAATGAAGCGTAAATGTAAACAACAATCAATGGTTAAATTTTGATCTATGATTTATATGATTATAGTGGCGAATTTCGAAGTTAAGCTCTCATGAAAGTTGTAAAGTTTGTCATTACGAGCATTTATATATTTTTTTCTTTATTTTTTACACTTCTACATTAATTAAAAAACTATTAAACACTTTACTTAAATAACAAGCTTAAGATAAATGAGAGTAAATATATACTATTGGATTCTATTTCACTTATATTATTAGAACTTTTTTGGACAAAAAAAAAATCCCTTCTCTATTCCATTATTTTCCAATTTTACCATTTGATCAATTTAGGTAAGCGAAAATATAAAATGCATTTTTATGTTTTAGATGTGACAATATGGTATGTATATATTTGTCACAGCCCGTCCCGGAATTTTAATTCCGAGGACATGAAAAGACGAAAATGCCCTTAAACGGGACTAAGGGGCGAAAATTTAACAATTTGGATTGAGTTGGACACGTGGGATCCCCACATCCCTCAAAACCTTCCCCAATTCCCGTACCTTGTCTCTCTATCTCTCTTCCCTCACGACTCTCTCTCACTCTCAGTTCTCTCTCTTCCTCTTCGACGCTCAACCTCACCCAAAACCACCTAAAACATAAACAAACGTCCAAGATAAGACCACATTTGGACTCCTGGAACTTCCACGATCACGTAGACACCAATTTCAGGTAAGTTTTGCTTCGAAAAACCCTAGTTCTAAAGTTGCCGTGAGATGACACTGTTCATGAGCTTTGAATTGGTTACGTTTTAGGCTAAAACAAGATCACAGCGAGTTTAGTAAGGTCCCAAGGAAGCTCGGAGTGCTTCGTTGGAAGTTTTTGGACGTAAGAACACGGAGATCGACAAGTTCAAAGTTTGGCCGGAGCTTTCGAGGCGTTTTCCGGCGAATCCCCGGCGAGTTAGGAGTCGAGGTAGGTATCAATCTCTTCGTCTCGTCAAGTACTACAACTTTCCTTTTTGTTTCACTCAATTTCGTTGAGTATTGAAGAAGTTATACTCATTTGAAAAATACCCAGTTTCCGGCGACCACCGAGGCTTTCGAGGCAGTTTCCGGCCAAACCACGGAGAACTAGGTGTTGTGCAAGGTACCATTCTCTTTGTATCTTCAAGGTCTACAACTTTCGTTTTTGAATCACTTGATTTCGTTGAGAAATGACAAAGTTATAGCAATTTGAAAAAAACTGCCCAGAAAACGGCCGCCGGAAAAACCAGTCCGGCGACCCAAGGAAGAAGAAGGTGCTACAGTAAAAATAAAAAAAAAAAAAAAAAAATTATTTTAAAAATATGTCGACGTCCGTGACGTCGAGTAGATCACTGTGGTATATTCATATACCTAAATTGAACACCGTATGAGAAAGTTATTGAGGATTGTTGGTTAGGTGTTCAAATAACGTTTTATAGTTTTCACATTAGGTGAAAATGTGAATTGATGATCCGACCGTTGGATGGTAATGAAATTTTAGGATGTTGTCCTAGAGGTATAATGTGGACCTCTGGAAGTTATGGATTTAAAATCTGAGTGGTAGATCTTCCGGATCGATCAACGTAGTGACGTATTTTATATAAGTTATGTATTCTATCGATATGAATTCTGAGGTTGGATTTGATTACTGTTCTAGGCGGCGATCGTCATGACGCCTTGGCGTATTGTGCTAGGGAGTTGTAGGGCGAACTCCAGGTGAGTGGGCAGTTTTGTTTTCCGTATATATATATACTTGACGTTTCCCAGAAATTGAATTGAAATGAAAATATGTTTAAAATGAAATGCATATGAGTTATGTGGAAAAACGGGAAGTGAAATACCATGCATAGAATTGATATGAAAAGTATATAGAAATGTGAGTTGAAATGTCATGCATGAATTAATATATGATGCATATGTATGAATTGGTGCGGTGGACGCACAGGTAAGAATTGATTTATGATGCATATGTATGAAATGGTGCGGTGGACGCACAGATGAGTATTTAATTACTGTTATGATGATGATGATATATATTGAGCTCAAATCCTGCACCATGGTTTAGTGCTTATAGTATTCACCGCATCGCACGCTCGCCTTGGATCCAAGTAGATGCTAGTCGTACAGTCCACGCGGAGTGGGTACGACAGACCAGTCGCGAGAGTGTTAGTGAGATTCCGACTGGTGGGTGACCTTAGATTATGTGCACAGATGATTTATGAGAAGCACTAGAGCGTAACTTGTGTGCAGAAGGCCGGACGGGTCACAGAGGTGACTCCGGTAGAGTGATAATGATAGATTTTGAGCTCTAGGTTCAACCGTACAGGGCTATTAGAGGGCCTACGGTTGATTACTTTCTTGCACCTGATATGATTATGTTGATGCATTCATACCTTATTACTGTTGAGATGATGTGGCATGGCATAATTAATATGAGAAATGTTGAGATGATGTGGCATGGCATAATTAATATGAGAAATGTTGAGATGATGTGGCATGGCATAACTGATATGAAAAATGTTGAAAAAGTGAAATGAAGTATTGAGAATATATATGTATATTTATATTTTACATTTCTGGGAAAGTATACAGGTTTTACGGAGAGGGGTTACAACGTTATGAGAAATGTTTAGATTTGGAAAAGAATTGTTTTACTGACCCACTCAATTTTGGTTTTGCGCCCCTCCAGGTTCAGGAATCACAAAGGTGTGGTGACTACGAGGAATTCGACGGTGTTCTGACAGATTGGACAAAATTAGAACTCACCTTCGGGTGTATTAACTTATAAATTGTATCTTAAAGCTTCCGTACTGTGCAAATGGTTACGTCACTCTCACGTGACGGCCAGCATGCCCTCCTTCGGGACGGGGTGTGTCAGTTGGTATCAGAGCATGGTTGCAATCTTGGACATCTTGAGAAGTTTCTAGTGAATTCTGTCAGAACTACACCGCCTCGTAGCAAACCACGTAGTTAGAGGAACTTAGTCTCCCTGATTTAGCGGGTTAGGGGAAACTATTCTTATGGTGATTCAGTATATTAGAAAAATGGACATTTTAAGACGGGTTATGAGTTGAATTTGAATCACCTTATGGAATGATCAACCTGAGGGAACGAAGTGACGGATTAACCAATTGGAAAAGATGTTTCGGAATATGCAAGTTAAAGGAAATTTCCTTCCGACTGGTGGGTCGAGACGACTACCTGGTTTTGGGTATGAAATTGTATCCTGGTGGAAACAGGAATGTTAATTGTTGTCACCAGAGAAATCAGCCGATTTAAAATTTTTTAAGGAAAAGTTTATCCCTCCGGCATTTATCGATGGTAGTAAGCAAGAGTTTGCAAATGTGAATCAAGGAAGTTGACGATAAAGTTAATGATTCGTCATATCAAGGATATAGAAAGATTCAGAGCTTCGAAAGAAGTGAAGCTAGAGTTAATTCTTCCAGCTGAGGTTTTAATGTCGCTGGTCAGAGTAAAAGTGATGGATATACTGGTAATCCCAGATATTTGAGACAAGGTGTCTCGAGTAAAGGAAATGTACCTTGTGCAGCAGGTACAAAATTAACAATTTGGGAAGTGTGAAATTAATGAATGTGTTTATGTGAACAGAGGGAACACAGAATTGTGAATCGTCCCTAGAATCAGTTGTACTCAATAATTTTCCATGATATCATAGTGTCGATTCAGCAGAGTTATGGATTTAGTAGTTTGGTCGGATTGACCGTGAGTACAGAGAGATTTGATGAGTTATATGTTCAGCTGTACAGACCATGAGAAGTGGATTCGATTGACACATGAGAAATTAGTGAGTTATAGGCTCGGCCGTACCGACCACGCGGAGTGGATCCGGCCGACGTATTATTGAGATAAGAGTTGAATCAGCCGTATTGGTCATTCTAGTTGACTTCGGCTGATATATTTCTTATTATGTATGTTATTACCTTGAGAGTAGTAAATAAATGTAGTTGAGATGAGTGTATGTATTTTGCATTGAGTGACAAAATAGTAATGTTATATCTTTGAGAGTGGTTGCCTACTTATCGAGACAACGATGATTTATTAGTATTGCGGGCTGCAGACCGTAATATTAATAACTCATTCGTGGATTCGTTAAGCAAGCAACCCGGTAGATTATTTTATGTTAGTATTGTACTTATTTAGAATGCTTAATAATAATAGAATATATATTGTATCAGTTAATTCTGTTCCATTAGATTGGTTGGTTATAATTGTGACAAGACGGAATGTTACGGGAAACCAGTACTTTCCATCGATCTGGATGACCAGAGATTACTTTTGTAAGTATGCAAAGTGGATTGAGTCAGGCCGTTATTTATGCTGTGAGAGCAAAGAGATTGTTTTCAAAAGGCTGTCAAAAATACTTAGTTCATGTGGTACTAAAGGATGTTGCTCGGAGAAGTGTGAAAAATGAGAAAGGGGTTAGACTTTTCTTGATGTCTTCCTTGAAAGTATACCTGGATTGCCTTCGGGCAGAGATATGAGGTTCACTATTGAATTGTTGTCAGGTATAAATCTATGTTAAAGATTGGTTCAGGATGAGTTAAGGGAATTGGAAATTCAGTTGAAAGAATTGGTTGATAAAAGTTTCATTCAACCTAGTACAACACTTTTGAGGAGCACCAGTTTGTTGGTGAGAAAGAAAATGGACTTAGAGATTGTTCATTGATTATAGACAATGAAGTCGGGTAACGATTAAGAACCGTTATCCATGGTGATGTACTGATGTTTATTTAACCAGCTCAGAAGTAATTGCGAAGATTCAAAGATTGAATTGAGATCTGGTTACTACCAATTGAATATTATAAGTGACGTTGATCATAAGATGGTTTCTGGACTTGTTATGGTCCTTAAGAAGTTTGGTGATGCTATGTGGATACTCATGCTGTTTTATGAGTTGATGGATGAAGTATTCCAATAATGCCTTGATAGATTGATATCATTTTCATTGAAGATATTCTGGCATATTCTGAGCCAGAGCAGAGCATGTAAACGTATTAAGTCGGTGAACCAAAGATTGAGAGAACGTTGGTTGTATGCTAAGTAGCAAATGCTAAAGTTAGACGAATCAGGTGGCATTCTGAGATTTGTTATATATTCTTAAGGTATTCAAGTGAATCCTTAAAAGATAGCAGAAATTGAGAATTTGGAACAACCACGAGTCGTAATTGAGATTTGGAATTTCTTAGCTTACCAAGCTATCTTGGATGGGTGTGAAAGATTTTTCAGTCATTGCTTTGTCATTGACGAGACTGTTGAGAAAAGAGGTTATGTATGAGTGGGAAGGAAATTGTGAGCAAAGGATTCAACAACTGAAGTATTTCCTCACTCATACACGTATTTTGGTATTCCCAAAGAATAGTGGTAATCATAAATTTTTAGTGATGTTTCTTGAATGGTATTGGAGGCATGTTGATGCAAATGTTAGGGTGATTGCATACGTTTCACGATAAAAGGAACCTCATGAGATGAATTACCCTACGGGTGACTTGGAAGTCATGATTACCATTCTTGCTGTGAAGTTATGAAGGCATTATATTTGATAAGAATGCAAGATTTTACAAATCAAAAGAGTCTTCAATATCCATTACTTGGAAGGATTTTGATAGGAGGCAGCGAATGTGAATTGTATTGCTTAATGAACATGATTGTACGATCAGGGTGATCGTAAAGTTTGTTCTAGCTCAAGCACTTGGTGAGAAGACTACAGTAAGATTAATGTCTGGCACGTTTGCCAAGAGTATCATCTTGTGGATTGAAAACCAATGGAAGAAAAATTAAAAAAAAGGGAAGATCGAGAAGAAGTTATACTTGTTAAATTTCAAGTTAAGTCTATTTGGTAAGGTCGTACTCGAGACTCAAATGCTTGACGAAGGAATTCAAGAATTAACCGAGGCAGAATTGGATGGTATGTTTATGCAAGAGAATGGGACGTATGTGCCAAATTATGTGGAATTAAAGAAAGCAATTTTGACGATGTACACTGTTAAGTTTTTGGGTATGTTGGTTACTTCTAAGTTTTGGATAACGTATAAGAAGCTTGGTTACCAAGTTACCTTATAGTACACCTTTGTGTTGGACAGAAGTTGTCAAAAGAGTTCTTACGGGCCCTGAGACTATGGATGAGTCTCCTCAAAATATTCAGGTGAGTAAGTTAACCTGAAAGTAGCCAGGAATGACAAAAGAGATTAACAGATGGATATGCCACTAATCGAGTGTATAACGTAGATGATTTTATATTTTTGGAAATTTCATCATGAAAAGAAATAGTAAGATTTGGAAAGTAGACAAGATAAGATTTAAACACATCAGACCGTTTTGATCATTAAAAGAATCGATGAAGCTGCATACAAGTTTGTGATGCCTTCAGAATTGGCTAAGGCACATAATGTATTTTGTGTTCGATGCGTTGTCACTAGGTGGCAGTTTTGTCACATGGGATTATGGTGTAACTATTGAGAATTAAATTGGATTCGACTTGATAAGGAACCAAGGACGACTTTGGATTGGAAAAAGAAGGTCCTGAGAATTAAGACAGAGTAAGTAGTAAAAGCTTTGTGAAGGAAATCATTCAGTAGAAAAGTATGTGGGAGAAAGAGAATCGGATGAGAAAGATTTACCCGAAGCTATTGTTGGAGTATGGTTGATTTAGTTGGTTGCTGGAATTTCGGGGACGAAATTCTATAAGGAGGGAAGATTGTCACAGCCCGTCCCGGAATTTTAATTCCGAGGACATGAAAAGACGAAAATGCCCTTAAACGGGACTAAGGGGCGAAAATTTAACAATTTGGATTGAGTTGGACACGTGGGATCCCCACATCCCTCAAAACCTTCCCCAATTCCCGTACCTTGTCTCTCTATCTCTCTTCCCTCACGACTCTCTCTCACTCTCAGTTCTCTCTCTTCCTCTCCGACGCTCAACCTCACCCAAAACCACCTAAAACATAAACAAACGTCCAAGATAAGACCACATTTGGACTCCTGGAACTTCCACGATCACGTAGACACCAATTTCAGGTAAGTTTTGCTTCGAAAAACCCTAGTTCTAAAGTTGCCGTGAGATGACACTGTTCATGAGCTTTGAATTGGTTACGTTTTAGGCTAAAACAAGATCACAGCGAGTTTAGTAAGGTCCCAAGGAAGCTCGGAGTGCTTCGTTGGAAGTTTTTGGACGTAAGAACACGGAGATCGACAAGTTCAAAGTTTGGCCGGAGCTTTCGAGGCGTTTTCCGGCGAATCCCCGGCGAGTTAGGAGTCGAGGTAGGTATCAATCTCTTCGTCTCGTCAAGTACTACAACTTTCCTTTTTGTTTCACTCAATTTCGTTGAGTATTGAAGAAGTTATACTTATTTGAAAAATACCCAGTTTCCGGCGACCACCGAGGCTTTCGAGGCAGTTTCCGGCCAAACCACGGAGAACTAGGTGTTGTACAAGGTACCATTCTCTTTGTATCTTCAAGGGCTACAACTTTCGTTTTTGAATCACTTGATTTCGTTGAGAAATGACAAAGTTATAGCAATTTGAAAAAACTGCCCAGAAAACGGCCGCCGGAAAAACCAGTCCGGCGACCCAAGGAAGAAGAAGGTGCTACAGTAAAAATAAAAAAATAAAAAATTATTTTAAAAATATGTCGACGTCCGTGACGTCGAGTAGATCACTGTGGTATATTCATATACCTAAATTGAACACCGTATGAGAAAGTTATTGAGGATTGTTGGTTAGGTGTTCAAATAACGTTTTATAGTTTTCACATTAGGTGAAAATGTGAATTGATGATCCGACCGTTGGATGGTAATGAAATTTTAGGATGTTGTCCTAGAGGTATAATGTGGACCTCTGGAAGTTATGGATTTAAAATCTGAGTGGTAGATCTTCCGGATCGATCAACGTAGTGACGTATTTTATATAAGTTATGTATTCTATCGATATGAATTCTGAGGTTGGATTTGATTACTGTTCTAGGCGGCGATCGTCATGACGCCTTGGCGTATTGTGCTAGGGAGTTGTAGGGCGAACTCCAGGTGAGTGGGCAGTTTTGTTTTCCGTATATATATATACTTGACGTTTCCCAGAAATTGAATTGAAATGAAAATATGTTTAAAATGAAATGCATATGAGTTATGTGGAAAAACGGGAAGTGAAATACCATGCATAGAATTGATATGAAAAGTATATAGAAATGTGAGTTGAAATGTCATGCATGAATTAATATATGATGCATATGTATGAATTGGTGCGGTGGACGCACAGGTAAGAATTGATTTATGATGCATATGTATGAAATGGTGCGGTGGACGCACAGATGAGTATTTAATTACTGTTATGATGATGATGATATATATTGAGCTCAAATCCTGCACCATGGTTTAGTGCTTATAGTATTCACCGCATCGCACGCTCGCCTTGGATCCAAGTAGATGCTAGTCGTACAGTCCACGCGGAGTGGGTACGACAGACCAGTCGCGAGAGTGTTAGTGAGATTCCGACTGGTGGGTGACCTTAGATTATGTGCACAGATGATTTATGAGAAGCACTAGAGCGTAACTTGTGTGCAGAAGGCCGGACGGGTCACAGAGGTGACTCCGGTAGAGTGATAATGATAGATTTTGAGCTCTAGGTTCAACCGTACAGGGCTATTAGAGGGCCTACGGTTGATTACTTTCTTGCACCTGATATGATTATGTTGATGCATTCATACCTTATTACTGTTGAGATGATGTGGCATGGCATAATTAATATGAGAAATGTTGAGATGATGTGGCATGGCATAATTAATATGAGAAATGTTGAGATGATGTGGCATGGCATAACTGATATGAAAAATGTTGAAAAAGTGAAATGAAGTATTGAGAATATATATGTATATTTATATTTTACATTTCTGGGAAAGTATACAGGTTTTACGGAGAGGGGTTACAACGTTATGAGAAATGTTTAGATTTGGAAAAGAATTGTTTTACTGACCCACTCAATTTTGGTTTTGCGCCCCTCCAGGTTCAGGAATCACAAAGGTGTGGTGACTACGAGGAATTCGACGGTGTTCTGACAGATTGGACAAAATTAGAACTCACCTTCGGGTGTATCAACTTATAAATTGTATCTTAAAGCTTCCGTACTGTGCAAATGGTTACGTCACTCTCACGTGACGGCCAGCATGCCCTCCTTCGGGACGGGGTGTGTCAATATTTATTTAGTATTATGTTTTTCATTTGATTATTTATTGGTTTAAAATATATTTTCTTTAATGGGTAACGGGTTGGGTCATATTACCTGTTAATATTATCGGGTCGGATCATGTTACCCGTTTATTTTAACGAGTGTTACACGACACGACCCGTTAAGATATCAGGTATGATACAAAAACGATACAAATATAAAAAAACATGACACGAATGTAAGGTCTACAGTATAGGTGTGCTTGTGTGTTGGTTGCATGCTGCTTTGCATGCTCAAAACGTGCCAAAAGCCGTGGCACCATCTCTACCAATTGTACTATATTCTGAACTTTTTAAATTTCTGGCTAAAAATATAAGGTAATTTAGCCAAAAATTGATAAAATTTTACTATTATGCCATATATCAATGACATATTTTTGTTTTTGATCTACTCGATGATATATTTTTATGATTCTTATTACAAATGGTCTTTGAAATTGACTCATCCCATCAAGATAGTTCTGAAATTAAAAAACTTATCAATGTGGTCCTTTCGTCACAATTATGTCAAAAATTATATTATGTGCTGATGTGATATATAAGAGGGTCCCACAAGTTTAATTAAATATTATGATGTGGAAAAAAAAAAAAAAAAAAAAAAAAAAGAGGAAAACGAAAGTTGGCTATCGTGAAGAGCAAAGCAAGAAGCCTCTGCAGCTGCCCATAACCCACCAAATCGAGTTGAGGGATTTTGTCTATAGAACTCGTCACTTGTTTCCAATTTTCACAACGATCCAGTTGGGACTTCAGTTTTAAAATCCTACCACAATCTTTGATGGAAAAATTCTTTAATTTCAAAGGAAGAATATAGCTATATTTTTTTTTATTGTGAAATTACTAAGAAAGAAAAGCAGAGCTCTAGTTTTTTTTCTGTTCTAATGGGTCCTTCCCCAACCCATTGCTCCAAACCCACTCTCACGGATCTCTCCTTGTTCCACTTTGATGCAAGCCCCCTACCCCAACCTTGATTACTTGTTTAATTTTGTCTGACGGTAGTGATCTTAATTTGGGTTTCGATTTCGATGAAAATAGATGAGAGAGAGATAAATGAGTCACATGAGCGGTGAGTTAGGTTGGGGTGCTCGGTTCAGATCTCTGACATTCATCCTTTTTTTATGTTTTTGCTTGCTCTGGAAGCGGACATGGTGGTGTAGGCTTGATGCGACGGGGTGGGATGGGGATTAGAAGAAGATGAATCTTCTTTGTTTTTTTATTAGTTTAGATTTATATAAAAATAATTAATAAATTATTATTTAAATACTTTTAATTCACATAATAATATTTAATTAGACTTGTGGGATCTGGTTATGTGCCACATCAGTACATAATATAATTTTTTACGGAATTGTGACAGAAGGATTACATTAATTTTGGACATCCATGTTCAGGGACTATATTGATTGATTTTCAATTTCAGAAAGCACTTGATAGATGAGTCAATTTTAAAGACCATTTGTAAAGACTATTATATAAATCAAAACTAATAAAATAACAAATAAAAACAAAGAAGATTCATCTTCTAAACCCCATCCCACCCCGTCGCATCAAGCCTGCACCACATGCCCGCTTCCAGAGAAAGCAAAAATAAAGAAGATTCATCTTCTCTCTCTCATCTATTTTCGCCGGAATCAAATCCCAAATAGCACTACCATCGGACAAAATTAAACAAGTAATCAAGGCTGGGGTGTGGGGCTTGCATGAAAAGGGAAGAGGGTGAGATCCGTGATAGTGGATTTGGAGCGACGGTTTGGGGAATGACCCATTAGCGAGGGGCAGTGATCTGATTAGGGTTTTACAAAAGAAAAACTAGAGCTTTGCTCTTCCTTCTTAGTAAATTCACAATAAAAAAAAATAGAGTTATGTTCTTCTTTTGAAATTAAAGAATTTTTCCATCAAAGATTGTGTTAGGATTTTAAACCTGAAGTCCCCAACTGGATGTTGTGAAAATTGGAAACAAGTGACGAGTTCTACAGAAAAAATCCCTCAACTCAGGGCTGGTTTGGTATTGCTGTGCTTTGAAAAAAAGCTGCTGTGAGAATAAGCGGCTGTGCTGTGAGAATAAGCGGCTGTGAAATAAAGCCAGTAGAGTGTTTGGTAAACTTTTTTGTGAAAGTGCTTTTGGAAAAAAAAGTAGGATGATAGTGTGTCTTTTCATTAAAGGAGCACTGTAGCTCCGTGTGCTTTGAAAAAACTAGCTTTTTTTCAAAGCAGCAAATAGCAGCTTCAGCTTTTCCTTTGATTTTCAGCTTATTCTCACAGCAGCTTCCAAAATAAGCCCTTTTTTTTCAGTTTACCAAACACAAAAATGACCCTCAGCTTTTTTTCACAGTGGCTTTTTTTAAAATCACCTCAATCCCAAACGGGACCTCAATTTGGTGGGTTATGGGCAGCCGCAGAGGCTTCTTACTTTGTTCTCCACGACAACCAACTTCTGTTTTCCTGTTTTTGTCCACATCATAATATTTAATTAGACTTGTGAGACCTACTTATGTGTCATATCAGTACATAACATAATTTTTGACAGAATTGTAACATAATGACTACATTGATTTGTAATGTCCATTTTCAAGGACTACATTGATCGATTTAGAATTTCAGGGATCATCTTGATGTGATAGGTCAATTTCAGGGAGCATTTGTGATAATAAATAAATAAATAAAAACCCTTACATAAAAATAATAAATAAATTATTATTTAAGTATTTTTAATTCACATAATAATATTTAATTAGACTTATGGGGTCTAATTATGTGCCACATCAGCACATAACAAATTTTTTTAGGAATTGTGACAGAAATACCACATTGATTTGGGACACTTATTTTTAAGGATTACATCGATTGATTTTCAATTTCAGGGACCACTTAATGGGATGAGTCAATTTCAGGGATCATTTATGATAAACAAGCTTATATAAATCAAAACTAATAAAATAACAAATAAAAAAAAGGAAGATTCACCTTCTTCTAATCCCCATCCCATTCTGTCGCATCAAGCCAGCTTCCAGAGCAAGCAAAAACAGAGAAAAAAGAAAGAAAAAAGAAAGATGAATGTTAGAGATCTGAACCCAGCACCCCAACCCACCTTAACACTCCACTACTACAAAAGGGGATATTACTGTCGGATTAAAAACGATAGAAAACACCATTTGCTGTCGGATTATTGGGCAAAATTCGACATTAAATCATGCAATGTCGGATATAAAAACCGACACCAATGCTACTGTCACAAAAAGGGTATTGACGTCGCTTAGGCACCTTAATCCGCCACCATGAAGCAAAGTAATATAAAATAAAAAGGAACAAAGGCGTTGCTTAAAAGCAACATTACCACTGACGTGCGACATCGAAACGCGCCAAGATGTCGGTTCAAACCGACATTAAGTAGCAAATAAATAATTAAAATATCACACTTGGTGTCGCTTCCAACCGACATCAACTAAGTTAAAATAATAAAATACTCAAGTTAACGTCGCTTACAAGAGACACTAGACATATTAAAAAATAAAATTTTTTACAACTCTTCAGGACAGTTTTTAATTAATAACAATTACAAAAAATTATACGAAAATAATTCCAACAAATATATCATTTATAGGCCAAGTCAACCATTAACAAAAAATCATAACAAACATTATATAATTCAAATAACATATAAAACTCATCTGTCATAACAAACACCAAATCCGACATTACAAATACAACATACAAAAAACAGAAATAAAAACTATAAATGTTAGAACAAGTGTCATATATAACCGACAAGAAAGCGAACCACACACTAATCAGCAAAACCAGAGCCCGGATGTGACCCCGTTCCTTCTCGAGATGCTTGTTGAGATCTTCCTTGTGATCCAATAAACCTCGTCATGTCAACATCTAATGGACCACCTGCAAGCATTCCAGAAAAACCTCCAATTGGAACATCCGGGCAAATCCCATCATAAGAAGCCATCTCGGGTCAATATACAGGCATTTGATATGGCGGTTACTGCATGTAAGCCATGGGTGGCTGCTGCATGTATGTCATGGGCTGTGTCGGATACATCGGATATGGAGGTTGCTGATTATAGCCTGTATACGGATATACAGGTTCACCAGGAGGCTGATTTTGGGGTGATTGTTGGCTTCCTTATGGGTATGGATATAGAGGCGAAGGCTGACCCTGGCCAGATTGTTGGGTTCCCTGGCCATACGGTGGTGGCAGCTGAATTTTTTCCAGTAACAACTTAAACAACTAATTCTGCTCCTGCTGCTGGCTGCGTGTTTCTGCAAGCAATAATTCTAAATTTGTCATCCTTTTAACATAAGCTTCTTCCTTCATTCTCAATTCATTATTCTCAGTCAACAACACTGCCACTGAATTCTTAGGTGATCTTCTGGCAGAATTAGAAGTAGAAGTTGAGGAAGATGCATACGACACCATATCCATACCCTCGTACTCTATTATGACGCTCAGAACCCATCGTCTCCACATAAACCCGGATTCTAAGCTCATCACCATCTTCATGCCCAGACTCAATCATAGTTTGAATATTCCCATCCATTGTTGCCTTGCAATAAAATTTTTAAAAATAAGAATTCAACTATAGATAATAAAATTTAACAACAATGATATACTACAAAGAAAAAAATCAATTACCCCAGTGCGCTCCGACGTTTCATCAATCCAAGTGTGATCCTTTTGAGTATGATAGTGACAAAAAAATGAAATAGGATCCGCCTCATTCCCATGCTTTTTCCGCTATAATTATAGGTCAACAAAAAAAGAACAATTTTCACCAACATCAAATTATAAATAAATTTCTACCAATAATATATTAAATTTAAAAATATCTACAATTCTTGAAAATGAACAACTCTTACAAGTTATGCCCTATCCCTTGCAAAAGACTTTGCACCCGTTGTGCGGTTCATCGTTTTCAACCACTGATTATTCTTATTTTTTGCAGCAATCTCCTAAAATAAATTATTTATTAAACACATTACAAACTTCAATTAAATAAATAATAAAAAGTTTACCTTCGTTTTTTCTTTGTTCCAGTAGAAGACCAAAGCAACCCACTGTTGAGGATCCACTTTAGGAGGAGTTTTCCGATGCTCCTCGACCGGTTTACCATTATAATGTTTTTTTTTCAATTTATTTCTATACTTCTTATGTGCATGCTCCGCATTATGAAGTGCCATGTGCCAGATCATTGGCATTTTTGCCATATCCTCTTCTTGAAAAATAATAGTTTCCTGTAAGGATGAAAAAAAAAATCAAGCAAATTAATTATTACGACAAACATTGACTTATTATACTCTCTTCTAGTAACAAAAAAAATATATCTACCTTTATCCTATTCCAAAAAGCTTCTCTACAATCTTCCTTGATTTGACACCAATCACTCACCAACAGCATGTCTAGAATCTCTTACCTCTGCCGCTACATGTTTTGAAAATGCACTAGAATTTTCACTAATGCATTTTCCCGACGCATTAAAACAACTAACTTGTTCCTTCCAGTTGGGAATCGAGGGTCCCTGTCCTCATTGAGTTGTCCCTTATAAACAAAGAAAAAACAATTAAAAACCATGGACCAAAACAAAAAAAAACTAAAACTAAAAAGCATACAACAACAACAACAACAACAAAGCCTTTTCCCTCTAAGTGGGGTCGGCTATATGAATCCTAGAACGCCATTGCGCTCGGTTTTGTGTCATGTCCTCCGTTAGATCCAAGTACTCTAAGTCTTTTCTTAGAGTCTCTTCCAAAGTTTTCCTAGGTCTTCCTCTACCCCTTCGGCCCTGAACCTCTGTCCTGTAGTCACATCTTCGAACCGGAGCGTCATTCGGCCTTCTTTGCACATGTCCAAATCACCGGAGCCGATTTTCTCTCATCTTTCCTACAATTTCGGCTACTCCTACTTTACCTCGGATATCCTCATTCCCAATCTTATCCTTTCTCGTGTGCCCACACAACCCACGAAGCATCCTCATCTCCGCTACACCCATTTTGTGTACGTGTTGATGCTTCACCGCCCAACATTCTGTGCCATACAACATCGCTGGCCTTATTGCCGTCCTATAAAATTTTCCCTTGAGCTTCAGTGGCCTACGACGGTCTCACAACACGCCGGATGCATTCTTACACTTCATCCATCCAGCTCGTATTCTATGGTTGAGATCTCCATCTAATTCTCCGTTCTTTTGCAAGATAGATCCTAGGTAGCGAAAACGGTCGCTTTTTGTGATCTTCGCTAGATTGCTCCGGTCATTAGTGTGGATAAATATATAAATGGATAGAGATAGGAAAGCAAACACAAGATGTACGTGGTTCACCTAGATTGGCTACGTCCACGGAATAGAAGAGTTCTCATTAATTGTGAAGGGTTTACACAAGTACATAGGTTCAAGCTCTCCTTTAGTGAGTACAAGTGAATGATTTAGTACAAATGACATTAGGAAATATTGTGAGAGAATGATCTCGTAATCACGAAACTTCTAAGTATCGGAGTGTGGTGTCGTCTTGACTTGCCTTATCTGTCTCATAGGTAGATGTGGCATCTTCTCTGGAAGTACTCTTCCTCCATCCAGGGGTGGTATCTTTAACTAGTGGAGATGCACAAGGTAATGTATCAATTTCACTTGAAGCTTACTTGTAGTTTCAGGCTTGGTCAAGCGCGATACAAACCATGTAGTAGGAGTCCTCCAAGTCGCCGAGCTAGGGGGTCTGCTGAAAGAGGTGACAGACAAGGTAAGCAATCAGAGCTCCGACTGATTGTTCACCTTCTCCCCATCTTGCAGCAGCATGAAGGATAAAGAGAAGAAAAATGAGAAGAGATGATATGAGATACTTTTGCTTTTGAAGAAGTAACTTTCCACAGGCTTATTCTTGAACTGAGCTGGAGGGTTTTCTGGTTTCCTCCAGAGTATAAGGCCGGCTGAAGAATTTGAGGGTCAAAACAAGTCCATCAAATCTAGAGTACGTTCCACCCTGCTGATATGGGATACTTTTGCTTTTGACAGAGTAATGGATGTATCGGCACGTGTGCTGTTACGCTTGTCTCCACATGCTTCCTTGTATCCTTCGCACTTGCCCTATTTGTTCCTCAAGCAGATGCGGAATCTTCCCTGGAAACATAAGATGTTGAAGATGAGTACTCGAGAGCAATGCCAGGTAAGTAATCAGGTAAGGGGTTCCAGGCAGTCAGTTCCTGGCTGGAAGCTTGATTCCAAGTGCTGACTGATTGCTCTCTTACTCCTTGTCTTGCAGGTAAAAACAAGGCCAAAGGAAAAGACAGGGAAAAAGCATGATATGGGATACTCTTGCTTTTAACCCTGATGATATGAGATATTCTTGCTCTAGTATAGCTTGTTTGCAGAGGTATTATCGGGGGGAAAGAAAGCTGAATATTTCGAAAGGCTTCGTTGGGAGTGCCCTCTCAGATATGATGAAGGGTTGAGCATTTTTGCAGGTCTGCCTGTCCGTTGGGGATGGAGGTCGACATATATAGGAGTCTCCCTAACAAGTAGTAATGCTATTCCTTTACCCTGCTTGGTCATAGCACGGTAGTGGGAGCTGCCAGTTTCACATGTTTTAACTCTGTCAGAGCACTTTGAAAAAGTGGTCTGTGGTATCTGGCTCTCGAGATTCGGAGAACGATGCCTCTTCGATTTTTGAGAAAGCAATCATGCTGGGGGTCTGGCTCTCGAGATTCGGAGAGCAGTGTCTCTTTGATTTTTGAGGAAGTAATCATGTTGGGAGTTTGGCTCTCGAGATTCGGAGGGCGGTGCCTCTTCGATTTTGGAGCAAGCAATCTTGTTGGGAGTGTTGTCTCGAATGTGAGTAAAGGTTGGGCAGGTTTGCTAGTCTACCTTTCCACGAAGCACAAAGGTTGACACACAGGGACTTTCCAATTATCCAGCAATGGTACTGTTCCTTTACCCTCTCTTCGATTTTGAGAAAGTAGTCATGTTGGGAGTCTGGCTCTCGAGATTCGGAGGACGGTGCCTCTTCGATTTTGGAGCAAGCAATCTTGTTGGGAGTGTTTTCTCGAATGTGAGTAAAGGTTGGGCATGTTTGCTAGTCTACCTTGCCACGAAGCACAGAGGTTGACAAACAGGGACTTTCCAATTATCCAGCAGTGGTACTGTTCCTTTACCCTTGTGGGTAATAATATGGTAGCTAGACCTTCAAAATTTATGTGTCTAAACTTTGTTAGTGTTGTTTCTTTGCTATTCTTTTACCTTTCTTGGTCAGAGCGATGTAGTGGGAGCTGCAAGCTTCACGTGCTCAACTTTGGCAGAGAACTTTGGCAAAGTTATCTGTGGTACCCATGAGCTATTGTTGCGTGTGGGAAGTGGGTGATTGAACAGTAAGATTCATGTGCTTTCTACTTCACCAGAAGTCTTCGACAGAATGCCCATAATTTCTGCAAAGCTGAGTGTGCGTGTGACAGGTGCTGACAAGGCTAGAAAAGTAGGTGCCGCTTCGATTTCTGAGATCGGCCCTCGTGGTCTCTGAGCAGCCCAGCTTTTGAGAAAGCGAGCGCCTCTTCGATTGATTCGGAGAACGATGCCTCATCGATTTTTTAGAAAGCAATCATGCTGGGGGTCTGGCTCTCGAAGATTCGGGGAGCTGTGTCACTTCGATTTTTGAGAAAGTAATCATGTTGGGAGTCTGGCTCTCGAGATTCGGAGGGCGGTGCCTCTTCGATTTTGGAGCAAGCAATCTTGTTGAGAGTGTTTTCTCGAATGTGAGTAAAGGTTGGGCATGTTTGCTAGTCTACCTTGCCACGAAGCACAGAGGTTGACACACAGGGACTTTCCAATTATCCGGCTCGCACATGACTATGCTACAAACATGAAGAGGAAGCTTGACCAGATGAAGGAAACTGATGGTCAGGTTTTACTTGATCATCAGAGATTTGTGGGTTTGTTCCAAAGGCATTTATTGCCTTCGTCTTCTGGGGCTGTACCGCGTAATGAAGCTCCAAATGATCAACCTCTGATGCCTCCTCCTTCTAGGGTTCTGTCCAGTACTGAGGCTCCAAATGATCCCCCTCCGGTGCCTTCTCTTTCTGGGGCTCTACCGACTGCTGAGACTTCTCCTAAGAAACCTTTGTGAAGGCTCCCTCTTGTGTGTTTATTTGACTCATGTATATGTACATATTTGTAGCTTATCGGGGATATCAATAAATAAGCTTTCCTTCATTTCAACGTATTGTGTTAGATACACCAAAGCCTTCTTCGCTAAGTTCTTTGAATTTTCTTTTGTTGAAGCTTGTATGTTGAAGCTTTCTGAGTGGAGCATGTAGGTTGGGTAATGTTCCCTTAATTTTCCGAGTGAGGAAAACTTCTCGATTGGAGACTTGGAAAATCCAAGTCACTGAGTGGGATCGGCTATATGAATCTTAGAACGCCATTGTGCTCGATCCTGTGTCATGTCCTTCGTTAGATCCAAGTACTCTAAGTCTTTTCTTAGAGTCTCTTCCAAAGTTTTCCTAGGTCTTCCTCTACCCCTTCGGCCCTGAACCTCTGTCCCATAGTCGCATCTTCTAATCGGAGCGTCAGTAGGCCTTCTTTGCACATGTCCAAACCACCGTAACCGATTTTCTCTCATCTTTCCTTCAATTTCGGCTACTCCTACTTTACTCCGGATATCCTCATTCCTAATCTTATCCTTTCTCGTGTGCCCACACATCCAACGAAGCATCCTCATCTCCGCTACACCCATTTTATGTACGTGTTGATGTTTCACCGCCCAACATTCTGTGCCATACAGCATCGCCGGCCTTATTGCCGTCCTATAAAATTTTCCCTTGAGCTTCAGTGGCATACGACGGTCACATAACACACCGGATGCACTCTTCCACTTCATCCATCCAGCTTGTATTCTATGGTTGAGATCTCCATCTAATTCTCCGTTCTTTTGCAAGATAGATCCTAGGTAACGAAAACGGTCGCTCTTTGGTATTTCTTGATCTCCGATCTTCACCCCTAACTCGTTTTGGCCTCCATTTGCACTGAACTTGCACTCCATATATTCTGTCTTTGATCGGCTTAGGCGAAGACCTTTAGATTCCAACACTTCTCTCCAAAGGTTAAGCTTTGCATTTACCCCTTCCTGAGTTTCATCTATCAACACTATATCGTCTGCGAAAAGCATACACCAAGGAATATCATCTTGAATATGTCCTGTTAACTCATCCATTACCAACGCAAAAAGGTAAGGACTTAAGGATGAGCCTTGATGTAATCCTACAGTTATGGGAAAGCTTTCGGTTTGTCCTTCATGAGTTCTTACGGCAGTCTTTGCTCCTTCATACATATCCTTTATAGCTTGGATATATGCTACTCGTACTCCTTTCTTCTCTAAAATCCTCCAAAGAATGTCTCTTGGGACCCTATCATACGCTTTTTCCAAATCTATAAAGACCATGTGTAAATCCTTTTTCCCATCTCTATATCTTTCCATCAATCTTCGTAAGAGATAGATTGCCTCCATGGTTGAGCGCCCTGGCATGAACCCGAATTGGTTGTCCGAAACCCGTGTCTCTTGCCTCAATCTATGCTCAATGACTCTCTCCCAGAGCTTCATTGTATGACTCATTAGCTTAATACCCCTATAGTTCATGCAATTTTGTACGTCGCCCTTATTCTTGTAGATAGGCACCAAAGTGCTCGTTCGCCACTCATTTGGCATCTTCTTCGTTTTCAAAATCCTATTGAAAAGGTCAGTGAGCCATGTTATACCTGTCTCTCCCAAAAGTTTCCACACTTCGATTGGTATATCGTCTGGGCCTATTGCTTTTTTATGCTTCATCTTCTTCAAAGCTACAACCACTTCTTCCTTCCGGATTCGACGATAAAAAGAGTAGTTTCTACACTCTTCTGAGTTACTCAACTCCCCTAAAGAAGCACTCATTTCATGTCCTTCATTGAAAAGATTATGAAAATAACCTATCCATCTGTCTTTAACCGCGTTCTCTGTAGCAAGAACCTTTCCATCCTCATCCTTGATGCACCTCACTTGGTTTAGGTCCCTTGTCTTCTTTTCCCTTGCTCTAGATAGTTTATAGATATCCAACTCTCCTTCTTTGGTATCTAGTCGTTTATACATATCGTCGTAAGCCGCTAACTTAGCTTCTCTCACAGCTTTCTTCGCCTCTTGCTTCGCTTTTCTATACCTTTCACCATTTTCATTGGTCCTCTCCTTATATAAGGCTTTACAACATTCCTTCTTAGCCTTCACCTTTGTTTGTACCTCCTCATTCCACCACCAAGATTCCTTTTGGTGTGGGGCAAAGCCCTTGGACTCTCCTAATACCTCTTTTGCTACTTTTCGGATACAACTAGCCATGGAATCCCACATTTGGCTAGCTTCCCCCTCTCTATCCCACACACATTGGGTGATTACCTTCTCTTTGAAAATGGCTTGTTTTTCTTCTTTTAGATTCCACCATCTAGTCCTTGGGCACTTCCAAGTCTTGTTCTTTTGTCTTGCTCTTTTGATATGTACATCCATCACCAACAAGCGATGTTGATTAGCCACGCTCTCTCCTGGTATAACTTTGCAATCCTTACAAGTTATACGATCCCCTTTCCTCATTAGAAGAAAATCTATTTGTGTTTTTGACGACCCACTCTTGTAGGTGATCACATGTTCTTTTCTCTTCTTAAAGAAGGTGTTGGCTAAGAAAAGATCATATGCCCTTGCAAAATCCAAGATAGCTTCCCCATCCTCGTTTCTCTCCCCAAAACCATGGCCACCATGAAAACCTCCATAGTTGCCTGTCTCCCTGCCCACGTGTCCATTTAAATCTCCTCCTATAAATAACTTCTCCGTCTGAGCAATTCCTTGCACCTAGTCTCCAAGATCTTCCCAAAATTTATCCTTCGAACTCGTATCCAACCCTACTTGAGGTGCGTACGCACTAATCACATTGATAAGTTCTTGTCCTATTACAATCTTGATTGCCATGATTCTATCTCCTACCCTCTTGACATCTACAACATCTTGTACCAAGGTCTTGTCCACGATGATGCCAACACCGTTTCTCGTTCTATTTGTGCCCGAATACCAAAGTTTAAACCCTGAGTTTTCTAGATCCTTTGCCTTACTACCAACCCACTTAGTTTCTTGTAGGCACATAATATTTATCCTTCTCCTCACCATAACTTCCACTACTTCCATAGATTTTCCCGTTAAGGTTCCTATATTCCACGTTCCTAAACGCATTTTGCTCTCTTGAACTCTACCCTTCTGTCCTAGCTTCTTCACCCTCCCCCGTCTAATAGGATCAAAGTACTTCTTTTGTGTGTCCCGGGTAAAGTTGATAGGAGCATATGCTCCCAAACAACTTTGAGTGGAGTCGTTCGAAAAGAAGTTTCTATGGCCCCCTTGCTCAATTAACACTGCATCCGGGTGCCGATGGAGATACAGCGACCCTTGCTCACTTATCACTGTGCTCGGGCCACACAGCGCGCCACTTACGGGTGACGCCCTAGCTTTAGCGCGATTTTGTTCTGGATTCATTTTCATAAGGATTCGACGTGATCATGGAGTGCCGGCTGTCGACTACCTGACGCCCTCCCCCTCCTCCTTTATCCGGGCTTGGGACCGGCCATGTAAGACATAGGCGGAGTTATGTCGAAGTTAAAACCCATACCAAAAAATAACAATTAAATGTATAACTCAAATTATATCAGTAAGACACATCTGGTAAATAATAGAAGAAGATATTCTAGATTTACCTGCGCACGCCCTCTATAATAGCAGTGAGGAACTCTAAACCATACAGGTGCAGAAGTGGTAGTTCCGAACAAATAAACTCTTGCTGTGTGGCAGTCATAAAGGGCAGCATAATAACTTAAAAATGGACCACCTCAGACTTCTTCCTCTTCGAATTGGGGTTCGTCAACATGTTCATCTTCAAAAAGATCCATAGCAAAACAATTTGCTAGAAGTAAAAAACTAAAAAGTGAAAAGAGAGAAGAAGTGGAAAATGGACGAAATTGGGAGGGAGATGGACAGACTAAAATTTGGGAAGAAAAGAAAGCGTGGGAAAAATGGGGGAAGAAGGGGTTTAAATATGGATGCAAAATTGGCGTCGGTTGAAATTGACATTAACTCATAAACGTCGCTTTAAAACCCATTGGCGTCGAAATAACTGACTCATAATGTCGGTTTAAACCGGCAACACCACTGATACATTTACTGATAAAATTAAACACCTACTTTCTGACAAAATTTAATGAACCAAACGTTGCGTCGGTTTAGCTACACTTGGTGTCGGTTCAAACCGACACCATCACTGACACATTTACTGCTACAATTAAATCCACACACTTACTTTCTGACAAAATTAAATGAACCAGCATCGCTTTAGCTTCACTTGGTGTCAGTTCAAACCGACACCATCACTGACACATTTACTGCTACAATTAAATCCACACACTTACTTTCTGACAAAATTAAATGAACCAGCATCGCTTTAGCTTCACTTGGTGTCAGTTTAAACCAACACCATCACTGACACATTTAATGCTACAATTAAATCCACACAATTCTGACAAAATTTAATGAACCAGCATCACTTTAGCTAAACTTGGTGTCTAAATCGACACCATCACTGACACATTTACTGTTGCATCTAATCAAACATCAACGTTCTGACATAGTTATTTGAAATTTACATGGCGTCGCTTTGGTAAATCTTGATGTCGCTTAAAACTGACACTATTGTCTGACAAGCTTTAATGATGTGGCCATTGCGTCGGTTTAGTTAAACTTAGTGTCGGTTGAAACCGACACTATAACTGACACACTTTACTGCCACATTAAATCAAACAACCACTTTCTGACCCACTTTACTTATGAAGCGACTAATTGAAAGTGGTCTTCCCAAGTCTACTTCACGTCGGTTTCATGCGACACTATCTCACACATACCGTCGCATAAAAGCGACAGAAAAATAGGTTTAAAAAAAAAAAAAGTTTAACCCAGAAAAAATAAATATCGAGTTTTTTATTTTTTTTTATTTTTTATTTTTTTTATCTCATATAACATTTTAAGATTTTAATAAATAAATTGAACTTAAGCCATATACGTAATAGAAAACAAAAATATTGTCTCATTAATACTTAAAACACATAAAATGTTAATATATTTATTCCATGTCATCATTTGTCGTGTCGTCGTCGGCATTGGCATTACTATTGAACTAGGTAGGCAACGGTAATGATTCATGAAAATGAGTCTCTTCCACACCAACCCTTGTATGGAAATTTTCATGATCAAGTATCTGATCATCCAAATTTGGTACCGCGTAATCTTCAATTGCATCACCATCCTCTAATACGTCAAACAAATCCCTTGGCTGCATTCGAACAACTACGTGCCAATCTTTTTCAATTGTGTCATCGACGTAAAATGCTTGTAATGCTTGTGATGCTAATATGAAAGAATCCTCTTTAAATCCTAATCGATTGAAGTTCACCATAGTAAATCCATATTGATCAATCTTCATTCCTCGTGGGCTTTCACTATTAACCCATTCGCACTTAAATAACATCACAGCTCGACCCCTATCTCCTGGCTCAGTATGACCACAATATTTAACCTCGAACATATCTACAACTCTGCCATAACAATTCACTTGCCCAATTGCACCAGGAATATTTGCAGGTACAAAAACACCACAATTTTGATTCTTATGCTTGTCATCCACAGATTTTATACGAAATCTGAACCCATGAACAATGTGACTTTTATATCTACTCGCAACCTTGCTAGGATAATTAGCTAGCCAACGCAAGTCTTGAGATATCAATGTATCATTAGGATGACATCTTGAATTCATCTGTAATACAAATGATGATAAAAGTTGACATGATAATTATAATCATGTTATAATTAAAATGTAAAAATATAAATAAATAATGTGATTGTTGTATCAACTCACATGTTGCTTGAACCATTCTGGAAATTCTTTCTTACTTAGCTCCTGAATTTGTCGCATAGTTAACATTTCTCGACGATGTTTCATTTTCAAGAATTCCTCATGTTGCCTGGACACATATGTCAAACCCAAGTCATTTATAAGTTTTTTTGCCTTACAACAAGATTCTGGCAAACAATCCCCTTTAGGCAACATTCTTTTAATTAACTCCAGTAAAGTGGTGAAGATCTCGTCTGACATTCCCGTTAAACACTTGATCTGATATAGTCTTACAACTGCTTCCAATTTTTTAAACTCTTTACATCCTGGCCACAAATCTTGATCTGCCTCTTCAAGCAACCTAAAAAAAAGTCTCCACCTCTTCTGGACGCCTTTCCCCAGTAGGGGGTTCAGTAGACGGCCCAACATCTTCTTATGTTAATGGTTGGACAAATACATCATTAAGAAAATCATGCATACCAGCCACCTCATCTCCTGGTTTTTCTTCTCCGATTGCCATATTTTGCTCTTCAATGTTTTTCTCACCATGATGTCGCCACCAAGCATTTTTATAATCTTTATCCATATCATACAATACGAGATGTTCAACAACAATGTTCCTAACAAAAATATATCGATTACAACATCTTTTGCAAGGACATTTAAACTTATCAGGGCCAACACCATTTGCAACTGCTTGGTCCAAAAACAAATTAATTCCAGCCGTATAAGCTTCCAAATTTCGAGCTATCGTCAACCAACTCCTGTCCAAGTTTTACTGCTTTACGAGGGCAAAATATGACGTTTACACTAAGATGCCTACAATCTTTCAATAACAACGAAAAGTTATCAAAATCATCAAAATGATGTCGCCACCAAGCACTTTTAAAATAACAACAACCAACTCTATCACCATGATGTCGCCACCAAGCATTTTTAAAATAACAACAAAAAGTTATCAAAATTATGCTCGTCAAATCCATTCTAGTAAATAACAACCAAAAGTTATCAAAGTTATCAAAATAACAACAAAAACAAATTAAAATAACAATTAGCGTGCAAAACAAATTAATTTAACATAATATATTCTTATATTACTAAATATTATAAGTTTATGTTATATTTAATACGTCAATTTCACATAAATGCTTATAAATATTATTCATTTCCATTTTCTCATAACAATTCAAGTGACAAAATTAATTAATTCGACTAAATATTTATTAATTTAACAAAAATAGTATAAATTTATCTAAGTACTTAAATTAGAACTTTTATTAATAAATAAACTTGTGTATTATACAATTTAAAAATTAAATAATTTAGTGATAGAAACCTGAATTATGGAAGAATTCCGTAGTCGATCAAATCTTTATGTACTCAACCAGCTCAAATAAATTCCCTACAAAAAGAAATTGTAAATAAAAATTAAACATAAGTGGAGAAAATAAAAATATTAGAAGTAAGAAAAACTTACTGTTGTGAAGAAAGAACAAATGAAGTAGGAAGAACAAATAAGAAAGGTGCAAGAGAGAACACGGGGAGGGTTTGAAATTGGAAGAATGAATAAGAAAAATGCAAATAAGGAAGAAGAAAACATGGGGGGAAGTATATAAAGACCATTATTCTGTCGCTTACAACCGACACCGGATTTTAAAATATTTAAAAAAACTAAAATCTATATCGCTCAGAACCGACGCAGGCTTTAAAATATTTTAAAAAATAAGGAAAAGTTTGTATGGCGTCGAAATAAGGACAAGTTTGCGTCGGTTCAAACAGACGTGAGCCTGAGATGTAAGTGCACTTGGATGTGGCGTCGAAATAAGGAAGCTTTTGCAACACTGATTGAAAAAGCTCTCATACTTTATGCCGCTTAAAAGCGACACCAGTATTTAAAAATATTAAAATGTATGTTTATGTCGGTTTAAAAGCGACACCAGTATTTGAAAATATTAAAATGTATTCTTACGTCGGTTTAAAAGCGACACTAGTACTTTATGACGCTTATAAGTGACAGTAAGTCCGACATCATGTTCAGTTAGTGTCGCAACTGTCTCGTCCGCCATTACATTAAATTAAACTGACACCACCTACTGACACTATAAGACCATTTTGTAGTAGTGCTCATGCGACTCATTTTTCTCTCTCTCATCTATTATCACTGGAATTGAATCCCAAATATCACTACCACAACAACAACAACAACAACAACAAAGCCTTTTCCCACTAAGTGGGGTCGGCTATATGAATCCTAGAACGCCATTGCGCTCGGTTTTGTGTCATGTCCTCCGTTAGATCCAAGTACTCTAAGTCTTTTCTTAGAGTCTCTTCCAAAGTTTTCCTAGGTCTTCCTCTACCCCTTCGGCCCTGAACCTCTGTCCAGTAGTGACATCTTCGAACCGGAGCGTCAGTAGGCCTTCTTTGCACATGTCCAAACCACCGTAACCGATTTTCTCTCATATTTCCTTCAATTTTGGCTACTCCTACTTTACCTCGGATATCCTCATTCCCAATCTTATCCTTTCTCGTGTGCCCACACATCCCACGAAGCATCCTCATCTCCGCCACACCCATTTTTTGTACATGTTGATGCTTCACCGCCCAACATTCTGTGCCATACAACATCGCTGGCCTTATTGCCGTCCTATAAAATTTTCCCTTGAGCTTCAGTGACCTATGACGGTCACACAACACGCCGGATGCACTCTTACACTTCATCCATCCAGCTTGTATTCTATGGTTGAGATCTCCATCTAATTCTCCGTTCTCTTGCACGATAGATCTTAGGTAGCGAAAACGGTCGCTTTTTGTGATATTCGCTAGATTGCTCCGGTCATTAGTATGGATAAGTATATAAATGGATAGAGATAGGAAAGCGAACACAAGATGTACGTGGTTCACCCAGATTGGCTACGTCCACGGAATAGAGGAGTTCTCATTAATTGTGAAGGGTTTACACAAGTACATAGGTTCAAGCTCTCCTTTAGTGAGTACAAGTGAATGATTTAGTACATGACATTAGGAAATATTGTGGGAGAATGATCTCGTAATCACGAAACTTCTAAGTATCGGAGTGTGGTATCGTCTTGACGTGCCTTATCTGTCTCATAGGTAGATGGGGCATCTTCTCTGGAAGTACTCTTCCTCCATCCAGGGGTGGTATCTTTAACTGGTGGAGATGCACAAGGTAATGTATCAATTTCACTTGAAGCTTACTTGTAGTTTCAGGCTTGGTTAAGCGCGATACAAACCATGTAGTAGGAGTCCCCCAAGTCGCCGAGCTAGGGGATCTGCTGAAAAAGGTGACAGACAAGGTAAGCAATCATAGCTCCGACTGATTGTTCACAGTCTCCCTATCTTGCAGGCAGCATGAAGGATAAAGAGAAGAAAATGAGAAGAGATGATATGGGATACTTTTGCTTTTGAAGAAGTAACTTTCCACAGGCTTATTCTTGAACTGAGCTGGAGGGTTTTCTGGTTTCCTCCAGAGTATAAGGCCGACTGAAGAATTTGAGGGTCAAAATAAGTCCATCAAATCTAGAGTACGTTCGACCCTGCTGATATGTGATACTTTTGCTTTGACAGAGTAATGGATGTATCGGCACGTGTGCTGTTACGCTTGTCTCCACATGCTTCCTTGTATCCTTCTCTCTTGCCCTATCTGTTCCTCAGGCAGATGCGGTATCTTCCCTGGAAGCATAAGATGTTGAAGATGAGTACTCGAGAGCAATGTCAGGTAAGTAATCAGGTAAGGGGTTCCAGGCAGTCAGTTCCTGGCTGGAAGCTTGATTCCAAGTACTGACTGATTGCTCTCTTTCTCCTTGTCTTGCAGGTAAGAACAAGGTCAAAGGAAAAGACAGGGAAAAAGCATGATATGGGATACTCTTGCTTTTAACCCTGATGATATGAGATATTCTTGCTCTAGTATAGCTTGTTTGCAGAGGGATTATCGGGGGGAAAGAAAGCTGAATGTTTCGAAAGGCTTCGTTGGGAGTGCCCTCTCAGATATGAGGAAGGGTTGAGCATTTTTTGCAGGTCTGCCTGTCCGTTGGGGATGAAGGTCGACATATATAGGAGTCTCCTTAACAACAAGTAGTAATGCTATTCCTTTACCCTACTTGGTCATAGCACGGTAGTGGGAGCTGTCAGCTTCACATGTTTTAACGCTGTCAGAGCACTTTGAAAAAGTGGTTTGTGGTATCTGGAAAGCTGATGTTGCGTGTGAAGATTACAGACAGCTTTATCCAAGGAGATCCGGCTCTTGAAGTTGGGAAAGTGTTGCCTCTTCGGTTTTCGAACAAGCAATCTTATCGGGGATCTGGCTCTCGAGATTCGGAGAACGATGCCTCTTCAATTTTTGAGAAAGCAATCATGCTGGGGGTCTGGCTCTCGAGATTCGGAGAGCGGTGTCTCTTCGATTTTTGAGAAAGTAATCATGTTGGGAGTCTGGCTCTCGAGATTCGGAGGGCGGTGCCTCTTCGATTTTGGAGCAAGCAATCTTGTTGGGAGTGTTTTCTCGAATGTGAGTAAAGGTTGGGCATGTTTGCTAGTCTACCTTGCCACGAAGCACAGAGGTTGACACACATGGACTTTCCAATTATCCAGCAATGGTACTATTCCTTTACCCTCTTCGATTTTTGAGAAAGTAGTCATGTTGGGAGTCTGGCTCTCGAGATTCGGAGGACGGTGCCTCTTCGATTTTGGAGCAAGCAATCTTGTTGGGAGTGTTTTCTCGAATGTGATTAAAGGTTGGGCATGTTTGCTAGTCTACCTTGCCACGAAGCACAGAGGTTGACACACAGGGACTTTCCAATTATCCAGCAGTGGTACTGTTCCTTTACCCTTGTGGGTAATAATATGGTAGCTAGACCTTCAAAATTTATGTGTCTAAACTTTGTTAGTGTTGTATCTTTGCTATTGTTTTACCCTTCTTGGTCAGAGCGATGTAGTGGGAGCTGCAAGCTTCACGTGTTCAACTTTGGCAGAGAACTTTGGCAAAGTTATCTGTGGTACCCATGAGCTACTGTTGCGTGTGGGAAGTGGGTGATTGAACAGTAAGACTCATGTGCTTTCTACTTCACCAGAAGTCTTCGACCGAATGCCCATAATTTCTGCAAAGCTGAGTGTGCGTGTGACAGGTGCTGACAAGGCTGGAAAAGTAGGTGCCTCTTCGATTTCTGAGATCAGCCCTCGTGGTCTCTGAGCAGCCCAGCTTTTGAGAAAGCAAGCGCGTCTTCGATTTCTGAGATCGGCCTTCGTGGTCTTTGCGCAGCCCAGCTTTTGAGAAAGCAAACACCTCTTCGATTTCTGAGATCGACCATCGTGGTATCTAAGCAGCCTTGCTTTTGAGAAAGCAAACGCCTCCTCGATTTCTGAGCAGGCGCCTCTTCGATTTCTGAAGCTCCGTCGAGTGCAGATTTTTATAGGGGCTGGCATTAAGTTCCAAAGCACACTTGAATCTCCACCAGTAGAAGCTCCATTCTTGCACTTCTAAGATCTTGATTTGTCCGACCTCTTCTCTCTTCAACACCTTTGAAAATGTCTGGCCCCTCCGACCGTCGTTTTGACTTGAACCTTGTTGAAGAGGCAGCCCCGCCTTCTCCTGACAACCTATGGCGTCCATCCTTCGTCTCCCCTACTGGTCCTCTTACCATTGGGGATTCCGTGATGAAGAATGATATGACCGCTGCGGTGGTGGCCAGGAACCTTCTCACTCCCAAAGATAACAGACTACTTTCCAAACGGTCTGATGAGTTAGCTGTTAAGGATTCTCTGGCTCTCAGTGTTCAGTGTGCAGGTTCTGTGTCTAATATGGCCCAACGCCTATTTGCTCGAACCCGCCAAGTTGAATCATTGGCGGCTGAAGTGATGAGTCTCAAACAGGAGATTAGAGGGCTCAAGCATGAGAATAAACAGTTGCACCAGCTCGCACATGACTATGCTACAAACATGAAGAGGAAGCTTGACCAGATGAAGGAATCTGATGGTCAGGTTTTACTTGATCATCAGAGATTTGTGGGTTTATTCCAAAGGCATTTATTGCCTTCGTCTTCTGGGGCTGTACCGCGTAATGAAGCTCCAAATGATCAACCTCTGATGCCTCCTCCTTCTAGGATTCTGTCCAGTACTGAGGCTCCGAATGATCCCCCTCCGGTGCCTTCTCTTTCTGGGGCTCTACCGACTGCTGAGACTTCTCCTAAGCAACCTTTGTGAAGGCTCCCTCTTGTTTGTTTATTTTGACTTATGTATATGTACATATTTGTAGCTTATCGGGGATATCAATAAATAAGCTTTCCTTCATTTCAACGTATTGTGTTAAATACACCAAAGCCTTCTTCGCTAAGTTCTTTGAATTTTCTTTTGTTGAAGCTTTGTGAGTGGAGCATGTAGGTTGAGGTAGTGTTCCCTTAATTTCCTGAGTGAGGAAAACTTCTCGGTTGGAGACTTGGAAAATCCAAGTCACTGAGTGGGATCGGCTATATGAATCTTAGAACGCCATTGTGCTCGGTCCTATGTCATGTCCTTCGTTAGATCCAAGTACTCTAAGTCTTTTCTTAGAGTCTCTTCCAAAGTTTTCCTAGGTCTTCCTCTACCCCTTCGGCCCTGAACCTCTGTCCCATAGTCGCATCTTCTAATCGGAGCGTCAGTAGGCCTTCTTTGCACATGTCCAAACCACCGTAACCGATTTTCTCTCATCTTTCCTTCAATTTCGGCTACTCCTACTTTACCCCGGATATCCTCATTCCTAATCTTATCCTTTCTCGTGTGCCCACACATCCAACGAAGCATCCTCATCTCCGCTACACCCATTTTGTGTATGTGTTGATGCTTCACCGCCCAACATTCTGTGCCATACAGCATCGCCGGCCTTATTGCCGTCCTATAAAATTTTCCCTTGAGCTTCAGTGGCATACGGCAGTCACACAACACGCCGGATGCACTCTTCCACTTCATCCATCCAGCTTGTATTCTATGGTTGAGATCTCCATCTAATTCTCCGTTCTTTTGCAAGATAGATCCTAGGTAACGAAAACGGTCGCTCTTTGGTATTTCTTGATCTCCGATCCTCACCCCTAACTCGTTTTGACCTCCATTTGCACTGAACTTGCACTCCATATATTTTGTCTTTGATCGGAAAGGCAGTGATCTAATTAGGGTTTCACACAAGAAAAACTAGAGCTTTCTCTTCCTTATTAGTAATTTCACTATAAAAAAAAAGAGCTATATTCTTCCTTTGAAATTAAAGAATTTTTCCATCAAAGATTGTGTTAGGATTTTAAAACTGAAGTCCCCAACTGGATCGTTGTGAAAATTGGAAATAGGTGACGAGTTCTACCGAAAAAATCCCTCAACTCAATTTGGTGGGTTCTGGGTAGTCACGGAGGCTTCTTGCTTTGTTCTTCACGACATCCAACTTATGTTTTCCCATTTTTTCCCCACCCTTAATTAGACTTGTGGGACCCACTTATGTGCCACTTCAATACATAACATAATTTTTGACAGACTTGTAATGGAAGTACCACATTGATTTACGATGCCCTTTTTTAGGGACTACATTGATCGATTTTGAATTTCAGGGACCATCTTGATGAGATGGATCAGTTTCAGGGACTATTTATGATAAAAAAACCCTTTATATAAAAATAATAAATAAATTATTTAAATATTTGTAATTCACATAATAATATTTAATTAGACTTGTGGGACCCATTTATATGCCATATCAACACATAACTTAATTTTTGACGGAATTGTGATGGAATGACCACATTGATTTGGGACACCCATTTTCAGGGACTACATTGATTGATTTTCAATTTCAAGGACCAACTTGATGGGATGAGTCAATTTCATGGACCATTTGTGATAAAAGCCTATTTTTATTAATTAGGCATAGTTCAATGATGAATGCCACAAAGGCTTTAAGTCATTATAAATAGTTAGAATTTGACTATTTTGTCCTTCTCTCTCTTTCTCTCTCTATAAATGTCATATGGGCTTAAGTTATTATAAATACAGATTTACATCATCTCCGGATCAATTTTGTGGAGATCCTTCTGGCTGATCGATCTCATCCATTGATACAAATCCAACGGCCAAAATCTCTTATCCTTATCTTTTCCCCTTGACTCTTCTCTTTCTCAACCTTAAACCACCAACTCCCCTAATTTCAAATTCAATTCAACTCCATCTCAAAATCAGCCTCAACACCGCTGCAACCACCAATTGCAGGCCCCTCACCTTACCCTATCCAAAATCAATCCCACAACTGCCACATCCCTCAATTGCAAGTCCCTTGATCTTAAAATCTCAGTCGATGTTAATGAAACAATAAAGAGAGGGGTCGTGCAAAGCAATGTCTTTTGGTTGCAGAGATCTTTTTCATAACTATGGAAGAATTACAGAAAGAGAAATCTCGAAGATGAAGAAGAAGAAAGAGATGACAAATAAAAAGCTAAAACAGTAAGGGAGCGTGAAAAAAAAATCAGACTTTAAACACAGATGACCTGCAATTGAATTTGGGGTTTGTTAATAACAGTGGGTGTAGGGGTGCGACAGAGAAAGAGAAGTTGAAGGGAAAGAGAGGCGGGGAAAGAGGCTTCTGCCTTTGGATTTCTATTCTTATGAAACTGATTTTGAGAGGATCTAAATCCTATAAATAGTTAGAATCTGTATATTCTATCACTCTCTCTTGCCATTCATTTACTCAATTCAAAAAAAAAAAAAAAAAGAACCAAGAAACGGACATTGCATTGCAGTGTCCAAATCCAAATGTTAAAAAAAATAATAATAAATAAAGGGAAATAAACACTGCATTACAGTTTATGAATCCAAATGTAAAAAATAGAGCTAGGAAATAACTACATTACAATGTTTGAATCTAATGTAAAAATCAAGAGTCGCGTGATGTGTGAAGTGTAGGAGACGTGTGAGTGATGGAAAAAATAGAGCCGTACAAATGTTCGATACAAATGTTTACAATCTCTAAAGTTACATTTTAAATTCTACCATTTCTATCGAAAACAACCGATATAGATATCAATGTTCGATATATCCATTAATTTGCATATTGATATTTTTATGGATATCAATATGTTAAAGGCTTTTTATATTAGGACCCCACAAAATGTTTAATGCATCACACATTAAAATTTAATATTAAATAACTTAGTTATCCTAGTATGCAATGACAATTTTGACCTTGTTAAGTTAAAAAAAAAATTCTATATACACCCCAAATCACTTTTATAGTATTATTTATCTTCTTCAACTATCAAAACCCCTCTGACCCTCTATTGTTGAACAAAACCCTAACCAATGAAACTACAAACATATCGATTGAGAAAAATTATTTTTGATGAATGAAACACGAAATCGATGTTTTGGAAGCTTCACATGAGGTAGACTTCATATTATTTATTGTTTTAGTGATTTTGACAACATCGATAATTATTTAATCTTGCTTTTGATGCGTTATTCAAGCTTCTATGTTCGTATTCATCTTTTAGGGATCACAGGGATTACATGAAGAATTAAACACTTAAAATTACCATCAAATATTAAAACCAGACAACATGGGTTTTTAATGGTGGAATTGAAAACAACTCACATATGCTTTAAATCCCAGGCGGCATCTTTTGTCAAACTTTTAGTCGGCATAATTTGTCCAAATTAAAAGCTTTATAAGATTTGAGAAATGTGGGATGTATAGAAAATATGGGGTGCATATAGAAAATGTAGGGTGTATATTAAGAATGTGGGGTGTGAGGGTATTATGAGGAAGTATGTGGGGTGTATTAAAATAAATTTTAATTGAAAAAGTAAATGTAGGGTGCATTAAGTATGTAGAATTTATTCAACAATTTGTGGGTTGTTAATATAATAAGCTTATGTTAAACACTGTTTCCAGTTTAGATAAGACTCCATTCATTTTTGTTTTCTTTTAATATTGTTTTTCTTCTTACATTAATTGCATTTGTATTAAGCAATATGAGTTAAAAAATGGAATTACACTTTACACCTTTTAAGATAGGATCGATATTTTAAAAGGAAAACTAATGAAAATGGCTTGAAAACTTTGAGTTTTAATGATAATGACAAAATAAAGGGTAAAATGAATAGTATCAGGTTTGACTTTTTAGTGTAAAAATGTGGCTTTTCGTTAAAGTGAACAGTACCGTGGGCTTTTCGTTAAAACTCCCTATTTTGAAATAGAATACGATATTTCAATTTTACTACATTGCATTTAATACTGTTGAATTAAATCAATTTACATCTTTTGTTTGTTTGAACATCATTGATATTTTAAAATAGATTACGAGATTTCAATTTTATTACATTGCATTGCAGTTAATACTGTTGAATTAAATCAATTTACATCTTATAGGAGAGGGGAATGATTCATAACTATTACATTAATTTAAGAGATAGAAAAGTTTCGAATTCAAGATACATTAATAGAAACCCAACATTATATTTACTAGATGATAATACCAAGTAATAACAATCAACAAATAAAACTCAAACATCTAACACAAAATTCTTCGAAATGACTAGAATAGATCCACGATCTTTTTAACTCAAGCTAAAGTAAGTTGAAAATAGAGAAATAATTGAGCATCCATAGTGGACCGTCGAGTGGGAGAGATTATTTAGTGTGACCGGCATACGATGTAGTACATCATGTGTCATTATACAAATTGTGAAATTTGTATATCAAAATGTTAATAACTTAAAAAATAAAAATTTTCACCACTTACATAAAAATAGGTGATGTACCACTTATGTTTTCGTCATATTTAAAAATTTCTTGTCGAGTGGATAAGATTCTCAACAGTCACTAAAAAACGTTACATTATTGTCTACAAAATTGAGTGATTAGTTGAAAGTTTAAGACTTTGACTAAATTGCGACAGTGTTAGGGGCATTTCATTCACAACGAGACAAATTATTAAATAACAAAACTCCGGCTGAGAAGGCGCGTGGGGGCTGATGGCGGAGTGAGTCAAACAAAGCTCCAAATTTGCCGTTCCAAGGAAAGAAGAATTTTGCTCAACCACGTTAACTTAAACTGTAATCCATTTACACTAATCACACTGTTTTAGGACTGCAAATCATTCTAATTTTATGTTTTAATATCAGTGGTACCATAGTTTAATGTTATATTTATTTTCACTACACAACGAATAAAGAGTTTTGAGTTCATAAATAACGAGAAGGATGTTTAATATTTTTGTGTTGAGTTTGAACTCAGGCACAATTCTTATTTTCTTTAAAGTAGAATATCTTTGTGTCGAAGAAAATTGTTGTCTAAATTATTGTGTAATGATTAATATATGATTCAGCCATTCGTACAACATAACCAGATCTCGTTGTACACTTTACACGTATGCTACAGTCCTACCCTCCAACCCCACCAACCTCAGGAAGTTTCCCATTTTCCATCTCTCTCTCTCCCCCTCCTCTCGTTCTTGTGTTTTATCAAAAAATAAACAGAACCACCTTCACATAGCTAAACAAGAATTGAGAAATAGTGAAAGCTTTTTGTTGTTATTTAATTAATTTGATGGGTGTAAATTGAGTTGAAACCAGCACCAAAGAATGAAGGGTTCTTCACCAAAAGGAGGGAGCCACAATTATGATTACTCGTTCAAGATTTTGCTGACTGGTGATTCTGGTGTTGGAAAGAGCAGCCTTCTCCTCAGCTTCATCTCCACTTTTGTTCAAGACTTACCTCCCACCATTGGTAATTTTTTAAAGTTTATCTCCCACGATATTTTCATTTGATATTGGTTAGTTCTTGCATCTTTTTTTTTTTTTTTTTTTTTATTTTAATTCATGAATCAGTGACATGTTCAAGTGCTTATTTTGGTTCTAATTAACTCTTTTTAAACACCCAGTTTTTGTTTCTTTATGTTGCAAATACCATCTAGACCTGGGGTTAGTCAAGGTAAGTCAAGTTAGATCGAGAAGTGTGCTCCCTCTAAGTTTGAATCACTCTTCTCGCGGTTTAGATGAATTTTGTGTAAATCATCTAGAAAAATATTCAATTAAGCAACGGTTTGCATAAGATAATTTCTGTATTTAGGGTTAGAAATATAGTTTGCATGTATATCTGCTTATATTTTCATGTCCTCAAACAGTTATCATGCAATTGTAGTTGGGGACAATAATAGCTTTTTTCTGGCTTGCATCTCGTAAATACCGATTTCAGTGTAATTACTCACTTCCCTAAACGGAGCAGAACTCCTTGTGATTCCTATACATTTGTTAGGTTTCCGGCATATGCCTTGCTCTTAGCCGGCGGACTAATTTCCTCTCTTTTCATGTGGAAGTTTCGAGGCGAATTGTGAAATTCTTGATTGACTGTAATTTTCGGATTGTCATTATATTTGGTGCTGATGTGCTTTACCAACCATTTGAAGGTGTGGATTTTAAGGTCAAGCAGATTTTAGTTGGTGGAAATAGATTGAAGCTTACAATCTGGGACACAGGTATTCAGTGGACCTAACTATCATCCGTCAACTTCCTTGTGACTTCAACAAGGGAATATATTCTCCTCATTAGTTTTCTTTCAATACTAAAACGTTGATTTTACTTGGCCTTTAAGCAAATTGTTGATTTTATACTTGACTTCAAGAAAAAATATTCTCCTCGTTTATTCGTGAAGTGTTTTTCTTTTGGTTTTGCAGCGGGACAGGAGAGGTTTGGAACGGTAATAAGCTCTTATTACAGAGGTGCACATGGTATCATTCTTGGTACGTATGTCGTATGTCGTATGTCATTGCGTGTAAACCTTACATTACGCATTTTTTGAGTGGTTTTCAACTATCAGAAGCAAAGGAAAAGGGTGCTTGGCCATTGAAAACATAATATTCCGTTGCACTTTGATATATATATATATATATATATACACACACCCACATACATACATATATATATATATATATTTTCACAATAGAGGTGACTTAGAAGTTCATAACGCATCTCTTTTTGACTCTGACTCTTCCACTCCAGTTGTTTTTCTTTCTGTTGCTTCGAAAGTAGCTGCTTCAGAAAAATATCTGACTGATTTGCCATTTGATTTCAATCTTAGTGTATGACGTGACAAGGCGAGAAACCTTTACAAACTTGTTGAATATCTGGGCGAAGGAAGTAGAGACGTACTCCACTAATCCCGAGTGTATCAAAATTCTAGTAGGGAATAAAGTTGACAGGGTAAGTTTGTTTGTGCTGTGGTTTCTTAAATTATGGATTTACATACTTCTTTCTTTTAGTATATGCTCTGAGTTTCATTTAGTATCTGCTGTGAGTTTTCCTGCTTCTCGAAGCAGCTGTTGATATCTGATTCCTATATTGTTCAACACTTTCCAGGAAAACGAGAGGGCTGTAACTCGAGAAGAGGGCATGGCTCTTGCACAGGAGCATAAATGTTTGTTTCTTGAATGCAGTGCGAAAACTAGAGAAAATGTTCAACAATGCTTTAAAGATCTCACACTGAAGGTATATTCTTTTGGAAAGGCTTGCATTTTTTCGACTTCAGACATACGAGCCAACTGATTTTCTGTCGAGTTTGCTGCAATAATTCCCTAACTCCCACGGCATGGTTCAAGGCTTTCATTTAACTTTGTTACAATCCTAATATTTTGACAGATGCTGGAGGTGCCGAGTTTACTAGACAGTGGATCTGTAGAAGTGAAGAGACACATTTTAAAGCAGAAACAAGAAGATCGATTTCCTTGCAATGGTGATTGCTGTTCTTAATGACAACGCTAGAGAACGTTGGTACAAGAATCGGTGTAATGACAATTGGCGGCTGTGTACTCTTCGAAGAGCTTTTGTCAAGCCATAGCCATCACTCCCATTACCATTTTGAGAACTAAGGGTATAGTAAAAAGGTTCTGGTTTAGCTATATTTGTTTGGACATCGAACTTAGTATTACGCAGAAGGTGTTAGGAGTATGCTTGAGTTTTAGTCAATTTGCTTAGGGAATTTCAGTGAAATACAGATTAGAGAGCACTGGTTGGAAAAACAATAAAATAAATCGCTCTCTATCGATAAATGTCTGTAAATTATATGAGATGTGCAGAAACTGAACAGTACAGAAAACGGCTTCGATGTACAAATGGAAAGTGGGATTTTGCATCCTTATTTGAGTTTTTAGCATTTTGTTTCAATCATGTTTTCATTCATTGTTGTTCATGAGAACGAAATCCCTCGTTGTTTTCGTCCGTGTGAAAAATGTGATGAATGAATTCAGGAAGATCCATTCTATCTCGGAATCATTCTCGTTACTACTCCCACCGTTGTTGGTCCTCTTGACATAACATTCGGCTCTCTGGTTCGGTAGGAAAGAAACGAGTAGCCAATGACTAGTTCCGCTATGGAGCCACATGTATACCTAGAAGACAGCTAAAAAGGTCGTACCCAGTGCACAAGACTCCCGCTTTACGCAGGGTCTGGGAGAGGTGAATGTCGGCTAGCCTTACCCCCATTTATGGAGAGGCTGCTCCCAAACCTAGAAGACAGCTAAAAGCCTAAAACACTAGTCTCATCAAAATGCCTTGGCCGGAGTCCGCCGGACATTGTCTTTCTGTACAATATAACTCAACTTCACCGGATAACGTCGTCTTAGTTTCCGATCTGCCATCAAACCATGGTTTTTGTGAGCTTCGATGAGGATTGACAATGTATTCTGCTTATGAAACCGGATTCACTAAAATAATCCCACACAATTAGCACCAAAACTTATACACAAGTCCCTATCTCACCACTACAATAATCTTCATAGACAAAATGGCAGCGCCAGAAAGTTTTAGCCATCTTTTCATCCCCGAAAGCCTTATGCTTTGCACAAACAAAGCTGGAATATAACTCAGTTAAATTGTCTACTCAAAGTCTCCGACAAACTTGATGAACCTCCAACGTAACAAGAAACAAACCGTCCTAGACTCAGCCTGTCCTCTTCACACGCGTATTACTCAGTTAAGCCCATGACACATTATGGAGGAGCTTTCCAATCTTCCAAGAGGGGTTCGTGAATGTGTTCCGTTGCTGAGCGAAAATTCTCAACTCGTTGCAGTCACTCGAAATATTTGTTCGGGGGTTTTGGTTTAGCTCTCTCTTTAGCGACATGGTTAAAGTGGGAAGCTTGCATGAGAATTTGATGATTTGGATATGGTTGATGGTAATAGTGCCCTTTGCATCTTTCGAACAAGTCGTACCTTTGATAATGCGAAACTAAACTCCTTTATCACCAATAATCTCCACAGGAACAGTTCCCATCTTTAAAATGATGGAAGCGATTCAAGTCTCTTACAATTATCTCCCGTTCGTAGATTCTCGATATTAGCTTGGTGGCCGTGTGGCAATCTCCACAGATTCGAAGGTTCTTGGTCACTCGAAGAACTACTCCAGGACTAGTATTAAGAAGTCCAAAGGCAATGGCAAGCTTTTCACTGTGGGTTGTCAGGCTATGTTCTTTCTCCTCTTCACTAACATCGTGCAAAACAAAGCTAGTGTCAGGTACATAACCGGCTGCCTTAATTTTCTTCGGTAACTCGTCCAGCAAGAACTCGTAAATTTCTTTTGCTTGAGGGTGAGATGTATCTCCACCAAGAAACAAGTGAGCTTTCCCATTGACCTCTGTCCAACTGCATCCAGGGTTCTTCTTCACGCCTTGAGCTTTCAAAAGAACTCTCAAATTGTCCACTTCCTTCCACATGCCGGCTTCAGCATATATGTTTGACAGCATGACATAATTGCCACTATTTTCTGGTTCTAAGATGAATAGACTTCTTGCTGCAATTTCGGCAATTTCCAAGTTATGGTGTTTCCGACAAGCCGATAACATTGCACCCCAAATGCTTGGCCCTGCTTGCATTGGCATTTTATTTATAAGATCTTTAGCTTCTGCCAAGCGCCCTGCACGACCCAGAAGATCAACAACACAAGCATAATGTTCAACCCCTGGTTCGACAGAGTATACTCTTTTCATGTAATCGAAGTATTTTAGGCCAACATCAACGAGCCCTGAATGGCTGCATCCTGATAACAACCCTGTGAATGTAATGTTATCAGGTTGAACTCCGGCCACAATCATGTCCTCAAAGGTGGAAACAGCTTCTGATCCGCGTCCATGTGAGGCATAAGCTGTTATCATTGTATTCCATGCAACTAAATTATTTTGAGTTCGACGTACTCTTTCGAAACACTGACGAGCATCCAAGAGGCTCCCACATTTAGCATACATTGCGAGGAGTGCTGTCTGTATGGAAACATTAGACTCTAAACCAATCCTGCTCGCAAAGTTGTGAATTTTTCTCCCTCGCTCGAGGGCAGCTGAATGTGCACATGCAGGAAGAACACTCATTATCGTCACCCAGTTCGGCTTAACCTTAGAATCTTTCTTCAACATCTCATCAAACAAAAACAATGCTTGCTCCGCAAGCCCATTTTGAGTGTACCCCGATATCATAGCCGTCCAAGAAACAATATTTCTGCCCGGCATTTTCCCAAACAAATCCTCAGCAAGACAAATCTCTCCATCTTTCATGTACCCGGCAATCAACGCATTCCAAGACGAAACATCTCTCACAGTCATTTTATCGAACAGCCTACGTGCATCGCTCATATCACAGCATTTCACATACATGTTGATCAAAGAAGTCCCAACATACATATCAGATTCCAACCCAACTTTCAAACTCAACCCATGAACACATTTTCCAATCCAAATCCTCGACAGTTCCGCACAACACTTGAGAACAAAAGGGTACGTAAAGTTGTCTCCTTTAAGCCCTAAACAATGCATTCTGCCATAGATTTCCATGGTTTCCTCAGAGAACCCATGTAGCGTATACGCCCGAATGATCGAATTATACAGAAGCGTTGATGGGTTGTTTACTCTGTGGAAGATAGCGACAGCTGAGTCGAGATCATCTGAGCTTGCATACATTGCGACCATCTTGGCGCCGAGATATGCATCGGGTTCGAACCCGCGTAGGGCCATCTGGGCGTGGACTTGTTGGCCTAGTTTCAGCAAGTTCTTGCCAGTCAAGGACTGAAAAATTGGTGCATAGAATGAAACGAAGCGTGGATCTTGTGCCAGAAGTGGTTTTAGGAGAGTGCGCATGGTTGCGTGCGGTGAAAGCAATGCAGCACGGATTTTGGGTAGTGGAGGAGAAGGACGTTAAACTTGAGGAAAAGAGAACGGACCCTATTTTTTCATACCATGTCAAACAATTTATTGGAAGAAAAGGCATTGCTCCAATTTTACTTATTGATTAGTTGATTCTTTGAATTAATAAAAGAATAATATTTGGTTGCTCAAGCATGGATAAAAAAATTTACTCAAAATTCTTAATGGACAATTTATATATTTTTGTGTTTATGATCGAATCGGTCTTATAAATTATTCTGTAAAAATCTCTATAAAAAATAAGTAAAACTAATATCATTTAATCAACAATTGTAGCAAATAGATAAACGATTCTTAATACGATAATTAATTAATCAAACCAAACTGTCTCAAATTGATGCTTCTAGCACTATATATTAGTTTTGAGTATCAAATCCCTAATTACGAAGCAAAATACAAAGTCCTCTCTGAAAAAACAAGAACCAAAAAAGATAATCTCGAAATTGATACACGTGGTAGAGGACATGTACGTCTTCGAAATGAAGATTAGCTACGAGTTGATCAAAACAAAGCCATGACTAATTCATCTAACCAGCCGGCTTGCTTTATCTTGGTCACTAATGTTTGTTGTGCTTTTGACAGAAAGAAATAAATAAATAAATAAAATTCCATGGTGTACTACTATTTCTATTACTTTAAGTGCTAGATATCAACGATTGATCCTAATTCCCAGCTGTTTCCTTTCCTATTCCCAGCTTGTTTTTTCCCTCCCTTTGTTACTTACGTATATAATATAAGCTTACATGGCCTATTTGCAAAAACAAGAAAACCAGAAACGCAGAAAAACCAGAACCTGCATTGCAAATTTAGGCCTTCAAACATGGCCTGTACCGGCTTTAACCGCCGCTCATTTGCGTGGGCAGTTCTGATAGCAGTAGTTCTTGTTGCTAGAGCCAATGCTATTGACATATTTCTGGAATGGCATCTTACACTTGACACCACACTCAAGCCTGTGACCCGAGATCAACCTGTAAGAACAAGAACAAAACCTAGTTGTTAGTAGTTTTTTCTTTTTTTCTTTGGACAGACGATATTATCTATACTAAGGAGGTGAGGAAGTGGACTAAGCCTGACTGGGCTAACCATAATAATGTAATTCAAATTCGTCTTTGGCGAGAATCGAACCTAAGGCCTAATCACTTACAAGTGAAGGAATAGCACTAGTTTTTAGTAGTTAGTTCTCGGCAGTTCCAATTTGCCAATAATGGTTGTTCTAAATTTCCTTGATTTCGAGCAGGTTATTGTGATTAATGGATTGTTCCCAGGGCCACTTATCAACGCCACTACGAATGATTTTGTTCATGTGAACATCTTTAACGACATGGATGAACCTCTTCTCTTTACATGGTACGTAACAAATAATTAATTTTTGCATGGAGTTCAAATGTTGGTCTGAGAACTTGAGAAAAAATGTGTTTCTAGTGCAGGAATGGCATACAGCAAAGGTTAAACTCATGGCAAGATGGAGTTTCCGGAACAAACTGCCCGATTCAACCTGGTACAAACTGGACTTATGTGTTCCAGACCAAGGATCAGATCGGCAGTTTCTTCTACTTCCCTTCCATCAATTTCCACAAGGCTGCTGGAGGATTCGGACCTATACGTGTCATCAACCGCAATGTCATTGCTGTCCCCTTCCCCAGACCAGAAGCTGAATTTGATCTCCTTATTGGCGATTGGTTTTATGACAGTTACCAGGTCTTTTACTTGATACTTTGTTCATGAACAACATCAATTTGCTCCATTTCTTTTGGCTGACACAATTTTTTTGGGCATGAAATTCGAATAGAGTACTAGGGCATTGATGGGCACTCCTCTAGTGGCATACCATGCAATCCCTGATATAATTTTGATGAATGGCAAAGGACCTGTTGGTAACCCCATGTCAAAATCCTATGAATCATTCAATGTCACACAAGGTACTTTAATTCAGATTCCAATTACTGAATTCAAATCTCACAAACAAAAATTGTTACTGCTATTTAATTTACGTACAATAGTCTGACCAATATTTCATATGATGGCATATTTGTTATGCAGGGATGACTTACAGGTTGAGAATATCAAACGTGGGGAATGCTTTGAGTTTCAATTTCAGGATTCAAAACCATCAAATGGTGCTGGTTGAAACAGAAGGATCCTACACTGATCAGATCGCGTTGGATTCTCTGGATGTGCATGTCGGCCAATCATACTCGGTTCTTGTCACAGCTAACCAAAATGCAGCTGATTATTACATGGTGGCATCTCCCAAGTTGGTCAACACGTCTGAATTTACTAGCCTTGTGGGCATTGGGGTTTTGCACTATTCCAATTCAGTCTCACAAGTTAGTGGGCCTCTGCCTGATGGACCTGACCCTTTTGATTTAGATTTCTCAGTCGATCAAGCCAAATCTATTAGGTAAGAAAGCTTCATCAACAACGATTATTGCTTTGTACTGGAACATTCTCGTACAAACTATACAATGTTACCAACATTCTCGTACAAACTATACAATGTTACCTATTTAAGCGTTATTGCATAGGTGGGCGAGGGATTTATAATTTAGGGTATTGTGTTTATTGTCATACATGTTTATAACATAATGTCGATTAGTAAATTATGCGATAATGTTGCACTCTACGGTTTCAGTGGAGAACTACTTGTATATGCTATATAATCAGCTTGGAATAATTCTCATCATACACAGTCTAATGTCCCCATTTAATTTGTTCCTTCACCATGATCAGGTGGAACTTGACTGCAGGAGCTGCTAGGCCTAACCCACAAGGAACCTTCAATGTGTCAAATGTGACCCTATCCCAAACCTTCATCCTCCAAAGTTCAGTAGCTGACCTTGGTGACGAACCACGTTATGTTGTCAACAATGTGTCATATAGAACACCAGAAACCCCGTTGAAACTCGCCGATTTCTATGTCAATGGCACTGGTGTGTACCAACTTGATGCTTTTCCGACTCATTATGTCAATGACGATGCTGCATATGGAGTGTCCGTCGTGACTGGAATCCACAAAGGGTGGATAGAAATTGTGTTCATGAATACTTTGGATGCCATGGATTCTTGGCATTTAGATGGTTTTGGATTTTATGTCGTTGGGTAAGTAAAAAACTTATACGTGCGACATGTTATGTTTTTAGTCTATTAATATGTCTATCAAATTAACAGTCAGACAACATATCTATGGTAATTATCTGCAGGTTTGGGAATGGAGATTGGTCAACGGATTCACGGGACACATACAACCTCTACGATCCTGTTGTGAGATCAACAGTCCAAGTGTACCCTGGAGGATGGACTGCAGTTTATGCATTCCTTGACAACCCTGGGATGTGGAACTTGAGATCTCAACTGTTAAAGCATTGGTACTTAGGGCAAGAACTCTATGTGAGAGTTTATGATGCTGACCCTAACCCTGCTAAGGAGAGCCCACCACCCGAAAACCTCCTTCGATGTGGTTAGTGCATTCCGTTAAGTCCATGATTAAGCCCTTCAATTTGTTTTCAATCGTCATAATTTAACCTCTAATCGAAACCCTACCTAATCTTTGACTTTATTTCTTCTATGTGGAAATTGCAGGAATTTTCTCTTCTCCTCCGGCTCCGGCTCCGGCTCCAGCTTCATGGACTTGATGCTGATTGGGAATGACCTTAATTAGTAGAATTATAGATGCATTATGAATAACTAGCTAGCAAACTGCACACACAACTATGAGTGTGCTTGAGTGAGGCTAGAATAAATTTATTTGTTTATTTAAGAGGTTTTTATTTTTTTTATTTTTTTTTATTTTTTAAGGGTAAATCGCAGTTTACTATCCTCAAGTTTCTTGGTTTTCAACATTTGGTACATGAAGTTTTTTCATCCCAGAGTCATACCTAAAGTGTTAATTTTGGGACAGTCTCATACAACCGTTAATCTGGTTGTTAAGTCTTTCGTTAACTGATGACGTGACGCCCATATGGACAATGACTGGGCAACACATGTTATTAAGGGGTCCACTTGGAAATTAAAAAATTTTTAAAAAAAAAAACACACACACACACACACCCGTCTTCTACCTTGCCCAACCCTCTCCCTCCCTTCTACACACCCACCAAATTTACTCAGCCTAACTTCAAATCAATTCAAACCCGCTTCGTAATCAATCAAAGCCTGCGTTTTATTCCCACTACTTGGATCCAAATTCTTAGCAGAAATAGAACTACCCACTTCAATTCCAACATGAATATTTCCATCACTCAATGCATCAAATTTAACCGCAACAACTTTGAATTTACTTTTACCATTTCCCAGAGAAAGCCCAAATAGGCTAAGATTAAAACCCTTTGGAACCATTACAAATGTCAATCCATCCCCACCACCGTTGTAAATAGAAAACAAGAAATTCGTCAAAAAAGACACAGATTTCCATGGCTTACCTTCATACAGCTCGATGGGTTTCTTGTAAATAGCTCGGCCGACGCTCGAGCTCATTGAACTGGTGAGTTGAACTGCGTATCTGCCATTGACGACCTCTGCATCTCCGTACAAAGCAATATATGACCCAAAGTTTGAAACTTTATCGAAATCAGTGAACGAAAATGAGGAGTTGGAGGCGGTGAAAGTGGTTCTGAGGAAGAAAACGAGGAAATCTAATGCGACGAAGTGGGTGGAGATGGAAGATGCGACCATGGATGAAGTGGGTTGGAGCTGAATCTGGGTGGAGATTGAACAATGGGGTTTCTAGGGCTTAGGGAAGATGCTCATTTGCAATTAAAGGTGAATTTCTTTGGTTTTTTTAGGGTTTGGAAGTGGAAGAAGGCAGAGGAGGAGGGTAAAGAATATGGAGGGCCCGCAGCGACGACAAGTACTGAGAGGTGGACGACGGCAAGAGATTGCTAATGAATCTCAAGTCATTGTGCTTGAAGAAGGATTATGGGGGGGGGTTATGGAGGTTCGTGACGACGAATAAGAAGGAATTTGAGGCTATGAGGTCGCAGATGCCTCTGGCTTTGGGCGATTGTGTCGATCCGGGGAAGTTCATGTTGGAGGCGATATCAGAGGAGTTTCTGGTGGACAAAAGAATGGAGAGGAGCGATAGGGGGTGTGCAGAGGAGAGGGGTTACAGAGGAAAGAATGGGAGGAAGGGGTTGGGGGAAGTAGAAGACGGGTGTGTATTTTTTTTTTTTTTTTTGAATTTTTAATTTCCAGGTGGACCTCTTAATGACATGTGGCGCTCAGTCATTGTCCACATAGGCGCCACATCATCAGTTAAACGGAAGACTTAACAGCCAGACTAATAGATGTATGAGACTATCTCAAAAGTAACACTTTAGGTATGACTCTGGGATGAAAAAAAATTTCATGTACCAAATGTTGAAAACCACGAAACTTGAGGGTAGTAAACTGAGATTTACCATTTTTTTTAAATATTTGAGGTATTTTAACATCATCTGTAAGTAAGGCTTTAATAAAAAAAACAATAAAATTTGGACCTAAGAAATTACATTATTGTCTATCATTTTTTTGTGTCATAGAAGACTAATTTGTCTTTTCACCCTCTTTTGGTTGACAAAAAGGGTTTTATTAATTAGTAGAGATAGGATTGGCCATGTTTACATGGTTATGATGCTGGTGTAAAAAACAACAAAATTTATGTTGCATGTAATTACTATCTTGTTGGAATGAGTGGGCCTCGAACGAAAAAATATCTAAAATCATTAAGGGGAAAAATACCCCTCCACAATGGAATTGGATCCTCTCTGAGGCAATGCCTTAGGATCCTACTAACCGGACAACATGGGCTGTTGGATTTTGATCCAACGGCTACAAACAGGGGGTCCCTCTAAAGTTATAATAATTGTAGCTGTTAGATCAAAATTTAACGGCTCATGTTGTCTGGTTAGTAGCATTGCCTCGGAAAGTATCCAATTCCCTCCACAATTGAACAAAAAGTGGATGATATGGGTCCTTTCTGTTTTATATCTTTAATCATTTTGTTTAATTGTTCTATTTCCTTTTTGTCGATAATGAGGATATCTTTAGGCCGATTATCGCAACACCTAAAGGACTCCCCTTATTTATCTTGATACAAATCTCCGATTAAGTTAGCTTTTCCGCACTTGTTGCTTTCTTCGTCACACTTTACTTTGGGCGCCGTAGCATTATAAAGAAGGTCAAATTAACACCCAAAAAAAGTGATCCAAAAATGTATTTGCATTAAAGTTTCAAGGTATGTCCGACCTTTATTTCATAATATTTGCTTCTCGCACCCAGACACCAGAAAGATTGAGTGAGATAAGTGCACTAGCATCCGAATGCACCAAGTGTTAGACTACGGAGCGGAGTAAGCCCCTACCTGTTTACTTAGAGAACCTGGGCCCAAGCATAACGAAGATTATTGATTGAACTAGTAGTCTGATAAGAAACTGTTCACACTCAATTTCTCGCTCAATCTAGTCGAATGAATGAGAAGGTAACTCCCTTTCATGATCTTGAGCTTTAGAGTAAACAAACAATTTTTTTGTGCCCAGCTTCAAGCCAAAAAATTATAGTTAGGCAGTAAAGTTCCCTCAGTTGCAACAGGCCATGTATGAGGAATTGTCACTTGCAGAAGACATCGTTCATTACCTTATTAGATAAAGAGGGACTCAAACCTCTTCCTGACAAAAATACCACCATTGAGGAAAATTCAGACTCACTTTTGGTATCGATTCTGAGAAGACTTTTGCCCACAAATTTTATTTTAGTTCAATTTTGATGAAAGAGTTAGAATGGTATATTTTTTAAGTTTTAATTGACAAAGAATGTTCTATTAATAATTAATTTGATTTGCAAATAATGTAAAAATATTATATGAGCACACATGTAAACCTGCAAACTTTTTTTTTGCTTTAATAGTTTTACACCTTTAAACTTAATTCATTGGCTTTATTACTGGAGTACGGATCCTCGCCAGATCCTCTTTGTGAGAATTTCAGGGTCCATGAGTCATACCCGTTCATCGAATATCGTACGGTCAGAAATCATTTTAAATTTTTTTATTTAAAAATAAACATAAACAGTACTTCACAAAATTGACCGCACGATGTACGATGAACGGACACTATTCACGGATCCCCAAGATCCTCACCAAAAGGATCCGGAGAGGATCCTGTTGGTTATTACTGAATTCCCTTTGGTTGCATGTTGGTGGTCCTTATGGTATTCTTGCTATTTAATAAGCAAAGCTATCGCCACTTAGTACTATGATTTAGTGATATTTCTCTTCACTTATAAGTGAGAGGCCTTAGGTTGGATTCTCGTCAAATACGAATTTGAACCACATTATTACTAATCCATTGTGAGGCTTAATATCGACCTTCATTTTAATACAAATCGAAAATTCTCCAATCAAAATATTTTCTATTTGTTATTTTTATCCATATCTCGAATATCATCTTGTATCATATTTAATGAATTTTGTTTATGTGTGTTGTAGTACTAAGTGGCGGATAAGACACTATTTTTAAGGTATGTTGGAAGACGAAATGTTAATGAAAATTGTGACAAACATAGAGATAGGAGAAGGGTTACTCAAAAAGAAAATGTATCCATTCAATCCTCCCATGAAGATTGGAATGACGAAGTTTTCTTCATGTCTAATTTTTTCTAGTCCTTTCAAAATACAATATTATTCTCATCTACTTTCAATATGCTATAAATTTAGGGATTATCATTTCCAATCCGATAATTTATACCAACGAGTCCTTGGAATAATAGTCCGAAGCCATTCCTCCCTCAAAGACAAGCAATCAAAATAGGAGAGTGCATGATTTGGAAACATGCCGTACCCCATCAAATATATGAGACTTTTTTATTTTTTTATTTTTATATTTATTTATTTTTTATATTTATTTATTTATAATAATGTCACATCCCAGGTTCGACTCCGTTGTAACACGATATTGTCCGTTTTGGGTCATGCCCTCACGATTTTGTTTCTGGGAACTCACGCGAGAACTTCCTAGTGGGTCACCCACCCTAGGACTGCTCTTACCCGAACTTGCTTAACTTCGGAGTTCTGATGGAACTCGAAGCCAGTGAGTTCCCAAAAGGCCTCATGCTATAGGGAGGAGAGCATGTACATATAAGGCACATGACCCAGGATTGCTCTTACTCGAACTTGCTTAACTTCGGAGTTCCGATGGAACCTGAAGCCAGTGAGTTCCCAAAAGACCTCATGCTATAGGGAGGGGAGCATGTACATATAAGGAACATCACCCCCTCTCCGTTGGTCGATGTGGGATCTTACAATCCACCCCACTTAAGGGGAACCCGACGTCCTTGCAAGCACATCCGCACCGAACGACAGAGTGGCTCTGATACCATTATGTCACATCCTAGTCCTAGGACCGCTCTTGCCCGAACTTGCTTAACTTCAGAGTTCTGAAGGAACTCGAAGCCAGTGAGTTCCCAAAAGGCCTCATGCTATAGGGAGGGGAGCATGTACATATAAAGCACATCACCCCTTCTCAGTTGGTCGATGTGGGATCTTACAAATAACATTTATTTTTGTTATAAAGATGTTTTACTCAAAATGAAATGAGAGCCTAAATATTTTATGATAAATTTTATTTGAACCCTTATAACTTTTTTTTACACTCAATTTACTCTCTATGCCTATATTATTTTTAATTAAAAAGCTAATATCTTTTAAACTCAAGTTTATTACCTAATCTACCCTCACAAACTCAATTCAACATGTAAATTTATTTTTACACCCATTTAGGAAATAAAATTCTAATTGAATAATTTTTATTAAAGAACTAATTTGAATAAAACCCCAAATTGCATAAGCATAAAGTCAGAAGGCATGCTTTCGTTAATGTAATACAGTATTACGTCGTCATTGTTGTATTACAACATTATTCTATGTAGAAATTAATAGAATTTCTTAAGATGATGTGCCTCATTGCTGGAGCTGCTACGTACATCACTATGGCTCCCATCACTATTGTTGCTAGCTAATTTGTTTGTATTTTGGTGTCTCTTTGTTGTGGTATCTGCTGCATCCTAATGAACCAATTTTCCGTTATTCCATGATCTAAGGTAAGTGGTAGCAAACAACATGCTCATTTACTTTAGTAAGTGGTTGCAAACCCTTGTTTCTTTAGGTTAGCCCTAGATTTTCAACCATGATGATGGAGTGGATTCGAGGAAACCAAATTGGCAGGGAAGGCTTCGCCACCATTTACACAGCAAAACACAATAACTCGTCTTTTCAACATTCAAGATTGATGGTTGTGAATTGAAACTTAAAAACTCATCTTCTTAACTCTAAAAAAAATTGAAATCAAACAAAAAAAGTTGCATAAATCAATTCATACCTTAGTTGGAGGATTTAAAACTTCAAAATCACCATCCATTGATAAAAAATAAAAAATAAAAAAAAACCTTGTTTTCTCTATAAGAGCTCTTAGCGTTTTAACCGGAATGAGCGTAGGATAAATATTGCGTAAAACTAGGGTTTTTTTTTTTTTTTTTTTAACAAATGATATTTTTACATTAAGAAGGTGGGGGAGTAGGCTAAGCCTCACAATGGACTAGCAATAATGTGGGTTTATTGATACATTTTAGTTTAATTGTTAGTCTTATCGTGTACTTGACTGTGATTATGCAATAGGATAAGAAAGACAATTCACATTTAAAATTTAAGTTTGGTGTAGAAAGAGGTTATATGGGTTCAAATAAAAAATTTCTTATTTTATTTATAACCTAAACATGAAATTAGGGATTAAAGTGTCTTCCTTTATTATAAAATAACAAAGTCATCCTCCAAAACTGAAAATTATAACAAACAATTAACAAAATAATCTGTTGTACCATATTTGGGACTCACTTTCTAGGGCTCACTCTTTAGCCATGAGCTATGTACGAAAGAGGGAAAGGAAACCCTTGTCTTATAAAAAGGATCTCTCACCCTCATTTTAGGAGGGTGAAAATTTTCTAACATCTCTACTCTCTCAAAGACAATAAGCCACCATGTGCAATGTAACTCTCATACATAGTGAAATTGGATTTACACCCCCAACTTGAGGTAAACCACAATATTTCACATGTGTTCTTGTGTTTGTGTAATTTTACGGTCAAATGTAAGTTGGTTCAAAATCAACCTGATTTTGTACATAATCAATAGAGCATACGTGTACGTTCTACTAAATGTGACAGTATATTTTGCATTTTCCGGAAAGAATATCAGATAAATATGAAAGCTGGAGCTAACATCTTGTTGCGTGCACGTCGGATTAATATAAAAATGTATAAGAACCTTTTTACCTTTTCTTCTTTGATGTACAACTATAAAACAAACTTGTAAGGTCTTCAGGTTAATTGTCACGTAGTATAAAATAATGTCTAACGATCTCGCAATGTTGTAAAGTTTAACTGGAATTCAATCATCTTCTACAGAAGCCCAACTCAATCAGATTTCTCTTTCAAAATAAACAAAAATACTTCTTCCGAATAGTGTGCTAAGCCAAACTTCGTGCACGGCCTCCTAAAGTGCTGAGAAAAACAAGGAAATCTTGTTCTCATTTAATTCAAATGTGCCTCTACAATTTTTGTCATCTTTTTCCTTGGCTCTTTGTGTTTACACCTGATCAAAGTGTCGTAGCTATCTTATTTTGTTTGTTTTGGCAGGCGTTTATAATCACTATGATATTAATTTAAAGGATTATATAATTAATTACTAGCTCATTAGCCGTTAATTACGTGAGAATACACAAGGAGGAGGAGGAGGAGGGTAGTTTAGTGCAGGCTTTGCAAGATTCGAAGAAATTGAAGTCCATGTGAAATGGCATGGCCAAGTGTTCCTGCAGCTCTTCTCATATTCTTTGCCCTAGCAGTTTCTGCTGAGGATATATTTCTTGACTGGCACGTCACACTTGACACAAGTATCAAACCGGCATCTGTCGACCAACCTGTATGAACAACATCACAGACTAAGAGTTCAAAACTTGATTTTTATTGTATTTGTTTTATTTTATCTTATTTGTTTTTCCTGAGATCTTTTACAATTGGTAAATTCAGGTTATCGCCATCAACGGGCAGTTTCCGGGGCCGCTAATCAATGGCACAACCAATGATATGTTTCATATCAATGTGTTTAATGAAATGGATGAACCGCTGCTCATAACTTGGTGTGGCCAAATATCGTGTGTTTATATGATCTGTAGTGGATTGTGTTAAATTTATGCATAATTAGTGTTCCAAAAAAAAAAAAATTTAAGTCCCCTTAAAATCATATTTATTGATCAATAGTCTCTCATTCAAGTTTAGAAATAGAAGAAAGACTAATAAATTAAGTCTAAGATAAACTGAGAGAGATCTAGTTCCCACACTCCGTTTGTCAACGCAATTTTTTTGTGTGTCAAATATTAAGTTATTTGAAGTGCAGATAGAGAAAAAGTGCCAAAATCACTAGCATTTAGGGAAATATTGATTTGACATTTAGAGCCCTAAAGATTGAGAGTTGTAATGGTGCAGGAATGGCATACAACAAAGACTAAACTCTTGGCAAGATGGGGTATCAGGCACAAACTGTCCTATTCTTCCTGGCAACAACTGGACTTACATGTTCCAGTTCAAGGATCAAATTGGCACTTTTTCCTACTTCCCCTCACTCAAATTCCAGAAAGCTGGAGGAGCTTTTGGTCCGATTCGCGTGAATAATCGCGCAGTTATCCAAGTACCATTTCCGAAACCAGAAGCAGAATTTGATCTTCTCATTGGTGACTGGTACGAAAGAAGCTACAAGGTACGTAATTCACAACCGACCGACATGTAATTGATCGACAAATGTGAACTGTGACCAAAATATGTAAATTTGTTGCTCTAATAATGTAACAGGAAGTTAGGTCCTTGATGAGCACCAAGACCATGGCCTACAACAGCACCCCTGATAAAATTTTGATGAATGGAAAAGGCGCGTATTTGGTACCTCCTACAGAAGGCCATGAGTCTTTAAATGTTACAAAGGGTACGTGCAATGATGAGTATACATTTATGAAGTTTTTCTACATTTTGGTTAATCGCATTTGGAATATGTTGATATTATTGGCACCGTTAACTTACAAATGTCGATACATGGTTGATATGGCATCACTCTATAGTCTATATATGCAAATATTTACGATTAAATATGCTATTATATATATGCAGGGAAGACTTACAGAATTAGGATATCAAATGTTGGGACTACATGGAGCTTCAATTTTAGGATTCAAAGTCACAGAATGGTTTTGGTTGAAACAGAAGGATCCTATACAAATAAAATTACATTGGACTCTCTTGATGTTCATGTTGGGCAGTCCTACTCTGTGCTTGTCACAGCTGACCAAACTGTTTCAGACTATTACATGATGGCAAGTCCTAAACTGTTCAATGCTACAGATGTGAGCAAATTTGGCATTGGTGTACTGCATTATGATAACTCCACCACACCTGCCAGTGGGCCTCTTCCAACTGGTCCTGACCCATTCGATCGAGAATTCTCCATCAATCAAGCTAAGTCCATTAGGTAATGCTCGAGACTTCTTCATTGGTTGCTAATTGATTTTGGGTTAGCGTTCAGAGTGATCGTCTTGTCTTGTGATTATTTTTGTCTTGTGAAGGTTGAACTTGACCACAGGGGCTGCAAGGCCTAATCCGCAAGGATCCTTCAATGTACATAATGTGACATTGTCACAGACATTCATATTGCATTCATCCACTGCAGAGATTTTTGGTTTACCTCAGTTTACAGTCAACAATGTGTCTTACTTGGCCCCAGACACACCACTAAAGTTGGCTGATCAGTTTCTCAATGGGTCGGGAATTTACGATCTTGATAAATTTTCTACCAACTCTTCAAATGTTGAATCCGTACGTGGAGTTTTTGTTGCCACGGGGACCCATAAAGGGTGGATAGAACTTGTTTTCCAGAATGATTTGGAGGACATGGATGCTTGGCACTTGGATGGATTTGGATTCTTTGTTGTTGGGTAAGCACAAGTCTAACATTTTTAGGGGTAACGTTTCTTGTCGCTCAAGTATTAGTGCCATTGATTAAATCCAACAGTACATAACATATCAAACTCCCATATTTCATACCAATATCGTTTCTCAAAATTTATTTCAGTTTTGGAGCTGGAAAATGGAAGCCTGAGTCGCGCTCTACTTACAACCTTTATGATCCAGTCGTGCGATCTACTGTGCAAGTGTACCCTGGCGAATGGAGTGCAGTTTATGCATACCTTGACAACCCAGGAATGTGGAATTTGAGGTCACAACACCTGAAAAATTGGTATTTAGGGGAGGAGCTTTATGTGAGGGTGTATGATGCTGATCCCAACCCTGCCAAGGAAAGGCCTCCTCCATCTAACCTCCTTCTATGTGGTCAGTAATAGTGTTGTTAATTGTACCCCATCTCCTTAATTTCTCAGTCTTATTATTAATTAAGTTAATAATCCTCTTGTCTTGCTTAAACATCTATTTATTCTTTTATATCTTCATTTTTGCAGGAGCGTTTGCTCCTTCTCCGCCTGCAGCTCCGCCACCGAAGCCATCTAATGCACCATCTTTGCAAACAGCAGAAGGGTAATACTTGATTAATTATTCAAAGTGTTAATTATTCTTGATTATTTTTGTTTTAATTTGAAAAAATTAGTCCTATGATTCAAAGCTAACCTATCTTTCTTTCTTGTTTGCGTGTTTGTAGGTTTCACGTTGCTTGCATCTGCATTGTTGCAACATTCCTTCAAATTTCTCGAGGATTATCCAATTTTTTATAGGGGTACCAAAATGGCCATAGATTTAAGAAACTAAATATTAATTTTTTAGAATATTCATTGGCAAAGGGGGATGTGCAAACACTTTCAGAGGCATTACAGTAATCTAGTTTTTATTGTAATAATGTTGAGATTTGATTTCTCACCTAGCCAATGAAGGGAACGACAACCCTTTCATCTATCCATATTATAATATGTAAATTAATAAAATCATGTGAATGTGTGCTGCATATAAACATATTCGAACATCTCAATTGAGAGACATATTAGCCACTTGAGCAAAAAAACTCATTGCTTAACCTTCTCTAGATTGGTGACTATGTTGACACAAGAAACCCCAAAAAAAAAAAAAAAAAAAAAAAAAGAAAGAGGAAGGGACTTGGACATGGAACTCATGCAACTACACTTGTGGCAAGAATGTCAAACACGCTTACATTTAACCCATTTGACAACATGGTGTCACTAACAATCCAGATCCCTTACCTTTTTTTAGAATATTCAGCACAAGAAACCTTGTTTTTCTCTTGGACTAGGCACAAGTTAAAGTATATTAAAAATAGAAATGAATGACTCAGTCCGTCAACAAGACTAATTAAGTCTTTGCCTAAAGACCGATGACAAGAGAAAGAAGAACGAACTCATACAAGTCTAATATTGAATTCCAATGAAAGGCTTAGCCCACCTTAACCCCTTAATGTAGAAACAGAAATGAATGACTTGTAAGTGAGAGGTTTTAGGGTCATACAAGTCTAATAATGTATTTTAAAAGACGGTCCAATGTATTCTTTTTCACTTGTAAGTGAGAGGTTTTAGGGTCAAATCTCACCAAAAGCGAATTTGAACCACATTATTGCTAGTCCATTATGAAAGGCTTAGCCCACCTTAACCCCTTAATGTAGATAATATCGTCTTTTAAAATAATAATAATAATAATATTGAATTCCAATTAACAAGATTTCCAAGTCCTATAACGTGTTTATATGAAAAATTTTACTTGTGAACAAGGCACAAACTTTGTTGATATGCTGCAATGCTCATCTATAAATAGAGGCAAGGGAACTCAAGACCAACACAATAAAACCCTTACTCATCTCTCTATCTATCTAGCTACCAAATCCCGGAAATGGCCTCCAAAACCTTGCGTAGCCTTATCCCTCCTGATCTTTGTGTTGCTATCTCAAAAAACCCTTGCAAAACCTACTGATGACCATGATCATAAGCATGACTCCTTCGAGTTCATTCAATACTTGGAGGGATGCCACAAGGGTCAAAACGTCAGTGGGTTGCAAGAGCTCAAAAAACACCTCACCAAATTCGGCTACTTTAATTATGATCACTCAAAACACGCGGACAATGACGAGTTTGATGACCTTCTAGAGTCCGCCATCAAGTCATACCAGAAAAGCTACCATTTAAAAGTCACCGGAAGCTTAGACACTACCACAGCGAAACAAATGATGGTGCCAAGATGTGGTGTGCCAGATGTTGTCAACGGCACGCGAAAGGGAAGCAAAAAGTACAACCGCAAACTCAAGTCCCTCCATGGAGTTTCTCATTATGAGTTCTTCTTTCCTGGACCGCTAAGATGGCCATCTACACAAACCCATCTGAGATATCGCTTTGCTTCCAGTGCAAGGCAAGTCCCCGGCACAGAGAATGTAAGGTCTATATGTGCACAAGCATTTCAGAGATGGGCACAAGTGACCACTTTTACATTTGAGGAAGTTCCTTCTACTTCAGCGGCTGACATTACCATTGGCTTCCACCGTGGCAACCATGGAGATAGGTCCCCATTTGACGGCTTCAAAGGGACTTACGCGCATGCGAATCCGCCTGGAGGTGGAAACTTCCATTTTGATGCAGATGAGACATGGAGTGCCAATCCAGGGCCGAATGAGATAGACTTGGAATCCGTTTCTGTACACGAAATAGGCCATCTTCTGGGGCTTAATCACAATCCTGACCTCCCCGATGGAATCATGTATCCCTACTTTGAATATGGGATGGTGAAACGTGATCTGAATAGGGATGATATTGATGGTATACGTGCTTTGTATGGTTTACAGTAGCAAACACATCATAGATTGTTATTACTACATTGATAAGAAGATGGAGTGAGGTGACTGCAAGTCCCTATATATAAAGAAAATAAATGATTTTTGGTACAAGATATATACATTTTTGCATTGATGAAGATGTACAATTTTTTAACCTTTTTTATTTTTGGTTGCAGATGTTATAATGAAAGTGCTTGTAAGTCTTTATGGTATTTCTTTTCGCGCGATTTGGTTTCATTGTCCCCTCGAGAGGTCTAGGTTCCTCAAGTCCTTATGCTATTTCTTGTATAGTTTTTTTCGATCGCTCTACTTCTTTTATCTAAATTTTGTTGTGGGTCTGTTTGGAGGGATGCGAGTGTACTATTGAGGGCGAGGTTCCTTTTATAAACACAATTGTGAGTATCAATGACTTGTCAATCAAATCATTTGATCCTTGAGTAACTTATTATTTGGGTGACTTGATTTTCTAAGTGATCTTATGGCCCAATATGGTTAGAATAATAGAGTTTTAACCTCTGATTAACCTTTTATGTGATCCCTATTTAGTAAGCCTTATTATGGTGGGACATTGGTTGATTGGATTATGATTTGGTAAATCTCTCTTTCCTATAATAGGATGGATGGGGAGAAACTCTTGTCAATATAAAAGGCATGTCCCTGCTCTCACAACAATTATTCTCATACACAATACCAAAACCATATTCTCTTGGTCGAGAACACTTTTGGTTGCTAAGAGTAGAAAACTCATTTGTCACATGCAAAAGCCATGTCTTTCAGATTTTACAGATAAATTCAAGTCACATCTTTCACATTCTACGGATAAGTTCATCTCTATTTTATATTGATTCGATTCATTATATTCATTATCCTAATGTGTTGTTGCACTTTTATCTTACATGTGGTATCAGAGCCAAACTGTTTGAGTAAATTTTGACACAAGTAAAAGCACAGTTTGTTGGTTGTTTTGGTTGGGTGTCTTTTACCTATCGATCATGATTCTTCCGCTTACTTTTATACTGTTTGCACGAGGATTCTCTAATTACAATTTTGCAAAAATTCAAGGCAAAAACAGCACTCCCATTTATTTAATAATAATAAATAAATAAAGGGAAAACAAGGGGGAAATTCACGTTTCCTTGCATGTTTTCTTTGGCTTCTTTCTCTTCCTGGCGTGGGCGAGTCGAAACTTGAGACTTTAAAATTTTTTTTTTTTTTTTGGCTTTTGGTTTTTGGCTTTTGACTTTTGGCTCTATTCGATATTTTCCAGTAAGAATTTTCTCTGCAAAGGCATGAAATTATTCTTCGCAATTTAATCTACCTAATTTGGTGGAATTGATATTAAGCTTTTGGTTCCAACCGAATTGAGAACTAGATAAAGGTTTTGTTGATTCTGGGCAATCAGCCTTCTTTTTCTTCTTCAAATTCTCCATCTCAAAATTGATTAGGTTGAGAATTTACGCTTCCCCTTATTGCTTTGTAAAATCTAGTCTTCAAAAAATTTTAAGAATTTTGGTTACTTTGCTTATATTTTGTTACTCAAAACACGCCAACGATGATGAGTTTTGACAACCTTCTAGAGTCCGCCATCAAGTCAAGCTACCATTTAAAAATCACAAGAAGCTTAGACACTGCCACGGCGAAACAAATGATGGTGCCAAGATGTGGTGTGCCGGATGTTGTCAACGGCGCCCCAAGGGGAAACGCACAACCGCAAGCTAAAGTCCATCCATGAAGTTTCTCATTACGAGTTCTTCTTCCCTGGACCGCAAAGATGGCCTCACGGCCACCTACAAAAACCCCAGATATCGCTTTGCTTCGAGTGCAAGTCAAGTCCCAGGATGTAGTTATGTATTCTGAAAACTATAGTGCATTAAGTAGTTTCACTCTGAAAAGCTCTGTGATGTGGTTTTTTTTTTTGGAACAAACGATAGTATCTAGACTAGGGGTGGAGAAGTGGGATGCCTTACAATGAGCTTGCATTAATAATGTAGTCCAACTTTGCCTTTGGCGAGAATCGAACCTAAAACCTCTCACTTACAAGCGAAGAGGAATAACACTAGACCCTAGTACTAAGTGGCGTGTTATGTATTCTAAAAACTATAATTCCAATCCCTGAACAGGTCTGGCCATGAGATTTCGAAGGGCCGTGTGTGAAACTTAAACTAAGTCCTAACATGATTTAATACGATAATACAGAAGAAAAAAAATTAGCGTGAATAGGTGCCGTAAATTAAGCAGTCGGTGTTTAATTGACAAACCGAACATGGCTAACTTTTTGGTGCATTAGGGGACAGTAAGCATGGCTCACTATTCCAACTCCACATCGAACATAGACTACTTTCTTGCCGTGGATCTTTCCCACCTGGAATCGCCACCCTGCAACACCACACTGCCTCTCAGATTAGCTAAAGTACAATATGCAATGCTTCAAAAGGGTAGGGGGGAAAAATAGAAAAGAATCTGAGATAACAATTGTGGCAAGCTCAGAAATCCACAAAAGGATGCTTTCATTAGGCTTAAAAGCCGCGGTCTGTAGAAACAAACATCTCCGGTGATGGAAACACTGTGATATGTCCAATGTACGGTCCTCAGGGGTTAACTTCTTTGATTAGATTCAAAGATTTTCAGTTTAACGGAAAAGAAAACGAAGAAACAACTAGCAGGCTGATCAAAACCAGCATAATGAAGCATTCCGGCACCTGTTTTGCAGTCATGGTCGCGACGTTAGAAAGAAATTGTTGAAAAAATTTGTACTTGCTGATCAGAATTACTTGCCACTGAAGACCTTGTATAAGCTTCATTCCTCTGACCACAGTGCAGGCCTTTCACTATCAAAGTTTGAAATTATAAGAAGGCACAGAGAATTATTAGTGTCTTCAGTATATAAAGAATATAATGACACTGATAATCATCTGCGTAACATTTCGACCAGCTCAACATTTACTGATATAACAGCAATTCAACAAGAGTTGAATAATGACACTGACAATCATTCACTTATTGAACGGGGTTCTTTGGTCGGTCTGTGACCCTTGGATGCAGGAGGCATCCTTGGATAAGTGACCAGGGTTCTATGGTTGGTCCGTGACCCCTGGATGCTGCCTTGGGGTGGAGACGATGGGGTTGGTCCATGGATTTCTGAATGACTTCAAGCTTCAAATTTTTATCACAGTTCTGAAGTGATTCAGAACTCGAAAATCGCCGCGGTGCACTTCTCTTTACTTTTCCATTATGCGGCGCAGATCTTTCTAACAGTCAATTGCAACAGCATCCATCTCAAAGTTATGAACAAAATGCAACAACTTCACATCTCATTTGGTTTCTTTAGAGAGACATCGTATCTTTCAATGTAAATATTTAAAATTTCATTAACTGGATTGTAATTTTAAATACAGTATGAAAGTAATGATCCCAGCCCCTTTACAGACCCTACAACTTAGGACCTCAGAGAGTACAAAATTATGCCACACAGAGCATGAAACGGGCGAAAAACCCTTATCGCATGCTTAGTTCTAGGCATCGAGAGGGACGGGAGCTTTGCACCTTGAAAAAGATGAATCCGCAGATGCCAAACTCTTTCATTAAATAATAATTACCCAGGGCACATCTTTGTTCCTCCTCACTATGATGATATCCAAAAAAAACTCTCTGAAAACCTCGCACGGATTTCACCGATTTTGAAGCCCCTCAATTGCCTTCTTCCACTGCCAAGCTCTTTGTTTGGCATCCTCAAATTGCAGTACCTTTTTCGGCTGAAAATTTTACATAACTTGAAATCAGAGAAGGAAAAATAAAGATAATGCAACTACTTAAAACTCGAGAAGCAATTTCATCAACTCAACGCTACAGCATCGCATTTCACGGCACTAAAGAGTTCAATGTCATATTATCGTAAATACATTGGAAAGCACTCAGTAATAAAGCCATGCCGCAAAATATTAAGGGAAAACTGATTGAAGATAATAAATAGGTGACTGAGTTATGAAAGAGCAGTAGAGGCATACCGTACAAATCTTGAACTGTGATGGACTAGCAACTTGGATACTGAAGTCATTAGAGTTGTCGGACCAAATTATATTTCCCTTCACTATTAGCTTTGCAGGATCCACATATATCAGTTTCGGCTTGTTGGTGAGGATAAGCTGCACCTTCTTGCTGGTCAGCTTTTGAATTTTCTTCACCATTGAGATCATAAGAACGGACTCCCCGGGCTCAAGGAATTGTTGCCTGTTAACATGGTAAAACACAGATTAAAACATTGACGTGGAATTCATAACAGAAGCAGCAAATGCAATATCATAAACTCTCTGCAGGGGTTCTGGGAAGTACTTCCAGGATAAAGGACGTAATTAAAAATGCTAAAGAAATTAGAACAAAACAATTAGCCTCTAATCAAGTGAAATTATCTCATTTAAGCATATATTTGGATCTGAGACACTTTTCAAGAATAACATTATACTTATTACACAGAAGTTCACCATAAACTTTGTAAGCAAAAATATCTAGCTCTTAAAGTAAAAATAAGTGATGATAAACATGAAGCACGGGTGTAGAGAATACCATTTTGAATCAAAGGAATCAATAGAAGCGAGCCTAGTTACATGACCAGATCCTTCGGAAGAAGATGTGGCACCACTGTTACCCTCATATTGTTTTGCTGCACCATCTCCAATGTGTGTGGGGTTCCATGAGTTATCACGGCTATCACCCTCAACTGACTGAACACCAAAAGCATAAAAACCAATGTTTAACAACCTAAAAATGCTCATGTAAAAACAGGAATAATATAAGCAACAGTTGAATTTCCATAAATAATTACTCCAACAAAAAATTGAAAGCCATACCCCCGTCTCTAATGCAAGTTTTGGAGGAGTTTGTCCTCGTACATTTTTCCAGTCAACTCCCTTAAAAAATGGATGCATCTTCAGTGCAGCATAACCGTCCGGCCCAGCACCTGGTCTCCTGCTGGGATCTAAATCCTGCAACAGTTGCACAACACTAGTTGATCAATATTAAAAAGGAACTACACTTTCTCAAAAGCGCAAGTGGTACATAACTCCATGGCATTCTTAAGGGAAAGAATTTCAATAAGAATTTAAAAATATGGATGTTAATAGCCTCATCCTAAGGGAGTGCTAGTTACCGATAGCACAATCACTAATAAAAGCTAGGTTGCAATAAGTATAAGCGGGTAGCTTACCAATAATCGGTCAATAAGGTCTTTAGCTTCCTCCGAAAAATAATTTGGAAACCTAATATCTCTTGCTATAATTCTTTGGAAAATAAGCCACTCGCTTGCATCTTTGAAAGGAGAAGTTCCTGAAAGCATTTGGTACAAGGTGCAGCCAAGTGCCCAGAGGTCATTTCTGTTTTGATATGTTCAAACGAGCAAAAACAATGTTATACTACATAGATCATATACTATTAAGAACAGAAAAAATAAACAGGAAAAAAGAAAAGACAAACTACTTGTCAAAAGTTGTAAAAAGTATACAAGTTTTAGGGTAAGCTTAAGAATTCATTAGAAATATAGTACAAGCCCCAGTGACTAAACATATGTCACTTACCCGAAAGTTGCAGGAGAAGAATTCAGGACTTCGGGAGGAACATAGGCAGCTGTCCCCACAAATGTGCAGGCCTTATCATCTACAAAAGGAATCCAGAGAACAATCTCATCATATTATTCAAATTTTAAGCACAGAGCCATAGAGCCTTCACCATGACTACAATTATAAGATACCTGATGCTGCATTCGGAAGAACAGTAATTCGGCTATCTTGCATGGGCTTTACACTCCCAAAATCAGCAATCTTGATATTACCCTCTGATGTAAGTAGCAAGTTCTCTGGCTGCCATTTAAAAATATATCAGCATTTCATACGACGTTAAATTGCACAAATATAGTCTTAAGGGAATACCTTTATATCTCTATGAATCAATCCCATACTGTGTATGTACTCAAGGGCGTCTACAACTTCTGCTGCATAGAAGCAAGCTTCATCCTCAGAGAGACGACCTTTCTGCACACAATTCAAGAATAAAATATATTAGTTACAACATCAAATGAATTATTCTCAATGAAAAGAGGTAATTTCAGAATAACATGAAGAACACATGTTCTAAGCTTAAAGCTTACCCTAGTTATTTGATCAAAAAGTTCTCCACCTTCACAGGACTCAAGTGCCATGTCTTCGTACAAAAGTAGGGAGACCAGTGTCAATAAGATTCCGGAATTGGAAACAACCAATAAACAACAGAGAATACAAAAACACTGAACCCGAAAGAATAAGTAAATCTGAACCAAGTACAGAAGACATGGGGAGGTTACAACCAGAATACCTACACAATGAAAAGGAATCTTGAAATGTAAAAAATAGCCGCACAATTCCTGGATGATCCAGCTGATCAAGAACAATACGTTCCAACTTCACATAAGCTGTTTTATTTTCTTTGGTGATGAATTTTTTGTCCATGATCTTTAATGCATAGACAGTTCCCGTGTCCTTCTTCTTAGCCCTCACAACCTGAAATTCATTGGTAATAAGAGACAAGAACCCAGCAAAGTTTAAGCATTACAAACAGTTCAGCAACCATATGTATACAGCATCATAAAAATATTTATAAGAATAGTGGGCAGAGAACTATCTCTAATTTCTGTCGGAACTGAACCCCATAGAGTGCCCAAAATCTTCGTTTCCCAACTCTCCTTGTAATCTCAAAACTTCTTCTACCAGTTCATAACATATTAACTAGCTAAAAATCCTATGTCCCTAAATTTACTATAAGCTCACAACCTCACACCAACCAAATGCAGGTTTGAAGCTCCACCAGTCCCGAGAGTAAAGAACAGGAACACACCATACACAAGCATCCCAATTTACAACTGATCGACCCATATGACACTTGTTTTTGCCCGTCCATTACGTTGTAAAAGTTAATCCCTTTATCGGCCAGTTTAGGCTAAGTAGCGAAAATGAGGACTTCCCTGCCTTACAGGGTGAGTTCTTTTGCAACAATTGATATTTTCTACAACCTATAAGCAATTATCATTTTTTTCAATAAATTTACAGCATATGCAACCCATTAGTTTACAAATGAATTACATCATTCAATAACACAACTAGGCATCCAATTCATGACAATCCCCAATCTGAGAGAAAAACCCAGATGAAAAACGAGCATTTTAATAGAATTAAAACAACAAATTAATCAATAAAATTTCCAAAAACTGGATGAAAAATGGGACCTTGGAGTAGGAACCAACGCCATAGATCTTGCCCAATTCAAAGTCTTGAATGGTGAAATGCTCCTGGGGAGCCCTGAAAGCGAAGCTCTTGGATCTCGGAACATTGCTGTTGGCGCCATTAGAAGAATTCCCCTGAATCGTCAACTTAGCATCAAAATCTTTCTCCATTGCCAACATTATCTTTTCTCCCACAATTGCGCTCTACATGTTGAGCTCTTTCTCTCTCTAGAAACCCATTTTCTCTCTCTACAGGAAAAGCCTAGGGAGGAGAGCAAAGACCAGCACTTGGATGGGAAGAGAGTTCCTTTGTCCCCCCTTCTCTGATATTCTACTCTGTAAAAAGAAAAAGTGAGGTGGGATTGGATTGGATTCCTGATTGTTGAAATCTGGGTATGTGTGTATTCAGAGGAAGGTGATCAGCTTTAGCTTTGGTTCCAATTTCAAAACCCTAGAAAGCAGAGAGAAATTGGATTATTGTGGAATTGGGTAATGGGGAGGAGAGAGAGGAGAGTGGAGCAATATTAGTATTTTTGGATGGAGGAGAGGAGAGGGAGGTATGGGGATGGAAGAAGAAACAAGAGAGGAGATAGGTGACACATGCCACATGGGATTCAATGATGAATGGGTGGATGGATGGGCTTCCCAACCCCCAACGCCCCAAAATGGAAAATTGGAGGGAGTGGCAATGAAATTTGCTCATGCATATGATTGTGGGCTTTTTAAGCCTTTTTATGGAGCATTGCAAATTTGCAATGTCCAGTGGACTTCTCTCTAGCCTCCTAGGACCATTTTGTTTTAGGTCGAGGATTCAAACTTGAGTGCATAGATATAGAACGTCAGCTTTAATCAATGTGATTATGCTCACTTATGATAGAATTCAAAACGCTTTTCCGCCAGACTTATCTAACACACACAAGGATGTTTATATTATTAGATAGTGATTCGAACCGCACATTCTCAAGGAAGCTAACCCAATAAAGAGTCTAGATCTATAACACCCTGTGTTGTCATATTATGTGACAAGAGAGCATTTAAAATTTTATCATAGCTCCATAAGATAAACAATTTCAGCTGTTTTTCACGAGAAAAGTGATGACATGGAAATGGAAGTGCATATAGTATTTAGATTCAATGGAAGGTTCAACTGGTCCTGTTAGGCAGACAAAAAACATAAAAATATAATACTACAACAAAAAATCCGCAAAACTTTCAGAAGTCGCCGGCAACGGAACACAATTGTGTCATTCAACAACAGTTTTCGTTCCCGAAAAGTTCCTATATCGTTTTCTTCCATTTGAATTCGAAACTATGCATTGCCTGGACCCTGTCCATTTTGTTGATTTTCCTCCTCACCGCCTCCGTTTCTATCTCCATAATGAGCCCATGGTAGAAATGACTCCAACAAGACTGCGATTGCATTTCGATTTGCAACATCGCGCGGAGCATGGCCGCCCTCCACTGGATTGCCAACATTTGCAACATTACCGGGAGCATGACCGCCCTCCCTTGGATCACCCAAAAATTGTTGCAGAACTTCCGGTGGGGCAGTTGGCACTGACAAAGAGAAATCTGAAACTAACAAGTGGGCGTACCTATAGCAAACAAGTAAAGCAGTCAGTCATTTACCAACTTCAGGCTTAACATCCGCAGTTATAGCTTCGCGAATTTACACAATAGTGATAAACAAAACACTAGGAAGTGTTGCCGAAATGCAAAATTGTAACTGCACGCTTACTCGTTTTTCTCGGATGAGAATGCTTCTTTTCTCACGCATGCCCAATCGTTCTTCTCTCTACTATCATGTCTTAGTGTCTCGATCACAAGCTGTGCAGCATCCCTCAGCAAATCTTGCAGATCTGGAAGCCTCCATAGAAGAAAATTCCTCTCGACATATATGTTTATTAGGTGATCCAAGGATGGGATTCCTACTTGATCTGCTTGAAAATATGGATTTTTAAGTATCTGTGCCCACACCTTGTCCTTCAAAGGCACCTTTTCCACTAATTTCTTTAGAACTGAGGGGTGAAGCATTAGTGCCTGCTTCATAAGATCAGCTGAAGTAGACTTAGCATTTTCCGGTGCACCTTTTGAAGATTCCTCTTTCTCAAGATACAAACGGCACATGGCAAGGGAATATGAAAAATTTGGAAACAACCACAAGGAGTTATCACTTTTATATTCTTCAGAGAACCGTTCTAGCCATGCATACTCCTCCGCCCTCAACGAAAAATAGTCAATGCAGAACATGGCCCCCATTGGATCATCAGAATCTAGTGAAAGTAACAACTTGCAAACTTCTAAAGCCGATCGATGGCAACCACGCCTATCCATATTTCTCATGTGAGTAAAAAGTACAGTGAACAGAGGCTTGTTTGTTTCATGGCTGTATCTTAGTTGGCAATTGCCCTGCAAGGGGGTGAACATTGGATTCCATGCACATTCCATAGCATACAAGCACTTCGAGATAAGTTCTGCTGATATTTGATGTTCACCCGAAAACTTATAGTACTCGGCCATGGTTATAAGCGAATCCAAATGATAAGGACTGTATAACAAAATACTTGCAATTCCATTGATGTCATGTGTAGCTTTAGCAGCTTCAAATGCCCTCTGAGCTTGAAGGTAGGATGAGGAATGTACATATCTGCACATAAGATCAAAATCCAGATTACGATGCATGAGTCAAAACCAAACCAAAAGGACGCAGGACAAATATCATAAATCCTAGTCTGACAAACTCTAAGCTGTGAGCATAAACAAAGTAAAAATAGGAGAAACTAAAATTTGAAAAAATAGAAGGAAACAAGAGTACTGAATATTTGACTCAAAAGGACACCCGTAATTGCTTAAAGAGAAGGATGCCAGTCATAAAACATAGCTGGATGACGGATGACGAATTTATGACTATATGGTACCAATGACATTTTAGTAATGAGTGTGCCTCTTTATAATTTCACGCAATCATCAACTAGTTCGTCCAGTACAAGGTAGACATTCAAGTGTTACCAAACTTAACTGATACAGTTTCAAACTTTCAGTCACATAAGAAATTTATGTTAAAAAAAATTTTGAGTTGGGACTACACATATTTGCACGTCTTAACGTTCCATCAACTTACACAACAAAATCCCCATGAATACAATTTGCAAACACAATTCAACCACATTACAATTCATATGTGCATCAACTACAGTTGTCTACAACACCCGTTAATTAGAGGTCTGCTAAAGTACGAGTTATTACATATTTGAGAACTACTTTCTTGACAACGGTTAATAACTCTCTACATTGAGCTCAAGCCCATCAGTAGCACCAACTTTCTTCTATGTGCAGAAAAAAATTGATAGCACTAGCAGTTTTTGTACTCATTTTAAAATACAAAACCAAGCAAAGAGAATGATCTTACCGAAAGTGGTGGTATCCATCAATCACTCCAAGAAATTCCATGGACAAAGAACCATCCCAGCGATGCCAATGCTCTGATGCAGTGACAAGTATAGTTTTTCTAGGAATATGAGCAGCACGTCTTCCACCACGCACCATTCTAGAACTGCCACCACTTCGCTCATGTTTCTCAAAGGACTTCACCACCTTAGAGCCAAAGATTCTCCGCAGCTCATTGTCAGCATTTAAGTACTTGGGATCCACTTGTAACGCAGAGGGCGCACACGGCTTAGCCAAATTCTCACAACCCTTTCCACTGGCAGCTTTTTCCGGGCCATCCAAAGAGATTGACTCAAGAATCACATCCAAGGGTTTTTCTACATTGGAAGCACCCGAAGAAGAATAAGAAGCCTCTTTGCTTTTCTTCTTTTTCTTCTTCTTTGATTTCTGATTGTTGGTTGACGCTACACCGGCCTTCGTTTTCAGCTCAGGAACAACAACCAAGTGTTCATCAACAGTTTCAGATTCATCCCCCTGCAACCACCCAAAACCCCATAAGAAAAATTAGAAAATTAGTCAAAAAACCCCACTACAAATTTATACAAAAACACTTCACGAGCTCAATCAAGAAAAAAACTCCTCGTCTATCCACTTGTCATGCTCTAATTGATTCTTACCCTCCCATTACGCTAAAAAATCATCGAAAGTAAAACCCTTTTACAGAATCTAACACAAACCCATCACAGCTCGATGATCACTCAGAACATTGAACGCAAAAATCAACAAAATTTCACCATTTCATTTCGTTCAAATTCTTAAATCCAGTAAAAAAAGCACAAACTTAAAATTTAATTTAAAAAGTGAACCTGGTGGTCGCCGTCGTCGTCCCCGTCGTCGTTGAGGAGATCAAAGGGATTGAATTTAGCTTTTCCGTTGAGCTGCTGGCTTTCTTCTTCTCCTTCTGATTCGGATTCTATTACGTGTCCGTGTTCTTCTTCTTGTTCCTTCAAAACTTTCTTCAGCATTCGACCGGACATCGTCGAAGTAATCCGAAGCTCGATTCTCTCAAATTCCCAATGTTTTGTAATCAAATCAGCTTCAGCCCTTGAGCCTTCAGTGATTCACCTTCCAGCAAATAAAACCCAAATTGCGAAGAAAACGCGAGCTCCAGTCCGAATTCGATTACCGGATATCCCAATTGAAGACGGGAAGACTAAAACGACATCACTTCGGTGCTCCTTTGCTCCTAAACAATAGTATTATCATTAACATTTCTTATTAATGTTGTGGTCTATTTTATCTGACAGAGGGACTAGGGCCGGCGGCAGAGAGAGAGAGAGAGGAGAGAGATGTGTGTTTGTAGAATTGTAGGGGAATGTGTGTGTTGTTATCCCTCCTACATTGTGCCTTTATTCATAGTAGTAAAGGGAGAGAAGATATTTCTTCTCCTTCAAGTAATACAAGTTGTAATAGGAAAGGATAACTAGAATCAAATCTTATCTAGGATTTACACAATCATACTTAAACTAGGAATGTTTACAACACTCCCCCTTGAGTGGGTAAATACTCAAGGTAGATTCAGCATCATGCAGAAGTTGAGGAAGTCGACTCGTCGGCATTGATTTCAAGGAACAACACTTATTCTCAATAAGGTAGGAACTTGCATAAGTAGTAAGTCTCACTAAAAAACCCTAAGGCTATGGCAAAAACCCAAGTAGGGACAAAATCCATAGTCTAAGCAAAAATGCGTGAGAAATGCAAAGTCAAAAGAAACGTCTACAGGACGTCATCAGGGATATGACCAGCCCAAGGTGGGTGCCTCGTTAAAACCTAGTTAGGTAGCAAAAACCCAGTGGGAAAATGCTCCTAATCGTAGGGAAAAAGAGTACATTAAGATCAAGCAAGTATCTAGAAGATACTCCCCCTGAGTTTGACATAATTCCACAGAGAAATAGCAAAGTTACAACTCAGAAAGTTTACGCATACCAATTCCATGAACAAGCTTCTGAAACGTCGCCTTCGGTAGTGATTTGGTGAAGAGGTCGGCCAGATTGTCTTGTGATCGGATTTGCGTGACTTCAATCTTCTGATGCTCTTGTTGTTGATGTGTAAAGAAGAACTTTGGTGCAATATGCTTGGTGTTGTCTCCTTTGATGTAACCCTTCTTGAGCTGTTCGATGCAAGCTGCGTTGTCTTCAAAAATCGTCGTCGGGGCATTAACGGCGGGATGAAGATCACAGGAGCTTCGAATATGGCCCACTACTGCTCTCAACCAAAAGCATTCCCGAGTTGCTTCATGTAAGGCGAGAATTTCAGCATGGTTAGACGAAGTGGCAACTAAGGTCTGTTTAGTTGACCTCCAAGATATTGCGGTGCCTCCAACGGTAAAGACATAACCCGTTTGAGAACGCGCCTTGTGCGGATCAGATAAGTATCCAGCGTCGGCATAACCAACAAGGCGAGAATCAACCCGATGAGCATAGGGTGCGGCATCACTCGAGGATTCGTAGGGATAGAATAAGCCCAAATACGTAGTACCCTTAAGGTAACGGAAGATGTCTTTCACGCCAGTCCAATGTCTGCGTGTTGGTGCATTGCTGTATCTTGCCAAAAGATTAACAGCGAAGGAGATGTCGGGTCTAGTGCATTGAGCTAAGTACAATAAAGCGCCTATCGCACTTAGATAAGGAACTTCAGGCTCCAAAATCTCTTCATCATCCTCCTTCGGACGGAAGGGATCTCGTTTTGCATCTAGCGTACGAACGACCATAGGAGTACTCGAAGACTTCGCTTTATCCTCATTAAAACGGCGCAACACCTTCTGGGTGTAGTTCGATTGATGTACTAGGATTCCATCCGAACAATGCTCTATCTCGAGGCCGAGACAGTATCGAGTCTTACCTAGATCTTTCATCTCAAATTCCGACTTCAGGTGCGAAGCAGTTCTCACGAGCTCTTCAGGAGTTCCGATAAGATTCATGTCATCGACATATACTGCAACAATCGCAAATCCGGAATGTGACTTCTTAATGAACACACAAGGGCATAGTTCGTTATTCACATATCCCTGACTAGTCAAATACTCACTTAAACGGTTATACCACATTCTTCCGGATTGTTTCAAACCGTATAGTGAACACCTCAGCCGAATTGAGAGCGTGTTCCGGGGTTTGGAAATATTTGAACTAGTCAATGTAAGTCCTTCGGGAACTTTCATATAAATTTCCGTATCAAGATCCCCATAGAGATACGCGGTTACTACGTCCATCAGCTGCATATCCAGTTTTTCGGAAACTACCAAACTGATAAGGTATCGAAAAGTAATCACATCCATAACGGGTGAGTAAGTTTCGTCATAGTCAATCCCGGGGCGTTGTGAGAAACCTTGTGCTACAAGACGAGCTTTGTAACGCACAATTTTGTTCTTCTCATTACGCTTCCGAACGAAAACCCATTTGTAGCCAACGGGCTTCACATGTGGAGGAGTAGGAACTACAGGTCCAAACACCTTACGTTTCGCAAGTGAATCAAGTTCGACTTGGATTGCTTGTTTCCAGTTTGACCAATCAGCTCTACGTCGACATTCATCAACGGAACGCAGTTCAATGTCATCGCTCAACATGATCTCAGTAGCTATTGCAAATGCTAATGCATCGTCGACAATCATCTCATTTCTACGCCACACATCATCTAAGCTAGCATAATAGACCGAAATCTCACGATTCTCGGGAGGAGGATTCGTCTCTTCAAGGACGCTTCCATAATCTAGAATTTCCTCATGAGTTGGGTAAAATGAGTAAGCGATAGTCGGATTCACGGTAGGCTCTTCAGGACCTTGTGCCGTGGTTTTCCTCTTCCAGGGGTGTGAATCCTTTGAACCAAGGGGTCTGCCACGCTTTTGTGTAGGGGCAGATGATTGGCTAGCCGCTAATGTACGTGGATCACCAGAATTGGCGTCCCGGGCTTCCAGGAGGGTAGTCCGTCGTACATTTGGTACATCTATCTTTGCAGGCGTATTCGCAGCTGGAATATGTGATCTTGTCACGCGCGCTAGATCGGTGAAAGCATCTGGCATGCTCTGAGCTATGCTCTGGAGATCTAATATGCGCTGCACTTCAGCTTCAGACTGAGCGGTGCGGGGATCTAAATGAGACAAAGTGGGAGTCGTCCACAATAATTCGCGTCGTTCATTAGGAACGTTGACGTTCTTATCTCCCCCTAACGACGGGAAGACTGTCTCATAGAAGTGACAATCCACGAAACGAGCGGTAAACAGATCGCCTGTCAAAGGTTCTAAGTAACGAATAATCGAAGGAGAATCATATCCGACATAGATTCCCATCCTTCGCTGAGGCCCCATTTTTGTACGTAAGGGCGGCGAGATCGACACATAGACCGCACAATCAAAAACGCGCAGATGCGATATGTCGGGTTCGCATCCGGTGACCAACTGAAGGGCACTAAATGGTTGTGTCGCAACAGGCCTCAGGCGGACCAACTTTGCTGCGTGCAATATTGCATGGCCCCAAGCAGCGATCGGGAGCTTGGTACGTATGACCAACGATCAAGCAATCATTTGTAAACGCTTAATGAAAGCCTCTGCCAGGCCGTTCTGGGTGTGAACATGGGGTACATGATGTTCAACTTCAACCCCAACCGACATGCAATAGTCATCAAAAGTTTTAGATGTGAATTCTCCAGCATTATCCAATCGAATAGATTTGATCGGATAATCAGGGTGGTGAGCCCTGAGCTTGATAACCTGAGCCAACAGTTTGGAGAATGCAGCGTTCCTTGTGGACAACAAGCACACGTGTGACCAACGTGTAGAAGCGTCAACCAAAACCATAAAATATCTAAATGGTCCGCAGGGAGGTTGAATCGGTCCACAAATGTCCCCCTGAATCCGTTGTAGAAAAATGGGAGGATTCGAACGAATCTTGTCATAAGAAGGCTTAGTAATAAGCTTTCCCATAGAACATGTTTGACATGCAATTTCATGGATCGAACCTAAGCTTCGGGTTAGTGGATGCCCGTGTGAAGTTTTGAGGATACGGCGCATCGCTATTCGTCCAGGATGTCCCAAACGATCATGCCAAAGTGTAATTTCGTGCGCGGTCCCTGTGGTAGGGCCGGCCACATAGTGGCATTCTATGGGGCGTATGGTCGTAGTATACAGACCACTCGGGTTACGCTCCATCTTCTCTAGAATACGCTTCTGGCCATATTCGTAGGAAGTTACGCACAGAAATTCAACTCCGTTTTCTACGTGGGTTTCAGCGTGGTAATTGTTATCTCTAATGTCCTTGAAACTTAGTAACGTTCTTCCGGAACGTGGAGAATAGAGTGTCTCAGCAATGGTCAAGATTGTACCATTGGACAACATTATACGTGTCTTACCGTATCCTTCGATCAGGTTGGATGGGCCTGAGAGGGTTGTCAGAGGTGCATTCTTAGGTACGAAGTTAGTGAAATAGATGCGTTCACGCAAAACAGTATGCGTGGTTGCACTATCTGCCAGACAACTAACTTTCCCACTAGTCATACCTAGAATGAAAAATTAATTTGAATCGGTCACATGCATAAAAGTTTATAAAAACAAGTATCAATTCAAAATAATTTCATTTATTCAAGGAAAAAACTTAATATCCAAAATAAATCGCCAACTAATAATCCAAAACATAAAGGAAAATTGTTCAAAATCAACCAAAAAACAAGGTGGGGTTCGGCCACAAGGTGGAATTCGGCCCCAATTGTCTTATTTTAACTGAAAAATAAGTCTATGTCTAAGATTTTAATCTTCCATAGGAGTGGTATCCTCCTGAAAATCAGAAACCTCCATCTTTGTAGTCTTCGGTTCGTTCACTTGCAGGAAGTTTGATTCAAACTTCGTACGACGAGAATGATATGCATCCACAACCTTCTTGGGAGCACGGCAAATACGGGACCAATGGTCCTTGGAACCACAACGATAGCACATATCGTCATTCATTGTGGCAGGTGCTTTGCCCTTATTCTTGAAGTTCGGGGCCTTGGGAGCGAGGTTTGGGCGCTTCTGGGCTTTGTTTCCTCCCTTGGATGGGCCTTGGCTCTGTTGACCTTGGTGGGATGGCTTCTGGCCGCCCTTACCACGCCTCTTTTGGCGTTTTGGGTGCTGATTAGTGCTATAATGTGCTTCAGGCACAACAGTAGCCCCAGTAGGTCGAGCTTGATGATTCTTCATCAATAGCTGGTTCTGCTTTTCAGCAAGAAGTAAAACAGAGATCAAATCCGAGAACTTAGTGAACTTCTGAGCTCTATATTGTTGCTGCAGGACAATATTAGAAGCAGAGAAGGTCGAGTAGGTCTTCTCCAGGAGATCCTCTTCAGTCAAAGTTTCATTGCAAAACTTGAGAAGTGATCGGATTCGACAAACTTCAGAATTATATTCATTCACAGACTTAAAGTCTTGGAAGCGCAAGTGCTGCCAGTCGTGTCTTGCTTCAGGCAAGAATATGTCCTTTTGGTGATCGAAACGATCAGCCAAAGCGACCCATAATGCACGTGGATCCTCCTCAGCAAGGTACTCAGTTTGTAGAGCGTCATGGATATGTCTTCGGATGAAGATCATAGCAGTGGCTTTTTCAGCCTCGCCAACAGGTTTATCTGTTGCTTCTTCAATAGCAGGACGCAAGTTCTTTGCAGTGAGGTGGAGCTTCACATCTTGAACCCACTTGAGGTAGTTCCTTCCAGAAACCTCCAAAGCGGTGAAGTCGAGTTTGTTCAAGTTCGACATGTTCCTATCACAAAATAGATGGACAAGATGTGGTTAGTGTAATGGAGAAAAATCAATCCATTCACATAGGAGTAGAACATACAGGTTCTAATAGACATGTATTGGTTTAATTTTGCATGAAAAACTTCGGGTTTTCATGGGTGATATGTTTAATTGAAAACTTTGGGTTTTCTAACAAGGCATGTGTATAAGAAACTTCGGGTTTCAAAGTAATTATGAACTTCAGGTTCATATATTCCTGCAGGCAAACACAAATATATATGCAAACAAATATGCAAAGAATATATGCAGAAATATTGTATAATGATAAGTGAATTAATTTATTTTTGGTCTTCGGGGCCAAATTAAAGTGTGGGTGAAAATATAAAAACCCATATTATTTTAAAAAATTAAATAATAAAATCTCGGGGTCTAAAAATATAGGCCGAGGACCCTCGGGTGGGTCTTGGGTGAGCTTCAGGCTCACGGGGAGGGGAGCAAAAAAAAATTGGCTGGGCTGCCATGGGCAGACCCAAAAAAAACTCATTTTTTTCATAAGGGCTGTTGCAAGCTGGCCCAAAAGAAACCAAAAAAATTGCTCTTTTTTCTTTTCTTGGGCTGGGCCGAGAGGCTGGAGCCCACTAGGGCTCGGGTTGGAACCAGGAACACCCCAGCTTTTGCTGGGAACGGTTGCCGGAGCATCGCCACTGCAGGTGGCCGTGTTCTGGGAGGCTATCGATCGTGGGAAACACGGGGGTCCAACTGGGGAACCAAATATGAACGGAGATTGGAGAAATCTCGACGTTATATCAACCAAACCCTAGAAATTTTCAATCGGATTTATGAAAAATTCCGATGAGATCTCAAAAAATCTCAGACCATAGGACACCGTGGACGATCTGCAGGTCGTCTGAGTAGGCTAGGCACGGCGACAGGCCGTGCAGCACGGTGATGGATGGGTGGCGACACCGGCTGGGTGTCGGGTTTGGGGTTTGGACGATGAGCAGAAGCTCCAGCCGTGATCTTGGGCTCGGAGGATCGATGCAGGCTGCAGGCCTGGTAAGGAAACCGAGCTGGGCCATCGCAGGTTGCGGGCCTGGTGGCTTGCGGCTTGCATGGTGCAAGTGCATGGGTTCGAAGAACCCTAATTCCCAAATCGCAAAAAAAAAAAATTTTCAATTCAAATATAATTATATGCATGTGGATTTCAATGAATCACATATTTACGTTGATGCATATGCAAATAATAGTTTCAATGCATGTACATATGTAGGATTCAATTCATGACAAATATCAAATTCACATAATTGTAGCAATTTTGATTATGAAGCATACACAATTTATGTAGAATCTAAAATACGTAAAACGTAAAGTTGGGTCATGCATCATGGTGAATGTTCATGCTATCAGGGCTTGCAAAATATCGAGTTAAAAGCCGTTGTTTGGAAAGAACCTGATTGCGTGATGATATGGATGAACTGGTTTGATGCAGAAAAAATTTCCAACGTCAGATTCCTAAGCGCAGCGGTAGGAGCGTGCTGATAACGTGTTGTGGTCTATTTTATCTGACAGAGGGACTAGGGCCGGCGGCAGAGAGAGAGAGGAGAGAGATGTGTGTTTGTAGAATTGTAGGAGAATGTGTGTGTTGTTATCCCTCCTGCATTGTGCCTTTATTTATAGTAGTAAAGGGAGAGAAGATATTTCTTCTCCTCCAAGTAATACAAGTTGTAATAGGAAAGGATAACTAGAATCAAATCTTATCTAGGATTTACACAATCATACTTAAACTAGGAATGTTTACAACAATTAAGAATTAGAGGACACGCATTTTTTTTGGCACACTTATTTATAGTTCATATTTAGTAACTTAATCCTAACTATTTATATTTCAATCCAGCATTTAATCATACATTGTAAAAAATTAGACACATTCAAAATAAATAAGACATTATGTAGATTCTATAAAGAAATATTAAAGTTCTATTAATTAATTCAATGGTTATATGGTTGCGGATTAGAGTGACTTTTGGTAAAGATGACATTTGAGGGAATACCTAAAAGATAAATGATTCAATCATTGAAATATATTATAAAGTGGGTCGTAAGAAAGTTGAGAAATACTAAGGAGACTCTCTATCACCCAATGGCGGAGCCACATGGACACCAGGGTAGGGTCAGGCATATCCTAAAATTTCACAATATATACATTTTGTCGGGTGGTTTTAACCATAAAAAGCATCGGGTCTATTGGTTGTATAAGTTTGACAATTGTAGAGGGGTTTTAGGTAGGCCTGGCAATTCCTGACACGACCCCATAGCCCGACACAACATGACAATAAATTAATAGGTGTTCGGGTCGACACGATAACGAATCGGGTCGTTATCGGGTAACCCGATAAGTACCCGTTAAGATAACAAGTTGGTTCAAGTATACACGTTAATAACACGATACATGATAAGCAAAATATTAATTTTATAATTTTATAACCCTAAAAAAATACTACAATAATTATATATATTGATTTAACAATTTTATACCCCTAAAAACTATAATAATTATATATATATAATTCAATATTAAAAATTGGTGACCATTGGATCAGCTTAAATATATATACCATTCAATTTCTTAAGTGTTATACGTACAAAATAAATAAATTTAAATCTACTTAATAAATATATATATATATATACACACACCATTGAACTCGATGAGATACAAATTTTACGAAATTAATTTCAACGATCTAACCGTCAAACTTGTTTGTATATGCTTCGAGATCGCATTAGCAAAAAATCACAAAAAAACAAACATTCAGAGATCAAGTAATGGGACAAAACTTTTCGACAGTTATGAACGAAAAATCACGATTTAACGATTATTTTAACTCCGATTTTGATGATTATTTATAGCTACACTCCTTGACCCTATATGAATACAATGAATGAACTCTGTTGATGCACAAAAGCAACGAGGACTTTGGTACAACAGAAAGTGTTAAGTTTGTGACATTCGCAAGATTGTTTCAGTCACTAATGTGGATAAGTAAGTAAATGGATAGGGACATGGAGGCAAACACAAGATGTACGTGGTTCACCCAGATTGGCTACGTCTACGAAGTAGAGGAGTTCTCATTAATTGTGAATGATTTACACAAGTACATAGGTTCAAGCTCTCTTTTAGTGAATACTAATGAATGATTTAGTACAAATGACATTAGGAAATATTGTGAAAGAATGATCTCTATTTATAGAAGAGAGTTTCTAGTTTCATTCTGACATTGACACTTGTCTTGTTGTGATTGGCTTCTGATGTTGACACATGTTACGCTATGATTGGCTTCTGATGTCGACACGTGTCGCGTTATGATTGGCCTCCTAGTTGGAGGGAAACTCTTCTAGGTCCTTAACAGTATAACGTTGACCGGTGCTCAATAGTTTCAGAATTAGTCAAGTATGGTACAAACAGTGCTCCCTTAAGTTCCCGAGTAAGGGAAGCTCCTCGGTTGGGGACTTGCAAGATCAAGGCTATTGAGTAATCACAAAACTTCTAAGTACCGAAGTGTGGTATCATTTTCACTTGCCTTATCTGTCTCATATGTAGATGTGGCATATTCTCTAGAAGTACTTTTCTTCTATCTAGGTGGTATCTTTAATCGATAAAGATGCAAAAGGTAATGTATCAATTTCACTTGAAGCTTACTTGTAGTTTTGAGTTTGGTCAAGTGCAATACAAACCCTATAGTAGGACTCCCCCAAGTCGTCGAGTTAGGAGATTTTCCGAATAAGGTAACAGACAAGGTAAGCAATCAGACTTCCAAGCAAGCAACCTAGATCGGAGGTTCGACTTCGGCTTCCGGTTGATTGTTCTCCTTCTCCTTATGTCGTAAACAGCAACAAGGATAAGGAGAAGCAAATGGAGAAAAGATGATATGAGATACTTTTGTTTTTTAAGAAGTAACTTTCCACAGGCTTATTCTTGAACTGGGCTGGAGGGTTTTCTGGTTTCTTCTAGAGTATAACGCCGACTCAAGAATTTAAGGGTCAAAACAAGTCCATCAAATCTAGAGTACGTTCGACCCTGATAATATGGGATATTTTTGCTATTGACAAAGTAGTAGATGTATCGGTACGTGTTCTGTTACGCTTATCTCCACATGCTTCCTTGTATCCTTCTTACTTGCCCTATCTATTCCTCAGGCAGATGTGGTATCTTCTCTGGAAGCATAAGATGTTGAAGATGAGTACTCGAGAGCAATGCCAAGTAAGTAATCAGGCAAGGGGTTCCAGGCAGTCAGTTCCTGACTGGAAGCTTGATTCCAAGTGCTGACTAATTGCTCTCTTTCTCCTTGTCTTGCAGGTAAGAACAATGCCAAAGGAAAAGATAGGGAAAAAACATGATATGGGATACTTTTGCTTTTAACCCTGATGATATGAGATACTCTTGCTCTGGTGTGGCTTGTTTGCAGAGGGATTATTGAGAGGAAAAGAAACTGAGTATTTCAAGAGACTCTGCTGAGAGTGCCCTCTTGGATGTGAAGAAAAGTTGAGCATTTTTTTTTATTTGTAGGTCTGTCTGGCTGTGGAGGATGAAGATCGACATATATAGGAGTCTCCCTAACAACAAGTAGTAGTGCTATTCCTTTACCCTTCTTGGTCATAACAATGTAGTGGGAGCTGCAAGCTTCACGTGTTTTAACTTTTTCAGAGCACTTTGAAAAAAGTGGTATGTGGTATCTGGAAAGATGATATTGCGTGTGAAGATTATAGACAAGCTTTATCCAAGGATATCTGGCTCTCAAAATATGGAGAGCAGTGTCTTTTTGGTTTTTGAACAAGCAATCCTGTCGAGGATCTGGCTCTCGAGATTCAGAGAATGGTGCCTCTTCAATTTTTGAGAAAGCAATCCTGTTGGGAGTGTGACTCTTGAGATTCGGAGAGTAGTGTCTCTTCGATTTTTTAGAAAGTAATCCTGTTGGGAATCTGGCTCTCGAGATTCGGAAAGCAGTGCCTCTTCGATTTTTGAGCACATAATTTTGTTGGGAGTCTGGCTCTCGAGATTCTAAAAGCGGTGCCTCTTTGATTTTTGAGAAAGCAATCCTGTTGGGAGTCTGACTCTTGAGATTCAGAGAGTAATGTCTCTTTGATTTTTGAGAAAGTAATCATGTTGGGAGTCTAGCTCTCGAGATTTGGAGGGCGGTGTCTTTTCGATTTTTGAGCAAGCAATCTTGTTGGTAGTGTGATAAGAGCATATTTATGCGATTGAGTTAGCTTGTTCTCATGCATTTATCTTGTTATTCCTTAGTTGTTTTAGTGTTTAAAGTCATTTTTGTGCAATTTCAGGTTCTAAGGACAAAGTATGCAAAAATGTGCATTTTTGAGCCTTTTGGAGCAATTTTGGGCTTGGAATAAATATCACATGCTTGGAACTAAAGGAATGGACGAAATTGAAGACCTAAAGATGAGGATTCCTACTTGAAGTAGGAAAGTTAAGTCAAGGTTTCCTATTTTGGTTTGATCTTTCATAAATCCTAAATGTCCATAAGTTCCAGCAACATTAAAGGTTTCCTATGCATTTTAGGACACAAATTAAGGGTTCCTTGTACCATAACAAACCTTTGCCGTGCACTCCATCCATGTTTAATTCTTGCATCAATCATCACTTCACTTTCACCTTTGAATCATTTCAACACCACTCCATTTTACCCATGTTTTGCATCATTACTTCACTTTCATCTTTAAATCATTTCAACACCACTCCATTTTACCCATCATTTCAACACTACTCTATTTTACCCATCATTTCAACACCACTCCATTTTACCCATGCTTTGCATCATTACTTCACTTTCACCTTTGAATCATTTCAACACCACTCCATTTTACCCATGTTTTGCCTTACACTTCCTCTATAAAAGGAAGTGTGTGTAACATAAATTGAGTTCATACTTTGTTAGATCATTCACTCCCATTTCAACACAACCTTCATCCAAACACATCCATTCATCTTCACATCCATTCCTCCATACAAACAAACCTTTAAACACTCACCAACACCTTGTGCCGTAGCAAAGGAAGGGAAGGAAAATGCTTGGACGTGCTTGTTGTCCAACTTGGATCGTTGGAGCGTTTAGGTGTTTTCTTTCTTTTCTTTCTAATGTTTAAATTCATTTCATTTTGTTTTGTTGTAAATATGAGTGGCTAAACCCCTCTTGGCTATGGATGATTTCAAAGCCATGATTATGTGTGCAATATAATTTGATAAATTCCAGTTATGAACTCTTGAATCGTGAATGCAATTGGTTTAACTATTTGATTGATAACTTATTTGTATTTGTTAATTAAGGGTCAACACTTAATTGGCATGCATAAATCCGTTGCTAGAATATAAGGAAATTTCACATAATCGTTACAAACTTATATTCACATGTAGTGAATGTCGTCTATAAACGATCGCGTTAAGTTCAATTCCTAGCATGAGTGACATGATGTCATAGTTGCAAGTGTTTTGTCAATGCTTATGATTTTCATTAAACATAATGATCTTTGATTGTATCTCTATTATGATGTCATGTAAGGAACTTTAGAAGAATGTTTTGGGTTGTCGAATGATGTCATCGAATCCAATAAAACAAGGAAAATCTGAGAGTTAAATAGTGATATCATGGTTAATTTGGAGCATTGTCGTTCATAATTCAATGAAGTAGTAACTGGAAATCGAGTTGTTTGCATACATATCATGTGTGGAGAAAAAGCCTCTAGCTATCTCATCCATCATCTTATTTCTCAAATTTGTTTTACAATCTGTCTAGTTTTTCATACTTGTTTGTTTGTTTCAACTTCGTCCAAAACTCAATCCCCCTTTACTTGAGTGTGTCTAATTAGTTAGAATCTGTTTTAATTTGTGTTTTTAAATGTTTTGATTCAAGTAAAAGTTAATTTTCGTCCAAAGTCATTCCTAGTGTCTGGTTTAAGTTTATTTAGTTGTTTTAAGCTGTTTTGACTATTTTAAGTTTGCTTTGAGTCTTGTGAGTCTTGTTAAGTGTTTTTAAATTTAGTTTTATATTTTTGAGTCAGTTTAGAGGTTATTAGCAAGCCCTCCTAATCCCCGGTTCAGAACAATCCCTACTTATACTTGTACTACAATTGTCAAAAGATGGTTAAATTTGTGTGTTAAGATAATTTTCGCATCATAGTGTTTTCTCGAATGTGAGTAAAGGTTAGACATTTTTGTCAGTTTGTCTTGCCACGGAGCACGAAGGTTGACACACATTGGGACTTTCTAGTTATTAAGCAGTGGTGTTGTTCCTTTACCCTTGTGGGTAATAGTAGGGTAGCTGGACCTTCAAAATTTATGTGTCTAAACTTTGTCAGAGATTTTTGGCAGAGTTATCTGTGGTACTCGAGAAGCTGATGTTGCGTGTGGAAAGTGGTGCCTCTTCAGAATCCGGAGAGTGGTGCCTCTTCGATTTTTGAACCAACGACCATGTTGCCCTTTCTTTTATAAGGGCACTAATTGTGTGCAAGAAGTACATTCAAAGAGTTATTGCTTGTAGGTTCCCCTTACTTCAAAGATTTATTGCACCTCATTTCTCCTTCATCATTTCTGAGAATGTCTGGCCCATCCGACCGTCGTTTTGACTTGAACTTTGGTGAAGAGGTAGCCATGCCTTCTCAAGACAACATATGACACCTATCCTTTTTATCTCATATTGGTCCTCTTACCGTTGGGAACTCTGTGATGAAGAATGATAAGACCATTGCGGTGGTGGCCAGGAACCTTTTCACTTCCAAAGATAACAGAATACTTTCCAAACGGTCTGATGAGTTTGATGTTAAGGATTCTCTGGCTCTCAGTGTTCAGTGTGCAGGTTCTGTGTCTAATATGGTTCAATGCCTATTTGCTCGAACCCGCCAAGTTGAATCATTGGCGGCTGAAGTGATAAGTCTCAAACAGGAGATCAGAGGGCTCAAGCATAAGAATAAACAGTTGCACAGGCCCGCACATAACTATGCTACAAACATGAAGAGGAAGCTCGACCAGCTGCAGAAAGCTGATGGTCAGATTTTTCTTGATCATCAGAAGTTTGTGGGTTTGTTCCAAAGGCATTTATTGTCTTCGTCTTCTAGGGCTGTATCGCGTAATGAAGCTCCAAATGATCAACCTTCGGTGCCTCCTTCTTCTGGGATTCTGCCTAGTACTGAGGCTCCGAATAATCACCCTCTGGTGCCTCCTCTTTTTGGGGCTTTGCCGGCTGCTGAGACTTCTCCTCAGTAACCTTTGTGAAAACTCCCTCTTGTTTGTTTATTTTGATTCATGTATATGTACATATTTGTAACTTATCGGAGATATCAGTAAACAAATTTTACTTCATTTCAACATATTGTGTTAAATACACCAAGGCTTTCTTCACTAAGTTCTTTGAATTTTTCCTTTTGTTGAATCTTGTATATTGAAGCTTTGTGAATGAAGCATGTAGGTTAAGGTAGTGCTCCCTTAATTTCCTGAGTGAGGAAAATTTCTATGTTGGAGACTTGAAAAAATCCAAGTCACTGAGTGGTCGTGAGACTTCCGAGTATCAAGGTGCAGTAGCATATGGTAGGAGTCCCCTAAGTCTCCGGTCGAGGAAGTTGACGAATAAGGTGTCTTGCTAGTAGTCAAGTTTCCAAAATAACAAAACTTCACTATTTTCTTTTCTAAGTGGTAGCCCAAAACTCCTCCTTCATATATATTTGTTATGAAAGTTGTTAGGCCCAAAGAAGAGGAAACCTAGGCATTATTTTTTTTTTTTTTTTTGAATTTTTGAATTTTTAAATTTTCGAATTTTCGAAAAAAAAAAAAAATATATATATATATATTAAGCTTTATAGGTAAAACTTTGTAGATGAAGCTTGTTGGGTAACATGAATTGATTTTGCTTCACATTATCTTGATCAAGATAGTGTGAAGCTTTTGTAGGTGAAACTTTTATGTTGAAGCTTTGTAGGTGAAGCTTTTATAGGTGAAGCTTTTGTGGGTGAAGCTTTTGTGGTGGGTGAAGCTTTTATTGGTGAAGCTTTTGTGGTGGGGGAAGCTTTTGTGGGTGAAGCTTTTGTTGGTGAAGCTTTTGTTGGTGAAGCTTTTATGGGTGAAGCTTTTGTAGGTGAAGCTTTTGTGGTGGGTGAAGTTTTTGTGGGTGAAACTTTTGTGGTGAGTGAAGCTTTTATTGGTGAAGCTTTTATGGGTGAAGCTTTTGTAGGTGAAGTTTTTTTTGTGGGATAAGTTTTTATGGGTGAAGTTTTTGTAGGTGAAGCTTTTGTAGTGGGTGAAGCTTTTATGAGTGAAGTTTTTGTAGGTGAAGTTATTGTGGGTGAAACTTTTGTAGGTGAAGCTTTGGAGTTGAAGCTTTAGAGTTGAAGCTTTTGTTGGGTACCATGAATTGATTTTGCTTCACACTATCTTAATCAAGATAGTGTGAAACTTTTGAGAATTTGTAGTTGTCCTCCATTGATGAAGCTTTTATTTGCACCATAAATTGGTTTTGCTTCACATTGTCTTGATCAAGAGTATGTGAAGCTTTTGAGAATTGTGGTTGCCCTCCATTGATGAAGCTCTTGTTGGCACCATAAATTGGTTTTGCTTCACACTATCTTGATTAAGAGTGTGTGAAGCTTTTGAGAATTGTGGTTGAATTCCTTTGATGAAGCTTTTATTTGCACCATAAATTGGTTTTGCTTCACACTGTCTTGATTAAGAGTGTGTGAATCTTTTGAGAATTGTAGTTGAACTCATTTGATGAAGTTTTTGTTGGCACCATAAATTGGTTTTGTTTCACACTGTCTTGATCAAGAGTGTGTGAAGCTTTTGAGAATTGTGGTTACCTTCCATTGATGAAGCTCTTGTTGGCACCATAAATTGGTTTTGCTTCACACTGTCTTGATCAAGAATGTGTGAAGCTTTTGAGAATTGTGGTTGAACTCCTTTGATGAAGCTTTTCTTGGCACCATAAATTAGTTTTGCTTCACACTGTCTTGATCAAGAGTGTGTGAAGCTTTTGAGAATTGTGGTTGCCCTCCATTAATGAAGCTCTTGTTGGCACCATAAATTGGTTTTGTTTCACACTGTCTTGATTAAGAGTGTGTGAAATTTTTTAGAATTGTGGTTATACTCCATTGATGAAGCTCTTGTTGGCACTATAAATTGGTTTTGCTTCACACTGTCTTGATCAAGAGTGTATGAAGCTTTTGAGAATTGTGGTTGAACTTCTTTGATGAAGCTCTTGTTGGCACCATAAATTGATTTTGCTTCACACTGTCTTGATCAAGAGTGTGAAGTTTTCTACGAGTTGTAGTGTTTGCATTATTACAGAGGGGAAATGTCTGAAGCAAATACAATAGGGCTGAATAACATGATCTTCGTATGCCATGCACTGAAGTTGTTATTAGCTTGCAATAAGGCTTTGTTGGTGACTATAACTCTTGTTGGGCATAAGTGCTCCCCTAGTTGAGTTGTCAAGCTTGAGGGTTTCTGATTATTTGTGAATGTTAGGAGTTCATATGTACAAGTTGTAACACTCGTCTTCTGGTAGGTGGAATGAATGGTAAGTTGATTTCATCACTTAGTTGGTGGTACGAATGTGAGTTCCTTCATCACCTTTCATCACCTTTCATCACATTTCATCACCTGGTTGGTGGCACGAGGATGAGTTCCTTGTTCACCTGCTTGGTGGCATGAATGGCAAGTTGCTAAATGATATTAGAGTACAGGTTGTACATTTCATCACCTACTTTGTGGCATGAAGGAGAGTACGAGTTGTACATTTCATCACCTGGTTGGTGGCATGAAGATAAGTTCTTTCTTCACCTGGTTGGTGGCATGAGTGGTAAGTTACCAAATGATATTAGAGTACTGGTTGTACATTTCATCACCTGGTTGGTGGCATGAAGGAGAGTACGGGTTGTACATTTCATCACCTGGTTGGTGGCATGAAAATAAGTTCTTTCTTCACCTAGTTGGTGGCATGAATGGTAAGTTGTCAAATGATATTAGAGTATTGGTTGTACATTTCATCACCTGGTTGGTGGCATGAAGATGAGTTCCTTTTTCATCTGGTTGGTGGCATAAGTGACAAGTTGCCAAATGATATTAGAGTACGGGTTGTACATTTCATCACCTAGTTGGTGGCATGAAGGAGAGTACGGGTTGTACATTTTATCACCTGGTTGGTGACATGAAGAAGAATATGGGTTGTACATTTCATCGCCTGGTTGATGGCATGAAGGAGAGTACGGGTTGTACATTTCATCATCTGGTTAGTGGCATAAAGATGAGTTCCTTCTTCACCTGGTTGGTGGCATGAGTGGAAAGTTGCCAAATGATATTAGAGTACGGGTTGTACATTTCATCACCTGGTTGGTGGCATGAAGGAGAGTACGGGTTATACATTTATCACCTGGTTGGTGGCATGAAGATGAGCTCATTCTTCACATTTCATCACCTGGTTGGTGAGAATAAGGGCATGGTGTCGAGGGACATTGTAGCAAGTGTCGAAGACACAAAATATGTTGAACCCTTTCAAAGCACAGTTGGCTTATATATGAATGTGTTGGAATGTATGATGTTTATGTATGAATGTGTTGGAATGTATAATGTTTATGTTGATTGATATGAGTGATGCTTATGAATGTTTTGCTATGCATGAAGGAATCCATGCTTTTGATATGTGAACCATGTTGGTTGTAACACTTAGTATCACATACTTTGTGTCAAAGTACGCATGTTGAAGCTCTGAGTTTGAGTATAAGGGTAGGCCAGCGTAGACCAAGTGTTCCAGTGCTTGGAACGCAAAAGACTCGGAAGAAGTTGTCTGAATTCCATCTTCTTTAAATATTTTTCGAATGGCTTGTATGACTAAAGATCTCAAGCGGTTGAGAATCAAAACATTTGTAATGTGTATGCCTTATTATAATAGCATTTCCTTCAATATCTAGTCCTTCACTTTGAAAGAGTGATGCTTGGCCCCATAGTCATAATAGTCGATGGTACGTTCACCCCTGGTTGTCTTGATACGAACTTTTATCCCTCTTGTTGTAATGGGCTTGCTGAGACTAAAAATCTTTCCTCTTACCAAGAGACAGATACGTTTGGTGACTTAGCGAGTAGCTAAATAAGGCAAGAAATGATGCAATGGGTGTCAGAATGGCCAATATCTCCTCACTTGGTAGAACTTGACTTCCACTTCCCATTTGTTGATAGGGGTTAACCATATAGGGGTTCCCTTGGTATGTCCTTGCTTCGGCGGATGCGTGGTTGTAAGCTTGTGCCATCACCTCAGAGTAAGTCTTCCAAGTGTTGGCATTGATCATGTACTTGAAGAAACAATCATGTAGGCCTGTCATTAAGGCCTTGAAGGCGGTCTTGTCATCTGCCTTAGCGCAACGAGAATATTCATGGCTGAAGCGACCGGCATACTCTCGTAGTGACTCGTCCGGCTTCTGGTGAATAGTGTACAAGTCATCTGCAGAATGCAAGTGATCGGTATGGAAGATGTGTTGAGAGACAAACAGTTTCCTCAATTTCTCAAATGAGTCTACTGTCTCAGGTGGAAGACGGCAATACCAGTTTAGAGCTCCGCCAAAGAGGCTGGAGGGGAAGAGAAGACATCGTTCTTCGTCGGTGTGCATCCGATATACCATGGTGGACTCAAAGAGGTTAAGGTGTTCAATTGGATCCTCCATTCCAATATAGAGTTGTAAACCAAGCTTTTGTTTTGTCTTTGCTTAAATGGGGTGTCGATGATCCTTCTTGTGAGAGGGTCAGGCCTGGGTTAGTTCCAGTCAGGTATCTCGTCCTGACGTTCGGCCTTTAACTTGTTTACTTCCTCAATGAGCTGTAGGATAATGAGGTCATGAGTGGAGTTATGTACCACTGGAATTTTCTTTCGTAATTCTCCATTGCCTCTTGGAAGTAGGAAAGTTTGAGCATGGGCGTGTGGTTTTTTCTTGGACTCGCTGTACTGACTTCTAGGGTGAGTCTGTCGAAATACCTCAAAATCCTCCGTACCTTCATGTTCCTCTAGGACCTGTCGTTCCTTCCTAGATTGGCAGCTGGCATGGGTCGTGGGAGGGGACCGAGTCTTTCAGAAACCCTTGGGTCATTGATTTTCGAGCATATGTGGAGGGGATTTTCTCGACGTTGCTTTTAGAAGTCTCGGCAGTCATGATAAACGACTTTCGATCCTTCCAACCCTTCTGCAAGGAGGTGTCTTCCTCCACTTCTTCTACTTCGGGTTGAAGCATCTGGGTTGAGAGAAGTCTCATGTTGATCAATGTTTTGATGATTAGCTCACTCCTCATCAGGGATACCCATGTCGAAGGGAGGTGACCCTCCTTGTTGAGGCACCCAGATGATGGTTGATGTCCACAGGGGCAATGAGCTTGCGTGTTTGAGTATGCCTAGTTTTGTGGAGCGTCTCAAAATGCTTCTCATACTGCTCCTAGAGGACCTCATTCTTCATTGCTATCTTGTTGTTCTGAGCTTCTAACTCATCGACTTTAGCTTGAAGAGCAACCCTTTTTCCTTATTTCTTTCGTTGCTTCGCACTAGGTGCAAGATATGTGTCATTCTGTGTGTTGTGGCTTCCTTCGCTCCCCATGTTGGAAAGAGATGTCTGGTCAAAAGAAAGTGTACGAATGGTGGAAATCAGCTTGGCAAAGCTGAAGAGAGTGGGAATAAGTGTCGTTCCCACAGACGGCGCCAAATGTTGATGCACAAAATCAGCGAGGACTTTGGTACAACAGAAAGTGTTAAGTTTGTTACCTTCGCTAGATTGCTCCGGTAACTAGTGTGGATAAGTAAGTAAATGGATAGGGATAGGGAAGCAAACACAAGATGTACATGGTTCACCCAGATTGGCTACATCCACGAAGTAGATGAGTTCTCATTAATTGTGAAGGGTTTACACAAGTACATAGGTTCAAACTCTCCTTTAGTGAGTACTAGTGAATGATTTAGTACAAATGACATTAGGAAATATTGTGAAAGAATGACTCGATTTATAGAATAAAGTTTCTAGTTTCATTCTGACATTGACACGTGTCGGTTGTGATTGGTTTTTTATGTTGACACGTGTTGCGCTATGATTGGCTTCTAATGTCGACACGTGTCGCGCTGTGATTGGCCTATTAGTTGGAGGGAAACTCTTTTGGGTCCTTGATGGTATAACGTTAATCGATGCTCAGTAGTTTCGGGATTGGTCAAGTATGGTACAAACAAACTCGATCTTTAATTTAAAATATTTACACTAGTGGATACCACAAAATTTTATGTTATACTTAATGAAACTATGAATAAACTCTTAAGTGTTAGTGAATCTATTGTTTTGATGGGATATTCATTCTACGAAACTAGTTTCAACGATCCAACCGTCAAACATGTTTGTATATACTTCGAGATCGCATACACCAAAAATTGAAAAAAAAACAAACATTCAGAGATCAAGTAAAAGGACAAAACTTTTCGACAGTTATAAACGAAAAATCATGATTTAATAGTTATTTTAACTCCGATTTTGATGATTTTTTTACAGCTACACTCATTGACCCTATATAAATACAATGAATGAATTAGATCTTCAATTTAAAATATTTACACTAGTGGATACCACAAAATCTTATGTTATACTTAATAAAAGTATGAATAAATTCTGTAAGTGTTAGTGAATCTATCATTTTGATGGAATACGCATTTTATGAAACTAATTTCAATGATCCAACTGTCAAACTTGTTTGTATATGCTTCACGATCGCATACTCCAAAAATCGCAAAAAATAAACATTTAGAGATCAAGTAATGGGACAAATTTTTTTAACGGTTATCAACAAAAAAATCACGATTTAACGGTTATTTTAACTCCGATTTTGATGATTTTTTTTACAATTACACTCCTTGACCCTATATGAATACAATGAATGAACTCGATCTTCAATTAAAAATATTTACACTATCTTATGTTATACTTAATGAAAGTATGAATAAACTTTTAAATGTTAGTGAATCTATTGTTTTGATGGGATACGCATTCTATGAAACTAGTTTCAACGATCCAATCACCAAACATGTTTGTATATACTTCAAGATCGCATATGGCAAAAATTGCAAAAAACAAACATTCAGAGATCAAATAACGGGACAAAACTTTTCAACGGCTATCAACGAAAAATCACAATTTAACGGTTATTTTAACTCCGATTTTGATGATTTTTTGCAGCTACACTCCTTAACCCTATATGAATACAATGAATGAACTCAATCTTCAATTTAAAATATTTACACTAGTGGATACCACAAAATCTTATATTATACTTAATAAAAGTATGAATAAACTCTTAAGTGTTAGTGAATCTATCATTTTGATGGGATACGTATTATACGAAACTAATTTCAACGAAACCGTCAAACTTGTTTGTATATGCTTCGAGATCGCATACGCCAAAAAAAGCAAAAAAAAAAAAACACACTTAGAGATCAAGTTACGGAACAAAACCTTTCGACAATTATCAACGAAAAATCACGATTTAACGGTTATTTTAACTCCGATTTTGATGATTTTTTACAGCTACACTCCTTGACCCTATATAAATACAATGAATGAACTTGATCTTCAATTGAAAATATTTACACTAGTGGATACCACAAAATCTTATGTTATACTTAATGAAAGTATGAATAAATTCTTAAGTGTTAGTGAATATATTGTTTTGATGGGATACGCATTCTACAAAGCTAGTTTCAATGATTCATCCATCAAACATGTTTGTATATACTTCGAGATCACATACGCCAAAAATTGCAAAAAACAAACATTCAGAGATCAAGTAATGGGACAAAACTTTTCGACGATTATCAACGAAAATTCACGATTTAAGGGTTATTTTAACTCCGACTTTGATGATTTTTTACAACTACACTCCTTGACCCTATATGAATATAATGAATGAATTCGATCTTCAATTGTAATATTTACACTAATGGATACCACAAAATCATATGTTATACTTAATGAAAATATAAATAAACTCCAAGTGTTAGTGAATCTATCGTTTTGATGGAATACGCATACTACGAAACTAATTTCAACGATCCAACCGTCAAACTAGTTTGTATATACTTTAAGATTACATACACCAAAAATTGCTAAAAACAACATTCAGATATCAAGTAACAGGACAAAACTTTTCGACGATTATCAATGAAAAATCACGATTTAACGGTTACTTTAACTCCGATTTTGATGATTTTTTACAGCTACACTCCTTGACCCTATATGAATATAATTACTGAATTTGATCTTCAATTTAAAATATTTACACTAGTGGATACCACAAAATCTTATGTCATGATGATAGGTGAATATTTGAGGATTTTGTAAAAGGAATTGCATGCAAGCTTTGAGTTCCATTGGCAAGGTTTAAACTTTTGAGAAAGGCTTTACAACCTTGAAAACAAAAATTCTTTCATTTTGCATATCCTTGCACATTTAATTTTTTGTAATAGACGAGGAGTATATGGATGTTCGTTTATTAGGCTTTTATTTTCGAGTGTAGATGTAGTACTTAAACGACAAATGTGTTTTAATGTTTTGAAGTAATATTTATGTGGCAATGTGTGGTATGTGCAAATTTAAGAATTTTTTTTTTCTTAACGGGTCCGGTCACTTTACCCGTTGGGTAAAGTGACCCGACCGGTTAAGGACCCGTTAAGATAACGGGTGTGACATGACACGACCTGTTAAGATTATAGGTGTTGCATGAAAATGACACGAACATGATAGACATGACCCGTTTGTCAGGCCTAGTTTTAGGGTTCGAAACTCACTGGACCATTAACTTTGGATTTTTTTAAACCCAACCTCAACCAACCTACAACCTTTTGTTTTTTATTTTGTTTATTTAAACCCAACCTAAACCAACCTACAACCTTTTGTTTTTTATTTTTTAATCCAACCTTATAACTAAGCTTCTGTTATACCATATAAAAATTTATTTTCTTTTTATGGTCTATACAATATAGAAGAATATCCAATTATGTTGAAAGAAAAATCTCATAGGAATAGTTTTGATTCTTGATCTTAAATTTTTGTTTAAGCCTAATCCCTTTTTATCAAAACTCACAAAGAAATTATTTCTTATAATATAATCTTTGTAATACCAAATTTTTCATACAAAGTTTAAAGATCCATCACATGACACACCCCGACCGAGATCAAGGCATGCTGGCGGTCACGTGAGAGTGACGTAGTCATGCGCACAGTGCGGAAGCAATAAAGATAAGAATTATAGGAATAATTAAAAACCGAATTACTAGAGTGCACTACTAAACAGGAAGTGATAGGAGTTAGTTACAACAGTAAACACTCCTAAGCAAAGCATAATAAGTCTAGGTGCAGTCCGGTAGGACAAGTACCAATTATACAGTACCAAAAATGTCCTACTATTATTTAGATAGGTCAGAACCGCCGACGTCCTCAAGCCACCAACAACAAGCTTACTTAAAACCTAGAGGGGCGCAAAACAGAAAACGTGAGTGGGCAAAAACAAGTGTTTTACAAAATCATTTTCTTTATCAACATATCTAACCACTCACTGTAAAACATGTATAATTTTTTCCAGAATCCGAATATAAGCATATACATAATATATAATCATATCAATTTAACTCATGCTTCACATAATCATATTCAAATATATGTCATGCTAATATATAATAGAGTAAGCAATTCAGGTAAGAATAAATTCATAGAAATATGATATGTTAGTCGGAACCCCTGTGGTAGTCTGTACGGCTGAATTCATAGCTTTAAGTCAATCTAGCCGGAGTTACTACAATGACCTATATGGCAATATACTACACATAAGTTGGAACCCACTAAAAAGGTCTGTACGACAAGATTGGGTATAATATAATGCTCAATTTTACTCTCTCATAATAGCCGGGCGATAAATCGCTAGTCACCTACGAGTTGGAACCATAATCAAGGTCTGTACGACAAGACCGTGCACTTAAGTTGGATCCAATATGAGCATATAGTGCGGGAGGTGACATAAATAAACAGACTTGTACTTCATATCCCTAGCTAAATTACAATCATCCTAAGTGCAATTTTATGAGCTCAACATCAATCCATCACATACTACATCATCGATGATTCACATAGCCAAACATAACTTACCTGAACTTACATGTACCTCCACATCACCACATATATATATATATATATATATATATATATATATGTAACCACGAAATGCGTATTCAGAATATAAAAGCATTTGGTATATTATTTCAAAGCATACTTTCCTTAAAAATGCATTTCTGGGAAATATATCAAGTATATAAATATATACTGATAACAAAAGCCCACTCACTGGTATGTCGACGGGTCGTAACCCCCGAGTCGCCCGTGGATACGCTCATCCTCGGGATAAGTCTCACCTATATGCAAATTAACTATAAAAACGTTATTTTAAAGCACATAGACAAAACTAGCTAATAACTTCTCATACATTGCTCAAAATAGGTATATGAATATACCATAGTGACCTACACAACCTCAGGATCATCCCCAAATTTTTAGATTAATTTTTGGACCCCTCACGCGCCGCCATGCGCCGGCGAGCACATGGCAAAACGCGCGGCCACGCGCAGGGAATCCTAACAGATTCCCTAACAGCCGTTAGGAATATTCTTCGAAATATTCCTTTAAGTCCAACTGTAACCGTCCAAACTAACTGACAGCGTCAGCATATTCCATCAAAACTGACGGAATATTCCCCTTTTTTCTCCGGTGAGTCGCCGGTCGCTGGAAAACTGGGTAAAACTTCAAAACCTTTGTTCTCACTCGATTATTCACTAAAACTTATGAAATTTGAACCATTGGAAAGCTAATAACATGAAGAATCACGTTATACCATTTTTAAGCCTTGAAATCCACTAGAATTTACCTAAGGAAGCTCGATAATCCGGTCAACTTTGAAACTAGCTATCTCGATGTCCAAATTTATCCAACGAACCACCCTGAGCCTCCTTAGGACCTCCTAAAGCTCTCTAAGAGCTTGAAATTCCCTAAAATCAACATATTTACGTCCCCATGAATAGTGACCAAAATCGAGGCTAGGGTTTCCACGTGAAATCAAAGGTTTCCTTACTAGAAATTGATACCTTTGAACTCGTAGGGTCCTCACGAATACAATGGTACCATTTTCTTCCTCGATCTATGAGGTTTGAAAGGTCCTTGGTGTTCGTCCGTACAAGAAGAATGAGAGAGAGAGAGAGTCTGAGAGAAGAGAGAGAGAGCATGGGAAGAAGAGAGAATGAGTGAGTGTAGTGTGTGTGTGATCCACGTGGTCACCAATTCAAGACCACATAACAACCTCTAAGTCTCAATATGTCCCACATACACACTACCATTTTCCCGTCCAAGGATAAAGCTGTCATTTTACATCACTGATAAATGAATTTCGGGATGGGCTGTGACATCACATTTGTTTGATTAACATTTTCCATGTAAAAAAAAAACTTAGTTTTTCTCCAATTAATTATGTTCCTATATTTTGTCTAATTTTTTTCATATGGCTTAAAGGCCCCTCCTGGGATCGATTTCTAGCTCCGCCACTGCTGTCACCTCACAATTTAACTTTAATTCACGCGCCAACATTATAGAATATTGTGCAAAAAATATGAGGTGACAGAGAGTCCACGAAGAGTCAAGGTTCTAAAAAGCGTTAGTCACTAGTCAGACGCCGGGCATGAGGCTAAGGTTTTTTTTTTTTTTTAATTTTAAATAAATTTATCATATATATATATATATATATATTTGGAAACATAAATGTAAATTTTAAGGATACATAAATTTTAAAGCTACAATTGAATGAATATATAAAAAGTTGAACCGCCTAGGATTGCTTAGGGCCGCCAGACTTCACTGATTCCTGAACGTCTAGGCCCCAATCGGGAAGGCCGGCCTCCACCTAATGCCTAGGCCGGTTTTTCAAATAGTGGTTAAAATGTCCCCCCAATCAAAACTCTTTTTTCATAAAGTGATATTTTATCTGAAATTTGTAGGGACAAAGATTCAGACTCTGGTGTAGATAAAGCACATTGTTTTAGCCAATTTAACTAGGTCCAAATTATTTAACACTAATATACATTAGGAACATAAAATGGAGAAATGATTTCGATAACGTAACTTTTCTCCTTATACACAACTCTACTGTAGGGGAGAAAAAATGTGTGCACCCATAGAATTTGTCATTTTCATTTTGTCCAATATTTTTTATATACACAAGTGATATTCATCTTTTAAGTTAATCTAAATTGTGGACTGGATCACTATTGTTTATGGGGTTTTGATGCTTTGATGTTGTTTTTTTCTCCTTTGAAGAGGGCTCTAAAATTTAATTTGTTGCGAGGATGAAAAACTGTAAAAGAGCTTGCTGCTTGATAAAGTGGTTAGCTATAATAACTTACTAGTAATTTTAAACAATGTTGTTAACATGGATAAAGTAAGATCCTCAAACCAACAACGCTTGACAAGCTTTATCTCACTATTTTCATCAATTTCGTTCTTTGAGTTTACTGTATAAGCAACTTATGAAATTTGTAAAACACTAACCCTAAAACCTAATTCCCACAATCAGTTCCGTACTATGCTTTGCGAGAACTGTACGTTTGTGATTAATTTAAGTTTGTAGCAAATTAACCTTCACTACTACATAAAACAGTTATGGCAACGAATAAGAAATTGTCGTGAAAATAAGAAATTTGCCCCCTAAAATTATAAACGACGAAAACTTCATCGCCCCAAGTTGGTTGCACAAGGCTCATAAAGAAAGGTATTGCGTGACAAAAAGAAAACACTTCGTCGAGCAAACAGTTTTACAAGACGAAAAACTATGTCATCGGTTAAATTGAAAAGGGGCGAAGACAATTCGTCTTATATACCTATAGGCGCGACGAAACTGAACTCGTCGCATGAGATTAGAGGAAGAAAGGGTTTCGTGCTGCAAGAAGAGAGCGACAAAGATATCTTTCGTCGCATAAAGTTTTAAGGGACAAAGGTTTCTTTATCGTAAGATTTAATTCTGTTGTTAGTGATGACGAATTATTGCATCGCGTAAACAATTTTTAATTTTTTTTTAAATTGTTTATAAACTGAATTTCAAAACAAAATAATTTTATGTGGTTAAATTTAATTAGGAACAGTAATTGATAAAGAAGAATATTAATTTAAAATAAATATGGAAAATGTATGTACAATCGGGGAAATTTTTTAAATGTACGAATGTTTAATTAAAAAAAACTACAATAAAAAGTCATCAGAGTCAGCTCTTGCGGTCGGCTGTGCTGGGTCGGGGGCCTAGGAGGTCGAAGTAGTAGGAGGAGGTGTAGCGGCAGGGATGTTGAAGCCGGACAGCTGAAGCGCGACAATAATTTAGGCCATCTTAGACTCTTGGGCAACAATATGAGCTTCCTGGGTGGCGATGTGGGTAGACTGCGTCGCCATGTGCTTATGTTGGACCGCCACTTGCTGCTCGAGTTCCGCTACTTTCTCCTTCAATGATGCGACCTGTCCTGAGGTAGAGGTGGAAGAGGAGTCTCTAGTCTCACGATGGCGAGCATTTTCCATGCCCCGATACACTTTCCCTCGCCTAGGATCGAGTCTCTGGTCGAGGGTGTCCGTCATGATACAAAGAACCATATCCTCAGGGGGAGGGCATCTCATCCATCGGGGTGTCAGGGGGAAGCTGGGAAGCCACTTCCTCAATGATAGCATGACTCTTCTCCACCATAGTAGCCTATAATTATAAAAGCAAGTTAATTAATATTTATATAACATTTATTTAAAATAAATAAGAATTATAAATTTAAAAATTACAAAAACTTACATAGAGCTCCTCCGTTAACTTAGCCTCGAGCCTCACGTACACCTCATTGAACTTGTCAATCTTTGGAAACTTTGACCCCGCACGTACACCTCATTGAACGTGTCAATCTCTGGAAACTTCGACCCTGCCTGCATTAAAAAAAAATTAAAAATTAGTTATTAGTTGTGTAATTTAGAGTAAGAGTATTAACGTCTTTTTTTTTTAATGTGATTACCTGACATCGCTCCTCCATCCTATATGAAAAGCGTCGAGAGCCGGAGTGGTGGAGAAGCTTCTTCTTCAACCTATTTATTGCATTGGCCTTGGCTCTTTTCTCTTAAAAAGAAACCAACCGTATTAGTGCTAATATTAATTATAAAGTGTTAAAATAAATTAATAAATGGAATTGAAGTATTAATAAAATATTATTAATCTATAATAATTTATATAATTCACTTACCAAGTATTTTTCGTCCTAAAAATGGGTGCTGAGCCAGGCCCAATTTTTAGGGCGCTTCACCAACTCCAAGGGGCACCCATGTGCTAGAGCGTCAGCCGAATCGTCGAATCTCTCGAAATACTTGTGGAGGTCGCTCTTCCACCGAGTGAACCGGCCAGTGAAAAGTTATTGGATGTACTTGGCTTGATTGGAATCAAGGTCCTTGAGGTCATAGTGATGCTTCAAATACGAAACTAATTAAGCAAAGTTAACAGTTATTAAATTTCACAACTTTACTTACAAAATAATGAAAACAAAAACTTTGCTAACCGATAGCTCATGAAAAACGGAGTCCTTGGTCTCTTATGGGACAAGTCTCCAAGACTCCCACTGCATGGGGCAGTGGTGATGCACAATGGAGCCAACGTCGTGGACTAAACGATTGTGCTGCTCCTTTGTTGATGCGCCCCGATGTCGAGCATACCACGTAATCTTTATACACTCCTAGGTGGTGCAGGTGAGCTGTGATGTGCTCATGAGTCTACATGGACCCCTAGTTTTTTTACAACTTGCAAAATGAAATAAGTTAGTGTAAAAACAATTGAAATAATCTACAGAAAATTCGACAGAATGTCGTACCCAGTGCACAAGGCTCCCGCTTTACGCAGGGTCTGGGAGAGGTGAATGTCGGCTAGCCTTATCCCCATTTATGGAGAGGCTGCTCCCAACAACACAAGTACACAACAATTCACAAATAGAGGAACCGAATAAAAGTATATTAAATTTATGAAATTAAAAATTTAGAGAAAATAATGTATTACCTGTGTCTGAGATGGAAGTTGGAACGGAAGGATGAAGAAACCATGGAGGAAGAAATGGAAGAAAACAATTGATTGACTGTAAACCCTAGCTGGTAACTGTACTCTCTTTGTGGGGTTTAGGAGCAAATTTTTCATATATCCTTCCCTTTTTTAACTGTAAACCCTAGCTGGTAGATGTACTTTCTTTGTAATATCCTTCCCTTTGCTCTATGGACAAGGATTGTCTGCCCTCCCACTTCCGGTGCTCTTTCGTGCCCTCTCTTTTTTATGTGGTCACGGTTAAGCCAAGTCAACATTTTATATTGTTTTTTTTTATGGAGATAATAAGACAAAAATGAATAGTAATATAAAATGTTGAGGTGGTTTAACCGTGATCACACAAACAGGAGGGCGCGGGAGGGCACCGGAAGTGAGAGGGCAGACAATCCTTGTCCTTGTTATATAATATTTGATTTTGATTGTACAGCCGCACCACTTGTCACATCTATTTAAACTAAGTTTTGTAAATTATATGATGTGATTGTTGATAATTGGATTATAATTAACGTATTTTTTTTTAGTAGTGATACATCACATGGTTTACAAATTTAGTCTACCTAACATTACTTTTTTTTATAGTAATAGCATTTAAAGTGCAATTTGCATTATTTGGTAGAATTATGAGAGCACCTAGCACGGTAGCTTGCTACCCTTATTTTTCGTTCATCATTTTAGTTCTTTGTTCTCTGTTCCAGGTGGCCATAACGACTTTGTGGTAGTTGTGTAGCTTATTTGATGGAGATGGTTGCTTTACTTTTTCAAGTCTAGTTTCTTTTGTGGTATTCGACTTTTGTTTGCTATCCTAAACTCTCTTTGAGTTATCCTTATCTTACACTAGTTTTTTCTTGCAATGAAATTAACTTTGTTTGACAAAAAAGAAGTGCAAAACGTTTGGCGATCAACCACCAATTAGGTCAAATATTTAATGATAAATATCACTGATACTATTCACACTTAACCATATATCGTTATGCATGAGATTTATCATAAAAGACTTCTATGATATAAAAAATAAAATATCTTATATATAAGTCATATTGTATTTTGTGGAAAAGGATCTTTGTCAGATCATTTTCTTGATGATCCTAGTGATTCTGTGATCGTGAATGTTCATCGTACATCGTGCAGTTAGTTTTCGTTAGATACTATTTATATTTAATTTTAAATTTTGAAATGATTTTTTATCGCACGATGTACGATGAACAATCACAATCACAGAATTCTTAGAATTCCCAGAAAAAGGATCCGTTGAAGATCCCTTTCCGTATTTTGTCATATGTTCGATGTCACATCGCATTAGCGAACATCGTGGTTTATATTGCATGCCTGGATTTGTAACCTGGTAAAATCATTGTGGTCAATTTGAGTTTTTTCAATGAAGAAGAGCATGCCAAAAGCAAAAGGGTGTTTTGTATAATTGTATTGTATCCGCCGCTCTGCATGCTAAAGGAGAAATTATAAAAAGAAGTAAAAGCTATATATATTTAGCTCCCCTGTGGACCATATGAATTGTGATTTTTATATGTTCATATATGATATGAAATGATCATCCATTGACATTGTAGTAGCTGGCATGCATGCAGCCGTACAAAATGTTAGCTTTGATTTCTCATCTGGCGCAGATTGTGGAAGAATTTGGAGAGATTTGGAAGAGGAGCAGAAGTACCTTTTAGCTCAGCGTCCTTAAATGATAGTAATGTTCACTACTTTATTTATAAAATAGTTTAAATTTTAAGATTTATGTTTAGCTTAGCGTCCTTAAATGGTAGTAATGCTCACTATCCTGTTTGTGAAATAGTTTAATTTTCGAGATTTGTGTAGATGATTTACACAAATTTTGAAATTTAAATTCATTTAACGGTAATAAATAGAGTAGTGAACATCATCATCACTTAAGGATGATTAGCAAAAATATTCTCGGAGGAAGGGTGGGGGGGTGGGGGTGGGGGTAGGGGGCACCAATTAGGGTTTATGGGATTTAAGTTTGTATATAATGTGGGGTGGCATGTGACTGTTTATGATTGATTGCACCACAATTATAGGCTGCAAAGCAGCATCATTGCAAACACCACGTTTAACCATCTCTCATAATTATTACATATTTTGTGTGCATGTTTGCACGCCTCTTATGATTGATTAATATTACATTGATTAATTACTTAAGCAGGGTAAATATTCAAGTGTCAATAGCCGTCTACAAACTATCTTTAGTCCTTATTACCCTTCTCTCTTTGTCCTTTTGTGGGAAATTTTAAAACTATGATTATTTTCATTTCTCAATTGTTAAAATGATCAATTTTTAGCAAATCGTCTAAATTTGATGGTTACATCATCAATATTTAACTGATATAACTACTTGATTGATATATTGTCGACATTGATTTCGATTAATTCAACAATTGAGATTTGATTTCTAATCATTTTAGTCAATTTCTCAAAACTCAATTGTTTAAAAACTGATTTCTAATCAGTTTTTCTTACTTTTAGAACTTTAACCACTCGAAGGGGGTTTAAAAACTGCTCGAGGAGTCTCGAAAAGGGTGGGTCGAGTTTTGCTTGGGGGAATCAAGCAACTATATTTCTGATTCTTAAAAATGAATTGGCTGATAACTGTTATGAACCATCACTATAGCATATTGCTAAGTATTTTTCTTCTCAAATTCACCAACTATTACGAAATGTCTCATTTACTGTTTACATTATTGATCACATCTCTCTTAGTACAAAACTCTTCACAACAAAGTTGCTAAATTAAGGTTAAAAAAATGGTAGCTAAATTTACAAAAGAAGACCTTTGATTGAGTGGGATTTGACATGATAACCGGCGTTCTAATGATTATTATTTGGAGAGGGATTCTCACTGACCCCCCCCCCATCATGCCTACTTTTTTTCCTCTCTTTTGATTTTTGAAATTGAGAAAATTGTAGCAATAATTTTTCAATTTTAACTCAATTAAAGCAATGAGCTCTCAACTAAAAATCTATGATTATAAGTTCCTTAATTCATCAAAATGTGTAGCTATAATTATTTTTGTCAACACAGTTAAAATTTCTGTCAAAATGAGTCACGTGTCACGCACGTGAAGTTAATCAAGAAGCAAATATAGATTACCAAATGAAAAACAATTTAGATTTGTTCCCTCAACTTTAACCCAATTAGAGAAATTGTCCCTCAACGTTAACTCAATTATAACAATGGTCCTCCCAACATGAATCATTTTGATTAAATTCTGATAGAGTTGATAAAGAAAGACCATAACTATACTTTTTAATGAATTAGATGACTAATAGTCATAATTTTTTAAGAGTGATACTAAACCCACCCCATTGTCTTACTTCCCCACCCTATTTTATTTTTCCACCGATCAAAAATGTTATTAGAAGAAAACACTATTTTCTCACCCATCATCATTCCTAAAATACCCTGTGATATCGACCATCGACACCCCAACTCCGCTGCAATGCCGCACCAACTTCCAACACCTAACCCAGGTCCCCAACCATCGGAACACCACCATGGCAACAAAACTGCCTCACCACCCATCTTCTTGTTCCCTGCATAGTCTGAATATTTTATTTTTCCTATGAATTTCAAGTCTTGCAGATTGCAATGGAATTCAATGAGTGGGTTATGTATTTATAGTTTTAGAAAGAAGGGAAACGAAGGAGAAGGGAGGTAAGGTTTGGGTCGGGATTAGAAGCAGTGATGGGTGATATACAATTAGTTGGTTCGTATTTGATTTGATCCCTGAAATTAGGATTTTAGAGAAAGAAAAAATGGACGTAGAAAAAATTGTTTAAAAGAGATGGCATTTCGTCCCAAAAGGCACAATAATTGAATTGAAAGAGAGAAGAATTTTTATCTTTCAGAGAGATGGTGAACAGACATAAGGAAATGGGCAATCTGGTTATGTGTAGTAGGCATAAAATGACATTTTTGTTTTGGTCCTTACATGTCATTTCACAAGAGGGTAAAATTGATATTAAAATTTATACTAAAATGTGAGCGGAAAAATAAAACAATGAGATAAGCTTATCATCACATCATCACTTATTTTTAATTGAAAGACTATTGCTATCCTAACACAAAAAGAAAAGCTAAGCTAGCCAGTGCTAATAGCAACAAATACTTCCATCGCTAGACTATAAAACTAGGCCTCTATTGTCTATTCCTTCATTGGTAATTGGATTTACTGCAGCCATGGCTGGAGGTAACTTGAAGAATGCAGTGATAGCATTTCTCGCTCCCCTTCCCTCCATTCTCTTCTACCTCATATTCCTCAGCAACCACCATAGCCAAACTAATGAGAGCTTTCTCTCTCCTCTCTGGGCATGGTGCTATCACCACCCTCTTCTCCTAGCCAACGTCTTCTTCTTCCTCAACGTCAACGTCCTCTTCTGGGTCATCAGCCAAGCTCTTTCCAGCCACTGGGTACGTTGATTTTTCGTTCAAAATCTGATCTTTTTGGGTCTTAATTGCAAATTTGAATTTTTTATGAATTGGGTTGGTGCAGATGATCGATTTGTACTGGACTGTGATCCCTGTAATGCTCGTTCACTACTATCGATGTCACCCTCTGGCGGATTACAACCGGTGGCGGTCGACGATTGCAATTTCGCTGACTTGGGTTTGGAGCCTCAGGCTTTCCCACAACTACTTTAGGCGGGAAAATTGGCAATGGGGTGCCAGGGAGGACTGGCGGTTCACCGATATGAGCTCACAGTACGGCAAGCACTGGTGGTGGGTTTCCTTCTTCGCCGTTTACCTCTCTCAACAGGTAGTGCTCTAAGTGTTTGTTGAATTGCCTCAATGAGCTTCCAAGCTGGTGAAAAATGTGAAAAATGGTCGCTTTTGGTTTTCTGATGGTTGTTTTTAACCTTTGTAGGTTTTTATAATTGGGATATGCCTTCCATTCTATGTAATCCACTCAGTTAATGTGCCACTGAACATATGGGATTCTGTTGCCATCATAGTCTGCATTACTGGCATTGTTGTAGCATACTTAGCTGACACGCAGCTCCATGACTTTGTGAGCCGAAACAACAAGCTGAAAGAGCTTGGAAAGCCCGTTGTGCCGAATCTTGACGAAGGGTTGTGGCACTATTCGCGGCATCCCAACTACTTCGGAGAGCAATTGTGGTGGTGGGGATTAGTCATATTTGCATGGAACTTGGGACATGGATGGGCCTTTGTTGGGTCTCTGGTCAATACAATGTGTTTAGCTTATGTGACTATACTTGTCGAACGCCGAATGCTGAAACAAGATTACCGAGTAGAAGCATACAGGCGGTATCAGAAGACAACCTCAGTGTGGATACCTTGGTTCAAGTCATCTCCAGGAGGAAAAGATAAGAACGCTTAATCGATCATCCTTTCGGTGTGTTACGCTTTGCTAGTTGTTTTTTTCTGCAATCTATCCATAATCTGTGTTCGTGTCTTATAATGTCCTATGTTCAAAAGTTGACATCAACTGGTATTTGTTTGAAAGAAATGAGTGCAAGTTGGATTTTATTTGTGATAATCTCTCTACTTAATAGTAGTAAGAAATTGTACAAAATTGTTCAGAATTTACTTAAAACAGTTTCCTTTAGTTTAGAATGTGGAATTTCCATGAGATCTGGCTTTGTTCTTAAATTCCATTGTGTTACGATAAACATAAGATCGAAATCTATACTGTTAATAACAGCACAAGATGGTTGCTTAAAGAGCTAATTGTATCATGAAGACACGATTCATTCCTGAACTTATTTCAATTGAAATGCATAAGGCTCAACAGCTTCAGTAATAATTATAGTACTAAACCAGGACATCTTTTGCCTACTTTTGTGAAACTTGAAAAACTTCCATTGGGAATGGGATCCCAAGTTACATGGGTAGGCAAGTTTCCACTTTAACATTTGCCTGATTGTCATTGTTCTGGGGAATCTTGGATGAACCATTCTGTTTTTGTAGTTAGTCAACTCATTTGAAATAGTCATGTGTTGGAATATATGATACAAAAGTAGAATCAGCTTTAACCCACCATCACCTCTTTAGCTTTCTTTGTTCATGGATTTCTAGTATGCATCGGTGTATATGTGTGGCCTTTAGATCTTTGACTATTGAATCCTTGATTGCACATCCAACACTTCATTCATCCGGTGTAAATCATACACCGAAACATGGAAAATTTTCGGTGTTTTCAAATACACAATACACATATTTGACTTCTCACGGACACCTAGCTGTTCGCTTTGTCAGTGCATTTAGAAACAGTAATAGGACACCTGTCCCTTTTTTTATTTTTTATTTTTTATTTATTTATAGAAGTAAGAACCTTTTGCTTTTAAACCCCAAGAATCCCACTGATAAATCTGCTGCAAAGGAAGAGGTGTGGTGGTCCTGGCATGTGCTTAGCTATATATGCATACTGGGAAACCATGCTAATGGATCATGTAGACCTTCTGAGAAGTCCAATTTAGGAGAACGACTTATATAGAATGGGTTCATTGTGATGTCCCAACCCACTAATACAATTCCATATATAAGTTTTTGTCCACTCGTCATTGCATTATAGGACCGAGACACCACGTAGCGGTGAACCTGTTCCATGCAAGTTGCTCCCTTGATTTCTAGGAGAAAATAGGATGAACATCTGCAAAAAGTGAAATTCACTTTATGAGCCTTGTAAATTAGAAGAACTGTTTTGAAAGATGAAGCCTTTGAGTATTCTTTTAGAGCGTTTACTCTTGATCTGAAGTTCAGAGTTTACCCTTGTATCCAAATACTAAAAAAGATGTTCGAGTTAGTTATAAAGATAATGTTTTACAGTGAGGTGATTCAATGAGCTTAGCATTTAACCTTCTCAAAGTGTAGGGGTCCCAGTCCCACGCAACTCTATAATTCCTGTGATTGTGAGGGCTAAAAAAGCAGGTGGCGCGGTATCTTTCAAAAGTATGAATGAGATTTGAAAGTGCTTTCTGCAAAGTGCATTCTTTGAATATTGAGGACACATTCAGAAGTCTGTCTAGTGGCATATGTTTGTTTAATCTCTCAAAATTGGATTCTCCTCAAGCTGCAAGACGTGGCCAAATTAAAGTTTCAAGCAAAAGCTGCAAAACAGATACCATGGGGATGGATGTACTAGTTCATTTCATCACTTCACTTTTTATCATGTTTCTGCATGCATTCCGTTCTCAACTCATGTCTTAGTTCGGCTGTCGCCTGATCAACAAGCCAGATAAACTGGCCTTGCTTGAATTCAAGGCTAATATGTATAATGATCCCTTTGGAGATCGTGGAATGAATCCATCACTTTTGCCACTGGCATGGTGTTTCATGTGGTTACTGCCACGAGAGGATCACCATGTTGGAGCTACAATCCCTGAAACTTGGAGGCTCTATATCACCACATGTTGGAAACTTGAGTTTTATCAGAGTGTATAGTCTCTTAAACAACAACTTCCGCCATGGAATCCCTCCAGAAATTGGCCGTCTGCGCAAGCTGCAAACTTTGGTATTGCACAATAATTCACCGAATGGGGAAATTCCAGCTAATTTATCAAGTTTAGCCTAACCTTGAAATTGGTAATCTCTCTTCTTTGTGGGCTTTCTGGACTCACTTTTTCATTTGCCTTTTTAGCCTTCGTAGCTTCCAAAGGAAAAAAAAAAAAACAAGGAGCATCCTTCCAGTGGTTTTGAAAATTTTCCAAAGATGTCTTACCAAAGTCTTCTTAAAGCTACTGATGGATCCTCCTTTGCCAACTTGATTGGTTGGGAAGTTATGGTTCAGTTTATAAAAGATTACTTGATCAAGGTGAAACGACAATTGCCATCAAGGTACTCAACCTACCTTGTTTGACGTGGAGCTTCCAAAAGTTTCAAAGTTGAGTGTGAGGCCATGAATATTAGACACTGTAACCTTGTGAAAGTACTTTTTGCATGCTCAGGATTCGACTGTCGTTGTTCTGATTTCAAGGCCTTAATTTAAGAGTTCATGGTGAATGGGTGCTTAGAGAAATGGATGCATCCAGCTCAGACAAGTAATGGGACAAATGAGAGGGCAAGGAGCTTAACTTTTTCTCAATGGTTGAACATTGCTATTGGTGTTGCAATGGCATTGGACATATCCACCATCATCAGTGTCACGTGCCAATAGTTCGTTGTGACCTATCAAACCCAGCAATGTTCTTCTCGATGATGATCCGATTGGACATGTAGGTGACTTTAGGTTGGCAAGATTCCTTCTCACAACTCTTAAAGATGCTTTTGGTAATCAATCAAGCTCCCTCAGAGTAAAAGGAACAATCGGTTATACTTCAAGTGAGCACTTTTCTATTTCTTTTAGTAGGGCCTTCAGCTGATATTTACACTGTTAAAAAAATTGTATAAATGCAGAGTATGGTAGACCTGGCATTTTCAACCCGATTTGTTAACCCGATCCGTTAAAATTAGTATTCGGGTGAGTACTAAACGGGTCGGATGGTTAACGAGTCAACCCGTTAAATAACGGATCATTTTGGATGAACCTGCCTGTTAACCACCCGTTAACATCCGTTATTGAGGGCTTTTGTGTAATTTCAATATTCCTAATTGAAAACCCTCGCTCTTTGTCGAATTTCGTAAACCTAAGACTACCTACCAAAAACACAAAAACAAGAACTTTAATTAGCACTGGAAACTCTGCCTGGAACCTCAGGTCCTCAACCGCGAACTCCACTGGAACCTCAACCTCAAAACCCAAATCCCTCTCTCTCTCTCTCTCTCTCTCTCTCTCTCTGTTTCTCTCTGCACTGTAAAATCTTTGGGTGTCTCTGACTCTCTCTCTCTCTCTCTGTTTCTCTCTGCACTGTAAAATCTTTTGGGTGTCTCTGAAATGCAGAGACTTTTGCTGTTGCGGTAGAGAGAGTACAAATCTCAGTGTTACAAGCAAAGAACTGAAATGCAAACAAATATAATATATATGTATATATATAGAGGTATATATATGTATATTATAATGATATAAGAATTGGAGGACGAAGTAAAGCGTACCGGGACAGGGTAAAGACTCGGGTTTTGAATCGCATTGAAGAGATTGGTTGGCGGTGATGGAGTCGGCTGCAAGGGAGACTTGGGTTTTGAGGTAGCAGAAGAAAACAACTGTAAGCGCCAATCTTTTCTTGGTTTGGATGAAATGTGCAAAAAAAAAAAAAAATTTGTTAACAGGTGAAATGGATGAAACGAGTGACTTATTAAATTAACGGGTTGGATTTGGATGATCCATTAAATTAACTGGTCGGATCGATTTGGATGATCCATTAAATTAACTGGTCGGATCGAACCGACCAAAACCCAATGAACCCGACCCGTTTACAGGTCTAAAGTATGGTATGGGACATGAAGTGTGGACACAAGGTGACGAGTACAGTTAGGACATCCTCCTGTTGAAAATGTTTACCGGAAAAAGGCCAACCAGTGACGTGTTTCAAGGAACATCAAATCTTTACAACTATGTCAAGGTAGCACTACTAGAGCAGGTGGTTGGGATTGTGGATCTTGTTCTTCTTCACGAAAAACAGGAAGGGGAGATGAGCGCAAACCAACGTCTTACTAAGGCTAGCACAACGATTCACGTCAAATTTGAAGAGAGCTTGATTTCAATCCTTGAAAATGGCATTACCTGCTCTTCAGACGTGCATGGAGAAAGGTTGGACATCGCTGATGCTATGGCTAAGATGTGTCGGATCCAGGGCCGGCCTGAGGGTAGCCCAAGTAGGCACCTGCCTAGGGCCCCCACTTCGGAAGGCCCCTAAAAAAATTTTATATCCTATAATTAACATATAAATACAAAAAAAAAAGTAAGAAATATCATAATTCATTTGTTAGTGCAGTGGAAATGTTGGCTTCATTTTTCTTTGGGGTGTTGAGTTTGAAACACGAAGCTGCATTTCAGTCACTAGATTTTTCTTGTTTTTCAAATTTACTGCCAATCTATATGTTCAACTCCCAATCCATCTGTCCAAATGCATATAAAGTTATAAAACTCAAGTCTCTTTGCAATCTTTTTTCTTTCAACTTCGCACTCTCTTCATTTCTACTGAATGTTTAAACCAACTTCTCATTATCTTCATTTCTATTGAATGTTTAAACCAACAATCATATGGTCTTAAAGGTTGTACTTTAAGGTAATCAAAACTTTGAATTTATATTTTTCTTTTCAATAACTTTTTATTCAATAGATTATTTTAATATTCAATTCGTTAGTGTGATGTTTTTAGAAGAAAAAAAACACAAGAGAAACAACTGGCGTTGAATTTATTATACTCGTCAATCAAGTTTTGTTGTTATTTACTTTCTTGATCATCAAGTTGTATTGTTCTTCACTCTCAATCTTAGACTCTTAACTGCAAACATTCAGTACATTTGTGTCTAAAAAGGTGAATCGTGTAATGTTTTAATAATGTTTGTATATTTATCTTCTTTTGATATTAATTTTTAATAATATTTGATGTGAAAATAGAACTTTTTAATGTATTTAACGAATTCTTTTTTATACAAATCAATATACAAAGAATCAGATATTAGAGAATTTTAGAGCCCCACTTCGAAGGTTTGCCTAGGGCCCCTAAATTCTCAGCGCCAGCCCTGGTCAGATCAGAAACAAACTTCGAGCAGATCATAAAATATACGTTGTGTTAAGCATGTAATAATATTGTTTCCTAATGTGTGAGATGGAGATTTTCTTGATCAATAGAACAGTATAGATGAAGAGATTATCATTTTTTTTTCTTTCTCTAAGGAATCTTGGATGAACCCTTGTGTTATATAGTTATTCCGCCACATGATATCCCGATTTAATCATGCAATGTCATGTAAAGAGAAACCTACAAATATAGTATTATTATATTACAACGCCACAACAACAGCGAACTCGTTTCATGAGAGTCCGTATCTATTGGAATAATAGCTGTAAAAGTGGAATCAGCTTGGGACAAGGATTGTCTGCCCTCTCACTTCCGGTGCCCTCCCGTGCCCTCCTGTTTGTGTTGTCATGATTAACCCACGTCAACATTTTATATTACCATTTATTTTTGTCTTATTATTTCTATAAAAAAATAATATAAATGTTGACGTGGCTTAACCGTGACCACACAAAACGAGAAAGCACCGAAGGTGGGAGGCATACAATTCTTGTCCATCAGCTTGACCCACCATAACTTACGTAGCTTTTGTCTATTTTCATGGGACAGGTAGATGTTAGCTTTTTTGCCAGTATTTTAAAATACAGTTACAGGAACCCTTGCCCCTAATTTTGTAGGAAGTACTAGGAGCCTTTTTCATTTTTAAGTCCAAGAATCCCACTGATGGATCTCTTGCAAAAGAAGAGCTATGGCTGTCCTGCCATGTGCTTAACCATATGTGTACTGTGAAATTAAGCTAATGAATCATGTTCTTCCTTCAGAGAACACTGATTTAGAGGAGAAAATAAGACGAGCATTGGAAAAAAAAGGTACATATTCACTTTTACGAGTGTCATAAATTTAGGACGGTTTCAAAGACGAAACCTTTGAGTATTGTTTTAGAGCGTTTACCATTGAATCCGAAGTTCAAGGTTTAAAAAACTGTTGAGAACTTAACCTTGTATGCAAGTGTAAAAAAGATAAAACCTTTGTGTAAGTTCAGAATGTTTTACTGGGAGGTGATTCAATGAGCATATTAGCCTATTAGGCTTGTTGGGGCCACTCAGCTTTGTATGCTTTAGACGGAACCATAAACATGTGACTGGAATAAAAAGAAAAGAGAAACTTTGTCTTACTAGATTGCCCTTCCCCAACAATTATTATAAGGGAACTTTAACGAAAAGCACCCGGTACTGTTCACTTTAACGAAAAACCACATTTTTACACTAAAAAGTCAATCCTAGTACTATTCACTTTACCCTTTATTTTGTCCTTATTATTAAAACTCAAAGTTTTCAAGTCATTTTCATTAGTTTTCCTTTATTATAAAGTAGTTGTTGCATTTTGTGTATCAATTTTTTTCGCATGACAAAATACATAAGACTTTTCGAGTGTGTACAGTTAGGGGTGGGTTTGGTTTTTTGCCGAAATCGAAAACCAAACCGAATTTACTGTTCGGTTCGGTTTTCCTTTGGTTTTTTTCGGTTCGGTTCAAGTTCGGTTTCGGTTTTTTGCTAAAAATCACAATCTGTATAAACATAATCGTGAAATTAGTCATGATTCCGCATGAAGATGTATTTGAATCGTGCACAAATTCATATCATAATGAAGTAACATACTCCTTATAAAAATCAACAAACTACCCAATAATTTTTGTTCTATTCAAATATTTTTTACCTTGCAGTTAGGAGCTGCATGCTTTTCCAGTGTAGAAGCTTTGGACTTGTAGATGGAAACGTTCTTTGTCATGAAGTCTTTCATTTTCATGCCTTCTTTCCTTGGGAAGCCACCCACCATGACGGTGCATCCATCATATGAATTTACAAGTTAACAAGCAAGAACAAAGTCGTAGATCTAGAAGATCGATTAGGACTTGTTAAAAATTCGAAGAAACTGTGAGATTATGGATTCGATATAGTACCTATGCCCTTAGTAATGAGGATGCAAGCTGGTTCTTTCACCATGGATTCCGATGAGCTGAGGAGGAAGACGAATCGATTGATCCGAAGTGGCGAAGTGGATTTTCAGATGAGAAGAGCTTACAGTGAAAAGGCTCAAAACATTTGGCCTTAAGTTTGCCCTTCAAGACATTTGGGTTTGAAAATTGGGCTTAAAATTGGGCTAAAAACATAAATACCCAATATAAATAAATAAATTTAATATATTTTCAGTTCGATTTGGTTTTCGAATCCCAAAAACCGAAACCGAACCAACTAGATTCGGTTCGGTTTGTTTTTTTTTTCGATTTGGTTTTCAGTCTGGTTTTTTTCGGTTTTCGCTTTTTTGAACCCACCCCTATGTACGGTAATTTTTAGCCGTTGAATCTTTAGTTTGTTAATTGGCCGCACATCTAACTCTAAGGGTGATGCCTTTATTTAATCTATACATGTCATTATTAGAATTTTTAGAATAGATAATGGGTGGTTGAGGTCAAATTGGATAAAATTTTCAATATGTGTTAGAGCATCTCCACTCATCCTCATTGCCATTGTAATTGAGTAAACTTGCCTTCTTGCCCAAAGAAAGTTGCTCCACCGGTGGAAAAATAGGAGGGCAATTGTTGGAAGAGCTGTTGCCCTACCAATTCTTGCAAGAGCTTTTGCCGAGTGGAGAAGCATAGCGAAATGGCTCAATGTTGATGCAACAATAGGGGAATTAGGACCGTTGGATTCTAAAAAATTGCTTCAACGGGCATAATTAATCTAACTCTAATTAAAAAAAAATCATAAAAATTACCAAAAAAATTTACAAAGTTCACACTTTAAAAATAAAGTTCAACACACTTGCAAATTAAACAATTAGAATTACCCAAAAATCTACAACAGTAATAATATGTGGGTATAAGACAAAGAAAACATTTAAAAAAAATATTGTGAATAGCAATTGTCCTTGCCATTCCTCATTCCAAACAGGTAGACTTAAACAATGGTAATTACTATTAAAAGTGAATAGTGAGACAATTGCCTTCCAATGGCTGTTGCCCACCACCATGATGCTCTTAGGCCATCTCTAATGGAGAGGGCTGAAAGGCCAAAGGATCAAAACTTGACCCAATTTGCACATAATCCATCTCTAACCGAAAGCTGAGCTAAAATTTAGTATAACCCATCAAGCCGAAACATGGTCGAAAAGCCATCGAGCTGTCAAAGCTTGGCCTGATGCCCAGCCTGTTTGTCGGCGCCCAGAAGTTGCTGTTGCAGATCTAACGATCTGTTTTGAAAGAATCCAACAGTTAGCTGGAATTAGGATGATGATCTGATATGATGAAATAGTAGGATTTGAGATGTTTTGTGTTTGCTTAGATTATTACAGGGTACAAGTTACCATGTTCACGTTGTTTTTGTTTTTTGGTAATATCTACTCTTAAATTATTTCTCTAATATATAAAAGGGCAATTCTGTTGTAAACATTGGTGGATTAATGAATGTCCACAAAGTAATGTGGACTTAGGAAAAGAATGATGATTGTATTTGTGTGGTACTTTCAAAAAGTGTGTGTTGTAACAGTAGTGCTTTTCAAGATGTTCGTTTGGGGTTGCTCTATAAATAGAGCTCTCCGTGTGCTATCAAAATACACTGCGAAAAGAAAAGATCAATAACATCAATATCTTTCCCTTCCTCTTTTATTTGTCATCCTCTTGTGTTATAGTTACAGTGTGATATTTTACACCTACTTCGCTCATGTCACTAGCAAATGTTATCTCTCTAACTTTTGATTATTTATAACACGTTATCAGCACGACTCTCTAACCAGTTCTCATCTCCCTTCACTGAAAAATGCTTCTTCCAAGGATTTTATTGTTCTTCTGCCTCTTCTGCCTCATCTTCCTGATATATCCTTATGAAGATCTGCTAACACCATGCCTGCTTTTAGTTCTCAATATAACGATTACATATATCTTTGATTTCTTGTTTGGTGTAGTTCCTTATTACTAACTCAGTGTTTATTTTATTGCAATCAAAGATCGTGCAGTACAATTGCCCATCTTGAACTGCAAATTTAATCTTATTGCAATCCAAGATGGTGCGGTATCATTGCCTATCTTGAGTTGCAGATTTAATTTTATTGCAATTTAGGTGGTGTGGTATAATCGCTCACTCTGCTTTGCATATTTAAATTATCCTGTTGCTTGAGTGATGCAGAATAATTGCCCATCCTATGCTATATTTTGTTTTCAATGAGAATGGTGCGGTACTATCGTCCTCCTCATTAATCATGTAAATCTTAAGCCTGAAGTTTTGAGTGCTTATCATTTTGGCCTGAAGATCAAAATGAAAAAAAAATATTGTAAGAACCAGAAGTTCTAACACTACATCCTTCCAGAATACATATTATTGCAAGTTCTTACACATCTCATTTTTCTTTCAGAAAAGAAAATTGTGAACTTGGCAAAGCTTGATTTCATTGCCATGGACATTACTGGGAAGAACTACCTTACCTGGGTAGTGGATGCCAAGATCCATCTGGAGGCAGGGAATCTTGGAGAAACAATCAAGGAGGAGAACAATGCATATTCTTAAGATCAGGCAAAAGCCATGATTTTTATCCGTCGCCACCTTGATGAAGGACTAAAGAGCGAATACCTGACGGTTGAAGATCCATTAATCCTTTGGAAGACACTAAGAAATAGATATAATCACTAGAAAACGGTGATTCTTCCAATGACTCATTATGAGTGGACTTACCTGATGATCTAGGATTTCAAGACGATGGCTGAGTACAATTATGCATGTTCAGAATTAGCTCCCAGATGAAACTCTATGGGGAAAACATCACTGAGGAATATATGCTATAAAAGACTTTCAGCACCTTTCATACGTCCAACGTGCTCTTGCAGCAGCAGTATAGAAAGCGAAGCTTCACTTAATACAACCAGCTGATATTTGTGCTCCTGGTAGTTGAACAAAATAATGAGCTTCTGATGAAGAATCATCAGTCCCGGCTTACTGGATCTGCGCCATTCCCAGAAGTGAATGTTGTTTCCCTCAAAATGAATACCACATCCTTTTGTGGCAATAATTACAAACGAAGACGTGGCTACAAGCGAGGTCGGTGGAACAGGAAAGGCAAGAATCATGGTATTCAGTTTCATAACCAGATTCCAAGGCATAATTCGGGCTCAAGCTTCAAGAATGCAAATCGCCATAAAGGCAAAGCTCATATGAATTACACTTCTAGAAATCCTGAAGGAGTTTGCCATAGGTGTGGTGGCAATGGGCGTACTTGTTGTACCCCAAAACATGTGGTGGATTTGTATCAAGCATCCCTCAAATAGAAGGGTGTCGAGACCAATTTCCTCGACCAGGCTAAACCAATGGCTATGCCTGATCCAGTGTGCAACTTATCAGGACAGTTGAACACAACTCACCTAGATGTCTCGGACTTTATTGTGGAAAGAGGGAATGAAATGTATCGGTCCGATTGAATCATTTATGTTTAATGTACTCTTATTATTCTTAACTTATAGTCTAAATGCTTGCATTTCAAAATCAATAAAAGTGGCATGTCAATTTCCTTTTATTATAAATAAATTAACTGTGATTTCCTTACTCAGAAAACATGGATAAAAACTATGGTCATTCTCAAAACAAGAGTAATGGTGGAGATATTTGCAGACAGCGCAACCATGCATTTAATAATTTGAGATCGAAGGTATTTCTCAAGCTTGATGCTTACAAAAGTAAAGGTAACAACAATACCAGGTCAATCAAATGTAATTGAAGGCTCAAGAAAAGCCCAGATCATGTTACCAAATGGAACAATATTGTCCCTACAGAATGCGTGATGCTACTCGATTTACTCAAAATTTGTTGAGTTTTAAAGACATACGTTTAAATGGATACCACATTGAAACGAAAAGTGAAAAAAATGTGGAGTATCTATGCATTACCTCCAATGATACCCAAAAGCGTATATTGGAGAAGTTGTGTGGTTTGTCGAGTGGATTGTATTATAGATACATAAAGACAATTGAATCACATACTATCATGAGCCAGAAGTTCATTGATTCAAAATTTTACATGCTTTGGCATGACTGTCTAGGACATCTAGGATCCACCATGATGTGTAAGATCATTACTAACTCTAATGGACATCTATTATTGAAAAGACACATTGTTATCTCAAATGATAACCCTTGCAAGGCTTGTTCTCAATGGAAGTTGGTAATTAGACCATCACAACTAAATGTTGATGCTGAATCCCTATCATTTATGCAAAGAATTCAAGAGGATATTTGTGGACATATTCAACCATTTTGTGGACCATTTCGATATTTTATGGTTTTGGTTAATGCATCTACCCGATGGTCACATGTTTGTCTCTTGTCTACTCGAAATGTAGCTTTTGTAAGACTTCTTACTCAGATAATTAAGTTGCGAGCACAGTTCCCAGATTACCCCATTAAGTCAATCTAACTTGATAACGCTGGTGAATTTACATCTCAAACCTTTGATGATTACTTCATGATATTGGGTATTGATGTTAAACACCCTGTTCCTCATGTTCATACTCAAAATGGTTTAATAGAAGCATTTATCAAGCGGCTTCAATTAATAGCTCACACTCTGCTCATGTAAACAAAATTGCCAGTTTCTGCATAGGGACATACCATCTTACATGCTGCATCATTGGTTCGATTGAGACCTATAGCCAACCACTAATACTCATCAATACAACTCATGCTTGGGCATCAGCCAAACATTTCACATTTATGAGTTTTTGGTTGTGCTATTTATGTGCCTATTGCACCGACTCAACACACTAAAATAGGACCTCAGCGCCCGCTGGGAATTTATGTGGGTTTTGATTCACCATCTATCATTAGATATTTGGAATCCTTAATAAGTGATATGTTTACAGCTTGTTTTGCTGATTGTCACTTTGATGAGACAGTCTTCCTGACATTAAGAGAAGAAAATATCGTTCCAGAAGAATGACATGAGTTAACATGGGTTGTACCCACCTTGTCTCATTTTGACCCACGTAGCACTCAAAGTGAAAATGAAGTGAAAATGATCATTCATATTCAAAGAATTGCTAATCAAATGCCAGATGCATTTAATGATGCTATGATAGTGACAAAATCACATATACCAGCTGTAAATGCACCTGCAAGAATTGATGTCCCTATTGGACAAAATAAAGTGGTAGTGAATGATTCATCTAGTGCACGCCTGAAGCGTGGTAGACCCCCAGGTTCAAAAGATTCAGCCTCTCGAAAGAGAACGACGAGGGCATAACTAAATCTGAATGAAATCATTCAGGAAGAGAAACTGAATGACAAATCCACAATTCATGATTCTGTATTTCCAAAAAAGGAAAATGTCCTTGATGAGACACATGTCCCTGAAGAGACAGAGATATATGAAAGCAAACAAATCTCCATAAATTATGCATGTACTAATGAATTGTGGGATCAGAATGAAATAATCATCGACGTCATGTTCGCATTCATAGTAGCAACTGAAATCATATTAAGCGATGACATTGAGCCCCGCTCTGTTGATGAATACAAATAGAGACAGGATTGGCCTAAGTGAAAAGATGCAATCCAGGCAGAATTAAATTCCTTGGAAATACGAAATGTTTTTAGACCAGTCGTCCAAACCCTACCTGGTGTAAACCTTATGGGTTACAAATAGGTATTCACAAGAAAGCGCAATGAGAAAAATGAGATTGTGAGATATAAAGAACAACTTGTTGCACAATGAATTTCACAAAGACCTGGAATTAATTATAAGGAGACATACTATCGTGTAATGGACGCAATTACGTTATGTTACTTAATAAGTTTAATGGTTTCAGAAAAATTTGACATGCAACTTATGGACGTCATCACTGTGTATCTATATGGGGAATTAGATACTGACATATACATAAAGGTCCTAGAAGGACTTAAGTTGCCTGAAACAACTAATAAACCACGAGGTATGCTCTCAATCAAATTAAGGCGATCGTTATATGGGCTGAAACAATATGGAAAAATGTGGTATAATCGTCTCAGTGAGTATATGATCAAAGAAGGATATACCGACAATGTCATTTGCCCTTGTGTGTTCATTAAGAAATCTAATTCTAGATTCGCTATAATGGCAGTATATGTCGATAACATGAACCTAGTTGGAACATCTGAATAGCTCAATAAAACTATTGAATATCTAAAAAGCGAATTTGAAATGAAAGATCTTGGGAAAAGAAAATATTGCCTCGGCCTGCAGATCAAGCATTGTGCTAGTGGAATTTTGGTCCACCAATCAGCTTACATTGAAAAAATCATAAAGCGATTTGGCATGGCCCAGGCTTATCCACTCAGAATGCCAATGGTCATTCGTTCTTTGGACATTAAGAAAGATCCATTCCATCCAAAAGAAGATGATGAAATGGTCCTTGGCCCAGAAGTACCAGATCTGAGTGTTATAGGTGCTTTATTGTATTTAGCACAGTGTACTCGACCAAATATAGTTTTTTTAGTCAACTTGTTAGCAAAGTATAGCTTTGCTTCAACAATTCGTCATTGGAATGGAGTCAAAGATGTATTGCAATACCTTCGTGGGACAACAAACATGAGTCTCTTCTACTCAGAGAAATCCACAAATGATCAAATCCTTGTTGGATATGCATATGCTGGTTTTCTCTCTGATCCCATAAAACCCGCTCACAAACTGGATATGTGTTCATTAATGGAGATACAACAATCTCATAGCGCTCAATAAAGCAAACATTAGTTGCTACATCTTCAAATCACTTAGAAATACTTGCTTTATATGAAGCAAGTCATGAATGTTCTTGGTTAAGATCAATGATCCATCATATCCGGATTCATGTGGTCTACCTTCAAAGACAGACACTTCAATTATCATCCATGAATATAATGCAGCCTGTGTTGTCCAAATGAAGAAACGATTCATCAAAGGCGATAAGACTAAACACATATCTCCAAAGTTTTTTAGTGCACATGAACTTCAGAAGGCTAAAGTTGTTGAAGTCAGACAAATTGCTAGGATTAAAAGCACACCACAAATTAAGAAAACAAAAAGAAACAACACGGAAACAAATCAAACCAGTTCTTAGTCGAAAGTTTGAAAATTTTCAATTTCGTCAGTTTTTCAATCCTTACCCCCAAACCTAAACTGGACATTGTCGCCAATGTCAGAAAACACAATAATGCATAAAATAAAAATAAAATTGTAAGAAATAAAATAAAGCATTTGGACTGAAAACTACCCCAATTTCCATTAAAATCAAGCGATGACCCCCAAACTCCAATTTTACAATCAATTTCAAGGGTGGACATGATCAAACTTTCCGAGAGTAATCATCCAAGGGGGGCTGGTTCTTGGACCTTCGAGTATGCATATACTACGAAGAGTACTTGACATAAAAATAAAAACAAAAACACTAATTAGACAAGAAAAGAAAACAAGAGAGAAATAACTAATTAGAAACAACAATCCTCGGCAACAACGCCAAAAATTTGCTAGGATTAAAAGCACACCACAAAGTAGCACACAAATGTCCTATTGATTTTCCTTATTAAAGCTAAGATTTGTCAATTGTAGCATATGAAAATAAGGGTCTTTTCCGCAGAAAATTGTTTAATCTAACTACTTAAAATGTCACAAAAACTGGGCTGCTGTCCCTACTGATCAGCCACCGAAAAATAATTATTAGATTGACTTACACTTATCTAAAGTCTACAAAATTTTATATGAACACACTAGACACACAGAGCTACACTCACACAAATGTTTGGGATTTTTGGAATTGATTTGCTTTTTAAATTAAATTGAACAAAAACAGGACAGAAATAGATTTTAAGTAGTTCACAAATTAAGAAAAACGAGTTAGGGGAATTGCTATCCACCACCAAATAATCATGCAAACATGTTATGTTTCATTCAACTTCCTTTTATTTCCGGATGAAGATGCTCAAGTTGGCTCAATGTTAGAACTCAACCTATTACTCTTTCTTATGTAGTATGCTAAGAGAATGACGTTTTCAACTTAACTTAGTCCCTAACATACAATCTAGAATGGCGTGTTCATAGATTTAACAAGTAGAAATCATTAAGAACGAAAAGAGTTTGAGTCATCACAAGGTATCGTAAGTACTGGCGTTGTCTTACTTATCCTAGAAATTAGTTCACATGTTAATCGCAATTAACAAGTACTACTCTAGAACATATGTAGGTCCTCATTCGACAAGGGCAGACACACACATATTCATAGCATTAGAATCCTAGATATGCTTACTACATATGCATCCATAGAAAACAAATAAAGAATTCATCAATGAGACAAGTAGTGAACCAATTTTCATCCATTCATAAAAGTAATTCAAACAAAATGTCGTAACAAAATTGCAATCATATTTAGGGCTTCAAAACAGCCCCTAACTACTAAAAATTTAGTTACACACAATCCTTAAGTTAAAACAAAAGATAGACATGAGTTTGAGAAGATAGAACCGAAAGAAATCGACTGAGGCCTCCTCCTCCCTTTCCTTCCTTCCCCAACACTGCTTTTAAACCAATTCTTGCTGCATCCTTTTCTTCTCGTTAACTCACCCACTAATAGCCATTTAGTGATGACAATAAGTGAGAGAAAATGGTAAAATAATTGTAACTCTTTGGGCAGCCTTTATGCCAATTACTCCATCTTAATCCTCATCTTTAATTCCATTCCCTTTTATATTTTAATAAGTGTCAACTGACTTGTTCTTGGTTGCATCAGTTTTGGCTGTTAGATTTATTGGGTTTATTGCTTTCATAACAGTTACAAACTGCTCAACCTCTTGGTAACCTTTCAGTGTTAAAATGGCCATAACTTCTTCTAGAAAAATGATATTAGCAATTCGTGAAATGCTCCAAAAAATAGACATCCTTAGCTTTCCAAGCATATAAGGCTCATTCTCTAATTCATTCTGAGCTGTTCGCAACTTGTTTCCAAAGTCAGCTGATCCGCACAGGCAGTTTTGACGAATTTGTTACTTAAAATCCCACTTGTGCTATTTTTCTTTTCTTTGCTTGACAAATCCCACAAAACACAAAAACAAAGTAAATAACTCAAGAATATAAGGAACAAACTAAGACAAGACAAGTGAATTTGATGTAAAATATATATAAATATGTGCTTATCACAAATCTGTTCCAATGAAAATCTGGCAGACCTATTCATCAAATCTCTACCAAAGTGCACGTTTCAGAAGTTAGTGCAGAGTATCTGATTATGTTGACTTACCAATCAGCTAAATTTGAAGAATGCGGAATCAAGAAGAGATATATATTAGGGGCATCATCCATGATACATGCATGTTGTACTCTTTTTCCTTCGGTTAGGATTTTTCCCACTGGGTTTTTCCTATCAAGGTTTTAACGAGGCAACATAAGCATACATATCACTATATCAACAATCCAGGTAAAGTTGTACACTTTTTCCTTCGCTATGGTTTTTTCCCACTAGTTTTTTCCAAGCAAGGTTTTAACGAGGCAACTGATGTTGATATGTGGACATCCAAGGGAGTGTTGTAAACATTGGTGGATTAATGAATGCCTACACAGTAATGTGGACTTGGGAAAAGAATGATGATTGTATTTGTGTGATACTTTCAAAAAGTGTGTGCTTTTCAAGATGTAATTATTATGATCGTTTGGGGTTGCTCTATAAATAGAGCGCTCCGTGTGCTATTAAACTATACTGCGAAAAGAAAATATCAATAACATCAGTATCTCTCCCTCCTTCTTTTATCATCATCCTCTAGTATGATATTTTACACATGCTTTGCTCTTGTCACTAGCAAAAGTTATCTCTCTAACTTTTGCCTATTTATAACAAATTCAATCAAATATTGGTTTAACTACTTTAATTTTATTTACTGTAAGATAATTAGATTAAAGGATGATAATTTTTTAATTTACTTAGGCAATATGCTCCTCCGATCCTTTAAGAACCCGTTTATATTTCAAACTCAAAAAACTATTGAGATTACAAAAAGATCATGTTCAGACTTTCAATAACATGTGAAGGGCTGAATGCAAAATAAATAGCTGGCATGTATTGACTACAATAATGATAATGTTCAGACTCTCAAGTTGTAACAAGAAGTCAAGACATATATAACGTGCTACTACAAGTTTTTGATTTAATTTTTTTTTTTTTTTATCATGTTGGAGGAAACGGAACTCTTGTCCAAGTGTTTATTTTTTATTAAGATATTGGCGGAAACGGAACGGAACTCTCGTCCTATTCTAATACTCATTACTTTATTCGCACTAACTCAAAAGCCTCAGCTTGAGCGTTTCATACCCGCATCTAATGTTTCCTAATAATAGTTTTTAAATAAACAATTCAACAAAGGCAGGGCCGCCCCTGAGTATTGAAAAGTCATGTGCAAAATTTAGATAGAGATCTTTTATTTTTTTAATGTTATATTTCTTTATTCTTATATTTTTCAATTTTTTTCATCTATAAAACCAAAATATTATAAGTTATTGCAATAAAAATAAGTTGTTTGATCAACCAAATGTTTTTCCTTACCTTTAAAGGTCCTGAGTTCAATACACGTTGGATGTCTTTTTGTTATCTCCTGCACATATAAGATTATCTTTTGAATATAATCTATTTTATATGCATTTGTATACATGTAATGAAAATTTAAAAGTCCTTCCGAATCGGAGCTCTGTGCGGTAGCACTTGTTGCACACCCTCAGGGCCAACTTGAACTAATGATGCATTATTGGTTCATGTTGTTGCTGTTAACTCATGCTTCCTTCCAACATTTTTAAACACCGAAGAAAACCTACAATTATGTTTGTCAAATTAATTGTTAAGGTTGTAAATTACAGAAATTTGATTTGGTAATTAATTTTGGATTTGATTTAGTCAAAAAACTGAACTGAAAACCAGGCAAACCAATTGCAGCCGGCAGACGTAATTTTTATACGTCAAAAAAAACCAATTTCGACTAAAAACTAAAAAACCAATTAATCCATTTTAAAGACAATAATATCCTTTTTAATGTGGCTGAGGTTCCAATGGAGAACTGCCACGTGGCAACAAGAAATCAAAGGGTCCGTGCTGATGACGCTGCATTGCTGCCTATAGGCTATACCTGATCGGCTCTTCTATTTTGGTGCCCTCGCCGTGTCCTCCTGTTTTGTGTGATCACGGTTAAGCTACGTTAATATTTTATATTATTTTTTTATAAAAATAATAAAAAAAAAAAAATAGTAATATAAAATGTTGATATGACTTAACCGTGACCACAAAAATAAAAGGCACAGGGAAAGCACCGCAATTAGAGGGCAGACAATCCAAGTCCTGGAAAATATGCTTACACAGGAATTCTGTCGGTTTAATTAATTGGCAGGCAGACTGAGACCCACTTTGTTTGGTTACCGAGAAAACGTTAAAACTTTGAAAGAATAAAAAAGTGAGAAAAAGAAAGTTCTTTGTTGGTGCAACTCGTGAGTTTAAAATGGTGGTTCAGAGTCGGTGGTCTGGGAGATGAGGTGGTGCAGTGAGGATGAAGAGGGACAGGGAGGTGCTAAGGAGTCCATTTTTAGCGGCGGTTGTGGCGGCGGCGCTGCTGCCGATATGGGTTTTGGCTGCCGCAAAACAACAGAACCACCACCTCCAACGAGGAATTGGGGATAAGAAGCTGACGTTTGGGACAGATGGGCAGTTTAAGATTCTGCAAGTGGCGGATATGCACTACGGCAATGGCAAGACTACGCCTTGTAAGAATGTGCTGCCGTCCCAGTTTGCAACTTGCTCTGACCTCAACACCACCGCCTTTGTACGCCGCATGATCGAGGCGGAGAAGCCGAATCTCATCGTCTTCACCGGTATTTGTTCTTCCCCTTTCATTGTTCTTGTTTATGTTTATGAGTTGTTGGGATGGGATTAGATAGGATCGGATAGGACACGATGAGCATTGGATTTTGTTTAGCAAAGGTTTGATTTTAGCTATGATACTGGGATTTCTGATTGGTTCTCCAATCTGAACTTTGTGCCACAGGAGATAACATATACGGGTTTGATGTCACGAATGCTGCTAAATCTTTGAACGAGGCGTTCGCCCCAGCAATCGCGTCCAACATCCCGTGGGCAGCTGTGTTGGGGAACCATGATCAGCAATCCGACCTCTCGAGGGAAGGGGTAATGAAACACATAGTTGGGTTGAAGAACACTCTGGCTCAAGTTAATCCTTTAGACCAAGATGCTATTGATGGTTTTGGGAACTATAACCTAGAAGTCGCCGGAGTTGAGGGCTTTAGTTTTGAAAACAAATCGGTTCTCAATCTTTACTTTCTTGACAGCGGAGATTACTCTACGGTTCCCTCCATAGGTCGCTATGGTTGGATCAAACCCTCCCAACAATATTGGTTTGAACGAACTTCTGCAAAGCTTCAGGTACTAACCTCGCTACTTTGCTCACCGTTCTTTTTTTATGGCTCACATTTACCTGAACTAGTCATTTCCATCAACCCTTGCACAATATTCATCTGTGATGATTAACTTATTTCTAATTAGTTCTGATGACACCGGCTTTTTCCCTGCAGAAAGCATACATGAGCAAGCCCCTACCCCAGAAAGCGCCTGCGCCAGGGATCGCATACTTTCACATACCATTGCCGGAATTTGCTAGTTTTGACTCATCAAACTTTACAGGAGTGAAACAAGAAGGCATTAGCTCTGCTTCTGTGAACTCGGGCTTCTTCACAACCATGGTTGCAGCAGGAGATGTGAAGGCAGTGTTCATAGGCCATGATCACCTCAATGACTTCTGTGGGGAGCTAACTGGTATAAACCTTTGTTATGCTGGGGGATTTGGATACCATGCTTATGGGAAGGCTGGATGGGATAGGAGAGCAAGGGTGGTGGTAGCAAACTTAGAGAAAACGGTTAAGGGAGGTTGGGGAGCGGTCAAGTCAATCAAAACATGGAAACGCCTTGATGATGAGCACCTCACTGCTATCGATGGTCAGGTTCTCTGGAGCAAGAGCTCTGTGGGTACGTATTCCTTAAAGGAGCACGAAAAATTTCAGTACTGCCCTATTCCTAGTTCTTTCTAGACATTGATAAGTGGTCTTCTAGGAACATAATAAGTGGTCTCTGTTACGTTTATACATAACATAATGACGTAACAAGCTTGTGGCATGGATTCCAGGGATCCATTGACTAAATATGCATTTGCATCCATGTAGGATTTTTACTTGATTTCATTCCATGGATAATTCTTTTATGCCCGTCAATGCGGAGATGTTTTACTGCTCAAAACTTCTGCCTGTTCACTAAAACTTGCAGTTTTCTGAACAGCTTGCAAATTGTTCGATCCCATGCTTATGTGATACTGGATCTAGAGTTGTGTTTTTATCTGTCCAGCAGCTTTGCCACAACAATACAACAGTAAAATTCTTTCTTCCGCTTCTCAACTGCCCTTATTGTGTTGATCACAAGCCATCGTTGCTTGCTGCTGAAGGAATTCCTTATACCATCTTGACCAAACACCTCCCCATTTCTCACTCGAAATCTGAAAAGAGAAACTGGAAACATCTGATCTTGATCTATGATAGTGATGATTCATGTTAAATACTGTATCCACTGCTTCAACTGTCATTACGGTTTGATCCTTATCACAAAGATCAAAATGCATTACTATTTCTCACATGCTGTCGCCCGCTTCATCTCATTTTCTTATTTCATCTATATTGAACAGGTATGCGTAGAAAGAAACCTGTTGGCGGTAACTGAGTAACGACCACAAGCCAGACAGTAAGTAGGGAGAGTTTATAGGCAAGAAACCAGGCATGAGAAAGTTGTGAAAATCCTGGCGAGGAAATTGTCATTTGTTTCTTTGTAACGTAACAGACAATAAATGAAATCTAAGAAAAAAAAAGGGAGGAAATGTACTGTTTGTATGCTATATAAGTGCATTGTGAAATATGGTAAACAGGACCCAGAAAAATGATGTAACAAGGTTGATTGTCATTTATACTACACTGTTTATCTACAATTGGTGACAGTGGCTTGTGTTGATCGTGCAAGCCATCGTCGCCCATCAAATTCTCTACGTCGGACATCTTCTGGAATCGTCAAACCATTTGCAGAGACCAACCATGAGCACTTGTTTGATGTTGGTGAGTGGTGGATCTTCCTGCAAAGAAGGCCGGTTGCTCGGGTTTGGATAGACTTAGCAGTTTCACTTTTCAACATCAGAGCAACTGATGACATGGTTGGCCGATGATTGGCATCTTGTTGCAGAAACTCACTCCGTAATTAAGACCCTGAAGCGTTTGTCCGCAAAACCTTCAATCTTGGAAGGTAGGGTGCGTGACATACTATGACGGTGGCTTCATACGGGATCGATCTTCTTGCCATATTCGTTTAATAACATTAACAAATAAAAATCCGATATGGATGTGTCTCGAAAATTCGTCAGCGCTGCATGAATCTTTGAACAAGGGATCCATCAGCTTCAACCCTTTCCCTTGATTCCACAACTGCCCAGCCTGCATGCGATCGAGGATGTAATAGTAACACAACTAATTAAGTTGATAGATAGGTAATTAATTAGTTGGAAAATATTTTGTATAATCATGCTTACATGATCGCACTTGGTGTGATGGCAAGTGCATTCGCCCATGAGTGGTAGGTCTCGGGTTCGAGACTTGGGAGCAGCCTCTCCATAAATGGGGGTAAGGCTAGCCGACATTCACTTCTTCCAGACCCTGCGTAAAGCGGGAGCCTTGTGCACTGGGTACGACCTTTATGCTTACATGTACTAAAAGAGTAGCTGCACTGTCTGTGAGATAAAAGCCTAAAAAGTGGAAAGGGATTCTCTTTGTATCCCTTCCACCTAATCCTACCAATCAACAAATCCGGACCCTTGAAATTTGATTCAACGGCTAAAAACATGAGGCTCATTTAAAAGTTATAATAATTTTTACCGTTGGATCAAATTTTAAGGGCCCTGATTTGTTGATTAATAGGATTAGGTGGAAGGGATCCGGAAAGGATCCCTTTCCCTAAAAAGTTCCTTCTCCCATCTACAATCTCAAGCATGATTTCGCCGAAGCTAAAAACATCTGGTTATGGAATAAATCTTGCCCATAGCATATTCGAGAGCCATGTAACCGCTAATTGCACGTAAAATATAGTTGCAAAGATGAGTTTATATATATATATATATATATATATATAAAAGGTGTTTGAGATGATTAATCCTAGAGGGATAATTAAGTTGAAGAAACTTACTAAGTACCGACAACTCTTCTTGTGTTTCCTTCAATTTCATCATCAACTCCAAACATCCTGGCCATCCCAAGGTATGATATTTTTGGATTCATATTAACAACTAATAGGATATTGCTCGGTTTCAAATCGCTATGTATAACTCTAAGACTTGAATCTTCGTGAAGATAGAATTCCTCGGGCTATTCCTCCTATTATCATGCAACGTCTCGACCACAGTGCTAATTAACACAGTGCTGATTAACAAAACTATTACATGCTAATGCAACAAATTAACAATATGCTTATTCTAATCCAACATTTTATCGGATCGAAGTTTGTTTCTGATCCGACACATCTCAGCCACAGCATCAGTGATGTCCAATCTTTCTCTAGGCAACTCTGCAGAGCAGGCAAGGCCGATTTCCAAAATTGAAATCAAGCCTTCTTCAAATTTGATGTGGATCTTTGTGCTAGCCTTAGTAAAACATTGGTCTGCGCTCGTCTCCCCTTCCTCTTTTTCCTGAACAAGAACAGGATCCACAATCTCTACCACGTGCTTAGGCAGAGCTGCCTTGACAAAGTTGTGGAGATTTGAAGTTCCTTGAAACAAGTCACTGGTTGGCCTCTTTCCAGTAAACATTTCCAGCAAGAGGATGCCGTAACTGTACACGTCACCTTGTGTCCACACTTCATGTCCCATACCATACTCTGCATTTATACAATTTGTTTAACAGTCTAAATATCTGCTCAAGGCCCTACTAAAATATTAAGGAAAACAGATTAGAAAGGTGAGAAGAAAGTAAGTACTCACCTGGAGGAGTATACCCGATTGTTCCTTTTACTTCGATGGAGCTTGATTGATTACCAAAACCATCTTCAGGAGTTTTTGGAAGGAATCTCGCCAACCCAAAGTCACCTACATGTCCAATCATATCATCATTGAGAAGAACATTGCTGGGTTTAAGGTCACAATGAACTATTGGCACGTGACACTGATGATGGAGATAATCCAATGCCATTGCAACATCCATAGCAATGTTCAACCTCTGAGAAAAAGTTAAGCTCTGTGGCCTCTCATTCGTCTCAATACTTGTCTGAGTTGGATGCAACCATTCATCTAAGCTCCCATTCACCATGTACTCATAAATTAAAGCCTTAAAATCACAACCACGATAGTCAGATCCTGAGCATGTAGAAAGTACCTTCACAAGGTTGCGGTGTCTAATATTTTTCAAGGCCTCACACTCGGCTGTAAAACTTTTGGAAGCCCCATGAGCAAAAAGGTTGAGTACCTTGATGGCAATGATTGTTTCCCCTTGATCAAGTAATCCTTTGTAAACTGACCCAAAACTTCCTGTACCAATCAAGTTGGCAGAAGAGAATCCGTCAGTAGCTTTAAGAAGACTTTGGTAAGACATCTTTGGAAAAATTTCAGAATCACTTGAAGGATGCTCCTTCTTTACCCTCTGAAAGCAACAAACGTACAAAAACGCCAATGAAAAAGTGACTCCAGAAAGCCCGCAAAGGAGAGAGATTATCAGTTTCAAGGTTAGGCTCAACCCTCTCTTGCTGGAATGTCGAAATTTGCATTTTGGCAATTTAAACTCTGGTATGCCCCCACAGAGCTTTGTATTCCCTTGGACTGATGTGGCAGTTGCATTCTGAAAAACTCCTTTAGTTGGTATGACTCCCTCTAAATTGTTATAAGACAAATTCAAAGATTGTAGAAATGTAAATTGCTCCAAGAATTTTGGAATTGTGCCTGACAAGTTGTTGCGAGCGAGAGATAAGAATTCAATACCTCTTAGTGAACTCATATCTGATGGAATTGTCCCTTGGAAGAAGTTTTCTTGCATGTCAAGATATTGTATGATTTTGCAACTTCCAAGACTTGCTGGAATCTCACCAGATAACATGTTTCCGGAAACATCAAAATGCTCTAGATTTATCAAATGTCCGACTTCCTTGGGAACAAAGCCAGTAAAATGATTTCGAGATAAATCCACAAAAATATACGAAGAAGACAGACCACCAAAACCAATGACTTCAGGAGATATGGTACCACTTAAATTGTTTCTGCTAAGAGATAAGATCTCCAAGTTGTGACACTCGGCCAAACTTGAAGGGATGCTGCCTTGAAGGTTGTTATCCTCTAGATATAGATTAGTTAATCGACTTAAATTTCCGAAAGAGGATGGAACATTCCCAGAGAGAGAGTTCATGGCCATACCAACTTGATATAATTTGGGGAGCTTTCCTATTTTGGGGGGGATGGGACCTGCAAACTGGTTGCTAAATATCATTAGGCTTTCCAGGTTATGCAGATTTTCCATCCCATTTGGGATAGTGCCAAATATATCATTCTCGGCTATAGAAAAAGATACAAGAGAAGAAGATAGGTTGGCTATGCATTGAGGCAACGTACCACGAAATTTGTTTGAATGGATATACAAAGATTGTAAAAGGGTGGCATTAGTCAGATCGCAGAGAAAGCTCAAGTCATCACCAATTCCCCCGCTTACAAGATGGTTATAAGCAAGATTAAACCTCCCGAGCTTGTGTAAATTTTTCAAAGAGGGAACTTCTCCATGCAATTGATTAGATCCGAGTCCTAGCTCAAATAGATTAGAGGCATTAGATATTGAAACGGGAATAGTTCCACTGAATTGATTCAAACCAATGGCAAAGGTTTGCAGTCTTGGATAGGCAATGCCTAAGTTTGAAGGAAAAGTGCCATGAAGTTTGTTTTCTACGGCAGCAAAGGTTTCGAGAGAAGAGAGATTGAAAACTGAGGAAGGGAACATACCAGAAAATTCATTTTCATCCAATCCAAGAAAATAAAGATTGGTCAGTCGACCAAAGATATCTGGAATACTGCCACCAAAATTATTAAAAAGTGTAGCAATCACTTCAAGAGATGACAAATTGGCAAAAGAGAAGGGGATTCTTCCTCTAAAGTTGTTGAAGTCAATAACAAATTCTTTTAGCTTTGACAAGGTGCCAAGCTCCTTAGGGATACTACCTTCTAACGAATTGAAGCCAACATATATCCGGTTGAGTTTTGAGCAACCTGATAAATTAGCGGGAATTTCTCCACTCAATGAATTATTTTGCAATACCAAACGTTGCAGCCTGCGCATGCGGCCAATTTCTGGAGGAATTTGATGGCGGAAGCTGTTGTTTATGAGACTAAACACTCTGAGGAAGCTCAAATTTCCAACATGTGGTGATATAGAGCCTCCAAGTTTCAAGGACCGCAACTTCAACATTGTGATCCTCTTGTGGCGGTGACCACATGTAACACCGTACCAATGGCAAAAGTGGATGGTTTCGTTCCATGAAGTCATGATACCAAAGGGGTCACTGGTTATCCTGGCCTTGAATTCAAGCAAGGCCAGTTTATCTGTCTCATTTGATCCGGCGAGGCCTGAACTAAGACATGAGGTAAGAACAACAACATGGATGCAAAAAGATGAGAAAAAGAGAAGTGATGAAATAAACTTGTAAATCCCCATGGTGTGTTTGGGTGAGCTAAGGTTGTCTAGTGTGTAAGTTGTGGTTGTCTAGCTGCTTGAGGATAACCCAATTTATAAGCATGCATCTTTTGGTAAATAAAGGTCGCTGATTTTCAAACACACTATTTATTTCCAGTCATCGAACTAGATAAATCAAGTACAAACAATGAATATGATTAAATATTGGCAGTGAGAGGCTAAAACGGATGTGCGTGTATCAGTTCCTTAAACATGTACAGACTACTAGTCAAAGCATTACTGGAATTCTAAAGAGAGTTGACGTGTAGAGCTAAGATGGAATTCTAGACTAATTAGAGAATTGACTAGTTTTCTTCGCAATTTTTTTTCGACAGAAAGTAGTTAAGGTTCTACTATAAAATCAATTGGTAATATGAGGAGTAGTTAAATTACTTTTAAGCGTTTGCATCACTAGTAAAAAAAAACCCTTGTGCTACGAAATTTTGCGCGACGAAACACACATCGTCGCGCAAAGTCTTGCGCAATGAAACTTTGCGCGATGAAAATTTATTAAAAACTTTGTCCCGTTACTTGATCTCTGAATGTTTGTTTGTTTTTTTAATGTTTTTTGGTGTATATGATCTCGAAGTATATGCAAACAAGTTCGACGGTTGGATCATTGAAACTAGTTTCGTAGAATGCATATCCCATAAAAAAAGATCAAATTTAGTCATTGTATTCATATAGGGTCAAGGAGTGTAGTTGTAAAAAATCATCAAAATCAGAGTTAAAATAACCGTTAAATCGTGATTTTTTGTTTATAACCGTCGAAAAGTTTTGTCCCATTACTTTATCTCTAAATGTTTGTTTTTTGTGATTTTTGGTATATATGATCTCGAAGTATATACAAACAAGTTTGACGGTTGGATCGTTGAAACTAGTTTTGTAGAATGCATATCCCATCAAAACAATAGATTCACTAACACTTAAAGAGTTTATTTATATTTTCATTATGTATAACATCACTAGTGTAAATATTTTAAATTGAAGATCGAATTCAGTCATTCTATTCATATAGGATCAAGAAGTGTAGCTGTAAAAAGTCATCAAAATCGGAGTTAAAATAACCGTTAAATCGTGATTTTTCGTTTATAACCGTCGAAAAGTTTTGTCTCGTTACTTGATCTCTGAATATTTGTTTTTTGAGATTTTTGGAGTATACGATCTTGAAGTATATACAAACAAGTTTGACGGTTGGATTGATGAATGGTGTGTGTATATATATATATTAAGTAGCTTTAAATTTATTTATTTTGTACGTATAACACTTAAGAATTGAATGATATATATTTATTATGTAGCTTTAAATTTATTATTATAGTACGGATTGGGTTTTTGTTAGAAAAATATAATATTGTGGGTTTTATATAAAAAAAATTGAATTTGAAGGGAGTAAAGTCACATTTTCAATAAATTTTATTATTTTCTTTTTTATTATTTATAAAAATTATTTTTATAAATTTTGCGTCATCGCGCAAAATTCTTAAATTTGGACGGGAGCCAAAAATGGGATGAGGGAATTTTTTTTAAGACTTTGCACGACCAAACTCTAAAAATTTGGGTGGCCACCAAAAATGGGACGCGGGAATTTTTTTTTAATTTTTTTCAAGTGGTTGCGCAAAACTCTAAAAATTTGGGCGGGCACCAAAAATGGGCTACGGGAATTTTTTTAAATTTTTTTTAGTGGTCATGCAAAACTTTGCGCGACCAATTTTTCGTTGCTCAAAACTTTGCGCGACCAATACTTCGTTGTGCAAAACTCTAAAAATTTGGGCGGGCAAAAAAATGGGACGCGGGAGTTTTTTTTAAAATTTTTTTTTAAGACTTTGTGCGACCAATATTTCATCGCGCAAACTTGTATCCTTCATCTCGCAAAGTGATACGGTTTTAAAACCAAAATAACTCCTCCACAATTTTCTCAATGTCTTTCTCTACTCTTACCTCTCCTCTCTCTTTCCCTCTCCCCAAATCCGACCCTCTCTCTCACACTCACTCCTCTCACTTAATCTCTCTTCTCTCTCTTCACTACCTGTCACTCTCATTGACTCTCTCATCTCTCTCTCACTATCTCCTCTAATTCTCTCACACTTGCTCCTCCCTCTCATTCTCACTCACTCTCAATCTTTCCAAAATGTATATTCTCCCCACATTTTAATTTTTTTCATTAATATGTGTTTTTGGAGTTAGTTTTGAGTTTGGTGCAAGGTTTGGGGTCGAGTATAGGATGAGGAGTGGAGTTTGGGGTCGGATTTGGGGTATACCAATTTTAGTGGAGATTATGCCAATTTTTTGTTATTTGACCATATATATATATATTTGTAGGGAATCATCGAGACTTTGACGGCTAAAGTTGAGGATTAGGACGCTATCGAAACATATCCCCCACCACCACCACCACAATAGACTTGTATTAGAATTTTATTATTGTACCTTGTTAATTTATGTGTACATTTTGAATATATTATATATATATTGGATAATTTGATCACTATTTTTCATATGCAATTTTATTTTGAATATGTCAATTTAAATTAAAGTATTTAAAAAAAATAAAATCATACAATTAAATTAAATTAAAAAAGTAAAAATTCGAAAAATCTTGCACTACCAAATATTTCGTTGCGTAAACAATTAATATAATTAAATTAATATAAGAGAAATAATAAAACAAAAAGTCAAAAACCTTGCGTGCCAAAATATTTCGTCGCGCAAAATATTAAATTAATTAAAATATTTTAAAAACAAAAATTTAAAATTTAAAATATTTCGTTGCATCAAGCTTTGCGCGACAAACTACTTCATCGCGCAAAGATACTTTGTGAGACAAACTAATTCGTCGCGCAAAGTAGCTATGCGTGATGAAGATTAATTTTCGTCGCGCAAACCCTATCGTCACAAGCTTTGCAAGACGAAACATGCGCGACCAAAATTTCGTCGCAAAAGGTTTTGCGCGAAGAAATTGTACTTTGCGAAACAAACTTATTTCGTCACGCAAAGTGTTTTTTGTAGTAGTGCATGGTCCCTCATTTTCTCGATGTGGAATTGATACTCTCAACAATCATTACATAAGTTCGGGGACATCTATGACTTTTCTCCCATCTTAAGAGAGAACACAAGGTGTATATAGAAAAAGAGTTTGAAGCATTTTATTTTCATAAAAATAGAAAAATATAGGGTTTGTAGGAAATCAATTTTTTTAGGTAGTCGTAAATGTTATATATTATCACTCCTTCAAACTAAAACAGTGATAGAGTGCACTCGTTTTCAAATATGTTGTCCCGTATGTCAACAGAATTTAGTTTAATTTTGTATGTTGAACAAAGTAACTTTGATGTTATCTTTCTAAATAGTGTTGCATCTAATTCCAACTTTCGTTAGTGGAAGAAAAAATATGCCCTAATAATTCTCTCTTGGTGTTGGGAAATTTCATGCATTGCGTTTTAAATCAACCATTAACGACCTAGTGCGTTTGGAAAATATTTTCTGCATGACTTTTCTATCTACTTCAAACTTAAAAGTTGGGGAAAATAAGTACTTGCTGTTAGGGTTTGCAATGTCTGCTGCTACATACTTTTGCAATTAGATGGCAAGTTCTTACAATTTGAGTTGAAAATATTTCAGATTTTTCTTCATGTTTCGGTCCTTATTTTGATCGAAGTTAGAATCGAAACAAAGATTAATTAGATAGGAAATATATATGAAGGATTATTCGTAACATCTTTTCAAAATTGCAGAAAGAACAAATAATTGCTTAACAAATCTCAATTATGTTTCAGAGTTCTAAAAAAGAAATTGTTACTAGTACTCCAAAAATCTTATTTTAGACTCTTCACAAATGTATTTTTTTTTCAAATTATAAAAAGTTGGAGTGCAGAATGAGATTTTGGAGTGTCAATAGCAATTCCCTTTGAAAAAAGAAAGAAAAGTTGATAAACCTCTCTTCATCACAAAGAGCTTGTTTACTTCGTCAATTAATCCGGCTAGTCTTCCTTATCGCATTAATCAAGGTGTTGATAAACCCCCTGCTTCATTAGCGAGTTCATTAGCTTATCGGGACAGAACTCGCTAAATTTGCTCTTTCCATCTACCCCAAACCTTGAGTTATCAAAATGTATGTAGCTATGTCTGTGGGGAAAACCTCACTGAAGTAGCCCTTCTTGGCAAACAAACTCATTATAGAAAGGCATAGAAGTATAACGACTCAACTGGACGAAATAGTAAATCGACTTCAGACAAGTTATCAACTATACTGTTTATATTGATCAAGAAAATCTGAAAACTTCTACTTTCACATAAGGCCATCTCCAACCGAATGAAAGCTAGATGACTCGTTTTAACTCTTTGTCCCTCTAAGAAATTAATATTTTAATGAAAAGTGCATGATCATATTTCTTACCATCTCCAACCAAGGGGCTAGAGGGCCATAAGCCAAACACAGCCCTGTGACCAAAAACCATCTCCAACCGAGGGCCAAAGAGCTATAGTATGGAATGTGAAGAATTGAAATAAAATGAGGTAAGATAGTATGAAATGATGAAAAATATGTGAGAAATAGTGTAGGAAAAAATTAGAAATTAAAAAAAAAAAAAGTGGGCTGAGCAAAAAAAGAAAAAAAAAAGTGGGTTGGGCAAAAGAAAACCCTAAACCCTAAACCCTAAAGTGGGCTGGGCAAATGGAAAAGAACAGAAAAAAAATAATAATAAAAAAAAAGTGGGCTGGCTGGCTGAATATGGCTAGCTCACTGGCCTGATTGATTGGTTTTGACCTGGTGGGGCCCACAAGTTCTTTGGCCTAGCCTTCGGTTGGAGACGGTTTTCATGTTATTTCGGACTATTTTCGGCCCTATGACCCTCTGGCCGGATCGGTTGGAGATGGCCTAAGGAAATAAGATTATTACGTACATGCTAATACTTAATAGTATCAGTTTGCTTATTCTAATCCAACATTTTATCTGCTCGAACTTTGTTTTTGATCCGACACATCTCAGCCATAGCATGAGCGATATGTCCGACCTTTCCCCAGGCACATCTGCGGAGCATGCAACACCAATCCCTAATTTTCCAAATTTTAGTTATTTAAATTCCTAATTATATGAATTTTTGTTAGTTTAATTTAAATTAATTTATATAGTTTAATTTAGATTAATTTATATGGTTAATTGATATAGTTTAATATAATATAATTAGTTAGTTTCTATTGACAAATTATGAGCGACATTAGTATCGTCTATTATCTAAAATGATTTAGTTGTCTGGATTTTTTTTACTTTTTGCCCTTTTTAAATTTCGTCCTTCTCCCTATAATTTCTGACTTCGCCACTAACAGTGTCTAATATTTTTCAACGTCTCACACTCATCTTTGAAACTATTGGAAGCTCCCATCAAACGGGGCAGAATTCCTTCATGGCAATTGTTGTTTCACCTTGATCAAATAAATTATTTATAAACTGACCCAAAACCTCCCGTACCAGTCAAGTTGGCAGAAGAGAATCCTTCAGTAGCTTTAAGAAGACTCTGGTAAAGACAACTTTGGAAAATTTTCAGAATCACTCGAAGCAACCTTAGACTAAGAGAGTACAACTGACTAAGAAAGCATCAATGGAATTCTTAGACTAAGTGAGTTGACTAGTCTAGAGCTAAGATGGATATCAACATCCATCACAATCCTGACAACTTTCTTTGCCCCTCTTTCTCTCGGCAGATTCTTGTGTATCAGCGAGGCATACCTTCGTATGAAAAACATCTCTCTTTAAATAATCTGACATGTTATGTGATCATGTACGTTGTCAAACTAGAATGGTAATAGTATGAACTCTTTCTTCAATATGTGGTCCAAATTCATGTAATTCAGATACTTAAACAAGTAAAAGAAGATAAGTTAGATATCAAAATAGAGTAATTTTCTACGAGGTTTAATTGTATCTAATTCCAACTTTTGTTAGTGGAAGAAAAGGATGCCCAATAAGTGTCTCTTCGTGTTGGAAAATGATGCAAGGAAAAACAAAAGTATCTCGAAAAGATAGGGATAGAACCTATGAATCACTCAATCAGGGCAACAGAGCTTGCTCGACATTGCTAATCGTAGATTCACTCAATCCGGTTAAGCCAAATGCTTAAGAGAAAATTACTCTCTTCTTAGATAAATTTTAATTCACTTGTTCACTAATGAACAATGATTAGCTGCCAGAGAGGTGCACATTCACTTTCTAAATTTCTAACATATTAGTTGATTCTTCTTAACAATGTAATCGAGTATCATGTATAGAAGACTTCCACATTCTTTCTTCAAATGGATATGGTCGAAATGACACATGACCCAGGTGTGCAAGGCTTCTCTTCTTCAAATATTTTCAACTAAATCACCACGATAAAGAAATTTATCCCATATATAATTATGAATTTCAAAGTAAGGATTTTTTGCTTACTATAGAAGTTGAGAATTTAAGTATGAATTTACCACCTCGTTCATAAACTCTAAAGTTTCCTTCACATACACAATCTTGACTTGGTGCTCAACCCTAGGTTCAAAAATCTTATTGATCTAGTGAATAACAATATCAACTTCTAAGAAATCATACAAATTTGAGGAGTATAACTTGCTTACCTCTCTACCATCCTCATCAACTTCATTTACAGAAGGATGGTTGACTTCATCGTTATCAACATGCTCATCAATTGGTGGTGAATTCCAATCGGCGAAACTAATTTCTTTGACAGTGTGATCTTTTAACAGATTGTAAATCACAACCATGGTCTTCAAACGCAGCAGAAAACCTACTCTAATGCCACTTGATGTAGGGAAAAACCAATGTATCTCGAGGAGACAGGGGATAGAACCTGGGAATCATTCAACCAGGGGCAATGGTGCTTGTCAACGTTGTTAATTATGGAATCACTCAACACGACCAAATCAAATGCTTGTTTTTTTAAGGAGAAAAGCACTCTCTTCTTAGATTAATTTTTAAATCACTAATTCACAAACTTAAGCTTACATATGGAGCCCTTTGAATAAGGAGATACATTTCATTGATACAAGAGATAATTAAAACCAAGGAAAACCTCTTGTAGTTACAATGACCTAATTAAGATAGCCTTAATCACTTTTTTTTTAACAAACGATATTATCTACACTAAAGAAGTGGGGGAATGGACTAAAGCCTAACAATGGGCTAGCAATAATATGGTTCAAATTTTCCTTTGATAAGAATCGAGCTCAATATCTCGCATTTACAAGTGAAAATGAATACCATTAGACCGTAAAGTGTTCATTTCACCGAAATTTACATGTTTACACTTGATATTTCCAAGGTAAAAGAAACCAATGAGATACAAAATTGTCTAAACCTTGAAATGAGAATCTGATATGGGGTTGAGAGATCATAACATATGAACGTGCAAGAATTAGAAGTCGGTTTTCCATATTCGAATTGCTTTTGAATTCAAGGCATTTTTCACTTCTATTTGGGCGTTTGAGTGCAAAGTGCAAACAAATAAAGAATGAATCACGATTGAAAAACCTAACTATTGTATGGAGAACCTAATCTCATCTGCATCCTCTTTCAGAGTTCGATTGGCTGCACTATTCCCAGTTTACCTCTTTTCCTTTCTTAACTTCAGAGTTTGTCACCCAAATAATTTACTTTTAAGAAGGCAAAAAATTGTAAAATACTATGAATCAACCACTGAATGTATATGAATGGTTGAAATTTAAAGGTTATTAGAAGGGAAGCCGAATCTGTTTGAGAGGATCCGTACCATTTTAAGAGTTTTCATATGCATATGCATTTGAGATTCCAATTTCTGCTACATATTCTGCTATTAGACGGAAAGTTCTCACAAAGGCGGTTAGAAATATTTCTGATTTTTCTTCATGTTTAATTCATTTTTTCTATCAAACTTGGAATTGAAACAAGAATGAGACGAGAATTATATTTTGGGTTGTTTATTCACACTCGACATAATGTTGAATACGCTCACATATTAAGTGCACTTCACAATTAATTTTTTAATTCAAATTTATCCTAATACACCCCACATATTTTTTTCATATTACTTGCACACCCCGCACTTTCATACATCCCACACTCTACATGTGCAGCCCCACATCAAACTGTATTCCGTATCTGTGGTGGAGCCAAGGCCGCACACCAACTGTCAACAAGAACTATTCAACACCACACACAACACCAAAACACCACCCCCCCCTGCGCCGAAAACACACCCCACCACAGATTCACTACATACCTTCTAGACTGATCGGTTATGAAATTCTTCTACAATAAGCACAAGAATAGTTGAAATTGTTCTTCTAAAAGGAGTTTCATAACGCAACTCAAAAACAGTAAGAGAAATACAACCAAATAAATAACGAAAGAAAAGTCATCCTATCAAGATATCAACTAATTAGTAGTCTTACTGTCAATCATGGTTCTCTTTGACAAAATGTCTATTGGCAACCTTAATACACATATGATGTCATTGAAATCACTAAGAGAACGAAACATTTGAAGTCTTATATCATGAGAAGTCGCCAAACATTGATCGTCAAAAAATAACATTTTTTATCAACATGTTTATACTTTATTGGTTAGGGTGTTATTTTACAATAGTGGATGAGAATGACCTTGAACACTTGAAAAAAAAATAGTCTTAGGTCATACACATTGAAAGTGATTTGCAGTGTATTTAGAAATTTTAATTTACTTTTAAAATCTTATGGGGCCTAAATAGTCATTTTATATAAGGGTATATAAGTCATTTACAACAAGTTTTATTGTGGGTTGTATTTGGCAATATGTAGGGTACTAATAAAAAAGAGTGCTTCTGAACTCATCTCATTGTCTTATTTCCCTACCCACATGAGAATTTCACCCACCATAAAATTTAAATGGATTTATAAATCCATGAATTTTTATGGAGTTTAATTGATTTGTAAAGATTCCATATAAAATTTTGATTCAATTCTCCCGACATCTCATGGAGAGAGGTAAGATTTGTGGAAGTTTAAAATACACTACGAAATCTCTCTAATTCCCTCTAATACCTCAACCTTTTCAAATTCTTTAAAATCAAATTCTAATTGGATACACCTGAAATGTTATAAACTTCTTTAAAATCTTAATTAAACACACTCGGATTTCTAAGGATTTTAATAAACTAACTTAAAATCCTGATTGAATACACATTGAATTTTAGAGAATCACTTAAAATCTTGACTGAATACACCTAAATTCTTTAAAAGAATTAAATCTATCCCTACTACCTTAAGTTGTAAAAAATAAGAACAAAAAGACTAAAAAACTAAAACTATAAACCAACAGCCACAACACCACCCACCCCAGCCGACGACAATAAATCTGGCACAAACCCTGCTGGCGGCAGCTCCTTTACTTTTATGCTGCCCTTTGTTTTTACGGCATTTGGCATGGTTTTCCAAGATACTAGGTTGTGGTTCCTCCTCGCCTTCATATATTTAGAAAACTACTACAATTCAATGCATATAATGACAAGTTTAAAATCTTGTCTTGCTTGAAAATTGTCCTCGTCAATGGGTTGGCTTCTCTCTCTTTTGGGTCTTAGGTTTTACTAGAAATCGATGCCTGCGCGTTGCTGCGGGATTAAAAATTGTATGGAAGATTGTGTAAACATATGAAAGATTGTAAGAAGATTAATACTATTTACATTCAAAAGAATCTAAATATATCTTAATCTATTAATCCCTATAATAATTGGGATTACTAACATAGTGTCAAGTAATGATTGGACAGAAGAATATGGGTAAACATGTGACAGAAGACAGACTTACAATAATTCAGCCTTCAATCTTAAGGTCCTTCGGATCGGAGAGCTGAACCTTAATGCATTCTTTCTGCAATTTTCCAGAAAATACGAATAAAAAGTTAAAATCCAAGTATAAAAATTAACCGATATCCCAACTGACACACCCTAACCCGAAGACTAGGACGTGCTGGCCGTCACGTGAGTGTGACGTAACCATAACGCAAGCGGAAACGATTTAATAATAAAATACGAATTAACGAAAACCACTAATTGCAGTTATTTACAACCTAGCATTCTATGTGCATAAGAGTGTACTAAACACACATAAACAGAGCATAAGCATCTAGGTGCAGTCAAGTAGGAACATAACTAATTTACAACACCCTCGGGTGAATCCTACATTTATTTAGTCTGTCAGAACGCCGAAGCAGTCTCGTAGGCCACCAACGCCTCAACTATCAACTAGAACCTGGAGGGGCGAAAAACAGAAAACGTGAGTGGGCGAAAATAAAGCTTTTCCAAATCATTTCACAAATCCACAATTATAACCCCTTTTTGGAAAACCGGTATACTTTCCCAGAAAAATAGTATATAGCATATATATCTCAACTGTCTCAATCATCAATCTTATAACAGATTCAATAAAGAATGTACCATGCCAATTTCAACAGTTTAGTATGAATGCATTAACATAATATATTCAGGTAAAAGATAGAAATCAATCGGAGGCCCTCTAATAGCCCTGAACGATTGAACCTAGAGCTCAACATCTATCAATCTCACTCTCTGCCGGAGTCACTCCGCGTGACCTGTCCGGCCTTCTGCACATAAGTCGGAACCACCTAATGTAGTTTGAACGACTCATGGTAATATTCGCTCTAGTGCTTCTCTCATCAATCATCTGTATACAATAACCTAAGGTCACCCACCAGTCATAATCTCACTAACACTCTACGACTGGCCCGTCGTACCCACTCCGCGTGGACTGTACGACCAGCATCTACTTGGATCCAAGGCGAGCGTGCGATGCGGTGAATACTATAAGCACTAAACCATGGTGCAGGATATGAGCTCAATATATCATCATCATCATCATAATATTAATTAAATACTTACCTGTGCTTCCATAGCACCATCATACATATATGCATCATACGACAGTTCATAATATCCATAATATTCTATGCATGGCAATCACATCATAATTCATTTCATTTCAATATACTTTTCATTTAAATTTGATTTCTGGGGAAATCGAGTATATAGGTATATATATAGAAAGCAATGCCCACTCACTGGTATGTCGCCGGGTCGTAACCCCCTTGACGCCCCTGGATGTGCTCGTCCTCGTTAAATGTTCCACCTAGAAGTGAAATAACTTAAAACAATCATTTAACGCACAATTAACGCACCTAAACCAAACTAGGTAATTAATTCTTCATACGATGCTCAAATTGGGTATATGAATATACCACAGTGACCTACACAACCTCAGGATCATCCCCAAATTTTTAAAATAATTTTTGGAGTCCTCACGCGCCCCCACGCGCCTGACGTGGCACGGACCTACGCGCGGCCCACGCGCGGCCACGTGACATGCACACTGACGGCTACAGTGAACGGCGTTAGAGAATATTCCGTCAAATCCTAGTATATTCCGTTAAAAACTAACGGTTTCCGTTAAAGTTAACTAACGGCGTCGGAATATTCCGTCAAACTTGACGGAAGATTCCCTGTCTTCTCCGGCGAGTCACCGGTCGCCGGCGACTGTTCGCCGGTTTCTGGAAAAATTTCAAATCCACTATTCTCCTTCGTTTTTCAACCAATTTCTTCGCATTTTATACCAAAATGAAGCATTTAACATGTACTATCACGTTGGAAGGGTTTTAAGGCCTAAAAACAACAAGATCAAACCTTTCAAAATTCTTCAATTTCGGCCAAACTCGAACCCGACGATCCCGACGTCCATTTTGATCAAACGAGGCACTCCGAGCCTCCTTGGAACTTCCTAAGACTCGTGGTGATCTTTGTTTAACCTAAAACACAACCAAAATTAAGTTCGTGAACAGTGCCATTACACGGGGTGTTTTAAAACTAGGGTTCTCGAAATAGAACTTACCTAAAACTGGTATTCCCGTGCTCGTGAGGTCCTAAGGAGTGTCGTGGTGATCTTAGATCGGACGTTGGTGCAGGATTGTGATTGTTCTTGGTGTTTGTCCGAGAGCTTGAGAGAGAATGAGAGTAAGAGAGAGAGAGTGTTTCTGAGGGAGTGTGAGAGAGACTGAGGGAGAGACGAGGAAGAAAGAGAGAATGAGACATGGATCCAGAGATTAGGGAATGATTTAGGGGGTAGGGTCCCACCTAAAGTCCAAACACAGATAAATTAACACATACTAATATAATTCTAACCCTAGTTTAAGATCTTAGTGTAAAACAAATACCAAATTTACGCACCTTAATCCCGTTTAAGGGCGTTTTAGTAATTTCACGTCCTCGGTAATTGAAATTCTGGGACGGGCTGTGACAATCTCCCCTCCTTATAGAATTTCGTCCCCGAAATTCCAATCACTAACCAGAACATCAAAAGTCATAGAATAACCTCGGATACATATCTCTCATCCGATCTTCTGTCTCCCAAGTAGCTTCCTCAGCTGAATGGTTTCTCCACAATACTTTCACCAAGCTCACGGTCTTATTCCTCAAGGTCTTATCTTTCCAATCCAGTATAGTCACTGGTTCCTCATCGTACGTCAAATCCGGATTAATTTCCAATGGTTGAGGAGGAATCACATGTGAAGGATCTGACACATAATGCCGAAGCATCGAGACATGGAACACATTATGTACCTTAGACAACTCTGGAGGTAGCTCCAACCTGTAAGCAACTTCACCAATCCTCTCAGTGATCTCATAAGGTCCAATGTACCTGGGACTTAGCTTTCCTTTCTTTCCAAAGCGAACCACACCTCTCCAAGGCGATAATTTCAGAAAAACATAGTCGCCCACATTATACATTCTGTCCGTGGTATGTCGATCCGCTAGGCTCTTTTGTCTATCCTGGGCCACTTTCAGGTTAGATTTAATTACCTGAATATTCTGAGTAGTCTCATCCACAATCTCTGGCCCTTCAAGTATTCTTTCACCAACCTCTGACCAACATAATGGCGTACGGCAAGCTTTACCATAAAGTGCTTCAAATGGAGACATTCCAATACTCGAATGAAAACTATTATTGTAGGCAAACTCCATCAAATCCAAGCGATCATGCCAAGAATCACCAAATTGCATCACAGAGGATCTCAATATATCCTCGAGTGTCTGAATAGTTCTCTCTGACTGACCATCTGTCTGTGGATGATAAGCTGTACTGTAAAGCAATCTAGTACCCAAAGCTTCTTGAAAAGCTATCCAAAACTTAGAAGTAAATCTTGGATCTCGATCAGAAATAATATTCACTGGGACACCATGATACTTTACAACCTTCGATATGAATAACTGAGCCAACTTATTTAAAGAATACTTCTCCCTTACTGGAATAAAATGTGCTGATTTGGTAAGTCGATCTACAACCACCCAAATGCCATCAAAACCATTTTGTGTACGTGGCAGCTTATACACAAAATCCATCGTTATATTCTCCCATTTCCACTGGGGAACGGGAAGTGGTTGCAATCTCCCAAACGGCTTCTTCCTTTCAGCCTTAACCTGCTGGCAGACAATACACCTACTCACATACTCCGCAATCTCCCTCTTCATACCCGGCCAATAGTAGAATGGTCGAATGGTATGATACATTTTAGTTCCTCCTGGGTGCATAGCATAAGCCGAACAATGTGCTTCATCCAAGATTTCCTTCTTCAGTTCCTCATTATTAGGCACATACATCCTGTTCTCTTGCATAAGCATACCATCTGATCCTCGGATCTTAAGATCTTTCTTCTTCCCTTCATTTCTTAACTTGATCAATTCTTGAATTTCTTCATCCCACGATTGAGCTGCAAGCACCCGATCAATTAAAACTGGCTTGACTTGAAAACTGGCAAGAAAAGCTTCACTTTGCTCTTCCAATTCTAACTCTACTCCAGTAGATCTCAACTCTGCCAGAAGAGGAACACGACTGGCATACAAAGCATTAAGTCGCCCTTGAGGTTTTCTACTCAGAGCATCAGCTACCACATTTGCACGACCCGGATGGTACTCAATCGTGCAATCATAATCACTTAACAATTCCAACCATCTTCTCTGACGAAGATTAAGATCATGCTGAGTGAAAAGGTACTGAAGGCTTTTATGATCGGTAAAGATCTTACATTTCTCGCCATAGAGATAGTGTCTCCAAATCTTCAAAGCAAACACAATAGCTGCCAACTCAAGATCGTGAGTCGGATAGTTTCTTTCATGAGTCTTCAACTGCCTAGAAGCATAGGCAATCACTCTACTATGCTGCATCAAAACACAACCCAAACCATTCAAAGAAGCATCACTATAGATCTCGAAGTTACCATTATCATCAGGAAGTACTAACACAGGTGCATGAGTAAGGCAATACTTCAACTGCTGGAAACTTTGCTCACAACTTTCATCCCACTCAAACTTAACATCCTTCCTGGTTAACTTCGTTAATGGCAAGGCAATCATAGAAAAGTCTTGAACAAACCGTCTATAATAACCTGCCAAACCAAGAAAACTCCGCACCTCAGTGACCGTTCGAGGTTGTTCCCAATTTTCCACTGCTGCTATCTTTTGAGGATCCACTTGAATTCCCTGAGCTGATACCACATGTCCCAAAAATGCCACTTGATCCAGCCAAAATTGACATTTACTAAATTTGGCATATAACCGGTGTTCCCTCAATTTCCTTAACACCAAGTTAAGATGTCGAATATGGTCTGATTTCGACTTAGAATATACCAGGATGTCATCAATAAAAACAATAACAAACTTGTCAAGATATTCCTGGAATATTTCATTCATCAATCTCATGAAAGCTGCAGGAGCGTTCGTTAATCCAAATGGCATCACCAAAAACTCATAATGCCCATAACGAGTCCTGAAAGCTGTTTTATGAACATCCTCATCTTTAATCTTTAATTGATAATACCCAGACCTCAAATCGATCTTAGAAAACACACAGGCACCTTTGAGCTGATCAAACAAATCATCTATACGAGGCAAGGGATAACGGTTTTTAATCGTCACCCGATTCAATTGCCTGTAATCAATGCACAATCTCAAAGTTCCATCTTTCTTTCTTACAAACAACACTGGAGCTCCCCAAGGTGAAGAACTAGGCTGAATGAAACCTTTATCAATTAACTCTTGCAATTGAATTTTCAACTCTCTTAATTCCGCTGGTGCCATTCTATAAGGAGTCAAAGAGATAGGATTCGTACCTGGAAGCAATTCAATCGAAAATTCCACATCTCTATCTGGAGGCAACCCAGGTAAATCATCTGGAAATACATCAGGATAGTGTCTGACTACTCCGACTTCCTCCACACTACCGGAATCAACATCATTCAAAACCACATGTGCCAAGTATCCCTGACAACCCTTGGATAACAATTTCTTTGTCCTTATGGCGGAAATAACACCATGCCTCACCCCACTTCTTTCACCCACAAATGTAACCTCGGGTAGTCCAGGACGAAGAAAAGTAACTGATTTCCCGTAACAATCTATATGGGCGCGATTATAATGCAACCAATCCGCCCCTAAAATCACATCAAAATCCACGATGTCTAACGGAATAAGATTAGCAGGCATAATGACATTATCTACCATCACTGGACACCCAGAGTAAAAACTATCAACATAACATTTATCCCCTCTAGGCATAGCAAACTCTAAATCAAACCCTAGAGGTGAAGGATGAGGTTGCGTTATTTGAGCAAATGTATGAGAAATCACAGAGTGTGTAGCACCACAATCAATCAAGACTCTAGCAAAATGACCAAGAACATTCAACGTACCCATAATCAAGTCTGGATGGTTCTGAGCATCTTGCAACGATATGTGGTTAACGCGTCCCTGAGCTGGCTGTCGTCCTCCACGACCTCTGCCACTCTGGTTACCTCGTCCCTGATGAGTACGTCCTTGACCTGCCTGGGCAGGCGGCCTAAACGACCCTGTACTACTAGCAGCAACTCCGCTCTGTTGGGGCTGACCCCCCTGATACCACTGAGATCCGCTAGCTGGCATAGACGGATATGAAGTATAACCTCCCTGATCCTGAGAATATCCACTCTGAAAATAAGGATCCTGGGAATAGTGATACTGTCCCGGAGCATAAGGAGCAGCATCACCCTGATAGTGATAAGCACCACCACGACCACCCTGGCCATAACTGCCTGAATTAAAGTTCTGTTGAGTCGGTGCTGATGTTGGCATAACAGGCTGCTGGGGCCTCTGCTGATTCTGGGGACAATACATAGCTCTATGTCCTGTCTGACCACATGTAAAGCATGCACCACTGCTTCTCCTACATTCCCCATGATGTCGGAAATTACAACGGCGACATAACGGAGGACCCGAACTACCAGTATTACCAAAGCCTCTCTGACCAGAAAATCTAGGTCCATTACCAAACCTACCACCTCCTCTCCTCGGACCTGTGGCACTAAATCCACCACTGGAAGAACTCGAACTCATTCCACTTTTCTTGAAATTCTGCGTCTGACGAGGTCCTGGAATGGAAACACCTTTACCTTTCTCATTTTTCTTCTGACCATTACCCTTATCCTCTTCATCCTCACTGTCCGGAAGATTATCAGAGTCTTCCATCCTGACCAGAATCTCAAAATACTCATGATAATCGGCACAGGGAAGTGCATTGGCAAACGTTCTGTACTTCTTCTTAGATCCTAGCTTGAAACGACGAAGCATTTCTGCTTGATTACCCGCTAAATCAGAATCATAACGGGATAAATCAGTAAACTTCCTGTAGTACTCATGTGCAGACATATTTCTCTGCTTCAGACTGGTGAATTCCTGTTTCTTGCGATCTATATATTCCGGAGGAACAAATCTCTTCATAAAATTTTCTTTAAATACCTCCCATTCGGCTGCCCTTTCAGGAGTCATGTGCCTCGACTGATTTATCCACCACGCAGCTGGCTCACGGCCCAAAAACCAGGTGGTGGTCTCCACCCATCTATTAGCTGGCAGGTTTCCCTGACTTTGCATCACTTGAAAGGTCTGCTCAATTCGATCCAACCACTTTTCTGCCCCTTCATAACCTTCATTTCCCTCAAAAGTTTCCAATTTCAGATTATACATCGTCTCTACGGGCGTTCTCTGAGGAGGACGGATATTAGCCTGAAAAGCTTGAGCCATTGCTGCCCCTAACTGAGTTATATCGGGGAAATTAGGCTCAGCAGCACGGCGAGGATCTCTACGAGGCGGCATAATTCTGACAGAAAACATCCAAAAATCAATAGAAGAACTCATTAGTTATACAGGACTGCAACCTATGCTCTGATACCAAACTGACACACCCTAACCCGAAGACTAGGACGTGCTGGCCGTCACGTGAGTGTGACGTAACCATAACGCAAGCGGAAACGATTTAATAATAAAATACGAATTAACGAAAACCACTAATTGCAGTTATTTACAACCTAGCATTCTATGTGCATAAGAGTGTACTAAACACACATAAACAGAGCATAAGCATCTAGGTGCAGTCAAGTAGGAACATAACTAATTTACAACACCCTCGGGTGAATCCTACATTTATTTAGTCTGTCAGAACGCCGAAGCAGTCTCGTAGGCCACCAACGCCTCAACTATCAACTAGAACCTGGAGGGGCGAAAAACAGAAAACGTGAGTGGGCGAAAATAAAGCTTTTCCAAATCATTTCACAAATCCACAATTATAACCCCTTTTTGGAAAACCTGTATACTTTCCCAGAAAAATAGTATATAGCATATATATCTCAACTGTCTCAATCATCAATCTTATAACAGATTCAATAAAGAATGTACCATGCCAATTTCAACAGTTTAGTATGAATGCATTAACATAATATATTCAGGTAAAAGATAGAAATCAATCGGAGGCCCTCTAATAGCCCTGAACGATTGAACCTAGAGCTCAACATCTATCAATCTCACTCTCTGCCGGAGTCACTCCGCGTGACCTGTCCGGCCTTCTGCACATAAGTCGGAACCACCTAATGTAGTTTGAACGACTCATGGTAATATTCGCTCTAGTGCTTCTCTCATCAATCATCTGTATACAATAACCTAAGGTCACCCACCAGTCATAATCTCACTAACACTCTACGACTGGCCCGTCGTACCCACTCCGCGTGGACTGTACGACCAGCATCTACTTGGATCCAAGGCGAGCGTGCGATGCGGTGAATACTATAAGCACTAAACCATGGTGCAGGATATGAGCTCAATATATCATCATCATCATCATAATATTAATTAAATACTTACCTGTGCTTCCATAGCACCATCATACATATATGCATCATACGACAGTTCATAATATCCATAATATTCTATGCATGGCAATCACATCATAATTCATTTCATTTCAATATACTTTTCATTTAAATTTGATTTCTGGGGAAATCGAGTATATAGGTATATATATAGAAAGCAATGCCCACTCACTGGTATGTCGCCGGGTCGTAACCCCCTTGACGCCCCTGGATGTGCTCGTCCTCGTTAAATGTTCCACCTAGAAGTGAAATAACTTAAAACAATCATTTAACGCACAATTAACGCACCTAAACCAAACTAGGTAATTAATTCTTCATACGATGCTCAAATTGGGTATATGAATATACCACAGTGACCTACACAACCTCAGGATCATCCCCAAATTTTTAAAATAATTTTTGGAGTCCTCACGCGCCCCCACGCGCCTGACGTGGCACGGACCTACGCGCGGCCCACGCGCGGCCACGTGACATGCACACTGACGGCTACAGTGAACGGCGTTAGAGAATATTCCGTCAAATCCTAGTATATTCCGTTAAAAACTAACGGTTTCCGTTAAAGTTAACTAACGGCGTCGGAATATTCCGTCAAACTTGACGGAAGATTCCCTGTCTTCTCCGGCGAGTCACCGGTCGCCGGCGACTGTTCGCCGGTTTCTGGAAAAATTTCAAATCCACTATTCTCCTTCGTTTTTCAACCAATTTCTTCGCATTTTATACCAAAATGAAGCATTTAACATGTACTATCACGTTGGAAGGGTTTTAAGGCCTAAAAACAACAAGATCAAACCTTTCAAAATTCTTCAATTTCGGCCAAACTCGAACCCGACGATCCCGACGTCCATTTTGATCAAACGAGGCACTCCGAGCCTCCTTGGAACTTCCTAAGACTCGTGGTGATCTTTGTTTAACCTAAAACACAACCAAAATTAAGTTCGTGAACAGTGCCATTACACGGGGTGTTTTAAAACTAGGGTTCTCGAAATAGAACTTACCTAAAACTGGTATTCCCGTGCTCGTGAGGTCCTAAGGAGTGTCGTGGTGATCTTAGATCGGACGTTGGTGCAGGATTGTGATTGTTCTTGGTGTTTGTCCGAGAGCTTGAGAGAGAATGAGAGTAAGAGAGAGAGAGTGTTTCTGAGGGAGTGTGAGAGAGACTGAGGGAGAGACGAGGAAGAAAGAGAGAATGAGACATGGATCCAGAGATTAGGGAATGATTTAGGGGGTAGGGTCCCACCTAAAGTCCAAACACAGATAAATTAACACATACTAATATAATTCTAACCCTAGTTTAAGATCTTAGTGTAAAACAAATACCAAATTTACGCACCTTAATCCCGTTTAAGGGCGTTTTAGTAATTTCACGTCCTCGGTAATTGAAATTCTGGGACGGGCTGTGACACCAACTTTGTAATAAATTGTGATGACAAAATCAACAAAATAGAATGAAAATATGACTTACAAATTTAAGGCATACTTGAATCTTGATCTAAAGTCGGTGGTGAGTCAATTGGTTGTCACCAACTCTAAATGAGAATTCATCAGAACCTAGAAATTTAAATAAAGAATTTTACAAAATCAATATTTACTAAAACCCAATTATTTTGTTTATCATGTATTATGGCCACAGTAGAAAATATCGATAATATCGGCGAAATATCGCCGATATTATCGTTTTTTAGGGACCCCGATATTTTAGTAACTATCCAACTAGTTTTCGTCATAATATCGCGATATTATCGATAATATCGATAATATCGCGATATTTTCGAAACTATCGCGATATTTGGTATGGACTCGTCGGAGAACACGGCCGGAGCAAATAATCTGAAACCCTAAATCCCCAAATGCTAATTTCCAGCCTAATGAACTGAATCTACAATACAGGATTCCGACAAGAACGATTTCATTACAAAAATCAACATGTTTACAAGCCGAGAAGAACGATTTGAGTACAAAAATCAAAGCAAATGAACCGATCCCTAAATCCCCAAATTCGGATTCAAAGCAACTGAACTGAATCCCTAATTCCTAAATCCCTAAAATCTATTTCAGTACAAAAATCAAGCAACATGCAGATAAATCGCAATCTGTACAAAAATAGAACCCTAATTCCTAAATCCCTAAAATCAATTTCAGTACAACAAAGGTGTGCAACATGCAGAAAAATTGAAATCTTTACAAAAATTGAAATCTTTACAAAAATTTAAAGTAACAAAGGTGTGCAACATGCAGAAAAATTGCAACATCCCTAAAATCCTCACGAATCCAAGACGGCTGGGACAAGTTCGTGGTCCTCAGTGGTGTCGACGGCTTGGACTACGGAGACAGAGGGAGACAGGGAGACACGGAGACACGGACGGTTAAGGAGTGGTGTCGACGGCTGGGTTTAGGGCGGGTGAGATGGGAGGAGCAGAGGGAGACAAGGAGACACGGAGACACGGAGACACGGACGAGGACTGAGAACTTCTCGGTGATGATGTCTCTGTGTGTGTGTGTGGAAGAAGTGGAGAAGGGGGAAGGGAGGGAGAAGACTGAGAACTTCTCGGTGAGAACGAAGGCTCAGACCGACCTCAGAGAGAGAAGAGAGAAGAGAGAGACTGAGAGGATTCGGGAATAGGGTAGTGGAGTGGGAAATGAAAGATCGAGACTGAGAGGATTCGAGAGAGACTGAGAGGATTCGGGAATAGGGTAGTACGTGTGTGGTGTGCGTGTGTGGTGTGGTGGGGGGGGGTCTCGAAGTGTGTGTGTGGTGGAGTGTGAGTTATTCAGTCTTTTTTTACTGTCTGAGTGATGGCATGTTAGAAAAAAAAAGCATCCAATGCTCCAAATTATTGAAAACCAAATCATTCCAAACCTATGTCTACCTCTCTGATACAATAATCCAAAGAACTTTTTGCAATTTCAGAACATGCACAACAAATACTACTGCTTTAATAAAGAAAGCGTGTGACAGTCTTTCATATGCAAAACAGTGTCAATGTCTTTCACATGTAAAACAGTGTCAATGTCTGTTATATACTTACATTCTTTCATCATCAGAGGCATTCACCGAATTTTAACTTACATTCTTCTTCCCATACCATTTTCAAAACCATTCCAGATCCTTTCCAACGCCAAGCAACACAAAGGCTTCCATATTTAAGGTAAGTTTACAAACTTAAATTTATATTATTGTAATTTATACAAAAACAAAAAAATTTGTGTGCACTCGTATGTTAATTTTTTTAAGTAATTACTTGCATGTTAATTATGTTAATTTTTGTAAGTAATTAAGTAATGTTAATATTAATTGTTTTAAGTAATTAAGTAATGTTGTATAATTATTCCCTAGGATAATTTTAATATGTTTAATGTTATTTATTATTTTATTTTCCTTACCATTTTCAAAGTCATTCCAGATCCATTCCAAAGCTTGAACACAAAGGCTTCAATATTTAAGGTAAGTTTACAAACTTAAATTTATATTATTGTAATTTATACAACAACAAATAAATTTGTGTGGACTCGTATGTGAATCTTTTTAAGTAATTAATACTTGCATGTTAATTTTTGTAAGTAATTAAGTAATGTTAATATTAATTGTTTTAAGTAATTAAGTAATGTTGTATAATTATTCCCTAGGATAATTTTAATATGTTTAATATTATTTATTATTTTATTTCCCTTACCATCTTCATTATCAAATTGGATTATTATTCATTAATATTAGGTTTTTTTATTATCAAATTGGATTATTATTCTTTAATATTAGATTTTTTTATTATCAAATTGGATTATTATTCTTTTATATTAGGTTTTTTTATTATCAAATTGGATTATTATTCTTTTATATTAGGATAATTTTTTTATCAAATTGGTGGATTATTCATTAAATTGGATTATTATCAAATTGGATTATTATTCATCACCATGTTTTAATTTAGGATAATTTTTTTATCAAATTGGTGGATTATTCATTAAATTGGATTATTATCAAATTGGATTATTATTATCAAATTGGATTATTATTCATCACCATGTTTTAATTTAGGATAATTTTTTTATCAAATTGGTGGATTATTCATTAAATTGGATTATTATCAAATTGGATTATTATTATCAAATTGGATTATGATTCATCACCATGTTTTAATTTAGGATAATTTTTTTATCAAATTGGTGGATTATTCATTAAATTGGATTATTATCAAATTGGATTATTATTATCAAATTGGATTATTATTCATCACCATGTTTTAATTTAGGATAATTTTTTTATCAAATTGGTGGATTATTCATTAAATTGGATTATTATCAAATTGGATTATTATTATCAAATTGGATTATGATTCATCACCATGTTTTAATTTAGGATAATTTTTTTATCAAATTGGTGGATTATTCATTAAATTGGATTATTATCAAATTGGATTATTATTATCAAATTGGATTATTATTCATCACCATGTTTTATATTAGGATTTTTTTTATCAAATTGGATTATTATTCATTAAATTGAATTATTATCAAATTGGATTATTATTCATTAATATTAGGTTTTATTATTCCATATTATTTGTATAATTACTTAACTTTTTACAATCATTTTCTTTACTTTGTATTTAATTCTTCTGTAGAATAACTTTATTATTTAGGTTCTCTTATTTTTATCAAAAAATAATTGTCTAATTTTAATGAAAAATAAATATAGGTACGTTTAAGATGTCAAGTAAACGTGATCCAGCTTGGGAACATGGAGACCCAATAGACGGAAACAAACATGGCACAATTTGCAAATATTGTGGTCGGGTAATGAAGAGTGGTGGAGTGACACGACTGAAGTATCATCTTAGTGGATTAGATCCATCAAAAAATGTCCAACGATGCGATAATGTCCCCCCAGAAGTGAAGGCATTCATCAGCACATTATTAAAAAATAAAAAACAGCAGAAGGAAAAGATGACACAAGGAATGGAAAATATTCGAGCTGGGCTACGGGGAGAAGTCTATGGCCAAGCGGTTGACAGTGATGAGGATGACGATGAGGACGAATGTGATGATGACATGGGACCTGAAGAACGACGCAGTTTGAAACAAGCATTACGTGCCTCCAAACAGTCAGCATGGGAAAGAGAACACCTTCATAAAATTCCTAATAGGGGACAAGGTTCCGGGACAAGTGGTGGTGCACAAATGAGACGGGGAGGCAGTCTTAGAGAATCACAACCAACACCACCAATAGCCCCAAGTTTATATAAGTCATCCAACGCACGTCAAAAGAGTGTTTGGAGTTATTTCAAGGGAGGTAATGTGAAGGAGGGAATGGGGCGTCTAATTAGCAAGTTCTTTATCTATGAAAATGTCCCTGCTGCGAAGGCTTCATCACATCATTTCAAAAATATGGTAGTGGGATGTCAACAGGCCGGTGTTGGAGTACAACCTCCCACTCCCTATGAGATAAGAAACAAATATTTGGATATGGAGTATAAAGACATTGGCGAGTATGTTAACAAGTTGAGGTCAAAGTGGGAAACTAATGGTTGCACAATCATGTGTGACGGATGGACCGGCCCGACCAGATTATCTATCATCAACTTCATGGTATACTCCAAGGGCAAGACAATTTTTCTGAAGTCTGTTGATGCTTCAGACCATATAAAGAATTATAAGTATATTTACAAATTATTGAGGGATGTAATCATGGAGGTGGGAGAGCATAATGTTGTCCAAGTCGTGACCGACAACGGTTCTGCATTTGTCAAAGCTGGAAAAAAGTTAATGAAGCATCATAATGTGTTTTGGACATCATGTGCAGCACATTGTATTGATCTTATGTTTGAGGCAATGGGGAAGAGAGAGAATGTTGCTACTGTGGTCAAAAGAGCTAGAACGATCACTAATTATATTTACAATCACGGTTGGTTGTTGGCAAAGATGCGTGAATTTTGCAGAGGAGAAATTATTCGTCCAGCTACCACTCGATTCGCCACCAACTATATTGCATTAAACAGCCTACTCAAGAAGAAAGCAGGGTTGAAGCAACTATTCACCAGTGATGATTGGGCCAACCACAATTTTAGCCGCTCAAATACAGGTCGTTTGGTGGAAAGTATAGTGCTTGATCATGCTTTTTGGAGTCAAACAGAACATGTGTGTCAAGTGTTTGAACCTCTTTACAAAGTTTTACGGATCGTTGACACAGAAGTGTATCCTACTATGGGGGCTGTATATGAGTTGATGCGTGTAGTGAAGGATGAATTGGAAAGAAAACATGGTGCAAGGTGGGTCGTAAAAATAATTGAAGACCGATGGTATAAAACATTATACCACGATTTGCATGCAGCAGGTATAAATTATGTCATAATTTGCAATTCATTTCTTTAGTTGCATAAGTATTATTTATCTTATTAGAGTATGTGTTTCTTTGAACAGCATATTATTTGAATCCCCGATACCAATACAGACCCGGTGTTGGAGATGATGGTACCCTTATACGTGCTGTACATAATGTATACTCTAAATTAGACCCTGCATCACCAGCAGTTGGCCAATTTGGAAATGAGGTACACAATTACTTAAATTATAATAATTACTTTGTTGGATTAAACTAACACAATTTATTGTATTCAGCTAACATGGTTTAAAGATGCAAGAAGAACATTTGGAGAACCAACATCAGTTGCTGCTCGAACAAATATGTCTCCTAGTGAGTATAAACATATTTCACTATAAGTTTATAATAGAATTTGTTGGAGTTATTAGGCTTATCAACATTATTTTTCATTGTAGCTGAATGGTGGATCATGTATGGGACCGATGCACCAACTGTGAGAAAGTTAGCAATAAAAGTATTATCACAAACAGCTTCCTCATCAGCTTGTGAAAGAAATTGGAGCACATTTGCACTCATCCATACAAAGCAAAGAAATAAGTTGGCTCATAGTAGCTTGGAAAAATTAGTTTATTGCTACTACAACATGAAGCTTCAAATTCGAGATAAGGAAGCAGAAATCGATCATGTCGACCGTGGTGACCCACTAGATGTGTTTGATATTGTTGGTGAAGATGATGATACGGAGGGTAACCAACTTTTTCAATGGATTAGACCTCTTCATTTAGATGATGATGAAGGCAACCCAGCTCCCAGAGTTGCTGAAGAAGCACGTAATGAAGGGATAAATGTAGAAAGAGTATTAGAGGAGGAGGTGGGATCTAGCAGCGCTGACTCTGTCGAAGAACTTTTGCACCCAATGCCAAGCAACACTGGAATTCCACCTTTTTCCAATCCTACACAACCACAACATCGTGCTGATACTAATGATAGCTCTAGTACAAGATCAGGAGACTCACCTACCACAGGAGGTGGGAATGATGAAGGAAATAGTGGAGCTGGAGGTAGTGGAGCTGGAGGTAGTGGTGGTGGATATGGAAACTATTATGGACCACCACCTCCCGGATATATGAGCCCCTTCACTGGTGAGGCAAACTTCACGCATGCAACACAAGATGATGACCATGGCAGTAGGCGGGCAGGACCAGGAATTGGTGCCATAGGGAAGGACTATACTCGCAGAGAAAGAGGCAAAGGGATTTTGTCAAGTCAAGAAGATGACTCGTTATCTAGAACTTCAGACTCTTTTGGATTGGGAAGTAGTAACTATGGTTATACTCATAACCAACCATTTCCCTACCCTTCATATCCCATTCCTGTTGGGATGGAATCGAGCGACTCATGGAATCAATCCCAGCCTCAATCTTCAAATGATTTTTCTTATGGACAACCTCAACCAATCTCGGATCCATATGGGTGGCATATTAACAATTACATGCAAAACTATTTTGGGGATTTATCATTTGATAACTACTCTTCACAATACACTCATTCTACACATAGAGATGATGAAGATAGTGACAAATTTGAACCTCATAGGAACTCTATGTGGTACTAAAGTGTAAAATATTGTACTAATTCATTATATATAAATGATTATGGTGTGTTTAGACTTCTTTCATTAATTACTACATATTTTCTACACTCATAATATTTGTCAGATCGCTATATAATCAACTTGATAATGTTAAATCCATCATGCAATGCATTTCCTTCTAATTTTTTGTGATAAACTAATAGATAATTGACTAAATAAACATCCTACAAAGTTTCAATACAAATTTCCAAGTTTTTCTTACAATTTCCGTGGTTTCCATGTAATTTTTATCGATATCGATATTTTACCGATATTTCCATCGATATTTCCGTGTTTTCGGACTACCGATATTTCCGATATCACCGATATTTTCTTCCTTGATTATGGCTTGCCAAAGACTGAATAAAAAAAATGCACAATAAAGAGTCAAAACTCAAAGTAAAAAATCCATCTTCAAAGTACTATTAAAAGCCAGCATTTACCCAATTTTAAGAAATTGAACTGTTAAAATTTAAATACCATGATCAATTCACCTTCCTTAATCTTTTATAAAGTTTCCTCGCACCCTTCTTTAACTGCTGCATAATAAATAAATAAAAAACACATATTACTCTTTAAATACTAAAATTGAAGATCTTAAATTCATAAATTATCCAAGACTTAATAAGCTCATCAAAATAAGCATCCATCATAAAAATAGCACTCAAATCTTGTTCCTTTGTTTCCCAACATTTTCTCAGCAACTAAGCAGAGCAAAATTGTGTTAAACTAAACAGGTAGCAGTTGTAAGTTCGGTTTCACCTCTTTAAATTCATAATATTTTACATGCATGTCCATAATTATTTCTTTAATTTGCTTTCAAAATGGGGTAAGATCATGTCAGTTTAAAACTACTGTTAACATGTTATCATTCAATATAGTATGCCATGGATCAAACAATTAACGTTCGTAAACCAAAAAAAAAAAATTAAGAAATTGATGGAAAAATTATTAGTCTGACATGATAAGTTGCAAAACCTATGTCACCAAATCGTTTTCACTCTACCCTTAGATTTGTTCTTCTTTATGAGTAGACCTTCCAACCCAGCATCTATTCACATATATAATTGTCCCTAGCTACACCAACACAAATCCAAAATCATATATATTCTCTAATGTAAACTAATTCTTAGCTAATTAACATGTTCAAATCCTTCTTTTCTCATATGAATATGTACCAATAGGATTAGGCAAATCTTTACCTTTACCAAACTGATGTCTGGATGCACCTCATCTAGAATTTGATGACATTATACCTGAATCAGAAAATTATAAAAAATAAAAAAGAATTTGATAACATTAGACCTGTAAAACCCAAAAAATTCAGTTTATATCACTTCCTGTACAACCCCAAAATCAGAAAATTAAAAAAATAGAAGTTGATAACATTATATCTGAAGAAACCCCAAATTTCCACTCAAAGGAAAATTAATACAACCTCTGGAAAAAATAATCAGGAGATAAAAACTCAAATACCAAAAAATAGAATCAGCAAAATAATCATATAAATTGTGATTTAGATGAAAATTTAGGAGGGGGGTAAAGATTGGAAACACACAGATGGGAGGCCTTGTATTTCTGCCAATCTGAAATGCAATCCTCCTTGTCCCATTGGCCCTTGACAAAATTCTCCGAGTACCACCTACACAAAGAGACAATATCTGTTGAACCCTTTTCAGAAAATGAAAAATGGATTTTAGAGAGAGGAGAGAGAGAAATTAGGTTTAAGAGCTAATTAAAGGAGATTGCATTGAGTTCATTTTTTCTTTTGTTTTTCTTTTAAAACTCACTCTTAATCAAGATTTATACCTTACCCAACAAACCCATTTGGGGACACAATTCATGTCCTTTCTCTAGCTAAAGAAAAACCTCTATATTTCTCTTTTAAAAGCTCCAATCACATTATCCAAAACAATATGTAAAATAAAATTGAAAAAAAAAAAAAACAATCCAAAATGAATACGGGTGAACCACAAAAATAAAAACTGAAATTCAAATACTCAGAAACAACTGAACTACATACCCCATTCATGCACATAATCCACTTCTCTCTTTATCTCCCCCTCCGTCTGACTAAACCAAAACCCTCAATCTCTTTTCAATGCTGCAATAACATAACTCAACATAACATGGAATGAAAATCATTTACAACTTAGAACAAAAGAGACTAACTTAAGCAACACCACCTAAAACACACCAAAAAAAACGACATTATCCAAATACACAAAAAAATTAAGAACAAATGGAATTGCACAGATTCAACGTTCACAATACACAAAATTTAACCTCCACAACACACAAAAAGTAAAAATTTTGTGACACAAAATCCTCAAAGGAAGATACTAAATTATTTACCTTGTGCACAAAGGACTTCGAAGCCTATACACCAAAGCCCAAAAACAAACAGCAAGGTCTCTTGATCATACACCCAAGCCGGATTTGACAATATAAACAAACTCTCAAAATCACAGAATCAAAATTGGAACAGAAAAGCCATCTATAAATTCAAAACAACCAGCAAAATCACAAATACAAAATTCAAACAAAAAACCCATGTGGACATCGAAAACCACAAAAACAAAATTCAAAAGAGCCACACGAAGAAAGTCATGAAACTCACCAGAAGATGCTAGATTTCGTGGGTAAAAAAGTGATCCTGATCGAACCGAAAAACTGATGAAATCTGTAGCCACCGAGAGGATTTAAAATCACAAAAAATTGAACAAAGAAAAGAGAACTCAAAAACCATACCCAAAACAAATATGCCGGAGAACTCACCAGGAAACCAAGGTTTCAGCAAGATTGACGATTTCCTGAAAACCAAACTTTTCTAGGTTTAAACTTTCTTCCCGAAGGCAACAGATCTAACATTCTTGGAAAGAAAATTCGATCACGAATTGAAAAAGAAAAAAGTGAGAGAAAGAGACGAACCTTCATGCGGAGGCTAGGATCCGGAGCTCGAGAGAGATCAAGAAATTTGTGTAAGCAAATGGAAGAGCCTTGATTTTCCATCTTTCTTCCGTTTTGGGATGAAGAACATGTGTATAGCAGTAAGAAAATCCAACGAAAAGGCACACGGATGAGGACGCGTGTGCAATGTGCACAGAGAAAGAAGAAAGCAGAAAAACAAAGGAAGAAGGCGGAGCAACGAGGGACGCGTAGGCTAATGAGGGTAAAACCGCCTTTTTACTGTGAAAAAGCACAAAAACTGCCACAGAAAGAAGCATTTGGAGGGCGTTTTCGTCCATACACTGTCCGTGAACAGTAACCCCTCTCATATGATGAACAGTGAGGGGAACTGGGCTTTAGTATCCATACACTGTCCGTGAACAGTAACCCCTCTCACATGATGGACAGTGAGGGGAACTGGGCTTTAGTATATATAGATTTGTTTTCTATTGGTAGCTACTACGAGTGTTCGGTTATCATAGACTCACAAGTGTTAGTTGGGTTCATCCTTAAAGAATAGTGTTAGTTGCTTCTTTAACTATCTCATGCTCTCTTCCCTGTTTCTAAAATCATCTGTGCTTCTCCTGTGCAGTGACATACCTATTTTATTTCTCTTTTGTCTTCCTAGCTCTCTATGTGTCTCCCGCACCAAATCTATAGTTAACACAATACCACATCAAAAGTAAATGTCTTACCACATTTTGTGTTGCAATTGAAAATTAGGAAGAGAAAAGGGATGGATGGAAAGAGTTTGGGGGGAGAGAGGGGGACGGAGAAGAGATAAATGAGAGAGAAGAGAGAAGGGGGAAGACAAAATTATGGTTGGGGTAGGAAGACAGAGGAAGGAGGGGAGGAAGAAAGAACGGGCTTGACCCTCATCCTATTTTTTAGCTCTTTTTTTTTTCTTTTTTTTTGTCAAAAATATATTAAATTAGTTTTAAATAGGGTTTTTAAAGTCTTTTGACAAGTGGTTAAATATGTCGTTAAAGTTTTTATTAATAGGTGGATGGGAAAATAGGACATGTGGGTAGTTTTATCAGCACTCTAAAAAAATTTGCACGTTATACTTAGCTTTCCCTTGGCCAAGAATAAGGATAAAAAGGTACTAACCATGTCGAAATAAAAGTGCTTTCCTCTTTTGCTTGAACTCTTTGCCCCCTGGACAATGAAAACAGATGAGATGAGTGGTCGGTGGACCTAAGTTGATTAGCCAACTGATCCATATGTTGAGATGATGACCACTGATCAGTATCGGTGGACAAATTCTTATCATCTTCTTTAACCCTGGCAACCTCAGAATCTAGGCCAGCATTCATTGTCGATTAAGCACACTTTATTAAACTCATAATCTCGCTGAAGTCACCTTTACTTAGGATGTATATGGAATGGGTAAGTAAAAATAGCATACAAGTTCAAACGGCAAATCAGAAGACGAAGTGGAAGCTTAGAGAGAAAATGCGTGAAGAAAAAAAAAGCTCTCTCTGCAGTAACACAAACCTAGAAGCTCATTTGTCGTCGGCCCTAGCCTTTGGCTTGGGTGCCGGTGCCAACCCCTCTCTCCTCGAAGCCCGCTGCATGCTCCATTTTTCCCTCCTATCTCCTCTGCCCATTTTTTCTTACAGCAACCCCTTTCTCATCCTTCCCCCCTCGTAGCCCGTTACACCCTCACGTTTTCCCTCTTATCTCCTCTGCCCTCCTCCTCTTCCTTCCATTTTCCAGTTTTCCTTGAGCTTGACCACAATATCTCTGAGCTTGTCTCAGATTTGGGCCTTATGGCACCTATCTGGAGTTTCTCATGTTTTTACTGCTTTTTGTCTTTTACTTTTCTTTCATCCCTCCTCCTTAGCCATGATATTCCATTCCCACCCTATCATGTGCTCAAATTTGTACGCTCCGATCAGAAATTGGATATCAGATCCATTTCCCTTCCCCAACCAGCATGCCAAATTCCCATCAAGGCCAAGTGTTATGTGGCATTCGCTACAGTAAGGGTATTTTACATGCCCCTGTAAACACGAATTTCCTGCGACAAATGAGACAATAACACGTGTAAAAATTAATTGTTTGTATTAATGAATTTGTAAGGTTACAATCTCTTTACAATTTGATCCTTCAATTTGATCTCTGAAATGTGTAGATGTGTAGTGTTGTTGATCCAAGGGTCGTGATGACTTGATCTTGGATGAACGAATGCCACAAGGTTTTGGCTCTTTGTTGAGTAAGTGAAACTTTTTTTTTATTGTCACATTTTTTGTAGCAGCCTAACACCCTTCTTCTTTGTAGGGTTTTTTTTCCGTGTTGCACTGTTACTTGCATTGTCAAAACTGGGCTTGATTGGACTGCACATCCACTGTACACTACACAGCAACTGCATTGCATGATAACCTACCGTCACTGCCCTCTCGTTGCAGAACTACTGCACAACCATCGCGGCACTCTCATTGCATTGCCTGTTAGTGGCAACTCTTTGCAAGTTTGTAGTTAGTGGCAGCTTTCTGCAAGTTTTTGCAGTTAGTGGTGGCTTTTTGCAAATTTCTACAATTAATGGCGGCTTTCTACATGTATCTGCAGTTAGTGGTGGCTCTTTGCAAGTTTGTAGTTAGTGGCGGCTTTCTGCAAATTTCTGCAGTTAGTGGCAGCTCTCTGCAAGTTTCAACCTTCTTCGAATCAAGTCTGCGTGCCGTCCTCGAGTGTAGTTTCCAACCATAGGTGGTGGCTATTTTTTTTTTTTACTTTGGTGCGACTTTCGGCATTGGTTCTGCAACGCCAGCTGCTGCTATCGCAAGGGAGGTTGCTCAACATATGAGAGTGTGATCGCCGTAAAGAAGGCTACGCGCCGCAAGGAAATGTGATCGCCGTAAGGGAGGTGTGCTCGCCATCAGGGAGTGTGATCGTCGTAAGGCAGTGTGATCGTCGCAAGGGATTGCTGCTTACCGCAATAGAGACTGGTCACTGCAAGAGAGTTTGTTTACCGCAATGAAGGTTGCCACAAGGGAGGTTATTCGCCGCACGAGAATCTGTTCGTCGCAAGAAATGTTGTTTGCCGTAATGGAGACTGCTGCAAAGAAGTGTGTTCGCTGCAAGTGAGTGTGATAGCTACAAAAGAGTGTGCTAGCCGTAAGAAAGTTGATGGAGTGCACGTATTGCCACTGCTGCAAGGGAGTCACCTGACTACACGTATTGCCATTACCTGCGAAGACGAGGACAAACCGCTGCTGTGATGCTGCTATGACAAACTTTGATGCCACTGTGAGGAAAATGACACATTGCTACCTGAGAGGACAAAGACACGTCGCTACTGGCTGCCATTGCTACAGGTGCCGCATTTGGGACTGCGTTGCCTTTGATGCACATTGCGCTTGCACCGCCTTCGAGACTCTCTGCTCCACAATACTTTTGATGCTTGCTCATTCTTGGAATACAGACATTGGAATGCTTGCTCAAGATTCTGCATAACAACTTCGAAGACTTAGTTTCGGAATGATGCCTCGATCTTGCCTCTTCGTCTCTAAGGTTGGAACATTTATTTTTTTATGTGACTGAACTTGACTCTCGTTTTCAAGTTGTCTATGTACCTTTCCGAAAAATAGATCAAGTCATAACGTAGTTCAAATATGTTTTTTTGTTTTTTTGGTGTCTTAACTTTTGCTTGAGTCGCCCTTTCGGGTTTCAACCCAACGAACATTTTCTTCAAATTTTTTTTGGTGCCGTACGCAGTTTATGCTCTTGCGGGCCATGAGCATTTGTTGTCACCTTTTATGCTTGTGCAGACGAGGAGCTTTGGTGTCGCCTTTTAGGCTCGTGCAGATGAAAAGCATTTGGTGTCATCTTTTAGGTTCGTGCGGACAAGGAGCGTGTAGTGCCTTTGTAGTTTCAGCTCTTGCAGGCAATGAGCGTGTAGTGCCTTTGCATTTTCAGCTCATGCAAACAATGAGCCTTTGGTTTGAATTTGTCAAGCTATCTTGGAGAGGCGTTCCTCGCAATCTTCATAGCAAGGAGTCTTGATCGAGTGATTGAAGAATAATTCAGGGAAGAAATTGCGCATCGTGATGGGGATGGATGATCTTCATATCAAAGTTTCATCAACCATGTGCTAGTATAGATTAATGAGCAATAGGTTCAATCGTACAAGTCGCATTAGGCGACTTCGGCTGGTGTGCTAGCATAGGTTTTTGAGCACCTGATTTTACTTATATTATTGTTGAGATTTCGTGATTTTGGGATGTCATGCCTTATTTACGTTTTGCAGGCTATGGTAAGTATTTTCATACTATACGTAGTATGTATATTTTGGAAACTATACATATTTTACGGTGATGGGTTATAACGTTTTCAAAGGTTTTTATTAAAACTTTATTTTCAGGCCCACTTACCCTTGTTTTTCGTCTTCCAGGTTTTAGTATCTGAGCTTTCATATCGACGAGGATTCTTGGCAAATCTTGGGGTAGACGGTTACCTTCGATGAGAAATTTATGACATATGTTTATTTAATGTAAGAACTGTTTCCAGTTGTGTACTAAGTACTTTTCTAGTTTCGATTACACTATTTGTCATCTGTGCTCTGAACATTTGTATGTTATGGGTTCTACCCACTAGTGCGCACTCACTTTAGTAGTTTAAATAAGTTATAGTTTCAGTTTTAATTTATCCACATTTTTACATCATTCACACTTTGGTTACGTCATCTTCGGGTGACGGCTAGCATGCCTTGACTCTGGTCGGGGTGTGTCATTCAACACGAAGCATTTTTTGACTGGATAACTGATGATGCAGTGCTATTTTCAATATCTTGGGTTGTTTACTCAATTCATTTCTTCTGGTCGCTTGCACTCGAGTAACTCGATCAGCTTCTTGTCAAGCAAATCCTTCAACATGGTAGCCACATCGGTGTCGAGGAACAGGTAACTCTTCTTCTCAAGTTCCTTCAAAGTGTGTTTATAACTCTCCTGATCATGAAAAGGTTCGTTCTGCTTCACCTCATTCTTTTTGTCTCTTGTGAAGATTCTGACGAGAACCATGTTAACCACCATTGCTTTCTTGGCAGACTCTTTCACAGATTTGTCCATTTTATGCCCAAAAAATTTGTCTTTCTTCTAATTAGCAATCAGCTCTTTATTTTCATGATTGGTGATGCTGAACTCCATATCATGGGCATGGGTAGCCAACTCTTTAAAGGTTCAAGGCTTAATACCTTGAAGGATGTAGTGTAGTCCCCAATGCATGTCTTGTATGCACATTTCGATCGAAGAAATCTTCGAAATTCTATCTTTGTAGTCGAGACTCAATTAGCACCATCAATTGATATAGTCGACGACTAGCTCATCCTTCCACTGCTTTGTATTTGTAAGCTCCATCATGTTGACGGTGCGATGGGTGCTATAAAAACGATTCAAGAATTATCGCTTCATCTACTCCAAATTATTTATGGACTCAGGCTCTAGGTTTGTGTACCAATCAAACCTGTTTCCCTTCAAAGAACGAACAAACTGCTTTACGAGGTAGTCTCTCTCCATCCCAGCGTTGTTACAAGTTTCGACGAAATGAGCGATGTGTTGCTTTGGGTTTCCCTTTCCGTCAAACTGCATGAACTTTAGTGGTTGGTACCCCGTCGGCACCTGCAAGCAATCAATCCTCTTGGTGTATGGCTTTAAGTACATCAGTGCATCCTTCAAAGTGCCTCCATATTATGCCTTGATGGTATTTGTGATCATGTCTTAAAGTTTGTTGATGCACAAAACCGGAGGGGTCTTGGAATGACGTAAATCCTACCGTGAATCTGCAAGAAAGTGAAGAACACAAGATGTATCGTGGTTCACCCCAATGTTTGGGCTATGTCCATACTGATGTTGATTGTATTTCTCTGTATGAATGTATGGATTACAAGTGTGAAAGGGAGTCCCCTAGAGAAAGAAAGAGTTTGAGAAAGTTTCTCTGTTGTGAGAGAGTTACTCCGAATATGAAAGCATCTGTTTACGGATGTGAGGCCTCATAATTGTGAGGGTGAGGAGTTCCTTTTATGGACTAAGGGCTCCTCAATTTTTACATAAATCATGGGCTCAATGTCTGGAAGCCCAAGTAACGAGGCCCAATATAATATGGTACCAACAGTAGTCCCCCAAGTCTTCAGTCAAGAAAGTCTTTTGGCTTGAGACTTGAAATTCAGTCCATGTGTGGGCCGAAGTAACTAGATGTCGTCCAGAGCTGATACTCGATATGAGGCGGTGCTCAACGTGAAATGATGCTCAACTAGAAGTAGCACATGTTGCGAGGCTGCTCGGCTTGTGGCTTATGTTGTCTTGGTTGGCTCGGCTTGTGGCGTTGAAGGTGAAGGAGTCTCTTTTATAGAATAAGGGCTCGCTCCTCAATACATAAATGATGGGCTAGAGTTGATGTTCGTGGCGAGGCGGTTGCTCAGCAGGCGGCGATACTCTCTAATGATGGTGAGGGAGTCCTTTTTATAGAATAAGGGTTCGCTCCTCAATACATAAGTGATGGGTTAGGAGTGATGCTCGCTGCGAGGTGGTTGCATAGCTGGTGGCGATGCTCTCTAATGAATATGGTAGAGTCTTAAACCATTACACTGAAAATTACAAGGCTAAACAGTTAGTGGACAAGAGTATTGCTCAGTTGGGCTACAAGCAAGAAGCTAAGTTCACCTTTACCAAAAAGTACGTGGACAAGGAGCTAGGATTTACCACTGAGTACCAGACCCAGGTAAACTTCAAGGAGTCTGTTATCCAAACAAGACTGGATCTTCATCATCCAAATCCAACTACAACAACAAGAATCGCAACTTCATTTGGAAATTGGTGAGAATAACGTCTGCTACCATGGAGTTTCCCAAGAAAACAATTAATATAAATGAAGTCAACACTCGAAGAATTTGATGTGAAGTCGACGATCAAAGGTTCGTGAACTTGTCTTCGTCATTGAGTAAACAAGAAGGTAATCGATAGAACAATTGCCGAGAATTGTTATAAAGATTCACCCAAATTTCTTCGGTGGTAATGAGTCCGAGAACGTTGATTTGCTCCCACTAACTACCACCTACTAACCGTCGCCTACTAACCGTCGTCACCATTAGCACTTACTCACTTCTTTAGCACGCACTTCGAATATTTCAAGCAATTTCCAAGAGATATGACTCTGCCCGCCATTCCTAGGGAACGCATGTTGCAGAGTGATATCATCGCTTCAGATCTCCAGTTGGTCTTAACCAATTCGTATCACCAGTCCTAAGATTTTGATGCAAAGCCGACTCTGCCCGCAATTCCTAAGGAACGCATGTTGCAGAGTGGCATCGCCATTTCGAATTTACAGCTGGTCTTGACCAGATTTCCTCAAACTGAGATTTCTCAAACACATCGCTTCTAGGTAACACCGATTCTGCTCGTCATTCCCAGGGAATGCACGTCACAGAGCATCGATCCGAAGTTGAAAGTCTTCTAACAATTCAAACACGTCACCGATGAGGCACAATCCCGACACAAATTCTTGTATATCAACCCGAAGGTGACAATTCAAACAGAGGAAGATTCGCACGACTGCGCCGAATGGCACCAAATCTAGAAGTCCTGACATCCAAATGATGTCAAAACCAACACTCTACGATAATAGAAGAGAATCCTAAGTATGCTCTGAACAAACCACGCTCTGATACCAATCTGACATGCCCCGATCCCGATATCCTTGGGACATCAGGATGGTCACGTGCTGGCCGACACCCGAGGGTGACGAAAGCCATTTATTGAGTGCAATTGCTGAAAATAAAGGATAGATAAAACTTATAAATGTAAAAGAATAAGGAATATGCATTTAAGGAACGTGTTCAGAGCATATAACTAACTAGAATACTAAAAGAAATAATATAAAATTTAATGAATAAAAGAATGGGTCCCACACCAAGAGGACTCGAAGATACCGAAGCGGAAGTGCCTGGATGCTTGGATTGTACGCCTCAATTCTAAATCCTGAAGGGGGCGCAAAACAAACATGAGTGGACCAATTTGATATAATTATAATAAAACAATTATCAACATACTAACCCCCAGGTTTATGAAAACACATATATAATGATAAACATAGGTTTTCCGAAACCTAGCATGATGTGCAGTATCTCAAATCATAACTCATAAATAATAATCACTAGTGAATTGTCCGATAATCCCCAGGCCTCATGCCGGCTCCCCGTCTCTGAGCAGACAGTCAGAGGAAAATACACTTCAGGCCCCATGCCGGCTCCCCGTCCCTGGTCTTAAATGCCAGAGGAAACACCCTCCAGGCCCTATGCTAACACCAAACCGTCGCCCGGGACGGACCGAAATCTATCACTACGTCCCGTAGCGGAAAGGACCACTAGGTAAGTACAAAACCATTGAACATATATATATTGAAAAACAACTTCATAGTATAAAGTCATCCATCATCTATACTATAAAGAGGTGTTCGAAACATGTTCTAAATATCATATCGTCATCCATCAGATATTCTATAAGAACATGGGTTATAAGAAAAATAGTAATAATTCAAACTAGCCTTAGTAAGCATATTATCTCAAAACGTTTCATAAAACGTAATCATTAAATCATGCCTTTCATGTATGCATTTCTACTATTAAAACATGCATTTTTAGAAGGGGTCAACTCACAGTACTTAGCCGTCGATGAGCCATGCAAACTAACGAACAAGAAAACATCACCAATAATTGCCCCTAAGCACATAAAGGGTCCAATTAATAAAACTCTATTTTAACAATTGAATTTGGGAAAACGGACTTAAAAAACGGGTCCAGGACGTCAAAATTAGCCTAGGAGGGGTCCTGGACGAAACCCTAAAAAGTCAACTCAAGAAGTCAACGTTGATCGTTGACCGGTCAAAGTCAAAGTCAACGTCAAAGTCAACTCTGACCGTTGACCGAGTCAACAGTCAGAGTCAACTGGTCAATGTCAAAGTCAGATTGGGCTTGGGGTTTTGGGTTGGGCCGAAAGGCCTTAAGGGTTTTGGGTTTTATCTAAAGCTAATGGGTTTTGGGAAAAGGGCTTAAAGCCCACCTTTTAAATGGCCTAAGGCCTTAATTTCTAAAACAGAAATTAATTAAAACCTTAAAAGGTTTTGGGTTGGGTCACGAGCTATAGGCCCTAAACATAAACGGCCCGAGGGCCTTAAGGTCCTAAACAACTAATAAAAAAACTAAAAACAATTTAAAAGGAAAAGGGTTAGGATTTGGGCTGACTCCCCACACGGGCCTAAGGCCCTCTTGACATTGGAACCGGCCTGGGAAGCCTGGTCTCGCCAAGCACAACCACCAGAGCTTCAACAGCTTCGGCCGACCACTACACACAAACCTAGACCCAGATCTAGGTACCAAAATGAAGAGCAAGACGAGGGAAGTAATTATATACCTTCCTTTCGTCATGGAACGGTCGGAGATGGCCGGAAAGTCCCCCGACACTCCCGAGGTTGTCAGAGATGGGTGCACCTACACCCGTGGTGGTTTCGTCCTAAAAACCTCCAAAATCATGAAATAAACTCAATTACATCACAACCCACAAGATTCAAGGATGAAATAGAGGGATTTGAGGTTTAACTCACCGGGAAATTACAAAATCTCGCCAGAGTTCCTTTTTCGGTTTCTGGGGTTGTGGGAACGAAAGGGAGAGAGAGAGCAGAACGCGATGATGAAGGGTGATGGTTCTTCCTTGCGCATGTGCAATGGGTGCGTGTGTGTGCTTGCTGCGGTGCAGAGCAGCGAGAGCCGAGAGAGAACCGAGAGGGACAGACAGAAGAAAGAAAAGAAAAATAGAAAAGGAAAAGAAGAAAGAAGGTTCACGAGGGGGGGGACAGAGAGAGAAGTGAGGGGAGTGAAGGGGATGCTGCCACGTGGCAGATTTAGAAATAAAGGGATCCAATGCTTTAGATCCTGATTTGGTAGACCAAAAAGGATGAAATTGATATATTTAAAACACTTAGGGGTAATTACAAACATATATCTTTATAATTAGGGGGCGGGTGTTACACAGGTTGTACTTTTGATCACCTGGTTGGTGATAATAACGGCAGGCTGCTGAATAATTTTGGAGTACTTGACGTACTTTTGATCACCTAGTTGGTGATAATAGCAGCAGGCTGCCGAATAATTTTGGAGTATTGGACGTCCTTTTGATCACCTGGTTAGTGATAATAGAGGGTGAACCTTAAGTGGATTGATGGAGGTTAGAGTTTGAAGCCATAGGGCCTGGCTCTTTTGGGCATATAGGCATTCGCCCCCCCCACATAACATTCCAGCTCACTATTTTGGGCTTGCCGACATTTTGCCCTTTTTTTTTTTGGCATGCTGCCTTCTTTCTTTATTTATGTTTACCCTCTAGTGGGGCTATATAGATGTCTCTAAAAGATAGGAAAAGTAAATCACATCATTAAAAAAAAAAACTACTGGGACTTGGCAACAGCGAGATTTCTCCCTTCACATCAACCTCAGCGGTCCAGCTATTGGAGGAAAGCTTCACGTGGAGGCAGGTTTGGTCAGCAGGCATGGTCTCTCATACTTTGATAGTAAAGCTCTTTTCTTTTTTCTTTTGGCAGATGGCAGGGAATAATAATAGAGTTGTTATGAGAAAAGAATCTTATCTCCGCTTTTCCCGTGGTTTTTTTTCTTCAGAAAATGGGCATGGAACATCCACTCGCTTTCATGATGAAAGTTTTATTGTTGGTGGGCATCTTCTTTGGTGGTCGACAAAAGCCATTTTGCCTGATAATAAAGTTCACATCTTTATCTTCCCCTAGACAGTGGAGATGGCAGCATGTGACCAGTTGTAATCATGTTTGGCCGCAGCGTCACCATAGAGAGCAAATGTCACAATTTCATCCTTGGAGTACTTCTGCCCAAAAGCCAATCCGCGTCCCAGCAGAATCTGAGCGCCCACAATCAAATATTTTTTATCTGTTCGTTGGAGGCTCCCATGGTCACCTGCGGTATTTCATAATAGCTTGGTTCTGTGGTGCGCCATCGCAAAGAAAGATCTGGGCTTGGATGGTGGATCTACCCCCAACCACTCAAACTTTCTCTGTTCGATTGAATTCGATGAGAGACAATAGAAACGGTAGTTCAACTAGCTTCGGCAGATAGCGGGTCCAAGTGTCCTCCTCTTCCTCTAGAGAGTCCTTGAGAGTTCTAAGACCTGGGAAGTCGTGAGATGGAGACGTCGGTGGCTACCCAGTCGGCGCCGTAGAGCCCGTTGGTGGGGCAAATGTGGAGGAAGATGACAACATCGCTAGGGCAGAGATAATTCTGGATGGCCCATTTGATGGCGAAGGCACTATCATCGCTGAGATCGACGGCGAGAAGGTGGTTATTGGGATCGTCGTCGGTGGTGACGTCGGGCAAACCGAGGTATTGGCCGTGACTGGTCACCGAAAGGGTCATATCTGGCGCGATGAGGAACGACAGGCCCTCGTCAGGGATGGTAGAACTGTTGGGATAAAAGACGCTAACGAGGAGTGACGAACTGAAAGACACCACATGGCTTCCGTTTACTGCGGGATCAGAAGAACTTGAACCTGAATCTTCCCAGAGCGTGAAAGAGTGGTTGTAGAAGACTCTACCTGAGCGGTTGTTGAGGGTGAAGTTTGTGGCGGAGTCTGGCGTGATCTGGAACGCATCGTTGTTGATCGTCGCCAACTGGAGCACTACGAACTTGTTGTAAAAAGAAAGAATCTTTATGGCTCTTTTATGAGCAAAGACCTAGAGAAAGAGATGAGACTAGTTTCTTAGTCGGAGACTTGGGTTGGAGTCCTCTGAACTTCTCTGGTCGAAACTATTCGTCGACCTCAGCGGTAAGGTATTCAATGACAGCGGAGAGGTGGACTAGAGCTCCAGCACCGACACATTCAGCGTACTTTCCTACTTTCCTGCTTTCCTGTTTAGTTTTTAGGTTTCTGCCACCTTGATATGTAGAATCCTTAAAAAATGAGATGATTTTAGACAGCAAATGAACTTGGTAGCGTGAAAGGAATACCTAGTGTAACGACACCAGATATACGCTCCGGGTGGAGAGCAGTTACTAAGTATACAAGTAGTGCTCCAAAATCTTTCCCAATAAGAAAAGCCTTGTTAATGGCCAAAGCATCCAAAAGGGCTACGACATCGTGGACAAGATCAATGAGGATGTCATTTTCAGGATCAGCCAGTCCATAGCCCATGAAATGAATGGCTATTACCCGATAGCCTTTGTTTGCCAAAGCAACTAGTTGATGCCTCCATGTGTACCATATTTTGGAAATCCATGAAGGAAAACCACAGCCTTTGGACCGCTTCCGATTTCAGCTACGTGAAGCTTGAGTCCTCTTACTTCCACATGTTTGTGTTTTCCATTACTGAGACAGATGGATAGAGAGTTGGGTGTCTCTTGGGTTTTGCATATCCACGGTGGACAGTGGTGAGGTTGTGAAGGTTTCACGGTGGTGAGATGAAAATTTGAGAGAGAACCGACATAGCTTTTTATGTCGATTCCCACAGACGGCGCCAAATGTTGATGTACAAAACCGGAGGGATCTTGGAACAACGTAAATCCGACCATGAATCTGCAAGAAAGTAAAGAACATAAGATGTATCGTGGTTCACCCCAATGTTTAAGCTACATCTACACTGATGTTGATTGTATTTCTCTATATGAATGTATGGATTACAAGTGTGAGGGGAGTCCTCTAGAGAAAGAGAGAGTTTCTCTGTTTGTGAGAGGGTTGCTCTGAATATGAGAGCCTTTATTTAGGGATGTGAGGCATCAGGATTATGAGGGTAAGGAGTCTCTTTTATAGACTAAGTGCTCCTCCCCTTTTACATAAATCATGGGCTCAATGTCTAGAAGCCCAAGTAACGAGGCCCAATATAATATGGTACCAACAAAGTTCTTAGATGGAAAAAGAGCCCATTGATGTAGCTTCGGACTATGGCTTTTGTTTCCTTTCAACTTTGTCAATATGATGCACTTCTTCCTCGCCATACTCTTCGTCATGGTGATTCTTCTTTAGGTCAGGGTCGACGTCTCCATCATGCTGCGATTCTAACCATCTCATAAGCGTAGCAATCTACACGTCTTTCTTCTCAACGATCTTTGTCAACTTCATGATCGCCTCATTCATTTATGCAAGTTGATCCTCAATGGAGGTGGCGTTAGTGGTCATGACTAACGCAACCAAATGATGTGACTCTCCTCCAAACATCGAGGGTGCTAACAAAGTCTCTGTGCAGCGGTTGCTGGTTGGTGATCTGCAATAAGCTTCCACACTTAAGTCTGAGTTCGAAGCTAGTGACAATGAGTGCTCTCGTGAACCTTTTGACATGAACGAACCTTGCTCGCCATTCTAAGGTGTCCTCGTGTGTGCCATAGTAGCATGCTTCAGTGTGCCTAACGAGGTCAGGCTGATGACGATCTCGCGCCTCTAACGTTCCCCTTACTTCCTCAACAGCACCAACTTTGAAGTGGCATGTTGAAGAGTGGCAACCACCTTTGCCTTGCTCTGAGTTGTGATGCTAACGGATTCTCCACTTGCAGCATAAGTGCTCATGGTTATTCTCTTGGTTGCAAGAACGGTTTGTCCCTTCTTTAATGCCATTGAATTTTGAGTGTGCTTGGATGACTTGACTTCTAAATGGAGAAAGAGATGAGAGGTAGAGATGGTCCCACCGGGCGTGCCAAATTTGCAAACATGAATTTCCTACGGTAAATGAGACAAGAAAAATAATTGTTTGTATTAATGAATTTGTAGGGTTACAATCTCTTTACAACTTGATCCTCTGATTCGATCTCAGAAATGTGTAGATGTGCAGTGTTGTTGATCCAAGGGTCCCGATGACTTGATCTTAGATAAACGAATGCCACAAGGTTTTGGCTTTTGGCAATGAAGGAACCGGCATATGTAGGGGTGCTTGGTGGTTCTTCACGGGATTTGACGAAAAACACAAGGGATTTTCCAAGTCTTCTTGAGTGTTTGAGTGTTTATGGGGTTTGAGTGCTTTAGAGTTTCAGAATTTCAAAGCTTAAGCGTTTGGACATGAAATGATTTCTGGACCCTTTTCTTTGTCTTGGAACCTCCTATTTATAGACTCTCCAAGCCTTGCTCATTGATGGATTTGAGCTCTATTGTGGGCTTGATTAACGAAAAAACCAATAATCGATTTGTGGCCCAGTCCAGGATTTGTCTCAATCAATTAATATTTTATTTAATTTAATTACAATCAAATAATTCCTTTATGCCAAGTGTTGACACGTGTCATTTTTTATGACTCGTCCGATTTTGTTGAGTCACATGCCACATGTACAATTTGTGCGACATGTGCATGCCACGTATGCCCTAGCACGTCGAAACTTTAATGCATTGGTGAACATTTGTTTCACCAAAATTTTGATGTCTACAGCCCCGTAGCCTCTTTTATATCCATAAGGTACTTTGTTTGTATATATTTGCAAGGGTATGTGAAGGGGACTTAAATTCGATGTCTACTTTCTCGATTTTGAGTATGTCTTCCTCCGAGGATGTGATCGCCTAAGTTGCTTTAGGTTAGGGTTTTTTTGTTGTTTGTTTTTAGTGCCTTCGGGCCTAAGCTTGTGAAGGACTCCCATTGTATCATGGGTTATTGCTCCTCTTTTGCTTAGGCCTTTTACATTATCTATTTTTGTTTTGTTGGCTATTTTTGGGCCTTGTTCTAGTTTTTAATGGAAATAATCTTGTTTGACCCAAAAAAAAACAATTGTTACGAGTCCTGACTTCCTATAGGTTACACGTAGGTATCAAAACTATTATGGTTTCTTGAAAGGGTGATGTTATCCACACACCTTTTTTTAATCTATAAATCTCATACACCTTTCTCAATTTGCAACCATCAAATTGAATGAATTGAATATGACTAATGGATAGAGGTTAACAAGGAATATGTGTAGGAAGTAAAAATGAGCGTGTGGATAACATCACCCTCTTAAAAAATAAACCTAGATATTCAGTAACACTAGTTAGCCCTTGTCTCTTTCCTATTTTCGACTTTCTCGATTCGTGATTTTCTCTATTCTAAATAAGGAAATGTGTCTGCCACATGCCTTTGATGCCTAAGGAGTGGAGATAAAAAAGAGAACTTGAGAGAGTTATGAGTCGTAATTGGCGATTACATTTTCTTTTCTTTGACCTGGCTATTTATAGAGACTAAACCTTAGCAACTAGGAATGGGGGGTGTTGAGCAAAAATTGTACATAATACGTAAACAAATAATTCACCCAAAAATTATGTTGAGCAAAAATTGTACATAATATGTACACAAATAATTCACTCGACACAATTTCACCCTCATTCATTTTTCGAAGAGGGTTTTATTAATTTGAGTTCGACCCATTCTAGGCTACGCGCCTATTAATTACAACCTTTCTTTTGGGAAAGAAATACCCTTTGATTCCAATTCGAATAAAATGTAACTTGAGGATTTTGGTGTTTGTTTGATTTTGTGACTGCATCTAGGTCGAATCCTAGATTGCCTACTGATAGGAGCATATTTATGCGACTTAGTATGTTTGTTTTCGTGCATTTATGTTCTTAGTTCTTAGTTATGTTAGTAGTTTAAGCCATTTTTTTGTGTTTGTAGGTTCTTTGGGCCAAGGATGCAAGAAGGTGCATTTTGGAGCACTTTGGAGCATTTTTGGGCCAAGATTGGATGGTGCAAACATGGAGACATGAGGATGGACGAATTTGATGATTCAAAGGGCTAGAAATCTGCATGTGTGTGTGCAAAGTGTTGGCCTACAACTTCAAACATCATAGCTGCCATGTGATGGCAGAAAATGTGTTTATTGCTAGCTAAATGGATGAAGAACATGCATGTGCAAGTATAAACACCACATGGGCAGCAAGGAATCAGAAATTAAAGTATGGAAGAGTGGGAAGTGATGAGGACAACACACACACACTCACGGCAAGAAGAAAGAATCAGCACAAGGGGAGTGAATGGACAGCTATAAAAACAAGGAAATTGGACCACTATGAAGTGATTTCTTGTTGGTCTCCCACTTATAGCTTTGGGTGGCTTTGGCATGATTATTTCTAGGTGGAAAGAGCACAAAGACAGCGCACACACACACAAGGCAAAAAGCTGGCAGCATCTTCCTTCATTGCCGTGAGATCCCTTGTCCATTACCTTACAATTGCTTGACATTTCCAACCTCTATATAAGCACCATTCAGCCTTCAAGGAAGACACACAGCCATTCATACACATTTCCATTAGTTCCAAGGCTTGCAAAGAATGAGGAGTGCTTGGAGTTGTGCTAGCCATTCCATTGGAGTTGTTGGAGCATTCTAGGTGTCTTCTACTTTGTTTCTCTATGTTTAATATCAATTGTTTTTGTTTAATTGCAAGTATGAGGAACTAAACCCTTACTTAGCTAGGGTGAAGTTCGAAGCCATGAACATGTTTGAGATATGAATTGATTTCTTCCAATTGTGATTTAATAAGTTGTGAATGCAATTCAATTAACTACTTTCTTCAAAACTAATTCTTGTATGTTGATTAAGGATGCATACTTAGTTTTCATGCATGAATTTGATGCTAGGATATAAATGAGTTTCACCTAATCGTTACAAGTTTATATTCATTGGTAGTGAAGGTTGCTAGTCACAATCGCGTTAATTGAATTCTTGGCAAACGTATCATGCATTCATAGTTACGAATGCCTCGTTAACACTTATGATTTTCATAGAACGTAATGATCTTTGATTGTATCTCTATTATGCATTCATGTAGAGGACTTTTGGAGAATAATTTGGATTGTCGTATGCATTCATCCAAATTCAATAAATCAAGGAAAATCTGAGGATTAATTAGTGCATCACGGTTAATCTGGGGTGTTGAGTTTCATAATCTATTGAAAAGCAATTGGAAATCAATTCATGTACAAGTGTGTCATGTGTGAAGAATGGATCTCTAGCTAATCCATAAACCATCTATTTAGTTTTACTTTTTGTTGTTATCTCAATCTCATCCAAACTAATACCTCCCATTTACTTTCTTGTATCGAAGTGTGTTTAAGTTTGTTTAGTTTGTGCCTTAAAGTGTTTTGAACTCTTTGAGTCTAGTTTAGTGTTTTAAAGCCTACTTTTGTGTTTTTAAGTTTCTTCTTATATTCTTGAGTCTTATATTTGTTGATTAGCATCCCTAGTTAATCCCCGGTCTAGAACGATCCCTACTTGCATCATTACTACAATTGTCATCAATAGGGTTTAATTTGTGTGTCAAGTAATTTTCGCATCACCTATGTACCCTCTTGAGGGATCAAGTCACTCGTAGTTCATGAATTTGGTATTTATTTGGATTTGATGCCTTGTGCAGTTTTAGCTCATGCGTGCGAGGAGCATAGTGCCTTATGCAGTTTCAGCTCATGCGGGCGAGGAGCATTTGAAAATTTGATATGGCTTCATGCCATTTGAGACTTTTCTTCGGCTTTGTGCCATTTGAGACTTTGATACGGCTTCGTGCCCTTTGAAAACTTTTCTTCGGCTTCGTGCCATTTTGGTATTTGATAGCAGGAGTGAATTTAGTTTATATAAACCAGGGATTCGTTTCGGTTTCTCTGTTGTGTCTAAAACTTGATATTAGACTGCCTACGTATCCTTAACGGAATCAAACCGGCGTAGTTCATTAATTTTGAGACTCATCACGGCTTTGTGCCATTTAATACTTGATATGGCTTCGTGCCACTTGTATCTTGTAAATTTAATGGGAATATTTGTAATGAACCTACTATTACTTTGGTATTTGACTTTGTCTCGGTGCCGTGCATCTCAGACTTTAACTTTGATGGATGCCATATTTATAAAACCCATATGAGTAATATGGAAAAGCTACTTTTTTTTTTTTTTTGTTTCGTGGATAGCCTTCCCATTTTAATTTGAGGGAATTGTATGTAGCAAGCTTCTTATTTCTTCCCTTGTACACTTTGATTCTTCCAAGTCCAAATGGAATATCACATGGCGTCAAAGTCTTAGCATAAAAAAAGGCTTTTGATGGAGTAGCTTCCCTTTTTTTTTATAATTTTCTTTTGAATTTTCATACCTATTTGTCATAGGATTTTGAACCCAATTGACCCAAGACTCAAGTTTCTTCTAACCTGCCAGCAGGTTTTACTTTTGTTTTTTATGCCTTTAAGGGTTCAAAGCTTGACATCCACATGGGGTGCAGTGTAGACTCCCAATTTCAATACCCTCTCTTCTTTCCCATGTGAGATGCAGCTTTTATTTTGAACCTACTTTGAATTTTCAAACCTTCACAAAACAAGCTTTACTTTTTTCATGCTTTTTTCACAACTTCCCATGTGGGTTCGTGATTTTCAGGAAGCTTTATCCACCCCTCTCTTTCTTTTATGCGGTTTTGAGACCTACAAATCCAACAAAAACTTTTATGCTGCTTTATTCCTCCTTCTCTGGCGAAATGGTTTTTTTTAAGAGTCCCCATTTTTCTTGGCTCTCATACAGGGTAATTTTCCTCCAGAAGCAATTGATCTCCTCGGGTACCCGTCATATTTCAAATTTCTATTTGGATTGGGTAACCGTGGATTTCTCAGTGAGGATGGATAAGGTTTGTTGAAGTTCAATCTTATTTTCAAACTTCTTTGATTTAACATCGTTTCCCCTCGAGTCCATGAAGGCTTTCATTTTTCCCCTCTTTGATTTCTCAGGTCCACGAAGGCTTTCACTTTTCCTCTGCTGTATTGCTCTTTTGCTTTTGCCACTTCACTTGTGTTTCTTTTTGTGAATCGAGAACTCAAAACGAAGAGGGCGGTGGGAGCAAAGCAGGTTACCCATTTTCATTTTCTTTATGTTCTGAATTTGTTTATGTATTTGGAGTGAAACGAAGCTCTACACTTTGATAAATTTCTTGAATCTTCCGTGCATGCAGGCATCATAGGTAAAGGCTTCTCTTCTATTTGGTTGTTGGACATACTATTTTACGGCACCAAGTTCTTTGAAAACAAGTGTTGATTCATGGCTCCAAAGGTGGGATTCTGCATTCAGAAATTTGTAGTAACGTGCTCATAGTATTTGCTATACTTTTGAATGGGTTTTGATGTATTATCACTCTCTGGCATTTCTGTTTCCGCATAAAGGATTATTTGACTGGACTTGACAGTGGACATTTGGACACCTCTTTTGTGTTCCCATTTATGTTTTGCCTCTGATATTTAACACTTGCATAAAGTGATACTTTTCCCAAAATCTTTTGTAGTCTTGATTTGTCTTCTAGTTCTTTGGGTGTTAATATAAAGGCTTTGAACCTTCTTTTAAATGTTTGTGGCAGAGAAGCAGATGAAAATTTTGACACAATGAATATCTTTGTCCCATCTTCACGTGACAAAGAAGACTTTGAACCTTCTTTTAGCTTTTACATTAACTTTTCTTCCTTTAGTCACTCATTTTTGTCAACATATGCACCTTTTCCTTGTTCTCTTGTCTCTTTTATCCAATATGATGGCCATGTGCATGGTTTTTATGTTATAAAAACAAATTTTTCTTCTTCCTCTTCTTTCACGTGAATGACTTTGAGATGTCCCCCCCTTGGATTTTGAATTCCTCATTTGCTTGGACTCTCATCCCAAATGGTTTTTCGTATCATTTTAGCCAAAGGCATCTTCCATGTTTTGTACCCGTGGGTAGCAAAAACACCGAACAGGATAATTTCTTCTCTCTTTCTTGTGTTGCATCTTTGAATATGTTCTTTCCTTGCTGTCTTTTCTTCATAGAGACCAAATATGAGTCGATCAAGGGGAGCAAAAGTTGCATTTTGCTTCTTTTCCCTTGTTTATTTGTTCACAAATGCATTTGTTTTCTCATTGGACCGCAAATAATGACTTTCATTAGACTTTGATTGGAACTTCACGGGGTGGTCTAGGCCACCCCGAAGAAATTCATGGGATTCTTGGAAATCATTTCTGCTGCTCCACCTCCATCTGTTTGGAGCAGGAAAAATACCAAACAAAGAAACAAAGGCAAAAAAAAGGCTAAAAGAAATATTAGAAAATTTGATTTGTCCTTCTCTTTTTTCCTTTTTTCCTTGCGTTGTGGACCATTGTCAAACAAAGGGGAATGTCATGGACCATTGTCTGGTGGTCTTCGGCTGCCATTTTTTTTTTTGTGTTGCTTCTTCCTTCGTGTCCCTCTCTGTTTCTTGTATATATGTATAACATAAACAAAAATCAAGAGAAAAATAATTTAAACAGGGTTTTGTTTTATACCTGATGATGAATATTCTTCTTTGGTTCTTGACTTCGAAAGCACGAATGATTGAATTCCTTCTCTTTTCTGGCAGCACTTCGTTGTTTTTAGTATTCTCTCAAAGTTTCTCTATTTTCTGCAAAGTTTCCCCTTCTTTTTTTTTTCTGTCTCTGTCCTTTACTTGCTGCAGGTAATGCTTATTTATAGGCATTCTAGGAAAGCTCTAGAATTTGTTACGTGGGGGAGAGGTAGAGGCCATGACCTCCTGCCACTTTCTGTTAACCATCATTTCTGACTCCACGTTCCTTTTTGTTTGCAGAAAATGAGGAGCACCTCTTTTTTTTTTTCTTTTGTGCACGTTACTTCCCCCTTTTTGTAGGAGAAAATATAATTTTTTTTTATTTATTTCTGGATGTATTTGTGGGTAAAGCCCATCCTCATCTTTTGGGCTTGGATTACACCTTGTAGTTTGACCCAATTTGTGTGGACTCTATTTTTTCATATGTTTATTTTTTTTTTTGTTCAACAGGGGGCTGTAGAGCATATTAGGCAGTCCTTGATGATGTAGGCCAGTCTCCGCAATCTTAAAGGTCCCTGTTGGTAATAGCATAGTCGCGTCGAACACCTAAAGGGAGACTTCGGAGAATCGGTGTCCTGCCACCAGTGGGCCAGGTATGACCCAATGGCAAAACCTAAAATAAAATATATCTTTTCTCACCATCCTCATAGTGTATGAGACAAATGTATGCATTTCGATTAGGGTCGTATTCTATAGTTACAGTTCTACCTTTTATGTCTTTTTTATTTTGTCGAAAATCAATTTGACAATAATTATGGGCGGGCCGGAGATCTCATAATATATGTATTGATGGCCTGGAGAACCCATGACTTGACTTGTACTATGGATAGCTCGGAGAGTCCATGGTTTTTTAGTGGCATAAAGGCTCATTACCCTAGGGCAGACTATGTCTTATTCCCTTGAGGTGATTTGTGGTCTACTCACGACGTCAAAGGTAAGATAGTCATATTGAGCATATTGTCCAGTGTCTTTATCATATTGGATGTGGTTAATTTATATCTCTACAATAATAACTTTGTAATTGATAAAAATTCGGATCATTAGGGTTAACTATCAAAAAAAAAAAAAAACTTTTAAAATGTGATGTAAAGAAAGGCCTCTATGTGCATTGCATAGACATATGCTTTCACACATATATCAAATGGACTCTGGAATATTACTAAGGAAAACTAATAAACATGGCTTGAAAACTTTGAATTTTAACGACAAGGACAAAATAAATGGTACAATGAATGGTACCAGGATTAACTTTTTAGTGTAAAAATATAATTTTTCGTTAAAGTGAACAGTACCAGGAGCTTTTCATTAAAGTTCTCGTTCTCATACATTATATAAATATATAATATAAAGTATATTACCATTTTCAGCATGTGTTTGGCTATATGACGCGCCTAAACATACATCAGCAACATTCTTTTTCGAGTTAAATAACAAAATAATTGGCGTGTCAATTACCCAGCTAGCAATAACCATTAGCTTTATATTTGGGTTATATCTTTTTTTTAAGATGTGACATATTGTTCTTCAAAACAATGCAATAGCAATGAACAATACTTTGTCATCCAAATAATGCAATAATGCATTCTTACATGGAAGTATTAGATACTACTTTGAAGAAATGATAGTGTGCCATCATATCAACCACTAGTAGTTTTTGAGAAGATGCTCATTGATGCAGTATTGTTTCTTCCAGATTAATTTGCAATGAATTATTCAAAAGAAAAGAAAAAACTAGATGGCAAGAATAATAGTCAAAATGATTTGCTTCTTATATGTAAGGAGTAATGTTCTTCCTTCAACGATATTGTGACATAATTTTATTGTACAATTTGAACTGTCATTGTCTTTATTATCATTTGTAGAAAAATTCATTCAATTTGGAGTACTTTAGCCATCTATATGAGATGAACAAATTGACGATTATGTTATTAAGTAACTTTTCATGATAAAACGTTAATTTGTTTGATTCCTACGGATTACTAAACGGATTTCAAACTAAATGAATTTTGTCATCGATGATTTTTAGATGATAATAAAGAGAATAAACAATTTCTATTATGATATTTGAATTGTAAAATAATGTCAAGAAGTAAAACAGTGTTCAAGAAGAATACTCTTAATTAGTTACAATGAAGTAACATAAAAAAAATAAATTGAAATATATTTTATCTGAGGCCACATATAGTAATTGATTCTTTGCTTAACTTAATAAAAAATGTTGCAGTAAAAAGACATCTAAAAGGGATGAAAATATTATAAAGAATTGCATGTTGATTGCATCAATCTGTTGAAATGATGCCAAGAATTTTAACCATTTATATCCTCATATGTAGGAGGGAAGCAGCTGGTTGGTTCACCTATAAGTATATATAAGCATATAACGAGTCTAATAACTTACAACATTATGCTTTGAATCACAGTATACTTATATATTGTTAAGATGAATTGCTGGGGAAAATGGAAGCTTGTTATTGTCATGCTGGTCATTAACCTTGCATTAGCTATTGTAAATGTTCTTCTTAAGAAGACTCTTGATGGAGGATTAAACGGTTTGGTAATTGTTATTTATCGACAGTCGGTTTCTGCTGTTTTCTTGACACCCATTGCCTTCTTTTGGGAAAGGTAAAACCTATATTTACTTGAGTTATTACTTATGTTTAATGCTACATGTATCATATTAGATATCTTCCACGCAGGGCCGGTCCAGAGATTTTTTAGGCCCGAGGCGACATTAAAAAAAGTGCCCAAACTTCATATAAGAAAATTATTTATTTTCACACGTAAGACATTGATAAAATTATACTTAGAAAACACTTCAAACTCAATAATTTAGATACACAAAAAGACTAATTTATTTTGTATTGAGAGAAGAAAACCAAACAACTCTGGGCTTATAAGTAGATAGATGATAAGTTTTGTTTTCCATTTGAACTTTGAAAGTGTTTTTGTATAAATCATGAGATGTTTTTTCTTATTTACTAACCTTGTCAATATGGGACAATAATGATGTTTTCGAGTCTTTAATTGATATGTATTAGTAATGAATGAGCATTAAATTAAATATTTTGATAACACGTCATATAATTTACAAATTTGCACTACAAATTTAGTCTACGTATTACTCATTGTTGAAGATTAGACTTGAATTGAAACGAATATTTAAAAATAACAAGCTACATAGCTACTAGCTAGTAACTAAAAATAAATTAACAACCAAACAAAAATTTGTTAAAATTGAAAAAAATAAACATGCCCATAGCGTTTCGAACTTAGGACCTCTTGTTAATTTTAAATAACAAAAACCATTGCTTCTAATTAAACTTCTTGATCCTTAAACCAAATTTTATAAATTTATACTCTTCTGAAAAGAAATTTGTAAAAATTAGAAAGTAAATAATCACATGTGGTGTTTTGAACTCAAGAGTTCTCATTATTTTCAAATGACCAAACCACCTCTTCTACTTAAATTTCTGTGTCATTGAACCAAATTTTATAAATTTATACTCTTATGAAAACATATATAAATATACCACCCTAATAATTTTGGTGCCCCTAATATTTTTGGGCCCCGGACGGTTGCCCTGCTTGCACTGGGCCTGGGCCGGCCCTTTCCATGTAGAGAACACTGACTATCGAGTCAATCTTATCTCTATAAAAAATATGATCAGTAAATATGGTATATGTAGTTTTATTTGCGCCACTAGTATACTAAACGTATAGTTAGTTTTCTTGCAGCAAAAGCAGACCGGAGCTTACAACTCGAATATTATGCCTCCTTTTCATCAGTGCTCTTATTGGGTTAGTAATAGTATTTACAATTGATACGGTTTCTCAGATTTTATATTTGTATGTTTTTTCATTTGAGTTGTTATCTTTTTGTGGAATTTTGTGGCAAATACTTGTGTCTTTCAGGGTAACTTTCACACAATACTTATTTCTTCTTGGACTTCAATACACCTCTGCTACATATTCCTGTGCATTCGTCAACATGGTGCCTGTCTACACTTTCCTATTGGCTCTACCATTTGGGTAAAGTACAAAGAATAAGTTTTTAAGTCTGATTAATTATCTGAAATGGGTATTGGAATATATAATTTGGAATCCTGACTTCCTCTATGTTTACTAATACAGACGTAATAAAAAAGTATGTGATAAAATATACTCATTCCCTCTATTTCATGTGCCCGACTTCCCCATTCACATTTTCTCGCATTCTAAGTAGGTAAACATGTTGTTAATGGAATTATAACTTCAATTTTTCGGACTTGATTTTGCAGTCTAGAGAAAGTGAACATAAAGAGAAAGGATGGGATAGCTAAAATCCTGGGTGCCTTCATATGTATTGGTGGAGCTGTATCATTGATCTTATACAAAGGAATGCCACTAACCAACCAACATTCAGAATCCACACATCAAATGCAAAACCATGCCAATACAATGGCTTCATCAACAGCTAAAATGACTGAGAGGTGGGCTGGTTCAGCGTTTTTGGCATCAGGCTGCCTCTTGTGGTCTTCGTGGTTTCTCATCCAAGCAAAGATCGGCAAGAGCTACCCTTTTCAGTACTCTAGCACCGCGATATTGTCCTTCTTCGGCGCCATTCAATCCGCCATCTTGTGCTTCATAACCCAGAGGCACATCATCATGTCAATGTGGATTCTCAAGGGGAAGTTGGAGATCTTGAGTGTCGTATATGCTGTGAGTATTTTCTTTCGCATCTCTCCAATATTCACCGTTCAAATCTTTCCTAGCTAATGTAAGCTTGAGCGTTAGGCTATAATGGTTGCCTAAAATAGTATCTCCCTCCGAGACAACTCAAGCAGCTTTTAGGGTTTAGTATTTTCATACATATTGTTGGTGCTCATTCTCTAACAAATTAAGTTTTTAGGGTTTACTGGTTGTCTAACATGGTGTCATGGCTGCACCTATATGTTTCTTTCTCGCCTACTAGTTCATCTCTCCACGTACAAGATGAACATGCACGCGAGAAGGGTGTAACCTTGATATACAATATTGTTATAGGTCAATATTTCCATACAGCATAAGCTTTAGGTCTAGTGGTTGTTTAACAGCTAGTGGATGTGTTCGGTAATTTCGATTTCATTTTGTAATCCATACAAATGCTACAGTCTAGAATATTATTTCAAGAACTGATTAGGGTTTCATGTGTGTTGACATTGCAGGGAGCAGTAGGATCAGGGTTATGCTATGTAGGGATGTCAAGGTGTGTGAAACAAAAGGGTGCACTCTTCACAGCAGCATTTACCCCCGTCACCCAGATATTTGTGGCCATGTTGGACTTCTCTTTCTTGCATGAACAAATTTACCTCGGAAGGTAATTCACTCAATTATGTTTAATGTTGAATGTTCAATGTTTACATACATCATTAATTTTAATTATCTTCGTATTAACCCGTTACTAATTAATTGTTGGCCTTATTTAATTTATCAGCATGGTGGGATCTGTTACTGTCATAATTGGCATGTACATTTTACTGTGGGGTAAAAGCAACGATAAAAAGGAAATGGTGATCAAGCAGACACAAGCAGTTGACCAAGATCCAGAATCTGGTCCAACGCCACAAGGCATGCCCCTTGATGTAAACAGATAACCCTTCTGAAATGTTGAGATTTTTAACTTTTTTCCGCACTGGTCGTATCAAATGTTGTAAGCACGGCTAACCAATTGAAATAAGAAGCAGAACTTTGCAACCTCTAAACTCTTTCTTTCTGGTTTTGGCAACCCATAACTTGGGTTGTTATGTGAAGTAGATGCATCAAATAGACAATTACAAAGGGAACTTGTACCACCTTGCCAATTTTGTTTTTACCTTTATGATACGTATATAGAGCAAATGAGTTGGAACCTCATTTGTCCCACATCGGACCGAGGGAGAAGAGAATAGCAGTTTAAATAGAAATATGCCTCTTTAACTAACACCAAGACATTTTGTGATAAAACCCCACACCTGAGGATTGTGCAGATAGTTAAGTGGGGACATTATCGGTGTTGTTGGAATGGGCTCTCGGCCCGTCGACTTGAAAAATTCCACTTGGTATTAGAGCCAGGGGACATGCCCATACTTCCACGTGATTGGGTGGGTCCCCGTTTGGCCCCACACGATGGGTGAGCCCCCATTGGCTCCACGTGATTGCCGATGTAGATTTCCACGTGTGACCTATAAAATGGGGTCTCACGTGCGGGAGTGTTGGAACCTTCATTTGTCCCACATTGGACAGAGGGAGAAGGGAAGAGCAGTTTAAATAGAAATACCCCTATCTAACTAACACTGAGGCCTTTTGTGATAAAACCCCACACCTAAGAATTGTGCAGGTAGTTAAGTGAGGACAATATTGGTGTTGTTGGAGTGGGCCATCGGCCTGTCGACCTAAAAAATTCCACTAAATGCATGATGATGGTCTCACGTGCGGGAGTGTTGGAACCCTCATTTGTCCCACATTGGACAGAGGGAGAAGAGAAGAGCAGTTTAAATAGAAATACCCCTATCTAACTAACACTGAGGCCTTTTGTGATAAAACCCCACACCTAAGGATTGTGCAGGTGGTTAAGTGAGGACAATATTGGTGTTGTTGGAGTGGGCCCTCGGCCTGTCAACCTAAAAAATTCCACTAAATGCATGATGATGTTTGCAATCGATGCTTGTTAACGCTCAAAATTGAGAGGTTAGCTTAAAGGGCTATGTCCACTGTCATCTGTATATATATTTGTGTGAGGTTACAAATGCTACATGAAACCGCTCAAAGCTTCTAGTTGGCATTGTAGCCAAAGAACAGTAGGCTTTTATCATCTAGCTAGTCATCCTCTCTCCTCCGTCCTCCTTTTCATTAAGTCATCTCCAACCGAAGGATCTAAAGGGCCAGAGGGTCGAAAATGGCCCTAAAATCGTCTCCAACCGAGGGCCAAGCCAAAGGGCTCGTGGACCCCATTGGACAAAAAAGGCCAAAGGGCCGACCGGGTGACCCAAATGAGCCAGCCAGCCGATCCCGAGCCGAGCTAAAAATTTTGAATCTCAATGACATCAGCTAGCCGTTATTTTTGAAATTTTTTTTATATACAGTTTTTTTTTTGGGCCAAAAATTTAAAAAGAATATTTAATTAAGGCTCGAAAAGGTGATTGATTCTATGTGGGGATGTTGTTTTTATAAACATGTTTGATTGCTCAAACTTCTTCCACAACTGATGTGGGACAAATATAATGGGTACCACACATGCAAGCTTTTGCTTGTTCAATTCTCTCCCGATGTGGGACAAATATAATGGGTGCCCCAAATATAAGTTTCCTATTGGAGATGGTAAATGTGCATTTATACATGTAACTATCTCAAACTAAATTGTACTAGTAATTGGACACTTAAATTAAAAAATTAATTTAACATACAATTATTAACAGCCTCAAGTAGACAAGACAGCAGTGCCAATTACTACGACGAAGTAAGTGTTTTCACAATTTATTTTAAATATTTAATTATATTACATTTAATTTAAATTGTTGTAGTTTTTAAATTTAAATAATAAATTATATTTGGCCCTATAGCTATTTGGCCCTTGGTTGGAGATGATTTTTTGTGACAGGGCTAAAACAAGCCCTATGACCCTATGGCCCTCGGTTGGAGATGGTAAGAAATATAACCCTGCACTGTTCATTAAAATATTAATTTCTTGGAGGGCCAAAGGGATAAAATGAGCCCTTTGGCCAGCTTTCTGTTGGAGATGACCTTATATAGAAAAAAAGCCACCATCCTAAGGAAGGTCAAGTGTGTGGCCTCAAAGAAGAGGTGATGTGGCCTCTTCCAATACACCCAATAAATATTTAGACCAACAAATATCTAGTCTTAGTCAACGAGTCTTCATTCAATAGTAGTATATATAAAGTGCTCTGGAGAGGTGGTCTAGTGGTCTCAATAGAGCACCCTAGTATGGTGGTCACAATAAAGCACCCTAGTCTGGTGGTCTCAGTAGAGCACCCTAGTCTAGTGGTCTTAGTAGAACACCCTCGTCTGATGGTCTTAGTATAGAACACCCTGGTTTAGTGATCTCAGTGGAGCACTCTTGTCTAGTGGTCTTCGTTGAGCACATATCACTAAAGAGTAGGCCATTAGAGATTTGATCACTTGGAAGAGGTGGTCTATCACGTGCCAAAGGGTCTCCTCCATCCAACGACGATTTAGGTCCCAATTAAAGAGTCTTCTATCACAATGATGACATGCCAAAAGTAGGACCAAGTTATTCTGGAGACCCGCGTTAAGAATATTGTCTTACCGAATTAACAGGTAGAAAAAAATAAAAGGGGTGTGCTATCCACACACCCCATTTTACTTCTCACACGCCCCTTGATAATTTTTGTCCGTTGATCTTCTTTAATTCATCTGATCCGACAGCCAAAAATTAAAAAAGTATGTAAGAAGTAAAATGGGGTGTGTGGATATCACACCCCAAAATAAAATTGTGAAAAACATGTAACAATTGAAATCATGATGAACGAATTTGGAGATAGGAACACAAGATTCATCACCCTGCTATTCGTGAAAGAAGAGAGATAAAGAGGAGGATTTGATGAGAAATAATTTTCTTTTTTATTGGTGAAGTTGAGAAATAATTTTGATTTCATGGTCTAAGAGAGGGAAAAGTTTAGAAAAAGGAAAAAAAAAAAAAAAGAGGGATGAAACAGACTGAAGCAACATAGGCCATATTAGTTATGTTGTTGAGTTTGTTTAGCCTTACAATGGGTTACTTATAATAATTTGGTTCGAATTTATCTTTGGCAATAATCGAATTTAATCTCTCAATCACAAGTAAAGTTGAATACCATTAAATCGTAGTACTAAGCGTCACAAATAATGAATTAGTTCAACCACAAATAATCCTGTAGTGAAGGGATTATGTGTACTTCCTACAATTTATATGCCTAAGGTGCAAATTAAAATAATTAAGCTGATGCGGAGTTTTAGTTATTGGATCTATTTGAACAATAAAACAAAATTGGAATTAATTTTAATGTGCTTTACAAAAATGGGCTTACATCAGATTATGCCTAAGATTTAATTGGTGTTTGTCACGTGATCCCTATTCACTTTTTGTCTAAAGTAAATACGATTTTTTGCCGCACTAAAACTCACTTTTGCAAACCTAATTCTCCTTCGTCTTGTCTAATAACGTCTCTGTTGCTATAAAGTTATGTTTTTTTACCATTTTAAGTGGTTCACATGTTAATTACATGATAAATATGAACGAAAAAATAGGCAGTGCAAAAAATTGGATATTTATGAAAATTTAGGCGTATAAATTGGCTAAAATAAAAATATAAGGTGCAATACTATTGTCTAGTAGTTTCTTTTTCACTTGTAAATTAGAAGTCTTAGGTTTGATGTTCATCAAAGGAAAATTTAGATCACATTATAACTAGCTGCTAGGATGTCACGCGTCGGCATCATATTAATAGTATATGTTGTATGAATAGGTAGCTGAGGGATTAAAAGGAGTTGTTGATGTTGTAATAGTTCTCTGTAATACAAGTTATTGTGCAATTGAGAAAGAAGTAGAGTTTATAATATTGGTATCAGAGCCATTATGAAGCTTAATTCACCTCCTCTCACTTAGACAATCTCCAACCCTTTGGTTAAAATCTAAATTTTTTAACCAAGAAACAATTTTTCTCCTCTAATCCTTATGGGTTAAATTTTTAATCTGAAATTATTAAAGAATGAATTTATGATATTTTTTTAAAGTAACTTAAAAAAAATAATAATGTAAACTATCCTAATTTAATTTTCTAAACATTTTAACCTAAACATATTTAAATTTTGATAAATATTTAAAAATCACTAAATCGACACCATGAAACTCGTGACCCTATGAAAGAATATGAAACACATAAAAGAATTTTATTTTTTTTATTTTTTATCATTGGATTTGGTCATATTAGATCTTAACTATTGGATTCAATGAATTTATAAATATAAAACTAAAAAATACACATATATAATGGGTCGGCCCCATTAACCCAGAGACAATTTGGCTGCGGGTTTGCTGTCCCAAAAATAGTGTCTCCTTCATGTCTCATTCTTCATTTTTTGACACATGTCATCATACTTAACTTCAAGTTTTTTTTTTTTTTTTTTTTAAAAAGTACACTTAACTTCAAGTTAACTCTGTTCACTTTTCAACTTTTAATAAATAAATAAAAGAAAATAATAAAAGTAAGAAAACCTAGCTGGAACCATGGATTTAAATATCGATATTATCGGCGAAATATCGCCGATAATATCGATTTTTCGGGGAATGGATATTTAAATAGGTATCCGTGTGGTTTTCGTAAAAATATCGCGATATTATCGATAATATCGATAATATCGCGATATTTTGGAAATATCGAGATATTTTGTTGAACGGTGCAATCGGACTCCGATATCGAACGCCGGAGATGGTGTGCCTATTCCCGAGCCGATTTCGTCCCAAAAACCTTGCAAAAACACGATTTTTAACTTCAATTTCACATATAAGCTTCAAATTTCACGCATGCATCAACGATTTAACATATGTGATGTCGGTTTAGGGCTTAGGGTTTCAATGGAATCTCACCTGAAAAATCGATGACTGGGCCAACTCCTTGCTCAGCGGCGCACCACCAGAGACGACTAAGCCAAGTCCGACTTCGCCAGAGCCACGATCAACGGCAGCGAAGGATCGAGAGAGTGGGAGAAGGGGGAGATCTGTGTGTGTGTGGGTCGAATGGAGAAGGGGGAGAAGAGAGGTCAGGCCTCAGAGAAGAAGAGAGAAGGATCGAGGGCCTCAGAGAAGAAGAGAGAAGGATCGAGAAGGGGGAGATCTGTGTGTGTGTGGGTCGAATGGAGAAGGGGGAGAAGAGAGGTCCGGCGCCTTAGACTCAGAGAAGAAGAGAGAAGGATCAAGAATGAGAGAGAGAGAGAGAGAGAGAGCCGTATGCATGTGAGATATGTGTGCGTGTGTTGTGTGCGTGTGTGATGGCATGTCTGTGTGTGTGTGTGCCTCTATGGTTGAGTGACCCATCTGACTCACCTCATGAATTTTTCAATCACTTTTTACAATTGCAGACAATGGACAACGAATAATAGCATCACTTTTCATTGATTACTACATATTTTCTACACTCACAATGTTTGTCAGATCGCTATATAATCAACTTGATAATGTTAAATCCATCATGCAATGCATTTCCTTCCAATTTTTTGTGATAAACTAATAGATAATTGACTAAATAAACATCCTACAAAGTTTCAATAAAAATTTTCAAGTTTTTCTTACAATTTCCGTGGTTTCCGTGTAATTTTTATCGATATCGATATTTTACCGATATTTCCATTGATATTTCCGTGTTTTCGGACTACCAATATTTCCGATATTACCGATATTTTCTTCCTTGGCTGGAACAACTCTTCAGTTTCCTGTTTCCAGTCCCCACCTACCCCCATCCCCCCTCTTACCCATCCCCAGCCCTGAGTTAAATCCCCTCACTTTCTTGGCTTAATATTCAGATTGGTTTTTTTTTAATCAAATTGGCCGAAGAGTCGAGAGCGTTGGTACATATCTCTGTCTTTTGTTTTTTTTTTTTTTTGGTTTAAATATCTCTGAAATTTTAAAATACCAAAATCTCTGAAATTTCAAACACCAAATTCTCTGAAATCAAACACCAAATTCTCTGAAATCTTCTAAATCTGTCAGGAAATACAAATGTCGTCGGCGTCGTAGCAGCAGTGGGAAACCGCCACTGTCGACGCGATGCATCTCATCGACATGAAGGAGACATTTTTTTGATTCGTCTCTTGAATCTTCTATCCTCTGCAGACGCCCTGGGGTTAGGATGATTTGCGATCAATTGCTTTGTGTATTGCAGGGACTGAGAACTCTACGCCCTAAGAATTTTTTAATTTTGATTATATTTTTTAAAAATTTGTTAACAGTTAAAAAATTAGCAGAGTTAAATTGGTGTTAATTGGTATAACACGTGTAAAAAAAAAAAAGAGATATGAAGGAGACAGAACTTTCGGAACAGCAAACCCGTAGCCAGACAATTTTGACCTGAATTTGCCCCAAAAATGAGTTTTGCGTTAAAAACTCATATTTGCCCAATGATTGGAGCAAGTTAGGGTAAGTTTAGAACTTAAAATTTGAATTTTCGCCTAAGATTGGAGTAGGTTTTAATATAGAATATTGATAATATGGTTTGTTTAAAAATAAAAAAAATATAAAAGAAAAAAAGAAGAAAGAGTACCAGGTAAAAATTGATGACGAAAGTTAAATGAGCAAAAGCCTCAAACAAAACAAAAGTTAAGTAAAATAGCTAATTACCGGTTTAAAAGTTTTTTTTTTTTGTTTTTTGTTTTTTTTGTTTTTTTTTTTGTTTCGAAGGTTTAAAAGTTAAAAGGTTAAAAACAGAAGAGCGAAATACGGTGCGGATAGGAGCACGCAGTAATTGGATAAACCCTAGCGGCTATCGTAGTGGCCGAACAAAAACCCTAGCGCGAAATTGAAGAAGGTGATCTGACATCTGAGCTACCAGCGGTATCGATTCGGCAACTGCGAAAATGGGAGGCGATAACAATAAAAGGAAGCGAAGCGAAAGCGAAGGAGGAGGAGGAGAAGAACCGCCGCCGGAGAAGAAGATGGAGATTCTGCCGTCGATGATAAAGAACAAGGAGAAGAGGTCGGCGGTGCACGCCAAGCTCAAGCAGCAGAAGAAGCTCGAGAAGCGCAAGAAGGCCAAAGCGCGCGACGCCGCCGAGAAGCGCGCTCTCGAGCTCGGCGAGGAGGTAATTTTACGAATTTATGAATTCTGAATTGAGAAATTGGGATTTTTATTGTTAATTGATGTTTAATTTTGGATTAATTAGCTAATTGGTGTTGTTCATTGCACTCTGTAGCCGCCGGCGAAGAAGATTCCCAAGACGATTGAGAACACCAGGGAAGTCGATGAGACTATTTGTAAGCCTGACGACGAAGAGGTTCGTTTTTGCACCTTTCGATTGTGTTTTATTGGCTTACAATGTAGCAAATGTGAATGAGTTTTGTTTTTTATGCGTGGGAAATCGAATGATGGTTTGCTTGATTTCGGCTTTGTTTTATGTGTTCAATTGCAGCTGTTTGCTGGAAATGATGCCGATGAATTCAGTTCGATTTTAAAGCGCGAAATGAACCCAAAGATATTAATCACTACTTGCCGTTTCCATTCTTCTGTACGTATTTTTCCATTGTCCCTGCTTTTTACAGCATTCCGAATTTGATGTGGTTAGGGAATTCTTTGTTTTGGTTATTGTTGATTTACAGTTTTTTGTGTTTCGGGTCTGCAGAGGGGGCCTGAGTTTATAAAGGAACTACTTTCAGTGATCCCAAATGCAACCTACTACAAAAGAGGAACATATGACTTGAAAAAGGTGCTTTCTTTTAGAATCCCCCCCCCCCCCTCCTTCCCCCCTTCCATTTTTAATATGTTGATCATTAAATTCGAACAATTTATATATGTATGTTTTTTAACTTTGGTTGCAGATTGTAGAGTACGCAAATAAGAAGGACTTCACTTCTCTAATTGTTGTTCACACCAATCGCAGAGAACCAGGTTGGTTCTGTTTCTATTTGAAGGGTTCTCTAGAATTGTTGTGTTACTAGTGCTCCCTCTGGCTTTGTTTCTGATGACAAAAACTTTGAGATTGTTAGTAAAGTCTCTGAAGTGTTATCTTCCACTTCGTGTCCTTTTGTTAATATATCTAACTGTCAGCTATTGTTATAATCATGTAGATGCTCTCCTAATAATTGGCCTACCTTCCGGGCCTACTGCCCATTTTAAGCTCTCAAAGCTTGTTTTACGCAAGGATATCAAGGTAAGTCGCATTCTGTTTTTCACATCAAGACAACACTAGCCTTTGGTTCTAGTCTTGCTTTACACATACTGCACTGAAGGGTTTTTAACTTTCTTTTCTTAAAGTTGAGTGCAACGATAAATCCTACAATTTAGGCTTCTTAGATTTCTTGAACTGCCTATTAGATGGTTGATTTATGGAAGAGTTTTGTTTTTGTGTGTGTGCATGACTGCACGTGTATATTATTTTTCTTATTGTGTTTATTTGATATACCTGCAGAATCATGGAAATCCAACCAGTCATGAGCCCGAGCTTGTGCTGAACAACTTTACAACACGCCTTGGTCATCGAATCGGAAGGTTGTGTTCTTTACCTTGTTTAAATGTTCTCCAAACAAAATTATTTTATTTTTATTATTGTTTGAAAAGGAACAATGTTCTTCAAAATTATTTGTGATGTATTTTGTACTTTTGGATTTAGGCACACATCCTTGTACCTGGTACCAAAATGAGTGGACCCTAGTTTTTGTATTCTTCTGCCTGTACAATTTGCTTTAATAGCCTTTTGATATCTATACGAGTTTGATATGAATCAACCTCTCAGTTTCTAATGGTTTTCATTGTCAACGTGCTTTCTTCAGATTAATTCAGTCACTTTTCCCACAAGAACCAAATTTTCGTGGTCGGCGAGTTGTAACTTTTCACAACCAGCGAGATTTTATATTCTTCCGGCATCATCGGTGTGCTTCTTTGGCATTTTTAAGTTGTAGAAATATGAATTTTTTTTTACTTATTTTTTCCGTCTTGTAAAGCTTCCATTACTAATGAATACATTTCATTTCCATGTTTTCAGGTATATCTTTGAAGAAAAAGAGGCTAAACAGATCGAGTCCAAAGGTAAAAAGACCAAGGATGCAAATGGTGAGAGCGGACCTAAAGGGAAAGTAATTGCTCGCCTACAGGTCGGTGTCTCTCAGTTCAACTTTTCTTCTTTCATATTCTTTTTATACATTATGCTTTGTTTGGCTTAGGCCTTACTTCACTACTTGAAGTATGTTTCATGCTTTGTTGTGGTCCATTACTGTGGCCAGTGTGGTTCACAAAGAAATAAAAAAAAATTAGTGACGCATGGCCCTCCATACAAAGCAATCCATTAGGATAAAATTATGGGTTTTAATAAGGTCCCATCTTTACATACTCGGAAGCAATTGAATGCGTATCTTGTCAAGAACATTTGTAGTTAATCATAACACTGTTTCCATCTTAAACTCACAGGAGTGTGGCCCTCGTTTCACCCTTAAACTAATTAGTCTGCAGCATGGGACCTTCGATACTAAAGGCGGGGAATATGAGTGGGTTCACAAGGTACTCGATTTGACATTTACTAATCAATTCATTTTGTATATTGGCGTCATCTCTTTTTGTTCTTAATAAAATATTCCATCATGTTTCGTACTCACTGTTTGCTGCATTTTTTCTTCCTACCCATTTGTTTTATAGCCGGAAATGGACACAAGCAGAAGGAGGTTTTTCTTGTGATTTGCTTTGGACATATTGCTCAAGTTTATCATTGATGGAACACAAGTGTTACAGTTGAAGAGTCGCTACTGCACGGCAAGAAGTACATCAGCCCGGACCATTGTTCTAGCTTTAAGACCAATTTTGTGATGTTCGATTCCGATGACTTGTGAATTCTGTATTGAATTTTGGAAAAAAGATTATCATGCTTTGTGCATGTTTCCTGAAAATATATGTTTACATCCCATCATTTTCGCATTTCTACTTTGCTTGCGTTGCAAACAACTGCTGTCCTACTTTTATACACAGAATGTAGCCGTGTGATATGAATGCATGCTTCTCTAATTACATAAAGGCAAATCAAAACAAAGATACCTCCGAAAGCAGCAACTCGCAACTCCAATCGCTCCGGCGGGGGGTTTGCGGTTAGATAAACACAATCTACAATTATCAAGATCCAGCTCGAACTCTCGAATATTGAACTAATCCATATGGACCTGCCGGTTTTCGCTCCTGCAACCCGGCATATAATCCTCGAACATAGGGTTCCCACGACCGAAAAAGTGGTCAGCGACCATCCCCGGTAGGATATCAACGTTCCTCCGACAATCAAAACCTCTTTACGACACACACATGATGCGCACTCGCCTGAAAAAGTTGATGACACTAGAGCGTCAAGACCAGTATAGTAGGGTAAGATGACTGAATCCAAGTACATGCTGGCATGCAAAATTCCGGAGATTGTTGATGTCTCAAAAAACACGTACTTGAAGTCTGACTGGGCTCCATTGTCGAAGGTCAGCGCAGATATCAGAACGAGAATGAGGATTGCCGGGCCAGTGCATGAGAGAGGAAAGGCGGAGTTGATCCGGTGGCCGTAGGCTAAGGCCAAGATGATCAATGGAAGGGCAACCGGACCGGACGGGAGCAAATATCTTTTTGACTGAATACTTTTTTGGCCCTTTCCTGATACGTGCATTACCATAAAGACTAGGGTTGCCAAGTATGAAGCTGCTGCAAAGAACAGAAGCAGAAAATCCACAGCCTGCGAATAGTTTCCGGCATAAGAACTGGTACAGTAGTAGTGGTAAGGGCAGTTGATTGGATCCAACGTTTCTTCCACCTGCCATTTTGTGCATTTGAAGAATGTTGATCGGATTTCTTCCTCAGTCCATTCGGGTTGCCATGTTGCATACTCAGGACGCAAGAGGTTCCAATTCATTGTGTTGTTAACCTTTTGAACCGTGATTCTTCCTGCAGGTCATAAAACATGTTTTATATATATCGAGGACATGAAATGTTGGTGTTTGCTCTCTAAGAAATGAAACCTTTGGCTTATTTGTTAGTTCAAATGTTTCTGCAGAAGGTGAAATGGATTAAGAAAGATCAACCAACTATTCTTGTATTTCCTCATCCACAAATAACTATAGGGTTTATTTTAATTTCATGGGAACCACATTTTATTAAGAAAAAGGGATATATTTGCTATTAGTTTGACAACTTGTAAAGCTTTCTATTACGCCCTTTTGCTGGAGGAATTTGAACCCCAACTGCTTACTATTGTAAGTATGTTTTTGTGAACATTTTGAGGTGATTTGAATTAATGGACCGCCTTAATCCTAACATTTTCCCGCGCCTTCTTTGTGTTGAAGAATGTAAAATCTCACGTCAAAACCTTGACAAAATAGTATACAAATTATAAGTGTGTACTTCCACTACAATAATAATGCGTTTGGGCAGTTTGGTGAATCAAATACTGCGGTCTAATTATGAACCGTTTTGAGTAGCTGACAATTTTTTGAAAGATTCTTGTGGATGTTTCATTAACCCCATAATTTATGCGGAGTAGACTTTGTTCTGGTAAGAATTATTAATTGATGAGGTGTGGGGAGAAGATATTTTTATATGTGCCGGGAACACGATTCTCCATTCCAATCCAATCATATGTATCAAACGAGCTCATAGACACTAAAACAAGTATTGGATACAAAGCTTGTGTTAAAATAAAATCCAAGCATTTTGTGATAAAACCTCACATCTACGTACGGGGTCCTTAAAGGCAAGTATGGGATTTAGAGGTATATTTTTTATTTAGAACTAGAGTCGAGTAAGAAGGAACTGTCATGAGGAGTGAATTGAGTTACAAGGTGAGGTGGGAGTGTGACTGGTTGAGGGAACTTGATTTCAAAGGGATGGCTATTTGAGTTTGGTAGATGATTGCTAGTTTGCAACTGATGGAATGGCGATGGATTTTTGAGCAAAAAGAAAAAGTATTAAGAGAGTATTATTTTTGTTCTTTAATTTTGTTCTAAGCAAAGAGGTTTTTAAAAACATAAAGGTGGAATTTGAACCCCAGCCGAGTCTATAAAATAAGATAGAGAAAAAGAGGGTGAGTAATGGTTAAGATGCTGACTAGGGATGGGCAACGGTTATGGCGGGCGGGTAATCGCGGTTATTTACCTATAACCGTTAAAGTTTTTACCCGCATAACCGTTTACCCGTTGGGTATTTACATAAACGGGTATACCCATAGCCATAACCGTTTATAAACGGTTAACCATACCCATTTACCCATAACCACGTACCAGTTTACCCATTTTAAACCCGTTTACTCTTTTTTTTTTCACCCGTCTACCTATTTTTTTAACAACTTGAAAATTAAAAAGAAATTTGTCATAATTTTCTTTTTCTAACAATTAAATACCGTTATAAATACATTTAACATGAATTTTTGTATTAACGGCAATATTATTTATGAATATATGTGATGTCTCCCAATTATTTGACAGTCAATCTATTACAAGAATCATGCATGGTTGTAGGTTAATTAATATTCTTGTATACATACATATATATATATATATATATATATATATATATATATATATATATATCCTTCCTTCTTTCTCCTTGCTGCTGCACATGAATGGGTGAGTTTTGGGGGTTATGAATGGTGTAGAATGATGGGTTTATGGCTGGGATAGGTGTATGGGACGGCTAGGGTGGTTTTTGGTCAGAAAATATGGTGAATGGTGAAGGATAGGTGCGGCAGAGAGAGTGGTGATGTTTCTGGCGTGAATGGGACTGAATGGGCTTGTGTGGAATGTTTTGTGGCTGCAACAAGAGGTTTATTTAAAGGGAAACAGAAATTCAAACCCTAGGTTGATTAGGAAATCAGAAATTAAGTCTAAGGATTATAGAATTAGGAAATAAATCAGAAAATTAAAGGAAAGGGCAAGGGAAATTCGGCTAGGGTTTAAAAGGGTTCTAGGCTTTTGTTTTGTGTCCGAGAATCCTAGAATGCTTAGAAAGTCTTCATAATTGCAATTGGCTTAACTGTGCGAGTAATAACTTATTTGTGTTTGTTAATTAGGGGTCGACACTTAATTGGCTTGCATGAATATGTTGCTAGAATATAAGGTTGTTTCACATAATCGTCACACACTTATATTCATATGTAGTGAAGGTCGCTAGTCACGATCGCGTTAAGTCCAATTCCTAGCATGAGTGACATGATGTCATAGTTGCAAGTGCTTTGTCAATGCTTATAGTTTTCATTGAACGTACACATCAGTCTGCTAATAAGCTAATTTGATAAATATTTGGATTTTTATTTAGAAACATATGTTCATAGATCCAAGCCATTTAATTGATTTCTAAATTTTGGGTCAAATACTTATTGAAAACCCGAGGCCAATTAAATATATACTCACACACATATATATAGGTACGCATCAGCCGACAATGACATGTTTCTAAAAGCTCAAAGTAATCATTATCTTGAATTGGCCAAAGCTCCAAAAGACTCCAAAACAAAACTGTCGAATACTCTAATGCTTTAGCACATTCAATCACATATATTAAATATTGGCATGTTCTATTAACTATTTTTTTCTCTCAAGTGAAGCATATATATTATGGCCCTTTATAGCCAAATAAGTTTCGGGATACTAAACTTAGCTATAAACTAATTTTTTTTTTTAAGTTTTACATATATTAAAATAAATGGTTAAATGGGTACCCGTTTATAACCACGGATAATACACATAATTGCCCATTTAAATTTCACGGGTAAACGGTTATACCCATAACTGTTTATTTATCTAAACGGTTACCCATAACCATAATCGTCAAATTTAAATAGGCGGATAACCACGGTTACCCATAACCAATGGGTATTTGCCCATCCCTAATGCTGACGAATGCGGCTTTGAAATAGTTGAAGAAGCTATGGTATTATATGAGTGGTGAAATGTTGCAAATTTTGGATTATACTTATAGAATCTCGTTTTAAGTACCATTTGATCTTAATTCAACGATATAGGAAAAAATACAAAACATAAAAGTTACATGATCACCTACCGTAAATTAAGATCGAACGATGCTACAATAAGTGACCACAGTTTCTCAGACAATGGCCACTGGCCACAATAAATTATTGATGACATTTGAATTATTCTTTTTTATTCATTTTCTTTTTTTGTTGTTGGATTTTTGTTCTTTGTTAAAAGTAGACGTATTTCCTTATATTGGATTTTGTTTTTCAACACAATAAATAAGGTAATCCTTAGAGCACCTTTACCCCTATCAAATGGCCCAAGCGATTACTGTTAAGGCTATTGAGCAAGGTAATTATTGTGTTTAGTGAACTATAACTGTCCAAGTGCATTTTCATCTTTAAACTGAATAGCATGCTATTGGTTTAGAATATTTTTTTTATAAAATAATAAAAGATTATTGTATTCCTAAATTTCGGATAGGATTTTTTAACGATTTTCTTAGTTTTAATAACATACCAAATTGGATAAATACCGAATTACAACCCAAAGTGAACAGTAAATAATGGGCTTCGATTTTACAACAAATTCCCTACAAATCACCTAATGAATTTGTGGTGCTCGAGACCATCTCCACTTTGTCCCTCTTCTCTTGCACGCCTCATCCGCATTACGTCCGTTTTTTCCGTTTTCCAAAAATATTTAGAATTCGAAGACATTCGTTCTATAGGCTTGTTCATAATTTCACAATCTTTCTCCCCTTCTTTCTTCTCTAAGCATCTCTCTTTCTTGCCTAAGTAGCTCTTTTGTCTCTCAGTAGCGACAGCTTTAGCCTCAATTCTGGCCACATACCATGCCAAACTCACTTCACCTTGCCGAGATTAAGTTCTTCCATATATTTTGTATAATCACAATCTCCCTTTTTTCTTTACAGCCTTCTTACCTTGAGGCCTAAGCGAATGACAGGTTTGTTCCGGCACTTCTTCACTGGTCGATTCTGACACTTCAAATGTGTCACCTTCCTAAACAGGTGAGTCTTCTCCTGGCGTAGAGTGTGGAGGGGTGTCGTTCATGATAACTTTTGGACTGATTGACATACTTTTGTATTTGGGACACTCTTTGACAACATTCCTACATTCATCGTGGTTGAATGATTTATTCTTGCTAGGGATGGCAACGGTTCAGTTTGGGGAACGAAAATATATATCCATCCCCATAACCACGAAAATTAACTACATCCATAATTGTGAATTAACCATCGAGGGTTATCCATAACCATACCCACCAAGTATCGGATTCTCATAGGTTAACGGTTATATCCATCTTCGTCAATACAAAAAATATATTCGTTTAATTAACGCATTATAATGTAGTAGATATTAAACATTTGATATATAAAATGATTTAATGAATGGATCTTGTGGAGTATAAAAATTAAAAGATTGAATTTAAAATATTGATAATGTTGGCTGATCTTTGATATCTTTCATAAGCATCATTGTATTCTCATTGATTTTAATTCAAAACTTTTGAACTTTCCTACAAATTGCAACTCACACAATACAACTTTTGTATTGTCAAGATAACAGATTCGGTGAATAATGAACATGCACACACACATATATACAAAATTATACTACTATATTATATGTTATTCGGGTTGGATTCGGGTACTGATACGGATTGGGACCTCTATAACCATCCAAAACGATAACCAAATAGTATTCACGGTTTTTTCCCATATCCAAAATATACTCGAATTTTCATACCCAAATTTGTTCCATTCGAGTGGTTATCCATGGTTATCTGGTTTAACAGTTAGAATTGACATCCCTAGTTCTTGTTGGCCATATTGTACCAAGCTTGTGTTTGAAGTGCCTATAAAAAAGGGAGAAAATAAGTTGTATTCAAACTAATTAATGTCAATTTGGGGGTAATACAAATAAATAAATACAATATTGTCAACTAATCTAATGAATTTTTGCCACTTTGAAGATTATAACAAGCTTTAGCGAGGGTGTTTCTTCAACTAGTGAACGATTGGTTGAGCATTTTCCACCAACTTTGAAGAGCTTGATTTGTTTTTCTAGCACCCAACTTCTCATAAAACAAGGTACAAACAATCTTCCAAAGTTCTCACAACTTCTGCTCATGCCCCATAATCAGATCATGAGTAGCTTGACCTCAACATTCACATAACGTAACATATTCAATGATTGACCAATTCAAACTTGCATCATTAGCCATTTTTTTGCAAACAAAAGCATATGAAAACTTTGAGATTAGTTGAAAGTATTTGAAAATATTGAATATGGTGTAAGGTGGAAGAGAATGTTTAGGTATTTACAGGTAAAAAGTGTAAACTTTTTTTTTAATATATATTTTTAATAATTTAATTAGTATGGACAGTTGGATTACAAAAGAATTGTAATCGAACAGCCTAGATTGTGACACGTATTATTAACAATTGAAAATTTTCAGATTTTTTTAGGCCAAAAAATCTAGACCATTGATCGGAACAGTCCAAAAGTTTCCATGTCATCTAGACGTTGGGGTTGGATTTCAAATTTTTTTTACCATTGAAAATCCAATGTCCTAGAAATATAGCCGATGGAAATCCAACCGCTCAGGAAGAGCCACATCACTTCAAAATGGCTAATAAGTGCACCTACCCGGGGGCCCCAACCCTGATTTCTTGTTGAATGGCTGAGTGCACCTACCCGCTGGCTCCAACCTTGATTTTTTGGGGTGGAGGTGCTCTTAGAGCATCTCTAATGCAAAAAATTCTAAGAACAGAATACCAGACCACCTCATTCCTACGGAAGACACAGAAAAAATCTTCCCCTTACCCTATCTCCCTGCATTTTTAAAATAATTTTCTTATTGGAATTTTCACATGAAATTGATATTTGTGACTACAAACAAAGTATAAAGAAAGACCTTCGAGGGATTTTTAACTTATTGATGACAAGTTTTAACCAATGAATGACATTATTAGGAAAATTAGTAAACTATATAAAAGTATGATCATAACTCTTATAAAAAAGGGGTGTGCTATCCACACACCCTTTTTACTTCTCACACATCCTTTGTTAATTTATATCTGTTAATCTTCTTCAATTCATTCAATCCGACGACCAAAAATTAAAAGGATGTGTGAGAAGTAAAAATAGGTGTGTGGATATTATACCCCATAAAAAAAAGAAGTATGATCATAACCAAGGTATAAAATATCGATGATATCGGAAATATCGGTAGTCCAAAAACACGGAAATATCGATGGAAATATTGGGATATTATCGATATCGATAAAAATAATATGGAAACCACGGAAATTGTAAGAAAAACTTGGAAATTTTTATTGAAACTTTGCACGATGTTTGTTTAGTCAATTATCTATTGGTTTATCACAAAAAAATTGGAAGGAAATGCATTGCATGATGGATTTAACTGATTTAAGTTGATTATATAGCGAGCTAGCAAACATTGTGATTGTAGAAAATATATAGTAATTAATGAAAGAAGTTTAAACACACCATAATCATTTATATATAATGAATTAGTACAATATTTTACACTTTATAAGAAGGGAGGGGTTCGAATCCCTTTATGCGCAAGATTGAGACTTTTCAGCATTTTTCAAGTATTTTTGGGTTTCATCTCGCGTAATTAAGTGGATAAGAGTGAAAATATCGTCCTCTCACAAAAACGAATCACCGATAATATCGATATTTATTATTACCACAAGGATTTATAAAATAAAATAAAAAATTAAAATTTAACAAAAAAAAGGTGCTTTGCCAGCTGCTACTTCCACACCGTCCAATTGGGGAACAAGGCCGGTACAAATCCAACGGCCCACATCTCCCCTCCTCCCAACGCAATTATCGCTCCACTACTCCCAAAAATAACACCCCCATTTCCCCTCGAACCTCAAACCTCTCTCTTCTCCTTCCCCTACCAAAAATCACACAATCCCTTTCAGATCTCCAGATCCAACCCCTCCATCGACCTCCGAACCCTAACAACAATGGCGGCAACCACCCCCTCCCCCTGCGAAGAGAACGTCTACATGGCCAAGCTGGCCGAGCAAGCCGAGCGTTACGAGGAGATGGTCGAGTTCGTCGAGAAGGTTTCCGCCTCCGCCTATAAAGAGGAGCTCACCGTCGAGGAGCGCAACCTCCTCTCCGTCGCCTACAAGAACGTCATCGGTGCCTGCCGTGCCTCCTGGCGCATCATCTCCTCCATTGAGCAAAAGGAGGAGAGTCGCGACAACGAGGACCACGTTGCCACGATCCGTGACTACCAATCCAAGATCGAGACCTAGCTCTCCAACATCTGCAACAACATTCTCAAGCTCCTCGACTCCAGGCTCATCCCCTCCGCCATCGGCGGCGATTCCAAGGTCTTTTATCTCAAGATGAAGGGCGATTACCACCGTTATCTTGCCAAGTTCAAGACCGGCGCCGAGCACAAGGAGGCCGCCGAGTTCATTTGTCGATAATATCGCGATATTTTGACGAAAACTCAGTGGATAAGTATTAAAATATCGGTAACTCAAAAAATCGATATTATCAGCAAAATATCGTCGATAATATCGGCATTTCAAACCTTGATCATAACTGTTAGGTACTCATGTTTAAGGTGCAATAAGTAGTAGTCCAGTACTTACGCATGCTTCGTCTTTCGGTACAAGATTTTTTTTGACAAATCATTATTTCTCTTTTTTCTTTCGGCCTCATAAAGTAGCCAGTCCGTGTGCAATCATATTTACAGTAAGTAAATATGATGAAAGTGATATATAGACGTTTTCTTGAAGACTTGAACGGTTTAACCTGACTTTATAGTTGAAAATATCGATTTACTCGAACTGCCCATTGAAATTTGAAATTATTGTTTTAAAGCAAAAATATTCCTCTAAAGAAGTAGTAAGCAAGGTTGCTTAAACTTTAAAAAACCGTTAGTCGGGAACTTGGAGGAGGTCTAGTACCTAGATGTCTAGAAGGATTTATGCGATTTTTTTTCAGTTTCAGCTAAATTTATTATATAACATAAATAAATGTCTACTTAAAACTTTAACAAATACATAATTGTATGGAATTCATAAATTGTAAAATAAAGTGACATATAGATATAAAGTATTAAACATATAAAACATGGGGAATAAGGATATAATGAGTGTTCATCTAAGTATTCAACAAGTCACTTACAGTTTTTCGATAAAATAAAATATAAAATGAAAGTTATCTATTTTTTGTCGAAATAAAAGTTATGACCTAAGCAATATAGGTGCTTTTTTAGTTTTATAAACGGCTAGACGTTAATTGGATGACTGTTACCTTAAACACATCCATTGCAATTTTATTATATTGTTTTCGCAATACTATTTTCTCAGGAAATTGTTCCATATAATACTATTATCTTGTGGATAAATTAGTTTACAATAACATTATTGTAAATACAGAAATAATCAAACATACCACTAATTATTAGTTTTGACCCTATATTTCAAAATAATTTTTTTTTTTTGTAATGTAATGCACTTTGAGACACCTGGCTTAGGGTTGGGGAGTATATAGGAGGCAGATTGTCTGCACTTCTGTTTGGATGTCATTCCCATCTCTTTCTATTTGTGCGGTTACGATTAAGTCATGTCAACATTTTATATTCTTATTATTTTTTGTCTTATTATCTTTATAAAAAAAATTAATATAAAATATTGACGTGACTTAACTGATACCGCACAAATAGAAGGAGATGAGAATGACATCCAAGCAGGATAATAATCCAAGTGGTTTAACAAAACCCTAAAATATAAAACGTCCCCTCCCAAGAAAAATGAAAAATAAAAGAAAAATAAAAATAAAAGGGTTATCAATGATGATGGACCGACAAATGCACAGACGTCACCGACGCGGTGTCTTGTCATGTTTTTTGCGCGTTTAAGGTGCAACTAGTAGTAGTCCAGTACGTACACATGTTTCGGCTTTCGGTACAAGATTTTTGTGACAAATCATTATTTCTCTTTTTTCTTTCGGCCCCGTGTTTGGGTTCATTTCATGTGACATAGTACTATTTGGGTTTATTTAATAAATTCTTACCCATCAAGGTTGAAAGAAAGTTGAAATTAAATTGCGTGACTAATGGTAGATTCAGGAAATTTTATTTTAAGGGTAAGCTATACCACTTTACTTGACTTCTTATTTTTGTTTTTAAGGTATTAATGTCTTGCTTTCATGATAATCATGTTTAAAGTGAGCATAAAAAAAAACAATTGACAGGGTGAGCCATATTGATACACAGGTTGTAACGTGGATAAATTAGGGCCTAACGTGGATTCGCTGATGTGTCAAAGAGCAGCGCTAGGGCTTTTTTTTGTTTTTGTTTTTTACCAAAAGATACACAGGGCGTAATGTGGATAAATTAGGGCCTAACATGGATTTGCTAATGTGTCAAAGAGCAGTGCTAGGGTTGTTTTTTTTTTTTTTTGTTTTTACCAAAAGGATACCTGGTAGCTTCGTAATGGCAGTTTACCCTTTCGGGATTCGAGAAGACTCATATGGGCATTTCAACCTCCTCTTGATCATCATCGTGCGATTCACTAGCGATAGGAATCGAACTTAGGACGTGCCGTGTGAAATACAGGCCTGGAATTCGTCACCAACTACTGGACTACTCAGTGGTAGTTGCAGCGCTAGGTTTCAAGCCACAAAATTCGGAGGCTAATTTTGGTCTGTGATGCAAGTGAAACATATAATGTATAGGTGGTTGAACTCAAATTGCACTTAATGATTAACCCTAATGCTCAAATCATTACAAGATGACATAAACTAAAGAAAATTAATTTCCTCACACACCTTAAAAAATCTAACAGAAAAATACAATTATTCGTACATAAAAAAGAATATGAATGTGCAAAAATCATTTTCTAAGTGGAATTGCTATTGAATTTGGTTTACACCGTCACAGTTGCATCTAAAATTGTAAGAATCTGTGCCACTTTATGCTAGTTGGAGTAGGAGTAGGACACACGCTTGCAAATTGCAATTGCCAAATGGTTGATTTGATTATTTAAAGTGAGAAGATTGAGGAAGACATTTATAATAATTGTAACCGTTGAATTAAAATTCAACGGTCCAGGTTAATGGGTCAGAAGGATCTTCTTCAATTCCTTCATATTTTAAGATTGCAATTACAGCACAAGGTCTAGCTGGACAGCCTCAATATTCTTGGTTAAGATAGAAGCAGAACCTTCGGTATGGTCCCCACCACACAAGCTTCCAATTCCTTTCACTTCTATCTTCCAACGCGGACGACAAAATTAAAGTTCCAACCTTTATTTTTCATGCCCGCATTTTGCTATAAGTAACGCAGTTCATCAAAAAATCCAACCACATTGCTCTTCAATCTCCACAACTTCTAATAACTTGAAAGTTATTGCAAAATTGGAAGCAAACCCATCACTCGTTTCATCTTGTTAATCAGAACTACTCGAAATTTAGCAACTTTTGTATCAGAAACAGTTACAGTGGCAAGGATTTTTAGCATGGTATCTCTCTCTTCTTTCTCTTTCTAGATTCCTTCTGTTTTTCTTCCATGGATTTGGTTTCTGAGAAAATGGGTACTCAGGAAATCGTTTATTGGATAATGGGTACTGAAAATTTTGAGACTTTGCAGGGTTTAGGGGCGGGTTCTAATGTGGCAAAGATTAATCGCAGAGAAAGTGAGAGTCTTTCAAGGAGCTACAGCGGCGGCTGCATTTCGTTGCCGTCGATAGCAGAGCCAAAGCCAGAGACTTTGGCAGGGCCTTGCTTAGTCTCGTGCACGACTTTCAATATTTTGGCTCCAATCTACAAAAGACTCGATCAACAGGTCCTATTCTATCCCATTTGCGTTTGTCTGTGATTTGATAATTATTTCGTTTTTAGAGTCACTTTGTTTGATAACTATTTCGTTTTTAGAGCCGTTTGTACTCTCAAAACGAAGTGGTTATCAAACGGACTTAGTTTATCTGAGTTTGTTTTCTCAGTTTCTTTGTGGTGTGTGTGAAACAGAATCAAAGCCTTAGAGAGAGCGACTACGGGGCGTTTTGGGTGGCCAGGAACCAGAGGATTTTGGATTGGTTGCTCTGTGAATCATCTGCCATTATTTGTCTGCAGGTGATATTTGATTACCCTTTTGCTTTTTTGGACCTCAAACGAAATACCCCTTGTTGTATATGAGAACAAATTGCACTTGTATGAGGTTTTAAGGGTCATGGTCCTTTCCAACTATATGTGCTTATGTGCTGACACTAACCCATTTTTTGCAATATTAGGAGTTCTGGGTTGGAAATGAAGAATTTGTGAATATGTACCTGGACAGGCTTGGTGAAGCAGGCTATACTACCTTTAAGCTCGCCCGAACTAACAACCGGGGAGATGGTATATTGCTATCTTGAATCTATTCCCCTTAATATCGATTTTAATACATTAGACTTATCTGGATTCGAGTTTAGTTAAATCTCATTATTGCATTGCACATTAGACTTATCTGGCATCATTCGAGTTTAGTTAAATCTCATTATTGCATTGCTTCATGGGAAAAATGTGCGGTTTTTTAAACTCACATTCATATGTTAATTCCAAGTTCACAACTGCAATATAAGTCAGATGCTGAACAACTTGAAAGTTCTGAGAAAAGAATGTACATTATTCTGCACACATGGGTTCATGTTTCATGCATTGGAGTGCTTTGTCACAACACTTTGCAGTTGAATTGGCCTTTCTTTTTTATCTTTTCCCAGTACAATTTAGCAGTCTAAGTTATTGTAGAGTTCTTCCACTAGTTCTTCATATATCGGCTAGCGTTTCCAAAGACGTTGTGTCTTAGAATGGTCCTCAAGTTTGATATCAACTCATTTCTTGTTTTGCGAGTGTTGTCATGATTAAAATGAGCCTTTTAAGTCTATTCCATGCTCTATGGCTTGACTTATTGTATTTTCTCTATACAGGTTTGCTGACTGCTGTGAGGAGGGACTGTTTTAGTGTTCGAAACTACCGAGAGTTGCATTTTAATGATTTTGGAGACCGTGTTGCTCAGCTATTACATGTTCAGTTAGCTACCCCATTTTCACAAAACCAGAGAGGAAACGTTCAACAAGAAATGCTAATTGTGAATACTCATTTGTTGTTTCCTCATGATTCCAGTCTCTCTATAGTACGATTGCATCAGGTATTCAGAGTTTCCAAACAAGTTATCAACTTTGGCAAATAATTGTCAACTTATTTGAACAAGCTCCACTAGCAATCACTTTAACCCATTTCTGGAAATTTTTTAATAGGTTTACAAAATTTTGCAATTTGTGGAGTCATATCAGAATGAAAAGATGCTAAACCCGATGCCTATCGTACTCTGTGGGTGAGTCTCCTGCCTTTTGAAGGTGCTAGCTATCCTAACTGGTAAATCCTTTTGAAGGCCGCCTTCACAAACAATGGAATTTTAATAAATGGTAGGCTTTCTCTGGTTGTATTCTTTTGTGTAGGATGGTAGTTCTTATATTTGTATTTCTTTTTTTGTTATTCTCGATGCAGTGACTGGAATGGAAGTAAGCAAGGCCATGTGTACAAATTCCTTAGATCACAGGGTTTTGAATCAACATATGATACTGCTCATCAATATACCGATGCGGATGCTCACAAGGTTGGTGTTTTCTGGATTTCAATTCTGAAATCAGTGATTTACTGGCTGCCACAGGGCCCATCTATACAATGCTCATCATCTTTATTAACGGAATATTTGTATTTTCTATCCTATAGTGGGTTAGCCACCGCAATCATAGGGGAAACATCTGCGGTGTTGACTTCATTTGGCTTTGTAATCCCAATAAGTCACGAAAACCACTCAAGACTAGTTGGTGCGAAGCTGTTTTTGGAATATTACGGGTAAGCAATTTGGTTTACGTATTCTATATTATTGTCATTAATACTCATCCGTTCAATTTTTCTCTACCTACTATCTGATACCTTGCCACAGAGGGCAAGAATCGTAGTTCATCAGATATATTGTGCACAGAAAGCTTTGTTCAAAACTTTTGAAAAGATGCTTGGATCCTTTATATTATAGGGCATGCAAGCTCTAGACAGTTTCTACATGCAATCCTATAACATCCTTTTTCCTTTTGGGGTTTTCAGCGCCAGCTTCGAAAAGCTTCGATGGCTGAAAATGATGCATTTGCCTTTCTGAAGGGTGATAGTCATGGTGATTTTATTACGTCCTCAGCTTTCTGTGAAGCACTACAACAGGTTGGTTCTATTAGCTATTAAGCTGTATAAAGTTCAAATGGAAAGATCAGACTTGCTCATATAGGTATATTGCAGGTTAATTTAATTGGTCATCCTGCGGGACTAGGTTTCCAGGAGACAAGGGATCTCTGGATCCAGGCAGACGCCGATGCAAATGGTGTTCTTGATTACGAAGAATTTAAGGTACATTACATCCATAATAATTTCGTTTATTTTCCTTTTGAAATTACATTAGCATTGCCGTCATGTAATAGTCCTTCCAAAGTACTACAAGATTAAAATCACGTGTCTAAAACCCTTGGCATTGCAGAATAGAATTTGGAGTTCAACAGCGTCAGAGGATAAGGAAAGTCTCAACGGTAGTAGAGAGGAGTCCAAACGAGGCATGCAGGACTCCCTGGGATTCAATGTGAAGAATGCAGTTCTATATCCCCGTGAGGTGGAGAAGGGAATATGGCCCGAAGATTATACTCTCTCCGATCACGCTCGACTCTCGGTTGTACTTTCACCAGAAAGGATGTGGTGTTGTAAGTCATAAACCTCACTTAACGACGCACACGGAAAGGATTTGTAGAATCTGTAGGAAATGTGTATAGCCAACAGAGGAAAGGTCCCTTCTGTGGTACTACTTGTGTTTGAGAAAAAGAAAGAACAGAGCAATATAGGGTTGGAAAGTATTTTCTGGTTGATATTCTTCATTCTTTTAACTGTTTCTCACTAGCCTTGGCCAAATTATTTTTTATCTTTTGAGGAAGGAGGGGAGAGGATCATGTGTGTGGGTCTCCAGTTGCTGTAATGTGGAATGCTTTTTACCTAAAACGACTGGATTTTCAAGATCCTACTTGATGATATATGATCAGTTATTGATTTGTATGGATTCGTCTCACTTCTTGTTGCTTTGCAATTGCAAGCCCTGTCAAGTGGGCTCACAATCATTCCAAATTGAGAAGATAAAAACAGAATCTAAATTTGAGAAGATACATGGTTGGTACACATAAAAAAGAATCTAAAATTGAGAAGATAAGCATGCTAAATTAGTAATTAGGGATGATTTCTACACATCCGTTTTTATCTCGTCCTTTTGTTTTTTGTGAACAAACTAGACGAGAATTAAGGACTGAGCGCTAAGCTTGACAACATTTATATTTCTTCATATATTTCTTTTCTCGTCGATGGCCAACACATGGTTCGAAGTTGACGTCTGGACGTACCTGTCATGAAGCTCCATGCTAGAAAATTGTCAAGCCTGCCAACTGGCTTGAGCGGTCAGAAAGTGCTTTAAGTTCTATGCACCTCTCTTCTTGTCGGTAGACGGGGCTACATGCAGTTGTTGAAGGCAGTTGTCTTTCTTTCTCGTGGTGGCACTCTATTATCTAAATTCCTTTTGCTGGCTTGGAGGCCCTATGTCTTGATTTTCTCATCCTTTGGTGGGCTTTTCAAGTCTCAAATGTTAAGCCTAAAACAACTTATATATTATTTTAGGGGTGTGATATCCACACACCCCATTTTACATCTCACACATATTTTTAATTTTCAGCCGTCGGATTGGATAAATTAAAGAAGATCAAAGGACAGAAATTATCAAGAGGGGTATGAGAAATAAAATGAGGTGTGGATAGCACACCTCTTATTTTAATGCGTCTAAAAGAATCATGCGTAAACAATTGTCTGCTCATTTAGCGATTCTATTGGAACAAAATTTTGATCATGGGGTTTATCAAACAATATTTACCTGGTTGTAAGTTGTAGCATTGGAATGAGAGATGAAGTCACAAAGTAATCATGAGCTACGGCCCCATTAGCTACAAGTTCTATGCTTTTATAGATTGGTTCTGCCAGTCGATGGAACATTGCTCAAAGAAGTACTTGATCAACAAGAAACTGAGGTAGTCATAATCTCTACCCAAGAAGTGGAAACATTTGCTCCAAGTTCAAACAAGTACTTGATCAACAAGAAAACCTTTATTACAAGGGACATGGGATGAGAGGAAACGGTGGACTCACACAATCAAATCAAAGGGTAGCCTCGTCAATCGATGTTATTTTTATTAACGAGTGATTCATCTTATGTCTTTTGATGAGACAAAATCTATTTCAAGTGTTTCTCTAATAGTATAATGATATGTTATATTCATTTTGTATTTTAAACACACATTAACAAATCTCTCGTTTACTACCGTCGTAAAACAACTTCTTGAGACTCGCAATTTGTTTTGGAATCTATAAACTAAATCAAGCTAAACTATTAGAAAGATTATTGCAAGTAAGAGTAACCACGCTTAAGTGAATTAAGTAATTAGTGAGATAAATATATTGAGACGAATCTCATGTTACAACCAAAGAATTTCCAACAACTTATACCTTAAGAAATACTCTCTAAAGTTATGTATCTAGTATTTCTTAAGCAAACACAAAATTTTCATAAATAAATATGAGAAGTGACTGTGAACACGGAAAATTCCTGAAACGAAAGAGACAAGAACAACGCGCACAAACAAATATTTGTATTTGATGATTTTGGGTTACAATCTCTCTCAAATTTGATCCTCTGATTCGATCTCCGTAAGGTGTTGATTTGTGGATATTTTGTTGATCCAAGGGGCGTCGAGGCTTGATCTTGGATGAACAGTTGGAAGTTTCTTCAAAGGGCCGTGGGCTTAATCTTTGAAGTTGGATTTGAGCGGATCTTCAAGGAGCCGTTGGGGCTTGATCTTGAGGATGAATGTTTCTTCAAGGGCCGTTTGAGGCTTGATCTTGAATAACGGTGATGAGCGGATCTTCAAGGGTGTTTGGGTTTGATCTTTGAAGAACAGTGATGAACGGATCTTCAAGGGCTTTTGGGCTTGATCTTGAAGAACGGTTGGATGTGTGGATTTGTCGACGTTTGTTGATCCAAATGGCCGTTGGGGCTTGATCTTGGATGAACGGATGATGAACGATGGTGCTTTCTTCAAGGGCCGTCGGGGCTTGATCTTGAAAGAGCGATGAACGAAGAACGAAGAAGGCTTTCTTGATTCTTCGGGAACCTGGATGCTTGAGAGCTTCGGAGTTTCAGAGCTTCAGAGCTTCAATGTGTAATCTAAATTGGTCCCCCTTATGAATGAATTAGCCTTCTATTTATAGAAATTTCCAATGCCTAATTTTGAATATAATATCCCAGATGAAATAAGTCGTTTCTGCCAGGTGTTGACACGTGTCCTATTTGATGACTTTTCCAACTCATTTCAATTTTCATTGAGTCACACGCTACGTGTAAAATTTATGTAATACATGAGCGTTGACACTTTGATTTATCGGTCAACATTTATTTACCGAAATTTCGATGTCTACAAATGCCCCCACTTCAAGGCGCGTCGTATACATGTGCTTGTCACGTGTAGGAGATGCGTTTTGAAGTCCCTTACTGTAGATGTCGATTCAAGGGCTGTTGAGGCTTGATCTTGAATTGTTGTTTGAAATTTCTTCAAGGGCCGTCGAGGCTTGATTTTGAAGGTTGAAATTGAACCACAAGGAACTTCATGTGGTAGATGATCTTTGGCTTTGGTAGTGGGTGAATCGGCACATATTTTGTTGCGCTTTGTTGACTTTCCACAGCTTTGATCTTGAACTGGGTTGAAGGATTTTCTAGATTCCTCCAATTGTTGATTTTCCACAGCTTATTCTTGAACTAGGTTTTGATTCAAGGGTGGTAGACACTTAATCTTGAATCGGACTTGTGATTTCTTCCAGGGCCGTCGAGGCTTGATTTTGAATTTGGCTGGAAGCTTCTTCAAGGGCCGTTGAGGCTTGATTCTTGAAGGCTGACTCGAACACACGGCAAGCAGGCACGAGGTGAAGGTGACGACTTGTTGCTTTGTTCAATCTTTCTAATTCACACCTGAGTAGTTTGGTCAACGGTATGATCTTCGAGATTGATGGGCTCCTCTTCCAATTGGTGACTTGGTCTTTAAGGATTTGATTCAAGGGTGGTGAATCGGCACGTGCAGCCCACAACGCCTAGTAAGTCGACCCAAGAATTTGAGGGTCAAAACAAGTTCACCGTCTCAGGCAGATGCGGCATCTTCTCGAGTTCTTCATCTCAGACTCTTTCTGCTGAGTTGACTGTGCATGCTGCATTCTTCTCTGCTTGTTTCTTCAGGCAGATGTGGCAGCTTCTCGAGTTCCTCAGTTCGGACTCCTTCTGCTGAGTTGACTGTGCAGACCGCATTCTTCTCTGCTTGTTCCTTCTGCACCTTGTCTCCACATGCTGCAAGGTATCATTTTCACTTGCCTTATCTGTTCTTCAGGCAGATGTGGTAGCTTCTTTGGAAGTACAGCAGCAGTGGGAAACGAGTACTCGAGAGCAGTGCTAGGTAGGCAATCAGGGAAGGGTTCCAAGCAGTTGGTTCCTTACCCGAGTTTGAGTGGAAGTTCCGGCATATTGTTTTCTTTATCCTTGTCTTTGTAGGTAAGAACAAGGACAAAGGAAATGACAGGGAGAACACATGATATGAGATACTCTTGCTTTCTACCCTGGTGATATGAGATAATTTTGCTTTGGAGTCATTGGCTTGCAGAGGTACCCTAAGGAATAAGGAACACTGAATGACTCGAGAGGCTTCGTTGAGAAAGCATCTTTGGAGATGAAGAAAGACTCTGTATGTCTCCCTTGTTATGGAAGGCGAAGGTAGACAATTATAGGAAGTTCTTTGATACCTGTAGAGGTACTATTCTTTCACTCGTGTCGGCAACCAATGCGTGATTGATCTATATGGCTTCACGTGCTTCCTTCTTTATCATAAATCTTCGACAAATTGTCCGTAATTTCCGCCAAGCTGAGTGTGCATGTGACAGGTGTTGACGCGGCTGAAAAAGACTGGCGCCTCTTCGATAACTGGGATCGGCGCTTCGACAAATTATCCGTGATTTCCGCAAAGCTGAGTTTGCGTGTGATGGGTGTTGACGTGGCTGAAAAAGACTGGCGCCTCTTCGATATCTGGGATCGGCGCTTCGACAAATTGCCCGTGATTTTCGCAAAGCTGAGTTTGCGTGTGACGGGTGCCGACGCGTCTGGAAAAGCAAGATGCTTCTCCGATTTCTGAGCTTGCCTCTTCGATTTTTGAATGGCCTCTTCGAATTCTGAGCTCGCCTCTTCGATCTCTGAAATCCCGTCGAGTGCTGATTTTTTATAGAGGCATGCAGTTCGTTTCAAAGCACACTTGAATTTTCGCTTGTGAAAACTCCCCTCTTGTACTTCTAAGAGCTTGATTTGTCTGATCTCTTCTTTCTTTAACACCTTTGAAAATGTCTGGCCCCTCCGATCGTCGTTTTGACTTGAATCTTAGTGAAGAGGCAGTCCCTTCTTCTCCAGACAACATATGGCGCCCATCCTTCATATCTCCCACTGGTCCTCTTACCGTTGGGGATTCAGTGGTGAAGAATGATATGACCGCTGCGGTGGTGGCCCGGAACCTTGTCATTCCCAGAGATAACAGACTACTTTCCAAACGGTCTGATGAGTTGACTGTTAAGGATTCTCTGGCTCTCAGTGTGCAGTGTGCAGGTTCTGTGTCTAATATGGCCCAACGCCTATTTGCTCGAACCCGTCAAGTTGAATCATTGGCGGCTGAAGTGATGAGTCTCAAACAGGAGATTAGAGGGCTCAAGCAGGAGAATAAACAGTTGCATAAGCTCGCACATAGCTATGCGACAAACATGAAGAGGAAGATTGACCAGATGCAGGAATCTGATGGTCAGATTTTACTTGATCATCAGAGGTTTGTGGGTTTGTTCCAACAACATTTGCCTTCGTCTTCTGGGGCTGTACCGCGTAGTGAAGCTCCAAATGATCAACCTCCGGCTCCTCTTCTTCCCGGAGTTCCGCCGAGTGATAAGGCGCCATCTGATCAATGAAGGCCCCTTATGTTTGCTGCTTGCACATTTGTATTTTTTTTTTTTTGTAGAATGCAATTTTATGTAATTTTTCCAGAGAAATAAATAAAAATAGATTTTATTTCTCTCAATGCATTTGTTTTGTTTTGTTTTTTTTATATTTTTTTATATTTTTTTATGTATATATACATATATATATATTTTCACGTGGACTGATCCACCATTCCCTCTCTTTTTTTTCTATTTTTTTTTGTTTGGTGCCAGATGCACCATTCCCTCTCTTTTTTCACATGGTGTGATCCACCATTCCCTCTTTTTTTTTCACGTGGTGCCAGATGCACCATTCCTCTTTATATATATATTTTTTTATTTCTCTTCTTTCTTTCTCATGGTGCCAGATGCACCATCACTCTTTTTATATATTTTTTTCTTTCTTTTCTTTCACATGGTGCTAGATGCACCATCACTCTTTTTATATATTTTTCTTTTTCTTTCTTTTTATTTTTTATTTTTTTTATTTTTTATTCTTGAGAACCCAGAAGAATGATTCTTCGACGGAGAAGCAAAGTGGAAAGCACGGGTATTCCACTTTGCCTCTTGTGGCTTTATAAAAGAATTGCTGCCTTCTCCCACTTCATCGCATAGTAGAAGGGCCATAACTTTCAACCAAACCGACGGTAGAGAGGAAGAAGAAGATGTATCGAACCGGGTTGCTCACGTTCTGCTGTCCTTGCTGCACCGCCGTCGCTGCACCATTGCACTGCCTGCTGCACACCATTGCACTGCCTGTCATCCTTGCACTGTCATTGAGCCCAGCCACCGAGCACAGCAAGTCGTCAGGTAGCTGGAGGACCGACGATGAAGTGATGTTGACGTACGAGGGGTGGTTAGTGGAGCAGGAAGCGGACCATAACAAAACCCAACTTTTTGGACCGGTTTACGAAGGCGCTGCACTACTACTGGACCATGTTCGACTCGCTGGAGGTTTGCGCAATGCAGTCGGAGAAGGTGATGGCGGAGAGCAGGCTGAGCTTGGCAGGGACCACCACGGATGTGCAGAGATAGTTTTTTTTTTTTTTTTTTTTTTTTGCGGTGGAGCTTCCTGAACATTTGGAGCACCCATCCCTTTTTTAGTACAAGTTCTGCAGCTTGCTCTTGTTGAACTCAAGCACAAGCGTAAAACTAGTGACAACATTGGCAACAAAAATGGGAAGGGGCCTTGCAGCATTATGTATCTGGATTGAAGGAGGATGAGGATGGAGAAGATGGAAAGCATGGATCCTGCAGCACCAACCCAAGTCACAACCTCAGTCTTGCACTTCTTCCTTCTTTCGACTAGCTTTGGGAGACCAACCGAGAGAAGCAGTAGTAGTTATAACACCAGCTACAACAGCAGAATTTCGGTACTTGTCAGTTGATACCTTGGCAGTTGACGCTCCAGAGGAAGAGGCACTTGGTTTGGCATCAGAGACTGAGCCTCCTGAGCTTCCAGCTGATAGATCTGCTCGTTCAGAAAGCGACAACTGTCAGTCGTTGATCCTGATCTACCTGGCATTCCAAAAGCATCTTCAATTGGTGGAGTTCAGGAGATATGGAACCAAGAAATCCTAAATCATGGGCCAACGTTCTACTAAGACGAAAATATCTCTTAAATTCAGGATGACCACTTTTCCATCCGAGCACTCCACCCCGAACCAGGGAAAGTGATCGTCTTCTCCGCAATTGTTGGGAAAAAAAGGACTTTATGGTGTCTGCAATGGCGTCCGAGTCGAGCGACGGTGGAAGGAATGAGTGAAGATTAATTGCAGTGCCCCCCGTTCTCCTGCGGGAAATCTTCATTGCTTTTGATTCCGTGCTTTGGCGGTTTCGAATCTGGATCCAGATGCTCTTCCAGTTGGCTTTCTGTAGTTCCTTCATTGTGTAAACAGACAAAGACTCACCGGCATGTCGAACCCTCTGGAAGAAACGGCAGTAGACGACCACAATTTGATGTCTGATGGAGGCAGTGAATTGGCCAAAGGAGTTGGGTTCGCCGGGTTGGAGTCGGAGGAGGAGGCTCTGATGGAGAGCTTTGGGAAAGAAGGGTCTTTTGGGCTGCTCCTTTTCATAGATTTGGGCTCCGGAGGTGATGATTCCTTTGGGCTTTGATAAGGGTAGTCGGATTCAGTGTCAATGCCGCCGTTTAGGATAATGAACTCGAAGGCGTAGTCCATGAGACCGCCATTGCATCCGGCGTTGTAGGACGTGTCACAGTCGACGAGCTCTTGCTCTGAGAGAGAGACACCAATTCTTCGGTCACTATTTGGTTTATGCCCTCCACTGCTGCCACTGTTGAAAAAGCCCAGCAACTCCCGCAACTTCCTTGATTTTTTATGGGATTGACGGCACCCTTGAGTCTCTAATCCACAGATTCCGGCAACGTCTCGCCGGCGCGAAAAGCGTACCTCAGGCTCGGGTTCTTGGTTTTCATGACCCTGCGCTTAGGGTCACTCCTGGTGCCCAAAAACTTGGCACGGTACTCCTGGTTGATCAGGTCAGCGAAAGCATTCAGACCGACCTTGTACGGATGGTCCAGTGCGTTATACTCGTCGATGAACTTCAAGTTGTCCTTAAGATCTCGAACCTCCTCTCCTCCTCCCCGATGTCGTTGTATGTTTTTTGGTGCTTCACGAGCCACTATGCTCCACGACTTGTTCTATCTGATCTACTGCGGAGCCTGCAATTGGGGCACCTCTGTCTGCCACCCCAGCTGCTATTCCTCTCAACAGGCCTTCGCAGCCGCCAAGGACGGAGTATGGGTGCACCAGAACCACCACAAGACTGCCCTTCTTGATGTCTTCTGGGTTTGAAGAGCCGAGTGCTGAGTTGGGCCCGTGAGGAGGTGGGAGTGGCTTGAGAGCTTTGAAGAATTTTGGCAGATAGTAGGCTACGGGAGCTGGGCCTAATTTGATCTGGTTTTGGACAGGGGCTTCTTTTGAGGCCCTTTATATATATATATATATATTTTTTTTTTTTTTAATACAAAAACATTTTTTTTTTTTTTTTTGTAAATACATAAAACATGTATCTCTTTTTCTCTCTTATTTTTTTTTTTTTTTTGTACAAAGAAATTGTAATAGCATCAAACTTTTAATAAAATCTTTATTCCTTATTTTGGTGTGACTGAACTCAAATTTTGAATATTCAAGCTGCCTATGTACCCCTCCAAAGAAGAGATCAGGTCGTAACGTAGTTCAAATACATAGATATTTTTTTGTATTTTCTTTTGGTGCCATTTGCAGTTTCAACTCATGCAGGCAAGGAGTAATTGTTGTCGCCTTTTAAGCTCGTGCGGACAAGGAGCGTTGGTGTTGCCTTTTATGCTCATGCAGACAAGGAGTGTTGGTGTTGCCTTTTATGCTCGTGCAGACTAGGAGCGTTGGTTCGTGCAGTTTAGGCTCGTGCGAACAAGGAGCTTTGGTTCATGCAGTTTAGGCTCGTGCGAACAAGGAGCATTAGTTCGTCAAGCGATTTGAGAGAGTCGTTCCTCGCAATCTTCATAACAAGGAGCCTTGACCGAGTGATTGAAGAAGTCTTCAGGAAAGAAATTGCGCATCGTGATGGGGATGGACGATCTATGTGTCAAAATTTCATCATCTTCAACACGTTCATGTTGCTTTGAAGGTTGACAAAAGCTGCTTTGCCCCCTTTCCAATTGGCGGACATGTGGAGGAGACGTATGCTTCTTGTGCAATTTCTTAGGAGTGACTTGAGTCCATCCTTCAACTTTGCTTGTCTTGGAGGATGCCCCCAGCGGTTGAGGTGAAAACTTTGAGTCGGAAGAGCCAAAAGTAGAGGTGGTATAGTTTGACTCCACCACATCGTCAAGATCTAGCTCGATGACTCCTTTTTGAGCCAGCTTCATGATGAGATCTTTCAGCACGAAGCACTTTTCTGTCGGATGACTGATGAAGCGGTGGAATTTACAGTACCTTGGACTGTCGGTGCGATTCATCTCTTCTGGCCGTCTACACTCAGGCAAGCCGATCACCTTCTTTTCCAGCAAGTCTTCTAACATGGCAACCACATCAGAGTCGAGGAATGGATAAGTCTTCTCCTCAAGCTCCTTCAAAGTGCGTCTACGCATCTCTTGATCACGAAAAGCTTCGGTTTGAATCGCCTTGCCTCGTGTGGAGATCTTGACGGGAGCTGTGTTGACCGTCATTGCTTCCTTGGTGGGTTTCCATGCAGCCTTCTCCACCTTTGTCTCAAGAACTTTGTCATTCTTGTAGTCGGCGATCGGTTCCTTCTTCCCATGATGAGCGATGCTCAACTCCATGTCATGGGCGCGGGTGGCCAATTCCTCGAAGGTCCGTGGTTTAATGCCTTGAAGGATGTATTGCAAACCCCATTGCATGCCTTGGATGCACATCTCGATTGAAGAGGTTTCCGAGAGCCTGTCTTTGCAGTCGAGGCTTAGAGTGCGCCATCTGTTGATGTAGTCAATGACTGGCTCGTCCTTCCACTGCTTTGTGCTTGTTAGCTCTAGCATGCTCACAGTGCGGCGGGTGCTATAGAAGCGGTTGAGGAATTCCCGCTCTAATTGCTCCCAGCTGTTGATGGTCTCAGGTTCTAGGTCTGTGTACCACTCAAAGGCGTTTCCTTTCAGTGAGCGCACAAACTGCTTGGCGAGGTAGTCTCCCTCCGTCCCCGCGTTGTTGCAAGTTTCGACGAAATGTGCAACGTGCTGCTTTGGGTTTCCTTTTCCATCAAACTGCATGAACTTTGGTGGTTGATAACCCCTTGGCATCCTTAGGGCATCAATTTTCTTGGAATAGGGCTTCGAGTAGAACAAGGAGGTATGTGAGCTCCCTTCGTACTGTGCCTTGATGGTGTTGGTGATCATCTCCTGCAGCTGCTGGATAGAAAGAGATCCCATGAGTGCCGCTGCTTGGTCTGGCTCCGGTTTCCCATCGATTTTCTTCACTGGGGGTTCTTCGTCTCCGCCAGCTCCTCCCTTTAGTGGATCATCCTCTGGGTCGGGTTTATCGCCATCCTGCGCCTCCAGTCGGTTGACTAATGCTGCAATTTGCAAGTCTTTTTCTTCCACAGTTCGGGTTAGCCTTGCGATTGCTTCATTCATTTGAGCTAGCTGCTCATCGATTGAAGTTGCTCCAATGGTCATGACTTGCATGGCTGAACTGTCGCTTGAATCGGCATCGGAGAGCATGGATTCGGAGTATTTCCTTGGGCTTTCCCCCCTTGGTGCCCTTAGTGAGGCTAAGGTGATCAAAGGCTCGTGCCTTGGGTGCTTTTGTTCCCTTGGCAGAGTTGATGCAGAGGTGAAAGAGGCGGCAGAAGTAGCTTTTGCCATGCTTCGAGTCGTGATACCCAACGTGACACCACTTGCGACGAGGGCGTCTTTGTTCTTTGCGCCGGTTATGGGAACAGCTTGAGCCTTCCTTGATGTCATTGATTTTGGAAGTGTACTTATATTCCTTGAACGGAGGAAGAGATGAGAGGTAGAGATTGTCCCACTGGGCGTGCCAATTTGTGAACACGGAAAATTCCTGAAACGAAAGAGACAAGAACAACGCGCACAAACAAATATTTGTATTTGATGATTTTGGGTTACAATCTCTCTCAAATTTGATCCTCTGATTCGATCTCCGTAAGGTGTTGATTTGTGGATATTTTGTTGATCCAAGGGGCGTCGAGGCTTGATCTTGGATGAACAGTTGGAAGTTTCTTCAAAGGGCCGTGGGCTTAATCTTTGAAGTTGGATTTGAGCGGATCTTCAAGGAGCCGTTGGGGCTTGATCTTGAGGATGAATGTTTCTTCAAGGGCCGTTTGAGGCTTGATCTTGAATAACGGTGATGAGCGGATCTTCAAGGGTGTTTGGGTTTGATCTTTGAAGAACAGTGATGAACGGATCTTCAAGGGCTTTTGGGCTTGATCTTGAAGAACGGTTGGATGTGTAGATTTGTCGACGTTTGTTGATCCAAAGGGCCGTTTGGGCTTGATCTTGGATGAACGGATGATGAACGATGGTGCTTTCTTCAAGGGCCGTCGGGGCTTGATCTTGAAAGAGCGATGAACGAAGAACGAAGAAGGCTTTCTTGATTCTTCGGGAACCTGGATGCTTGAGAGCTTCGGAGTTTCAGAGCTTCAGAGCTTCAATGTGTAATCTGAATTGGTCCCCCTTATGAATGAATTAGCCTTCTATTTATAGAAATTTCCAATGCCTAATTTTGAATATAATATCCCAGATGAAATAAGTCGTTTCTGCCAGGTGTTGACACGTGTCCTATTTGATGACTTTTCCAACTCATTTCAATTTTCATTGAGTCACACGCTACGTGTAAAATTTATGTAATACATGAGCGTTGACACTTTGATTTATCGGTCAACATTTATTTACCGAAATTTCGATGTCTACAGTGACAATATATGGAGATCTATTTTAATTGGAAATAACTCCATGAGAATGCTACCGATTTTCTCAATTAGACTTTCTCGTTCTACCTTATCGACTCTTTATCCTACACCTACCCTCATTTAATCTTGGATTGACAAAAGGCGATACAAAATTTTCTCATGATCCCTGTAGCTTTTCAGTCCTCTCCGAGGAAGCACACCCACCCAGCCATACATACGGCAAACAGTTCCACACGTAGGATTCCCCGGGGTCCCACCAAAAGTCACGACAACAAAAATTCCCCACCGCACCATGTAAAAGCAGAAGCCGAAGCTTAATAGTTACTTCCATAAGCAAAAAGCGTCCGCTGAAAACCACGAAGACTTGATCAACACCAAGTCAATTTCCGTACTGTTTCTCTTGTTTTCTTAATCCTACAAAAACCCAGCCAGCATTCCCCTGCTCCTTCATGAAAGAGGATGGCTTCCAATGGAATCCGCTTCACTAGAGTAGAAGTAGAAGGCCTGTTACTGCCAGTGGGATACCGATTCCACCCCACAGAAGAAGAGCTGATCAGCCATTACTTGAAGTTGAAGCTCCGGGGAAAGGATTCCCTCGTCAGCGACGCCATCCGTGAAATCAATATCTGCAACTACGAGCCCAGGGAATTGCCTGGTAATTATTTGCAAAGCCCCAGGTCTTAAATTTTCATTATTTTTCTTAGTCCGATGAGTCTGATAATCTGTATTTGCCATTGGTATTTGGGTTTAATCCAAACGTAACTTATTACCAATCCCAGTTCATAAAGTTACTATTTTTTTATCTCGAGTGACCGTTTTACGAAGGTCAGAGATTTCAGCACTCAACACTCTTCACTTTTACTGATACATTTTAGTTTGCATTTGAATGAGTCTAAAAATGTGTATGCAATTGGTTTAATCCAAATGTTGTGTTTTATGCAGAGATTTCACTGATAAAGTCGGATGATGAATGGTACTTCTACAACCGACCAATTTACAAAAAAAACAGCAGAAACGAAGTTGAAAGGGCGACGGCCACAGGCTTCTGGAAGAGCACCGGGAAGGAAAAAATAGTCAAGGCTCGAGACAACAAAATTATCGGTAAAAAGAGGATTCTGACATTTCGCCAAGGTCGCGGTCGTAATGCCCCAATTACCAACTGGGTCATGCATGAGTTTTCCATCCCTCAAATCACTCCTAATGCTAATCAGGTCATCATTCTCTTTCTATTTTCAGGTTCTTGTTAATATTGTTATCGATATATGATGTGCAATTTGCAGCATTGTATGAGGCAAGTTGTAAACCGGAGGCTGGAGGGGTTTTGGTTGTGAAACTCAAGTCTATTCGGCTTCTAGCCAAATTGGCTTCTTCTGTAACTCTGCAAAGTTTAGTGGCTTTTGGTTTGGAACCTTGTTTAATTTTCTGTTGGTGCTACTTCATTACATAACTGGTTTTCCAACTTATTTGCAGAGGGATTTCGTTCTCTGTTACGTAAAGAAGAAATCAGGTAAGAACACGGATGTTGCAACCGGTGATGAAGGCGAATCTAGTAATTACAACAATGCACCTGACTTTGAAAATCAACTGCAACCAGCACGTAATATGCATGTTGAAGAGGTGAGAATGTCGAGCACGAATGGTGATTAAAACTTCTTCATATATATAGACGGAGCAAAAGAAACAGATCCAAAACCTTTGCTTGTTTGTTGTTCACTATGCAGGAACGTACTCAGCCACCACCAAATCCGGACATTTTTCAGAGGGAATTGGATCTTATGCTTGGAAATACGCGTGGTAATAATGATTACCATGGAATGGATGAAAATTTGGAAGAGTTCGTAAATGGACTTTTTGGGGATGACCCGTATCAGGGTTACAGTGAAGAAATAACTCACAATAACGTCTTTAACGACTCCACTCTGCCACAGTCACCTAGGAAGGTGTATTTACAGGATTGTGGAGTGAGCAGTGACTCAGACACAGAAGTACAACATCAAGCTGCACAGGTAAAAAATCTTTCTCCCATAGAATCTTAAAATCAAATTTTGTCAATGTGTTATGGTTTCCACAGGTCAAATGCTAGAACTTCGCCCAACTTTGGAAACTTGCTCATATTTTCTGATTATTATTATTTTTTAGGGCCCGAGTTTACAAATGCTTGGTGTGCCACAAGCTAGTTCGAGCCACTTCGGAAGAGAGGAAGGTGCTATGCTTCGTAACCAGACCTTAAGACAGGCTGCTTCCTCTATCAATGTGTTACCTAAACCTCAGACTGATCGTCTTCAATCAATCAGTGATGAAGATTCTGGTACACACCAAATAACAAGCAGGCTGCGACGTGCATCAAGACCCATTAATGCCTTAAAATTAAAGAGTGCTTCCTCTGTGGATGTAGATGCAGTTAGCCTTCAGATTAACTCTATTCAGTTAGCCTCCGACGAATACTATAACAGTGAGAGAACACGCAGAAGAACATATCCAACAAGTGCCCTCTTAGCACTAGGCAAACCTAATGAATTAGAACAGCAGCAAAGCAAGGTGAGTGAGAGAACCCAAACTGCAGCACGGAGAACATGAATAATGTTTCTTTGGAGAGGCTATTTCCACAACTTAATCTGGTTTATTTTTGCAGGCCAAAGTAGCTGCAGAGCGTCGAGCTGCTGTTGATTTCCCCCCGAAGAGGAACTTTATAACAGAATCTAACAAAGACGCAGAGGCGGTTCAAGGCAATAATACAGAAAAGGGTTTGAAGCAGACACACAATGCAACCACCGCCGGCAATTGGATGAGCTGTTCTTGCATTTCCGGGGAAACTTCCCCCCCATTAACAGGTCCCCCATCAGTATACCTTTTCAACACGGTTCTACTTCTAGGTGCGATATTGTTCTTTGTTTTTGCTTGGGAAGAAGGTTTATACGGGCAGTGGTGCTAGATGAGCGTCACACAAAGAGTAATGCCAGACTTAGTGGTTGCTTATTGCTGCTATAAAATGTGGGAGTACCAGCCATGTTCTGCAGTGATGAAATGTTTACATTTGGCATAGCCTATGGAGTTTGACATGTTTCTGTTTCTACGGATCAGATGTAATGATTTATGGCTGGTACTGGAATCTCAGTACGGTATATTTTTTTTTTTTGTTTAATCATTTGGGGAGCGGAGATTCGAACTCTTGAGATATTTTCTTAAAATGTAAAAGATAAATACTGTTAGACCATGATAGTGTTAGAAGTTAGAAGTTGAGATGTTAAAGAAATCATATTGAAATTCGAACTTTTGAGATATCATTTAAAATTGTGAAAGATAAATGTTGTTAGAAGTTGGAAGTTAAAATGTTCGTGTCTCAGGATCACTCAGAAACTATGAGACCTATGCGCAAGCCAACTGCGCCACCACCCCAATGTTGTTCTAAAGTTGTGTTACGTAATATTTAAACGGAATATGCAAAATGTATGGGTCTTGTTCACAGCAGACCTGACATTTTGTACCCGACCCGTTAATATTAGTATTTGGGTGGATGCTTGACGGGTCGGGTTGCTAACAGGTGAACCCGTTAACTAACGGATCACTTTGGGTCAACCCGTTAGTTGAGGATATTTTAATAATTTCAGTAAAATCTTAACAACAAAAAATAAACTCTATGTAAAATAATAATAATAATAATTGTTAACGGGTGATCCATTAGCTTAATGGGTCGAGTTTGGATGACCTGTTAACTTAACGGGTCAGATTGAACTCGACCCAAACCTGATAAACTCAACCCGTTTACAGGCCTAGTTCAAAGGTTGTATTACGTAACTTTAAAGCCCACACAACCAGCCTCAAAAATTTTGCTTGGTCAAAAATGGTTTGAAGGAGACCTGCATTACCATTCAAAATTGATACTTAAAAAGATTACGCCTCAATTTGTGGGCTAAGATATTTATAAGCATATGAATATTTACATTTTTGTCACATTAAATGTGATGCACAAGCCCCCCAACGTAAGTGTCATGAGTTCCCGGCCACCCGGTGGGGTATATATTTTTCTGCAACGAAAAATTTCAACTTATAACAAATAGTGTCTCTTTCTTCTTTCTCTCAATTGCTTCTGCTTTTCTTCCATGAATTTGGTTTCTGAGAAAATGGGTACTTAGGAAATCGTTTATTGGATAATGGATACTGAAAATTTTGAGTCGTTGCAGGGTTTAAGTGCGGGTTCTAATGTGGCAAAGATTAATCGCAGAGAAAGTGAGAGTCTTTCAAGAAGCTACAGCGGCAGCTGCATTTCGTTGCCGTCAATAAGTCACGAAAACCACTAAAGACTAGTTGGTGCGAAGCTGTTTTTGAATATTACGGGTAAGCAATTCGGTTTACATATTCTATATTATTGTCATTAATACTCATCCGTTCACATTTTCTCTACCTACTATCTGATACCTTGCCACAGAGGGCAAGAATCGTAGTTCATCAGATATATTGTGCACAGAAAGCTTTGTTCAAAACTTTTGAAAAGATGCTTGGATCCTTTATATTATAGGGCATGCAAGCTCTAGACAGTTTCTACATGCAGTCATTTAACTTCCTTTTTCCTTTTGGGGTTTTCAGCGCCAGCTTCGAAAAGCTTCGATGGCTGAAAATGATGCATTTGCCTTTCTGAAGGGTGATAGTCATGGTGATTTTATTACGTCCTCAGCTTTCTGTGAAGCACTACAACAGGTTGGTTCTATTAGCTATTAAGCTGTATAAAGTTCAAATGGAAAGATAAGACTTGCTCATGTAGGTATATTGCAGGTTAATTTAATTGGTCATCCTGCGGGACTAGGTTTCCAGGAGACAAGGGATCTCTGGATCCAGGCAGACGCCGATGCAAATGGTGTTCTTGATTACGAAGAATTTAAGGTACATTACATCCATAATAATTTCATTTATTTTCCTTTTGAATTACATTAGCATTGCCGTCATGTAATAGTCCTTCCAAAGTACTACAAGATTAAAATCACGTGTCTAAAACCCTTGGCATTGCAGAATAGAATTTGGAGTTCAACAGCGTCAGAGGATAAGGAAAGTCTCAACGGTAGTAGAGAGGAGTCCAAACGAGGCATGCAGGACTCCCTGGGATTCAATGTGAAGAATGCAGTTCTATATCCCCCTGAGGCGGAGAAGGGAATATGGCCCGAAGATTATACTCTCTCTGATCACGCTCGACTCTCGGTTGTACTTTCACCAGAAAGGATGTGGTGTTGTAAGTCATAAACCTCACTTAACGACGCACACGGAAAGGATTTGTAGAATCTGTAGGAAATGTGTATAGCCAACAGAGGAAAGGTCCCTTCTGTGGTACTACTTGTGTTTGAGAAAAAGAAAGAACAGAGCAATATAGGGTTGGAGAGTTTTTTCTGGTTGATATTCTTCATTCTTTTAACTGTTTCTCACTAGCCTTGGCCAACTTATTTTTTATCTTTTGGGGAAGGAGGGGGGAGGATCATGTGTGTGGGTCTCCAGTTGCTGTAATGTGGAATGCTTTTTACCTAAAACGACTGGATTTTCAAGATCCTACTTGATGATATATGATCAGTTATTGATTTGTATGGATTCGTCTCACTTCTTGTTGCTTTGCAATTGCAAGCCCTGTCAGGTGGGCTCACAATCATTTCAAATTGAGAAGATAAAAAAGAATCTAAATTTGAGAAGATACATGGTTGGTACATATAAAAAAAAAATCTAAAATTGAGAAGATACGCATGCTAAATTAGTAATTAGGGATGATTTCTACACATCCGTTTTTATCTCGTCCTTCTGTTATTTGTGAACAAACCAGACGAGATTAAGGACTGAGCGCTAAGCCTGACAACATTTATATTTCCTCATATATTTCTTTTCTCGTCGATGGCCAACACATGGTTCGAAGTTGATGTCTGGACATTCCTACCATGAAGCTCCATGCTAGAAAATTGTCAAGCCTGCCAACTGGCTTGAGCGGTCAGAAAGTGCTTTAAGTTCTGCGCACCTCTCTTCTTGTCAGTAGACAGGGCTACAAGCGGTTGTTGAAGGCAGTTGTCTTTCTTTCTCGTGGTGGTACTCTATTATGTAAATTCCTTTTGCTGGCTTGGAGGCCATATGTCTTGATTTTCTCATCCTTTGGTGGGCTTTTCAAGTCTCATATGTTAAGCCTAAAACAACTTATATATTATTTTAGGGGTGTGATATTCACACACCTTATTTTACTTTTCACACACCTTTTTAATTTTCAGCCGTCGGATTGGATAAATTAAAGAAGATCGACTGACAGAAATTATCAAGAGATGTGTGATAAGTAAAATGAGGTGTGTAGATAGCATACCCCTTATTTTAATGCATCTAAAAGAATCATGCGTAAACAATTGTCTGCTCATTTAGAGATTCTATTGGAACAAAATTTTGATCATGGGGTTTATCAAACAATATTTACCTAGTTGTAAGTTGTAGCATTGGAAATGAGAGATGAAGTCACAAAGTAATCATGAGCTACGACCCCATTAGCTACAAGTTCTATGCTTTTATAGATTGGTTCTGCCAGTTGATGGAACATTGCTCAAAGAAGTACTTGATCAACAAGAAACTGAGGTAGTCATAATCTCTACCCAAGAAGTGGAAACATTTGCTCCAAGTTCAAACAAGTACTTGATCAACAAGAAAACCTTTATTACAAGGGACATGTGATGAGAGGAAACGGTGGACTCACACAATCAAATCAAAGGGTAGCCTCGTCAATCGTTGTTATTTTTATTAACGAGTGATTCATCTTATGTCTTTTGATGAGACAAAATTCATTTCAAGTGTTTCTCTAATAGTATAATGATATGTTATATTCATTTTGTATTTTAAACACACATTAAAAAATCTCTCGTTTACTACTGTCCTAAAACAACTTCTTGAGACTCACAATTTGTTTTGGAATCTATAAACTAAATCAAGCTAAACTATTAGAAAGATTATTGCAAGTAAGAGTAACCACGCTTAAGTGAATTAAGTAATTAGTGAGATAAATATATTGAGATGAATCTCATGTTACAACCAAAGAATTTCCAACAACTTATACCTTAAGAAATTCTATATATACTAAAACTCAAACATCTGGTTACTGTTCTAGGGCATTGCGCGGACTAAAATGCCCCTGCTTCTTTTTTGTTATTTCAACTTTGCCCTTCAACATTTTTGTCCGGTTCCTTTTCTTTCCTGCTTTCTTCAGTGATTCCTTTTCATTGCTTTTGGTCCAATTTTTTTTCCATTTCATTGCTTTGTCCCAAGAACTTTGTCGTTCTTGTAGTCGGCGATCGGTTCTTTCTTCCCATGATGGGCGATGCTCAACTCCATGTCATGGGCGCGGGTGGCCAATTCCTCGAAGGTCCGTGGTTTAATGCCTTGAAGGATGTATTGCAAACGCCATTGCATACCTTGGACGCACATCTCGATTGAAGAGGTTTCCGAGAGCTTATCTTTACAGTCGAGGCTTAGAGTGCGCCATCTGTTGATGTAGTCAATGACTGGCTCGTCCTTCCACTGCTTTGTGCTCGTTAGCTCTAGCATGCTCACAGCGCGGCGGGTGCTGTAGAAGCGGTTGAGGAATTCCCGCTCTAATTGCTCCCAGCTGTTGATGGACTCGGGCTCTAGGTCCGTGTACCACTCAAAGGCATTTCCTTTCAGCGAGCGCATAAACTGCTTGGCGAGGTAGTCTCCCTCCGTCCCCGCGTTGTTGCAAGTTTTGACGAAATGTGCAAAGTGCTGCTTTGGGTTTCCTTTTCCATCAAACTGCATGAACTTTGGTGGTTGATAACCTCTTGGCATCTTCAGGGCATCAATCTTCTTGGAGTACGGCTTCGAGTACAACCCGGAGGTATTTGAGCTCCCTTCGTACTGTGCCTTGATGGTGTTGGCGATCATCTCTTGCAATTGCTTGATAGAGAGAGATCCCATGAGCGTCGTTGCTTGGTCTGGCTCCGGCTTCTCATCGATTCTCTCTACCTGAGGCTCATCTTCTTCGTCATCTCTTCTCTTTAGTGGATCATTCTCTGGGTCGGGTTTATCGCCGTCCTGCGCCTCCAATCGGTTGACTAGTGCTGCAATTTGCAAGTCTTTTTCTTCCACAGTTCGGGTTAGCCTTGCAATTGCTTCATTCATTTGAGCCAGTTGTTCTTCAACGGAGGTAACGCCGATAGTCATGACTTGTGCGACCAATAGCCGTGACTTTCCTTTAGACATCCAGGATGCTGATGAAGAACGTCGTTGGCTGCTTTGGGATGTCATCTTGTGTGCCTCAGCATCATGCTTCGGTGCCCCCTGCGAGGTCAGGTTGATGACAGACTTACATCTTGGATGCTCCCCTTGCTCTTTTAGCGGCACCATTTTTGAAATGGCATGTTGAGGAGCCGTTGTGGCGCCAATGGATTGTCCATTTGCAGCAGAAGTGCTTAGGATCCTTCCCTCAATGGTTGCAAGAACGGCTTGTCCCTTGCTTGATGCCATTGACTTTGAGGTGTGCTTGGATTCCTTGAACGGAGAAAGAGATGAGAGGTAGAGATTGTCCCACTGGGCGTGCCAATTTGTGAACACGGAAAATTCCTGAAACGAAATAGACAAGAATAACGTGCACAAACAAATATTTGTATTTGATGATTTTGGGTTACAATCTCTCTCTATTTTGATCCTCTGATTCGATCTCCGTAAGGTGTTGATTGGTGGATGTGCGATTGATCCAAGGGCCGTCGGGGCTTGATCTTGGATGAACTGTTGGAAGTTTCTTCAAAGGGTCGTGGGCTTGATCTTTGAAGGTGGATTTGAGCGGATCTTCAAGGAGCCGTTTGGGCTTGATCTTGAGTAACGGTGATGAACGGATCTTCAAGGGCTTTTGGGCTTGATCTTGAAGAAACAGTGATAAACAGATCTTCAAGGGCTTTTAGGCTTAATCTTGAAGAACGGTTGGATGTGTGTGGATTTGTCGACGTTGTTGATCCAAAGGGCCGTTGGGGCTTGATCTTGGATGAACGGATGATGAACGATGGTGCTTTCTTCAAGGGCCGTCGGGGCTTGATCTTGAAAGAGAGATGAACAAAGAACGAAGAACACTTTCTTCAAGGGCCGTCGGGGCTTGATCTTGAATTGGTGGATGATTGTTGATCCAAAGGGCCGTTGGGGCTTGGTCTTAGGATGAACGAAGAACGAAGAGAGCTTTCTTGATTCTTCGGGAACCTGGATGCTTGAGAGCTTCGGAGTTTCAGAGCTTCAGAGCTTCAAGGTGTAATATGAATTGGTTTTGGTTCCTCCCAAATGAATGAATTAGCCTTCTATTTATAGAAATTTCCAAGGCCTAATTTTGAATATAATATCCTAGATGAAATAAGTCGTTTTTGACAGGTGTTGACACGTGTCCTATTTGATGACTTTTCCAACTCATTTCAATTGTCGTTGAGTCACACACTACGTGTAAAATTTATGTAATACATGAGCGTTGACACTTTGATTTATCGGTCAACATTTATTTACCGAAATTTCGATGTCTACAATGATTTCTACACATCCGTTTTTATCTCGTCCTTTTGTTTTTTGTGAACAAACTAGACGAGAATTAAGGACTGAGCGCTAAGCCCGACAACATTTTTATTTCTTCATATATTTCTTTTCTCATCGATGGCCAACACATAGTTCGAAGTTGACGTCTAGACATACTTGTCATGAAGCTTCATGCTAGAAAATTGTCAAGCCTGCCAACTGACTTGAGCGGTTAGAAAGTGCTTTAAGTTCTGCGCACCTATCTTCTTGTCGGTAGACAGGGCTACGAGCAGTTGTTGAAGGCAGTTGTCTATCTTTCTCGTGGTGGTACGTCTTAAAACTATATAATCATGGAAACAGCAACCCTAGTTGCCATCTTTTTATCTGGTTTACTTGTAAGTTTTACTGGGTACGCCTTATATACTGCTTTTGGGCAACCCTCTCAACAACTAAGAGATCCATTCAAGGAACACGGGGACTAGTTGAAGTACGGATCCTCCCAATATTGGGAGGATCCGTACTTTAATTGAGATAATGACAAATCATTTCACCTTTTTAGTTGGAACTTTAGGCGGGTCTCGAAAAAAGATAGCGAAAAAAATTATTCCTAGAGTTGAGACTAAAAGGAATGTATAAACCAATGCTTCCATAGATTCGATCTTGGTTTACAATTATAGCTTCCATACCTGTTTATTTGGGATCGTCTCCTGGATAAATAAAGAACAAGAGTCAAAGAAAAGGCAGTGATTCAAATCAAGATTTATCTGGTACCCCATCTAAAAATCACAAAAAGAAAATCAAAATGAAAAGTAACAAGTAACAAAGCATATTGTATCAGACTACTTGTCTTCTTGTAGTTGGACCTCCAAGTTTTTGGAGAAATTCCTTTTGCTGGCTTAGAGGCCCTATGTCTTGATTTTCTCATCATTTGGTGGGCTTTTCAAGTCTCAAATGTTAAGCCTAAAACAACTTGTATATTCTTTTAGGGGGTGTGATATTCACACATTTCATTTTACTTCTCAAACATCTTTTTAATTTTCAGCCGTCGGATAGGATAAATTAAAGAAGATCAACGGACAGAAATTATCAAAAGGTGTGTAAGAAGTAAAATATGATGTGTGAATAGCACACCCCTTATTTTAATGCGTCTAAAAGGATCATGCGTAAACAATTGTATGCTCATTTAGAGATTCTATTGGAACAAAATTTTGATCATGGGGTTTATCAAACAATATTTACCTAGTTGTAAGTTGTAGCATTGGAATGAGAGATGAAGTCACAAAGTAATCATGAGCTACGGCCCCGTTAGCTACAAGTTCTATGCTTTTATAGATTGGTTCTGCCAGTTAATGGAACATTGCTCAAAGAAGTACTTGATCAACAAGAAACTGAGGTAGTCATAATCTCTACCCAAGAAGTGGAAACATTTGCTTCAAGTTCAAACAAATACTTGATCAACAAGAAAACCTTTATTACAAGGGACATGTGATGAGAGGAAACGGTGGACTCACACAATCAAATCAAAGGGTAGCCTCGTCAATCGTTGTTATTTTTATTAACGAGTGATTCATCTTATGTCTTTTGATTAGACAAAATTCATTTCAAGTGTTTCTCCGATAGTATAATGATATGTTATATTCATTCTGTATTTTAAACACACATTAAAAAATCTCTCGTTTACTATCGTCCTAAAACAACTTCTTGAGACTCGCAATTTGTTTTGGAATCTATAAACTAAATCAAGCTAAACTATTAGAAAGATTATTGCAAGTAAGAGTAACCACGCTTAAGTGAATTAAGTAATTAGTGAGATAAATATATTGAGATGAATCTCATGTTACAACCAAAGAATTTCCAACAACTTATACCTTAAGAAATTCTATATATACTAAAACTCAAACATCTGGTTACTGTTCTAGGGCAGTGTGCGGACTAAAATGCCCCTGCTTCTTTTTTGTTATTTCAACTTTGCCCTTCAACATTTTTGTCCGGTTCCTTTTCTTTCCTGCTTTCTTCAGTGATTCCTTTTCATTGCTTTTGGTCCAATTTTTTCCCCATTTCTTTTGCTTCTCTTCTTCCGTAGCCGTTTGCTCTCTCCTCTCTTCGCCTCTGTTGGTCTCAAAGTGGATGGTTTTGCGGTGAGTTCTTCTAATCTTGCATCTACTACTTTTTTATGCAACTGTATGAATTGTGTTCTATTCAATTTTAGATGTTAGAAGCTTTTAATTTTTTTGGGTTCAATTTTAAATGGGCTTGCTTTCAGAGTTTTCGTTTGATGACAGAGATGGGGTTTTTGGGGAGAAACTTTTAATCCGTGAGTTTTTTTAGTTTGGTTGTGTTGTGGGTCTTGAGAAATGGATTTTCGATTTGTAAATGGATTTTATATTGAAATTGTTTCTCTTCTCATTTTTTGTGTTTTTTTTTTGTGCCATCGGGTTTTGCATATGGGTGTATAATCAGGTTTTCTTTTGAATTTCAGGGGATTCAGGTTTTTATTTTTCTGGAACTGTTGTCTGCAGCTTTGGAAGACATTTGTGCTTAAGGTGAGAAACTTTCGTTGCTCGCTTTTGGGTTTTGTTGTAGAATTAATTTTTTTTTTTTAAGAGTTACATTCGTGGGAATTCATTTGTTCTTCTTTTTTCCTGCATCTGAAAAATGTCACATGATGTGGGTTTATAATTAAATAAGAATATCAAAATGGGTCTTCTGTGCAAATTTTCTTTTTCTGATTTTATAGAACCGAAGAGGATGTTAACAATAACATTATTGTGTGATATGTGATCTAAAGTTCTTTGGTGAGTTATTTGGTTTTCTTGCCACATGGGATTTTATTATATATTTTTTTCGTGGTTTATGCGTGGTTCTCTGATGTGTTTTGATTTTTGATTTCAGGAAAAGTTAAGGATACGATCAAACGTTTACTGGTGAATTTTCTATTTTTCTGATTGTGTGTGATTTAATTTTTTTCAAGCTTTGGGGTGTACTTTTCTGATCTGCTTTGATTTTTAGTTGCAGCAAAAGTTGTTGCTCGAATTTTCCAGTTTTTATCTGCAGCTTTGCAAGCTCTTTATCAACAAGGTATATAATTTTTATTCTTTTTCCTGAATCGTTTGTTGGATGGAATCGTTTTTTTGTTTTTGGTGAGTTCTTCTAATCTCGCATCTGGTACTGTTTTTTTCCGACTGTATAGATTGTGTTTTGTTGAATTTTAAATGGTAGAAGCTTCTTGGGTTCAAATTAAATGGGTTGTTATCAACATCGAATTGCTTTCGAAGCTGTTTGGCTACTCCCTTAACGCCCTTTTTCCTTTTCTTTTCAGCTTCTTCGATCTGCAGCCCCCTTCTTTTTTTTCCTTTTCCAGATTTAGCCTTTTTCCCCTATATTGTATCTTTTGGCTGATTTTGTGGGTCTTGGTCAGTGCTGTGGGTATTGGTGAATTCCTAGCATGTTTATGCATGCAGTTTTTGTTATAATGTATGGATTGTGTTTTGTTCAATTTTAAATGTCAGAAGCTTTTAATTTTTTTGGGTTCAATTTTAAATGGGTTGTTATCAACCATTGAATTTCTTTTGGAGTATTCATTTGATAAGAGAGATTATTGGGAAATTTCTATCGTGTTTATGCATGCATTTTTTTGTTATAGATTTGGAAGAACATAGCATTACAAGGTGTTGAGGGTTTGCTGGCAGGGGAAAGTAGCAGCGTTAAGATTTTGCAAGTGAGATATTAGGGTGAGAGAAAAACGGGACAAAGAGCATCGAAGACGCATTTGGGATTAGGGGTAGCAAAACAGGGGAAAAGAATATGACAGAGGAATGGACGCTTAATTTTTTTCTTAACTGGTTTGGGATTTTGCTTGCCTTTGAGGTTGTTGGTGTCAAGCCATTTGGTGTTAAGTGGTGTCTATTTTTCATAACTTTTATTACTAATTTTTATTTCGTTTGCGATTTTGTGTCCTGGGATTTCTGAATTTTATCGTTCATTGTCGGTTTTTTTAATTTTTTTTGTCTTCATTTGTTTGTTTAATATGTTGTGTTTGTGCTGGGACGCCATTTTGCAAGTTTTCTTTCCATTGGGACCGCTACATTTTATAAGTGATGCGGGTGAGGTTTAGATACTCAAAACACTCCATTTTTTTTGCAAATATGCGCGTTTGGTTCTCTTCGGTTTTAAATGTTTAAAATTAAATGGTTATTTTGATAAAATGGTTTATTAGTTTTTCTTATGTGTTGTGATCAGGAATTCAATTGGATTGGGTAAAATGCTTTATCAATTTACGTTATAGGGAATTTTGTGTATTATGGTTTGTGAGTTTTATTGCTCATCGTTTGTTCTTTTTTCTTTGTTTGCCGGTTTCTTTTGCAAGGGATCACTATAGTTTGGGCATCTTTTCGAGTTTTAAATTGCTTGAGGGTAAGATTTAGATAATAAAATTCGAAACGAGGCGTTACTTTTCTTTTTGGAAACTAATTTAAAAGCTCGGCATGGATAGTTAACTGTGTTGAAATGTCTTGATAAAACCTGAACCTTTTGTTATATGTGAATGTTCATTCCTTACTACAAATATAATAGGCATAGTGGTCTAAAAAATTAAAACCCACTGACACATGACATCAGAAATTCAAACCAATTTCTACTGTTACCATTACCTTCTTTCATTCAGATCATCAGCATGTAGTTCAAATCTAGATCAAACCTAGATGAAATTCAAGTGACAAGATTTATTGTCATTGTTTCAATAATTTACATTGTTTTAGTACCCAGGTTTACAGCATGAGTCGAAGATCCAAGAACATTTTGGCAGACTTTGATATTGAAGACACTAATTTTGCTCCTTGTTTTGTACTTTAATGTCCAACTTTTTACATGTTTTATACACCAACACCCGCAGCAACGCGGGGGCACTATGACTAGTACTCTCTAAAGTGATGTATCTAGTATTTCTTAAGCAAACACAAAATTTTCATAAATAAATATGAGAAGTGACAATATATGGAGATCTATTTTAATTGGAAATAACTCCATGAGAATGCTACCGATTTTCTCAATTAGACGTTCTCGTTCTACCTTATCGACTCTTTATCCTACACCTACCCTCATTTAATCTTGTACTGACAAAAGGGGATACAAAATTTTCTCGTGATCCCTATAGCTTTTCAGTCCTCTCCGAGGAAGCACACCCACGCAGCCATACATACGGCAAACAGTTCCACACGTAGGATCCCCCGGGGTCCCACCAAAAGTCACGACAAAAATTCCCCACCGCACCATGTAAAAGCAGAAGCTGAAGCTTAATAAGCAAAAAGCGTCCGCTGAAAACCACAAAGACTTGATCGACACACCAAGTCAATTTCCGTACTCTTTCTCTTTGTTTTCTTAATCGTACAAAAACCCAGCCAGCATTCCCCTGCTCCTTCATGAAAGAGGATGGCTTCCAATGGAATCCGCTTCACCAGAGTAGAAGTAGGAGGCATGTTACTGCAAGTGGGATACCGATTCCACCCTACAAAAGAAGAGCTGATCAGCCATTACTTGAAGTTGAAGCTCCGGGGAATGGATTCCCTCGTCAGCGACGCCATCCGTGAAATCAATATCTGCAACTACGAGCCCTGGGAATTGCCTGGTAATTATTTGCAAAACCCCAGGTCTTAAATTTTCATTATTTTTCTTAGTCCGATGAGTCTGATAATCTGTATATGCCATTGGGTATTTGGGTTTAATCCAAGCGTAGCTTACTAGCAATCCCAGTTCATAAAGTTACTATTTTTTTTTTCTCGAGTGACAATTTTACGAAGGTCAGAGATTTCAGCACTCAACGCTTTTCTGTGAGATGGAAAAGTAGTAAAATGTTCATTGTTAAAATATAAATAGCGGAAAATGGAGTGCGAAAATCTCTACACTTTTACTGATACATTTTTGGAGTGTATTCAATTGGGATTTTGAGCAATTTTAATTCTTTTAATGAATTTAGAAGTATTCAATCAAGATTTTAAGGTAGTTTATTAAAATCCTTATAAATTTGGGTGTATTCAATTAGAATTTTAAAGAAGTTTATAACATTACAGATGTATTCAATTAGAATTTGATTTTAAAGAATTTCAAAAAGTTGAGGAATTAGAGAGAATTGGAGATAATTTGTAGTGTATTTTCCCTATGAGATTCCAAGGAATTGAATCAAAATTTTACATGAAATCTCTACAAATCAATTAAACTCCATTAAAATCTCTCCATAAGTTTGCATTTGAATGAGTCTAAAAATGTGTACGCAATTGGTTTAATCCAAATGTTGTGTTTTATGCAGAGATTTCACTGATAAAGTCGGATGATGAATGGTACTTCTACAACCGACCAATTTACAAAAAAAACAACAGAAACGAAGTTGAAAGGGCGACGGCCACAGGCTTCTGGAAGAGCACCGGGAAGGAAAAAATAGTCAAGGCTCGAGACAACAAAATTATCGGTAAAAAGAGGATTCTGACATTTCGCCAAGGTCGCGGTCGTAACGCCCCAATTACCAACTGGGTCATGCATGAGTTTTCCATCCCTCAAATCAATCCTAATGCTAATCAGGTCATCATTCTCTTTCTATTTTCAGGTTTTTGTTAATATTGTTATCGATATATGATGTGCAATTTGCAGCATTGTATGAGGCAAGTTGTAAACCGGAGGCTGGAGGGGTTTTGGTTGTGAAACTCAAGTCTATTCGGCTTCTAGCCAAATTGGCTTCTTCTGTAACTCTGCAAAGTTTAGTGGCTTTTGGTTTGGAACCTTGTTTAATTTTCTGTTGGTGCTACTTCATTGCATAACTGGTTTTCCAACTTATTTGCAGAGGGATTTCGTTCTCTGTTACGTAAAGAAGAAATCAGGTAAGAACACGGATGTTGCAACCGGTGATGAAGGTGAATCTAGTAATTACAACAATGCACATGACTTTGAAAATCAACTGCAACCAGCACATAATATGCATGTTGAAGAGGTGAGAATGTCGAGCACGAATGGTGATTAAAACTTCTTCATATATATAGACGGAGCAAAAGAAACAGATCCAAAACCTTTGCTTGTTTGTTGTTCACTGTGCAGGAACGTACTCAGCCACCACCAAATCCGGACATTTTTCAGAGGGAATTGGATAGTATGCTTGGACATACGCGTGGTAATAATGATTACCATGGAACGCAATCTGCACCTGGAGCTAATGAATCGGATGGAGATTCAGAAGAGTTCGTAAATACAGTTATTGTTGACCCGTATGAGGCTTTCAGTGAACAAATAACTCACGCTAACGTCTTAAATAACTCCACTCTGCCACAGTCACCTAGGAAGGTGTATTTAAAGGATTGTGGAGTAAGCAGTGGCTCAGCCACAGAAGTACAACATGCAGTTGATGAAGAGGTAAAAAAGCGTTCTGCTAAAACTTCGCTCAACTTTTTGGTACTGGAAGCTTTGGAAACTTGCTCATGTTTTCTGATTATTATTATTTTTTAGGGCCAGTCCCAGGGCGGGAAAGGTGTTCCGCTTCGTAACCGGATCTTAATACAGGCTGCTTCCTCTACCAATGTATTACCTAAACCTCAGACTGATCGTCTTCAATCAGTCAGTGATGAAGATTCTGGTGCATCAAGACCCATTAAAAAGAGTGCTTCCTCTGTGGATGTAGATGCAGATAGCCTTCTGATTAACTCTATTCAGTTAGCCTCCGACGAATACTATAACAATGAGAGAACACGCAGAAGAACATATCCAACAAGTGCCCTCTTAGCACTAGGCAAACCTAATGAATTAGAACAGCAGCAAAGCAAGGTGAGTGAGAGAACCCAAACTGCAGCACGGAGAACATGAATAATGTTTCTTTGGAGAGGCTATTTCCACAACTTAATCTGGTTTATTTTTGCAGGCCAAAGTAGCTGCAGAGCGTCGAGCTGCTGTTGATTTCCCCCCGAAGAGGAACTTTATAACAGAATCTAACAAAGACGTAGAGGTGGTTCAAGGCAATAAAACAGAAAAGGGTTTGAAGCAGACACACAATGCAACCACCGCCGGCAATTGGATGAGCTGTTCTTTCATTTCCTGGGAAACTTCCCCCCCATTAACAAGTCCCCCATCAGTATACCTTTTCAACACGGTTCTAGGTGCGATATTGTTCCTTGTTTTTGCTTGGGAAGTAGTTTTATACGGGCAGTGGTGCTAGATGAGCGTCACACAATGAGTAATGCCAGACTTAGTGGTTGCTTATTGCTGCTATAAAATGTGGGAGTATCAGCCATGTTTTGCAGTGATGAAATGTTTACATTTGGCATAGCCTATGGAGTTTGACATGTTTCTGTTTCTACGGACCAGAAGTAATGATGTATGGCTGGTACTGGAATCTCAGTACGGTATTGTTTTTTTGTTTAATCATTTGGGAAGCAGAAATTCGAACTCTTGGGATATTTTCTTAAAATTGTAAAAGATAAATACTGTTAGACCATGATAGTGTTAGAAGTTGAGACGTTAAAGAAATCATGTTAGACCATGATAGTGTTAGAAGTTGAGACGTTAAAGAAATCATATGGAAATTCGAACTCTTGGGGCATTTAAAATTGTGAAAGATAAATACTACTAGGCCATGTTCATGTTGTTAGAAGTTAAAATGTTTTTGTTTTCCTATAATAGCAAAAAGTTGAGACGTTAAAGAAATCATGTTAGACCATGATAGTGTTCGAAGTTGAGACGTTAAAGAAATCATATGGAAATTCGAACTCTTGGGGCATTTAAAATTGTGAAAGATAAATACTACTAGACCATGTTCATGTTGTTAGAAGTTAAAATGTTTTTGTTTTCCTATAATAGCAAAAGATAAAAAGGAATGGGGTGAGAGAGGCTCGAACTCTCGACCTCAGGATCACTCAGAAGCTATGAGACCTACGCGCTAGCCAACTGCGCCACCACCCCAATGTCGTTCAAAAGTTGTGTTACGTAAGCTTTAAACGGAATATGCAAAATGCATGGCAGACATGGCATTTTGTACCCGACCCATTAATATTAGTATTTGGGTGGATGCTTAACGGGTCGGGTTGCTAACAGGTGAACCCGTTAACTAATGGGTCACCTTGGGTCAACCCGTTAGCACTCGTTAGTTGAGGATATTTTAGTAATTTCAGTAAAGTCTTAACAACAAAAAATAAACTCTATGCAAAATAATAATAATAATTGTTAAAGGGTAAAACGGGTGATCCGTTAGCTTAACGGGTCGGATTCGGATGCCCCATTAACTTAACGGATCAGATTGAACCCGACCCGTTTACAAGTCTAGTTCAAAGGTTGTATTACGTAACTTTAAAGCCCAGACAACCAGCCTCAAAAATTTTGCTTGGTCAAAAATGGTTTGAAGGAGACCTGCATTACCATTCAAAATTGATACTTAAAAAGGGAGGCAGATTGTTTGCCCTCCTAGTTGTGGTGCCCTTCCATGCCCTCCTATTTTGTGCGGTCATGGTTAAACCACGTCAACATTTTATATTAATTTTTTAATAGAGATAATAAGACAAAAAATAATAAAAATATAAAATATTGACGTGGCTTAACCGTGATCGCACAAATACAAGGGTATGGAAGGGCACCACAACACGGAGGGCAGACAATCTGCCTCCCTTAAAAAGATTACGCCTCAATTTGTGGGCCAAGATATTTATAAGCATATGAATGTTTACATTGTTGTCACATTAAATATGATTCACAAGCCCCCCAACGTAAGGGCTATAATGCGTTCCCGGCCACCGCATCGGTGGGGTATATATTTTTCTGGCGACGAAAAATTTAAAACTTTTAACAAATAGTATCTCTCTCCTCTTTCTCTCTCTTGCTTCTGATTTTCTTCCATGGATTTGGTTTCTGAGAAAATGGGTACTCAGGAAATCGTTTATTGGATAATGGATACTGAAAATTTTGAGACGTTGCAGGGTTTAGGTGCGGGTTCTAATGTGGCAAAGATTAATCGCAGAGAAAGTGAGAGCCTTTCAAGGAGCTACAGCGGCAGCTGCATATCATTGCCGTCGATAGCAGAGCTAAAGCCAGAGACTTTGGCAGGGCCTTGCTTAGTCTCGTGCATGACTTTCAATATTTTGGCTCCAATCTACAAAAGACTCGATCAACAGGTCCTATTCTATCGCATTTGCGTTTCTTTGTGATTTGATGTATTTCGTTTTTAGAGTCACTTTGTTTGATAACTATTTCGTTTTTAGAGCCGTTTGTACTCTCAAAACGAAGTGGTTATCAAACGGACTTAGTTTATCTGAGTTTGTTTTCTCAATTTCTTTGTGGTGTGTGTGAAACAGAATCAAAGCCTTAGCGAGAGCGACTACGGGCCGTTTTGGGTGGCCAGGAACCACAGGATTTTGGATTGGTTGCTCTGTGAATCATCTGCCTTAATTTGTCTGCAGGTGATATTTGAGTACCCTTTTGCTTTTTTGGGCCTCAAACAAAATACCCATTGTTGCATATGAGGTTTTAAGGGTCATGGCCCTTTCCAACTATATGTGCTGACACTAACCCATTTTTTGCAATATTAAGAGTTCTGGGTTGGAAATGAAGAATTTGTGAATATGTACCTGGACAGGCTTGGTGATGCAGGCTATACTACCTTTAAGCTCGCCCGAACTAACAACCGGGGAGATGGTATATTGCTATCTTGAATCTATTCCCCTTAATGTCGATTTTAATACATTAGACTTATCTGGATTCGAGTTTAGTTAAATCTCATTATTGCATTGCTCCATGGGTAAAATGTGCGGTTTTTTTAACTCACATTCATATGTTAATTCCAAGTTCACAACTGCAATATAAGTCAGATGCTGAACAACTTGAAAGTTCTGAGAAAAAATGTACATTATTCTGCACACATGGGTTCATGTTTCATGCATTGGAGTGCTTTGTCACAACACTTTGCAGTTGAATTGGCCTTTCTTTGTTAACTTTTCCCAGTACAATTTAGCAGTCTAAGTTATTAGAGAGTTCTTCCACTGGTTCTTCATATATCGGCTAGCGTTTCCAAAGAGGTTGTGTCTTAGAATGGTCCTCAAGTTTGATATCAACTCATTTCTTGTTTTGCGAGTGTTGTCATGATTAAAATGAGCTTTTTAAGTCTATTCCATGCTCTATGGCTTGACTTATTGTATTTTCTCTATACAGGTTTGCTGACTGCTGTGAGGAGGGACTGTTTTAGTGTTCGAAACTGCCAAGAGTTGCATTTTAATGATTTTGGAGACCGTGTTGCTCAGCTATTACATGTTCAGTTAGCTGCCCCATTTTCACGAAAGAGGAAACGTTCAACAAGAAATGCTAATTGTGAATACTCATTTGCTGTTTCCTCATGATTCCAGTCTCTCTATAGTACGATTGCATCAGGTATTCAGAGTTTCCAAACAAGTTATCAACTTATGGCATATAATTGTCAACTTATTTTAACAAGCTGCACTAGCAATCATTCTAACCCGTTTCTTGAAGTTTTTTAATAGGTTTACAAAATTTTGCAATTTGTGAAGTCGTATCAGAATGAAAAGAAGCTAAACCCGATGCCCATCGTACTCTGTGGGTGAGTCTCCTGCCTTGTCTTTTTTAGATAATGTTCCATGTCAAAGTATCTCATTTCTAATACTCTGAAGAAAATCTTTAAAATATACATCCTTTTGAAGGTGCTAGCTATCCTAACTGGTAAATCCTTTTGAAGGCCGCCTTCACAAACAATGGAATTTTAATAAATGGTAGGCTTTCTCTGGTTGTATTCTTTTGTGTAGGATGGTAGTTCTTATATTTGTATTTCTTTTTTTGTTATTCTCAATGCAGTGACTGGAATGGAAGTAAGCGAGGCCATGTGTACAAATTCCTTAGATCACAGGGTTTTGAATCAACATATGATACTGCTCATCAATATACCAATGCGGATGCTCACAAGGTTGGTGTTTTCTGGATTTAAATTCTAAAATCAATGATTTACTGGCTGCCAAAGGACCCATCTATACAATGCTCATCATCTGTTTTAACGGAATATTTGTATTTTATATCTGACAGTGGGTTAGCCACCGCAATCATAGGGGAAACATCTGCAGTGTTGACTTCATTTGGCTTTGTAATCCCAATAAGTCACGAAAACCACTAAAGACTAGTTGGTGTGAAGCTGTTTTTGGAATATTACGGGTAAGCAATTTGGTTTCCATATTCTATTTTTTTGTCATTAACACTCATCCGTTCACATTTTCTCTACCTACTATCTAATTCCTTGCCACAGAGGGCAAGAATCGTAGTTCATCAGATATATTGTGCACAGAAAGCTTTGTTCAAAACTTTTGAAAAGATGCTTGGATCCTTTATATTATAGGGCATGCAAGCTCTAGACAGTTTCTACATGCAATCCTAATAACTTCCTTTTTCCTTTTGGGGTTTTCAGCGCCAGCTTCGAAAAGCTTCGATGGCTGAAAATGATGCATTTGCCTTTCTGAAGGGTGATAGTCATGGTGATTTTATTACCTCCTCAGCTTTCTGTGAAGCACTACAATAGGTTGGTTCTATTAGCTATTAAGCTGTATAAAGTTCAAATGGAAAGATCAAACTTGCTCATATAGGTATTTGCAGGTTAATTTAATTGGTCATCCTAAAGGGACTAGGTTTCCAGGAGACAAGGGATCTCTGGATCCAGGCAGACGCCGATGCAAATGGTGTTCTTGATTACGAAGAATTTAAGGTACATTACATCCATAATAATTTATTTTATTTTCCTTTTGAAATTACATTAGCATTGCCGTCATGTAATAGTCCTTCCAAAGTACTACAAGATTAACATCGCGTGTCTAAAACCTTTGGCATTGCAGAATAGAATTTGGAGTTCGAGAGCGTCAGAGGATAAGGAAAGTCTCAACGGTAGTAGAGAGGAGTCCAAACGAGGCATGCAGGACTCCCTCGTATTCAATGTGAAGAATGCAGTTCTATTATATACCCCCGTGAGGCGGAGAAGGGAATATGGCCCGAAGATTATACTCTCTCTGATCACGCTCGACTCTCGGTTGTACTTTCACCAGAAAGGATGTGGTGTTGTAAGTCATAAACCTCACTTAACGACGCACGTGGAAGGGATTTGCAGAATCTGTAGGAAATGTGTATAGCCAACAGAGGAAAGGTCCCTTCTGTGGTACTACTTGTGTTTGAGAAAAAGAAAGAAAAGAGCAATATAGGGTTGGAGAGTTTTTTCTGGTTGATATTCTTCATTCTTTTAACTGTTTCTCACTAGCCTTGGCCAAATTATTTTTTTTCTTTTGTTGTTGTTGTTGGGAGAGGTCGCACTTGGTGCGATGGCAAGTGCCTTCGCCCATGAGCGGTAGGTCTCAGGTTCGAGACTTGGAAGCAGCCTCTCCATAAATGGGGGTAAGGCTAGCCGACATTCACCTCTCCCAAACCCTGCGTAAAGCGGGAGCCTTGTGCACTGGGTACGACCTTTTTTTTGTTGTTGTTGTTGGGGAAGGAGGGGAGAGGATCATGTGTGTGGGTCTCCAGCAGCTGTAATGTGGAATGCTTTTTACCTAAAACGACTGGAATCATGTGTATGGGTGTCCAGCAGCTGTAATGTGGAATGCCTTTTATCTAAAACAACTGGATTTTGAATAGTTATTGATTTGTATGGATTTGTCTCACTTCTTGTTGCTTTGCAATTGCAAGCCATGTCAGGTGGGCTCACAATCATATCAAATTCCAAGTTATTGTTTGCTTTTGTGTTTGTTGGTACACAGAAAAAAGAATCTAAATTGAGAAGATACACATGCTAAATTAGTAATTAGGGATGATTTTTACACATCTGTTTTTATCTCATCCTTTTGTATTTTCTGAACAAACCAGACGAGAATTTAGGACCAAAATTAATGGGCGTGCAAAAAGTCAAAACGGGTTTGCAGAAAATCACTTTCTCGTGAAATCTAGTACTGGATTGACAAGCAAGACAAAGCAAATCTTAGCTGCCATGAGATACTACAGACAAAGCCCTCATAGCTCATACGCTCGTACCAATGTATAGCTTTGTGCATTACTCATGCAGAGCTATTTGCATGATTTCCCAGATCGTTGTGTCTTGAGCACAACGCTCGTTCAAGAGTAATTGAAAAACAGCGCTAAGCCTGACAACATGTATGTCTCTTCATATATTTTTTTTCCCGTCGGTGGCCAACACACACGTGGTTCAAAGTTGATATCTGGACATACTTGTCCTGAAGCTCCATGCTAGAAAATTGTCAAGCCTACCAACTGGCTTCAGCGGTCAAAAAGTGCTTTAAGTTCTGCGCTCCTCTCTTCTTGTCGGTAGATAAGGCTAGGAGCGGTTGTTGAAGGTAGTCGTCTTTCGTTCTCGTGGTTGTACTCTATCATCTGAATTTCTTGGGCTAGCTTGAAGGCCCTATGTCTTAATTTTCTCATCCTCTGGTGGGCTTATCCAAGTTTTATATGTTAAGCTCAAAACAACTTATATATTATTTTAACGAGTCTAAAATAATCATGCGTTAACAATTATCTGGTCATTTAGAGAGATGAAGTCACAAAGTAATCATGAGCTACAGCCCCATAGCTACAAGGTCTCTGCTTTTATAGATTGGTTCTGCCAGTTGATGGAACATTGCTCAAAGAAGTAAATTTAATCAAGAAGAAACTGAGGTAATCATAATCTCTACCCAAAAAGTGGAAACATTTGCTCCAGTTCAAACAAGTACTTGATCAACAAGAAAAACCCTTATTACAAGGGACGTGTGATGAGAGGAAACGGTGGACCCACACAATCACATCAAAAGGTAGCCTCGTAACTCGTGATTATTTTCATTAACAAGTAATTCATTTTAGGATAAATCTCAGTTTACTATCTTCAAATTTTGTGGTTTTCAACATTTGGTACATGAAATTTTTTTCATCCCAGAGTCATACCTAAAATGTTAATTTTGGGACAGTCTCATACATCCATTAATCTGGTTGTTAAGTCTCCTGTTAACTGATGACGTGACATCCATATGGACAATGACTGGATGCCACGTGTCATTAAGGGGTCCACGTGGAAATTAAAAATTAAAAAAAAAACTTTTATTTGGTCGTCTTCTACCTTCCCCGACCTTCCCTTCCTTCTTTATCCCTCCATTCTCTCCTCTGCACCAACCCACCAAACCCTCATCTCCTCTCCTCTTCAACTCGTCATACATCCACCATTCCCCCTTCATCTTCGACTCCACCCATCCTCTTCTGCGTATTACCCCTCGGCCCAATGATAAGTTCAATAAAATTGTATCTAGGATATTCCTTCATCGGTATGTAAAGCTTATTATGAAGCTTGGGTGACCTGTAATTAGCCGGGGGCTTAAATTTCGGGTTCCTCTTAATAATATGAACAATAATTTCCCATGTTATCATATATAGGTTCCGATGAAGGAAACCTAGCCTCTTCGGGACAATCATCTAAGGGCAAACCCGAAGATAGCATTCGACTAATCTCAAGCACCTACTATTCAAAGCTTGAATTTATGGATTAAACTCAATACCTCCCATGAAATCCGGCGGCTGAATCGCCTTCGGCTCCTCATCTGCCCACCGCGACTTCCTCTTCCTCGTCCCACTGCCCGTCTCACCACCACTACTCTGATTCTCCGACTCAGGCTGAGGATCCCACCTGCTGCGGCAACAGCCCCTGCTGGTCGTCTTCTCCGTAGCGGCTTGGGGATTTGGGAAAAGGGTTTTAAGCGTCAGAAGCTAATGTTTCAGTGGGCGGCGGTTGAGGCGGTCCATTCAAATCTGAGGCTAGGGTTTCAGCAAGAGGAGGGGGATTGAAATCGTAGGTGTCACGCCCCGATCCCAACATACGTCTAGAACCGACATGTGACGTCACCAAAAACCTGTATCTAACATACCTCGCCTCTGGGATATGTACCAAGCACAACTCATTCCTCGAATTGCGTAATAATTTTTCATATACTTTATGGCTACATCTAACCTCCTCATTAGACTGCCTATGTACCATCAATAGGGATCAAGCCATTCGTAGTTCACCATTTCACTACACTCGAACATTCATCACATAGACCACTATGTCTCAACATAATACCACAATTCAATCATGTAGCACCTCAAGGAACATTTAACAAAGCACGATAATAATCTCTAGTCATCTCATCATTCATCCACACATATGCATTCCAACACCATCCAATTATCACATCAATCAATAACTCATACAATACACCGAAATGCAGGGCTAGAGTGACACAGTTTGGTCGAAGCCTACATCTCTGAAGCTGTCTCAAATGAATCAAATGATGCGATTTCGGACCACTCAACGAAATCCATCAACATCGAGTTCTGGACCACTCAATGGAACCAAGACACCAAAGGGGATTCCAGACCACTTAACGAAATTCAACCTAGGATACGATTCCGAACCACTCAACGGAATCGCGAAGTAGAAGGGATTCCGGACCTTTTAACGGAATCCGAGCGGATACAATTCTGGACCACTCAACGAAATCACGGAGTACAATGCATATCAAACCACTGAATGAAATCCAAGCTTGATACGATTCCGGACCACTAAATGGAATTACAGATCACAAGGGATTTCGGACCACTTAACTGAATCCAGGCGGAGCAGGGAACCAGACCACTTAACGGAACCCCAATGGATACCCAGTTCCGAATTACTCAACGGAACCGAGATGAGGGCCAAGGAATATAGCAACGCTCAAAGAACAAGTCATGAAACAAGTACTCAAAATACAAAAGCTCATCAAAACAAGAAATGGAACAAAGCACAAGGTACACAATTAGAACAGCTCAACGAAACGAGAAATGATATAATGATACGATATGTGAAACAAGTCTCGAAGCAACAAACCCCATGACAATGGGTTAACGGTCCACAATTAGCCCTCACATTTCATCACATCATATCAATTATGCAAATCAACCACATTTCAAATATGCACATCAAATCACATTTCATCACACAATTCAACAAGCACTTCAAATCACATTTCATCACGTCATACTCATCATACAAATCAAACCATATTTCACAAACGTTTTTAATGCACAAATCAAAACATACTTAATAAACAAGTATAATATAATATGATGCAACTAGTACGCAAATCGAGTCACCGTCAACCAAGAAGACACGTCATCACAATGAGTCCATCAAGCTCCATGAAATCTCATCTGCACTTTAAGATAACCGACACACTAGAAGAACTCAGCTAGTTGACTACAAAGCCAACCGTTACTCAAGGTCGAGAGTAGGGCCCATAACCCTAGAAATTTAAACCGGAAGATCCGCCTATCAAATTCTGATCCATAACTTTCCAAAGTCCACATTATGCTTCTAGAACAACCTACTAAAATCTCATGGCAATCCGATGGTCGGATCTCTGCCAATTGCTTGAATTAGGTGCCGGTTAACAATTAATTTTTCTAACTTAGAAATCCAGTTTAGGAAGATCCGTACATCGGATTCCTGATCCGTCAGTTCTAGCTATCGTCAAATATTACGTTCTATAATGCATTAAATTTTGGTGACGATCCAACGGTCGGATTGTCGATTCAAATTTTTGATCAAGTAATGTATCATAATAAAACTAGATTCAAATAATCAAATCACTTACTACGGGTGTCAAACATGGACTCAGGGCATCTAATATTACTTAGAAAGATATTTTCAGTCCACTGGCCGCGCTTCGCCGCACACGCCGCTGTGGTTGGCAGTCGGCCACCCCAACTTGCCAGAAAATTCAACTATTTCAAAAAATTACCAAATTTCACAGAAAAGTAGATCTCAGTGAGGGGAACAATTTTCATACCTGTTACCAAGGCCAATTATGCCAGGAAATGCTCCAATTTCCCTCAAACCCGCCAGAACCCTAGAATTTGGGTGTCCTCAATTCGACCTCCATACTTGCTCTGACGCATCCTCCACTGTTCGGGCTTTGTTACTGAGATTGAGGGGAGCCTATTAGTGGTGGAAATGGGTTAAGTTAGCTTCACGATTTGTGGATCGCCGCCGTACACCCATAAGCTCCACCTTCAGTTTTTTTTTCCAAAACTAGCACAAAATTCCTTCTAATTTTGGGTGGAAATGGAAAGGGGAAGGCTAGGGAGTCGTTCCCAGGTGGTGATTTGCCTCAATTGAATGGCGTCAGGTTTGCAAGCCCCATTGGGTCGGGTTGCACGAACTGGGCAGGAATCCGTGATCCCGTGCCTTTCTATTCTCTCCCTCCCCCTCATTTCTTCCCTTTCCCATTCATCCACTTTTCTCCTCTCCCCTCTCCTTATTGGCTGACTTCCCCTCCTCCTTCCTTTCTCTCATTTTCTTTTTATCCTAACCGTACATCTCTCTCCCTTCTCTTCTTCCTTTTCGATCCCAGCCACACACGTGGCTACATCTGATGGTTCCAGAAAATCTGGAATCTTCTAGCAAGGTCAAAAATACAAAAATATCCATAACATTAAATGTTAATAACTCTTTCGTTATAGCTCCAAATTACTTTCCATTTGCACTCACGCGTTCGTAAAATCGAGCTCTATTCGAAAATATAAATTGTGACCTCGAAAGGTCTACGAATTTTAAATAATTAATTTCCAAACTTTACTTTTCGTAACCAGTTTAATAAAAATCTAAATTTAAACAAATTAAAAATAAATTCTCGAAAAATAATATAAAATCCTAATATTGCAGATACGTATATTATAATAGTGAAATCTAAGAAAAGGATTTCATAGTAGAAGGGTAGGGTTTCAGAAGGAGGGGGATGAGGATCTAGGGATTCGATTAGAGGATGAAGGTTAGGGTTTGATGGAAAAGCAGCCTCCATGGATTTGAGATTGGAGAAGCTTCGAGTGCCAGAGGTCTAGGGAGAGATGTGTGTTTGCTCTCGAAGAAGAAAACTTTTGGTTTTTTTGAATTTTTTGTTTTTTGTTTTTTTTTTAATTTTTAATTTCCACGTGGATCCTTAAAGACACGTGGCGCCTAGACATTGTTCATATGGGCGCCACATCATCATTTAACAGGAGACTTAACAACTAGACTAACGGATGTATGAGACTGTCCTAAAATTAACCCTTTAGGTATGACTCTAGTGCGAAAAAAACTTCATGTACCAAATGTTGAATACCACGAAACTTGAGAGTAGTAAACTGAGATTTACCCCTCATTTTATGTCTTTAGATTAGACAAAATCCATTTCAAGTGTCTACTTGATAGTATAATGACATGTGATATTCTACTACGTATTTTGAATAGACATGATATTTGTGTCATAATTTTCGTATTCATGTTGTTTTTCTAACATATCCAATATCTTAATAGGTCGTGTCATGTAACATCCATTAAAATATATGGGTAATATGACCTGACCTCATATCGACCCATTAATATAATCAGGTAATATGACCCGACCTGTTACTCGTTAAAGAAAATATATTTTAAATCCATAAATAATGAAGAAAAAAAAACATAATTTGACCCAAAAAAAATAAAAAACATAATACTAAATCAGTATATGCATACCGCATTGTCACATAAATATTACTTCAAAATATAAAAAAAAAACATTTACCTTTCAAGTATTAGATACCTCAAAATAAGAACCAAATGAAAAAGCATTAGTACATTACTACAAATTACCAAATGTTCAAGGATATGCAAAATGAAGGGAGTTGTGTTTCATGAGGGTTTGTATGGTTTTAAAAATTCAAACGACAATGTACCCATCCCAAACCGTATAGGATGCGATAACGAGTGTTTGCATATTTCTTCACATTTTTCGCACTTGTAAATTAATTATTACAATTTTTAATGTGTTTGGTATTTTTAAATTACTTCATATTTTTATTTTTAATGAGTTTTCTAATTTTTTTAATCTCACTCTTTGCCTATAGTATACTTTTAAAATATATAAATAAATAAAACTTTATTTTTTTCGGTTTATGTAGAATAATAATTACTATAATACATATTTAATACACAATATATGCATATACACTATGACTATTATATTTTATAGTAAATTTATTTAGTCGTTTTAAAAAAATTAAAATCATCAAAATATATATATTTTTTTAACTTGTTGAAACGGATTACCCGCGTGTCACCTTCGTGTAAACCTGTTAATGACCTGTTATTAACAGATTCTTATCGTGTAACCTGCTAATGACCTGACTAGTTATCGTGTTGATTCGAAACCTTTTATTTTCGTGTCATTTATGTGTCGTGTTAACAAGTGTAAGAAATTGCCAAGTCTAATTTTGAACACATTGAAAATTCTATCCTTTACTACGGGCCTGGAAGAACTTCTTGAGACTCGCAATTTGTTTTGGGATCTATAAACTAAATAAAGCTAAACTATTAGAAAGATTATTGCGAATAAGAGTAACCACACTAAAGTGAATTGAGTAATTAGTGAGACAAATATATTGAGATGAATCTCATGTTACAACCAAAGAATTTCCAACAACATATACCTTAAAAAATAAGGAAAACTAATGAAAAGGGTTTGAAAATTTTGAGTTTTAACGATAAGGACAAAATAAAGGGTAAAATGAATAGTATCAGGATTGACTTTTTAGTGTTAAAATGTGGTTTTTCGTTAAAGTGAACAGTACTTGGAGCTTTTTGTTAAAGTTCCCTAAAAAATAAGGAAAACTAATGAAAAGTGATTGAAAACTTTAAGTTTTAATGATAATGACAAAATAAAGGGTAAAGTGAATAGTACCAGGTTTGACTTTTTAGTGTAAAAATGTGGTTTTTCGTTAAAGTGAACAGTACCATGGGCTTTTCGTTAAAGCTTCCTAAAAAATATTCTCTAAAGTGATATATCTAATATTTATTTATCAAACGGGCACAAAATCTTATATAAATAAATTTGAGAAGTGACAATATATGAAGACATATTTTGATTGAAACTCCATGAAAATGCTACCGACTTTTTTAATTAGATTTTCTCGATCTACCTTATCGACTGTTTATCCTACACGATGACGAAATTCGTCTACTTCTTATATGCCCTCTGTTTTCAAAACTGCAAAATAAGCAATTGAATCAGAAATTTCAGTCTCACAACCTACCCTCATTTAATCTTCTATTTGGAAAAAATGGGATACAAAATCTTCTCATGATCCCTGTAGCTTCTCTGCTCTTTCCGAAGAAGCACACCCACGCAGCCATACAGCAAGCAGTTCCACACGTAGGATTGCCCGGGGTCCCACAAAAAATCACGACAACAAAAATTCCAGAGCCCACCATGTACAACCAAGCAGAAGTTTAATAGCTTCTTCCATAAGCAAAAAATGTCCACTGAAAGAGAAAGACTTTGATCGACCTCAAGTCAATTACTGTTTCTCTTGTTTTTCTTAATCCTAAAATAACCCACCCAGCATTCCATTTGTCCTACATGAAGGAGGATGGCTTCCAATGGAATCCCCTTCACCAGAGCAACCGCAAGAGGCATATTACTGCCAGTGGGATTCCGATTCCACCCCACAGAAGAAGAGCTGATCGGCCATTACTTGCAGTTGAAGCTCCGGGGAGAGGATTCCCTCGTCAGCGACGTCATCCGTGAAATCAATATCTGCAAACACGAGCCCTGGGACTTGCCTGGTAATTATTTGCAAAACCCCAGGTCTTAAATTTTCTTTATTTTTCTTGTTTCAAAGAGTCGGATAATCTGTATAATCTGTATTTGCCATTGGGTATTTGGGTTTAATCCTTACGTAACTTATTACCAAACCCAGTTCTTAAAAAATTCAATTTTTTATTTTATTTTTGGTGACAACTTTAGTAATGTGTAACTTATTACTAAGGGATGTATTCAATTGAGAATTTGAGAGATTTTAATGGATTTATAAATTCATGGATTTTTATGGAGTTTAATTGATTTGTAGAGATTCCATGTAAAATTTTGATTCAATTCCCTCGAAATCTCATGGGGAAATGTGAGATTTGTGGATGCTTAAAATACACTACAAAATCTCTTAAATTCCCTCAAATTCCTCAAGTTTTCCAAATTCTTTAAATTCTAATTCTAATTGAATACACCTAAAATGTTATAAACTTCTTTAAAATTCTAATTGAATACACCCGGATTTCTAATGATTTTAATAAACTATCTTAAAATCCTAATTGAGTACACATTAAATTTCTGAGAATCACCTAAAATCTTGATTAGATTCATTAAGAGAATTAAAATCCCTCAAAATCCCAATTGAATACACCCCTACAGTTTGAATCTCTGTTTAGGCAATTGGGTTTGATCCAAACGTAACTTATTACCAATACCAGTTCTTAAAGTTACTATTGTTTTTTCTTGAGTGACAATTTTACGAAGGTAAGAGATTTTAGCGCTTAACACTCTTCTGCGAGTTCGAAAAATTGTAAAATGTTCATTTTTTAAGTGGAAATAGCTGAAGATGGGGTGCGAAAATCGCTACCTTTTTACTGATACTTTTTAGTTTGCATTTGAATGAGTGTAAAAATTATGTGTTGGTTTGATCCAAATGTTGTGTTTTTATGCAGCTAAGTCATTGATAAAGTCGGATGATGAGGAATGGTACTTCTACAACCGACCAATTTACAAAAATAACAGCAGACACGACATCGAAAGGGCGACAAACACAGGCTTCTGGAAGATCACTGGCCGGGATAAAATAGTCACGGCTCGAGACAACAAAACTATCGGTAAAAAGAGGATTCTGACATTTTACCGAGGTCGCCCTCGTCAAGCCCAAATTACCCCCTGGGTCATGCATGAGTTTTACATCCCTCAAGTCAGTCCTAATGCCAATCGGGTCATCCTTCTCTTTCTGTTATCGGGTCTTTGTTAATAATGTTAGGGATATATGATGTACAATTTGCAGCATTGTATGAGGCAAGTTCTATACCGGAGGCTTGAGGGGTTTTCGTTGTGAAACTCAAGTCTATTTGGTTTGGTTCGAAGAGGTTTTGGTTTTGAAATCATTGGATGGATCAAAATCGAAACCCCTTCAAGCCAATTGGCTTGTTCTGTAAATGTGCAAAGTTCAGTGACTTTTGGTTGGAACCTTGTTTAATTTTCTGTTGGTGATACTTCATTACATAATTGGTTTTCCAACTTATTTGCAGAGGGATTTCGTTCTCTGTCACGTAAAGAAGAAATCAGGTAAGAATACGGATGTTTCAACCTGTGATGAAGGTGAATCTAGTAATTACAACAATGCACATGACTTTGAAAATCAACTGCAACCAGCACATAATATGCATGTTGAAGAGGTGAGAATGTCGAGCACGAATGGTGATTAAAACTTCTTCATATATATATATACTCGGAGCAAAAGAAACAGATCCAAAACCTTCGCTTGCTTGTTGTTCATTATGCAGGAACATAATCAGCCACCACCAAATCCGGACATTTTTCAGAGGCATATGGGCAGTATGCTTGGACATACGCGTGGTAATAATGATCACCATGGAACGCAATCTGCACCTGGAGCTAATGAATCGGATGGAGATTCAGAAGAGTTCGTAAATACAGTTATTGTTGACCCGTATGAGGCTTTCAGTGAACAAATAACTCACGCTAACGTCTTAAATAACTCCACTCTGCCACAGTCACCTAGTGTCACGGGATGACTCTTTAAGCCTTCCGCCCGTGCGGCACTTAGACTTGAATACCTCGACGAACAAGCTAAGTAAGCCTTCGAAGCCTCGCTTCCCCGGATCGAATCACAAAGAAAGCTAAGATAGCTTGGAGAATGCTAAGATCACTTAGAAGATGGGAGAAAGGAAGCTTTGTATTGAAAGTTAAGAGAACTTTACAATTGCTTACAATTCTTGGATGGTTTGGCCAAATGGCCTTACCTCCTATTTATAGGCCTAAGTCACCTCCTCAATGGAGGGTTCTAGAATCCCCTACTTACATCCAAAAATATCTAGCATAGTTCTAAATACAACTTGCCTAATCTAGATTATTCTAGGTGAGGTTTAAATATGTACACTTGTGTGGAATGTTCCGGAATGCCCTAGATTATCTTGAATGCTCCGCCACGTTCTTGATTTCTCCGGGACGTTCCAGAAGCTTCCATGAAGACATGGCTTCATGGGCTTAGATATATGATGTCTTGGGCATTTTCTTTGTTTTTAACATGCGGCCCGTGACATCCTCCCCCACTTAAGCCGTCGACGTCCTCGTCGACTCTTGCCTCTCGAATGTCTGAATCAAGTCCTTATATTGCCATAAGGACATCTCCTTCTCCCAGGTTGCTTCGGAGTATGGTAGCCCCTTCCATTTGACAAAGTACTCCACATGCTTTGGTTGTCTTGGTCGCACCACGACACGCTTGGCTTCAATGCTCTCCACTTCTTTGTCAAATGCCTCCGTCATCAAAGGGGGTGCTCGATGAGACTCACCTCGACTTGGTTCTTCATCGTCCGCATGATAAGGCTTCAAGTTGCTCACATGGAACACCGGGTGAAACTTGAGGCGGGGTGGGAGTTCCACAACATACGCGGCTTTGCCAACCTTCTTGATGATAGGGAATGGTCCCTCATATTTCCGCAACAAGCTCTTGTGCAAGCCACGAGTACTCTTGTGCTGAGACGCATTGAGCTTCACAAAGACTTGGTCGCCAGTTTGGAACTCCACATTCCTTCGCTTGCGATCCGCCCATTTCTTCATCTTCTTTGAAGCCTTCTCCAAATGAGCTCGAGCAAGTTCGTGGGCTAATTGCCACTCCTTCGTGGTTTTGAAAGCGGCTGGACTATTCCCCGTGTAGCCAGTCACGACCGTGTTCGGGGTCAAGGGTTGTTGCCCTATAGCCAACTCGAACGGACTTTTCCCCGTCGACTCCGAACGTTGCAAGTTATAAGAGAATTGGGCAACATCAAGTAACTTAGCCCAATCTCGTTGAGTGGCACTAACATAGTGCCGCAAATAAGTCTCCAACAATGCATTAACCCGCTCCGTTTGTCCATCAGTTTGGGGATGAAAAGCTGTGGAGAAGTCTAACTTCGAGCCAAGTAGTTTGAAGAGCTCCTTCCAAAATCTACCCGTGAAGCGAGCATCTCGATCACTGACTATGCTTCTCGGAACTCCCCAATACTTCACCACGTGCTTTAAAAACAAGCGTGCAGCTCCATATCTGGTCACCATCGCCGTCTTCGATTCGTCTCCAGGGGCTATCCTCACTTGGTAGTATCCCGATCGAAGATCTAATTTTGTGAAGTACCTTGCTTCACCAAGTTGATCGAATAAGTCGGCGATCAACGGAAGTGGGTACTTGTTCTTGATGGTAATCTTGTTCAATGCTCTATAGTCGATGCACAACCTTAGGCTACCTTCTTTCTTGCGTTGGAACAAGACAGGTGCACCATATGGGGACTTGGAGGGTTGGATGTAGCCAACATCAAGCAGCTCGTTGAGTTGCTTCCTCAATTCCTCCAACTCGGGTGGCGACATCCTATAAGGTGATTTGGAGGGAGGCTTAGCACCAGGCTCCAACTCAATTGCATGGTCGACCTCTCTCCTTGGTGGCAACTTCTTTGGCAGTTCCTTAGGCATCACGTCCGCAAACTCCACAAGGACGTCTTCCACTTGTTTCGGTAAAGGCCCGTGCTTCTCCTCCCCTTCATTCAACATTAGGGTTGCAAGAAATGTGGCCTCGCCTTTCTTCCAAGACTTGGCAAATTGAATTGCCGACAAGTGCTGGGTACACTTCTTGGCTTGCCTTTCCAATGGCACTAGGCAAGGTTGTCTTCCGTCGGATAGGATACAGAAGATATTGTAGAATGGAATGGGAAAGGCTCGTACCTTGTCCATGAACTCTAACCCAATGACTACGCCATAGTCGTCCATCTTGACTACGGTGAAGTCGATTGTTCCCTTCCATGTGCCAATGTCTACGTGTACATTGCGCGCAACTCCAACAATGGGGGTGGCAGCGGAATTTACCGTCTTCACGCTACCGGGCTCCTTGGTGACTCGGAGGCCAAGCCTTGTGGCTTCCTCCGACGTCATGAAGTTGTGTGTTGCTCCCGTGTCCACCAACACACGCGTCGTCTTGTCACCAGTCTTGACGTCGACGAACAATGATCCTCCCCCAACTTGAGCCTTAGGTTGTGGGAGGGTTGTCTGGATGGCATTCAGTAGACGGATGCATCCCATCGTTGCATCGTTACTCTCCTCGGCCTTGTCCTCCTTGAAGGCCATGGCCTTAAGGGCCTTCTTTTGTGGGCAATCTCGCATCATGTGAGGGCCGTCGCATAGGTAACAAGTGGGTTGCCAAGACTTACCTTTGCCTTTGTCATGCTTATCGGCTTTCTTCTCCTTCGGTTTGCTTGTCTCGGCCTTGTCCTTCGGCTTATGTTCTCCCCCACTTCTCTCATGGTTACCCCTCTTCCCCGTGGACTTGGAATCACCTTGGTGGCTTGATTTAAACTCAATCAAGGATTCAGCGGCGGCAATGGCATCAGACAATGTTTGCACGTGCCTCCTTTGTAGTTCGAGTTTTGCCCAATTTTGCAGTCCACTCATGAAGTACATGAGCTTGTCTTCCTCTAACATGTTGGGCACCTCGAATAACAAGCTCACGAAGGCGTTGACATAGTCTTTGACGCTCCCCGTTTGCTTGAGCCACCTTAGTTTCTCCTTGGCTTCGTACTTGGCATTTTGGGGATAGAAGTGCAACATAAGATCTTTCTTAAATTCATCCCAAGTGGTGAGAGAGAACGTACCTTGCTCAATCTCCATGCTTCGGCGACGCCACCACATAAGGGCATTGTCAGCTAAGAACATGGTTGCCGTTGAGATTTTGGACTCGTCATCTTCAAGCTTTAGGTACTTGAAGTATCGCTCCACGTTCCACACGAATGTGTCGAGCTCCTTTGCTTCCCTCTTCCCATTATAGGATTTGGGTTTAAAGGAGTCGATTACCTTGGAGTCCAACGCCTTGATTTCCCTCGACCCTTGCACGAATTGCTTCACAACTGCTTCTTTACAAAACGCCACATCTCCCTTAAGTTCTCTTGTGTCCTTTATCTCTTCTTGAAGCGCCACAAACCTTGCCTCTATGTTGTCAAGGTGAACCTGGACTTCCCTCCGCATCTTGTCTGCCATGGTGTTGAGAGCGCCAAGGAGCTCATCTCGTAGCCCTTCCACCAAGCCACGCAATTCATCCTTACCATTGTCCACCATGGTTTGGATTTCCTCCTTGTCGACAACGTCCTCATCAAGTCGAGTATCGAACTCGAGTATGGTTCGTTCCACCTTCTCGAGTCGCTCTTCCATGGTCTCCATCGATGCTTGCAAGTCCTTTAACTTTGGCTTGCTCTTGGCAACGTCTTGGACCTCGGCAGTACGCTCCCTTTGGTCGGAGACTCCGGACACCATCTCTCCACTTGCCATATCCTACTTTCCTTCAAGTGATTCACGAGCTTGGCTCTGATACCAGCTGTCACGGGATGACTCTTTAAGCCTTCCGCCCGTGCGGCACTTAGACTTGAATACCTCGACGAACAAGCTAAGTAAGCCTTCGAAGCCTCGCTTCCCCGGATCGAATCACAAAGAAAGCTAAGATAGCTTGGAGAATGCTAAGATCACTTAGAAGATGGGAGAAAGGAAGCTTTGTATTGAAAGTTAAGAGAACTTTACAATTGCTTACAATTCTTGGATGGTTTGGCCAAATGGCCTTACCTCCTATTTATAGGCCTAAGTCACCTCCTCAATGGAGGGTTCTAGAATCCCCTACTTACATCCAAAAATATCTAGCATAGTTCTAGATACAACTTGCCTAATCTAGATTATTCTAGGTGAGGCTTAAATATGTACACTTGTGTGGAATGTTCCGGAATGCCCTAGATTATCTTGAATGCTCCGCCACGTTCTTGATTTCTCCGGGACGTTCCAGAAGCTTCCATGAAGACATGGCTTCATGGGCTTAGATATATGATGTCTTGGGCATTTTCTTTGTTTTTAACATGCGGCCCGTGACACTAGGAAGGTGTATTTAAAGGATTGTGGAGTAAGCAGTGGCTCAGCCACAGAAGTACAACATGCAGTTGAACTTGAAGAGGTAAAAAAGCGTTCTGCTAAAACTTCGCTTAACTTTTTGGTACTGGAAGCTTTGGAAACTTGCTCATGTTTTCTGATTATTATTATTTTTTAGGGCCAGTCCCGGGGCGGGAAAGGTGTTACGCTTCGTAACCGGATCTTAATACAGGCTGCTTCCTCTACCAATGTATTACCTAAACCTCAGACTGATCGTCTTCAATCAGTCAGTGATGAAGATTCTGGTGCATCAAGACCCATTAAAAAGAGTGCTTCCTCTGTGGATGTAGATGCAGATAGCCTTCAGATTAACTCTATTCAGTTAGCCTCCGACGAATACTATAACAATGAGAGAAGAACATATTCAACAAGTGCCCTCTTAGCACCAGGCAAACCTAATGAATTAGAACAGCAGCAAAGCAAGGTGAGTGAGAGAACCCAAACTGCAGCACGGAGAACATGAATAATGTTTCTTTGGAGAGGCTATTTCCACAACTTAATCTGGTTTATTTTTGCAGGCCAAAGTAGCTGCAGAGCGTCGAGCTGCTGTTGATTTTCCCCCGAAGAGGAACTTTATAACAGAATCTAACAAAGACGCAGAGGCGGTTCAAGGCAATAATACAGAAAAGGGTTTGAAGCAGACACACAATGCAACCACCGCCGGCAATTGGATGAGCTGTTCTTTCATTTCCTGGGAAACTTTCCCCCCATTAACAAGTCCCCCATCAGTATACCTTTTCAACACGGTTCTAGGTGCGATATTGTTCTTTGTTTTTGCTTGGGAAGTAGTTTTATACGGGCAGTGGTGCTAGATGAGCGTCACACAATGAGTAATGCCAGACTTAGTGGTTGCTTATTGCTGCTATAAAATGTGGGAGTACCAGCCATGTTTTGCAGTGATGAAATGTTTACATTTGGCATAGCCTATGGTAGGCCTGGCATTTTGGACCCAACCCGTTAACCCGACCCGATTCAACCCGTTAATATTTGTATTTGGATGGATGCTTAATGGATTGGGTCGCTAACGGGTGAACCCGTTAACAACCCGTTAAATAACGGGTCACTTTGGGTCAACCTGTTAGACCCGTTAGGACCCGTTAGTTGAGGATATTTTAGTAATTTTAGTAAAGTCTTAATAACAAAAAATAAACTTTATGCAAAAAAAAAAATTGTTAACGGGGGTTAACGGGTGACCCGTTAGCTTAACGGGTCGGGTTCGGGTGACCCGTTAACTTAACGGGTCGGGTTGAACCCGATCCAAACCCAATAAACCCGACCCGTTTACAGGTCTAGCCTATGGAGTTTGACATGTTTCTGTTTCTACGTACCAGATGTAATGATGTATGGCTGGTACTGGAATCTCGGTACGGTATATTGTTTTTTGTTTAATCATTTGGTAGCGGGGATTCGAACTCTTAGGATATTTTCTTGAAATTGTAAAAGAGAAATACGGTTAGACCATGGTAGTGTTAGAAGTTGAGATGTTAAAGAAATCATATGGAAATTCAAACTCTTGGGATATCATTTAAAATTGTGAAAGATAAATACTACTGGACCATGTTCGTGTTGTTAGAAGTTGGAAGTTAAAATGTTTTTGTTTTCCTATAATAGCAAAAGATAAAAAAGAATGGGGTGAGAGAGGCTCGAACTCTCGACCTCAGGATCACTCAGAAGCTATGAGACCTACGCGCTAGCCAACTGCGCCACCACCCCAACGCTGTTCAAGGCTGTGTTATGTACAATTTAAACGGAACATGCAAAATGTATTACATAACTTTAAAGCCCACAACCATCCTCAAAAACTTTGCTTGGTCAAAAATGGTTTGAAGGAGACCTGCATTACCAGTCAAAATTGATACTTAAAAAGATTACGCCACAATTTGTGGGCCAAGATATTTATAAGCATATGAATATTTACATTTTTGTCACATTAAATATGACTCACAAGCTCCCCAACGTAAGTGCCATAATGAGTCCCCAGCCACCGCGTCAGTGGGGTATATTATATATACCGTATATATTTTTCTGGCGACGAAAATTTTCAACTTTTAACAAATAGTTATAGATGCACATTTTCAATTTCAATTATGTTTGTTGTGTGAGTTTATTATGTATTACACATGTATACACAATAAAATTAGAGAATTTATAAAGAGTTAAACACTTATTCTTTTATGAAAGTTACTACTAGAGAAGGACCTTGAGGCTGTAAAATTAGACGGGCTAGTTACGAAAAAGTTTGTTGGTCGAAAAATATGGTAAGATTGAGTGATAATTATGTAACTTGAGATAAAGATAGGTCATGATTTTGGAGAAGAGGTACTTGAGACAACATGGTGAGGAAGTAGTTGAGACGTGTGAGGGAAGTCTTAAAGCCCTATTGGATATCTCCATTCTCCAATAACAAAATTCTGAAATATATATTTTTTTATAAAGAGGGAGGAACCAAAGGGATTCCTCCACCCACATCAACTATGACATCGCGTTATATGTCTTTCATAAATGAATGATGTTTTATGAATGATGTTAGAGAGATGAAATTTTTAGATTATCTTTTGTAAATTATATAATGTGGTAATTGATGGTTGGACTTCTTTAACTCATTAAAATAAGAGCTCAATCATTAATCGTCACATCATGCAGTCTATAAAAAATGGTCTAAAAATTTAGGATCTATTTGGTACTCTACTTGAATCCAACTTTTTAAACTCAAAAATAATTTTCAAGTTTTAAGCCTTAAAAACTTGTTTTGGTAGGACTATTTTCAAAAACTGAACTTAAGACTAACTAAAAAATATAGTATATTCTCTAAAAACATAAAAAGTGAGTTTTTAGAGTTTTTAAACTTCAACTCTCTCATTTCTTTTTTCTCCCTCCTCCCTCTCACTCCAAATCTCTCTCTCTTTTTTCTTCTCTCTCTCCTTTTTTTTTTACCTTTTTCGTCTCTCCTTTAATCCGCTTTCTTCATTTTCTCGGTTCTTTCTCTCACTTCTCTTCCTCTCTATCTCGTCCAATTCTCTCTCTTTTTTCTTTTTTCTTCAATCATCTCTTACTTTCTTTCCTCATCTCTCATCTTTCTCCCTCTCATGTGACCCCCTCTTTTTAGATTTCTTTGTCTAGTTTAAGTCGCAAACCAATCAAATTTTTGAGTTCTAAAGAAAGTTGTTTTAAAGAAATAGTACGTGGTTTTATACTTTCACATGTGTTGCTCTTAAACTTCTTGTCTCAATTGCAGGTTTAAAAATAGAGCACGCTGCCAATTTGGTCATCAATTAATATCCGAGTAAAAATTAAGTCTTTTAAAATTTATTAAAAATTGTAAATTTCATCTCTATTATAAGATTCAAAGTTATTTTATTCAAATTCTATCAATTTAAATCACGTGACTTGCATATGATATACTTTAGGAGATCATACCGTTATGTATCGAGGATGAGTATTTTGGCTCCTTTTTGCGTGTTTAGAAGAGTCATGAAATGTAAAGGTTTTGGCCCTTTTTGAGTGAACTATTTGTTTTAGTGAAGCCTAGAGTTAATAATTTGGTTAGGGGACTAGGAGTATACACATGAATGCAGTTTTAAAGAATTGAAAACCATGGATGATCAACTTGAGCTTAATCTTCCTGAGTACTCTCTTCAAACTTCGAATATTACGCGATCTCCTTCTCCCTTAGAACATAAGATGATGATCTCGGTTAACTTGAACAAATTAAATAGAATAAAATATCGAAGTGAAGAGTGCAAAAGATGAAAATGATGCGTAAAAGTCACTCTCTATTACAAAAGTCTAGTATTATTACGAGTTACTTCAACCCATCATTTTTTACCACAAGCACAATTCATACTTATTTGTTATCGTTATGTTGAAAAAGTTAAAGAAAATTAACAAACAAAAACAAGGATCTGGATCCTCTCCTTAGCTAATGAAGAGAATCCTCCTGATCAAGTATTGTGAATCGTTGTATTTTCATCAAACGGTTATAATTATTATAATTTTAAAGTAACCCTTCTGTTTGTAACCATTAGATAAAAATCTAACGGTCTACAATACTTGATCAGAAGTATCATTTCCATTGGCTAAGGAGAAGATCCAAATCCCAAAAACAAATGCAGGGTGCAAATTATAAAAACGAGCGTATCATTTCATATCGAATGCTTTTGGACTTGTAATTCAATGTGGGAAAAGGACGTGTAACTGCCTCTGACAGATTTTATGAAGTGGGAAGATTCCAAGTGTTATAAAGTAATCCTAAAGCTAAACTTCCAAGAGGGGTTGTCTACCAAAAAATTCAAAGGAAAAAAGTAAACTTCCGAGAGGGGTTGATCAAAAAGACAAAAATATATAAATAAAAAATAAAAGCGTGGCATGTCAGCAAACTTGTTTGGGAAGTCCGAGACTTGATTGGCTGGATCAAATAGTACTGATTATTCTGAAGTGACTTTATAAAATACTTGTAGCTGCACCTTCTTCTCATTTCACACAAACACACACGCACACACGCACACATACGCTGAGAGAAAAGAAACACATGGAAACACCGGGAAGAAAGAGAAAAACAAGAGGAGGAGGGGGTTCAGGGCAGGTAGGGTTCAGATTCCACCCCACCGGGGAGGAACTGGTGGACCATTACTTGAAGCTCAAGAAACAGGACAAGGATTTCCAAGCTGAAAACATCCCTGAAGTCGATGTCTGCAACTTCGACCCTGGGGATTTGGCTGGTAATTATTCAGTCTCTCCCACTCTTTCTTCACTGTTTATTTATCATTATTCATAAAAATAGTATATTGTTTTGTATTTGGTATGTGGTTTTGAAGAACTGAATTGGATTGGCATCCATTTCGTGTTTTGATTTTATTTGGTGCTGTTGGTGTACTTGGTTTTTTCTCGCTAACAATTATGTATGAGCTCCCAAGGGGAAAAATTTGCTCTGTTTTTAGTACTTGGTTTTTCAAGACTTGAATTTGGTTGGCCTCAATTTCTTGGTTCGAATTGTTGCAATTTTCAGCTCGCATGCCATCCGACGATATGGAGTGGTACTTCTTCGGTCGAAAGAATTATAAGTACAAGAACAGCAAGCGGTCCAACAGAACCACACCAGGAGGCTACTGGAAAATCACAGGCAAGGAGCGTGATATCAAGGTTCGGCGGTCCAAAGCTGTCATTGGTAAGAAGAGGACCTTGACGTTCTACCGGCGTTGTGAGCCTAAACCGAAAAAAACCAACTGGGTCATGCACGAGCACGATCGCATTGATAGTGAAGCCAATCCTAAACTGCCTCAGGTCACTCTCTTTTCCAGTTGCAGAGTTTGCTATTTTGTTCCTTGTTTATTATCTTTGGATTATGCAACATCAAATTTGTGTGTTGGATTGATGTTTCCGTGTTTAACATACATTTAGTAATAGTTTTGAAGTGTGGCAATTGGATTGGATCTATAGCTCATAATATTGTTGTCCAACTTATGCTGAAGGATTTCGTTATCTGTCGCATGAAGAAAAAATCCGATGAGGAGGATACCTCAATCGGTGAAGTTGAACTTGGCAGCTGTAGTGTGTCTAATGTTGAAGATCATGCTGCAGCTGTTGTGACTCCAGGGGTGAGAATGAGAATCGTCTGGTCTTTTAACATTTATCTCATGGATCACGAGAAATTTATCGAAACTTATGCATCACTCTTTGATTCTCTTCAGTCACAGGATAACAGTTCCTCTACACCCCTATCATCCGGATACATAGAGCTGGAAGATGTTCTGCAAGCCAATGGCACCAATGATGATTGTAATGCAATACAATCACCATTTGGAGATAATAATTATTCTTATATTAATAAGAATGATATTTCAACCTGTGATGAAGGTGAACCTCATAGTTTCACCGTATCTGATTTAAAAAATGAAGCTCCACATAATATGTCTCAACAGGTGAGAATAAAAATGCTTATTTGAATATTTCTATATGAACTTTAATAATACAAAAGTGTATCAAAACTTAACCTGCTTGTTTGTGATTTTTAATCCAATTATGTGTTCAGTCCCAAAACGACATGGATTCACTCTGTTTACATGTCGCCCAAGAGTCACCAACATGTGTTATATCCAAGAATAATGTTTCTACCAGTGATGATGATGAACAATTTAAGAACTCCATTTCTAATTTTGAAAATCAAGCTACGAATAAAAGGATTTCAGAGGTAAGAATGAGTCTCTTTAAACATTTTCTTATATGAACTTCTTATGGATATATTTAAACTTTGCTCTTGTTCATGATTCTTAATCTAGGTATGTCCTCCACCAGAAGAAGATATGGAATTTCTCTTTGATCTACCATTTTTCTTTGATCTACCTCAACTAGAGGACTACACACTGTAGCCACCAATGAAAACAACAGTGGGAGATGTTTTGCATGACAGTGAGTTTCAATCCCGAATATGAAGCTAATTACTTTTTTCCCACCAAGTTCTTGAATAAGGTTATAGTTAACTATGATTATTAGTCCTATGAAGAAGTAACATAAACTTATTTTGAATGACAGCAAGCTATCGAAGTGCAGGAGTGGTACGAACACCAAAGTAGTGTCATGGATGTGTAAAATGCTATTATGCATTAGCTAAAGGAGAATAGTAAAGAGGGCTTTTGAATTAGGCATGGAAGAGGTAGCTCACAGTAACTGAAGGCCTTCTTTCAAGTTCGTGGAAATATCTCCCTGAAGTCGTTAATCAAATCCTCCACGGAATAATGTTTCGACCAAGCCATAATGCGCCTTATTGGCAATGCTTTTGTTTGTTCTGAAGCTCTTGCTGCGTGTCTGCTGTAGTATCTATCAGATGACATATTAGTGTTACTTGAGATGTATTTTTGTTATATTTGGAATGACTATCAAAACATATGGTTGTAGTTTAAGGTGCTACACCTTTTTGTAAGTATCCTTTTGTATTGTTTATCAGGGAAAAGGATCATCGAGGATCCAGTGATCCTGTGATCGTGACCGTTCATCGTATATCGTGTGATCAGTTGTCGTTAGATACTATTTATATTTAATCGCCGGATCCTTTTCCGTTTATCAGAACCTCTTAACGTTGAACGGGCTTTTGCATATTCTTCTCTCTTTCTATATATGCAATGTCAATTGTTACATGTTGTATTATGTTACACCCAATTAAGGAGAAAAGAGATCGAAAGGATACACGGCTGCAAACGGCTGCAATTTGGCAAGCAAAATGTGCCCATGAACATGGCAGTGCTGCAATTTGGCAAGCAAAACGTGCCCCATGAACATGACAGTGCTATAACCACATTGAGAAGTGATGAGGAGATCGACATCGAATTGAGCGAACTATTTGAAGTTGAAAAAAGATCGAAAACTCAAAGTTGGAGGCCGGTGGTGGGCATTTGGGAAAGTCGGGCCGATCTGATGTCTTCATTGAAGCGGCGATACAGAAGAAGAACGAAACGAAGTGAGAGGTCGGTGTTAGGGAAAAGAGTAGTCTCATGCTCGACGACCGGGAGAAGCAAAACGAAATTAGGATTTGGCCAAAAAAGAAGCAACGCTATGGATACCAAAAAATGTGGTTCCTAATGGAATAGGTAACGGCCGACTAGCCAAACCACCTCCGCCAGCCGGTTAATTTCTGTCGAAATTCATGTGTTTGAAGCAAGTTCATCTCCACAGGAAATTCCCAAGTGCTATGTCTTTGAATCCATTGATCCTAAAGCTCTAGATTCATTTATTCTACATTCTTCCTGTTCGTGGCAGGAATTTCCGCTGGGGATGTTTCCTGGCCGACGAGCACACAGCTCCCCTGGAGGTTGGCGCCGGTTGAGGGCTGCTGTCGGGCTTCTGCTTCGTTTCTGGGCGTTGTCGGGCAAGTCTCGTCGGGCAAGACTCTTCGGGCAAGGCTCTTCGGGTAAGGCTGAAACAGAAGGACAGAGTTAACTTTGAGAGGTGCCTTTGTGGGGCCTTAGGTATAGGCCTTGAGGCTCACAATCAAGGTTAACATTTAGGTGCTCAGGCGTGCCACTGCCATCTTTAGCATGGCAGATGTAAAATGCTTGTCGTTCTTTCATTGTATATATATATATATATGTATCCAAGAAACCGTGTTTAGTTATAACAGGTGCCTTTGTGGGGCCTTAAATGTAGGCCTTGAGGCTTCCCATACATAACTAAACCAGTACTCGAACGCATCATATGTATTCTTGTGATTGTAGGAGTCTTCTAACTATTATATTTCTGATTACCCGAATCCAAGGAATAGAACGAACCCAAATAGGTGCCTTTGTAGGGCCTTAGGTGTAGGCCTTGAGGCTTCCCATCAGAGTTCATTCTTATGCTTAGACTCTTAAGATCGCTAAATAGGATGAATCCAAATGGATGCCTTTGTGGGGCCTTAAGTGTAGGCCTTGAGGCTTTCCATTAGAGTCCATCCCATGCTTAAGCGTTCTATGATAATCATGATATAATAGAAAGAAAACTAGAAGGTAGGTCGATTACTTGCGCCCCAAGTAACTTCGGACTTCTCGTTTATCAAGGATTGTCGTGGATGGGTTAAGTCCACATAAAGTTCTTTTTTATGCCTTGAGGCCAAGGACTTTTAAACTAATCAGATTTACATGCCTGCGGGCTTAGGACTTGGATCTAATTTAAGCATTGAAGATATATTTAAATCAGATCCAAGTGTCAAAAGCTTTGTCATCGTGATTTTACTAGAGACAACTTGTATATAACTAAAAACATACAACATATCGCTAGACTTTAAAGAAAGAAAAGACAAAGACAGAACAAACAGGTCGGGCAAGATTAAACCTTATCAATTAAGGCTGATCGTCTTGCAGGTCCCTATCTTTGTGGTTATGTCAAAGGTCTGAAAGCTTAGGTGGAGAGGGGAAAGGAGAATACAAAAGGGTGAATCGATACTACAACAAGTTTGAACAAGGTAGCAGAGCTATTACAAAGTTTAGGAGAAAAGATTATCCCGAGGGGGATGAAAGCTTGGGCTGACTACAGCTTCGTTTGAAGGCAAATCTGACTTTTTGAGCAGAGTTTGTGCTTTTGTTTGTTTGATTGAGTGTCTTTATTCCTGTCTTCTCTTCCTCCTTTTATAGACTACTCAGTTTGGCTCCTGTAGCAACAGCTTTGCCCGAATGCGGTCTGAGGGTGATGACTCATCAGCTTTATTACATGTAATGCCACCATAAAGTACTTTATGGGCTGTGCAGTCTGATCAGTCTATACCACTTGGTCCTTGGGTAGGTAGGCAAGTGGCCTTTGTGAATTGTATCAAGTCAGAAAAGGCCATTTCCTGCCTTCCCAAGTCTCGGCTGGGCTTTAATCTTCTATTCCTCCAGGCCTCCTTTTGGGCCGACTCCATCTTTAGGCCAAAAATTAAGTTTTAATCCAAACAGTGCCCGCTTCAATTAATGTGAAGGTTGGAATCTCAAGCGTCGACATTGATTGAATACCCGTATGCATGCATATCCGTCCTTGGAAATTGGTGCTTCCAGTGCCCCTTGCTCTTTTCATGACCCTTGAACTGTCCTTTGAGCTCTATAAAATCTAGCTCGGGACTTCTCTTACAAAACCACCAACTTTCCTTTGGTTCTGGCCTTCAACTTCCATCCATCTTGAGCGTTCTTGTTTTCTCTTAGCAACTGAGAAATGGGTTCCTTAGGTTTTGAGTGGAGTTTCCTAAAACTCCCTTTTCGCGAGAAAAGGAGGTTTTAACTGATGACTGCTATCTCCAACACCCTTGGTCGACCGCCCCTCTATCTCCAACACCCCTGGTCAGGCGGCTTCCTCCTGATGGTTTGTCCTCCCGCAAGTTGCGGTGATAAATCGGACTTCACCATCACATATGGTGACAGCCCCGTTGGAGGATCCTCTACCAGGCCCATGTTGGCCGCACAACCCGATCACCCGATTGGGTTCCATCCATGAAGACGTCGGGAAACCAGTTGAAGACACCACCATACTCAGAGAGAATTAAATGTAATACATAGGATTGGAACTCTGTAAATTTCATCAATTTGTCGACATGAAATAAATACTATTTTAGCAATTTCTGTCTTTCTGCCCTCTTTGAATGTTTGATGAACAAAAACACTGCATATGGGATTCCCGAAGCTTGCTTCACTCTGCCCCCTCTTCAATGTAACAATCCCTAACATCCCATAATGTAGGACAATATTTCTTTAAGAATCTAACATTAATGGGATGTTTCTGCCTATTTCCTTCGAGGTCCGCTAGGTAGTATCCTCCTTTATTCAAGACTTGACTGATAATGAAAGGACCTTCCCATGTCGGGCTCCACTTTCCAAAACCCCGAAGCTGAGCTCCCAGCGGGAGGACTGTTTTCCATACTAAATCTCCCTCTTTGAAAGACTTTACCTTCATCTTCTTGTTATAAGCTCGGGCAACAGCTATCTTTCCTTCCTGAATCTGGTTCAAGGCTTCAATTCGGGCTGCATCCAGATCTTCAATACCTTGACACATAGCTTCGATATATTCTGTACTATGTAACCCAAATTGGTTTTGAATTCTTACGGAACCAACGTTGATCTCCATGGGGAGCACTGCATCTTGCCCGAACGTCAAAGCATAAGGAGTTGTGCCGGTCCCCGCTCTTTTGGAAGTTCTGTATGCCCACAACGTGTTCCCCAACATCTCATGCCACTTTTCTGGACTATCTGTCACCATTCTTTTAATAATGTTGACCAGGATCTTGTTGCTAGCTTCGGCCTGCGCATTTGACTGAGGGTAGTACAGACTGGATTGGATCATCTTTATCTTATACTTGCTTGCAAACTCCTCGACTTCTTTTGAAATGAAAGATGGCCCACGGTCCGTCACTATAGTCTCGGGCACCCCATATCTGTGCAGGACCTTGGTCTCGATAAAATTCTTGACTACGGTGGAAGTTACGGATTTTACTGCTGATGCTTCCACCCACTTGGTGAAGTAATCCGTCGCCATAATTATAAAAGTATGCCCTTTACTAGAAGCTGGATAAATTTGCCCGATGAAGTCCATCGCCCATCCTCGGAACGGCCAAGGCTTGACCACTGGATTCAAAGGTACTGAAGGCACGTGTTGGAGAGGTCCATGCTTCTGACATTCTTCACAACCGCGGGCATAAGACTTGCAGTCTTTTTCCATGTCGGGCCAGAAATAACCGTACCTTCTGAGTAGCCATCTCATCTTTGTCCCCGCTTGATGTGCTCCACATATTCCCTCATGTACTTCGGCCATCACTCTCATGGATTCTTCCTAGCCTAAGCATTTTAACAGTAATCCATCCGGGGTTTTTCTCAGAAGGTTCTTCGCCCATAAGACATATTTGGTTGCTTGCTGTCTATTCTTCTTACTTGTAGGTGAAGAAGGATCCTTCAGGTGATAAATGATGGGTGCCCTCCAATCTTCCATCTTGGCTTCTAGAACCATTACATCCAAACTAAACCCCCGATCCAAGATGGAAGGAAGGTTTCTTGTTTGAATCTCGACATTTACTCCATACTTTCTTTCCTGTATTGGCACTCCTGAGGCGAGTTGCGCCATTTCATTGGCTGCTAAGTTAGATCCCCTAGGAATATGATTGACTGATATCTCGGATTCCTAGAAACTCAACAATTGTGTTGCTGCCATATAGTACCCCGCCATAGTGATATGTCTGCACTTGAACTCGCCATTTAGCTGGTTTACTACCAACTCTGAATCACCAAAGACTTCTACCTCTGCTACCCCCAAATCCAACAGGATTTCCAGACCAATAATCAATGCCTCATACTCTGCCCGATTATTAGTATTTTGTTGGTAATCGAGCAGGAATGAGTAATAATGATAAACCCCCTGAGGATTTATAATCACAATCCCAGCTCCTGCAGCCTTCTGAGTGTGGGATCCATCGAAATATAGCTTCCAAGGAGTAATCCATAGGCCCGTTACTCTTCTTATCTCTTGCTGGATCTAATCTTCTTTGCCCGAAACATCACTTCTTGGTGGGATCCAAATGCTAGTAACCTCCAAACTTCCTGGGATATTGATTACCTCACTTTGAGGTTCCTGATGCTCGGTCAAGAAATCAGCTATTGCCTGGCCTTTGACTGCCCTTTGAGGTACATACTGAAAGCTGAATTCTGACAGTGCTAGAATCCACTTCCCAATCTTTCCTGCTAGCATAGGCTTTGACAACATGTACTTTATCACATCTGTTTTGGCAATGATGTGTACGAGACAAGGTAACATATAATGTCTTAGCTTGCTGGCTGTAAAATATAGAGCCAAACACAATTTCTCCACTGGAGAATATCTTGTTTCTACTTCGGTCAAAATTCTGCTGAGGTAGTATACAGCCTGCTCCTTTCTACCTTCATTATTTTGAGCTAGCAAACTCCCAATTGACTTTTCCGAAGCAGAAATATATAGCTTCAAGGGCTTTCCCCTTTGAGGTGGTACCGGTACTGGTGGAGAAGTTAGGTAGGCCTTGATGCTGTCAAATGCCTGTTGGTGGGTCGGCCCCCACTCGAAATTTTCTTTATCTTTCAACCTTAGTAAAAGAGTCAGCGGTTGGATTTTGCCTGCTAAATTGGCAATGAATCTCCTCAAGAAGTTGATCTTGCCTAGTAGTCTCTGAAGCTGCACTTTGTTGGTGGGTGGAGGTGACTCCAATATTGCCCGAGACTTGTTTTTGTCCACTTCCACACCTCTCTGATACACCAAGAATCCCAAGAAGTTGCCCGCTCTTACTCCAAATGCACACTTCTTTGGATTCATCTTCAATTTGTGGATCCGCATCCTTATCAATGCTTGCCTGAGATCTACTAGATGCTGTTCTTCTGTTTTAGATTTCACCACGATGTCGTCGATATAGACCTCCATGCTCTGGCCGATTAGATCATGAAAAATGGCATTCATTGCTCTTTGATATGTTGCGCCAGCATTCTTGAGCCCGAATGGCATGACCAGATGTTCATATGCCCCCACATGACCAGGACACCTAAAAGCTGTTTTATGAATATCATCTGGAGCCATCTTTATCTGGTTATATCCGGCATTTCCATCCATAAAAGATAAAACTTTATGCTTTGCTACTGCATCTATGGACAAATCAGCCATAGGCATGGGGTACTCATCTTTTGGTGTAGCGCCATTAATATTTCTGTAATCAACACAACATCGTACTGCTTTTGTTACAGCTTTTAAAACGGGTACGATGTTGGCTAACCACTCCACATATTTGGCTGGTCTGATAAAGCCAGCTTTCACTAGCCTCTCAATCTCTTCTTTGACCTTTTCTTCTATCTCCTTTGACATCCTCCGTGGTGCTTGCTTGACCGGTTTATATCCTTCCTTGATAGGCATTCTATGTTCCACCAAGGTTGGATCTAACCCTGGCATCTCGGTGTAATGCCAAGAAAAACAGTCTTTGAATTCTTGCAGGAGACAAATAATCCTGGCCCGATCCTTGGCCCCTAATAAACCACTGATCTGTATTGGTCTTGGATCATTCTCTGTGCCTAGATCAATAACTTCCAAAGGATCTTGAACTTCGGGTGATGGTTTATCAGGTTCTGCACATAAAAATTCGACCAATTCTGGGCTCTCGGGCAAGTCGTCTAGCCCATCTAGATCATATATGCACTCGGCCATCTGAATAGCCTTATCCAGTTATTCACTGCAAGATTCCTCTTCATTTTCATGCTGGCTGGTCGAAGCTTCTTCCTGCCATTCTTGCTCTTCTTGCTCCCTCTCTTGTCTTCTTCCTTTCCCATATACCAACAGCTTTTTAATCAGGGATCTGACTGCCATGACCTGATATTTCTTCTTTTGTTCAGTCATTGATGGTGTAGGGAAATTGGTATGAGACAGGGTCTATCCCATTCCTCCTTAGTAAGGAGCATTCCTTGTTCCAAAAGCTTTTGGGCCGTCACCTTGGTAGGGCGGCCGTTCTTATCAGCTCCTGAACATTTCAAGATTCCTACGTTGGGATTGTAGAAACCTGTTTCCGCAACACTGGCCGAGGGGAGGAACGGCCGTGTTTTGGCCTCTACTATATCCCAAAAGCCTGGTCCTTCAACACCCGCCTCATGATATACCGCCACTTGTTGATGAAGAGTGGAAGGTATGGCTAAACTTTGATAGATCCAATCTCTTACGAGTAAGGCTCCGTAAGTGGAGGTGCAGTCCACCACAAAGAATGCCAGCATTATCTTTTTGGATCCCAAGTCCACCTCCAAAGGTAATATGCCATGAGTCTTAGTGATGGCACCTGAGAAGCTAGAGACCGTAAGGTCCGTGGGAATAAGATCTTCCGTACCTCTCCCCATCTTCCTCATTTGCTTGACCGGTAACACGTTAACCGCTGCTCCTCCATCAATCAAAATTCTTTTGAAGGGCACACCTTCTAGGTGAGCTGAAACATATATAGGCTTCAGATGGTTGGCCAATGAAATACTCGGACGGCTAAACACCATCTCATTTGTGTAAATCCTTAGAGGACCACCTTTGGATGTTTTTGAGGGCTCAGCTTTGCCAAAGTCTTCTTCTTCCGCTATATCCACATTGACTTGTGCCATTATTGGCTCGGTTGTTAAGTAATCACCCTCCATAGTAGTAGGTTGATCAGGTCTGACACCAAAAGTGGCGGATAATATATACGCCATGTTGATGTGGAAATTACTGGGCTCGAGTACATCCTCCTTCTTGCTCCCAATATGGTCCATGAATTCATCTAACCAGGCCATCGCATCGGCTGGGAGCAGAGGTTCTGGTATCCCCTCCTGTTGTAGTTGACCCATGCCCTCGTACAACGTTTGTTTTGGAACTTCACCAAAGGGATCCACCAATGGCAGAGAAAGTGGTCTTGCAACGGTTCCCATGTGAATAGGCTCTGGCTTCCATCCAGGAGTTGGTACCATGATCGGATCTTCTTGAGCTCTTCTCAAGATCCTATACTTCCCAGGATGTTGGCTCTGCGGCACATGATCCCCCACCCCTTCAGCTTTGTTGTTGGCTTTCTCTACCTCCTTCTTATGTCGCCAATGGAGCTGGCTACTACCTCTAGATGTTGCTCTTTCCAACTTTTGAGTTTTTGAGGTTTCAGAGGTAGTGGGGGTTTTTAAGGAATTCATGTAGGCCTTGTGCTGCCTTTGAACCCTCCTGATCATAGAGGCTCCCATTGGTTTGGTAGGCTGTCCGTTCTTTCCGACTACATACCATTTCCGCCCGAGGTGGGCAGAATTCCCTTTTCTGTCGGGATTAGCTATCCCATCAGTTCTCTTGACTTCCCTCCTCATCTGGCCATTATGAGGATAATCTGCACCTCTTTGGATTGTGGCCTCCATTTTTTCTGCCTCGTCAGAAGCTTCATGGTTTCGAAACACTTCTGACAAAGCCTTGGGCTGGGAATCACCTCCTAAGCGTTGAAAAACACTTCGGGAGGTGTCCTTCCTTGTTGCCTGCTTATTTCTCTCGCGGGCCTCTCTTCTTGCATCTTCTTCCTTCCTCCTGATTAACTCGTGATCAATGAGGACTCCAGCCGAAGGAATCTCGAGCTCACACTCACACTGGCATTTACTGCACATAACCATCCCTTTGATTATGGCAGCCTTTGGATACACGGGTAGTTTGTTTATTTTCTCCGTAGGTTTCTAGGCCAGTCTTTCTTCTTCTTCCCTTGTAATCTTCCCTTTTCCCTTCTCCGCCCATGTTATATTCAGCATATTTATAGGGGCATCCGGAAAGGGACATGCAGGGTTGATTATCACGTCCATCCCGTCTGGCTGGTTGTTTTCACGTCTTTTTCCTCTGGGAGGAACAACTACATCAATATCACTTCTAGAGCTCGTGGAGGCTTTCTCCAAGCGTTGCAACATTTGAAATAACGTGTTCTGCAAGTCTTCTGGCATATCCGTTTCTCTATCTTCTTATTGGTAAATCCCACCGGGCGTGCCAAAACTATGTTCGTGGCAGGAATTTCCGATGGGGATGTTTCCTGGCTGACGAGCACACAGCTCCCCTGGAGGTTGGCGCCGGTTGAGGGCTGCTGTCGGGCTTCTGCTTCATTTCTGGGCGTTGTCGGGCAAGTCTCGTCGGGCAAGACTCTTCGGGCAAGGCTCTTCGGGCAAGGCTGAAACAGAAGGACAGAGTTAACTTTGAGAGGTGCCTTTGTGGGGCCTTAGGTATAGGCCTTGAGGCTCACAATCAAGGTTAACATTTAGGTGCTCAGGCGTGCCACTGCCATCTTTAGCATGGCAGATGTAAAATGCTTATCGTTCTTTCATTGTATATATATATATATGTATCCAAGAAACCGTGTTTAGTTATAACAGGTGCTTTTGTGGGGCCTTAAATGTAGGCCTTGAGGCTTCCCATACATAACTAAACCAGTACTCGAACGCATCATATGTATTCTTGTGATTGTAGGAGTCTTCTAACTATTATATTTCTGATTACCCGAATCCAAGGAATAGAACGAACCCAAATGGGTGCCTTTGTGGGGCCTTAGGTGTAGGCCTTGAGGCTTCCCATCAGAGTTCATTCTTATGCTTAGACTCTTAAGATCGCTGAATAGGATGAATCCAAATGGATGCCTTTGTGGGGCCTTAAGTGTAGGCCTTGAGGCTTTCCATTAGAGTCCATCCCATGCTTAAGCATTCTATGATAATCATGATATAATAGAAAGAAAACTAGAAGGTAGGTCGATTACTTGCGCCCCAAGTAACTTCGGACTTCTCGTTTATCAAGGATTGTCGTGGATGGGTTAAGTCCACATAAAGTTCTTTTTTATGCCTTGAGGCCAAGGACTTTTAAACTAATCAGATTTACATGCCTGCGGGCTTAGGACTTGGATCTAATTTAAGCATTGAAGATATATTTAAATCAGATCCAAGTGTTGAGAAAGCTTTGTCATCGTGATTTTACTAGAGACAACTTGTATATAACTAAAAACATACAACATATCGCTAGACTTTAAAGAAAGAAAAGACAAAGACAGAACAAAGCAGGTCGGGCAAGATTAAACCTTATCAATTAAGGCTGATCGTCTTGCAGGTCCCTATCTTTGTGGTTCTGTCAAAGGTCTGAAAGCTTAGGTGGAGAGGGGAAAGGAGAATACAAAAGGGTGAATCGATACTACAACAAGTTTGAACAAGGTAGCAGAGCTATTACAAAGTTTAGGAGAAAAGATTATCCCGAGGGGGATGAAAGCTTGGGCTGACTACAGCTTCGTTTGAAGGCAAATCTGGCTTTTTGAGCAGAGTTTGTGCTTTTGTTTGTTTGATTGAGTGTCTTTATTCCTGTCTTCTCTTCCTCATTTTATAGACTACTCAGTTTGGCTCCTGTAGCAACAGCTTTGCCCGAATGCGGTCTGAGGGTGATGACTCATCAGCTTTATTACATGTAATGCCACTATAAAGTACTTTATGGGCTGTGCAGTCTGATCAGTCTATACCACTTGGTCCTTGGGTAGGTAGGCAAGTGGCCTTTGTGAATTGTATCAAGTCAGAAAAGGCCCTTTCCTGCCTTCCCAAGTCTCGGCTGGGCTTTGATCTTCTATTCCTCCAGGCCTCCTTTTGGGCCGACTCCATCTTTGGGCCAAAAATCAAGTTTTAATCCAAACACTTCCAAAGATCCACTTCTAATCCACCTGCCGAATTATGGAAGAGTTTGGAATCGAACAAAAAATCAAAGATGTCTAGTCAACTAAATTCCACTCCAATGGCCAAGATATGTGGAAGAGACAACCGAAAAAAGTGAATAAAAACAAGTCTCAAGCTTTGAAATTTAAGAAAACACAAAAATATGCAGTGCCTCATTGTCTTGCATCCACACCAAATTTTAAAGCTACACAGTGGAAGAAAGGAACATGAAGAAGAAACATGGAGTGGTTCCTCATTTCAATGATCCACCATCTTTGACTTAATCTCGGCATGGTCAGGTTGAGAACTTTAAACCAAGCGCTTGTAAGGAGGCAACCTAATCAGGTTCTTGCGTTCCTTATTTTTCGTTATTTTTTCATATTTTCTTCATTCTTTTCCCGGACTGGTCATTGCATGCTTTTGTTATGGTTTTACATTGCGGACAATGTTTAGTTTAGGTTTTGGGGGGGGGGGGGAGTACTTTGTTAGTATTTTATGTTGAGTCATCTGAATTTTTGTTTTTAAGGTAAAAAAGTTTAAGGTATTTATGTTCCAAGTTGATAAATATTGATTTCTTCATACATAGAATGTTTCGAGTATGTTTACTTTGTCATTGCAGATGTGTTTGGGGTGGTTTTATGGTTAAAAGGCCAAAGAAAGGAGAAGAATGCATGTAAAGTTCATATTTTGGTCTTAATTGATTTAACTGCCCAAATTATATTTAGATGTTTGCAAGTTAATTTGATGATGTCAACATGTTTAGAATATTGAATATGATGTTTTGGAATATGTTTGGGGATAAATTCGCTTATATTGTGAATTGATGGGTTTAAAGGCTCTAAAAGTGATAAATCAAGGAAGGTTGCTGCAGAAAAATTCCAATTTTTTTCTCATTAAATAACTTTTTGTGACGACCTTCATACAAATTTTATCGCTAAAGAAGCTGTACATATATTTAGAGACCATCTAGGGGCAATTATTTTGTCCCTAAAAAGTTTTTTTTTTTTTCCTTCAGAATTTCTCTTTTAAGGACGGCAACAATTTGGCTCAGATCCTTCATCTTGGAAGCTTATTCTTCTTTCCACTGGAGCCAAAAAATAGGCGTATCCTCTCTCTAATTTCTATCTTTTCATCTATAGGTGAATTGTGCATTTAGTGTTAAAAGGAGGAGGTAGAAAATAAATTTGGGGATAGGTGTTAGAAATTGTTTGAAATAATACGAATTTTGATTATAAGATGTTAAGGTTATCACTTTAATTTGTTTTGTTCCTGCAACATGAGTCCTAGACGCCAAGAATAGAAGATCAAGGTTCAAAAAGAAGGGCCGGCCGAATTACAAATGAAGAAGTCTCGATATATCTCAAATTCTAGTTTTCTCTAACCGTTCTTTCATAGCCCATAACCTAGCCTTACGTTACAATCATGATGAAGACCTAACAGGTTTATGGGAAAGTCTTGCTTAAGTGGTGAAGGTAAATACCTATGTTCTAAGTGTTTGATTCCTTTATGGATTTTTTTTCTTCATAAATTGTTATTTTTCATTACTACTCATATGTGGTAATATTCCGATTCCCTTTACATAAATTCATAACATATATTTGTTAAGAGTGAAAGCTTAGGTTAAGAAAATAAAGAGAGAACAATTCTCGAACTCTTAATTTGAGCCATTGGATCAAATTCAAAAGTGAAATATACGTCCATCAGTACTCAAGCAAAATGAAGGATCAACATCAGTTGAAGAAAAGAATAGTACAAGCTTGAACTTTGGCTTTTCAATCTCCAATTACATGAAGGATGAGATTCCTTTAAGAATAAAAACAAAGACAAAGTAAAGGCATGACAGGAAGGGAGTGGGATCCACACTCAAAGCCATTTCCACACCATCAACAAAACCTGGTTTGGCGGCATCATCGCACGACTTGCAAGTCAAAGAGCAGTGGCACTCACTTGGTTGGGTGACTTTTGTTTTATATATACAAACTTCACTTGCTATGCTTCTTCTGCTTTGTTCTCCCAAGGCAAAAGCATCTGATAATCTTGCTTCCAAATTTCCAAAACATTTGAACGAGGGATGGGAAACATCAGCAGCAGCACCGCCACATCAACAACCGGACAATCGGTGCCGGACATGGTGCTTGCGATCAGATTCCATCCCACTGAAGAGGAAATGGCAGACTTCTTGTGGAAGAAAATGAAAGGTCACAACTCCCAAGCCTGCCATTCCCTCCCTGTCATCGATGTCTGCAAGTTCGAGCCTTGGGATTTGCCTGGTAACCCGTTATTCTACCTCACTTTTTCTTTAAAACCAAGGTTTTTTTTTTTTCACTGTATGATTTTTGTGCATGCATAATCTTGTTTGATTTGTTCAAGACTAGGACCTCGTTTGGCATCTAGGATTAGATTGGATTAGATGAGTTACTAGGTTGATGGATGTATGTTGAATGAAGATATAGATATCAACTTCTAAGTTTGTCCAAATTGGAGGTAGAAGATGAATTCGCCACAGTGGAAAGTAAGAACTGGGTTTTGAAGAAAAAGTAGTCCATCTTAGACCTTCAATATAGTGAGTTCCCCAATTCAATCCAATTCTACACACCAAATGACCCTGAATCTAACAAGTTATCAAATCCAACCAATCCTAGACACTAAACAAGGATATTAAGTAGGTTAATTTCAAATTTTAAATATCTTTCTTTGTGTTGCAGAGCGCATGTTCCCTGACACTCGATATCAAGCTAAGGCATGGTACTCATTCAGCCAGCCTGATTACAAATACATCAATAGTCCTCGCTGCAACAGGATCACTGAGAAAGGCTTCTGGAAAATCACAGGCAAGCCACGAGATATCAGCTCCACACATGTCACTTGCAAAAAGAGAACCTTGACCTTCTACAAAGGTCGTGTGTCTAAATCCGAGAGGACTGGCTGGGTGATGCACGAGTACTATTTCACTAAACCTAAACAGGGTTCTAATACCAGTCAGGGGAGGGATCCGCTGAGGGACTTTGTTCTTTACCGCTTAAAGAAGAAGCCAGCTAATTCTATGTCTGATAACAAGAATCTTCAGGATACTTTGATCGGTGATGATTTAACTGATCCTGGTAATGGTAGTTGCATTGCATCTAGTTCCGGAAATGATCAAGCAGCTACTGCTGCTGCATTGAATCATGATATGACTCCAGCTGCAGAAGAACTTCTTGCATACCAAGAGCTAGAAGATGATCTGTTTGACAGTGGAAATCATGATCGTGGCGAACCTGGTGGCGGCATCTCATCTGATTCTACTGATCAAGTTCTACGTGACATGATTCAACAGGTTTGGTTTTATGTCCCCCTCGTATGTATATCTTTATTTAATTATTTTGTTTTCATAAACACGGGATTGGAGGGAGGTTTATGGATGTGTTGGTTCTCTCTCCTTCATGACTGAGACTAGCACTTAGTGCCTTTGACGGACATGAGCTAATCTCGCCCAGTCCTCTGTTTTATTAAGAAGAAGAAAGAAAAAAAACCACCTTTTTGAACATTTTCTGATGTAAACTTGATAATATGGAGCACAAAAAGTACATCAAACTTAGCACTTGCTTATTTTGTGATTCTTAATCTTGCAGTGGAAGTCGTGTGCTCCGGTAGGTGAATATCTGAATTCACTCTTGACTCTTCCTGAGTCACCTCAGCCACCTCAGCCACCTCAGCTTGGAAATGCTCCTGATGTCTGTAGTGATGAATTCGTTGATCCTAGTACTGGTGGCTGCATCACCTGTAATACTGATAACCAAGATGCTGCAATGAATCATATGATTTCCGCTGAAGAAGAAATTCTGGCATACAAACAGCTAGAACGTGCTTTGCTTGGCAATGGCGATCATGATGATGGTGAACCTGGTAGCGGCGGTTCATCTGATTTTAATGATCAAGCTGTAGATGATATGATTCTGGAGGTGAGGATGAGTACACGTTTTAAACATTCTGATGCGAACTTGGTAATACGAAACACAAGAAGTTATTAAAAATTTAACCTTGGCTTTGTTTTGTGCATCCTAATATGGCAGCTTTCTGCGGAGCTACAAAAAGATTCGGATTCACCCTTTCCTCCTACCGAGCCATCTCAGACAATTCAGCCACACCAGCTGGGAGATGCTGCGGACGTCCATAGTGGCAAATTCAGTAACTGTCCGTCTCCAACCAATTATGACAACGAATCAGTTATCAACATCGTTTATAATTCTCAAAATCGTGCTACAAGTGAAAGGATTTCCGAGGTGATGATGAATTTTTTATTATATAAACTTAATACGGTGCACTAGAAGTACATCAAAACTTAACACTTGCTTGTCATGATTCTTCATCCAGGCTTATTCTCAGCGAGAAGAAAATCGGGAATCACCCTTTCAACCGTTTGATCATTACCCATTGCAGTCACCATTATTTTCCTCAGAACTGGGAGAGCTTATGCTTGCCAATACCTATATTGGAGGCAACGAGTCGCAATCTTTAAATATAGAGCCTGCGACTCTTTTCCCGCAAAGTTCTTGAATAACAGAGGCATCGTACACTCCTTCCAATGGCTCCAACCTATAAGAGTCATTGTGATGGGTGTATGATGGGGATAGTGGAGTAACCAGTGATACTGACGCCGAGTTACTCCACGGACGTGCAAAAGAATATTCTGCATTAGCTATTGGAGAAACACTCCAATATTGTTAATGAACAACGATACTCTTATCTGTAGGAGAATATTAAGAGGGCCTTGTAAGAATGGGTCCCCAACTCTCTGATATTCTCCTACAAATACTTCAAAAACACTCAAAAACACTCACAGTTATCTACATTTCTGCAACCAAGTTAAGTAGTCTTTGAGGCACGACATTGCTTTTGGACAATTATGTCCAAATCTTTGTTGTGTGTCACAGAATCCCCAAGTTTTTATGCTTCAACCTTGTTAGGTGAACTTTTGTTGGTACAAAGGAACACCAGGAGATGCAAATGGTTGAAATGCTATCTGGAACTCTACCGTTCTCAGAGCGTGACGAGTCCAGATAAAGTAATAATGTCTTTTCTCACAAGCATTATTTGAAGACGATACTTCCTCTATCAACACAGCTACATGTATTCCTCAGACGAGTAGCTTCTATCCTACAGTCAAACAACACACGACTCCAATGTACACCAACATCCATTCCTGTCTACCCACATGGAGATGCTCCAAGAAGAATCCGAATGCAGGGCAGTGTCACGAAACAAGGTGAGGAAATCAAGCTGAAAACATGAAGTGAATACTCTCTGGCTTTGTCCCTGTGATTAAACGAATACTTTTATGTTTATCCCTTGACTCCAATAAGCTATTTGCTATGTTTACTGAAGTACTTAATTTGATTTTGTATGTGCAGGACAGTGAAGCTGCAGCTAGCGCATTGTATTGCTTTCTGCTCATACCGTTTGAAGCAGGCATGGAATGTGCGGTGAAATGAAGGGTTCTTTCAATTTCCAGGAAGCATCTCCATTATGCAATATCAAGTCGTCCATGGTAACAGTATTTCAATTCCAACCAAGTTCTATGATTTTCGATCAAAAGCGGATTTGCTTTGTTCCGCATTCACTATACAGGAGCTGCTGCTACATGGCTGCTGGAGACTCAACTGATACATTAACATAACCAGACACTAATGTGATGTCATGGTTATGAAAAGTGAGGCTTTGAGTTCCATCCTTGATGGAGTACTAGTTACAATTATATTTTTTGTTAAATGTATGATTAAAATCGAAGGTCTTAAACTTATCAATGACCTATCTTAACTGTGAAACACCAAAACTTGTATCTTTGTTAATATGGCGTTTATTATCATGTCCTTGAGAATGTTATATCAAAAGAAAATCATTCTTGTGAATGTGGCTTATTTTGAACATTTGAATGTGGAATGGAGTATTTTGTTTTGTTTTTTTCTTTTTGCTTTTGAACTGTGGCGTATGTTTTCTCCTATTTTTGCCATTTAAATACTGGTTTCGGGCATTTTACTGTCATGGCTCCTAATGTTATAGACCAAATGGAGCAATGAAGCAACGAATGAGGCAGAGAATTTGAATCTGAGATTTAATTTTAGGAAGAGAAGAATGATGAGACCAAGAGTTAGTTGTCATGTAAAGAACTTACTTTGACATATTTTTCTTCTCTTAAACCATTTAAGCTACAAACTCCTTGATAATTGTCAACGTAAAAGTTTTATGGTAGTCCAATCGATATAAAATCTAGACCACTCTCAAATTGTCGGACGGGTTCAAAATCATCTTCTAAAAAAGGAAACATATTGTAGCATTGTAAGTGTCTCAGGCTCTCAACCACGAAGGAAGCTTATGTTCCCCATAAAACTCCATTAGTAATATGAGTCGTAGCCTAACTCCTTAGAGGATCTCTAGTGTGAGATGCAAAATGCATTAAAATAGTCAATTTATATTTTTGAGTGGCCGAAGGCTCTTCAATAGGCGAGATGTAAAATACATGCCTTGATCGGAAAAAGAGAATTTGCATATTCTTTCCTTTTACATCTAAATGGCTCTCCGCTAGTCAAATTTCATGGAGAAAATTATATTCTCTTACTTGGACAAAAACGTCTTTGACTCACATCTTAGAGTCTAGGATGTCTCTTGCTTGGTTATCAAGAGTAATAAGGAACTATTTTTATAAATAAATAATGTCCCTTGCTTCATATGCATGGTAATAGTAAAGCAAAGGGAAGAAGAGCATAGAGTAAGGAATTTGAAGATGGGTTACATGGTATTCTTTTTTTTTTTTTTTTTCCCAATAGATAGTGTTTTTTTTTTTAAACTATTGATCTTCAATCATATTTTATAAATAATTTCCGTGCACTTTTTTCTCTTTTTCATACATGTATTTGATACATTTCGACTCAGAATGTTCACTTGGACTCCGAATCGAGTTGTGCTGACCGATACCAGGAAGGTAACAAAGCCATAAAGTGTAATGAGATGAAAAATGTGAATAAATTTAAACCTAAAAGTGCCTAAATACAAGTGCGCGTGTGAGCGGGAATGAACCAAATTCACACGTGATGCCAGAGTATAAGCGAAGTACAGTAAAGGTAGGATAAGAATTATACCATTAAAGGTAATCACCTATACCGAGATTTGCCAATAATCCTTATCGACACGAAAGCTTAGCTACTAAAACCTAGAGGGGCCAAAAATAAGGGTGAGTGAGTCTAAAAATAAAGCTTTGTAAAAACCTTTTCAAAAATGTATAACCCATCGCCATAAAACAAGTATAGTTTCCAAATATAACATACTACGTATAGTATGAAAATACTTACCGTAGCCAACAATATCTAAAAAAATGCAATACTTCACAAAAATTCGTAAATAAGCATATAACTTCCGGTAATCACAATATCACTGAAATAAGCATTCACATCGAGTGCTCATCGACACATGCTGACACACGAGTTCATGCATAGGTATTCTGACATGAACATGACTGGATGTAATAATGATTTACGCTTTAGTACTACAATCAAGTGAAGACTGGTGTTATGCGTAACACATACGAGTCCTAATTGCCTATAGCAATCTAGGATAGGACTGGCACCTACAATGGATCCAAAGTAAGTGTATGGTGCTATGCGAACATACACATAGAGGTGGGTTCGGTTTCGTTTTGTTCCCTTTTTTGCCAAAACCGAAAACCAAACCAAAGTTAATGTTATGTTCGGTTCAGTTTTTCTTCAGTTTTTTTTGTTTGATTTTTTTCAGTTTCGATTTATTTCTGTTCAATTTCAGTCCGGTTCAGTTTTTTTCATGATTTTTTTTAATATGGATATTGGTAAAGAAACAAATCTGCAACAACACTGCACATACTCATCAAACCACTATCTTCATCTACAAATCACAACAACAATTATATTCATTTAGCCGAAATTTAAATAACTAACAACCACACAACACAAAAATCGAACAAAATCTGCAAACTTGCTTACTCTTTTTCTTTGGGGTTTCACTCGATAAGTGTGGGCAAAGTTTAGAGTTTGCAAGACTTGTGGGCTGCTATTGATGCAGCAAAATACGAAGATGAGAAAAAAAAAAAAAGGATGATTAGAGAGCAAAACAGAATGAAGGTCCAGCTAGGGAGAAAAAAAGGGAGAGAAGAATGAAGGTGCGGCTGAAGTCCAGGAATGGTTAGGTGGTTTCTGGGTTTTAAAGGGTGGGTGGCTGCTGAGCTTTGAATCCGAGAAAGAGAGAAAGAGTCTGAGACTGAGTGAAGGCAGATGAGAAAGGAAAAATGAAATGAGAGAAAGTGAGTAGGGAAGTGTCGGCTCGGTTTTCGATTGAGAGGAAGGAAGGGTTAGGTGGTTTCTGCATTCTGAGATATAGAGAAAGATATTACGCGTGAGATAAGACAGAGAATAAGAAAGAGACATAGATAGAGTTTTGTAAAGCAAGCACCCATGTGCTTGATATAACTTTTGTCAGCACACGGTTTCTAGGTTGTAAAGAGAGATAACAGAGAATGAGAGAGAGAGAGAGACAGATTTCTGTCTTTAGAAAGCAAGCACCCATGTGCTTGATACAACTTTTGTCAGCCACATTTTAGTTATTTTAATAATATAATAATTGCCCATTACACATTCCAACACACACACACACACACATATATATACAAAACAGATAAATAAATAATTAAATACTAATTTAATTAATTTGGTTCGGTTTAGTTTTTTCAATTTGGTTCAATTTTTTTGGTTCAATTTGGTTTTTTCGATCTCGGTTTTTTTTTTTCAGTTTTCGATTTTTTGAACCTACCCCTACATACACATGAAGTCTGGCCCTAGCCTGAGCGAGTCCTGATACCATTGTAGCACACGATGAGCAATTCACGTAAATATAGTCATGCCACAGTGATTCAATAATTCTAGTCGACATAATACTATTCGTAGCCGTAAATCTAATTAAGACATCCCATAGGATTTATAATGATTTCCTAATTCTCATCATTACGTCGTTTCCTATAAACGTTAATTTAATTACGGCATCACATAGAAAATTCATTATTAGATGTATATATGGAAAATAAACAAATGTATATACTACATAAAAGAAAAGACCCACTCACAAATCATGTCGTCAAGTCTAACTCGCCTTGCAGGTATCGGGGGTCCTTGCAATGCGCTTCGCCTATAAATGAAATCATTTACGTAAATATATAATATACTAACGTATAAACGCGTTTTTAGTATAAAGACAACTAATAAAGAAATTATTCTAAAACCATCGAATTTCAAAAGACAGACGACGAATTTAGGTTCGGCACATCGAGAAATCGAGTTCCTCTACATGCTGCCACAAGGTGGTTACACTGGAAACCACACACTGCACGCGCTGGCCACCACGCTTTCCCACGCTCCGGTAACCACGCGGGCCCACGCGCCTTCTTCGCGATTCCCAGATTTTGCAGGTTTTCTTCCCAACTTTCAGAGCTCATTTTAAGCTCAATACTCAACCAATATCGATGATTCAAAAGTCAATTTAAAGCTAGAAATGTAAGGAACAAATCCTTACAAAATGGGGCTGAGTTATGGTCGGTGTTGGCCGGAAAAATGGCTTGAAAGTGGCTTGGTGGCCATGGTTTTTCCTTCACCAGTTTTATGGAAAATCCTCCCCAAGGTTTTTCTGCACTTGAATACCATCAAAACATTCATATGGCTTCAAAAATAGACTTAAGGCAACGAGAAGGGAATGATCGAGGAAGTCCCGAGGATTACCTAAGCCGTGAACGACAAGATTTACCAGAGATGAGGGTGGTCACAATGCCATTGCACAATGATGTGAGGGAGGATATTTGTGAGTGTTTTCCTTCGTTCTTAGGTTTGTAGAACTCACAGAGGGGGATGTGTGACCAAGGTGGTGTGATCGAGGAACTCACAGGAGAAAATGGCAAATGGTGGTGACTCGAGTTCGACGGAAATGGCAGCCGTATTGTCTATGTTTCGTTTGGTATGTGTCCGAGATGACAAGAGAAGAAATAAATGATAATAAAGAGTCAGTGAAGAGGATGGTGGTATCCTGATCTTGACGTCGGTGGTAGTAAATGGAGGTGAGAGTTTTAATGAGGATATACAAGGAAAGATAGAAAGAGAAATGATGGAAAAAATGAGAGAGAGATAGAGAAGAGTGTCTGAGAGTTATGGAAGGCACATGAGAAGGGAAAATTGTCATGCCCCGATCCCAACATACGTCCAAGATCGACACATGACGCCACCAAATATCCGTATCTCTAACTTACCTCGCCTCTGGGATACGACAAAGCATAACTCGAGAATCGAATCATATAGTAATTTTTCGTGCACTTTATGACTGCATCTAACCGCTTTGTTAGACTGCCTACGTACCTTAAACAAGGATAAAGCCATTCGTAGTTCACCATTTGTCAAACTTCAATCTTTTCGTAAAACACTTCGAGCAAAAATTATAGAGTACCACACTACACAGCAACCATACACAAAACAACAATTATCACCTTATCATGCACGCAGGTATGCCAATCCCACACATATGCTTTCCAATTCATCCATCATATAAATCACTATGTTTCACATAATACTGCAATTCATAGTATGCTACATCTCAAAGAACAGTCAACGAAGCAAAATGTTATTCTCACAATGATCAATGAGTCTATCATAATAATAACAATCATATCCAACGTCATTCCACAATCACTCCAATTATTCAGTCCCATGAATCACAAATGCACGATATTAACATTTAACTACATTAATATATCATCAAGATCACGTATCAATTCATGAAATTTAATAAAGGAATTCAATATAATTCCCTGCATGGATTCCAAGTAATAATAAGGTAAATCCAATTTATAAACACAATGTCTACTGTGAGAAAGAGTAGGGATTTCAAACCACTCAATAGAATCCAACCCGAAATATAATTGTCTATCGGAATGTACCAAGTACAACTAATCCTTAGGGATGAGCAACGGTTATGGCGGGCAGGTAACCGCGGTTATTTACCCATAATTGTTTAAGCTTTTACCCGCATAACTGTTTACCCGTTGGGTATTTACATAAACGGGTATACCCATACCCATAACCATTTATAAACGGTTAACCATACCATAACCGCATACCCATTTACCCATTTTTAACCCGTTTACTTTTTTTTACCCGTCTACCTATTTTTTTGACAACTTGAAAATTAAAAAGAAATTTGTCATAATTTTTTTTCTTCTAACAATTAAATACCGTTATAAATACATTTAACATGAATTTTTGTGTTAACGGCAATATTATTTATGAAATATGCGATGTCTCCCAATTATTTGACGGTCAATCTATTACAAGAATCATACATGGTTGTAGGTTAATATATATATATATGTGTGTGTGTGTGTGTGTGTGTGTGTGTGTGTGTGTAAGTACGCATCAGTATGCTAATAAGCTAATTTGATAAATATTTGGATTTTTATTTAGAAACATATGTTCATCGATCCAAGCCATTTAATTAATTTCTAATTTTTGGGTCAAATATTTATTGAAAACTCAAGGCCAATTTAATATATATACATATATATAGGTATGCATCAACTGACAATAACATGTTTCTAAAAACTCAAGGTAATCATGCAGGTAGTGATCACCCAAAGCAGATATACCAAGCATGATCACCCCTAAAATACGTATGGTCCCCCAACGTGGATATACCAAGTAGGACCACATCTTAACTTTAGGTAGTAATCACCCAACGATATACCAAGCATGATCACTCTTAGAATGCGTATAGTCCCCCAAAGCGGATATACCAAGCATAACCATATGCATAGTCTAATAACGTAGGCAGTGATCACCCAACGCAGATATACCAAGCATGATCACCCCTAACAGTCCCCCAACACGGATATACCAAGCAGGACTGTATCCTATAGCTCTAGGTAGTGATCACCCAATGCGGATATACCAAGCATGATCATTCCTAGAATGCTTATGGTCTCCCAACACGGATATACCAAGCAGAACATAGCATAATCTCATCGTGCATGTAGTGATCACCCAACGCGGATATACCAAGCATGATCACCCTTGAAATACGTATGGTCCCCCAATGCGGATATACCAAGCAGGACCATCCATGTACCACTCCTACATGGTGCAGTAAATTCAACACACAAACTACCTCCTACCTCCACACTTATGATTTACAAGATGAGCACATACACGTATAATGACACACCCTGACCCGAATCAGGGCATGCTGGCCGTCACGTGAGGGTGACATAGCCATGTGCACAGTGCGGAAGCAATAAGGATAATAGAGAATACGAATAATTAAAAACCAATTCATAAGAGTACTAGCTAAGGTAAGTGCTAGAAAATGTGTGAATACACAATCAGAGCATAAGTAGCCTAAGTTCAGTCCAGAAAATAAGTACTAATTAAACGACACCCAAAGATGCCCTACATTTGTGATAGTCTGTCAAAACCTCCAGTCAATCCTCTTGAGCCACCAACGAACAAGCTTATCTAAAACTTGGAGGGGCACAAAAACAGAAAGTGTGAGTGGGCAAAAACAAAGCTTTCCAAAACCATTTCATTATCAAATGCTCTAACCCCTCGCCGTAAAACATGTATAAATTTCCCAGAAGTGGAATATAAATATATAAGTATATATATATACACACACACATATATTTCAATTCATGCTTCGCATATCCATTTTTATAAGTATGCCATGCCAAAATATAAAGCAGAATGAGTAACTCAGGTGAAAATAAATTCATGGAAAATAACATATTAGTCGAAACCCCTGCAGAGGTCTATATGGCTGAATTCATAACTCATTAGTCAATCTAGCCAGAGTCACTGCAAGTGACCTATACGACACTAGACTGCATACGAGTCGGAACCACTGAAATGGTCTGTACAACAAGACTAGGTGTAATATAACTATGCTCCTTACTACATTCTCATTATAACTGTGCGATAAATCGCTAGTCACCTACGAGTCGGAACCACATATAATGGTTTTTACGACAAGACTGTGCACCTAAATTGGATCCAATGTGAGCATATGGTGCGGGAGGTGACATTAGATACATGCATGTGCCATATCTTTGGCTAACTCACTAACACCGGGGTGCAGGTTTATGAGCTCTATGTTCCTCAATTAATTAGAACCGTTATTCACATTCACAATTCATAACTTACCTAGGGCTTACCTGAGCATCCACAACACCACAATTATATATATATATATATATATATATATGCAAACATCATATGCATATTCTAAATGTAAAACATTTGGCATGGCAATTTAAGTCATAACTCATTTAAATGCATTTTCTAGGAAATATACCAAACATATACATATATATTCAAAACCAAAAGCCCACTCATTGGTATGTCGAAAGATTGTAGCCCCCGAGTCGCCCTTGACTACGCTCGTCCTCGAGATAAGTCTCTCCTATAAACAAAACAACTATAAAAACGTTAATTTAAAGCACATAACCAATACTAGCTAATCACTTCTCATACATTGCTCAATTGAGGTATATAAATATATCATCGTGACCTACACAACTCCATGAACACGTCCAAATTTTTAAAATAATTTTTGGAGCCCTCACGCACCGTCACGCGCCGACAAGGGCACAGCCCTACGCGCGGCCACGCGTAGGGAACCCTAAAGGAATCCCCTAACCCCGTTAGGAACATTCCGTTAAAAAGTAACAGAAATCGTTAATTCTACCTGACGACGTCAGAATATTCCGTCAAAGTTTGACGGAATATTCTCTGTCTTCTACCTTCGAACTCCGGCGACCGTCGCCGTCGCCAGAAACTGGAAAATCTTAAAATCCTTATAACTTCTTCATTTTTGAACCAAAACTCATGAAACTTAAACCAAATTGAAGCTTATAACGAGTAGAACACATTCTTACCAATTTCAAGCTCCAAAAATCACGGGATCTCACCGGAGAAGACACGATAATTCCGGCCAACTTTCATACTCGCCAAACTCGACTTCCCGACGTCCAATTTACTTGGTTTTTGTCCTCCGAGCTTTGTAAGAACGTCCTAAAGCTTCCTACGAGCTTAAAATCCCCTAAAACATCCATAGTTATGACCATGTGAACAAAACTCAAATCGTGGGTGATGGTTTCTCGGGTTTTACAAGCTTTCAAGTCCTAAAAATGGTACGAATGGACTCAGGAGCTTGTAGGGAACAAGAACATTACCTTTTTAACGTCGATCCGTGCGTGAAAGCTTGAGTTTGAAGTTTGTCCATACGGTTTGTACGGAAAATAGAAAGAAGTCCGAGAGGGAGGAGAGACAGAGCATGGGAGTGATGGAGAATGTGTGTGTGTCCACGTGGGTCACCAACCAAAACCAACAAAACTAAGTCCTTTTTAGTTTCCCTTAGTTCTTAACTTGGGAAAATAATGGATGGGTCTAAAACCTAAGTACACAATACACACAACACACTATAACGTCCAAGGGTATTTTAGTAACTTCCACGTTTGAGACCAATTAATATTCCAAAATTTCGGGACGGGCTGTCACATATAATGTTGACACATGTTTAACAGTTGAATTTAATAGAGCAGTACTCAATCTCTCAATTTAAGCCATTAAATCAAATTCAAAAGTTAAATATATGTCGATACTGAATTCAGGTACTACTCAAGAAAAATCTAAGGTAGTGCCACTCATTTTACTTCTCACTCACTATTCTCAATTTTCAACCGTCGGAATGAATTGAAAAAGATTAATGAAAAAATATTAATAAAAATGTGTGATTGATAAAAATGGGTTTGTGTTCAAAATCTATTGATATCATCAGTTAAAGAAAATGAATGAGGATCCTAGGAATCCTCCAATCGCGTCCGTTTATCGTATATTGTGCGAAAAGTTTTTATTAGGTAATATTTATATTCAATTTTAAATAATAATTTTATAATAATTTTTTACTGCATAATATACGATAAACTGATACGATTGAATAATTCCCATAATCCTCACAAAGAAGATCCGAAGTCCGGATCCTCATCCGAGGAAAATAATAGTAAAGCTTGAACTTTGGCTTTTCAATCTCCAATTACAAGGGTGATATTTCCCAAAAGAACAAAAACAAATAAAACAAATACAAAATACAAAGTAAGAGACATGATTGCCGATAGGAAGTGGGTGGGATCCACTCAAAGAGAAATTTTTAATTATAACGAGAACACGGTTGATGCATCACATGTTTTTATATGAGTAGTGAAAAGTTTTATTTTTTAAATTATTAACTTTTTGATACACACATCCTACAATTTATATAATGACACGTGATATATCACTTCGTGTATCGATCATCCTGGAAAATCTCTATTTCTACAGCATCAGCAAAACTTGGTTTGGCGGCATCATCCCAAGACTTGGAAGTCTTTGCAAGTCAAAAAGCACAGTGGCACTGACTTGATTGGGTGACTTCGGTTTTTAAATACAAATTTCACTTGCTCTGCTTCTTCTGCTTCGTTCTCTCTAGGCAACAAACATCTGATAATCTTGTTTCCAAATTGTCAAAACATTGAAAGACAAAGAGGAGGGATGGGAAACATCAGTAGCAGCACCACCACATCAACAACCGCACAATCGGTGCCGGACATGGTGGCTGCGATCAGATTCCATCCCACTGAAAAGGAAATGGCAGACTTCTTGAGGAAGAAGATGAAATATAACAACTCCCAAGCCTGCCACTTCCTCCCTGTCATCGATGTCTGCAAGTTCGAGCCTTGGGATTTGACTGGTAACCCATTATTCTATCTCACTTTTTCTTTAAAACCCAGGTATTATTTTTCACTGTATGATTTTTGTTCATGCATAATCTTGTTTGATTTGTTCAAGACTTTGGGGCTCGTTTGGTGTATTGGATTAGATTGGATTGGATAAATTATTACGTTGAATGGATGTATGTTGAATGAAGATATAGATGTTAATTTCCAGGTTTTTTGTCAAGTTGAAGGTAGAAGATTAATTAGTCATGGAGGAAACTTATCCCTTCCAATCCTTCCATGGTAGGATTAGGAGGGGTAAGTTGGCTTAACGAGTGATCCATCTTCTACCTTTAACTTGAAAGTTGCATCTTTTCTTCCTTCAACATACATTGAGGGATCGTTTGGTGGAAGGATTGGATTGTCAACTTGAAAGTAGTGACTAGTGAGTTCCCCAATTCAAGGCACCCAACGAGCTCTGAATGTACAACGAGTTAGCCAATCAAATCCTGGTGGTGACCAACCAAGCCATTTTCAATATCTTGTTTTTTGTTGCAGAGCGCATGTTCCCTGAATCTCCATATCTAGCTAAGCCGTGGTACTCCTTCAGCTGGTGTGATTACAAATTCATCAATAGTCTTCGCTGTTAGCCGTGATGTTTGCATGATCAAAACACATATCAGTTATCAAGCACAAAGAAGAATTACTTACTTGTCGAGGATGCAGCTGCCATGCTTACAGAATTTGATCGAGGAAAAACACTAACTCTTCTGCAAACTCCTTGTCACGCCCCGGACCTGGGGTCGGTAGTAAAAACTCGATCCCGAGTCCGAAACACGAGTTAAAAGCTAAATAAATAAAAGGAAATTGACACGGGTTGGAAAATTAAACTCCTCTTATTAAAATAACTCCAAAATTTTTACAAGGTGTATAGAAATAATAAATCAACACTCTTAGATCCCTCGTCTAACACAACCTTAGCTCGTCTATCACCAGTGTTGCCAAATAACTCATCTGTAAAATAATAGGTTAGGGGTGAGCAACAACCACCGTCGCTCAGTAGGGACATAACCTTATCACAGTAAATTGACAATATTAAATTATGTGTCATGAAATCATATAGCCGAATATCAAATTATTATTGATAAAATAATGCATGGATGCAATTGAACCTCTTCGGCTACCCCCGTTAATTAATATAATAAAACACGCGGACCTGCACGTCCCATACCGTGCATTTTACCTCTGCAGTGGTGGTTCGAATGGTTTAATATACAAATTAACCCCCTGTAACTCAATCATCCCAATTTTCCCTTTTGTTAGTCATCTTGCCAAAACTCTTCGTCGCCAGTCCCGAATTACCCTTAAAGAATCTGTGCACTGTGGGCTCACCTGAGACCTGGTACCTGCTAAGAGTTTGACTCAACTACACAAAAGATCATTTCCATTACCCTCTTTCCAATTTCCTTTCTCACCTACAAAGTTCCAACCACTTCTTACACATGAGTGATGCACAAGCACGTTATTACATCTTCACAAGTCACAATATATATCTCAACGAATAACATTCCAGTAGTACTAACAAGTAAACAACGAACTGAAGCAATAATCCAAACAATGTCCAACCACATTAATCAACCAACACAAATATAGTACTTCACGAAATTTAATAGAATCAATATCTGTAAAGGTTTGCCGTATTTCCCCTACCTGGACTCCAAAGCATTGCTCCAACTCTCTATTACAAGAGTTCACCACCTTGACAAAATCCTATTCACAAGTATTAAGCAAATCACAATATATGCAAGACATAGACTCTAACTAATCAAAGTACTTGGGTTACTAATTTACTACCACTCAAATCAGATATCAAATTGGTTGACCTATAATACTATGCAAAATAGTTTTGTGTATAGTAAACATACTATGGAGACCAAAAGAAAGAATAAACTTAGATAGTCCTCTGCCTTCAAAACCTTATGTAACTTGTATAAAATAACCATACATAAAACCATTTCACAACATGATTAATCATTTATAACCTAGACGATATATAGTGCAAAAAGCTTAAGACTTAGTGTGGTTTTGTTCCAGCATATACTAATGTATATAAAAATAGCTATACATATACATCTACATATATTGATAGCGTAGCATATGTGTATATATAAACTTCATTCTATTCTCAATCAAATTAACATAATATTGTATAAATATAAAGTAGTTTTGGAAAAGGAAATTGAATTGGATTTGTCAAACTAGGGTTTATCATACTTCTTTCATATTTTATAATAAGACAGCCAACTCAAAGATCTATACAGATTTGAAGCCAAATTACATTAGATTTGATCAAGCGAAGAATTTGTATAAACTAACTTCGAATAGAAACTCCACGACAAATATAAACAAGGAAAATATATAATAGTTATGAAAAGATAAACAAGGTATAGAAATTGTTACCCACACAAAGCAGGCTACTGACTCCACGGTCCTCCCTCCCTCACTCAATCGATCTCTCTCTCACTCTCAACAGAAACCACAGAAAAACAACTCTCTCTCTCTCTCTCTCTATCCTGGTCTCTTTCTCTCGAATTATTTTTCCCTTCTTCCGTTTGTTTTCCTCTTTCAAATGAATGAAAAGCACTCCTATTTATAGGAGGTTAAGAGACGGTTATAGCTATTCTCTTATTGGAAGGTGTAGCGGCAAGAGATAAGTTGAACCTATCTCCGTACTCCCATAATCTGCTACGGGTGTGTCTAAATAGGGAGGTGTTGTCAACAATAGCACTGACCTTGACCAGCCAATTATTTTAGACCAAAATAATTATAGTAAAGCTAAAATCAATAAATAAAATAAATATAAACAGGTAATTAGACAAGGTTAATATATAGTAAACAAATAAATAATTAAATAAATACAAGGAACCCAAATATTATAATTATAGATGGTCTTATAAATATATTTTCCAAATTACAGGTCTTCACACTCCTAGCCTTATGACTATGCTCTATGGGAAGCCTTAGTTGTCGTATCTAGGGTTAGCAGGGACCGATGTTTATATACTAGCCAAGGATAAGCTAAAACTCTCATTTCTTGGCTCTCAAGTAAAGTATCATAATCATATATTATTAAGGATTCTATCAAGCCTACTTATAATGTAAGACACTTAACGTGGGATATGATATATGAGGATCAAATCACAGCTTTACTGATTTCCTACTTATGCATTCCTATTTATGGTTGATTTATATTGAATAGATCCAACATTCTCCCACTTGGTCTACGAATTGTAATGATCATGTTTCAAATATGTATCGGAAATCAGTGTTTCTTTAATGGCCATATGCCTGCGATTCAATCTCATCCTTAATTCAAATTTCTGTCAAAAAGTTTTCTCAATGTAGGATTAACAAGGTTGTAATTATGTCTCATCTCAAAACCTTCATAATCACATACACTGAGCAAACCATTCACATGAAAATCATCAAATTATGATCTAGAGATGAAACTTTATCTCAAGAACTGTCTTACTCCATATCATCTCAGGTCCACTGTATTGTAACTTTAATAAGTCACACCTTATGCTTTTGAACAGCTTATATGTTTGCCAATGCAAACTTTTCCATCACTCCAGAAAACTCTTCAACTTTCTGCAATTCAAAAGTATAAAATGCAGACAAAATATACATATGCATGCATGCATTACGTGAACACAATTATTGAAAACAACCTTTATTCAATCCAAACTCGGAACCAAACTACATCTTTAAAACTTAGTGAGTTTAACTCACTTATTTGCACTGTAATTAGAAACAGTTTTCTACTCCCACTAATTCTGCATATCAAAGTTCGAGGTCAGTCCCATATTTTCCACATGCTGTTTAAAAGCTTTGACTGGAAGTGGCTTGTTCAAGAGACCTGCAAGCATTGATACTGTGTCAATGTAACTGATCTTTATAAACCCTTGCTTGATCTTTTCTCTAATTAACTTGTACTTGATATGCATATGCTTAGTTCCAGAAGACCTCTTATTGTTCTTGAAATAGAAAACTGATGCAGTGTTGTCACAAAATATTTGTAATGGATTCGTGACAATGTTGAGGACTTTCGTTCCTTCTATGAACTTACCAAACCAAACTGCTTGAGAAGTGGCCTCAAAACAAGCCATGTATTCTGCCATCATAGTAGAGGTAGTGATGTTCTTCTGTTTCATACTCTTCCATGAGATTGCACCTCCTGCCATCATAAAAATATAGCTCGAGGTAGACTTCAATGAATCTTGATACCCTGCATAATATGAGTCACAGTAACCAACCAACTAGAGGTTGTCACTTCTCTTGTATACTAACTTATAATCTTTTTTTTTTTTGCAAATACCGTAACACCTTCTTAGCTGCAATCCAATGGGCATGTCCAGGGTTCAATTGATATCTCCCTAACAAGCTCAATGCAAAAGTCATGTCAAGTCTAGTGCACACTTGTGCCTACATTAGACTCCCAATAACTGAGGTATACGGTTTGTCATTCATCTCAAGCTTTTCAGCTTCAGTTCTAGAGCTTTGTAGCTTGCTTAGTTTATCTCCCTTAGTCACTGGCACATCACAACCACTACATGTTGACATATTGAACCTCTTGAGTATCTTGTCTATATATCCCTTCTGTGATAGCCCAAGCAAACCTCTCCTTTTGTCACGAGTGATTTCGATCCCCATGACATAAAATGCTTCACCCATATCCTTCATCTCAAAGTTGTCACGGAGTATTAATTTTGTTTCATGCAGCAAAGTCAAATAAGTGCTAGCTATAAGGATATCATACATATATAGCACCAATATAGTGAAGTGTCTCCCACTGGATTCGAAATATATGCACTCATCTTCAGAATTCTCAACAAAACCATGTGATTGCATGACTTCATCGAATCTCAAATACCATTGCCTTGATGCATGCTTTAAGCCATAAATTGATTTTTTGAGTTTGCATACTAATTCCTTTCCATCAGAGCCAATGAATCCCTCAGGCTACTTCATATAAATCTTTTCCTCCAAAAAACAAAAAACACATTTAGGAATATAGTTTTTACATCCATTTGATGTAGATGGAAATCATAGTGAGCTACCTAGGCCATAACAAACTTGAATAAATCTTTTGTTGAGACTGGTGAGAATGTCTCAGTGTAATTGATTCCCTCTTGTTGAGTGTATCCCTTGGCTACAAGTTTAGCCTTAAATCTCTCAACTTCCTCTATGGAGTCCTTCTTGGTCTTAAACACCCACTTACATCCAATTGGTTTTGCTCCCTTTGGTAATATTGCAAGTTCCTATACCTTATTCTTTTCCATGGATTCAAGCTTACTCTCCATGGCTTTCATCCGTTCTTCTCGTTGCAGTCCACTTATAGCCTCCTTATATGTAGAAGGCTCACCAACGTTGATATCTACTTCACTCAAAAATACCATAAAATCGTCTGAAATTGCTGGTTTTCTCGTTGTGACTTGCACTGGTTTTCATGGAACATCATTTGCAGTATCATGCTCTTCCATATGGCCTATAGTATTATCAGTGGCATCCCTTGTATCATTTTGCATAATATTCTCAACAATTTCAGTACCTGGTGGCAAGGGAATATTGTCTTATGCATCTTCTTGTGAGTTAAACTCATTTTCTTCTTAAAAGACCAAGCTGTAATTCAAAACTTCTTCTTTCACTTCTTCTATGAACTTAACTTTATTTGTCTCAATGAATCGCATGGAATTTCCAAGGCAATAAAATTTGTACCCTTTGGTTCTTGGTAGATAACCAATGAAATAACAACTCACAGTTTTGGCATCTAACATCATTTTGTGAGGATTGTATGCCCTAGCTTCTGCTTTACAAACCCCATATTCTTAAATGCAACAAGCTAGGTTTTTTGTTGTTCCAAAGTTCAAATGGTGTTGAAGTAATAGACTTGCTTGGTGCCCTATTGCAAATATAGTTTACAGTTTTAATTGCATCACCTTGCAAAAACAATGGCAAGTTGGTAGTGCTCATCATACTCCTAACCATATCCTTCAAAGTACGATTCTTTCTTTCGGAGACACCATTCTGTTGTGGTGTTCGAGGATTTGTATATTGAGTTACAATTCCTTCACTTTGCAGATAAAGTGAAAAAGGTCATGGATTCCTTCCATGTTTAGTATATCTTCCATAGTATTCACCACCTCTACCGGATCTTACTGTTTTGATTTTCTTATCCAACTGTTTTTCAACTTTAGTTTTGTAAATTTGAAAAGCACTTAGGGCACTGGACTTCTCAATAAGCAGATATAAGTAGCAATACCTCAAATAATCGTCTATGAACGTGATGAAGTACTTATAACCATCATAAGTAGGTGTACGGAAAGGTCTACAGATATCAGTGTGTACGAGTTCTAGTAATCCACTGCTCCTGGTTGTATCTTTCTTGTGTGTACTTGTCATTTTTTCTTTAATGCATTCAATACATATGACCAGATTATCAAATTCAAATGGTGGGATTATGCCACTTTTACTCAGATTCTTTATTCTTTCAATCAAAATGTGCCCTAGCCTCTTATGCCAAAGAGTGGAGGAAGTCTCATTATGATTCAATCTTTTCTGACCTATCAAATGTGCTACACGATTTGACTCTTTACAATTTAGTCTAAACATGCCACCAATATGCAAACCATTCCCAATAATCTAAGAGTTTTTGTAAATCGAAAAGCCACTGTTATTTATTAAAAATACAAAATCCTTCATGACTAACCGACTAACTGATACGAAATTCCTTTGAAATGAAGGTACATATCACACATTCTCAAGGTCATGTAAAACCAGAATCTAACTTTATTCTACTTGTTCTAATGAACTCAACAGCAACTCTTCCTCCATTCCCAACGACCACTGAGACTTTATCCCTTCTTGGCACTCTCTTGTGTATGAAGTCATGTAAAGAGTTTGTCACATGTATTGAAGCACCATTGTCAAGCCACCAAGAATCTCTAGCAGATTCAACATTATTTGTTTCAAAATAGACTAAAACTTCACCTCTAAAAATCATAACATTACCTTTTCCCTTACCATTGTCAACCCACTTTTTGTACTTCTGGCAGTGTCTCTTCATGTGCCCAGGTCTCTTAAAGAAGAAACATTTTCCCTTAACAGTTTTGGACCCTTTGTTCGCACCAACTTTGGAGTAATGTGATGCCTCTTTGTTGTGCTCCTATCCTGCAGTGTTGTTGTTGTGGTGATCAGTCACCATATTCACCTTTTTTCCAAAAATTTCCTGCCTTATATGTTGTTTCGCATGCACACAAATTTCAATCGGTTTATTAAGGCTTCACTTCTCCTCCTGTGCATTGTATGTGCTCTTTAGTTGTGAACACTCATTTGGCAATGAGTTAAGCGCCACATGAACTAAGAAAGGATCACTCATAGGGACTTTAAGAACATTCAATTTAGCACCAATATCTAGCAGTTCAAATATATGTTCCGTTACACACCCCATACCATTATACCTTTTGGTCATAAGTTCATTCATGAGATTACCAGTTTCTGCCTTCTCTGATTCTTTGAACTTCTCATCAATAAATGTCAAGAATTCCTTGGCACTCTTGAACTCAGGAATGCCACCTCTCACTGTGTCAGACATGGATCACTTGATCACCAAGAGAGCAATTCGATTAGCCTTCTGCCACCTTTCATACTTTGCCTTGACATCAACTACAACATCTGCAGCAGATTCTGGATGAGAGTTTTCTCTTGTTGCCATGTCTAAATCCATTAACCCTAGATAGATCTCAAGGTCTTCTTTCCACTTTTTGTAGTTTGCTCCCCTTAGGGTTTGAACAGTGTTGACATCATTCATCACTGAATATATACATACAACATACATGCATTGAGTAAACCAATCCCAAAACATTATAAAAACGAAATTGATTCAACACTTGTGAGCAAGATGAATCAATATGCCTTTTGACACTGACTTATGCACTACACCAGTTTCCTTCATGCTGATTCCCAACACTTGTGAGCACAATTGATGTGGCGCATAAATAATGTCATACCATTCACATATGATCCAGAAAACAATGATCAACACTTGTGAGCAAGATGAACAGCCTCTATATCATATATTAAATGCAATTTTATGAACAACAATCTTGACTACATGATTCAATCTCTCATGGTAAACTATTGTAGCTTGAATATATGATTAACTTGAATTATGTAGATAAACTATTAGAATATCCTAAAACCGACGTCCGATAACAATTAAATAAATAAAATATTCAAACTAGTGACGCTCTTAACTGACACTACCTTTGTTAATAATAATAAAAAAATTTGAGAATCTGCACTCGTTTCCAATTAATTGTAACTAAAAAAAATTATATAACCAAAATAATAAATTTAAGTATAGGCCAAATCAAACATTAATAAAAATAATTAACAAGAAAAATAGTGCAAAAATGTACAAATATTTTTTATCTAACATTCCACATAATATACAAAACTCATCCATACAAATAGTGCCAAAATTTACAATCTGTACAAATTCTTGCCGCACTCTTACAACTGAAAAAAAAAAAAAAAAAAATTTAGACAAATTTAAGGTGATAATGAAATAAATCATAACGATTACCTTTGTTTTTTCTTTATTCCAGTAAGCCACCAATGCAATCCACTATGTAGGATTCACTTCACAAGGAGGGTGGCTGCGCACCTTCACTGCTCTGTTAGTATAAAAGTTTTTTTTAATTTATTTCTAAACTCTTTGTGCGCATGCTTCGCAACCTTAAGTGTCATATGGCAAATCATAGGCATTTTTACTATATCTGCATCTTCAAAAAAAAATATTTCCCTACATCCATAAAAAAAACCAAGCTAACCAATTATTACTGCTATCATTGACTTGTTCTTCTATTTTCAAGTTAAAATAAAAATATCTATACCTTTATTCTATTCCAGAAAACTTCCTTATCTTCTTCCTTAATCTTACACCAATCACTCACCAACGGGAGATTTCTGTGGTCTCTAACCTCCCCTGCTACATATTTTGCAAATGCACTAGAATTGTCACTAATGCATTTTCCGGAAGAATCAAACGAACAAAGTTGTTTCGTCCATTTGGGAATTGAGGACCCGCGCCTCCGTTGAGATGTTCCTTATTAATACCAAAAAAAAAAAACAATTAAAAACCAGGAAAGTAATGTAAATTTTCAGTTTAAGCATAATATAAGTTTAAACACAAAACAAAAACTGAATTTAATAATAATTCAAAAAAATACTGGCTTCGAACTCCTCATCTTCCAAATGATGTTCGTCAAAACGTTGATCTCACTAGAATTATCCATAGCACAAGTTAGTGGAAGGAGCAGGAGTATGGCAAAAATGGGGGAAAGAGTAAGGCTGAAATGGGAGAAGGAGAGGGAGTAAACGAGACAGAAATGAGAGATAGAAATGGAAGCACGAAAGTAATGGGAAAGAAGGGGGTTTGAATATGGATTAAAACTTAGCGTCGAAATATGAACACGTTACGTCGGTCAAAACCGACACTCTCTGACAAACTGACATATTTGTCAGTAGCATCGGAATAATTAAACGTTGCGTCAAAATAATTGTCAGTAGTGTCGGAATAATTGAACTTTGCGTCGGTTTAAACCGACACTATATCTGACACGACCTACATACACGCAGCTTGACACACTTTTGACTAAAAGATCATGTCGTCGAAATAGGGACATCTTTGCGTCGAAATAAGAAAAGGTTGCGTCGGTTACACACTAAAATATTTCAAACATTTCAAACATTCATTCCCGTCTAAAACATTTCAAACATTCATTCCCGCCTAAAATATTTCAAGTTATCTCATATAATATTTTAATAAATAATATTTAATACATAATAAAAAACAATAATATAATTATATGATAAAACAATAATATAATTTTATGATAAAATATCATCACACATGAATTGAAACATAGTCTAATTGATATTTAAAATACATAAAATAATTAATATATTTATTCCCTGTCATTATCTGTTAGCTCGTCGTCGACATTTGCATGAGTAACGAACTCGGTAGGCATCGGTAACGATTCATGAAAAGAAGTCTCTTCCACACCAACCCTTTTATGGAAATTTTCATTGTCAAGAATTCGATCATCCAAATTAGGTATAGCATAATCATCAATTGCATCACTATCCTCTAATACATTAAACAAATCCCTCGGCTGAGTTCGACAACTACGTGCCAAATATGTACAAAATAAATAAATTTAAATCTCTTAATAAATAAATATATACACACACCATTAAACTTGATGGGATACGAATTCTATGAAACTAATTTCAACGATCCAACTGTCAAACTTGTTTGTCTATACTTCGAGATCGCATCAGCAAAAAATCACAAAAAACAAACATTCAGAGATCAAGTAACGGGACAAAACTTTTCGACGGTTATAAAACAAAAAAATCACGATTTAACGGTTATTTTAACTCCGATTTTGATTATTTTTTATAGCTACACTCCTTGATCCTATATGAATACAATAAATGAATTCGATCTTTAATTTCAAATATTTACACTAGTGGATACCACAAAATATTATGTTATACTTAATAGAAGTATAAATAAACTCTAAGTGTTAGTGAATCTATCATTTTGATAGGATATGCATACTTCGAAACTAATTTCAACGATCCAACCGTCAAATTTGTTTGTATATGGTTCGAGATCGCATACGCCAAAAATGGAAAAAAAAACATTCAGAGATCAAGTAACGGGACAAAACTTTTCGACGGTTATAAAACGAAAAATCACGATTTAACAGTTATTTTAACTCCAATTTTGATTATTTTTAATAGCTACACTCCTTGATCCTGTATGAATACAATGAATGAATTCGATCTTCAATTTAAAATATTTACACTAGTGGATACCACAAAATCTTATGTTATAAAGTATAAATAAACTCTAAGTGTTAGTGAATCTATCGTTTTGATGGGATATGTATACTTCGAAACTAATTTCAACGATCCAACCGTCAAACTTATTTGTATATGCTTCGAGATCGCATACGCCAAAAATGGCAAAAAACAAACATTCAGAGATCAAGTAACGAGACAAAACTTTTCGACGGTTATAAACGAAAAATCACGATTTAACAGTTATTTTAATTATGATTTTGATGATTTTTTTACAGTTACACTCATTGACCCTATATGAATACAATGAATGAATTCGATCTTCAATTTAAAATAGTTACACTAGTGGATACTACAAAATCTTATGTTTTATTTAATAAAAGTATAAATACAAAGTGTTAGTGAATTTATTGTTTTGATGGGATAAGCATTCTACAAAACTAATTTCAACAATCTAGCCATCAAACTTGTTTATATATGCTTTGAGATCACATACGCCAAAAATGGCAAAAAACAAACATTCAGAGATCAAGTAACGGGACAAAACTTTTCAACGGTTATCAACGAAAAATCACGATTTAACGGTGATTTTAACTCCAATTTTGATGATTTTTTTACAGCTACACTCCTTGACCCTATATGAATACAATGAATGAACTCAATCTTCAATTTAAAATATTTACACTAATGAAAATATAAATAAATTCTAATTATTAATTTAACATAATATATTCTATTCTTATATTACTAAATATTATAAGTTCATGTTATATTTAATATTGTTAATTTAACATAAATGCTTATAAATATTATTCATTTCTATTTTCTCATAACAATTCAAGTGACAAAATTAATTAACTTGGGGTAAATTACATAGTAGCCCCTCAGGTTTGAGGTCTATTACAACCTCATACAACATCTTTAAAACATTTCACTTTCATACCTCACGTACTATTTTATTTCAAAATAATACCTCCGTTACATTTTCCATCCATTGATCCGTTAAGTGCTGACGTGGTTGCCATGTGACTGCCAAATGTCTGCCACGTGGCATAATTTTATTTTAAAAAAAAAAACCTGAAAGCGCAGAACCCACCCCCACCTCCCCAGCAACCCTCCCCACCCCTTCAATCCCTAACCCAGCACCCTTCCTCCTCGACATCTCCTTCCCCAACCTAACCTCTACTTCTGCCAACCGCTGCCAACCCACACCTCTTCCCAGAACCCCATCCCCGCAACCCCCCACCCCTCTTCCACAGCCTACACCTCTGCCACAGCCTACACAACTTTAAAATCTCGACTCCAATCAAATTCGAGATCTGTTTCTTCCGGACAATGTATTGGTAATAGTCCACCCCCCACAATCCATCGTCTTCTCCGAGCTCACTCGGCAATTTGCACACGCCACGGTTCTATCGGAACGGATTGGTTAGGATTTCAGAACCAGCAATGGGAGAGAAGATGCAGAGCAGATGATCCAGTGCTCGTCTCTCCGGCACCGTTTTCGGGTCTCGGATCCCGACGCTCTTGGTCTCCATGTTCGCCACCTTCGCCTTCATCTACGTCGCCGGCCGGTTCGTTCTCTTTCTCTTCTCTCTCTGCAGTCTGCACCCATTTGATGTTGCAGAAAAATCGATTGGACCCATGCGATAAATTTTCTTTCTTTCTTTCCCTTCCTTTTTGTTTGATCTGGGGATTGTGTGTAAGCTAGGAAGAGGTGTGGGTTGGCGGCTGTTGGCAGGAGTGGAGGTTAGGTAAGGGAAGGAGGTGTCAGGGAGGAAGGGTGATGGGTTAGGGATTAAAGGGGTGGGGAGGGGTTGCGGGGGAGGTGGGGGTGGGTTCTGCGCTCTTTAGGGTTTTTTTTTATCTTTTATTTTTTTAATAAAATTATGCCACGTGGCACACATTTGGCAGTCACGTGGCAACCACGTCAGCACTTAACGGATCAATTGATGGAAAATGTAACGGAGGTATTATTTTGAAATAAAATAGTACGTGAGGTATGAAAGTGAAATGTTTTAAAGATGTTGTATGAGGTTGTAATAGACCTCAAACCTGAGGGGCTACTATGTAATTTATCCATTAATTTGACTACATATTTATTAATTTAAAAAAAATAGTAGAAATTTATCTAAGTACTTAAATTAGAATTTTTAAATAAATAAACTTGTGTATCATACAATTTAAAAATTAAAGAATTTAGTGATAAAAACCTGAATTATGGAAGAATTTTGTCGTCGATCAATTCTTTATGTACTCAACTAGCTCAAATAAATTCCCTACAAAACTAAATTGTAAATAAAAATTAAACATAAGAGGAGAAAATAAAAATATTACAAGTAAGAAAAACTTACTATTGTGAAGAAGGAACAAATGAAGTTGGAAGAACAAATAAGAAAGGTGCAAGAGAGAACACACGGGGAGGGTTTGTAAATGGGAAGAACGAATAAGAAAAACGCAAGAGAGGAAGAAGAATACACGGAGGAGAGTTTATCATCAATCTGTCGCTTAAAACCGACACTGGGTTTCAAAATATTTAAAAAAACTAAAATCTATGTCCCTAAGAACCGACGTAGGCTTTAAAATATTTTAAAAACAATAATTAGTGTCGGTTAGAAGTGACACCAATATTTTATGTCGCTTAAAAGCGACACTGTATTATTTAAAGCGACACTAGTATTTAAAAATTATTAAAATATATGTCAGTTTTAAGCGACATTAAATGTTTAAGTCGGTTTAAAAGCGACATTAAATGTTTATGACGCTTATAAGCGACAATAAATCCGACGTCATGTTCAATAAGTGTCGCAATTGTCTAGTCCGACACTATATTATATTAAACCGACACCACCTACTGACACTATAAGGCCCTTTTGTAGTAGTGAGTCTTCGAAATAAGCTTATATTTTATGCATGTCAAAATTTTATGATGCATGCTTTCCACTCGAAACCACATACGATGTCATTCTTATCTGTTTTAACCATACAAACAAAGGCTCTAATACCAATTGTTAGCCGTGATGTTTGCATGATCAAAACACATATTAGTTATCAAGCACAAGGAAGAATTACTTACTTGTCGAGGATGCAGCTGCCATTCGAACAGAATTTGATCGAGGAAAAACACCAACTCTTCTGCAAACTCGTAGCTCTATGGGAAGCCTTAGTTGTCGTATCTAGAGTTAGCAGAGACCGGTGTTTATATACTAGCCAAGGAGTCTTAGATTCTATCCATAAAGGAAAGCTAAAACTCTCCTTTCTTGGCTCTCAAGTAAAGTATCATAATCATATGTTATTAAGGATTCTATCAAACCTACTTATAATGTAAGACACTTAATGTAGGATATGATATATGAGGATCAAATCACAGCTTTATTGATTTCCTACTTACACATTCCTATTACACATAGTAGACAATTTATGGTTGATTTTTATTGAATAAAGCCAATATTAGCTGCAACAGGATCACAGAGCAAGGCTTCTGGAAGATCACAGGCAAGCCGCGGGATATCAGCTCAAAATATTTCACTTGCAAAAAGAGGACATTAACCTTCTAAAAAAAGACCTCCCAAGAAGGTTGTAAGTCTAAATCCGTTAGGAGTGGCTGGATCATACACGAGTACTATGGCACTAAATCTAAACGGGGTTCTAATCCTAGTCGGGAGACGGATCAGCAGAGGGACTTTGTTCTCTGTCTCCTGAAGTATAAGCCAATTGGTTGTAAGTCTGATAACAAGAAGCTTGAGGGTACTTCGATATGTAATAATTTAGCTGATCCTGGTAATCGAGGCTACATTGCCTCTAGTTCCGGAGATGATCAAGCTGCCACTGCTAATCATAATCATGGTGAACCTGGTGGCGGCGTCTCATCTGATTTTATTGATCAAGCTCTACGTGTCATGATTCAAAAGGTTGGTTTTATGTCTCCCCCCGTATGTATTTATCTTTATTGTTTTTTGTTTTAATAAACACACATGGATCGGAGGGAGGTTTCTGGATATGTTGGCCCCTCTCTCCTTCCTGACTCAAAGTAGCACTTTATGCCTTTGACGGACATGAGCTAATCTTGCCCGGAGAAAAAAACCACTTTTTGAACATTTTCTGATCTAAACTTGATGAAAAGGAGCACAAAAGTATATCAACACTTAACACTTGCTTGTTTTGCGATTTTTAACCTGGCATTGGCAGTCATTTGCTCCGCTAGGAGGATATCTGGATTCACCCTTTCCTCCTCCCGAGGCACCTCAGCTGCATCAACAACCTCGGCTTGGAAATGATCCTGATATCGAAGTACTTTGTGTCTAGTTATGAATCACTTGATCCTGGTACTGGTGGCTGCATCGCCTATAATACTGATAACCAAGCTGCTGCCATGAATCATATGATTCCCGTCACAGAAGAAATTCTGGCACACAAACAGCTAGATCGTTCTGTACTTGGCAGTGGTGATCATGATGATGGTGAACCTGGTAGCGGCATTTCATCTGATTTTAATGATCCAGCTGTAGATGATATGATTCTTGAGGTAAGTATGAATACACGTTTTAAACATTCTGATGTGAACTTGGTCATACGAATTACAAGAAGTATATCTAATTTAACTTGTTCCTCATTCACTGTACAGGAGCTGCTGGAGACTCAACTGATATATTCACATAACTAGACACTAATGTGATGTCATGGGTATGAAAATTGAAACTTTGAGTTCCATCCTTCATGGAGTACTAGTTCTAGTTGTTTTTTCTTGTTTAATTGTATGATTAAAATTGAAGGTCAAAACTTATCAATGACCTATCTAAGTGTGAAACACCAAAACTTGTATCCTTGTTAATATGCTTTTATTATTATGTCATTGAGAATGTTGTATTGAAAGGAAAATAGTCTTGTGAATGTGATTTATTTCGAACATTTGAATGTTGCATGGAGTATTCTGAATTGTTTTTTCATTACTTTTTTGCAGTCTTCTTTAAAAATTGAATATAAAAAACGGGAAGTGTAAGATTGAATATACTGAGTGTTTTTGAAAATCGGATGGATAAGATTGAATATACTGAGTGTTTTTGAAAATCGCATGGATAAGATTGAATATACAATTATGAAAATTAAATGTAACAACTAAAATAGTTTTAACACTGAACGCTAAGTAGTATCAAAGCCATAGCGTTACTTTTGAATTGTGGTGAATGTTTTATCCTTTTTTTTTGTCACTAGAACATTGGCTTCGGGCATTTCAATGTCATGGCTGATAATGTAGTAGACCAAATGAAGCAATGAATCAATGAATGAGGCAAAGGAGAATTGGAATTTGAGATTTAAATTCGAAAAGGGAAGAATGATCAGAATTAGGTGTCACATAAAAGATGGGATTTTGGGTGCGTTTGTTGTACCGGACTATCTCGGACTGGACTAGCTTTAGGGACTAAGTTGGACTGGCTTAGACTAGACTAAGCTGGACTGACTTAATGAAGCGTTTGATGCAGTGTCGGACTAAAAAACAGGAAAACAAAAAATTCTAATATTATATTTTCTCATTCATATTTTATTAATATTTTATATTATTTAATACGTATTTAGTAATATTTTATTACTATCATTGTCTCTTTCTTTTGTCATTCTGGAAACTCGCATCCCTATTCCTAATTTTTTTTCCTGTGATCTTCCTTTTTCTTCCTAATTCTGCTCCGACCCTCTCCATCTCTTCGTCTTTTTCTTTTCCTCTCCAGTCTCTCCTCCCTCAAAACATCATCATTCATCACCCCCTTTTGTTCTCTCTTTTTTCCCTTTCCTTTTCTTTGTGTTGTGATTCCTCATATTCTGATTTCCCAACTTCAAATCCCACGGAAAATTGAAATCGTGCAGAGGCTCCTCTCTGCGGCGTCTTAGATTTCACAACCACTCCATTTCTCGCCCCTCCTCTGATTTTCTCAGAAAATCTCTTAATTTTTTGGGAAAAATGAAGAATTTTTCTATTGAGTTTGTTGTTGTTATCGAATTGATTTTTTTTTACTTTTCAAATTTTGGTGGTTGGATGTTGAGAATTAGGCAGTGGGTGTGGTGGGTTTCAGGTCTGGGTACAGGTGGCCAGAGTTGCAGAGAAGCAGACTTTGTACACAGCGTGCAGACTTGCAGCATGAAGAGGATGGAGCAACTATCGCCGTGGCGGCCGAGTTTGAGCCGAGCTTGGATCTCGGCGGAGCAGAAAGAAAAGAAAACGAGGAGAGAGGAGGAGGGGAAGGGGGAATTGGCGAGGGGGAATGATGGTGGCTCTTGGCGTTTGTGAAAACATAGGAGCAGAGGAAGACAAGAGGGAGTTAGTCCCCGCTAATCCCATGGTTCTCGACGGGTTTGCTAGCGAGGGAGTTAGTCCCCGCGAGTCCCTTCTAATCTCATTAAACTTAGTCCTGACTGTTAACAAACACGGGACTGGACTACTACATAGTCCAGTCCAAGCCAGCGAAAGCTAGCGAGCTCAAACAAACGCCCCCAGGTTTTAGTCTTTAGCCTATCTCAAACTACTTAAGCTACATACTCCTCACCTGCAATGCCGAGATTTCTAAAATAAAAAAAGTAGAATAGAAAAACTCTTTGCTAACTGCCAACAAAAAAATATTATAGTAGTCAAAACCAATATAAAGTCTAGACCATTCTAAAATTGTTGTAAAAGTAAATAAATAAACAAACTATTAATCTAATAGTATTCATCTTTATTTTATTAACAGGTTCAAATTCATCTCCTAGAAAATTCATGGTTCAAATTCATCTCCTAGAAAATTCATTAACAGGTTCAAAAAATTGTAGCATTGTAAGTGGGTCATACTCTTAACTATGAATATGACACACCCCGACCTAGAATGTCCACTAGGACTCCGAATCGAGTTGTGTTAGCCGACACCTGGAAGGTGACGAAGCCATAAAGTGTGATGATGTGGAAATATTGTGAATAAATTTAAACTTAAGAGTGCCTAAATACCAGAGTGTACTGGTGAGCGGGAATGAACCCACTTCACACATGACGTTAGAGTATAAGCAAGTACAAAAGAGTGAATTAAGAATTGTACCATCGAAATAATCTCCAATACTAAGAATCGCCACAATTCCTCGACGATAAGAAAACTCAGCTAGAAGACCTGGAGGGTGAAGACAAGACAAAGGTGAGTGGCCCAGTAGATAAAATTTTAATAGAAACCATATAAATTTCTATAACCCCTCGCTACAACGCCTGTATAATTTCCAGAATTAGAATATAAAAATATACATATATATCAGTTCAAGTCATGCTTCACATATTTATAATCATATGCTAACTTATCGCATATTCATCACGTCCCCTAGCTTATCACGTATTCATCACATATGCTAGCTCATCACACATATTCATTATATATGCTAGCATTTCATCACATGTAGGATAGCATCTAAGTCGGAGTCACCTTTAGTGACCTATACGACATATTCATATCTCATCACATATCTCATCAATCATGGCTAGCATATAAGTCGGAGTCACCTCTAGTGACCTATACGACATATTCATATCTCATCACATATCTCATCAATCATGGCTAATACCGTATACTTACTTGAACTTACCTAAACTTACCTGAACTTACCTGTGTGTCCTGCGTTCACCTTTGCACTTCAGAGTGTTCACAATAATTATGTGCAAGGAATATACGTATGGATATGCCATGATGAAATCTAAACTTAAAACATTTCATAATATTTCCAGATATATAAACATATGAACGATTGGTCTAGAATGTCTAAACTGTAGTGCCCCATTCTCAAACTATTTACTTTTGAGAGTAATCATCGATGATAAGCCTAATTAAACATAGTTAAATTAACTATCAATTAATTCCCTCTCCTTACTTCAATTTCTTGATTATTCACGCAATGATTTATGATCAACATTTAACCACTAAAACATAGGGTCAAATCTTATACTCTTTCCACCAATGTCCCTCAAACTATTCAATTTCCCAAACTAGACTATTGTCTCGATTTTTCGTTCTCATTTATTATATGGCTGCATCTAACGTCTTGTTAGACTGCCTACGTACCCTAAACAGGGATCAAGTCATTCGTAGTTCGTATTAGTATTTCAAAATATTCACAGTAATCATGTGCAATAATTAATTTATAAACGTTTGTGGAATTGCCAATCATATATATATATATATATATATATATATATATATGTATATATAATATACGATAGATAGGAAAAGACCCACTCACCTGGAGTCCACGCTATGATTCTCTAGCACGCACATTGAGGCGTCCCGAACGATCGGCACCTGTGACCAATTATCAAACCATGTCTTAGAATTCTCGTCGATACAATACATAACTTAGATCGCACATGAGTCTACGTAATTCGGTCTAGAAGATCTACAAATCAGATCTCTGATCCGTAACTTCCAAGGATCCAAATTATGCTTTCAAAATAACATACTAAAGTTTCGGAACAATCCAACGGTCGGATCTCCACCAATTGCCAAAACCAAGTGGCAGTTAACATTTTATTTTACGAACGTAAAAATCCAATTCGAGAAGACATGTACGTCGGATTCCCAATCCGTAAGTTCCTATATTCTTCAAATATTATGAATAATAAGCTATTAAAGTTTGATGATGATCCAACGGTCGGATCATCGATTCAGATAATGGTCTATTAACGTATCTTGTAGAATTTTGGTTCTAATGATCAATCTATGTCATTCAATTCTCAAAAATGAATTCAAGGCATCAAATATAGCCTAAAAATAACATTGGTGGCCTTCTGACCACTCGCCGCCATGGGTGGCGGTTGGTCGCCCTGACTAGCCGGAAAAATCAACTATCTTTAAAAATTACCAAAATTTGTAGATTTGAAGATCTCAATGAGTAGAACAACTTTCATACCTGTGACTAAGGCCAATTTGGCCTGGAAAGGCTCCAATTTCATCAAAACCCGTCGAAAACCCTATTTTTTGATGTGATCGATTCGTCCTCTACTCAACTCCGCCACTCCAACCAACAATTGGGCATTGTTTCTAGGCTCAAGGGAAGTGTATGGGTAGTGGTAATTGGAAGAAATTATTTCAGAAATGGTAGATTTGGAGCAAAGACCTCACGGCACCCGTGTGGGTGTTCTTCGCGAAATCACAACGAAATTCGTTGATTTTTGGGTCGAATTGGATGCTGGGATATCTTGAGGGTGTTTGAGGGTGATGGGAGGTTGGAGAAAACTGGAAATTTGGATGGAAAACCGTCGAGAAAACACCCTATAGAACCGGGTCTTCGCGCGGGTTAGAAAGACCTGACTGCTCCCCTATTTTTCCTTCTCCCTCCTTTCCCTCCTTTCCTTCTTCTGGTTGGCCGTCCTCTCCTTCTCTCTTCTCCTGATTCGCCATCTCTTCCTTCTTCCAAATTGGACAGCTTTGCCCAATCCTGTTTGCCCTCTATTCTTCCTCCCCGGCTCTCTTCTTTTCTTTTCCCATATACTAACAATACTCCTCTAAAAAAAAATACTTATATCAATAGATATATAAAAGTATAAATATTAACTAAAACCAAAATACTTCTTGGGTTTACAGTTCTATAAAACTTTAACCGTAACTCCAAATCCTCTTCGACATGTGCCTACGCATTCGTAAAATCGAGCTCTCTCCGAATATCTCAATAAACATGACAAAATATACAAGAGTTACACACGTCCTCGAAAAATCACGCTTTGCCCATAGGGCATTTCCGTCCTTTCATGTATTAAAATTATAAACACCATAATTTTTAGGGACGAGCTGTTACAGAATAAGTGAGGTTATACCGTAAAATCAAGAGAAAATATAATCTACACTCTTTTTAACCTTCTACATACTTTGGTTTAATCTGATTAGTAGTTTGCTTTTGATTAATTCAATTTGACAACCAGAAATAAAATATAAAAAAATGTGGGAGAGACTAGAAAGAGTATGTGAAGATTATCTTACTTCTAATTAACAATATAAATGGTAGTCAAAATTTCTATATGCATATGCATTGTCTTTTTTTTTTTTTTTTGGATATGAGATTCATAGGCTCAATAATGATGTGGTCAAAGAATAAATTTCATGCAACATGACACGTACCCATATATCATCACCGCATGAGTGTAACGAATCATCTAAATCATACACATATGTTGAAAAATTCTACAATCCTTCATCCGGGCGATTGCTAACTCTTTGGTCCCACGCCTCTCCACCCTAGTCGTTATCCGGGTTCGGACAGTTAGAACTACATTCTTGTCACTCTACTCTAAATAATTATTTATTGTGACTTGTGAGCAAAGCTTCCCATGTATGAGACACTAGAATGTTCTTGACTTCTCTAGATTGTATGTTTCCCTCCAAAAAATATTGGAGAAAGCTACTAAAGCTCAACCTTTCAAGCAAGGCTGATAAGATTCCCACGACGGGACAAAATGGATTATAAACTTGACTAACGCGTTAAAAGTAAAAGGAATCACCATCAAGAAAACTTGGTTTGGCTTACAGCTCAAGAGTTAGGACTTGGATTCTTTGGAACTAGGAGAAAGAGGAGGGAGAAACATGCATTAACTAGAGATTCTTTGAGAATGAATCATTCAACTACAAATATAGGTCGAGAACCTTAGAGAGAGGATTCTCTAATCCCCCACCTTCATGCAGATAACCAAAAGAAACCCATAACAGAGTATTTTCCATAACTTCTCTCTGAGTATTCCAGCCATCGTAAGCCTTGCTACCACCCTAGAAAGCTCAGATTATCCAACAGAAAACACCATACAATCGTCCAAGCTCTCTCTCTCTTTCATGCAAAACTTATAAATTTCTAGCTTCCACATTATGCCTCACTTAAGCAAGCCACTATTTGCTTAATCATGTTATCTTCGAGTCAACTGGGATATTTCCTAAGACATGATAATTCTTTCAAGATATTCCGGAACTTGGTACAAAAGCAAACCAAGGGAGACAAGAGGATATTCTCAAAGCCTAAGTCCACCTAAACCTAAAAGTCCCTCAACACTAAATTCCAGTATATAAATATTATAGTAATCAAACGCATATAAAGTACAAACCAAACTAAAATTGTTGTAAAAATAAATAAATAAATAAACAAACAATCAGTCTAATAGTATTCATCTCTATATTACTAGGCTAGTTCAAATTCATCACCTAGAAAATTCATTACAGAAAAATTGTGGCATTGTAATTAATTATTACTCTTAACTACAAAGAAGTGAGGTTATACCGTCAAATCAAGAGAAATGATAATATACACTCTTTTTAACCTCTTACATACTTCTGTTAAATCTTGTGAGTTATTTGCTTTTAGTTTATTTAATCTGACGACTAAAAGTAAAAGAGGTTATGTGAGAGACTAAAAGTAGTATATATGTAAAAATTATCTCACTTCTAATTAACAATATAAATAGTAGTCAAAATTTCTATATGCATATGCATTGCCTTTTTTTCGATATGAGATTCATAGGCTTAATAATGATCTCATTGATTTAGTCAAAGAATACATTTCATGTAATCATATATCATACCGCATGGATGTAACGAATTATCTAAATTATACACATCTCTGTCTCTGTCTCTGTCTCTCTCTCTCTCTCTCTCTCTCTCTCTCTCTCTCTCTCTCTCTCTATATATATATATATATATATATATATATATATATATATATATATATATACAGATTGCTTAAGGGGAGGGATCCCCATTTTTTCAAAAAAATGGGGACATGCTCCCCACCGTTGGATTTAACTTTAATGAAATTGTGTGGTTGAGATTGTGTGGCTTGTGTTTTAATCTCAACCACACAATTTCATTAAAATCAATCTAACGGTGGGGAGCGTGTCCCCATTTTTTTGAAAAAATGGGGATCCCTCCCCATAAGCAATCTATATATAAAGCCAACATTGATGTGAACATTGTTTTTGGAGTCACAAGCTTCCACAAAAATAAGTGGACAGAAATGCCCCCCCAAACAAAAAAGTTCAAAAGCAATCTAAAATAATGCATCAAATAATACAGGGGTATTTTCATCTTATAAACAGTATCTTTTTAATAATTAATTCTTTTTGTACAATTTATTTATTTATTTTGTTTTGGTAATTAGTAACTCACAATAGACTAGCAATAATGTGATTCAATCAGCTGTTTATTAAATATTATTTTCTCTATTTTTAAATATATTCAAAACATCTTAAGAGGTGCGTAGTGTCGGTTATAAAAAAAGTCTTTCGTTTGCGCATAACAATGTGATTCCATTAGTTGTTAAATAATTTTTTTTTTCAAACAAACAATATTATCTACACTAAGGGGAGGGGGTGGGCTTAGTCTTACAATGGACTAGGAATATTATAATTCAATCAGTTATTTATTAAATATTATTTTCTCTATTTTAAACATGTTCAAAACATCTTAAGAGGCGCGTAGTGTCCGTTACAAAAAAGGTCTTTCACACGCGCATAATAATGTGATTCAATTAATTGTCAAATAATTTTTTTTTCCGAACAAACGATATTATTTACACTAAAGGGAAGGGGGTGGACTTAGCCTCATAATGAGATAGCAATAATAGACTCAATCAATTGTTTATTAAATTTTTTTTTCTTTCCATTTTTAAACACATTCAAAATATCTTAAGAGGCGTGTAGTAATGATTATAAAAAGGGTATTTCGCACATGCATAATAATGTAATTCAATTAGTTGTCAAATGATTTTTTTTGCCTTTTCGAACAAATGATATTATCTATACTAAGGAAAAGGGGGTTAGCCTCACATTGGGTTAGTAATAATGTGATTCAATCAGTTGTTTATTAAATATTATTTTCTTTATTTTTAAACACGTTCAAAACATCTTAAGAGCTACGTACCACCGGTGATAAAAAAAGGTCTTTCACACACGCATAATAATGTGATTCATTTAGTTGTATTATTTTTTTTTCTATTTTTAAACACTTAAGGGGCAAGTAGTGCTAATTATTAAAAAAAATTCAATTTGGAAAAATAACCAAACTTTGATAGAATAATAGCCATTCTTTTAAGTTTGTAATAATTATAACCAAATGTTAATATAAAAATACTAATATACCCATAAAATAGAAATTGAGAGATAAGAAAGAGAGTTTGAAAACAAATCCAAAAACCAAAATCAAATCTAAGATTAGCCCAATGTCCTACGGGGTTCGTTTAATTTTTCCAAAGAAAAAAACTGACCCATGAACACAAGGGTTTTCTCGGTTTGATTTGTGTGATAAACAAAAATTGTTTATATAGTTAGGCGTATGTATAAGTCAAATCCCTCACATTAAAGGGCCTGAAAGCCAAGATCATAAGCACGGCTAGAATGCCAATGGGATGCAACAACAACATGAAACGTGGGAAGGCAATGGCGGAAGTATCAAAGGAAAATATTAGCAAAGTTGTTGAGGCATACAAGCAAAGGTAAATAAGCAATGACTTCAAGATAAAGTAGCTGGCTTGCAATAGACTTCTTCCACTCCCTCTACCGTGAGATAGGGTTCGCCGATATTCTGTTGCCTTTCTTTGTCTCTGAATCTGACGATGATACTCTACTTCATTTGTCGGGAGTGCTCTATGTTTGGGCACCAGAAACTTTTCTTGTTTTAATATCCATAACTCAACTTGTTGAAGAGCAATCTGACAAATGAATAAAAGCCTGTGACAGTACTAAGCCGATTTACTTTAGGAACATCAAAATTCGTTTACTGATGCGTCGGTCCGGCAGATCAAAGCACAACACAACACCCAAATGAAGGAAATTATCCCTCAAACAGACCTACTTTTCATCCTAAAACTCAAAATCTCCAAAGCTTGACTAATGCAGGTTTTAGCAAAAAAATTGTGTATTGTTCATCATTTTTTTGTGAAATTGTTGTTGGGTTTCGATTGTTGTTAAAAAATTGAAGTAATTTCTACGGGATTTATTTTCAACCTTGCTCATCTCTCAATTTCTTTTGTAAGGGTATATTAGTACTTTTATATTAACATTTGATTATAATTATCATAAATTTATAATGATGACTATAATTCTATTTAGGATCTAAATTCTGGTTAGTTTTCCAAATTTCTCCAAAAAATTCTTACGCGCATAATAATATGATTCAATTAGTTGTCAAATGATCTTTTTTTTTTTTTAACAAACGATGTTTTCTACACTAATGGGGAGGGGGATAGGCTTAGCATCACAATGAGGTAGCAATAATGTAATTCAATTAGTTGTTTATTAAATATTATTTTATCTATTCTTAATGTAAATTCAATATAATGTAGATAGATATTGAAAGACTGATTTTATTATGTGGATTTAGCTGCTTTGATTGGTTTTTGAGGGGTTTCTTCTAGCATGTTCGAATATTATTCATTTACTTCAAATATTTGACTTTCTTTTTGTCATAAAAAAAATATTGAAACAATTAACGCATATAAATACATTTACAACATGTAAGTCGAGCATAGCACGCTGTAATTCAAAAAATATCTTCTGTATATGCTTGAGTGCTTGCATGAGGGCTAGTTTGCTAAGAAATTCGTCGATCCCTCGTACGGACGAATACTAACTCTTTGGTCCCACACCCCTTCACTTTGGTCATTATCCGGTTTTGACAGTTAGAACTACATTCTTGTCACTCTACTCTAAATAATTATTTCTTGTGACTTGTGAGCAAAGCTCCCACGTTTCAGAGTCTAGAAAGTTCTAGACTTCTCCTGATTGTATGTTTCCCTCCAAAAAATATTGGGGAAGGTTAATAAAGCTCAACCTTTCGAGAGGGGCTGATAAGAGTTATAATATTCCCAAACTTAACTAACACGTTGACGGAACAAACAAAGCTCAGGATCAAAATTTTAAATTAAATTTGCAAACAAAATAATGTGTCACTAACAACAAATAAGTATGTTCATCAATGTTTAAGTAATAATCTAACCACTAACAACTACATATCATTTAGTTTACAACTTTAATTTTTAAAATTTAGTCTCCCAACATTAGTCGTAAACTAAAAAAAACAATTGGAAGTGGGTGTTGGAGGGTGGGGGATGGGGTGGGGTCCATAGTCAAAGCCATTTCCTTCACCATCAAGAAAACTTGGTTTGGCTGGCAGCTCAAGAATCGGGACTTGAGTCCTTGGAAGACAAGGAGCACAGTGGCACTGACTTTACCTTTATATACAACTTCACTTGCTCTACTTCTTCTGCCTTGTTTTCTGAAGACAAAATCATCTGGTTTTCTTGTTCACAATTTTATAAAACATTTCTTCACCAAAAAAAAAAAATGTATAAAACATTTGAAGGAGAAGGAGGAGGGATGGGAAACAGCACCACCACCACCAAAACAACAACCGCACAATCGGTGCCGGACATGATGGCTGCGATCAGATTCCATCCCACTGAAAAGGAAATGGCAGACTTCTTGGGGAAGAAGATGAGAAGTCACAAATCCCAAGCCTGCCACTTCCTCCCTGTCATTGATGTCTATAAGTCCGAGCCTCGGGAATTGCCTGGTAACCCATTATTCTATCTCACATTTTCTTTAAAACCCAGGTATATATTATTTTTCACGGTATGATTTTCTTCCGTGCATAATCTTGTTTTATTTGTTCAAGACTAGGACCTCGTTTGGCGTCTAGGATTAGATTGTTTGAATGAAGATATAGTTAGTTTCCGATATTTTGTGCCCAATTGAAGGTAGAAGATCAGTTAGTCATGGGGGAAACTTGTCCCTTCCAATCCTTCCATGGTAGGATTAGGAGGGATAAGTTGCCTTGATGAATAATCTGTCTTCAACCTTCAACTTGTAAGTTGCATTCTTTTCTTCCTTCAACTTACATTGATGGATCGTTCAGTGTGAAGGATTGGATTGTGTTGGATATCTCATCGCATTCAAGGTATCTGATGGTATTAGGTGCGATTGGACATGAAGGAAACTTATTCCTTCACATCCTGCCAATTTTGTAGTGATTGGAAGGAATAAGTTTCCTTATTAGTAATCCATCTTCTACCTTCAAAGTGGACAAAATTTCTTCATGTATCCCATCAACATAGCTTAAAGATTGTGAGTAATCCAATTCGATCAAATCCTAGGCACCAAATGGACCCGGAATCTAATGAGTTATCCAATCCAAAATAATCTTTAGTCTTTATAAATTTTCATTATCTTGCTTTGTGTTGCAGAACTCATGTTCTCTGATTCTCCCTTTCAAGCTAAGGCGTGGTTCTCCTTCAGCCTGTGTGATTACAAATACACAAATAGTCTTCGCCGCAACAGAGTCACAGAGCATGGCTTCTGGAAGATCACAGGCAAGCCGCGGGATATCAGCTCGAAATACTTCACTTGCAAAAGGAGGATATTAACCTTCCAAAGCAAGACCTTCGAAGAAGGTGGGGCGTCTAAATCCGTTAGGACTGGCTGGATCATACACGAGTACTATTGCTCTAAACCTAAGCAGGGTTCTAGTCCCTGTCAGGAGAGGGATGTGAAGAGGGACTATGTTCTCTGCCTCCTGAAGTATAAGCCAGTTGATTCTAAGTCTGATAAAAAGAAGCCTGAGGGTACATCGGTCTGTGATGATTTAGCTGATCCCGGTAATTGTGGCTACATTGCCTCTAGTCCCGGAGATGATCACGCCACTTCTGCTGCTGCAATGATTCATATGACTCCAGATTCAGAAGAAGGTTTGGCATATAAAGAGCTAGAAGATGATCTACTTGGCAATGGAAATCATGACCATGGTGAACCTCTTGGCAGTGTCTCATCTGATTTAATTGATCAAGCTCTAAGTGCCATGATTCATGAGGTTTGGTTTTATGTCCCTGTATGTATTTATCTTTATTGTTTTTTTGTTTTAATAAACATGGAATCGGAGGGAGGTTTCTGGATGTGTTGGTCCTCTCTCCTTCATGACTAAGAGAAGTACTTTGTACCTTTGACGGGCATGTGCTAATCTTTTATGAAGAAAAAATGAACTTTTTCGAACATTTTCTGATGTAAAAATGTTAATATGTGGCACAATAAGTGTATCAAAACTTAACACTTGCTTGTTTTGTGATTCTTAATCTGGCAGTGGCAGTCATATGCTCTGCTAGGAAGATATCTGGATTCACCCTTTCCTCCTCCCGAGGCACCTCAGCTGCATCAACCATCTCACCTTGGAAATGCTCCTGGTATCTATAGTCATGAATTACTTGATCCTGGTACTGGTGGCTGCATCACCTATAATACTAATAACCAAGCTGCTGCCATGAATCATATGATTCCAGTCACTGAAGAAATTCTGGCACACAAACAGCCAGATAGTTCTGTGCTTGGCAGTGGCGATGATGATGGTGGTGAACTTGGTAGCGGCATTTCATCTGATTTTAATGATCCAGCTGTAGATGATATGATTCTTTACGTAAGTATGAATACACGTTTTAAACATTCTGATGTGAACTTGGTCATACGAATTACAAGACGTATATCTAATTTAACAATTGGCTTTTTTTTTTGTGAATCTTATAATATGGCAGTGTTGTTCTCAGCTAGGAAAAGAATTGGATTCACCCTTATCTTCTCCCGAGCCACCTCAGCCACCTCAGCCACATCAGCCACACCAGCTGGGAAATGTTCTGGACATCCATAGTAGCAAATTCAGTCACTGGGCATCTCCAATTGGGGATAATGATTCTTATGTTGCTAATACGAATAACATTGCAACCAATTATGACAACGAACCAGTTATGAACATCGCTTATAATTCTAAAAATCATGCTACAAACGAATGGATTTCAGAGGTGAGAATGAATTTTTATTATATGAACTTAATATGGTGCATCAGAAGTACACTAAACTTTACACTTAAGCATGATTCTTCATCCAGGTTTATTCTCAGGCAGAAGAAAATTGGGGATCAACCTTTCAGCCGTTTGATCAGCTACAGAAATACGCATTACAGTCACCAATATTGTTCTCAAAACTGGGAGAGCTTCTGCATGCCAATAACTATATTGGATGCAACGAGTTGCAATCTTTAGCTATGGAGATTGCAACTCCTTCTCCACAAAGTTCTTGAATAACAGAGGCATCGTACACTCTTTCAAATGCCTCCAACCTATGAGAGTCATTGGGATGGGTGTGCGATGAGGGCAGTGGAGTAAACCAGTTATACTAACGCTGAATTACTCCACGGATACGCATTAGATTATTCTGCATTAGCTATTGGAGAAACACTCCAATATCGTTAATGAACAACGGTACTCTTATTTGTAGAAGAATATCTAGAGGGCCTTGTAAGAATGTGTCTCCAACTCACATTATTACACGGTGATATTCTTCTACAGGTAATTCAAAAACACTCACAGTTATCTATATTTCTGCAACCAGAAGTTTCGGACACTTATTCGTAGGTACAGACACTTATGTCCAGGAAAAGCAACACAAGTAGTCTTTGACACAGCATTGGTTTTGGACAATTATGTCCAAATCTTTGTTGTGTGTCACAGAATCCCCAAGTCTTGTATACTTCAACCTTGTTAGGTGAACTTTTGTTGGTACAAAGGCACACCAGGAAATGCAAGCAGTTGAAATGCTATCCGGAACTCTACCCTTCTCAGAACGCGATGAGTCCAGATAAAGTAACAATGTCTTTTCTCACAAGCATTATTTGAAGACGGTACTTCCTCTATCAACACAACTACATGTATTACTCAGACGAGCAGCTCTCTATCCTACAAGTCAAACAACACACAACCGCAATATCCACCAACATCTTTCCCTGTCTACCCACATGGAGATGCTCACAACCGCAATATCCACCAACATCTTTCCCTGTCTACCCACATGGAGATGCTCCAAGAAGAATCCGAATGCAGGGCTGTGTCACGAAACAAGGTGAGGAAATCAATCTGAAAACATGAAGTGAATACTTTCTGGCTTTGTCCCTGTGATTAAATAAATGCTCTTATGTTTATCCTTTCTCCGATAAGCTGTTTGCTATGTTCACTGAAGTACTTAATTTGATTTTGTATTTGCAGGTCAGTGAAGCTGCAGCTGGCGCATTGTATTGCTTTCTGCTCATACCGTTTGAAGCAGGCATGGAATGTGCAACGAATTAAAGGGTTCTTTCAATTTCTTGGAAGCATCTCCTTTAAGCGATAAATCAAGTCGTCCATGGTAACAACATTCCAATTCCAACCAAGTCCTATGATTTTCAATCAAAGGCGAATTTGAATTGTTCCTCATTCACTGTACAGGAGCTGCTGCTACATGCTGCTGGAGACTCAACTGATATATTAACATAACCAGACACTAATGTGATGTCATGGTTATGAAAATTGAAACTTTGAGTTCCATCCTTGATGGAGTACTAGTTCCGGTTGTTTTTTTTTCTCTTTATGTATGATTAAAATTGAAGGTCTAAACTCATCAATGACCTATCTTAAGTGTGAAACACCAAAACTTGTATCCTTGTTAATATGTTTTTATTATTATGTCATTGAGAATGTTGTATTGAAAGGAAAATACTCTTGTGAATGTGATTTATTTCAAACATTGCATGGAGTATTTTGCATTATTTTTTCATTACTTTTTTGCAGTCTTCTTTAAAAATTGAATATAAAAAACCGGATGGTTAAGATTGAATATACTGAGTGGTTTTGAAAATTGTATGGATAAGATTCAATATACAGTTGCGAAAATTAAATATAACAACTAAAATGTTGTAAATAGTGGGTATGTATGCCCACATGCATACAATAAGAACAATAACAAGAACAACAAGAAAAGAAAGAAAGCTAGAATATTTTCAGTATCCTCCTATTTCTCTATAAATAGAACATTATGAGTGTTCAACAATAACAATAACAAGAACAACAAGAAAAGAAAGAAAGCTGGAATATTTTCAGTATCCTCCTATTTCTCTCTTATCTGCAATCATTTTATAATATTTTACTACAGTCTCGCTCTTGTCTCTAACAAAGGTTATCTCTCTAACTTTTGCTTATTTATAACACATTATCAGCACGACTCTCTAACCCTGAAACATTTCTCATTGCTCTTCGTCGAAAGAAAAAAAAAATGTTTCCTTTAAGGATTTTACTGTTCTTCTTCTTCATCTGCCTCAACTACTAGGTATACCCTTGTGAAGAATTGTTCGCACCATGCTTGCTTTTAGTTCTCAACCTAACAATTACTTATATCTTTGATTTCTTGTTTGGTGTAGTTCCTAATTTCTAACTCAATGTTTATTTATCTTTGCTGTGATCAAAGATGGTGCGGTATTATCACCCATCTTGGACTGCAGATTTAATTTTACTACAAATTTTGGGTGGAGCGGTATAATCGCCCACTCTACCCTACATGTTTAAATTTGCTTGCTATTTAATTTTATTGCAATTTTAGGTGGTGTGGTATAATCGCCCACCCTGATCTGCATATTTAATTTTTATGTTACTTGAGTGGTGCGAAATAATTGTCCATCCTATATTATTTCGATGAGAATGGTGCGGTACAATCGCCCTTCTCATTCATTATGTAAATCTCGAGCCTGAAGTTTCGAGTGCTCATCATTTTGGCCTAAAGATCAAAATGAAAAATTTGTAAGAACTAGAAGTTCGAACAATATGTTCCTCCAGAATACATATTATTGCAAGTTCTTACACACCTCATTTTTCTTTCAGAAAAGAAAATGGAAAACTTGGCAAAGCTTGATTTTGTTGTCCTGGATATTACTGGGAAGAATTACCTTACTTGGGTAATGGATGCTAAGATTCATCTGGAGGCAGCGAATCTTTGAGAAACTATTAAAGAGGATAACAGTGCATCTTCTCAAGATCGAGCGAAGGCCATGATCTTTATCCGTCGTCACCTTGATGAGGGACTGAAGAGCGAGTACCTCACAGTTAAAGATCCATTAACCCTCTGGAAGGCACTGAAAAATAGATACAATCACCAGAAAACGGTGATTCTTCTGAGCGCTCGTTATAAGTGGGCTCACCCAAGGATCCAAGATTTTAAGATGGTGGCTGAGTACAATTCTGCTATGTTCAGAATCACCTCCCAGTTGAAACTCTGTGGAGAAACCATTACTGAGGAAGACATGTTGTAAAAGACTTTCAGCACTTTTCATGCCTCCAACGTGCTCCTGCAGCAGCAGTATAGAGAGCGAGGCTTTACTCAGTACAACCAGTTGATATCTGTGCTCCTTGTAGCTAAGCAAAACAATGAGCTTCTAATGAAGAATCATCAGTCATGGCCTACTGGATCAGCACCATTCCCAGAAGTGAATGCAACTTCCCTTGAAGGGAATACCACATCCTTTCATGGCAATAATTACAAACGAGGACGTGGCCACAAGCGAGGCCGAAAAGGCAAGAACCATGGTGTCTAATTTCACAACCAGGTTCCAAAGCATAATACAAGCCCAAGCTTTAAAAATGCAAATCGCTAGAAAGGCAAAGCTCATATGAACACTTCTAGAAATCATGAATGAGTTTGCCATAGGTGTGGTGGCAATGGGCACTAGGCACGTACCTGTCGTACGCTAAAACATCTGGTGGATCTGTATCAAGCCTCCCTCAAGGAGAAGGGTGTCGAGACCAATTTTCTCAACCAAGCTAAATCGATGGATACACCTGATCCAGTGTTCGATTTATCAAGACAATTGCACATAACCCACCTAGATGTTTCAGACTTCATTATTGAAAGAGGGAATAAAGTGTTTGGGTCCGATTAAATCATTTATGTTGATGTACTCTTGTTATTTGTACTTGTGATTTAATGCTTGCATTTTATTCCAGTATGAATAAACTGTTTTTAACTGTAATTTTCATTACTCAGAGAGCATGGATAAAAATTATGGTTGTTCTCAAAACAAGAACAATGGTGGAGATTTTTGTCTTGCAGACAGCTCAACCACGCATACAATAATTCGAGATCGAAACTATTTCTCGAACTTGATACTTGCAAAAGTAAAAGTAACAACAATATCAGGGCAATCAGATGTAATTGAAGGCTAAAGAAAAGCCCATATCATGTTGCCAAATGGAACAATATTGTTCATACAAAATGCGTTGTACGCTACTCGATCCACTCGAAATTTGTTGAGTTTTAAAGACATACGTCTAAATGGATACCAGATTGAAATGAAAAGTGCAGAAAATGTGGAATATCTATGCATTACTTCCAATGATACCCAGAAGCGTATATTGGAGAAGTTGCATGGTTTATCGAGTGGATTGTATTATACATACATAAAGACAATTGAGGCATATACTGTCATGAACCAGAAGTTCATTGATTCAAAAGTTTATATGCTTTGGCATGACCGTCTAGGTCATTCAGGATCCACCATGATACGTAGGATCATTACCAACTCTAATGGACATCCATTATTGAGCAAACACATTATTATCTCAAATGATAACCCTTGCAAGGCTTGTTCCCAAGGGAAGTTGGTAATTAGACCATCACAACTAAAGGTTGATGCTGAATCCCCATCATTTTTGCAAAGAATTCAAGGGGATATCTGTGGGCCTATTCAACCACCTTGTGGACCATTTCGATATTTTATGGTTTTGGTTTATGCATCTACCTAATGGTCACATGTTTGCCTGTTGTCTACTCGAAATGTAGCGTTTGCAAGACTTCTTGCTCAGATAATTAAGTTGCGAGCACAATTCCCTGATCATCCCATTAAGTCAATCCGACTTGATAATACTGGTGAATTTACGTCTCAAACCTTTGATGATTACTGCATGACACTGAGCATTGATGTTGAACACTCTGTTCCTCATGTCCATACTCAAAATGGCTTAGCAGAGGCATTTATCAAAAGGCTTCAATTAATAGCTCGCACTCTACTCATGAAAATAAAATTGCCAATCTCTGCATGGGGACATACCATCTTACATGTTGCATCATTGGTTCGGTTGAGACCCATAGCCAACCACCAAAACTCATCAATACAACTTGTGTTTGGGCATCAGCCAAACATTTCACATTTACGAGTTTTTGGTTGTACTGTTTATGTGCCTATTGCACCGCCACAACGCACTAAAATGGGACCTCAGCACAGACTGGGAATTTATGTGGGTTTTGATTCACCATCTATCATTAGATATTTGGAACCCTTAATATGTGATATGTTTACAGCTCGTTTTGCTGATTGTCACTTTGATGAGACAGTTTTCTCGTCGTTAGAGGGAGAAAAGACTGTTCCAGAAGAACGGCAAGAGCTGACATGGGTTGTTCCCATCCTATCTCATTTTGATCCACGAAGCACTCAACGTAAAGATGAAGTGAAAATGATTGTTCATCTTCAAAGTATTGCTAATCAAATGTCAGATGCAATTAATGATGCTTCGAAAGTGACAAAGTTACATATACTAGCTACAAATGCACCTGTAAGAATTAATGTCCCTGTTGGACAAAATAAAGTGGTAGTAAATAATTCATCTGGTGCACGCCTAAAGCGTGGTAGACCACCAGGTTCAAAAGATTCAGCCCCTCGAAAGAGAAAGATGAGGGCACAATTGAATCCAAATGAAATCATTCAGGAAAAGAAAGAGAATGATACATCCACAATTCATGATTCTAAATTTTCTGAAAAAGAAAATGTCCTTGATGAGACACATGTCCCTGAAGAGACAAAAGTATATGAAAGCAAAGAAATCTCCATAAATTATGCATGTACTAATGAATTGTGGGATTGAAATGAAATAATCATCGATGATATATTCACTTTCGCAGTAGCCACTGAAATCATATTAAGCGATGACATTGAGCCTCACTCTGTTGATAAATGCAAACAGAGACATAATTGACCTAAGTGGAAAGATGCAATCCAGGCAGAATTAATTTCCTTGGAAAGGCAAAGTGTTTTTGGACCAATAGTCCAAACCCCGCCTGGTGTGAACCCCGTAGGTTACAAACAGGTATTCACAAGGAAACGCAACGAGAAAAACGAGATTGCAAGATATAAAGCAAGACTTGTTGCACAAGGTTTTTCACAAAGACTTGGAATTGATTATGAAGAGACATACTCTCCTGTAATGGACGCAATTACGTTCCGTTACTTAATAAGTTTAGTGGTTTCAAAGAAACTTGACATGCGACTTATGGATGTCATCACTGCGTATCTATATGGAGAATTAGATATTGACATATATATAAAAGTCTCAGAAGGACTTAAGTTGCATGATACGACTAACAAACCACGAGGTATGTTCTCAATCAAATTAAGGCGATCATTATATAGGCTAAAACAATCTGGGCGAATGTGGTATAATCGTCTCAGTGAGTATTTGATCAAAGAAAGATATGCCAACAATGTCATCTGCCCTTATGTGTTCATTAAGAAATCAAATATTGGTTTCGCTATAATGGCAGTATATGTTGATGATATGAACCTAGTTGGAACCCTTGAAGATCTAAATAAAACTGTTGAGTATCTAAAAAGTGAATTTGAAATGAAAGATCTTGGGAAAACAAAATATTGTCTTGGCTTGCAGATCGAGCATTATGCTAATGGAATTTTAGTCCATCAATCAGCTTACATGGAAAAAATATTGAAGCGATTTGGCATGGACAAGGCTTATCCACTTAGCACCCCAATGGTCATTCGATCTTTGGACATTAAGAAAGATCCATTCCGTCCAAAAGAAGATGATAAACTGGTCCTTAGTCCAGAAGTACCATATTTGAGTGCAATAGGTGCTTTATTGTATTTAGCACAATGTACTAGACCAGATATAGCTTTTTCAGTAAACTTGTTAGCCAGGTATAGCTCTGCTCCAACAATTCGTCATTGGAAGGGAGTCAAAGATGTTCTGCGATACCTTCGTGGAACAACAGACATGGACCAGATCCTTGTTGGATATACAGATGCTGGTTTCATCTCTGATCCGCACAAAGCCCTCTCACAAACTAGATATGTGTTCACTAATAGAGATACTGCAATTTCATGGCGCTCAACAAAGTAAACATTAGTTGCTACATCTTTCAATCACTTGGAAATAATTGCTTTACATGAAGCAAGTCATGAGTGTTCTTGATTAAGATCAATGATAAATCACATCTGGAATTCATGTGTCTACCTTCAAAGACAAACACTCCAACTGTTATTCATGAAGGTAATGCAGCCTGTGTTGCCCAGATGAAGGAAGGATTCATCAAGGGTGATAAGACTAAGCATATATCTCCAAGGTTTTTTAGTGCACATGAGCTTCAGAATGCTAAATTTATTGAAGTCATACAAATCCGTTCCAATGAAAATTTGGCAGACTTGTTCACCAAATCTCTACCAAAGTGCACATTTCAAAAGTTAGTGCAGGGAATTGGATTACGTCAGCTTACAAATTTGAAGAATGCGGAATCAGGGGGAGCATCCATGATACATGCATGTTGTACTCTTTTTCCTTCGATTAGGATTTTTCCCACTGGGTTTTTTGCTATCAAGGTTTTAACGAGGCAACATAAGCATGCTTAACACCATATCAACAATACGGTAAAGTTGTACTCTTTTTCCTTCGCTATGGTTTTTTCCCACTGGATTTTTCCAAGCAAGGTTTTAACAAGGCAACTGATGTTGATATATGGGCATCCAAGGGGGAGTGTTGTAAATAGTGGGTATGTATGCTATCATGCATACAGTAAACTTTTCATATGATTAATAGTGTAATTTGTTTGTTTCCAAGGTAATTGCTCTATAAATAGAGCATTATGAGTGTTCAACAATAACAATAACAAGAACAACAAGAAAAGAAAGAAAGCTAGGATATTTTCAGTATCCTCCTATTTCTCTCTTATCTGCAATCATTTTATAATATTTTACTACAGCCTCGCTCATATCTCTAGCAAAGGTTATCTCTCTAACTTTTGCCTATTTATAACATAAAACAGTTATAACATTGAATGTTATGTAGTATTAAAGCCATGTCGTTACTTTTGAATTGTGGTGAATGTTTTATCCTATTTTTGTCACTAGAACACTGGTTTCAGGCATTTCAATGTCATGGCTGCTAATGTAGTAGACCAAATGAAGCAATGAATAAATGAATGAGGCAAAGGAGAATCGGAATTTGAGATTTAAATTCGGAAAGGAAAGAATGATCAGAGTTAGGTGTCACATAAAGAACTTAAGGTGGGATTTTTAGGTTTTGGTATTTAGCCTATCTCAAACTACTTAAGCTACAAACTCTTTACCTACAATGCTGAGATTTCTAAAATAAAAAAATAGAATGGAAAAACTCTTTGCTAACTGCCAACATAAAAATATTATAGTAATCAAAACCAATATAAAGTCCAGACCATTCCAAAATTATTGTAAAAGTAAATAAATAAACAAACTATTAGTCTAATAGTATCATCTCTATTTTATTAATTGGTTCAAATTCATCTCTTAGAAAATTCATTATAGAAAATTTGTAGCATTGTAAGTGGTTCGTACTCTCAACTATGAAGAAGTGGGGTTATACTGTAAAATCAAGAGAAAAGATAATCTACACTCTTTTTAACCTTTTACATACTTCTGTTTAATCTTGTTAGTTGTTTGCTTTTGATTAATTCAATCTACCGATCAAAATAAAATAAAATAAAAATGTAGGAGAGACTAAAAAGATTATGTGAAAATTATCTCACTTCTAGTTAACAATATAAATGGTAGTCAAAATTTCTATATGCATATGCATTGCTTTTTTTGGGATATGGGATTCATAGGCTTAATCATGATCTGGTCAAAGAATAAATTTCTTGTGACATGTCACGTACCCATATATTATTGCCGTATGAGTGTAACGAATCATCTAAATCATACACATGCTAAAAAATTCTACGATCCATCATCCGACGACTATTGACTCTTTGGTCCCACACCCTTCCACCTTGGTCGTTATCCGAGTTCAGACAGTCAGAACTACATTCTTGTCACTCTACTCTAAACAATGATTTATTGTGACTTGTGAGCAAAGCTTCCCATGTATCAGACTCTAGAATGTTCTTGACTTCTCTCGATTGTATGTTTCCCTCCCAAAAATAGTGGAGAAAGTTACTAAAGCTCAACCTTTCAAGCGGGGCTGATAAGATTCCCACGACGGGACAAAATGGATTATAAACTTAACTAACGCGTTAAAGTAAAAGAAATGATCGGAAGTGGGTGTAGTCCACACTAAAAGCCATCTCACCATCACCATCAAGAAAACTTGGTTTGGCTGACAGCTCAAGAGTTAGGACTTTGAGTCTTTGGAATTAGGGAGAAAGAGGAGGGAGAAACAAGCCCTAACTAGAGATTCTTTGAGAATGAATCATTCAGCTACAAATATAGGTTGAGAACCATAGAGAAAGGATTCTCTAATCCCCCAGCTTCACGCAAAGAACCAAAAGAAACCCAAAACGGCACCATGCAAATAGAGTATTTTCCATAACTTCCCTCTGAGTATTCCAGCCATCGTAAGCCTTGCTGCCACCCTAGGAAGCCCATATTATCCAACAGCAAACACCATACAATCACCCAAGCTCTCTCTCTTTCATGCAAAACTGATAAACTTCTAGCTTCCACACCATGCCCCACTTGAGCAAGCCATTATTTGCTTATTTATATTATCTTCGAATCATTGATCCAACCGGGATATTTCCTAAGACATGCTAATTCTTTCGAGATATTTCGGAACATGGTACAAAACCGAACCAAGGGAGACAAGAGGATATTCTCAAAGCCTAAGTCCACCTAAACCTAAAAGTCTCCAACACTAACTGCCAGTATAAAAATATTATAGTAATCAAACGCATTGTTGTCAAAATAAATATATAAATAAACAAACTATCAGTCTAATAGTATTCATTTCTATTTTACTAGGCTGCTTCAAATTCATCACCTAGAAAATTCATTACAGAAAAATTGTAGCATTGTAACTAATTCGTATTCTCAACTATGAAGAAGTGAGGTTATACTGTCAAATCAAGAGAAATGATAATATACAATCTTTTTAACCTCTTACATATTTATGTTAAGTCTTGTAAGTTATTTGCTTTTAGTTTATTTAATCTGACGGCTAAAAATAAAAGAAATTATGAGAGTGACTAAAAGTAGTATGAAAAAATTATCTCACTTCTAATTAATAATATAAATAGCAGTCAAAATTTCTATATGCATATGCATTGTCTCTGTTTTTTTTTAGAAAAACTAATGAAAATGGTTTGAAAATTTTGAGTTTTAACAATAAAGACAAAATAAAGGGTAAAGTGAATAGTACCATGAATGACTTTTTAGTGTAAAAATGTGGTTTTTCGTTAAAGTGAACAGTACCGGGAGCTTTTCATTGAAGTTCCCTTTTTTTTTTTTTGATATGGGATTCATAGGCTTAATAATAATATTTTTGATCTGATCAAAGAATACATTTCATGCAACATGTCACGTAATCAAATATATGGTACCGCATGAGTATAACGAATCATCTAAATTATACACATCTGTTAGGAAATTCGGCGATCCCTCGTACGGACGAATGCTGACTCTTTGGTCCCACACCCCTTCACTTTGGTCGTTATCCGGTTCTGATAGTTAGAACTACACTCTTGTCACTCTACTCTAAACAATTATTTCTTGTGACTTGTGAGCAAAGGTCCCATGTTTTAGAGTCTAGAAAGTTCTCGACTTCTCCCGTATGTTTACCTCCAAAAAATGTTGGACAAGGTTAATAAAGCTCAACCTTTTGAGAGGGGCTGATAAGAATCATAAGATTCCCATCGCTGGACAAAATTATAAACTTAAATAACGTGTTAAAGTAACGGATAAAGTTAGAATGATCAAAATTTTAAACTAAATTTATAAATAAAATGATATGTCACCAACAACAAATAAGTATGTTCATTAATTTTTAAGTAATAATCCAATTGTTAACAACTACATATAATTGAGTTTACAAATTTAATTTCTCCAACGTTATTCGTAAATTAAAAAACACGATTATAATGGGTGGGGTCCATACTCAAAGCCATTTCCATCACCAACAAGAAAACTTGATTTGGCTGGCAGCTCAAGAATCGGGACTTGGATTCTTTGGAAGTCAAGGAGCACAGTGGCACTGACTTTACCTTTATATACAACTTCACTTTACTCTCTACTTCTTCTGCTTTGTTTTCTGAAGACAAAAACATCTGGTTTTCTTCTTTACAATTTTATAAAACATTTCTTCACCAAAAAAAAATAAAAATTATAAAACATTTGAAGGAGGAGGAGGAGGGATGGAAAACAGCAGCACCACCACCAGAACAACAACCGCACAATCGGTGCCGGACATGGTGGCTGCGATCAGATTCCATCCCACTGAAAAGGAAATGGCAGACTTCTTGAGGAAGAAGATGAAAAGTCACAAATCCCAAGCCTGCCACTTCCTCCCTGTCATCGATGTCTGCAAGTTCGAGCCTTGGGATTTACCTGGTAACCCATTATTCTATCTCACATTTTCTTTAAAACCCAGGTATATATTATTTTTCACGGTATGATTTTTGTGCATGCGTAGTATTGTTTTATTTGTTCAAGACTAGGTCCTCGTTTGGCGTCTAGGATTAGATTGGATGGAGGAGTTACTAGGTTGAATGAAGATATAGATGTTAGTTTCCGATATTTTGTGCCCAATTGAAGGTAGAAGATCAATTAGTCATGGGGGAAACTTGTCCCTTCCAATCCTTCCATGGTAGGATTAGGAGGGATAAGTTGGCTTGATGAATAATCCATCTTCTGCCTTCAACTTGGAAGTTGCATTCTTTTCTTCCTTCAACTTACATCGAGGGATCGTTCAGTGTGAAGGATTGGATTGTGTTGGATATCTCATCACATTCAAGGTATGTCTGATGGTATTAGGTGCGATTGGACATGAAGGAAACTTATTCCTTCAAATCCTGCCAATTTTGTAGTGATTGGAAGAAATAAGTTTCCTTATGAGTAATCCATCTTCTACCTTCAAAGTGGACAAATTTTTTTCATTTATCCCATCAACATAGCTTAAAGATTGTGAGTTATCCAATTCAATCAAATCCTAGGCACCGAATGGACCCTGAATCTAATGAGTTATTCAATCCAATATAATCTTTAGTCGTTATAAATTTTCATTATCTTGCTTTGTGTTGCAGAACGCATGTTCCCTGATTCTGTTTTTCAAGCTAAGGCGTGGTACTCCTTCAGCTGGTGTGATTACAAATACATAAATAGTCTTCGCTGCAACAGAGTCACAGAGCATGGCTTCTGGAAGATCACAGGCAAGCCGCGGGATATCAGCTTGAAATACTTCACTTGCAAAAAGAGGACATTAACCTTCCAAATCAAGACCTTCCAAGAAGGTGGTGCGTCTAAATCCGTTAGGACTGGCTGGATCATACACGAGTACTATTGCACTAAACCTAAGCAGGGTTCTAGTCCCCGTCAGGAGAGGGATCTGAAGAGGGACTATGTTATCTGCCTCCTGAAGTGTAAGCCAGTTGATTCTAAGTCTGATAAAAAGAAGCCTGAGGGTACATCAGTCTGTGATGATTTAGCTGATCCTGGTAATAGTGGCTACATTGCCTCTAGTCCTGGAGATGATCACACTGCTTCTGCTGCTGCAATGAATCATATGACTCCAGATACAGAAGAAGTTTTGGCATATAAAGAGCTAGAAGATGATCTACTTGGCAGTGGAAACCATGATCATGGTGAACCTGGTGGCGGTGTCTCATCTGATTCTATTGATCAAGCTCTACGTGACATGATTCATGAGGTTTGGTTTTATGTCCCCGTATCTTTTTTGTTTTTTGTTTTAATAAGCATGGAATCAATGGGAGGTTTCTGGATGTGTTGATCCTCTCTCCTTCATGACTAAGAGTAGTACCTTGTACCCTTGACGGGCATGAGTTAATCTTTCATGAAGAAAAAAAGAACTTTTTCGAACATTTTCTGATGTAAAATGTTAATATGTGGCACAAGAAGTGTATCAAAACTTAACACTTGCTTGTTTTGTGATTCTTAATCTGGCACTGGCAGGCTTTTGCTCCGCTAGGAGGATTTCTGGATTTACTCTTTCCTCCTCCTGAGCCACCTCAGCCACCTCAGCCGCATCAGCCACCTCAGCTTGGAAATGCTCCTGATATCTATGGTCATGAATTAGTTGATCCTGGTTCTGGTACTGGTGGCTGCATCCCCTATAATTTTGATAACCAAGCTGCTGCAATGAATCATATGGTTCCCAACAAAGAAGAAATTCTGGCAGACAAACAGCCAGAACGTGCTGTGCTTGGCAGTAGCAATCATGATGATGGTGAACCTGGTATCGGCATTTCATCTGATTTTATTTATCAAGCTGTAGATGATATGACTCTGGAGGTAAGGATGAATACTCGTTTTTAAACATTCTGATGTGAATTTTGGCAATACGAATTGCAAGAAGTATATCAAAATTTACACTTTGCTTTGTTTGGTGAATCTTAATATGGCAGTTTTATGATCAGCTAGAAAAAGATTTGGATTCACCCTTATCTCCTCCCGGGCCACCTCAGCCACACCAGCTAAGAAATTTTCCGGACGTCCATTGTGGCGAATTCAGTAACTGGCCATCTACCATTGGGGATAATGATTCTTATGATATAATTAAGAATAACATTGCAACCAATTATGATAACGAACCAGTTATCAACATCGCTTATAATTCTCAAAATCTTGCTCCAAATGAAAGGATTTCCGAGGTGAGAATGAACTTTTTATTATACGAACTTAATATGGTGCACCATAAATACATAAAACTTAACGGTTTGATCAGCTGGTCGTGATTCTACATCCAGGCTTATTCTCAGCCAGAAGAAAATCAGGGATCACCCTTTCAACGGTTTGATCAGCTACAGAATTACACATTGCAGTCATGTGCTCCTGCAGGTGAATATCCGAATTCACTCTTTCCTCGTCCCCAGTCACCTCAGCCACCTCAGCTTGGAAATGCTCCTGATGTCTGTAGTGATGAATCAATTGATCCTGGTACTGGTGGTTGCATGACCTATAATACTGATAACCAAGCTGCTGCAATGAATCATGTGATTTCCGACACAGAGGAAATTCTGACATACAAACAGCTAGAACTTGCTGTGCTTGGCAATGGTAATCATGGTGATGGTGAACCTAGTAGCGGTATTTCATCTTATTTTATTGATCAAGCTCTAAACGATATGATTCTGGAGGTGAGGATGAATACGCATTTTAAAGATTTCTGATGTGAACTTGGTAATACGAAACACAAGAAGTTACTCAGAATTTAACCTTGGCTTTGTTTTGTCCATCTTTAAATATGGCAGTTTCCTGCTGGGCTACAAAAAGATTTGGATTCACCCTTTCCTCCTCCCGAGCCACCTCAAACACATCAGCCACACCAGCTGGGAGATGTTCCAGATGCCCATATCGGCGAATTCAGTAACTGTCCATCTCCAATTGGGGATAATGGTTTTTATCTTACAAATAAGAACAACATTGCAACCAATTATGACAACGAACAAGTTATCAACATCACTCATAATTCTCCAAATTGTGCTACAAATGAAAGGATTTCCGAGGTTAGACTGAATTTTTATTACATGAACTGAATATGGTGCACCAGAAGTGCATCAAAACTTAACACTTGCTTGTCATGATTTTTCATCCAGGCTTATTCTCAGCCAGAAGAAAATCGGGGATCACCCTTCCAACTGTTTCATCAGCTACATAATTACCCATTGCCGTCACCAATATTGTTCTCAGAACTGGGAGAGCTTCTGCTTGCCAATACCTGTATTGGACACAACGAGTCGCAATCTTTCAATATGGAGCCTGCGACTCTTTTCCCGCAAAGTTCTTGAATAACAGAGGCATCGTACACTCTTTCCAATGGCTCCAACCTATGAGAGTCATTGGGATGGGTGTATGATGGGGATAGTGGAGTAAACCAGTGATACTAATGCTGAGTTACTCCACGGACGTGCAAAAGATTATTCTGCGTTAGCTATTGGAGAAACAGTCCAATATCGATAATGAACAACGATACCCTTATCTGTAGGAGAATATTAAGAGGGCCTTGTAAGAATGTGTCTTAAACTCGCATTATTACATCGTGATATTCTCCTACAAATAATTCAAAGACACCTTCAATTGTCTACATTTCTGAAACCAAGATATGTAGTCTTTGACACGCAGTATTGGTTTTGGACAATTATGTCCGAAATCATTGTTGTGTGCCACAGAATCTCCAAGTCCTGTACACTTCAACCTTGTTAGGTGAAATTTTGTTGGTACAAAGGAACACCTGAAAATGCAAATGGTTGAACTGCTATCTGGATTCTCCGAACCCAACGAGTCCAGATAAGGTAATAATGTCTTTTCTCAGAAGCATTATTTGAAGACGGTACTTCTTCTATCAACACAACTATAGATATTCCTCAGACAACTGCAATATCCACCAACATCCATTCCTGTTCACCCCCGTGGAGATGCTCCAAGACGGATCCGAATGCAGAGCAGTTTCAAGAAACAAGGTGAGAAAATCAAGCTGAAAACATGGAAGTGAATACTTTCTGGCTTTGCACCGTGATTAAATGAATGCTCTTATGCTTAACCTTCGACTCCGAGAAGCTATTTTCTACTTTCACTGATGTACTTAATTTGATTTCTGTTTGCAGGACTGTGAAGCTGCAGCTAGCGCATTGTATTGCTGTCTGCTCATACCGTCTGAAGCAGGCATGGAATGCGCAGCGAATTGGAAGGGTTCTTTCAATTTCCCGGAAGCATCTCCATTAAGCGATAAATCAAATCGTCCAGGGTAACAACGTTTCAATTCCAACCATGTCCTATGATTTTCGATCAAAAGCGGATTTGCTTTGTTCCGCCTTCACTATACAGGAGCTGCTGCTACACGGCTGCTGGAGACTCAACTGATATATTAACATAACCAGACACTTATGTGATGTCTTGGTTATGAAAGTTGGAGCTTTGAGTTCCATCCTTGATGGAGTAGTGGTTACAATTATATTTCAAAAAACATGTATGATCAAAATTGAAGGTCTTATACTTATCGATGACCTACTTTTTTAAGTGTGAAACACAAAAACTTGTATCTTTGTTAATATTGCTTTTATTATCATGTCTTTGAGAATGTTGTATCAAAAGAAAATATTTTTGTGAATGTGGTTTATTTCGAACATTTGAATGTTGAATGGAGTATTTTGTATTGGTTTTTCGCTTTATTTATGAAGTGTGGCAAATGTTTTCTGCTATTTTTGTCACTTAAATACTGGTTTTGGGCATTTCAATATCATGGCTGCTAATGTAATAGGCAAAATGAAGCAATGAATCAATGAAGGAGGCAAAGAAGAATTCGAATTTGAGATTAAACGTTGGGAAGAGAAGAATGGTTAAGAGTTAGATTGTTGCTGTGAAGAACTTAATTTGAAATATTTTAATTGTCAAATTTTCTACAGGTTGTTGGAGTTTTACTTCTTGTAAATCACTCGTGCTCTTAAAAAATCCAATCAAAATAAGTGCCACCAGGTGTAATTCATCTAAATTATACACGTGCGCAAGTATTACAAGTAAGCCATACCCATATACAAACTCGACATCTGTTATACTTTGAACTACCATTCTTGTCATGGACATGCACAGTTAACGTAGTGATGTAGTGCTCTGCCTTCATTCAGACTTCACTGGAATATATGTTTCCCTCCAAAAAAATATTGGAGAAAATTAACAAAGCTCAACTTACTTGGAGCATGTCCACCCCTCGAAATTGTCCCACCTATTGGTGATTAAATCGGACGAGGATTCTCTACCCTCCTATTCTCATCCTCTTCCATCCCATTCTTTCACATATTATTTTTTGTCTTATTATCTCTATTAAAAAATTAATATAACATGTTGATGTGGCTTAATCATGACCATTCAAATATGAGGGCATGGAAGGGTAGAGAGATTAGGAGGGTAGAGAATCATCATCCGATTAAATCCCCCAATTCCTCTAAAATCGGCTCCAGCGCATGCCTATTAGTAAGGCCATTTAGTGGGCCCATCTCCCTAGGACCGAGCAATCGGGCGAGCATGGCCTGACTCCTCGCTTGAGATTGTCTGACGTTAGAGTGACGTCACCTAGATATATAAATTTTGTCCGTCAGGCGCATGCAGTTCACACGCAAGTTTAGGCATTTGAGCTGATAACATGCAAGCGGTGAGGCTCGTGTGGCAGCGCACTCAGCTTCTATTCACATGAAACTTTGGATTTCATATTTGGGTTAGCAATAATGTGTTCCAATCAGTTATTTATTAAATATTATTTTCTCTACTTTTAAGCATGTTCAAAACATCTTAAGAGCCGTGTACCGCTGGTGATAAAAAAAAAAGGTCTTTCACCCGCACACAATAATGTGATTCAATAAGTTGTATTATTTTTTTGTATTTTTAAACACTTAAGAGGCACGTAGTGGCAATTATAAAAAATGTCTTTTGCACGTGCATAATAATGTGATTCAATTAGTTGTCAAATGATTTTTTTTTTTTTTAACAAACGATGTTTTCTATACTAAGGGGGAGGGGTGGACCTAGCCTCACAATAAGCTAGCAATAATGTAATTCAATCAGTTGTTTATTAAATATTATTTTCTCTATTCTTAATGGAAATTCAATATAATGTAGATGAAAATTGAAAGACCGATTTTATTATGTTGATTCAGCTGCTTTGATTGGTTTATGAGGGGTTTCTTCTAGCATGTTAGAATATTATTCATTTACTTCAAATATTTGACTTTTTTGTCATAAAAAAAAATATTGAAGCAATTAACGCATATAAATACATTTAAAATGTGTAAATCAAGCGTAGCACGTTGTAGTTCAAAAAATATCTTCTGCAAGCATGTGAGTGCATGCATGAAGGCTAGTCTGCTATGAAATTCAGCGATCCCTCGTACGGACGAACACTGACTCTTTGGTCCACACCCCTTCACTTTGGTCGTTATCTGGTCCTGACAGTTAAAACTACATTCTTGTCACTCTACTCTAAACAATTATTTCTTGTGACTTGTGAGCAAAGCTCCCATGTTTCAGAGTCTAGAAAGTTCTCGACTTCTCCCGATCGTATGTTTCCATCCAAAAAATATCGGACAAGGTTAATAAAGCTCAACCTTTCGAGAGGGGCTGATAAGAATAAAATGGTTGAGCCATGTGGCACAACCTGTGCTGTTAGATTGCAAAAAAGTGTAACCACCTAAATGATTCTTATAACCCTTAGGTGCAGTTTGCCTCAGGTGGGGCGGATAAGAATCAGAAGATTCCCACGGCAGGACAAAATTATAACTTAAAACTACCGCGTTGAAAGACGTTGATGTCATCCACATATATGACGCAGCCATGATCGTGACTAAGGTAAACTTGTATCACAAGCTCAAGACTTCATTATAAATTTGCACCTTCAGTTTTGGTATTTGTTCTATTTGGGTAAACTTTTTTTTTTTTTTAATAACCAAATTGGTCCCCTAACTTTTTAAAAATGTGTGGCAAATGAGGACAATTCTTTACAACCTAATAAATGATTTGGATTCGCCACTTAGTACTACAGTTAGTGGTTTTCCTTTTTATTGGTAAGCGAGATATTTCAGGTTCGATTCTTATCAATGACGAATTTGAACCATATTATTACTAGCTCATTATGAGGCTTAGCCCACTCTCTCGCCTCCTTAGTGTAGATAATATGATTTGTTAAAAAAAAATTAAAAGTTTAGGTTCCATGTGGTTGGCACCTCTGTAACGATGTAATGGTGTTGGTTGATTAATGAAATCTCGTTGTCGTTTCTTGTCAAAAAATAAAAGTAAATGGTGTGTGCAATTCAATTTGGAGGGTTTCTAGTTGAATGAAAATCAAGTGGTGGATTGTCTTGTTTAGATAAGACCTTATTATTCAACGCACTACGCCGTCGTTTAAGCTCTCCCATAACTCTTAGTGTTGTTACCTAGAGTAGTAATATAATTTATAATTAAAATCATGTAAAATTAAGCGTAGCCAAGTTAGTTAGAACAGTGTACTATTCTCACGTCGCTTAAGTTAAAATTGATTTGTAATTAACATCGTATAAATTAAGCGCAGCCAAGTTAGCTATAACAGTATGTTCTTCCCCTTCTCTTGTCACTAAAGTTAAAATTTATCACAATGTAATTTAAATTGGATAAGAAAAGGTAAGAAAAGGTTGGAAGACCAAAATGATAGAAACCAAAAGTGTAGGGAGCAAAAGATGAACTTACACCATAAGCTCAAGGACTAGGAAAAACCACTAGTCAACTTTCAAAACACCAGTGCTTTGAGTGATAAGTGGGTCTTTGATGAGTGTAGTAAGTGTTTATAAATACAACACGGATGAAATGCTGCTTCCCCACACAATCCAAAACACTGATCAATAACAATAATCACAGTTGGACCGGAGAGAGAGAGAGAGAGAGAGAGGAGAGATGAGCAGTAGCAGCAGCAGCAACCGCAGCGGCATGACAGCTGAGGAAGGAGATGCAGTGAGTGTGAATGTGATCCCACTGCCTGGGTTCAGATTCTACCCCACTGAAGAGTTGCTGGTCAGCCACTACTTGAGGAAGAAGATAGAGGGCACTGACTCCCATTTCCGCCACTTCATCCCTGAAATCGATGTCAGCAAGCACGAGCCCTGCGATCTTCCAGGTAACCAATTATTGTACCTTTCTTTCTCTTCACTACCCGTATCTTGTTTCTGATGGATTATGACGTTGTTTACGTAAATTTACAATCTTTGTGCTTTTTTTTTTGTTCTTCAAGATTTGAAGTTTGGTTGGCCTCACATTTCAATATTTAGTTTTTGTTGTAATGATCTTTTTTCAGTTTTTGTGATTTTGTACTTCAAGAATTGGAGTGGTTGGTTTCAAATTCTGAACATTTTGTTTTTGTTGTTGGATTTCAGCATTCTACCCAGACGTTCACGAGAAGGAGTGGTTCTTCTTCAGCAGGCCCGATTACAAGTACGTCAACAGCACTCGCTGTAACCGGGCCACAGAACAAGGCTTTTACAAGATCACAGGCAAGGAACGTGAGATCAAGGCTGAACAGTCCAAAGCTGTGATTGGGAAGAAGAGGACTCTGACCTTCTACGAAGGTCGTGTGCCCAATGCAACGAAGACCGATTGGATAGTACATGAGTATTATCTCACTGAAACTGAGGTGGGTTCTAAACCCACCAAGCGGATGGACTTTGTCATCTGCCGTCTGAAGAACAACTCAGCTAGTTATAAGAAGCCGAAGATTGATTCAATCTGTGGCGAATTAGCTGATTCGGGAGTGACTTCTGAAGAAGATCGAGATGCTGTTAGTGATGTGATTGCGCAGCCAGTGGAACATTTGGGATCCAAAGAGCCAGGAGATGTTAATAGGTCTGAGTCTCCAGATGGTTCTTGTCCTATGGACTGCAATGGCATTTTGACCATTGATGATGGTGATGATGGTGATGATGGAACAGGTGGCTGGAAATTCAATTTCGATGATCCAGTTGCATCTGATATGGTTCGAGAGGTGAGATAATCATATGCTTTTTCCACATTTTTTGTATGAAGTTGCAAAGCCAACCAAAGTTTAACACCTGCTTGCTTGTGATTCTTAATCCACCAGTTGTGTGCTGAGGGAGAGATTCCAAATTCACCCTCTGAACCGCTGCAGCCACCGCAGACACCACAGCCACATCAGCCACAAGATTACTACCCCCGCACACTGCAGCCACTGCAGTCACCACAGCCACATCAACCACAGGATTACTGCCCCTCCACACTGCAGCAACCATTACACACTAGGCATGGAATTGATCCCTATATCTATGGAGATTGCACAAAGCGGCAATCTTTAAGCCCGGATGATATTTCTTCTCCTGAATACAAGAATAGTATTTCAACCAATGATCCCAATGAACAAGTCAGCAAACTCGCTAATGGTGTTCAAGATCGAGCTACAGATTCAGAGGTGAGAAGTTGTTTCCTTCATTTTATATGAACTTTCTAATATAGAGCACAAAATTACATCAAAACTTAACGCTTTCTGTTTACGATTCTTAATCCAGGCTTTTTTTAATCCAGAAGAGCGTATGGGTCCGTTTGATTACTTGTTGATGTCACCAATGAACACGGATTTGGGAGAATTTGTGCATGCCAGTAAATATATTGGATGCAGTGATGAGTTGCCGTCTCTAGATGACACGGAGATTGCAACTTTTTTCCCATAGTCCTTGGTTTATCATTGTTGACCAGGATTAGTAAGTTAGTATCCTGGGAAGAAACAACATACAGGATTTTGGTGACTCTATGAGTCACGAGCACTAGTGTAAGATAGCAACTGTGGAGTAAGAAACGCAGCAAGATAGGTTTAGTCGGTATTACCCATTCAAGAAACACATCAACATAGCTAGCGACCGGCAAGATGTTAGTTATTGAAAAACAACTTAGTATCAGAAAATAGCATTAGGGGCCTTGTAAACCCCAAGAGCTCTAGCAAGAGTAAAACATCGCCCTTATCTACATTTCAGGAACTTTAGGCATTAGAAACTTCTTCTGCTAGTTTTTGGACGATCATGTCCAGGACAACGATGTAGGTTAGCTAAGCCTGTTCTTGTTCCTTTTGGCCATTTTTTAGCATTCCCTAGCTTTAGAAACTTCAAGGCTTGTTAGGTGAGCATGTTAGTTCAAAGAAACAGCAGCAACAGCCAGTGTTTGAGAAAACATCTGGAAATCTACTCTCCCCCGACGAGTCCAGATAAAGCAAATATGTCTTTTCACAGAAGCAATTGTTTGGAGACCATGTCTCTCCTGTCAGCAGAACTACAAATCATCCTCAGCATACTTGTCTTCATCAAAAGTGTACGAACCTCAGCAAAATCTTCTTCAAATAACTTACTTTCTTCATCAAAAACCGTAAGGAACTCAGCAAAATTGTCTTCAACCATCATCCATTCGCATCCAGCCACTGGGAGTTGCTTCGAGAAGAATCTGACTGCAAAGTTGTCTTCAAATAATGCACTCTCTTCATCAAAAGTCGAACCTCAGCAAATTGTCTTCAAATAGTCTACTTTCTTCATCCAAAATCGTTAGGAACTCAGTAAAATTGTCTTCAACCATCATCCACTCGCATCTGGCCACTGGGAGTTGCTCTGAGAAGAATCCGACTGCAGAGCTGTATCGCAAGACAAGGTGAGCAATCATATCTGAAATAGTTTATAAAAGCTCTTGTATTGAAGCTTCGGGTGGCTATTTTCCGTTTTCACTCAACTTAATTTGATTTCTGTTAACTCTATTTGCAGGTTAGGGAAGCTGCAGAGTATTGCATTGCTCTTCATCTGCCCTGGAAGAAAACAAAAACCGAGTCTTGGAAGCATACGGTTTTGAAGCAGGCAACTATAGGGTTCTTTCACCGAAGCATCTCCTCAAAACCATCAATCAAGTCCCCGATGGGCAATGGTATAATACTTCGATACCAAGTTCTAGTTCTAGACTCGTACTGAGTCCTTCGTTCCACAGGCGATTATTCTGGAAATGGCGTTCTACAGGATCTGCTGCGACATGGCTGCTGGAGTCTCAAATATATTACAATGACCAAACACTAATGGTGATGTCTTGGTTGTTGGTACTGAAATTTGAGGTTCCATCCCTAATGGAGTAGTAATTACAATCATTATCAAAATCGGATGAGTATGATTGGGTTTAATCCTATGATAACCTTCAGAATTAAACACCCATCTTATGTAAATATTGCTTTAATTAATTTCCCTGTATCAGCTGCTGCGTTCCTGTGCAGCATTTCTGATTTCCTGTATGTTAATGTTGTGTGTTATATTCTCTCCTCATATTTGAACCCGCAATGTTAAGCCCTGCAGTCGGCATAAAGTAGCATCAAACCCGTCATTTTTCGAACCTATGACCTTCCAGTGAAGAGGGAAATCACTATATTGTAGTACTAAGTGGCAATCCATGGGTCAAAACCTAAAGCTGAAAATTTATATTAATACGCCAAGGAGAACTGAATGGACTAACAGTAACATACATCTTATATATTTACACCACAGTTTACAGCAGTCAACACCACCACCGCCTTTGCTGGAAGTATTGATCTATTTGTTCAAAAGATTAGTAAATGAGCATACGAGTCTAAAGAAATGCTGCATTTCAATGCAGGGAGAGAATTCGACAAACAATGATTTAAGATCTCAAAGTTCCCAACTCCAGCACCTTTGTGTGACCAAAACCTTTACCACATGAGCACTGAAGCAGGCTGCTATACATCTACTCATAGGTGACCGAGCTATCACTGTTTCAAACAAAGAAGAAAATAAGGATATTCAGCTGCAGTTAGCCATCCTTAGAGTAAGAGTCTATACTAGTAAACCTAATGTTAGCTAACGCACACCTCTGCATCAAATCGAGGCAGGACATCTATTCTATATCATAAAACAATATGTGTAATCCTTAAACCTAAAGTAATAGGATGAACGAGCATCTAGCAATAGCATTTTGCCGTAACAATTTGTGATGATAGTTCACTGGTAAAGTTGACACATACATAGAGGCTTAGTTAATGAAAATCTGCATTGAAAATTGCAAACTTTGAAATCATGTCCAGGACTGTAAATACATTATCATCTGACCTTTGAGTGCCACAGTGTTGGATGATGAAACAAATATATCAATGATCAAAATCACAGAAGGATATTCCCATACCTGTAGAACGCATAACGCATGCTTACATTAGATATGCGTTGAGTGTAACCAAGTATATTGGAGAAAAGTACAAATATGCAAGAAAGAAAAACAGGCTATTTGATTTCCAAACCATACCATCATTGCAATAAGAAACATTTGAAGTAACTTGAAATCAATATTGCCAGCAGAAGCTCCTTATACCTGTACCAGAATTGACAATATCACACATTTGTATGTTAGGGTTTGTATATATGTATGTATCTATTGGCTAAAACAATCCAGTTATCTTTTAATCCATGACTCACGGGTGATCACAAATTGTCTTTCTTTCTTATGTGTTCTATAATATTTTTCCCTAAACTTCAAACTGTGCTCTTGAACCATATCAACTTAAGCCCGACCAAATTCCTAATCGTTATTATTCTCAGTATAAGCTTGAGCACCCATCATCACCCATTTTACCGACTGATCAAACAGGCGTGCTTCTTGAACAAGTTTCCAAACAGACATGTAAATAAGGAGATGCCTCCGTTAAAATCTTGATATAAATTCACTGTCATCCTGAGAAGTATCAACAAGAAATGTTACCTGAGCGGTCTGGGGAATGTGCTGAAAAGAATCCTCATAGCGAGTGAAAAGGTTGAAAGAAACATGATATTTCCAAGACAATATCCATCAGCATCTGAAATAGGAACAACATTTCTTATCATAGGAAACTGAAACGGGAACATTTTAACCATCTGCTAAAACTTATAATAAACCATCCTAGATGCATGAAACCCATGAAATCCAATAAAAATTCCACCAACCTTTTGAAATCTCCAAAGTAACGAAGCGAAGCTCATGGACAAGCCCCATTCTTCCTTGCTTCTTTCCAGGAAGAGGCTCCTATCTTTACACATTGCTAAGGCACCCAATGCATATATAAACACATCTTTTGCAAAAAGAATCAAAATTCAAATTTCCAAAAACAAAATCCTGACAAGCATGGTAATGGATACAAGCATCCAACAGAAGAAATCCGAAAGTCGACTTCCACAATAAACCCTGGAAAGGGTATTAAAAAAAAAAACAAATAAGCAACTCCTGGGAACTCAAATTTTCAAAGAAGCAGTAAAACTGTAGAACCCCAGAAGCAAAAAGCAGCATAATTTTCAGTACCTGGAAAGAAGGAGCTTGTGGGTCGATGACATTATCGAGTAAATGTGTGTAAACTTTGGTCTTGTGCAGAATAAAGTAAATGTGTGTAAGCTTTGGTCTTGTGCAGAATAATCTGGCAGTGCAAACAACAAAAAATGTATCAAATTTGTTGAATTTTGAAGGAAAAAAATTGAAGAAAAAAGATAGGAGCTTTACTATGGGTTCGCATTCGATGTACTCGTCTGCAGCTGCCTTGCAATTACCCTATTCACAGAAAAATCAAACCAATTTTGTAGCAGCAGAAAAAATAAAAAATAAAAATAAATAAATAAATAAAAAGGGATTTACGCATTTCATGAGACGAATGTTGCCAGGAGAGTATTGGACGAACAGAGTCGTCATGCGACCGCCGCACTCTACACATCTGTACTCCATGGCGCTCTTTGCTTTTCGCTCCTTTTTTTTATCCGTCTCTCTCGCTTGGCACTCTGAAAACACTTCGGTTCTTCCTGTTTCCGGGTTTGGGCTTCGGCTTCGATAAAAGAAATAAAATTTGGGCCTTCACTGACGACTTTTTTTTTTTTTTAAATTAAAATGGTGAACAACACTATGACAAAGTGACACGTGATGATTGTTGGCAAGATAGTAGTAGTAAAATTAGTGTATTTGGTGATGGCAATAATAATAGAGGTGGTGATTGCCGTGGCGGGGTGGGGAAGGAGTAGGGATAGGGGTGGTGGTGATGATGGTGGTAGAGATGGCAATCATGGTGATGATAGAGTCGGTCGAGATCATAGTAGGGGTGGCAAATATGCTCATGAAGATGGCAATGGCTGGGGCGACAGTGACAGTGGTGGTGGTGGAGGTGGAGGAGATGGTCATGGTAAAAAGGTGGTAGTGGCAACACGGTGGTGGGAGTAGTGATAATGATAGTCATTGCATTAAGGTAAAATTTAGGGGAAGATGTTGGATTTGTAGTGACAAAAAACTTACTATAAAAGCAATCAAAGTCCATCAAAACCATGACTTAAAAAAAAATATTAAAATCAATGAAATTTTGAATACACATAAACTTTTGAAGACTTACAAAAAGTCATAATTGAATACCACAAGATACTTTCATAGACTTTTTTGAAGTCATAAAAGTCTTTGGACTCGTTTAAAAATATTTTAAAATGACTGAAAGCTATTTTAGTGAAAATATTTTTGGAATCAATTCTTAGTAAAAAAACAAATGAATCTTGATATAACACTTGAAATGCTTCCTTCCAAAAAGTTGGAGCAAAAAAACTTTTTATTTAAAGTGTTTTCAATCATATTAAAAACACTTCCAAATGAACATTTTATTAATTTAATACAGGGTGACTTTTGTTTACTCCTAAAATTCTTATTGAATACACTTGAATTTGATAGTCAAGTAAAGTCCATTAAACTCCATACAGTACACCCCCACTGTTACTATGGATGCATTTAAAATTCTTACCACAAACGCTCAATAATCTCTCTCTCTCTCTCTCTCCGTATCACTGCAATTTTGATCTTAGTAAACAATTGTAGAAGAGAAAGTTGGCTAGAACCCTAATGGGGTCCATGCAAGTTTGTGCGCCAGTTCAAAAGAGTCAGTATTCTTGCATCATGGCATAGCTTAACATAATTTGAGACTGTTGAGAAATAAGTATGAAAAATTGTGCGCTTGCATGCAGCGTATTAGGGTTTGTCTTCTACCTTTAGCCATGTGACATGTTCATCACCATCATCATTGTGCCATCTAATATTAAGCCTAGATAACCTACATAGACTTCCTTGCTGTACATAGATAGGCCATATGTAGGATGGGCACTCTCCAGAGACCATTGCTAGACTTGATTACCAGTTGGCATGGTATATGATCGTTCCAATAAACTCACCTTTCTGTATTTATACTTTTCTTTTTATACATAATGTCGATATTTTTGTTGATGCGTCATTAAATTAACGAGGAGCATTGCTAGGGTTGATTGCCAGTTGAATACTTTACCAACAGGACAAAATTAGGGTTTTTGATTTTCATGAGCAACACAGTAACCCTAACCCTAGACCAACTTGAAGGTGATCAAGAAGATTAACATACAGCATGCGGCTGTGAAAACAATCAATCATAATCCTGATTTTTCGTGGCCTGCACAACAATCTTGTTTTTTTACAGTAATGTGATTGATGTTATAGCAATGGAATTCTGCAAATAAATACATGCAGTTCTAGTTTGTATCATTCCTTTGGAAATATATATATATATATGTGTGTGTGTGTGTGTGTGTGTGTTTTGTGTTGTATCTCATTTATAGATTTGAACAAAATTTGACTCTGTAACAATTGATTAATAACTCATTTCCTGGAGAACTGCCGTTAAAGAGTACTAGTGCTACCATTACTAATAAGGATGTTAATGCTAGGGGGACCAAGTTTTTAGGAGTGCATTTTTGCTCATCATCCTATTAAACGAACTTTAATATGGAACCCTAGCCGGCCTTTAGCAATTAACCAGTTTATAAATCCAATTTTGGCATGCCATTGCCAGCCAGTGTAGAGAATAAGCTAACGTGTTAGAATGCAGTGGTTAATATGGAAACTAGCATTACATATATAGCTAGCGCATGAAGATTAACGAAAGGAGATGTGATTAATTAGTGTAGTTATAAATTAGTTAAGCTTACAAACAAGTTTAGTACTAATTATAAAAATCTACTTCATCATATGTAAATTAATAAATGATTGCTATTTTGTTTAACACTCATGTCTGCATGAAATAATCCACGATAATTGTTGAAGATTAATATATATAGGAGTACATAATCAAGTAAATTTACTAATTAAGTGAGATGGTTATACTATATGTATACATTCTCATATAGATATATATAACTATACTGCAAAAAATATATAATTATACATAGATATATAGAGGTTAATATTACACGAGAACTGCTTAATTTAGAGAAAAAAATTATTTTAACTGGTTACCATCTCTAATGGTTGGGCTAAAAGCCAATATTTTAGCCCGGAAAATTTAGTTTTTAGCCCAGAAACAGCTTTTCTGATCCAACCGTTCTAACATAAAATTTTAGTCCGGGATTATTAAAGAATAAACTTAGGCTATTTTTTTTGTTAAATTAAATTTAAAAATAAAAAATAAATATGTAGACTATCGTAAATTAATTTTATGAACATTTTAGTCTAAAAAAATTTAAATTCCGATAAATATTGAAAATTTTAAATTTCGATTTCTGGGTTAAATTTTGGGAGGAATTTGGCCTTGATTTAGCATTTAGCATTTAGCCCAAATTTTCCCCTTGGGTTGGATTGGGTTTGGGGAGAAATTTTAGGTGGTAATTTGCCTTTTAGCCCACCATTGAAATTGGTCTTACAAAAGGAATTACTCATATATATGGGGCAGATTTATGGTATTAGTTTTAATTTACACCAAGTTAAACTCTAGCAGCTGCCTGGTTTTTGCAGTATCGATATCAAGACAATTTCAAAACAGGCTGGATCTATCATAAGCGAAATCAAAATATGAATTACCAAGGTAATAACAAGCTGCAAGGTAGGGGCAGTAACTATATATATATATATATGTACTTGGCCATAACACTAGAAAAACTTTGAAATAAAGTTACTAATTAAGAACACAGATGAATAGATGTACCTTTTTACATCAGTGAGCTTTCTGCACTTAGCCTTACCTGTAAAGGGTGCCTAATTTAATTAGCTGCAGCTGCAGCAGCAAATAGTGATTAAACACTCTATATGCACATCCTAAAGAAACAAATTTAATTTAATCAAATTGTCCATATCAAGCATGTTGCAGCTACTGCTACATACACATATAACAGCAGTATTCAAACTAGTAATTGAGGAGAAGAAAGTTGAACTTTATATTTCAATGTATTAATTAGTAACGAGAACTAAATAATATACAATTAATATTTTCAGCCAAAAAAATGTACAAGCTTTGAATGGCAAACTTTATCATCAAAGTTCAACCTTTTTACTCTTAAAATTTTGGTGGGATGTTGGAAACTAGGTGTCCATTGTGCAGTAGTGATCAAAGTAACTAAGGAGAGTGCACATATATATAAATGTGTATGCATACAAGAAGGCTTAACCGCGAATCAGTTAATCAGTTATATATGCAAGGCAAAAAGAAATGCAGCCGCAGTGGTAGTAGTACTCTGATAAACTGAAACTGCAAATTCAACTACTAGTATGTACGTAATTATGTAAAGAAAATGCTTGTTCACTTTTGTTTATAATATATTGACCTGCAAATTCACATCAAATGAACTCTTTGCTAGCTAGCTTGGGATCACCATGTATGTTCCAATAAAACGACAAGTAAAGTAGATTGTTCCTTTCTTTGAAAGGCAGCTGATCTTCAGCTAGACCTGTGGGGCATCATTGTCCATTGGGGTACCTTTAATTCAAGAGGAAAGTGAACTAGTGAAGATCGAAAATTCGTCCTTCAACAGAAAACGATCAAAAACTCTTTAGGGATTCAAATAAAACGACAACGAAGTAGTTGTAGATTTCCCTTTGTTTGAGAGGAAGTGATGGTCTGGTGGAGTACTACTAGTACTACTTGTATTGGGCAGCCTCATGAATTGAAATGGAGCAGAAGCCAGCGAAGACGTTGACGATGGAAGATTATGATGATGATGATGGTAAGGTATTGCTGTTGAAGATAATATCTGACATTCTTGATGATCCTCCTTCTCAGTTGGACTACTTGAGCATTCCATGTTCACACCAAAAAGCCTAAGCTTTTTACCAGCTGAAGCAACACTAGCACTTTCACTACTAGTACTAGTAGTAGAACTCCTATAATTAGCATGCTGATAAAGCGGAACCGAATCGATAACGCTTGGATATTGATGATGAATCACGTGATGACCTCTTCCACCTTGCAACTGATGAATCTGATGCGGTAAATATTGTTGATTCATGATCTGATGGTTATGGTGGTGATGGTGGTACGGATGATGAATGTTGTTGTTCGAATGAAGAAAATGTTCGTGGTGTCTAAGAGGCATAGACGATATCACAGACGAAGGCGGCGGCCTCTGCAGCAGCGAGCAAAACCTGCCTCCAGCGTAATGGTTATGATGATGTAGCCGAGGTGGAGGAGGAGGGGGAGGGCGCCCCTTCCAGTCAATGAACAATCTGTCCTTACCGGATTCCCCAACCCCGCGCTCAAACGACACAATGTCGCCGGCATCCAGCTTCTTCTCCTTCACAAAACGGCTCCACCCTTTCGTTATGACATAGCTCTGGCTGCTATTCCAATAAGAGTACCTAAATCGCCATGGCTTCCCCGTCCGGTCTTGAAAATTCAAAAACAATCCATTGTCGTTTGATGATGAGTCCAGCGGGAAGAACCGCTCGGCATGCTGCTTCGGAATAACTAGGCGGTTGAGCTTCCCTACATCGCTCGGCGTCACAACCTTCTCAAACATGTGCTCCCTTTCGCAGCTCGCAGGCCAGTAAATTTCGTTAGTACCACCCTCAGCAGCCTGAATACCTTTGTTTAGTGATAAGTCCATGAAGTTTGTGGCTTCCGGAGAGCCGTGATTCTGAATATTAAGCCGCGGCTTTTGCTGGCCGTACTGCTGGTGGTGGTCAGGAGGAGGAGGAAAAAGGATGGCTTTGTACTTTGGTGAGGACCCATAATTGCTGTTATTTGAAGTATGAGATGATGATGAAGAAAACTTACTGGTGGTGATTATATCCTCCTCTTCCTCTTGATCTTCTTGTTCTTGATCTTGATCTTCTTTGTCAGAATACCCCTTTTGATCTCTTTGCATAAATTCCATGATCTTGTTATCACAATAATTTGCAATATTATCCAAAACCCTATCACCTGATTAGTGTAGTAAATGAAAAAATTAAATAAAATAATAAGGAAATTTTTGTTTATTAAAACTGGCTAGCATGTAAGAATGCTCACCAGAAATTATACCCTTTTGAAAATTGTTATCATTTTGTGCTTCTGATCAGATCTCTGAGGCCCTAAAGTCTGAGAGTCTCATCATCCACAAAAGAGGGTCGGTGCCTTCCTTGACCACAATAGGAAAAACGCAAACCCTAATAAAACGTGACAAAATTAGCCATGGACGGCTTAACGATAAGGTCATGAAGTAGTAAACTAGCTTCTTGGTATATTAGTGTTGACCAAACTATGCCACCAAACGAGAGAGATTGAGAGGGAGAGAGAGACACACACATACACACACATATATGGTTAAATTTACTGGTTAATTGAGTAGCTAATTACCTTTTGTGAAGCTCTAGAATGAGAAGCAAAACATCAAATTCCGTCTTCCATTTTTCTTGTTTAGAAGAAAACTACTATGTCTGAGAGGAGAGAGATAGAGAGAGGAATCAGAAGAAGGAGAAGAAATTTTTATACGTAGGGGCCCATGAAAGATGAGGTTTTAGGTCATGTGAGCTTGTCCTTGTCTTCAATAATTTTTTGAGAGCAATCTCTATCTCTCTTTGTATGCATATGCATTTGCATATGTATATGTATATGTACAGTCCCTTTAAGGGAAGAGATCCCTATTTTCTTCAAAAAAAAAGGGGATAAGTAGTGGACCTACTCCACATCGAATTTCAAATATTCAAATCGTCTATTTTTTAAGTCTACATTCATATATTATTTGAGAAAAAATTCAGTACAATCCGAAATCATTTGCCTTTTTAATTATCATGATGAAATTTCAATATTTTTCTTATAATAAAATATTCGTTAATTTCTTTAAACTCAATTAAATGCCTCAAATATTTTCGAATTGGCTAATATTTTGCAAGGATGATCTATAATGTGTAACTTAAAAATAAGACGGTTCGGATCATTAAAGTTCGGTAAGGTGTGGGTCCTACAACTAATCCCCATTTTTATTAAAAAAAATAGAGATCCCTTCCCTTAAAGACTTACCGTATAAAAATGTCTTGTATGTGTATTTCTGTGTGCCGGGTGCTTAAGAACCAGAACCAGAGAGAAAGGGCTAGCTCACATTCTGTGTGATGAACCAGTAAAGAGTAATTAATTATTATGGCTAACTATTATTTAATTGATATTATTATTGTTAATTAGAGGCCACTAGTCTTCGTAGAGAGGACACCTTTGTATTATATAGCTTGATAGATAGTTAGGTTTGGGGCTTTTGACTTTTAATGTCATTGATTGTGTAGTGCTGCTGGTCCTGCCAGCCAGTAGTGGCAAAAGCGATGGCCAAGCCAAGCGCCCAAGGGATAATCAAGCACCCCACGCGCCAAATCTCTCACCATCGTCGTATGGAGTCCCCTAATCTTCGACCAATGCTTCATGAGTTGTTCACATCTCACTCACACGACTCCAACCCTCTCAGTAGACTATAATGATTAGATAAGATAATCAGTAAATGTGGTACAAATAGTTTTATTTTTAAATATTTTTTAGGGTAAAATACAAAAAACTACCTCAACTATTGGTCTCATGATACTTTCATACCTCATCTTTTTAAAATGACAATGACATACCTCATCTTACGAATTTATATCAATGTCATAACTCCGTCAGTTTTTCTGTTAGTTTCTTTGTTAAGTGCTGACGTGGCTTAAATAAATTAATAAAATATTAAATTATTAATTAAATATTAATTATTAAATATAATATTATAAAAAAATTAAGAATAAAAAAAACAAAAAAAAAATTTAAATGGCCTAGGGTGCGGGCCTCCCCTTTCTTCCACCCGCACCAACCTTCTTCTTCTATTCGACAGCCACCAAACCCAGAAACCTTCCTCCACTCATCCCCCAAACCTTCCCCAACCCACCTCCATCCCCCACCTCTTCCCTTCCCCTAGAGGTGCGGGCCTCCCATTTCCTCCACCCGCACCAACCTTCTTCTTCTCTTCGACAAGCCCCAAACTCTTCCCCGTACCCCCAACCTTCCCCAACCCACCCCCATCCCCCACATCTTCCCTTCCCCTAACTTTTCCCGTCCCTTTCGAACCCAAACCCTAACCCTAATTCCCCATTTTCAAACAGAAAACCCCAACCTTGCCCACCCATCCCCCCAACCTTCCTCCACCACCTTCTATATCCTCTTTCTCTCTTCTCTCTTTCTCTCTCTTCTCTCTCTATCTAGGCTACCTGCAGCTCTTCCTGCACCCTGCTCATTTTGAATCACGACGATCGAAAAATCTTTGACGCGTTCGAGAACGCCAGGTCGCCGATGAGTAAGTCATACATTATCGGATTCTGCTCCCAGATGAGTGTGTACCGCTCAGGCGTGGACATCGCCAGATTCTGATGTGGCGGGTAATGAGCAGGTGCTTCATCTCAAGCTCGACGAGAATGACAATGGGTTTTTGGTGGCGGAGAATCCAAGCTTCGAAATTACCGACGGTAGGACGCACACTAGCTTCATGAGGGAGGATAGAGAGTTCATGGCATTAGGGAGAAAAAGTGTCGACGTTTTGTCAATTTTCGGGCCACCAAGGAAAGAGAGATGAGAGAGAGATGATGGTGGAGGAAGGTTGTGGGGGAGACGGGTGGGAAGGGTTTCTGAGTTTTAGGGATTCAGGTGTTCGGCGAGAGAGGAGAAAGGTGAGAAAGAAAGGAGAAATAGAGGGTGGGTTGTACCTCTTCTCTCCCGCGATCGCCAATTTACTCCCCCTTCAATTCGACAGAACCCCATCCGCCTCTTTTGCCCAACTCTTTGTTGGTGGAGTTATCTCTTGCATCAACAGAAGCCTCGACGACGACTTGTGGTTCTCTTTCAGTAGCACGGCTGAGAAATCAAGCATCGATTGAGCGAGAACGTAAGACCCTTTTCGCGAATCGATCAGATGGGTCTGAAATTTGACTTGTTTCTTCAATGGGGTCAGTTTCGATTCGGGTTCTTTGGACTCCTCTGGACTCATGTACTTCCTCCTTAGCCGTGATTCCCTGAGTTCCGTGTGGGCTCTGTAACTAGGTCCTCTCTCCATACAGTAGCTCTTGGTGGCGAACCTCAAGGGGACTGGATGTTGATCTGGGTTAGGGTTCTGTGAGAGAATCAGAGCGATGGGGTCGAGGGCTTCTATTTGAAAATGGGGAATTAGGGTTAGGGTTTAGGTTCGAAAGGGACAGGAATAGGTAGGGGAAGGGAAAATGTGAGGGATGGAGGTGGGTTGGGGAAGGTTTGGGGGACGGGTGGAGGAAGGTTTTTGGGTTTGGTGGTTGTCGAATAAAAGAAGAAGGTTGGTGCGGGTGGAGGAAATGGCCCGCACCCTAGGCCATTTAAAATTTTTCTTTTTAATTCTTAATTTTTTTATATAATATTATATTTAATTATAATATTTAATAATTAATAATTATTTAATTATTTAATATTTTATTAATTTATTTAAGCCACGTCAGCACTTAACAGAGAAACTAACAGAAAACTGACGGAGGTATGACATTGACACAAATTCGTAAAATGAGGTATGACATTGTCATTTTAAAAAAGATGAGGTATGAAAGTGTCGTGAGACCAATACTTGAGGTAGTTTTTTGTACTTTACCCTATTTTTTAAGTTCATCCATATATTTGATTTTATGTTTACTTCGAAGGCGTTTATTAGGTCAAATATGGGTTCTCTTTGCTAGTAATCTTGTTGGTTAATTTGAATGGGACATTCTTATTTTTATAATCATCCTGGTTTTTTTTTTTTTTTTTGGTTGAAAAACGGGGCTAAAAGTAAGAAGTCAGACAAACCTATTCAATAATAAATCTAGACCGAGACATTCCAAGTTGATACTCACGAATGAAACTAACTGAACAAGAAGGAAGAGTATCAAAATAAAAATCACCTAAATCTAAATCAAGACTATGAATTGCTAAACTGTATGCCACAAAGTTCTTTTATCTATAGACATGTTGAAGTTCGCAAATTAATAAATCATTTATAAATTAAAAGCAATAAAAGCACACCCTAAACTTATTTCTCCAACAAAATTAAGGATTTAGGTTTATGAGAGGAAACATCCATCTATCGACTAACGAAAAAAAACATATAAGATGGCTGGACAATTCAACCTTACATCTGAATGCCGATGCTAGTAGACGAAAACTAACAGATTCTATATATAACTTTCAATAAGATTAAAATAGAAAACAAGAAAGAAAGGAAAAAAAATGGTAATCCTGAGACCATCTCTAACCTTGGGTTAAAACCTAAAATTTTTAATCCATAAAATTTAGATTTTAAACCAAAAACATTTTTCTGCACTAACCCTTATGGGTTAAATTTTTGTCCGAGATTATTAAAGAACAAATTTAAGATAGTTTTTTTTTTAAAGTAACTTTTTTTTAAATAAAAAAAATAAAATTGTAGACAATCATAATTTAATTTTATGAACATTTTAACCAAAAAAATATTTATATTTCGATAAATATTGAAAAATCACTAAACCGACACCATGAAACTCGTGGAACACTAAAAAAGAATATAAAACACATATATGGTGGGCCAACCCACTACCCAGGGGAAATTCTAGACTAAATTTTCCCCAAAAATGAGTTTTCGGTTAAAACTCATATTTGGCCCAACGGTTGGAGCAAGTTGGAGTAGGTTAAGAGCCTAAAATTTGAGTTTTACTCCAAGGGTTGGAGCAAGTTGAGATAGGTTCAAAACCTAAAGTTTGAGTTTTACTCTAAGGGGAGATAGCGTGCCTCAAATAAAGAAAAATCTTGAACAAGCTTATTCTCATCCATTTTTTTTGACAAAGTGGCAATTTTACCATTAAGACATATTTCCAAAAAATTAGAAAAATTCAAAACCATTAAAACTTTCATTTATAGTGAATAAAATGGACGAATATGGCTCTACAATGAAACCCTAAACCCTTTATCCAAAGGTCATATGGTTTTAGATTTGGGTGATTTTTGGTACACATGATATTTGAGGGAAGACATAAAAGATAGATGGTTCAGATCGTTGAAATACATCCAAAGTGGGCTCTACAAAAACGTGAGTCAAAAGTTGTGTAAAAAATGGTGTCTTTGATCCGTCCATGTATATATATACATATATAGGCCTTATATGCAAAGGGATTCCCATTCTTTTTTTTTTTAAATAGGAATTAGGTGTGGGGTTCACTGTACATCAAACTTCAACGATCTAAACTGTAACAACCCGTCCCAGAATTTACAGAGCAGAAGGGTATTTTCGTATTTTCACTTTGTTTGGGTTCTTTTTGTTTTAAAATATTGCTTTTAGGGGTTAAATGGTGTGCCCAACACTGCTAATTTGGTCCCTCGGCTCTGCTCTCTCCATGCCTGCCATGTGGCACCGCACTTCTCCTTTTCCCCCCACTATTTCTCCTTCTCGTGGATGCTTCCCCGTAACCTTCCTCTTCTCTCTCTCCCTCTCGCAGGTATTTCTCACTATTAGACATTACTCTTCCCTAAGCTCCCTGAGCTCCCATCTCTGTAACCATGCCCCACCACCATCACACTACCTTTCTATTCATGAATCTCAGACCAGGTCGAGGCTCCTTATCCATCCTCTCTCGCTGCACAGTGGCCAGTGTCGTTATTGTGAGTTCTCCTGCGAGTTCTTGGGTTTTTCGACTAGGTAAGCCTCGAGACATGTTAAACCCTATCTTTTATTCTTGTGATGGTTTTTTTATCACGTTCTTGTAAATTTTGGTTGACGAAACTGCATAGAGATATTGAAGATTGATTTTCCAGATCCCGGCGAGAAAAACTTACGACTTTCGTGTGGATTTACGGCCTCATTTTGGTAGTTTTCAAACCTACGTCTTCTTACCTTTATTTTGGTTCTAAAATGGTGAACTTTGGTTATGTTTCGAGCTCCGTCGGAGCTAGGGAAGTTCCCGGCCATGTTCCGACCTTCTTCTTCTTGAAGTTCGGCGACCCACCTAACAAACGGGCCCTTGGCCTCTTAAACCCAGGTCGTTAGGCCTTAAAACCCAGCCCTGAAACTGTGGGCCAAGCAACCAAAACCTTATTCTAAACGGGTCGGATGTAGCCAGCCTAAACCTTGGGCTGTAGTTAAACCAAGCCTAAAATCCTAAACCTAAAACCCAAGTCCCTTAGCCCAAAGTTCAAACCCATTGTCCCTAGGCCCGGCTGCTGAGCCCAAGCCTTTACAAAACCCAAAACCCAATCGAGGAACCGGCCCAAAGTCTAGGCCTAGAACCAGCTGGACGGCCCAACCCAAATGGAATATTCCGCTATGGAATATTTTTAGAATATTCCTGTCTTGACTTTTTGTTGACTTTTTTGAAATTTACCCGGGACCCTTCTTAGGGTAATTCGATGTCCTGAATCCGTTTTTGACGTTTATTTTCCAAATTCATTATGTTGATGCATAAAACCGGAGGTCTTGGAACAACGTAAATCCGACCGTGAATTGTAAGAAATGTAAATAACAAAAGATGTATCATGGTTCACCCCAAAGTTTGGGCTACGTCCACACTGGTTATTTATTTATCTGAGGGAGAGAGAGCTCTGAGAGTGAGAGCTTTAAGACGGGGTTAGAGGGCTTAGGAATTGGCATCCCCTAATTGTGAGGGTGAGGAGTCATTTTATAAAATAAGGGCTCCTCACTTATTACATATTTGCCCCTTCCTTTATTACATAATTACATTTGAGTCCCCCGAGTATTTATACGAGGTCTAAATACGGAGGCCCTAAGTATGGTATAAACAGTAGTCCCCCAAGTCTTCAGTCAAGAGAGTCTTTTGGCTGAAGACTTGAAATTTAGTCCATGTGTGGGCCGAAGTAACTAGATGCTGTCTTGAACTGATGCTCGATATGAGGCAGTGCTCAATCTAAAATGATGCTCAACTAGAAGTAGCACACGCTGCGAGGTTGCTCGGCTCATGACTTATGTTGCCTTGGTTGGCTCGGCTTGTAGCGTTTGAAGGTGAGGGAGTCCTTTTTATAAAATAAGGGCTTGCTCCTCAATACATAAATATGGGCTAGAGTTGATGCTCTCTAATGGTGGTGAGGGAGTCCCTTTTATAGAATAAGGGCTCGCTCCTCAGTACATAGATAATGGGCTAAGTCCCCCAAGTATTTTTCATGAAGCCCAGTTGAAGCCCAATATATGGTACATAATGTAGTCCCCCAAGTCTTCAGTCAATAGAGTCTGTTGGCTAGAGACTTCAAATTGAATCCATGTATGGGCTGAAGTGGCGGTTATTCAGAGGCGGTATTTGTATACCCTGCACTGAAGCTTTGTAGGTGAAGCTTTGTAAGTGAAGCTTTGAAGCTAGAGCTCTGTAAATGAAGCTTTTGAAGCTGGAGCTTTTATAAATGAAGCTTTTGAAGCTAGAGCTCTGTAAATGAAGCTTTTGAAACTAGAGCTCTGTAAATGAAGCTTTTGAAGCTGATTGACATGAGTGATGCTCATGAATGTTTATGTTGATTAACATGAGTGATGCTCATGGATGTTGTCATGAGTGATGCTCATGAATGTTAACATGAGTGATGTTCATGAATGTTGACATGAATGATGGTCATGAATGTTTATGTATGTTTGTCATGAGTGATGCTCATGAATGTTTATGTATGAATGACATGAGTAATGCTCATGTATAATTTTGAAGTATTGGGCGTACTTTTGATCACCTGGTTGGTGGCATGAAAGGGAGTATGGGTTGTACATTTCATCACCTGGTTGGTGGCATAAATGGCTAGTTGCCAAATGATATTAGAGTACGAGTTGTACATTTCATCACCTGGTTGGTGGTAATAGCGGCAGGTTGCCGAATAATTGTGGAGTACTAGGCGTACTTTTGATCACCTGGTTGGTGGTAATAACGGCAGGTTGCCGAATAAATTTTGAAGTACTAGGCGTACTTTTGGTCACCTGGTTGGTGATAATAGCGGCGGGTTGCCGAATAATTTTGGAAGTACTGGGCATACTTTTGATCACCTGGTTGGTGATAATAGCGACAGGTTGCCGAATAATTGTGGAGTACTGGGCGTACTTTTGATCACCTAATTAGTGATAATAGAGGGTCTGGCTCTTTTGGGCATATAGGCCTTTGCCCTCCACATGGCATTGCAGCCCATTATTTTTGGCTTGCCATTTTTTATTTTTTATTTTTACCCTCTGATGGGGTTTATATAGATATCTCCGAAAGATACGAAAAATAAATTACATCATTCAAAAATAAGGAAAGTAAACCACATCACTCTGGTGGGGTGTTTATTCCTTGCTTTTGCAGTGCGGGTGTTTATTCCTTGCTTTTGCTTGTGTTTTTCTACTGTACTCTCTCTCTATCTCTTCATCTGGTAGATAGAAGGAATCATAATAATACGAAAATCTTTTGCTTTTCTTCTTTTCTCTCAACTGCGTCTCTATCTTTTGCTTTTGTGCCGTAGCTCACTTGATTGTTTTTCTTTCTGCTTTCTTCTTTTGCTTTTCTTTCTCTTTCCTTGCGCTGCTTTGCTTTGCTGTCTTTTAGAAAATGTTTTGTGCATATTAGATTTCTGTTCTGTGGTAAGCCTTGAAGGATACTTGACATCAAACTTGATTCTCAAATTTCCCTTTTTTCCAGGTTTTTTTGAGATCGACATTCCCTCATTTGGTACCATCATTTCAGCTCCGGGTTTGATGATATCAGTTAATGGGATCATGAGATTCCGTCCATCTAGGGTGGTAAGGTCAAGAGTCTTGCCCGTGAGTGCCTCCAGCAGTGTTATCTCTTGGTTGACCACCAGGTTATTACTGTCTTTCTTGTGAAGTGTGTGCGGTTTCTTGTCTATAATAAAAATTAGATCTGCCTGAATCACACCTTGCTCTTGGTTACCCTTCTCAGGGAAGGTGATCTTTGTGCCCTTCTTCCAACCTGGTCTGATCTCAATAGTCAAAATCTCCTCCACAGTCCGAACCTTACCAGCAACAACGGCATCGTAGATGTTTCTGAAAATCTTCATCTTCTTCTTGACACCCTTGTAGAGCTCTTCCAAGTTGCAGGGCAACAAATTTTCAAATTTCCCTTTGGCCTTCCTCACAGGCGCAACCCCACTGGGTCCCACAAACTCTGGCCCACCATAATTGGACGTTCTAAAGAACCCATCAGTATACCTTCATCCGCCACCAACCCCACTGTCGGATCCAAAAATCTCGGTGTAAATGTCCTATGCGTCCCTTGGACTGAATATGAACAATGATGTATTCGGGTGTGCGTGGCGCTGGTGGTTGTGGTTGGCGTAGTAATGGTGGCCCGAAGCGACGAATGAGCGAGCGGATGAAGAATAAGAGGGAGGTAGAAGTTACCCCGATTTCAGAGCCTCATCGCTGTAGAGGTCGTAGATCTGGTGCTTGGTGAGGTCGCCGAGGACGTTGTAGGCCTCTGAGATTTGCTTGAACTTGGCCTCCGCTTCCAACCGCTTCTCGATGGGGTTTTTGTCTGGGTGCCAAATCATGGCTAGCCGCTTATAGGCCTTTTTTAGGTCGTCCACTATTTGAACAAGAATTTGAAGCTTTGAAACACATGCGTCGCAGAAAAGTGCTGGGTAGATGGATAGCAAACTATACAGCTTGAAGTTGGATTTGCTCTTGGTTACCCTTCTCAGGGAAGGTGATCTTTGTGCCCTTCTTCCAACCTGGTCTGATCTCAATAGTCAAAATCTCCTCCACAGTCCGAACCTTACAAGTAACAACGGCATCGTAGATGTTTCTGAAAATCTTCATCTTCTTCTTGACACCCTTGTAGAGCTCTTCCAAGCTGCAGGGCAACAAATTTTCAAATTTCCCTTTGGCCTTCCTCGCAGGCGCAGCCCCACTGGGTCCTGCAAACTCTGGCCCACCATCATTGGACGTTCTAAATAACCCATCAGTATACCTTCATCCGCCACCAACCCCACTGTCGGATCCAAAAATCTCGGTGTAAATGTCATCTGCGTCCCTTGGACTGAATGTGAACAATGATGTATTCGGGTGTGCGTGGCGCTGGTGGTTGTGGTTGGCGTAGTAGTGGTGGCCCGAAGCGACGAATGAGCGGGCGGATGAAGAATAAGAGGGAGGTAGAAGTTACCCCGATTTCAGAGCCTCATCGCTGTAGAGGTCGTAGATCTGGTGCTTGGCGGGGTTGCCAAGGACGTTGTAGGCCTTGGAGATTTGCTTGAACTTGGCTTCCGCTTCTAACCGCTCATCGACGGGGTTTTTGTCTGGGTGCCAAATCATGGCGAGCCGCTTATAGGCCTTTTTCAGGTTGTCCACTATTTGAACAAGAATTTGGAGCTTTGAAACGCATGTGTCGCAGAACAGTGCTGGGTAGATGGAGAGGAAACTATACAGCTTGAAGTTGGATTTGCAAGGTGCCAACGACTGAGTTTAACCCACTGAGTCAGAGATCAGGCTAAGCCGCCAACTATCTTTCTTATAACTGTTACTGCGATTTTGACAATGGGGGTTTCTGGTTTTTTATTTTTGGTGGGGGGATGAGTGATAGGAGAACAGAGAAGAATGAAGTCTCTGATGAACGAAAGAGAGAGATAGAAAGTGAGCTATATGTCTGTGTCTCTATGTGGGTTTTGCAGATTAACAGCGGAGGTGAAAAATTGATAGAGAACCGATATAACGTTTCATGTCGTTTCCCACAGACGGTGCCAAATGTTGATGCACAAAACCAGAGGTCTTGGAACAATGTAAATCCAACCGTGAATCTGCAAGTAATGTAAATAACACAAGATGTATCGTGGTTCACCCCAAGGTTTGGGCTACGTCCACACTGATTATTTATTTATCTGAGTGAGAAAGAGCTCTGAGAGTAAGAGTTTTGAGAAGGGGTGAGAAGGCTTAGGAATTGGCCTCCCCTAATTGTAAGGGTGAGGAGTCCTTTTATAGAATAAGGGCTCCTCACTTATTACATATTTGCTCATTCCTTTATTACATAATTACATTTAAGTCCCCCGAGTATTTATACGAGGTCTAAATACGGAGGCCCTAAGTATGGTATAAACACTTTCCTTTGAATACAATTTTCTTAATTGGACCCTTTATGTGCTTAGGTGCGATTATTAGCGGCGATTTCGTTCTTCTTATTTTGCACGGTTCTTCGACGACGAAGTATCTATGAGTGGACCCCTTCTAAAATGCATGTTTTAATAGTAGAAATGCATACATAAAAAGCATGATTTAATGATTACGTTTTATGAAACGTTTTATGAGATATTATGCTTACTGAGAATATTTTGAATTGCCGTATTTTATCGAACTCATGTTCTTTGTAGTATAGATGATGGATGACTTTTGTTGATGCACAAAACCGAAGGTCTTAGAACAACGTAAATCCGACCATGAATCTACAAGTAATGTAAATAACACAAGATGTATCGTGGTTCACCCCAAGGTTTGGACTACGTCCACACTGATTATGTATTTATCTGAGGGAGAGAGAGCTCTGAGAGTGAGGGCTTTGAGAGGGGGTGAGAAGGCCTAGGAATTAGCCTCTCCTAATTGTGAGGGTGATGGGTCCTTTTATAGAATAAGGGCTCCTCACTTATTACATATTTGCCCATTCTTTTATTACATAATTACATTTGAGTCCCCCGAGTATTTATATGATATCTAAATACGGAGTCCCTAAATATGGTATAAATAGTAGTCCCCCAAGTCTTCAGTCAAGAGAGTCTTTTGGCTGGAGACTTGAAATTCAGTCCATGTGTGGGCCGAAGTAACTAGATGTCGTCTAGGACTGATACTCGATATGAGGCGGTGTCCAATCCGAAATGATGCTCAACTATCACATGTTGCGAGGCTGCTCGGCTTGTGGCTTATGTTGCCTTGGTTGGCTCGGCTTGTGGCGTTGAAGGTGAGGGAGTCTCTTTTATAGAATAAGAGCTCGCTCCTCAATACATAAATGATGGGCTAGAGTTGATGCTCGCGGCGAGACGGTTGCTCAGTAGGTGGCGATGCTCTCTAATGGTGGTGAGGGAGTCTCTTTTATAGAATAAGGGCTCGCTCCTTAATACATAAGTGATGGGTTAGGAGTGATGCTCGCGGCGAGGTGGTTGCTCAGCTGGTGGCATTGCTCTCTAATGAAGGTGAGGGAGTCCCTTTTATAGAATAAGGGCTCGCTTCTCAATACATAAGTGATAGGCTAGGAGTGATGCTCGCGACGAGGCGGTTTCTCAGCTGGCGACGTTGCTCTCTAATGAAGGTGAGGGAGTTCATTTTATAAAATAAAGGCTCGCTTCTCAGTACATGAATAATGGGTGCTCTCTAATGAAAGTGAGTGAGCCCATTTTATAGAATAAGGGCTCGCTCCTTAATACATAAATAATGGGCTAAGTCCACAAAGTATTTTTCATGAGGCCTAGTTGAGGCCTAATATATGGTACATAATGTAGTCCCCCAAGTCTTCGGTCAATAGAGTCTGTTGGTTGGAGACTTTAAATTGAATCCATGTATGGGCCGAAGTGGCGGTTGTTCGGAGGCGGTATTTATATACCCTGCACTGAAGATTTATAGGTGATGCTTTGTAAGTGAAGCTTTAAAGCTAGAGCTCTATAAATGAAGCTTTCGAAGCTGGAGCTCTGTAAATGAAGCTTTTGAAGCTAGAGCTTTTGTAAATGAAGCATTTGAAGCTGGAGCTCTATAAATGAAGCTTTTGAAGCTAGAGCTTTTGTAAATGAAGCTTTTGAAGTTGATTGACATGAGTGATGCTCATGAATGTTTATGTTGATTGACATGAGTAATGCTCATGGATGTTGACATGAGTGATGCTCATGAATGTTTATGTATGATTGGATGAGTGATGCTCATGAATGTTTATGTATGATTGACATGAGTAATGCTCATGTATGATTTGAAGTACTGGGCGTACTTTTGATCTCCTTGTTGGTGGCATGAATGACTAGTTGCTAAATGATATTAGAGTACGGGTTGTACATTTCATCACCTGGTTGGTGGTAATAGTGGCAGGTTGCCGAATAAATTTTGGAGTACTGGGCGTACTTTTGGTCACCTGGTTGGTGATAATAACGGCAAGTTGCCAAATAATTTTGGAAGTACTGGGCATACTTTTGATCACCTGGTTGGTGATAATAGCGGCGGGTTGCCAAATAATTTTGGAGTATTGGGCATATTTTTTATCACCTGGTTGGCCGTAATAGCAGCAGGTTACCGAATAATTGTGGAGTACTGGGCGTACTTTTGATCGCCTAGTTAGAGCTATTTTAGGCTTATGGGCATTCGCCCTTTACACAACATTCCAGCCTATTTATTTTGGGCTTTGCCCTTTTTTTTTTTTTTTTACCCTCTGATGGGGTTTATACAGATGTCTCCGAAAGATAAAAAATAATTTACACTATTCAAAAACTAAAAAAGTAAATCACATCATTCTGGTGGGGTGTTTATTCTTTGCTTTTGCTTTCTGCTGCACTTTCTCTGTCTCTTCACCTGGTAGACAAAAGGAATCGTAATAATAGGAACCTTATGATTCTGCCCTTTTTCTTCTTTTCTCTTTTCTTTTTCTGCTTTACTTTCTCTTTTTCTTTTGCGTTGTCCCCTATGTGTTGGTTGATGATTTTCTTGCTTGTCCCACCTCACATGATTTTCTTGCTTGACACTAAAGTGACAGCTGCTTTTCTGCCATGCCATGCCGTTGGGTTTCTTCTCGGCCACATCAAAGCAGAACACCGGAATATCGAGGCTCAAAAATGGAAAGGATACACACAGGAAAAGGAAAACCGGAGAGAGCATAGATATCCTTTTTCCCGTCGTCCCCGTTGAACTCAACCATAAACAATTGGGTTTTGTTGCCAATGAATTCCTCGGGTATAATTCTGCGGTTGTGGTCCTTGAGGATGCTGGGGGTCTTTCAGAGGTCTCCAAGTTGCTGATAAAAATGATTTGGGAGCCGAAGACGCCGCAGCCAGGCCAGTGGCAAAGATTCTTGTCACGTATGGAAGCCAAATCCTACAGCAAGGGCAATTGACCGGTACCGAAGGAACAAAGGTCACATACTTTGGTTGTCACGAGCTCATCACCGCCGTCAACAGTAGGAGGTTGAACGTGAATCTTACAAGAGTATGATAACAAATCTGTGAGATTGATGGCGTGGATATTGTAACGAAAGCCATCCTCCGCAACCTGTTCTGTGCAGAGATATCAAAACCTACACTCCTCAGACGTAACTTATTCCTTGTATCCTTCTACTTGAGCTATTGGTTCGAACCGGAGAAGTAGAGAGCAGCGAGCTCAGTAAGGACCATGACTCGGGTTTGAGAGTCAACGAGGACCGAGCCATGGTGCGACCAGGCCAAGCCGAGCTGAGAGATGACTCAAAACTGGTAAGTCAGAAGGTTACAGACAATGAATGACTTGGTTGACTAGGGCAGGTCGGGCGAATCGAACACCAATTTCGCGGTCTGACGTACTGAAATGGAAAGAATAGCCTCTACAGAGTCTGTGTCCGTCTTATTCTGAGTTGACTCAGCGACTCGGACATGGTCAGAAGAGTCTGGACTAGGGATGAGGTTCATCTCTATCTGTCTCTGTTCAGCTCTCTCTGTCTATGTTCGAGTCTGGACTCACGTTGATTACTACGAGAGCCCTTCATTAAGGAACAAGTGGTCTGCGGATGAGTCTTTGTAGGGGCCAGTGCTGAAGGCCGTGTCTGGGGTGAAGCACTCGAACTCAAAGTTGGAATCTCGGTCGTGGATCAGAGTGCTCGAGAAGGAGAATGCGTTGGCGGGGGATTTTTTTTTTTATTTTATGGCGGTTTTCCATGGAGGGTTTTTTATTTTAGCAGAGAAACGCCCAGAAAAGGCAGAAGCAGGCAGCAGCAGCAAAAGCAGTTTTTTCAGTGCGTTTTCTTTTTTAAGGGTTGTGTTTGTTGCGAGAATTCAAGCTTATCAGCAAGGATGTACCCCCCAGAAGCATGATTCACGGTGGAGGTTGTGAAGTTTTCACGGTGGTGAGATAAAAAAATGAAAGAGAACCGACATAACTTTTCGTGTCGTTTCCCACAGACGACGCCAAATGTTGATGCACAAAACCGGAGGTCTTGGAACAACGTAAATCCGACCGTGAATCTGCAAGTAATGTAAATAACACAAGATGTATCGTGGTTCACCCCAAGGTTTGGACTACGTCCACACTAATTATGTATTTATCTGAGGGAGAGAGAGCTCTGAGAGTGAGAGCTTTGAGAGGGGGTGAGAGGGCCTAGGAATTGGCATCTCCTAATTGTGAGGGTGAGAGGTCCTTTTATAGAATAAGGGCTCCTCACTTATTACATATTTGCCCCTTCTTTTATTACATAATTACATTTGAGTCCCACGAGTATTTATACGAGATCGTTTGCATAATTATATTTATTTTTCGGAAATTCAAAAATTCAGAAATTTCAAAAAAAAATTGCCTAGGCCTCCTCTTCTTTGGGCCTAACAACTTTCATAACAAATATATATGAAAAAGGAGTTTTGGGTGACCACTTAGAAATGAAATGCCTCATTTGTCAACTCCCTCGACCAGAGACTTGGGGGACTCCTACCATATGCTACTGCACCTTGATACTCGGAAGTCTCATAACCACTCAGTGACTTAGATTTTTCAAGTCTCCAAACGAGAAGTTTTCCTCAATCGGGAAATTGAGGGAGCACTACCTCAACCTACATGCTTCACTCACAAAGCTTCAACATACAATCTTCAACAAAAGGAAAATTTCAAAGAACTTAGTGAAGAATGCCTTGGTGTATTTAAAACAATACGTTGAAATGAAGCAAAGCTGATTTATTGATATCTTCGATAAGTTACAAATATGTACATATACATGAATCAAAATAAACAAACAAGAGGAAGCCTTCACAAAGGTTGCTCAAGAGAAGTCTCAGCAGTTGGCAGAGCCCTAGAGGGTGATTATTCAGAGCCTCAGTACTAAGCAGAACCCCAGAAGGAGGAGGCACCGAAGGTTGATCATTTGAAGCTTCATTATGCGGTACAACCCCAAAAGACGAAGGTAATAAATGCCTTTGGAACAAACCCACAAAGCTCTGATGATCAAGTAAAATCTGACCATCAGATTCCTGTAGCTGGTCGAGCTTCATCTTCATGTTTGTAGCATAGTCATGTGTGAGCCTGTGCAACTGTTTATTCTCATGCTTGAGCCCTCTGATCTCCTGTTTGAGACTTATCACTTCAGTCGCCAATGATTCAACTTGGCGGGTTCGAGCAAATAGGCGTTGGGCTATCTTAGACACAGAACCTGCACACTGAACATTGAGAGCCAGAGAATTCTTAATAGCCAACTCATCAGACCGTTTGGAAAGTAGTTTGTTATCTTTGGGAGTGAGAAGGTTCCTGGCCACCACCACAGCGGTCATATCATTCTTCATCACAGAGTCCCCAACGGTAAGATGACTAGTAGGGGATAAGAAAGATGGACGCCATATGTTGTCTTAAGAAGGCATGGCTACCTCTTCACCAAAGTTCAAGTCAAAATGACAGTCGGATGGGCCAGACATTCTTAGAAATGATGAAGGAGAAATGAGGTGCAATAAATCTCTAAAGTAAGGGGAAAATTCCTACAAGCAATAACTCTCTGAATGTACTTCTTGCACACAATTGGTGCCCTTATAAAAGAAAAGACAACAGGGCCGTTGGTTCAAAAATCGAAGAGACATCACTCTCCGAATTCCGAAGAGGCACCACTTTCCACACGTAACATCAGCTCCTCGGGTACCACATATAACTTTACCAAAGATCTCTGACAAAGTTTAGACACATAAATTTTGAAGGTCCAGCTACCCTACTATTACCCACAAAGGTAAAGGAACAGCACCACTGCTTGATAACTATAAAGTCTCAATGTGTGTCAACCTCCGTGCTCCGTGGCAAGGCAGACTGGTAAAAATGCCCAACAAGATTGCTTGCTCAAAAATCGAAGAGGCACCACTCTCCGAATCTCGAGAGCCAAACTCCCAACAGGATTACGTGCTTAAAAATCGAAGAGGCACCGCCCTTCGAATCTCGAGAGCCAGACTCTCAACAGGATTACTTTATCAAAAATCGAAGAGACACTGCTCTCCGAATCTCAAGAGTCAGACTCCCAACATGATTTCTTTCTCAAAAATCGAAGAGGCACCGCTCTTCGAATCTCGAAAGCCAGACTCTCAACAGGATTACGTGCTCAAAAATTGAAGAGGCACTGCCCTCCGAATCTCGAGAGCCAGACTCCTAATAGGATTACTTTTGCAAAAAGCTAAGAGACACTGCTCTCCGAATCTCAACAATCGGACTCCCAACAGGATAGCTTTATCAAAAATCGAAGAGGCACCGTTCTCTGAATCTCGAAAGCCAGATCCCCGACAAGATTGCTTGTTCGAAAATCGAAGAGGCACCGCTCTCCGAACTTCGAGAGCCAGATTTCTTTGGATAAAGCTTATCTGCAATCTTCACACGCAACATCAGCTTTCCAAATACCACAGACCACTTTTTCAAAGTGCTCTGACAAAGTTAAAACACGTGAAGCTTGCAGCTCCCACTACATTGCTATGACCAAGAAGGGTAAAGGAATAACACTGCTACTTGTTGTGAGAGAGACTCCTATATATGTCGACCTACATCCTCCACAGCCAGGCAATTCTGCAAATAAAAAAAATGCTCAACTTTTATTCACATCCGAGAGGGCACTCTCAGCAGAGTCTCTCGAAATACTCAGCTTCTTTTCCTCCTGATAATACCTCTGCAAACAAGCCACACCAGAGCAAGAGTATCTCATATCATCAGGGGTTAAAAGCAAGAGTATCCCATATCATGCTTTTTTCCTGTCTTTTCCTTTGGCCTTGTTCTTACCTGCAAGATAAGGAGAAAGAAAGCAATCAGTCAGCACTTGGAATCAAGCTTCCAGTCAGGAACTGACTGCCTGGAACCCCTTGCCTGATTACTTACCTGACATTGCTCTCAAGTACTCATCTTCAAAATCTTATGCTTCCAGAGAAGATACCACATCTGCCTGAGGAACGTATAGGGCAAGTAAGAAGGATACAAGGAAGCATGTGGAGACAAGCGTAACAGAACACGTGCCGATACATCCACTACTTTATCAACAGCAAAAGTATCTCATATCATCAGGGTTGAACGTACTCTAGATTTGATAGACTTGTTTTGACCTTCAAATTATTGAGTCGGCCTAATACTCTGGAGGAAACCAGAAACCCCCGAGCCAAGTTCAAGAATAAGCATGTGGAAAGTTACTTCTTCAAAAGTAAAAGTATCTCATATCATCTCTTCTCCATTTGCTTCTCTTTATCCTTGTTGCTGTTTACGACACAAGGAGAAGGAGAACAATCAACCGGAAGCCGAAGTTGAACCTCTGATCCAGGTTGCTTGCTTGGAAATCTGATTGCTTACCTTGTCTGTTACCTCATTCGACAAATCTCCTAGCTCAGCGACTTGAGAGACTCCTACTACATGGTTTGTATCGCGCTTGACCAAGCCTGAAACTACAAGTAAGCTTCAAGTAAAATTGATACATTACCTTGTGTATCTCCACCGGTTAAATATACCACCCCTGGATGGAGGAAAAGTACTTCCAGAGAATATGCCACATCTACCTATGAGACAGATAAGGTAAGTGAAGACGATACCACACTTCGGTGCTTAGAAGTTTCGTGATTACTCAGCGGGTTGGATCTTGCAAGACCCCAACCGAGAAGATTCCCTCACTCGGGAACTTAGGGGAGCACTGTTTGTACCATACTTGACCAATCCCGAAACTACTAAGCACCAGTCAACGTTATACCGTCAAGAACCCAGAAGAGTTTCCCTCCAACTAGGAGGCCAATCACAGCGCGACATGTGTCGACATCAGAAGCCAATCATAACGCGACACGTGTCAACATCAGAAGACAATCACAACACGAAACGTGTCAATGTGAGAATGAAACTAGAAACTCTCTTCTATAAATAGAGATCATTCTCTCACAATATTTCCTAATGTCATTTGTACTAAATCATTCACTAGTACTCACTAAATGAGAGTTTGAACCTATGTACTTGTGTAAACCCTTCTCAATTAATGAGAACTCCTCTACTCTGTGGACGTAGCTAATCTGGGTGAACCACGTACATCTTGTGTTTGCTTCCCTGTCCCTATCCATTACATACTTATCCACACTAGTGACTAGAGCAATCTAGCGAAAGTGACAAACTTAACACTTTTTGTTGTACCAAAGTCCTCACTGATTTTGTGCATCAACAACTTTATACTGCTTATGGACATTGTTTTGCACACTTCTTTATAGTATAGTTGATGGATGACTTTATACTATGAAGATATTTTTTTGAGATATATATACCTATGTTTGGAAAGTTTATTTTCAATGGTTTTGTACGTATCTAGTGGTCATAGTTCTGCCTACTACTGAGGCAGATATCTGGATAAGGGAGATATATGGTTGGCATGAGGTATACATTGATGGCTTCAGGCCGAGAGATACTGATATCGATATTACTAGCTAGCACACTATATACGAGATATGTTTCATGAAAGGTTTTATGGCATGCTAGGGTTTTCGGAAAACCTATTACATATTATGCTATTGAGTTTTCATTAAACTTTGGGGGTTAGTATGTTGATAACTATTTTAGTATTATATATATATATATATATATATCAACTTAGTCCACTCATGTTTGTTTTGCGCCCCCTCAGGACTTAGAATCGAGTCGTACGATCTTGGTGTCAAGACACTTCCGCATCGACATCTATGAGTCCTCTCAGTGTAGGACCCACTCATTTGTTCATTCAATTTTATATTATTTCTTTTTAGTATTCTAGATTAGTTGTATGCTCTGAACACGTTCCTTAAATGCATATTTATTACATTTAAATTTATAAGTCTTATTTATTTATTGTTCTCATGCATTCTGATATGGCTTTGTCACCTTCAGGTGTCGGCCAACACGTGTTTGGTGATCAGGGAATATCAGGGTCGGGTGTGTCAGTTTGGTATCAGAGCATGGTTTGTTCAGAGTATACTTAAGATCTTCTGTTACTATTGTGGTGTGTCAGTCATGACATCATTTGGATGTCATGACTTCCGGATTTGTTGTCTTTCGACACGATTGTGCAACCCTCATACTGCATGAGTAGTCACATCTTATGGAAGAAGAAGAAATTCATGTCAAGATTGTGCCTCATTAGTGACGAATTAGTTTGTTGGACGACTTTCAACATCAAACCGATACTTAGCCACATGCGTTCCCTAGGAATTATGGACAGAGTCAGATCTACATGGGAGTTTTTGGGAAACGGAAAAAACTAAGTGGTTTGAATTTGGAAGATCTGAATCGATGATGTCACTCAATGACATGTGTTCCCTAGGAATGGCGGGCATAGTCATATCTCTTGGGAAATTACTCGAAACTTTCGAAGTGCTTGTTAGAGAAAGCGAGTAAGTACTAGTTGTTACGAAGCTTAGTAAGTAGTGATTTGGTGGGATCGAACCAGTGTCCTTGGACTCGTTCCCACTAAGGAAATTCATGTGGATCTTTAGAATAAATCCTCGATGATTGTTCTATCGATAACCTTCTTACTTACTCAAACGATGAAGTCAAATTCCCTAACCATCGACCGTTAGTCTCACCCCAAATTCTTCGAGCGTTGACTTCGTTTAGATTAAATACTTTTCTTGGGAGACTCTTCAGTAGCATAGGCTATTCTCATCAATTTCCAAAAAGGTTGCGACCGTTGGAAATTGAAAATCTTCCAAATGTGTCGTGAAATTGCGAAGTATCTTTGGTCTTGCACTTTAGTTTTGATAGACTTATTTTGACTGTCAAATTCTTGAGTGTTCTTTTAGCCTTCTCGACATGGTTACTCACTCAATCCATAAGGATTTCACGAGGGATCGACTTGACTGAAGTGTGCGCCCAGTTCATACCGATCCAGACAGGAACGTTAGGAACATAATCTTTTCACAAGCTCACCAGACTATTAAGAATAGTTTCATGTGGCCTTGAGGTTTGAGTCGCCTTTTAGTAAGGGGTTGGTGAATGTGATCAACGGATTACATCATCAATCACTATCTTCACGCATATAATGAATAGTCACATCTCATATTATCTTGCTACAATTCATAGGCATCATATCGTACCCTAGTAGTTCTTTCCCAACTATATATATATAAGTTCATAGCCCAATTATTTTGAGGGTATCATCCTCGAACTATTTAGACCTTAGAGGACGTATTGTGTTCACTCACCTTGTGGTTTAAGCACATTAAGAATTTACACTTCTCTTGAATTGTGTGTACTCTCATGGGGATTTTAGGTTAATCATTTGCGAGTCCTTCTTTCCAGCAACATTGACCTTGTTTGACTAGAAATCTGCAACTAAGCAAATATGGAGAAGTGGTTTGAGCACTACAACAACCCCCTATAGATACTGCTTGTTGGAAATTTGGTTTCTCGTTTTCTGCTTACTGGGCTCGAGCTTTTGGGTCTATTACTAGCATGGTAGCCACTTCTCTTGAATCCCAAGGTACAGTTTTCAAATGGGTTCTTTATTGGCAAAACACTAAAGTAGTTGGTCACATTTAGAAGAACTGAGAAGGATAGGATGCTTGGTACTGGATGAAGTTTTTACGACGACAGTTTTTGTTTTGTTCGGTTTGGGTATGGCACTTTTTGTGACATGGTACGAGAGTTTCTACAGGCAACATTAGTTGATAGAGGAGTTTTGCGAACTTGTATCTGGAGGATCGAATTTACGATGTGGGAAATTATGCACCCTTAAGAAATCGCTGCTTGTTTATCGAGACAACAATGTGTGGTCAATATCGCGGGTAGCCGACTGTTGTATCGATAACTTATTCATTGGATTCGTTAAGCAAGTGGGCAGGCAGACCCATCGGATAATTGTTACGGTTTTGTGATTGTTGGGGCTCGATCCAAAGATAATTTTTCTCGTAGTACATGACATTACGTATGTCTAGGCGAAACCCATTTTCATTTTCAGTTTTGATTTTCAGTACAAATATTTTAACTTACCATATTATAGTTATACGTGTTTTCTGACGTTACAAATGTTTTGGGGGAAGAATTTTCGTTTTCAGTTTTAAGTTCGGCACAAGTTTTTAACCTATATGTTAGTACTTCTACTTTTACACTGATGGGGAAAGAAAGTATGAGCTTGGAGGCACGAAAGATGGAATCATTGCAACCCGATTGCGACGGGGTAGCATTTTCCCTTTTGTGCAACCGCTCTAACTTGTTTTCTTCTATACATATATATTATCCTTCTTCCTATCTCAGAGTATTTTCAGTGTAACAACTTATTTCAAATTTCGGGACAAAATTTATTTAACGAGGGTATATTGTAACAACTCATCCCGAAATTTACGGAGCGAAAGGGTATTTTTCGTATTTTCACTTTGTTTAGGTTCTTTTTGTTTTAAAATATTGCTTTTAGGTGTTAAATGGTGTGCCCAATGGCTTATCCCTGATTTGGTTCCCCGACTCTCCTCTCTCCATGCTTGCCATGTGGCACGCCACTTCTCCCTCCCATCCCCCCACTCTCTCTGCTTCTCGTGGATGCTTCGCCATAACCTTCCTCTTCTCTCTCTCCTTCTCGCAGGTCTCTCTCACTCTCGAATCTTACTCTTCCCTAAGCTCCCCGAGCTCCCATCTCTGCAACCATACCTCACCATCATCACACTACCTTCATATTCACGAATCTCGGACCAAGTCGAGGCTCCTCATCCATCATCTCTCGCTGCACAGTGGCTAGTGCCGCTGTTGTGAGTTATTCGGTGAGTTCTCGGGTTTTTCGACTAGGTAAGCCTTAAGACATGCTAAACCCTCTCTTTTATTCTTGTGATGGTTTTTTTATCACATTCTTGTAAATTTTGGTTGATGAAACTACAGAGAGATATTGAAGATTGATTTTCCAGATCCCGGCGACTCTCGTGTGGATTTATGGCCAACTCTGGCCGTATCACGGCCTCCTTTTGGTAGTTTTCAAACCTACGTCTTCTTACCTTTATTTTGGTTCTAAAATAGTGATTTTTTGTCATGTTTCGAGCTTCGTCAAAGCTAGGGAAGTTCCTGATCGTATTCTGGCCTTCTTCTTCTTGTGGTCCGGCAACCCACTTAACAAACAGGCTTTTGTCCCTTTACCTAGGTCGTTGGCCCTTAAAACCCAGCCCTGAAAATGTGGACCAAGCAACCAAAACCTTATTTTAAACAGGCCTGGTGTAGCCAGCCTAAACCTTGGGCCTTAGTTAACCCAAGCCCAAAACCCTAAACCTAAAACCCAAGTCCCTTAGCCCATAGTTCAAACCCATTGTCCCTAGGTAGGGTTGTTGAGCCCAAGCCCTTACAAAACCCAAAACCTAATTGAGGAACCAACCCAAAGTCTAGGCCCAGAATCGGCTGGACCAGCCCAACCCAAATGGAATATTTTGTTAGGGAATATTCCTGGAATATTCTCATGTAGACTTTTTGTTGACTTTTTTAAAATTTACCCGGAACCCTTCTTAGGGTAATTTGACATCCTGAATCCATTTTTGACGTCCGTTTTCCTAAGTTCATTTGTTTGAATAGAGTTTTATTAATTGGACCCTTTATGTGCTCAGGTGCGATTATTAGCGACGATTATGTTCTTCCTATTTCGCACGGCTCTTTGACGACGGAGTATCTGTGAGTGGACCCTTTCTAAAATGCATGCTTTAATAGTAGAAATGCATACATGAAAAGCATGATTTAATGAGTACGTTTTATGAAACGTTTTATGAGATATTATGCTTATTGAGAATATTTTCAATTACCATATTTTATCGAACTCATGTTCTTTGTAGTATAGATGATGGATGACTTTATACTATGAAGATGTTTTTTGAGATATATATATATACCTGTGTTTGGAAAATCTATGTTCAGTGGTTTTGTGCATATCTAGTGGTCATGGTTCTGCCTACGGGTGAGAGAGATATCTAGCTGAGGGAGATATATGGTTGAGGGAGATATATGGCTGGTAAGAGGTATACATTGATGGCTTTGGGCCGAGAGATACTAATATTGATATCACTAGCTAGCACATTATATATGAGATATGTTTCATGAAAGGTTTTATGGCATGATAGTGTTTTCGGAAAACCTACTACATATTATGCTATTGAGTTTTCATTAAACTTTGGGGGTTAGTATGTTGATAACTATTTCAGTATTATATATATATATATATATATATATATCAACTTGGTCCACTCATGTTTGTTTTGTGCCCCCTCAGGACTTAAAATCGAGGCATACGATCCCGGCGTCAAGACACTTCCGCATCGGCATCTTTGAGTCCTCAAGGTGTAGGACTCACTCCTTTATTCATTCAATTTTATATTATTTTTTTTAGTGTTCTAGATTAGTTGTATACTTTGAACACGTTCCTTAAATGCATATTTATTAAATTTAAATTTATAAGTCTTATTTATTTCTTGTTCTCTTGCATTCTAATATGGCTTCATCACATTCGGGTGTCGGCCAGCATGTGCCTACCTTGATGTTCGGGGAATATCAGGATTGGGCATGTCAGTTTGTCTATTTTGTAAGTCTCAATTCATAGATCATCCTTGCAAAAATTCAATTCAATCTGAAACCATTTGCAAGGATGATTTATGAGGTGCAACTTGAAAAAGAAACGGTTCAGATCGTTAAAGTTCAATGTAATGTGAACCCCATAACTAATCTCCATTTTTACAAAAACAAATAAAGATCCCTTCCCTTAAAAGATTTCCTATATATATATATCTATAGATATATATAGATATATATAGATATATAGATATATAGATATATATATCTATATATATATATATATGATATACTGTACACCATGACAAAGAAAATGTATTGCTTCGAATAATATTTGTACATTGGTCACTCAGTACTACAGTCTGGTGGTATTCCTCTTCACTTGAAAGTGAGAGGTCTTACGTTTGAATCTCATAGATGGTGAATTCGATACCAAATTAGGTTGCTTCATTGTGTGATTTTGTTGAACTCCTCCTCTTCTTACTGTAAAATATCGATATACTAAAAAAAAAATATTTGTCCATTGGGAAGATAATATTTTGGTATATTATTTGTGAATGTACGAGCCCATATTTGATTATTGTGGTCCAGTATTATCTTCAACGTTAGGGCTTGGACAAAATTTTAGGGGTGCCACATTTATATTAACTTTTTTGGTCTTGAAATCGGTTTTCCAGATTTCTTCTTTCACTTCCTACTCTCATTTATAATCACCAGCCCCACTTCTTAGAAATTTATGCATGCCTATGTTAATTTGTTCAACCATTGTTTGGGTTTAAGTAATTGCACACTAATCATTCATGCTAAGAAGAATGTTAAAGCGAAATTTTTCATGGACTCTTCACTATTTTATGTTTTTGGCATAATTTATATGTCAACAATATAAAATATTGTGCCAAAAACATGAGGTGACAAAGAGTTCATAGAAAGTCCCACCTTTAAGAGAGTTTCCTTAGCATTTCTCATTTTTAAGGCATATGTCACACTATCATGTGGTGTTATAAATTCATTTATCTAGTAATATATATGTGTATCAATCTACAAATATTATAGTCTAGATCTATTACATATCAATTATATCGTCTACCCATATTATAACACGTGAAGTTTAATACACATGTCTGTTACATTAAAAGGTTTCTCATCATCGTGTTTGAGTTGAATATTTTGGGATAAAAATCTATCTTTTTCAATAAGAAAAGGTGAATACAAAGTCCCGATACACGCATGTTTTGAATGTAATGCTGAATTATATTAAAGGATAAGACACTTGCATTAAACCATATAGAATGGGGTGAGGTATAATAATTTGATATTGAAATTGTCATTTATGTGAATCAAATCTAAAAACTCTCATTTACAAATTGAGAGGAATAGTACGAGAGTGTAGTTCTAAGTGATACAAGCATATTAAATAATTAAGAAATATTGTTGTAAAAAATTTGTAGCTCAATTAGTTAAATACATTTTAACTCTTGTGCCCTTGATCCTGGTTCAAATGGAGGTGCTTTTTAGACATTCTTTTTAGCTTCTACACCTCTTTTGATTTCTGTCGTATATATATTTGCACCGAAACAGTTGGTAAGCAACTTTTACCGAGAATTTCCGATGAATTGTCACCGGTATACATCAAATTAAATTAAGCTCCAGAGACAGAGGGTGGGGGATGGTGCATCGTCATCGCTCGCTCACTCACTGCCGCCCCCCCCCCCCCTCCCACCCCAGAAGCCCTAATCCTAATGGGTCGGGACCTCTCTCTCTCTTCTTTTTTTAGTTTATTCATTTATGAGTGCACATCCTGCGGTAGGCATGCTACTCCTTGCTGCTTTCTCTCCCTTCTTTCACTATATCTTTTGGACTTTTCTTATTATATGATAATTAGGGCAAAGTACTACTGTGTATATGTATACAACTTTTCTGTCATGGATCATCTACCGATAGCTACAGCTAGCTAGCTCGATCAAGGGCCATGAGCTAAGCCCTAGGGTTTTTAGGACCACATGCGTGCAACAAGCTCTCTCTCTCTCTCTCTCTCTCTCTCTCTCTCTCTCTCTCTCTCTCTCTCTCTCTCTCTAACCGAACCAGAATCGCAAAACACTCTGACTACCTTACATACATACAGTTGGCTATTACCTTCCACACCATCATTATTCTGGTGCTGGCATTTTGTCCCCCACCCTCCTCCTCTCCTCTCATCCTCTTCCTCCATCTCCTCACAGACATATACTGCCATGCACCTTGCCAAATTCCAAAACCATAACTAATTGTCCTATATTTTGAAAACTGAAACTTTGTTTGCTAACCACTTTTAGTTTTGAAACTGAAAACTAAAAACCAATCATAAAAACTACTTCCATGAGTTTTCAAAATTTGGCTTTGAGTTCAAAACTTAAAAGTTACTAAACAAGATTTTAGTTCTCAGTCTTATAAAAAGTAAAAATAAAAAAAAAAAAAACGAAATGATTATCAAATTGATCCTTAATTTACCTGCCACAAACTATATAGAAAGCAGCATGCACTTCTATATTCCATATGACTATGATGACAATGGCAAGCCCACGAGTCAATCAAGTAGGTCTATATATATATATATATATACACACGGAGGGATCCTCATTTTTTTTTTTTTAAATGAGGACACGCTCCCCATCATTGGATTTAACTTTAATGAAATTGTATGGTTGAGATTGTGTGGCCTGTGTTTTAATCTTAATCACACAATTTCATTAAAACCAATTTAACGGTATATATATATAGACACGCACACAAAGGACGCTAGGTCTATATAGAGGATGCTATTATATGTAGGAGGAGGATGCTAGCTAGCTGTATTAACATTGTAAATAATCAAATAACACATAATATATATAGGTATATATAGGTTAATGCGAGACACCATATGTGGGTAAAGTGGGACCATGATTTAAGGCAAGGGGGACACAACCGATCGAGAATCAACCAAAGAGCCTCAAGTGAATGGGAAAGGCGAGATTACCCAAATAATTCCTTTAGAAATGTGTAAAAAGCAGTAGTATCGTGGGGGCTGCATTCATCACTTGCCGGCACCACAGCTACAACCCTAAAACAGCACAAGATTATATACTAAGGAGATTAACAAGCATCAACTTTCAAGCACCAGCAGAAGCAGAAGGAAGAAAAAGCAGAAAGCAGAAGCATAATATTGCTGTGCTGATCAGAACCACCATTCCTTTTCTTTCATCTCTTTCCCTTTCTCCTCCTACAGAGCATGTTTATTTTTAACCCCACTCTAATGGTCTATATATACTAGCTAGCTACTGATAATAATACTATCCATTCATGCCCCTCCTTATGTCTCTCTTTCCCACCCTCAGCCTGCCTTTTCTGAGAAACCGTTGGGCTCTCGGTCTCTCTCAGGCTGTTGAGTCGCTTTCCTCTTCATTACATTACATATGGCATATGGCCTATATGGCCCCTGTCTATAGCTAAAGGCCATAGCTCTCCTTCCCTATCTATTCATGTTTAATTATGTGGTATCTATATATATGTAATCGGTTGATTAACATAGCACTATGATCTGCCAAATACCCATTAGTAATTTAGCACCCGAACAACTTGATTTGTGGCCCTTTGTTTATTTGTCAAAGATTTGCAGCCTAGCTAATAAACTTTTTACCTAATCCAAACAAATATAAAATAAGCCAACTATTATTTTTTTCAAAAAAAAAAAAAAAAAAAAAGCCAAGGTGTTTAATCCAAAACAGTGTTATTCACACACTCATCTTTATCTCCTACACACTCTTGTTAATTTTTTGTCATTGATCTTCTTCAGTTCATTCGATTTGATGGTCAAACATTAAGAAGAGTGTGTGAGAAGTAAAAATGAGCGTGTGCATAGCACTACCCTTAATCAAAAGTTTCTAACTTTAGTATCACCCATCGGTTATGTATGGTATATGAATCTTTAAGACCACCCTTCATTGAGAATATGTTTCTCTTTACAGGATATTTACAAGGATTTTTATAATGTAACCGTGACGAGTCGATATTATACTATATATTAACCTTATTCTTAGTATGTGGTATTTATTTTGGTGAGATTTTGATACTTTAATTTATATTTTCAATGTAAGACATTCGACTTCTTCTTCAACAAAAGTGATCAAACGAATAAATTTTGGAGTGACTCCAATTGGAGAATGTTCGTAAGTCTCTCAGCTTGTTAGTGTCAAAGTTTTAGATTTTTCTACCAAGCGGTTAATTTATGACGATAAAATAAAAGAAGCTGCTCGCAGTGCTGTTAGAGTGACCTTTTTTTTTGGGCATCCAAGATGGTGACTTTTGACAATAAGCCCTTCTAGAAATATGTTCAGGTCATTTAAGCTTTAAAAAGAGTCATCTTGGGCTGGTTATGGAGGTGTCTAAGACCCAGAACGTGGATATTTTGTGGTTAGGCAGATTTCTCCATGTTTGACCAGGAAATTGTCACCTAGTTTCTCTTAACCTATTATGTTTCTTAGTTTTTTTTAGAAGGCATTTTCTAGGCAAGATTTTATTATGTAGTAGTATAAATAAGGCTAATTAGCCATTAAAGTGATGCCATAATTAAATTGACGTTATTAGAATTGTCGCAATGCTGAAAATTGTGATATTATTATGAATCCCACGGGATGCACATGTATGCATATTATTACGAGATACCTTATTTATATTTACGGTAGTGAATAGTATTATGTCGACGTAAATTATTGATTTACCAATGTATGATTTTATTTACGTTATCTACTCATCGTTGCTGCACCGGTGTTAGTACTCAGTCGGGCTAGGGCCAATCTTTAACGTGTATGTTCACATCGCACCATATACATTGTAGGTGCTAGTCCTATCCTATATTGTTACAGGCAATTAGGACTTTTATGTGATGTGGATAGCGCCAGTCTTCACGTGATTGTAGTACTAGAGGGTATATCATTATTACACCAAGTCCTGTTCATGTTAGAATATCTCTTCATGAACTCGTGTGTCAGCATATGTCGAATGAGCACTCGATATGATATGTTGTTGATGCGAGATTATGTGATTACCGGACATTAGATGTTTATTTACAAAATATTGTGACGTATTGGATTCTTGAGATATTGCAGGCTATAGTAAGTATTTTCTTACTATACGTAGTATATATATTTGGAAACTATACTTGTTTTACGGCGAGGGGTTATACATTTTCGAAAAGGTTTTACAAAGCTTTATTTTTAGAACCACTCATCCTTGTTTTTCACCCCTCCAGATTTTAGTACCAAAGTTTTCGCGGCGAGGACATTTTGGCAAAACATTGTTATGGAAATACTCTCAACGGTATAAACCTTATCCTACCTTATTGTACTTTACTTATGTTCTGACATCACGTGTGAAATTGGTTCATTTCCGCTCACATGTGCACATTATGGCTTCGTCACCTTCCGGTGTCGACCAACACAGCTCGATTTGGAATCCAGGTGAACATTCCGGATTGGGGTATGTCAATCCAAATTGATACGTTCAATTAAGCAGAAGGCCCATGCATTTATACGATAATTTATTTAGAGGGCCTATTTGGAAATACCTGTACTTATCACTTTTAGTCGTGATCTAGCATTATCATTCCACCCAAAGTGTGTCACATATTATACGATTATTTATTTAGATGACCCATTTGGAAATACTTCTTTAAAAAGTATTTATACTTAGGAGCGGTTTCTATATATTTGGAGTACATCAAAATTTTTACAAAAAATACAAGTACTTCTTGAAGAAAGTACACAACAACTCTTCCTTTTTAGAAAGAACTTCAAGTGCTTTTTTCAACACAAAAGCACCTTTAACTTTTTTACCAAATGCTATTAGAAGCGCTTTTGGTGAATAAAAAGCACTTTTAGTTGTTTTAAAAAATACTTCCAAACACGTACAATTATAATATCATAGAATATTAACTCTAATTAATATCCGCGTGGTACTTAAGTGGAGTGAGAATGTTATACCGTTGTTAAATGTGGTAAATAAAATTGGAGTCGTTGTACTATACATTAATATTCCGTTTACATTGCCTTTTAAATTCAACGGACATCTGATTGTTAAATTCAACATTAGCACTGTATGCATGTACTCTAGAATTTCTTATTAAGTCAGTTTTGTAAAAAAAAGTACTCTAGCTAGTGGCTCTTTATTTACACATAAGCACCTTACCATTTGGTTTAACGGCATTCAAAATATTCTGAATTACATGAGAAAAATAAAATTCCGATACATATGCATATAGGAAAGCATATATAAGTGACATATTTAGGTAAAGAAAAACATACATAATTTCACTAATTCTTCACTTGGTAGTTATTTTGACATGTGATATGAGGATCTCTTGCACTAGCTGGGTAGATAACCCATTAAAACCCAGCTACGATTCCTGCTTAATTGGTATTTTAATGTTACATTGCTACTAAATACATGTGGATCCCAAATGGATGAGAAAAGTGTATGTGATGATGATTCTAATGAAAATAGAGTCTAGGACTCGGTGTAAGAACTTAATTAAAGTAAGCAGCACCCGTAGGGAACAAGATCTAAACATGGAAGATTGCCACATGCTGAATGTCAAACTTTTAAAGAGAGAGTTCATCGATCCACTACTAATGAATCAAGCGTTAACGTTGTCTTTAATTTAATCATCTACTACGTACGTCAGCATGTGTGAGGTAATTTTATCAACAAAAGAAAAAGACTTCAATGCAATTACAAGTAAAACCACTCCGTCAAGTGTTCGATGTGGACTTTTTATGTTCTTCAACATATAAGGATCTAGGGTAAGAAGTTAATTTAAAGTAACCAGCACTTGTGGGGGAACAAGATCAGAATATGGTAGATCACCACCTGCTCGATCATATTCCTCACAGAGCTAGTCACTAATTACCATTTCTTTAAAAACACAAACACCTTAAACGTTGATTTTTGAGTACTCGAATTGTGCAGATGGAAAGGGAAACTCAATTTGTATACTTGCAGGTTGTGACTGTTATTTGTGCATGTGGGAACGAAAGCGTGATCCACATGCAGCAGGGAATTTTGAAAAGTGGGTTGGGAAAGGGGGGTTTGGTGGGAGCCCTTGGCAGTACGTAATAAATAATGTGTACTTAATTTGCACCAAAGTCGACTTCTCATTGCATCTCCAAGTTCCTTTTCAACCAGAATTAAACCATAGAAAGTAAAAACCGGAATAGGGTTCCAAAACCACCTACCAAAGTATACTCAACTTCTGTTTTTCTTCTCTTTGTATCATTTTTTTTAGGAAAACTAATGAAAATGGCTTGAAACTTTGAGTTTTAATGATAAGGACAAAATAAATGGTAAAGTGAATAGTACAAGGATTGACTTTTTAGTGTAAAAATGTGATTTTTCGTTAAAATGAACAGTACCGGAAACTTTTCGTTAAAGTTCCTTTTTTTTTTTGGTTTGTTTGCTTGCCCTTTAGATGAAATATTTAATAAATGTAATTTTGAAAAAAAAAAAACTTGGGTATAGACGGCGGAACCGGCTCTAGACTTGGATAGGCTCTAACTCAGGGCAAATGTTTAACATGCTAATCTCATTATTATCAATAAATTTGGCGGAGGGATGGCCGGAGGATTTTTGGGTGTAATGGTCTTCAACCGTCCGGATGAGAGCAGGTGCCTCACACGCGACCATTTCTAAAGAGCTAATACACCTAATCTTTCTCCGTTGGCAAAAATAAAAAATAAAAAATAAAAAAAATTAAAGCTAATTTGATCGTACAAAATTAAAAATGATAGCCTGCCATTGGAGCAACCGTTATTCGAACATATTGGGTCTTTTAGGGATTAGAATGATTTGGTGGTGGAAACTTGGAAGAAATGAAAAGAAAATGAGAAAAAGTAGGGGTGCGAAAATCATTCCTAACAAAGACTTTTTGTTGTTGCGTTACCCTTTTCTTAATACCTTCATTCTCCTTTCATTTGGAGCTAGCGTAACTTGGGCTTATCATGCGAGTATGTTTTCATCTTGTCTTGTTTACATAAAGTTTGTGAAAACAAAAATACCTTAATGTTCATAGAGAAATAACAGAAACAACTCTTGTAATATGTGGAGGGCCTTCTCTAATGCACATGCCTATATACACATTTAAATTAGAACCTTTAGTTTGATCTAGACGGTTATTATATAGAGCAGTGGTTAACTTACAACCCATTAGACCCAATTGAAAAATAAAAATCCGAGAGTTACCTTTAATCTCTATTCGACTCAAACTTAGGCATAATTTTTCAAATAAACAACCGGTTATAACTCAATCATTCATTTCTCTATTGACCGTCTAGATTGATCCAACGGTTTCTATTCAAATAAGTATGCAGACATGTGCACCGCAAAAAAATAGGTAATATATGTAAGAGTACATTTATTTATCATGTTAGGCCCATTACCAAAACACTTAGCAAGGGGCTTAGGAAATAATTTTCGTCTCAAAAGAAATATTTTAGGGCCAGTCCATATAGCTATTAGCCAACCCATGTGACTAGATGGGTTTTCTTTTTCCTTTTTTTTTTGGGTTGTTGTTGTTGTGGTAAATTAAGTGAATAGGGTGAATGAAGAAAGTATTGTGTGTAGTACCAATAACTATGAGGAATAAGCGTATTTTTGCTTACCACTATAGTTATGATGTATGATATACATTCACTATACATTTAATTATTTGTTATGTGTCATTTTACTTCATTCTAGTTAATTTTCACATTAATTGTTACTTTTTTAATTTAAAAAAAAATAATCAAGGTTAAGTGAAGTGTATAATGAGCATACACCATAGTTTATGGTGGTGAGCAAAAATGCTCCCTCAAGTTACAAGACAATTACCATGTTTTCCTCACGATCCTCTCCGGTCTCTTCCACAAAGGCCACAAGATTAAGTGATCTAGACCTTTGAAATTTGATCTAACGGCTAAGGCCCCCTTTAAAAGTTATAATAATTTTAGCATTTGAATCAAATTTTAAGGGTAAAGATTACTTGATCTGGTGACTTTGGTGGAAGAGATCCAAAGATGATATATTTCCTTTCCTTGATTGCACATAATTAGATTTTATCAATTTGGGTTGTTTTTATTTTTAGTTTTTAACCAAAAAAATCAAAGTTATTTTTTTTTGAGTTCTCAAAATTTAGAACTGAAAACTAAAAATTAAAAATAAAAATAAAAATAAAAAATCAAACGAGTACTTATTTAGTTTAGCTAATCAATCTACTCCTCCACATTAAAAATTGACTAAAAAATACTAGTCCACACCAAAAATTATTAAAAATAACTAGTCCACAACATTCTTGTATATTTTTTAAGTTGAATATCAGAGTGCGCAACGAATAAGACTAACAAAATAAGAATATTATTAAACAAACGAGAATGCCAAAACGGCTACAAAACCTTAAGAGACTACATTGTGAATGACTTACACTCAAACTAAATTACAAGCTCTATTTATAGAGCAATAAACCTAAGAAACCCTAATGCGTAAATGCCAAAAATACCCTATTACAAAATCAAATCAAATATCTAATTAATTTCCTAAATAAACCTAATAAATTCCAACACCCCCCGTCAAACTCATGGCGGTACACGACATGAGTTTGCCAACAAGCAGATGTGGATGCAAGCCTCCAAATTTCGATGCCGATGCCGATTCCAATTTCCGATGCCAATTTCAATACGAAATTTCACCGGTGCAAGTACAAGATTCCAATGCCAGTGCAAATTCCATGCTAGTGCAAATTCACCCTTTCGAACAAACTCATTGTGGGCCTCCAAACCAGGCGCAACAGCAGCTTCAAACAACCAAGCTTTTCATGCCCGTGTGGGCTAAAACCTCAACTTTTCAATTTTTTTCTTCCTTTTCCTCCTTTTCTCGTATTTTTGCTTATATCTTGCGAATTGGATCTTCCTCATTTTGTTTAAAAATCATGAAGGAATAGATGTGATGCAAGTAGAGGTCAGAGTGCAGTTGCGGAGCCGCAGTGGGTGCAGACGGTTCAGTTTTTTCTTTCTTTTTTTCTTTTCCTTGCAAACAATCAATACCAACTAACAAATCTAACAAACGACAACAAAGGCAAACAAATTGATACCAACGAGAACGGATTGAACTCTAAGGATCGAACCCGTTCTGATACCAAGTTGAATATCAGAGTACGCAACGAATAAGACTAACAAAATAAGAATATTATTAAACAAACGAGAATGCCAAAACGGCTACAAAACCCTAAGAGACTACATTGTGAATGACTTACACTCAAACTAAATTACAAGCTCTATTTATAGAGCAATAAACCTAAGAAACCCTAATGCGTAAATGCCAAAAATACCCTATTACAAAATCAAATCAAATCTCTAATTAATTTCCTAAATAAACCTAATAAATTCCAACATTTTATAATTCCTAGCCAGCCCTTGAGTCTACAACATTAAAGTTAATTATTATTTTTTTGTCAAAAAGTTAATTAATATTTGGAATCACAATAATGTTACGAAAGATAGGAGCAAATATTCGGGAATAACACTATCAAGCACCATATATGCATCCAAAAGAAAAGCTCAGTAACGACCAGTCTCATCTGGAGGCCCCACAATTCCAAATCTGATCAAGTACAATATCAACCTGATCTCGCCCATTATTCCCATCTCGTTCACTGTCTCCGATCCGACGTTCGGGAGGTCCCGTTGACTCGCAAGGAACAGTGCGGTTGCTCTGTCATTCCCCCCTAGATCACCGGCTGCGATTCCACAATCCACAGTCCACACTCAAACAACCAAGTGGAAAGTACAAAGCCAGTGGAAATGAAGGTTGTCCGAAATCCGACTGTTGTTGTCCTACAATTTGTCACGTTCAAACAGTGTAAAAAATCGCCAACGAAATCAGAAAAAGGTCCAACGCCCAATAGGCTGAGGCGGGTTGGCACTTTACATAATACTGTCATGTAGCGTTACTGTTTTAGATTATAATATGCGTTTATGTTATTTTATTAGTGTACGTGTTATTTAATACTACTATTTAGTGATATTTCTTTTCATTTGTAATAAGATGTTTTACATTTAATTATCGTCAAATTTGAATCACTTTATTGCTAACCCATTGTGCGATTTAACCCACCTTTTTTCTAATGTAGATAATGTCGTTTTTCAAAATAAATAAAGTAATATTTTAAGGATGCGTTTGATATGTAGAAAATATTCTCCTAAAATTTTGTAATTAATGTCAAGGTCAGCAAGAAATGATGGAATATAAGGAGAAATGTAAACCTTCAATCCATGGAAAGAGTTTTCAATGTGCTGGGAATACAGCTCGGTACATCAAATGTTAAAATACAAATAGTTAAATATTTGAAGTTTTTTTTAACCACCTATATTATAATACTTAGTGTATCAGAGCGTATTTTCGGCACACTGAGATATTTTTCCCATCTATCATAGGTTCGGTATACTTACCTTATTTTTCGACAGTTATTACATATTTATTAATATTTCTTTCTTCAAACTTAATTTATCAAACATAGGAAAGGAGGTGATTTTCCAACTCAGAACTTCTTTTCTCGTACTCAACACAGCCTGAAAGTGTAATATACCAATCATTTGTATTATAAGACATAGAATATTAACATCACGTCACTACTACAAAATTACCTATAACTGGCGGTCCAAAAACCGACAAAAAACATATATTATTGTCGGATTTTAAGCAAAATCCGACAGAAAATGGATGCAGTGACAGATACACTAAGCGACAGAATTGCTAGGGTCAGGAAATACTCTAAAACCGACAGAGAATATTATATCCGCCAGGATTTCTGTCGGTTTTATCCGACAGAAAACACCAAATCCGCCAGGACTTCTGTCGGTTAAATCTGACAGAGAATTTATTAATATAAATAAATAAAATCATTCTTGTCGGATAAAACCGACAAAAAATATTTTAATAATAAAAAAAAATATTTATATCAACCGATAATTCAAGTCCTTCATAATCTTCGAAAACCTCAACATGCTTATTCTTCTCAGCATGTTCTTTTCTGGATTAATTGGTGTACACCTCTTCGATAATTCAGTTCATTTTTACTCCCGTGTTGTCCAAATAAGGTTTCCTTGGTAATTCATGAGTTTCACAAATTTAAATTCACCTAATACACATAAATGTGCCTACTAAAACGCCAAAACACGTTAGAAAACAAGTCACTATGATTTTCAATTATTGAGTTTCAAGTTCGAATTCCCTTATCCCCGGTAATCATAAATACATGAGTTGCATAACCAACGGTCTGAGCCATTGCTCAGAGCATTTCTCTTCTTCTTCTTCGCGGTCTTCATCGAGCCTCCCGTGCCTTTCTTGATCTTGTTCTTCTTCACCATTGCCTTCCGCTGCTTGCAATCCGAATGCTCTGGATTAGTATCATCATCATCCTCGTCACACATGGTTTGGAAATCTTTTTTCAAAGAATTACGGATCCTCTGCATCATTTCTCTGACATGCTTGACAGCCATTGTGTTCCTCTTCAGCGGATGTTTCTTCTTTGGATTGTAATTGCCTTTCTTTTCCACCTGCAAACTTGAGCAATTCGCCGAATAAATCAACATCCCAAGTAACACCCAATTTTTTCTGTGCAATCAAATTATGCAGTGTCACTAAACTAATTAACCCATGAAAGTTATCGACTTCTGCAAATAATTCCCATCAAAGTAAAAGGCTCTACCAAAAGCTAATTAACTTCTCCAAAAGCAACAAAACCCAGATTGAAAATTCCAACTTCTCTTGAAAGTTCATCACTTTATGAGCTTACCAATAAAAAAATTCACAGCAATCCACCAAAACCAAGAAAACCCAGTGTGAAAAATCACCTCTTTGAAAGTGTTGTTGAAAGAAATCCGGTGGCCGTCCTTCTCTGTGTCGACAAGCAGACTGAAGAAGGTCAAAATCAATTTCCCCTTCATTTTCTTCTATATCTTTACAGACTGGCTCAATGGGTTCTTCATCACCCCCATACACACACGCACGCATTTTCCCCAATTGAGTCGAGCACTTCTTGAAAATATAACAAGAAACCCAGAACTTGAAACCCAGAATTTTCTTCTCAATAATTTTCTCAGCATCCAAACACAAAACAAGACTGAAGAAAATAATCAGAACGACGAAAACATACAATATGTATATAATAAAGATGGAATTTTTCTCTTTAAGATGGGATTACCTTGAGAAGCAAAGTGAGCCTACTGGCCATTTCAGTGTTCTTCAAATTTGTAGGAATCATGTGCTGTTTACAAAGTGATTGAAGTTGCGACCATGGGATTCTGGCGTTTGAGCTTGACGGTGGATGAGGATGAGGACTGCGAAGAGGCGGCACTGGCTAGGGTGGTGGTGGAGGAAATGGTGTTGGTGCAATCGGAGAGAGGGTTTGGGGCTCTCAGTCTTCTTCTAGATGGCTCAGCTTCCATTTCTTTTTTCAGCTCCTTCATAGGTTTTATTTTGGAAAATGCTCATTACTGTCGGTTTTAACCGACAGTAATTTTTAAAAAAATACATACCGATAAAAAATTTTCACCTACTGTCGATTATAACCGACAGAAAAAAAAATATGGCCGCCAAATTGCTCCCAAAATTCCCTTCCAAAATTTTAAATTCCCTCCCAAAATTTTAAATTCCCCCCCTTAAAATTTTGTTACAATTTTAAACAATAAAATAATAATTGTTTGGTTTAATAAATAAATAAATGAAAAAATTAGGTTCACGTTATTCTTTTTGCTACTCCATTGATTAAAATCCTATTTTCAATTTTTGATCAAGGTTCTTAGGTATTAATAACATCATTAATATTAAACATTTAACGAGGGATTTTAAATTTATAGGATTATAAATCTCCTAAAATATCAAACATTTAATGTCAAAACAATATAAATATTAATATTAATAATAATATGATGAGGTGTACAAAGTCAAGGGAGCTTGATCAAACTTTGAATACTATTAAGGTTTTAATCAAATAATATTAAGGATTACGAACTGCATCCAAAGTATCCCTAAATAAATCATATGTATTTAAATAGAATACGTTTTAAAAAAAATAAATAAATTTGATCTTTAATTTAAAATATTTACACTAAATTTTTATACTTAGTAGTACTAAGGAAGATGAATACCACTAAATCGTAGTACTAATTGACACACCATTTTTAACTTCTCACCATTTCTTTTCTTACAGTTACACTCATCGACCCTATAAGAATGTATTGAACAAATTCGATCTTCAATTTAAAATATTTACACTAGTAGATAATTTTTTTTATACTTAATGGAAGTATAACATTAACTCTAAGTGTTTGTTAAATCTATCAATTTGATAGGATATGCATTCTACGAAACTAGTTTGAACGATCCAACCGTCAAATATGTGTGTATATACTCCGAGATCGCATACCTAAAAAATCAAAAAAAACAAAAACATTCAGAGATTAGGTAACATAACAAAAGTTTTCAACGGTTATAAACAAAAAATCATAATTTAACGGTTATTTTTGCTCCAATTTTGATAATTTTTTACAGCTACACTCCTCGACCCTATAAGAATGTATTGAACGAATTCGATCTTCAATTTAAAATATTAACACTAGTGGATAATTTTTTATACTTAATGGAAGTATAACATCATCTTAAGTGTTTGTTAAATCTATCAATTTGATAGGATATGCATTCTACGAAACTAGTTTGAATGATCCAACCGTTAAATATATTTGTATATACTCCGAAATCATATACCTAAAAAATCACAAAAAACAAACATTCAGAGATTAGGTAACAGAACAAACGTTTTTTACGGTTATAAACAAAAAATCATAATTTAACGGTTATTTTTGCTCCAATTTTGATAATTTTTTACACCTACACTCCTCGACCCTACAAGAATGCATTGAACAAATTCGATCTTCAATTTAAAATATTTACACTAGTGGATGATTTTTTTATACTTAATGGAAGTATAACATTATCTTTAGTGTTTGTTAAATCTATCAATTTGATAGGATATGCATTCTACGAAACTAGTTTGAACGATCCAACCATCAAATATGTTTGTATATACTCCAAGATCGCATACCTAAAAAATCACAAAAAACAAACATTCAGAGATTAGGTAACAGAACAAAAAAGTTTTCGACGGTTATAAACGAAAAGTCATAATTTAACGGTTATTTTAGCTCCGATTTTGATTATTTTTTACAACTACACTCCTTGACCCTATAAGAATGCATTGAGAAAATTTGATCTTCAATTTAAAATATTTACAGTATAACATTAACTCTTAGTGTTTGTTAAATCTATAAATTTGATAGGATATGCATTCTACGAAACTAGTTTGAACGATCCAACCGTCAAATATGTTTGTATATACTCCGAGATTGCATACCTAAAAAATCACAAAAAAAAACATTCAGAGATTAGGTAGCAGAACAAAAGTTTTCGACGGTTATAAACGAAAAGTCATAATTTAACGGTTATTTTTGCTCCAATTTTGATGATTTTTTACAGCTACACTCCTCGACCCTATAAGAATGTATTGAACAAATTCGATCTTCAATTTAAAATATTTACACTAGTGGATAATTTTTTACACTTAATGGAAGTATAACATCACCTTAAGTGTTTGTTAAATCTATCAATTTGATAGGATATGCATTTTACGAAACTAGTTTGAACGATCCAACCGTCAAATATGTTTGTATATACTCCGAGATCGCATTCCTAAAAAATCACAAAAAACAAACATTCAGAGATTAGGTAACAGAACAAAAGTTTTCGACGGTTATAAACAAAAAATCATAATTTAACGGTTATTTTTGCTCCAATTTTGATAATTTTTTACAGCTACACTCCTCGACCCTATAAGAATGTATTAAATAAATTCGATCTTCAATTTAAAATATTTACACTAGTGGATAATTTTTTATACTTAATGGAAGTATAACATTAACTCTTAAGTGTTTGTTAAATCTAGCAATTTGATAGGATATGCATTCTACGAAACTAGTTTCAACGATCCAACAGTCAAATATGTTTGTATATACTCCGAGATAGCATGTGTAAAAAGTCTCAAAAAAAAAACATTCAGAGATTAGTGAACGGGACCGTGAGTGAAAAAAAAAATATTTAAACCATTTGTTTGTTTATTTATTTATAATCAATATAACATTTTAAATAATAAAATAGTCAATTTCTGTCGGTTATAACCGTCAGAATAATAAAATAATAACCGCCAGAAACTAAAATAATAAAATAGTCAATTTCTGTCGGTTATAACCGCCACTATTAACTTAAAAACTGACAGAATACGTTAAAAATATTTAAAAAAAAAAAATTCAAAAATACTGAGGGTTAAATCCGCCAGGAAAAATCCGCCAGAAATTTCTGTCGGATATATCCGACAGAAAGTAACTTTAATCCGACAGTAAATAAATTATGTGTTGGATACTTTTTATCCGTCAGAATGACTTATTAACCGACAGGATCATCCGACACCTAAAGCTAATATTGTAGTAGTGCGTGATCGGCCTGAAAGTGTAATATACCAATCATTTGTATTATAAGACATATAATATTAACATCACGTGATCGTAGTTTGGATGTAACGAAAAATTTCTAGAGGGGCAAAGAGAGAATTTAGCAACATGGATAAAAAAGGGAAAAAGGGTAGAAAGGGAATATCAAAAGTACGATATGGGAAAGGTATCAGGCCGTGTTTACATAACCGGAATGGAATACGAAGAAACGGATTTGCACCTTTTCCGAGGCATTCACCCGTTTACCAAACATTTCAGTAATCGGAAACAAGGTGGGGCTCACACAAAATCAGGAATTGAACTCCTGAATCTCCCGGAATTGGATCCCCTCCATAGAGGTGGTATTTGGATTCCGTGGAGAAGCCTCCATCAGGAATTCGACTTTTCTACCCAAACTAACCTTGTCCTTATGCCTTTCAGCAGAGGCCGACTCCTGCTCAATCCCGTCCACCGGCGATGACGGGGCTCAAGCTGACTGGTTCAGGATGGGTTTCGAAGATGTAACTGGTGAAGAACAGGTTGTCATTGGCGACAATTGGGGAAGGAAGGAGGTTCGCTCCAACATCGAGCGCCAACCCAACCCGTCATGCTCGCCATCTTTTGGGGGATGGTAAGAAGATTATCAGGGAGCAAGGATGACGGGGTAGTAATAAACTTAGTTTTCATTCCGATTGAAGTGAATTAGTAAACAACTTATATGGACTCAACATCATTCCTACTCCGATTCCAAACAGTTTTAGTAAACAACTTCAACAAGAATCTGATTCTGATTCCACCTCATTTCAATTCCTCTTCAATCCAATTCCTTCTCAATTCAATTCCTCTCAATTTGATTACGGATTAGTAAACGCGCTATCAGAGTTTTTGCCCTTCTCCCTCTCTCTCCTCTCTCCTCTCTCCTCTCTGTGCTCTGTTTCTCTCTCTAAAAATGTGAAAGCAGAGAGCAAAGGAATCAAGAGTGAGAGAGGACGGAGGAAGCAGTGTGGGTCCGGTCAAAGAAGAAGAAGAAGAAGAGAGATAGAGAGCAGAATAGGCGTAGATAGACCGTGGGAATCTCAGAAAGAAGAAATAAAATCTCCAAAAAATAAGAAGAATAAAAAGGAAGAAAAGTTATGGTCTTTAATTAGGGTATCTTCTTGAAAGACCACCATTGTTCTTCAATCATTCATTCATTCTGCGTATCCGTACGGTCTATCCACTCCTCTCTTACTCTCTCTCTCTCTCTCTCTCTCTCTCTCTAACACTCTTCGACTTTCGATTTCGATTTAATTATTGTTGTTGTTTGGTTGGATTCAGCTGAATTTTAGATTTTTATACAATTATTTTAGTTATATAGATTGTTATACGTATTATTTATAAAGATATAGTCTGAAATATATACTGGAGTTTAGCAATGGAGGAGGCTAGGGTTTCAGGGGACACTGGGAATGGTGCTCCCACCGAGGGGGCGGTTCGGCCCTCGTACTGGTTGGATGCTTGTGAGGACATACCGTGTGATGTAATTGGTGATTTCGTGGAGTTCTGTGAACCTCCAGTTTGTGGTCCTCCTCCTGTGGTGGTGGCGGCTAATGGCAATGGCTGCAACCAGGAGGAGGATGGGTTGGTGGGCGGTTTTTTCGGGGGGATTGATCACTTTCTCGACAGTATTAAGAGCGGAGCTGGCCTCCCGGTGTGACTGATCCGAACTTGGATGTGAATGCCAACGGTGTTATTGGCAATGCTGCTGTTGATGGTTGTGCTAAGATTGAGCCACCTGTGGTTGTGCAGAGGGAGAATGTTGATGACTCGGTTGGACACAATGTTCGGAGAGGAGGGAGGAATTTGGAGGGTGATAATGGAGAGGGTAAGGGTGATTGGAGTGGTTATCACACGTATGGGAAGAGGAGGGGCAATGGGGTTGTGAGGGAGAGAGATATGGATGGTGAGGAGAGGTTCTCTAAGAGGGTTGCTTTGGATAATGGTAGGAATGGGAGGTATAGTTCCGGTAGAGGGCAATATAACATGAGGGACAAAAGTTTTAGCAGGAAGAGGCCTCGTGATTCCGAGGATATTGATCGGAGGGATAGAGATAGAGAAGATAGAGATCGGATTAGGAGAAGAGAGAATTATGGTAGTTATAATAGGAGGGAGGGTGGTAGAGATAGGGAGGCAAAGGGTTATTGGGAGAGGGATAAATTGGCACCAATGAGCTTGTTTTCCAATTAGGATGTTACGAACCTGATCATAACAAAGAGGGTAGGATAGCCGATGTCAAAAAACAAAGAATGCAATGGGAAGGCTGACAAGAAACCTGAAGAGGTTAAAGAAAAAACTCCCGAGGAACAAGTCAGGAAGTATCAATTGGATGTGCTGGAACAGGCAAAGAAGAGAAATACAATAGCTTTTCTTGAAACTGGGGCCGGAAAGACACTCATTGCCGTTCTCCTCATGCAAAGTGTTTGCAATGATATGCAACAAAAGCAGAACAAAAAGATGCTCTCTGTATTTCTCGTTCCTAAAGTTTCCCTTGTTTATCAGGTAATGTATGCGCAAGTTTAAGTGTTTTTTTTTTTTTTTTTTTTTTTTTCGCTTAGAAGTACTTTATGTGGCGTCCATCCATTGCAATTTGCACCTTTTGAGTTTATGATACATTTGTCTTGTTCATATTCAGCAAGCAGAAGTTATTCGTGAGCGAACTGGTTTCCAAGTGGGCCATTATTGTGGTGAGATGGGCCAAGACTTCTGGGACACCCGAAGATGGCAGCATGAATTCGACACAAAACAGGTAGGTCTTACCATTTTAGTTATTAGAACATATCCTGTATATTTTGTTACTCATCTTATGTTCTGAGCACTTTTACTTTCTAATGATATTTTTCTGTGAAACATTGTGGTATCATTTCACTCACTATTACTTTGGTCTGCTTCGCTTATGAATTTTTAATGTATACTAGCCGATTTCATTTTGTTTTTTGTTTTTTTATTAAGGAGTGTGATTAGTTTTTAAAATTTAAAAAAGAGTATGAAAAAATGATGGTGGGACAGTTTCTCTTAATAAATGCATATTTTATCTTAATATTACATAATTATTGTTTTTTGTTATTGTGTATCAAAAGTGAGGGTAAAATAGGAAAAATAGGGATATGATTGTCATTTTGTCGCTACTAGACCCATCCTATTGTCTTATTTTCCCACCCACATTAAAAAGTTAAAAAATTAAAATCTTATTTCCCCACCCACTATTATTCCCAAAATAACCTTTAATATATACATACATATGAAATTCTAAAATTCTCTCTTAAAAAATATAACAAATAATATGTAAAAGAAAACCACTAATTAAGGTTTGCAAATTCAAATGGAAACGACAGAGGTGTCCAAATTCAAAAGAAATCGACAACGACAAATTCAAAAATACGATTGACAAATTCAAATGACCTACACACAAATTATTCTTCTACAGTTTCAATGGAAACATAATCGTCTACCTCTTCCGTAGAAGCGTCACTTCCACTTGTTTAACCATTGATATTTTTTTTACTTTCTCTGAATGAAAGGAGATGAAAATATGAGTTAGGGTTTAAGGTAGACAAATCATCTCCCATGTCCAACTTTTTAAAAAAAAAAATTAAGCAAAACAAGATAATTAATGTCCTTATTATTCTTTTTGCAAATGGACAAATTTGTAATTAAAAATTGATTAAAAGGTGAGTGGGAAGATAAGATATTGGGGTGGGAATAACATCACTAAAAAATGAGGGTAAAATAGGAAAATAGGGATATGATTGTCATTTTGTCAAAAGGTACAAAATTACTATTTTGCGATCCTCCTGTCAATATTGTGTATTCAAAAGTAAGGGCAAAATTGAAAAAAAAAGGGGAAAAAAGTTGACAAGGGCTCTTCTCTTAATAGAATAGATTATTTATTGTAAGTTGTTCGTAGTGTTGGCTTTCGTCATCTAATTTCTGTCTGCATAGTTGCCCCTCTAATGTGTCTAGTGCACATTAGCAATTGAGTGATAGTATTATAGGGGGAAAAGTGAGAAAGAGTGCAAAAAGTACACTGGCAGTGTACAATAACAAACTTAAGTTTGAAAATACAAGGAAATGAAATCTAAACCGAAAAAGGTGGAGAGCAAGAATTTATCCAGAAGAATAACAATCCCGAAGTGTAGCATTAATTTCTAAAACTGAAAAGTTTGAAAATACAAGGAAATGAAATCTAAACCGAAAAAGGTGGAGAGCAAGAATTTATCCAGAAGAATAACAATCCCGAAGTGTAGCATTAATTTCTAAAACTGAATGTCCCTTGAAGAATCCTTTGGGTTTTTAGCTAAAACGTTTTGCATCCAATAGCAATACGTTACTGTATCAAGAATAGAATGTCAATAGCTCGACTCCCATCATTGAATCTGTGGCTTAGGATGGTTCCTGCTCGGTCCTCGGTTCCTTGATTACAATTTGACATTTTCCCCTGCAGGTTCTGGTAATGACAGCTCAAATTCTGTTGAACATTCTGAGGCACAGCATCATAAAAATGGAATCAATCAATCTCTTGATTCTGGATGAGTGTCATCACGCTGTGAAGAAACATCCATATTCTTTAGTGATGTCTGAGTTTTATCATACAACCCCAAAGGAGAAAAGACCGTCTGTATTTGGAATGACTGCTTCTCCCGTTAATTTAAAAGGTACTTTTGTTTTGTCGAGTTACGACATCGAAAATTCAACTCTTGTTTATTCATGGCAATGTTTTAAATCACTGTATATTGATGCTTCTTATAACTATGTTCCATTCAGGTGTTTCCAGCCAAATAGATTGTGCAATAAAGATTCGTAATCTTGAAAGTAAACTAGATTCCATAGTTTGTACCATAAAGGACCGCAAGGAGCTTGAAAAGCATGTTCCAATGCCCTCCGAAACAGTGGTGAAGTATGATAAAGGAGCTAGCTTATGGTCCTTTCATGAGCAGCTAAAAAAAATGGAAGCGGAAGTTGAAGAAGCTGCAAAGTTCAGCTCTAGGAAAAGTAAATGGCAGTTTATGGGAGCCAGAGATGCTGGGGCCAAGGAAGAGCTGCGCCAAGTGTATGGTGTTTCGGAAAGAACATAAAGTGATGGGGCTGTTAACTTAATTCAAAAGTTGAGGGCTATTAATTATGCGCTCGGTGAACTGGGTCAGTGGTGTGCTTACAAGGTACCAACTAATAATTTTTCTGCCTAAGTTAGTTATATAATCATTTTATGAAACTATTGCTCATTCGGTTTCTTTCCTAGGTTGCACAATCTTTCTTGACAGCTTTACAGAATGACGAGAGGGTGAACTACCAGCTTGATGTCAAGTTTCAGGAATCCTACCTGAGCAAAGTTGTAAATCTCTTACAATGTCAACTATCAGAGGGAGCTGTTTCAGACATGGAAAAGAAAGTAGCAGATTCAGAGAATGGTGTTTCTTGTGATGGAAATGATCCTGATGAGATGGAGGAAGGAGAGCTACCGGATACTCATGGTTAGTCGGGTGGTTTACTTTTTCGAGCATGCTGTTCAGCATTCATTCCCTGAGTTAAGGAGTCCATTTGATCGACACTTCTTCTAAAGTTATCTCTTTGTGTTGTGTAGTTGCCTCTGGTGGGGAGCATGTAGATGTGGTAATAGGAGCTGCTGTAGCTGATGGGAAGGTGACTCCAAAAGTGCAGTCACTGGTAAAAACACTTCTCAAGTATCAGCATACAGAAGATTTTCGCGCAATCGTCTTTGTTGAGCGAGTTGTGTCTGCTTTAGTCCTTCCCAAGGTTGTATCTGTTAATAGATATTGTTCTTTTTGAAAAAAAAAAAATGATGCATAGATATTATTTGCCTTTTTTGATTATTTCTTGTTTCAAGTTCCTCACCCAATAGTGTTCTTCCAAACATGCAGGTCTTCGCGGAACTTCCTTCTTTAAGTTTTATAAAGTGTGCTAGCCTTATCGGCCACAACAATAGTCAGGAAATGAGAAGCTGCCAAATGCAGGACACTATTGCCAAATTCAAGGATGGCTGTGTATGTATAAACAAAAGTTGAATGGAAGACAGTCTTCATGATTCAATCTTCTCCGGTCTAAAACTTTCTTTTACTTCTTTGTAGGTAACATTGTTAGTTGCGACTAGTGTTGCCGAGGAAGGACTTGATATACGGCAGTGCAATGTTGTTATTCGGTTCGACCTTGCAAAAACTGTTTTGGCTTACATTCAGTCCAGGGGTCGTGCTAGAAAACCCGGGTCTGATTACATCTTGATGGTGGAGAGGTACTTAGTTGCTTGGGCTCCATATTACCATTAATATCAGTAATGGTCACCACTATGGTTTTTCACATAACAATGGCTAATATTACTTAAGTGTTTTCTGTGTGAACAATTTGTCACTTTGTACTTTAATCTGGTCATTATCTTTTCCGTATGATAACTGACATCAAATTCCCTCTTCTTCTTTCGGGTGCCCTGTAGAGGAAATCTGGCACAGGAAGCATTCTTAAGGAATGCCAGGAATAGTGAGGAGACTTTACGGAAGGAAGCAATAGAGAGAACTGATCTGAGTCATCTGAAAGATAGTGCTAGGTTAATTTCAGCGGATACAACGCCAGAGACAGTGTACCAGGTGGAGTCAACTGGTGCTGTTGTGAGCTTAAATTCTGCTGTTGGACTCATCCATTTCTACTGCTCTCAGCTTCCCAGCGACAGGTTCTTCTTTCATCAGAGTAATGTTTTTGCCACAGCAACTATAATAGGTCCATATTACTGATTTTGCCTTAAATCTGTTGTTCAGGTACTCAATTCTTCGTCCTGAGTTTGTTATGGTGAGGCATGAGAAGCAAGGAGGTCACACTGAATATTCATGCAAACTTCAACTCCCTTGTAACGCACCATTTGAGACACTTGAGGGTCCTGTGTCCAGTTCAATGCACCTTGCACAGCAGGCATGCTTTTGTTTTTTACGATCATGATACCTTTGCTTCACATTATCCAAGGATTTGGCTTATCTTTTCCTCATCATGCAGGCTGTTTGCTTGGCTGCTTGCAAGAAACTCCATGAGATGGGAGCATTTACTGACATGCTCTTGCCGGACAAGGGAGTTGGGGAAGAAAAAGAGCAGGTTGACCAGAATGATGGCGGAGATCCACTTCCTGGAACTGCTAGGCACAGAGAGTTCTATCCCGAAGGTGTAGCTGATATCCTCAAGGTAAGTTCATCCTGCATGTCATATGCTTTAGATTTATCTTTTCTGATATTTGGTTGAAGGTTCGTGCTTCTTACGTAGATTTGTTACAGAATTCATAGTTTACTCTCTGGCATTTCAGGGAGAATGGATCTTATCCGGAAGAGATTTGGGCTGTGACTTGGAATTAATTCATGTTTACATGTATGGCGTGAAATGTGTAAACTCTGGCTCTTCAAAAGATCCTTTCTTGACTCAAGTTTCGGACTTCGCAGTTCTAGTAGGAAATGAACTGGATGCAGAGGTACCTTGTTGCCATTTTAGGTGTGATGGTATCTGTTTCTAATTCCCCATTCTTTGCTAACTCGTTTTCTGTTAATAGGTGTTATCGATGTCGGTGGATCTATTTATCGCTTGAACCATGACCATAGATGCATCCCTTGTTTTCAGGGGTTCAATATGTATTACTGAAGGTCAGGTTGATAGTTTACTACCCTACTTGAATGTGATTAATTTTGAAACGATTAACTGTTTAGATTTTAGCTACAGATTTTTAATCAAATTTTTAATTTCTTGTGTACAGTTGGCATCCCTTAAAAGTTTTCATGTAAGATTAATGAGTATTGTACTGGACGTGGATGTTGAACCTTCCACCACTCCTTGGGACCATGCAAAGGCTTATTTATTTGTCCCTGTGGTTAGCGATAAGTTTGTAGATCCTATGAAAGAAATAGATTGGAATCTGGTTGAAAATATAAATGGTGCAGAGGCTTGGGACAATCCCCTTCAAAGAGCTTGACCTGATGTTTGCCTTGGCACAAATGAGCGTACGCTAGGTGGAGACAGAAGGGAGTATGGTTTTGCAAAATTGCGTCATGGCATGGCTTTTGGACAAAAATCCCATCCAACCTATGGTATCAGAGGAGCCGTGGCACAGTTTGATGTTGTTAAAGCTTCTGGATTGATTCCTGATCGGAATGCCCTAAAAATTAGAAAGCTGGTGGATTTTCCCAAAGACAAGTTATTTATGGCAGATACTACATGTGTCAGTGTAAAAGGCTTGGTCGGGAAGATTGTGACAGCTGCTCACTCAGGGAAGAGGTTTTATGTGGATTCAATATGCTATGATATGACGGCAGAAAGCTCTTTCCCCCGGAAAGAAGGCTACCTTGGCCCTGTGGAGTACAGCTCATATGCTGATTATTACAAGCAAAAGTATGATACGCTTTTCCATTCTAGATTGTCTGATCTTTTTTTTAGTTATTTTAATATGCCTTTTTAGATTTATTATGGTAAACCTAGAAACGAGTCGATTCTTAATGGATGGCTGATGTGCCCAAGATTACGTGCTTGAAGAAGGGGAAAGCTAGGTGGTGCTGGGTTCCTGAGTAGCATTTTGTTTTTAGAATTGTTAGAAAGTGAATGAAAACATATTCATTTTCATTGCAGGGGTAATGAAAATTGTTTTCATTTTTCACGAACCAAACACCACCAAATTATAATCTGGAAGGAATTGCTTTCTTCTTTCTTCTTGCACAATATAGGGTGCATTTGGCTTTTTGATCTTTCTTTAAATAGGTATGGAGTTGAGTTGGTCTATAAGCAACAACCTCTTATAAGAGGGCGCGGTGTCTCATATTGCAAGAATCTCCTCTCCCCGCGATTTGAACACGCAGAAGGTATGCTTCACTTATTACGCTTAAATTAATTTACATTTCACCTATTTTTTTTCTTTTTTGAGTTAATGGAGCTTTTATGCAGAACAAGATGGTGAATCTGAAGAAATTCTTGACAAAACGTACTATGTTTTCCTCCCTCCTGAGCTGTGTTTAGTACACCCATTGCCTGGATCACTTGTCCGTGGTGCCAGAGACTACCATCAATAATGAGAAGGGTTGAAAGCATGCTGCTTGCAGACGAACTTAAAGATATGATAAACTATCCTGTCCCTGCTTCAAGGTATTTTATCATCTCAAGTGCTTAGTTTAACTGGCTATTAATTACTTGGTTAGCGTGTGTTACCTACCTGTCTACAGATCTTGGAAGCCCTGACAGCTGCTTCGTGCCAGGAGACATTTTGCTACGAAAGAGCAGAGCTTCTGGGTGATGCTTACCTGAAATGGGTTGTTAGTCGATTTCTATTTCTTAAATACCCTCAGAAACACGAGGGTCAGCTTACTAGGATGAGGCAACAAATGGTTAGCAACATGGTTTTGTACCAGTATGCATTGAAACAAGGACTTCAGTCATATATTCAATCAGATCGCTTTTCTCCATCTCGGTGGGCTGCTCCTGGGGTGTTACCCGTCTTTGATGAGTATACAAATGACGGAGAATCATCCTTGTTTGACGAGGATAATCCTGTAGGGAAAATGGATCGCACTGGTGATGTATATGAGGATGAAGAGCTGGAGGACGGGGAGCTTGAAGGTGATTCGAGTTCTTATAGAGTCCTCTCTAGCAAGACCCTTGCAGATGTTGTTGAAGCACTTATCAGGGTTTATTATGTTGAAGGTGGGAAAAATGCTGCTAACCATCTCATGAACTGGATTGGAATTGAGATAGAGCTTGATCCCGATGGGCTAGAGTGCATACCGAAGCCATCTAGCGTTCCAGAGAGTGTACTTAGGAGTGTCAACTTTGATGCCTTAGAAGGTGCTTTGAATTTTAAATTTAATGATAGGTTCTTTTTGATAGAAGCCATTAGTCATGCTTCTCGACCATCTGCTGGAGTATCCTGTTATCAGCGGCTGGAGTTTGTTGGTGATGCCGTCTTAGATCATCTCATTACAAGGCACTTGTTCTTCACCTACACAAATCTACCTCCAGGCAGGTTGACTGACCTGCGAGCTGCTGCTGTTAACAATGAAAACTTTGCACGTGTTGCTGTGAAACATAATCTCCATGTGCACCTTCGGCATGGGTCGAGTGCCCTTGAAAAACAGGTACTCAAATCCCTTTCTTACCCTTAAAACTTTTGGATTTTCATACTTGAAGGGGGAGCTGATGGTACAGATTAGGCAGGTTAGCTGCCAGCATAGAGCCTAAATCCTAATTTAGCGTTTTTGGATTCTGTTTACAGATTAATGACTTTGTGAAAGAAGTCGGAAATGAATTATCAAAGCCAGGGTTCAACTCCTTTGGTTTGGGAGATTGCAAAGCTCCAAAGGTTCTTGGTGACATTTTTGAATCTATTGCAGGTGCCATTTTTCTCGACAGTGGACATAATACTGCAGCTGTTTGGAAGGTAGATCTCACTCAAGGCATGTAATCTGCATTTTTACTTTTCGATGTTCTTTGGTGATGAGTTTGGGAAATTAATCCATGAATTTCTGGTTTTTCCGTCTCTGTGGCCATAGGTCTTTCAGCCTCTGTTGCAACCAATGGTTACTCCAGAGACACTGCCAATGCATCCTGTGCGTGAGCTGCAAGAAAGATGCCAGCAACAGGCTGAAGGCTTGGAATACAAAGCCACTCGAAGTGGAAATGTGGCTACAGTCGAAGTCTTCATTGATGGCATCCAGATGGCAATTGCTCAGAATCCTCAAAAGAAGATGGCACAGAAACTGGCTGCTAGGAATGCACTTGCTGCATTGAAAGATAAGGAAACAGCTGAAACAAAAGGGAAGGAAGAGAATGGGAAGAAGAAGAAGGGTAGTCAAACATTTACCCGACAAACCTTGAATGACATATGCTTGCGTAAAAATTGGCCCATGCCATCCTACCGGTAAGAAGTTCTGAACACATCATCAACACTTACTATCACTAGAGAAGTACGTGGAATCAAGGATAAATTTGGAAGTTGTAGTTTTGTAGGGATTCAAGCTTTTCTAGCTCTTATTCCATTTTAAATTTAGTTGGTTTTCTATTGTCTCAAAACGTTTGATATGTTTATATTTTTAGGTGTGTAAATGAGGGTGGCCCTGCACATGCAAAGAAGTTCACATTTGCCGTACATGTGAATACCTCAGACAGGGGATGGACAGATGAATGCGTCGGGGAGCCTATGCCCAGTGTTAAGAAGGCCAAGGACTCGGCAGCAGTTCTTCTTTTGGAACTTTTAAATAAGTTATACTCATGATGGCATGACGGGTGCTGGTGTTTGCAACTCTATTTTTCTGGTTGTGAATGCCTCAGCATTGCTGTTTACCAAGAACAAGCTGTAACTTACCTCAAGCGTTCTAAATGTACAGCTTATCGAATTGAATAAAAGTAGAAAATGCAAGCAGGAAATTATTTTAACAAAGTTTCATTTAGCTGGTTATGATTGGGGTCCAATATATAATGTGGTTTTACCTATCACGAATATATGCACCTGATCATTTGGTTTAGTGGCAGTCAGTCTCTGCTTTATCGGATTAAGTCACAAGTTCTAGTCTTGTGAACCAAAAGTATGAAACTTCAGCTTCTCACACAAGCAATACGATGTAAGAGAAGATTTGGAAAACAACATTCTCTACTGATTTCGTTCAACTTCATTAATCAACCAAACAATCACCAATCACTATCCAGAACAGAAAAGGTAAAACTGGGGAAGTTCTGCATGAAATCTTCCTTCTGCCATTGACAAAATGACTTATCTGTAATTAGTGGAATGTTGTAGCTTGTGTGTTTACCGCCTTAAGGTGTGGAGTATGTACTCAGCATAAAGATCCCTGCACCAAAACATACAAGTTAGACACTGCATCAATTTATAATCTCTTTCTTAAGCAACAAGAAACATTAGATCTTCGACCGCCATGTCTCGGAAGCTTGTGGTTCCTAAAGATAAAACTTACATTGAGTACTGGATAGCTTCAAGAGCAGTGCTAACGGGCAAAAAGGCGTTTACTGCAACCTCTTTGTTCTCATTCTTCTTGTCTATACAGTATGTTAAGAAAAATGGTGCAACATCTAAAGTGATGCATTAAGTTTTAAAGTATGATTGTGAACTGAAGGATACAGTCTTCAAAGAAGCGACGAATCTCAGAAAGGCGATGAGGGGGTAGGTCATTGAGCTCAGTGAAATGTCTGTACTCTGGATCATCTGCGCAGACTGCGATGATCTTATCATCTTTCTCTCCCTGGATTAAAAACATGAATCAGTAATCGTGAAAGTTCATGCACAAAGCTGAACAGTTACAGAAAGAAGTAGTAGAGGCTCAACCTGATCAATCATGGGCATTACTCCAATGGCTCGGGCTCGCAGAAAGCAACCCGGAAGTACAGGTTCCTGTTTATTCATCGATTTATATAAATACTCATCAAAACTGCATTACTTATACTCATTATTTTGCTACGTTCTAATGGAATTTTGTTAACGAAATTTCTTTGAAATGATGACGTAAAAAAATCTGATAAATCACCTGCATGAGAACTAAAACATCCAGTGGATCATTGTCTTCGCACAGGGTGCGAGGGATGAAACCGTAATTGTGAGGGTACACCACCGACGAATATAAAATCCTATCAACCTGAGAATTTATGTAAAACATTTAAGGACCATCTGAACTTAGATACTAGAAATATGCAGAAAGTAATTCTCAAGGTAATTCAGAGCTGTGAATTTTAATTTCACACCTTAATCAGTCCTGTTTTCTTGTCAAGTTCATATTTGACTTTGCTTCCCTTTGTTATCTCAATAACCTGAACCAATCCAACAAACAATTCAATTAATTAGCAACATTTTATTAATAGCATTTAGGATTTCCTCTAGTCACTTGCTTTGGCTCAAGTTATTTGATACGGAGCAGATACATACAACGTTGAAAACATTGGGTGCACTAGGTCCTGCAGACAAAGATTTTGCATCATGATCAGTTTCTTCCAGGGATAAAAAACCGAAACAAAAGAACAAAAGAAAAGAGCTAGTGAGTTTAACGCTCGCTCTCTACCCTCCTGCACTTCCGTAAGTGCGTAAAAAACAGTAAAATATTCAATTTAGTGTGCATGACTAAAAAGGCGCGTCAAAATCGCTACCAAAAAGAAAGGTAAAAGCAAAACGTAGAGATCTATTTTAGGGTAAAACTGTAGGTACCAATTTCAAGATCATGCCAAGGATGTGCAGCAACTGATCTCCTTGACAGAGATGAAAGAATCCTCTCATTCAATTTGGGAGCTTTTTGGGTTTTAGTTTCTTCTTCCTTTCCTTCAGACATCTCTAACCATATGCAGGTAAAAAGTAAAAGGGTTAAGGTAAAACATCACATGCAGCTAGCAGTAAAAAAAAGAACATTCAGACAACAAATAGGATATTGATAAGTAAACAATGAACAGACTTGAGTAAATCATTGCATGGGAGGACCAAATTACGAATCCAAATATTGAGGTAAATATAACAGGATTATAATGGGTGATTAATATGGTGATTTACCCTTAATCAAAGACACGTTTTTTCTGTAAAAAAAAAAAAGTGATGAACAAGAACTACCCCATAAAAGACAAGATCGTTAATTACAAGATTAGGAAGCCTAAACAAAGATCTAAAGCAAAAAAAAAAAAAAAAAAACAAGGGTTTTGGTAATAATCATGGTTTATTTACGATAAAACAAAATACAGAATCATGAGTTGAGGCAAAAATATGATATACGCACTTAGAAGTGCAAAAAGGGACTGGTTGAGGCTCCCGGTGTTTGTTGATGTAGAAACTTGAAATTAAGATAAAAAGGATTGAAGAGCAAATGTGCTTGTAACTTGTAAGGATGGAATGATTGGATGGAATGATTGAATGAATATACAAAATGTTTATATATTAGGTGGGGAGGGAATGGAGGTGAGAAATGAGGGGGTTGGTCAAAACTTTGAGGGATTGCGTCGTGTCTGCCTATGAGTGAAGGTAGCTAACCTGCAGACCCACCCCTTACGTTGAACCTTCGAAGTTGGTTAATTTTCTACTTTTTTATTTTTCAATTTATTATTTATCTCTACTAATTAATAAAATTCTCTTTGTCAACCAAAAGATGGTGAAAGGACAAATTAGTCTTCTATCACACAAAAAAAATGATGGGCAATAATGTAATTTCACAGGTTCAAATTTTCTAAAAAAATGTGTTTATACACACAAAGTGTGTAGGCAAATGCTAGTGTTAAATTATGAAAAATAGATTCAAAAGATGAAATGAAATTCGGTTTCTTGTTTCAACATACAAGGGCTTGAACTTCGTTTGTTAAGAGCATTTATTTTGCACTCAAAATTGTGTTTGACTCTTACTTTCCTATTCCAGTTCTTGAGGAATGAAGTGCCTTTTCTCAATCTTCTAGATCTACATAAACTTATTAAACTTGTAAAATTAATTTAACAAATTCCTCTAAATAAATAAAGTCCCCATTGTGGATGCAAATTTCGTCTTTCCTTGATTGACGAATCTGCACCTGCAAAATAATAACAACTAAGATAAAGGCCAAAAGCCTCACGTGTCCACGATGAATTTTTTTTGGGGGGGGTGGAGGGTGGGGGAGGGGGGCTTTGGCCGAAGAATCTTTAATGCCAAAGTTATAATTCTGTAAAGAATGTGTTTAAGTGTTTGTGAGAAGCAAACAACCTCTTTAGGGATAGGTCAAGCTTTTTTGAATTTTGGAGATAAATGGAGTATTTATAGGAGAAAGGGAGGAGATGGGTCGGCCTTTTAGGGTTGAGAGGTGGCCGGCCCTAGGGTGGGTAAGAATATTCTAAGATAATTGTGTAAATAAATATCTTAGAATAATTAGGTAAATATCCTAAATAAATGGGATTATGATAACTTACTTGAAAGAAGTATCCTTTGATTAGGAATGTATTTATGATAAGAATAAGGGATTATTCTATTATAAATACGTTTGACTTTTCCTACGGGCATGGGTGCCTTGAGTAGTTGTTGATCTCTACCTGCTCTACCTCAGCTACATGTGGTGAATGAGGCTGCTCCTTGCTCATTTAATAGGGGCAGTCTTGTCTTTCTTGAGAAATAATCCACGTGTCAACTCCATGATTTTTGGGATTATTTTTGGCTCCACAAATGCTCCTACACCTGCTGGCCTGCTTGTAGGAAAGGGCATGAGGTGTAGGAATCCAAAGCTGTAATGGAGTTTGTGTCCCAATTTGATGTAGATTTCCTCTCTGACGTGGAATTTAAATTCTTCTATGTAAGGGAATATGTAATTGCCACCAAAACCTATTTAAGTTTGCGTCAAGCAGGGGGTTAAATAAATCTGGATAATTAAAACCTCACAAGAAAGAGAGAAAGTCGGAGGATATTTGTTCCCTCTCCCATAGCAATCTTCTTCGCTTGCCAGTGTAAAGAATTGTATTTCGTTGCTTTTCTTCTTTTCCAAGGTAAGAAAAAATTAATTTTCTCCTTCTTGATTTTTTGGAGCCTCGGGGCTTGAATTTTTGGCTCGACGGGGGTCGAGAAGTAGTGAAAAGTGGCAGCCATCGGGTTGCTGCACTGCTGCTATGGTAGCCATGCTGTTGCAGGAGGCTTGGCTTTACAGAGAGCCAAGGGCCTGGTGTGGCGCAGCTCAGCTAGGCTCTTGTGGACCTGGGCGCTAGGGTGCCAGTCTTGGGCTACTCAAGATGGGCCACTACGTGCGAGCCCATGTGGCTAAAGAGGCTACTGGGCTTGGGCATATGCATCGTGGGATAGATGCAAGAGAGAGGGAGGCGTGGGGGCTCCAGCCCTCCTTCCATTTGAATTGGGCTGTGAGGGGAAGAAAGGCAGCTCTGGAGTGCCTGCCCCCTGCCATGTAATCTAGGCTGCTGTGCTCTTTAGGCTAAGGAAAGGAGACCAGGCTGTGGGGCCTAGCAAGGCTACTGGGCTCCTACGATCTTGATCTTGAATTTTTTTTCTTTGAGCAGCATTCTAATAATTTCTCCTTGCACCATTGTAGGATTTTCGAACATATCTTCATTGAGCGGATTTGCAAGTAAGCTAAGCTAAGCTACTTCAGAGCTGCTCATGTCAAGGTAGGTTCTGATAAGCAGTTCATGAACTTCCTTGAGATGTTTAAGCACGTAATTCTGTCAACGGTTCGCGTGAAGTGGGCCAAGGATGGTAGCTGCCGTGAGCCGTGCGATTCTAGAAGAGCTATCAAGTTTAACCCTTACTACTTCGTGTTGGGGTTCACCTTTCCTATGCTTCAATTTTTCTAAGAGGTGATCTACTCCATGAAGTGTGCTCCTGCTCAGTGCTCTCTAAACGCAGGTTCTTTGACTTAGACCTGACTGCCAACGAGTTTTGGTATTTCTTTAACATAGGTCACATTGATGGTGTCGGGCAGTTGAGAACTTGCCATAAGTTCCTCAATTACTTGAGCAAAGGGGATCATGACTGGTTTAGGGAGACCCTTGAGTTCAGCGGAGAGTGGAAATCTGACTCTTTGCCTGGGGGCGCGTTCCGACAACCTTTATCGATGGAAAGTAAGCTGTTTAGTCTCTAAGTTGCTTTATACTTTTGCTGAGCTTTCTTTTGATTTGTCTTCATTTGTTTATGTAGATTCGGAGTTTGGTTCAATTCCTAAGACTTCTTCAGACATGAAGAAGGTGCACATCGCTTTGGGGATCCTTGCTGAATACCATGAATAACGCTGGTTGCTTAGTCTTCTTTGTAGGGAGAAAGGTGAGCTACCCTCATTAGAAGAGATTAAGAGGATTAAGGGTAAGGCATTTGCTCGTTTGATCGCCACTATGAAGCCTACTGCAAACGAAGGTGGGAGAAAGAGATCTTCGTCTCCTGCTCGAGAGCTGTTGGTGGAGAAAAAGCTAAAAACTTCCTCTGCTGCTCGCAAGGGTTCGTCCACTGCTGAGAGGGTCGTGATTGACTTAACTTTTTCCAAGGGGAAGAAAAAAGCTGCTGGATCTAAGCCTGTGAAGCTTGTTGCTCCTAGGATTGCTATAACTATTGCTGACAGGATTCCGTATTGGAGAAGCTCTGTTATGTCCCATGTGCCTAGGTTTATTCTGAGGCAACCTTCTGTGCCCAAGTTTGATCTAATTCCGGAGGTGCGTGCAGTGGAAAATAACAAGGATGGTGATTTCACAGCTAAGGCGGTGCCAGGGTCGACCTCTCCTGTTAAGAAGGAAGCGCCTGCCCGCATAAGCAGCAGTGATCAGCCTGCCGAACCCGCCTTAAGGGAGTTTTCTGAGATCCATACGCTGTTGAAGCCCAATCTGCTTAAGGACACAGAGGCATGTGCCAAGTTTGTTGATGGCGTGAGTAAAGTTGTCTACTCTAGTTTCTTTGCTAGGTGTGAGGCTCAGTCACGAAGAGGTTCCTTGCTTGCTATGATGTAGAAATCTATGATCTTGGCAGCCGAGTACACATGTGTAGAGCAGGATGACGCCAAGGTTGATAGGGAAATAGCGGTAGCCATGGTAAAAGAAGCTTGCTTGGCTGCTGATAAAATTAAAGAGTTGGAGTCTGAACTTGCCTTTCTGAAGGGATTTGATGTCTCTGCCCCTACTGCTCAGCAGCTTGTGATCGCTCGCCAAGAGATCAGTGACTTAAAGGTTCATCTTGAAGCTATTTGGGGGAGTATGGCATTGCAGAGAAGGAGATTGAAGTCCAAGTGTTGCTAGTACAGGACGTTGAGCATGCCATTTTAGAATTTTGAATTGCTCGTGATGCCAAGGATGTAGAGCTGCTTGCCATGCATAATGACGTGGTTTGACTCAAGAAGCCTACCAGTAGACTTGAGTCCAAGGAGGTGGAGCTGCAAGGAGCGTTGTCTGCTAACGAGAACCTGAAGAAGGAACTATATGAGTTGCAGAGTGCTCGTACTGACCTGATTGAGGAGAATAAGTAGTTGAGGAGCAAAAAGTCCAGTCTTGTGGTTGTCCTTGCCCAAGGTCAGGCTGACTTTTACAAGCTTAGCTGCATAGATCATTTACTTGGCATGCCATCTGACTATGCCTTATCTGATAAAGACCTTGAGCTTTTTACTATTTCTTCCAAGGATATGCTTAAGTTTTTCTTCGAGAATGCCGTTGGTGGAGCAGGTGAAGATCATGCCGCCCAGGTATGTATAGCCAAAGATGGTGCAACCTAGGTAGAGGCGACTGATGACAATGCTGCCCAGGATGGGGCAGCTGTAGATGAAGGGCGGAAGGTTGATGTTGCTGAGAGCGATGCGATTGCTGAAGATGTCCAAGCTGTTGATGAGTAGTTTTTTTAGATAGGCTTTAGGATTTACTTTATTTTCCTTTCCTGCTTTGCTTTTTCCTTTACTTGAACTCTGTTGGCCTTCGTGCCAATTTACCATTTTGTTAAAAATTAATAAACTATTTTTCTTCACTTCACCCTCGCCTTTTTGCCTTGCTTTAAGATTTTTTCGTAGAATGAACAATCGAGTAGGCTGTTTTAAGCAAAGCAGTCAAGCTCGTTTTCATTGCTTTAGGTGCCAAATTCGGGTTATCGGGTGCGAATCTTTGCTTGCTTGAGGCATATTTTGAAACTTATAACTTGCAAGGTTGAATGGCCTCCGTAGTTGCATGTCTCATATCGGTGGTCCATTAGATCTTTAATCACAAGGTCGTTAATGAAGTGTGCTGCTTTTTAATAAGCAGTTGGGTTTGCATGACTTATGTGATTGCCAATCTAGGTTTAGGACCTCTGTAAAGCTGTTAACCAAAGAGTCAGCAACCAAGCGCTTTACTTACAGAAGCAGCAAGTCTGCATGACTGCTCGGTTGTTAAGTTTGATCTTCTAAGGTGTTGAACTGCTAAGCTTTATCTCGTGTTATTGCCTCCTGACCATAGGCTACTTAGTTGGTCGTCATTTTTCCAATCCTTTGTGTTGCGTGGCCTGCATCACAACATGCTAAAGATTGTTGGGACATGAAATTCGTTAACTTTTTGCATCAAAAGTGTGAGGTTCTATGGAATTTCATGGGCAATGGTTTGAAAGAACTCTTTGCACTTTATATAACTAATTTCATAGGTTACATATCAAGTAGCACAACACTTTAGGAATCAGTGTAAACCCAAAAGGTTGTTCCGCGCTAACCTGTTAACCTTTCAAAAGATTGTATGGTTATATAGGTTTTTACAGCTAACTGCTCGAAGGGTGTACCGTAGATAGTCTTCCAGAAATTGTAGGTTGCTCGTTGAGTTGGCAGCTATTTTAAGTTCCTAGGGATCTTCTAGAAATCATAGGCTACTCGTTGAATTGGCAGGGACTTTAAGTTCCCAGGTATTTCTAGAAATCATAGGCTGCTCGTTAAGTAGGTAACGACTTTAGATTCCCATGGATCTTCCAGAATTCATAGGTTACTCGCTGAATTGGTTACAACTTCAGGTTTCTAAGGATACGCAGAGATTACTAGTTGGTCATAAACAAGATGCTGAGCTCCTTACGCTAGCTGGTCACATCAAGATGCTCAACTGCATGTACCCTATACGTGTAGCCGGAGCTAGAATTTCGTATCCTCATAGAGATCACCTATGTATGGCACCGGGGATGCTCAACTACGAATGCTAGCTAGTCACATCGCAAATGCGTAAAAGGGATGTTCCTCTAACGGGTAAAGGAAATACTGTTCCGTAATATGAAGATCACTAGTTGGTCATATACATAATGCTCAACCAGGGTTACTAGCAACTGGTCACATCAAAGATGCTCAATTGTGGTCCATCTTTGTGGGTAGCCGTCCAAAGGGCAAGCTGCGCAGTGTGCCTCCTCCATCTCTGAGGCCCGAGTTCTCGCGGATCAAGCCAAGGCCTAAAATCCTTCAAATCTAGCTAAGCCTTGAAAGAGACCATTATGGTTACTTCTAGGGATGCCGACATAAGCCACTGTGCTCTAGTTACACCAGGGTAGCCCGATCCATCCACGTCTGGATATTTGGAGTGCGTAGTTTACCCTCTCCTAGGGGGAGAACAAGGTTGGTCCTTAGGGGGGCGCAATTCCTGAGAAAAGTTTCTGATTGGGCACAATCTTCAATGAAAGCAGGAGTAGATAGCTGTTGCAGATACACAATCGAGCCAAGTGATGTATAACTTCAGAAATCTTCATTGAAAAAATGAGATGAAGGATATTAAACTTAGCTGAAAGGTAGAAACTGCATAGCAACTGGTAGCAATGAATGCTTATCTTAGGACTAGATCTGCAGGCTGAAATTGTCAGATCTTTACCCTTTTGATGTAGTTAGAGATGAGCTGCTACTGGTAGGTTGTAATGCAGGTGATACCCTTATCGCGTTCTTTCTCTGCCAAATTTAGATTTGTGGCCATCTCTTTTCTATTATGCTCTAAAGTTGGTAGTATGATGTTGATGCTCGGCACGATAACATTGGGAATGATGATTGCTTCTGAACCAAATGCTAAGGAGAAAGGAGTTTCACCAGTTGCTTGTCATTTGGTCGTGTGATACGCCTATAGTACACCAAGAAGTTTGTCTGGCCCCTTCCCTTGCTTATATGTAAGGGATTTCTTGAGGCATTCGAAGATTGTCTTGTTGGATGCCTCCGCCTACTCGTTGCCTTGGGGATATTTAGGCGTAGACATATGCTGCTTGATGCCATATTTCTAGAAGAACTTCGCCAAGTCTTTGTCTACGAATTATGGGCCGTTGTCCGTGGCGATATATTGAGAGATGCCAAACAGGCAGATGATGTTCCTCCATATGAAGTGGCTCTATGTTAGATTGAGTAATGGTGGTCATGGGCTCGGTTTCTACCCACTTGGTGAAGTAGTTGGTTACCACCATCATCATGCCTCTACCCCTAGTAGTCGGCGACATGGGCCTTACCAGGTCTATTACCTACTGCATGAATGAACATGGCCTTGTTTACGGGTGAAGCTCGCTGGCAGGCAGTGCGGGTACAGGTTTAAAGCGTTGGTAGCTGTCGCATTTTAAAAAAAATTCCTTAAAGTCTTGATGCATGGTGGGCCAGTAGTAGCTGATGTTGAAGATCTTCTGTGCTAAGGATTGACCTCTTGAGTGGTTTCCACAAACTCATTCGTGGATCGAGGTTAGAACTTTCAAGTTGTCGGGAGGTGCCAGGCATCGGAGATGTGGGCCTGAAAACAATTTTCAGACGATAATGTCGTTCCACATGTAGTAGCGTGCCACCTTTATTTAGAGCTCCCTAGCTTCTAATCTTTTTGCAGGGAGTGTCTCATTAACTAGGTAGTCGATGATGGATCTTGCCAGGGCTGGGTTGTATTGACTTGTAACACCGTGGCTGCTTGTTGTTCTTTTATACTCGGCTTTCCTAAATACTCGATCGGGATAGAACGTTTGAACTGGTGATCCAAAGTAAAGCCGAAGGCTACCAGGGCATCTGCATGAGCGTTGTCTGCCAGCGACACCTGTGTGAAGGTGTAAGTCTAATGCCTCATGCTATTTTCGTACCTTCTCGAGGTATAGTGCCATTCTTGGATGCTTTGCTGTATACTCCCTAGTAGTCTGGCTATTGATTAGGGGTGGTTCGGTATAGGATCCCATATATAAACCTTTGTCCCGATTCCCAAACTGAAATTTTCGGGAATCCCAATTTCAATACCGATCCCAAACCAAATTTTCGGGAATCCTAATTATCGAGAATCCCGAAATAATTTCGAGATTTCATGACAAATCGGGAATCCTGAAATGGTTTTGGGCTTTTGAACCCAATTTGACATAGTTTCATATGCATGCATGCTGCTAATATATAACCAAAGTAACAATTTGCCCACTGCCACAATAATGCCCATTTGAATCCCGAAATGGTTTCATATGCATGTATGCTGCTAATATATAACCAATCTGCCCACTGCCACAATATTCCCAATTTGACATAGTTTCATACTTTCATAGTATATAACCAATTTGCCCACTGCCCACTGCCCACTGCCCATTGCCCATTTGTGCACAAATCTGTGCACAATAGCATTTGCCTATTCAATTTCTACTACACATGCATGCAATAAAAATAAATTAAGTACCAAATCCAAAAGCAAAAATAATAGTTACAAGCCAAGGTTCTAAAATAAATAAAGTAACAAACCCAAAAGCAAAAAAAATTAGTTACGAGCCAAAGTTTCAATAATTAAGTTACAAATCAAAAGAAAAAAGCAAAGCTTAAAGTTTATAAAGATTGTTGGCCTCTTCGACCCCTTCGGCCCCTTGATCTTGTTGATGCTTGTGGTTGCACCCTTCTTGTTGGAACTTGTACTCTTCCCTTTGATGTCGATGGTTGAGCCTTTCCCCTTGATGTCGATGGTTGAGCCCTTCCCCTTACAATGGATGGTCGTGGAGGTAGTGATTGATTTTGACGTTGTTCAACTTCAACTTGAGGTGGTCGAGGAGGTGGAGGTGGCGTTTCATTTTCTTGTGTTGTATTCTCCTCACCTCCCAAATTAGGCATGCCTAAAACAATAAACCACAAATCATTTACATTGAATTATAGTCAAATAAATAATAAATACTAAGAAAATAAAAGAGGAAATTAAATTGTTTACTTACTTCTTTCTAAGTGTTCAAGCTCCTTGTAGAAATGATATTCGTCAAGTGTAGGCTCCTTGTAGAAACAAAATTCCTTTCCTCTAAGCCAATCACTAGTACACACTAAAGCCTTAACCGTTTTAGGTGTTAAGGAAGTTCTAAAAAGATCAACAACTCTCCCACCAAGACTAAAGGCATTCTCACTAGCAACTGTGCTACTAGGAAAGGCCAATACATCTTTAGCAACTTTACTAAGAGTTGGATATTGAGCACAATTTCCTTTCCACCAATCCAAAAGATTGAAACCCTCATATGTTAGGCTTTGATGTGGATCATTGAAGTACATATCCACTTTATTGGCTATCTCATTTTGTTATGCCTCCGCTCTCATTCGTTGAATCTTCTTTGTCATCCTTGAAGCAACATCATTATCTATAATCACACCCCCCACATCATCTAGTACAATACTTGATCTTTGCTCCACATTTGAGGTAGCACTACTACTAGTACTACTAGTACTACTACTACTAAGGACCACTCCCTCCTTATATGCATTACACAACTCGGTTACATAGCCTTTAACCTTTACTTTCTCCTCCCCTATTTTGTCCCATCCATAGCCGAGCTATTCTAGATTTGCCACCAACATATCAAATTTGTACCTAGGGTCGAGTACTTGGGCTACAAAGAGAATAGGATTCACCTTTTCAATGTGACCCCAATATTTGTCAAACTTGAGCTTCAATGAGGTAGCCACACTTTGCAAAGTGGCATTAGAGGCGTTTAAAATTTGTTCTTGTATCTCCACTTGCAAGGCAATCACCATGCTAAGTATTAAGTGTGACGTTGGAGTAAAGGTTGCACTCAATGTCAAGGTGGCATCATAAAACTTTTTAAGAAAGTGAGCAAAACTCATTAACCTTTCCCAATCATCCACCTCCGGAGGACCCACCCGCTTGGCCTTTGTTGTCATCCTATCAATCTCTTTCGAGTCATCCTCTTTAAAGTAAGCGATAAAAGAGTCACACTCAAAGGCCATCTTAAAGAACACTTCTTTAAACTTGAAAGCACTATTAAGCATTTCAGATGTGGCATTCCACCTCGTGACAACATCAAAAGGGATACTTGACATCCTATCAAATCTCAACAAGAAACAATATTCCCTAAAAGACTCCAACCTTGCCGGGGATGGGTGTATAAACTTTACACAATTTCTTATGGCTTCAATCTCACAACTAAGCTCCGTCATTCCATCCTTAACTATCAAATTGAGGATGTAACAAGCACACCTCATGTGCAAGTGAGCCCTGTCAAGTAAAAGAGTACCATTTGAGTTGAGTCTTCTTTTCATGTATATAATAGCTGTGTTATTTGCACTAGCATTGTCAATGGTAATGCTAAACACCTTGCCTATGCCCTAATCATTCAAGCAAACCTCTAGACATCTTCCAATATCATCACCCTTATGAGAAGTAACTTGGACAAAGTTTAGGATCCTTTTATGTAACCCCCAATTAGTGTCCAAAAAATGGGCCGTGATGACCATGTAGTTTATCATTTGAATCGAGGTCCAAGTGTCGGTTGTAATACTCACTCTCAACCCCTCAATCACACTTTTTATTTTAGCCTTCTCTTCAACATACAACTCCAAAACCGCCGCCGTCACCTTGTGGCTATTAGGAAGTTTGTACTTTGGATTCAAGTCACGAATAAAATTTCGAAAGTCCTCTTGATCAACCACCCTAAAAGGCATCTCCGCTATTATAATCAACCTCAAAGTCTATTTTTGATTGAAAGTGTGAGTGACAACTGGACCTCACATCCTCGCTTGTGTCAATGTAGGTTGGTGCGGATCCACATTCTCAAAAAGACTAGAACCCGGGCATTTCCTCAAATGCGTAAGAACTCCCGTCGTCCCATGAGTTATAGGGTGTGCCGGTACTAAGAGTTTGCAATGCTTGCATTCGGCCATGAAAGATTTCTCCCCATTATTATCAGTGATCGTTACCCTTTTAGCATCATTCCATGCCGGACTTGGACCCTTTCTCCTATTGTTTTTTCGAGGAGGACCCTCCCATTGTCTCACTACTTCTTCTACTTCCTCTTCCCCCTTTCCCCATCTTCCCCCTCTTCCCCCTCTTCTTCTATTTGTTCTAATGCAATATCATCCTCCATATTCGGATCATCATCCCAACAATCTTCATAATAATCATTATGCAAATAATCTTGAGGTGAGGGAGTGCCTAGTTGAAGGGTACCACTAGGTTGGGTTTGTTTTCGTTTTCCTAATACCGAGACCATATGTGTACTAGATTGGCTACTAGAACCGTCCATCCTAACAAATAAAATAACAATGCACATTAATATATCACAACCACAGTTCAGCATATATCCAAATTCCAATAAATAAATAAAATAAATGGTTCAAAATCTGAGCATTCAACATAGAATATATGGAGAACTCAAAATATATAACAGAAATCAAAATCGTAAATACTATTTCCAATTGCTGTCTAGTCTTAGTTTATAGCATGATCTCTTGATGAGTAAGCATCTTATTTGTCAATTAGCTAACTAACAGTTAATTATGTGATTTGCAATTAGTTAATTTATGGGTTTTTAGCTGAACTTGCAGCCAGTTATATATAGCTGAGGTTGTGTAATTTATGTAACTCATACGTGGTCTAATTTATGTAAATGAACCAGCACAGTGTTGAGTAGTTAACATACTTTGTAGATAGGTTGTTCCAGAGTCTGTAATTCGAGCTTCAAATAGATCCAATCCAGGTGTGTCAATCCAGTCAAGCCTGCATCCAAAAGGAAAATACATGCAATATTCATATAATCAGATGACTTGGAAATTTCGTCGGGAGGCCAAAATATCATAATGCAGTTTTCATCTAACCATGCTTACTTGTAAGAGCTGCCAGTCCAAAATCTGTAATTTGGCGAGTATCCAAATTAAGGGATTTGAGAGACGAGAGACCAGACAGCTTTCTCAAACCACTATGTCAAAAAATTATCAGAAAATCATTTATCTCTTGAAGATGCATCACCATGAACTGTAAGATGCAATACAACAGAGACGGAAAGAAGGTAGCATACGAAAACTATGGGTGGTAAGTATGATGGATGTAATAGGATATACAGTTCAAACTTTTGCCTAACTACGAAAGTCATCTCATGGAATTAGAAACTAATGTACGTCCAAACCTCAAATCTTACATAAGAGTACTAGGATAACTAGTGTCTTATATAAGAGTACTAGGATAACTAGTGTCCATCTTCTTTCACTATGCAGTTACAAGAACTCAGATAGAATATCATCATTTAAATTTTATAACGACCCACTGAAATTCTATCTAGTTTGAACTTTCATTTTTATGCTCACAAATTATGTGATAAACAAGTAAATCTACAAATCATTATCATTAAGCTTAATGTTTAAACGAGGACGAGGATCTAAATGTTTTACTGTAAATGCCATTCCAATCCATTTGCATAACATTTACATTTGGTCACTGGCAGTAACTCAATGAGACTCTCACATATTCGTCAATATCAAGGATGCTGCTCGCTCAACTAATCCTTTCATGAAAAAATTTCTATTCACTTTTGTCTAAAATTTTACGATGTTAACTAAAAAGAATTGAAACTGAGTGATCTCGGTTCGCCCATCCTTTTTATGTGTGTACGTTTTAATATCGATCAACAAAGAATAGAGGACCTTGTAGCAAAACCCAGTCCATATGCAAAGGAACTCTCAAACATGAAAGAAGATATGAGCAATAATAAAGCTGCAACATGAAGGAAGATATGAGCAATAAAGAGATCAAAGCACCAACGAAAGATATAGAGCCAAAATTAAGATAACCTTCTAATAAAATCAAACAAGAAAACAACAATAGTTAGGTTACGAAATAACAAAACCAAAAATTAAATCTTAAAACCATTTGAAAACTTCAAAGCAGAATCTACCAACATAAATTAGATTTCAAAACACTAAATTAATTACCTAATTTGGGGTGAGAGTGAGACTCGGACTTGGTGTGGTAGTGAGAGAGATCGCGAGAGAAAATCGCCTGAGAGAAAGATTATGAGAGAGAACGGTGGCTGTGTGGTGTGGTGGTGGGCCGGTGGTTGGCTGGTGGTTGGCCGAAATTCGAAACAGATAGATGAGAGATGAGGGCTCGGTGAGGGACGCGCAGGGGCTGGGCTGTGCTTGGAGTTAGATGGATGGAAATGGAATGGAACTGTGAAATGAAATGGGATCTGACCTAAAACAAATCAACGGCATAAATTAAATCTAAAACAATGAACGGTTCAAATAATTTTCTTATAATTAAAAAATAATATAAATATATATATATATATAATTTTTTTTCGGTTCGGTATGGGAATGCCGAAAAAATGAAATGCAAAACCGAATCCTATACCGAAACTTTCAGTTTGGTTTAGGATTATATCCCAAAAATTTCAGGAATTTTGGTTTGGGATCGGGATTTTTTCGGTTTGGTTTGGGATTTTTGGGATTGTTTTCCAGCCCTACTAGTGATGAGCTGAGAATCAGAATGGATTGCAAGCTTCTTAATTGCCAGATCATTTGCCATTCGGAGGCTTACTAATAAGGCCTTGTACTTTACTTCGTTGTTTGATACTTTAAAGCCTAGAGTGATTGCTTGCTCGAGCATCGAGCCGCCTGGGGTGATGAGAACTAAGCCTACTTTAGAGCCCTTGTAGTTGGATGAACTGTTGATGTGCAGGAGACAAAAGTCTTTGTCAGAAAGGGTTGGTGCGGCCAGGGCGTGCTCGGCTACTTTGGGGGCACCTTTGGGGAGTGAACTATGCTATGAAGTCTACTAAGACCTGAGCTTTTATCTCTGTGCGAGGTTGGTAAGCCAAGTCGTATTGGTTAAGTTCCGATGCCTACTTCATCACTCATTGAGAAGCATTTGTACCATGTAAGATAGATATCAAGGATACTTAGTCAAAACGACGACCATATGCGCCTAAAAGTATGGTTTTAGCTTTTGAGCTGCGACAACTGGCGCCAAAATTAGCTTTTCGATCCTCGGGTATCTTGTTTCTACATCGATGAGAGCTTTAGAAATGTAAAATACTGGTAGTTGAGTCCCCAGCTCTTCTCGTATGAGAGTAGAGCATACTACTACATCTGAGACTGCCAAATGGATGTATAATTCCTCGGCTGCTTCCATCTTAGATAGTAGCGGAGGGGTTGTCAAATATCTCTTCAAGTCTTGAAATGCTTTCTCGCACTCGTCATCCTACTTGTTTCTTTGGGCCTGTTTGATGGCCTTGAAAAAGGGCTTGTATCTATCTGTTAAACGTGAGAGAAAACGGTTGAGTGCAGTTGGGCTTAGTCGTGAGCTAATTCTAGCCATCTTATTCAGTTGCTCAGGATAAAGAATGATGTATTCGGCATCCTCTTCAGGCTTCCATTTTTTTTGTTTTATCGGCGTGTCATTCTGAATGCCATCATCTTGATCCACCTATTATGACTACTATTACTATTTGGTAGCAGGCTTGTCCTTCTCAACCTCGGTAGCTCATACGGGGGTGAAAGACTTATTCTTTGACTTCTTTAGCATTTACTTTGCATCGTCGAGATGCGGCTTGGTTAGACTTAATCTTTCTGACTCCTCATCCCAAGATGCGGAATCAGATTTTCTGGCCGGGGCATTGACTAGAAACGATGTAGGTTACGGTGCCCAATTTCACTAGCCAAGGCCTTCCAAGAATCCCGTTATAGGGAGACGGGTCGCTGACTATAATGAACGTCTGCTTTGAGACTAGTGGTGGTGTTCTCACATCAAGTGTTATGTTGCTAATAACAATTGAGGTGTATCCATTGAATTCGTTAAGTACCTCTGCTTGGCGTATTATCGTGTTTTCCAGGCCTATCTTCTGAATGACTAATAGCTAAAGTAGATTTACTATGTTACCGTTGCCCATCATCATTATGTCGACTATAGCGTATGCCAATTGAACGGACACTAATTACTTGGTGAAACCAATGATGGGTCCAGGTTTAGTGTCGACTGCCTAAACTTAGGATATTGATATAGCCTGCTAGATCTTCCTCTTCTTGGAGTTGTTTGTGGCCCCCAAGTATTTAGACTCAGTGAAGATATCGTTGATTCTGATGGTCTTGGCAGACGGCTCATCGTCTGCGTATGCGTTCCTTATAGGCTACGCAACTGGCTTGTTCAAGTATTTGTTGCATTTTCCTTCCTTCACCAGCTTCTCTAGGTAGTCCCTACATGTATAGCAAATGTTGGTGACTGAGATCTCAGTGGAACGTACAGTACTTGGTATGATCCAGCTTGGAGGTGTCTCATCTAGATTGTCTTAGTAGATTGAACCAAGGCTCACTCTTGAGGTCAAAGAGGATTTGGTTGACCAGGATCAAGAACTTGGTATAGTTCTTGGTGGATTGACCTCCTCTTGCGGTGGACTGATTTCTATACTTGGCCCTCTTTTCCCTCGGTCGTTGTAATGCTTCCCGTCCACCTTCTTTTGGGCTACCTTGGATTCCTTTTGAGGCTGCTCAGGTGCCTTGATTTCTCGTCTGAACTTGTCCCAAAGCCCATGCTTCTCTACCAAAGAAAATGAGTCTGCTAGGGTCAGGTTTTCCTTCATGATTAATTCTCCGAATAAGAGATAATTTGCTAAGAGTCCTTTTTAGAAGGCTGCCCTGGTGATCAAGTAGTTGCAGCCGACTATCTTCGCCTTCTCTGCCTTGAACCTCTTGATAAAGTCGGGGAGCAACTCCTTTAGATTATTCTTGATGTTGAAGAGATTATCAGACTTCTTCTTGATCGGGCAGTATGATGAGTACTCCTTAGTGAAAACTATGGAAAACTCATTGAAACTCCAGATGGATTGTGGAGGCAGGGTATGGAATCAATCATGTGCTTCGCCTTGCAAAGTGGTTGGTCAATGGGTTGCTTGCCAGGACCTTGTTGTAGAGAAACGTCATCGCTTGTCCTTGTTCTGCTTCGGGACACCTCATTTAGGGCACGCTCTACCTCGGTGCACTGCAAGAGTTGACTCATTAAGGTAGTCTGCTGTACGAGGGAGCTTGTGAGTTCAGCGACTTGTTGGGATAAGTGTTATTCACCATTTGGAGTGGAAAAGCTAGGATGGTAGATTTCTGCTTGAGTTGTGGAAATGTAATGGATTCTAAGTGCAAAGCTTGAGCCAGAATGGGTCAGATCTGTAGTAAGGTGGGGTGAAAATACCCTTGGTTCAACCGTCAGCCTTGGGATATAGATATGGGCTGGTTGAATTGGTCTGGGACTATGCTGGACTGTTTGGAGGGCTGTGGGAGCACGTCGGGTGCACGGGCACTAGCTGCCTTGGTTGGTGTGGCTTGGGCTGCCTTAGACTGGGCAGCTTGCATCCAAGTGAAAGTGGTAGGTGCCAAGGGTTGCTGGCGAGGGCGAACAATTGTTTGAGCCTGCGTTTTCTGGCTGCTTGCATCATGGGCCTCCTGCCCTAGGGTTTCCTCATGATGAGCGGAGGCTGCGTTATGGGCCACTACAACGGTGAGAGCCGCTGCTGGTATGGCCATGGTGCCTCGTGGTGGCAAAGGTGCAGTCCTTGCCGTGGTGAGCCTCGAGGAGCAACGACGTGAAGCCATGTCGCGATCTTCATCGGTTAGTCCATGTCCTTCAACATAGGGGGTCCCATTGGTTGTATTTTATGAATTTCCTGCCATCGTAGTCGTGGATTTACAAACAAAGGAAGTTGAAGGCGAGAGTCTTCTTCGAGTCTTCGAATCAGAGCTTTTAATGAAAACACCAATTTGTGGATGCAAATTTCCGCCTTTCCTTGATTGACAAATTTGCACCTGCAAAATAATAACACCTAAGATTAAGGCCAAAAGCCTCACGCGCCCACGATGAATGAGAAAGAGCTTTGGCCGAAGAATCTCTAATGCCAAGGTTAGAATTCTGTGAAGAATGTGTTTGAGTGTTTGTGGGAAGCAAAAAGTCTCTCTAGGGGTAGCTTAAGCTTCTCTAAATTTTGGAGATAAATGAAGTATTTATAGGAGAAAGGGAGGAGATGGGCCGACTCTCTAAGGTTTAGAGGTGGCCAACCCTAGGGTGGAATTTGGGAGAAAATATTCTAAGATATTTGTGTAAATAAATATCTTAGAATAATTAGGTAAATATCCTAAATAAATGGGATTATGATAACTTACTTGAAAGAGGTCTTCCCTAATTAGAAATGTATTTATGATAACAATGAGGGATTATTTTATCATAAATACCTTTGACTTTTCCTACAAGTAGGGGTGTCTTGAGCAGTCGTTGATCTCTGTCTGGTCTATCTTAGCTGCGCATGGTGAATGAGGTTGCTCCCTGCTCATTTAAAAGGGGGCAACATTGTCTTTCTTGGGAAATAATCCACGTGTCAACTCCATGATTTTTGGGATTATTTTTTACTCCACATTGGGAAATAATCCCCTTTCTTTATCTAATTTTTTTTAGTGAGACCACATATTTGTACCACATTGGTGTACTATCTGATATGGCATATGGTGCATACAACTAATATTCAATGAGATAAATTTATAATTGACGTAATATGTAAACACCACTAACCACATCAAATCATACAAAAATGTGATTTTCCTACCATTTCTTGAGAAAAAGCAACCGATTGCATCAAACGTAGATAAAGTAGTAAAACAATCTTTGTCGCAAAACAAAAAAGAGCATAATTTTTTTTTAAATGCCTTGGTTAAATTTTCCGCCCCCCTTTGAGATCATGTGTTTGAACTTTGAACCCCTCCTTTCCCAACCGTTGCAGTTATTTAAAAAAAAAAAAAAGAACAATTGATTAAGTCAAACATAAAAAGAATTTCAATCTATCATACCACGTACAAAATACGTGGATCTCAGTGGATAATACAATTTCAGATTGGATTATTTGGGCAATCTCAACTAACTAATCAACATCAATCTCTGTCATAATAATATAATACCATTACTTTGGCATTACTATCCATGATTTGGTACATGTTTAATATTTTGTGTTTATGGTTTAGCACTATCTATTATCCATCACTAGAGAGTTCAACACGTGGAAATGACCATAAATTTGGAGGTTTTAGTTGTTTTTACATCATTTTAATTTTTGTTGGTTGGTCAGGGATTCCATGGCTAGTTGTATCCGAAAAGTAGCAAAAGAGGTATTAGGAGAGTCCAAGGGCTTTGCCCCACACCAAAAGGAATCTTGGTGGTGGAATGAGGAGGTACAAACAAAGGTGAAGGCTAAGAAGGAATGTTGTAAAGCCTTATACAAGGAGAGGACCGATGAAAATGGTGAAAGGTATAGAAAAGCGAAGCAAGAGGCGAAGAAAGCGGTCAGAGAAGCTAAGTTAGCGGCTTACGACGATATGTATAAACGACTAGATACCAAAGAAGGAGAGTTGGATATCTATAAACTAGCTAGAGCAAGGGAAAAGAAGACAAGGGACCTAAACCAAGTGAGGTGCATCAAGGATGAGGATGGAAAGGTTCTTGCTACAGAGAACGCGGTTAAAGACAGATGGAGAGGTTATTTTCATAATCTTTTCAATGAAGGACATGAAAGGAGTGCTTTTTTAGGGGAGTTGAGTAACTCAGAAGAGTGTAGAAACTACTTTTTTTATCGTCGAATCCGGAAGGAAGAAGTGGTTGTAGCTTTGAAGAAGATGAAGCATAGAAAAGCAATAGGCCCAGACGATATACCAATCGAAGTGTGGAAAGTTTTGGGAGAGACAGGTATAACATGGCTCACTGACCTTTTCAATAGGATTTTGAAAACGAAGAAGATGCCAAATGAGTGGCGAACGAGCACTTTGGTGCCTATCTACAAGAATAAGGGCGACGTACAAAATTGCATGAACTATAGGGGTATTAAGTTAATGAGTCATACAATGAAGCTCTGGGAGAGAGTCATTGAGCATAGATTGAGGCAAGAGACACGGGTTTCGGACAACCAATTCGGGTTCATGCCAGGGCGCTCAACCATGGAGGCAATCTATCTCTTACGAAGATTGATGGAAAGATATAGAGATGGGAAAAAGGATTTACACATGGTCTTTATAGATTTGGAAAAAGCGTGATAGGGTCTCAAGAGACATTCTTTGGAGGATCTTAGAGAAGAAAGGAGTACGAGTAGCATATATCCAAGCTATAAAGGATATGTATGAAGGAGCAAAGACTGCCGTAAGAACTCATGAAGGACAAACCGAAAGCTTTCCCATAACTGTAGGATTACATCAAGGCTCATCCTTAGGTCCTTACCTTTTTGCGTTGGTAATGGATGAGTTAACAGGACATATTCAAGATGATATTCCTTGGTGTATGCTTTTCGCAGACGATATAGTGTTGATAGATGAAACTCAGGAAGGGGTAAATGCAAAGCTTAACCTTTGGAGAGAAGTGTTGGAATCTAAAGGTCTTCGCCTAAGCCGATCAAAGACAGAATATATGGAGTGCAAGTTCAGTGCAGATGGAGGCCAAAACGAGTTAGGGGTGAGGATCGGAGATCAAGAAATACCAAAGAGCGACCGTTTTCGTTACCTAGGATCTATCTTGCAAAAGAACGGAGAATTAGATGGAGATCTCAACCATAGAATACAAGCTGGATGGATGAAGTGGAAGAGTGCATCTGGCGTGTTGTGTGACCGCCGTATGCCACTGAAGCTCAAGGGAAAATTTTATAGGACGGCAATAAGGCCGGCGATGCTGTATGGCACAGAATGTTGGGCGGTGAAGCATCAACACGTACACAAAATGGGTGTAGCGGAGATGAGGATGCTTCGTTGGATGTGTGGGCACACGAGAAAGGATAAGATTAGGAATGAGGATATTCGGGGTAAAGTAGGAGTAGCCGAAATTGAAGGAAATATGAGAGAAAATCGGTTACGGTGGTTTGGACATGTGCAAAGAAGGCCTATTGACGCTCCGATTAGAAGATGCGACTATGGGACAGAGGTTCAGGGCCGAAGGGGTAGAGGAAGACCTAGGAAAACTTTGGAAGAGACTCTAAGAAAAGACTTAGAGTACTTGGATCTAACGAAGGACATGACACATGACCGAGCACAATGGCGTTCTAAGATTCATATAGCCGATCCCACTCAGTGACTTGGATTTTCCAAGTCTCCAACCGAGAAGTTTTCCTCACTCAAAAAATTAAGGGAACACTACCCCAACCTACATGCTCCACTCAGAAAGCTTCAACATACAAGCTTCAACAAAAGAAAATTCAAAGAACTTAGCGAAGAAGGCTTTGGTGTATTTAACACAATACGTTGAAATGAAGGAAAACTTATTTATTGATATCCCCGATAAGCTACAAATATGTACATATACATGAGTCAAAATAAACAAACAAGATGGAGCCTTCACAAAGGTTGCTTAGGAGAAGTCTCAGCAGTCGGTAGAGCCCCAGAAAGAGAAGGCATCAGAGGGGGATCATTCGGAGCCTCAGTACTGGACAGAACCCTAGAAGGAGGAGGCATCAGAGGTTGATCATTTGGAGCTTCATTACGCGGTACAGCCCCAGAAGACGAAGGCAATAAATGCCTTTGGAACAAACCCACAAATCTCTGATGATCAAGTAAAACCTGACCATCAGTTTCCTTCATCTGGTCAAGCTTCCTCTTCATGTTTGTAGCATAGTCATGTGCGAGTCTGTGCAACTGTTTATTCTCATGCTTGAGTCCTCTAATCTCCTGTTTGAGACTCATCACTTCGGCCGCCAATGATTCAACTTGGCGGGTTCGAGCAAATAGGCGTTGGGCCATATTAGACACAGAACCTGCACACTGAACACTGAGAGCCAGTGAATCCTTAACAGCTAACTCATCAGACCGTTTGGAAAGTAGTCTGTTATCTTTGGGAGTGAGAAGGTTCCTGGCCACCACCGCAGCGGTCATATCATTCTTCATCACGGAATCCCCAACGGTAAGAGGACCAGTAGGGGAGACGAAGGATGGGCGCCATATGTTGTCTGGAGAAGGCGGGGCTGCCTCTTCAACAAGGTTCAAGTCAAAACGACGGTCGGAGGGGCTAGACATTTTCAAAGGTATTGAAGAGAGAAGAGGTCGGACAAATCAAGATCTTAGAAGTGCAAGAATGGAGCTTCTACTGGTGGAGATTCAAGTGTGCTTTGGAACTTAATGCCAGCCCCTATAAAAAAGCTGCACTCGACGGAGCTTCAGACATCGAAGAGGCGCCTGCTCAGAAATCGAAGAGGCGTTTGCTTTCTCAAAAGCTGGGCTGCTTAGAGATCACGAGGGTTGATCTCATAAATCGAAGAGGTGTTTGCTTTCTCAAAAGTTGGGCTGCTCAAAGACCACGAAAGCCGATCTCAGAAATCGAAGAGGCGCTCGCTTCCTCAAAAGCTGGGCTCCTCAGAGACCACGAGGGCCGATCTCAGAAATCGAAGAGGCACCTACTTTTCCAGCCTTGTCAGCACCTGTCACACGCACACTCAGCTTTGCGAAAATTATGGGTATTCTGTCGAAGACTTCTGGGGAAGTAGAAAACACATGAATCTTATTGTCCAATCACCCACTTCCCACACGCAGCAATAGCTCATGGGTACCACAGATAACTTTGCCAAAGTTCTCTGCCAAAGTTGAGCACATGAAGCTTGCAGCTCCCACTACATCGCTCTGACCAAGAAGGGTAAAAGAATAGCAAAGAAACAGCACTAACAAAGTTTAGACCCATAAATTTTGAAGGTCTAGCTACCATATTATTACCCACAAGGGTAAAGGAACAGTACCACTGTTGGATAATTGGAAAGTCCCTGTGTGTCAACCTCTGTGCCTCGTGGCAAGGTAGACTAGCAAACATGCCCAACCTTTACTCACATTCGAGAAAACACTCCCAATAAGATTGCTTGCTCCAAAATCGAAGAGGCACCGTCCTCCGAATCTCGAGAGCCAGACTCCCAACATGACTACTTTCTTAAAAATCGAAGAGAGGGTAAAGGAACAGTACCATTGCTGGATAATTGGAAAGTCCCTGTGTGTCAACCTCTGTGCTTCGTGGCAAGGTAGACTAGCAAACATGCCCAACCTTTACTCACATTCGAGAAAACACTCCCAACAAGGTTGCTTGCTCCAAAATCGAAGAGGCACCGCCCTCCGAATCTCGAGAGCCAGACTCCCAACATGATTACTTTCTCAAAAATCGAAGAGACACTGCTCCCCGAATCTCGAGAGCCAGACCCCCAGCATGATTGCTTTCTCAAAAATCGAAGAGGCATCGTTCTCCGAATCAATCGAAGAGGCGCTCGCTTTCTCAAAAGCTGGGCTGCTCAGAGACCACGAGGGCCGATCTCAGAAATCAAAGAGGCACCTTCTTTTCTAGCCTTGTCAGCACCTGTCACACGCACACTCAGCTTTGCGGAAATTATGGGCATTCTGTCGAAGACTTCTGGTGAAGTAGAAAGCACATGAATCTTACTGTTCAATCACCCACTTCCCACACGCAACAATAGCTCATGGGTACCATAGATAACTTTGTCAAAGTCTCTGCCAAAGTTGAGCACGTGAAGCTTGCAGCTCCCACTACATCGCTCTGACCAAGAAAGGTAAAAGAATAGCAAAGAAACAGCACTAACAAAGTTTAGACACATAAATTTTGAAGGTCTAGCTACCATATTATTACCCACAAGGGTAAAGGAACAGTACCACTGCTGGATAATTGGAAAGTCCCTGTGTGTCAACCTCCGTGCTTCGTGGCAAGGTAGACTAGCAAACATGCCCAACCTTTACTCACATTCGAGAAAACACTCCCAATAAGATTGCTTGCTCCAAAATCGAAGAGGCACCGTCCTCCGAATCTCGAGAGCCAGACTCCCAACATGACTACTTTCTCAAAAATCGAAGAGACACTGCTCCCCGAATCTCGAGAGCCAGACCCCCACCATGATTGCTTTCTCAAAAATCGAAGAAGCATCGTTCTCCGAATCTCGAGAGCCAGATACCACATACCACTTTTTCAAAGTGCTCTGACAGAGTTAAAACATGTGAAGCTGGCAGCTCCCACTACCGTGCTATGACCAAGCAGGGTAAAGGAATAGCATTACTACTTGTTGTTAGGGAGACTCCTATATATGTCGACCTCCATCCCCAACGGACAGGCAGACCTGCAAAAATGCTCAACCCTTCCTCATATCTGAGAGGGCACTCCCAACGAAGCCTTTCGAAATATTCAGCTTTCTTTCCCCCTGATAATACCTCTGCAAACAAGCTATACTAGAGCAAGAATATCTCATATCATCAGGGTTAAAAGCAAGAGTATCCCATATCATGCTTTTTCCCTGTCTTTTCTTTTGGCCTTGTTTTTACCTGCAAGACAAGGAGAAAGAGAGCAATCAGTCAGCACTTGAAATCAAGCTCCCAGCCAGGAACTGACAGCCTGGAACCCCTTACCTGATTCCTTACCTGGCATTGCTCTCGAGTACTCATCTTCAACATCTTATGTTGCCAGGGAAGATACCGCATCTGCTTGAGGAACAGATAGGGCAAGTGCGAAGGATACAAGGAAGCATGTGGAGACAAGCGTAACAGCACACGTGCCGATCCATCCATTACTCTGTCAAAAGCAAAAGTACCCCATATCAGCAGGGTCGAACGTACTCTAGATTTGATGGACTTGTTTTGACCTTCAAATTCTTCAGTCGGCCTTATACTCTGGAGGAAACCAGAAAACCCTCCAGCTCAGTTCAAGAATAAGCCTGTGGAAATTTACTTCTTCAAAAGCAAAAGTATCCCATATCATCTCTTCTCATTTTTCTTCTCTTTATCCTTCATGCTGCTGCAAGATAGGGAGAAGGTGAACAATCAGCCGGAGCTCTGATTGCTTACCTTGTCTGTCACCTCTTTCAGCAAATCCCCTAGCTCGGCGACTTGGGGGACTCCTACTACATGGTCTGTATCGCGCTTGACCAAGCCTGAAACTACAAGTAAGCTTCAAGTGAAATTGATACATTACCTTGTGCATCTCCACCAGTTAAAGATACCACCCATGGATGGAGGAAGAGTACTTCCAGAGAAGCTGCCACATCTACCTATGAGACAGATAAGGCAAGTCGATACCACACTCCGATACTTAGAAGTTTCGTGATTATGAGATCATTCTCCCACAATATTTCCTAATGTCATTTGTACTCTAATGTCATTTGTACTAAATCATTCACTTGTACTCACTAAAGGAGAGCTTGAACCTATGTACTTGTGTAAACCCTTCACAATTAATGAGAACTCTTCTATTCCGTGGACGTAGCCAATCTGGGTGAACCACGTACATCTTTTGTTTGCTTTCCTATCTCTATCCATTTATATACTTATCCACACTAATGACCGGAGCAATTTAGCGAAGATCACAAAAAGCGACCGTTTTCGCTACCTAGGATCTATCTTACAAGAGAACGGAGAATTAGATGGAGATCTCAACCATAGAATACGAGCTGGATGGATGAAGTGTAAGAGTGCATCCAGCATGTTGTGTGACCGTCGTAGGCCACTGAAGCTCAAGGGAAAATTTTATAAGACGGCAATAAGGCCAGCGATGTTGTATGACACAGAATGTCGGGCGGTGAAACATCAACACGTACACAAAATGGGTGTAGCAGAGATGAGGATGCTTCGTGGGATGTGTGGGCACACGAGAAAGGATAAGATTGAGAATGAGGATATCCGAGGTAAAGTAGGAGTAGCCGAAATTGAAGGAAAGATGAGAGAAAATCGGTTCCGGTGATTTGGACATGTGCAAAGAAGGCCGACTGACGCTCCGGTTCGAAGATGTGACTACGGGACAGAGGTTTAGGGCCGAAGGGGTAGAGGAAGACCTAGGAAAACTTTGGAAGAGACTCTAAGAAAAGGCTTAGAGTACTTGGATCTAACGGAGGACATGACACAAAACCGAGCGCAATGGCGTTCTAGGATTCATATAGCCGACCCCACTTAGTGGAAAAAGGCTTTGTTGTTGTTGTTGTTGTTGGTCAATCGTGGTATTGTTTCCATAAGAGTGATGTATTTGCATCTTTAGTTGTGTGCTTGAAGAGGGTGTGGACCACCAACTATACCAGAGGAGGGATGATTTTTTATGTCCTCTTTGACGAGAAAAATTTGAGTATAAACAGAAATATATCTCGATCCTATCTGATTCTATTTACAAGTAGTAATTTATCGAAGGTTTATGACAAAGTGTTATTAAGGCCAAAGAACGTCATTGAGGGATTGATGTTTGCAACACTACTTGTTGCCTCAACGATGTTAGAAAGTGAGCATCTGATACAAAATCAATTGATAACGGTGAAGATGCCTATAATCTTTTTTATGGTCGTTATATATTGGATTTTTATTGCTTTATTTGTGTGTGTTTGTTTTCAAATATGCTAATCCCCTAAATAATTGATGTAACCAGTCGAGACGCATTTTTGTAAAGCAAGTTGACATTTCCTCTCGTATCTAAATTGATAATAAGACACCATTGTAAATTAGAATGGTGAACTTCAAACCGGGAGAGAAGAATCAAACCCGGGACTTTTGATGCAAGAGAGAATGCTGCAGCTGAACTACAAATCCCTTCAAGATTGAAGTAGATTACTAGGGAAGAAAAGCGAATACAATCGAACTTTTAAACACATGATGTATAATAAACATTCTCTAGTGATTTGATTGATCAACCAAACAAAGTTAACCGTAATCCGAAATAGAAAAAAGTAAAAAACGTGAAGATTTGATTGGTAAAATGACTTATTGTAAATATTGTAGCCTGTTTGTAACTTTATCGCCTTAAGGTTAATTGTAAGATATTATTTCACATAATATAAATAATATCTTGAAATTTTACTCATAATTTGACCATATGTGGCCGGCCCCTATTCACCAAATAGGGCCGGTCACTCTCATATAAATAGCCCTATTCTCCTACTAAAATGGCAAGTCATTCTCTACCTAAAAATTCCCAAACACATTCTCTTTCAAATTCTAACTTTGGCATCGGAGATTTTTTGGCCAAAGCTCCCCCCCATTCATAGTGGGCACGTGAGGCTTTTGGCCTTAATTTTAGGTGTTATTATTTTGCAGGTGCATTTTCGTCAAAGGAGAAGATGACAAAAATTTGCATCCACAAATTGGTGCTTTCATTGAGTCTTGATTCACACGCTTGAAGAAGACTCTTGCATTCAAAGTTTCTCATTTCTTGTTCATTTATAGATTTTTCATACGCTTTTATTCCTAGAATTTTTTTTTTTTATAAAATTCTTTGAATAAACGTAAAAGAAAAGTACAATGACTAGAAATTCAGAAACTACAACAAACGAAACTTTCTACGTTCAATGATTTGGACCACAATGATCCATGAGGCTTAACGCAACGACGAGGGGAGCACCCCCACAAGGCACCACCGTGGCAGCCACCATGGTAGCAACCACGGCAGTGGCCCTTGGTGAAGCCCAAGCCCACGATGAAGGAGTCACCTTGCAACCACAAGCCCATGCCTACACCACCTTATAGTAGCAAGCCCAGGCCTGTGCCACAAGAGAGGCTAGCATGGCCCAACTTAATCAGGCCCAAAACCAAGCAGCTGCGCTTAACACTCACGAGCCCAGCGCGCTCCCGAGCCTAGCCTAGGCCCAGCGCCCACGCACCCCACACGCGGGACAACCCACGACAACGGCCCGACCCATTCTGGTGACCTGACCCGCTCTCGCAACTTAATCCGAGATCCAGCCCAGCCTAAATCAGTCCAAGACCAGTTCAACCGTCCCAACTTCAGATTTTTGGACCGACAATTGAACCAAGGGCATTTTCACCTTATTTCTCTACATATTTGAGATTTCCCAATTCAAATCTCTCACTCGGGGTCCATTACACTTCCATTACTCAAGAAGATGCATACCGTCCAAGCTCTTCCAACTCAAATGGCTAAAAACACTTGTCTCAACAAGTCATAGAGTTAACAAGCGCCCTTGCGCAGTAGACAACCTTGGTGAATCAGCTTTTGCAGTGTACTGAGATGCAGCATGCCCCAAACAAGGTGTCTCGAAGTAAGACAAGGGTAAACGACAAACCGACAAGCGGCCCCTCGACCAGCCATGAACCGAGCATTCGGGCAATCTATACTCGTGACTGGACCCCCGAGATAACGTATACTCTCGTCTTAGCGCGCGGAGGAGCGTGCACTCTTGGTTAGGCCCATGGACAAGCATACACTCACAATTGGGGCCACACTTTGATAATCAACATGAGTAACTTTCCATGCGAAATGTTAATTCATGACTAAGCCAGCAAGAAGCATCATCCCCCTCACATTGGAGTAGGCAGCACGACAGATGGAGAGAATCAGTCACACAATCTGACATAAGTTTAACCAGTAGTCTGCGAGGAATTCGCTCGCCTGCTAGGAACGTACCACATGTATCACAACCACGGCATAGACGAGCCGAACATATGGAAGAACAGCCTAGACTAGTAGGTCATGACCAGAGGCAGTCGAGAGCTCTACTACCCCAACAAAGGCAAATTCGTAAAGAAGTAGAAAAGCTCTTGACCGAGCAATTGCGCAATTTCTAACGTCACGAGGTCACCGATAAGGCATTACATCAAGACATGACCAACACAAGTAGGTCACCCATCACGGACGAGATCGAGCAGGCAAAGCCTTCACGCAAGTTTAGCATGCCACATTTCACATCTTTCAAATGAGATGGAGACCAGGTGAGGCACATAAAGCACTACTGAAGCACAATCATTCTTTATCGGAACAACGACGCTCTCATGTGCAAGATCACCACTTTACAAGGCAATGCGCAAGATTGGTTCCACACCCTGCCACCACAATCCATTCGGAGTTTCGATGAGCTTTCTTTGACTTTTACCAAAGAGTATTCATCATATTGCTCGATTTAGAAGAAGTCCGACCATTTGTTAAACATCAAGAAGAACCCAAAAGAGTCGTTTCGCGACTATTTGAAGAGGTTCAAAGCAGAGAAGGCAAAGATAGTTGGATGCGATGACTCAATAGCTAGTGTAGCCTTCCAAAAATGACTCCCTACAAACCACCCGCTGTTCGGATAATTGATCATGAAAATAAATCTAACTCTGGTAGAGAAACATGCACTTTAGGTCAGCAGATAAGGCACCCGAGCCGTCTCGAAGAGAATCGGCAATAGCTCAAAAGAAGGAGGAAAATAAGCAGTACAACAACAAAACCAGGCAGGAGGCTATGCGTAAGGACCAACCCATGACTAAAGAAGGCCCGACGCCTAAGAACTACTTTAAGTTCTCGATCCCGATCCAACAAATCCTCCGCGACATCAAGAGTGAGCCATGGTTCAAGCTGCCAAAACAATTAAAGGGAGATACTTCCAAGTTGGACCACACTAAGTACTGTGCATTCCATTAAGGTCTTGGTCACACAACTGACAACTGCTACACTTGGAAGAACTACATAGAGAAGCTGGTGAAAGAAGGCAATGTCGATAGATACTTAGACAAGCTAGCTGTGCATCCTAGGAGAAACACATATGCCGGTGAAGAGCCACCAACCAAGACAATTCAGATCAATGATATCTTTGCCAAATCCGAGCACTTGAGGGCCACCAACAACTCCAAGAAAAAGAAGATCCAACAGGCTCTACTAGTCTCATAGGTCTAGGCAGTCAACGTCCAACTTAGACCTATCGTTGTCTTCACCAAGCAAGATGCCTAAGGCGTCAATTTCCCACACGACCATGCACTAGTAGTATCTGTCCAACTAGCCCACACTATAGTTGACAGAATGATAGTTGACAACGAAAGTGTGGTAAACTTACTTTAGCTCTCAGTAATTCAGAAGATGGGCTTGTAAAGCATAATCATACGCCGAGTGGAGGTACTAATCGGATTCAACAGACACACCTTAACTGCCATCGATAACATTACACTTGACTTGAGAACATCGTCAGTTGTCTCAAAGCAGATGTTCACGATAGTAAAAGACCCGTCTCCTTACAATGGAATTCTAGGGCGACCATGGCTGATAAAGCTGAACCCCATAACCTCCGTCAAGTATCAAAAAATCTGATTCCACATCCTAGGAGGAGGAGTCTGAGAAATCAAGTTTGACTAGGTTAAATCTCGACGATGCACTGTGCAAGTACTGAAGGAGTAAAAAAAAGACCTTTACCCCCATAGAGGCTACCGAGGTCCAAAAGGACGACAAAGCTACCAAATAGCAATTAGAGCAGAAGGATTTAGAAGATGGTGTCCAAATAAATGCGCCAGCAGACAAGATGGGATAGAAACCTAAAAAGGATGTCGAACACATCATTCTTGATCCCTAGCAGCTGGAGAAGACTGCTAAAATGCACTCACGTTTGAGCCCGAAGGAAAATGAGGAACTCACGGCTTTCCTTGGGGAAAATCATAACGTTTTTGCATGGTCATCTTCCGACATGTCTGGCATTGACCCCAAGATAGCTTTCCACAAGTTGCATGTCGACCCCGCTGCCAAATTGGTGAACCAAAAAAGAAGACATTTCACACCAGAACGAGTGGCAATCATCGAAGTAGAAATCGACAAGCTATTGGAAGTCGGATTCATAGAAGAGGTAGCACACTCAGCATGGCTTGCCAACGTCGTGCTAGTACTGAAGAAAGAAAAAGGCAAATAGAGGGTTTACGTAGACTACATCGACCTCAATAAAGCATGCCCAAATGATCCTTATCGAGTTCCTCAAATTGATCTACTAGTAGATTCCACTTCCGGGAATCATCTGCTTAGTTTTTTGGACGCATGCTCTAGCTACAACCAAATAGCCATGCACGAGCCTTGCAAAGAGAAAACCACGTTCGTGATCGAACGAGGCACCTACTGCTATAAGGTCATGCCTTTTAGCCTTAAGAACGCGAGAGCCACTTACTAACGACTGGTAAACATGATGTTCAAGAAGTAAATTGGAGTAACTATAGAGGTCTACGTCGATGACATCATGGTGAAGGCCAAGCAACGATCAGACCACATCGGCAACTTGGCGGAAACTTTTGACATCCTTAGAAAGGACAAGATGAAGCTCAATCTCGCCAAATGCATATTTGGAGTATCTTCAGCCATGCTCAACCGCTTTCTCTTGCGATCCATTGATCGATGCAAGCCTTTTTTCAAAGGAATCGAAAGGGCACAACGAGACACATGGGATGATGAATGCGAAAAAGCTTTTCAAGACCTGAAGAAGTATCTCACATCATCTCCCTTACTATCCAAACTCGAAGCAGCGGAGGACTTATACATTTACTTGGCAGTTTTGGAAGTAGCAGTGAGTTATACCCTTATACGAGAAGAGCTGAGGGCCCAATTGCCGATATTCTACATTTTTAAGGCTCTTCTCGATGAGGAAACCAGATATCCAAAGATCAAGAAATTAATTTTGGAGCTAGTTGTTACGGCTCGAAAACATAAACCATATGTTCATGCTTACATAATCATCATCATAACTTAATATCTTCTACGATCAATCTAACATGGTTCAGACGCTTTTCAACGAGTAATGAAATGGCCGTTGGAACTTGGCCAATACGGCTTAGTTTACAGACTCCGCACGACGATAAAGGCCCAAGCCTTAGCAGAATTCACGCCTAGCCTAAATGACGCAACAGAGCAACCCAACGATGCCCTGAAGGTAACTGAGCATGCTCTATCCATGTTTGCTTCACCCGATGGAGACTTCTGGCATTTGAACGTCAACAGCGCATCCAACTATAAGGGCTAGGAAACCAGCGTGCTCCTTGTCACTCTAGACGGATCGATACTCGAGCAGGCAATCACTTTAGGCTTCAAAGCGTCCAACAACGAAGCAAATGACAAAGCCTTACTAGTAGGCATCTGAATGGCAAAAGACTTGGCGGTGAAAAAGCTTGCAATTCATTCTGATTCCTACCTAATCACCAGCTATACTATTGGGGAGTACATGGCAAAACATTTAAAGATGGCACAATACATAGAGAAGGTACGAAAGCAACTTGAGGTATTTCAGACTTACACCCTTACTTAAGTTTCGCGGGCAGACAATGCCCACGCAGACGCGCTAGTTAGCCTATGCTCAACCCTTGACCACCAACCCAAACGCTGATGGAGTATTTGGACAAACCAAGCATAGAGACAGAGCCAGCAGCCGAAATGTCACAGGTTAGTACAACTCCAAGCTGGCAAGATTCCATTATAGACTACATGGTTAATGGCACACTCTCTATGGAAAGATTGGAGTATAGGAAGCTCCAAACAAAGGCAGCAAGTTACTACATGTGGAACAACATTCTCGTCTGAAGATCCTATACTAGATCACATCTCTGCTGTCTAGCATCTCCCGACAATCTAAAGGTTCTAAGTTCAATTCATGAAGGCGCTTGTGGAAATCACTCAAGAGGTTGATCCTTAGCATATAAGACTCTTAACACAGGCTACTACTGGTCTAATATGCATCAAGATGCTAAGAAGTTAGTACAAATGTACGACCATTGCCAATGTTACAAGTCGATACCAGCACTGTCTGCCAGTGAACTATACCCGCAGACGAGTCTTTATTCGTTCATGCAGTTGGCAATCGACTTGGTAGGGCCAATGCCGCCCGCTACTGGGGGCAGATGCATGATGATCGTGGCAACTGACTACTTCACAAAATGGGTAGAAGCAGAGTCCATGATAACCACAACTCAGAAGGACATAGAACGCTTCATATGGAGGAACATCATTTACCGATTTGACATCCATCAATCCATCGTCACAGACAATTGCCCGTAATTCATAGGCAAAGCTTTGGCAAAGTTCTTCCAGAAATATGGCATCAAGCAGCACATGTCCACGCCAAGGTATCCCCAAGGCAATGGGCTGGTCAAAGCATCTAACAAGACAATTCTCTACTGCCTCAAGAATTCCCTCTCTGACAAGAAGGGAAAATGGCCAGATGAACTTCTTGGATGTCTATGGGCGTATCGCATAACCAAATGATGAGCAACCAGTGAGACTCATTTCTCTTTAGAATTTGGTTCAGAAGCAATCATTCCTCGTAATGTCATCGTGCCAAGTATTAGCACTCTACTACCAAGCATCAAGCAGATAGAAATGAGATGGCCACAAACTTAGATATGGTAGAGGAGAAACGCGAGAAAGTCATTATCAGCATTGCAGCCTACCAGCAGCAGCTTCTCTCTAGTTACAACAAAAGGGCCAAGATCCGGCAGTTTCAGCCTGGAAATCTAGTCCTAAGAAAAGCTTTCATCACTGCCCATAGAGAAGGCTCTAAAAAGATGGATCCCATCTAGGAAGGTTTGTACAAGATCCTCAGAGTAGGCGACAATGGTAGTTACACCCTCACCACCATGAATGACAAGCTCGATGGGCACCACCTCGAAAGCCGATGACTGTCCAATTGTTATGTAGTTCCTACCATACAGCTAAGTTTTCGTTCATTTCACTCATTTTTCAATGAAGAATTCAGAAGCAATTTACAACTTGGCTCGACTGCATGCTTACAACAACTGATCACTCATACACTTCAAAAGAAGATCGCGCCTTTCTTATGGACTTATCGCAGGAATTGCACCCCTTGGGGACCAACCATGCTTTTCAGTGAGATAGGGTAAACTAATTCCCTGACACCATATAGGTTTGCTTTTCGATGCGAGAGGATAAACTATACACTTCGAATATTCAGACGTGGATGAGTTGGGCTACCCTGGTGTAACTAGGTGAACGATGACTTGCGTCGAGATTCCTAGAAGTAGCCATAATGGTCTTTTTCAAGTCTTAGCTAACTGAAGGATTTTTGGCCTCTTAGACATTTCACGGGGAACCGAGCCTTAGAGACATAGGAGGCACATTACGCAGTATGCATTATGGACGGCTGCCCTGGAACCCTAAAGTTGTTACCAAGTGAATTAAGGTAGCCTAGGGTTTCCAGAAGATTGCCTACAGCTTGCCCTTCGAGCAGTAAGCCGCGCTAAATTTATATAACCGTACATTTTTGTGAAAGGTTAAACAGTGTTAGCGTGCATATACGAAGCTCTATCCACTGCCGACATACTACACAGTTGATAAGCTTCACCTCTGCCAAAGCGCAGAATGATCATTTAGAACTACACTAATTCCTAAAGTGTTGTGATACTTGCTATGCAAACCATAGAATTTGTTACATTAAAGGCAATGAGTTCTCTCAGACGCTTGCTTACGAAATTCCATACAACCGCATACTTTTGATACGAAAGGTTAGCGAATTTCAAGACAAAAAATCTTTAGTATGTTGTGATACAGGCCATACAGCTCAAAGGATTGAAGAAAGCCAATGTTAACAGCCAAGTGGTTGCGTGGACTCGTCTGCTTCTGTAAGTAAGGCGTTTGGCTGCCGACCCTATGGCTAACAACTTTGCAAAATTTCTACACCAACACCTACGGCTACATAGGCTACATAGGCTACATAGGCTACATAGGCTACATAGGCCTATCTGCTTATAGAAAATCAGCATGCATGCCACTTGTCGAAAGGTCAAAAGTTGGGCATAAACAAAAGAAGCAAAGGTGAAGAAAAGCGAATGAAGCACGTTTATTAAATTTTCTAGCAAAATTGATAAACAAATAGCAAAGGCCGAATGAGTCCAAGTAAAGCAAAAAGCAATAAGAAAAATAAAGAAAATCATAAAGGCTACCTAGAAGACTACTTTTCAACAGCTTCATCCTATGATTACTCGGTCGCCACATCTTCAATAGCCGCAACGCTCTCAGCAGCAGCATCATCCAATGCTTCACCCCCAGTTGCCCCAACCTAGGCACCAACTTTTTCGACTACTTCACCAATGAAATCCCCAAAAGGAAAGGCAAACAAGTCTTCCGGAGAAATAGAAAAGGTCTCGAAGTCTTTCCTAGAAAACTTAAAGTCAAACGACCTACCAAAGAGATGATCTACGTAACCCAACTTGTAGAAATCGGCCTGACTATGAACAAGTGAAACCTTGAGCCCAACCTTCTTGCCATTCAGCTGCTCGTTAAGTAGACTAACATAGACGTGCCATAGCTCATCCACTTCATTTTTTCAGACTTTCGTTGATCTTCAATGCACCTTGGAGTTCCAACACTTGGGGTTCAAGCCTATCGACAATCTTCTTGAAGTGGATCACTTGATTATAAGCAGTAATTAACTATTCATCCCTTGCGTAAGAAGTGGAACGAAGCTTAAAAATGGCACGCTCAAGATCTTGAATCTGAGGTATGTAACATCCAATCTCTTTCTTTGCATTTTCATACTTAACTTGGATCACGTCAAGCCTAGTCTTCAAGTCAACGATCTCTTGGCGAGCGATCTTAAGTTGCAGAGAAGTGGGGGTAGAGATATTAGACCTCTTAAAGGAATAAGCTTCAATTGCCATATTCTTTGCCATCTCCTTAGTAGCTTTCGTATCCTTTTGATCAAGGAACATAGACTCGCCTACCAGAATCTCTATTTTCTGCATCATAGCAAGCAGGGCAGTCCTTCTATATTGGGTCGTATGCTTCATAAAGGAACTTGGGCAAACAACCCCTCTAATGCCATCAATAAACTTAACATACGCGTCCATGTCTTTAAGAAGATCTGGTTTCAATAGCGCATGAATCTCAGTAGCTTCCCCATAAACAAGCTTGGTGGATTTCTCACAACTGCCCACACGAGCAGTCTCATCTTTCTCAGCAGTAAGAGGAGTGGGCCTTGGCGTCACTTTAGCAGCAGAGTCCACTTTATCACTCTTCATAGTAGCAAGCCTCTCCAAATATGAACCAGACTTAGCCCCCAACGAATGCCTTGTCACAGATTTCAGTACTGGGGGCACGACGCAATCTCTATGTTGAGCAATCCTATTAGCAATCGTATTAGCCACTTTTGGCATGGTAGGCATCACCGGCTCAGATCTAGTAGCTTCATCTTTCTTTCCCTTAGAAGAAATCAAGTCAATCACAAGCCTATCAGCAGTTGGCGAACCCTCATAAGCAGCAGAGGAAGTTTTCCGCTTTTTCTCAATCGGCATCTCTTGAGCAGATGGGGAAAACCTATTCTTTCTATCTTCATTCACAGCAAGCTCCACGACAGCAATCGAACGAGCTAATGTCTCCGTCTTGATTTTCTTTATCTCCTCTCTTGAGGGCAGCCCACTTTTCGAACACCATTCACGGTACTCAACAAGGATACCTAAAGCAACATGCACCTTCTTTATATCTGGAGAAGTCTTTGAAGTTGAGCTGAATTCCGAATTTACATAAGTAGAGAAAGACAATCAACAAATCAGATAGCAGCTCAGCAAAAGCACAAAGCAACCTAGAGGCTAAGCAGTTTACTTACTGGTGATGAAAATCATTAGAACGCGTAGCTCAAGGGAAAAATCAGACTCCTACTCTCAACTTATCTCCAAAGTCTCCGTAGCCTAGTCATGATCTCCCTTGCTCGAATTATCAAATAGCCTATGGCGAGATTGCAGTTGTCCAAATTCATCAATGTGGCCTATGTCAAAGAGGTACCAAAATTCATTGACGGTTAAATCCAAGTCAAAGAATTGGTTTAGATTGAGGAATCTCACCATCACACAGACCGCATTTGGAGAACATTGAGCTGGGGCACACTTTATGAAGCAAAGCACTTCTTGGAAGAAACATAGCACGGGAAAAGTAAATCCCAACACCAAGTAGTAGGGGTGAAACTTGATGGCCCTCCGAGCCTTACTACATGGCTCACAGCTACTACCTTCCTGACATGCTTCACATGCACCCCCGACAGAATGGAATGCCTATACACCTCAAAGAAATCTCTGAACGAGTCATCAAAGCTAATTTTGAAGTGAGCAGCCTTGAAGTAACCCACTTACTCAATGAACTGCCTTGGCGATACAACGGCAACACACCAGCGTCATTCTTGTGGCTTGAAGAAGACATACTTGAAGAAATTCTACAAAGAAATAAGGAAGAATCATTAGACGGATGCAAAAATAAAAAATAACAAAAAAGCATCGGGAGTCCAGTTCGCTGTCTTCTATTCTTCCCTCTTGACCCAACACGCTAAGCGACCCAGCACACCAGGTTGTCATTCTCTCGGCCTAAAGGCTTCACGGCCCATTCCAAAAGGAAGGGGCTGTCGCTCTCACGCCTTCCTCTATCTCACTATTTCTCCGCATATGGGCTCATGCCTCATTGGTCCAGTCCAGCGCCCTATTAGCTCGGCCCAAGCCGAGCCGTACTTGGCCCAACCAGCCACCGCCACACTAAGTTATCCATGGCAGCAACAATGCCGTGGCTTTCCAGCCATTTTTCACACATCCTCGACCCCTGTTGAGCCAAATTTCAAGCCCTTAGGTTCCAAAAAATGACAAAGACACGGAAAAATTAATTTTTTCTTACCTTGGTGTGGCGTGAAGTTGAAGAAAGCAACAAAAGATGGTCATTTTCATGGGAAAGTGTAGAAGATAGCTAGGGGAGGGGGGACAAATATCCTCTAGCTTTCTCTCTTGTAGGGTAAAATAAATTGCTCTCTGAAGTTGATTTAATCATTTACTTAAGGTAGACTTAAATAGACTTTGGAATTGATTTATTTCCCTTTCCTAGAAGGATTTAATTTCCAATTAATGTGGGAATCTACATCAAAATAGAAAACAATCTTATGTTTCCTAAAGCAATGGAAGATCTCTACACCTGTTGCCCTTTTCTGCGAGCAGCCCAACAGGTGTGGGGGCATTTGTAGAGCAAAAAAGAATCAAGAAAATTATGGAGGTGACACATGTACTTTTAGGTGAAAAAGACAAAATTACCCTCGAGGCACACCGGGATTCTCACGCGCATGCAACAGATAATAACGGCTCAATCAAGGAAGAGTCAAAGGTGATCAAAATGGTATTTATTCAAATCCCTCTCATCACTCCTCATCAAATCCTCACTCAAAAGGTAACTCCCAATTTTCCTATTCAATTTAGGATTAGTTGCAAGATATTATTTCACATAATATCTTGCAATTATACTCATAATTTGACCATATGTGGTCGGCCCCTATTCTGCAAATAGGGCCGGTCACTTTCCTATAAATAGTCCTATTCTCCCACTAAAATACTAAGCCATTCTCTACCCAAAAATTCCCAAACACATTCTCTTTTAAATTCTAACTTTGGCATCGGAGATTCTTCAACCAAACCCCCCCCCAATTCATCGTGGGCGCGTGAGGCTTTTGGCCTTAATCTTAGGTATTATTATTTTGCAGGTGCATTTTCGTCAAAGGAGAAAGACGACAGAAATTTGCATCCACAAACTGCAACCCCTTTGTTCTCATCCTTCTTGTCTATTACGATATGTTAAGAAACCACTTTGCAACTATTCACATTATAATAACCCGCAAAAAGAACTGTCACATATATATATATCTGAAGTAATACATTAAGTTTGAAAGTAAAATTGTAAAGGATCTTCAAAGAACCTACGAATCTCAGAGAGGCGATGAGGGGGAAGCTCTTTGATGTCAGTGTAATGGTTATATGCAGGATCATCGGCGCAGACTGCGATGATCTAATCATCTTTCTCTCCCTAATTAAAAGTATGAATCAATAAAAGTCAGCGAAAAAAATAAAATCAGAAAGTAGTGGTAGAGTTTCAATTTGCTAGAGAGCTATGTAGGCGTATTTGGTCAATCATAGGCATTAGTCCAATCTCTTTGGCTCGTAGAAAACAGCCGGGATGAACACGTTCCTGTTTAACTTCACTTCACCGATTTAGATAAATATTTATGGATCAACTTGCCACTATGAAATTATGAATAGACTAATTAGCTAATGAGACATAATGGAAACTTGTTGCTCAATGCTCAAGGTACATGTAGCACTTTGGTTATATTATGCTGTCTTTTTGCCTCTTTGGCAATCTGTTCTTATATCCATCACCCCTCGATGTAATTTAGCAGATGATATTTTGCAGAATAGATGGATATATATGAAGCAAACAAGTGCCTGCATGAGAACCAACATATCCAGGGGATCATTGTCTTCACAGAATGTGCGAGAGATGAAACCGTAGTTGTGAGGATAAACCACTTATGGATGACATAAAGATTTCAACAGATTTCTTAACCAAATTGCCACACACACAGTTGAGGTTGCAGCAACGTACTCGGTTTCACACGATGACAAAGCAACAATTGATTACTTTTTTTAAGCCTCTGAGAAAGCTGTTAATCCTAAAAAAAAAAACATATAGCCAGTTGTGTTTTTCCTTTCATCTTGGTCACCTCCCCATTTACTATCTAAATAACCAAATAATTTTGCATCTCCACCAAAATTATAAAACATACCATAATTTAGACTATGTCTTATGTACCTCAAACTTCTCTTGGTAGCCAGCCAATGAGATTCTCTTGGTGTTTTTATGTACCGACTCATGAGTCCAACACCATAAACTATATCTGGTCTTGTGATTGTAAGGTACCTCAGGCTTCAAACGAGACTTTTGTACACAGTGGAGTTTACAAATTCACCTTCTCCTTCCTTGGACAGCTTCCATCCAGTTGCTATTGGAGTGTTGACAGGATTGCACCTGTCCATATTGAACTTCTCCAATGTCTCGTATGTACTTCTATTGAAAGATGTAGATAGCATCACTTTCTTGCTTCACCTCTATGCCAAGAAAGTATGACATTAATCCATTGTCAGTCATCTCAAATTCATTGAACATGGATTGCTTGAACTCATTGAACATTGCTTCATTGTTTCCTATAAACAAAAAGTCATCTACATAGAGAAAGAATTAATAACTCCCTTTTTGCACCATTCTTCATGTAAACTAAATGCTTATATGGACATTTCTAAAATCCATTTTGATGAAGGGAGTTATCAATCCTTGAGTTCCAAGCTCGTGCTACTTGCTTGAGGCCATACAAAGCTTTCAATTGATAGCTTTAAGGAGTCACCAAGACTCAAAGATCTATAGGCCCCATCTTTGGGTTCGGCAAAGAACTCCTTTCCACACATGTGGTTGCTTGCACTAGAATCTAAATACCAAACATCTTGTTGGTTGCTGGAATCATGGTGTCTAGTAAGACTGTAAGTTCCTCACCAACATTTCCACTTGATTTTGCCATATTGACATGCTCACCATTTTTATATGAACATTCATTGGCATAATGTCCATATTGCTTGCAGTTGTGACATTGGATATGCACATTTCCTCGAGCAGTTCTCCACTCTTGAGATTGACCTCGGTTGTTCGTATAGCCTCGACTACTTGTAATTGTGAATCAAATAAAAAGGAATGGCGAGAAGCTTGACGATGTTCGTGTCATGAAGAAAATCCTTTGGTCCCTCACATTCAACTTTGAGCATGTGGTGATGACCATTGAGGAATCCAAGGATTTAGGGACAATGAGCGAAGAGGAATTGCTAGGATCCCTCCTAGTTCACGAGCAACGCATTCAAAAGAATGCAAGCCCCATAACATTAGAGCAAGCTAGAGTCAAAGTTGAATAATGACAAACCAAATGGAGGTCCGACTTCCAACAATAGCATACGGAGAGATGTACCAATTTCAAGATCATGCCAAGAATGTGCAGCAACTGATTTCCTTGAGAGAGAATAAAGAATCCTCTCATTTAATTTAGGAGTCCACTGAAGCTCAAGGGAAAATTTTATAGGACGGCAATAAGGCCGGCGATGCTGTATGGCACAGAATGTTGGGCGGTGAAGCATCAACACGTACACAAAATGGGTGTAGCGGAGATGAGGATGCTTCGTTGGATGTGTGGGCACACGAGAAAGGATAAGATTAGGAATGAGGATATCCGGGGTAAAGTAGGAGTAGCCGAAATTGAAGGAAAGATGAGAGAAAATCGGTTACGATGGTTTGGACATGTGCAAAGAAGGCCTACTGACGCTCCGATTAGAAGATGCGACTATGGGACAAAGGTTCAGGGCCGAAGGGGTGGAGGAAGACCTAGGAAAACTTTGGAAGAGACCCTAAGCAAAGACTTAGAGTACTTGGATCTCACGGAGGACATGACACAGGACAGAACACAATGGCGTTCTAAGATTCATATAGCCGATCCCACTCAGTGACTTGGATTTTCCAAGTCTCCAACCGAGAAGTTTTCCTCACTCGGGAAATTAAGGGAACACTACCTCAACCTACATGCTCCACTCACAAAGCTTCAACATACAAGCTTCAACAAAAGAAAATTCAAAGAACTTAGCGAAGAAGGCTTTGGTGTATTTAACACAATACGTTGAAATGAAGGAAAACTTATTTATTGATAGCCCTGATAAGTTACAAATATGTACATATACATGAGTCAAAATAAACAAACAAGAGGGAGCCTTCACAAAGGTTGTTTAGGAGAAGTCTCAGCAGTCGGTAGAGCCCCAGAAAGAGAAGGCACCGGAGGGGGATCATTCGGAGCCTCAGTACTGGACAGAACCCTAGAAGGAGGAGGCATCAGAGGTTGATCATTTGGAGCTTCATTACGCGGTACATCCCCAGAAGACGAAGGCAATAAATGCCTTTGGAACAAACCCACAAATCTCTGATGATCAAGTAAAACCTGACCATCAGATTCCTTCATCTGGTCAAGCTTCCTCTTCATGTTTGTAGCATAGTCATGTGCGAGCCGGTGCAACTGTTTATTCTCATGCTTGAGCCCTCTAATCTCCTGTTTGAGACTCATCACTTCAGCCGCCAATGATTCAACTTGGCGGGTTCGAGCAAATAGGCATTGGGCCATATTAGACACAGAACCTGCACACTGAACACTGAGAGCCAGAGAATCCTTAACAGCCAACTCATCAGACCGTTTGGAAAGTAGTCTGTTATCTTTGGGAGTGAGAAGGTTCCTGGCCACTACCGCAGCGGTCATATCATTCTTCATCACGGAATCCCCAACGGTAAGAGGACTAGTAGGGGAGACGAATGATGGGCGCCATATGTTGTCTGGAGAAGGCGGGGCTGCCTCTTCAACAAGGTTCAAGTCAAAACGACGGTCGGAGGGGCCAGACATTTTCAAAGGTGTTGAAGAGAGAAGAGGTCGGACAAATCAAGATCTTAGAAGTGCAAGAATGGAGCTTCTACTGGTGGAGATTCAAGTGTGCTTTGGAACTTAATGCCAGCCCCTATAAAAATCTGCACTCGACGAAGCTTCAGAAATCGAAGAGGCGTTTGCTTTCTCAAAAGCTGGGCTGCTCAGAGACCACGAGGGTCGATCTCAGAAATCGAAGAGGCATTTGCTTTCTTAAAAGCTGGGCTGCTCAAAGACCACAAAGGTCGATCTCAGAAATCAAAGAGGCTTGCTTTCTCAAAAGCTGGACTGCTCAGAGACTACGAGGGCCGATCTCAGAAATCGAAGAGGCACATACTTTTCCAGCCTTGTCAGCACCTGTCACACGCACACTCAGCTTTGCGGAAATTATGGGCATTCTGTCGAAGATTTCTGGTGAAGTAGAAAGCACATGAATCGTACTGTTCAATCACCAACTTCCCACACGCAACAATAGCTCATGGGTACCACATATAACTTTCCCAAAGTTATCTGACAAAGTTGAGACACGTGAAGCTTGCAGCTCCCACTACATCGCTCTGGCCGAGAAGGGTAAAAGAATAGCAAAGAAACAACACTAACAAAGTTTAGACACATAAATTTTGAAGGTCTAGCTACCATATTATTACCCACAAGGGTAAAGGAACAGTACCACTGCTGGATAATTGGAAGGTCCCGGTGTGTCAACCTCTGTACTTCGTGGCACGGTAGACTAACAAATATGCCCAACCTTTATTCACATTCGAGAAAACACTCCCAACAAGATTGCTTGCTCCAAAATCGAAGAGGCACCGCCTTCCGAATCTCGAGAGCCAGACTCCCAACATGATTACTTTCTCAAAAATCGAAGAGAGGGTAAAGGAACAGTACCACTGCTGGATAATTGGAAAGTCCCTGTGTGTCAACCTCTGTGCTTCGTTGCAAGGTAGACTAGCAAACATGCCCAACCTTTACTCACATTCGAGAAAACACTCCCAACAAGATTGCTTGCTCCAAAATCGAAGAGGCACCGCCCTCCGAATCTCGAGAGCCAGACTCCCAACATGATTACTTTCTCAAAAATCGAAGATAGGGTAAAGGAACAGTACCACTGCTGGATAATTGGAAAGTCCCTGCGTGTCAACCTCTGTGCTTCGTGGCAATGTAGACTAGCAAACATGCCTAACCTTTACTCACATTCGAGAAAACACTCCCAACAAGATTGCTTGCTCCAAAATCGAAGAGGCACCGCGGTCCGAATCTCGAGAGCCAGACTCCCAACATGATTACGTTCTTAAAAATCGAAGAGACACCGCTCTCTGAATCTCGAGAGCCAGACCCCCAGCAGGATTGCTTTCTCAAAAATCGAAGAGGCATCGTTCTCCGAATCTCGAGAGCCAGATCCCTGACAGGATTGCTTGTTTGAAAACCGAAGAGGCACCACTTTCCCAACTTCAAGAGCTGGATCTCATTGGATAAAGCTTGTCTGTAATCTTCACACGCAACATCAGCTTTCCAAATACCACAGACCACTTTTTCCAAGTGCTCTGACATAGTTAAAACACGTGAAGGTGGCAGCTCCCACTACCGTGCTATGACCAAGCAGGGTCAAGGAATAGCATTATTACTTGATGTTAGGGAGACTCCTATATATGTCGACCTCCATCCCCAACGGACAAGCAGACCTGTAAAAATGCTCAACCCTTCCTCTTATCTGAGAGGGCACTCCCAACGAAACCTTTCGAAATATTCAGCTTTCTTTCCCCCCCCCCCCGATAATACCTCTGCAAACAAGCTATACTAGAGCAAGAATATCTCATATCATCAGGGTTAAAAGCAAGAGTATCCCATATCATGCTTTTTCCCTGTCTTTTCCTTTGGTCTTGTTCTTACCTGCAAGACAAGGAGAAAGAGAGCAATCAGTCAGCACTTGGAATCAAGCTTCCAGCCAGGAACTGACTGCCTGGAACCCCTTACCAAAGTACTTACCTGGCATTGCTCTCGAGTACTCATCTTCAACATCTTATGCTTCCAGGGAAGATACCGCATCTGCCTGAGGAACAGATAGGGCAAGTGAGAATGATACAAAGAAGCATGTGGAGACAAGCGTAACAGTACACGTGCCGATACATCCACTACTCTGTCAAAAGCAAAAGTATCCCATATCAGCAGGGTCGAACGTACTCCAGATTTGATGGATTTGTTTTGACCCTCAAATTGTTTAGTCGGCCTTATACTCTGGAGGAAACCAGAAAACCCTCCAGCCCAGTTCAAGAATAAGCCTGTGGAAAGTTACTTCTTCAAAAGCAAAAGTATCTCATATCATATCTTCTCATTTTTCTTCTCTTTATCCTTCATGCTGCCTGCAAGATAGGGAGAATGTGAACAATCAGTCGGAGCTCTGATTGCTTACCTTGTCTGTCACCTCTTTCAGCAGATCCCCTAGCTCGGCGACTTGGGGGACTCCTACTACATGGTTTGTATCGCGCTTGACCAAGCCTGAAACTACAAGTATGCTTCAAGTGAAATTGATACATTACCTTGTGCATCTCCACCAGTTAAAGATACCACCCCTGGATGGAGGAAGAGTGCTTCCAGAGAAGATGCCACATCTACCTATGAGACAGATAAGGCAAGTCAAGACGATACCACACCCCGGTACTTAGAAGTTTCGTGATTACGAGATCATTCTCCCACAATATTTCCTAATGTCATTTGTACTAAATCATTCACTTGTACTCACTAAAGGAGAGCTTGAACCTATGTACTTGTGTAAACCCTTCACAATTAATGAGAACTCCTCTATTCCGTGGACGTAGCCAATCTAGGTGAACCACGTACATCTTGTGTTTGCTTTCCTATCTCTATCAATTTATATACTTATCCACACTAATGGCCGGAGCAATCTAGCGAAGATCACAAAAAGCGACCGTTTTCGCTACCTAGGATCTATCTTGCAAGAGAACGGAAAATTAGATGGAGATCTCAACCATAGAATACAAGCTGGATGGATGAAGTGTAAGAGTGCATCCGGCGTGTTGTGTGACCGTCGTAGGCCACTGAAGCTCAAGGGAAAATTTTATAGGACGGCAATAAGGCCAGCGATGTTGTATGGCACAGAATGTTGGGCAGTGAAGCATCAACACGTACACAAAATGGGTGTAGCGGAGATAAGGATGCTTCGTGGGATGTGTGGGCACACGAGAAAGGATAAGATTGGGAATGAGGATATCCGAGGTAAAGTAGGAGTAGTCGAAATTGAAGGAAATATGAGAGAAAATCGGTTCCGGTGGTTTGGACATATGCAAAGAAGGCCTACTGACGCTCCGGTTCGAAAATGTGACTACGGGACATATGTTCAGGGCCGAAGGGGTAGAGGAAGACCTAGGAAAACTTTGGAAGAGACCCTAAGAAAAGACTTGAGTACTTGGATCTAACGGAGGACATGACACAAAACCTAGCGCAATGGCGTTCTAGGATTCATATAGCCGACCCCACTTAGTGGGAAAAGGCTGTGTTGTTGTTGTTGTTGTTGTTGTTGTATGGCTGCTTTAGCTTCTTCACGGTGGTCTTCAGAAGCCATCTACTTAACCATATGCAGAAAACATGCATTCAGTCTTAACACATGCAAACAGCTAAGATGTAATTACAAATGTTGGGCATATCCCCCTAGGCAAGCCCTCATAATTTATGCATTTTGGTACAATACTCTAGTTTATAATCTTCAATATAGCTTTCCCTTATTCAGCGACTCGTTGAGATAAAAGGTTTTAAACAATTATCGAACTTTGAAAGTTTAAAGAGTCAGAAAGTGACTCAACAATGTATATCAAGCTAACACCCTTTCTTACATACAAACTCATCAACAAAAAAAATCGGAAGTGAGTATTGGAGATATCAATCCGAAGACAAGATCATGATTCAGGGGGTTGAGATAGAAACTAGAAAAAGAAAGAATATGAATAAGAAATAAGTGCAAGAATTTTGCCTTCGGATGATATTCATATTTTATAGTACGTTAATTGTGAGGGGAAAGGAGAGAGACAGACTGAGAAAAGGCGGGGATTGGCAAAAACTTTGAGGCAGTGCCACGTGTCAGCCTTTGAGAGAAGTTACAGCAGACCCCATCTGTAACGTTTAACCCTAGAAGTTTGATTTAAGGGCTGGTTTAGTATTGCTGTGCTTTGAAAAAAAAAAACTAATTTTGTTGTGCTATGAGAATAAGCAGCTGTAAAATAAAACAGTAGAGTGTTTGGTAAATTTTTTTGTAGAAGTAATTTTGGGGAAAAAAAAGCACTATTATAGTGTTTGGTAAACTTTTATGTAAAATAGTTGTGACTATGTGAAATGACCAAAAACAATATAATATTAGATGTGCTATTAATTTATGGAAAACTAATGAAAATGGCTTGAAAACTTTGAGTTTTAATGATATGGACAAAATAAAGGGTAAAGTGAATAGTACCAAGTTTGACTTTTTAGTGTAAAAATGTGGTTTTTCGTTAAAGTGAACAGTACCGTGAGCTTTTCGTTAAAACTCTCATTAATTTAATTTTCTTAACAAATAAAGCTGAATTAGTAAATATACTTTATTTTTAAAAGATAAATATTTATAAACTTTATCTTAAATATTAATTAGTATGACAAACTACTTCAATTAAAATATTTTAGATTGAATAGCTAGGATTCATTAGTACAATATTGTTAATGTACTTGAAAGTAGTCTAATTAGATGCATTCATCAAACTGGCTGCTATTCTATTTCCCAATGGCACGACCCAAAGAAGTTGTCAGTTCTAACTTTGTTCATTGTACAACTAGGTTAACGGGTCTTTCACAATTACTCTCTAAACCACTTCAAATATAGAATAATGAGATTTAACAAAGTATACAATTTGAATTAGGCAATCCAAGTGAATGCCTCATGTTAATGCACTTGTCCAAATGCAATCTAAAAGAATTCAACAGAGAGAAGGAACTGGAAGTGTTTTCAACTACTAGTACTATATATGCAATATCATACAACCAGGTCACTCTATACAAAGCCATTCTACAGAATACACGACTACTTCACAACGACCTAAAAGCATGTTGAAATAGCTAAGTTGAAGTGTCATTTTTGAAACTTTTCACATCCCAAAATCATCCAATCACTCTTCAAACTCAGTGAAGTCCATCACATCAGACATGACATTCTGATTCTGCGTTTTACGCAATTCATCAATATCAGCAGCTAACAGTGGATCATCCTTCACTTTATTTGACTTCAATTTCGCAGGGCAAGCTGATAAGAGGAAAAACCAAAAGGGTTTAGCAATCTCACCAAAGTATAAGTCCAATTGATGTAGGGGAACAAAAAATAAATATACCTGCAACAGGGCATTGTGTGCTGTTTTCCTGTAAGTAATGCATGATATGCCCTTTGTTGTAAACATGCTTGCATACGACACTGTATTTGGGGGAAAAAATACACCAAGAAAAAACTTTAACATTAGAAAGGTCTACAACAGTGTAGTGTGAGCTAAAGTAAATATAAGAAGGGACTGGAAATGCCTAAACACACATAAATACTCAATGCTAGAAGTCTTATGTCACACCAACATTCAACAAAGACCGTAAATTCATATTTTCCCAACAAGGAAAAAGATAAATGTCTGAAGTAACTGATACAACACATGCGTACTGGATGCTTCAGTTCAGTGACAGGCAAATGGTCTTGGGGCCAGAAATAATAGAAATAACTTCTCATAAATTTTAGAGAGTGAATTTTCCTAGTACAATGGATAACGGCTTTCATCTACATGCAATAGTATAACAGGGAATGCATACTATGGTCAACTGTGGTCTGCTTACTAGATGTATTGGTGTCTCACAGAGAGGGATGAATTCATAGTCCTGGCTACTGATGGGGTATGTAACATCTAATTTATGCTATTTACAAAAGATATATATAACATTTCCTTTCCTTTTCCCCCTCTTATTCCTTGTGCTCTTGGAATCTAAGATTAAAACTTTCTTGGCAGATTTAGGATGTCTTCTTTAACAAAAAAGTGGTAAACATTATAGTAACAGCCCTAGCACGTTCTTCTGTAGCTCGAGCACTGGTAGAGGCAGCAGTTTGTGCGTGGAGACAGAAGTACCCAACTTCCAAACTAGATGACTGTATTGTAGTTTGTTTATTCCTTGACTTAACATATGTCAAACACATTGGACATGAAGCAGTTTAATACATTGACAACAGAGCAAACATCTTTAGATACTTGAGGTAAAACATTTGCATGACAATACTGCTATGGTGCTACCCAAATCGAGCAGTGTAATATATTTATCTAACTCTAAAGGATTATCATGGCTCTTTACGCATATAAACAACTACAGAGGTGCCCCTCAAGGATTATCATGGCTCTTTACACATATAAACAACTACAGAGGTGCCCCTCAAATATTCAATAGTGCAGGGTGCCCCTCAAGTAGAATACACTAGCAATTGAGCCCCGCACGATGCCGCGGGTTTTACGACCATTTTAAGATGATATTATTTTACATATAACATGTTTAGACTAAAAGAGATGATTTTAAAGTGTTATTTACAAAAGAGATGATACTATTTACAACCAGCTCAAATCACACTGACTGTCTGCTCTTTGAGCAAGTTTTTGACAAACCTGAACAATAAAATGGACAAATCAATAGGTTGCAGGAGATGAATGAAATTTCAAATAGATTTACCATGAATGAATTAACGAAGAATCGACAGTAATACTAAACATGGTAGTCATACAAATTAGGAAGCCATCCATCTATAAGCCAGTCCTCATAAGTTCATTCACTTGCACTATTCTTTTAGTGTCTGATAAAGAAAACGAAGTTCCTGTAAGCACTCCCTAACCATATGAGCAATAAAATCTTTTAAAAGGAATCCCAATTTTCTCCACATTAAAGAAAACCATAAAATCATTACTAATGACTATATCTACAAACCAAATCTCTTTTTTTTTGTACCCGTTAAAGTACACATATGAATATCAAAATGAAAACCTCAAATTATCATAGCATTCCCTTTCGATCTTAATTTTTGAAAAAGGAAACACAATGGAAGAAAAAAAATCAACAATTTTATCTTGTAAATCATTACTACATAGAGTCAAAAGCACTTCAATTAGGGAAGGAGGGAAAAGAGGTGCAAATAAGTGGTGCTCAATAGAAATCATTGCCTAGTCATCAACTCTTTGTAAGCAAAGATTAGAAAAGTTTTGGATCTAGCATGATAATTTAAGTTACTTGAGATTTGTCAATGTTCGCAATCATTCTGCTACTATATAAACTAATGTATTCTTCGAAAGAATATAATTGGTGTGTACTTATATGTAACACCACATAATTAGCCTTAAAATCAATATGCAAAACTTAATTAACTTGCACAACACTCATTTTATTGCTTACTCACCAACTTAAATATTGGCTCTTAGATAAGAGATGTAATGGTGACTTTTTAGCCTTATAGAATGCACGGTACCATAAATTGCAGAACCTCCAAAACTCTATACAACAACAACAAAGCCTTTTCCCACTAAGTGGGGTCGGCTATATGAATCCTAGAATGCCATTGCGCTTGGTTTTGTGTCATGTCCTCCGTTAGATCCAAGTACTCTAAGTCTTTTCTTAGGGTCTCTTCCAAAGTTTTCCTAGATCTTCCTCTACCCCTTCGGCCCTGAACCTCTATCTCGTAGTCACATCTTCGAACCGGAGTGTCAGTAGGCTTTCTTTGCACATGTCCAAACTACCGTAACCGATTTTCTCTCATCTTTCCTTCAATTTTGGCTACTCCTACTTTACCTCAGATATCCTCATTCCTAATCTTATCCTTTCTTGTGTGCCCACACATCCAACGAAGCATCCTCATCTCCGCTACACCCATTTTGTGTACGTGTTGATGCTTCACCGCCCAACATTCTGTGCCATACAGCATCGCCGGCCTTATTGCCGTCCTACAAAATTTTCCCTTGAGCTTCAGTGGCCTACGATGGTCACACAACACGCCGGATGCACTCTTCCACTTCATCCATCCAGCTTGTATTCTATGGTTGAGATCTCCATCTAATTCTCCGTTCTTTTGCAAGATAGATCCTAGGTAGCGAAAACGATCGCTCTTTGGTATTTCATGATCTCCGATCCTCACCCCTAACTCATTTTGGCCTCCATTTGTACTGAACTTGCACTCCATATATTCTGTCTTTGATTGGCTTAGGCGAAGACCTTTAGATTCCAACACTTCTCTCCAAAGGTTAAGCTTCGCATTTACCCCTTCCTGAGTTTCATCTATCAACACTATATCGTTTGCGAAAAGCATACACCAAGGAATATCATCTTGAATATGTCCTGTTAACTCATCCATTACCAACGCAAAAAGGTAAGGACTTAAGGATTATTGATGCACAAAATCAGTGAGGACTTTGGTACAACAGAAAGTATTAAGTTTGTGATCTTCGCTAGATTGCTCTGGTCATTAGTGTGGATAAGTATGTAAATGGATAGAGACAGGAAAGAAAAAACAAGATGTACATGGTTCACCCAGATTGGCTACGTCCACGGAGTAGAAGAGTTCTCATTAATTGTGAAGGGTTTACACAAGTACATAGGTTCAAACTCTCCTTTAGTGAGTACAAGTGAATGATTTAGTACAAATGACATTAGGAAATATTATGGGAGAATGATCTCGTAATCACGAAACTTCTAAGTACCGAAGTGTGGTATCGTCTTCACTTGCCTTATTTGTCTCATACGTAGATGTGACATCTTCTTTGGAAGTACTATTCCTCCATCCAGGGGTGGTATCTTTAACTGGTGGAGAGGCACAAGGTAATGTATCAATTTCACATGAAGCTTACTTGTAGTTTCATGCTTGGTCAAGCGCGATACAAACCATGTAGTAGGAGTCCCCCAAGTCGCCGAGCTAGGGGATGTGCTGAAAGAGGTGATAGACAAGGTAAGCAATCAGAGCTCCAAGCAATCAGTCCTAGTTCAGAAGTTTGATTTTTAGTTCCGGCTGATTGTTCTCATTCTCCCTATCTTGCAGGCAGCATGAAGGATAAAGAGAAGAAAAAGGAGAAGAGATGATATAAGATACTTTTGCTTTTTAAGAAGTAACTTTCTACAGGCTTATTCTTGAACTGGGCTGGAGGGTTTTCTGGTTTCCTCGAGAGTATAAGGCCGACTGAAGAATTTGAGGGTCAAAACAAGTCCATCAAATCTAGAGTACGTTCGACCCTGCTGATATGGGATACTTTTGCTGTTGACAAAGTAGTGGATGTATCGGCACGTGTTCTGTTACGCTTGTCTCCACATGCTTCCTTGTATCCTTCTCACTTTCCTTCTTTATTCCTCAGGTAGATGTGGTATCTTCTCTAGAAGCATAAGATGTTGAAGATGAGTACTCGAAAGCAATGCCAGGTAAGTAATCAGGTAAGGGGTTCCAGGCAGTCAGTTCCTGACTAGAAGCTTGATTCCAAGTGCTGACTGATTGCTCTCTTTCTCATTATCTTGCAGGTAAGAACAAGGCCAAAGGAAAAGACAGGGAAAAAGCATGATATGGGATACTCTTGCTTTTAACCCTGATGATATGAGATATTTTTGCTCTGGTGTAGCTTGTTTGCAGATGTATTATCGGGGGGAAAGAAAGATGAGTATTTCGAGAGGCTTCGTTGGGAGTGCCCTCTCATATATGAGGAAGGGTTGATCATTTTTGCAGGTCTGCCCGTCCGTTGAGGATGGAGGTCGACATATATAGGAGTCTCCTTAACAAGTAGTAATGATATTCCTTTACCCTACTTGGTCATAGCACGGTAGTATGAGCTGCCAGCTTCACGTGTTTTAACTCTGTCAGAGCACTTTGAAAAAATGTCTGTGGTATCTGGAAAACTGATGTTGCGTGTGAAGATTACAGACAAGCTTTATCCAAGGAGATCTGGCTCTCGAAGCTGAGAAAGCGATGCCTCTTCAGTTTTCGAACAAGCAATCCTGTCGGGGATCTGGCTCTCGAGATTCGGAGAACGGTGCCTCTTCGATTTTTGAGAAAGCAATCCTGTTGGGAGTCTGGCTCTCGAGATTCGGATGGCGGTGTCTCTTCGATTTTTGAGAAAGTAATCATGTTGGGAGTCTGGCTCTCGAGATTCGGAGGGCGGTGCCTCTTCGATTTTGAAGCAAGCAATCTTGTTGGGAGTGTTTTCTCGAATATGAGTAAAGGTTGGGCATGTTTGCTAGTCTACCTTGCCACAGAGCACAGAGGTTGACACACAGGGACTTTCCAATTATCCAGCAGTGGTGCTGTTCCTTTACCCTTGTGGGTAATAATATGGTAGCTAGACCTTCAAAATTTATGTGTCTAAACTTTGTTAGTGCTGTTCCTTTGCTATTCTTTTACCCTTCTTGGTCATAGCGATGTAGTGGGAGCTGCAAGCTTCATGTGTCTAAACTTTGTCAGAGATCTTTGGCAAAGTTATCTATGGTACCCATGAGCTGATGGTGCGTGTGGAAAGTGGATGATTGAACAGTAAGATTCACGTGCTTTCTACTTCACCAGAAGTCTTCGACAGAATGCCCGTAATTTCAGCAAAGCTGAGTGTGCATGTGACAGGTACTGACAAAGCTGAAAAAGCAGGTGCCTCTTTGATTTCTGAGATCGGCCCTCGTGGTCTCTGAGCAGCCCAGCTTTTGAGAAAGCAAGCGCCTCTTCGATTTCTGAGATCGGCCTTCGTGGTATTTGAGCAGCCCAGCTTTTGAGAAAGCAAACGCCTCTTCGATTTCTGAGATCGGCCCTCGTGGTCTCTGAGCAGTCCAGCTTTTGAGAAAGCAAACGCCTCTTCGATTTCTGAGCAGGCGCCTCTTTGATTTCTGAAGCTCCGTCGAGTGCAGATTTTTATAGAGGCTGGCATTAAGTTCCAAAGCACACTTGAATCTCCACCAGTAGAAGCTCCCTTCTTACACTTCTAAGATCTTGATTTGTCCGACCTCTTCTCTCTTCAACACCTTTGAAAATGTCTAGCCCCTCCGACCGTCGTTTTGACTTGGACCTTGTTGAAGAGGCAATCACGCCTTCTCCAAACAACATATGGCGCCAATCTTTCTTATCCCCTACTGGTCCTCTTACCGTTGGGGATTCCGTGATGAAGAATGATATGACCGCTGCGGTGGTGGCCAGGAACCTTCTCACTCCCAAAGATAACAGACTACTTTCCAAACGGTCTGATGAGTTGGCTGTTAAGGATTCTCTGGCTCTGAGTGTTCAGTGTGCAAGTTCTGTGTCTAATATGGCTCAACGCCTATTTGCTCGAACCCGCCAAGTTGAATCATTGGCGGCTGAAGTGATGAGTCTCAAACAGGAGATTAGAGGGCTCAAGCATGAGAATAAACAGTTGCACCGGCTCGCATATGACTATGCTACAAACATGAAGAGGAAGCTTGACCAGATGAAGGAATCTGATGATCAAATTTTACTTGATCATCAGAGGTTTGTGGGTTTGTTCCAAAGGAATTTATTACCTTCGTCTTCTGGGGCTGTACCGCGTAATGAAGCTCCAAATGATCAACCTCTGATGCCTCCTCCTTCTAGGTTCTGTCCAGTATTGAGGCTCCTAATGATCCCCCTCCGGTGCCTTCTCTTTCTAGGGCTCTACCGACTGCTGAGACTTCTCCTAAGCAACCTTTATGAAGACTCCCTCTTGTTTGTTTATTTTTACTCATGTATATGTACATATTTGTAACTTATCGGAGATATCAATAAATAAGCTTTGCTTCATTTCAACGTATTATGTTAAATACACCAAAGCCTTCTTCACTAAGTTCTTTGATTTTTTTTCTTTTGTTGAAGCTTGTATGTTGAAGCTTTGTGAGTGGAGCATGTAGGTTGAGGTAGTGTTCCCTTAATTTCCCGAGTGAGGAAAACTTCTCGGTTGGAGACTTGAAAAATCCAAGTCACTGAGTGGGGTTGGCTATATAAATCTTAGAACGTCATTGTGCTCGGTCCTGTGTCATGTCCTCCGTTAGATCCAAGTATTCTAAGTCTTTTCTTAGAGTCTCTTCCAAAGTTTTCCTAGGTCTTCCTCTACCCCTTCGGCCCTGAACCTCTGTCCCGTAGTCGCATCTTCTAACCGGAGCGTCAGTAGGCCTTCTTTGCACATGTCCAAACCACCATAACAGATTTTCTCTCAGCTTTCCTACAATTTCGGCTACTCCTACTTTACCTCGGATATCCTCATTCCTAATCTTATCCTTTCTCGTGTGCCCACACATCCAACGAAGCATCCTCATCTCCGCTACACCCATTTTGTGTACGTGTTGATGCTTCACTGCCCAACATTCTGTGCCATACAGCATCGCCAGCCTTATTGCCGTCCTATAAAATTTTCCCTTGAGCTTCAGTGGCATACGGCTGTCACACAACACGCCGGATGCACTCTTCCACTTCATCCATCTAGCTTGTATTCTATGGTTGAGATCTCCATCTAATTCTCCGTTCTTTTGCAAGATAGATCCTAGGTAGCGAAAACGGTCGTTCTTTGGTATTTCCTGATCTCCGATCCTCACCCCTAACTCATTTTGGCCTCCATTTGCACTGAACTTCCACTCCATATATTCTGTCCTTAATCGGCTTAGGCGAAGACCTTTAGATTCCAACACTTCTCTCCAAAGGTTAAGCTTTGCATTTACCCCTTCCTGAGTTTCATCTATCAACACTATATAAAATTCACAGTGGTATAATCAACAAAACCCCTTGGAAAATGTTTTATACAATAGTTTTCAATCCTGTTAACAAAATGCACATGTTTATTCATGGAGTTAAACAAAATGTAAATCTTGGTATTCTTCCCTAAACTGTAAAAGCCCGCCAGACCTTAACTCTTTTCAATCTACCCCGAGTTAGTAATGATCTACTGTAGGTTCTTTTGGTCTAGATAGCCATTGAATGCAATCTGAGCGTGATGGTTACCTGATGCATGGTGGTTTAATAGCCATCTGCTACTTTTTGAGATGGAAATGGACTAATTCTTGTCTTTAGCTTAATGATATCAAATTCAGCTTGGTTCCAAACGTACTGCAAAAGCCAATTGAAAGTTAATGACATCTTTGTAAGTAAACAATAGTTTAATTGGTAATAAAATTTGATCAGCTCTGCATCACATAGATGAGAGCACCATATAAACTTAGGTCCCTAAATATTTTTAGCAAGTCAAATGACAATATTCTAAAAACGAAAACTACATTCTGGTTCTCAAACTAAGCTAGGAAAGGCCTGAAGTTGAGATAAAGAAGCGCTGTCGGAAATAACAATTCTGATTCGTTTTGGTCCTATGATCGCTCACTCCCAAATTATCAGATTCTCAATACTATTTTTTTTAAACCTTGCATCTCCCAAATTATTAGATTCTCAATACCATTTTCTCAAAAACTTGCATACAACAACTAACTTTCTATTGTTTTCAATGTTTAAAAATTACCGAGCAGTGTAAATTTCAGATCCTTTCTTTAAAGCCAGAGCAGATAGACAAACTAATTGTAAAAAAACACATAAAACAGAGAGAAAAAAAGATACCTAGGATAGATGGAAACTTGTTTGCAATTTCCCATGTATATCCATAGCATGATTTTGAATTAATCTGCACAAAAAATAAGTTTTGCAGGACACACGATATCAAGGAAAAAATGGTATACAGAGATTATGATAGACTGTGGGATGTTGTGATAGGCTTCTTGTTAATATTATATGTTACATCAGATTCTTTATAAACACCTCTAGGTAACAAAAGTAAGCATTCTTCACTAATTAACTCTCTCAAATAGGCTCAATTTTCAATTTAAATTTGGTCAACCGTTTGGAGTGCCTAACGTTTCCAGATTCTTCATTTCTTAAATCGACTAAAAGGAGAAAAATTAAAATGAAATTAAAAAGGTGAACCTGCTGGTCGCCGTTGCCACCGATGAGGAGATCAAGGGGATTGATTTTAGCTTATCAGTTGAAAAGCTGGCTTTCTTCTTTCTTCTTCTTATTCAGGTTCTATTATGTGTCTTCTTGTTCCTTCAAAACACTACCAGTAGTTCCAACGACATGCCATTGGATCATAATCCAAATAATAACATAAAAGTCGTCGGAAGTTGGAAAAAAAAAATAAAATAAAAATTCTATCACATCAAGTTCAAGCCTCCACTTACCACAAACTAATGTGTGCAAACTGGGCATTCATGTGGCTTCCCTTTCTCCAGCCAAAACCAAACAACATCATGCTCATCCTCTGCAATTAAAATACAACAAAAAAAAGACATCAAAATGACAGGAATAAAAATTTAAAAGATTCTTTTTTTCTCAGATTCTCAATCTTCTCTAATCAAATCAGCTTACCCTTTTCAAAGCCCTACAAATAACAGATCAAAGGTTTATGCATACCCAAATTCAACCATTAGAGAAAGGGCAGTGGCGATGGACTTCTGGAGAGATAAAGTGGTTTGAAGGAGGAGAGAGAAATGGAATTTTGGAGAGAGATGGAATTTTATAGAGAAAGAAAGCAAAAAGGTGAGCGAGAGGAAGAGAGAAGGAAGACATTTGGTGGATTTGTGTTTGTTGTTCGTGGGTTCCAATTGGAGAGATCTGCATTGAAAGGAAATGGAAAGGTTTACTGAACCTTCGAGAGAGAGCTCAAGAAATCTGAGAGAGAATACGCGTCCACGATCAAAAATACGTTTCCACCATGTGTAAACCTGGCAGAAATGAAATTAAAAAAATCAAGTAGGGGTAAAATTGGGAGAACATTGTGCTTATGAACAGTGTTTCAGTTCATTTTTTCTTTTAGTATATATATAATTTGGCTTAAACCGATATGCAGAGAAACCTTCTAAAGGTTTCTTGATGTTTCTCTAGGAAGCCTTACAAGATTTAACTTTAATTATCCTCATGGTTTCTCCACAAACCCTAATTTTTCTCCCCAATTAAATTTTTCCACAAACCATATCACCTTCCCCAATTAATTTTTTCCCAACCCTCAATCCCCAATTTTTTTTCCTAACACCCATACACTCATCCCTTCCCTCTTCCCACCCCTCTTTCACTCACTCTCCCATCCCCAAATTCTAAATCCAAACAAATAAATAACGAAAATTTAGATAAGAGAAGCTTACCAGAGAAAGGACGCAGGACACCGAGCCGGAGAACGAGAGAGATAAATGGCTTCTTTCAGATTTGGGTCAAGAGGTTGTTGGGGTTCGAAAATGGCGTGCGAGAGTGAAAGCGTGAGAAAGGCAGGAGAAAGGAGGGCAATGTTGGCAAATTGAAAAATTCATTATTCCGATTTAGTGTTCACCTGTGTTTTTCAGAATAAGCTGCTTTTTGCAGCTTCCGGTTTTTAGCTTTTTTCATCTAAAACTTTGAAATAAAGCTGTTTTGGGATGTTTACCAAACACCAAAACTCTCCCAACTTTTTTTCATACCACATTTTTTTTAAAATCATCTCAGTTCCAAACTGGTACTTATAACATCCTAGCTTATAATTTTCTCAGACTCGTGTTGATGAGGCCTCTATTATTGCCGGTTTTAGCCGATAAGTTGAGCAATATTTTGGATGAAATTTGGGTGCTTGAACAGGAGGATTAACAATTTAAATTGCATCATTGGAAAATCCACAAATGTTTCCTAAATTAATTAGCACGTCCAAATCAATTGCATCTAAGACTCAGAAGGTTGTCTTAATCAACCTCCACATTATGTTACTAATTGAATTCTGTTGTGATGTGACTGTCACACTCAAACATTTCTCGGCTGTAGAGGAAGATACACGGTTTACCATAACCTATGTCAAGTATTTTGAATTGCATGAAATTTTTCTCCATGTGGGGTTTTAACAATTATAATTTGCTTCAGATTCAAAAACTACTCATCATGGATCATGAGGGTTACTATATTTTTTCAACTCTCGATCAAACAATGTGAGTTTCGTTTGATGCACTTAGGCAGGCAGGCAGGTTTGATATATAAGAGATGCAAGTTTTGATCTCTTTGAATTCCCTTCTGATCAGCTGATGTACAACACATAGAAGCAGCAAAGAAAGACATGTAAAACCTCTATGGAAAGTGAAATGAACTGCAAATTTTGTTGAGCTGCAGTCACATATTTTTTTACCAATTATAACAAATTCAAGGCACATATTTCGAATCAGGAGACATTGAAATCATCTGAAGCAGGCTCGAGTTCGAAAATGTTTCCTCTAGTCCAGGCCCTCTCTTGCTCCCTCCATCACTGCTGTCCCTTCTAATATGTACTAATTCGCGCACAACATCATACATTCCCAGCTTCCCATCTCCACCAAACAACAGGCACCTCATGGCAAGGTCTGCAACCACCTCTATCTGCTCGCGCCTGTGCGAAGGTTGCTCATGATAGTAGAGAAGTGGATCCACAATCTCTTCCACCTTCCCACTCCTTATCTTTTGCAGGGCTACTGCCGGCAAGTCCAAGCAATTTGAGCCTGCAATCATCTCAAATAGCATGACACCAAAAGCGTAAACATCATTGTACTGAAAGCGCGAACCTTCGTGATTGTGTGACTGAGAACTATCTCCAGGACTCGAATTCAGTAGCCCAAATCCGGCAACTTTGCTAGAAAAGTTATCGTCAATGAAGATGTAGGCAGATTTGAGATCACAGTGGAAAATGGGAGGAGAAATTTCGTATTGCAAAAAGGCAAGAACACTTGCTGTTTCAGCAGCAATGCTCAGCCTCTTGTACCAGTCAAGAGCAACATTTTGTCCTCCGTTTTGATGCAAATGATCCTCGAGGGTACCATTCGCAGGATGTTCGTATACCAGTAGTGGAGTATAGGCCAAGTCAATGCAGCACCCAATAAATCGCGCGATATTTCGGTGCAAAACAGAAGATAAAACCTCGACTTGTGATAGGACTTGAATTAGGTCTTTTTCATTCTCACATTCTACCTTGTGCACCGCAATTTGCGATCCGTCACCAAGAACCCCAGCAAAGATTGTGCCATTGTTTCCATGTGCAAGTTTCTGACACACCTCAAACCCTTTGGTAGCTTCCTCTAGCTCATGGTACGTGAATAGCCGCGTCCTACTAGCTTTTCGGAATGACATGGTGCTGTGAAAATGGACTTTCCGAGCAGGATCAAATGTTCTGGGTTTAGCAGGCCGCTTTAGTATATACAAAAGTGAAATCAAGGAGGCTATGATGAAAACTGGAGCTAGAACTCCTGCAGTTCAACATGTCATGAAATTATTCCATGACAATGAATAGGAAGCTTTAATGGAGAGATGGGTTTATTTTGTTTATTCTTTCATCACTTACCGGCTAAAATTGCAAGTTTCCGGCCACCATGCTTTATCTTTAAGCAATCATTGCCATATGCTTCCTTTCTGTCCTTGATGCATGCTGCCAAAGGCATGTCAAATATAAGTAATTCCACTGTTATACTAGTGTTGACCTTATAATTTTCAGCAACACCAACAATGTGTAGGAATAAAAGGGCTTTTGACATAGAAGACTCTGAGAACATTACACTGCACAAAAAACATTTCATGTCTAATACTTCATAAAAGAAATAAAAAAACCCTACCGACATTTCAACGGAAGTTGGGCACTGAAGGAATTTTGAACCTAAGAATAAGTGAGAACATGACAAGTTTTCAGTCGAGGAATTGTTTTCTTCAATTGAACACTCTAACATAGTTGTCAGAGTGTTTTTCTAATTTACTAAAAAAAAGTACAATTTTCTTCAAAGGCATGCAATGGATTAAAGAACATCAAACCGCTGTATCTTTATGAAGGGACGTGTTAGAATAGCAATAGACCACATAAAGAAAAAAAATGAATAAATCTGCAGAAAGAAGAAAATTAATTCTTTTTTCCAATAATTTAGAGTGCCCTGAAAACTGAATTGATTATCAAACGAACCCTCAAAATGCACCAATAATGACTCGACGATCTCTGAAGACGTACTTGGTAATTCAATCTTAGAGGCAATTACTCAAAATGTGATTTTTAAAGTGAAAAATGTACAAAATAATTTCATAAAATATACTCACATTTCAAGCACCCTGCACCAGCTGCAAGGCCATCACCAAGAAACCCATCTGGACACATGCATCTCACCCCTCCTTCAACTACTGTTGCATTAGTAATATAAGCACTGCTATCACAAACTTCCTTGGATGAGTTCTTTGGCACTGCCCATTCCAATTTTACCCCTCTCTTCCCCAAGTTAGACCCTCTTTGTACAACCCAACTGGAAATGCCCCTGCATCCAAACTTGGCAAAAACCGAAAACTTGTCACCAAGATGCCACACGCTATGATCAGAGAGAGGGTAGCAGCAAGCAGGAGAGCTGTTCTCGTTGCCATCACAACCAGGCAAGTCATTTGTTTCACAATCTGTCTTGCACAAAGAAGAGTCCTCACAATCATATAAGCCAACCACATTTTCAACCGCAACTCCGAAATAGTCATTTCCCAAGAAATCGAAGGAGTTCAAGTCGTTGTACTGGCGGCACGAAGAGGAGCCCGGAAAGTCCACTAGTAGGCCATCAGAGAAGAAGTCTAGCACCCGGTAGCTTTCGGAACCAATGTTGAGGAAAAGGGTTGTTGAGTTTTGGCAAGAGAGGTGGAAAGCATCAGAGACTGAACTGCAAGACTTGTTCAAGTGAAATGGGAAGGGTAGTTGAAGTTGTCCACATTTTTCATTGCAAAGCTGGTTGGGAGGCAAAGTGGGTTGTTCTAGTTTTTGTTGTTGGCCATGGAGGGAATGAGAAAATGGTAAGGAATTAAGGAGTCCAAGGAGAAGAAAGGAAGGTAGAAATAGAGGTAACATTGCCAGTACCGAAACTGCTGATAACTGCAGAGAATATTTGGATAGAAATTTATACTACAGGAAGAAGAAATAGTGCAGGTTTGATGAGACTGCCTAGCAAGTACTTGGTATTTTTGTTGCCTATGCTTATATGCTAGTGGTAAATAGAATAGTGAGCGAGGTTTTTTTTTTTTTTTTTTTTTTTTTTTTTGGGAGCAAGTGAGAGAGGGTTTTAGTAGTGTAATATGACTCATACATGGGTTCCATACAAAGTGAAGTTCATGAAATGCCATGTCAAATAGGAGAAATGTTTGTGTGGGGATGCTATCTTATCACGTGGTACCGTTAAATGGTATAACTGTCTAGTTGAACAATTGTATGTGTTTATATTTAACAATAATCGTCATGTCATTTAATATTGTCATCTTTATAGTTTATACAAGATCAATTGGTCTAACATCATACGGTCTATATATTAGTTGATCTAGTTGGAGAGTATCTTAAATTTGACTCACATGAATGCAAAAATGATATTGTGGTGTGTTCAACATTAAGTTGTGGCTTCTTGTGTTTTGTTGTAGGTGGGTTCACGATCCATTGTGATTAACATCTTTGCAACTCTCCTATCATTTCTCTAAACATTATCCTCTTTAGCATTTCAATTAAAGAATACGGCTGAAATCATGACTGTTTTTAACTAATTAATGTCACCTGACACTGTCACTTACCAAGTGCTTCAATTTCCTCTCCCTATATGCTCCAATGATCGTCAATCATCATTATACCACGAGAACTGATTGTACTATGAACAGGTATTCTAGCACCACACAATAAGATTTTCTCGTATGGAGTTGGGGCCACAATGGTGTAGAGCCAGGTGATTAGCAAGGTGAGGAATGGAATTGGATGTTGAAAGAGGGTTGCTTGGGAGTTTGAAAAAGAGGGGAGGATTTACGGTCTGTGGAATGGCCTACATTTCGTACCGTATATTCATATGGAATGCCGTGCATGCTGTGGGCGTGGCCCAAGTGTGAACTTTTCGATTCACGTATATATTATTTATTTTGCATGGGCTTCGAGATTTGTTATTTATAATGAAATAATGTACGATTAAGTTATGAAGTTTGAGAACTACGGAATGTTAGATCTACGCAAATATTATAAGTTTATAACACACGAAATTATGTTATCTTTGCTCTTAGAAAGATGGTTAATACTTTCTGGTTCTATCTTTTCCACTGTTCTTCTTATCTTATAATATTTAACGAGAATCGGAATTATCTGCTTTTTAGGAAATATTTTATGAAATAACTTTACAAAAGAATTTAATCAAATCAGAAATCGTTTGATTAATGTTGTCAAAATTTTATTGTTTTAATTAAAAGAACATAATTCGTCTATTTATTGAATAACTGTTTTAAATGACTGATTCAAATTTGGTTTATTTTTAGCAAAACTAATATTGGAGTCATCTAAAAATAAACGTTTTAAGTCATCATACAATATTACAAAATAAATAAGTAAAACTAAAATATTACTAACAATCCTCGATATATAGTCTGCTGCTGCTATATACTATGCAACCAAGTGGTTCTCTAACCCCAACGCCACGCTTGGTGGGTTTTCATAGCCGCGTTTGTTGCAACAAGGCTGTGATATCTGTAATATATTTCACAGTTGAGTTGAGCTCACTCTCCCCCTAATTTCAAATTTTGGTCAAATGAAATGAAAATTTAAATTTAAATTTTGGGGTTTAGCAATCTTGGTAATGTTACCGTGTGAGTTGTGACCTAACTTTATATATGTTGGGATGCCAAATTTGGCCTGGGTTGCGTGGCTCAATCTTACATGTTCCCAGCTCAGATATGTTTAGGGTTGAGCAAATAATCAGAGTTTTGGGGGCTGCTGAAATTAGTACTTGTAATTGGAGTCTTGAGGCTTTTTGGAGACATGTACATGCAGACAAGTTCGATAATTCCTTAGTCTATTTCCTTAAGAGAAATTCTTGAGTAGGGTTGCCCCATGTGACAACATACTTATAAAATAGAGGAATTGTGTATGTCTAACATATTTTGTAATTGTTTATGGCATAACGACAGCCCTATCTAAGAAGAGAAATTCTTAAGTAGGGTTGCCCCATGCAACAACACACTCATAAAATAGGGGAATTGCGTTAAGTCTAACATACTTTTGTAATTGTTTATGGCACAAGGACAACCCTATCTGAGGCTCTCTCTTGATCGTTTGCCTATAAACTTTGCAGGAAGAGAGAACAAGATGTGAATACCTAAACAAACTTGTATGTACTAAACAATAATGAGATCTCTATCACCAAAACTCATGCTTAATACAGCTAGGCCATGAAGCTTTTCAATGCTAATGCAGCTTCTGTGTCTTTCTTGGTCTCCTAAAATCCTTTTGGGCCGGCGTGGGTGTTGTGCTGCGTGATGAAGGTTGATCATATTAGGGCTGCTGAACATGTCAAATTTCTGGCCGCTCGAGAAAAAGCATGGCAGTTGGGGCAAAGTTGGGTTTCTCTAGTGTAACATGAGGAGAGTCATCTGCGTGCTATTTGTAGTGAAGGACTATACTTCCTCTGTGGGACGAATGTTTGACAATCTGATTGTATTTAATTGATATTTAAGCCTATGTTTGGTCTAGTAGTATTCTTCTTTATTTGTAAATGAGAGGTTTTTAATTCAATTCTCATCAAAGACGAATTTAAACCACATTATTGCTAACTCATTGTGAGGCTAAGCCCACCCTCATTCCCCTTAAATAATATCATTTGTTAAATAAAATAAAATAAATAAATAAATAAAAACCGAGGCTAAATAAGGACGAAATAGAACGTGTTGGAGTACATTTGTCTTTTACAATTTGGGTTTGGGTTTGTACAAGGATATGATTTTAGGATACTAACCCCAATATATGATTTCTTTTGTTTTTTCAATGGCCTATAAACGAAGGGCAAGTTTGAAGTTTTGTGAATGTTTAAGGCATTTTGCTTTAATAGGATCGTTTGGAACTGGTTTTAAAATGGCTGAAAGTCTTTTTTGTGAAAATGTTTTTGAAACTAAGCTTTAGTAGAAATGCAAGTGAATCATGGAAAAATACTTGAAGTGCTTCCTACAAAGATCACATAACTAATGTTTTTTCCAGAAAGCACATAACTGGTGTTTCTTGCAAAAAGCACATAGCTAGTGCTTCTTGCATGAAACACTTTAAGTGCTTTGGAAACTCAAAAATATTTTCTCTAAAAACACTTTTAGTCATTTTAAAAACATTTCCGAACAAGCCCATAGATAAATAAACAACCACTTAAAACAAATGAAATTAATTTTTAGGGTAAAAGACTGTTTACTACCATCATGTTTTGTGGTTTTCAACATTTAGTACATCAAGTTTTTTTCGTCTCAGATTCATACCTAAAGTGTAAATTTTGGGATAGTCTCATACATCCGTTAGTCAAACTGTTAAATTTGCCGTTAATTGTGAAGTGGCGCCATGATTGGGCGCCACGTGTCATCCACGTTTTTTTTTTCTTTTCTTCTTTCTTCTTTTCTTCCTTCTTCATTCCTCCTTCCTCCTTCTTCCTTCCCCTTCTTCTCCTTCTTCCTTCTTCTTCCTTCTCCTTCTCCTTCTTCTTCTTCTTCCTCCGAATCTAGGGAAGTTTTTTTTTTTTTTTCCTTTTTTCTTCTTCTTCCTCCTTTTTCCTCCTTCTTCTTCTTTCTTCTTCCTCCGACTGCAACCTTTTTTTCTTTCTTCCTCCTTCTCCTTCTTCCTTCCTCCTTCTTCCTTCCCCTTCTTCTCCTTCTTCCTTCTTCTTCCTTCTTCTTCTTCTTCTTCTTCTTCTTCATTGAATCTAGGGAAGATGAAGGTTTTTTTTTTTTTTTTGAGGAAGATGAAGAAGAAGGAAGAAGGAAGAAGGAAGAAGGAGAAGAAGAATGGGAAGGAAGACGGAGGAAGGAAGAAGGTAAAGAAGAAGGAGGAAGAAGGAGGAAGAAGAAAGAAGAAAGAAGAAAGAAGAAAAAAAAAAAAAACCTTCATCTTCCCCAGATTCGGAGGAAGAAGAAGGAAGAAGAAGAAGAAGAGGAAGGAAGAAGGAAGAAGGAGAAGGAGGAAGAAAAAAAAAACCTTCATCTTCCCCAGATTCGGAGGAAGAAGAAGAAGAATAAGAAGGAGAAGGAAGAAGAAAAAAAAAAAGAAGTTGCAGTCGGAGGAAGAAGAAGAAGAAGAAGAAGAAAAAAGAAAAAAAAATTCTCCAGATTCGGAGGAAGAAGAAGAAGAAGGAGAAGGAGAAGGAAGAAGAAGGAAGAAGGAGAAGAAGGGGAAGGAAGAAGGAGAAGGAGGAAGAAAAAAAAAGTTGCAGAAGAAGGAAGAAGAAGGAAGAAGAAGAAAGAAGAAGAAAACAAAATAAAAGAAAAGGAAAAAAAAACATGGATGACACGTGGCGCCCAATCATGGCGCCACGTCACAATTAATGGCAGATTTAACAATTTGACTAACGAATATATGAGACTGTCCCAAAATTTACATTTTAGGTATGAATTTGAGACAAAAAAAACTTGATGTACCAAATGTTGAAAACCACAAAACATGAGGGTAGTAAACAGTCTTTTACCCTAATTTTTATTATACAATGATAGTCTTTTATAGGCATTAAACCAAATTTCAATAAAAAAAAAACAAGGCTTATTTTTAGTTACGCCCTCTGTAACTTGATTTTAATCTCACTTTGCTTCATGTAATTCAAAAGTCACCACTTTACTCTCTAAAACTCATATTTCACTCCACTTTGCCTCTTGGAACTCGAAATTGAGTTTCAAGGAGTAAAGTGGTGACTTTTGAGTTACAGGGGTAAAGTGAGATCAAAATGGAGTTACATGAGACGTAGCTAAAAATAAACCAAAAAACAACTAAAGGTAAAGGTTGATGCTATTTACACCAAATTGGTGCACAAAATTTGGCCCCAAATGATGTGGCACATTCTACACCACATAAATTTTAACTACAATTATTTATCAAATTTCAACTTGAGTCAAAATACAAATTTGATTGGTGACAAATCATTTATTACACATTTTTAGTGCACAAATTTGGTGTGCTTATTTGACGACCCTTCCCTAATTTTCCATGTAATTTCCTTCCCAATTGTGTAAAATGACGATTATGCCCTTGTTGGCAAAGTGGAACCTGATGTGGATGTTGTTATTCAGCTTTTAATTTATTTTTCCTATTATGCTTAGTTAGACCCAAAATAGATTTGTAACAAAGAAGTTACGCTTAGTTAAAGTACGTTAACAATGGGTAAAATTGTATACGTGTGTGCTAATTATTTAGTGTTGGAAACACTGTTTTTGATAAGGAGACAAATTTTGTGTACTTTAAAATTGTACAAAATCTAATTCCTTTCTCTTTAAAACCGGTCCCATGACCTACTTCACCCATTAATCAGCTTTTCCCCTTATTCTTCTCACCCAATCAAAAACCCCATCTCCCTTATCCAATCAGAATCTCTCTCTCTCTCTCTCTCTCTCTCTCTCTCTCTCTCTCTTTCTTATTCTCTCCCTCACGCCGAGTCTCACTCTTCTCTCTGCAACAACTAAGAACACTCATTAAACCTCACAGATCAGACCTCACATCACTACCATTGTACTCCTCTCATACCCAAGAGTCCATTTGTACAAGCCGATTAAAAAATGAACGAGTTTTGAGCCTCCAACGTGGACCTTTGACTCGGATGTGGGTTCTCCGACGACTTTCCTTTCAAGTTGCAAGGTTTTGGAAGGTTTAGGAGCAACTATATAACTCCCTGGAGTCCCTAGCCTAAGTTTGAAGTCAAGCCAACGTGTAGACACGTGACTTTGGGACGTTGTAAATGGGGCCAAGATCTTCGAGGCATTTTCAGTCCACTTCTGTCCACTTTTTGGACTTTTAAAAGGTACAATCTTTTTCTTCTCTTCCCAAGCTTCATTTCCATATAAAGTACGTCGGAAATGGTTGAGAAATGAGGAATATATGAAGTTTTAAAGTTTTTACAAAAATCCGGCCAACTTTTCCAGATTCCAACGAACCAAATGACGGCGAACGGTGGCGACGGTGACCGAAAAATTAGAGAAGAAGGAGAATATTCCATCAAAGTTGACGGAATATTCTCACGCCGTTGCTGACACCGTTAGACTTAACAGAATATTCTGTCCCCTGGGATCTGCCAGCGCGTGTGGCTGCGAGCTGGCGACGCGTGGTGGTGCGTGGTCGATGTGTACGGGTCCATGACGTTGCGTAGAATATTTTCTTATATTAAAACCCTCAGTTTGAGCAAACTATGAGGGATTTTTCCTAGCCTTTTTGTGTATGTCCTAATTAATTAATTATTATAGTTGTTTCACATATACGAGAAAGTTACCCCGAGGATGTACGAGGTCAAGCAAGGTTAGGAGGCTACGATCCGACTACGTATTAGTGAGTGGGAATTTGTTTATATATTTATATATATATATATATCTATATTATATATAAAGTTTTATAGTTTCCACAAATGATTTTGGATTGATATTATGTTTATCATGCCATGTTTTATTTCATTTTAAAAGTGCTATTTTATTGTTGAGATTTATAAATTGTCATGGCATGTTCATATACATTTTACTTGCTCATCATGCATGCTTGCACCGATGTAGTACTCGCCTTGGGCCAGGGCCAAGCTTCACATGTATGTTCACATTGCACCGCACGCTCACCTGGATCCATTATAGGTGTCAGTCCTATCCTAGGTTGTAATAGGTAACTAGGACTCATATGTAATGCGTCTAGCGCCAGTCTTCACGTGATTGTAGTACTAGAGCGTATATTGTGATTACACCCAATCCTATTCATGTCAGAATCCCTTTGCGTGAACTCGTGTGTTAGCATAAATTGATGAGCATTTGATTTTCTTATGCCACGGTTGAGATATTATGATTTGTGTATTTCTTGAATTATTGTTGAATTACCTTTGATTTCATACTTATATGTAGTATGATTTTCTGGAAACTATACTTGTTTTACGGCGAGGGGTTAGTATGTTCGTAAAATAACTGTGTTTTACAAACCTTTGTTTTTGCCCACTCACACCTTTTGTTTTTCGCCCCTCCAGGACTTAGTTAGCTGAATTCTCTATGGCATACGAGGAATCCTTGGCGATTCTGACATTCTCCCAAATAAATGTAGGAGCTTATTTCCGGTTGTGTAATAAGTACCTTAACTAGATTTGACTGCTCTAATTTGTCATACTGCCATCTATGCTTTGACTACTTATGTTTTATGGATTCTTCCTATTACTGCGCACTCTCTTTATTAGCTTAAATAAATGCTAGCTTTGGTTTAAATTTATCCATATTTTATACATCACTTTCCTTTTGGCTACGTCACCTTTAGATGTCGGCCAACATGCCTTGACTCCGGTCGGGGTGTGTCAGCTTAAGCAAAGGAGCCTAAATGTATATATTGTTTATTATTTCCCCCATAAATGAGTAAATAAATATAATATATCAGAATTAAAGTTAGTAATAAAGCTTGGGTCTAGTTTAGGACAATGCCTCAACCAACCTAACCCAAAAACATTGGATTGAGGTCGATTGGGTTCTAGAGGCTTTGACCTAATTCTACTCGTGAATTGGGTTGGAAGTTGTGTGGATTTAGGGTTGTACCAGCTCAACTTACACTCAATCGCATTGCTATGTGAAAAAGTCACGTGATAATGTGTGATTAATATAAGACGCAAATTCATTTGGACATGAATCCAACAAAAATAGTCACTAATGATTTGCAATTTGTTCTATTTTCTTCTTCCCATAAAATAAGTACTTTGATATAATGTATAATCACCCCGTTGTAGTCTATGTACCATTAGAACTAGGGAGCTTTAACAAAAAGGACTTCCTCAAACTTTTTCTTAACCAAAGACCACATAATAACTTTATTTAATGAAAATGACTTAAATTTTAATTAAATAAACTTAAACTTTAGTGCAAATGACAAAATTTTAAAATAATAAGAGAAAAATAAAAATAAAAGAGAGTAGAGATACGGGTGAGGAAGGGTGGAAGAGAGAGAAAAGGGGGGACGTGCGATTCACCCATCATCAACATATCTCTCTTAATCCATTACCATCATCTCTCTCATTTTTCACCCTTCAGTATCATCTCTCTCATCTTTTACCCATCACCATTATCTCTCTCATCTTTTACCTATCACCATCATTTATGTCTCATCTTTCACTTATCACTATCATTTCTCTTATCTCCCTTTCTCCCTCTCATGTCCCTCCTTCCTCCACTCCCCTTTGTGTTTTGTTTTTTTGTTATATCAACAATTATTAATAAAAAGCGCTTAATAAAATTTTATTAATAAGCAATATTGCTCTTAAAAATAATATATTTCCAAGAACACTATTGAAAATTCAAGCCCTTTTCTTATTATATTAGTCAGCTTTTTTAGTCTTTTTAATTTTTTAAATTTCTTTAGAAATGGTAATACTATTTCTAGAAGCGGTGACACCATTTCTAGAATTAGAACCACTATTTCTAGAAAGGGTAACACTGTTTATAGAAACAGTGACACTATTTATAGAATCGGTTTCACTATTTCTAAAAACGGTGATACTATTTCTAGAAACAATGTTAATATCTTTAGATACAATGGTCACTATTTCTAAAAATGTTCACTATTTATAAAACAATGACCATGTTGTAAAATTGATGGTATGTACTGTGGAATAAATGAATAAATAAGACACATAATTTACAAGGTTTCTCTACAGTCAGTGTGACTGGAGTACATCTTCAGAGCAGCAGCGGTGCATTTATTTATAATCTGAAATTATAAGATTACAAAGATAACTCTCGCTATTATCTCCTTTCTTTTTCTTCTCTCTGTCGTGAGCCTTGTGACTTATCTCTTCTTTTTCTCTTCTTCCTTCTTTCTTTTCTCTCCTCTCAGCTGTCAGGCTTTGTGTTTTTGTGTGTGATTTTATATGGAATGATGAAGCAGCAAGTGGATTTAGTGGACAAACATGTAGAGTTGTAGTGGGTTGGCCATCCACACATTGAATGGCTTATAAGATTACAACACTCCCCCTGTGATGGCCATAAGCTGTGACGTCGCTGCTGGCTACCACTCCAATCATTTTCACTTGCCTTATTTATTCCCTAGGTAAAAGTGGAATGTTCTTTAGTTTTCTTTAGGCAGGTGTGGCATCTTTTCTAGAAAACCTTAAAATCTGAATCTATTTTTGGGTGCTCCCCGTGATGAGTTTCTCCCCCTGATTTCAAATTCCTTAGGCTGATGTTTTCCCTCAATATGTTGTATCATTTTCACTTACTTGTTGTTGACTTTCCACAACTTGATCTTGAACTAGGCTGGAGGGTTTCTTGAAATGCTGGCGAGGCATGGCCTTTCAATCACTCAATCAGCCACCAATTTTCTCCATTTGGATTCCATGGGCTTATCATTGATCCTTCTGCTTCAGTCTCTTGCATAGTATAAGTGGTGCGCAATTTTTACCTTTTTGGATGGTCCATCACTTCTTGGTGACTCATCCATGCTTGGCAGCTTCAGTGTAAAGAGCCAACATCGGACCAATTATTCTGCAATGTTGGTGACTTAAGACCCAGCTCCATCAACAGTTAAAGATGGTTACTCGAGAGCAATACTAAGTAAGCAATCAGGAAAGGTTCCAGGCAGTCGGTTCCTTACCAGAAGTTTGATTGCAGGTTCCGACTGATTGCTTTCTTTATCGTTGTCTTGCAGGTAAGAGCAAAGGCAAAGGAAATGACAAGGAGATTGCATGATATGAGATACTTTTGCTCTTGAAGGAAAAAGTATAAGATTTTGATGCTGGTGTAAACCTTTTCGATCAAAAAGGGTTTCTTGCTGAGGAAATAAGTTAAGCATTTTTAAGGAGTTGGTTGAAAAGTTATTCTCGGAGAAGAACAAAACTGAGTATGGTGAGAGGTTTGGTTGCAAATTCATTTTCGACAAGGAGAGGGAGTTCGGTGTTTTGGATGTATGCCCTGCCATAAAGGATGAAGGTTGACATATATAGAGATTTCCCCAATAGTAGGTAGTGGTGTGGATGTGGTCTTGTTACCCACGCTTGTTGACAACTTCACGCATTTTCAACTGTCAGATATCTTTGACAAAGTTGCACGTGATATCTGAAAAATGTTGACGGACTTGGTGCAGGAGAATTTGGCTTTTTGAAATTTGGAGAGTAGTGTCTCTTCGATTTTTGAACAAGTGGCCATGTTGCCTCTTCTCGATAGAGGTATCGATTGTATTCAAATTCACTTTGAAGATTTCCTACCTGTGAAAATTGTCTTTGCTGTATTTCTGAGATTTTACTCCATCCAACCTTTTTCTTTCATCATTTCTGAAAATGGCTTACCTATCTAACATTTGCTTAGATTTAAGTCTCAGGAGTGATACAGACAAGCTGCGTCAAGATAATATTTGGCGCCCGTCCTTCTTATCTTCTAATGGCCCTCTTACAATTGGAGACTCTGTGATGAGTGATGAAGTGACAGCTACAGTAATAGCTAGGAACATTCTCACTCCCAGAGATAAAAGAATACTGTCAAAGAGGACTGATGAATCGGTTGTTCAAGACTCTTTGTCTTTCAATGTTCAATGTTCAGGTTCTGTATCCAACATAGGCCAGCGTCTACTTGCTCGATCTCGTTAAGTCGAATTATTAATGGCTGAGGTGGCAAGTCTTAGACAAGAGATTAGATGGCTCAAGTACGAGAATAAAAAGTTGCACAAGCTCGCAAATATTTACTCGATGAACATGAAGAGAAAACTCGACCAGCTGCAGGAATTCGAAAGTTGGATTCAAAGTGATCACCATAAATTCATGGCTAGATTCCGAGGGCAACTGGTGTCTTCCCCTTCTAGTGTTTTGCCAAGTACTAGGGAGTCACATGATCAATCTCCAGTGTCTTCCCCTTCTAGGGTACTGCCAAGTACTGAGGCTTTACATGAACAACCTTTATGAAGGTTCCTTCTTGTTTGTTTGTTTTAACTCATGTGTATGTACATATCTGTAATTTCTCAGAGATATCAATAGATAAGTTTTATTTCATTCAGTGTATTGTGCTAAATACAATAAATCATATACTTCACTAAGATGTGGTACTTCTAGACCAAACATCAATTCATCAGTTCCCTCACGAGGATGAATGATTTTTCTTGGTGTCTAAATATTAATTAACCTCTTAAGTGTTCAGCTCATCCATATGATTATTTAATATCATAAACATCATGGATAAGATTCGCATTGGCATATTGTTTGATCTGCAGCTCAAGACAATATTTCCTTCAACACTTTATAATTTTTCTAGACTCTTCAGGAGTTTCAATTTAATATCATCAACTTTTGCAAGAAATTTTAGTATATTTCAGCAATATCATAATGATAGTACTCACTAAGGTAATTTATACCATCCATTGACATTGAGTGGATAATTTATGTTTTACCTTTTCAGAGCTTACTTCAAGTAATTTGAATCCTTCAGGGATTTTTTACACTTCATTACACATTTTCCTTTGGAATTTATACATAGCAATTTGCTTCCATGTATACTTAAGGGATTTACTTATGGAGATATGCTTTAGGCATTTCATAAAGTTTCCTGTAATATATAATTTTCCATTTAAATGGACAAGCTTCATAATGAGAAATCATGTTTCCAGGAGTGTATTACAATTTTAGGTTTCAACTAAGAACCTTGTGTCATATCATTTGAGTGTAGTTTACTGTATTACAAATGCCCCTATGTAACCTTCTGGGTTCAATATCATTTGGCAATTTGTACAATAGGTCCATTTTCCATGTTCTTGGTAAATTGATATGGAATTGCCTTTCTCCATTTTTGGCCAATAATTTTTCCTTTTATCGATGAACAAAAGAACGTAACTCAATATCCACAGATCAATGATGAATTTAGTAGCTACTAAAAAACCAAAATTACCATTGGTTATCATCAATCCGTGATCCCGTATTCTCATGTGCATGCACATGCATATTTATAAGCATTTCATTACTTTGGATATCCTTGCCTCTTCAGGGGCTTTACATTGTCTCTTCTAGGACAATCATCTCTTATTAGATAATTGTTTAAGAATTTGGATCATAAGCTCATTTAGAGCGTTATAGAGCTTGGATTTTAATTTCCACTTATTGGAGTTAAGTCATTGGAACCTATACGTCTATCATGCTTCATGCACGAGACATCAAAATTTCCATGTCCATGGATTGTCCTTTCTGGGACGTGTATCCATACGGCGACTATCATGCTTCCCGCATGTAACATTTATGCTTCAGGAATGCAATAGTTCAGTAGTGCCATATTCTTCTTCTTTCAAATGACTGAACCTTCTGAATCTAAGGGTCTGCCACGCTTCAGGCGTGTAACAGATAAATCATTTGTTACCACATTATTTTGTCCAACAGGGACATCAATTCTTGTAGGCACATTTTTAGCAAGTATATATGATTTTATTACTTTCGTTGCATCATTAAATGCATTTGGCATTTGATTTGTACATCGTTGCATCATTCAATTATTCTCACTTCATTTTTATATTGATTGCTTCGTGAATCAAAATAAGACAAATTCTCTTCGTTCTTCTGTAACAGTCTTTTCTTGTCATCCTTTTGGAACAGTTTTTCACCCCCTAACAGCGAGAAAATTGTCTTATCAAAATGACATTCCGCAAACTGCGTGGTGAACATATCCCTAGTCAAGGGTTCCAAATGTTGAATGATAGATGATGAATCAAATCCAACATAAATTCCCAGTTTGCGTTAATGCCCCATTTTAGTATATTGTGGCAGTGCAATAGACACACAGATAACTCAACCAAAAACTCGTAAATCTTAATGTTTGGATGGTTCCCAAACACAAGTTATACTGAGAAGTATTGATGGTTGGTAACAAGTCTTAATAGAACTAATAATGTATCATGTAAAATGGTATGTCCCCATCTTGCAATTTTGTTTTCATGAGCAGAGCGCGGGTAATTAATTTTATCCACTTAATAAATGCTTCTTTTAAACCATTTTTGAGTATGGACATGAGGAACATGGCGCTTAACATCAATGCCCAATTATATGCAACAATCATCAAGACTTTGAGATGTAAACTCTCCAGGAAATATGCATTATATCATCATTCACAAAAATCAAGGAATTTTTTGTCCTTATTTAATAGTTTATGGATTGAGACTCTTATGTCCTTTATTACAATTAAGTTGTGGCACTTCGGCTCTTCAAACTTAAGGTACTCATCAAGGAACTTCATGTCTGATCTTGAGGATTTGGGGACTTCATGCCTGATCTTTTTGCATGAGGAACTCAAGTCCAATCATTTTATGTGATGAGGATCAAGAAACTTCAGGTTCTGATCTGATCAAGGAACTTCGGGTCCTATATGTACTCATCGTAACAAAAAGAAGTACAATAAATAAATTAAAGCAATAGGCAGTAATTCCAGCCATGATAAATAAATTGCTTTTTAAGTAAATAAAACTTGTGACAAGGGCTTTGATTAAGCACCATTCACATAAATATCAAAGCTTTAAAGCAAAGGGTAATACTTCTACCCACTGTAAATAAATAGAACTTGTGATATGGCTTTAAATCAATACCATGCATATAAATATGCCAAAAACAGAAAATGCAATGATTAAGTCCTTATCTTTTGCTTTTTCTTTTTCTTGGTTTGCCACTTCTTTTGTTTCATTCTTTCTATTTTTTTGTTTTCATTTCACAACTCTAAGTCCTTTTAGCTACTCAGGAAGTAATAGTAATAATAAGTTCCAATTGGTATTCCACCTCCGGTGAGTTTCGAAAAAGTTGAAAAGGTTCCCATAAGTTTTGGAGTCAAGAGTGTTTGCAACTTATGAAAAGATCAAACTGTTGGATTTAGCTCAAATTTTAGTATGATATGGATAAGAGGATACCGAACAACTTTCGTGAAGAAACAATTTCGATCTAAGCTACTGAAATGGAGTTTTGGTACTCATAAGGTGCCTGTCCAATTTTCTGCGGAAATTGAAAACTGGTTTGGTATTTTAGTTATTTGGGATGACCGCACCGTTGGAATTTTCTAAAAATTTGATATGTTGTAGGTACTGGGCGGACAAACAACTTTGAAGAAGAAAGTATTTCAAAGTTTTGGTACTCATAAGGTCCACAAGTTGGAGTTCCAAGGCTGTCAAATTCTCTACGAATTTTGAGTCTGTACTATTGTGCTTCTGCAAAGGATGATATACAATCATACAACAACATATATATATTTGCTTCAAGAAAATCCGTAGTACAAAGATTTTAAGATGAAATGAAAAGATTTTCTTATCTGTGAGATTCCAGGCGATAGAGGTGAACAGGATTTGTGACGTTGTGCTTTTCATTGACACGAGAGCTTCTCGTGCTGATAACGTGTTGTAAAATCGACGATATGTGCAGTGGAATAAATAAATAAGACACAGAATTTACGAGGTTCCTCTATAGTCAGTGTGACTGGAGTACGTCCTCGGAGCAGCAACAGTGCTTTTATTTATAATCTGAAATCATAAGATTATAAAGATAGCTCTCTCTATTATCTCCTCTCTTTTTCTTCTCTCTGCCGTGAGCCTTGTGGCTCTCTCTTCTTTTTCTCTTCTTCCTTCTTTCTTTTCTCTCTTCTCAGCTGTCAGGCTTTGTGTTTTTGTGTGTGATTTTACATGGAAGGATGAGGCAGCAAGTGGACTTAGTGGACAAACATGTAGAGTTGTAGTGGGTTGGCTATCCACACATTAAATGGCTTACTTCTACCCTCTTTTAAGTTGTAAAGGGAAAAACTTTCATTTGGTTATTCACAATGGGAAACAAAACTCCTTGACAAACGCTTGTTAGAATCTATAAATCTAAAAAAGCTAAAAAAAAGTGAAGGCACCTCTTCGGCTTAATGAAACATGATTAGAGATTTGAATTTTAAAAAAAATTAAAAAAACGAAAATCATATACAATTACAAAAAGAAAAAGAAAAAGAAAATCAATATATGACATTCATCCTAATCTTTAAAGATGACGTCAAAGAAAGTTATATTCAATTACAAAAAGTATAAGGAAAATTATATATAATTACAAAAAAGAACAAAAACAGTGGTCCCAAGTATAAGGAAACAAAAACAGCGGTCCTAAGGTTTTGTTAGGAATATAAAAACAGTGGTCTCAATTCACAAAACTTGGTTGACGATTATGCACGCGCCCTAGTTTGTTTATTTTTTTTCTTTATGGTTTGTCCTTACCATTAAATAAAATTATTATATTGTTTTATTTTTAATTTTTGTTAAAACTTAAAGTTTTGAACCTTTTTTTTATTAATTTTCCTTTAAAACTATGCTCATTAATTTTCAACAATCCTCTTTTCTGGGGTATTTTCTTTTAGTTGTATTAATACATTGCCCTACTGCCAAAACAAAAGAGTGTCAAGATTCATTTCCACTTCAAATCATGCCCAACATTCAATATTCAATACTCCTATGTTTGGGACACTACACAAAACCAAACTTGAAGTTCATTTTCAAATCTCAGTCATTTGTGGGTGGGCCTTTGAGTTTTACTTGTCTAATATGTGGGCAGGTGCATTAAGTCCACATCAAATCAAAGCCTCTGTTTTTTTTTTGTTTTTTTTATTTTTTATTTTTTTTTAATGCTTATGATCAAAAGATTTCTAATTTGGGCCAGGGTCCTAATCCCATCTGCATTAGGACTGGACCATCATTAAATTGGGTTTTTAGGCAAACATCCCTCTCATAATATTCTTCTTAATCTAAAACACAGTAAGTTGAACAAAATGACTATAACCATGAAAACAAATCACTATTTACACATAAAAACAAGGTAATTAAATTTCTAAATTATTTAGCACTGATTAGGTAAATCTTAAATGCATGCATAAATTTTTAGACAAAATATTCAAATACGTGGTTCAGAAGGATAATTTAACAATGTAATAAGCTAGATCGCTAATGTATGTGTGTATGAATGAATGTGTGTATGTATATATGTATATATGTGTGTATTTATGTATCCTAACGATGTCGTCACTGTCACATGGAGGTTTGAAGTTCTACAATCTTGTGAATTTTAATCCAGCAATAATTGCTAAAATTGGATGTATGTATGCTAACGATGTTATTACTATCACGTGAGGTTTTAAGGTTCTAAAATCTTGTAATTTTTAATCTAGCCATAATTGTCCAAATAGGATGAACAAAATCAAATTAAAAACATAAAAATAAGAAAATGTACTATACCATACATAGTACATTCAAATCAAGGAAGAAACAATTTTTTTTTTTTTTTTTTTTTGCTTATATTCTCTGCTTCCACTCAACCTCTCTCTCTCTCTCTCTCAGCAAAAAGTGTTTGCTTTAGGACTCTCTCTCTCTCTCTCTCTCTCTCTCTCTCTCTCTCTCTCTCTCTGATTTAGCATTGACAATCGGCGTCGGTTTTCCACACACACAAGAAAAATGTAATTAAAGTCTCTCTACTTTGTTTAGTTTTGTTTCCAAATTCCGATATGACCATTGTTCCCCTTTTTATTATCCTCGCAAAGACATAACCACCACTCCCACTTCCGCAATAACCACCGTCATCGCCACCGTCAACCTCCTCCCCCCAAACCCACACTCGAGTTCACAGCTTTAGTCAACACCCAAATTTAAAAAATTGACCCATGATCTTCTCGCGCAGCGACGATTAGAGTTTCGACCCACCACCACGGCGGCGGCGGACATGGATCACCGCGACCACAACCAGTCCCGCCTCATCGGAGACTACATACTTGGCCCCAAAGTCGGGTCGGGTTCATTCGCGGTTGTTTGGCGCTCACGCCACCGACAACTCGGTATTGAAGTTGCCGTCAAAGAAATTGACAAGACGCAGCTCAGCCCAAAAGTCAGCGACAACCTACTCAAAGAAATTTCCATTCTCAGCACCATCAACCACCCCAACATCATTCGCCTTTTCGAGGCCATCCAGGTATTGTTTTTGCTTATTCCGAGGTTCTTTTGTTTCCTTATTTTTCTGAGTTATTTATGTATGTGCAATGTTGGTGGTTTGGGGGTTTTGGCAGACCAAGGACAGAATCTACCTTGTGCTGGAGTACTGTGACGGCGGCGACCTGGCAGCGTATATTCACCGACAAGGGAAGGTCTCAGAAACTGTTGCCAGGCACTTTATGAGGCAATTGGGTATTTTTCTTTTTTCTGTGATCAACTTTGCTTTTAATTCAAGTTTTTAATGAAAGTTCATATTTTTGGGGGATTTGGATAATTGTGGTTGCCCTCAACACTTTTCAGATTGATTTCTGGCTCTTTAGACGAATAGAAGTTCAATCTCTTTTAAATGGTTGGCCAGTTTGGTTTGTGTTATGTGTTAGAAATAGAAATAATTTTTGGATGATTAGGCTAATTATGCTGGTGGGAATGTTCTTAATTTGACAGTTTAGCTGTTTTCTTCCTTTTTTGCTAGTGGGAATTTTGACATGTTTGATTTGGATTCTCCTGAACAGCTGCAGGATTGCAAGTGCTTCAAGAAAAGCACCTCATTCATCGGGATTTAAAGCCGCAGGTATTGTGCTATTTTGTTTTGTCGTGAGTCATGATTCGTGAGATGTGTGATATGTTTATGACGTTTGATACATTGTCGATTATTGTTGGAAATTTTGGTTTTTGTTTTTCTTGTCTCCTGACTTGTCGATTTCTGGCCGAAATTGTAGAACTTACTCTTGTCAACAACGGTTGAAGATACCCCACTATTGAAGATAGGGGATTTTGGTTTTGCAAGGTAAACTACTAAGATCCTTTTCGACACTACCCCTTCCACATTGTTTGTGAATTCGAAGCTGCAACCCAAGTGAAGAAGTTTACTTATTTAGCTTTGTGGTGCTTTTATGATATCATGCTTTAACACATTCAACCAATACTAGTTCAACACTATCCCAATTATTTGGCTTTCTGATAAGCAGGATAAAAGATTTATTTTGTCGTTTACTTTTATTATATGCGATCGGATTAGCCAAAAGCTTTTACTATTGTATGACCTTCAACTTGGCCGTGTGCTAAGGAGGGTTTTTTGTTGAACGTCAGCTTCTGTGTTCCTTCTGTTAACCAAATCTTCCATTCATAACCTGTGGTTTATGAAATTAACATCTACTACTGAGAGATGCTATATGTTGTCGTTTGAGGAAATTTGAGATGGCATGAACTGTTTCAATGGCACAAAGAGGTTTATTAAATTTTTCACCAGCTCCTCTCTAAAAAACATTCAATTTTTTAAAATGATCCGAAGCAAGCTCAGTTGGCAATATATGAAAGTAAAATATTGGTGACAAGTATTTCTAAATGCATTTTGCACTTGGTCATTGTCCTGATGTTCCTGTTCGCAGATCCCTCACGCCCCAAGGCTTGGCTGACACACTATGTGGTTCACCACTGTACATGGCTCCAGAGATTATTAAGAGCCAAAAATATGATGCAAAGGTGATAGAATGTGAAACTGACATTACTGACAAAGTTGTTGGTACCTCTACCCTTTTTATTCATCTTTAATTTGTTATATGGTCTTTGCAGGCCGATTTGTGGAGTGTTGGAGCAATTTTGTTTCAGCTGGTGACCGGGAAGCCACCGTTTGATGGGAATAGTCAATTACAGGTCTGATGAAATCTTAATACATATATTTGGTTATAAGATTTTAGGATTTGAATCACATACTCTACCCAGAAGGTCTCATCTTGTGTATTTAATGGTTCACACAATATGCAGCTTTTCCAAAATATCGTGACATCGACTGAACTGAGGTTTCCACAAGGTGCTTTGGAAGAATTGCATCCAGATTACATAGATCTCTGCAGAAGCCTGTTACGTCAAAATCCAGGTCATGATTGATATATTATTAAGTATCTGGTGTTATGCTTGCCTATGTATTTTGATTTAATTACATTTCAGAGCTGAATAATGTGTGATTTACTACTAGTGACATGTGAATATCAAGAGTTTACTCAACAAAGCTACCATGTAAAAAATAATACCTTGATTTGCAGTTGAGCGACTATCATTTATGGAGTTCTTCAATCACAAGTTCCTCAGAGATTCTAGGTAAAGCATTTAGTTTCATAGCTTTCAAACCGCATGGATTTTAGCTATAGTACATTTGACATTTTAGTAAAAATTAGATACCAGTAAGTAAGATTACTACCTATACCTACCTATACGTATGCAGTCATTACAATTGTTTCTTATTTATAATATGTAGGTATCAAGTGGATGTTGATCATCCTTCAGTACTTCCATCACTTAAATCAACGGTCGAACAGATTAGTTCTTCTGTCTCCGACAAGATACTGCAAATGCGTTCCAGGCAAACCACCAACTCATCTAGCAGAGATCCGAGTTCAGATTTTCCATCTGCACATGACCAAAAATTGTCACAAAGAAATTATGGCAGTATATCCTGCACTAGGAGTGTTCAAGGGCAGGTGCAAGATATTGCATCTCATAGGATGAGGAAATCTATTACCCGAGATCCAAACTTGCCGGATCAGCTTCGAGGTCTGTTTTTGTGTTTGGGATTCCCTAATTATGCTTGTGCTATGTTAGTTTGTTGAATTATTTATTTTGGTTTGCCTTGCCTTCCAGTTTCTGATTCAATGGAGTCCATTGAGAAAGACTATGTTATGGTCAATTCTTTCTCGTATTACCTTGAATCTTCCCTGCAACATCATTCCACAATGAGAGCTTCTATCAGTGCGTCAAAGCAGCACCATCATGATAAAACAGTTCTAATGAAAACAGAGGAGCAGGCAGCTAGTTCTGTTGGTGCAGAAAGTTCACAAACTAGTGGATCAGCTACATTACCAGCATCTTGTGAATCAACACTGTTACTGGAAGTGCAAGGACTATCTATACTGCATCCTTCTACTAGGGTCCATCTGTTACATCAGTATGCTCAGGTTCTTGCAGATCTGTCGCAGGAAAAGGTGCGTCAGTTACAGTTCTACATCATGGAATGTGCTCATCTAATTTTTATTGCACTAGACTTAGTTCAATATCATAATATGTTTTATTTACAAGAGTGTATCAAGGAATTTAACTATATTAGCATGATTAGACAACTACTCTCGACTTTTTTAGGGGTCTGTATTAAAGTAATTGTTACTTTTGGTTGCAGTACAATGCAGGACTAGTTCTAGACTCATTTTCGGTTCAACTTGTTGTTTTGGCCATATGGAAGAAATCTCTTCAAATTTGCAGCACTTGGCTGGCATCATCTAAAGCGGATAAATCACCTGAAGGCAGCTCAGCGAATGAATCCTCACTTGTGCAGGGAGGTGCTGCCTCATCAACAAACGCCTCAGAAAATGTAGATTTTAGCCGGCCTTCATCTGTTTCGATGTGGGCAGAGCGAAGGTTTATTGTTGCATTTGATCGAGCAGAGCATCTATCGTATCATATCCAAGATATGGATGGTTAGTCTGTCGATAAACTGTCTGATCGCAATTTTTAAGTTTTCTGCTTGTATTCTGCTGATTATGTGGTGTACATTGCAGGTGCTGCTGAATTGCCGGATGCCATAGAAATTATCTACCAAAAAGCGCTAGAAGTTGGGACAAGGGGTGCTGTAAGTAAACTTACTTGCACAAGTGCCGCCGTCTTACTTTGTCAAATTACATCTCTAATCCTGTTGGCAGATTTCACAATCTTTGACCAATTAGATTCTGCCTATGTTTTTCCAGGTAGATGAGTACATGGAGAACAAGGGTAGTGCCGAAGCATTGTACTCCAAGGCTATGCTTCTCCTTTCTTTTATTACAGGAGAAGCCACGTCTCTGCCACTAAACCCTCCATTTTCCCTAACTCCTGCCAACAAGAAGCGAATTCAACAATACATTCTGCACTTGGAGTCCCATCGGATCAATTTTCTCAAATCACAGCCTGCTCCTGTGCAAACCCCCGGTTCCTTGGCTAAGTAAATATGACTGCCTCTGTACAGCCATTACTGACAAACCGGCTTTTTCTGTGCATATTACTGGTATGCGGGTAAATCGTGGTCAAATCGGCGGGAAGTTTTGAACTCTGGGGGATGATAGTGAGACCTCTATCACATGACTGGATAGGGGACGGCAAATAATAGCCTCTGCAGGGAAGGCAAATGTGGAAGGAACCAGATGGCCTTGATTGCTTGAGTATATATGGAAACAAAACAACTGTAAATATGAATGGTGGTAACTTCTCCCTTGTAAAGGGTGGCTATCACGGTAAATGCCAAATTTCACGACGATGTTTAGTTTTTACCACTATTTCTTCCTACTCTTTCCTCTTTACTAAAAATATAAGGATTAATTACGTTCTACACCTTTTAAGTTTGGAGAGACTTCGAAAATAGGGTACGAAGTTTTTTAACTTTTTCATATTACATGATAAGGTATTGAAATTATATCAATGCATGCTTTTGGTCTAATGTATTATTTGATCTTTATTAAATTGATGTTAAGGTGAGGATTGAACTCTTAATTGGGCTGACATGTAAGTTACATTTGTACATTGACAAAAGAAACTCGTCGATCTAAAGAAATATTGAACGTTCAAACAGACAAAATGTATAAATTAATACAATTTTAAAACCTTGTGCAATGTAAGAAAATTGGAACTACATAACTCATTGTGAAAACCACGTCAAAATGTATTAAGCTTGAACTTAACATGTAAACCCATAACCCATTTTATATAAACAGGCTCTATAAAATAAGCTGAAGAAACACATAAGGGGCAAAGCGATCTGAAGTTAGGGTTAGGGGATTAGCATAGAGACTTGAAAAGGTTATAGTTACTATTGGCTCCATAGTCCATCGAACAAAAGGAAAATATTTATGCTATGAAAACATGTATATGTGCAAAAGCTTCTCATCGCGTCACATTGTCTCCTGTAAAACTCGCAAAAACACAAGGGTTTCTGGGCAATTCTGCAGGCTGTATTGAATAGCCACGATGAGTAAAAATCGTCAAAACAAGCATATATAAACTCTTCGGGCCTTTCTCTTCCCAGCGGCTGCTGGCATCGGCCACTCGGTTCTCGTTGGCCTCTACAGAGCACCTCGTGTAAGGCTTGAATCCCGTTTGATGAGCCTTGAGTTTCCCTTGGCCAAGTCCTAGTGTCAGCAGCCCCTATGTGTTGCTGTCTCGTGCTGGTGATACATTTTTCTCCGTTTCTGGAGGACATCCATGTCTTTCTATTCAGGTCAAGCTGTGATGTTGATGCATCTCTCATCTTTCTCATCAGCATTTTGATTTGCTTCTTCTGTAGCACCTTGAGGCGTATGAAGGTGGTGAAAAACTCAGCGGCAATACCTCTCGCAAATAACGGTTGAGAGGCCATCCACCCCCAACAAAGGTAGTTAACATGATAAGAGACTAATTGATTCAAATGACAGATTGATCAAAATCAATCGATGTGCATAAATGTTCAACTACCTCTTCAGAAACCTCTTTCCACGGATCATTGATGTTGCCGATACTTCTACTGCGATGATAACTAGAATCAGAAGCTAGGAGATTTAGATCAGGTTCTTTTGGTTCTTCTGATCGTTCTGTCCCTTTCTCATGCCTCTCTAATGCATCTGTCTCTACTTCGCCGCTTGAAGGTATGTTGGAACCACATGAAGAACAATCAACGTGACATTTACTTATTATTTAATAAGAAAGACATGTTTTATTGAAGGGTAATGCTAGGAAGACTAAATTTGTAGACAAAATCTTGCAAATTAAATGACATGGAACACTATTAGAAATGATGATGCTCCAAAAACCCTGGCTACCAATCGTCTAACACCAGAGGAAATTCAATATTATGGGAAGAATGGCTTGTGCTTTCATTGTGCAGATAAATATATTCTTGGTCATTATTGTGAGAAAAAACACAACTTATGTTGATTGATGTGTATGATTCTATGAATGAAGTTGCTAATCATGGCAAAGACAATTCTGAACTTGAAGTTACAGCTTGTGCAGTTTATGGGACTCCTGCACTTCTGATTTTATCAAGGCTAGCAATAGTCCCTTCTCTTCTCTAGTCCTCCAGATGAAGGAAAAAGAAGGCACTTGGAGATTATGCATCGAGCACAAAGAACTGAATCAGCTTACAATTAAAGATAAATATCCAATACATGTCATTGATGAATTGTTGGATGATTTATATTATGCTCAATTTTTTTTTCTAATTTGGGTTTTAGGGTTGGTTATCACCAAATTAGTATACATGAAGATGATACAACAACAACAACAACAAAGCCTTTTCCCACTAAGTGGGGTCGGCTATATGAATCCTAGAACGCCATTGCGCTCGGTTTTGTGTCATGTCCTCCGTTAGATCCAAGTACTCTAAGCCTTTTCTTAGAGTCTCTTCCAAAGTTTTCCTAGGTCTTCCTCTACCCCTTCGGCCCTGAACCTCTGTCCCGTAGTCACATCTTCGAACCGGAGCGTCAGTTGGCCTTCTTTGCACATGTCCAAATCACCGGAACCGATTTTCTCTCATCTTTCCTTCAATTTCGGCTACTCCTACTTTACCTCGGATAACCTCATTCTCAATCTTATCCTTTCTCGTGTGCCCACACATCCCACGAAGCATCCTCATCTCTGCTACACCCATTTTGTGTACGTGTTGATGTTTCACCGCCCAACATTCTGTGCCATACAACATCGCTGGCCTTATTGCCGTCTTATAAAATTTTCCCTTGAGCTTCAGTGGCCTACGACGGTCACACAACATGCTGGATGCACTCTTACACTTCATCCATCCAGCTCGTATTCTATGGTTGAGATCTCCATCTAATTCTCCGTTCTCTTGTAAGATAGATCCTAGGTAGCGAAAACGGTCGCTTTTTGTGATCTTCGCTAAATTGCTCCGGTCATTAGTGTGGATAAGTATATAAATGGATAGAGATAGGAAAGCAAACACAAGATGTACGTGGTTCACCCAGATTGGCTACGTCCACGGAATAGAAGAGTTCTCATTAATTGTGAAGGGTTTACACAAGTACATAGGTTCAAGCTCTCCTTTAGTGAGTACAAGTGAATGATTTAGTACAAATGACATTAGAGTACAAATGACATTAGGAAATATTGTGGGAGAATGATCTCGTAATCACGAAACTTCTAAGTATCGGAGTGTGGTATCATCTTGACTTGCCTTATCTGTCTCATAGGTAGATGTGGCAGCTTCTCTGAAAGTACTCTTCCTCCATCCAGGGGTGGTATCTTTAACTGATGGAGATGCACAAGGTAATGTATCAATTTCACTTGAAGCTTACTTGTAGTTTCAGGCTTGGTCAAGCGCGATACAAACCATGTAGTAGGAGTCCCCCAAGTCGCCGAGCTAGGGGATTTGCTGAAAGAGGTGACAGACAAGGTAAGCAATCAGAGCTCCGGCTGATTGTTCACCTTCTCCCCATCTTGCAGCAGCATGAAGGATAAAGAGAAGAAAAATGAGAAGAGATGATATGGGATACTTTTGCTTTTGAAGAAGTAACTTTCCACAGGCTTATTCTTGAACTGAGCTGGAGGGTTTTCTGGTTTCCTCCAGAGTATAAGGCCGACTGAAGAATTTGAGGGTCAAAACAAGTCCATCAAATCTAGAGTACGTTCGACCCTGCTGATATGGGATACTTTTGCTTTTGACAGAGTAATGGATGGATCGGCACGTGTGCTGTTACGCTTGTCTCCACATGCTTCCTTGTATCCTTCGCACTTGCCCTATCTGTTCCTCAAGCAGATGCGGTATCTTCCCTGGCAACATAAGATGTTGAAGATGAGTACTCGAGAGCAATGCCAGGTAAGTAATCAGGTAAGGGGTTCCAGGCTGTCAGTTCCTGGCTGGGAGCTTGATTTCAAGTGCTGACTGATTGCTCTCTTTCTCTTTGTCTTGCAGGTAAAAACAAGGCCAAAGGAAAAGACAGGGAAAAAGCATGATACGGGATACTCTTGCTTTTAACCCTGATGATATGAGATATTCTTGCTCTAGTATAGCTTGTTTGCAAAGGTATTATCGGGGGGAAAGAAAGCTGAATATTTCGAAAGGCTTCGTTGGGAGTGCCCTCTCAGATATGAGGAAGGGTTGAGCATTTTTGCAGGTCTGCCTGTCCGTTGGGGATGGAGGTCGACATATATAGGAGTCTCCCTAACAACAAGTAGTAATGCTATTCCTTTACCCTGCTTGGTCATAGCACGGTAGTGGGAGCTGCCAGCTTCACATGTTTTAACTCTGTCAGAGCACTTTGAAAAAGTAGTATGTGGTATCTGGCTCTCGAGATTCGGAGAACGATGCTTCTTCGATTTTTGAGAAAGCAATCATGGTGGGGGTCTGGCTCTCGAGATTCGGGGAGCAGTGTCTCTTCGATTTTTGAGAAAGTAATCATGTTGGGAGTCTAGCTCTCGAGATTCGGAAGGCGGTGCCTCTTCGATTTTGGAGTAAGCAATCTTGTTGGGAGTGTTTTCTCGGATGTGAGTAAAGGTTGGGCATGTTTGCTAGTCTACCTTGCCACGAAGCACGGAGGTTGACACACAGGGACTTTCCAATTATCCAGCAGTGGTACTGTTCATTTACCCTTGTGGGTAATAATATGGTAGCTAGACCTTCAAAATTTATGTGTCTAAACTTTGTTAGTGCTGTTTCTTTGCTATTCTTTTACCTTTCTTGGTCAGAGCGATGTAGTGGGAGCTGCAAGCTTCACGTGCTCAACTTTGGCAGAGACTTTGACAAAGTTATCTGTGGTACCCATGAGCTATTGTTGCGTGTGGGAAGTGGGTGATTGAACAGTAAGATTCATGTGCTTTCTACTTCACCAGAAGTCTTCGACAGAATGCCCATAATTTCCGCAAAGCTAAGTGTGCGTGTGACAGGTGCTGACAAGGCTAGAAAAGAAGGTGCCTCTTCGATTTCTGAGATCGGCCCTCGTGGTCTCTGAGCAGCCCAGCTTTTGAGAAAGCGAGCGCCTCTTCGATTGATTCGGAGAACGATGCCTCTTCGATTTTTGAGAAAGCAATCATGCTGGGGGTCTGGCTCTCGAGATTCGGGGAGCAGTGTCTCTTCGATTTTTGAGAAAGTAATCATGTTGGGAGTCTGGCTCTCGAGATTCGGAGGGCGGTGCCTCTTCGATTTTGGAGCAAGCAATCTTGTTGGGAGTGTTTTCTCGAATGTGAGTAAAGGTTGGGCATGTTTGCTAGTCTACCTTGCCACGAAGCACAGAGCTTGACACACAGGGACTTTCCAATTATCCAGCAATGGTACTGTTCCTTTACCCTCTCTTCGATTTTTGAGAAAGTAGTCATGTTGGGAGTCTGGCTCTCGAGATTCGGAGGACGGTGCCTCTTCGATTTTGGAGCAAGCAATCTTATTGGGAGTGTTTTCTCGAATGTGAGTAAAGGTTGGGCATGTTTGCTAGTCTACCTTGCCACGAGGCACAGAGGTTGACACACAGGGACTTTCCAATTATCCAACAGTGGTACTGTTCCTTTACCCTTGTGGGTAATAATATGGTAACTAGACCTTCAAAATTTATGGGTCTAAACTTTGTTAGTGCTGTTTCTTTGCTATTCTTTTACCCTTCTTGGTCAGAGCGATGTAGTGGGAGCTGCAAGCTTCACGTGCTCAACTTTGGCAGAGAACTTTGGCAAAGTTATCTGTGGTACCCATGAGCTATTGCTGCGTGTGGGAAGTAGGTGATTGGACAGTAAGATTCATGTGTTTTCTACTTCCCCAAAAGTCTTCGACAGAATACCCATAATTTCCGCAAAGCTGAGTGTGCGTGTGACAGTTGCTGACAAGGCTGGAAAAGTAGGTGCCTCTTCGATTTCTGAGATCGACCCTCGTGGTCTCTGAGGAGCCCAGCTTTTGAGGAAGCGAGCGCCTCTTCGATTTCTGAGATCGGCTTTCGTGGTCTTTGAGCAGCCCAACTTTTGAGAAAGCAAACACCTTTTCGATTTATGAGATCAACCCTCGTGGTCTCTAAGCAGCCCAGCTTTTGAGAAAGCAAACGCCTCTTCGATTTCTGAGCAGGCGCCTCTTCGATGTCTGAAGCTCCGTCGAGTGCAGCTTTTTATAGGGGCTGGCATTAAGTTCCAAAGCACACTTGAATCTCCACCAGTAGAAGCTCCATTCTTGCACTTCTAAGATCTTGATTTGTCCGACCTCTTCTCTCTTCAATACCTTTGAAAATGTCTGGCCCCTCCGACCGTCATTTTGACTTGAACCTTGTTGAAGAGGCAGCCCCGCCTTCTCCAGACAACATATGGCGCCCATCCTTCGTCTCCCCTACTGGTCCTCTTACCGTTGGGGATTCCGTGATGAAGAATGATATGACCGCTGCGGTGGTGGCCAGGAACCTTCTCACTCCCAAAGATAACAGACTACTTTCCAAACGGTCTGATGAGTTAGCTGTTAAGGATTCACTGGCTCTCAGTGTTCAGTGTGCAGGTTCTGTGTCTAATATGGCCCAACGCCTATTTGCTCGAACCCGCCAAGTTGAATCATTGGCGGCCGAAGTGATGAGTCTCAAACAGGAGATTAGAGGGCTCAAGCATGAGAATAAACAGTGGCACCGGCTCGCACATGACTATGCTACAAACATGAAGAGGAAGCTTGACCAGATGAAGGAAACTGATGGTCAGGTTTTACTTGATCATCAGAGATTTGTGGGTTTGTTCCAAAGGCATTTATTACCTTCGTCTTCTGGGGCTGTACCGCGTAATGAAGCTCCAAATGATCAACCTCTGATGCCTCCTCCTTCTAGGGTTCTGTCCAGTACTGAGGCTCCGAATGATCCCCCTCCGATGCCTTCTCTTTCTGGGGCTCTACCGACTGCTGAGACTTCTCCTAAGCAACCTTTGTGAAGGCTCCATCTTGTTTGTTTATTTTGACTCATGTATATGTACATATTTGTAGCTTATCGGGGATATCAATAAATAAGTTTTCCTTCATTTCAACGTATTATGTTAAATACACCAAAGCCTTCTTCGCTAAGTTCTTTGAATTTTCTTTTGTTGAAGCTTGTATGTTGAAGCTTTCTGAGTGGAGCATGTAGGTTGGGGTAGTGTTCCCTTAATTTTTCGAGTGAGGAAAACTTCTCGGTTGGAGACTTGGAAAATCCAAGTCACTGAGTGGGATCGGCTATATGAATCTTAGAACGCCATTGTGCTCGGTCATGTGTCATGTCCTTCGTTAGATCCAAGTACTCTAAGTCTTTTCTTAGAGTCTCTTCCAAAGTTTTCCTAGGTCTTCCTCTACCCCTTCGGCCCTGAACCTCTGTCCCATAGTCGCATCTTCTAATCGGAGCGTCAGTAGGCCTTCTTTGCACATGTCCAAACCACCGTAACCGATTTTCTCTCATCTTTCCTTCAATTTCGGCTACTCCTACTTTACCCCAGATATCCTCATTCCTAATCTTATCCTTTCTCGTGTGCCCACACATCCAACGAAGCATCCTCATCTCCGCTACACCCATTTTGTGTACGTGTTGATGCTTCACCGCCCAACATTCTGTGCCATACAACATCGCCGGCCTTATTGCCGTCCTATAAAATTTTCCCTTGAGCTTCAGTGGCATACGACGATCACACAACACGCCAGATGCACTCTTCCACTTCATCCATCCAGCTTGTATTCTATGGTTGAGATCTCCATCTAATTCTCCGTTCTTTTGCAAGATAGATCCTAGGTAACGAAAACGGTCGCTCTTTGGTATTTCTTGATCTCCGATCCTCACCCCTAACTCGTTTTGGCTTCCATCTGCACTGAACTTTCACTCCATATATTCTGTCTTTGATCGGCTTAGGCGAAGACCTTTAGATTCCAACACTTCTCTCCAAAGGTTAAGCTTTGCATTTACCCCTTCCTGAGTTTCATCTATCAACACTATATCGTCTGCGAAAAGCATACACCAAGGAATATCATCTTGAATATGTCCTGTTAACTCATCCATTACCAACGCAAAAAGGTAAGGACTTAAGGATGAGCCTTGATGTAATCCTACAGTTATGGGAAAGCTTTCGGTTTGTCCTTCATGAGTTCTTACGGCAGTCTTTGCTCCTTCATACATATCCTTTATAGCTTGGATATATGCTACTCGTACTCCTTTCATACATGTCCTTCATGAAGATGATATTGAAAAAAAAATCTTTAGAACCCATGATGGCCTTTATGAATTTTAGTTATACCATTTGGTTAAATCAATGCTCAGGCTCTTTCCATAGTCTCATAAATGAAAATTTTTGACCGTTTTTGGGAAAATTTATATTGGTCTTCTTTGATGATATATTGATCTATAATCCAACTTGTAACCTACATGTGGAGCATTTGAGGCATTACACCTAATTTCAAAGCTCTCAGAAAATTTCTGGGATTGATAGAAAAAATTTCCCCTACTTTGGCAAGATTTGACCCTTTAATTATTCTCACTAAGAAAGACTGCTTCAAATAGACTGAGGATGCTACAACTGCCTTATCCTTGCGTAAAAAGGCCACTCCGTCACCTAAGGTTCTCGCCTTATCTAATTTCTCCAGACCTTTTACCATCGAAACAGATGCTTCAAGGATCGGTATTGGTGCAGTTGTTCAACAAGATGGGAGACCAATTCCATTCACGAGTAAAGCTTTGGGGCCTAGAAACCAAGCCTTATCAGCTTATGAAAGGGAAATGATGGATGTTTTATGTGCTGTGGAGAAATGGCAATCATATTTGGCTAGAAACCATTTTGTCATCAAGACAGATCATCACAGTTTGAAGTATTTCTTCCAAAATAGAGCTCATATGCCTTTTCAACAAAATTGGGTGTCTAAGTTGCTGGGTTTTAATCATGAGATTGTTTACAGAAAGAGGTCGAAAATCAAATGGCAGATGCTTTTTCAAGAATCCCTTCTACTACCCCACCTACTTCCTTGGATTCTCAAGAACATTACTCAATGGAAGGTGCAATTTGTAGTATCTCTTATCCTTACTTTTCTTGGTTGGATGAATTGCACAGACACATTGAAGATGATGAATGGATTGTTGAGGAAACTAAATGTGTTATCAGAATTGCGCGAAAGCTCAAAACTTTCTGCTGTTGCAGGAAAGTAAATGGATGGAAAATGATGGGTTTTTGCGAAAATTGGGATTGGGAATGTTGTTCCATGAGCGTTTCTAATTTGCGGGAAAGGTGAAGTTAGAGAGAGAACCTCCATGGATGAAGATTTTGGATCCTTTTTTTAGTATTTCGTTCGTCGGTGGATGATCGTTGATACTATACTGTACACACGTCATTTACCAAGAAGAACGACATGTGACAATATGTCGTATGAACTAGAAACTTCAAAAGCTTTATAGCATTTTTTTGGGTAAACAATATGATGTTGCTTTGCATTTTATACGCTCTAGTCTACACATTAATATGCCATAATTGGAGAGTAGAACTAATTACACGTCAGCGGAATACAATTGTAGCGATATTTTAAGTTGTCCACTTACTATTATGTATTTATATTATTGGTTTGAAATATTGCTATAATGGCATTGTGTTGCATGTTAAAAAAATTTGTGAAATTTATGCATGTAGCTCTCACAATGCAAAAACGTTACATTTTCCTGTTCGCATGGCCATCACAAAATAGTTTAATCATTTTTAAAATTGTCTTACCATTTAGAATCTTAAGAATACAAAGTAAATATTTTCCTTGTATGGTAATTACATAACAATTCAACCATATATGGACCAACACCAAAAAACAAATTAAAAAATACCAATTTCTGTCATGATCACCATGGCCTCAACTCCTTCATTTTACTAATTTTTGTCATGATCAATGACCAAATATCGATAATATCGGGGAAATATCGCTGATATTATTGTTTTTTTTTTTTTAGATGACGATATTTCATGACTTATCCTCTTAATTATCGTTAATATATCACGATATTATCGATAATGTCGCGAGATGAAACCCAAAAATAATGAAAATTTCTAAAAAGTCTCAGACTTGCGCATAGAGAGACTTGAACCCCTCCCAAAACCAAAACCAAAACCATCCCGAAGTTCGGGAATCCCATCCCGAAAAATAACGAAATTTTCGATATGGGATTGGTTTCCAAATCCCATTTGTTTGGTAATCCCAAAATCCCGTAAAATACTGAAGTATTCGGTTTCCTATTGACTTTTGGGTTTTGGTTCTTGAAAGCCATTGTCATGGTTGCTGACTACTCTTCACAATACACTTACTCTACACGTAGAGATGATGAAGATAGTGAAAATTTTGAACCTCATAGGAACTCTATGTGGTACTAAGTCACTCATGTATCTTACTATGCAATACTTAAAGTGTAAAATATTGTACTAATTCATTATATATAAATGATTATGATGTGTTTAAACTTCTTTCATTAATTACTACATATTTTCTACACTCACAATGTTTGCTAGCTCGCTATATAATCAACTTAAATCAGTTAAATCCATCATGCAATGCATTTCCTTCCAATTTTTTGTGATAAACTAATAGATAATTGACTACATAAACATCCTGCAAAGTTTCAATAAAAATTTCTAAGTTTTTCTTACAATTTCTGTGGTTTTTATTCCATTTTTATCGATATCGATAATATCTTGATATTTCCATCGAAATTTCCGTGTTTTTCGACTACCAATATTTTCGATATCATCGATATTTTAGACCATGGTCATGATCACCATTCCTCCATCGGCAACTTCTTCTACGAAGGTCATCTCCAACTGAAAGGGCCATGTTTAGCCCCCGTCCAGATTATAGCCTTGTAAGAAATTATTTTTTAATGGACAATGTCAAGCCATATTTATATACTATCTCCAGCTGAGCGGGCCAAAGAGCCATAGGCCAAAACATAGCCTGTTGATGCACAAAATCAGCGAAGACTTTGGTACAACAGAAAGTGTCAGGTTTTGTGACCTTCGCTTGGTTGCTTCGGTCACTAGTGAGGATAAGTACGTAAATGAATAGAGACAGAGAAGCAAACACAGGATGTACGTGGTTCACCCAGATTGGCTACGTCCACGGAGTAGAGGAGTTCTTATTAGTAGTGAAGGGCTTACACAAGTACAAAGGATCAAGCTCTCAATTTAGTGAGTTCTTGTGAATGATTTAACACAAATGGCATTAGCCAATATTGTGGGGGAATGACCCCTATTTATAGAAAAACTTGTAGCTTTGTCACATTGACATGTGTCATGTTATGATTGGTTCTTGATGTCGACACGTGCTGCGCTCTGATTGGCTTCTAATCTTGACACGTGTCGAGTAGTGATTGGCCTCCTGGTCGGAGGGGAACTCTTCTGGGTCCTTGACAGTATAGCGTTGGCCGGTGCTCGGTAGTTTCGGGATTGGTCAAGTATGGTACAAACAGTGCTCCCCTAAGTTCCCGAGTGAGGGAAACTCCTCGGTTGGGGACTTGCAAGATCCAATCCCTTGAGTAATCACGAAACTTCTAAGTACCGAAGTGTGGTCTGATCTTCATCTGCCCTTCTCTGGAAGTACCTTTCCTCCATCCGGGAATGGTGTATTTAGCTGATGTTGACGCACAAGGTAATGTATCAATTTCACTTGAAGCTTAGTTGTAGTTTCGAGCTTAGTCAAGTGTGATACAAACCCTATAGTAGGAGTCCCCCAAGTCGCCGAGCTAGGAGATCTGCCGAAAGAGGTGACAGACAAGGTAAGCAGTCAAACTTCCAAGTAAGCAACCCAGGATCAGAGGTTTGACTTCGGCTTCCGGTTGATTGTTCTCCTTCTCCTTGTCTCTCATTCAACTGCCAGGATAAGGAGAAGCAAATGGATAAGAGATGATATGAGATACTTTTTCTTTTGAAGAAGTAACTTTCCACAGGCTTATTCTTGAACTGTGCTGGAGGGTTTTCTGGTGCCCTTCAGAGTATAAGGCCGACTCAAAAATTTGAGGGTCAAAACAAGTCCATCAAATCTAGAGTACGTTCGACCTTGATGATATGGGATACTTTTGCTGTTGACGGAATAATGAATGTGGTATGGAAATGTGTCGTGCTGTAGTGATCTGTTTCAGCTCACCGTTGAACCTTCTGCTTCAATCTTTTGCATGGCAGAAGTGGTGTGCAACCTTTGCATTTAAATGGTCCTTCAGAACATTCCTTCATAGTGACTCATCCACGCTTGGCAGCTTCAGTGTAAAGAGCCAATATCTGATCAACTGTCATGAGGTATTTGCCGGTGGAATTCGTGACCTTGACAGCAGTTGAGGATGAGTACTCGAGAGCAATGCTAAGTAAGCAACCAGGCAAAGGCTCCAGGCAGTCAGTTCCAAATTGGAGGTTTGATTTCAGGTTCCGACTGACTGCTCTCTTTCTCCTTGTCCTGCAGGTGTGGACAAGGACAAAGACAAAGATAGGGAGAAAGCATGATATGGGATACTCTTGCTTTCGACCCTAATGATATGAGATACTCTTGTTCTTGGTGTGGCTTATTTGCTGAGGTATTATCGGGGGGAAATAAAGCTGAGTATTTCGAGAGTTTATGTTGAGGGTGCCTTTTCGAATGCGAGAAAGGGTTGAGCATTTTTGCAGGTTTGCCTGTCCGTTGAGGAGGGAGGTCAATGTATATAGGGATTTCCCAATAACAAGTAGTAATGCTATTCCTTTACCCTTCTTGGTCACAGCAATGTAGTGGGAGTTGCCAGCTTCACGTGTTTTAATTTTGTCAGAGCACTTTGAAAAAGTGGTATGTGGTATCTGGAAAGCTGATATTACGTGTGAAGATTACAGACAAGCTTTATCTAAGGAAATCTGGCTCTCGAAGTTCTGAGAGTTGTGCCTCTTCGGTTTTCGAACAAGCAATCCCGTTGAGGATCTGACTCTCGAGATTCGGAAAGCGGTGCTACTCCGGTTTTTGAGAAAGTAATTATGTTGGGAGTCTTTTCTCGAATGTGAGTAAAGGTTGGACGTTCTTGCCAACCTGTCTTGCCGCAAAACACGGAGGTCGACACACATAGGGACTTTCCAGTTGTCAAGCAGTGGTGCTGTTCCTTTACCCTTATGGGTAATAGTATGGTAGCTGGAACTTCGAAATTCTCGTGCCTAAACTTTGTCAGAGATCTTTGACAAAGTTATATGTGGTACCCGAGGAGTTGATGGTGCATATGGAGAGCGGTGATTGAACAGTAAGATTCACGTGCTTTTTACTTCACCAGAAATCTTCGACAGATTGCCCGTAATTTCCGCAAAGCTGATTGTGCATGTGACAGGTGCTGACGAGGCTGAAAAAGCAGGTGCTTCTTCGATTTCTGAGATCGGCCATCGTGGTCTCTGAGCAGCCCAGCTTTTGAGAAAGCAAACGCCTCTTCGATTTCTGAGATCGGCCCTCGTGGTCTCTGAGCAGCCCAGCTTTTGAGAAAGCAAACGCCTCTTCGATTTCTGAAGCTCCGTCGAGTGCAGATTTTTATAGAGGCTGGCATTAAGTTCCACAGCAGACCTGAATCTCTACCAGTAGAAGCTCATTTCTTGCACTTCTAAGATCTTGATTTGTCTGACCTCTTCCTTCTTCAACACATTTGAAAATGTCTGGACCCTCCGACCGTCGTTTTGACCTGAACCTTGGAGAAGAGACAGCCACGCCTTCTCCAGACAACATATGGCGCCCATCCTTCATATCCCTTACTGGTCCTCTTACCGTTGGGGATTCTGTGATGAAGAATGATATGACCGCTGCAGTGGTGGCCAGGAACCTTCTCACTCCCAAAGATAACAGACTACTTTCCAAACGGTCTGATGAGTTGGCTGTTAAGGACTCTCTGGCTCTTAGTGTTCAGTGTGCAGGTTCTGTGTCTAATATGGCCCAACGCCTATTTGCTAGAACCCGCCAAGTTGAATCATTGGCTGCTGAAGTGATGAGTCTCAAACAGGAGATTAGAGGGCTCAAGCATGAGAATAAGCAGTTGCACCGGCTCGCCCATGACTATGCTACAAACATGAAGAGGAAGCTTGACCAGATGAAGGAATCTGATGGTAAGGTTTTACTTGATCATCAGCGGTTTGTGGGTTTGTTCCAAAGGCATTTATTGCCTTCGTCCTCTGGGGCTGTACCTGGTAATGAAGCTTCAAATGATGAAACTCCAATGCCTCCTCCTTCTGGGGTTTTGTCAAGTACTGAGGCTCCGGATAACCACCCTCCGGTGCTTTCTCTTTCTGGGGCTCTACCGACTGCTGAGACTTCCCCTAAGAAACCTTTGTGAAGGCTCCCTTTTGTTTGTTTATTTTGACTCATGTATATGTACATATTTGTGGCTTATCGAAAATATTAATAAATAAGCTTTGCTTCATTTCAATATATTGTGTTAAATACACCAAAGCCTTCTTCATAAAGTTATTTGAATTTTTGCTTTTGTTGAAACCTGTATTGTTGAAGCTTGAGGTAGTGTTCCCTTAATTTCCCGAGTAAGGAAAACTTCTTGGTTGGAGACTTGAAAAATCCAAGTCACTGAGTGGTTGTGAGACTGCCGAGTATTAAGGTGCAGTAGCATATGGTGGGAGTCCCCCAAGTCTTCAGGCGAAGAGAGTTGCCGAATGAGGTGTCTCGCTTGTTACTAATTTGTCAAAGTAACGAATCCTTGTTTCGATGTCACACATTCGCATATGCCTTATCTAAAAATATTTCCAACTTTTGTGTGTTTGATGCTGCATGCTATTGACTAGACAAGATCAAGTGCAATTAGTAGCTTTTCTCTCTTTTTCATCTTTTCTTTGGTGGAATTGCTTTTCGTTTCCACTAATCAGCCTGAGTGGATGCAAGATAACACCATTCTCTATAGCTCAGATCGCAAAGTCGTCTTCATGAAAGTTGTTCCTTATCTTGTGAACTACAACATCTCCAAATTTGAGATCCATCGGAGTAGTACAACTCCAGAAATTCAGGTATGATGAGTAACTGTTTATCAATTTTCTGTTAACCCGTCAGACTTGTTGTGAGCTTCTAAACTCCATTTTTTCTTGTTCATCTCAACATACTTTCTTCATCGAAGTTGTTCCTCACCTTGTCAGCTACAACATATCCAAATTTGAGATCCATCGGAGCAGTACAAATCCAGAAATTCAGGTATGATGAGTGACTGTTCATCATTTTTCTGTCAACCTGTCAGACTTGTTGTGAGCTTCGAAACTCCATTTTCTATTATTCAGATCAGCATTCTTTCTTCATTGAAGTTGTGCCTCATCGTCTCTTTCATAACATATCAAAAATTCAGAATGAACTAATGGTTAAATATTTCCAGATCTTCGAAACATCATAGCAGCTTCGAAATCTGCAAGAATCCGACTGTCATGTTTGGAGCTTCAACACTTTAATTTCCGTCGCTCAAACAGAAATGGTTCCTTCTTGAAAGTTGTTCATATGCTCAAAAACTATAGGGTGTCCAAAATTCAGCTCCATTGGAGAAGAGCAGAGGTTGCAGAAATTTGATAGATGAAAGGAGGCGGAAGAGGGAGAGAGAGAAAAAGTCTCTTGGGTTGGATTTCTATTTTGGGGCAGATTCCAAGTTTTGTAGCACCTTCATTATTGATGAATTGCTTGTACTTTTGTCCATTATGAAACTTGGGACTTTGGCTTGTTGTTGGATCTATTATAATATGTTTGGAAACATATACATAATTGCTTGTTTGGTTATGACAGGGATGTTGTGGGTGTAGAACAAAACAAATGTTTGTGTTGACCTGTGTTTTTGTACAAGTTCAAGGGCATCTTGGGTTTTGTTAACAAAATTTGTTTATTTGGAGCAAGGTTTTGTGTTGAAGCTTTGTAGGTGAAGCTTTGGTGTTGAAGCTTTCTAGGTGAAGCTTTGATGGTGAAGCTTTCTGGGTGAAGCTATGTAGGTGAAGCTTTCTAGGTGAAGCTTTTTTAGGTGAAGCTTTGTAGGTGAAGCTTTTTTAAGTGAAGCTTTTCGGGTGAAGTTTTTTGGGTGAAGCTTTGTGGGTGAAGCTTTTTAGGTGAAGCTTTGTGGGTGAAGCGTTTTTAGGTGAAGCTGTTTGGGTGAAGCTTTTTGGAGGTGAAGTTTTTTTTGGGTGAAGCTTTTTTAGGTGAAGCTTTTTGGGTGAAGCTTTGATGGTGAAGCTTTGTAGATGAAGCTTTCGAGGTGAAGCTTTGATGGTGAAGCTTTGTAGGTGAAAGTATGTAGTGGGAGCTTTCTAGGTGAAGCTTTTTTAGGTGAAGCTGTGTAGGTGAAGCTTTTTTAAGTGAAGCTTTTCGGGTGAAGTTTTTTGGGTGAAGCTTTGTGGGTGAAGCTTTTTAGGTGAAGCTTTGTGGGTGAAGCTTTTTTAGGTGAAGCTGTTTGGGTGAAGCTTTTTGGAGGTGAAGTTTTTTTTTTTTTTTTTTTTTTTTTTGGGTGAAGCTTTTTTAGGTGAAGCTTTTTGGGTGAAACTTTTTGGATGAAGCTTTTTGGGTGAAGTTTTGGAGGTGAAGCTTTTTGGGTGAAGCTTTGTGGGTGAAGCTTTTTAGGTGAAGCTTTGTGGGTGAAGCTTTTTTAGGTGAAGCTGTTTGGGTGAAGCTTTTTGGAGGTGAAGTTTTTTTTTGGGTGAAGCTTTTTTAGGTGAAGCTTTTTGGGTGAAACTTTTTGGATGAAGCTTTTTGGGTGAAGTTTTGGAGGTGAAGCTTTTCGGGTGAAGCTTTTTGGATGAAGCTGTTTTTTTTTTTTTTTTTTTTTTTTTTTTTGGCGCTTGACACGGTCTTCATTTGCTTGTTTTGTAGTGACTGTGGAAGACGGATTGCTTTCTGATTGAGAAGGGTTCCGGCATCGCTTTGCACCATCTTCATGTGGGTAATATAGGAACTTCCTTATGTTTTGATCATGCATGTAGTGATAGAATTTGTTTCTTCTTATTGTAGATGTCAGAGCCTGGAAGTTCTAGTGATGAGGGCTCTTCTAGCTTTAGCTCTAAGTCTGAGTCTGCAATGTCGGAGTCTTCAGGGTCTTTGTTAGAGTCCTGTACTAGAAAAACATTGGATGATCTTCCCAACCGTCAAACTTTAGCTATTGCTAGTTCTTCCTCCATGGCGTTGGGTGAGGGGGTTTCTCCTGATATGTCTTTGCCTCGGCGGAGGCATGGTTATAAGCCTGCGCCATCACCTCAGAGTAAGTCTTCCAAGTATTGGCATTGATCATGTATTTAAAGAAACAATCACGTAGGCCTGCCGTGAAGGCTTTGAGGGCAGTCTTGTCGTCTGCCTCGGCACACCGGGAGTATTCATGGCTGAAGCGGCCAGCATACATACGTAATGACTCGTCTGGCCTCTGGCGGATAGTGTACAGGTCATCTGCAGAGTGCAAGCGATCGGTTTGGAAAATGTGTTGGGAAACAAATAGTTTCCTCAATTCCTCAAATGAGTCTACCGTCTCAGGTGTAAGACGACAATACCAATTTAGAGCTCCGCCAGAGAGGGTGGAGGGGAAGAGAAGACATCGCTCTTCGTCGGTGTGCATCCGGTATGCCATGGTGGACTCAAAGAGGTTAAGGTGCTCAATCGGGTCCTCTTTTCCAGTATAAAGTTGCAAGCCAAGCTTCTGCTTTGTCTTTGCTTGAAGGGGGGTGTTGAGGATCCTCCTTGTAAGAGGGCCAGGCCTGGGTTGGTTCCAGTCAGGTATTTCAGCCTGACTTTCAGCCTTCAACTTGTTTACTTCCTCAAGAAGTTGTAGGACAAGGGGGTCCTGAGCGGAGTTATGTGCCACTGGAGCTTTCTTTCGTAAATCTCCATCTCCTCTTGGAATTACGAAGGTTTGATCAAGGGCATGTGATTTTTCCCTGGACTCGCTGTACTGGCTTCCAGGGTATGTCTGTCGGAACACCTCTGAGTCCCCTGTACCCTCATGTCTCTCTAGGACTTGTTGCACCTTCCCCAAGTTGGTGGCCGGCTCGGGCCGTGGCAGGGGACCGAGTCTCTCAGAAATCCTTGGGTCATTGATCTTTGAGCTTATATGGATGGAATTCTCTCGACGTTGCTTCAGGAAATCCCGACAATCGCGAAAGACGGCTTTCGATCCTTCTGCCCCTTCAGCAAAGAGGTGTCTCCCTCCGCTTCTCATGGTTCGGGTCGAAGCAACTGGGTTAAGAGAAGCCTCATGTTGATTATCAAATCGAGGGGTAATTTGTTCCCTATCAGGGATATCTATGTCGAATGCATGTGACCCTCCATGTTGGAGGGCACCCAGTTGATGGTTGACTTCCACGGGGGCAACAAGCTCGCGTGTCTGAGCTTGCCTAGCTTCGTGAAGTGTCTCGAAGAGCTTCTCATATTGCTCCTGGAGGACCTCATTCCTCATTGCTATCTTGTTGTTCTGAGCTTCCAACTCATCGACTTTAGCTTGAAGAAGAACTCGTTTTCCTTCCTTCTTTCGTTGTTTCGCACTATGTGCAAGGGGGGTGTCATTCTGTGTGCTGTGGCTTCCTTCGCTTCCCATGCTGGAGAGGGATGCCTGATCAAAAGAAAGTGTACGAATGATAGAAACCAGCTTGACACAGCTGAAGAGAGTAGGAATAAGTGTCGTTTCCCACAGACGGCGCCAAATGTTGATGCACAAAATCAGCGAAGACTTTGGTACAACAGAAAGTGTTAGGTTTTGTGACCTTCGCTTGGTTGCTTCGGTCACTAGTGAGGATAAGTACGTAAATGAATAGAGACAGAGAAGCAAACACAGGATGTACGTGGTTCACCCAGATTGGCTATGTCCACGGAGTAGAGGAGTTCTTATTAGTAGTGAAGGGCTTACACAAGTACAAAGGATCAAGCTCTCAATTTAGTGAGTTCTTGTGAATGATTTAACACAAATGGCATTAGCCAATATTGTGGGGGAATGACCCCTATTTATAGAAAAACTTGTAGCTTTGTCACATTGACATGTGTCATGTTATGATTGGTTCTTGATGTCGACACGTGCTGCGCTCTGATTGGCTTCTAATCTTGACACGTGTCGAGTAGTGATTGGCCTCCTGGTCGGAGGGGAACTCTTCTGGGTCCTTGACAGTATAGCGTTGGCCGGTGCTCGGTAGTTTCGGGATTGGTCAAGTATGGTACAAACATAGCCCGTTTAACAAAAAACCATCTCCAACCAAAGGGGGCTATTTTTTAGCCCCTCAATAATTTATTATTTTAATTGTAATATGGTTAATTGAATTAAACTAACATATTAAAAAAAGATTTTCAGACATATGTTGAGTGTCACTTGTTGCTAAATGAATAAGCTTCCTGATTTCTTATCTTTATACAATCTCAATAATATTTTGGATAAGATTTCGAGTGACACGTGTCGCTAAAGTGAGTAACTTTCCATATTTCTTATTTTTATGTAATCTTTATAATTTTTCGGATAGGATTTTGAGTGCCACATGTCGATATGTGATTGGTTATGCAAATTTTAGATAGGATTCTTATCTACATGGCATTTCTTATCCTCAACCTCCAATGTTAATAAATTGGCTAGATATTGGGGTAGGATTCACACACCCTCATCATTGCCCTCTCAAATATCTCGTTCAATGCAAGTTTGCAATGAATTCCAACTTTGGATCCTCTTTGCATTCCAACTAGGGTCCTCATCCAAATATGAATTGGAAGATAAATGGGCAAAGCAGAGATGAGAAGATGAGGAGTCCGATGAAGAAGATGAAGCATGGCGCAACACAATATTTATGGCAACAATGGTTGAGGCCATGGCGTGTGATGAAACTCAAGAACAACCTCAATTGGGTGGCTCTGTTGTTGGTCGCTCTTACAAGCCATGAAAAAGATAGATCGTACATGAGACTCTGATGAACAACTACTTCAACTCCAACATGGTGTATCCAGAAGAGAATTTCAGACATTGCTTCCGGATGAGGCGTCATGTCTTCGAGCGTTTGCTTCATGATGTCCAACATGTTAATCCATACTTTCGGCAGAAGATTGATAGAGCAGACCGCCCTACTTTCTCACCTCACCAAAAGGTTACTATTGCACTCTGAATGCTGGCCTATGCCTCCTCAACTGATGCGATGGATGATACATATGGTATGTCTGAGTCTACATTCCTTGATAATCTTGCCCAATTTTGTCACACAATTATTTAGATTTACAAAGAGGAGTACCTCCGAGAACCAAATCAAGTAGATCATGCTTGGCTCATTCGCAATTGAAAAATGTGGCTTCCGGGCATGACAGGGTTATTAGATTGCTTACATTGGCAGTGGACAAACTGTCCTACTGGATGGCAAGGAGGATTTAGCAGAAGATCGAGAAAGCCAACTATTGTTCGTTTAATACATGAATCTGGCATGCTTTTTTCAGAGTCTCGAGATCCCAAAATGACATTACAATACTCTGGCGTTCACTCCTCTTTAATAACCTGACATAGGGTAAATCACCTCAACTTGACTACTACATCAACGGGCGTCAATACAATATGGGGTATTACCTAGCAGATGACATCTAACCAAAATGGGCGACACTTGTCCAAGCAATTGCAAACCCTATGGATGAGTCCGAAAGGTCGTTTACCTTACACCAAGAGGTGTACCTGAGTTGAGAGAGCTTTCGGTATTCTACAAGGATAGTAGAAAATCATTAAAGAACTAACAAGAGGGTGGAGTCAAGATAAATTGAACTCCAACATGATGTCGTGCATCATATTACACAATATGATTGTGGAGAATGAGGGAGATAACTATATTGATGGAGAGTTTGATGACGACCAAGATGATCCATATAAGTTAATGAGGGTTCGTGCGAAACTATATGATGGGCCTAATTTGCTTCTGGATCCAAGAACTGATAACATCTCTTTAAATGAGTACATGAGGCGTCATAGGATGATATGTTCATGTACCACAAAGAAGTACCTACAACAGGATCTTGTCGCACATCTTTGGGCCAAAAGAACAATGGAGTAGGTGTAATGTACCAAATGTTATTTAAGTTTCAATAACTCAGCCAGGTACTACTAGGGTGGAGATTGAGTGTTATTTGTTAAATGTTATTTAAGTTTCATGTTATTAAATATTGTTTAAGTTCAATTTAAAGACCACACCAACTTAAATATTAAAGAGTACAACAACTTAAATATTAAAACTACAACAACTTAAATTTAAAGATTACAACCACTTAAATATTAAAGAGTACAACTTAAATTTAAAGACTACAACAACTTAAATTTAAAGACTACAACTTAAATATTAAAGAGTACAACAACTTAAATTTAAAGACTCAACAACTTAAATTTAAAGACTATAATCATCATCTTCATCCCCCATTGTAAGAGTATAGTCGGACGTAAACAACTCATGTCGAGACAGAATTTCCCCCTTTTTCCTATCAAAATATGCCTTACTCATTGGAGTGTAATTCATAGTGTTCATTTCCACGTTCCTATCATCCATCTCTTCTTATATTTGTTTTGCTTGTTCTTCGTGTCTACGCTTCCTTTCTTCCGCGGCAATGACATTTTGCTCCGCCATTAATCGCAATGAGGAGAACATTTTGTTATGCGTTTAACAACCTAAATATTAAGTTACTAATCACACGTTTTAAACTCGCAAGTGCACAAGATCAAACACATAGTATAGAAAGCAAGTACGAGATCATTCCCACGAAGATTGCACTAATATGTCTCTAGAGCATGATTTCTAACAATTTAAATTAATTAATTCACAAAAACTAGCAAATATGCACATAAAGGTTTAACAAATAGTTTGAGATGTCTTAAGTTTAAGTAGTAAAACACAATATAAAGTACGTAGGCAAATAAAAGTAATTGGCAATATGGGTTTTGAAAATAATGTTTGAACTGTTAGGACTTTGGTATCCATCTCTAACCTTTTTCGCCTAAGCAACTGATACACACGATGATACAAAACAGATTTTTGATGCTTTACGTTTGTCAACCTAAAGGCATGGTATCTACTCCTTAAGCTATTGATTTCCCTAAACAACGAATTAGGCATGGGTGTCTACACTAACTCTTTTTATTCTCGAAGTATTTAGCATGGTATCTACTAAGTTGCACTCCGAGAAAAAACATATTGCACTCCGAGAAAAAACATAATACAATGGAAATTGACAAACACGCGAATCCTAGAACATGGTATCTATTCCGGTTATCCGTGATAATGAATTCCAAGAACCGTAACTAGTTCTCTTGTTACTCAGCATAGGTACAAGACTCGATTATCCAAATTTACCCATGTAACAAACTCAATTACAAGGCTATTCTATGGTGATCAATCATAAAATAACTCAATAAGATTGGAATTAAAACTAGAATTAATCGCTAAAGCATCATCAAATTGTCTTGTAACAAAAGTGTATCGAAAATACTCAAGGAAACATGATTAGGACTTCAACAAAGTCCCAACTATGAAATTTAGTTACTCATAATGTAAATGGACAGCAAAGACAAACAAAACAGAAAGTAAAAGGAGAAGAAAAAACTATTCAATGATGAATTGCAGAATGGTGCCCCGGTCCTTCCTCTTTCTCACTTCTGTCGTGGCTGCCTCCTCTTTGGTGGCTGCTCTTTTTTTAATTTTCTTCTAATTGTTTTTTCTGCACTGACCTGCTGCTGTGCTGAAGAGGGATAAAAACCCCCCTTTTCATTTGTAACAGCCCAAGGCTTGAATAACCTTCTTTTCTTAATTCTAATTCAATGGGCTTTAAAGTCCCATCTTATTAGTCTTCTTATTTATTTCCTTACAGACATTTTAGCTTCTTCCAACTGGTTAAAACTCCTAATAAATAGGAATTTTAATCTTCATTTAATCTGCCACATTGATACACATTTGTAGAAAATTTCGTATTCGTGCGTAGCCTGACCTTCATGTACTAAAACTGCCATAACTCCCTCTAGAAAAATGATATTCAGGAACCATAAAATTCTTCGGAAAATAGACATCCGTGGCTTTCCAAGGATATATGGCATATCTCCTGGTTCTTCCCGAGTCAATATAGTTTAATCCACGAACTCTAATGCTTTGCATAGGTTGTGCTGATGACATAGGATTGTAAAAGCCTTTTTTAGCTCCTTTTACACTCTTTGCTTGTTACAACCTACAAAAACACAAATATAATGTACAATCTATATAGAAGAGTAAAACAAAGGTGTAAACAAGGAGAATTATTAAATATATAATAGTGAATTTACGAGCATAACACATTTCCTCTCAAAATGCTAACTCTTCCTTTACCTTGCCGTTTTCCTTCAATTTTCTAGCCTTGTTTCATCTCGTAGCCCAAGGTATGGAAGATTGACCTAGAGACGGATTTTCTAGCCTTGTTTCTTGAATGATAGGAGATACTTGTTCATCCCCAATTGTATTTGAGGAAACATTTCTAAACATCGGCGTAGGACCAAATCTTTCTTGAGGTGGATCTTGAAATAACACTAACCCTTTACAAATTTCTCAACAACCTTGATTAGTAAAGGGGTTTTTTCATGTCATCCATATACAATTGCTCCGCTTGGCGTTCCTAGAAAATATAATTACAATAATTAAAGGAAATTAATTTATGAAATTAAATGTAATATAATTAAATATTTAAAAGAACTTGTGAAAACATTTACTCCGTCGTATAGGTTAGCTCCGTTTTCATGTCTCCTTACAACCCTTATCACAGCTTGATGCCATTTATTCAAACTTGGATGAAGATGTTTTTTCCATTGTGAAGAACAACTCTCGTAGTTTCTTCGGTGGAGTGGTGTCTTTGTAGTACTCATAGTACTTTTTGGACGTACAAGTCCAAATGCCTTCACTTGTTTGGGAATTAGCCTTGACACTATCTTTTGAGACCCATCTATAAGCCTTGCAAAAAGTTTCATCTTCTTTTCAGGTCCAAGCCTTTCCTTTGGTTGAAGATGTGGCCATTTGAAAATTATTGAAAAAATTAAAGGAAAGATTATTGGAAGAGGTAAGAAAATAAAATGTGAAGAATTGAAATAAAATGAGGTAAGATAGTATGTAATGGTGAGAAGGATGCAAGAAATGGTGTAGAAATGGCTTTGGTGTTTATTCAAATTCCAATGGCTACATGACGTCACGTTACCGTTGGCAATGGACTGGGCCTACCCAAATCGAGCTGGTTGGCTGGCTGGCTTTCTTTGGCTAGCCTGCAAGCCTTGTGGCTGTTTTATGGCCCAATGGGGCCCACAAGCCTTTTGGCCCAGCCTCGATTAGAGACGTTTTTTGTGTCAAAATGAGTTATATTTTGACCTATGACCTTTGACCGGGTTGGTGGGAGATGACCTAAGACACCAGTTCAAGGTTTAGAGGGACGTATCATTCACCACGACTCTCCTCAATCTCAGTTCCACAACCCTAAGGCCACATGACACGCCCTGACCTGGAATGTCAATTAGGACTCCGAATCGAGCCGTGCTAGCCGACACATGGAAGGTGACGGAGCTATAAAGTGTAATGATGTGGAAAAAAATGGATAAATTTAAACCTAAAAGTGTCTAAATGCAAGAATGCGCTGTGAGCGGAAATGAACTCATTTCACACGTGACGTCAGAGCATAAGTAAAGTACAGTAAAGTGAATTGAAATTCATACCATCGAAGGTAATCTTCAATACCAAAACTTGCCACGAATCATCGTCAATACGAAAGCTTTGCTACTATACCTGGAGGGATAAAGACAAGAGTGAGTGAGCCAGAAAAATAAGGCTTTAATAAAAACCTTCTAAACGATATAATACCTCATCGTAACACCTGTTTAGCTTCCAGAAAATCATACTACAGATAAATATGAAATCAAAAGTATACTAAAATTAAATCCAAAAGTATACCACTACACAACATCTTATTAGCAATATAAATAATCAAGTACTTAATAACCCATAATAGCACGTCAGTCGGAGTCACCTATGGTGACATGTACGACTACAACTATATCTCATCGATCAATGCTAGCTCATAAGTTGGAGTCACCTAAAATGACTTGTACGACTTATCCATATCTCATCACATCTCCCTGTAATATGTCAGTCGGATCCACCTCTTGTGGCCTATACGGCTGAACCTATAGCTCATCGTATATCCATGCACACGAGTCGAAACTACCTATAGTGGTTTGTACAACAGGACTAGGTGTAAATAAGTAAACTCAAGTGCTACGATCACGTGAAGACTGTGCGAATAAACACGGGTCACCTACTAGTCAGAACCACTTATAGTGGTCTGTATGACAAGATTGTGCACCTACCTTAGATCCAAGGTGAGCATAAGATGCGCGAGGTGAATATCATGTGAAGGACTGTGCCCTGGCCAAGGGCGGGAGCACTAACATCGGGTTGCAGGTTTGTGAGCTCTAACTGCATCTATTGTAACATATACGACTCATGGTCAACCTGTACGACAGTGTCGGAGTTGCCTATCATTGCAACCTGTATGACAAGGTCGGAGTTGCCTAAAACATACATGCAGTCATGCCATAACTCCATCATCTCAACTAATACCATAAACTCACCTGAACTTACCTGGGTGTTCTGCGTTCACCTTTGCACTTCAAAGCGTTCACAATAATTATGTGCAAGTAGTATACATATAGATAAACCATGATGAACTCTAATACTCAACCATGTTATAGTATTTTCAAGTGTATACATATGTATAATAAGGCATAAAATGCATAAGCTGTGACGTCCTACTCCCAAACTATTATTTTCGGGAATAATTATCGGTGATAAGCCCAACTAGACACTATTTTAATTAAATATCTTTACTTCAATTTCTCAATTCCTCACATATTGCTCAATTCCCCAAACAAGGCTTTTGTCTTGATTATTTAATCTCATTTATTGTATGGCTGCATCTAACGTCTTGTTAGACTGCCTACATACGCTAAATAGGGATCAAGCCAATCGTAGTTCACAGTAATTATTTGCAGGTAACATGCATAAATTAATTTGGCTGGGGTCCGCGCTATGACTCTTTAGTACGAATATCGACACATCACGAACCATTGTCGCCTATGGCCAAGTCCAATTTGGCTGGAAAAAGCTCCAATCTTCCTCAAACCTGCCGGAACCTAGAAAATGGTGTGCTTCAATTCGACCTCCATACTCACCCTGACACCTCGACCATTGCTTGGGCTTTATTCCTGAGGTTGAAGGGAGTCTATGGGTGGTGGTAATTGGTTGGGTTAGCTTCAATTTTTACGGATTGTCGCCATACACCCACACGGACCACCGTCGGTTTTTCCTCCAAAATACCACCAAATTCTTCTAATTTTGGGATGAAAATGGAAGGGAAAGGGTTAGGGTAGTATTTCCAGGTAGTGATTCAACACAATTCACCGGAAATTGGCCGAAAAATGCACGAATTTGGCCTTGATACTCAGCCGGGTCGCACGGGTCAAGGAGGAGACCCGATTTCTCCCTCCTTCTCACCTTCCCTCATTTCCCTCCTTTCCCTCCTTTCCCTTCTCTCTGGTTGGTCAGTCTTCTCTCTTCCTCTCCTTCGATTAGGCAGCAGCCCTTCTTTCTGCTCTCTCTTGTTCCCCCCTTCTTCTTTCTCTTCTTCTTCCACTTTTAAAAATCACTAAATGATAAATAAAATATAGGGAGTTTTAACGAAAAGCCCACGGTACTATTCACTTTAACAAAAAACCACATTTTTACACTAAAAAGTCAAACATGCTACTATTCACTTTACCCTTTATTTTGTCCTTATCATTAAAACTCAAAGTTTTCAAGTCATTTTCATTAGTTTTCCTTAAAATATAATCATCATAAAAATAATAAAAATATATAAATAGTGACTAAACAAAAGTACTTCTCAGGTTTACAGTTATATCAAACTTTAACCGTAACCCCAAATCATCTTCTGCTTGTACCTACGAGTCCGCAACGTCGAGTACTTCAAGAAAACACTAAAGGATTAATTCATACACCTCGATATACGTTGGTCAATGGGAGTCAAGACCCTCGCCTCTAAGGGCATTTTCGTAAAATCACACTTTTAAAATTAATAAAAATGTAAAATTTGGGACGGGATGTCACACCACACCTACTAATCTCTTCGGGTCAACTTGACATAGAATTAGTGCCGCTAGCCCAGGGCAACCTCCTAGACCCTAAAGTTAGGGGGCACCAAAATATGTTTATAAGCCCATATACATGTATAATAATAAATATAAAAAAGAATTTTGTACGAGTACCACATGAACTTCTAAGCATGTGTGTCAATACAATCTGAATTTTCAATTTTCAGTTTGTACCACCTAAACTCTTTTAACTGTTGGAATCTACTACCTACATTAATTTTTGTCCCTTTTACCGTTAAAACATGTCATGCGCCCCTCATGTGGAGAAATATTTTTGTCAATTCACTTTCTAGGACTCGCTAAAGTCAAATAGTACGAAGGCAAAAGACATTTGTTCTGTAGCGGCATTGGAGTCAGGTCATAAAGAGAAAGGGAGACGTTGCCTTCAGGTTTGATTTTTGACAAGGGTTGTTGAGGAATTAAAATAAAAATTATGCAAAAATTTAGTCTTTCATTTACAATGAGTTTTAAAGATTTTTTTTGTAGGCTAGCAAGTAGGTATGGTTCATCTTAATTTAGAAAAATATTAAATTTTCAAACTCTTATAGAGGGAATTGCCGAACTGGGACGGTAGAAATACCTAATGTTGGCGCCATATTGACTCAAGCAGAATTGTTTTTGAGCCAATTTGATCCTATGAAATTAATTAACGAAAATATCCCTATAGTTGAAATGCTTTAGCAGTAAAATTGATGGAATGTAACGTAGGTGGTAGACTCCAACCGTTAAGAAAGTTCATGTGGTGAAAAATAAAAAATGAAAAGTTCGGATAATACTATTGCACATACTTAAAAATTCAGATGATAATTGCGAAAAGAACCGATTAAAAAAAAAGGTGGTTAAGTTGCATCGTTATGCTTTCCAAGGAGGCGAGCGGGAACAGAGAAAAACGTTCCCTTCCCCCAGTCAACTTCTCCTACTCTTCTTCCAATTTTCAATTTTCTCCACACCACAATAGAAATATGAAGTAACACTATGAAATCATCAGTCTCCTCTTTCTTCTCTATGAAAAATCAAATTAAACGGCAAAATCATCACAAGTCTTGTGCCTGCAATGCCACTGATTAATATTGAATTCGGATTTAGTTTATGCACTTTTGTTTTGATGGAGAAGGCAGGAGGCTTTTGATTGAACCACAAAGCAAACCCAGGTTCCATTATTGACTTTACATGTTACTGTGACATCTGTAGAAAGAATTTTTTTTTCAAATTGAAATTGTTAAAATTTTACTTGAACCACCAACCTAGACTCAAGATAAGTTAAATAGATTAGCAATATTATAGATTGAAAAGGATAGGTTGGAAAAATACATTGACTATAAAAATCTAATTGAAAAGGATAGGCACTATAGATTATATTTTTTGTTGGAGTTTTATTGCTATTTTTATTTCGTGGGCGCATGCATGCGGTGTAGTATTGCTTGAAGCATCTTAAGGTTGGAGATGAAGCATGTAACGTTTTGTCGTCGGCGTACTCTTTTTCTTTTTTTAATATAAGCTTGTACTTGTGGTCTTTTGGTGATATATATTATTAGTGGAATAAAAATTAATTTGGTGGTCAAATTTTTTATTTTTTAACAAACGATATTATTTACACTAATGTAAGTTGACTTAGCCTTATAATGAGCGACTAATTATGTGGTTCAAATTCGATTTTGGTGAGAATCGAACCTATGACTTTTCACATAAAAAACAAAAAAGAATAAAACAAAACTATAGTACTAAGTGACTAAAAAGGTCAATTCTCATGACCACATCATTTTGAAATTTTGCCCTTGGCCCTAAATATCAGGACCGGCACTGTCTTTGTTATCAAATATTTAGAGAAAAAAAGATCTGGCGGTCAATTTCTAATATGGTCTTGACTTATCATGTAAGAAAATCGAAACCTTTTGTACCGCTTGAGTTAATCCACAAGGGACAATCATGCTATTGGCTTGATGCAAAATGTCCTAGAATCGGAGTTGAAATGATATAAGTTGTTTACCAATTCATCTGAAATGGAATGAAAATTAATATGATTACTAAAATACCCTTAATCTTAATAATAGAAAAATTCATAATTTTTAATACAATTTCACACACACACACACACATAGAGTTTTATTAAAATCTTAACAATTCTCATATATTTATTTTTAATAAAACTTGAACTTTTTTTTTATTTCTTAAAGAGTAAAAACCTAATTCAACAAGGAAAAGAAGTAAAAAGCTCAACAACCAAAAAAAAAAAAGGTTTGGGAACCTCTACGATTCCACCACAACTCTCTCTACTCTCCCTGTCTGCATCCACATATTGTTTTTGGGATCATCCCCAAGCGCCAACTCTTGCCCGTCCTGACCTTGTCGAGTTCTATAGGCTTGAAGATCTCCTTTTGGCGGTAAATCATGAACTCCTTGCCTGCGACCATTCTCGGATTTCTAAAGCATTTGCCAGCCGCTCAATGCTTTATGTTATGCTCTTTGCACAAACGTCTGCAATCGAAATTCGATCCGCAGTGGGTAAGTCACAAGGTTTTTCTTTTATCTATACTCGTTTGCATCTCTCTTTCCCCATTCGAATTTGGATCTGGGGTGTCCGGAGTTTGTTTGTAGAACTGTTGGGGTGGGTTGGTGCTAGGTCTTGGCAGTTTGGGAGGTGGTGCGGTGCTTTGTGTGTGGGGATGGGTGTGCTTTAGGTGGTTGAATTGTGGGAGGCAGATAGGAAGGGCATGGCAATTTCGGTAGAGAAGTTTGATTCCTAATGTTGGCTTTCTTCCTGAATTCAATTATCATCTTCAAGTCAATATTTGAATTCCGGTGATATCAGGAATACGATTACTGATTTTGGGTGGAGCCCACTAATTTTTTATATTATAATTGAAACATTTCATATTATAAATTGTTCTATAACGATCATCACTGTAAAAACTCAATTAAAATTAAAGTCTTTTAGTTAGTTAACTATATAGTAAAGAGATAGATGGTTCGTAAAATTTTTACTAGTACTAACCATTTGTTTTATATTATTCGATGACTAAATGATCTTATATTTTTTTCTTTTTATTTCTTGCAGAGATGATCCTTACTAATTGACCACCAGGTCTCTTAAGAATGAGTTCCTCCTTAATATTTGAGAGAGGCAAGTCTTTTCCACAAGTGAGGGAATTAGATTGGCTCCTTGTGATTGAGGAGGAGTTTCTCCTCAAAATACTTAGTTACAAAATTTCATACTCATGATCGAAACCGTTTATGTTATTAATCACTCTATAATGATCCTTATTAAACCGTTTATATTATAACTGCTCGAAATGGCTAACTTGAAAATGGTTAGCCACTTTCAAGCCGTTGTCCGACTAAACCACGGCGAGTTAGTCTTCGAAAAGGTACCATTCTCTTCGTCTCGTCAAGAAGTAGGATTTTTGTTTTTGAATCACTCGATTTCGTTGAGTATTGAAGAAATTATGAATGTTTAAAGTTTACCCAGTTTTCGGCGAGTTTTCCAGTTTTCCCATGGACCAGTCACCTTTCAAGCTATTTTCCGGCCATCTCCGGCAACCATTGGGCTTCCAAAGATATAATCTTATTATACACTTTCGTATCTTCATTTTGATATATTATGGGTCGAATTTGGTTAAGAAACGATTGAGTTACAAAGTTTTGAAAATTGCCCAAAGAGTTTTTAACGGAATGACCAAAATCATGGATGGTAGATAATCTCAGGGACCATTTCTATTGATTTTCAATCTCAGGGACCATTTCTATTAATCATGCAGATCTCATGGACTATTTTGTATAATAACCCAACTGTATAAAGGTAATAGACAAATCTGGTAAAAGAATTATGAATCTATTTGTTACGGTTGATTGAGTCATTGACTAAATGACTTTATTTTATTTTAATTTTTTTATGTGAAAATAATCTTTACATAGTAATTTATAATATGAACAATTCTGATTATAAACATGAGGTTTCATATTTTATCACAAATTATTTGAAGAAGAACTCCCTCTCCATCTTAAAGAGCCAATTCATTTTCGCAAGTGAGGGGGCGGCTGTTCTAACAACTCATGCTAGTAGCCCTCTTTTCTTTATTTGGTTATATGGTTCTAAAATTGCTAAAGCAGAGGCCTTGAAAAAGCAACAAACAATGGATTCCATAACTCGGTAGGAAAAGATTGTTTAAAGATATAAAAATAATTATTGTAAATAAAATGTGTGAGATTCAAATTCCGTGAAAAACGAATTTAATAATAAGTTGTTTTGACTAATAATTCGTGTAACTTAATCCAGATCAAGTATTTATTTTGACTAAGGTTCGCCCGTTCGTCGCTTTGGTACAGATTCAGTCAAATGAAATCAATTAGTCATCAGCAATTCATCAGCAACTTTAATTGACTTGGTCGTTGGAGAATTTTCAGGCTGCTCCTCGGGAAGAATTATACAGTCAAATGTATCAGTTATTCCACATCAACTTTAGCTGAACTATGGTATAAAATATCTATGATATCGGAAATATCGGTAGTTCAAAAATATAGAAATTTCGATGGAAATATCGGGATATTATTGATATAGATAAAAATTGAATAAAAACCACGGAAATTGTAAGAAAAACTTAGAAATTTTTATTGAAACTTTGGAGAATGTTTATTTAGTCAATTATCTATTAGTTTATAATAAAAAATTAGAAGGAAATGTATTACATGATGAATTTAACTGATTTAAGTTGATTATACAGCGAGCTGGCAAACACTGTGAGTGTATAAAATATGTAGTAATTAATGAAAAAAAGATTAAACACAACATAATTATTTATATATAATGATTTACTACAATATTTTACACTTTATACATTGCATGGTAAGATACATGTGATTTAGTACCACATAAAGTTCCTACGAGGTTCAAAATTTTCACTATCTTCATCATCTCTATGTGTAGAGTAAGTTTATTGTGAAGAGTATTCATCAAATGATAAATCTCCAAAATAGTTTTGTATGTAATTATTAACATGTCACTCATATAAATATAAATATTTTAGCATATTATCATTAAAACATAAGTGATATATGGTGGTTATGGTGTTGGAGGAGTAAAATGGGAGGGGTTCAAATCCCCTTTGTGTTTTTTTTCCTCCATTTTTTCCTTTTTTTCTTTTCTTTTTCCTTCCTTTACATCGATATTTTCGATATTTTAGCGATATTACATCGATATTTTGACAAAATATTGCTGAAGTGTGAGCGAAATTATCGACATCAATATTTTCCGATATTATCGTCGATATTTGTAGGATATTTTCGATATTTTAGCGATATTACATCGATATTTTGACAAAATATTGCTGAAGTGTGAGCGAAATTATTGACATCGATATTTTCCGATATTTGTACGATATTTACATGGATATGTTCCGAAATATTCGTGATTCGAAAAAACCAAAATATCCTCAATATTTTGTCGATATTATTGATATTTCAGACTATGAGCTGAACTAGTCGTTTGGAGAATTCTAGTCTGCTACTCAGAAAATTTATGTTTCAAGGTTGAAGCCTAGGGAGCATTTTTGCTCAACTTAAATTTTGATGTATACTCACCGTACACTTAATTATGCATTATATATCATTTCATTTAATTTTGGTTAATTTTTTTTTCAAAAATTGAAAAGGGAACATTTAATGTGAAAGTTAACTAGAATTAGATAAAATGACACATGATAAATGATTAGATGTATAGTGAGCATACACCTTAATTATGATGGTGAGCAATAATACTCCCTTACTCCCTTAAAACCTACTAATCTATATTACCTATTAATAGAAGACTTTTTGTTTACCAAAAATTAAAGAAAATACGATTGTAATCTTTTATGCATAATTGAACCACAATATCAGAAAAAAATTCGTACATATTAAAGTAATTTCGTACAATTTGTTTTATTATTGTTTTTTCTTTTATCATTCACATGTTTTCAAAGCATATTCCAACTTAAAATAAAGGGTAAAAGACTGTTTACTACCCTCATGTTTCGTGGTTTTCAATATTTAATACATCAAGTTTTTTCGTCTCAGATTCATACCTAAAGTGTAAATTTTGGGACAGTCTCATACATCCGTTAGTCAAACTGTTAAGTCTCCCGTTAACTGTGATGTGGCGCACTGACTGGGCGCCACGTGTCATCCACTTTTTTTCTTTTCTTTTTTCTTTCTTTTCTTTTCTTCTTCCTTCTTCTTCTTCTTCCTCTGACAGCAACTTTTTTTTTTTCTTCCTCCTTCTCCTTCTTCCTTCCTCCTTCCTTCCCTTTCTTCCCCTTCTTCCTTCTTCTTCCTTCTCATTCTCCTTCTTCTTCTTCTTCTTCTTCCTCCTCCAAATCTACCCAGTTTTATTTTTTTTTATTTTTTTATTTTTTATTTATTTTTATTTTTTTTCTTCTTTCTTCTTCTTCTTCTTCCTTCGAATCTGCCCAGATTCAGTTTTTTTTTTTTTTTTCTTCCTCCTTCTCCTTCTTCCTTCCCCTTCTTCTCCTTCTTCGTTCTTTTTCTTCTTCCTCCAAATCTGGGGGAAGATGAAAGTTTTTTTTTTTTTTTTTTTTTTTTTTTTGAGGAAGAAGAAGAAGAAGAAGAAGGAAGGAAAGAGGAGGAAGAAGGAGAAGGAGGAAGAAAAAAAAAAGTTGCAGTCGGAGGAAGAAGAAGAAGAAGGAAGAAGAAGAAAGAAAAAAAAAAAAAAAACTTCCCCAGATTTCGGAGGAAGAAGAAGGAGAAGGAGAAGGAAGAAGAAAGAAGAAGGAAGAAGGGGAAGGAAGAGGGAGGAAGGAAAAGGAGAAGGAGGAAGAAAAAAAAAAGTTGCGGTCAGAGGAAGAAGAAGAAGGAAGAAGAAAAGAAAAGAAAAAAAAACCGTGGATGACACGTGGCGTCCAGTCAGTGCGCCATGTCACAGTTAGCAGGATACTTAACAGTTTGACTAACGGATGTATGAGACTGTCCCAAAATTTACACTTTAGGTATGAATTTGAGACAAAAAAACTTGATGTAATAAATGTTGAAAACCACAAAACATGAGGGTAGTAAACAGTCTTTTACCCTAAAATAAAAAATAAAATAGAATATTATTAAACAAACAAGAATGCCAAAACGGCTACAAAACTCCAATAAACTACATTGTGAATGACTTACTCTTTAAACTAAATTACAAACTATATTTATAGAGAATTAAACCTAAGAAACCCTAATTAGGATGGGCTAGACCTAAATACTAAACAAACAAGCAAAACCTAAATACTAAAATAAACCTAAATACTAATATTTTCTAACGGTTCGATCATATAATATAATGTAGCTCAATTAGTTATTAGTTATGAACATTTATCCTTATATCTAAAGTTATCTATTTGAAAATTTTCTCTCAGTAATTTAATATGGATATTTTATGGTTTGTCAGAGAAAAAAAATATAATAGTCTCCACGCTTAGTGTCATTCAAAATTACTTCCCATTATATAATTTGACTATTCAAATTTCTGGGATTCATGCCCGCCGGCGCAGATATTTTTGTTTAAATAATAATAAAATAAATTCCAGTTAAAAATAATACAAAAAAAAAAAAAGAAAAAAAAAAGAGAACAGATACCCAAATAAATCCAAGAATTTTTAGCATATAAATCAATGTAGACAGCTTAGCTAGATGCACAAGCACTAATCCAATGGCTTCTCTAGAGGAACCAAAAGGCCTTCCTAAAATTCCTCTTGATGATGAAGCAAGGAGAGAAGAAGAGAGCTACTGCCATGCACTGCAGCTGGTGGTTTCTTCTGTGCTGTCTTTCTCCATGCAGTCGGCAATTGAGCTTGGCGTTTTTGACATCATAGCGAAAGAGGGTCCAAATGCCAAGCTCTCTGCATCTGAGATTGCAACTCACATCGGCACCAAGACCCCTGACGGACCCATGATGCTAGATCGCCTTCTAGCTGTCCTGGCCAGTAACTCCGTCCTCGATTGCACGGTTGTTAACGGTAAAGTTGACAAGTATTTCCGGAGGCTATACAGCCTTACCCCTGTGGCCAAGCACTTTGTGACTGATGAAGATGGTGTTTCATTAGCCCCTGTTTTGACTATGGTTCAAGACGAGGTCTTCTTAAAAAGCTGGTATGTTTTAATGGTCAAGATTTGTTGGTTAAATTGGCAGTAAATTTAATAAGGGTCCATTCAATTTAAAAAAATTGGGCATTTTCATGTATGTACGAAGTTGATCAATGCCCAATTTGCGAAATGAAATTGTCCCAGATTTGTCGTACATACATGAATGTGTCCCACACCCACACGTGTTGAAGGATCGGATCGGAAATAAGGTTTACAATTTTCTTTCCAAAATTTTTGGATGAGATCGAAAATTTTAAATTCCAAAATATTGTATTATTCGGAATTTTTTTGGAATTGGAGTTATCTTTGAATTTTTAGAACATAATTTGAATTCATATATATTTGACAAGTTTTTTTATATCTCGAACTTTTTCATATATGCATATTGTTTATTCTTAATATTTGGTATATATTTGTATATACATCCAATCAATTTTGTAGTATATTAATAATATGTTCATCATTTTTAATATAGGATCTTTTTATTAAATATTGTTTGACTGTGGTTATGGACATGGTGAAATTTCTTATAACCTCTATGTACTCGGAAGTGATGAATAACCGTAACTTGTCACTAGTTGTCTCTCTTTTTTTCAAAAAAAAAAAAAAAGAACATAAAAACTATGAATAAAATATATCCAAATTTCAAAATTAACAATGAACATAATAAAAAAAAAATTAAAGATAGCTAGCTAACTTTAATTTTGTGAATATCGACAGGCCAAGAGTGAAAGATGCAGTAATTGAAGGAGGAATTGCATTTGACAAAGCCCATGGCATGCACCACTTTCAGTATCCAGGTGTCGACCTTAGGTTTAATAAAATGTTCAACAAGGCAATGTTCAACCATAGCACCATAGTTATGAAGAGAATTCTTCATCTCTACAAAGGTTTTGAGCACGTTAAGCAACTTGTTGATGTTGGTGGTAATCTGGGAGGGGCAATTAGTCTAATCACTTCTAAATATCCACATATTAAGGGCATCAATTTTGACTTGCCTCATGTTATAAAACATGCCACCTCTTATCCTGGTACGACTTTACATTTATAGTGTTATGATCTACAATTTGGATTCTATGTTTTTCCGTTATAAAAGATTGTAGTGAATTTATTTTGCAGGGGTTGAAAATGTTGGAGGAGACATGTTTGAAAGTATTCCAAATGGGGATGCCATTTTTTTGAAGGTGATTTTTAAACTCTTACCTGAGCAAAGAAATATGATAAGTTGGATTTTTGTCCCTTTATTTTATCTTTTATACTATGAGAAACCTCCTTCCAATCAAAATATAAAATCAATTGACCATTAACTGGAGCTTTTCTATTTAATTAATAATTCTATTTTGTTTTGTAGTTCATACTTCATGATTGGTTGGATGAAGACTGTATAAAATTGTTGAAAAATTGTTACAATGCAATTCCAGACGATGGAAAAGTGATTGTGGTGGAGGCACTTCTCCCAATCAAGCCAGACAATAACATATCTGTGAGGACCAACGCCCAACTGGATCTGCATATGATGACTCAAACCCCGGGAGGGATGGAGAGGAGCCAAGAGGAATTCATGGCCCTAGCAACTGGTGCTGGTTTTAGTGGCATCAGATATGAATGTTTCACTGCTAATCTCTGGGTCATGGAATTCTACAAGTAGACAAGAGTGCTTTCAAAAATAAGTTTTGGGTTATGATCCTGATAATCCAACATGCAAATGCCTAATAATCCTATCTTTTTTTTTTCCTGTTCTTCTGAAGTTTATTTTCTATCCTAAAAAATAAGAGTGTTTTTATGAATGTGTAACTTGACGTTTAAAGTGAGGCAATTTTGTGCATTGTTTTAAGTAGTTATGTATACATATATTTTATGTTGTGCATTGTTTTGACCTATCAATATGTGTGAATAAGCAAATAAAAAGAAAGAAAAAGAGAATAAAAACCCTAGAGCTCGAGTTGGGCCTGAAAACAGGAAAAAATTGTTTCAGACTAGGCCTGACCTTAAAACCCAGCACTCGAGCTTACAGCTTGCGCTGAATCCATTGGAAACATAACGGTCTCCGGTGACTCCTGCAACTTCCTCTGACGACCTACAAGTTGTCCTTCATTTTCGAGGAAACGTTTCCATTATGGAAACATAAGATTCCAGATGAATCTTGCAAGGATTCGAGTTTCAAAACTCAACCCGCAGTCGAGACACCGTCGTCGTAAAATTTTGGGTTTTCCACAGCCATCTACTATGTTTGCAGACCTCTGATGACTCGTTTGTCATTCAATTTGAGGCTACTATCATCAAATTTCATTGGGTTTAAACTTCTCCATCGCAATCCATGCTTAGTGAAGCTCGAGCATCTCGAGGTTGCCTCCACAGCCCTTTTTTTAATGATCCGACGTTAATATTACGTTTGGACGAAAGAAATTTAAGAATCTTAGGAATTTCAAAATGACGAAAATTGAAATGACAAGATTTTACTTTCTAGAATTTGTAAATTTTCTTGCTTGGTTAATCTAAAAGAACAATGGAATTGAAAACGGAATTTGTTATTTTTAAACTTTCAATCATAGAAATTGAGAAATGACACATATTTACATGGAATTTGAACTTAGGAATTGGAGGTTCCAAATTCCAAGTTTTTTTTTCCACGTGGAAATTCTAAGGGTGGTGTATTCAATTGAGAATGTGAGAGATTTTAATGGATTTATAAATCCATGGATTTTTATGGAGTTTAATTGATTTGTAGAGATTCCATATAAAATTTTGATTCAATTCTCTCGAAATCTCATGGGAAGAGGTGAGATTTGTGGATACTTAAAATACACTACGAAATCTCTCCAATTCCCTCTAATTCTTTAACTTTCTCAAATTCTTTAAAATCAATTTCTAATTGAATACACCTGGAATGTTATAAACTTCTTTAAAATCTTAATTGAATACACCTAGATTTCTAAGGATTTTAATAAACTATTTTGAAATTCTAATTGAATACACCTAGAATTTCAGAGAATCACTTAAAATCCTAATTGAATACCCCTAAAATTATTAATTCCCTGAAACTCTCTCAGAATCCTAATTGAATACATCCCTCTAAATTTCTGTTTATAAATCCAAACAAGGGAATTGGTGCATGTCAATTTATAAATTCTGACATTTACTAAAATTCCAAGTTTATTTTCCTCATCCAAACATAGTGTAATATTTACTTTCCCTCATGAAATCAAGAGTTCTAGTCAGCCCTTTTTTGCATGGGCTTGCAACTTAAACAGCCCATTCAATTTTTGAATTTGGGCTTCTATATCTGTTTTTTCTTCTTTGGACTTGGAAGCCAGCAGCCATTGCTGCTTGAACTTGGAAGCCCTTTTATGGGCCTGGGCTCTTAGCCCATTTTTGCTATGCTGGCCAATAAACAAGCAAACGAAAAAAAAGATTTTTTCTTTTGGGCCCTCAGTAAAAACTGCCCTATTTTATGGGAGCTGTTTTTCACTTTTTCTTTCTTAGCCCAATATTTGAGCATGGGTTCTATCAACCCATATTCTCTCTTGCTAGCATGTAGTCCCGCGACTAAAACAGTTATTTATTGAACCTAAAGCTCTATGGCCATTCCCTATACTTTCACACAAAAAGATCCTGAAGCTACCCAACGTTATTATATCTGTTTTCAATTGGTCATATATATTGTCTTGTATATACTGCATTTGTTTGCAAGTATTATGTACCTGAAGTTCATAATTATGTACTTGAAACTTTAGAAAAGTGTCATAAAAACTTGAAGTTTCTTAACACACTCCACTCATATTGAGATTAGGGCCAGTCCTCACTTTTTTGGTCACTACTACAAAAGGGCCTTATTGTGTGTCGTTTTTATAAAACATAGTGGCGTTTAAGACATTCCGACACCTACTTTACATGGTGTTCGAATTACTGTCGCTTATAACCAACATAAACTGTTAATGTCGCTTATAACTAACATAGATTTTAATATTTTTTAATAGTGGTGTTGCATTAAAAAAAAAACTGTCGCTTTTAATCGACATAATGTTAGCGTCGGTTAAAAGAAGACTGGTGTCGTTTTTTTCCAAGACTAATGATAGTTTTTAAATATTTTCAAAGCTAGTGTCGGTTGTAGCTGACATAAGTTTTCATTTTTATTAAATATTTTGAAATTCAGTGTCGCTTGTAATCGACATAAATTTAGCGTCGGTTAAAAGAAGACTGGTGTCGCTTGAAACCCGGTATGGCTTGATTATATATATATATATATATATATATATATATACCATTAAACTTAATGGGATAGGAATTCTACGAAACTAATTTCAACGATCCAACCATCAAACTTGTTTGTATATGCTTCGAGATCGCATCAGCAAAAAATCGCAAAAAATAAATATTCAGAGATCAAGTAATGATGCAAAACTTTTCTACGGTTATAAAACAAAAAATAACGATTTAACGGTTATTTTAACTCCGATTTTGATGATGTTTTACAGCTACACTCCTTAACCCTATATGAATACAATGAATGAATTCGATCTTTAATTTAAAATATTTACACTAGTGGATACCACAAAATCTTATGTTATACTTAATGAAAGTATAAATAAACTTAGTGTTAATGAATTTATCGTTTTGATGGGATACGCATTCTACGAAACTAATTTCAACGATCCAACCGTCAAACTTGTTTGTATATACTTCGAGATCGCATATGCCAAAAATCGCAAAAAAACAAACATTCAGAGATCAAGTAATGGGACAAAACTTTTCGAAGGGTTATCCACGAAAAATCATGATTTAACGGTTATTTTAACTCCGATTTTGATGATTTTTTACAGATACACTCCTTAACTCCATATGAATACAATGAATGAACTCGATCCTCAATTTAACATATTTACACTAGTGGATACCACAAAATCTTATGTTATACTTAATGAAAGTATGAATAAACTCTTAAGTGTTAATCTATTATTTTAATGGGATACGCATTCTACGAAACTAGTTTCAACGATCCAACCGTCAAACATGTTTGTATATACTTCAAGATCGCATATGCCAAAAATTGCAAAAAAAAAACATTCAGAGATCAAGTACGGGACAAAATGTTTCGATAGTTATAAACAAAAAATCACGATTTAACGGTTATTTTAACTCCGATTTTGATGATTTTTTGCAGCTACACTCCTTGACATATGAATACAATGAATGAATTCGATCTTCAATTTAAAATATTTACAATAGTGGATACCACAAAATCTTATGTTATACTTAATGAAAGTATAAATAAACTCGTAAGTGTTAGTGAATTTATTATTTTGATGGGATACGCATTCTACAAAACTAGTTTCAACGATACAACCGTCAAACATGTTTGCATATACTTCGAGATCGCATACGCCAAAAATTGCAAAAAACAAACATTCAGAGATTAAGTAATTGGACAAAACTTTTTTACGCTTATAAACGAAAACTCATGATTTAACGGTTATTTTAACTCCGATTTTGATGATTTTTTACAGCTACACTCTTAGATCCTATATGAATACAATGAACTCATTTGATCGTCAATTTAAAATATTTACACAAGTGGATACCACAAAATCTTATGTCATGATAATCGATGAAGTGACTCGTTAAGATAATGAGTGTGACACGACACGACCTGTTAAGATAATAGGTGTTACACTAAAATGACCTGACCTGTTGAAGCGCTATGTTCGTAATAAGGGTCGTCCTAAAGGTTCTATTGCTAAAGCATATTTGGTGGATGAGTGCTTGTCCTTCTGTTTTATGTGTTTTAAGTATTAATTAGACTATATTTTTGTTTTTTATTACGTATTTTATTTAAGTTCAATTTTATTTAATAAAATCTTAAAATGTTATATGAGGTAACAAAAAAAAAAAAAAAAAACTCGTTATTTTTTTTTGTATGGGGACATTTAAAAAAAAAACTATTTTCTTCTCACTTTTATGTGATGGCATTGGTCAGATAATTTGAAATACTCTAGGCGGGAAGTTTCCCGCTTGTTTTTGCACGAGTTAGTGTTAGTTTTAAGCGACGCCAAGTACATTTAATTTGATGCGAGTTATATTAAATTCGATGTCAGACATGTAATGTCGATTGGAACTGACGCTACTGTCTCTTAATTCGACGTCAACTTCATTTATTTCAATGTCATGCGGGTAGTGTCGGTTAAAAGCGACGTGAAGTTGACTTGGGAAGAGGAATTTCAATCAGCTCGGAAGTTGTCTGATATCGTGTTGTTTTAAACCAACGCCAAATACATTTAAACCGACGCAGCGTGCACTTCATTAAAGCTTGTCAGACTATGGTGTCGGTTTGAATTGACACCAAGGCTAACTAAAGCGATGCCATGTGAATTTAAAAAAAACTATGTCAGAAAGTGGTTGTTTGATTTAATGTATCGGTAAAGTGTGTCAGTGGTGGTGTCAGTTTAAACTGACACCAAGTTTAACTAAACCAACGCCGCGTTTGATCCAATAAATGTTGTCAGAAAGTAGGTGGATTTAATTCGACGTAATGCATGTCAGAAGTTGGTGGCGGTTTCAACCGACACTAAGGCGCACTTATTGCGATGCTAGTGGGTTTTAATACGACGTTAGGGACTTAATGTCCGTTTCAACCGACGCCAACTCATCATCCATATTTAAACCCCTTTTCCCCCCATTTCATCTTTGCTTTCATTTTTTCCCAAATTTCAATCTCTCATTCTCCTTCCCAATTTCGTCTGTACTTCCATTTCATCTCCCGTTTCACTTTTTAGTTTTTGTACTTCTTCTTGCAAATTGTTTTGCTATGGATCATTTTGAAGATGAGCATGCTGACGAAATCCAATTTGAAGAGGAAGAAGTCGATGGTGGGCCATTTTTAATTATGGTCATTAGTTTTAGTATTTTGTTTTGTAGTCTAACTAGTATGATACCCAAATTGAAAATTGGTGTTTGGTCCTTGGTTTTTAATTGCTTTTTTTTTTCCCTATATTTATAAGGAACAACTCATCGAGGATGGGGACCCTCAATTCCCAATTGGAAGGAACATCCTTTTTGTTTTGATTTGTCTGAAAAATGCATTAGTGAAAATTCTAGTACTTTTTCAAAACATGTAGCGGCGGAAGTTAGAGATTATAAAAATATTCCGTTGGTGAGAGATTGGCGTATGATCAAAGAAGATCGCAGGGAAGCTTAGAATAAAGGTATAAATATGTTTTGTTACTTGAAGAGAGTATAATAAGTCAATGTTTATAGAAATAATTAATTTGCTTGATTTTTTTGATGAGTTTAGGAAACTATTATTGTGACAGCCCGTCCCTAATTTTAAGAATTTTTAAAGTTTTAATAAAGGATTTTACAAAAATGCCCTTTGAGGCACGCGCATTATTCGGGGTTAATCGTTGTGTCGTGCCATCTAAGATTTGTTTTCTTGACATATCCTCATAGTACTCGTCGCTACCGACATGTGGGAGCTGATGGTTCGTGATTTGGAGTTACGGTCAAAGTTTTACGGAACTCTAACCTGAGAAGCACTTTTACTTTGGTTAATATATTTATGTATATATTTATGTGTTATATTTTTATTAGTGGTTATTAGAATTTGGGAAAGAAGAAAGAGGACAGTCGGGAAGAGAAGAAAGGAAAAATGGGATTGGGCAAAACTGCCCAATCTGAAAGAAGGAGGGGACGAATCAGGAGAAGAGAGAAGGAGAATCTGACCAATCAGGAAGAGAAGAAAGAAGGAGAAAGGAGGGAAGGGAGGAACGGGGAATCACGACCTGCGGATTGGCAACCTGACCCGGTCGGTGTTCTTGTCATTTTCGACGAGTTTTGGCCCATTTTTCATACGAATTGCATCAAACCAGCCATTGTAAAACCCTCCACGACCTTCCCTTTATCCATTCCATCTCAAGTTTGGAGAATTTGGCTTTGAAAATGGAGAAAACCGCAAGGAGGGGTGCGGCGGCTTTGGCTTCGAAACACCCAATCCCGAAGCAATTTCTTCCAATTGTCACCACCCATAGCTTCCTCTTGAGGCCTAGAACAAAGCCCAAGCATTAGTTGGAGCATCGGAGTTGATTTGAGGACGAATTGGAACTCACCCAATTCTAGGGTCTGCACGGATTTTGGTGAAATTGAAGTGTTTCCAGGCCAAATTGGCCTTGGCCACAGGTATAAAGTTTACTCTACTCATTAAGATCTTCAATTATGTATTTTTTTTGAGAATGTTTGGAAATAGTTGGATTTTCCAGCGAGCCGGGGCGGCCGATCGCCACCCGTGGCAGCCCGTGCGGCGGCGCGTGGCCAATGGCCCGCCAATGTCATTCTTAGCATGTGTTTAAGGTTCTAGGTTCAGTTTTGATAATTGATGGACGTAAATTAAGTAATTGAACCTAAGTTCGTTTCGATTCGTGGTTAGGTGAAAATGTGACTTTACGATCCAACCGTCGGATCATCACCAAACTTTGATACGTTGTAATACGTAATATTTGAGGATTATAGGAACTTACGGATCGGAAATACGATTTATGGATCTTTCGAAATTGGAGTTGTAAGTTCATCAAATAGAATGTTAACCGTCACTTGGTTTTGACAATTGACGGAGATCCGACCGTTGGATGGTAAGGAAATTTTAGGATGTTGTCCTAAAGGTATATTGTGGACCTCTGGAAGTTATGGATTTGAAATCTGAGTTGCAGATCTTCCGGATCGAACTACGTAGTAACGTATTTTATATAAGTTATATATTCTATCGATATGATTTCTGAGGTTTGATTTGATTATTGTTCTAGGCGCCGATCGTCATGACGCTTTGATGTGTTGTGGTAGGGAGTTGTTGGGCGAACTCCAGGTGAGTGGGCAGTTATTTTCTGTATTTACCTATATACTATTGATATTTTTCCCAGAAATTGAATTTAAATGAAAGTATGTTTTAAAATGCCATGCATGCATATTATGAATTATATGAATTAGTAATTGATGCCTATATATGTGAATTGGTGCTGTGGACGCACATGTGAGTATCAGGTGAGTTTTATGTTAATCATGCGAATTGTTGATAATGTGAATTATGTTGAGAGCTCATAACCTGCATCCCTGGTGTTAGTGCTTATAGTATTCACCGCACCGCACGCTCACCTTGGATCCAAGTAGGTGCATGTCGTACAGACTGATAGAGGGTTCCGACATGCTAGTCGTACAGACCACTAGAGGTGGTTCGGACTAGTAGGTGATCTTAGATTATGTGCACAGATGATTGATGAGAGAAGCACTAGAGCGTATTATTTCACCATCTTAGTCGTACAGACTACTATAGGTAGTTCCGACTTATGTGCAGTGTAGTGCCGTATAGGTCACAGTTGGTGACTCCGGCAGGGCCGTACAGGTCACCGTTGGTGACTCCGACTGGATGGGATATTGAGCTATAGAATCAGCCGTACATGACCACTATAGGGTCTTTGGTTGATTTATTATTTCACCTGATTCATATTGATGCATTCATATTATATTTTGGCATATGGCATGGCATGGCATATTTTTCTCGAAAAGTGTTAAAGACTTGTGATTTGAGTTTTGAGATTATATATGGTTATATATATTATTTTCTGGGAAAGTATACAGGTTTTACAGCGAGGGGTTAGAAATGTTTTAAATGAAATGTTTTCGAAAAACTTTGTTTTACTAACCCACTCAACTTGTTTTGCGCCCCTCCAGGTTCTAGATAGTAGAGTTTTGGTGGCCACGAGGAATCCAGTGGTGTTCTGACAGAATTCACAAAAGTATGACTCACCCTCGGGTGTTTCATCCTAGTAATTGTATTTTTTTTAAAGCTTCCAAACTGTGTAAATGGTTACGTCACTCTCACGTGACGGCCAGAATGCCCCCCTTTCGGGACGGGGTGTGTCAATTATTTTTCAAGAAGAGGCTTTGACGAAAATGTCAATGATCTGTCACATGACACTTCATATTGCGGAGCATGCGCATAAGGAGTATAGAAATAAATTTAAAAAAAAAACATTCTACTGATAAACCGGTCGAGGAGCACAAGAACACACCTCTTAATGTGGATCCTCAACAGTGGGCTGATTTGGTGTCCTATTGGAATAAAGAAAAAACGAAGGTAAACTTTTTATTATTTATTTTATTATAGCTTGAAATTTGTTTAATAAATTCTTTTTTTTTCTTCAAGAGATTGCTGCAAAAAATAAGCATAATAGGCGGTTGAAAACAATGAACCACACAACTGGTGCAAAATCTTTTGCAAGAGTTAGGGCAGAACTTGTAAGGGTTGTACATTTTCAAGAATTGTAGATAATTTTAAATTTAATATATAATTGGTAGAAATTTATTTTTAATTTGATGGTTGCTGAAAATTGTTTTTTTTTATTGACTTATAATTATAGCGGAAAAAGCATGGGAAGGAGGCGGATCCTATTTCGTTTTTTTGTCACTGTCATACTCGAAAAGATAGCACTTGGATTGATGAAACATCAGAGCACACTGGGGTAATTGACTATTTTGTGGTAGTTTATCATTGTTATTAAATTTTACTATCTATTGTTGAATACTTATTTTTTAAATTTTTACTGCAAGGCAACTATGGAGGGGAATATTCAAACTATGATTGAGTCTGGGTAAAAAGATAGTGATGACCTTAGGACTCGAGTTTATGTGGAGATGATGGGTCCTGGGAGTTATAATAGAGTACGAGGGTATGGACATGGGGTGACTCCAGATATGGTGTCGTATGCATCTTCTTCAGCTTCTAGTTCTAATTCTTCCTGAAGATCATCCAGAAGTTCAGTAGCAGTGTTGATTACTGAGGAATATTTTTAAAATTTTTTATTTTTAATATATCTAGTGTTGCTTATAAGCGACGTTGGCACCTATGTCATTTTTATTGAGATGTTATGTAATGTCGGTTACGACTGACAACAGCTTGACTATTTTATTTATTTAACTCAAGTGATGTCGGTTGGAAGCAACAGTAACTATGATATTTTAATTGTTTATTTGTTACTTAATGTCGGTTTGGAAAGACGCCTTTGTTGCTTTCTATGTCGCTTATAAGCGACGTCAGTTCCTATGTCAGTTTTAAGCAACGCCTTTGTTCCTTTTTATTTTATATTACTTTGCTTCATGGTGTCGGATTAAGGGGCCTAAGCAACGTCAATACCCTTTTTGTGACGGTAGCATTGGTGTCAGTTCCTCTATCCGACATTGCACAATTTAATGTCGGATTTTTACCAATAATTCGACAGTAAGTAGTGTTTCTTGTCGCTTTTACTCCGACAGTAATATCCCCTTTTGTAGTAGTGGGTGCCAGGGTCGAAGGCTAAAAAAAGTGTCTTTTTTTTCAAAATACCAACATATATTAAAAAAAAAAAACAATTTAAGAGGGCTAGAACCTAGCCAAAGCTGGGGGGGGGGGCAAGGCCCTCATGTCCATATTATATTACCTAAAAAAATACAACAGGGGGAACATAGTACCTAAACCCCGACGATTAAAAGAAAAATCATATACAACCAATCCAAACAAAACTCTTTGAAATTTCAACCTCTATGAAATCGTCTTCTTACATTTTTTGAAGCAAAATCATCGATTATATCATCATACTCCAAGTCTTTAACCTCATCATTTTCAATGCATAAGATTGTTAATCCATTTAACCTATCTTGAGCCATAGTGGTTCACAAGTAAGATGTCAATAATTTCAATTTTGAAAAATTTATTTTTGCAAATATCACAGTCATAGGTACAGTCAACAATACACGACAAGCAATCAACACATTTGGACACATGTCAATTTCTCTTGCAAACTATGTTATTTCCATGGATGCCCAAAGCCTATTAGAATGAAATGATTCTTTAGGTAACATCATATACAATATCTGTAATTTAGAATATAAGGCAACTCCATCTACATCAATGGAATTTCCAATCTTTTAGCTCCTGATCGTCCAATGAAATTAACTTTGTTGCATTGAATAAGAAACCAATATTGTCCTGCAACAACAATAAAAAGGTCATACCCAGTGCACAAGGCTCCCGCTTTACGCAGGGTCTGGGAGAGGTGAATGTCGGCTAGCCTTACCCTCATTTATGGAGAGGCTACTCCTAAGTCTCGAACCCGAGACCTACCGCTCATGGAGAGGTGAATGTCCTGCAACAACAATATAGGGCACAAAAATTCACCATGTTTTCGGATTTGATCTCTGTTTTACTTTTCACCGAAAAGCAAAACCAACTTTTAATGAATAATCATTCAGCTCGACCCATTAACTCGAACGTCGAGCCTGAAGGGCATGTGACCTATTCTAGCAGCCTTATGAACTGCAGCTGGTGGTTTCTTCTGTGCTGTCTTTCTCCATGCAGTCGGCAATTGAGCTTGGCGTTTTTGACATCATAGCGAAAGAGGGTCCAAATGCCAAGCTCTCTGCATCTGAGATTGCAACTCACATCGGCACCATGACCCCTGACGGACCCATGATGCTAGATCGTCTTCTAGCTGTCCTGGCCAGTAACTCCGTCCTCGATTGCACGGTTGTTAAAGGTAAAGTTGAAAAGTGTTTCCGAAGGCTCTACAGCCTTACCCCTGTGTCCAAGCAATTTGTGACTACTGAAGATGGTGTTTCCTTAGGCCCTGTATTGGCGCTGTTTCAAGACAAGGTCTTCTTAGAAAGCTGGTATTTTTTTTAGTCAAGACTTGTTGCTCAATTAGATTTTGAAACTTGGGCATTTTCATGTATGGATGAAGCGGATCAAAATGTGTCCCAGATTTGTTGATCATGAGCTTCGTACATACATGAATGTGTTCCATATTTGTTGAAGGATCGGATAAAAATAAAGTTAATAATTTCAATTCCAAAATTTTTGGATCGATTGGAGATTTTAAAATTCGAAACTTTCAAATTATTCAAAATTACAGTTATCTCTTCTAAAAAAAAAAAAAAACGGAGTTATCTCTGAATTTTCAAAACATAATTTATAATTCATTTATATTTTATAAGTTTTGATATCTCGAACTTTTCAGTGTATGTAATATACCGTAAGACCTTTCTAAAGTAATACTTTTTAATAGAATAATCTCCTTAAAGTCATAAAAAATTTCGGCCCTAACTTGGGATTAATTATGTATTGGAATAAACTTCATATTCTAAGAAGTTATAATTTTTCGTCGTCTCATCTTAAGGAAACACCTCTCAACATAGTTATAATTGTCTACGAGTACAAAAATATGCAGAAAACAAAATATTTGGCGCCCAACTGAATCTTATTTAGGAAATACAACGTTAATTAAGGATAAATAAATCAATAAATAATATATTTTTTTAAGTAGAACTCTATCAAGTAATAACCTCCCTTATAAAGTTATAAAATTAGTTTTGTAGAGAGGTTTTACTCTATTGTTCTTTCTTGATAAATATTTGGTACATACTTGTGTATACATTCCATTAATTTTGTAGTATACTTATATGTTTATCATTTTTAATATGTATGTGTGATTTTTTTATGAAAAATAAGTCTCGGATTAAACATAAAGAAACACTATGAAATTAAGGGACATTTTGATTACACCCAGTCAACTCACAATATTATGGAAATACCCCATTCATTTTCTTTGCTAATCAATGTTATAAATTTTATTTTATGCCCATCCTATCCCTTAATTAAATTATGAAAGTTAATTGAGATCCCTAATTTATGAATCAACTTTTTACCATTTTGAATTTCGAACTCAAACAGTGCACTGCAATACATCTAATCTAAACGTAAAGAATCGTTTTATTAACACCTACATATTGTTGAATACACTTAACATTTAATTTTTCAATTAAAAATTATCTTAACACACTCACATGCTTTCTCATAATACCCGCATGCCCCCACACTCTCAACATAACATTTTCTACATCTAAACAAAAATGTCAAGTACTAAAATTACAAATAAATAATGAAAATACCTTACAAACAGGTGCAAAATTCTTGATAAAAAAAAAGAAAAAAAAATTATATAACCATAATATATATGTACGACTGAGAAAATAAAATGATGATACAATTATCTACCTATATAAAATATTATTCGCCTACTTAAAAGATTTGAATCACTTTACACCATTATCTATTTATAGAAAATATTTAGCGGCGTTATGTAATATGCACCTATAACAAAGATAGTTGGAAAAGATGAAAACCTTAAAAAACAGGTAAAAATTCTTCTTGTTAAAAAAGATGAGATAAAAAGAATTTAAACCTAATATAAACTAATTGTTAATAGTGAAAAGTTAAAAAATATGATATGATTATCTACCTATAATGCAGGTAGAACTATATATTGCTTACCTATAAAAAAGCTTCGAGTGATTTGTACCATTATCTACTTATGAAACATATTTAGCAAGCTATAGCAAGATAATTTACAGGTTCCAAAACCATGTATCTTTCATATTGGTATTGTAGCCACGAGTAGAGAAGCAACTAGCAATCCAACAAAAAATAATTTTCCATCAAAATTAATGTATCCAAAACTAAGAATGAACATGATAAAAATAAAATTTTTTATTTTTGATAAATTAAACTTTAAAGTTGATTACAAAATATATAAATTTAGTAAATATCTATAAAATAAAATAGACTATTTCAGAAATTGTTATCGGAATAAGTTAGGAACAATTTCAGAAAATCCTAATAATTTTCGAATTTTCAAATCTCAATATGCATTCCAATTTCCATTCACTTTTTACGTAAAAGTTTTATTCATTGGATTAGAAATTTAATAATAGAATCGAAAATTTCAATCCAACCTGCCCCCTAGTCCAACAACACACACACATGAAACTTTAATCATGAACTATAAATTGAGACATACAAAATAGACAATTCAAACCGATGTGGAGTGAGTCCCACAACTAATTCTTTTTTTTTTAATGAAAATTCCTACTCTTAAAGGGCCTATATATATATATATATGGATCTGACAGTACAACATTACTCATAAAAGTAGCTATATATCTAACTCTAATTTAGTGAACATCTATAGGCCTCATCTGAAAGATGCAATTATTGAAGGAGAAAATCCATTTGACAGAGCGTATGGCATGCACAGTTAGATATAGTGTGTAAGGTAGTTAAGTTGGTTAGCATATCATGAACTTAGATTGTGATAAGTGTCAACATCTTGTGAGCTTTATCTTAGCTTAGTAGTTAAGCTAAGATAGTTAGACATATATACATTTGTGTAAGTGTAATCTGATATATTGAAGAAAATACAATACAAACATATACTTTCTCTCTCTAAACAACCTTTCTTATTCTTTGATATAGTTCTTCCCTTCTCTGTTTACATGCACGCCTTTAAGTACGCAGGTGTCGACCCTAGGTTTAATAAAATGTTCAACAAGGGAATGTTCAACTGGACCACCATACTTATGAAGAGGATTCTTGATCTCTACAAAGGGTTTGAGCACGTTAAGCAGATTGTTGATGTTGGTGGTAGTCTGGGAGTAGCAATTAGTCTAATCACTTCTAAATATCCACATATTAAAGGCATCAATTTTGACTTGCCTCATGTTAGAAAACATGCCCCCTCTTATCCTGGTATGATTTTATTAGTGTAATGGTCTATGATTTGGATTCTATGTTTTCCATTTTTGTGGAATCTATATTTTGGAATTTATGTTTTTTCCGTCATGAACAGTGTAGTTAATTTATTTTCCAGGTGTGGAACATGTAGGAGGAGACATGTTTGAAACTATTCCGAATGGGGATGCCATTTTTCTGGAGGTGATTTTTAAATTATTGACATGAACAAAGTAATAATATAGTTTGGGAAATTTTCTATTTATTTTATCTTATATACAAAAAAACTTTCTTCCAATGAAAATAAAAAAAGAGTTACTAAATCAAATGTTCATTAATTGAAACTTTTCTATATATAATTTGTTATAAAAGAATGCATATAGAAATTAATAATTCCATGTTTTGGGACTATTTTGTAGTTCATACTTCATGGCTGGTTGGATGAAGCTGCATAAAATTATTGAAAATTTGTTACAATGCAATTCCAGACGATGGAAAAGTGATTGTGGTGGAGGCCCTTCTCCCAATTAAGCCGGAGACTGACCTATCTGTGAGGGTAAACGCCCTATTTGATGTGCATATGATGACTCAAACACGGGGAGGGATGGAGAGGAGCCCAGAAGAATTCACGGCCCTGGCAACTGGTGCTGGATTTAGTGGCATCAGATTTGAATGTTTTGCCGCTAATTTTGGGGTGATGGAATTCTACAAGTAGAGAATTTTGGGTTATGACCTTGATAATCGTCTTTTTTTTTTTTTTTTTTTTCTTCTGAAATTTATTTTCTATCCTAAAAAGTAAGAGTTTTTGCAGTCATATTTAGAATAGGAATGTGATTGTGTAAATCCTAATAGATATAAGAATGTATCTTATATTCCTATTAGGAGTTGATTACCTATTAAGAGTTGTAATCCTAAAGGGAAAGATTTTTGCCTATCCTACTACTATAAATAAAGGCACAATGGGGGGACTCAAACACATCTCATAATTAAATCACTCTCTCTTCTCTCTAATTGCCGCCGCCCCCCCTCCCTCTAATCCCCTAGATTAGTTCGATCAAATAGGCCTACAACATGTTATCAGCACGCTCTTGCCAGAAGTTGAGGAATTGACGGATCGTAGGACGAGGCTATCTTCCACAAAATTCAAAGGCTTCTCTTTGTTTTTTGTCAATCAGGTACCCTTAAAATAAAGGAAGATATTTGAAACATCCATGAAGCATGAAAACATTCCCCATGATGCAAAACCCCTTTATGTTTATATTTTCCTTACGATATATATATATATATATATATATATATATATTGTATATGTTCATATATTTGTCAATATATATATTTGTTTCATGCATTATGCAATTAAATTGTTATGTGGAATTGTGAGTCAAATCATATAAAATAAATTAGAAGCAATTTAGGGTTTCCCCTAGGGAAATCGGAAAAAAAAAAAAACAATTGCTCTGGGCACTATGCGACACCACTGTCGCAGGACCCACCGTGGCACCATGGACCACTACTGGCCTGAAGCCCAATCGAGTGGATCACACGGCAACAGTCTTTGGGTTTGCTGCACTAACCCAAACAACCCCAGCCTTCGGCCTGCTTAGCTTTATAGGGCCCGAAGTCCCTTAAGCCCAACCAAGAAAGCTGTAGGCTTTCTTGGCCTGTTGTCTCATGGTTTAAAGCCTGCATGAAGCAGCTCGTAGCCCATTGGGCTATGTTAGGCGCCCCGGCCCACTTCCCGCAACTTTGTCTGCTGGGTTGAGTCCTTCCTCGACCCGGACCTAGCCTCGGATGAGCTCCCCATGCAAACCCAAAGCTGGAAATCTGTTGGGCCTGACTTATGCCCCCCATCGGCCCATATAAGCCAGCAGTCTCCTGCTGGGCTTCAAAACCTTTAGCCCGTGGCCTGCAGCCGTCCCGAGCCCAAACCTTTTTTTTTTGGGCTATGATTTTTCGACCCACTGCTATTATTTAGCATTTTAAATAATTTTAACCTGAGTTTTACTATTATTTTTGCTTCCACGATTGACCCTGGTCACTCCTAATCTATTAAGTTAATTAAAAGTGACCCATAGTCCATTAATCTAATAATGAATCCAAAATTATTGACCTGAAGATCATTTTTTAGACATTAATGATTCAATAATTTATTTTGATACTTTGAATCGTTGACATACTTTCATAGTAACGAAGCTCTCACACTTGAGTTCCTGAAGAAACTCAAACCCATTATACTTAAGCCAGCATATTACATTCTGTATTTCTTGCAGGAACCTCTCTTTATGAACTAATCGTTCATAAAAACTAAATTAAACATGTAATTTCATATTTAGTGCCTTTGAAACCTGAAGTTTTCATTCAAAACATACCACATGAAACCTGTAGTTTTCATGCATAAATTAAACCAATATAGGTCTATAGAACCTGTATGTTCTACGATATATGTCTATGTAATATGTATTACCATATGGCTAATCACGTTTTTTTTCCCTCTGTTTTAGGGACATGTCAAACTTGAACAAGCTCGATTTCACCATTCTAGAAGTCTTCGAAAGAAATTATTTGAAGTGGGTTCAAGACGTGAAGCTCCATCTAACTGCAAAGGGCATTAGAGCTACCATCGAGGCACATTCCGAGGACAAACCTATCGACGAAGCTTAAAAAGCTACTGCAATGATCTTCATTCGAAGACACATCCATGATGCTCTGCAGACCGAGTACCTCGCCGAGGAGGACCTACGCACCATCTGGCTTGGTCTGGCCAACCGTTTCGATCACCAGAAAGACATATACTTGCCTGAAGCAAAACACGACTGACAGTATCTTCCTTTCTAAGATTTTAAGTCCATGAATGAATACAACTTTGAAGGTTGTAGAATCCATTCACTACTGAAATTCTGTAAAGTGGAACTAACCGAATCAAATCTCTTGGAAAAGACCTATTCGACCTTCCATGCCACCAATATTGTCTTGCAGCAACAATATAGGGCACATAAATTCACCAAGTTTTAAGATTTGATCTTTGTTTTACTTCTCGCTGAAAAGCAGAACCAATTTTTTTATGAAGAATCATCAAGCTTGACCTATTAGCTCAAACGTTGCGCCTGAAGCGCATACGACCAATTCTAGCAACCATAAATGATGAAATAACCGTCGTGGCCGTGCCAATGGGCGGCAAGCCTAACCACGGGCCCAAGGTCAACAAAGTGCCGCACCTAAGGGAGGAAATGTGACCTAGCAACGTCCACCACTTGCCCCTAAGGCCCCAAACTTTAAGAACAAGGGTAAAGCTCCTGTTAAGTTAGCTTCCACTGAAATGGATATATGCTACCACTGTGGATCAATGGATCATTGGTCACACGTATTCTGAGCTTCCCTCAAGGCTATTGCCAAGTATCATTCCCGTCGTGAGTCTAACTTTTCACATGTGGATCATCCGGAAGATGCTATAACATCAATAGAGATATTAGATTTTCAGGAGGCGTCAACACCTATGGATGAATAAATTAGACATGTTTTTAGGGTGTTTACCTCTAGTGACCAAACCCACTAGGAGTGGCCGACCGCTTTTGACACACCCCGTCCCGAAGGAGGGCATGCTGGCCGTCACGTGAGAGTGACGTAACCATTTGCACAGTACGGAAGCTTTAATTATACAATTTATACGTTGATACACCCGAAGGTGAGTCCTAATTTGGTCCATTCTGTCAGAACCCCGCTGAATTCCTCGTAGTCACCACACCTTTGTGATTCCTGAACCTGGAGGGGCGCAAAACCAAAATTGAGTGGGTCAGTAAAACCATTCTTTTCCAAATCCAAACATTTTTCAAAACGTTGTAACCCCTCTCCGTAAAACCTGTATATTTTCCCAGAAATGTAAAATATAATTATACATATATATTCTCAATACTTTAATTCATTAACTCAACATTTTTTTCTTTATCAATCATGCCATGCCATGTCTAATTCAACAGTTAAGTATGGATGCATCAACAATAATCATATCAGGTGCAAGAAAGTAATCAACCGGAGGCCCTCTAATAGCCCTGTACGGTTGAACCTAGAGCTCAAAATCTATCATTATCACTCTACCGAAGTCACCTCTGTGACCCGTCCGGCCTTCTGCACACAAGTTACGCTCTAGTGCTTCTCATAAATCATCTGTGCACATAATCTAAGGTCACCCACCAGTCGGAATCTCACTAACACTCTCGTGACTGGTCTGTCGTACCCACTCCGCGTGGACTGTACGACTAGCATCTACTTGGATCCAAGGCGAGCGTGCGATGCGGTGAATACTATAAGCACTAAACCATGGTGCATGATTTGAGCTCAATATATATCATCATCATCATAACAGTAATTAAATACTCATCTGTGCGTCCACCGCACCATTTCATACATATGCATCATAAATCAATTCTTACCTGTGCGTCCACCGCACCAATTCATACATATGCATCATATATTAATTCATGCATGGCATTTCAACTCACATTTCTATATACTTTTCATATCAATTCTATGCATGGTATTTCACTTCCCGTTTTTCCACATAACTCATATGCATTTCATTTTAAACATAATTTCATGCATTTTCAATTTCTGGGAAAACGTTAAGTATATATATATATACGGAAAACAAAACTGCCCACTCACCTGGAGTTCGCCCTACAACTCCCTAGCACAATACGCCGAGGCGTCATGACGATCGGCGCCTAAAACAATAATCAATTCCAACCTCAGAATTCATATCGATAGAATATATAACTTATATAAAATACGTCACTACGTAGATTGATCCGGAAGATCCACCCCTCAGATTTTAAATCCATAACTTCCAGAGGTCCACATTATACCTCTAGGACAACATCCTAAAATTTCATTACCATCCAACGGTCGGATCTCCGTCAATTTCCAAAACTAAGTGACGGTTAACATTTTATATTATGGACTTACAATTCCAATTCCGGAAGATCCGTAACTCGGATTCCCAATCCGTAAGTTCCAATAATCCTCAAATATTACGTATTACAACGTATCAAAGTTTGGTGACGATCCAACGGTCGGATCATCAATTCACATTTTCACCTAAATGTGAAAACTATAAAACGTTATTTGAACACCTAACCAACAATCTTCAATAACTTTCTCATACGGTGTTCAATTTAGGTATATGAATATACCACAGTGATCTACTCGACGTCACGGACGTCGACATATTTTTAAAATAATTTTATTTTTATTTTTTATTTTTACTGTAGCACCTTCTTCTTCCTTGGGTCGCCGGACTGGTTTTCCGGCGGCCGTTTTCTGGGCAGTTTTTCAAATTGCCATAACTTTGTCATTTCTCAACGAAATCAAGTGATTCAAAAACGAAAGTTGTAGCCCTTGAAGAGACAAAGAGAATGGTACCTTTCCCAACACCTAGTTCGCCGTATTTTGGCCGGAAACTGCCTCGAAAGCCTCGGAGGTCGCCGGAAACTGGGTATTTTTCAAATGAGTATAACTTCTTCAATACTCAACTAAATTGAGTGAAACAAAAAGGAAAGTTGTAGTACTTGACGAGACGAAGAGATTGATACCTACCTCGACGCCTAACTCGCCGGGGATTCGCCGGAAAATGCCTCGAAAGCTCCGGCCAAACTTTGAACTTATCGATCTCCGTGTTCTTACGTCCAAAAACTTCCAACGAAGCACTCCGAGCTTCCTTGGAACCTCACTAAGCTCACTGTGAGCTTGGATTGTCCTAAAACAAAGTCAATTCGAAGATCATGAACAGTGCACTTTCACGGGGAGTTTAGAATCTAGGTTTTCCGAAGTAAAACTTACCTGAAATTGGTGTCTACGTGATCGTGGAGTCTCCAGGAGTTCGATGGTGGTCTTAACTCCGTCGTTGGTGGAAGTTTAAGGTTGTTTTGTGGTTGGTTTGTTCGAACGGAGAAGAAGAGTGACAGAGAGAGAGAGATTCGTGAGGGAGGAGAGAGAGAGACAGTATGCAGAAAATAGGGAGAGGATTGAGGGGTGTGGGGATCCCACGTGTCCAACTCAATCCAAATTGTTAAATTTTCGCCCCTTAGTCCCGTTTAAGGGCATTTTCGTCTTTTCACGTCCTCGGAATTAAAAATTCCGGAACGGGCTGTGACAGCTTTCCCCTATTTTTCTAGGTTTATCGTTTAATTTTGAACAATTTTTCTAAGTATTTGGAATAATTTGTTTGGTTTTTGTTTGTTTTGAATAATGGATTATTATGTTATGGATATTATTTCTCGAATTGCTTAATTGAATGAATGGACTTATATTTTTACTAACTTGATACCCAAGAAAGCTCATTTGACAACTCTCTTATGCCATCTAACCTAATTAAAGGATACGAAAAGGCCCGTATCATGTTGTCCAATGGTACAATCTTAACCATGAAGGAAGCACTTTATTCTCCACGTTTCGGAAGAACGTTGCTGATTTTTAGAGATATTTGAGATAATTAATATCATATTGAAACCATTGAAGATAATGGTTTTGAATTTCTTTGTATCACTCGGTACGAATATGGCCAGAAGCGTATTCATGAGAAGTTGGAATGTCTTCCGAGTAGGATGTACATCACAACCATTCGCGGCATAGAAGCCCACAATGTGGCCGACCCTATGCCTGAGTTCCAGGATACTTTGCTGCTTTGGCATGACTATTTGGGACATCCTGGATGTGACATGATACTCTATATCCTCAAATCATCACATGGGCATCAGTTACCTCTCTACGTTGGATTCCCACAATGCAAAGCGTGTTCTATAAGGAAGTTGAATACTCAACCTTCACATACAAAGATTATTCACAACCCTTTTAAGTTTCTTTAGATGATTCAAGGGGATATTTGTGGACCTATCCAACCAACATACGAACCATTTAGATATTTTATGGTGTTGGTTGATGCATCGACATGATGGTCACATGTTTACCTTTGTCCACAAGCAACACTGTGTTTGCTAAACTCCTAACTCAAATCATTAAGTTAATGGCTCACCATCCTGATTATCCAATTAAGTCCATTCGACTGGATAACGCTGGAGAGTTTACGTCACAGATTTTTTACGATTATTGCATGTCAGTAGGGATTGATGTGGAACATGCTGTACCCCATGTTCACACCCAAAAAGGCTTGGCAGAAGCTTTCATAAAGCGCCTTTAATTGATAGCTCGAACTTTGGTTATGAGAACCAAACTATCGATATCTGCCTGGGGCTATGCAATATTGCACGCAACTATATTGGTTCGCCTGAGGCCCACCGATACTCATTCACTGTTACAGTTGGTCACTAGATACGAGTCTGATGTCTCGCATTTACAGGTGTTTAGGTGCACCATTATGTGCCAATAGCGCTGCTGCCATCGTTAGGGGAGATAAGCATGCTAACATTCCTAAAGAACGCCGCGAATTATAGTGGTATGCTCTCACTATGTCTCATTTAGATCCCCACACTGCCCAGTCTGAAATTGAGGTGCAACGAATTATAGAGCTTCAGAGCATTGCTCAAAGCATGTTGAATGTTTTTAATGATCTAGCAAAGGTGACAAGCTCACATATACCCGATGTAAACGCACCTGCAAGGATAGATGTACCAAGCGTACGTCCACAACCCGCTTGGGAAGGCCGGACTGTCCTCAAAGATGGGGAAGCCGTACCTTCCATGCGGCAAGGTACATTGGTGGCTAACCAATCGTCTGCTTCGACCCTGAAGCGTGGCAAACCCCTTGGTCAAAGGATTCATAACCCCGAAAGAGGAAAATGGCACCAACTAGTGACCCTAGTTTGAATTCGACCATCGCTCACTCATCTATTCCAACGCATGACGTTATTCTAGATTACGGTGATGCTTCAAATGAAACATGCCGACCTCTTGAGATTAATGAGATTTCAGTCCACTACATAGTATTAGATGAGGTTTGGAATCGGAATGAGATGATCGTCGACAATGCATTTACGTACACAATAGCTACTAACATCATGTTTAGCGATGACATTAAACCACGTTCCGTTGATGAATGCTAATGTAGAACTGATTGGTCAAACTAGAAACAAGCAATCCGGGTCGAACTCGATTTGCTCGTAAAACGTAAAGTGTTTGGACCTATTGTTCCTACACGACAACGCGTGAAGCTCGTTGGCTACAAGTGGGTTTTTGTGAGGAAACGTAATGAGAAGAATGAAATAGCGCGATACAAAGCACGCCTCGTAGCGCAAGGCTTTTCTCAGTGCCTTGGGATTGATTACAAAGAGACGTATTCCCCCGTAATGGACGTTATAACGTTCCACTAGCTTTTCAGTTTGGTAGTTTCTAAGAAAATGAATATGCAACTTATGGACGTGGTAACTACGTATCTCTATAGGGATATAGATACGAAAATTTATATGAAAGTTCCAGAAGAACTTCCATTGACTGGTTCAAATAGTTCTAGACCACAGAACACTCTTTCAATTAGGTTGAGGAAGTCATTCTATGGATTGTCTGAGTGAATATTTGACAAGTCAGGGTTAATAGAACAATGAATTATGCCCATGCATGTTCATAAAGAAGTCACATTCCGGATTTTCAATCATTGCAGTTTATGTCGATGACATGAACCTCATTGGAATTCCCGTAGAGCTTGAGGAAATTGCTACGCACTTGACATTGAAATTTGAGATGAATGATCTTGGAATAACTCGATATTGTCTCGGCTGGGAGATTGAGCATTGTTTGGATGAAATCCTACTACATCAATCGAACTACACCCAAAGGGTGTTGCAACGTTTTAATGAGGATAAAGTGAAGCCTTTAGATACACCTATGGTCATTTGGACTCTAGACACTAAACCAGATCCCTTCCATCCTAAAGAGGATGAGGAAGAGATTTTAGAACCTGAAGTTCCTTACTTAAGTACAATTGAGGCTTTATTGTACTTGACTTAATGCACTAGACCTGATATCTCATTCGTTGTTAATCTTTTGGCTAGATACAGCAATGCACCCACATACAGGCACTGGAATGGTGTTAAAGACATTTTCCGCTACCTCAAGGATACAACAGATTTAGGCTTGTTTTATACTCGCGAATCTTCGAGTGTTGCCGCCCCCTATGGTTCTCGAATTGATTCTTGCCTTATTGGTTATGCAGATGCTGGATATCCGTCTGACCCATACAGGGCACGTTTTCAAACGAGCTATGTCTTTACCGTTGGAGACACTGCTATATCTTAGAGGTTACCAAGCAAATGCTAGTTGCGACTTCTCTGAACCATGCTGAGATTCTCGCCCTGCATGAAGCATCGCGTGAGTGCTTTTGGCTGAGAGCAGTTATGGAACATATTCGAAGCACTAGTGGTCTTACTTCTGTTGTTGACTTTCCTATGACGATCTTTGAAGACAATGCAGCATGTATCGAGAAGTTAAAAAAGGGATACATCAAGGGAGACAACACCAAGCACATAATGCCGAAGTTCGTTTACTCACACCAGCAGAAGCAGCATCAGAACATTGAAGTCAAGGAAATCCATTCCCAGGACAACCTGGCCGATCACTTCACCAAGTCATTACCCAAGTCTACTTTTTAGAAGCTCGTCCAAGGAATCGTTATGCGTAAATTATCTGACTTGAATTGGTTGTAGTTCTCTTATTTAGAAGTTATGTCTAACTTATGGGGAGTATCATGAAGCATACTCACTTAACCTTAATGTACTCTCTTTTCCTACGATTAGGATCATTTTTCCCACTGGGTTTTTGCTACCTAACTAGGTTTTGATGAGGCACCCATCCTGGGATGATCATACTCCATTGAGTTCACTACCTGCGTCCTGTTTAACGTTTGTTTTAACATTATGTAGACTTCTCACTTTTCTCCTTAGTCTATGGGTTTTCCCCCATACCCTTGGGTTTTACCATGGCAAGGTTTTGTGAATTTTACTACAAATGCATACTTCCTTAAATCTGAGACTCACGTTCACCCGTTGTGCCAATAACTTCATCAACTATTCTACCTTATCTGCTAAAAATCTGATGCAATGGTTTGTTGAGTATTTACACACTCAAGGGGGAGAGTGTTGCAGTCATATTTAGAATAGGAATGTGATTGCCTATCCTATTACTATAAATAAAGGTACAATGGGATGACTCAAACACACCTCACAATTAAATCACTCTCTCTTCTCTCTAATTGCCACCGGCCCCCTCTCTCTCTAATCCCCTAGATTAGTTCGATCAAATAGGCCTACAACAAGAGTATATTTTTATGTACGTGTAACTTGACGTTTGAAGCCAAGCAAATTTATATATTGTTCTAAAGGATTTTTAGTAGTTAATTTCAGTAGTTATATATACATAAGTTTTGTGTTGTGAACTTTTTTTTTTTAGTAGTTGATATGTTGATGCCACTCAGACCAAAACTTTATTGATACATGCAATTGAACAATTTGTTTGAGGAAGTCTTGAGTTTAGATTTTACAAAATATAAATGGTGATGTAAAAACTTAGTTCTAACTTGAGTTTTTAAAGTCATTTCCAAACGAATGGGCTAAATATAGTCTTGTCCAGAATTACAGGCCTGCAAGAAATTATTTTTATTGAACAGTGTCAGGCCAACTAACATGATTCAGTACTTTCAAGTTTTTAAACCAGAAAATACAAGAGAACTCAAATATACAAACGTATGCAAAAGCAGGTCAGAGGGTAACCAACTTTGCAACCCATGGCAGCAACGGCAGTGACTTTTTCTCAATAACTGCCAAGAACGACTTTGTCTTTCGCTTGTGAAAGTGAAACTACAAATGCTAAGCTTTCTTCTTCACTCTTCGGAGCATTTTTCAGCAAACCGGTGTTGTTAAATTAGGATGTCATTCTACAAAGACCACAACCATTTGAATACAAATATAATTCAAGTTCTGTTAGAAAATTAGATGTTGGCCAAATGCAGTAGCAATAGAATATGACTAATAAATCGCCGAATAAATCGACATCCCAAGTAACATAAATCGACAGCCCAAGTAACACCCAGTTCTTTATGTAGTCAAAATAGGTTCTCTTTTGTTTTTACATGTGTTCGCGTCAGGAATTTCCGTCGGGGATGTTTCCTGGCCGACGAGCACACAGCTCCCCTGGAGGTTGGCGCCGGTTGAGGGCTGCTGTCGGGCTTCTGCTTCACTGTCGGGCGTTGTCGGGCAAGTCTCGTCGGGCAAGACTCTTCGGGCAAGGCTCGTCGGGCAAGGCTGAAAGAGAAGGACAACGTTAACTTTGAGAGGTGCCTTTGTGAGGCCTTAGGTGTAGGCCTTGAGGCTCACAATCAAGGTTAACATTTAGGTGCTCAGGCGTGCCACTGCCATCTTTAGCATGGCAGATGTAAAATGGATGTCGCGTTTTAGTTGTATATATGTATATATCCAAGAAACCGTGTTAGTTATAACAGGTGCCTTTGTGGGGCCTTAGGTGTAGGCCTTGAGGCTTCCCATAAATAACTAAACCAGTGCTCGAACATATCATATTTGTTCTCGTGATTGCAGGAGTTTTCTAACTATTATACTTCTGATTACCCGAGTCCAAGAAGTAGAATGAACCCAAATAGGTGCCTTTGTGGGGCCTTAGGTGTAGGCCTTGAGGCTTCCCATCAGAGTTCATTCTTATACTTAGACTCTTTAGATCGCAGAATGGAATGAATCCAAATGGATGCCTTTGTGGGGCCTTAGGTGTAGGCCTTGAGGCTTTCCATCAGAATCCATTCCATGCTCAAGCGTTCTATGGTAATCATAATATAATAGAAATAAAACTAGAGGGTAGGTCGATTACTTGCGCCCCAAGTAACTTCGGACTTCTCGTTTATCAAGGACTGTCATGGATGGGTTAAGTCCACATAAGGTTCTTTTTATGCCTTGAGGCCAAGGACTTTTAACTGATCAGATTTACATGCCCGAGGGCTTAGGACTTGGATCTGGTTTGAACACTGACGATATATTCAAATCGGATTCAAGTACTGAGAAAGCCTTTTAATAGTCATATTGCTAGAAATAACTTGCATATAACTGGAAGTATACAACATATTGAAAAGATAAAAACAAGACAAAGAAGGTCGGGCAAGGTTAAACCTTATCAGGTAAGGTTGCTCGTCTTGTAGGTTCCTATCTTTGTAGTTTTGTCAAAGGTCTGAAAGCTTAGAGGGATAGAGAGAGAGATTACAAAAGATGAATCGATACTACAACAAGGTTGAACAAGGTAGCAGAGCTATTACAAAGGTTTGAAGGGAGGGTTATCCCGCAAGGGATGAAGGCTGACTACAGCTTTGTTTTGAAGGCAAATCTGGCTTTTGAGCAGAGTTTGTGCTTGCATTTGTTTGTTTGATTGAGTGTCCTTATTCCTGGTTTTTCTTTCTTCTTATATAGACAACTCGGCTTGGTCTTCTGTAGCAGCAGCCTTGCCCGAATGTGGTGTGAGGGTGATGACTCATCAGCTATTTTACATGTAATGCCACCGTAAAGTGCTTTATGGGCTGTGTAGCTGATCAGTCCACACCACTTGGCCTTTGGGTAGGTAAGCAAGTGGTCTTCATGAGCTGCACCAAGTCAGAAAAGACCTTTTTCTGCCTTCTGGGCTTTGACTGGGTTCTGGCTATCTTTCCCTTTGGGCCTCCTTTCGGGCCAGCTCCTTCCTTGAGCCCAAAGTTCAAGTTTTGATCCAAACAACATGTTTGCGGGTTTGTTTGGTATTTGGTTTGGGAAAGGAGACAATATTTCTTCATTTTTTTTTTTTGTGAGTTCCATTTAACTATAGTAGTTCTACACTGTATTTTTAAGTTGGGTTCAGTGTGTATTTTTCTTTTGGGAAAATTTGTAACAGTTCTTTTCATCTTGTGTTTTGTATTTACAGGAAAGATGAAAGAAAGACTTTTAATTTTGTGTTGTGTGTTTGAATCAAGGGATGAAGTGTTTGATTAGGTTTAGATTTCGGCAGAGCCTTATGTGCTGCGGAGGGATTTGTACTTGGTCATCATACTTCTATATCATCTAACATTTGTATTTAATCAATTGTAGTATGAAATTTTAATACTGATTTGCTGGTAATAGCTCTTGTTACTTCATATGGGCTGGTGATGATAGTAATTTCTGAATCATAAATATATTTTCGAAGAAATAGAAAGAATTATAAATGTGCTTGACTTTGAAAATGTGAGAATATGTATCAACAAATTAATGGTGGAATGGAAATCGTTTTTTAATTAAAACGATTCCCAAAATGAAAAAATGACAAATGCAAATATCATTGAATACATGTATTAATATATTATAGTATTGGCCTTAATAACCGGCCCGGATGGTTTTTCCACGCCAGACTTGCTTACGTGGCAGAATAATTATTAGGGGTAGAAATAAGTACCCATTCACCCCAATCTATTAATAGTAATGCCTCTTTTAGGTGCAATTTCAAAGTAAGAGCTGCTAAACTCATCCCGTTGTTTTATTTCCCCAACCACATTATATTTACACCCACTATAAAAAGTTAAAAAATTAAAATGTTATTTCTCCACCCACTATTATTCCTAAATAACCCTATATACATAATTAGAGATAAATTTCTCTTAAGAAAATAATATAAACAAATAATATTACTCTTCTAATCATCATTCTCTTTGAACACAGCACACATCATCACCGTCGCAATCAGAAAAACGTATCCTTTGTATTTTAATCATGATTCTCTTTGCACACGGCACACATAATTTCATAGTTTGAATAATTTCATTCTCTATTTCCCTATCACTTTCTTATGTTGTGGGTCTCCTTAGTAAGAAGCAAAAAGTATCTGGATTGGGCAACCAAAATCCTAGGGATAAAAACATTTTAGTAATTATTCCAGGAAAAAAAAACACTAAACTGTAAACATGGATTTAAAAGAAGAGCACGAATTCTAAAGCAAAACAAGACAGAAAAAAATCCCAATTCATATTCCTTGAGGAACAAACCAAGAGCAATTTAGTCAGACAAATACAGAAAAACATCGAAAGCAGGAGTTTACTAGAAAAAAAATATATTATGAACATAATATGGAATTTTCCGATGGATCAGCATGATGGCACTGCTTACCAGCTTCAATTTTCGTCAAGCTCCATGATTTCTCTAGTTATAATAGTAGGCCCTATAATAAATTTGAATTGTTGTATACGAGCAACGCACGGAGTAGCCCATTCTAAACACCATGGTTCACAGTATCTTTCCCAATTTGTCACTATAGGAGGAATTGGATTACCTGATTTCAAGAACACCTGCATAAAAGTACAACTTAATTAAACTAGACTACAAGAAATTTATTACTTAAACTTAAAGTAAATGCATTCAATCCTTATAAGATCACGTGCAAAAATTTCCAACAATAAATCCTTTTATCCATACCTGCACAAAATGATGATTGGTGAATCCGATGTCGATCTCCTTTCGTGCTGCTAGTGACATAGGTTATGTTCTAAGAGGTAAAAATGTAAGACACTGTACATCTGATAGGTGGATAAGTACCACACCATAGCATGATGCAATAATATGTCCCATGTCAGGCATAGTCATCCACCGATCAATGTTTGCATGAGTTTCAAAATATCTCAATGCATGCTTCAACTCATGGACCCTATTTTCACATCCATATAGCTTGGAGTAGCAACTTGAGTAAGTCTCTAACTCTTGTAATAAATCTTTTCACACTTGTACCCATCCATCCTCATTATAACCCAATAATGATGCAATTGCTCTGAAACCGCAATGTCCATCAGCTGCCACATCTTTTACAAGAATAATGTATGGCCTCAATGCTACTGGAAATGCATTAATTAACTTAATTGGCTTAACTGAACGAGCGCGATGCACCTTCTCCTTTGGTTGCCTCTTTTGTTTTGAACTCATTTCAGGATAAAGATCACGAACTGAATAACTTCCTTGCTCCGATTCCACAATCTCAAACAATGACGGATCACAACGAGTAGATTTATTCGTCCTTTTACTTGGCCTACCTTTAGTCTTGGTTGTCACTGATGGTTCAACAATTGAAGTAATTTATGGTAATACTAACTCCATAAGTTTCCTTTTAAGGACCATTCTTGCAGTTGCAACAGATTCTATTTAACGCCCATGAAACAACTCCATCTCTATATCATAACCATACTCTGCTGCATTTCTTATAGGTGTACACTTCATGTCAAGTTTCCTCCAATGAGGATCAATGCTCTCAAGTGGAATAGGTCGACCATCTCTCATGTATCTAACAATCTCATGAACACATGGTAATCCATGAGTGTCACGTAAAACACAACCACATGCCTCGAAGTCAATACCGTTCATTTTGGACAACTTGTACTCTTTTAGGACCATATATAGTGCACTAATTGAGACAAAGCCACGAAGTTCCATGAAATCTAAATGTCTAAAATCATGATGCACCACCATCAAACTTTTCTCAAAAGAAGCCTTGATTTTAGTGTGTTGCAACCCAAGCAGAGCATGTATACTTTCCCATGATGTCTCAAATGTTCCTTGGCTACTTCCACGATATCTTTTTAATTTGGCATGTGAGGACTCGGCCCTGTTAAAGTAACAAGGGTTTAGCAATCTCACTAGAAAATGAAAATGAAAATAAAGTAACAAGTGATAAATGCTTACCTATTTAAGGTTGTATTCCCAAAGTGCATAAATTTATCGATCCATGCTGCAACGAATGTTTCTTTGTATGGATTCAACCAAGTATCTATTACATATTGAAGCATCTCTTGATACATACTAAACTCGTCTTGTCTGCCTTATGAAATCAACTTCAGTAGAAGATGCAACCATTGTATTCCATTTCTCCAAAAATCTATCGCAATCTTCCTTGGACTTATATAATTTTTTGAACTTGGCTATCACATTCTTATTGATGTGCCATCTACATAATAAATGCTTACTTGTACCAAATATAAGTTCAATGGCCCTCACCAAAATTGCACATTATGAATAAACATACAAGAGCATAAGTGAATCAATTGCATAGTCAAGCAAATATTACCTTAGTTGTGGTAAATTCACTAGTACAGTCCACCATACGTGTAGATGCTGAATTATTACCAAATTCGTCTACCAGCTACAAACGAATTCCACCATACGTCATAAAAGAACCATATGAACTTCATAAACAAGTTGACATCGGAGAAATTTACATCATAAAAGAACCATATTTTTTTATTTCAATTACAGGTCAATGCCTTTTTGTATTGTCATAAACTCATTAAAAAACAAATTTACTGTCGACATCAATATGCAACAATTGAAGCTTAATTCGGCTTCAATTCTAACTTAAAGAGAGAGATTCCTTGGTGGATCATCATCGTCACATTCACCATCTTAATGGACACCAACCTTCGAAGATCCCAGAGGAACCATGTTTGCACGCATATCCAGTTTTTAAAAAAAAATTAAAAAAAAAAAAAAAAAAGGAGAGATAGGTGGTGCTTGTGGTAAGTATGGGGCTAATGAAAAATCAACCACGCCTCCCGCTGTTTAGGTTTTCAATTCTAATCAACCATGCCTACAACAGTATGCAACAAATTTACCCTAACCTAATGAATGATGTCGACAAAGCTATGCTTCAATTCCATAAATTCTCATTAAAAAACAAATTGCACCCTAATCTAATGCAAATTCAAATAAAAAGTCACAGAGTTATGCTTCAATTGTACGATGTCGACAAATCAAGATGACCCACATAAAATTATCTTTTACCTCTTCGACGGAAACATGATCATCTACTTCTTCCATAGAAACGTCATCTTCTAAGTTCATTCCTTTTGCTTTCTCTGGATGATTTTGTTTTCTCTGAATGAAAGGAGATGGGAAGAATGAGTTAGGGTTTAAGGGAGACAAATTTTCTAAACATATTCTCACGTTCAAACTTTTCTTTTTTCTTTTTTATAAAAAAAAAAGTAACGGAAAAGGGGGTAACTAAAGTCCTTATTAGTCATTTTACATATGGACAAATTTGTAATTAAAAAATTCATAAAAATGTGGGTGGGAAGATAAGACATTGGAGTGGGAATAATGGTTTAATGGTTTAATGCTACGGTTTAATGGTATTCTTCTTCACTTGTATATGAAGGGTTTTAAGTTCGATTATCACCAAATGCAAATTTGAACCACATTATTATATGGCTAATCCATTGTAAGGTTCAGCGCACTCTATTGTGACATGTGGCGTGACAAGATTGGTTAAAAATCCTACAGGAACTTAAAAAAAAATCATCTTTTATTATTTTATAAAAAAATAAATTTTTAATACCAATAGTCTAGGAAATTCAGTTTAGAGGTGCATATGCATTTGGGCAATTACTGTTCACTAAGGTAGTAATTGTCTTAGCTCAATAGCCTAGGCAGTAATTGTTTGGGCAATTTGGGAGAGGTGGAGTTGCTGTGTTTTCTGAAATTTGACTTGTCATAGGCCACTCTTATTGTTTGGTCTCAAGGAATGGTGGAGGTAAATGTGAATAAATTTTCATTGTTAAGGGCTCAAAAGAGTTTAATTAGACACAGAAGAAACTTATCTCTTTGTAACGGAAGTTGAACTACCTTAAATATGTTAATTCATCCACGTAGCACGAAACCAACCGTAATGTGCACCAACATACATTGCAGGCGAAACAAATTAAAAGTGGATAGAGGGTGAACATGTATAAAAATCAAATGAAAATAGTTCTTATTTCAATAAAAATTTGGGTGGTGGTCGTCAACATCCTATCACATATTAAACATGATGGACATGTTTGAGACATTTTGCTAATATCTTCACTCCCTTCTCCTCTCGTAGGGAAAATTTTATTACAAGAACAGGTTTTCTGTATGTGTGAATAAAAGAGAAGGTAATCTGACATTTGGCCCTTGGGAGGAAGATAATACAATGAAGGCATTTCTTTGTCACAACAGAGGTCCACCTAGAGCCTCCTCCCCAATCAAACACCACAAAATGCCTATCCTGCACACTATCCTAATGAAAGAGCAATGAGTGGTTGTCCATCTCCAAATCTTTGAGAGAGCAGCATCTCCACTGTCCATTGCAAAATAATCAAACTCCTCCACAATTACAAACCCAAGAACAAGGATAACTAGTTAGATAAACTAAAACTCATCAGGCTGCATCAGGTTTCTCATCCTAGTGGCCTCAGAATCTCTAGGACTTAATTAACCTGTAGGGGATCCAGTAGCCATGGCTTCCACCTCCTCCACACTTTCCATCTCCTCCTCGTCCACTCTAGTTGACACCAAGGCTCCTCGCCATATGGCTGCCTCATCACCACAATGTGTGACCCTGCCTTCCCTTCCTCCACCGCCAGTTCATTCTCAAAATCACGCAGGGAAGACCACTGCCTACTGTGAGCCATTCATATATGTCCCTAGTATTAGTTTGCATTATGATTAATACTACTAGGATCTATAAAGTACTAATATATATATATATATATATGTATGTATGTATGTATGTATGTATGTATGTATGTATGTATGCATGTATCGGACCAATCCAGACGGTTGGTAATATGGTGAAATCTTATTTGAACGCATGTAGTTCATATTGACAGTTTGGTAACATAACATACTAGATCTCCGGAACAAGAACATTACCATGTTGCTATATACTCAAATTTTTTTTTTTTTTTTTCAGGTCGTAAGTTTGCGCGCAATGTCATGGCCATGGCGACAGGGGAAGCACCAGCAGAAGTTGCAGTAACTGAGCTGCCAGAGATTGTGAAGACCGTTCAAGAAGCTGTAAGCCAATCCATATTTTTAGAATTTAATTACATCTTCCTTTGTATTAGTGAGTTCAGAAACTTAAGTGACAAGAATGAATTGCTTTTGGTGTCTAGTGGGAGAAAGTGGAAGATAAATATGCAGTTTCTTCACTTGCAGTAGCTGGTGCTGTTGCACTATGGGGCTCCACTGGACTGCTTTCGGTGTGTTTCCCAATAATAACTACAAATTGTTGCTCTTAAATTTGTAGAATTCAGTAACTTCTTACTCTCAGTTATTCATCACTGACCGGTTTCTGCGTGATGGCATCGATTGTAACAGGCAATTGATAGGCTTCCTTTAGTTCCTGGTGTTCTTGAGCTTGTAGGAATTGGCTACACTGGGGTAAGTTATTTTTTTTGCTCTTGAATTCTTTTGGAAAATTTTCAACTTAACAGTACGCTGGAAAAGAATCAGATTCACTACTTATTGCACATGAATAAGAACCGTTTGATCAATATAGTACAACTTGATAGGCTGCACCAATTTCTAAACACCTAGCTTTCTTTTCGATCTTTGCAGTGGTTTGCATACAAGAACCTTGTTTACAAACCAGACAGGTGAGTCTCAATTTTTCATTACCTTGACTGGAGAGTATAAATAAGTAGTTTCAATTAATTTACTTTGGTATAAAATCTATCCAAAAAGTTTGTATAACATGTTTTTGTTGGAATTGTAGAGAGGCTTTGACACTGAAGATTAAAGCTACATACAAAGATATAATCGGCAGCAGCTAGAACAACCCGAAAAGTAATGTTGTTTAAGATAAGAACTCGTGGCCGGTTTTTGAAGCATCTATCTGTATACGTAAATATCTCGCAGCATTGTTCATAAGGATGTGAACATTCTTCATGTTGTTTGCAACTTTGCATAAGCATATTCTAACCAAGGTTATTAATTAATGTAATGTACGTACTTAGTCTGCGAGATACATGTAACTAGTACTACTATAATTTGTTTCCGTCTAATTAGCTCCTTGTAAGTTATATCATGATGCTTCTTATCTTTTGTTTTAGAAAGGAAAGATAAAAGTAAATTAATTACAATAATCTGGCATAACTGGAAGAATGTTGGAAAATATTAGCATTTTAAGTATTTTATTATTTGGGCCGTTTTGGTATTTTTATATTAGGTTTCGTAAGTTTTGGTTTATAAAAATAGGTTGTAGATTGCTTTGAGAGATTAAGACAGTCACAATATAGTCTCTAAGAGTAGCTGCTTTGGCAATCTCGTTTCTTTGTTTTTTCATTAATCAAATAGCATTTGTAGCTTGTAATCCATTTGGTAAACAAAAACTTAAACATGTGCTTATTTCATAGGCACGAAACACCATCATGGCAGTGTATCTGTGTCATGCAAATCATTCTCTTCGATCCTGTCCAACATATTTGTTGGCATATATACAGTTACAATAAACATTTGGTTTAACCCAACATTATGTGGTTTCATTTGAACCTAATTTTTGCATTCATTTCTTATTTGTATGATTATTTTCCCATGAGTAGTAACTATGGAATTAAATCGAAAATTCTAATTATACACAATTATTTACTTATGATAATAATATCTAAAACACCTTTTTCCTTAAAAACTTTTAACATCTTCATTTACCTATAAGAGAGATATGAAACAATTACACGTATGAAAATATCGCTATCTACTTCAATAAAGATACAAAAACAATTATAAACGCAGATCCTTTGACCAAGGCATTGCCAGTTGACATATTTAAATTGAAAGTTTACTGGATGAGATTGCTAGGATCTCTTGATCAGTGGGAGTGATTTTGTTAGTTCGAGAATTTGGAGTTGTAGCTAGTGCAATAGTGAGGCTTTAGTCATCGGGTTTGCTGCTGCTGCAATGAAGTTTAAAAGGTTAGTGTGGCGGTGCAAACATGATTAAGTTAAGTTTTATTTAGTTTTTCTTTCAGCTGGTATTTGCTGTTAGCTAGTTCAGTTTTAATTTTTATTTAAGAAGTTCAATCTTTTCAAACTTTTGTGATTGATTGTTCTTAAAGATAAAGTTAATTCAGTTTGATTCTTTGAGGATCAGTTTGTCATTTTACTCGGGCAATTGTTTGAATTAAAGTTGTGTTATTCATTATTTTGGAATGAACTCCAGATTTGATTGTTATGCTATATGTGTTGTACTTATTTTATTAAAGTTAGTGAATAGGGGGAGACAGTTTACGTTCTCCTTATACAGTTTGATCATATTGTTATAAACATATTCAATGTATGTGATCTTAGAATGACAATTAAATTGTGGATTGTAGTTATAAATTTCTTGGTTCTATATTTTGAAATGCATAGGTAGATTGTGTATGATGAATTTTCAAAGTAAAGACTAAGCGATCACTTTTATTGCAACTCGAATGAATATTGTATTTCAAATTTATACTTGCTCAAGTGGGAGAATGTAAGATTATGAGCATGAGTATTGTGGAGCCTAAAATAATCCCAAAAATTCTAGAGGCGACACGTGAATTTTTATTCAAGAAAGACAAGATTGCCCTCAATAAATGGGCAGGCTTCTTAGATACTTCCACGCGTAGCTCACACCCCTGAAGGTCTTAGCAGCTGAATGCGACTACCCACAGCTCACTTGCCCTTGGCACGGAATTAAAGATAAGAATTAATTATCCAAATCCTATTTTTAATACATTCCCAATTGAAGACTGACTCCAATCAAGTAAGTAATCCCAATTTAAATAAATTAGGGATAATTACACCATTATCTCAAGATATTATTTCCTATTTAATATCTTGAGAATATTTTGAGAATATTTCTCCATAAACACATAGGCCAATAGGATGCTGCCACGTGTAGGGTAAAACCCTAACATTGTGGCCGGCCCTATCCCTATCAATACCCCATATTCTACCATATTTTCAGGGCTTTAGCTACCCCTAAAATGCCCTAAACACTTTACTCTCTCTTAGATAAACTAACTTAAGCATCGGAGATCCATTGGCCTAATCCCCCCTCCACCTCGTGGGTGAGTGAGGCTTAGGTCTTTGATCAAAGGTGTTGATTGGTACTTTCATTGAGAGCTAATTCAAATACTCGAAGAAACCTCTTGCGTTTGTTTCTTGAATTTTCTGTTATGTTGAATTTCTTACACGTCGTATCAATTAATTTTTCTTAGAAAAGTTTCTTGATCAATCCCTGGAGAAATGATACAATGGTAGGAAATTCAGAAACTACGACGACCGAAACCGCGTACATACAAGAATTTGGATCGGAGAATGGAGGCGAGGACATAGCCCTACAACAGCGATCCTCAAGGCTCAACGCGACGGCAGGAGGAGCCCCACCGCCATGGAGCCACACGACCACCATTGTCGTAACCAAGGTATAAAATATCGATGATATCGGAAATATCGGTAGTCCAAAAACACGGAAATATCGATGGAAATATCGGGATATTATCGATATCGATAAAAATTGAATAAAAACCACAGAAATTGTAAGAAAAACTTGGAAATTTTTATTGAAACTTTGCAGGATGTTTATCTAGTCAATTATCTATTAGTTTATCACAAAAAATTGGAAGGAAATGCATTGTATGATGGATTTAACTGATTTAAGTTGATTATATAGCGAGCTGGCAAACATTGTGAGTGTAGAAAATATGCAGTAATTAATGAAAGAAGTTTAAACACACTATAATCATTTATATATAATGCAAGTTTTCAAAGTATAATTCGTGAATTAATGTCTAATTGACGATAAGTAGAAAAGACTCTAATATGGAATTAACCTTCACCTTGTCCATTTGTTCTAACGCTTAAAATAAACTATGGATATTAACTTAAAAACGAAAATTTTTAACTTGACACAAAAATTAAAAACCTAAAATTTCTTATTTCCCACCCTCAAACTTAAATCACACAGTGTCATCAAGGTGTGGAAAATAAATAAAGAAAAAGAAAATAAAAAGAACCTAAACTCAAATAAATATACTAAACTAAATAAAAACAGGAAAAGAACACAAAAAAAAAAACTAAAAAGAACTGAACTAACAGAAAAAAAAAAGAAAAAAAACAAAACAAAATAAACAAAAAGAGTGAACATAGGGGTCAAACGCAGAAAAAGGACGAACAAAATGTTCTAAGCTTTTCACGTGTGGAATGCTGATGGGCCGTGAGAAAAGAAAAAGAAAGGGCAGGCCGACATACTGCAGCCTACTTGCTGCACAAGCATGCCATACACGTGCACAACCCTAGTTGTGGTTTGGATATGAATTCACATGGGATGCTCTGCATCCCTCTGCCTCGAGCCCAGAGCCAAGCCAAAGGCTCTTTGCATCAACCCCGGAGCCCAAAATAGCTCTTGATGTCCTTTCCATTTTTTTATTGTTTTGTAGAAACCAAAACTGTACAGCCTTTTAGAAAAATGAGAAAGGCCCTCTACCTCTCATCGAACCATCATTTCAAACCATACCGTGAAGAAGTCCCCATAACAAGTCCACATGTCTATTGCTCATTCAAACCTTCAACCACTATGTCTCTCTCTAAAATAATAGAGAAGTTCTCAGCCTTCTCTCTTTGTAATCTCTGAAAATGCTCTTATCTCTCCAACCTCAAGCCCAGTGCCTTTTATCACACCCCACCGTGACCTCCACTACAGTGGTGCACACTCTGGCAAGCACCATCACCACATGCGGACCGTTCCTCCTCCCTTTCTCACCTCCCGGCGAGCATCATCAAGCAAGAGGAGGCGCAGATCTTGATGGGTCTGAGCGTCTGAGCGTGGATCGCTCATTTTGATGGGTCTGAGCATCTAAACGTGGATTGCAGAGAGAGGTGCAGATCTTGGCAGTTGCGACACCGACGACGGAGCCTTGGCGATATTATCGATATTATCGATAATATCGCGATATTATGACTATAATTAAGTGTATTAGTGTAAAAATATCCCCCTCTAAAAAAATGATATCATCGACGATATTTCACCGATAATATCGATATTTCAGACCTTGGTCATAACCCAGCAGCCGCGGCAAGGCCACTAGGCCACGACACCACTTCCACCACAGTTGCCCTTGCAGCGCCGCACCCAACCAAACCTTGGGCAGGAGGCCCAGGTCCACTTCCAAGGACCAGGATCCTCTCCTGAGCTAAGCATGAGGATCCTCCTCATCAAGGGGTGTGGGCCGTTAGATGAAAATCCAACGGCTACAATTATTATAACTTGAAAATGACCCCCTGTTTGTAGCCGTTGGATTTTCATCCAACGGCCCACACCCCTTGATGAGGAGGATCCTCATCCTTAGCTCAGGAGAGGATCCTGGTCCCACTTCCAAGCCCCTAGGCAGGAGGCCCAAAACATAGTAGTTGCCACAGCAGGCCCAAGGCAGGAGGCCCAGCCCACTGCAGCAGCAAGCCCATACCCGAGCCCAGAACATGGCAACAGCTACCAGCCAAGCAGCTCAACGGACCCAAGCTTAAGCCACCTAGCCAGCAGGCCATGATGTGGCAGCCAAACGGCAAAGAGAGCCCACGACCGCTGCGATGATGGCCCGGAACCTTGTCACTCCCAAAGATAACAAACTGATTTCCAAACGGTCAAATAAGTTGGCTGTTAAGGATTCTCTGGCTCTCAGTGTGCAGTGTGCAGGTTCTGTGTCCAATATGGCCCAACGTCAATTTTCTCGAACCCGTCAAGTTGAATCATTGGCGGTTGAAGTGATGAGTCCCAAACAGGAGATTAGAAAGCTCAAGCATGAGAATAAACAGTTACACAGGCTTGCACACAACTATGCTACAAACATGAAGAGGAAGATTGACCAGATGTAGGAATCTGATGGTCAGATTTTACTTGATCATCAGAGGTTTGTGGGTTTGTTCCAACAGCATTGGCCTTCGTCTTCTGGGGCTGTACTACGTAATGAAGCTCTAAATAATCAACCTCTGATACCTCCTCCTTCTGTGGCTCCGCTGACTGCTGAGGCTCCCCTTAATTAACAAATACAAATAAGTTATCAATCAAATAGTTAAGCCAATTGCATTCACGATTCAAGAGTTCATAACTGGAATTTATCAAATTATATTGCACACATAATCATGGCTTTGAAATCACCCCTAGCCAAGAAGGGTTTAGTCACTCATATTTACAACAAAACGAAAGGAAATGAATTTAAACATTAGAAAAAAAAGAAAGAAAACACCTAAACGCTCCAACGATCCAAGTTTGACAGCAAGCACGTCCAATCACTTTCCTTCCCTTTCTTTGCTACGGCACAAGGTGTTGGTGAGTGTTTGAAGGTTTGTTTATATGGAGGAATGGATGTAAAGATGAATGGATGTGTTTGGATGAAGGTTGTATTGAAATGGGGATGAATGATTAAGCAAAAACTAAACTTTATGGCTGCCACCCACACTTCCTTTTATAGAGGAAGTGCATGGCAAGGAAGGTGAATTGGTGGTGTGTGCAATGATTCAAGGGTAAAAATGAAGTAATGATGCAAGGCATGGGAGGTAAAATGGAGTGGTGTTGCAGCAATGAGTGCAAGGAGTGGTGTTGAAATGATTCAAAGGTGAAAGTTAAGTGATGATGCAAAGCATTGGGGGTAAAATAGAGTGGTGTTGCAGCTAGAGAACATGAATGATTGTGTACATGGTATAAAAAGGAAAGGGATGTGGAATGGTGCAGAAATGATTCAAAGGTGCAGAAAATGTCATGATGCATGGCATAGGATTCCAAAGGTGGTGGATGGTGCATCAATAAGTGCATGTAGTGGAGGTAAAAGTTGTATAAAATTTAATGGGTGAATGGAACAAGGAGTGTGCAGCAATTGAATGTAATGATTCAATGTATTGATGCATGAAATAAAAAATAATGAAGGAAACAAGGGTGGTGCACGACAATGAAGTGTAATGAGTGTAATGGTGCATGAAATGAGTGCAAGAAATCTGGTGCATGAAGGGGACAATGGTGATTATGCATGGCATGGGTGGAAAGGTGAGTAAGTGGTGAATCAATGAGTGCAAAGAGGTGAAAGGATATTGTGCACATGGTAGACAAAGGATAGGAAGTGGAATGATGCAACAAATGAGTCAATGGAGGGAACATGGATGATGATGCACGGCATATGAATCCAAAGGGAGTGCAATGTTGGTGCACGGCAATGATGGAAAGGTGAATGGTGGAGTGACACCCCTTTATGACTGAGCTCTTTGTCCTTTTTACACTAATTCTTCTTTCTCTTTAACACATTCATAGCCTCTTTAGTCTTCAATTTCGTCCATCCACCTTGCTCCATGCATGTGCTATCCATTCCAAGCCCAAAACTGCTCCAAAATGCACCAAAATGCATCTTATTGCTTTATAAGGCCTATGGACCTACAAACACACGAAAATAGCTTAAAATACATAATTAACTAAGAAATAACAACATACATGCATGAGAACAAGCTAACTCAGTCGCATAAATATGCTCCTATCAACGGTCCCCAGGCCAGCAGCCCTGAAGGTCCAGCCCAAGCCAACCTTACTGCGCCCCAGCACCTCGACCAAGCTGAGCCAACTCATGATGCGCCACCAAGCAGTCCCAAGACTCCTAAAAAAAATTCAAGAAGAAGAAATTTCAAATTTTTCTTACGTTGGTGCGGCACGGAGAAGAAGAACAACAACGAGAGATGACTCTTTGCAGGGGCAAGACAATAAGAAAGCTAGGGGAGGGGGAAGAAAAATTTCCTCTGGCTTCTCTTCCTTGGTTGAATAATGATTGTTCTCCAAATTTATTTAATCCCATGCTTAAGGCAGAATTAAATACGTGTTGGGGGCAGTTGGTTTCCTTTTCCTATCTCCAAATCAAGAAAGAAGATCAAGTTCAAATTGGGAAACAATTCTACAAGCCTAAGCAGCTTGGGATTCCTACACCTACTATCCTTTTCTTACGTGCAGCCCAGTAGGTGTGGGGGCATTTGTGGAGCCTAAAATAATCCCAAAAATTCTAGAGGCAACACGTGGATTTTTATTCAAGAAAGACAAGATTGCCCTTAATAAATGGGCAGGCTTCTCAAATACTCTCATGCCTAGCTCACACCCCTGAAGATCTCAGCAGCTGAATGTGACTGCCCGTAGCTCACCTGCCCTTGGCAAGGAATTAAAGATAAGGATTAATTACCCAAATCCTATCTTTAATACATACCCAATTGAGGATTGACTCCAATCAAATAAGTAATCCCAATTAAATAAATTAGGGATAATTACACCATTATCTCAAGATATTATTTCCTATTTAATATCTTGAGAATATTTCTCCATCAACATCTAGGCCAATAGGATGCCGCCACGTGTAGGGTACGTTGTGGCCAGCCCTATCCCTATAAATACCCCATATTCTACCAAATTTTCAGGGCTTTAGCTACCCCTAAAAAGCCCTAAACACTTTACTCTTTCAGATAAACTAACTTAGGCAACAGAGATTCGTTGGCCTAAACCCCCCCCCCCCAACCTTGTGGTCGTGTGAGGCTTAGGTCTTTGATCAAAGGTGTTGATTGTTTTGCAAGTGCATTTTTGTCAAGGCTGAAGACGGCAGAAATTTGCATCAACAAGTATGAAGTCTAAGGAACCGGTTATTAGTGTCAAGTTTGCACAAAAAGTCTATTGAGAATGGATTAGTAATCCATCTTGTTATTGGATTAAAAGAACAAAGAAACTGATTCACTATTGGACAAAGAAACATGTTTAGTCTTCTATATAGTTTTTTATAGGGAAGTCCCTTATTTGTTTTGGCTAGGATATATTCTGTTCTATGTATAGTGGCATCTGCTCTCACAGATAAAACGCTCAATTTTGAACTAAGACATATTATTAGTTTGAGCCCTTTGTATTCTGGAGAGGAGAAGGTTTATTTGCTTGCTGGTATCGATTATGGTATGATCGTCAACTGGAGCATCAGCATGTTAGTTCTTTAACTATGCAATTGAATATGAATTTTTGTCTGTATTATGATGGTTGTGACTCTTATAGCATGATCTTGGTTTTATGTTTGTTCTAACATCTCCACTTGGAACATTTGCGATCATATCACCTCCTACATGTTCCACGCCTGGAAAACAAATAGACAACTATAATTGTATGTATTGCATGGCTTTAATGTTACATATATAGTAATCAAAGACTTAATTAATTACGCAAATAAGAACTAGCATGTTTTATGACGTGAAGTAAGTTGTAATTGATACCGGCCCTTAATATATATGAGGATATTTAGACATTATTAGATCAAGATCACCAGTGACACCCACATCACCACCACCATCAACAAGTTGGTTAAGGTTCTCAGAACCCTCATAAAAATGAAGAATTAATCCTCTTCATTACTATAGTATTAAATTGATTAAACCTGGGGTCCAACCTTGGATACTCGAAACTGTTCATGCGATGGACTTATTAATGTAATTCCTTCTTCAACCATTGCGCCTTTCAATAGATTTGTCATAATAATGTCTGAAACATTATTTTAATTTTTTAAGATAAAAAATTATGGACCGTTGATCGAAAAATCTAACGGACCAGAAAGTGCCATGTGTACTAGCTGTTGGATTCGAATTCAAAATTATTTTACTGTTGGAAATCCGACGGTACAAAATATAGCCGCTAAAATCTAATAGCTCAGGAAGAGCCATGTCGCCCTCTTCATGGTTGGGTTGAGTGCGCCTGCAGTGTGGGGCCCAACCCTATTTTCTCGTCAAGACACTCATCATTTTTCCCGCGTGTAATTCACGCACCAGGTGAAAAAAGAAATGGTGGCTAACGTCAGATCCACTCAGGACTATTCTAGCCTGTGTGGTGAGTCAAGCTCCCCTTGAGCCCAGTTGATTGGGTAAGGCTAGAGTGGTTATGGGGAGCTGGGGGATTGGATAGCGTAATAGCCCAAGCAATTTTCTTGGGATGGAGTTGCTCTTATGGTTGAACCAAACATATTGGGGTGGCATTATCTGACACAACACAAACTCCATAAGAAATGTAGTAAGCTGCTTAATAACTCAATACTATGAGAACAAGACACGAAACAACCAATTTTTATCTCACAAGGATTAAAAATGACAAATGATAATCATAGATCCTTTTTATTTTTCTTGCACACCTATATTTAACCATGTTCATTGTATTCATTTGAATTATTCATTCCGATGATCCAATGACGAGAAATAAAATGGAATCCATCAAATAATAACGTGGATCAAATTTCCAACTCCTTTTATGGGCACGCCACCTTGTTTATAATAAAATGGGCCAGGGCCCACCGATTTAGCTCAATCCAATATTTTCATCAAGGCTTCCCTTTGTATAACTGTAAAGAGCTAGATTTGATTAGAAGTTTTAATGGTTTGATAAAATAAAAATAAATAAAAAAGAAAAGAAAAATAGAAGTTTTGATGGGTTGTAATGACTAAGGCTTGAACCTAAGTCTTAGGTAAAGCCCACAAAGGAAAGGTACTCCATACTACATAACTGCGATCGCAATGTTGTAAAGATTGTTAGGAGCATCAATGACTTGCCAATTAAACTGCTTGATTTTTGGGTAGCTTATTGTTTAAATTATAATAACTTGATATTCGATTGATATTGCAGTGCTTATATTGCCCCTGTAATAAAGTCTTAACTCTTATTAACTAATAACGTAATTTCTGTTTGGTAAAACTTAATATATTAGGACATAAAATATATAATTGTGATTATGAGTAGCTCTCAGTTAATAATAGTCTTGATTGAGAAATATCCTAGTGGCTATATAAGGATTGTCCCTGCTCTCACAATACATGCTTCCGATGCTAAACTCTATTCACTAGCAAGACCATTTAGATTGTAGAGAGTAGAAGACATTCTTGAGCATGCGCCGACTCTCTTTCTACAGATAAGTTCATGATAATTGATTTAGTCAATTCGTGATCTTCTTTTTTTTCCCTTTTTTTTTTTTGTGATATACATAATATGTTTTACAAATGGAACCCATTTTAGTATAGCTCAACTTATTTGACCTACTCCAATCCTTTGACTAAAACTCAAATTTTAGGTTCTAAGTTTACCCCAACTTGCTCCAACCCTTGAGGCAAATATGAGTTTTAACGCAAAACTCATTTATTGGGCAAATTTAGGTCATGATTCCCCTCTGGGTAGTGGGGCTCAAGGTCTTAAATATCGATATTATCGGAGATATTTCGCCGATAATATCGATTTTTTGAGAGGGGGATATTTTCACATGTATCCACCTTATTTTCGTCAATATATCAGGATAATATCGATAAAATAAACATAATAATTCAATGTGTGTGTCAGTGTGTGTGTGTCGGTGTGTGTGTCGGTGTGTGTGTGTGTGTGTGTCAGTGTGTGTGTGTGTTATGATAAGTTACATAATATAATATAAAATATATATAATATAAATCCCCCAAATGGGCCAACTTTTGACAACTTTTGACAAGACAAAAAGTATGTGCCACTTCCAACTCTTTCACATTCGGAGTATCAGATCATCACACCTTTATTACACCTTTTCGTTTCTTCTTCTTCTCTTAGCCCTTTTAGAGCCTTTCCAGAGCCCTTTTAGAGCTTCAACACAAAGGGTTTCATATTTAAGGTAAGTTTACAAACTTATATTTATATTATTGTAATTTATACAACAACAAAAAAATTTGTGTGGACCCATACATGTGATCTAAGAACCAAATAATACTTGCATGTTAATTTTTTGAAGTAATTAAGTAATGTTGTATAATTATTCCCTAAGATAATTTTAATATGTTTAATGTTATTTATTATTTTATTAATATTAGGTTTTACTATCAAATTGGATTATTATTCATTAATATTAGGTTTTTTTATTATCAAATTGGATTATTATCAAATTTGACTATTCATTAAATTGGATTATTATTCATTAATATTATGTTTTATTATTCCATATTATTTTTATAATTACTTAAATTCTTGCAATCATTTTCTTTACTTCGTATTTAATTCTTCTGTAGAATAACTTTATTATTTATGTTTTCTTATATAACCATCATCACTACTATATTTTTTGGCCAAAAAATAATTGCCTAATTTCCATGAAAAATAAATATAGGTACGTTTAAGATGTCTAGTGGAGTTACTAAACGTGATCCAGCTTGGGAACATGGAGACCCAATAGACGGAAACAAACATGGCACAATTTGCAAATATTGTGGTCGGGTAATGAAGAGTGACAGAGTGACACGACTTAAGTACCATCTTAGTGGATTAGATCCAGGAAATAATGTCCAACGATGCGATAATGTCCCCCCCAGAAATAGTAACTATGGTTATACTCATAACCAACTATTTCCCTACCCTTCATATCTCATTCATGTTGGGATGGAATCGAGCGACTCATGGAAAGAATCTGAGACTCAATCTTCAAATGGTTTTGCTTATGGACAACGTCAACCAATCTCGGATCCATATGGGTGGCATGTTAACAATTACATGCAAAACTATTTTGGGGATTTATCATTTGATGATTACTCTTCATAATACACTTACTCTACACATAGAGATGATGAAGATAGTGAAAATTTTGAACCTCATAGGAACTCTATGTGGTACTAAGTCACTCATGTATTTTACCATGCAATATATAAAGTGTAAAATATTGTACTAATTCATTATATATAAATGATTATGGTGTGTTTAAACTTCTTTCATTAATTACTACATATTTTCTACACTCACAATGTTTGTCAGCTCGCTACATAATCAACTTAAATCAGTTAAATCCATCATGCAATGCATTTCCTTCCAATTTTTTGTGATAAACTAATAGAAAATTGAGTAAATAAACATCCTGCAAAGTTTTTATAAAAATTTCCAAGTTTTTCTTACAATTTCTGTGGTTTTTATTCAATTTTTATTGATATCGATAATATCCCGATATTTCTATAGAAATTTCCGTGTTTTTGGACTACTGATATTTCCGATATCAGCGATATTTTAGACCTTGGTGGGGCTGGCCCACATATGTGTATTTTTTTAGTTTTATATTTACAAATTTATTGAATCTAACAATTAAGATCTAATATGATTAAATCCAATGGTTAAAAAAAAGATCTAATAGTCTAAATTTAAATCCAACAGCTAAAGCACTTAAAAATTCTTCTATGTGTTTCATATTCTTTCGTACTGTTCCATGAGTTTCATAGTATCAATTTATTGATTTTTCAATATTTATCGGAATCTAAAAATTTTTAGGTTGAAATGTTCATAAAATTAGATTAGGATAGTCTACATAAATTTTTTTTTTTAAGTTACTTTAAGAAAAAAAAAATTATCTTAAATTTATTCTTTTATAACTTCGGGTTAAAAACTGTGTCTGAGTTAAACCTAAATTTTTCTAAATAAAAAATTTTAGATTTTAACCTAAAGATTGGAGATGATCTTAGGAACACCTGTTTTTCCTTCGTTTTATAAAAGGGATAGCACTTGAAGCTTTACAGCTAAAGCAGCACCCTACAATCGTCTCCTTAAGTTTGCACGACATATTTGCATCTATAAGAAAAGTTGGTTGTCAGGTTGGTACATTGATCAACAGTGCAATAAGGATGGCCATTTTGACCTAATATACTTAAAAAGAAGGGTAAATCTCAGTTTATTACCTTCATGTTTCGTGGTTTTCAATATTTAATACATCAAGTTTTTTTCATCCCAGAGTCATACCTAAAGTGTTAATTTTGAGACAATCTCATACATTCATTAATCAAACTGTTAAATCTGCAATTAACTAATGACATGATGTCTATGTTGACAATAACTAAACGTCACATGTCATTAAGAGATCCATCTGAAATTTTTGTTTTTTTAGAAGGGGTTCATATAAAAAACACTCGTCTTCTACCTCCCCCAACCCCCCCCCCCCCCCCCCCGCATCCTCTCCCTCCCTTCTCTCTTCTGCAACCCGCACCCCTTCCATCCTCTCTCTCTCTCTTCTACAACCTGCACCACCCTCCCTTCTCTCCTCGCTCCTCTCTCTTATCCCTCCATTCTCTCCTCTGCACCAACCCACCAAACCCTCATTTCCTCTTCTGCAAACCGAGCTCGAAATCAAGTAATCGAAAGCTCTGGTTCCTAAAACTGTAGCAACCATGGCTTTATCTTCATCTCCAAAATCCAGAAAAATCAACAACCCTACAAAAATCGAGCTAAAACTTTCAAAACCCAGATCAAATCTCAACCAAATACACCCCCCTAAACCATGAAAAATCCCAACTTTTTTTTACTAAAACCAAAATTTATACATTCAACCAAATCAAACACTCCCACTAGGGCCACAATTTCAGATCTCAAAAGCCGATAATTCTAAGTAAAATTAAAACCCATAAAAAATACAACAAAATAAATCCAGAAAACACAAAGGGTTAGGAGAAAACTATTCTCACAAGCTTCGGCAAAACAAATGGGATCATGAGGAGATGATAGCTCAAGGCAGCGAAGAAATGAGAGTGCTGGGCATAGCAACCATTCCAGGAAAGTGAGAGAAAAACCAAAATTTTCCTGGAAACCAAACAGGCAGCTATGTCACGAACAATAACCACAGCCTAGAAAAAATACCATAAAAAAAGGTTCGGCCTTTGATGGTAAGTTTACGGTTTCGAGTTTCGTTTTGGAATTTGATAATTGAGGGCTTTGGTGATTAGGGTTTGAAATGAGGGAGCTGGGCCCTGATTCAGAGAGGGATGAGTGCTTTGGCTTAACTGGTTGGAATTGGAAATTGAGATAAGAAATGAAGGAATCTGTGAAGGTGAAGTCTCCTAGGAGGTGTTGGCGGATAAGCTCAAACCGATGGAGACCATGGAAAGGTACTTGGGTTTGGCTAGGGACATTTGACGAGGGGGAAGGAGGTGGGTCCCGCTAATTTGGAAGAAGAGGTGGCCGGAGGGTGGGACGTGGAAGAGAGAACGGAGGAGGGGATTGGGACGGATGGTAGGGCCGGTCCAGAGATTTTTGAGATGCGGGGCGACGTAGAAAAAAGTATCCTAACTTCATGTAAAAAAATTATTTATTTTCACACATAAGACATCGAAAAAATTATACTTAGAAAAACACTTCAAACTCAATAATTTAGAAACACAGAAAAACTAATTTATTTTGTATTGAGAAAGGGAAACAAAAAAACTTCGGGCTTACAAGTAGATAGATGAAGAATTTTGTTTTCCATCTGAACTTTAAATGTTTTTTTTTAATAAATCATGAGATGTTTTTTTCTTATTTACTAACCTTGTCAATATGGAACTAAAAAATAATGATGTTTTCGAGTCTTTAATTGATATGTATTATTAATGAATGGGCACTAAATTAAACATTTTGATGACACGTCATATAATTTGCAAATTTGGTATACGTATTATTATTTGTTGAAGATTAGACTTGAATTAAAACGAATATTTAAAAATAACAACCCACATCGATACTAGATAGTAACTAAAAATAAATTAACAACCAAACAAAAATTTGTAAAAATTGAAAAAAATAAAAATGCACATAACATTTCGAACTTATGACCTCTTGTTAATTTTAAACAACAAAAATCATTGTTTCTAATTAAACTTCTTAACCATTTAACCAAATTTTATAAATTTATACTCTTATAAAAAAGAAATTTGTAAAAAATGAAAAGTAAATAAGCACACATGACGTTTTGAACCCAAGATCTCTTCATTATTTTCAAATGACAAACCACCACTTCTAGTTAAATTTATGTGTCTTTGAACCAAATTTTATAAATTTATACTCTTATAAAAACATATATAAATATACCACCCTAATAATTTTGGTGCCCCTAATTTTTTTGGGCCCTGGACAGTCGCCCTGCTTGCACTGGGCTTGGGCTGGCCCTGACGGATGGGCGAATCAAACTTCCTCTGGGAGGAAGACGAGTGACAAAAGGGATTTTTTTTTTTTTGTGATAAAAAATGTTATTTTAAATTTTAAAAAATTCTAGGGTAAAAGACTGTTTACTACCCTCATGTTTTGTGGTTTTCAACATTTAGTACATCAAGTTTTTTTCGTCTCAGATTCATACCTAAAGTGTAAATTTTGGGACAGTCTCATACATCCGTTAGTTAAACTGTTAAATTTACCGTTAATTGTGACATGGCGCCATGATTGGGCGCCACGTGTCATCCACGTTTTTTTTTTCTTTTCTTCTTTCTTCTGCAATTTTTTTTTCTTCCTCCTCCTTCCTTCCCCTTCTTCTCCCTTCCTTCTTCTTCTCCTTCTCCTTCTCCTTCTTCTTCCTCCAAATCTGGGGAAGTTTTTTTTTTTTTCTTCTTTCTTCTTTTTCCTCCTTTTTCCTCCTTCTTCTTCTTTCTTCTTCTTCTTCTTCCTCCGACTGCAACCTTTTTTTTTTCTTCCTCCTTCTTCTCCTTCTTTCTTCCTCCTTCCTTCCCCTTCTTCTCCTTCCTTCTTCTTCCTTCTTCTTCTTCTTCCTCAAATCTGGGGAAGATGAAGGTTTTTTTTTTTTTTTTTTTTGAGGAAGATGAAGAAGAAGGAAGAAGGAAGAAGGAAGAAGGGGAAGGAAGAAGGAGGAAAAGGAGGAAGGAAGAAGGAGAAGAAGAAGGAGGAAGAAGAAGAAGTTGCAGTCGAAGGAAGAAGAAGAGAAGAAGAAGAAGAAAGAAGAAAGAAGGAAAAAAAAACTCCATCTTCCCCAGATTCGGAGGAAGAAGAAGAAGAAGGGGAAGGAAGAAGGATGAAGGAAGAAGGAGAAGGAGGAAGAAAAAAAAAAACCTTCATCTTCCCCAGATTTGGAGGAAGAAGAAGTAGGAAGAAGAAGGATGAAGGAGAAGTAGGAAGAAGAAGGAAGAAGGAGAAGAAGGGGAAGGAAGAAGGAGGAAGGAGGAATGAGAAGGAGGAAGAAAAAAAAAAGTTGCAGTCAGAGAAAGAAGAAGAAGAAGGAGAAGGAGAAGGAAGAAGAAGGAAGAAGGAAGAAGGAGAAGAAGGGGAAGGAAGAGGAGGAAGGAAGAAGGAGAAGGAGGAAGAAAAAAAAAAGTTGCAGAAGAAGGAAGAAGAAGGAAGAAGAAAGAAGAAAAGAAAAAAAAAAGGTGGATGACACGTGGTGCCCAATCATGGCGCCACGTCACAATTAACGGCATATTTAACAGTTTGACTAACGGATGTATGATACTGTCCCAAAATTTACACTTTAGATATGAATCTGAGATGAAAAAAACTTGATGTACTAAATGTTGAAAACCAGAAAACATGAGGGTAATAAATAGTCTTTTACCCAAAATTTTAATTTCCACATGAACCCCTTAATGACACGTGACACTCGGTCATTATCTACATAGGCACCACGTCATTAATTAACGACAGACTTAACAGTTTGACTAACGGATGTATGAGATTGTCCCAAAATTAACATTTTAGCTATGACTCTGCAACGAAAAAAACTTGATGTACTAAATGTTGAAAACTTCGAAACATGAAGGTAGTAAACTGAGATTTACTCTAAAAATAATGATAGTATCAATCATTTACGAAAACATTGATGACTAGCAATCGCTGATGGAGGAAAGCCAAATAATTATCGACTGAATGCGTTTCATACCATTTTTCAGTTTTGAGATTGTTACAGTTATTATGAGCCTATTTTGAAAACTATATCAATGGAAGATTATACAACTAAGTTTAACACATCGCATGTGCCTTTTTACGCTACGGTTAAAAGGTAAACTAAAAACCCTAGTTGATAAAAGTTAAAATAATTGAAGGGAGTTGATTTCGAGGTGAATAATTTGCTGGTAAGAAAGGGATGGACGGACGACCAAGCATAAGCTTTGTTTCTTGGATCAGAACCCGAAACAAACTTATGTTGCCCCCAGTCCCACACGCATTCGACTGCCCTAGTCCCCACAGTATTATTCATTTGTCTTCTTAGCCAACTTCTTTCAATGAAATATGAGATTTCATCCATTCGTTCCACCTAGGGCTGGGCACGGGCCGGGCTGGGCCCAATTTTGAAGGGACCGGACCGGACCTAGGTTCAAAGGAAACGGGCCGGGCCGGGCCGGGGATTGCATTTTCTAATATAGGAACCGGACCTTACCCGGCCCGGTTGAAACGGGCCGGTTCGGGCCGGGTCCACGGGTACTTTTTTTTTTTTTTTGAAAAAAAAAATAATAATCAAATTTGTACAAATTGCAAACTGCACAGATTTGCACAGATTGCAACTGCACAAAGTCACAGACTGCATTTATGCAGATTTTGCACAAATTCACCATTATTCACATCCAATCTAAATACAAAGTCCAACATCCAAGTTCATAAATTAACAATACATCCAAAATAACAATATTACATCGTCCAACATTTAAAAATCAAATCAACATACAAAATATCCGAAAGTCCAATATTGGCCTCGCAGATGTCTTGAATACGACTGAAAAAAAGCATTTTTGGTTAAATTAACTTGATCATAAATAGATAGGACAGTATATTGTGACCACAAAGTGGACTATACACTCGACTTGATAACCCAATGAAATGTTTTCCAAAAGGGTGGAACGTCTTCCTTGCAAGAACAATATGAGTGTCTGGCTTCAAAAACAGAAAATCGAGAATGTATATGAATCTACCATGCTTCACAACTATACATTACCTTCTCAATCTCTTCCTGATCCTTCCTAGTAAACCCACTGGCAGCAAGTTCCTTGTCCAGAAAAACAGCATCCTTGGCTATTGAAGAAAAACAAAGCCTCCCGCTTTCATCTGTGTCTACCTCTGTTCTATCAATATCATCTCTGCACTCTTGAAAATTCATGTTGAACCTGAGAGAAAAATAAAAAATCTTAACAAGCTAGACAGAACCTTTATCCCCAAACCCCAAAATTTTTATCCCTATGCTACTGGCACATACCCTAACCTCAGGCAGATAAATGAAAAGTAAAAAGACAATGCCATATACTAATGATCTTAAAGAAAATGATGAAATCAGAGCAGTCAATAAAAAATCAGAATTGTTCATTGCACAAAGCCTATACGTTATTGTTCAGTGTTTTGCTTTTAAACTAATGTTATTAAGAAAATGGTGCCAAATGTCATCCGGATGCATTCCTTCTGTCAACCCAACTAGAAATGCTGTTCAGGGGTTTCACAACCTTGAATATTATATACCAAAATTCAGATAGTAAAAAGAAATTGCATTAACTTGTTAGTTGAAACAAAAGAACCCTGACCTCTTTCTAAAAAACTTAAAGACACATTCAACATCACGGTCAAAGTACCTGAAACACGGGAACTTCATGAGAATACAATATCTGATAAACATAACAGTTAGGCAAATAAATAAACAAGCTAAAAAAATCAGAAAATCCACCAAATCAGCAAGAACAAAAATGAAGATCCCAATAGATTGAGCACAGATTACATACATGATACATCCCAATAGATCAAAGTTCAACTAAAAAGTTACAAACATCAGAGGTTAAAGAACCTATAAATAAAAATAAAAAATAAAAAAGGTTAAAAAATTCACTTGAACTGGCGACGGCGATGGAGTGTTGGTGATCGCGACGGCGGTGATGTCTTCGGGAAGGAGAGAGGGAGAATCGAGAAGATGGGTGGTGCGGGTTCTTGGGTTCTCTAGGTCTAGGGTGAGATGTCGTCGAGGAGAATAATCGAGAAGAAGATCAGCTCTGGTGGTTGTCAGGGCCCAGACTCACGACGGCGGTGATGTCGGGGGTGGGCAAGGAGATGACTGACGAGGAGTGACGGAGTGTGGGTGGTAGAACCGTGGAAGGGAGGGGTTCATGGGAGGGGAGAGGACGAGGTCAGAGACGGAGAGGTCGAGGGTCAAGAGAGAGACTGATCAGATTCAGAGATACTAGGGTATGTTTATTTTCAATCTGGGCTGTCCATTTCCTTTACAAACGGGCCGGTCCGAGGCCCCGTTTTTCTATACATTTGGAACCGGCCCGACCCTAAAATGCCATTACCCCGCCCCGCCCCGCCCCGTTTCCCCTATTTAAAAACAGGACCCGCCCCGTACCCGCCAATACCCGCCCCTACCCGCCCCTACCCGCGGGCCCAAGGCCCGTTTGCCCAGCCCTAGTTCCACCACCTGTTTGGTAAAATAACTCAAAGTGGCATTTCACACTTTTGACCTTTTATATGTACCTCACCCATCCATGCGATGATGAGCTGAGTTCCATATATCTTACCCATTCTCCTTTGCTTTTCTGAGTGATTTATTTTTATCAACCATCGGTTACATACAGTTATGTGGTTATCATTTGTTATGACTTGTCACTTTATAATCTTCGTGAGAAATAATGTCATATATCATTGGTTATACACAACTAGTGAATGTGTTTATTCTGGTCATCAATGTTTTTAGGTTACGTGATTTGATCAAACGTACTTTTTAGTGTTCACATATCCAAAATTCATGAATGAAAAACTCTGATAGCAAGAGGCTTGCTACTTGAATTTACAATTGGAGCGTCCACCTAATATCTCTCTGAAATGATAGATCGTCTTTTGGGTCAAGTTTTAAGTTTTAACACTCAACTACATTTTTTTTTCTTTCAATTATCGACAATATACAATTATATGTTTATCCCTTATGATATATCAAGTATATAATTTCACTCTAATTACACATGATACAGATAATATCTCTACAATTAATTAATGTCAGAGATAGTCACACAAATCAATTATAAATAGTGGATAGGGAAATAAGTTCCTACATCACCGCGTACAGTAGCTCTCTAACCCCTAACATTACAAGCTATAAAAATAGGGAACTTTAACGAAAAATTCTCAGTAGTGTTTATTTTAACGAAAAATCACATTTTTACACTAAAAAAATTAATCTTGATACTATTCACTTTACCCTTTATTTTGTCCTTATTGTTAAAATTCAAAGTTTTCAAACTATTTTCATTAGTTTTTCTATAAAAATAAGGGAGATAGAAAGCTAATAAGAAGGGAAAAGGATCCTCTCCTGAGCTCGGGATGTGGATCCTCTGACTAGCTCATCTGGACTGTTCAAATTTAATGTAACGATTGTAATTATTATAACTTTTAAAGAATCCGTCTATTTGGGGTCGTTGGATTAAAACTGAACGGTTTAGATAAGTTGATCAGGAGGATTACCACCCTGAGCTAGGAGAGGATCATCTTCCAATAAGAAGAGAGGTACTTGAGCAAGAAGAAAAGGCCTCGTTTCACGGTGTTTGACAAAAAAGAAAAAGCCACAGTATAGGGACAAGTGAGAGAAAGCCGAAAGCTACAAGCCTGCAGCAACAAAAAGCAATAGATTATAGGCCTTTCTGCCGATCATCAAAGCCTTTTCCCAACTTCTTTCGTGCAACCGTGCAATCATGGAACAAAAGTAAAACGATCCATTAAAAAAGTTTTGGCTGCGTAAGTGTGTGTGTGTGCAGAAGCAGGAACACATGCGCAGTCTGTCGAAGAGGAAGCGTGATTGACTGGATAAACAAAACCCTAAATTTTACTTTGACCTTTTTGCATAAAAGAACTTTAACGAAAAATTTACGGTACTGTTTATTTTAACGAAAAATCATATTTTTACATTAAAAGGTCAATCCTAATATTATTTATTTTACTATTTATTTATCCTTATTATTAAATTTCAAAAATTTCAAATCATTTTTATTAGTTTTTATTTAAATAATCTTGATCACTGTATAGTTGACTTGAAAAGAGAAAAAGACAAAGCAAAGGAAAAATGGATTTCTGAGGAGCTGAATCCGATTGATGAAGAATGAGGGTGATTGACCATCAGTCAAATCGTAGCTGGTAAAATGAAAAACCTAGGGTTAGGATTCTGATTTTTTTTTATTTGCTTTGCTTTAGTTAAAGGTAGCAGATTGTCTGTCCTTCTGTGTTGGGATGTCATTTTCATCCCTTCTTATTTATACGGTCACGGTTAAATCACGTTAATATTTTATATTTTTATTGCTTTATGTCTTATTATCTCTATAAAAAATTAATATAAAATGTTAACGTGGTTTAACCATGACCGCACAAAATAAGAGGGGATGGGAAGGGCATCCAAACAGGAAGACAAACAATCTACCTCCTTAGTTAAAAGGGAACTTTAACGAAAAGCTCAAAGTATTGTTCACTTTAATGAAAAACCATATTTTTACACTAAAAAGTCAATTTTGATACTATTTACTTTACCATTTATTTTATTCTTATAGTTAAAACTCAAAGTTTTCAAACATTTTTTTATTAGTTTTTCTTTAATTAAAAACTTGGTAGGCAAAGATCTGGAAATTTTCGAGATGAAGGGGGCCCACAAAAAAATTTACAGTCTCTCCAAGGAGATTTCTGGGCACTGTTAAGATTTGGATGCCCCACGATGTCGAATCTATCTTCCCTCTGACCTAAATAAGGTTTAAAATATCGATGCTATCATAAATATTAATAATCCAAAACACGGAAATTTCGATGGAAATATCGGAATATTAACGTTATTGATAAAAATTGAATAAAAACCACAAAAATTGTAAGAAAAACTTGGAAATTTTTATTGAAACTTTGCGAAATGTTTATTTAATCAATTATCTATTAGTTTATCACAAAAAATTGGAAGGAAATGCATTGCATGATGGATTTAACTGATTTAAGTTGATTATATAGCGAGTTGGCAAACATTGTGAGTGTAGAAAATATATAGTAATTAATGAAAGAAGTTTAAACACACCATAATCATTTATATATAATAAATTAGTACAATATGTTGCACTTTATATATTGCATGGTAAGATACATGAGTGACTTAGTACCACATAGAGTTTCTATTAAGGTCTAAAATATCGATGATATCGGAAATATCGGTAGTCTAAAAACACGAAAATTTCGATGAAAATATCGGAATAATATCGATATTTTAGACCCGGGACCCAAAACACTCCCAAACCCATCAAGGTCCACTAAGCAAAATATTAATAAAAGGTTTTTTATTAGCAATGTTAAGAAAAAAAGTACATTTATATGGACAAAACCCAGTTACCCATGTTCAGACTCTCAACTTGAAAACACAGAAAATGAGAAAATTACAAGGTTTGGTTTGGTTTGGTTTGGATAGTGAGTATTTGGGGTGTTTTAATTTTAAATTGGGATTAGGGCCATTTTTTGTATTCCATGACGGACAGTTTCAGAGCCTAAGCCAGGCATGCAGTCAGATTTGTCATTACAGAGACAGATGGGTTCTCTTTGGAATTTGAAGTGCGTGAAGACTCTGGCTGTAGTAGTAGTAGTAAGTGTAGTACATTATATCGCAGTATCTGAATCACAATTTCTTTTTTTAATTCAACAACCCAATTTCTGTCTTTGGAACTTGAAGATCTTTGTAGTAACAGTAGGAAGTGGAAGTTTTGTGTTTGAATAAGAACAAATTAAGATCAACACTGAAGCCTGCTTGAAATTTCTTACTCTTATTGATTAAGGGTTTATGTCATAAATTATTCTTGAAATTGATCAAACTCATTATTTTTATATTTTAATTTTGTTTTCTCTTTCTTTGTGTGCGGATTGTAGGGAATGGTTCAAAAAATCGAAAACCGAAAAAAAAACCGAACCGGACTGAGGCCGAAAAAAATCGAACCAAAATTGTCAAACCAAACCGAACCAAATCTGGCTAGTTCGGTTTCGGTTTTTGAGATTCGAAAACCGAAGCGAACCGATATATATATTTAATTATTTTTTTCAATATTTATAAATAGTTAAGTCATACAAGAACTTGTTGCCAAGTTGGTTTCAGTGAAACTTGTCAAGCTGGAGCGCATGGGTTCAAACCTTCATGCCTTCAGGATTTCGGAGATTTTTTTTAATTTTTATGAGTAATCAACAAAACCCTTTAACCCTAGCCATTAGTAGCAGCCATACCTCTCCTCTGTACTCTCACTCTAGACCATCTCCTTCCCAGCTCCGCCGCTCTTCCGCTTCATCTTCTTCCTTCCCAGCGACCTGCGACCTGTCTCACATCTCACCGACGCCATCTCACTCTCAATCTCTCACCCCTGTGACCCGTGACCCGCGCGCGACCCACGACTTCCTCTCTCCATTTCGAGTCTCGAGTCTCGACCCACAAATTCCCTCCTTTGCAAGGTTAGTCTCTCACCCAGTCACCCCTGTGATGCGTTTTGTAGATTTTTTTTTTCAATTTCATTGGTTCTGATCTGTAACTTTTCAATTTCATGGATTTTGCAATTTGTTTTGGGTATGCAGGATTTGGTTGGGTAATTTCATTTCTGAACATTATTAGACTATTAGTTGAGGTTTGATTAATTTGTGAGAAATTTTGGTTATGCACTGCAATTTGTTTTGGGTATGCCAGGGGAGTGTCTGTCGATGTGGGGAAATTTGGGCTGTTGGGGAAATTAGGGTTGTTGGGGAGTGTCTATCAATGTGGGGAAATTAAGGCTGTTTGGGAAATTGGGGCTGTTGGGGAAATTAGGGTTATTGGAGAAATTGGGGCTGTGGGGGAGTACTGGGAAAAGAAGAGAACTTGTGCTTGATCCGTGAAAAGAAAACACAAAAATCAAACCAATGACAATGTACAAAGAAAAAATACTAGGGTTTGAGTGGATTTCATACGATCCAAAGTAGCTACATAATGTACGTGATTTGTAGTCCAAAAGCAACCAAATGAAAACCTGGGTTAAAGCATAGATGATGAACTGGGCTTAAATTATTTGCAGACAACTTAATTATAAATATGTTCTTATAATATTGTGAGGACCATATGGAGTCATTATGGTAGCTAATGGTTTCATGACAATATATATATATATGTTTTGTATCTGTAGTCTTTGATCCTTATAATATTGTGAGAACCATATGGAGTCATTACCTGTTATCTGTAATCCTTATATTTTGATGCTGATATCTTTTCCAAAGTTCATATATACTCAATATTGTAAAGTTGTTTTTTCAGTTCGGTTAATTATGTGCATCCGTAGCTTTTGCATGTGCATCATACCTTTGCTTATTATATGTTTTGTATCTTAATTAGATGAAGTCAAGTACATCAAAGGCCTCGAGCTTAAGCTCAAACTCATTGAGATCATCAAATTTAGACTTTGTGCATTCTACTTTGAAGGTTTATTTTACTTGTGTGATGTTTATTTTAAATTTGGACTTTGGAAGACTTGATTGATGATTCTAGTTGAACTTTAAATGTTTATTTTCATTGTCTTTGATTCTAGTTGGAATTCTTATGTTATGATTGTTTTGGAGATCTTAAAATTTCATACTTCAAAATTTTTTATTTTTTGGAGGGGAAAAAAAAAACCGAAAAAATTGAACCGAACCGAAATTTCGGTTTGGTTTCGGTTTTAGCAAAAAACCAAACCCAGCCCTAGTGGATTGTAGAGTTTTGAGGAGTAATAAAGGAGTAATCAAAACAAATATCAGAAGAGAGGGGTGGCTGCCATGACAGGCAGTAGGAAGCATGGTGCATGGTGGTGGTTAGGTCAGCCCAGAAGGAGTCTTTGCAAAGACTTTCCTTTAATTATTTTTAACGTCTTATTTTTTTCTAGTAATTTTTTACCTTTATTTTCTATTGGCAATCAATTTTGGGTGTGGGTTGGCAAACGGGCCCTGGACCCATAAGTCAGGGCGGGTCCATGTGATTCGGGACAAGTACATGGTGGGTTTAAAAATTTTTAACACGAAACAGGGCGGGGTGGCTCCAAATAATTAACAAAGCCGAATGGGTCAAAAAATCTTAGGAAACGGGCCCCCGAGTCAAACCCTTTCTCCTTTTAGATTCACTCTTTTGTATCTCGTCTATTCCTTTCATTGATTCAATCACGACTCTTAACCATCACCAATTCACAGACTCAACTCTGTATTTGTCTCCTTCTTTTTGACGACTTGCGAGTTGCGACCACCATCATCACCATCATCTTCTCCCAAACTCAACTCTGTATGTTTCAAATGATTGGGAATTGTGAGGGGCTAGTAAAGGACTACTAACATAGTATCATAGTGTCATGGGCCATATTTTAAAAACAAAGAAATCACCCAAGACATCATATATCTAAGCCCATAAAGCCTTGTCTTCATGGAAGCTTCTGGAACATCCCAGAAAAATCAAGAACATGGCGGAGCGTTCAAGATAATCTAGGGCATTCCGGAACATTCCACACAAGTGTACAAATTTAAGCCTCACCTAGAACAATCTAGATTAGGCAAGTTGTATCTAGAACTATGCTAGATATTTTTGGATGAAAGTAGGGAATTCTAGAACCCTCCATTAAGGAGGTGACTTAGGCCTATAAATAGGAGGCAAGGCCATTTGGCCAAAGCATCCAAGAATTGTAAGCAATTGTAAAGTTCTCTTAAGTTTCAATACAAAGCTTCATTTCTCCCATCTTCTAAGTGACTTTAGCATTCTCCAAGCTATCTTAGCTTTCTTTGTGATTCGATCCGGGGAAGCGAGGCTTCGAAGGCTTACTTAGCTTGTTCATCGAGGTATTCAAGTCTAAGTGCCGCACGGGTGGAAGGCTTAAAGAGTCATCCCGTGACAGCTGGTATCAGAGCCTAGCTCGTGAATCACTTGAAGGAAAGTAGGATATGGCAAGTGGAGAGATGGTGTCCGGAGTCTCCGACCTAAGGGAGCGTACTGCCGAGGTCCAAGACGTTGCCAAGAGCAAGCCAAAGTTAAAGGACTTGCAAGCATCGATGGAGACCATGGAAGAGCGACTCGAGAAGGTGGAACGAACCATACTCGAGTTCGATACTCGACTTGATGAGGACGTTGTCGACAAGGAGGAAATCCAAACCATAGTGGACAATGGTAAGGATGAACTGCGTGGCTTGGTGGAAGGGCTACGAGATGAGCTCCTTGGCGCTCTCAACACCATGGCAGACAAGATGTGGAGGGAAGTCCAGGTTCACCTTGACAACATAGAGGCAAGGTTTGTGGCACTTCAAGAAGAGATAAAGGACACAAGGGAACTTAAGGGAGATGTGGCGTTTTGTAAAGAAGCAGTCGTGAAGCAATTCGTGCAAGGGCCGAGGGAAATCAAGGCGTTGGACTCCAAGGTAATCGACTCCTTTAAACCCAAATCCTATAATGGGAAGAGGGAAGCAAAGGAGCTCGACACATTCGTGTGGAACGTGGAGCGATACTTCAAGTACCTGAAGCTTGAAGATGACGAGTCCAAAATCTCAACAGCAACCATGTTCTTAGCTGACAATGCCCTTATGTGGTGGCGTCGCCGGAGCATGGAGATTGAGCAAGGTACGTTCTCTCTCACCACTTGGGATGAATTTAAGAAAGATCTTATGTTGCACTTCTATCCCCAAAATGCCAAGTACGAAGCCAAGGAGAAACTAAGGTGGCTCAAGCAAACGGGGAGCGTCAAAGACTATGTCAACGCCTTCGTGAGCTTGTTATTCGAGGTGCCCAACATGTTAGAGGAAGACAAGCTCATGTACTTCATGAGTGGACTGCAAAATTGGGCAAAACTCGAACTACAAAGGAGACACGTGCAAACATTGTCTGATGCCATTGCCGCCGCCGAATCCTTGATTGAGTTTAAATCAAGCCACCAAGGTGATTCCAAGTCCACGGGGAAGAGGGGTAACCATGAGAGAAGTGGGGGAGAACATAAGCTGAAGGACAAGGCCGAGACAAGCAAACCGAAGGAGAAGAAAGCCGATAAGCATGACAAAAGCAAGGGTAAGTCTTGGCAACCCACTTGTTACCTATGCGACGGCCCTCACATGATGCGAGATTGCCCACAAAAGAAGGCCCTTAAGGCCATGGCTTTCAAGGAGGACAAGGCCGATGAGAGTAACGATGCAAGTATGGGATGCATCCGTCTACTGAATGCCATCCAGACAACCCTCCCACAACCTAAGGCTCAAGTTGGGGGAGGATCATTGTTCGTCGACGTCAAGACTGGTGACAAGACGACGCGTGTGTTGGTGGACACGGGAGCAACACACAACTTCATGACGTCGGAGGAAGCCACAAGGCTTGGCCTCCGAGTCACAAAGGAGCCTGGTAGCGTGAAGAAGGTAAATTCCGCTGCCACCCCCATTGTTGGAGTTGCGCGCAATGTACAAGTAGACATTGGCACATGGAAGGGAAAGATCGACTTCACCGTAGTCAAGATGGACGACTATGGCGTAGTCATTGGGTTAGAGTTCATGGACAAGGTACGAGCCTTTCCCATTCCCTTCTACAATATTTTCTGTATCCTGGCCGACGGAAGACAACCTTGCCTGGTACCATTGGAAAGGCAAGCCAAGAAGTGTACCCAGCACTTGTCGGCAATTCAATTTGCCAAGTCTTGGAAGAAAGGCGAGGCCACATTTCTTGCAACCCTAATGTTGAATGAAGGGGAGGAGAAGCACGGGCCTTTGCCGAAACAAGTGGAAGACGTCCTTATGGAGTTTGCGGAGGTGATGCCTAAGGAACTGCCAAAGAAGTTGCCACCAAGGAGAGAGGTCGACCATGCGATTGAGTTGGAGCCTGGTGCTAAGCCTCCCTCCAAATCACCTTATAGGATGTCGCCACCCGAGTTGGAGGAATTGAGGAAGCAACTCAACGAGCTACTTGATGCTGGCTACATCCAACCCTCCAAGTCCCCATATGGTGCACCCGTCTTGTTCCAACGCAAGAAAGAAGGTAGCCTAAGGTTGTGCATCGACTATAGAGCATTGAACAAGATTACCATCAAGAACAAGTACCCACTTCCGTTGATCGCCGACTTATTCGATCAACTTGGTGAAGCAAGGTACTTCACAAAGTTAGATCTTCGATCGGGATACTACCAAGTGAGGATAGCCCCTGGAGACGAATCGAAGACGGCGATGGTGACCAGATATGGATCGTTCGAGTATAAAGTCATGCCATTTGGTCTGACCAATGCCCCCGCAACATTCTGCACATTGATGAACAAGGTATTCCATCCTTATCTTGACAAGTTTGTCGTGGTTTACATTGATGATATTGTTATCTATAGCAAGACATTGGAGGAGCACGTCAAGCACTTGCGCATAGTGTTCAAGACCCTTCGGGAGCATGAACTGTATGTCAAGAAGGAGAAATGCTCATTTGCCACAAAAGAAGTAGAATTTCTTGGCCACAAGATAAAGGAGGGGAAACTTATGATGGAAAAGGGCAAGATCAAGGCCATTCAAGAGTGGGAACCGCCGACCAAGGTACCAATACTACGATCCTTTCTAGGGCTAGCCAACTACTATCGGAGATTCATTAAAGGGTATTCAGCCATAGCGGCACCCTTAACAGACCTTCTTAAGAAGAACAAGGCATGGGAATGGACGGACCGGTGTCAAGAGGCCTTTGAGAGGTTGAAGAAGGCCCTAATGGAGGAGCCTGTATTAAGGTTGCCCGACCTTAGCAAGCCATTCGAGTTGCACACTGATGCTTCCGACTTTGCCATAGGAGGAGTGTTGATGCAAGAGGGACATCCGATAGCCTATGAAAGTCGCAAGCTAAACAATGCCGAGAAGAGGTACACGACCCATGAAAAGGAGATGACCGCCATCGTCCATTGCCTTAGAGTTTGAAGGCATTACTTGCTTGGTACCCCATTCATCATCAAGACGGACAACGTTGCCACTAGCTACTTTCAAACCCAACAAAAGCTCACACCTAAGCAAGCAAGGTGGCAAGAGTTCTTAGCGGAGTTTGATTACAAGCTAGAGTACAAGCAAGGAAAGGAGAACGTGGTGGCCGATGCTCTAAGTAGACGAGTAGAGTTAATGGCTACGGTACTCAAGCCGCAAAGCCATCTCTTGGGCCGTGTCCGAGAAGGTTTATCACATGACGTCCAAGCCAAGAACATTGTGGAGTTTGTCAAGGATGGGAAGACAAGAGGGTTTTGGCTTGAGGACGGCTTGCTATACACCAAGGGCAAGCGGATCTATGTCCCAAAGTGGGGAAGCTTAAGGAAAGAAATCCTTAAGGAGTGCCATGACTCAATGTGGGCAGGACATCCTGGCACTCACCGCACGTTGGCTTTGGTGAGCGATGCTTATTATTGGCCACAAATGCGGGATGATGTACATTCATACGTGAAGACTTGTCTTGTGTGCCAACAAGACAAAGTGGAACAAAAGCAACCGGGAGGACTGTTGGAACCACTTCCCACCCCATCAAGACCATGGGAATGTTTAACCATGGATTTCATCACACATTTGCCCAAGTCTGATGGATGTGGATCTATCTTCGTCGTGGTCGATAGATTCACCAAGTATGCCACTTTCATATCCGCACCTAGGGAGTGCACAGCCGAAGTAGCTGCACGCTTGTTTCTAAAGCACGTGGTGAAGTATTGGGGTGTTCCGAGGAGCATAGTCAGTGATCGAGATGCTCGCTTCACGGGTAGATTTTGGAAGGAGCTCTTCAAGCTACTTGGCTCAAAGTTAGACTTCTCCACAGCTTTTCATCCCCAAACTGATGGACAAATGGAGCGGGTTAATGCATTGTTGGAGACTTATTTGCGGCACTATGTTAGTGCCAATCAACGAGATTGGGCTAAGTTACTTAATGTTGCCCAATTCTCTTATAACTTGCAACGTTCGGAGTCGACGGGGAAAAGTCCGTTCGAGTTGGCTATAGGGCAACAACCCTTGACCCTGAACACAGTCGTGACTGGCTACACGGGGAATAGTCCAGCCGCTTTCAAAACCGCTAAGGAGTGGCAATTAGCCCACGAACTTGCTTGAGCTCATTTGGAGAAGGCTTCAAAGAAGATGAAGAAATGGGCGGATCGCAAGCGAAGGAATGTGGAGTTCCAAACTGGCGACCAAGTCTTTGTGAAGCTCAATGCGTCTCAGCACAAGAGTACTCGTGGCGTGCACAAGAGCTTGTTGCGGAAATATGAGGGACCATTCCCTATCATCAAGAAGGTTGGCAAAGCCGCGTATGTTGTGGAACTCCCACCCCGCCTCAAGTTTCACCCGGTGTTCCATGTGAGCAACTTGAAGCCTTATCATGCAGACGATGAGGAACCAAGCCGAGGTGAGTCTCATCGAGCACCCCCTTTGATGACGGAGGCATTTGACAAAGAAGCGGAGAGCATTGAAGCCAAGCGTGTCGTGGTGCGACCAAGACAACCAAAGCATGTGGAGTACTTTGTCAAATGGAAGGGGCTACCATACTCCGAAGCAACATGGGAGAAAGAGACGTCCTTATGGCAATATAAGGACTTGATTCAGACATTCGAGAGGCAAGAGTCGACGAGGACGTCGACGGCTTAAGTGGGGGAGGATGTCACGGGCCATATGTTAAAAACAAAGAAATCACCCAAGACATCATATATCTAAGCCCATAAAGCCTTGTCTTCATGGAAGCTTCTGGAACATCCCGGAAAAATCAAGAACATGGCGGAACGTTCAAGATAATCTAGGGCATTCCGGAACATTCCACACAAGTGTACAAATTTAAGCCTCACCTAGAACAATCTAGATTAGGCAAGTTGTATCTAGAACTATGCTAGATATTTTTGGATGAAAGTAGGGAATTCTAGAACCCTCCATTAAGGAGGTGACTTAGGCCTATAAATAGGAGGCAAGGCCATTTGGCCAAAGCATCCAAGAATTGTAAGCAATTGTAAAGTTCTCTTAAGTTTCAATACAAAGCTTCCTTTCTCCCATCTTCTAAGTGACTTTAGCATTCTCCAAGCTATCTTAGCTTTCTTTGTGATTCGATCCGGGGAAGCGAGGCTTCGAAGGCTTACTTAGCTTGTTCATCGAGGTATTCAAGTCTAAGTGCCGCACGGGCGGAAGGCTTAAAGAGTCATCCCGTGACAATAGGATGATGTGGCATCAAGTTGGAATATGCACCATGTCATAGTGGTACATGATGATCTTGCCTAGTTAATCCACATTGGGTGATCATGGCCTATCATTATTCGTAAGAGTGACTTTGCTTGGTTAATCCACAATGGAGGTCATTTCCTATTCAGTTACTTATTGTAGGTTTCGGTTGAACTGTGTCTCTTTATAGCTCTATTGTTTATTACATATATGAAAAAAGAGATTGAAGACTTATGTGGCTCAATCCTTCAATCTAGAAATAGACGATTGAATCAAATGGTTAACTTGATAGTGTATCTAAAGTGAACAGATTCATATGTTACTCGTTCCTGTTTGATACAAAAGAGATGAGATACTAATCTCATTCCTACATGTGATTTTATTGTTGATGGTGTGTCATTCCTACATAACTTCGGGTTGTGTGATGACTGCTTGTTATCTCGAAAGACGTATGGTGAGATTCGGACTTAAGAACCATTCCTCTACGTATAATGAGACCTATGATGGTTAAATTATGAAATATGTGACAATTGGATCCTTGTGACCATTCAGAAAAAGATGAAAGGCGAGTGATGAGTCATAATTCAAAGTGAATGATGGAATGATGACAATGGTGATCAGAATGACAGATTGATCCAGTATTCAGAGGAAAATCCTATGTGGACGTAACCATTACTTTTACATTTAATCATTTGATCTTACTTATATTCACAAATGTATTATTGTCACTCACACGACCTTTGCAGCTTATTCGGGTTTTGCTTTGCCCAGTGCGTCATTCTCACGGTGTAGGGTTGTTTTGCAGAGTAACGGGTAGCGGTTAAAGAAGAGAATTTCAAATGCTCACTAAAGATTAGGTGTTGTCACCCTTTATTGTTAAGTTATTTCCACTGAAGCTCTAATGTATATTGTATGTATGAGTCTTAATGACTCTATGTACTATATGTTGTATCGGTACTGTCCTACTGTCATGTGTCGATTCCGAGTGTATCTCAAAATTGGGGCACGACAGGTTTCCACTAGGAAACAAAAAGATGTAAAACAAAAAGGACTCGTGTTCTTGTAGGAACCAAATAGGTTCAGTTTTGTTTTTAAAAAAATAGAATATGACCCGCCCTGTTTCATTTTCAAACAGATCCGGTCTAATCCCTCCAATTTGGGGCTCGACTTGGCCCACGCATACCTTTAATTTTGAGTAACACTCACATATTACTGTTAATTGAATAAACTAGTAACTTTATTTGAATTGACAATTTACTAGCATGCACAAGGGGTTTGGGTGGAGCTTTCTTAATCAGTACATAACGGGTTGATGCAATAAAAACACGACTTTTAGAGCACTTTCACTCATCATATTTTGCCAAGGCAAGGTACCAAAACCACTCCAAAACACTTTCTACCCATTATTGCGAGTCTTAGCAATTAGTAGCCATAGCAGGAGCCATGAAAATTCTAGCCTCAAGTCCAGTCATGATAGAATCACGTCACCTATGTGAACAAGCTGCAAGGGGCCCCGGTCAAAAGTTGAAAATGCAACAGTCTTTGCCACGTGGTACTATTCTGACATTCCAATTCGAACAAAAAAAAATTGGTATATTCGTTTGATTTGAATTCATATATTGCGACATCATAAGTTGTAAAAGTTTAATTTGGATTTTAGAAGAATAAGTTTTTAGAGGGGAAACTAAAAAAGAAAATAGAAGTGCATTTCCCATCAAACAAAGGGTGGTGATATAAGATTTCATTGATTCGAACAAACACTTTCAACGTACATATACGAACTACCAGATGGGTACATTGTGCAAAGGGCGGTGAGGGGGATGAGAGCTAAGAGAAGGTAGGAGAAGGGCGACCGCCAACCTCAAACTTGCACAGGGGGCCGGCGCCAGCAGCTGGGAGCTTTCAAATTTAGGGTTTTTTTAACAAATGGTAAATGCGAATCACTTAAAAATGCCAATTGCCAAATAAAGTTGTGCTAGTGTTGGAAAAGAACCAAAAAGAAAATAGAAAAAACAAAGAAACAGTTTACTGAAGGGGATCAAATTCGTCTCTGATCAGTCCAGGTTGTCAAAGCTACACCTCGAGTCTCTCGAAGGCCTGGTATCGGTGGAAGACCAAGTTGAGGTCCGGGATATCCCTCTCGGTGAGGACGGAAGGCATAACCGTGTAATTTGGCTTATTGATAAAAGGGGGAACTATACTGTGCGTTCCAAATACCATTGGGTGCACAAGAATGCTCAACGGACTTGAATCCACCGCGTATCCTCCTCAATTAAAATCTGCCCCTTGGTGTGGAAATGTATATGGAGTTTGGAAGCCCTTGCAAAAATTAAGAAATTCCTATGAAGGGTTCTAAACCATGCAGCGGCTACAAAATTAGAGTTGTTTCAACAGCGGTGTGGCTTCTCCCCTCTTTGCCCTCTTTGCAAGGATCAGGAGGAATCCATTAAGCATGTGTTACTTCTGTGTCTGTAGGTAGATGGTGTGTGGTTTGGAGGTCAGTTGGGGTATCGCATTGATTGGAGCTTCGTTACCACTTTCCATGTCTGGCTTAAAAGCATTATGATGGCGATGCTTAAGAACAAGTCCACACGTTTGCAAATCTTGGGGCATATTGCATTTTCTTGTTGGCATATTTGGAAAGCTAGGTGCAATGCCATTTTCAATGCCTAATTGCCGTCACCAGCTCGAACCATTCATGCTATATCATGTGTGTCTGCTTCTTTTTTTAATGTAAGGTCCTTGGGCTCTCAGACAAGTATTGCGCGTAGGTCAGCTGTGATTCACCCTGATAGCTGGGCTCCCCCATTGGCAGACACAGTCAAGATTAATGTTGATGCATGTTGGAAGGCTTGTAGTGGCGCTAGTTCGATCAGTGTTGTGGTGCGAAATTCTGATGTCGTATGTCTAGCTATTTGATGGAGGGTGATCCGAGCTCCGTCATGCTTGGCGGCAGAGGCTATAGGTGTGTTGGAATGATGCACCCTTGCTCTTTAACACAGTTTTTTGAATGTCATTTTCGAATCTGACTCGAAAGAAGTGATCTCATGGGTGAATGGATGCATCGATAATGGCAATTGGGAGACGTTTCCTACTCTGTGCAAAATTCGACAAGTGGAACACTCTTTTCCATGCATGTACCTAGTCTTGGGTCCCAAGATCGGCAAATGAAGAGACAAATTTCGTGGCGTTGCATGTGGGAGGGAAGATGTGCGACTTAGTCTGGGTCGACAGACCCCCATCATCGCTCATTGGAATTCTAAACAAAGATGGGCTTCCATGCCCTCCAACCTAGTGTAGGTTGTTTTAGTTGTAAGGGAGTGTCGTGGTTCTGTCTGTTCCCACGCCTCTCTTGCTCTCTTACTGCTATTTTTGTTTCCTAATGTTGTTAGCCTGTTTTGGCTTTCCTTGTTTTTCTCCAGCTTCGGCCCTGGCAATGAATATTCCTAGTTTCCAAAAAAGAAAAGAAAAGGGGGATCGAATTCGAATCAAACCCTACCTAAATAATTTGCATGAAACTATTGCAAAACCTACTTAAACAGCTGACGGCGTCTACTTTGGTAACAGTACCAACCCCATTGAGACTTGCAATTTTCCTTGCGAATGCAAAAAATTGCAAAGAATGAGAGATGTGATTAAAATAAAGCTAATATGATTAGAATAATGATAAGTATTAGTCTGGAAATGTAAGATTTGTATTGTATTGTCTTACAATGTTGCTCATTGTCCTTGTAAAATTATACATAGAATTCAGGCTCGGGTTTCCAAATAAAACAAACACTTCCATAATCTCAGACAAATGTTTGCTTTTGGGTGCATTTTATTGAATATAGAGTGGGCCGAGGTTGCTTAACCCACTTCAATTAATAAATTCGGTTTAAGATTAGTGACTTTATTATTATTTTTTTTAATATTCCGGACTACTTGGTAGTACCACAGTGGTGTAAATGAATTAAGCCATTGCATGACAGCGTGAGTTCGAACTCTATAAGTGGCTAATCTAACATCTAATTTAACAAAATATATTGTTTGACAAAAAAAAAAATTGATGAAATAATATTTTAGCTTACTTAATTCAATTAATATATTCAGGTTAAGATTAGTGACTTTAATTTTTTTTCATTAATCTGGACGACTCAGTGGTACTAAAAATAAATGGTCATAATTTTTTTTTTAACAACGATATTATCTTTATCTACACTAAGGGGGAGGTAGGCTAAGCCTCACAATAGGTTAGCAATAATGTGGTTCAAATTCTCCTTTGGCGAGAATTGAACTATGACCTTTCACTTTGTTTGTGCCATACTTGACCAACCCCGAAACTACTAAACACCGGTCAACATTATACCGCCAAGGACCCACAAGAGTCTCCCTCCAACTAGGAGGCCAATCACAACGCGACACATGTCAACATCAGAGGCTAATCATAATGCGACACGTGTCGACATCAGAGGCCAATCACAGCACGACATATGTCAATGTTAGAATGAAACTAGAAACTCTCTTATATAAATAGAGATCATTCTCTCACAATATTTCCGAATGTCATTTGTACTAAATCATTCACTAGTACTCACTAAAGGAGAGCTTGAACCTATGTACTTGTGTAAACCCTTCACAATTAATGAGAACTCCTCTACTCCGTAGACGTAGCCAATCTGGGTGAATCACATACATTTTGTGTTTGCTTCCCTGTCTCTATCCATTTGCATACTTATCCACACTAGTGACCGAAGCAATCTAGCAAATGTCACAGACTTAACACTTTCTGTTGTACCAAAGTCCTCATTGATTTTGTGCATCAACATTTGAAGCCGTCTATGAGAACGACACTTATTCCCACTCTCTTCAGTTTGTTAAGCTGGTTTCCACCATTCGTACACTCTCTTTTGACCAAGCATCCCTTTCCAATATAGGGAGCGAAGGAAGCCACAACACACATAATGACACCCCTCTTGCACCTAGTGCGAAGCAACGAAAAAAGTAACAAAAGAAGTTTGCTCTTCAGGCTAAAGTTGATAAGTTGAAGGCTCAGAACAACAAAATAGCGATGAAGAATGATATCTTCCAAGAACAGTATGAGAAGGTCTTCGAGATGCTCCACGAGGCTAGATATACTAAAACACACGAGCTCATCACCCCTGTGGAAGTCAACAATCAACTGGGTGCCCCCCAACACGGAGGGTCATTTGCCCTCGACATAGGTATTCCCGTTGAGGAGCGAGCTACTCATCGAAATGGCGACCAATATAAGACTTTTTTCAACCCAACTGCTTTGACCCGAAGCAGGCGGAGTGGAGGAAGACACCTCCTTACAAAAGGAGTGGAAGGATCGAAAGCCGTCTTTCATGACTGTTGAGACTTCCTAAAGCAATGTCGAGACAATCCCATCCATGTAAGCTCGAAGATCAATGACCCAAGGGTTTCTGAAAGACTCGGTCCCCTTTCATGTCCCAGGCTCACTACTAATTTGGGGAAGGAGCAACAAGTCCTAGAGAAACACGAAGGTATAGGGGACTCAGAGATGTTCCGACGAACATACCTTGGAAGTCAGTACGGCGAGTCCAGGGAAAAATCACATGCTCTTGATCAAACATTCCTACTTCCAAAAGGAGATGGAGATTTATGAAAGAAAACTCCAGTGGTACATGACTCCACTCATGACCCTTTTGTCCTACAGCTCCTTAAGGAAGTAAACAAGTTGAAGGCCGAACGACAAGCTGAGATACCTGATTGAAACCAACCTAAGCCTGGCCCTCTTACAAGGAGGATTCTCGACACCCATTCCAAGCAAAGACAAGGCAGAAGCTTGGCTTGCAACTCTATACTGGAAATGAGGACCCGATTTGAGTCCACTATGGCATACCGGATGCACACCGACGAAGAGCGATGTCTTCGCTTCCCGTCCACCCTCTCTGGCGGAGTTCTAAACTGGTATTGTCGTCTTCCACCTAAGATAGTAGACTCATTTGAGGAATTGAGGAAACTGTTTATTTCTCAACACATTTTCCAGACCAATCGCTTGCACTTTACGGATGACTTGTACACTATTCGCCAGAAGCCAGACGAGTCATTACGTATGCATGTTGGCCTCAGCCATAAGTATTCCTGTTGTGCCAAGGAAGATGACAAGATTGCCCTCAAAGCCTTCACGGCAGGCCTACATGATTGTTTCTTCAAGTACATGATCAATGCCAACACTTGAAAGACTTACTCTGAGGTGATGGCACAGGCTTACAACCATGCCTCCACTGAGTAGGGAGTGGAAGCCAGATCCAACCAAATGAGAAGACATCGACCTTCCAAACGGCAATGGTGCCTTCTCCTGCCTTACTTAATACTTCGCCAAGTCAACAGACATATCAATCTCAGGGCAAAAGGAAAGATTTCTATCATCACCAGACCCATTTTAGTAAAAGGAGTAAGGGACACTATCACGATAACCAAGGCTATCGTCACGATAATGCCCGCCCCCAGGCAGTCAACACAGTGGGCCAAGCACGTGTTAGGACATGCCCTACCCTGAGGTATGAGACATACATGCCTTTGAACGCCACATGTGTGGCCATTTACCCCAGCATAACATACTGATACCGAAGCCAATGCTGAGGCAGTCGGGGTTACAAGCCCACGAAGAACACGGGCACGTTTTGCTGCTTTCACGAACATAACAGTCATGACGGCGAAAAGTGTATCACCTTTCGTGACATATTGAAGCTTTGGTGCGTGAAGGAAAAATTGATCGATTCCTCCTTCACCCTTTAAGGGATAACCGTAACCAACATCAAGTGAATGTGATATATTCCATAAGTGCCGGCACACCTATATCTGAATCTTCCAATAGGGCCATGAAAAACAGTGAACGAGCGTTAAGGCCTGGCCACCAAATGTTTCACGTGGAAGACATCAGGAGAGACAAGTATCAAAAGTCTAACTGGGATCCAATATGTTTCTTCTTTGAGAAAGAAAAAGGTATCATCTACCCTCACAACGACCCACTGATCGTGAAGGCTCACATAGCCAACTTTGAAGTAAGACGAATCCTGGTAGACACGGGGGCTTCGGTCAATATCATGTTTGTTGAAGCTTTCAGGGCACTTAATGTAGTTGAACACTTGCTCGATCGCTCGATTTCTCCTCTGATAAGCTTCTCCGATGATATCGTGCAACCTATAGGGAGCATACACTTACCTTTCACCATTGGTATAGGCCCTTACACAGTTAACATTACCACTAACTTCCTGGTAGTTGATTGCCTAACGGCATATAATGTCATCTTTGGACGCATAGGCATCAATGATCTTAAGGCCATGGTATCTATACATATGTTGTTGATGAGATTTCCAACCCCCTATGGCAATGGTTACATCAGAGAAGATCAACTTAGTGCATGGTCATGTTACAACACTTCGGTCAAGTAACAACACCTGCCTGTGCCCAAGGAAACCTTTTATATACATGACCAAGTCATAAAGACCAGCCCAGATGAAGCTAACTTGGATCTTCACGGTGGCAACAGTCAACCCAACGATCCTCGAGATGACTCTTTCACCCAACAAGCATAACCCACTGAAGAGTTGGAGAAGGTTTCTATATCAAAAAATTATCCAGATCACATGGTGAAGATTGGCACCACCTTGTCACCACCCATTCAGTTGGCATTGATCTCCTTTTTGCAAGAGAACACTGAGGTCTTCGCCTGGTCATACGAGGACATGCCAGGAATCTCTCCCGATATCATATGTCATCGCTTGAGTATTGACCCCAAGACCAAGCCGGTGAGACAGAAGTGAAGATCTTATGATGTTGAACGATACGAAACAATGAAGGCAGAAGTTGAAATACTCAAAGGTATAGGCTTCGTCCGTGAAGTCAATTACCTAACATGGGTAGCAAATGTGGTACTTGTTAAGAAAAATTCGACCAAAGAAAGTCTCTTGCTCCAAAAGGTCTTGTGGAGAATGTGTGTCGACTACACCGACCTAAACAAAGGATGCCCGAAGGATAGCTTTCATCTTCCTCTCATTGACAGACTTATAGACTCTACCGCAGGGTGTGAACTCCTGAGCTTCATGGATGCTTACTCAGGATACAATCAAATCCTTATGAACCCTCCAGACCAAGAACACATAACCTTCACTACTGACAGGGGGCTATATTGTTATAAAGTCATGCCCTTCGGCCTAAAGAATGTAGGAGCGACTTATCAAAGACTAGTCAATTCAATGTTTACCGAACAGATTGGGAAGAGCATGGAAGTTTACGTTGATGATATGCTAGTCAAGAGCAAACATGCTGACCAACATATCGCTAACCTATCTGAAACTTTCACCATTCTGAAGAGGTATCGAATGAGGTTGAATCCCAACAAATGTGCCTTCGGCGTAGGCTCTGGTAAATTCTTAGGCTTCATGATAAGCCAACGAGGCATTGAGGCTAATCTCGAGAAGATCAAAGCAATCCTCAACATGAAGGAACCGGTAACTTCAAAAGACATCCAGAGCCTTACTGGCAAGGTGGCAGCCTTAACTAGGTTCATCTCTAAGGCAACAGACATATGCGCTCTTTTCTTCAAAGCACTTAAGGGAAGTAAGAAGTACATTACATGCACTGATGAATGTACCGAGGCATTCAAGAACCTCAAAGACTACATGAGTAAAACCTCTATGCTCTCCAAACTTGAGGTTGGTGACACTCTCATTATCTATCTGTCAGTATCGGCTTCAGCAGTAAGTTCCGTTCTCATTCGAAATGATGGTAATGTCGAACGACCTGTCTACTACGCTAGCAAGGCCTTACAAGATGCAGAGACACGATACTCCAAGATTGAGAAATTGGCTCTAGCATTGGTCATGTCTGCTTGAAAACTTCGCCCTTACTTCCAAGCACACTCCATCATCGTGCTTACCAATCATCCTCTTCGACAGATATTCCAAAGTCCTGACACTTCGGGGTGAATGATAAAATGGGCGATAGCATTGGGTGAGTTTAACATCTCCTACCAACCAAAGCCAGCTGAGAAGGGCCAAGCAGTGACAGACTTCATCACCGACTTCACATATCATGTTGACATTGTTTCTACGCCTAAAGAAATGGTTTCATTACCCTCAGAAGCTAAGAAAATAGAACCAACAGCCTTATCATGAAGTCTATATGTTGATGGCTCGTTCAACCAACAAGGTTGTGGAGCAGGACTAGTCTTTACAACCCCTGACAAAGTGGCAGTATGCTCTTCATTTCAAATTCAAGGCATCGAACAATGAGGCCGAATATGAAGCCCTCCTAGTAGGCTTACATTTGGCCAAACATCTTAGGATTAAATGAATTGATATCTTCAGTGACTCCCAATTGGTGGTTAACCAGGTCACCAACAACTTTGATGCTAAGGATAGCTTCATGGCATATCTGGCATAAACACAATTGTTACTCAAGCATTTCCATTACCAGATCACCCAAATTCCTCGAGTGGAAAACAGTCATGCAGATGCTTTGGCTCGCCTCACCTCAGCAGTGGAAGACAAGATTGGGAGAAAAATTCAGGTCGAATTGTTGGCAGCACCAAGCACCATGGCTACGGAAGTGTACAACTTACAATAGGGGGATAGTTGGATTACCCTGATTTATAGATTCCTTGCTCATGGCACCCTTCCAAATGACAAAGTCCAAGCTAAACAGATTCGATACAAGGCTACTGGTTACTTGATCATTAATGACCAACTCTACAAGCGGGGTTTTAACCTACCATACCTAAGATGCCTTATGCTCGCAGAGACGGAAATTATCCTTCGGGAAATACATGAAGGAGTCTGCGGAGATCATGTTAGATCTCGATCACTAGCACACAAGGCTTTTCGCCAAGGATATTACTGGCCAACACTCCACCAAGATGCCATCAGAATATCTTACTCATGTGATAAGTGTCAACACTATGCAACCATTCCTCACTCCCCTCCCAAGTCGATCACTCCTATGATTAGCCCTTGGCCCTTGGCCCAATGAGGACCTAATTTGATCGGCCCAATGCCTGCAGGGAAGAGTAAGGTCCACTAGGCAATCGTTGGAGTTGACTACTTCACAAAATGGGCTGAAGTAGAACCATTGGTAACCATTACTGAGGTAAAAATAGAAGACTTCGTATGGAAGAACATCCTTTGTAGATTCGACATTCCCAATAAGATAGTCACTGACAACGGGCGACAGTTCGACAACAATAAGTTCAGGATGTTCTGCTTGAAGTTCAACATCAACTTATGTTTTACCTCCTCATCTCATCCCCAATCTAATGGACAAGTCGAAACCATCAACAAAATAATCAAGTGAACTTTGAAAACCAGTTTGGATAAGGCTAAAGGTTGTTGGCCAGAATTTATACCCCAAGTTCTTTGGTCATACCACACTTCGTATCAGACATCAACAGGAGAAACCCTATTCTCACTTGCTTTTAGTACAGAGGCAGTTGTCCCAGTTGAGCTTGAGCAAGCAACGTTCCGAGTCCAGAACTACGTGCAAAGCAAAAATGACAAACAACTTACCCTCAACTTAGATCTACTCGAGGAACACAGAAACCAGGCTCACTTGAAGAATGTCACCTACAAGCAACACATCTCCAATTACTATGACTCAAGGGTCAAACCTCGTTCTTTCAAAGTAGGGGACTGGGTATTGAAGAAAAGATTACTTTGCGACAGAGTCCCGAGTGAAGGAACACTTAGTCCAAACTGGGATGAACCGTTTGAAGTTGTTGTCATCAGTCGCCCTGGCTCCTACAAGCTTAGAAGCTCCGATGGCAAGACCCTTGGCCATCCATGGAACGCTGATCACTTAAAGTACTATTACAAGTAAACTCACATTATACAAGTGTTAAGCTTCAGTCGTTCGGCATCCTATGTAACGAAGACTATTTGGTATGAATTCAATAAAGAGGTGATTTAGACAACTCGGTCCTAATCCTCTTATATTCCTAGCAATGAAACACTTGGGTTCAAAGCTTCAACATGAATGTTTCCAACATGAAACAAAGTTTAAATATATGTCAATAAGACTACACAAATAAACGAACAGCTTTATAGAATATTCGTTCAATCATACATTCCAACACATTCATACATAAGCCAATTGTGCTTCGAAAGGGTTCAACATACTTTGTGGACACTTGCTACAATGTGCCTCAACACCTTACCCTTATTCTCACCAACCAGGTGATGAAATGTGAAGAAGGAACTCATTTTTATGCCACCAACCAGGTGATGAAATGTACAACCCATACTCTCCTTCATGCCACCAACCAGGTGATGAAATGTACAACCCGTACTCTAATATCATTTGGCAACTTGCCACTCATGCCACTAACCAGGTGAAGAAGGAACTCATCTTTATGCCACCAACCAGGTGATGAAATGTACAACCCGTACTCTCATTCATACCACCAACTAGGTGATGAAATGTACAACCCGTACTCTAATATCATTTAGCAACTTGTCATTCATGCCACCAACCAGGTAAAGAAGGAACTCATCTTCGGGCCACCAACCAGGTGATGAAATGTGATGAAAGGTGATGAAGGAACTCACCTTCGTACCACCAATCAAGTGATGAAAGCAACTCACCATTCATTCCACCTACCAGAAGACGAGTGGTACAACTTGTACATGTGAACTCCTAGCATTCACAAATAATAAAAAACCCTTAAGCTTGACAACTCAACCAGGGGAGCATTTATGCCCAACAAGAGTTATAGTCACCAACAAAGTCTTATTGCAAGCCAACAACAACTTCAGTGCATAGCATACGAAGATCAAGCTATTCAGCCTTCTTGCATATGCTTTAGACAATTTTCCTTTGTAACAATGCAAACACTACAACTCGTAGAAAGCTTTATGCACTCTTAATCAAGACAGTGTGAAGCAAAACCAATTTATGGTGCCAACAAGAGCTTCATCAAATGAGTTCAACCACAATTCTCAAAAGCTTCACACACTCTTGATCAAGATAGTGTGAAGCAGAACCAATTTATGGTGTGAACAAAAGCTTCATTAAAGGAGTTCAACCACAATTCTCAAAAGCTTTACACACTCTTGATCAAGACAGTGTGAAGCAGAACCAATTTATGGTGCCAACAAGAGCTTTATCAATGGAGGGCAACCACAATTCTCAAAAGCTTCACACACTCTTGATCAAGACAGTGTGAAGCAAAACCAATTTATGGTGCCAACAAGGGCTTTATCAATAGAGTGCAACCACAATTCTCAAAAGCTTCACACACTCTTGATCAAGACAGTGTGAAGTAAAACCAATTTATGGTGCCAACAAAAGCTTTATCAAAAGATTTCAACCACAATTCTCAAAAGCTTCACACACTCTTGATCAAGACAGTGTGAAGCAAAACCAATTTATGGTGCCAACAAGAGCTTCATCAATAGAGGGTAACCATAATTCTCAAAAGCTTCACACACTCTTGATCAAGACAGTGTGAAGCAAAACCAATTTATGGTGCCAACAAGAGCTTCATCAAAGAAGTTCAACCACAATTCTCAAAAACTTCACACATTCTTGATCAAGACAGTGTGAAGTAAAACCAATTTATAGTGCCAACAAAAGCTTCATCAATGAAGGGCAATTACAACTCGTAGAAAGCTTTACACATTTTTTATCAAGACTGTTCGAAGCAAATTCAATTTATATGGTTCATCCAAACCTTCGACTACTACAAGGTGTGGCTTGCATCACAATCTCTTGCTCAACAGTGTGGAAGCAAAATTTGTATATGTTGTCTCTCCCACATTTTCAAATTTCTAGTTTCCCAAAAAAATTAAAAAAAAATTGGGAAATTCAACAAAGCTTCATCAATGGAGGACAACTACAAATTCTCAAAAGCTTCACACTATCTTGATCAAGATAGTGTGAAGCAAAACCAATTCACGGTACCCAACAAAGCTTCACCACAAAAGCTTCACCAACAAAAGCTTCATCAATGGAGGACAACTACAAATTCTCAAAAGCTTCACACTATCTTGATCAAGATAGTGTGAAGCAAAATCAATTCATGGTACCTAACAAAAGCTTCAACTCCAAAGCTTCACCTACAAAAGCTTCAACACAAAAGCTTCACCTACAAAGCTTCAACTCCAATGCTTCACCTACAAAGCTTCAATTCCAAAGCTTCACCCACAAAAACTTTACCCACAATAGCTTCACCCACAAAAGCTTCACCCATAAAAGCTTCACCAACAAAAGCTTCACCCACCACAAAAGCTTCGCCCACAAAAACTTCACCCACCTACAAAAGCTTCACCTACAAAAGCTTCACCCATAAAAGCTTCACCAACAAAAGCTTCACCCACAAAAGCTTCACCCACCACAAAAGCTTTACCTACAAAAGCTTCACCCATAAAAGCTTCACCTATAAAAGCTTCACCCATAAAAGTTTCACCTACAAAAGCTTCACCCACCACAAAAGCTTCACCTACAAAGCTTCAACACAAAAGCATCACCTACAAAAGCTTCACACTATCTTGATCAAGATAGTGTGAAGCAAAATCAATTCATGGTACCCAACAAAGCTTTAACCTCAAAGCTTCACCTACAAAACTTCACCTATAAAGCTTAATATATATATATTCAGAAATTCGAAAATTCAGAAATTCGAAAATTTGAAAATTTAAAAAAAAAAAAAAAAGCCTAGGCCTCCTATTTTTTGGGCTTAACAACTTTCATAACAAATATATATGAATGAGGAGTTTTGGGCTACCAATTAGAAAGGAAAATGATGAAGTTTTGTTAATTTGGAAACTTGGCTACTAGCAAGACACCTCATTCGTCAACTCCCTCGACCGGAGACTTTGGGGACTCCTACCATATGCTACTACACCTTGATACTCGGAAGTCTCACGACCACTCAGTGACTTAGACTTTTCAAGTCTCCAACCGAGAAGTTTTCCTCACTCAAGAAATTAAGGGAGCATTACCTCAACCTACATGCTTCACTCACAAAGCTTTAAAATACAAGCTTCAACAAAAGAAAAAAAAAATTCAAAGAACTTAGTGAAGGAAGCCTTGGTGTATTTAACACAATACATTGAAATGAAGCAAGGATTATTTATTGATATTTTTTATAAGTTACAAATATGTACATATACATGAATCAAAATAAACAAACAAGAGGGAGACTTCACAAAGGTTGCTCAGGAGAAGTCTCAACAGTTGGCAGAGCCCCAGGAAGAAGAGGCACCAGAGGGTGATCATTCGGAGCCTCAGTACTAGGCAGAACTCCAGAAGGAGGAGGCACCAAAGGTTGATCATTTGGAGCTTCAGTACGCGATACAGCCCTAGAAGACGAAGCCAATAAATGTCTTTGGTACAAACCCACAAACCTCTAATGATCAAGTAAAATCTGACCATCAGATTCATGCAGCTGATCAAGCTTCCTCTTCATGTTTGTAGCATAGTCATGTGCAAGCCTGTGCAACCGTTTATTCTCATGTTTGAGCCCATCTGATCTCCTATTTGAGACTTATCACTTCAACCGCCAATGATTCAACTTGGCGGGTTTTAGCAAATAGGTGTTGGGCTATATTAGACACAGAACCTGCACATTGAATACTGAGAGCCAGATAATCCTTAACAGCCAACTCATCAGACAATTTGGACAATAGTCTGTTATATTTGGGAGTGAGAAGGTTCCTGGCCATCACCGCAGCGGTCATATCATTCTTTATCACAGAGTCCCCAACGGTAAGATAATCAGTAGGGGATAAGAAGGATGGACGCCATATGTTGTCTTGAGGAGACATGGCTGCCTCTTCACCAAAGTTCAAGTCAAAACGACGGTCGGATGGGCCAGACATTTTTAGAAATGATGAAGGAGAAATGAGGTCCAATAAATCTCTGAAGTACAATAACAAGGGAAAAATTCCTACAAGCAATAACTCTCTGAACGTACTTCTTGCACACAATTGGTGCCCCTATAAAATAAAAGACAACATGGTCGTTTGTTCAAAAATCGAAGAGGCACCACTTTCCAGATTTCGAGAAGCAGATTTTCCTGAGTAAAATATGTCGACAATCCCCACACGCAACATCAGCTCCTCGGGTACCACAGATAACTTTGTCAAAGATCTCTGACAAAGTTTAGACACATAAATTTTGAAAGTCCAGCTACCCTACCATTACCCACAAGGGTAAAGGAACATCACCACTGCTTGGTAACTGGAAAGTCCCTATGTGTGTTAGCCTCTGTGCTCCGTGGCAAGGCAAAACTGGCAAAAATGCCCAACCTTTACTCACATCGAGAAAACACTCCCAACATGATTACTTGCTCAAAAATCGAAGAGGCACCGCTCTTCGAATCTCGAGAGCCAGACTTCCACCAGGATCGCTTTCTCAAAAATTGAAGAGGCACCGCTCTTTGAATCTCAAGAGCCAGAATCCCACCAGGATTGCTTTCTCAAAAATCAAAGAGGCAATGCTCTCCGAATCTCGGGAGCCAGATCCCCAACAGGATTGCTTGTTCGAAAATTGAAGAGGCATCGCTTTCCGAACTTTGAGAGCCAGATTTCCTTGGATAAAGCTTGTATGCAATCTTCACATGCAACATCAGCTTTCCAGATACCACAGACTACTTTTTCAAAATGCTCTGACAAAGTTAAAACACGTGAATGTTGCAGCTCCCATTACATTGCTATGACAGAGAAGGGTAAAAGAACATCATTACTACCCGTTGTTGAAACAATTCCTATATATGTTGACGTCCATCCTCCACAGCCAGGCATACCTACAAATAAAAAAAATGCTCAACTATTATTCACATCCTAGAGGGTATTCCTAGTAGAGTCTCTTGAAAAACTCAGATTCTTTCCCTCCCTCCCCGATAATACCTATGCAAACAAGCCACACCATCATCAAGGTTAAAAGCAAGAGTATCACATATCATGTTTTTTCCCTATCTTTTCCTTTGCCCTTGCTCTTACCTGCAGGATAAGGAGAAAAACGCAATCAGTCGGAACCTGAAATCAAACTTCCGATCTGGAACTGATTGCCCGGAATCTTTGCATGGTTGTTTGCCTAACATTGCTCTCGAGTACTCATCCTCAACTGTTGTCAAGGTCACGAAGTCCTTCGGTAAATACCTCAGAACAATTGATATGATATTGACGCTTTACACTGAAGCTGTCGCGCATGGATGAGTCGCTAAGAAGTAGTGCTCTGAAGGACCATTTAAATGCAAATGTTGCATTCCACTCCTGCATCGGGGACAAATGTTGTAAAAGATTGAAGCAAAATGATCAATGATGAGCTGGAACAGATCACTACAGCACGATGCCCTTCCCGTAGAACTATACAACCCAAACAGAGAAGTTTAAATCAAATCCAAACCCAGCATCGCTGCCCTATCCGAAGAACTCGAAAAGCTTCAATAACCTTTCCCTGACACCATCGTCAAAGAGCAAAGCCTCGCCATACCACACCTACTACTTTGTCAACAGCAAAGGTATCCTATATCATTATGGTCGAACGTACTCTAGATTTGAGGGACTTGTTTTAACCCTCAAATTCTTGAGTCGGCCTTATACTCGGGAGGAAACCAGAAAACCCTCCAGCCCAGTTCAAGAATAAGCCTGTGGAAAGTTACTTCTTCAAAAGAAAAAGTATCTCATATCATCTCTTCTCCATTTGCTTCTCCTTATACTTGTTGTTGTTTACAACACAAGGAAAATGAGAACAATCAACCGGAAGCCGAAGTTGAACTTATAATCCAGGTTGCTTGCTTGAAAGTCTGATTGCTTACCTTGTCTGTTACCTCATTCGGCAGACCTTCTCACTCAGAGACTTGGGGGACTCCCACTATAGGGTTTGTATCGCGCTTGACCAAGCCCGAAACTACGAGTAAGCTTCAAGTGAAATTGATACATTACCTTGTGCATCTCCACCGGTTAGAGATACCACTCCTGGATGGAGGAAAAGTACTTCAAGAGAAGATGCCACATCTACCTATGAGACAGATAAGGCAAGTAAAAACGATACCACACTTTGGTACTTAGAAGTTTCGTAATTACTCAATGGCTTAGATCTTGCAAGTCCCCAACCAAGAAACTTCCCTCACTCTGGAACTTAGGGGAACACTGATTGTACCATACTTGACCAACCCCGAAACTACTAAGCACCGGTCAACATTATAGTCCCAAGGACCCACAAGAGTCTCCCTCCAACCAGAAGGCCAATCACAACGAGACATATGTCAACATCAGAGGCCAATCATAACGCGACACGTGTCAACATCAGAGGCCAATCACAGCACGACACGTGTCAATGTTAGAATGAAACTAGAAACTCTCTTCTATAAATAGATATAATTCTCTCACAATATTTTTGAATGTCATTTGTACTAAATCATTCACTAGTACTCACTAAAGGAGAGCTTGAACCTATGTACTTGTGTAAACCCTTCACAATTAATCCGTGGACGTAGCCAATCTGGGTGAACCACGTACATCTTGTGTTTTCTTCCCTGTCTCTATCCATTTGCATACTTATCCACACTAGTGACCGGAGCAATCTAGCTAAGGTCACAAACTGAACACTTTCTGTTGTACCAAAGTCTTCACTGATTTTGTGCATCAACACACTTATAAGTGAAGACGAATACCACTAAACCGTAGTACTAAGTGACTTAAACCGTCATAATTGAATAGATAAAATAATATTTTTATTTACTTGTCAATCTAATAAAAATAAAGTCGAACTATCCAACCTAGTGACTTTTCCCAACTATGTAGTACCAACCCGTCATTTTCTTTTTGGTTATGGACTCCATTGCAACATCAACTACCCCCATCATCGAAGTTATTGCAAATTATTACAAGCACTTTACAAAAGCAAATCCTTTGCTCCTTCGGAATTTTTTTTTCCTTAAAAGAGCGTGATATTTTTTAAGGAAGTTTTAACGAAACACTTCTGGTACTATTTATTTTTAATAAAAAAATCACATTTTTACATTTTCTTGATACTATTCACTACACCTTTATCATTTTTTTATTAAAACTAAATTTTTTTTTTTACTTTTCATTAGAGCAACTCCACCCTTGGTGGTTGCTCGGGGGACAGGCAAAGGGAAAGGGCCTGAGGGTCGATGGATAGGGCTCTAGCGTTGGGCAACCCGAGTGAAGGTGGGAGCCCGAGGGCCAGGCCCATGGAGGATTGCCAGCCCTGCAGCCCGAGGTGGGTGTGACGTCAGGCTGACGCCAGGCCTGGCGTCGGTCCTTTTTTTATTTTATTTTTTGTGTCAGGCGCGTGCCCCTCACTCATAAGTGGGGACGCGTCAGTCGACAGCTTTACAGGGCACGGGGCTCGCGCGCCAGTTTCAGCAGGTGACCGTTGGGAAGCCACGTGGCTTCCCACGGTTCGTTCGATCTCAACAGCTCTTTAATATGAGCCGTTCGATTTGAAACGGTAATAAAAAAAACTAATTTAATATCAACCATTCGATCTGAGATCAACGGTTGATATTAATCTGCTTTATAAATTAAAAAAAAGTTTTAAAATTAAGAAAAGTTACCGTTGTGACACGTGGCACAATCTGGAGTGTTGGAATTTAAAAATCTTTTATCTAGCTAGAAGAACTCAAATAAAGTTTAAGAGTGAGAGTAAGATTAAGAGTGAGAGTAAGGTGAGAAAATTGCACGAGATGAACACTGTTGTTTTTGTCCATGGGAGTAATATAGGGTAGTTGAGAAATGATACTTAAGTTATTTAGATAGATGATGATCATAGTTCCATTGGTAATGACACCTTGTTAACACTGAGAATGGACCACATATTTTCAACATGTATAAAACTACATATCTATTTATTTTTTTGTGTATTATTAAATAAATTATAAATTATTTGTCAGGAATGAAATGCAACATATACTTTGTATTCTCATTCCTTATAAGTAAACATTCATGGTCAACTTGGTTAATTAGAATGTATTAAGCAAATGATAAGAAAAAATACACTTATTTTAAGATAAGACACATATCTTACATATACTTTAATACACTCATTTTTTTAGTACATCGATATATTTTTTAACTAAGGGAATGAGGAGTTCGACTAAACCACAAATGTGTAACCTAATTTGGAATCAAATTCGCAACCAAGAGATTCGAACTTAAGACCTCTCACTTCCGAGTGAAAAGGAATACCACCAGATGTTTGATAAAACAATATAATCTGCATTAATAATATTTTCATTAATGTTCTATCTCATTAAGGGTATTACAATTTTCCTTGGTGTATACTTCATGTTCATATTGTAATCCGAGAGAGACCATGAAAGTAAGAAGGGTGGTCTCATCCACACATCATTTTTACCTCTTTTGGTTTATTTTTGTTATTTGACCTTCTTTAATTCGTTCGATCCGACGGATGAAAATCGAAAATGATATGTGAGAGGTAAAAAAGAGTATGTGGATAGCACTACCCAAGTAAGAAATGTCACAATCTCACTCCAAACTTCTTCCACTTGCATATATTGAACTAAATTTTCCCGTGGAATTCATATTTTTGGCATTACTATTATCTGAAAAAACCAATTTCAACTTGATGTGTTTCCGTAGTTTCTCCATTTCTTACTTATTATGATCTTTTGGGTTACTTTTTTTCTTGGGATGTTATATCCACACACTCTTTTTTACTTCTCACACACTCTTCTAATTTTGAACCGTCGGATCGGATGAATTGAAGAAAATCAAATGACAGAAATTAATAAGGGGTTGTGAATAGCACATTCCTTTTCTTTCTCTTATTTCCTTTTAATTACATGTCTTGGTAAGTTCCATTACTTGAAAATTTCAGCTGGCCGATCATGTCACTTGACCTAAATGTCAACTAAGATTAAGGAAACGATGAACAAAGATACTGAGTTCAAAGAAAAAGGGAGGAAAAGAAAGGCAAAAAGCTAGAGCCCCTAAACCAAATGATGGTCGATTGGGACTGGCCATTGAGAAAGGCTGTGGAAAAGGAATAGAAATGCGGAGACCAAAATTGACGACTAGGACTAAGGCTTGCTCATAGGGATATGTGTTGTAGCTTTGCACACCGGCCTTTGCCCCTCTCCAGTCTTCATCCATATGACAATTTTCGGGCAGCTTTAAGTGGGATTTTTTATTTCTTTTACCTCACAACCATTTGACTTTGAATTTACCATTTTATTATGTAGCACGTCTTCACGTAGTGTAACAAGTACAAGAAAGAGAGTCATAGCTAGTGTAACTCGAGCTCGCTCGTGGGTTGATTTAGAACATTTATGAACTCATCAAAAAAAGAATTATAAGGATTTAGTCACAGGTCGACTTCTTATAGCAATGGACTTACTATAGCAACTTTCTTTGAGCAAAATGAAATTATTGAGCTGTAGAAACAAAAACGATAGATTAACCGGTGTCAAACTCGTTATCCATATGAAATGAACTTAAAACCATTTATTTGTAAGTAAAAAAAATATCAATAAACGCAGTAATAATGTGACAAAATCAAAGTTAAATACTGGAATTTATGTTTTAATATTCCACCACAAGCACCAGGGGCAATACATGTCTGGGTGGTACCACTTTCCTGGGCCACAATATATTTATCTTTACCTAAAACCGGTATGCATCAACTTATTAGGCAATAATAACTGTTAACAATTCTTTTTCAAAAGCTTCCAGAGGGCACATGGGAGTGAGCCAAATTCAGCTGCACAAACTGCCAACTTAGGTTCACATTTCAAGTTGCTGTAGCCTAACCTCTCTCATCTTCTGTCTTATAGCTCAAGGGCTATTTTACTAACAAATCCTTTTGGTTAGTTCCAACGATAGTAAATAAAGTTTTGCGGTCTGATATCCACACATTTTTTTTTTACTTTTTTCACATTCTTTTAATTTTTTATTATCGAATTGGATGAATTGAAGGATATCAAATGACAGAAATTAACAAGGGGTGTGGAAAAAATAAAAATGATTGTGAAGATAGCACGCGCCTAAAATTTTACTGCGTCTTGGACTATAGAATTGGGCAATTAGAAAGGTTTCTTTTGATTCAACTTGTAAATTTGATTCTACATTATATTAGATCATCTATTCTTTCTATCATACAACAACGTAATACACATATTGCAGATCAAGCGGTTTCTTTTTACCATACAATAATGTACACACATTGCTGGTAGAGCGGTAAGTATCATTTTGTACTCTAGATGGGATCTAGAAAGATGAACTTATCCGATTATTGTATGGCTAGAATTTCCTACATTATCATCCACGGAGGGCAAAGAAAATTGTATTCAGAAACCCAAGACGCAGGAAAAGGTGTAGGGTTAAGGACATGCATAAAGCATATACAATGATGAAGCACCTCACATACTCACAGATCTCCCAAAAGTCAAAATAGAGAAAGAGAAGCATCCTTTGCAAAGTTTGCAATGATGGGATTCATATATTCAAAATGAAATTCTAAAATATCAGAGATTTTTTAATGTGTTGGAAACTCGATTTAGAAAAACAAGTGTAATCATACGCTTGATTGGAAACTTTAAAAAATAATTCTAACTAGTTTTACTATTATATTAGTATGCCAGACATTGTTTACGTTACATTAAAAAATTTGTCATAGAATTTCCCCTTGAATTGTGGACCCCAAAATTCTCCAAAAATAAAATAAAGCATCACAAAATATATAGGTCACATTCTTCTAATTAATTAAATAAACATGATTTTTTTTTTTTTTTTTTTTTTTCACAAAACAAAAACGAAATTTTAAGAAACAAGTAGTAAACATCATCTGCCTTGTCACACACTACACCCTAAGTGGGCACAACAACTCACGAGTCACAAATTTACATTCAACGAGATGGAAGCAACGTAAAGGCATAGGTGCTAAATTTTCTGCTCCCCCATCTCCCAAATATCCCAAAAGAGTGAAAGACCACCTTACATTTCTGCCTACTCCCTCTCTCTCCCTCTCTCTCTCTCTCTCTCTAAGAAATGAAATGAAGTTAGCTACTTTTCAAGATCGTCAGTGCCTTTGACTCGCTGAACCAATCAACTGCTGCCATTGATGAAGCTGAATATCTGATGCACGGCTCTTGCAATGTCATCTGCTGATCCTAAATTACAACCTTCTTCTATCTGCATTTATACGAAATTCAAATTCCTCAAACGCGTTATACTCTGCGGAAATTTTATGGTGCTTTGATCAAGAATTCAACGTTAAATAGCTCAAAGTACACTAAAAAAAATTCCTTTATATTGTTATATAATATTAACTCCTTCCCAAGAAGGAGGACAAGAGCAGTAAAAAAAAGTAGAGTACATGCTTGGCCTGCTAGCTAGCTAGGGTAGCTTGAGATCCAAGTCAGAATGTTTGACTAGGAAAGAAAACCAAACAGATAAGACAGAACAAAAAAATATGGATAAATAAAAATTAATATATACCTTGAGATTGAAAGAGTAAAGAACAGTGTCTTGTGAAGATGTAATGTTGAGGTGCAAAACAGTTAGCCTAAGATCCTCAAATGCAAGGATGGCTTTCATCAGCTGCCCAGCTCTCCTTTGGCACTGGACTTTTAAGTTGACATGAGATTGGATCACAGTGACATCTATGTCTGCAGCCTCAGACTTGTTCTGAGCAGTGCCTTCATCCTCAAAGGCGGTGGCGGCGGTGGCGATGGCGGTGGTGCCTTCTTGATCATGAGAACCAATTCTGCACTGGGATAGAGTCATGAACATTCCATTGGATGGCATTGCCATGCTGCAGGGAGAAGAGGAGGATGCTGGTGAGGAGCTGAAAGAGCTGTTGTTGTTACCATTATTGTTCATCCCTTGAATTTGATCAGCTGTTTTTCTATTTCCTTTTTGGGCTTCAAGGGAATGAAGTAGCTGCTCCAATTCCTTCACAAAATCTATTGCACCCCCCACAATTGATGCTTGGTCACCCTTCAACCAAAAAAATAAAAAATAAAAAAACCTTATTTCAATTATACTGCGAAAGGGTGGCGATTTTGGCACTTCACTTTTGACCATCGCAGGAAGATTGCAGAAGGCTAAAAGGGAAGCGTGAAAATCACTAGCGCGTGTTCATGAAATTATAAGATAGATTGAGTGAATATGATCAATTACCCTTTGAATGTAGGAAGTGGGCATGAGGGACCTGAGGACATTGAGATGGTCATTCATCTGGCGGCGACGGTTGCGCTCCACCGCAATGTGGGTCATCCGCTGGCTCTCCACTTCTTCCTTGTTCTTAGTTGGCCCTGTTCTCTTCCGCTTTCTCCTCTCCCTGGTGGCAGGAGGAGATTTGGGTTGCTGGGTTTCCTCAGCACCATTGTGTACCTGAACCCAGGTAGGTGGGGGTGGAGACCCAGCAGCTGAGCTGGGCTTTTCTTCCCCTTGGTTGCACTCAGAAATTGAGTGTTGGAGATGAAAATTTTTCCCTTCTGATTTCACAGGTGAATGTTGCAGCTCAACCATTTCATGCGTCACACAGCTCTCAAGCTCTGGAGCTCTCTGAATTGTGGTTTCCATTTCAGGCATGTAAGTTTTGTCCAACTCCCATGGCTTTTTGAAGTGTTGGAGTTTCAAAAGTGTTTGAAAGCTTGGCTCTTTCAATGGAAAATAAGGTGTAGTGGTGGTGGTGGAGGAATTAACACTTTGTAGCATCTGGAGAAATGGCATTCTGTCCTCCAAGCTTGGCATTAAGAGGTGGTGGTGGGATTCTTCTTCCTCCTCAAATCTCAAGCTTTCAGTGGTGAAATTCAAACTTTGCTCCAATTGAAAATCCAAATGCTCACCAAAGGACTGCTGCAAACACCATAACCCAAGAAATAGTTTTTACAAGAATGTTAATAAAGAATGAGAAAAAGGAGGAACAAGGGAAGAACTTTACTGGGTTTCACACCTACCCTTTTCTAATTAAACAAAAGAATTCAACTTTGAAGTGGGAAAGTTGGAATATAAAAGTGGAAGCAGAAAAGGATATAAAAGAGGAATTTATAGTTTTTTTTCCAGTAAAATAACATACATTGTATTGAATGCAAAGAGCATTGTTTAGAGGAGTAAATGCAGTCTATTTCTTGATGCAAGAAAAGGGGGTTAAAGAAAAATAAAGGGTATGTACAAATTGAGCAAAATAACAACATATAAACATACACAGGGATTAATGGGTCCTTGAACTAGCCTCTCCATTACAGGCTGCAGAGAGAGAGAGAGAGAGAGAGAGAGAGAGCAGCAGCAGCAGTTTGTTGGGTGTTCCTTAAATTGTGTCTTTCTCTCTCTAGAAACATATTACCAACATTCCATTTATGCTAACAGAACAATTGCAATAAATGTGAGAAGCCCCAATGAGAAGCGGAAGAATTATGAGATCCCATGAATCGAACAACACAAAATATATTTTGTTTTCTGATAGGAGTGAAATATGCTCTTATAATAGAACAATATTAAATGCTGTGCTGCTTTAGCCTTGAAGAACTGACTTATTGAGAAGATCAGAGACCAGGTAAAGAGAGTACTCTGCACAAGTGATTGAATGAATGGGCCTCCTCCTTCCAGTCCTTCTCCGAGAGAGAGGTTAAAGAGCTGAGGTGAAGAAAGTGGAGGGTGAAAAGTAACAAGGGGAGGGGGGAGGTGTGAGGTAAGAAATGAAGGGTGGAAATACTCTCAAACTGATTGAGAAGATATGCTGGTAATGCTTAGATGTACATGAAACTGAGAGAGTTGGTGAGACTGAGCAGAAGAGAGAGAGGGGGGCTAGGGTTGTCTGGTTTGCAAGGTCTCAAGCATTATTGGCGGTAGCAGTTTTGTCCAGCTGCGACGACAGGCAGTTGTGGGGACTACTCTCTCTCTCTCTCTCTCTCTCTCTCTCTCTCTCTCTCTCTCTCTCTCTCTCTCTCAGCGCACACTGCACCAGCAAAGGGGGAGAGAGCAGTCGAAAAGCTTTGGAAAGTCCTTTAATGGGAGAGATTTTTTAGTGTAACGGACACCCGAGATGATGCAGCATTTGTCACTATATATAAATAGTGGAATATATGTGTTAAAATGTTAATAACTTAAAAAATAAAATTTCTCACCACTTACATAAAAACATATGATATATCATCCGTGTTTCCGTCGTAATGAAAAATTTCTCCTTCAATAAATTGAATCAATTGTCTGATGATGGGTCATTTCCCATGTCACACTTGTCCAACCAGCCCTGCAGCCCAACCCAACCAGCCGTGCAGCCCAATTATCCATGATGTATCACATTTTTACTTTTCTACCTGTACACACAATACGTGTACGTAGACATGACAACGTGTCGTTCTTTTTCGTATTAGTGTCAGTGGTGGATCACAAATTGCAGTTTTAACAAGTCATCTCAATCCGAACCTTTAAGATAGCAGATGAAAATGCTCAACCTGGATCCAAACCACTTGTTAATGATTTGTTTGATGGGTGGCTCGTTAGCTAAAAAACTTGATTTGCAATTCTCAAGGCTTATAATATTGACAACAAATCAAAATTCGTATGAACATAATATTATATAGTATATGGTATTGTTTGCAGTACTTGATGATCTTTTCGAGAACAAAACTATGGGTGAGCTCGAGAAACTGAAAACTGAAAAAAAATTTGGATCAAATACCAAACTGAAACCGACAAAAACCGAACCAATGGAGAATTGAACCGAACCAAAAACTATTGGTTCAGTTTCGATTTTGGTGATTTAAAAATCGAACTGAACCCAAATGGTTTTATTTACTTTTTCTTTGAATAGGACACCCACCATTTACGAGTCCAAAGATTAATTGACAAGCGGGAGGATTAATAATTTATTTATTTATGCTAGGGTATTCAAAAATCGGACTGAATGCCAAATTGAAATTGACAAAAACTGAAACAACTGAAAATTGAATGAGTCGTCCCAAAAAGAGGGTCAGCCGCACCTAGCATGCGGCTTGGTATATTGGCGGTTAGCCAATCATCTGCTTCTACATTGAAGGGTAACAGAAGCGTTGGTTCAAAGGATTCACAACCCCATAAGAGGAAAATGACAAAAACCAGTGAACCTAGTGTGAATGTGATCGCCCATTCAACCTTTCTAACGCATAAGATTATTCTAGATTACAAAGACGTCTTGGACGAGAAGAATCCGCCTCCCTAGAATCATGAGATTTTGGTCCACTATGCAATTGGGATGAGGTTGGGAATCATACTGAGATGATAGTCGATGATGCCTTTGCATACACAGTAGCTACTGATATCATGTTAAGCAATGACATTTAACCACGTTGTGTTGATGAATGTCGATGTCGAACTGATTGGTCAAATTGGAAACAAGCAATCCAAGTCGAACTCGATTTGCTTGCGAAATGCAAGGTTTTTAGGCCCATAGCTCCCACATCACCACATGTGAAGCAAGTTGGCTACACATGAGTTTTCGTAAGAAAGCGTAATGAGAATAATGAAATAGTGCAATATAAGGCACGCCTCGTAACGTAAGGGTTCTTTTACCGCCCTAGGATTGATTACGAGGAGACTTATTCTCCCTTAATGGACTTCATTACGTTCTGCTACCTTATCAGTTTGGTAGTTTCCTAAAAAAATAATATGTAACTTATGGACATGGTAACTGTGTATCTCTATAGGGATCTTGATACAAAAGTCTACATGAAAGTTCTAGAATGACTTAAATTGACTGGATCAAATAGTTCTAGACCACGGAACACCCTTTTGATTCAATTAAGGAGATCATTCTACGAAATGAAACAATTCGGATAGATGTGTTATAACCGTCTGAGTGAATATTTGATAAGTTAGAGTTATGTGAACAATAAACTATGCCTATGCGTGTTTATTAAGAAGTCACATTCTGGATTTTCCATCGTTACAGTTTATGTCGACAACATGAATCTAATTGGGACTCCTAAAAAGCTTGAGAAAATTGCCGTTCATTTGAAATCGAAATTTGAGATGAAAGATCTTGGGAAAACTTGATACTACCTCGACCTAGAGATTGAGCACTATTCAGATGGAATCCTTGTATATCAATTGAACTACACCAGAAGGTACTGCGACGTTTTAATGAGGATAAACCAAAGCCTTCAAGTACTCCTATTATCGTTCGTACTCTAGATGCTGAATGAGATCCTTTCCGTCCTAAGGAGGATGAGAAAGATGTTTTTAAGTGCAATTGATGCTTTATTGTACTTGCCTCAGTGCACTAGACTAAATATTTCCTTTCGTTGTGAATCTTCGGGTAAGATACAGCAATGTGCCTACTCGCAAACATTGGAATGGTGTTAAAAACATTTTCCACTACCTTAAGCATACAACGGATTTAAGTTTGTTATACCTCTATGAATCCTCGAGAGTAGTCGCCGCCCCCTTCGGTTATCAGGTTGATTTTTGCCTTATTGGTTATGCTAATGCAAGTTATTTATCTAACCCTTATAGGGCACGTTCTCAAACGGGTTACGTCTTTATCATTGGAGGCACCGCAATTTCGTGGAGGTCTACCAAGCAATCATTAGTTGCAACTTCTTTGAACCATGCTGAGATTCTTGCCTTGCATGAAGCTACAAGTGAATGTTTTTGGCTGAGAGCAGTCATGGAACATATTCTAAGTACTTGCGGTCTTTCTACCATCATTGACGTCCCTACAACGATCTTTGAAAACGACGCTGCTTGTATCTACTAACTGAAGAAGAGATACATCAAGAGAGACAAGATCAAGCACATTACGCTGAAGTTCTTTCATTCTCCTCAGCAATAACATCATCTGAACATTGAAGTCAAGCAAATTCCTTCCCAAGAGAACCTAGCCGCTCTCTTCATGAAGTCATTGCCCAAGTTTACTTTTCAGAAGCTCGTCCAAGGACTTGGTATGCTTAAACGTTCTGACCTGAATAGCTTGTAGTTCTTTAATTTGGAAGTTTTTTCAAACTCAAGGGGAGTATCTAGAAGTATACTCACTTGATCTTAATGTACTCTTTTTCCCTATGATTAGGAGCATTTTTTCCATAGGGTTTAACTAGGTTTTAATGAGGCACCCATCCTGAAATTGTCATACCCTTATAAGGTTAAGTACTTTCGTCTCATATGACGTTTAGTTTTGACATTAGGCATACTTCTCACGTTTCTCCTTAGTCTATAGGATTTTCACCCACTTTGGGTTTTACCATAGCAAGGTTATGTGAGTTTTACTTTCAATGGATGCTTTCGTTAATTTGAGACTCGCATTCGCCCATGTGCTAACGACTTCATCAGCTGATCTACTTCAATTGTGGAAGACCTAATGCGATGTTTTGTTTTAGTATTTACACACTCATGGGGGAGTGTTGCAGTCATAATTATTTGGTAATCCTATCATATCTTGGGATATCCTTGTGGAATTCTACCATATTTCTTAGATTAGATATTATCCTATTAGAGTTGTAATCCTATTAGGGTAAGGAATTTACCTTCCCTACTACTATAAAGAAAGGCATAATGGGGTGAGATAACACACACCTTACAATTACACATCTCTCTCTTCTCTCTTTGTTGTGTCGCACCCCCTCTCTTTCTTTGTTCTTTATATTGCTCAGTTAAATAAGTCTATAACACAGCTTATACTATTGGTTTCAACTCTTAATTGTACCAAGACTTATGTAATAAAATCACACACCTGTTGGACCACATGTGATCAAGTGAAATAATTAGTTGTTGTCGTTGGTCCGTCTTTCTGAAACAGTGAAACTTGAGCAAATTCAACTAATTTAAAAGATAACAAGTTTGGGACTTATTAAACAAGTCTAATTCACTTCAATTAAAGTGTTGGAGATGGTTCAAAGTTGAAATTTCTCCTTTCTTTGAAAGAAAAAGGATTGTAGTTTATTCCTATTGTGTCACAAAGAATATTGAAGTTTAAGGTGCCATCACATGGCAGTAACTATAGTTTTCAAATTGATATGCATTCAGTAGTAATATCTCTCACGGTCACACAAGTAGGAGATATGAATTATGTTTCATTTTTAGATAAAACCAATTCTGAAATTTCGATAAATTCCAATAATTCAAAATTTTAAATTAAAATTAATATTTAATACCGAAACTTTTTGAATTGTCATTGAAATGCTAATTTCTAATCCGATTCAACCAAAAATCACCCCCACACGCAACCATCTTGCAAATTGCAACTTGGTTAAAAAAAACAAGGGTATATGACTACAACCGCTTTTTCCCTCCATTTTGTGACACAGTTCACAGACGGAACAAAACAAAACCCCATAATTGCTATTTTTCACATTCTATATAATTAAGGTTTTTTTTTTTTTTAGTTGGCTGGGGCCTATGCCCACTAGCTTTGGGTATGTTTCACAATCAATATGTCGGGACATAAATTTTGTCTCTAAGTAAGGTAACTGAAGGGATTGAATTCTAGATTTAAAGCATATGTCTCCCCTTTAATTTCCTCCTTTTTAATCAAATTTGAATTCACTTGTCAATTTGTAATGTTGTAGCTTTGAGCTTTTGTACTAGGAGCATTTGTACCCCATACCCAATTGTCAAGGCAATCGGGCAATTATTGCTCAAAAATCAAATAAACCAGCTTCAGCCCACTCTAAAAACTCGGGCAATGAGTGTCACATCCCGGCCTGGGTCCACCACATCCTGGGCCCGTTCTACCACCGTAGCACGATATTGTTCGCTTTGGGCTTACCATTTCCTCACGGTTTTGTTTTTTTTTTTTTTGGAACTCACGAGCAACTTCCTAGTGGGTCATCCATACTGAAAGTGTTCTGGCCTCCTTCTCGCTTAACTTCGAAGTTCTTATGGAACTTGAAGCTAATGAGCTCCTAAAAGGTCTCGTGCTAGGTAAGGATAAGAATATACATTTAAGGATCACTCCCCTGAGCGATGTGGGATGTTACAATCCACCCCCTTAGGGGCCTAACGTCCTCGTTGGCACACTTCTGGCCAGTGATTGGCTCTGATACCATTTCTTAATAGTGACGGAACTCTACGATTGTGCATTGATTTTTGACAATTGAATCGAGTCACATCCCGGCCCTGGATGTGACAAATGGTATCAGAGCCAATCTTTGGCGGGAAGTGTGCCGACGAGGACATCGGGCCCCTAAGGGGGGTGGATTGTAATATCCCACATCGCCCAGGGGAGTGATCCTTAAATGTATATTCTCATCTTTACCTAGCACAAGGCCTTTTGGGAGCTCATTGGCTTCGGCTTCCGTAGGAACTCCGAAGTTAAGCGAGAAGGAGGCCAGAGCACTTCCAGGATGGGTGACCCACTGAGAAGTTGCTCGTAAGTTCCAAAAAAAAAAAACAAAACCATGAGGGAATGGTAAGCCCAAAGCGAATAATATCGTGCTACGGTGGTGGAACGAGCCCAGGATATGGTGGACCCAGGCCGGGATGTGACAATGAGTGAGTCCAGAAGTGCCGAACCAAGAAATCAGGCAATCGATGCTTGACCCAACGTTCGAGTGTAATTTGATGTCACGCTAACGTTAGCATAACGTCATCTATATTTATTTATTTATTTAGTGTCAGGCGCATGTATAACACGTGCGTGTGGTGAGTGTGTTGTTAGACAAAAAGGGCCAGTGGGGTCCAACTTGTAGTGCACTTAGCGCAAATTTTGCATGGGCGACATGGCTCGTTTATGTCCATTTGATTCCCAAAGGTAAAAATTGAATCATTGGATTTCCAACTGTAAAACATTTTTTTCTAATCCAATGGCTATAGCATACATGGCGCAACGTGGACCGTTGGATTTCTAATTGTCATATAATCCAATAGTCCATATTAATTCGTCATTTTCATGGATAAAAATAAAAAATGAATTAAAAAAAAGGAAAAAAATTCTACTAGCCATTGTGCCCACGTGGCATAACCAGAGCTATTGGATTACCAGAAAAATGTATCCAACGGTCCATATTAATTTGGTTTGAAAAAAGATGTTAAAAAGTTTTTAAAAAATTTACACTATGAATAAAACATTGTTAGAACTCAAGATTTTTTACATATGACACGTGGCGCGACAAAATTGGTTAAAAATCCTATTTAAGATTAAACATAATTTATCTTTTTTATTAATTTTATAAAGAACATTTTTTTAATGCCAATTACCCGAGCAATTCATTTACAAAATTGAGATGTACTCGGACAATTACTATTCACTAAAGAAATAATTACCTATTGCTCAATTGGCTAGATAATTATAGCACTGTGGAACTGCTCTAAGAAGCATTGTCACAACACCACACTCTTGGGTGATTGAAATAAGTTGGCAAATTTTCAGGTATGAGTCTACCTATTTAAAGGTATGTGTTCTCTTCATTTTTCCAACTTTTGCTTTGCTTTGTGTTTCTATGTTTTATTGGCCAAAAAGTCACAATGATACATGTGGTTTACTGTAATGGCGGTGTTATCCACATGCCTATTTTTATTTCTCACACACCCTAGTTTTCGGCTGTTAGATTGAATAAACTGAAGAAGATCAATGAATAAAATTTAACAAGGGTGTGTAGGAAGTAAAAAAGGGTGTGCGAATAGCACTGCCCTTACCATAATGGTACTTTCAAGGTGATTTGCTACCCATTCATTGGGGATGGCGACTGCCCTACTAACCTGAGGGCTTGGGATGTGCGACTGCAAATCTCTCACCCACTGTTTGGGGCCAAAATATTGGTGTAGGCCGAGTTAGAAGTTATTCTTGGCCCGACAGTATGTTTCTAGAATCATCGCGAATTTTAGTTATTATAGGCCGCTTGGTTAAGTTCAGTCGAGTCCTAGTATAAGGCAGATTGATGGGGTAAGTCGAATCCTAGTATAACAAGAAGTCTCAATAGGATGAGGATGATGAGATTTGAGAGGTGAATGTGGCAAGATAAAGAGGTTAGTTCAAAGCCCTAATGGAGGCAGGATTGGCCAAGACCTGTTTGGATTAGGTTAAGGACTCTTAATCCGAGTATAGTTCTGGGTTGGCCATGATAAGATTGGCTGCTATAAATAAGAAGGGGTTGCATCATTCTAAGCCCTCCAATTCAACACACAAACTGCCTTGCGTAAACTCTCACTCTACACGAAATCTCTCAACAACCTTGAGATTTTTATTTTCTTTTTCACCAACACACCTTTAGTTTGGATAAACAACATTGTGAAGGCAACCGGTGAACACTTTCAGTTTGGATAAACAACATTGTTGCCGTAGGATCAGTCGACCGCTAAGCACCTTTAGTTTGGATAAACAACACCGCGTCGAGGCCGACTGGTTATCTATCCAAGTCTCTGTCGAGAAGGATTTTCGAATCCTTATTGGCAGAGGTCATCTCACTAGCCTTATCAGCGAAGTGAGGTGTTACAGATTACTAGGCTTGACGCATTGAACGCCGAGTTGTTTTATGATTGGATATTCACAAGTAAGTTTTAGAGTTCGGCATTCTGACGGCCGAACCACATTCATCATCAAGACATACATCTCGTTTGAGTACTTGTGTCCGTATAGTTTAGTGCTAGTTCGGCGTGATTATACTCTTACGAATATAATCATCGTGACCGAACCTAGCGCCAATGATTCGTGAACTTCAGGCTCTCGAACCCGAAGGCCAAGAAGTGTTCCATCCTCGGCCGCAGTCGCAAGATCAAGAAGTCAGCAGTGCGCTCAACGAAACATCAACTCATTTTACTCACTGGCCGAGCTCAGCTGTCGAGTTGGCACGCCCCGCACATAACCGAAAGACGTAGTTAGCTTATTAGTTACTCGGCCTGCGCGCCACGTAGGCTTGGTAGTTTTTTAGGGTCAACACCCACTTAAACTTGTCTCCCATACAAGAAAACTTGTGTGGGGATCAACTTGCCACTAGACTTTGTTGAGTGAAATTACAATCCACTCAAAACTCACCATGTGGTAAGTTTTAAAATACTATTTCATTCCCTATCATTCTACTATAAAATTTCTTTTCTACCAATTAATATACACCATGAGATTCATCTAACAATTAGTATTTTTCCCTCTCCTCCCTCTCCTTTTCCTTCCCTCTCTGCTATTGCCAACTTGCAATCTTCTTCAACTATCATGAAATGAAAGGAAATAAAAAAAATTAAAAAAAATCAATTTTAGAACACACAATTAAAATCATCCCAATCCTTGACCATGTCTTGGTTGAGAAAATTCACCATATGATCTAAATTCCAAGCTACTGTTCGTCAAGGTAGAAGAAGGAAAAGGAAAACAAAACGTACAGATTATTTAATATATTTTTATAGTCAATTTTGTTGTTAGTCAAGGTAGAATACTACAATTCATATTTATTGATAAACTATTAGAATTGTAGATGCTTTTTGTTTACAAGTCATATTCTTATGAAGAAAAGAAAGGAACAGTGGGGAAGAAGACTGCAATGGCAGACAGGGAAGAAAAAGGAGAGGAATGAGAAGAAGGAAAGAACTAACAAAATTAAAACTACACTACTCAAGTACTGGTTTTTCTCTTTTAAGAAAAATGTTGCTATGAGTTTTAATTTTTTCATCTGCACAGTTTTTTTTTTCAAATTTGAGGAATCTTTATGCATTGAGAAGAAAAATACCAATAAATCAAAAACCAATTTTTTGTTCGAGACAGTTTTGCACTACTAGGCTCCCCTGACTGTTGCCTTTGTTTGTTCGATAGAAAGCTCCATCTCAGACGTATTATTGCTTGTAGCTTGTGGTACATAATGATTGAGGTACCTATCACAGCGATTGAGAAATCTGTCATAGCTCTCAGGTTTTCTAAATATATTCCAAAATGTGTCTTCGTATAAACAGACATGGCTTAATTAATCGCTGGCTAGATAGCCATTAGGCCCCTTACAACTTCAAATCATTCACTCACATGTATGCATGCATGCATACTTCTTTTCCAGTTTCTGTAGCATTACCTGACTGCCAAGGCACACTACAGCCCAACTGCCTCTCTCTTCCATTTGCTGATGAAAATCCCAACAAATGATATTGACAAGTATATGAAATATAAGGCCACATCTTATCTTTTTCGTTCTTTGAGTTGCTTTCAGACCATTCACGCTATCACCTCTTCACTAAGCAAACGTACGTACTCTGTCCTATAAGGCGATTGACCTCTTGTTGTAATCTTAATTTTTCTTCTCCTATCTAGATTTTATTTTTATTGGGGAAAGGTCACGGATGACTTCTTTGTACATTCATCCATACTCAAACTTTCTATTTCTTTTTTTTAATAGGATCAATGTATGCTAAGATCTTTAACCGAAGTCGTGAAAAATAGTAACAGAGTTAATATCATGCATTGTTAATTTGTTACCTCAACGATTAGGAAACAATACATATTAAAATTTTGAACTCGGATCAAGATATCAGGTATTTTAGTGTGGAAGATCGATTATCAAACTTCAACGTCATTTGTATTTGTGATTAGAGCGTTGTTTATGAGTCTAAAATTGATTGATAATGTGTTAAGCCAGTTGATCTAAGCTATATGTTAGCATATTCCAATAGAAGCGTTGTCTTATGATGCTAGTATATATCTTTAGAATATTATGCCTGTCCTCATGTGTTATTACATCTTCAAAGAGATATTGATGTGTGTACATATGAAGAGAATGACAAATTCATTCCAGCAAAGCCCCTATTTTCGTAAGATAAATTTTATCTTATCCAACCCACACTGCCTCTATTCTCCTCACATTTGTTTAGTGCTGCAGATCTTCAACCACACAGCCAGAAGCATGCATGCGTGGTCCAACTCCTGAAAAATAGCATAATTTATTTATTTAATTTTGTCTGTTTCATGCTTGGTATTCCTGAATCAAATATACATGCATATAAAAACACATTGAGAAGTAGCAGCACATTAAAAATTATTAACTGAAGGAAAAAAAAAAAAAAAGCATTATCTCATCAGGATTTCAGAAACTGGTTGAAGAGTCTCCTGAGCCATAATACTTGGAAGTCGGAAACCTTATCCCCATCACTTACAACTTACAAGGTCAAGCTTCTGATCGGCAGGTTTTGGCCCCTTTCTTTTTTTGCAATTAACCATACTTCCAAAATTCCAAATCAATGTACTGTGCAACTGCATGCTTTCATATATACCACAATGCCCTTTTAAGACGAGATTCATGTTTTTTTTTTTTTTTTTTTTTTTAAGAGAACAAGGACTAGTTGTGAGGCTCACATTTCAACGATCCGAACTGTCTATTTTTTTAAGTTCTACCTCATAGATTATCCTTACAAAATATTAGTCAAATTGGAAATATTTGAGTCATCTAATTAAGTTCAACGAAATTGACAAATACTATGTTATAAGAAATATTGAAATTCCATCGTGAAAATAAAATGAGGAACTGATTTCGGATTGAATTGAGTTTTTGTAAAGATGATCTATAAATCGAGACTCATAAAATAAACGGTTTGAATCGTTTAAGTTTGACGTGTAGTGAGTCCCACAACATCCTCATTTTAAAAGAAAAATGAAGATCTATACTCTTAAAAGGCTTGATCACAAAAATATCAGTCTACAATTGCAAAAACAGGCTTGCAGTGACCAATTTATTAGTGACCATACGAAAAAATGTTAATAATATTATGAATCTAGTGCCATTTTGCTAACAGGTCACTAAGCTCAGCTATTAACCTTTAATTACCTAATTTTAGTGATCCAATTAAAATTTGATCACTAAAAATAGCTTGATTTATAATCAGTGGCCAATAATAAAAAATGAAAATTAATCTTTTAAAAAAAATAGTTTTTAAGCAAAGGAAGAAATCAAGCAAAAATTGAACCCTTGGTTTTCTTTCTATGAGCCCAACTTTCCTCTTACAAAAACTCTCTTTAAGCCCTTTGTTTTGATGTGGGTCTTACATGTGTCTATTGGGCCCACTTAGGAACCCTCAAGTTTCTCATCGAGGCCCATCTGTGTTTATTCTTCTCTTCAGCGGTTTTCTTTTTCATGAATTTGGGATGAAAATTCGACCGTGGGATATGTTTCCAAAGTCAAGAGAGAGAGAGATACTACTGAACTAAGAGCTAGCTAGGATATTCTTCAACATAAAAAAAGTACTACTATTAAACGAAAAGCTAGTTGGTCTTCCATTTAGGGTTGGACACAAACAATATGATCATGGAATTTATATTGCAGTCTATATATATATATATATATTTTTTTTTTTTTTGACAAGCGATAGATGTTGTTAGTTAATTATCAGATTAGCCACCGATAGAGTTTGAACCCATGTCATCATGCAAAAGCTCAACACCTTTCCTCCACAATGGTAAAGAGCCACTTGCTCAATCTATATATTCCAATGCTATGCAAATTGTCACTGATCAACCCAACTGTTGAACCATTAAATATTAATATGCGTTATTTACTTATTCCAAAAATTTGCCAATTGCAAGATAATCCATTACTCAAATGTAATGCTTGTGACAGTGAAGGCTCAAGGAAATGCTAAAGAAACCAAACCATTTATTGAATCTACACCGTCAATCCAAAAACTATCAACTGCTTAGCACCAAACATACATATTTCTAAATAAAAGGGAGGAAATGAAAACAATGTCCTGCCTAAATACCACAATCTTGATGTTAAAAACTTAAACCCTTTTAAGAAGAGTATATCTGGCCATATACATAATCAGTTCTTCCTCCTCCATCATCTTACCTTTTAGAAAGCCCGCTAGCGCTCGATTTGTATCGTGACATGGCTGATGTTATACTCCCTTCTGATATAAGCTATTACGTTGTCCAGCACCATGTCTGCATTTGCTTCTGGTCTAACTTTCACATGGCAAGCCAGCAGGATTTTCCCCACTGTGATAGCCCATATATGTAGTTCGTGGACAGCTACCACTTCGTCCATCTCCAACAGTCCCGTTTCAAGTTTCGATGCATCAATCTCTCTCGGAGTGCTCTCCATCAGGACATCAAGAATGTTCCGCATCATATTGATAGTTGTCCCCAAAACAATGACCGAAAAGATTAGGGTGCAGATTAAATCGACTATCTTCCACTCCGGCTTGACCCATATGATTGCCCCTCCAATCATTACCCCGATACTTTGAATGGAGTCTCCAAGCACATGGAGATAAGCTCCCTGTAGATTTATGCTCCGTTGCTTCTTCTCTCCTTGTCCATCTTTTGGCTTATCCAACAGTGGCTCAGCAAGATCTTTGTTGGCATGATGGTGTTTATGATCATCTTCATGAAGGTGCTCATCATCATGTGAGTGCTCCTCATGATCATGATCATGCGAGTGATTCTCGAGAGCATGATCGTGATGATCATGATGAGAAGAAACAGTCATTCCATGACTATGACCACCGTGATCATGTCCATCATGTCCATGTCCATGATCATGACCTAATAGTATGGCCATAACTATATTAACCACTAGACCAAATGCGGCAACGAGAAACATTAGAAATCCATTCACCTCGCTTGTGTTATGTATCATTCTAACTATGGCTTCATATACCAATATCCCGGCAAGCAACCATATGAGTTGGATGGATACCAGGGCACCGAGAATTTCAATCCTAAAAAACCCGTAAGACTGGCGGGGAGTGGCTTCCCAGCTAGCCGCCCACAGAGCGAACAAGGAGATGGCAAATGCTGCAACATCCGAAAGCAAATGTGCTGCATCTGTCAATATTGCTAAACTATTTGCTTCAATGCCACCAACTACTTCAACAGCCATGAACAGAACACACAGTACCACTGCTATTAAGAGTTTGCGCATGGAAGCTGATCGTTCTTTGGCATCTTTAGAGTTGGATCCAACATCCGCGAGTCCACATGGTGCTTCCCCACAAATCTTACTCCCACCATAACTCGTCTCACCATCATGAACATCTTGATGGATCTCAATAACCTGTGCATGTTGAGTATTTTGTGCTTCCATCTGAAAATCCACAAAAAGAGCACAAGTAATATGAGTGAATGCTTAGTGCGGTCAGTATGCAAAATAGCACGGAAAAAAATGTTCTGAAATTGGACAAAGAAAAAAACGCAATATGATTCCATTACTTCACTTTCATGAGCCAACAAAGAAGTTCATTGATTAGCACAGACCAAATGAAGTGTATCCTTAAATCTGTAAATAATTATTACACTTGCCTGTGACCTCCAATCTCTTTCGAACACGGTATTGCGATAAAGTTTTCTAACAAGAATAACACAATCTATTGAAAAACCAGTGAAAGACATAAAAGGAATGATTCTAAACAAGGCCAGAAATTTTTTCAAGAATTCTTCTATCATTTTTCTGGCTTTGACTTGCATCGTTTGCAGCCACTACAATTTATAGGCTTCAACATTCAACCATTGGAGTTCCTACCTAATGAGACATCCTATAGAAAACAAAACGCTCTTTGCCGGACACAATGCATCCTTTATGTAGGCAGATTTCTGGAACCTCATTAACCCCAAAAACTACAAACTATATCCTTATCAATATCGCTATTTTTCAAAACATAACATAAGCATGTTAAACTTCCTAGGTGAAAATGTTTATGAGATTCCTGAAAGCAAAAACATGGTTTCCGCCATGGTTTTCATTTCTTCAGTAGTGGTCACACTGTCTAGTATCTAATTTCCTTTAGCAACTTAGAAGGCATCAAAGCTTGCCAACATAATTCTCTGAGGATCATGGTTATAAAATTTCTAACTCATAGTAACTTCTGAAACCATATCTTCCTCTAAATTTCTACATACAAAAATTGAAAAAACAATGGAAAGAAATAAGATGGCATCTCTTCCCAAATCCCAATTTCTCCCAGACCTAGCACAATTCAATAAACCAGTGAAGCTCAGCTGGACTCAAATTTACCAGCTGTAGTTGCATTTTCATAGTCTAGTATGGATCAGAAAACTCACGATCCATCAAATGACAGGAATTCAATTTAGCCAAACTAACATCAATAGGAGCAGGTTTCAAAATCGCCTTAGATTGCCTAGGCCGGTTGCCAGGAGGATTTCGTAGCATCCAAATCGGAACCAAAAAACAAACTATATGACCTGATTTATTCATCAAATTGACAAAGTTGTTGCTGCAGATGTACTGCAAACAGGAATTCTAATAGTCCAAACATTCAGATTATCAAAGGCTTAGACAAATCGCACGAACAACATCAAAGTAAGTTATGGAAATCACAACCCAAAAGACAGATCAACAAATGCTATCATTTCAGATTTTTACATACAACACAGCAGATAAGGAAATAGAAGAACCCCATTAGCTCTCTTTGGTGAAAAACCCTATCACACCATCAAACCATTTCAAACATATATCGCATAATCTCTATCTCCCAATTCCAAAAGGAACAATTGATACAAGAAAAAGTTTATTACTTGATAAATATAAAAAAACAGATTCCCAGGAAAGTTAAGAATATATATAAATAGAATTAAGGACTTGAAAGAATCTACCTTTGAGTTTAGGCACTTACGGCATTCCAATAGCAAAAGGGTCTCTCTCTCTCTCTCTCAAGTTTAGATACTACTGGCAGTAGCAGCGGTGAGAGCCTTTTTATCTTTGCAAAGTTTTGGGAGGTGGGGAGTCTTTGCCTCGAATGGAACAAGAACAAGTTTGCAGAGCGTCATCAAATTCAACTGCATCATGGAAAGTACAATTACAGCCTTCACCGGATGTTCAAGAGGACCAGAAGACTTGTAGTCTTTGTGCAACTACAGGGAAAGAGAGGAGAAGACTTGTAGTCTTTGTGCAACCACAACGAGGGAAGAGAGGAGAGAGAGAGAGAGAGAGAGAGAGAGAGAGAGAGAGGAGAGCGATAGATTTTTAGTTGTGATAGGAACAACATGTTTGTGAAAAATTTTATTTTTTAAAATATATATTATATTATTTGTTTAGTGATATGTGATATATATCTGTGTACTGATCACAGAAAAATGGCAAATAAAAAACTTGTTAAACGCTGTATTGGAGTAGTGCTGTAGTAGTGAGGTGCCCCCACGTGGGTCTCAGTTTCTCGAGGGCGCTGCAAGATTTGTCCACACTGTTCATGTCGCACACAACGGACAGATAATCCACTTAGAATATTCTACTTATTTTTCCAATGAGAATTTTTATTTTAATGTATTAGATTAGTGTCCCGAAGATAGTGGGTTGATCGGATGAATATTTTGTATAATACGAAAATATATTAGATTTAGGAATGGTAACGGTTTAGTTTTGGAACGGAAATGTTGTATCCATCTTCATAATCACGAAAATTAACTATATTTATAACTGTCAATTAACGATCGGATATTATCCATACTCATACACACCGACTAACAGATTTTTCATCGGTTAACGGTTATACACATCTTTGTCAATACAAAAAATATATTCATTCAATTAACGCATGATAATTTAGTAAATATTAATTTCGTCATTACTTATTTGATGTACAAAAGGATTTAATGAATGGATCTTGTGGAGCATAAAAATTAAAGCTAAACATTGATAATGTTGACTGATTTTTTATTCTCTCATAAGTACTATTGGTTTGGATTCTCATATATTTTGATTCATATCAAAACTTTTTAACTTGCCCACAAAATGCAACACACAAAGTGTAACTTTTGTATTCTCAAGGTAATGGATTCAGTATAATAAATAAATAAATATATATACATACATATATATAATATATATTATATAATACAATTATATATATATAATTATATATAAATACTATTATATTATATATAATTCAGGTCGGATTCAAAGACGGATACATATTCCTATAACCATATCCAAAACCATAACCGAATATGGATACATATTTGATCATCAATATTTGTTTTATCCCCTAATCATGACTGGCGGTTTCTTCATTTTGCCTTATATGGATAAATAGATTTTGACATAAATTTTTTTCTTAAGGGACCGCTTCTGATAAAGAGGTTTAGATTTAATTCTTATTAATTTTTTTATTAGCGAATTTTATGTCAAATTATTATGACTGCACAATTATATAACAACTTTCGACAAAAAAAAAATATATATATATATATATATATGTATATAAGTTAACTCAAATTTTAGTCCCTTAATCTAAATATATCGTTGTTTTCAAATAAATAAAGAGGTATTGGCCGATTCTCCCTTTCCCTTCACCCCACCCAACATGTAAGGAATTGTCAATTTTCCTTTTGAATTTTATTTTCCTTCCTAAATTAGAAATAAAATTACCTTTTGCAATTATAAAATTAAGTTCAGGGAAAAAAAATAAGGAAATTGGCCGATAAAAGTTCATGATGTAATTGGCTAAAACTTAAATCCAAGGAGAAATTGGACAAGTATAAACAAGTAATTGGCTAAAATTAAGGTTCATGGGGAAATTAGCAAGCTCCTTAGAGCATCTCCAAGGAATATGGCAAAATTGCCACATAGACATACAACAGCAAAAAATGACAGCAAACTTTCTCCAACCGAACCTTCAATTTCTTATGTTGCGCTGAGTCATTTGAAAGCAAGGTCTTCTGGTGGCATTGATTTTGTTAGATTAGATATTAAATTAGCCAATGACGGAGTTTGAATCCATGTCGTCGTGTAATGGCTCAACACATTTCCATCATTGTGGTTGTTGAGCTATATATTTTCACAAACAAAATATATTAGCAAGTCTTATTAAAAACAAGGAGACTTAAGAGAAAAATGAAAAAATAAAAAAATATATATTCTACACCCACACGTACGTGGATTATGACAAATCTGATAGAGTTTTGTCATCTACATGGCAACCAAGTACATAGATCATGTGTGTCTAGAACTCTCCAAAAACCCCCACGTTCTCCACTCAAGTGATGGCTTTCTCTCAGCATCTCCACACCCCAGAAAAATAGCATCCCACTAGCTTCAACTGCCATGTCCACCTTTCGCCTATAAAAAGGCATCAAACCAAAGCAAAGGGGGGAACGAAACAAAAAAGAGGAAGAGACCCTGCATAAATTAAGAGAGAAATCAAAGCAGGAGTGAAGTGTTGCGGAAGTTCAAGGAGACATTGAGAGGAGAAGACAACGAAGAAAAAATACTGAAACAGAACAAAGAAAGCAACAAGCATTCAAAACACTCAAAGGTATAAAATCATTTTTTTTTTGGTTATTTTTCTTGGTTGTTTCTCTCCACTTTGCAGAAAAAGGGGAAGCATTATGCTTCTTCAAATCTCTCCCATTCCCCGAAGCACAAATAGAGGTAGGGGCTCTAAAGAAAGCTAGCCCAAACAACTGAAATGATCCAAGTTCGTCCCTGCGATCTCTCAAAGACAACCTTTAGTTTCCTAGTGACCGTGTCTTTCGACACCTTTAAATACATTAAGAAGCAGCAACCATCCTTGCTACAGTCCTCCTTCCTCTTTGCCCAACTTGCCGCTACGACGCCGCCGAACACCACCACTTCACACAACACCAACGACCACAGCAGCCACGCTGTCTTTTAGCCTAGCGTCACAGCATGCTCCATTTTCTCGTCGATGGCGTAAAAGAAGGTGGCCATGAACGAAGTCCTCCACCGTGAGAACAACAACCGCAGTGGCTGCCGAAGTTGAAATGGTTGTTGCTGCTCCGTTTTAGGAGCTCAATCTGAAGTTGAAATGGTTGCTACTGCTCTGTTTTAGGAGCTCAGTCTGAAATTGAAATGGTTGCTGCTGCTTCGTTTTAGGAGCTCAGTCTGAAGTTGAAATGGTTGTTGCAGCTCTGTTTTAGGAGTACTCGAAGGATTTGGCACAAAGTCGGAGAAGGAAGTCACATAAAAAAGAATGATGCTTCCAGCAAAAAAAAAAAAAAAAAAAAAAACAACAACAACAAACCCGCGTCGTCGTCTTGGAGTTAAGAAGAAAAGGGGTTGCTGACCAAGTTTCTTTTAAAATCTGTCTAAATTAGGAAGTAGAGGAAATGGTCTCCAGCAAGCAAATAAAAAGGTGAAGAGGTGAAGTTTGTCGTGACATCTTTAAAAGACCACATCCTTCCAACGTAAATCATGTGGTTTCTTCTCAAAACAATATGAAAGCAGCAACAAGAAGAAAAAGAAAGAAATAGGTATGGAGACCACCAGGTTTTAAAGTCAATAAGGGATCTGCAAGTCAAGTGGAAATTTGCTCACGTGAAGAACAAAAGAAGGCAACAGCTTCCCAACTAATTATGGTCTTTGTTTTTTTTTTTTGGCAAATTATGGTCTTTGTAAATTTTGCATTCAATCAAAACATGAAGACAAAATGACAAGAGTACAAAACAAAATTTGCCTCTTGTGGAATACCACTCACGTGGACATTATGAGCATGGCCTCATTGATTGAATATGGTGCATGAAACAAGTAAATGTGGAGACAAAATGATAGAAGTTGCAAGTCAAAAGTAAAGGAAATAGTTCAGAAGTGAAGGAAAGAAAAAGTGTCATACGTCTTTTTTTTACAATAATAAAAAAAGGGAGGCCAACTTTCATTCTTACAAAATCCTATTTCAAATAGGGTGGAATTGCTATGAAACCGTGTGGAAAAGTCAAGCAAAGATGAAGTCTTAATTTACTAATGATTAAAATATGAGGGAAGCTTTTCAGTAAGCTAATGGAAGCTAAGCCCGTGGGCCCACCATTTTTCACCAAAGCGGACTTTGTAGATTCAAGCACCCATTAAGTTATATCAAGTCAACAAAACTTGTAGCATAAGCACGGAGACAATGATAACACAAATCATTTCAAACACTGTTGACACAAGCCATCTCAAAGTATAAAACTCGATGGACGCATCACCTCAAATTAGTGGATTTGCACTATGTCAAAATGGATCAAGTTCTTGTTAAATTCTTGAAGTAGTCAAATGGCACGAAGCCACGGTAATTATCAACTGGCACAAAGCCGTATCAAATTCCAAATTCAAATGGCATAAGGCCACGCTCCAAATTTCAAGTGGCACAAAGCCGATACAAATGGCACGAAGCCAACATTCAAGCGGTACGAAGCCGCATCAAACAACACGAAGCTGCAACAAGACTCAAATGGCACAAAGCCACATATAGCTCCAATGGCTTAAAGTCCTCACTTGCAAGAGGCTAAACTGCACAAGGCATTAAACGCTCCAATGGTGCAAAGTCCTCACCCGCATGAGCTAAAACTGCACAAGGCATCAAATCCAAACAAGTATCAAGCATACAAGGAACTACGAGTGACTTGATCCCTCAATGAGGGTACGTAGACAATCTAGGGCTCTACCTAGATGCAGTCACAAAATCAAATAAACACCCAAATCCTCAAGTTACGATTTATTCATATTAGAATAAAAGGGTATTCCTTTCCCAAAAGAAAGTTGTAATTAATAGACGCGTAGCCTAGAATGGGTCGGACTCAAACTAATAAAACCCTATTTGAAAAAATGAATGAGGGTGAAATTGTGTCGAGGGAATTATTTGTTTACATATTATGTACAATTTTTGCTCAACAGTGGTAAAGGGACACTTGCTTTTTTTTGCCTTATATGGATAATAGAATTTGACATTAAAAAATTTTGAAGGGCCCACCTATAATTAATGAGAAGTTTTAAATTTAATTATCGTAAATAATGAATTTTATGTCAAATTATTATGATTTCTTTATAATATAACTTATTGCAAATTTTAAATCCTTAGTCTAAATGTAACGTTGTTTTCAAATAAATAGATAAATAAAATAAAGGGAGATAGCAAACATGCAGCAGCTGCATGAGCTTGCTCTTTCCCATTATGAGAAAAGTATGAGAAACGATAAAATGACCAAAACAATAATTATGTTGTAAAATTAGACAAAATATGAAGTGTCGAACATGAAAGTAGTTTTTGTGTTATTTTCTCTTAGTTTCTAGTTTATAACCTCAACTTGACATATTGTTACAGATTATTTTTTGTATGATTACAGTTTAATATGTATGGTTTAAAGATTGAAGATATTCGTTAATACTTTGATTTTTCAAGTTGAAAATATAACCAATTTACCTACACATACCATCCCTTTTGTTGGGAACTTGCATCGAACAAAACATTAGGGCTACACATTAAGCTATGTGGTAGAGGTGAGTTGTCGACCAAGCTCGCCATCTATTTGTTGCATTTACTCACGGACAATGCATGCATGGGCATCCATATTTACAATTAATGAGTTGTCAACAGAAAAATATGAGTTAGAATTCACGCTACTATTTTCTTCGAGTCGTTATGTAAATAGATGTTAATCGCTTGTGAAATCAACTTGCTTCAAAGACTGATAAATAAATTATCGATGCCATTGCTGGTATTGCCTTAAGCTAGATCCCCCTTATTTTGTATACAATATGCTGACATTGTCAACAGGTAACAAAAGGCAACAATAAGATAAAATTTTTTACATTTACTCATATTCTAATTACTCACATAAAGAAACACATAAACAAGACGTTTACAAACTTACAATTGCACCATATAAAATTATACATGCGAAAAGTAACATAATCTGACTGTACGTATATATTTGTGAATTTTATGATTTCCATTTTAATTTTCGGTCTTCTATTGCACTCTTAATTCGGTGAGTAAGGTAGCATTTCCACACCCCATACACCTTTCTTCAGGCATGGAGATTCTATTCTAAAAGCAAACGACAACACAAGCATGGCCCCAAAAATAGGGGTACCCAACACAAGAATGAAAGTCTATCTTTTTTGGGATATAATATCGTGTGATTGCTTACTCATTACGTAATATATAACAATGTGAATATATTTCCGGTGACACCCAGCATCGCAAGAGTCCTACAACCCCAACAAACTGTCAGACAATAATACAACCCAAAAACACTTGGAGTAAATTACGATTCCTACAATTCCTCAGACTAAAATCATGTTAAGCCAACAGTTTTAACTAAACCAATTTTGGGACAAGATACAACCAAGTTTAGATTTCTTTTTCTTTCCTCCCCGCAAAGATATAAAAGCCCACAAAAAAAATCTGAAATTTAGGTTTTTGGTTGGGTACAAAGAAGACCAGATAAAAAGGAGAAGGCAGGTTCGGCATTGGATATTGGAATAATAATCTCTTTGTACGTGTGTTGTTAGTAGTATATTATGGGTAAGCTTCAACCAATAAAACTTGGAGATCCAAGTTGTAGTAAGATTCAAATTGGTTTCATTACCTTTACGTACACAAAATTTATTACCTTTTTGAAGAAAAAGAAGAATGCAAACAATGCAAAGAAAGCATTGTAGCGTTTTATCTAGTTTGCCTCGGAGCATGCACAGCATACGTTGGAGTTCTTGGCCGTTAAAACTTATATGCCTGTATCACAAAGAACACGTGGTCCATAGGTAGATGGATCAGGGTCACGTGAGAGTGCCCTGTGTGAAGGCTAAGCCCATTTCTTGATCAAGCAGAAGTAAATGGAAAGTGGGGGAAGATCCATGGAGAGAATGAACAAAAAAACGCCTATACTTCTTGCTCAATCTTCATTGTAAACCCTGGCATCATTTTTCCAGACAAGTTCATTCAGTCGCATAGAAAGTCAATATGATTTTCTTATTTTATTTTTTGCTTTCTTATCCCATTCATATCTTTGTGATTTTTTTTTTATGAAAATGCATCATTTTACTTTGTATCCCTACTTTGTTTTATCCTTGGAACTGATGTCAAAGGTTAATTCTTTTTGGTGATTTAGGTCCTTCAAAACATTCATTTAGAAGTGCCAATCTTCGAGATTAATTAAGTAGTTAGCTTAATTGAATTTGATACCCTAACCCGCAGGCACTAGACAAGTGCCAATAATATGCCGATACATTTTGTTATTAACATGTTATATATCTACCAATGTTACGATGTCTACTCGATACTATATCAACAATTCACCCTTTAATAAATAAGGAACATCCTGCCCTTAAAAGGTCTGTCCGATGTACAATTAAAGAGAGACAACAACCAGAAAACGAAAAATCGAAAGTCGGGGACGACGAGAGAAATCTGGAGGAAACAAAAAATCTTGGTGATGCAAACAAACAAAGGTTTCTATAATCAATCAACTTTGTCCTCCAAATCTAGAACCCAACACTAACAATCAATTTGCAGATTGACACTGCTGAAGCTATACCCAGCTCTGATATAATCCATTCTGGTCTTTCCACATTGCAAGCCTGAAGGGCTAATCCCATTGTGATAGCACCAATATGCATTTCATTTACAGCCACCATTTCCTCCATCTCCAACAGCTTCTTTTCAAGTCCTCTTCACATCAGTCTCTCTAGGCGTGCTTCCCATCACGACACCATGTACGTTATGCAGCATGTTGACAGTCTTCCACAGAACAGTCAAAGAAAAAATAGGGTGCAAATCAAAACAAAACCTTCCCTCAGGCCCAATATGATTGCCGGGCAAATCAGTAATAGCATGAACGGAGTACTTTTATACACCTTTGCCTTATCTTTTCGTATCTTTCTTGTGAAGGCTTATCCAATAGTGGTTGATGCTGATCAGCAGCATCATGATCATGTGAGCGTTTACGATCATTACGAGTACTAGAAAATTTCATTTCGTGGCTGTGACGAAAATCACCATCTTGTTCTTCAACAGTTAACGTGGTCCAGAGGTAAGGCCATGATCACACTTCCCCAAAGACAAACTATGCCATCAGAAAACATTTTAACGGCACCTCAGCTGTGTTGTCAATGGTTTTCACTATGCCTTCATACACCAAGATCCCAGAGAACAGCCATATGAGTTGGATGGGAAGTAGGGCTCCGAGAATTTCAATCCTTAAATCACTGGTCATAAAGCGATCCACAGGGAGGGTCATCCCAGCTAGAAACTGCCCCACACAGAGAACACCGAGATGGTCGATATAGCAACATCAGCATACAAATGTACTGCAACAGTTAGTATTGTTAAACTTTTGGCAAAAATGCGCAGGCATGCATGGACGCCGGTCGAACCTGGTTTTAAACCCTGTCATTTACAACCTCGATAGTGCGTGCGGGTCACACGTGTTGGAAAAATTAGTTATTAGTTTATTTTTGTTTATGGTTTTCTTGTGGGACAAGAATGTTAGAATTTTCTATATCCTTTAAGGATTAGGATTGTGCTTTAGTTTTCTATATCCTTTAAGGATTAGAGTTTTCTTTAGTTTTCACTATATATAATAGTGCTTGTATTAGTTAGTTTTAACAAGTCAGTCACGATGTAGCCTCTTAGAGTTTTGTAGCTCTTTCGGCATTCTTGTTTGTTTAATAATATTCTTATTATTTTGTTAATCTTGTTCGTTGCGCACTCTGATATTCAACTTGGTATCAGAGCAGGTTTGATCATTTGGGATTTAATCTGCTTCGGGTTTGTATCTGTTTGCTTGTTTCCTTTATCATTCGTGTTCAGATTATTAGTTGGTATTGATTGTTTGCAAGAAGAAAAAAATTGTTCGTTCGTTTTTTGTTTTTTGTCCCGTGACTCTGCTTCTACACCTTTGAACGCCGCAACCTGAGTATCCGCAAGTCTGTATTGCTGCAAAGGAAAAAAGAGAGGAAAAAGTAGAATGTAATGAAAAAAGAAGGAAAAAAAAGGGGAGTAAAAAAAGAAGAAGGAATAAACAAGAAAAAATTGGTTGCTTGTTTGAGGCCCATGCGGGCAAAAAGAGAAAAAAAAAAGTTTGGTTGGATTTTTTGTTTGTTTGTTCAGCAGTTGGCGTTGGCATTGGTATCGGCATCGACATTAGTATTGGCATCGGCATCGGCATCGGCATTGGCAGTGACATTAGCACTGGAATTTGGAGTCTTGCATCCGTATCTACTTGTTGGCAAACTCATGACGTGTACCGCCATGAGTTTGACGGGAGGTGTTGGAAAAATTAGTTATTAGTTTATTTTTGTTTATGGTTTTCTTGCGGGACAAGGATGTTAGAATTTTCTATATCCTTTAAGGATTAGGATTGTGCTTTAGTTTTCTATATCCTTTAAGGATTAGAGTTTGCTTTAGTTTTCACTATATATAATAGTGCTTGTATTAGTTTTTTAACAAGTCAGTCACGATGTAGTCTCTTGGGATTGTGTAGCTGTTTCGGCATTCAGTTTGTTTAATAATATTTTTATTATTTTGTTAATCTTGTTCGTATTCACTCTGATATTCAACTACATGTTCAATGCACTAAACCATGTCAATTTTCTGTCGGAACACTTGCAAAAGATTTGGCATGCATGGACGCCGGTCGAACCTGGTTTTAAACCCTATCATTTACAACCTCGATAGCACGTGCGGGTCACACGTTCAATGCACTAAACCATGTCAATTTTCTGTCGGAAGACTTGCAAAAGATTTGGTGTTGGTTACAATGGTGCCGCCGCCATTCAATACACATTTATTATCGATGAATCAGAGGCTGTTAACACTCAGCTCCGAGAAGGTGACGTGAATAGGGAACTCGATGTTTCAACTTCAAGTGACAATAACGAGTTCAAGTTACCTTGCACCTTCTGGGTATATTTTATGGGAGCTACTATACCCACCCCACAATCCTATTTCTTCACCCCACCTTATATTATCACCTCTCAAAAAAGTTGAAAAATAAAAAAACTCTTTCTCCACCCACTAATATTCCTAAAATGACCATCATATATTCTACTGTTTTGTAGAAATTGAAAGAATTAAACTACAAAAATCACTCAACCCAACTACCACCTAACCCCATACAACATAATGCAACTCAATGGCAACCCCTTTCACCGTCCACCGTGAACCCACCCTCAAGCATCTTCTACTTGTTGAGGGCCTTGACGCCACGTTTCGCGTGTGGTACACCTTTGCGAAGGCCCTGCACCCCAGCAGCCTCTCGACTTTGTAATTCCCGAACAGGTTTATCTCAGCGATGCCGAAGCCGTTGTCATTGTCGGCAACGACCTCAATCTCCGGCATGCCTCAAATTTTTCGGACTAGTAAAAAATATTCCTGCTTCCTCCTCGCATTCACTATTGATACTTTCTCCTTGCGTTTGTCGCTGATATCGACAAAGCTCCAGGAAAGACAAAATATAGAGAATCTTGCATCTTGATGAAGGAGCGGCAATAGTAAAGCATCAGATCAAACATACCATTAAACACCACCTAGCCTACCATAACCGCCATCCTCACTGATACCACATCCAGCAAAAATATAAATCCCAAAATTAACATATCGGGTGACCAACAAGCATGAAAAAAATTTAGAAACCAAAAATAAATTAGATGGGAAAAAAAGAAAAGGAGGATAATATTGTGAGGGAGAAGAGGATGAAAAGGAGCCAAGAGACCAAAGTAGTTCGTTAGAACAGTAAAAATCAAAGGTTGAACTTTGAACAACTGCTAGGTCCTTATATGTCATTTCGTTAAGGGGTAAACTTGTAAATAAATTTTTAATTTGGATGTGGGTGGGAAAATAAGACATAGTGGTGGGGATATCAGCTTGTGGTGCATCAGTAAATTCCAAGTGAGGGCATTTGGATCCAGAAAATTATATAGCATTGATAGCCTAATGTTTAAAAATTGTCTCGGTGAAAGGTTTGGGAATGGTCTAAACGAGTATTAGAAGAATCATGTATTTCTACGCACTTTGTCAATGGAACAAAATCCGTGAATTTTACAATAGCAATCGTTTAAAACCATATTCCATGAGCATCACCCAACAACCATATTAAGTGTTACTAATTGTATACAACCACATTCCAACAAAAGCGTTGGGTAATTATGGTGACATTAACAATACACGGACACATTCAACCAAACCAATCTCCAAAAGGCAATCAAAGCCATAAAAACAAAAAAAGATTGCCACAGACGTGTGAACAAAATAAAAAATTTCAACAAAAATGCAATCAACTTATATTAGAAAATTGATTACCGAATGGTTCACATATTGATACTTTAAAACCAAAAAAAAAAAAAAAAAAAAATCCAGTTTTATAGAAAATATCTGCCTAAATACCTGATTGTCTAGGAAAATAATAAGAAAATGAACATGTTTAAGCACATTCACCGCGAATCCGCCTAGCGAGCTGCATGTCCTTCGCCATTATGGTAACTCTCTTGGCATGAATGGTGCAAAGGTTGGTGTCCTTAAACATACCAACCAAATAGGCCTCTGCAGCTTCCTAAAGAGCAAGAATAGCATGGCTCTGAAACCTGAGGTCCGTCTTGTAGTCCTGTGCGAGTTCACGAACAAGGCGTTGGAACGGCAGCTTGCGCATCAAAAGTTCAGTGCTCTTCTGGTACTTTCGAATTTCACTGTAAATTATCATAAAATTGAATTAGGGAACAATTCAAATAACAAAGTTGACTTGTGTAGTCAAAGATGGCAAGTAATAAAAGAGAATGATACAACAAATATTTTATAATGCAGGAAAGTATATAATTTTGGGCAATGAGTAAATCACGTTGGAATCGCAGATTTGCCAGCATGATTTGTGTCCCTGTTATTCTCTTTAATAACAAGATTACATAGTTCAAATAACGAAATTCAAAGAACATAAGTTATATAACAAAATTCAAGAACACGATTCAAATGACGAAATTCAAATAACACGATTATGTTGTGCCTCGGCCCGTTCGTTAGTGCGGAAACGAGATTCTGATTACAACCTCACCAAATCACACTCAGTTGAACATAATAAAATACAAGAAATAAAGTCACTAAGAAATTAACGAGATTCGGCAAAAAATATGCCTACGTCCCCGGAGAGATATTGCTCTTCACTATGAATAACAGTACAAGTACACATGAGTTAAATCAACATAACTCAATCCTGAATCCCTTACACACCCACTCATAGAATTTTCCCAAGAGCCTCACTCTACCCCAAGAGTTCTTTCACTAGAATACTTTTCACTCTAGCTATCTTGATTTTCTCTCAACCCATGTTTAACCTTTCACATGGGAAAGCCAGATGCTCTCCCCTTGGATGCTTCTATAATGCTTACATTCCCACTTTCTAAGCATTACTAAATGCACAAATATTGCATCTAGTTATAGGCATACACTAGCAACCATGCCAACAACTAAGACCAAAAAGTCTTAAGTTCACATGACATAATTATTACCTAGCCTACCGAGCATGCACCAAAGTCTATACATAGTCTATAAAGTACAACTTTTCTCCATTTGTCATTTAATGCATAGAAGAGAAAACATGCACAATAAAACATGCACAATTGCGTGCAAGCAAACACAAAGTTAAGTCTTGATTGCTTCCAACTTTGCTTGTGGCAGTCACCATGTCTTCAATTGTTGTCAACACATGACTTATAATTACTCACAAATGTATGAGCCAAACACAACAATCTCCACCTTGGCGAATACACCATGCAAAAATCCTTGCACCTATCACCAAAACCCATTGGCCTTACGTACCAGCATATACACCTTGAATCCACCTCGTTGGTCCTGTTCCTATTCAGTCACTGCTAATGCATATGCAACTGCTGCAAGCTAAAAATCACCATTTAGCTTCAGACAGGATCTCGACACATCCTCGTCTCTTTCAACAGGTTTTCCCCCTTTTCATTATCTGCAACCTGGAAACTCGTCAGCCGCCTATTTCTAGCAACAACCCATTGAGCCAGACAAAATTCCCACACTTCCTCCTACCTCAAGATCATCTCATCACCTATGAATCCCATAGCTCCACCTGCTGCAAATTCCCTGCAACACTTGAGACTAAACATCACCAGGAGAAGTGTTGCTTCGAGTACCTAGAGGGCATACTTGAAGCCTTATGCCTTAAACTTGCTACAACCTGGCCTTGCACCGTAGCACTGTGGACCCTTGCCTCCAGAACCGGATCTGAACCTGTTGTCTCTCTCAGATCCTCTTTCCAATTTTCTTCCACGATTCCAACCTTGAATAGCTTAAGCAGTCTCGTGCCCACCATCATCCATGGTCTCCTTTGTGTATCATTTCACACCAAAGAAGCTTGCACCTGCTCCAAATTTACTGTATCTTTCCATGCAGTAAAGTTTCACAAGGTTCTCGTACGAATCTGAAAGTGAGGTAAGAAGAAAGAGGCATTTGTCTTCTTCCTCAACATCAACTTTCGCAGTTGATCCAAGCATCCCTGAACATGTCTTTCATTTCTTTGGCTTCATTACTCTCGTCTGCCAAGAGTAAAACAGCCACTCCCATTAAACTGCTCAACTGAAAATTCCATGGTGAATAAATTTAGACCTCCAACGAACCAAAGCCTCCAACGATGCTCTGATACCAATTGTTGTGCCTTGACTCGTTCGTTAGTGCGGAAACGAGATTTTGATTACAACCTCACCAAATCACACTCAGTTGAACATAATAAAATACAAGAAATAAAGACACTGAGAAATTTACGAAGTTCGGCAAAAAACATGCCTACGTCCTCGGAGAGATATTGCTCTTCACTATGAATAACAGTACAAGTACACATGAGTTAAATCAACATAACTCAGTCCTGAATCCCTTGCACACCCACTCATAGAATTTTCCCAAGAGTCTCACTCTACCCCAAGAGTTCTTTCACTAGAATACTTTTCACTCTAACTCTCTTGATTTTCTCTCAACCCAAGTTTAACCTTTCCCATGGGAAAGTCGGATGCTCTCCCCTTGGATGCTTCTATGATGCTTACCTTCCCACTTTCTAAGCATTACTAAATGCACAAATATTGCATCTAGTTATAGGCATACACTAGCAACTATGCCAACAACTAAGACCAAAAAGTCTTAAGTTCACATGACATAATTATTACCTAGCCTACCTAGCATGCACCAAAGTCTATACCTAGTCTATAAAGTACAACGTTTCTCCATTTGTCATTTAATGCATAGAAGATAAAACATGCACAATAAAACATGCACAATTGTGTGCAAGCAAACACAAAGTCAAGTCTTGATTGCTTCCAACTTCGCTTGTGGCAGTCACCGTGTCTTCAATTGTTGTCAACACATGACTCATAATTACTCACAAGTGTATGAGCCAAACACAACAGATTAATACAACAAAATTCAAGAAGACGATTCGAAGGATATGAATTCAACAGAATTGAGAACATACCGAAGAGCGATAGTTCCAAGGCGGTCACGGTGAGGCTTCTTGACTCCTCCAGTTGTTGCTGCAGTTTTCCTTGCAGCCTATACAAATTAAAAGCAAATAAAATTTTAGAACCCAAAAATTGATTTTTTTGGGGGAAAAATCGCTTGCAAATATCAGTTCTAGTTTTCTAACTAGCCAAACAGGCAATGTAGAAACCCTAACAAAATGCACCTTGGTTGCAAGTGTCTTCCTTGGAGCCTTGCCACCTATGGATTTGCGAGCAGTTTTCTTTGTACGAGCCATTTCTTCACAAACGAATTACAAACTCGAACAAATTGGGGATTTCGACTCGAACCTTTAGAGAGAGGGGAGAAACTAGATTTTGATCTTCACGATGTGTCAGGAGAATGGAGAAGAAGCGAATGAGATGAAGGGAATGAAGGAGCGATTATTTATAGTGGGATAGCCACTTGAGACGTGGACTGCAAGCCTTCAACAACACCTAGGTTTTGGAGGGGGATTTAAATTTAGGAAATGCATCTGCGTGCTTTGTCTCTGATTGGCTGATTTGTGGATTGACAAGGTGGACAAGTTGTGTTTCTTTATTTTTATTTTTATTTTTTTTTGTGTTCAGTCAAGTCGTGTTTTTTTTTTGTGATTTTGTACAAATCAATAAAAAGTTACAATCTTAACAATATATCAACAATATTTACGTTAATCTAAATTAATAAAACCCTCTTTATCAATCGAAAGAGGGTGAAAAGACTATTTAGTCTTCTATCCCAATAAAAAAGGAAAGTTGTTATTCCCATTTCAATGTCTTATATTTCCACTCACCTTTTAATGAATTTTTTTATTTACAAATTTGTCCATTTATAAAATGACTAATAAGGACCTTAGTTACCCCCTTTTGCATTACTTCTTCTTTTTTTTTTTATAAAAAATAAAAAATAAAAGTTTGGACGTGATAACTCTCACGCTCTGTTTAGACGATTTGTCTCCCTTAGACCTTAACTCATCATTCCCATCTCCTTTCATTCAGAGAAAGCAAAAAGAATGAACTTAGAAGATGACGTTTTTACGGAAGAAGTAGATGATTATGTTTCCGTCGAAGAGGTAAAAGAATATTTTATGTGTGGGTCATCTTGATTTGTCGACATCGTACAATTGAAGCATAGCTCCGTGGCTTTTTATTTGAATTTGCATTAGGTTAGGGTGCAATTTGTTTCACTTTCCTATGAGAATTCTTGGAATTCGTTTTCATTGGGTTAGGGAAATAATTCAAGTAAGGCATGTTTGTCGCAACCAACACTGATAATCGTCCAAATTGATGTGTTGTCTTCGAAACCTATACACAAATCCCTTTCTTAATTAGCATTATTTTCAACCTGATGTAATGCCCATTTATTTACGTATGGTGGAATTCGTTTGCAGGAGGTAGATGAATATGGTAATAATTCAGCATCTACACATATGGTGGACTGTACTAGTGAATTTACCACAAATAAGGTAATATTTGCTTGACTACGCAATTGATTTACTTATACTCTTGTATATGTTATTCATAATGTGCAATTTTGGTACGTAGTTATTCAAGAGTAAAGAAGAATCAATACTATGGGCTCGAGAAGTTGGGAAGGTCAATGGTTTTGTTTTTGTGACATTACGATTCGATCAAGGTGGAAAAGATAACAAGAGCCCTAGACTTACATTGGGTTGTGAAAAGAATAGACAATATGTAAGTTGAATTCATAAGAAATACATTAAGTTGTACTTTTATGTAGGTGTTTTTGAAATTAGGTCATCCAATTCCTCATATAGCAACAAATTAGGAAAGATACTGTGAACTATGGTGTTTAGAATGGGCTACTCTGTACATTGCTTATATACTACAGTTCAAATCCATTGTAGGGCCTACTATTATAACTAGAGAGATCGTGGAGCTTGATGAAAATTGAAGAGGGTAAGTAGCGCTGCCATGCTTATGAGTTGAACAATTCCATATTCTGTTCATAGTATTTTTTCCTAGTAAACTCCCACGTTTCAATGCTTTTCCGTATTTTTCTAACTAAATTACTCTTGGTTTGTTCATTAGGGAATATGAATTGGGATTTTTTCTGTCTTGTTTTGCTTTAGAATTCGTGCTTTTCTTTTAAATCCACGTATACGGTTTAGTGTTTTTTTTTTGTGTGGAATAATTACTAAAATATTTTTATCCCTAGGATTTTGGTTGCCCAAATTAGAACCCACCTCTTTGCAACTCTTATCTGACTTGCCTTAATGAAATTTCAGAAAGCATTCTCCATCATCATCATCTAGCCTAACCGCACATACATGTGTTCCTTGTGAAGAAAAAAAAAACCCAGGGATTCTGGCTTGAGAGATGGTTTACTTGAGTAAGCTTCTTTATTTTCAATCTCGACCAAACATGTACATCAGGCTGAAGATTGGAAGACCCCGGTTTTTTTTTTTGTTTTTGGGTAGCTTTTAGAAGAGAGTAATATTATTTGTTTATATTCTTTTTTTTATGGGTATAAATATAACGTGGGTGGAGAAATAAGACAACATGGTGGGTCTAACAGTTCTCTAAAAAAGTTAAGGGCAGTAATTTCACAAAACAAGATTTTGTTGTTTTTTGTTTAAGCATCACTTAGACACTTACAGATGATTTTAACATCTCTAATTTCAAAAAATTATAAAAGAAAACGTTAAACCTCTCTCCCTCTCTCTCCCCACTCCCACATTCCCTCTCACTCTCTTCCTCTCTCCCTCTCTCCCTCTCTCCCTCTCTCCCTCTCTCCTTCAATTATAAAAAATTTCACAAACACTTTGTGTGTTGGCATATACTAGTTATAAATAGGTCAATAAAGTATTTTGATACTTAAATGCACTTAAAACAAATAAAAATTACAAAATCTGTCACTACAGCTGCAACTCACTTGAACTAACACACCATGTAACATCCCACATTGCCTAGGGTAATGGATCCTGTAAGCCTTATATGTATATTCCCATCTTTTCCTAGCACGAGGCCTTTTGAGAGCTCACTGGCTTCGGATTCCTTAGGAACTTCGAAGTTAAGCGAGATCGCGCGAGAGCAATCCCAAGATGGGTAACCCATTGGAAAGTTCTCGTGTGAGTTCTCAGAAACAAACCGTGAGGGCGTGGTCGGAGCCCAAAACGGACAATATTGTGTTACAGCGGAGTCGAGCCCGGGATGGTGTGAGGCCCGGGCTAGGATGTGACACACCATTTCTCATTTCTTTTTTTATATTTTGGAATAGGTCAATACAAATTCATACACTGCAATGCAGTGTCTATTTCTTGATTCTATTTTTAACATTTAGATTCAGACACTACGTTGCATTTTCCGTTTCATGGTTTGTTTTTTCCATCACTCACATGCCTCCTACATTTCACACTTCCAGTGACTTTTGATTTTTACATTTGGATTCAGACACTGCAATGAAGTGTCCCTTTCCTGATTCTATGTTTTTTACATTTTGATTCAGACACAACAATGCAATGTCCCTTTTTTTGTTCTGTTTTTTACATTTCTATTCAGACGCTGTGTTGCAATGTCCATTTCAAGGTTTTGTTTTTGTTTTCATCACTCACACGCCTCCTACGCTTTACACCTTGCACCGACTACTGATTTTTACATTTGGATTCAAACACTGCAATGCAATGTCCAATTTTCCTGGTTTTGAAATACATATGTAGATCATTGTGCTCTCTCATCTCACCATCTCTCTCTTGGCAATCTCCTTTACTAAACTGGACCAAGTCTCCTCTTAGTGATGGCTTGGATGGACATTTAATCTTCTGTAACATATTTATTCAATGAATCAGGGCGTTCTATATGTTTCTTGTGTCTTGGGAGTCTAGCCAACCCCGCTCCTTGTCCAATAACCATTTTGATGCTTAAGGAAAAAGTTGATTTTTTTTTTTTATAATTTCACTTACAGAGTCTAAATCTACAAAACTTGAGAACATAAACTGCAATGCAGTGTCTGACCTGAGCTTCAATTAAAATATGCTGAAATCCAATCCTTATTTCGTCCTCCATCCTAAACCTCTAACCCAAAAAAAAAAAAAAAAAACTCAAAAAATCAACTTGCACGTTGCAAAAATAAGACCCAAATTGAAAATGTATTAAAACTAATTTCAATTTTTCCATTATTTCTCCTTCTCTCACTCTGTGAATTCAATCAACAAGACCCTCCCCTCTTAATCTCTCATTCCTATTATGAACTAGATTGACAACTGCTTGTCCAACCAAGAATATGATGAGATTAGCCATGTATTAATGAAATTCAGTGACAGATCGATGAGATATAAAAGTTGATCGACAAATTTAATGGTGGCGATGAGATTTTTCATCCTTGCTACTACGACCAAAAAGATTTTTATTGTTGGGCTTTCAAGTCTGCATTCATGGCTGTAGTGATTCATCCATAACCGAGAGAGAGAGAGACAGAGAGAGAGAGATGAGAATTTGGGTTCATCTTTATGCACCATCTTCACGTGCATAAAAGAGAGGTTTCTTGGGAGAGATGATCATGAACCTTAAGTAATTTTATAACTATTTACATGGGCTTGAAACCCATGTAACATTCCTTATTGGCCTATGCCTAACAAACAAAATTATTTCACTGATTAGGTCCAAAATAAAAATTGACCAATATATATGGTTTTTTTGTAAAAGTTTGCCGTATTTCCTCTACCTGAATTCCAAAGTTAAAGCGAAGATCTACGTCACTACCGAATTAGCTAAGCTCCACGTACTTATCCACCTCACTGCCGAAATAGTTAAGCTCCAAGTACTTAAGCAAGTTCCTCGATCATTGCTAAATCATCATGTGTTTCTTTCACTCTTTTATATTCTAATCTCCCTCTACACACACACGTATATATATGTATATAAAACTGACACTTTGCATGGCTGCATGCACCATGATAAAGAGGGGAAAAGGTTGATAAATAATGTGCATAAAATTGAGAAGGGTGGAAGCTATTTATAGGAGACAAAGTCGGCAACTATCCTCATTCTATCTTGGTAGAACCAATGGTAGAGAAAACTTAATAGCTAAGAGTCCATAAATTGAAATGGATAATGGTTGTCTAGAGTAGGAGGTGTCAACAACCTGAGTTAACTAGAGAAGATGATGAAGTGTAAAGGTGTAGGTGTCGATATACAAAAAGAAGAGGGAAATATCATATTAGCCAGCTCAAACTATAAAGAAGCTTACGAGTACCTTTTAATGAGTGGTAGGATTTGTATGAATAATAGCTAGACACATCGACAACTTGAAGTTTATCAAGTGAATGTAGCAGAACATTGTAAAAGGGTATAAACTTAATAACTAAATAAATATACATATGGGAAGCTGCTAGTTATAGTACATCAAGTGAAAACTTAAGCCAAAGCTAGAAATAATCTCTATTTGAAACTTTCTTTGTCAATTAAAAGAAGGTGAAAAGATAACTTAGTCTTCTATCACAAAAAAAAAAAAAAATGATGGGCAATAATGTAATTTCAAAGGTCCAAATTTTATTGTTTTTATTGAAACCTCACTTATAGATGATGTTAAAATATCTCTAATATTTAAAATTTGAAAAAAAATAACCAAAAACAAAAACCTCCCACTTCCCCCACATTATCTCTCTCTCTCCCTCCCTCTCTTTTTCTCATTTTCTAAAAAAAATATGTTCATACACACAAAATGTGTAGGCAAATGCTAGTGTATATATAAGAAAATCCAATAACAACTCTTTTTAAATAATATATATATATATATATATATATATATATTAAATATGGAGTCTCATACGACACGTGACATTATCCATTAATATTATCCGCTCATATTTTTATAAGATTTTTGACCATTCACGTAGTGTCACACGTCCTTATCTAATCTTTTGATTACCTCATATTTCTCCATAAAAATCCTTCAAACTACCACATCTGCTCGCATCAATCACGCCTATCCTCCCTACTCATCTCAAGTTATAGATTTTTAGAAAAGAAAGCTCTTAACTTCAACAATGTCTAGAGGTTGCAAGAAAATCAAGATCGAGAAATAGAGCGACAAGGTGAAGAACGAAGGAGACATGCCCAATGCCTAAGGTGGAGAGACACATCAACTAGTCAAGTGGTGCAAGCAATGACAACAATTGATCAACGCTAGCAATAAGTAGGCGGTTCAAGAACCGGTTGTGAGACGAACCTAAACCGACGTATGGAAACTTGAAGTGAGAATCTCTTGGAAGATTACTCTATTCCAACTTATGTGTATCCGGAAGAGCCTAGGGTTGGTTTAGCATATGTATATAACATTTATAATTCTAATCTCTCCCCATTTTCCTCTGCCTCAAAGAACGAACAAACCAACCAGAAAATCCCCCAACTCTCTCCTAAAAGCCCCCTGTTATTTTTAGAGTTCCTACCCCTGATTGTTACATAGGTCTTTGTTTTTTTGAAGAAAAATTCAGAGGATATGATTGGGCTATTAGTGGCAGATTTAGAAAAAAATTATTTGGAGGGTCACATGTAAAAGTTCACAAACATTTTCTAAACATATAATAACCTTACATATTAAACCATAGTTCTGTCATTATATAATTTATAGGACAAATAACAATACAAGGTATAATTGTCCATGGCGCGTTTTAATATTTTGAAACCCTGCACTATAGCTTCATTCTCAATAGAAGAAAAAATATTGCTCTCAATATCAACTATCATGCTATCACTTTACCATTGATCTCCCATTTGGTTACGCAATAGACTTTTGACAATAATCATAGCGGAAAAGACTCTCTTCACTGAAGCACTACTAAAGATTAGAACCAAAGCCAATGCAATTTGCAAATACACATGGTTATATACTCAATTTCTCTCCATCTCCACGTTTTTTTTTTTTTTGAAAGACTACCAATTCCTTTCAATTAAGAAAATCCAGTACTTGAATGCATATAAAGAATATAATGACGAAGCTGATATTTTAAAAAACATAATTGTTCGATGCGAAGATTTCTCTGGAGAAGGATCCTCGGACCTCAGCATAGCTCCCTAAGGGATTGGCACTTTGAATGTGTAGTCGGGCTCTTGTCTGTTGATGTGCTACAAGAAGAGGACAAAATTAGTTCTGAAAGGTTCCTTTGTGGGGCCTTAGGTGTAGGCTTTGAGGCTCGCAATCAAAACTAACTAAGTGCTAGGCGTGCCACTGTTATCTCAGTATAATAGATGTAGAACAAGAGTTTTTTAAGTCGATTACTTACGCCCCAAGTTACTCAGACTTCTTGTTATCAAAGGATTGTCATGGATGAGTTAAGTCCACATTAAGTTCTTTTTCTTGCCTTGTAAACAAGGACTTTTAGTTCATAGTCTTGTATGTTTGAACGAAGGGAGTCCAGATCCCCTTAAGTAATTTGTTTAGTCCTAGATTGCTTTTAATGATAATATATCCATTAAACTAGCCAGATCTAGATACAAATGAGACTCTTAAAGTAGGAAAACAGGTGGAAATAACTTGAATACATACTGGAGAATGCATTAAGTAATAGATCTACAAATTTTGAAAACAAACAAAGAGTGTCGGGCAAGATTTCACCTTGTCTGTCAAGGTTGAACCTCTTGCAATCACTTATCTTTGAATTAATAGGGGTTTATATGCTAAAAAGAGATGGATGGTAAACAAGTTTACACAAGGGAATCGATACTACGCCACTAAGGGAGATGTTAGATCTTTAAACTGGACAAAAGATAGCTTGTCGCTAAAAATGATTGAATCTAGGTTGACTTCAGCTTTTGGAAATCTGGCTTGAGACCAGAGTTTCTATGTTTGTTTGTTTGATTGGTTGAGTGTCCTTGTCTCTAGGGCCTCTTCCTCCTTTTATAGGCAGATTAGCCCGACTGCTGTAACTTTGTTCTTACTCGAAAACACTTGGAGGGTAATGAGTCATCAACTTTTTACTTGGAATGCCACTAGAAAGTGTTCTTTGGTTGGTAGTAGGTTAGTTTCTATCACTTGTCACTGCAATAGTAAGCACGTGGCTTTGCATTTTGGCTGAGAAGGCTTCAATTTACCTCTGGGCTTGGTGCTGGGTTTCGGGCAAATCCCATTTTAGTTGGCATCCTTGGGCTTTCCTTCATCTAAGTCCAATGTTTAAATATTAACCCAAATAGTGCCCTCTTTAATCATTGTTGAGTTTGCAACCCAAGACGTTAATAATGATTAAATAACCATTGCACGCCTTCACTCAGGACTTGCACCATTTAAAACAGTCGTTGTGAACTAAACCTTTGCACAAACCCACGAATTCCATCATTAATTAACTGTTCACTATATAATTCTCACTTAAACTCATTGGCAAAGTACCTTAGTCATTTCGAGCCTTCAAATTCCCAGAACTTCCCAGAATTCTCAGAGCCTTCAGATTTTCCACAAAATTCTCTCGTTCTTTAGTTCTGGCACCCTAATTCCAACTTCTTTCCCATCTTATCCTCAAAATCATCTAATGGCACCCAAAGTTACTCGAACTCTATCGCCTTGCAAATCTGGTGAGGGCCTTTCCACCATGTGCCCCATGTCCTCGACCATCCTCGATATGGCACAGGTTTTCGGGCTAAGGCCCTCAGGCAGGGTTGTAGATGTTACCTATGACTGGTCATTGGCTTCTATAGTATCCTCAGAAAAGCGCACTGCGTCCAACTTCTGTTTCAGGACTTCTATAGCATTGAGGAGTAGCCGAGCAGCTTTAATCGTACCGGTAGATTCCACTTATGAATATAAAGTTATCTTCCTTTACACTGATATCCACAAGCCCAGACTTCCCCAGAGCTTCTGCTTTCTTGATCACTTCATCATCATAGGTGTATGCTTCGGGATTAACTACCACGACCTTGTTGGTTTTAGGATCAATGTCAAGGACTTTGGTAGGACTTATGGAAGAAAGCTTTGCTATGGAGGCAAGGATTATTGAGGTGTATTTTGAAATTGAGAGGTTAAAGGAGCAACCTTAACCAACCAGCTTTATCAGAAGATTGAAGAGGTCAAGAAAGTAAATGTTAAAGTTGAAGATGCTGAAGCACAGTTAGCTAATAGTAATATTGCTTTGAAGGGGTTGGATAGAATCTTCACTATCATACAGACATACCATTCTAGGATAGTTGGCTTAGCCTAAGGATGTAAAACTATTGAGCTAATTCTTATGTAACTTCAACATTCAATGAAATGAAAATGACTTTTTAAATCCATTTTAGCTTGCATTTCCTCCTTGAAACTCAACTATCATGAGCATATAACTTGATTTTGGGGCTCTTACAATGTCTAAACTTCTTCAATGTAACAATCCCTAACATCCCACAAGGTTGGGTGATATTTCTTAAAAAACTTAGCATTAATTGGATGCCTCTGCAAGCTTTCTTCCAGATCTGTCAAGTAATATCCTCCTTTTTCTAGTGCTTAGTGAATAATAAAAAGACCTTCCCAAGTATGACTTCACTTCCCAAAGCCTCTTACTTGAGCTCCTAAGGGCAAAACTGTTATCCAAACTAATTCTCTTTCCTTGAAGTTTTTCAATCTCACCTTCTTATTATATGCTTGGGCAACAACTCTCTTCCCTTCTTGAATTTCTCACTCTTCCATACACCAACAGTCTTTTAATTAAGGACCTGATTGCAACTACTTGGTCCTTTCTTCTTTGTTCTAACATCACTAGTGTTGGGGATTTAGGACAATATGGGGTCTATCTCATTCTTCCTTGGTGAGGAATACTCCTTGCTCCAAAAGATTTTGGGCCATCACCTTAGTTGGGCGGCCGTTCTTATCAGCTTCTAAGCATTGGAGAATCCTAATACTAGGATTGTAAAAGCTGGCTTCTGCAATATTGGCTGTGTGGAGGAATGGTCGTGACTCGGCCTCCACCATCTCCCAAAATCCTGGTCCCATGGCTTAATCTTCGTGGTAAACTGCTACTTGTTAATGCAAGGTAGAAGGCACCAAGAGACTCTGATGAATCCAATCCCAGCCTAGTAAAGCTTCATAAGTGGAAGTGTTGTCCACAACGAAGAAGGCTAACATGATTTGCTTAGAGCCCAAATCAACTTCTAGGGGCAATATCCCATGAGTTCTAGTGATGGCTTCAGAGAAACTGGAAACTGTTAGATCCATGGGGATGAGATCATCCTCACTTCTACACACTATTTTCATCTGCTTATATAGTAACACATTGACCGCAGCTCCTCCATCAATCAAAACCCTCTTGAAGGGTACTCCCTACAGATGAACAGTTACATAAATAGGCTTAAGATGGTTGGCTAGGGTCAAACTTGGGCAACTGAAGACCATTCTATCTGAGTACACTATCTCGGGCTCTTTCTTTATGAGCTCGGGCAAACCTATTTTGCCCGACTCCTCTTTTCCTACTTCTTTAACACTAACATGTGCCATCATAGGTTATGTTGCCAAGTAATCACCCTCCATTTTGGCAAGTTGATCATGCTTGAGGTAAAACATATGTCATGTTTACGTGGAAGTTGCTAGGTTCAAGTAGGTTCTCATTCTTGCCCCCAATGTGGCATATGAATTCATCTAACCAGGTATGTGCCTCTTTTGGCAACATCAGATTAGGCAACCTTTTTTCCCGAGTTATGCTAAAGTTTTGTGCCTGCACTAGGTTTTCACAAAAAGTATCAACCAGCAACGGTGGAGGTATTCCTCTCTTAGGTGAGATAGTTCCAAAACATATTGGCTCTGGGCTCCATCTTGGTGTTGGTATCATTACCATGTCTTCTTGAGCTCTTTTCAAGATTCTGTACTTTCCTGGATAAAGGCTTTGTAGCACATGATTTTATTCCTCCTCAGTCTTGCTATTTGGTTTTTCTACCTCATTTTTGCTTCTCCAATGAAGTTGATTTCTTCCCCCATAAGGTACTTTCTCAAACTTCACATTTTCAGAGGTTTCTAAGGCAATGGGGCCTTTTAATGAGTTTATGTAGGCTTTGTGCTGCCTTTGAACTCTCATGATCATAGAGGCTCCCATTTCTTTAACAAGTATCCCATATTTTCCTACTACGTACCATTTTCGCCTGAGTCTGGCAGAATCTTTCTTGGTGAATTGGGATATAATGCTCTTTATTCTGACATCATTATAACTTGGTTGAGGAGGCCTTACATCCACCCATTTTGGTATTTTGGCTTCTCTGTCATCCACCTCTTCAGAGGCTTCATAATTTCTGAATACCTCTGATAAGCCTTTTGGTTGAGAATCTCCTCCTAACCTTTAGAAAACATTTTTCTGAAGGACTCTGTCTTAACTGCCTGCATGATACTTTTGCGGGCTTCTTGTTCATCTTTCTCCTTTCATTTGATCAATTCTTTATCAATAATGGCTCCTGATGCTGACACTTCTAACTCACATTCACACTGACACTTGCTACACAACACTAACCCTTTAATTGTGGCTGATTTGTTTTTCTCGAGCAACTTGATAGTTCTTTCTGTTAGTCTGTCAACTTGCCTTCTTTATGCTTTCACTTCCCAGATGGCTTTTCCTTTCCCTTTCTCACCCACGTTAAGTTGATCATGTTTATTAGGGCTTCTGGGAAGGGATTCATGTCAATCATCATATTGGCTTGTGGTTTTTCCAACAGCAACTTTCCCTTCATTATGAGGTATTGTATCCAATCCCTATGTCACATCTCGGCCCAGGCCCCTAACACATCCTGGGCTCAACTCCACCGTAGCACGATATTGTTTGCTTTGGGCCCTGACCACGCCCTTACGGTTTTATTTCTGAGAACTCACGCGAGCAGAACTTCCCAGTGGGTCACCCATCCTCGGAATGCTCTCGCGTGAACTCACTTAACTTTGGAGTTCCGATGGAAAGTTGATCATGTTTATTAGGGCTTCTGGGAAGGGATTCATGTCAATCATCATATTGGCTTGTGGTTTTTCCAACAGCAACTTTCCCTTCATTATGAGGTATTGTATCCAATCCCTATGTCACATCTCGGCCCAGGCCCCTAACACATCCTGGGCTCGACTCCACCGTAGCATGATATTGTTTGCTTTGGGCCCTGACCACGCCCTTACGGTTTTATTTCTGAGAACTCACGCGAGCAGAACTTCCCAGTGGGTCACCCATCCTCGGAATGCTCTCGCGTGAACTCACTTAACTTCGGAGTTTCGATGGAACCCAAAGTCATTGAGCTCTCAAAGGGCCTTGTGCTAGGTAGAGATAGGAATATACATATAAAGCTTACAAGATCCACTCCTTTGGGTGATGTGGGATGTTACAATCCACCCTCCTTAGGGGCCCGACATCCTTGTCGGCACACTTCCGGCCAGGGATTGGCTCTGATACCAAATTGTCACATCCCGACCCAGGCTTCACCATATCCCGGGCTCGACTCCGTCACAGCACGATATTGTCCGCTTTGGGTCCCGACCACGCCCTCACGATTTTGTTTCTGGGAACTCACAGGAGTAGAACTTCCCAATGGGTTACCCAACTTGGGAATGCTCTAGCCCCTTTCTCACTTAACTTCAGAGTTCCTACGAAACCGAAGCCAATGAGCTCCTAAAAGGCCTCGTGCTAGGTAGAGATGAGAATATACATATAAGGCTTACAAGATCCACTCCCCTAGGCGATGTGTGATGTTACACCCTAAACTGGACACAGTTGGTTATGGAGTGATTAAAGGTATAGTGCAGCTTGCAATACTTCTTTCCCGTTAGCTCTTTTGGGTTAAGCATGTTTTTGGTGTTGTCGGGCACAATCACTCTTGCCCGCACCAACTCTTCATAAATCTTCAAGGCCTTGGTTAAATCAAAAGAATGACTATGGTATTTAGAGGGTTTCATAGGGACAAATCCACCATCATTCATCACCACTTTCTGATCCTTGACTGGTTGGACTAACCCTTTCACTATTAAAGGTTTGAAGGGGGTAGTCATCTCTGCCGCACACATGTCTATCCCTTATCTTCCATGGCTATCATTTTATTCAGGCTCAGCTCCTTCAAACTCCACTTGGTGAATTGCAGCTTTATTTTTGTAAAAATGGGGAGCCTTGGATAAGTGCTTCATTTGCTATTCCTCAAGCAATAGTTATTCGTACTTTGTGGCAACAATTTCCAACTCTTGTAAATCATTGAATTGTACATCATAAAACTTTTTCCTCAAAGGCAACCTCAAAACCTTTTGAGCAATGGATATGAGTTGGGCATGATTGATAGGGAATTGGCACCTCATTCTCGTCCTTCTGAACCTCATCATGAAGTCTTTTGTAGACTCATATTCATATTGCTTCACCTCAACTAAATCATTGATAGACATCTCGGGCTCTATCCTATAGAGTTGCTCATGGAAAGCCATCTCCATTTGCCCTCAGTTAGCAATAAAATTGGGGGGCAACATAGAATACCATTGAGATGCTAGGCCAACCAACGAGTTTCCAAACAATCTTAACTTATAATTGGAATTATCTTCGAATGCCACGCAATGATTGGAGAACTTGAAGATCTGATCTTTAGATGATCCACTGCCATCATCTCCACTAAAATTGGGAAACGCGGGCATCTTAAAGTTGAGTGGAAAATGATTTTGCTCATCAATATACTCCAAGTATGGCTTTTGGTAGGTGATCCTGAATAGCGAGCGAGTTTGGGGTTGAGCATTCTGGGCCACCATCCTTCTTAACTTAGCTAACTCATCTCTGAGCTGCTGGTCAGTTGTATTGTTGTATGTGGTATATGGGGTTCCCCATTTCGGGTTGCGATCATTGCCCGAGAAGGTTTCCTTCCTTGTGTCGGGCTGTCTCCACTTGGCATCCCCTCCCTTACTGGCCAATGGTAGAAGCTTATAAGGAGAAGGTTTGTCTACCTTGGTAGGCTCTCATTTTCCACTGGATTCTCCAATTAACTGGGGCATCCCATACTTCTTTCTTTCTTGCCCGCTCTGCCCCTTACTATCTAGTGAAAATAATAAGGGGTCGAGCAACTCTGCTTCTAGGATCTCCTCCAACACTGGCTGGCTGGTTTCTGATCATTCCTTGTTTTTTCCTTTATCCCTCTTTTCCTCAAGCAAATGAAATAGGGGGATAACTAGTTCTTTTTCAGGGCTAGCCTCTCTCATCACTTCCCTAGCATAACCATTTTTTGGAGTAGAGTACTCCAGATCTAATCTTCTTTGCAGACTCCCTGTTAAGGAATAGAGTTTGCTTACTTTTCCTCTAGTTTCTAGAGTGATATTCTCCATACTTTTCAGAACTTGTACCATGGTGGCTTGCAAATCTTCATTGGTTACCTTCCCTCCAAACTTCTCAAATGAAGTTAGGCTTTCTAGAATAGCTGGCCCTTGCAGGGAAGGAAAATCCTCTGGATAATTTGTCATGCTTGATCTTGGTAGACACTGGGGTGGCCCGTATTTTGTGTTCCACCTGAAGGTTTTCTCATTCCTTCTTTTTCTTGACATACAAAACTATGAATATACCACCGGGTGTGCCAAAACTATGTTCGATGCGAAGATTTCTTTAGAGAATGATCCTCGGACCTCAGCACAGCTCCCCAAGGGATTGGCACTTTGGATGTGTAGTCGGGCTCTTACTTGTTGATGTGCTACAAGAAGATGACAAAGTTAGTTTTGAAAGGTGCCTTTGTGGGGCCTTAGGTGTAGGCCTTGAGGCTCGCAATCAAAACTAACTAAGTGCTAGGCGTGCCATTACTATCTCAGTATAACAGAGGTAGAACAAGAGTGTTTTAAATCGATTACTTGCGCCCCAAGTTACTCGGACTTCTTGTTATCAAAGGATTGTCGTGGATGGGTTAAGTCCACATTAAGTTCTTTTTCTTGCCTTGTAAACAAGGACTTTTAGTTCATAGTCTTGTATGTTTGAATGAAAGGAGTCGAGATACCCTTAAGTAATTTGTTTGGTCCTAGATTGCTTTTAATGATAACATATCCATTAAACTAGCCGGATCCAGATACAAATGACTCTTAAAGTAGGAGAACAGGTGGAAATAACTTGAATACATACTGAAGAATGCATTAAGTAGTAGATCTACAAATTTAGAAAACAAACAAAGAGCGTCAGGCAAGATTTCACCATGTCTGTTAAGGTTAAACCTCTTGCAATCACTTCTCTTTGAATTAATAGGGGTTTATATGCTAAAAAGAGATGGATGGTAAACAAGTTTACATATGGGAATCAACACTACGCCACTAAGGGAGATAACAGAGCTTTAAACTAGACAAGAGATAGCTTGTCGCTAAAAAGGATTGAATCTGGGTTGATTTCAGCTTTTGGATGCAAATTTGGCTTGAGCGCAGGTTTGTATGTTTGTTTATTTGATTGGTTGAGTGTCCTTATCTCTGAGGCCTCTTCCTCCTTTTATAGGCAAATTAGCCCATCTGTTGTAACTTTGTTCTTGCCTGAAAGCACTTGGAGGGTAGTGAGTCATCAGCTTTTTACTTGGAAAGCTACTAGAAAGTGTTCTTTGGTTGGTAGTAGGTTAGTCTCCATCGCTTATCACTTCAATAGTAAGCACATGGCTTTGCATTTTGGCTGAGAAGGCTTCAATTTGCCTCTGGGCTTGGTGTTGGGCTTTGGGCAAATCCCTTTTTAGTTGGCATCCTTGGGTTTTCCTTCATCTAAGTCCAATGTTTAAATATTAACCCAAACAATAATAAGAAGGGCAACTCTTGAGGCATTTTATCAAGCAGTTGAATGACATTTACGAGGGGCAACTCCAACCTCCAAAGAGGCATCACCCATGTCATCCTTGGATATTCACCGAAGTCCGGAAGGTCAGCTGAACCTTCTTGCCCCTTAATTGATTCGCCAGTGTGCGTTAATAAAAGGAATACTTGTTTCCGATCTGATCTATCAAAAAAAACAGAGTTTTTCTTATGCTTGTTTCCAATCTGATCCATCCAAAAATCAGCCCTATTAATAACCAACGTTTAATCAATCAATCAACTATTCCCACATGTTGGCTAAGATTATTCAATAACTACCTTTTTTAACACCCACATGGTGATCAGGTTTGAAGAGAACAGAATTAAGCACATTCCACATGAGTCTGCATAATGTGTATGTTTATATTGGTAAAACCTTTGCATTTCTTTACAGAAATATTTCTACAGATGAGAGAACTTAATTTATTACCAAAAGAAAAATGTAACAAGTTTGAGTACAACCTCCAAAAGTTGTTTCCAAATCCTAACCCTAAAAATAAAATTAAAACGAAAAATTACAAAATTGTCATATGTTCAGTAGAATCTAGAAAAACATATTTGACGTATAGCAAAAGACATTAGAATGCGCAAACTACTCTTATGCCACGGCGAAATGAGTGGGTTTACCATGGGCTCAAATTATAGGTTCCAAAGCCTCTCAAAAGTTGTTTTATTTGTTTGTTTTACGCTTGTCAAGCTGCTGCATAATTTAATTTGTTGATTGCAGCAAATAGACCAGAGTGTGTGTTGGTGTTCTGCAAGTTGGAGTCAGGTGCCTCAACATTCATTACAAGCCATTCAAGCTGTTTTAAATGAACGAGAATGATTTATCCAAGCAAGTTCCTGCACATAGAAGGTGAATCTGATTTTTCTATGTTCTTTTCCTTCTCCACTCTGTGTGTGTGTGTATGAAAATTGAATCACTTTACTTTGCTTTATCCTTGAAAGTGATCCCACTAACTTTTTCTCGATGATTTAGGTCCTTCACAATAATAATATTGACTCATAACAAATGCCAATCTTTAAGTAAGATGTGAATCCGATACCTTAAGCTGCATGCACTAGCTAGACACCGAGAATATAAGTATTGCAGAGAAAATTGAGAGATGCGATGCCCATTAGGCAATTGGGCCGGATTCCATCCATGTTACCCTACCTCATTCTTAATTGAAGAAGTATAAATAGAGATTAGTACTGAAGGTATTCACCCCGGGGCGAAAACACCTTTGAGGGAAAGCTTTGGTGCAAAAAAAATAGTGCTCTTTTGTGACCGAAAAGTCACAAGATCGAATCATAAAAACCACCCTTTTAAAAAGCAAAGGTAAAATTGTGACGATAAAAATTCTCTGAACTCTCACAAAGTAAGGAACCTTGCTAGCTTTAGACGGCTCTTAGTGTTGAAGATATTCATCTTAAATGAATTACCTAAAACCATTAAAGTTAAAATTTAAAGAAGTCAATCGTTAATTAATGTTTAATAATGCTTCTAGAAAGTGTTTCGGACTACGTTACGTTTGGCTTCTGATTCATATATATAAAAATATTTGTAAAGAAAAGAGTTTGTAAGGAAGCAATTGACAGGTAGTAACACTCCCAAATCTTTTTGGGGAGCACTGAAATATTTTAATATAAAATATTTTGTAGTAAAAATCACTTGTAATATTTTCTACGGAAGCAATCCAAAAAGAATACAAACCTTTACTTTGGCTTATATAAATATTAAACTAGTATATGACCACAAACTTGTGTGTGTGAAATTTTCTATTTCTGTTTTTAAAATTGAAGGAGAGAGGAAGAATGTGAGAGTGGGAAGAGGAGGAGGTTTATTTTTAATTTTTTTTATTTGTTATTATTATTTATGTTTATTTATTTTTTCAAAAAATAAATCATTTTTTAATTTTTAAAATTAAAGATGTTAAAAACACCAGTAAGTGAGGCTTAAACAAAAAAATAGAAAATTTTGTTTTGTGAAATTACATTAATACCCTTACATTTTTTTGTTGTAATAGAATACTAAACAGTTTTTTCATCCTCTTTTAATTGAGGAAGAGGATTCTATTAATATGTAGTTTTATATACACACACATACATTTTTTTTTTCAAAATGAAAAGTTATTATATATATACATAAAATGATGGTAAAGACAAGCGGTTATAGCTAATCACCTGCATGGATAGCCAAGCGTCCAAACGTCATCATGTTTATACCATGTGGCAATGCTAGAACATGAACACCAATAAACCATGCATTCAAACACCAAAACCAGAGCAACAAATATGTACATAAAGTACAGATATGGAGCTAGTTTTGAGTGCGAAAGGAGAAGGAGAAGGAGAAGAAGAAGAAGAAACAACCCTAGCATATTATATCCTTGTTCATTTATAAGCTCAAATGGTTACAATTAACTTCCTTAAGTTGATCCACCATCGATGACTAGTATTACAGATTAAATGAATAAGGAAAAACTAGACAAAATTAACCAAAGAAAAACTGCACAAAATACTGAAGGAAAAAAGTCGGCAGACCTAATTGAAATCTAATTTTTATTATGATGCTCATATATCAACCTTACATGCAGGATTACCAAGCAAGGGAACTTGACCTATAAAACCTCTCTTCAATCCAACCAAAACATCACATTTCACATAAATCCCGTAGTGCCCCGTCCTTATTGCGCCGGCCTTCCACCTGAGCCTCCCCGTCACCACCACCCTTAGCCCCACCACCCCGTACACCTGGTCCATCATCAGCCCATTCACCACCTCCACCGCCACCGGCACATCCCCACCACCCAGAACCGGCGACACAGCCACCGTGCTTCGATGCTCGTGCACCAGCGGTGGCAGTGCCACCTGCGGTGTGATCGCCTGGTTCTTATAGGCGACGAAGGCAGAGAGGCGGTCGTAGTAGATGGAGACGCGGCGGTTGGGGTTTCTGGTGACGAGGGTGAACTGCATGGCGGTGGAGATCAAGGGAGGGGAGGTGACGTTGAGGCTGTAGACGGCAGCACCGACGATGGTGAACTGGGGTTTGTGGGGGCGGTAGACGAGCCAGAGGGTGAGGGCCGTGACGCCAACGAGGAGGAGGAAGATGGAGAGGCAGGTGCACAAGGCTCTGTAGGGGCCGCTGGGTTTGTCCTTGGTCATTTTAGGGAGGTGGTGGCCGGGGGTTTCTTCCTTAGTGTATTCTTTTGACATGGGTGTGTGAGATTTTGATTGATTTATAGAAAGAGATAAAGACCAAGAATAGTTCTCTGTAAAGCAAACAATACTCTCCCTTTCTTTCCCCTTCACTTTTTGTGTTCCAATTGTCCCACAGATTCTTCTTCTTCCTTAGCTTTTTATATCTCCCCCACTTGCCACGTCCACCTCTCCTTTACCTTCTTAACATTAATTTCTCTCTCTCTCTCTCTCTCTCTCTCTCTCTCTCTATATATATAAACTCTTACAACTTTTATTTCTTAGATAAAACCCATCTAATTCTAAATATCTAAATAAAACCCAAATTTAAAAAAAAATACTGCCAAGTAAAAAAGTAATTAACCTATTATTACAAAATATTTACAGCCTATACCACAATAATCAAATCAAATCAAATCAATAAATGTTATTGCTTACCTTAATTATAATGAACAAATAATTATTGCACATACTATTACTCCTAACATATATATACATATACACACACACATATACACACATTCAAAAGTATACAGTACTACTATAAGTTCAATATATATGTCCACAATACTAACATATATGTTAAAGTAATTAATTTACCTATATGTAAATTTATGATTAGCAAATAATATATATTTTGTTGGTAAATTAATAATGAATCAAACAACATTCTTTTATTTTGTAGGTAACTTATTTTTTATATATATTATTACATATATTTGACACATTTTATTACTGTAAGATATATGTACAAATAATAGGTAAATTAGCTTCAAATCAAATAACATTGCTTTATTTTGTAAGTAAATTAATTTTGAATCAAATAGCATTCTTTTGTTATGTACATATTTTACTTTGTATGTGATGTGGTAGAAACTAACACACAAATTAAACCCTATAAATTATGCAATCGTAGTACATGTAAGTAGGGATCGTTCAATTCTGGGGATTAGAAGGGATGCTAATCAACACAAATTAAACTTATAAAACTAAAAACTAAGTTAAACTAACAACAAAACAATGACTGGGGGGATTTTGTAACCCGTCCCTGATTTTATAATTTTATTAATTTTAAAAGTGTGAAATTGACGAAAATGCCCTAGAATCGAGATTGTTGACTTTAGTTTACCATCTTTTAGTAACACATACGAGCTATTATTTTATCGTATTCTCAAAGTACTTGACGATATGAACGCGTAGGTGCAAGCGGAATCAAAATTGGAGTTACAGTTAAAATTTTATGAAACATCGAATACTGAGGACAAATTGATAAATTTCATATTTGGGAGATATTTTTGTGACTTGTTTTAGGGAGCCATGTGGATGATTGTGATGAGTGAGAGAGACGGATGAGAGGAGAAAGAAATGGGAGATGGCCGAAGGGATTGCCCAATTAGAGGAGAGAAAATGAGGGTGGATAGACCAACCAGAAGAAAGAGGTGAGGAGATGGACCAATTAGGAGGAGATAAGGGAGAAACAATATGGAAATGAGAGAATGAGGGGATCCGGACCCCTCTCAACCTGGTTGGCCTTGGACCCGCGAGTCGACCCAGTTCTAGGAAGAAAATCAGACGGTTTTTCCGTCCAATTTCCGGCTTTCTTCAACCTCCCATCATCATCAAACATCATCACAACCTCCCTAGCACCTAATTCTAGCTAAACCCGACGAGTTTTAGCTCGATGTTGCTAGAAACCCATTAACGGGTACAGGTGGTTCTCGGCTCTGAACCATCATTTGTGAAGTGAATTCTTTCGATCTCCATCACCATTATACTTCCCTTGAGGCCTAGAACAAAGCCCAAACAACTATAGAGGCGGCAGAGCACCGGAGGTGATGGTCGAAGCCATCCATTTCTAGGGTTTCCGACGAGTTCGAGACAAATTTTTCCTATACGGTATGTCTACATAAAAAATAATACAAAGTACAGTGGGGTGGACATGTACCCAAGGATGACTGGAATGCCTTCCAGCACAAGAGGTGAATATGGAATCACAGTTAGAATAAACGCTAGTCTAAACGCCACAAAAATTTGATAATTTCAAGAATGAGTAATTTTCTCAAGTGATCTAAAATGTAGTCCCTCTGGACCAACAAAAAGTAACCTAACTTGTCAAATCGGTTGATAATCACCAAAACATCATCATAATATCCACATGTACAAGATACCTCATGCCGAGAGCTTATGGTGATAGTTTCCCATCTTCGATCGAATAAAGGAAGTGATTATAACCATTCGAATGATTTCTTGGTGGTTTGTAGGTAATGCCATGTCAATACTCGTGAATTCCACTTGAAATGAGATAAGACAAGTTGAAGGTGTGCAAAGGTATACACGTCTTTTGATGTGGTAAATAATAATTACATTTGCACAACCGGAGGAATGCACGGTAGTGCAATCGTAGACGTTGATTTGGTTCATCTAATGTCATTGTCAGAAATCTAATTCTTTTCAACAGAATATGTACTTGAGAGGTCTAAGATTGATGAAGTGTCATCCAGTTTTCAAGTAAAGGTGGTAACTGTTCTACATGTTGAGAAATATAAGCGATACTCTGCCATGCTGCCTCTACACGACAGAAACAACCAAGAAAAAAGTCACCGTGGATTTCAAAATAATCCATGTCATCGAAGGGTGTAAAACAGAGGTAAAGCGAGACAGCAGTTCGGTTGTCAAAAACTTTACTCATAATCAACATCCCAAACCAAACTAATTTTCCTCTGTCGACTTGGATAGAAAAACATTATAACTGAAAAGTCGTTAACGGACTGCTGATAAAATCGATAAGGTTAAAACATCTCGCATTTCACAACACTTGTGAGAATTTCAACTTTCTTTCGCTACAACCTTTTGGGAAAAAGAAAAGAATCTCATCCGCAGAGATCACGTCTCCCAAGAAAAGTACCAATTTAATCAAAGTTTACAATCGAGGAATTTGGTATAAAGCTAACTAACAGTACTTAGAGAATTTGGTCTCACTGCCGAAGTAGATGAGAAAATTGTCAAAAAGACTACTATGAATTCGTCAGGCTATGGAAGAAAACTAGGGCTCAAAATGTTTATCGGAAAGACCAACAATTCAAAATATGGATTAATGATTTTAATCGTCACCCGATTAAGTTGCTAAAATATAGGTGCGATCCTAAGATTCAGTCTTTCGCCTTCGCGGATAAGTTTGAGTTTCCCAAGATAAAGTGTTTAGTCCCTTGTTGGGTAAATTCCTAAGTGGTAAGCTTTAGTAACTAAGTTCTCTCAATGAAGTAAGACTTGTTCGAAAAGTCGCAAGGAAAACTGATGTAGTACAAGAAAGTAGATTGATGGTGTACTTCACTTCACCATTTGGTGATATCCAAGGTAAGATTTGAGAATTGACACCAACGTATACGTACTCAGAACGTACAATACTACTTCCTTTCACTACGCCACATGCTGATAGATCTTCATAGCTTTCTCAATATTCAATTCACTCTTACAGCGGAAACTAATTCGTACTTCAACTAAAATTTACTTGTGGAAGTAATCAGAAAGATGGCTGACCGAAGTGGTTTTGGTTACCTAAGTGGGATATGGTTAAAAACAACTACAAGTTTACAGTCCTCCTACAAGGCTTGTTCCTAAGTTTATGGTCCTCCTAAAATGGGTGCCCCGATTTCATATTAACATCCAATTGACGAAATTTCGTTGTTTTGTTATATTTTCGTTAAGGGCCATCACTTGGTTATTATATGTGTTGATGCACAAAATCCGGAGGATCTTGGACCAACGTAAATTCGACCGTGAATCACACAAACGCACAATAACACAAAGATGTATCGTGGTTCACCCCAATGCTTGGGCTACGTCCACACTAATGTTGATTCCATTTCACTGTATGAATGTATGGATTACAATAGATCGGCAAATGAGCTTTCTGTGGATGCAGCCCTTGCCATTTTGTTCTCTATTTGGCTGAAAGGGTATTGCCCTCTATTGTTGTGAAGGTTGAGTGTGAGACTCTGTCTTGTCTCTAGTAAAGGTGAGGCTGAATGTGAGTCCCCTCTTAGTGAAGGTGAGACCCCCTTTTATAGAATAAGGGTTTCCTCCCTTCTTACATAAATCAAGGGCTTAGGGACGAGGCCCAAAGACGAGGCCCAATATATGGTACCAACAGGAGTCCCCCACGTCTTCAGTCAAGAGAGTCTTTTGGCTGGAGACTTCAAATCCAATCCATGTACAGGCTGAAGTGGCTAGATGTCTTGAACTAGTACTCAACACAAGGCAATGCTCAATATAAAGCAATACTCGGCTAGAGGTATCACACGTTGCGAGACTGCTCGGCTGGAGGTGATGCTCATTGCGAAGCTGCTCGGCTAGAGGCTATACTCGCGGCGAGGCGGTTGCTCGGCTGGAGGCGATGCTCGTTGCGAGGCTGCTCGGCTAGAAGCGATGCTCGCTGTGAGGCGGCTCGGCTCGTGGTGTTCCTCATTGCAAGTATGTACTTTATGTCAGCATGCACTCAGTATGAGTTGACTCTCGACATGATTCGGGTCCGCTTGTCGAGTTCGCATATTGGGTTCTTTTAATCAACAACAATGTTGATCAGTGGATCTAGTTGCTTAATAATTCCTGACAATAAATGACAGTATAAGTATGACTGTATAATGAATAAATCAAATTGACAAAGTTTGTCAAGGCAAAATATTGTACTATGTGCCTTCTATAAATAAATAATTTATTCAGTCGTGTGGTAAATCACATGTTGTATAAGTGACATAGTTTACTGGCAGTCACAATACTCTAGGCCAATAAATATTGTATAATAAAGTTTTACCCTACCACTTTAAATAATGAAGTCAGGAATGATTAAAGATGCAATAATAAAATATTAATTACTAAAATAATTGCAAGGAAGATTGCAGACAAGCGTTTGTAAAGCATATGCACATTGTAAAGCAAATCAAACTGGGAACGCACTATATAGATGTGATAGAAATGATGTGGCCTCATGTTAAAAAATAAATACACAGATGTAAAGCAAAAGGATCTTATCAAAATAATAATAAAGTAATAAATAATAATAAAAAAAAAGAATCTTATCTCGCTATTCTCGTGGCTTTTTCAGAAAAGCCTTTTCATGATGAAAGTTTCATTGTTGGTGGGTATCTTCTTTGGTGGGGTTTTTGGTCGGAGGAACAACTTTTATACTTGGGCTGAAGTCCAATTCGGCCGGGAAGTGCTCGACATTGCCTTGAACCAGCCGAAACCCTAGAATTTGGGTGTCCTTCGATTCGTCCATTTCACAGCTCCGCCACCCTAAACTTGTTTGGACTTCAATCCAAGCCTCAAGGGGAGTTGGACAATAGTGGTGGTTCCAGTAGAAACGTCGAAATTTTGTCGTGTACCCATGGTTCCCGTCGGGGTGTTATTCCTCAAATCCACCACCAAATTCCTTCAATTTTTTAGTGGAAATGGATGAGGGAAGCTAAAGAGTGGTTTACAGGTGGCAATTTGCCTCGATTCGCCGTGAAACGCCATAAATGGTGTCGGGTTTGCAAGCCACCGTCAGGTCGGGTCGACGGGTGTAATGGTTTTGAGTAATTCCATGCCTCTTGCCTCTCTCCCTTCCCCTCCTTTCTTCTCTCACCCATTGGTCATTTCTCTTTTCTCTCCCATGCTCATTGGCCGACCCCCCTCCTTTCTTCTCATTTTTTTTCTTTTCCCTCCCTCCATTTCTCTCTTCAACCGCACATCCAGCAATAAGTATTTTCTGGAAACTATACTTGTTTTACGGCGATGGGTTACAATGTTTTCAGAAAGGTTTTTATAAAACTTTATTTTCAAGCCCACTCACCCTTATTTTTCACCCCTCCAGGTTTTAGCTGCTGAACTTTTGTATTGGCGAGGATTCTTGGCAAATCTTAGTATAGGTGGCTACCTTTAAGGGTATAATCCTTATCCTATCTTATTGTACTTTATTTATGCTCTGACATCACGTGTGAAATGGGTTCATTCCTACTCACCGTGCACTCTTGTAATTAGGCATTTTTAGGTTTAAATTTATTCACATTTTTCACATCACTACACTTTATAGCTTCGTCACCTTCTAGGTGTCGATGAGCACAGCTCGATTCAGAGTCCTAATGGAATTCTGGGTTGGGGTGTGTCATTTTGGATGAATTTAATTAAAACAAAAGTAAATGGTAGCAAGTGAATTAAGTTGTGAATGAAATATGGATGAAGGGATAACTAAAGGATTCTTCTCCACACATGAATCATATGCATACAAATCGATTTCCAATTATTCTTCCTATAAACCATGAATGACAATGCCTCAAATTAATTGTGAACAACACTAATTAACTCTCACATTTTCCAAAGTTCACTGAATTGGACTCAACGACACAACCAAATTATTCTTCTCAAGTTCCCTAACTATGAAAAGCATGATAGAGATACATCTCAAAGATCATTAAGTTCTATGAAAATCATAAGCATTGACAAAGCATTCATAACTATGAAAAGCATGATACTCCTACCAAGAATTTACTTAGCTCAATCATGACTAGTGACTTTTACTACTTACAAATATAAGTTCATAATGATTGGGTGGAATTCCCTTATATTCTAGCATCTAATCCCTGCATGCAAACTAAGTATGCATCTTTAAAAAACATACAAGAATAAGTTCTCTATAAAGCAGATAAGTAAATCGCATTCATGTTCTATGAAACAATAATTGGATGTAATCAGTTTATATAAAACATATGATCATGGCTTCGAATTCACGTCTAGCTAAAAAGAAACTTAGGTACACATGTTCATCATAACTAAAAAGCAATCTAAAATAAACATTGAAACTTAAAACAATGATATAAAGAACTCTAAAAATTCAAGCAACTTCAATGGGTGAATGGTAGGCATGGCACACTCTAAACATTGCAGGAATTTCATATATATATATGGGGGAAACGGCTGAATCCAAGGAGGACAGCGTTTTGGCGTTTTAAATTATTTTAGAACTCTAATAATCAGGTAGAAAGTGTTGGAATGTGATTAGGATTCCTCATTTTAGCTAGAGATAAGATAAGATAATGTTGGATAAGATAGGATAAGATAATGTTCCTCTCCAACTATGATTCTTCTTTCTTGTGTAATTATTGCCTTCCAAGCCTCAACTTTAATTTCTCCAGATTTTAGCACATATCTAGCACCATTTAAACACAAAAAACGTCCAGCTCATATGCTATCCACGCATGATATCCAATCCAAGTCCAAAACTGCTCCAAATTGCTCCATTTGGCTATTTATTGTCATATTTACCAACGAGACCTACAATAATACGAAAATAACTTAAATTACTACAATAAAGGGAAATTAACTAAATAAATGTAAAGAAATAAAATAACAAAGTCACATAAATATCCTCATCATATATATATTTGGCACATTTTATTATTATATGTACAAATAATGGGAATTGTTATTGGTACTCAAAGAATCTCATTCTACACTCTTCACAAGTGTATTTTTCTTTCCTAATATAAAAAGTCTGGAGTGTAGAATGAGATTTTTAGAATGCTAATAACAATTCCCCAAATAACAGGTAAATTAGGATTAAACAAATAATATTGTTTTATTATGTAGATAAATTAGTTTGCATGTATTTTACATCTATGGGTTTGGTATTATGTAGGTAAATTATTTTTTATGTATTTTACATGTATTGGGTATATTATTATTTTTTAAGCAATCTAACATTTTAAAATTTTAATAGTAGGTACACTATTTGAATCAAATGTTTTTTTTTAGGTAAATTATTTTGCATGAATTTTACATATATCAGGCATTATATAATATATATATATATATATGTGTGTGTGTGTGTGTGTGTGTGTGTGTGTGTGTGTGTGTGTGTGTGTGTGTGTGTGTGTGAAATAATTTATCTACATTAATATGTAAAATATAATTTTATTGACTTAATTAAGCATGTATAATAACATATATTAGATATGTTTTATGTTATTATATGTTAGGCAGTGAATTTATAGCATTATTTTATTTTATTTTATTTTATTTTATTTTTTGTAAAATTAATTCTCCCTTATCATCCATCCTCATGGCATTAAATCAAATAGGGTTTATCAAAAAAAAAAAAATCAAATAGGGGTATTTTAGGCATTCGAAATTTTTTTAATGTTTTAAGTCAAACATAATTAATGAATTTGTTAATGTGAAATCTAGTCAATGAATTTTATTCAAATAAAAAATTTATATCTGGTTTTATGTGGAAAAAATTATGTTTTAGGGTCTAAAGTCATAAACATGGTGCCATACTAGCAAGTAGTTAACCTTCCCCATTATATTCTAGCTAATTTAATAGCACACTAATCACTCTTTATCCATCCACAATGTAATCCATAGTCCGCAATAGCATTTTTTTTAAGTCACATTTCATGGATTCCTACCAAAACACAACAAAATTATATATCGACACTTGATACTTATTATTAACACGTTCCCTAATACGACTTTTGAATGAATAATTTATAAGCAAGATATAAGAAAACAACGGTTCAATTTGCAAATTAACCGCACTGTGAGGTCACTGACATGAGCTCAAGAAAAAGATTAGCTTCGTATTAAGTAATTAAATTGTGGTATGTCCTTGAAATTAAGTTTCTCCACATTAATTACTGTTTACATTTCTTATTTCTCACGTTAGACCTAATCAATTAGACGTTGTTCAAATAACTTTATCGACTCTTCTTGTTTTAATCCTCAAGTTAATAATTATTTACTCTTTTTCTTAACTGTTAGTTAATTGGCCATACGATTGTTTAGCCGAGTTGCTTTGTGGTTAAGTATTAGGGCTAAGCTCCCAAAGGCACCAACCCCACTGCTTGCGTATACATGCACTAGCACTAGTTGCCCCTTATTCAACTGGGACTGCTCTTTCACAATTTTGTTCCTTTTTTTTCAGTCCTTTCCCTTTCTACTAATGAGATATTAGGAATGAGTTAATTAACCTGATTAGCCATTTTAATTATTTCCGTCTTAATATATTTTCCATGTTTGTTAGAATTCCTTTGTCCCACATTGGCCAGAAAGCATGAGAACAAGCTATTTATATAGAAATACCCCACTCTAACTAATATCAAGGCCTTTTGTATTAAAACTCCACACCTGACGGATTGAGCAGGTGGCCAAGTGGAGACAGTATCGGTGTTGTTGGAGTGAGTCCATGGCCCGTCTACTTGAAATTTAAGATGGTATCAGAGCCAGGGGACGGGTCCATACATCCACGTGAACGGGTGGGTCCCCTTTGGCCCTGCGCAAATGGGTGAGCCCCGACTTGGCTCCACGTAAGCCAAGAGATGCCACGTGCATTGGCCCAGCGTGAACAGGTGAGCCCCGGCTTGGCTCCACGTGGTTGCCGATGTGTGGAACTTCACGTGTGACCTATAAAATGGGGTCTTACGTGCGGGGGAGTGTTAGAATTCCTTTGTCCCACATTGGCCAGAAGGCTTGAGAACAAACCATTTATATAGAATTACCCCACTCTAACTAATATGGATGCCTTTTGTATTAAAACTCCCCACCTGACGGATTGAGCAGGTGGCCAAGTTGGGACAGTATCGGTGTTATTGGAATGAGCCCATGACCCGTCTACCTGAAATTTAAAGAATGTTCGAGTTAGGCAAACCTTCTATAAGTTTCTGGAGGGAGGGAAGCTTACGTAATACGTACCGCTTTTTTTCTGAGATCTGGATAAGCTCGATCGAGTCCTTTGATGAGGTTGAGGGAAGCAAATGGAGCTATATCTGCATGAAGACAATAGGTGGCTACGTTTTGCCTTTAACACATGCTTTGCTTTTGCTGGATCCCTGCCTCGTCACATCCCACATGTTACACACAATGTTTCAAATTACAGGGGTCCCATATCGCCAACATTTCATGCTAATGCTAAGGTATATATAAAAGCAAATGTTGACCTTGCATGCAATATATTTGCGTCATTTCATTTTTTGTATATTGGTACGTGTGACTTCATTTTGCACTCCAATGGAATTCCTAGCCTTATGGCCAAGAGGGAGAAAAAATTCCAAATGAGTCGGTTTTATTAATAAAATGCATAAATTTAGACTGGCTCGACTCGTTTACAAATAAAAAAAATAGACACTACAAGAAAAATGGGTTAAGAACACAATTGATTTGTGCCATTCTCATTTTTATTGAGTACAAATACAAATACAAATTTGTGCTTTTTAAATTCCATTGAGCACCAAAATATCTCAAATGTGCCCTCTAACATAAAAGCACATTAGTTTGTGTCGGGTCATTGTGCCTACTAAAATTTGAACACAAAACTTTGTGTCCAACTTGCATGGCAAAGATGGAATTTTTTTTTATTAATTTACACACACACAATAAAGGCTTTTGTGCCCTCTATTTTAATATATTTAAATATAAAAAAATGTTTTTGTGTCCTTTACATTTACTTTTTCTTATTCCCAACTATTTTTTCCTATTCACAATTTGTGAAAATATCTAATTGTGTTATAAATAGGCAAAATTTAGAGAGATAACTTTTACTAGAGACAGGAGCGAAGCAGTTGCAAAATATTATACCAACACAAGCTGTTGCAGAGGAAGTGATGTATATTATTGCTATTAGTTGTTTTTCTGTTCCAAGTCTAATTTGATCAAATGTAATGCTCTATTTATAGAGCAACCTCATAGAAAACAAACAAATGACACTATTAAACTTGTGAAAGAGTTACTATATACATGTGGGCAAACATACCTACTATTTTACAACACTCCCCCTTGGATGCCCACATATCAACATTAGTTGCCTCGTTAAAACCTTGTTTGGAAAAACCCAGTGAAAAAAAAAACCATAGCAAAGGAAAAAGAGTACAACTTTACCCGGATGGTGTTGAGCATGTTTATATTGTCTCGTTAAAACCTTGATAGGAAAAATCCAGTGGGAAAAATCCTAATTGAAGGAAAAAGAGTACAACATGCATGTATCATGGATGCTCCCCCTGAATTGTATCTCTCCCTGATTTCGCATTCTTCAAATTTGTAAGCCGACGTAATCTGATTCCCTGTACTAACTTCCAAAATATGCACTTTGGTAGAGATTTGGTGAACAAGTCTGCTAAATTTTCATTGGAACGGATTTGTCTGACTTCAATAACTTTAGCCTTCTGAAGCTCGTGTGCACTGAAAAATCTTGGAGGTATGTGTTTGGTCTTGTTGCCCTTGATGAATCCTTCCTTCATTTGGGCAACACAGGCTACATTATCTTCATGTATGACAGTTGGAGTGTCTGTCCTTGAAGGTAGACCACATGAATTTCGAATGGGATGGATCATTGATCTTAACCAAGAACATTCACAACTTGCTTCATGTAAAGCAATTATTTCGAGTGATTGGAAGATATAGCAACTAGCGTTTGCTTCGTTGATCGCCATGAAATTGCAGTATCTCCATTAGTGAACACATATCCATTTTGTGAGCGGGTTTTATGCGGATCGGAGAGAAAACCAGCATCTGCGTATCCAACAAGGATATGTTCATTTGTGGGCTTATCTGAGTAGAAGAGACCCATATCTGTTGTCCCACGAAGGTATCATAGAATATCTTTGACTCCCTTCCAATGACGAATTGTTGGAGCAGAGTTGTACCTGGCTAACAAGTTAACTGAAAAAGTTATATCTAGTCTAATACATTGTGCTAAATACAATAAAACACCTATTACGCTCAAATATGGTACTTTGAGACCAAGGACCAGTTCATCATCTTCTTTTGGACGGAATGGATCTTTCTTAATGTCTAAAAAATGAACGACCAATGGGGTGCTAAGCGGATAAGCCTTGTCCATGCCAAATCGCTTCAGTATTTTTTCAATATAAGCTGATTGATGGACCAAAATTTCATTAACACAATGCTCGATCTGTAGGTCGAGACAATATTTTGTTTTCCCAAGGTCTTTCATTTCAAATTCACTTTTCAGATATTCAGCAGTTTTATTGAGCTCTTCAGGGGTTCCAACTAGGTTCATATCATCGACATATACTGCCACTATAACAAATCCAGTATTTGATTTCTTAATGAACACACAAGGGCAGATGACATTGTTGGCATATCCTTCTTTAATCAAATACTCACTGAGACGATTATACCACATTCGCCCAGATTGTTTCAGCCCATATAGTGATCGCCTTAATTTGATTGAGAACATACCTCATGGTTTGTTAGTTGCTTCAGGCAACTTAAGTCCTTCTGGGACTTTCATATATATGTCAATACCTAATTCTCCATATAGATATGCGGTGATGACATCCATAAGTCGCATGTCAAGTTTTCCTGAAATCACCAAACTTATTAAGTAACGGAACGTAATTGCGTCCATTACAGGAGAGTATGTCTCTTCATCATCAATTCCAGGTCTTTATGAAAAACCTTGCGCAACGAGTCGTGCTTTATATCTTGCAATCTCGTTTTTCTCATTGCGTTTCCTTGTGAATACCCATTTGTAACCTACGGGGTTCACACCAGGCAGGGTTTAGACTATTGGTCCAAAAACACTTCGTTTTTCCAAGGAATTTAATTCTGCCTAGATTGCATCTTTCCACTTAGACCAATCTTGTCACTGTCTGCATTCATCAACAGAGCGGGGCTCAATATCATCACCTAATATAATTTCAATGGCTATTGCAAATGCAAACATGTCGTCGATGATTATTTCATTTCGATCCCACAATTCATTAGTACATGCATAATTTATGGATATTTCTTTGTTTTCTTGTACTTCTGTCTCTTCAAGGACATGTATCTCATCAAGGACATTTTCTTTTTCTGGAAATACAGAATCATGAATTGTTGATTTATCATTCATTTTCTTTTCTTGAATGATTTCATTTAGGTTCAACTTTGCCCTCATCTTTCTCTTTCGAGTGGCTGAATCTTTTGAACCTAGGGGTCTACCACGCTTTAGGCGTGCACTGGATGAATCACTCGTTGCCACTTTATTTTGTCCAACAGGGACATCAATTCTTGCAGGTGCGTGATGCGAAAATTGCTTAACACACAAATTAAACCCTCTTGTTGTCAAATTGTAGTAAAAATGCAAGTAGGGATCGTTCTAAACTGGGGATTAAGAGGGCTTATTAAAACCTCTAAACTAACTCAAAAACATAAAAACAAAGTTAAAAACGTTTGAATAGACTCAAAGGACTCAAAATAGATTCTAAAGACACAAAACAACTTTAAAACACTCAAAATTGCCTAAAAACACTTACTGGGCAGATTTGACTTTAACACAACTTTAGATGAATTTAGTGTTTTGGTTTGAATCAAAAACTCAAAAACACTAACGAAATAGATATTTAACACTTTGAAACAACAAAGTAAAAGGGAGATTTTAGTTTTGACGAATTCGAAATAAACAAACAACTTATAAAATTAGACAGATTGTAAAGCGAATTTAAGAAATGAGATGATGGATGGATTAGTTAGAGGTCCGTTCTTCGCACATGACACACTTGTACATGAATTGATTTACAATTGCTTTTCAATAAACTATGATGCTCAACACCCCAGATTAACCGTGATGCACAAATTAACCCTTAGATTTTCCTTTACTCATTGAGCTGGATGAATGCATGCAACAACCCAAATCATTCTTAAAAGTCCCCTATATGACTGCATAATAGAGATACAATCAGAGATCATTACATTCAATGAAAATCATAAGTGTTGACGAGGCAATTATAACTATGAATGCATGATACAATTGCCAAGAATTCAATTAACGCGATTGTGATAAACAACCTTCACTACTCATGAATATAAACGTGTAACGATTAGGTGAAACTCATTTATATTCTAGCATCTAATTCATACATGAAAACTAAGTATGCATCCTTAATAAACATACAAGAATCATTTATGAATAAAATAGATAGTTGAATTGCAATCACAACTTATCAAATCACAATTGGAAGAAATCAATTTATATCTCAAGCATGTTCATGGCTTCAAACTTCCCCCTAACTAAATAAGGGTTTAGCCACTCATAATTGCAACAAAATTAGAAAATAACAAAGTAGACATTGAAAGCAAGAACGAAGTACACCTAAAACGCTCCAAAGTTCCAAGCTTGAAACGCCAAGGACCTTTGTTTTCTCTTTGTTATGGCACAAGGTGTGGTTTGATGGATGAGTAGTAAATTATGGTGGTGGATAGATATAGGTGAGTTATGGTGAAGGGTGGATGGGTGGATTGTGTTCTATTTTTGGTTGGATGAGTGCCATGGCAAGGAAATGGAATTGTATGTGTTTGTGGGATGTGGGAATATATGGATGAATGTAAGGTCTTTTTAATGGATCCTTTTTTCTGATTTTCTCCTCCTTCTTTCTTTCTTTGTTATGGTGAAGGGTGGATGTATTTATAGGCTAGGGAGAGGAGTGTATAGAGTTATAATGAGTGGATGTAATGGGTATAGTGGGTGGATGAATGTGTAGGTCACGACAAGGGGAAGGGAATAATGGCTGATTTGTGTAAGTGAATGTGGGAATGAATGTGTGAATGTGGCTGTCCATGTTTCCCTTTACAAATGCACACACATGTTCTTCATCATTTCAGCCACAAATGCACCCATTTTCTGCCCTCCAAGCTATCAATGTCGTGTGTTTGCATGTGTGTTTGTTGTCATCTAATCATCATTTCCATATGTACAAGCTGTTACACTCACACACACACATGCTCTTCATCATTTCATCCACAAATCAACCCATTTTCTGCCCATGCCAAACTGTCCATACCGTGCCTTTCTCTTTGCCCATGTGTGTGCCTTTCCTTTGCCCATGTGTGTGTGTTTTTCCTTTTCATTTGCACACACATGTTCTTCATTATTTCAGCCAACAATCCACCCATTTTCTGCCCATGCCAATCCCTTCATGCTGTGCCTTTCTTGCTGTGTGTGTGTTGTCCATGTTTCTTCCATGTGCCTTGCTCATCTTCATCATTTTAGCTAGCAATCAACACATTTTCTGTCATCACATGGCAGCTATGATGTTTGTGGTTGTAGGTCAATACACTTGCACACACACATTCTGATTTCTAGCCTTCTAATCTTCAAAAACGTCCATCCTTATGTCTCCATTGTGCACTATCCAATCTTGGCTAAAAAATGCTCCAAAATGCACTTTCTTGCCAACTTTGTTATTAGGACCTACAAAAACACGAAAATAGCTTAAAATACATAAATAACAACATAAATGCACAAGAACAAGCTAACTAAGTCACATAAATATGCTCCTATCAAATTCCCCCACACTTAGCTTTTGCTAGTCCTCGAGCAAAACAAAAGAAACAAAACAAAACAAAACACAACCTAACCTTCCAACATTTGCCTCAGGGATTTTCAATGAAATATGACATGCCAAAGATCACCACTTACATAGATTTAAGCATTTCTTACCCTCGAGCATACTTAATCATAGTCACCATTCACTAGCTCACATTTAATCAATTAAAACAACATTTTGAATATAGTAACATGCCTTAGAGAATTTCCTCAATTCCTTACTAGATACACTCTTATTTTCACACAAGAATTTCTGACTACACTCCCTATACTAAGTATATGTGAGAAGATTGATGTAAACATGAAAGACTAGGACTCACATATGTTATAACAAAGAAAGCAATTTTCTGGAGTTATTAAGCATGTTTAGATATGATCTCATGAATGGAATGCTACTACTTAGATATGAAAACCAGTGACACCATATGCTCATACCAATTTCGAACTTCATAAATTCAAACACACAACACTCAAGATTGAAGTCAAGGGTTGTAACAGGGCTTGGGGGAAATGGCTAATAAAGAATGGATAGGAATAACAAATGTTCTTAAAGCGATAGCAAACAAAGCAATGAAATGGACACTTTGGAATTCACTTTAGAATGCAGAATCAACTTTTAAATACAAAGGGAAGAGTCATGCAACACTTAGGGCCGAATTCAATGTTTTGGACCCTTTTTTAACAAACTTTTTTTTTCTTTTCACTCTTTTTATTTTTCTCTTTTCTACCCGTGCCTTATTAAGGACTTTGGCGCACACACACACACACACACACACAAGAATCACTTCCTCCACACTTGCTTTCTGCAATACATTGATAAAAAAGGAGTTCATTTTAAGTCATGCTTTACTATGCTTCAAGAACAAGGGTATGGATGGTCCTAAAACTAGGCTAGGTAAGGATAGTGTGGGTAACAAAGAACATAGGCAACACAAGGCTCAACAGGGTTAAACTTAAACACATAATGAACGGGATAGGCTTTTTGGCTCTTGGCTCACTAAACAACTTCATCTTGAATATGTGCTATGCAAATCAATAACATGCTTTGAATGGAATAGGCATGAGTTCTAGCATTTGGAACTAAATGATGAAACGCCTTCTAAGTAGCAACCAAGCAAAGAATAATGAGATCATGCAACGACTTTAGAAAACAATATGCACAGATTATTAACTCTCCAAATAAACGTTTAGGCTCAAGTCTCACAAGGTTGTAGCATACATTTGAGTTCCTTCTTTCAAGCATGTTACAAAACTGATTTTTCCTTTATGATTGCATGTGAATTCATAAATTATAACCACAAACAAGCATACACCAAAGAGTAAATCAAATTTTCATCCATGTTTATAACTCTCTTTAACAGTCATGTAATTAAAAACCAAATCATCATCATTGTGTTGGAAGGTACCCTAAGACACAAATAAACAAACAAAAACAACTCTTTTTGGGTTTTTCAAAACAATTTTTCAAAATTTTATGAGAATTTCGGATTTTTATGTCAAAACACACTGAAACACTCCAAAAAAGCTTAAAACACTTAAAACAACAAGGAACAACACTAGAAGTAAGGGGTGATAAACTCCTATGAATTTCATACAAAACAATGGTTACCCCCCCCCCCCCACACTTAAATCAAACATTGTCCTCAATGTTTCAAGCATAAACTCACACAAAAAACAAGCAAACAAACAAACAACGAATAAACATGACAAGTATGGCAAAGTAAAAACTAAACAGAGTAGAGTTTAAGAACGCAAATATGGTTTTGGAGATAGATGATCTTGTTGTCTTTCCACAGCTTTGATCTCAAACTGGTTTGGAATTCTGAGCGAGGAATATGAGAGTTCCTTGGTTTCAAATCACACTCCTTCTGCTGGGTTGATTTGATTATGCAGTCTACATTCTTCTCTGCTTGTTTCTTCTGCATGGCAGGCAGGCACGAGGTAGAGGTGTTGGTCTGTTTCTTTCTTCAATCTTTCTAAGTGCCCACCTCTTGCTTTCTTTCTCCTTGTCCCTAGCTGAGGATGAATTGGCAAATTGTCTCCACATGCTTCGAGGTATCATTTTCACTTCCCTTATCTATTCCCCAAGCAGATGTGGTAGACGAAGAGGAAGCATAAAATGATGAAGATGAGTACTCGAGAGCAAGGCTAGGTAAGCAATCAGGAAGGGGTTCCAGGCAGTCGGTTCCAAATCGGAAGATTGATACCAAGTGCTGGCTGATTACTCTCTTCCTCCTTGTCCCAAAACAACGACAAGGAGAAAGACAGGGAGAAAGCATGATATGAGATACTCTTGCTTTCAACCTTCATGATATGAAATACTTTTTCTTTGGATGAGTTGTTTGCAGAGGTACCCCAAGGAATAAGGAACACTGAGTGACTCGAGAGGGTTTGTTGGAAAGGCATTCTCGGATAAGAAGAAGGGTTATGTATGTCTACCTTGCAATGGAGGGTGAAGGGTGACATTTATAGGAATTAATAACCGGTACTATTCTTTCACTCTTGTCAGCAACCGTTGGATGATTTAATAGTAAACTTCACGTGTTTTCTTCTTCACACGAGATCTTCGACAGATTGCCTGTAATTTTCGCAAGGCTGAGTATGTATGTGACAGGCGCTGATACGTCTGGAAAAGTAAGTGCCTCTTCGATATCTGGAATCGGCGCTTCGATAAACTGCCCGTGATTTCCGCAAAGCTAACTCTGCATGTGACAGATGCTGACACGTCTGGAAAAGAAAATGCCTCTCCAATATATGTGCTTGCCTCTTCGATCTCTGAAATCCTGTTGAGTGCAGAGGTTGCATGTGACAAGTGCAAACAAATCTGGAAAAGACGATTGGCTGTGGTTTTTGAGCAAGCCCAACTTTTGAGAAAGCTAGCGCCTCTTCGATTTTTGAGTTGGCCTCTTCGATTTTTAAGCTCGCCTCTTCGATCTCTGAAATCCCGTCGAGTGCTGATTTTTATAGAGGTACGCAGGACGTTCAAAGCACACTTGAATTTCTGCCTGTAGAAACTCCCTTCTTGCACTTCTACGATCCTGACTTGTCCGACCTCTTCTTTCTTTAACACCTCTGAAAATGTCTGGCCCCTCCGACTGTTGTTTTGACTTGAACCTTGGTGAAGAGGCAGTCTCGCCTTCTCCAGACAACATATGGCGCCCATCCTTCATATCCCCTACTGGTCCCCTTACCGTTGGGGATTCGGTGATGAAGAATGATATGACAGCTGCGGTGGTGGCCAAGAACCTTGTCACTCCCAAAGATAACAGACTACTTGCCAAACGATCTGATGAGTTGGCTATTAAGGATTCTTTGGCTCTCAATGTGCAATGCGCAGGTTCTGTGTCTAATATGGCCCAACGCCCATTTGCTCGAACCCGTCAAGTTGAATCATTGGCGGCTGAAGTGATGAGTCTCAAACAGGAAATTAGAGGGCTCAAGCATGAGAATAACCAGTTGCACAGGCTCGCACATAACTATGCTACAAACATGAAGAGGAAGATTGACCAGATGCAGGAATCTGATGGTCAAATTTTACTTGATCATCAGAGGTTTGTAGGTTTGTTCCAACAGCATTTGCTTTCGTCTTCTGGGGCTATACCGCGTAATAAAGCTCCAAATGATCAACCTCTGATGCTTCCTCCTTCTGGGGCTCTGCCAACTGCTGAGGCTCCGCCGACTACTGAGACTTCTCCTAAGTAGCCTTTGTGAAGGCTCCCTCTTGTATTTATCTGCTTAATGTTCCTTTCTTTTTTATGAATGTAAAAATATCTTGCATAACTGTCAGTGTTTCAAAAATAAACCCACACCCAAAACAATTAAACAAGCAACAAATAAAAATGACAATCATGGCAAAATAAAACTACAGAAAAGGGAAGGTTTTTAGGAAAGCAAAACCAATCATGGAGCAATTCAAAAATCTTCCTTATTTGAATACATGGGTTGCCTCTCAATAAGCAATTTCTTTAACGTCTTGCAGCCGAACGATACCTCTTTTTAAACTCCATTAGGGCTCACGGCATGGAGGGGTATTTCCTTCACCATATGCTTATCAAACAGGTCGTAATAGGGCTTCAAACGATGCCCATTCACCTTAAATTCATGACCGGTTTTTATGCTTTGGACTTGGACTACACCATGGGTAAAAACATTAGTAATAACAAATGGTCCAATCCACATAGAGCGTAACTTACCGGGGAATAACCGAAGGCGAGAATCAAATAGAAGCATTTTCTGCCCCTTGGAAAATGTCTTTGTACGAAGCATCTTGTCATGATACGCCTTGGTCTTATCTTTGTAAATCCGAGCATTCTCGTATGCCTCGTGCTTAATCTCCTCGAGTTCATTTAATTGGAGCTTTCTATACACCCCGGCGGCATCTATATCCATGTTGAAGGTCTTTACAGCCCAATGTGCCTTATGCTCTAACTCGATGGGCAAATGACATGGCTTACCATAAATGAGCCGAAAATGGGACATGCCAAGGGGAGTTTTGTAAGCCGTACGATAATCCCACAATGTATCGTCTAAGCACAAGCTCCAATCCTTCCTTGTTGGCCCCATAGTTTTCTCAAAGATTTGCTTGATCTCTCTGTTTGAAACCTCGGTTTGCCCATTGGTCTGAGGATGATAAGGTGTTGAAACCTTATGTGTAACGTTGTACTTTTTGAGCAAAGCCTCAATGGTTCGATTACAAAAGTGGGAGCCTCCATCACTAATGAGAACTCTAGGCATTCCAAACGTAGCAAAAACGTTAGTTTTCACAAAATCTGTAACAACCTTATAATCGTTAGTACGAGTGGCTTTTGCTTCCACCCATTTTGAAACGTAATCAACAGCTAGCAAGATATAAGTGAAACCATAAGATGGAGGGAAATGACCCATGAAATCAATACCCCAAACGTAAAAAATTTCAACAAATGATAGGGGTTGCTGCGGCATTTGATCCTTGGTACCTATGTTTCCCATTCTTTGGCACCGATCACACGTTAGACAATAAGTTCTAGCATCTTTAAACAACGTGGGCCAATAAAATCCACATTCAAGAACCTTTAATGTCGTTCTTTGAGTGCCAAAATGTCCACCACAAGCATAAGTGTGACAAAATCTTAGGATCGAAATAAATTCACAACCATGCACACATCTACGCAAAATCCGATCAGAGCAATACTTCCACAAATAGGGATCATCCCAAACATAGAAACGTGCATCTTTTCGAAGTTTATCACATTGGTGCTTAGTGAGAGTGCTAGGAACTTGTTTAGACACTAAGTAATTCACTAGATCGGCATACCATGGTTCACTCACCTCAATGGACAGTAGCTGCTCATCGGGGAAAGTTTCAGGGATAGGCACGTCATGCTCATGCTCCTCATGGACCATTTGGCTTAAGTGGTCAGCCACCACATTCTTGCTTCCTTTCTTGTCTCGGATTTCGATGTCAAACTCTTAAAGAATAAGCATCCAACGAATGAGCCTCGGTTTTGCTTCCTTTTTCGTTAGTAAGTACTTTAAAGCTGCACGATCAGTATAAACAATCATTTTAGTTCCAATTAAGAAAGATCAAAATTTATCTAAAGCAAATACAACATCTAGAAGTTCTTTTTCCGTTGTGGAGTTGTTCAATTGGGCATCATTGAGAGTCCGAGAGGCATAGTATATAACATGCGGCTGCTTATCTTTTCTTTGCCCCAAAACAGCACCTAATGCATAGTTGGATGCATCGCACATAAGCTCAAAAGAAAGGCTCCAATTGGGAGGAGCAATGATAGGGGCCGAAGTGAGCTTCTCCTTGAGCTGCTTGAATGCTGATTCACACTCCTCATCAAACTGGAAGGGCACATCTTTTTGAAGTAATCGGCAAAGGGGGTTGGACATCTTGGAAAAATCCTTAATGAAACGCCTATAGAACCCTGCATGGCCAAGAAATGAACGAACCTCTCTAACCAAAGTAGGAGAGGGTAAGTGATGTACAAGGTCTATTTTTGATTTATCTACTTCAATTCCTTTTTCTGAAACAATATGGCCTAAAACTATACCTTGTTTAACCATAAAGTGGCACTTTTCCCAATTCAACACAAGGTTAGTTTTAACACATCGTTTCAAGATCAAGGTCAGATTATCCAAACAATTATCAAAAGACTCCCCAAATACACTGAAATCATCCATAAATACCTCAATTATATTCTCAACATAATCTGAGAATATACTTACCATACACCTTTGAAAAGTGGCAGGTGCGTTGCATAGGCCGAATGGCATGCGACGATAGGCAAAAGTTTCAAAGGGACATGTGAATGTGGTCTTCTCTTGGTCATTCGGTGCTATCACAATTTGGTTATATCCAGAATATCCATCAAGAAAACAATAAAACGCACGACCGGTTAACCTTTCAAGCATTTGGTCGATAAATGGCAAAGGAAAGTGATCTTTCCTTGTTGTAGCGTTTAGCTTCCTATAGTCCATACAAACACGCCATCCGGTTTGAATTCGTGTAAGTACCAACTCGTTCTCATCATTCTTGACAACGGTAACTCCAAACTTCTTGGGAACGACTTGAACTGGTGAAACCCAATGGCTATCAGAGATAGGATAGATCACGCCACAATCTAAGAGCTTGATTATTTCCTTCTTCACAACTTCCATCATAGGAGGGTTGAGACGGCGTTGAGCCTCTCGGGATGGTTTAGTCCCCTCTTCAAGAAGTATGCGGTGCATGCAAGTGGTGGGGCTAATTCCCCTAATGTCGGCCAAGGTCCACCCTATGGCTGTTTTGTACTCTCGTAGCACCCTCATAAGCTTTTCTTCCTCATGTTCTGTGAGACTTGAAGAAACAATGACGGGTAATGTCTCGTCATCTCCCAAAAACACATACTTCAAATGGTCCGACAACAGCTTAAGTTCAAGAGTAGGTGCCTGAACAATAAAAGGTAACATCTTAGTAGAAACTGAACTTGAAATTGAGAGGGGAACCTTACCATATTGTCGTGGAAGTGACTCAAGGGCAGGCACAACCTCCATAACTTCCTCATTAAAGGGCACGGCATTAGTATCCTAAATCTGGCCGTGGGTTTGCATTGCCCCAAGTTCTTGGTTTTTGAGTTTTATGCCCTTTGTAATGGCTATTTCAAGGGCATCCTTGTTCAATTCCTCCAGATACTCCTGCGCTAAAGAATCAACATCAATAGAAAAGCAAGAGTGATCATCAACGGGATATCTCATAGTTTCAGAAATATTAAAATCGATAACTTCCCCATCGAATTCCATCATCAAAGTTCCCTTGAATACATCAATCTTTGTACGGGCTGTCTTCATGAATGGCCTACCAAGGAGAATCGACAAAGAGGTGGAATGGACTAAATCTTCCATGTCTAAAACGTAAAAATCAGTCGGAAAGATCAAATGGTTCACCTGCACTAAAACATCTTCCAAAACACCTTTTGGGTATGCATTAGAACGATCAGCCAATTGTATAATCACACCATCATTTTTCAATTCACCCAAGTTCATAGATGCATAAATAGAGTAAGGCATGACATTTATAGATGCACCTAAATCTAGCATTGCATTTTCAAATCGAGTATTGCCAATCACACAGGGAATCATAAAACTTCCTGGGTCTTTGCATTTAGTGGGCAGTTTACATTGTAATACGGCTGAAACATTTTCACTTACCTTAACTACCTCTTTGTTTGACATTCTTCTCTTGGTTGTGCACAACTCTTTGAGAAATTTGGCATATTTTGGGACTTGTTTAATTGCCTCAAAGAGTGGAATGTTTACTTGCACTTTCCAGAATGTTTTAAGAATGTCCTTTTCACTCTCGTCCTTCTTCAATTGCATGAACCTACGAGGAAAAGCAACATGGGTCAAATTAGTATTAAGTGAATTTGAACTCAACTTACCTTGTTTGGCCGATTTAGGAATGATAAGGGCCTGGGGCAACGGTTGATTCACCCTTTCCGTGGGTGTGCTAGTGTTCTCCTCCTCATTTTGCAGCTTTTCATCCTCTTTTTGGGCAGATTTGGGAGTGTCGGACTCACTTCCAACTTCTTTTCCACTACGCAACATGATGGCTTTGGCAGATTCGAATCCGCCCTTCAGATTCACAACGGTTAAACTAGGTAACTTACCTTGCTCTCTAAATTGTCCTACAAACTCCGCAATCTGCCCAATTTGCTTCTCTATTTGGTCCACCCTTTTGTCTTGGTTTTGCATTGCTTTAGCTTGATTTTCTTGCCCATGAGACAAATTGGTGAGTAACTTAAGAAGTGTCTCATTATCTAAAGATGTACCTGAGGTATTTTGGGCAGGTTGTTATGGGGCTTGTGTTGGTGCGTATTGCTTGGTATAGAAGCCCAGAGGTTGCTGCCTAAAGCCTCCTTGTTGTTGGGGTTGTTGGGGCTCCCTCCACATAAAATTTGGATGGTCTCTCCAACCTGGATTGTACGTATTAGAATATGGATCGTTCATTGGCTGGTTTTGGCCTTGAAATCCAATTGCATTGGCACTTTCCCATCCACCATTTTCAATCAATTACGGGCACTTTTCAGAGGCATGTCCTTGGATAGAACACATACCACATACACTTGGTTCTTTCATCCTCATTCCTTTGGCCATCTGAGACACAATGAAAGTAAGATTAGCTAATTGCGATTGAATGTCGGATGTGGAACTTACCTCATTCACTTGCTGTCGTGGGGTGTCCCTTTGACCAACGCCTTCATATTGTTGAGCATTCAATGCTCGGTTAGCAATTAAGGTCTTGGCAGCCATGGGTGTTTTGTCCACCAAAGCTCCTCCAGCTGAGGCGTCTAGCATTTGACGTTCAATTGGTAGAAGCCTTTCGTAGAAATATTGAAGAAGAAGCTCCTCATTCATCTGGTGTTGTGGACATGAAGCAACAAGGGTTTTAAAACGCTCATAGTAAGTGGGAAATGATTCATCTTGGTTTTGCTGAATGCCACTAATCCTTTTGCGTAGTAGAATGACTCGAGAAGTTGGGAAAAACTTCTCCAAAAATGCTCGTTTCATACTTTCCCATGATGTGACAGTTCCGGGGGCTAGCTCATACAACCAATCTTTAGCCTTCTCTAAGAGAGAAAAAGGAAAAGCCTTCATTTTCAGAATGCTCCCATCAACGTTTACAGGGGTCATGCTCGAGCAAACAACCTCGAACTCTTTCAAGTGTTTATTAGGATCTTCCATAGACATCCCATGAAACTTAGGAATGTGATGCAACAAACTTGATTTCAATTCGAACTCGTCCGTCTTCCCTAGGGCAGTTATGGGGTATTGGATGCATAGGGGAGCGGCATTGTCCAATCCTGAAGTGGAAAGCTCCTTGATTGTTCGATTGTCCGCTGCCATGTTGGGATCTTCCTCTACAACCTGTGCCGTGAGCTCCTCTTGCCCTTCTACTTTGTCTTCTCCAAGATCTGGTGTAGGTTGAGATGGTTGGGGTTCTTGTTGATTCCTTGCTCGTCTCAAAGTTCATTCAAAATCGTCGTCAAAGTCACGGATGTGCTTATGAATAGGTTGAGAACTTCGAGTCATAAACCACCTAAAACAAGAAAACAAGTAAAGTCATCAACTAGGAACAAAAACACATGAAAATAAACAAAAACAAATAACAAGGGATTAGCAAAATTGCTAATCCCCGGCAACGGCGCCAAAATTTGATGCGAAAATTGCTTAACACACAAATTAAACCCTCTTGTTGTCAAATTGTAGTAAAAAAGCAAGTAGGGATCTTTCTAAACCGGGGATTAAGAGGGCTTGCTAAAACCTCTAAACTAACTCAAAAACATAAAAACAAAGTTAAAAACGTTTGAATAGACTCAAATGACTCAAAACAGATTCTAAAGAGGCAAAACAACTTTAAAACACTCAAAATTGCCTAAAAACACTTACTGGGCAGATTTGACTCCAACACAACTTTGGATGAATTTAGTGTTTTGGTTTGAATCAAAACACTCAAAAACACTAACGAAATAGATATTTAACACTTTGAAACAACAAAGTAAAAGGGGGATTTTGGTTTTGACGAATTCGAAACAAACAAACAACTTATAAAATTAGACAGATTGTAAAGCGAATTTAAGAAATGAGATGATGGATGGATTAGTTAGAGGTCCGTTCTTCGCACATGACACACTTGTACATGAATTGATTTCCAATTGCTTTTCAATAAACTATGATGCTCAATGCCCCAGATTAACCGTGATGTACAACTTAACCCTTAGATTTTCCTTTACTCATTGAGCTGGATGAATGCATGCAACAACCCAAATCATTCTCTAAAAGTCCCCTATATGAATGCATAATAGAGATACAATCAGAGATCATTACGTTCAATGAAAATCATAAGTGTTGACGAGGCAATTATAACTATGAATGCATGATACAATTGCCAAGAATTCAATTAACGCGATTGTGATAAACAACCTTCACTACTCATGAATATAAACGTGTAATGATTAGGTGAAACTCATTTATATTCTAGCATCTAATTCATGCATGAAAACTAAGTATGCATCCTTAATAAACATACAAGAATCATTTATGAATAAAATAGATAATTGAATTACAATCACAACTTATCAAATCACAATTGGAAGAAATCAATTCATATCTCAAGCATGTTCATGGCTTCAAACTTCCCCCTAACTAAATAAGGGTTTAGCCACTCATAATTGCAACAAAATTAGAAAATAACAAAGTAGACATTGAAAGCAAGAACGAAGTACACCTAAAACGCTCCAAAGTTCCAAGCTTGAAACGCCAAGGACCTTTGTTTTCTCTTTGTTGCGGCACAAGGTGTGGTTTGATGGATAAGTGGTAAATTATGGTGGTGGATAGATATAGGTGAGTTATGGTGAAGGGTGGATGGGTGGATTGTGTTCTATTTTTGGTTGGATGAGTGCCACGGCAAGGAAATGGAATTGTATGTGTTTGTGGGATGTGGGAATATATGGATGAATGTAAGGTCTTTTTAATGGATCATTTTTCTGATTTTCTCCTCCTTCTTTCTTTCTTTGTTATGGTGAATGGTGGATGTATTTATAGGCTAGGGAAAGGAGTGTATGGAATTGTAATGAGTGGATGTAATGGGTGTAGTGGGTGAGTGTTGTGGTAATGAGTGGATGTAATAGGTATAGTGGGTGAGTGTTGTGGTAATGAGTGGATGTAATAGGTATAGTGGGTGGATGAATGTGTAGGTCACGACAAGGGGAAGGGAATAATGGCTGATTTGTGTAAGTGAATGTGGGAATGAATGTGTGAATGTGGCTGTCGATGTTTCCCTTTACAAATGCACACACATATTGTTCATCATTTCAGCCACAAATCCACCCATTTTCTGCCCTCCAAGCTGTCCATGTCGTGTGTTTGTATGTGTGTTTGTTGTCATCTAATCATCATTTCCATATGTACAAGCTGTTACACTCACACACACACACATGTTCTTCATCATTTCAGCCACAAATCAACCCATTTTCTACCCATGCTAAACTGTCTATGTCGTGCCTTTCTCTTTGCCCATGTATGTGTCTTTCCTTTGCCCATGTGTGTGTGTTTTTCCTTTTCATTTGCACACACATGTTCTTCATTATTTCAGCCAACAATCCACCCATTTTCTGCCCATGCCAAGCCCTCCATGTCGTGCCTTTCTTGCTGTGTGTGTGTTGTCCATGTTTCTTCCATGTGCCTTGTTCATCTTCATCATTTTAGCTAGCAATCAACACATTTTCTGTCATCACATGGCAGCTATGATGTTTGTGGTTGTAGGTCAATACACTTGCACACACACATGCTGATTTCTAGCCTTCTAATCTTCAAAAACGTCCATCCTCATGTCTCCATGCTTGCACTATCCAATCTTGGCTCAAAAATGCTTCAAAATGCACCAAAATGCACTTTCTTGCCAACTTTGTTATTAGGACCTACAAACACACGAAAATAGCTTAAAATACATAATTAACTAAGAAATAACAACATAAATGCACAAGAACAAGCTAACTAAGTCGCATAAATATGCTCCTATCAATGCGTTTGCAGCTGGTATATATGACTTTGTCATTTTCGAAGCATCATTAAATGCATCTGGCTTTTGATTAGCAATACCTTGAAGATGAACGATCCTTTTCACTTCATTTTCACATTCAGTGCTTCGTGGATCAAAATGAGATAAGGTGGGAACAACCCATGTCAGCTCTTGCCATTCTTCTAGAATGGTCTTTTCTCCCCCTAATAACGGGAAGAATGTCTCATCAAAATGACAATCAGCAAAACGAGCTTAAAAATATCACCAGTCAAAGGTTCCAAATATCTAATGATAGATGGTGAATAAAAACCCACATAAATTCCCAGTTTGCATTGAGGTCCCATTTTAGTTCATTGTGGCAGTGCAATAGGCATATAAACAGAACAACCAAAAACTCGTAAATGTGAAATGTTTGGCTGATGTCCAAACACGAGTTGTATTAATGAGTATTAGTGGTTGGCTATGGGTCTTAGTCGAACCAATGATTCTGCATGTAAGATGGCATGTCCCTATGCAGAGACTGGCAATTTCATTTTCATGAGCAAAGTGTGGGCTATTAATTGAAGCCACTTGATAAATGCCTCTGCTAAACCATTTTGAGTATGGACATGAGGAACAGGATGTTCAAAATCAATGCCCAGTGCCATGCAGTAATCATCAAAGGTTTGAGACGTAAATTCACCAGCGTTATCAAGTCGAATTGACTTAATGGGATGATCCAGGAACTGTGCTCGCAACTTAATTATCTAAGCAAGAAGTCTCGCAAAAGCTTCATTTCGAGTAGACAATAGGCAAACATGTGACCATCGGGTAGATGCATCAACCAAAACCATAAAATATCGAAATGGTCCATAAGTTGGTTGAATGGGTCCACAAATATCCCCTTGAATTCTTTGCAAAAATGATGGGGATTCATCCTCAACCTTTAGTTGTAATGGTCTAATTACCAACTTCCCTTGGGAACAAGCCTTGCAAGGGTTATCATTTGAGACATCAATGTGTCTGCTCAATAATGGATGTTTATTAGAGTTGGTAATGATTCTACGCATCATGGTAGATCCTAGATGACCAGACGGTCATGCCAAAGCATGTAAACCTTTGAATCCATGAACTTCTGATTCATGACAGCATGTGTCTCAACTGTCTTTATGTATGTATAATACAATCCACTCGATAAACCATACAACTTCTCCAATATACGCTTCTGGGTATCATTGGAGGTAATGCATAAATAATTCCACATTTTCTACACTTTTAGTTTCAATGTGGTATCCATTTAGACATATGTCTTTAAAACTTAACAAATTTTGAATGGATCGAGTAGCGTATAATGCATTATGTATGGACAATATTGTTCCATTTGGTAACATAATCTGGGCTTTTCCTGAGCCTTCAATTACATCTGATTGCCTTGATATTATTGTTACCTTTACTTTTGCAAGTACGAAATTCGAGAAATACTTTTGATCTCGAAGTATTGAATGCGTGGTTGCGCTGTCTGCAAGATAAAAGTCTCTACCATTGCTCTTGTTCTGAGAATAACCATAATTTTTATCCATGTTCTCTGAGTAAAGAAATTACAGTTAAAAAGCAGTTTATTCATACTGGAATACTGCTTTTATTGAATTGAAAATGCGAGCATTAAACGACAAGTACAAATAACAAGAGTACATTAAACATAAATGATTCAATTGGACTCATAAACTTCATTCCCTCTTTTAATAATAAAGTATGAAGCATCCAGGTGAGTTATGTTCAACTGTCCTGATAAATTGGTCACTGGATCAAGTGTTTCCATTGGTTAAGCCTGGTCGAGGAAATTGATCTCGACACCCTTTTCCTTGAAGGATGCTTGATACAGATCCACCAGATGCTTTGGGGTGCGACAAGTACGCGCCCAATGTCCGTTGCCACCACACCTATGGCAAGCTCTTGCAGGATTTCTATGAGTGTTCATATGAGCTTTGCTTTTTTAGCGATTTGCATTTTTAAAGCTCGGGTCTGGATTATACTTGGAACCTGGTTGTGAAACTAGACACCATGGTTCTTGCCTTTCCCATTCCACCGGCCTCGTTTGTGACCACGTCCTCGTTTGTAAGTATTGCCTCGAGAGGATATGGTATTCCCTTCAAGGGAAGCAGCATTCACTTCTGGGAATGGTGCTGATCTGGTAGGTCGGGACTGATGATTTTTCATCAGGAGCTCATTGTTTTGTTCAGCTACCAAGAGCACATATATCAGCTAGTTGTATTCAATGAAGCCTCGCACTCTATACTGCTACTGCAGGAGCACATTAGAGGCATGAAATGTGTTGAAAGTCTTTTCCAGCATATCTTCCTCAGTAATGGTATCCCCACTGAGCTTCATCTGAGAGGTAATTCTGAACAACGCAGAATTGTACTCAGCCACTGATTTGAAATCCTGGATCCTTAGGTGAGTCCACTCATAGCGAGCCCTTGGAAGAATCATCCTTGTCTGGTGATTGTATCTGTTTCTCAATGCCTTCTAGAGAGCTAACGGATCTTCAACCGTTAAGTACTCACTCTTTAGTCCCTCATCAAAATGGTGACGAATAAAGATCATAGCCTTCGCCCGATCTTGAGAGGATGAGATGTTTTCTTCCCTAATGGTATCTCCAAGATTCGCTGCTTCCAGATGGATCTTGGTATCCAATACCCAGGTAAGGTAATTCTTCGCAGTAATGTCCAAGGCAGCAAAATCAAGTTTTGCCAAGTTTGCCATTTTCTTTTCTGAAAGAAAAATGAGGTGTGTAAGAACTTGCAATAATATGTGTTCTTGAGGAATATATTGTTAGAACTTCTGGTTTTTACAAATTTTGATCTTCATGCCAAAATGATAAGTACTCGAAACTTCAGGCTCAAGATTTACATGATTAATGAGAAGAGTGATTGTACCATACCATTCTCATCGAAACAAGTAAAGGATGGGCGATTATTCCGCACCACTTTAAACAGCAAGAAAATTTAAATATACATAGCAGGGTGGACAATTATACCGCACCACCTAAAAATTGCGATAAAATTTAAATATGCAGAGCAGGGTGGACGATTATACTGCACCACCTAAAATTGCGATAAAATTTAAATATGCAGAGTAGGGTGGACGATTATACCGCACCACCTAAAATTGCTATAAAATTAGATATGCAGTTCAAGATAGGTGATGATACCACACTATCTTGGATTGCATAAATAAACACTGGGTTAGTAGTCAAGAGTTACACCAAACAAGAAATCAAAAATATAAGTAACTGTTAGGTTGAGAACTAGAAGTAAACATGGTGCAAATGGTTCTTCGCGAGGGTATATCCAACAATTGAGGCAGAGTAAGAAGAAGAACAATAAAAACCTTAGAGGAAATATTTTTTTTCTTTTTTCGATGAAGGGAAATGAGAAATGATTAGAGAGTCGTGCTGATAACGTGTTATAAATAGGCAAAATTTAGAGAGATAACATTTACTATGGACAGGAGCGAAACAGTTGCAAAATATTATACCAACACAATCTATTGCAGAGGAAGTGATGTATATTATAGTTATTAGTTGTTTCTTCCAAGTCTAATTTGATCAAATGTAGTGCTCTATTTATAATCTCATAGAAAACAAACAAATGACACTATTAAACTGGTGAAAAAGTTATTATATACATGTGGGCAAATATACCCACTATTTTACAACAAATTGCAACCAACTTGAATTATTAGTGAGGCATTTAGATTGAGATGCCTCATTTACTATTTCTTTTATTAAACATTTGGGTCTTTTAGACCTTTGATCAAACTACCTCCTTAAAATATGGCGCCATTTAGATTATCAGAGCCCATTTTTCTTTATAAAATTACGTTAGATGCCATTGCATTTAAATAAAGGAAACTTTAACAAAAAGCTCGGTACTATTCACTTTAACGAAAAATCATATTTTTACACTAGAAAGTCAATCTTGGTACTATTCATTTTACCCTTTATTTTGTCCTTATTGTTAAAACTCAAAGTTTTCAAGCTTTTTTCATTAGTTTTCCTATAAATAAATGGACCACAATTCTTGAAAAACAGTGATTGATATTTCTATGTTTCTGGAAATTAACTGTTTAAGTCATCGATATTTTTTAAGGAAAACTAATGAAAATGGCTTGAAAACTTTGAGTTTTAATGATAAGGACAAAATAAAGGGTAAAGTGAATAGTACCAGGATTGACTTTTTAGTGTAAAAATGTGGTTTTTCGTTAAAGTGAACAGTACCGGGTGCTTTTCGTTAAAGTTCCCTATTTTTTAATGTTGTGTTTGGTTTTGTACGTACATGTTAATAATTGTTCATGCAATTTTCTCTCTATTTTTTTTTTCAATTTTATTCTCACATCTTACCATATAAATCAATGTAAAAATGTCAACAAAATTATGAAAATGTACCCATAGTACCTGTAAAGCAAATGTACATAATTTATTTGTAATACCCTATGTACTTTTAGATGTATGATTTGGTTATTCATTTTTGTATGATTATGTGGAACTCGTTGGAAAACAAATAAGATGGTGGGTAATTTCATCTTTTGTGGGACGTTCGAGTTCAAGTGACACACCCCGACCTAGATCAAGGCTTTCTAGCCATCACGTGAGGGTGACGTAGCCATGTGCACAGTGCGGAAGCAATAAAGATATAAAGAATTACGGATAAACAAAAACCAAATCAACTAGAGTACTAGCTAAGTGTGAAATACACAACCAAAGCATAAATATCCTAAGTGCAGTCAAGCAGGACAAGTACTAATTATTCAACATCCAAAGGTGATCCTACATTAATGATATTTTGTCAGAACCCCTGCCGAAATCCTCATGATCCACCAAGCACTTCTACCTAAAACTTGGAGGGACGCAAAACAGAAAGTGTGAGTGGGCAAACACAAAGCTTTTCAAATCATTTCATTTCTCAAAAGTTCTAACCCCTCGCTGTAAAACTTGTATAATTTCCCAGAAAATAATAGTAATAATAACCTGTATCATAAATCATACTCAAGATGAAAATCCATAAAAGTATACCATGTCAAAGTATCTCAATGCAATGCCATAAGAAATCCAGACAAATATATCAATGCCTGATATCGCATTAGCCAAATCCCTCTAACTCAATCTGCACGGCTGAATATATATATAGCTCATAACCAATCTTAATCATATCAAATCAAATCCTGCACACGAGTCAGAACCACCTAAAGTGGTATGTATGACAAGACTAGGTGTAAAGTAAATATGTTTTAGTGCTACGATCACATGAAGGCAGTGCGAATAATCGTGGTCACCTACGAGTCGGAACCACCTAAAGTGGAATGTACGACAAGCGTATGCACCTAACTTGGATCCAAGGTGAGCATATGGTGTGGGAGGTGAACATCACGTGAAGGACTGTACCCTAACTCTGGGCGGGAGCACTAACACCGGGTGCAAGTTTATGAGCCCTCAATACATCACATCATATCTCACATAAATGAAGTAACCTCAACCGTTAATTTATTAACTTACCTGTGCGTCCCCAGCACTAATCATAAATATATGCAACTACTAATGCATAAATAAAATAGGCAGATACTTTGCATGGCATTTCAAAACGTATAATCATTTAATTTTATTTTTCTGGGAAAAATCTCAAGTATATTTATACGGAAAATCAAAAGCCCACTCACTGACATGTTGAAGGGTCATAGCCCCCGAGCCTCGATTAATGGGGCTCGTCCTCAGGATAGGTCTCACCTATATGCGAAATAATTGAATAAACGTTATTTAAAGCACATACACAAAACTAGGAAATAACTTCTCATACAACGCTCAAATGGGGTATTTGAATATACCACATTGATCTACTCAACCTCAGGAACATCCCTATATTTTAGAAAAATATTTCATGACCCCACTTGTCATCATACGCCGGCCAAGGCACAGCCAGACACGTGGCCCACTCACAGGCACGTGCCTGGAACACCAAACGGATTCCCTAACGGCGGTAGGGAATATTCCGTTAAAAATCAGAATATGCCGTTAAAGTTACCTGACGGCGTTAGAATATTCCGTCAACTTTGACGGAATATTCTCCTCTTTCTTCCTTGGTTCGCCGGAGTCCGGCGCCGGTAACCGCTGCACTCGCCAGTTTCTGGAAAAATTTAAAATCTTCATATCTCCTTCAATTCTTCACCAAAATTCATGAAATTTGAACCAAATTGAAGCTTAGAACTAGAAGAAAAAAATCTTACCACTTTCAAGCCTTGAAATCCACAGAATTTCATAAGAGAACCCTTGATAATCCGGCCAAAATTTGAAACTCACGAACTGGGACTTCCCGACGTCCAAAACATTTCAACTTTCTTCCCCGAGCTTCGTGAAGATGTTTTAAGGCTTCTTACAACCTTAAAACTCCATGAAAACTTCTAAATCACGAGTGCATGAACAGTACACAAAATCGGGGTTCTTGGGTTTTCGAGGGTTTCACGTCCAAAACCTCGATCCGTGACTGGAAGTGAAGGTTCGAAGGTTCTCCATACCGTTGTACGGAAATGGAAGAAAATCCAAGAGAGGGAGGAGAGAGAAAGGTCAACGGGAGTTTGGTTGTGTGTGTGTGTGGTCCAGTTTTAAGTCACTAATCACAACCAAAGCCACTAACGTTAAGTTCCAAAAACTTAGGAACTAACTAATTTAGTTTAAAACCCAAACTCAAGCCCCAACACCACATAACGTACTCGACATCCAAAGGCAAATTAATCATTTCACGCCATTGATAACAATAATTTGGGACGGGCTGTGACAACCTACCCCCTTAAGAAAATTTCATCTCTGAAATTCACACACAATAATTTCAATCCACTAATAATCATAAAACAACCTTGGATGCATCTTTTTCATACGCTCATCCGTCTCTCAGGTGGCTTCTTCCACCGAGTGATTTATCCACAAAACCTTCACTAGGCGTAATGTCTTATTTCTCATAACCTTATCTTTCCAATCCAAAATAGTCACTAGCTCCTTATCATAAGTCAAATCTGAATTAATTTCTAGCGGTTGAGAAGGTATCACATGAAAAGGATCTGAGACATAATGACGAAGCGTAGAGACATGAAAAACATCGTGCACTTTGGATAACTCTGGAGGTAACTCAAGCCTGTAAGCAACCTCATCGACTCGCTCGATGATCATATATGGTCCAATGTACCTAGGACTCAGCTTGCCTCTCTTTCCAAACCACACAACACCTTTCCATGCTGATAATTTCATAAATACCCAATTACCTACATTATACATCCGGTCAGTGCCATGTCTATCTGCTAGACTCTTCTGTCAATCTTAGGCCGCTTTTAGGTTAGACTTAATCACCTAAACATTCTGCATAGTCTCATCCACGACCTCAGGGCCCACCAAAACTCTTTCGCCCACCTCTGACCAACATAGAGGTGTACGACAAGATTTGCCATAAAGAGCCTCGAAAGGTGACAAACCAATACTGGAATGAAAGCTATTGTTGTAGGCAAATTCCATTAAATCCAACCATTTATGCCAAACGTCACCAAACTGCAATATGGAAGATCTCATCATATCTTCCAACGTCTGAATAGTCCTCTCTGATTGTCCATCTGTCTGACGAGGATATGTTATACTATAAAGTAATCTCGAACCAAGAGCTTCCTGAAATGCTATCCAAAATTTGGAAGTGAATCTAGGATCCGGATCCGAGATAATACAGACTGGAATCCCATGGTACTTCATGATCTTCGATATAAATAATTCAGCTAATCAGCTTAAATGATATTTCTCCCTCACATGAATAACATATGCTGACTTAGTAAGCCGATCAACTATCACCCAAATCTCATCGTAACCATTCTATGTACGAGAAAGCTTATACACAAAATCCATAGAAATATTTTCCTATTTCCACTGTGGAACGGGAAGTGGCTGCATCAATCCAAAAGGCTTCTTTCTTTCAGCTTTGACTTGCTGACAAATGACACACCTATTCACATATTCAGCAATTTCTCTTTTCATACCCGACCAATAATAAAATGGTCGAATGGTATGATACATTTTAGTACCTCCTGGATGTATTGCATAAGCTGAAATATGTGTTTCATCAAGAATTTCCTTCTTTAATTCCATATTATTTGGCACATACATTCTACTCTCCTGCATAAGCATGTCATCAGTTTCTCGAATTCTGAAGTATTTCTTCTTCCCCCGATTCCTTGCTTGAATTATTTCCTGTGACTCTTCATCATTCATCTGGGCTTCGAGTACACGATCAATTAAGATTGGCCTGACTTGAAAATTAGCAAGTAAGGCTTCCTCTCAATCTTCCACTCCTAACTCCACTTCAGTGGACCTTAAATTCGCAAGAAAAGGAACATGGCAATCATAAATGGCATTCAGTCTAGCTGGAGTCTTTCTATTAAGAGCATCCGCCATTGCATTTGCACGACCAAGGTGATACTCAATCGTGTAATCATAATCACTAAGCAACTCAATCCACATTCGCTGCCGAAGATTAAGATCCCTCTGAGTAAAAAGATACTGAAGACTCTTATGATCTGTGAAGATCTTACATTTCTCACCATAAAGATAATGTCTCCAAATCTTCAAAGCAAAGATGATAGCTGCTAACTCCAGATCATGAGTAGGGTAATTCTTCTCATGAGGTTTTAATTGTCTTGAAGCATAAGCAATCACCCTACCATGCTGCATCAACACACAATCCAGGCCATTCAAGGAAGCGTCACTATAAACCTCAAAATTACCACTATCATCTGGGAATGCTAAAACAAGTGCATGAGTGAGATAATACTTTAACTGATGAAACCTTTACTCACAATTATCATCCCACTCAAACTTAACTTCCTTTCTAGTCAACCTCGTTAATGGCAAAGCAATGACCAAAAAATCCTTAACAAATCGTCTATAATAGCCTGCAAGACCAAGAAAACTCTGTACCTCAGTAACGGTTCAAGGTTACTCCCAATTCTCCACAACTGCTACATTTTGAGAATCCACCTGAATACCTTGAGCAGAAATGACGTGTCCCAAAAGTGCCACTTGATTCAACCAAAATTGACATTTACTAAACTTAGCATACAACTAATGTTCCCTTAATTTCTTCAACAACAAAGTAAGATGTCGAACATGTTCTGCTTTAGACTTAGAGTATACCAAAATGTCATCAATAATAAAAACAATGACAAACCTGTCTATATATGGCTGAAATACTCGATTCATCAAATCCATGAAAGCTGCTAGTGTATTCGTTAATCCGAATGGCATCACTAGAAACTCATAATGATCATAACGAGTCCTGAAAGCAGTCTTAGGGACATCCTCACTGCTGATCTTCAACTAGTAATACTGGACCTCAAATCAATCTTAGAAAACACACAGGCACCTCGAAGTTGATCAAACAAATCATCTATACGTCGTAACGGATAACGGTTTTTAATTGTTACCTGATTGAATTGCCTATAATCAATACATAGCCTCAAAGTCCCATCTTTCTTCCTTACAAACAAAACTGGATCTCCCCAGGGTGAAGTACTAGGCTGAATAAAACCCTTATCGACTAATTCCTGCAACTAGACTTTCAATTCCCTTAATTCAGCAAGAGCCATTCTATATGAGGTCCAAGATATAAGATATGTACCTGGAAGCAAATCAATAATGAACTCCACATCTCGGTCTGGCGGTAATCCAGGTAAATCATCAGGGAATACATCAGGAAAATGTCTGACTACTCGAACATCCTCCACACTACTAGGAGCAACATCATTCAACACTACATGAGCTAAATATCCCTGGCAACCTTTCGATAACAACCTTTTTGCTCTTACAGCAGAAATAACACCATGCCTCACCCCACTACAATCTTCCATGAAAGTAACTTCAGATAATCCAAGACGATGGAAAGTAACTGTTTTCCCGTAGCAATCTATATTGGCACGATTATAATGCAACCAATATGTGCCTAAGATCACATCAAAATCAACAATATCTAACGGGATAAGATTAACTGGCATAATTACCTCATCCACCATCACTGGACACCCTGGATATACACAATCAACATAACATATCTCCCCTCTAGGCATAGCAAACTCTAAATCATACCCTAGAGGTGTAGGATGAGGTTGTGTCACTTGAGCAAATGTATGAGAAATGACAGAATGCATAGCTCCACAATTAATTAAAACTCTAGCAAAGTGACCAAGAATGTTTAACGTACCCATGATCAAGTTTGGATGATTCTAAGCATCTTGTAGAGAGATATTATTAATACGTCCCTGGGCTTACTGTCGTCTCCCATGACCTCTACTAGCTTGATTTCTTCGCCCCTGCACACCTCGCCCTTGATTCGGCTGACCAGATTGCCTAGAAGATCCTGCACTAGTGGAAGCAATCTCTACCTGTTGGGCCTGTCCTCCCTGATACCACTGAGATCCACTAACTGGAATGGAAGGATACGGTGTATACCCTCCAAGATACTGAGAATACCCACTCTGGTAATAGGTATCATGCGAATACTGATACTACCCTGAAGCATAAGGAGCATTATCACCCTAATAATGACAAGCACCATCTCGGCCTATCTGATCATAACTACCAGACCCCGAAACTTGCTGGATCGGTGCTAGTAGTGGCATAGAAGGTTATTAGGGCCTCAGCTGACTCTGGGGACAATTTATAGCTTTATATCCCATCTTCCCACAAGTAAAACATCCACTGCTGCCTCTCCTACACTTTCCAAAATGCCGATTATTACATCTGCGACACAAATGAGCACTTCCTCTTTCGATATCTCCTTGCCTCTGGAATCTAAGACCTCCTGAAAATCTACCACCTCTCATCTGACTAGTGGCACTAAACCCTCTGCTAGAAAAGCTGGAACTAGTTCCACTCTTCTTAAAGCTCTGAATCTTACGAGGTCCTTGGGAAGACTGACCTTTACCTTTATCATCTCGCATCTGATTCTCATTCTTTTCTTCTTCTTCTTCACTCTCACTAGGCATATTTTCTAAGTCCTCAATTCTCAACAAAATCTCATAAAACTCTTAGTATGGAGTCGAGGTAGCTATAGAACGCCATTGCTTCTTGGTACCTAATCTAAAGCGATGGAGCATCTTAACCGGATTAGCAGCAACCTTCGGATGATAACGAGACAAGTCAGTGAATCTCCTATAATACTCATTTGTCTTCATCTTCCCCTACTTTAACTAAGTAAACTCTTGCTTTTTGCGATCAATATACTCAGGGGGAATAAACCTTTTCTGAAACAACTGTTTAAACACTTCCCAGTCCGCAATTTCCTCTAGGGTCAATTGATAAGACTCTTGTCTCCACCAAGATGCAGGTTATAGACCCAGGAACTAGGTAGTCATCTCGACCCACTAATCAGGAGGAAGATTCCCTTGATTCTGCATTACATGGAAAGTCTTCTCAATATGATTGATCCATTTCTCTGCTCCTTCATGTCCTTCATTCCCCATAAAATGATTCAGCTTCAGATTATACACAGTCTCAAGAGGTGTCCTCTGGGGAGGACGGAGGGAAGACTAAATAGCATTAGCAATAGCTTCCCCTAACTGAGCGATATCGGGGAAACTAGGCTCAACAGAATGACATGGATCTCTGCGAAGCGGCATAGTTCTCATAGAATACATCAAAATAATTAGAAATTCTCAAGATATGAAGGACTGCAAACCTAAGGCTCTGATACCAAACTGACACACCCCGACCTAGATCAAGGCATGCTGGCTATCACCTTAGGGTGACGTAGCCATGTGCACAGTGCGGAAGCAATAGAGACATAAGGAATTACGGATAAACAAAAACCAAATCAACTAAAGTACTAGCTAAGATAGAGTGCTAGTGCGAGATTAAGTGTGAAATACACAACCAAAGCATATATATCCTAAGGGGAGTCAAGCAGGACAAGTACTAATTATTCAGCACCCAAAGGTGATCCTACATTAATGATATTTTGTCAGAACCCCTGCCGAAATCCTCGTGATCCACCAAGCACTTCTACCTAAAACCTGGAAAGGCGCAAAACAGAAAGTGTGAGTGGGCAAAAACAAAGCTTTTCCAATCATTTCATTTCTCAAAAGTTCTAACCCTTCGCCATAAAACCTGTATAATTTCCCAAAAAATAATAGTAATAATAAGTTGTATCATAAATCATACTCAAGATGAAAATCCATAAAAGTATACCATGCCAAAGTAACTCAATGCAATGCCATAAGAAATCCAGACAAATATATCAATGCCTAATATCGCATTAGCCAAATCCCTTTAACTCAATCTGCATGGTTGAATATATATATATATATATATATATAGCTCATAACTAATCTCAATCATATCAAATCAAATCCTACATACGAGTCAGAACCACCTAAAGTGGTCTGTACGACACGACTAGGTGTAAAGTAAATATGCTCTAGTGCTACGATCACGTAAAGGTTGTGCGAATAATCGCGGGTCACCTACGAATCGAAACCACCTAAAGTGGTCTGTACGGCAAGCCTATGCACCTAACTTGGATCCAAGGTGAGCATATGGTGCAGGAGGTGAACATCACGTGAAGGACTGTGCCCTAACTTTGGCCGAGAGCACTAACACCGGGTGCAAGTTTATGAGCCCTCAATACATCACATCATATCTCACATAACTAAAGTAACCTCGACCATTAATTTATGAACTTACCTGGCACTTACCTGTGCATCCGCAGCACACATCATAAATATATGCAACTACTAATGCATAAATAAAATAGGCAGATACTTTGCATGGCATTTCAAAACGTATAATCATTCAATTTCATTTTCTGGGAAAAATCTCAAGTATATAGGTATATACGGAAAATCAAAAGCTCACTCACTGATATGTCGAAGGGTCGTAGCCCTTGAGCCTCAATTGATGGCACTCGTCCTCAGGATAGGTCTCACCTATATACGAAATAACTGAATAAACTTTATTTTAAGCACATACACAAAACTAGAAAATAATTTCTCATACAATGCTCAAATGGGGTATTTGAATGTACCACCATGATCTATTCAACCTCAGGAACATCCCCATATTTTTAGAAAAATATTTCATGACCCCACGCACCCTCACGGGCCGACCAACGCACGGCCAGACGTGCGGCCCATGTGCAGGCACGTGCCTTGCACACCAAATGGATTCCCTAACGGTGTTAGGGAATATTCCGTTAAAAATCAGAATATGCCATTTAAGTTACATGACGGCGTCAGAATATTCCATCAACTTTGATGGAATATTCTCCACCTTCTTCCTTAGTTCGCCAGAGTTCGGCGCCGGTAGTCGCTGTACTCGTCGGTTTCTGGAAAAATTTAAAATCTTCATATCTTATTCGATTCTTCACCAAAATTCATGAAATTTGAACCAAATTGAAGCTTAAGACCACTTTCAAAACACTCCAACTTTCTTCCCCAAACTTTGTGAAGATGTTTTAAGGCTTCCTACAACCTTAAAACTCCATGAAAACTTCTAAATCACAAGTGCATGAACAGTACACAAAATCGGGGTTCTTAGGTTCTCGAGTTTTCGAGGGTTTCACGTCCAACCAAAGGTATAGATGAGTTCTTGGACTTACAAGGAACACAAAAATAGCTTCCAAAACCTCGATCCATGACTGGAAGTGAAGGTTCGAAGGTTGTCCGTACGGTTGTACGGAAATGGAAGAAAATCTGACAGAGGGAAGAGAGAGAAAGGTCAACGGGAGTTTGGATGTGTGTGTGTGTGAGTGTGGTCCAGTTTTGGGTCACTAATCACAACCAAAACCAAAACCACTAACTTTAAGTTCCAAAAACATAGGAACTAACTAATTTAGTTTAAAACCCAAACTCAAGCCCCAACACGGCATAAAGTACTCGACGTCCAAGGGCAAATTAGTCATTTCACACCATTGATAACAATAATTTGGGACGGGCTGTGACATCAAGCCTCTTGGTGAATATTTTATTTCAATAATACTTATCATAATGAACACGTGGCCACAAACGGATGTGAATTTGAAGTTAGAACGACTAAGTTACGAATTTTTAAAGTTAGAGGGCAAAATGGTAATTTTGGTAAGGAGTATTCTAGAAGGCAAAGGCTTCCTTTTTTTTTCTTTCCCTGCAGTAAGGATGTTGTTGTGTGCTTCTCCCCCTTAATTCTTCTTCACTCTAAAAATGATAACTTTCTCATAGGGCAACGAAATCATGCATGGTCGAAGGCTATGTATTCATAGCGAAGCCCTCTTCAATTTGATACCAAACCCATATGCTGGAACCAAGAATGCTCATATATTGAAGCCTAGAAGTTTCAACGGTTTTAATGTTTTTTTGGCCGATTCCCGCCAACCTCGCTGGAAATGGGTCTCGACCCAAGAGAGAAAAATACCCATTTCATCATGCACTTCCATGATATGTAAGTGGATCTTTTGAATTCCAAGTCTCATTTTCGAACAAGTTTGAGATTTAAGGGTGCGTTTGTTACATCCAACTATCTCAGACTAGACTAGTTTCAGGGACTAAGCTGGACTGGCTTAGACTATACTAACTTGGTGAAGCATTTGGTGCAGTGTCAGACTAAAAAGATGGATAAAATAACAAATTCTAATATTATATTATTTAATATATATCTAATTATATTTTATTATTAATTCAACCTTTTTCCCCCCAAAAATTTGAACACACACTTCTACCTCTCTCTAGAGTTCTTTACTTTTGTTCCTCTTTGATTTCGTCCCCAATACTTCATTTCCTCCCATATTTTTCCTACAAAACACTTCAAAACCAAGTTTTTTTGCAAAATCATCCCCAAAGCTACTGTCTTATCCCTCTCTGCCTCGTAATCTCTCTTTGTCCCCAACTCTCCCCCCTTCTCTATCCATTTCTCTCCAGAATTTTTTGGGAAAAAAGGAACCTTTATGGGAATTTTCTGGGATTTTCGGAAATAAGGTAGAATTTTTCTATTGAGATTGTTGTTGTTATTGTTTTGCTTCTTTTTTTTCGGATTTTGGTGGTTAGATTTTGAGATTTAGGTTGTGAGTGGGATTGGGTTTCAGATCTGGGCATGGGAAGGCAAATGGAGTTGCCCAGAAACATGCTTGCAGACTTGCAGCTTTCATACGACATGCAGACAGTTTTGAAACGGGACTAGCAATCCCATGGTTTTTTAGGGGTTTCGCTAAGACCGATTAATCCCATGGTTAGTCGAGACAAGTGAAGGTTAGTGCCATTAAAGTTAGTCCTAACGGGTATGAAACACGAGACTGGACTAACCCTTAGTTCGGTCCAATCTAGTGAGAGTTAGCAAAGGCAAACAAATGCCCCCTAAGTGTTTAACTCGAAATTTCTAGGTTCTTGTTGAGGATTCGTGGTGATGAAGTTGATTTAAGAGCGTAGTAGTGAAGTGGCAGATTGGTGAACAACTTTGGAGAAGTTTAGAGGTGAGAACCCAAAAAACCTATCATATTTTCTTCTTGGTTCTAATAGATGAGTTAATTTATGTTGAGTTCTTGGTGTAAGTTGGATGAATTTGTGTGGATTTTTAAACTTGCAACTAAAGTGGTAAAGAATTCGGTTAAGTTGATGAGTAGGCTTGCCGTGTGCCTCACCTTGGATTTTGGGTGATCTTTGGCTAATTTTATTCATGTTGGACTTGATGGAGGAATTATAAGAAAGTTGTGGAATCTGGTTATGTATATATAATTCTTTGTTGAGTATTAATCCATTATTTTATTAATTTTCTTATGGGTTTTTGTGTCCCGTGGGACCTACCCACGTGGGTCTTCACCTTTCCATGTGCTCTTACTCCTTTCTGCATTCCATCAAGCTTTCGTCTCCCTCATTCACACAATCCTCTCTCTCACTAACTTTCTCTCTCGACTTCTTCCGACCTTTGTCTGTCATCTCCCTCACCATCTTTGTGCTCACTGCACAGAAAACCACGGCATCCATCTTCACCTCACTCGCCACTCTGGCAAACCACCACCCAAACAGTACATTGCCACCCTTACTTTCTCACAATCCTTCTGTCTCTCCCTCTCGACTTCTTCCTTGACACAGAGAATCACATAAGTAATGACGGCGATAGAGCTACCGATCTCCGACGAGGCAACCACCAGCCTCACATTCCTCTCCTCACTGCAAACTCCCCATTACCTTTTGCTTTCTAGAAACCAAAACTGACACGACGAATTGACAAGCTTCATCGCAGCTTGACTCCCCGGTGAGATTTTTAGTCAAATCCAGTATGGGTGAATCTCGAAAACACCTTTGTTAGGTTCTTTAAGTTGTTTAAAGATGTTTTCATGCACTACATGTCTGATTTGGTTAAGGTTGGATGCAGTTTCAACTCAGGGGACAAATTCCCTAGATTTCTGGTGAGGGCTACGATTTTGAGGCTAATTTTAGGCTATCACCAGCCACCCAATGGCCCTAAAGAAGCTAAATTTCGAATACTTACTTTTGTAGTTTTGTTTTAGCTTTTAAATTGTTGAAAATGGTTGTGTTTTGAACCAAAACGGACTATGAAACCCTTGGTGTGGCTGCAGGTTACACTGTCACTGCATGTGGTACTGTTGTGGATGGCATGTGAAGTCCAAGACTTATTAGAAGAAATAAATGTAGGCATGACCAATTATCCATGACCTCTTTTTATTAGCTCATTGTTACCTTGGCCCATAAAGGACGAGCTTTGTAAATTACTTATTGAATTCAAAGATTTCTTTGCTTGGAGTTATCACAGATGCCTGTCCTAAATAGGTCTTTGGTTAAACATGAACTTAAAATAATAAAAAAAAGGATTGTAAGCCATTTCGCCAACCTCCACGCTGATTCTTGATCGAAGTACAACTTGACATCAAAGATGAGATTGTTCGTCTACTGAATGCCAACTTTATTTAAAAAGCTCGGTATGTGAAATGGCTTGCAAATACAACCATAAAAAAAAAGGCATCCTTCGAATTTGTATTGGATTTCGCGATTTTAATTTGGCAACACCTAAAGATGAATATCTAGTGCCAATATAATTTACACTTAGTGTTTCTATTTCGAATTAAACATATTTTGCATATACGTTTGGAATTGAAATGATAAGCATACCAGGTATATCCATTCTTGATAAGTAAAAACATGTTCAAAGTGAACATGTAGATAAAACTATAAGATAATAGGTTTAATCGTTATATTATTCTTCTCCCTCTAGGAGGCATTATATATGAAATATATCTTGTGATACAAGGAATAATAAAGGACTCCTAAGTAAATTAGGAAACACAATTATATTCCTAATAAAAAATTATTCTCCTAACTTGTTGGGGTTGACTCACGTCCACACTCCCCCTCAAGTTGGTGCATAGATATCCCCTAAGCCTAACTTGTCAAGTGAGTCTTGAAACCTGCTAGGAGAAATTGCGTGTGTTAGAACATTTGCCAACTGTTCTTCTATCTTCACAAATGGAATGTCAACCAACTTAATGCCAAGTTTCTCCTTTATGAAGTGTCTATTCACCTCCACATGTTTGGTCCTATCATGTTGCACCGGATTATTAGTTATCTCCCGAGCTGCTTGATTATCATAGTACAACAACATAGACCCCTTAGGTTTAAAGCCAATCTCAGTAAGAAGAATATGAATCCACAGAATTTCATAAATACCATGCGTCATTCCCCTGTATTCAACTTATGCTGATGACCTCGCCACTACATTCTGTTTTTTACTTCTCCAAGTCACAAGATTACCGGCTACGAATGTAAAATAACCTGATGTAGACCGCCTATCAGTAATATTCTCAGCCCAATCTGCATTAGTATACCCTTTTAACTCTGTGTGTCCATGCTTTCTGTACATTAGACCCTTTCCTGGAGCTCCTTTTAAATAGCTTAGGATTCGCATTACTGCTGCCATGTGATCTTTACTCGATGCATGCATAAACTGACTCACCACACTTACTGCATAAGCAATGTCTGGTCTAGTGAGGGACAAGTAAATCAATCTTCTCACTAACCTTTGATATCTCTCCTTGTTTATTGGAACTTGATCTTGATAGATCCCAAGTTGATGATTCTGCATAATTGGAGTATATGCCGGTTTACATGCAATCATACGTATTTCAGATAACAAGTCCAACACATACTTACGTTGTGACAAATATATCCCTTCTCGAGATCTAGCAACCTCAATACCTAGGAAGTACTTGAGTCCCCCTAGATCTTTCATTTTAAACTCAGAAGCCAAGTACCCTTATAGCAGTTCAATTTCCTTCGTATCATCCCCTATGACAATCATATCGTCCACATATATAATGAGTAAAGTAACTTTATCATCCTTGCGTTTAAAGAATAAAGTATGATATGAGTTCCCTTGTTTGTATCAGTACTTTTTCATGGCCTGAGTGAATCTTCCAAACCATGCTCTAGGCGACTGCTTGAGACCATCCAACGTCTTCTAAAGTCTACACATTTTCCCACTGGAGTTTGCAGCGCCATATCCTGGTGGAATATCCATGTAGACCTCTTCTTTTAAATCCCCATGCAAAAAAGCATTCTTTACGTCAAATTGTCTTAGAGGCCAATCAAAATTAGCAGCAAGAGATAACAAGATTCCAATGGTATTCATTTTTGCAACAGGAGCAAAAGTTTCCTGATAGTCAACATCGAAAGTCTGTATGCACCCGTTGGCCACTAGTCTCACCTTGTAACTATCAATTGATCTGTCAGCCTTCTGTTTGATAGTAAACACCCATTTGCATCCCAATGATTTTTTCCCTTTATGAAGTGTAACCACACTCCACATATTACTCTTTTGTAATGCCTCTATCTCAATTTGCATTGCCTCTGTCCATTTTGGATCTTTCAAGGCTTCTTCCACTCTGGTAGGTATTTTGATGGTGTCCATCTGTTGAACAAGTGCACAATATTTCGGTGAAAGTCAATGAATGGAGACACAATTCGCAATAAGGTATCGTACCTTCCTTTCTGGAGAGTACCTTTCTGGCGGCTTTCCTTGATTTTGTTTAGGAGGTAACACATAAAGTGGTTGAATAATTTCGGAGTGAGCACTTACCTCGAGGATATCCGTTGGATCATAGACCCATACTGGAGGAATGTGAGGAAAATTGTTTCTTGAGATGGTACTCGGGCAAGTGGCAGAATGCCCATTTGGGTAGGTGTCAATAGCAGGAAACCCATCTGGGGCTGGCGTCAGCAGCAGCAGAGCCTCCAGCAATTCGAAAGAGCCCACGTTCACATGGGCAGGTACCATTATGCTGCCCAGATGTCGCTATTTCTATTAGCAGCCCATCATCGTGCTTATCAGTATATATTGTTGTCATTGTCCGGCCATCATCATGCAGCCCATATGCCGCTGGCCCATTTGTCAGCCTATCATCAGCCTTATCAACAGACCCATCATTTGTCCCATTTGTCTCCATATGCATATGCCCACTTTCACGATCTTCAACACACCCATTATTTGGGTAGTCAACAGGTACATCAAACCAGCCATAATCTTCGTCTAAAGTTGTCTCCTCTAAGGTGTATGGCTGGGAAGAAAAAAATAATTCATCTTCGGAGAAGGTAACATCCATTGTGATGTAAACATGTCGGGTAGGTGGATGATAACATCGGTAACCTTTTTGTTGGGACTAAAGCTAATGAAAACACATCGGACTGCACATGGATCAAGTTTGCTTCTTTGGTTTTTGTGAAGATGGACGTAGGCCACACAACCAAAAACTTGTGGTTCGAGATGAAGAGTAGAGGAAATGGAAACATGTTCACCAAGCACGACCAACGAAGTGTGAAAAGAAAGAACATGTGATGGCATTCGGTTCATTAGATTTATGGCATAGGTCATTACATCAGCCCAATAAGTCTTTGGCTCGTAAACACCAATGAGAAGGGCCCGAGTAATCTCAAGTATGTGTCTATTTTTTTGTTCGGCTACTCCATTCTGCTGTGGGGTCTGAGGACAAGTAGTTTCATGGAGAATACCCTTGTCCTAGAAAAACTGAGAAAGGTCCTGATTAATGTATTCACGACCATTATCAGACTGAATTACCTTAACTGGAAATGAATATTGTGTGTGGACCATATGATAAAACCTTTTGACAATTTCACCCACATCACTCTTATGTTTCATGAGATATAACCAAGTCATTCTGGTGCAGTCATCAACAAATGTTATAAACCAACACACACCATGTTGAGTAGAAACTAGAGATGGCCCCCATACATCAGAGTGAACCAACTTAAAAGAAACTGCTCTTTTATTAAAACTTGGAGGATACGAAGCTCGATGACTTTTAGCTAATGTGCATACATTGCACTTTAGAGAAGAATCTTAAACATTGTTAAATAATGACGGAAGTAATTTCTGCAAATAACCAAAGCAGGCATGACCTAGGCGACGGTGCCACAATTGAACAGTCTTTACCCTTCCATTATCACAACTTTGAACTTGGTGAACCCGGCCTTGTGTAACATCGTCGACATAGAACAATCCCCTCCTCTTAGTACCATGCCCAATAATTGCCTGAGTTCGGATATCTTGAAGTAAACAGAAAGACGGAAATATTAGCACAACACAGTCTAATTGCTCGATGACTTGTCCCACTGATAACAAATGGTTAGAGAGTGTGGGAACAAGTAAGCAACTATGTAATGAGAGAGTAAGAGTGAGTGCTACTTAACCCACCCATGTAACCGGGGCAACACCTCCATTAGCAGTGATAATATTATCCTGTGGTAATGGTGTTGTAGATTTAAATAAAGTACGATCATAAGTCATATGATCAGTGGCTCCGGAGTCAATAATCCAACGTATAGGCTTTGCTTGTGTTACATGGATCATCGGATTGCTCTTGGGAAGTGATCAAATTTAAAAGGGAAAGCTGTGGGCCCAACAACTCTCGGTCCGAGTTCAATTCTGATTTGGTGGCTGCTGATGGGCTAAGCCGTCCCATGCCCACATGGCTACTGCTGTATGTGACTGCTCTCTGCCACGTTGGACATTGGGCTTCAAGCTTGGCAAGCCCATCTCGCTGGAATTCACTGCTACAAGGCCCACATGACGCACCATTGCAGGTCATTGAACCCACGATGGGAATCATGGTTTTGATTGTCTGCTTCTACGGTTTTGCTGAGGATTGTTTTTGGATTTTTGTTGAAACACTGGCCAGTGGTTTTGTGATCTAGGTTTGTAGGTTTTTTTTCTTTTTTTCAGTGGGTGGTTCTCTTGCTTTGAGACCAAGATTGGGTTTGTGATTTAGGTTTCTACGTTTTTTTTTTCCCCCTTCTTTCAATAGGTGGTTCTCTTGCTTCGAGACCACGGTAGGATTTTTCTGGGTTTACAGAGATCGGCAGCTAGGGTAAAAGATAGGAAAAAGAGACAGGTTAAAACCAGCTCTCATGTCAAGATAAAACTATAAGATAAAAGGTTTAATCGTTATATTATTCTTCTCCCTCTAGAAGACATTATATATGAAATATATCTTGTGATACAAGGAATAATAAGGGACTCTTAACTAAATTAGGAAACACAATTATATTCCTAATAAATAATTATTCTCCTAACCTGTCAGGGTTGATTCACGTCCACACATGTGACATGTTCAAGTGACGACAACACAAAATGACTCACTATGGATGGGTAGCTCTCTAATCACAACAATAATTAATACCTCAATCATGAAAATCTAGAATCAAAAGCGTCATCAAATGATGCACGAGACGTTAGTAAAAGAAGAATAAAAGGAAACATAAAACCCACAAAAGTGTCCTTAAACCTATCTCCCAAAATTTCAAGCGTTTCCAACACTCATATAAACAACTAGCTAGCCAAGCACACACTGATGCAATGAGTCTCGGCAATAAAGTTTCTCAAACAAAATTACTTTGGATGGAAAAAGCCCGTCACATATGTTACAAACTCCAAGTGAGAAATCAAATGCACCCCGATACTCTCCATGTTATCAACAACATCGAAAAGCTTGAAGCATCCAAACGTACATAAAAAATGCTTCGTATGAGAATTAGGGCTAGTTTGGTATTACTGTGCTTTGAAAAAAAAAATTACTTCTGTTGTGATGTGAGAATAAGCAACTGTGAAATAAAGCAACAAAGTGTTTGGTAAACTTTGTAGTAAAAGTGTTTTTGAAAAAAAAAACAGTATTATAGTATTTGATAAACTTTTATGTAAAACAAATATGGAAAAAAAGCTGGTTTTTCAAAGTTGGGTTTTGCATCTTTGTGTTTTTGGCTTTTTTCATCCAAAAATGTGAAAAAAAAAAACTAAAGTTGAATGTTTACTAAACATAAAAAAAGCTCCTAACTTTTTTTTGTAAACACTTTTTTTCAGAATGCCTCAGTACCAAACCAGAGCTTACAAACACGTGAAGGAACTTTGAAGAGGCAAAAATGCATCTACTCTTTCGGCGCTCAACAAAAACCGCCACTCGCTCCTTCGCCCTCCTGCCAAAAACCCCACCCTCCTCCTCCTCCTCCCACTCCACCAAACCCCATCACGATATCGGCTCTCCTTCCAGAGTCCAAAAGCTCATCGCCTCCCAATCCGACCCTCTCCTCGCCAAAGAGATCTTCGACTACGCCGCCCGCCACTCCTACGCCTCCTACTTCACTCTCATCCTCAAGCTTGGCCGGTCCAAGTACTTCTCCCTCGTCGACGACCTCCTTCTTCTCTTCGAGTCCCAAAACTACACTGTTTCCCCGACCCTATTTTCCTACCTGATCAGAATCTACGGCGAAGCGATCAGCCCCAGAAGCCCCTTCGAGTGTTCTATACTATGGTGGAGTTCGACTGCAGGCCTTCCGTCAAACACCTGAACCGCATTCTTCATATTCTCGTTTCTCACCGGAACTTTCTCCGGCCGGCGTTCGACGTCTTCAAGGACGCTCATCGTCATGGGCTGACGGCCAATACGGAATCATACAATATATTAATGCGTGCCTTTTGTTTGCACGGGTATCTCAGCATTGCCTACCAACTGTTCAAGAAAATGTTTGAGAGAGACCTTGTGTAGGAATGGGCAGGTGAATACCGCGGTCGATTTCTTGGAGGACATGTTGAACAAAGGGTTCGTGCCGGATACGCTGAGTTACACGACATTGTTGAATAGTTTGTGTAGGAAGAAGAAGCTTCGTGAGGCGTATAGGCTGCTTTGTAGGATGAAGGTTAAGGGTTGCAATCCTGATATTGTGCATTATAACACTGTTATATTGGGGTTCTGTAGAGAGGGGCGTCCGGGGGATGCTTGTAAGGTTCTCGAGGACATGGCGTCAAATGGGTGCTTGCCAAATTTGGTATCTTATCGGACCTTGGTTAGTGGGTTATGCGATCATGGGATGCTTGACGAGGCTAAGAGTTTGGAGACAATGGTATCAAAGGGGTTTTCTCCGCATTTCTCAGTTATTCATGCTTTGGTTAAAGGGTTCTGTAATGTGGGTACGTTTGAGGAAGCTTGTGGAGTTTTGGAGGAGGTGCTAAACCACGGGGAAGTTCCTCATATGGATATTTGGATTACGGTAGTTCCTGGGATATGCGAAGAGATAGAGCTGGTGAGAATGGAGGAAATTCTGAGAGAGGTAATGAAGGTGGAAATTAGGCCAAACACTAGAATTGTGGAGGCAGCGTTTGGTTTGGAGGATTACTTGATCATAAAGATACAGGCTAACCCTAGGAGAGTTTACTAAATGCTTTTTGGCACTTGGCTCCCTGGTTTTTATTACTTCTTGGGATCTGTTAGATTTTGGTCGAGTTGCTAGCTCCAGTTTTTTCTGTGTTTCACGAAATCCAGTCATAAATGTGATAAGTGCTCTTCCCAACGATGCATCTTGCTCCAAGCAACTGAAGTTAGTCGCTACAGGTTTAATTTTGTTTCAATTGGGAAGTTGCCGGGGCCATGGAGAACCGGATTGTGCTTATGGTTCACAGCTAGTATGATCGTAATGCTACTGAAACAGATCTCTTTCTGGGATTGTGTAGAAGCTGTATGCTTTTGTGTTATTTATCGGCAAAGATCAGCCTACTCGCATAGTTTGAGCATTGACGTTGTTGTTGTTGTCTGAGTTTGTCTGAATTTTAGACATCCTACCTTGAATTCGCCTACGTTTTACAAGAAGCTTTCTTAGTTCTGATTCTAAGAACAAACATTCAAGAAATTCTGGAGGTCAGCTTGTTGTGTACAGCATTGTTTTCTCTTCATTTTCGTGATATTTACTCGTTAATTGTGGTCCCAGTGTTCAGTGCAGCAAAGAAATTGATTTTCTGGTAGAAATAACATCATTTCTCTGCATGTATATGAAAAGTTAACAAGTATTCTTACTGTATCATCAACTAGCCTCTTCACTTTCTCTTGCTCTCTAAATACACGATACACAAATCTATGAAACAACTCACCGCTGTCCGCCAATGTTTGTATTGCACAAAACTATGAAGACTAGGCACATTGTTGCGATGCAAATGTATAAGTTTTATAATCCGGCAGGCATTCGGATGGATAACTGGTTGCGCTGCGTATCTGATTTGCCAAGAATGATGCTTAGTAGCCATTACCAAAGCATGTGAGTGACTGATCAAGTCTTTGCTGCAGTGTAAGTCGTTTCTGGAAGTCCTCTAACCACTATTCTCCGACCGCAGAACTCCTGCCAGTGCAATTGATTAAGTCACAAGGAGAACGGATATGGAACAGGAAATCGAAGGACCAAATCTCACGTTGGAGTTCAAGTATTTACCGTTCCATTTAACGACATTGCTGCATCGCGTTCTGCAGCCGAAGAGAAAGAAAGGAACCCATAAGCGCGATTCTTCCCTGCCTTGCGGTCGTGCAACACTTTTGCGCTAGCTACAGTCCCAAACTGGCTAAAATGGCTTCTCAAAACATGAGGCTGGACAGCCCGCGCAAGGTTGCCGACGTAGAGTTTGTGAGGGCTCTCATACACCATGTTTTTCACCGGTGATGAATTCAATGCCTCGGTGTTCTTCCTCTTCGGATTCATATGAACCGAAAATCTCACCCGCATTTCCCTCCCTCCAACATCCTTCAAACACAAATTTAACATTAAGTTATATTACGAGCGATATTCTACTTTAAACTAATCCAAACTACGTATAGGGGGATTTGAACCCGGACTCACCGGGGAGCTCATCCGATTTGGTACTAGCATTCAGTTAAACTAAGAATATAATGAAGCACTAAAAGGGTGGATAAGTTTAGTACTAACGGATCGATCCAATGCAGCAATGGCGGTTTTCGCAGCGTCCATGGATCCCATGGTGACGTAGCCACATCCGCGGCTGAGCCCAGTATCCGGGCTCCTGCAAATCTCGACGGAGAAAACAGTCCCGTGAGGGTTGAACATTTCCATCAGGTCCGGAACATCAATGCTTCTCGGAATATTGCACACGTACAGCTCACAGGGTCTTGACTGCTCTTGCTTGTCGTCCAATCCCCCATCCGAATCGTCGTCGTTTCGACTGTCGTACTCGTACTCCGCCACTCCTCCGTCGTCAGTGACTAGGCCTCCCTCCCGCTCTTCCATCACAGCCAACGCCGTGAAAACCCCAGCCTTCAAATTGGGGTACTTAATCTTCTGCTGCAATAAAGGCGACGAGACCCAATTTGAAACGGTGCGTTTTGGTGTAATCCAAGAGGAAGATAGAGTGGGTGTTAGGTTTAAGCAAGTGGCCGCCATAGCCAGAGCTGATCAGTAGCTACACAACTTGGATTTTTTTTTTTTTTTTTTTTCAGTCTCCATATTTGTGTTATTGGTGATGTGGATAAGATAATGAGATCACGGCTCTCCGAGTCCGGGCATCCAAAGGCTCCATAATCCGTTAGATTACCCGGCCCAGATTTATTTAAAGCCCAAACTAGGTTTCGGAGAAGCAAGACACTGTCGCTTCCTACGTGTTGGACCTAAATGAAATGTTACGTAATCAAATTTGAAAGTAGAGCAGGTTTCAAACAATATATCAAATCTATGTGATATGAGTTTTCATATGTCAAATTTGATATATGAGAAAATGAGATGTCAAATAATTTTTAATTATTTTATTGTGTCCATTAATGCACCAATTATAAATCTTGAAAATTTATTTTAATTGATTTCTTTTTAAAACATACCGGTTGAAAAAAAGAGAAAATCTGACATTGTCACATCAGCTATCAAATTAACATTTGACATTTATCTTTTGACATCTCTTTGAAGATGCTCTTACATGACGTAGTATTCATAGCACTGTTCTAAAAATCTCCGTCTAGTCTCACTTAGGAGCTAAGTGATTGGCTCGCCCTGATTAATTGCTATGTGTTTGAAAATTAAGAAAGAGCGCCTAGAATGCCTAGGGGCCCACCTAGCCTGTCCAAACCCGCCTAGATCGCGACTCTCACTTAGACAGAAACTATAAAACTTTTGTTTTGCATTTTGTTTTGTTAAAATAATTGTAAGAGACCTATTGAATATTGATGAACACACATGATACAAGTGTTCCCCATATTTTCATTATGTTCTAATATTATATAATCTCTATGTCATTTTTATTTTCTAATTTATGTGTTCTTATGAAATCATGTATTTATTAAGTATAATTAGACACTTATTTGTACGATATATAATATATTTACTTAAATTCATTGAATCCATCTAGGCCCCTATCTAAGCGCTAGCCTAGGTTCCAACTCGCCATCCGATTAGCACCTAACGTCTTTTAAAACCTTAATTCATAGGCATGATGCCAAAATTAAGGATGTTTTTAGAATAAATATGGTGAACTTAATAAAAAGTTTAAATTAAAATTTTTATAGGGGTAAAAATAGAAATTGTGTAAACCGAGATGAGTTGTTTAAATACAAAAAGTTTTTGTTTTTTCTCTCGGCATTTTTTTGGCTTCGTCTTCTCTTCTTCTGCAACAGTCCAACCGACACATCTGAGACCCGAGCACGCAGATCACAACCAAAACGTCGTCGCCCAGAGACACCGGATCAAGGCAATGGAATCGGATCAACCATCCATTAAGTTCGGGACCCAAGAGGCCCTCTCTCACGTGCGAGCCCTGACGGACGTCGGCGCCATGACGCGCCTCCTCCACGAGTGCATCGCCTACCAGCGATCCCTAGATCTGGACCTCGACAACCTCCTCTCCCAGCGCTCCGACCTCGACAAGCAGCTCCTCGCCCTCCGCAAGTCCTCCCAGGTTCTCGACATCGTAAAGGCCGACTCCGACCACGTCCTCTCCAACGTCACCTCCACCTGCGACCTCGCCGACAACGTCAGCGCCAAGGTCCGCGAGCTCGATCTCGCCCAGTCCCGCGTCAAATCCACGCTCCTCCGCCTAGACGCCATCGTCGAGCGCGGCAACTGTATCGATGGCGTGAAGCAGGCCCTCGACGCCCAGGACTACGAGGCAGCCGCCAATTACGTCCAGCGCTTCCTCCAGATCGACTCCGAGTACCGGGATTCCGGCGCCGACCAGCGGGAGCAGCTCATGGAATCGAAGCGGCAGCTCGAATCCATCGTCAGGAAGAAGCTCTCGGCGGCGGTTGACCAGAGGGAGCATTCCAATGTATTGAGATTCATCAGGCTCTACACTCCGTTAGGGTTAGAAACGGAGGGTTTGCAGGTTTACGTTGGGTACTTGCGGAAAGTGATTGGGATGCGATCCCGGCTCGAATTCGAGCACTTGGTGGAGCTAATGGAGCAGAACAATCCGACCCAGGCGGTCAATTTTGTTGGGTGTTTGACCAATTTGTTCAAGGACATAGTTTTGGCGGTGGAAGAGAACGATGAAATTCTGAGAGGGCTTTGTGGTGAAGACGGAGTTGTTTACGCCATTTGTGAGCTTCAAGAGGAGTGCGATACGAGGGGTAGTTTGATCTTGAAGAAGTACATGGACTATAGGAAATTGCCTAAGTTAAGCTCCGAGATCAATGCCCAGAACAAGAATTTGCTCAATGTGGGTGGCGTTGGTGTTGGGTCAGAGGGACCCGACCCGAGAGAGGTTGAACTGTTCTTGGAGGAGATATTGTCTTTGATGCAGTTGGGTGAGGATTACACTGAGTTCATGGTGTCTAAGATCAAGGGCTTGACGAATGTTGACCCGGATTTAGGTCCACGAGCCACTAAGGCTTTTAGGAGTGGAAGTTTTAACAAGGTGGTTCAGGACATTACCGGGTTTTATGTCATATTAGAAGGTTTCTTTATGGTGGAGAATGTGAGGAAGGCTATAAGGATCGATGAACATGTGCCTGACAGTCTCACGACTTCAATGGTGGACGACGTGTTCTATGTTTTGCAGAGTTGCTTGCGGAGGGCAATATCCACTTTGAATATCAGCTCAGTGATTGCTGTGTTGAGTGGTGCGAGTAGTTTGTTGAGCAATGAGTATCACGAGGCTTTGCAAGAGAGGATGAGAGAGCCAAATCTTGGCGCAAAGCTGTTCCTAGGTGGTGTTGGGGTGCAAAAAACTGGGACGGAGATTGCCACGGTTTTGAATAATATGGATGTCAGTAGCGAGTACGTCCTCAAACTAAAGCACGAGATTGAGGAGCAATGCTTAGAGGTAATTGAAATGATTTGCTTTACTCTGTGCTTTAATTATCAGGATTTGTGACATGAATAATAACTACATTGTTTGGGCAAGTCTTTGGCTTGCATTTCGCTTTGTATTAGGTTAGAATCCCCAAATCACTATAATTATGCATGCTTAGGTTTAGTCAAACCTGCATTTGATGTATCCAATTTCCTGTAGTTGGAGTTTCCAATGGCCTTGACAATGTTTGCGAACATAATAGAATGCCACATACTTGAGCACTTCACAGAATTTCCTGCTAATACAAATGGGAAATGGAGTTTGATGGTACAGTGTTAATTGTGAAAGAGTGATGTGTGGTTGCCCACTAATTGTGCATGATGGATCACTGCTGCTATCGTAGACTTGGTTACATGAGTCTTCATAGTTAAGATTTCTTATTTGTTGTCTTTTAAGTCGATAAGGACAGTCAGTCAACAAGGAAAAAAGAATACGGGCTTGTGTGCTGTTGTTTTATAGATGGCGTATGGTTTGTTCATGTAGCTGTTGCCTTTACCTCCTTAAGCCTTTACCTCCTTAAGCCTTTGGAGGTTTCAGTTTTATGGTTAATTGTTTCCATGTTTTTTACTGAAATTTTGTCCATAGAAATGAAGAGTCAAGAGAGCATTGTAACTCAGTAAGACAATTTGGCCTTTTGCAAATCGCCCATTTGCTAATTGCTTTCACCCACCTTCTTGCCTGTACTGGAACTCTAAGTATTGAAATCTAGATCGGTTTGACATTTGTCACACACTCGCAAAATTGTGCAAGTAGTCTTTTGGCTTCTTTTATATCCTTCTCGCTTGTCTTAAGTTCATGTTTGATGTTATCATCTGATGTGATCATTCGTTTGGTTGGATTTAAATGTTTGCGCTACATATTATTTCCTTCTATATCAAAGTAATTCCAATATCGTGGATTAAACGGGAACGTATCATGTTTATCAGGTGTTTCCTGCACCAGTTGATAGAGAAAAGGTCAAGTCTTGCCTGTCCGAGCTAGGGGATATGAGCAACACATTCAAGCAAGCGTTGAATGCTGGCTTGGAACAACTTGTGGCTACTGTGACACCCCGTATCCGTCCAGTGCTAGATAATGTGGCAACGATCAGCTATGAGCTATCAGAGGCTGAATACGCAGATAATGAGGTTAACGACCCATGGGTTCAAAGACTTCTTCATGCTGTTGAGACGAATGTAGCATGGCTCCAGCCGCTAATGACTGCCAACAACTACGACTCATTTGTGCATTTTGTCATCGAGTTCATTGTGAAGAGGCTTGAAGTGATTATGATGCAGAAGAGATTCAGCCAACTTGGAGGCCTTCAGCTCGACAGAGATGCCAGGGCATTGGTAAGCCACTTCTCTGGTATGACTCAAAGGACCGTCAGAGACAAATTTGCGCGTCTCACACAAATGGCGACAATCCTGAACTTGGAAAAGGTCTCGGAGATTCTTGATTTCTGGGGCGAGAACTCGGGACCTATGACCTGGAGACTGACCCCAGCCGAGGTCAGGCGAGTCCTGGGTCTGAGAGTTGATTTTAAACCAGAAGCAATTTCCGCTCTTAAGTTGTAATCCCCATCCCAATCGACACTTAAACCTTCACATTCTTTTGTTTTCTTCTTCATAAATATTATTCTTCATTCATATTATTACCAGTTTTTGTACTAATTTACCTTCAAACTCATACAGTGTAGAAGAATACTTGGATTATGAATTTATAGATTTTTTCATACTAGAATTGCTATATATAAAAATAAAATAAATAATGAGTACGCATTTTCGCTTCTCTGGCATTAGTCTTAAAAAAGGAGTTCTTGAATTCAAATCTCAATGAACGATACTCGTTGATTAAGAAAACAACTCCGTTTAATTGGGTGCCCCTTTTTAGCATTCTGGAGTCAACAAAGAGACGTTTGGCAACATTGTTGAAAAAGTTCTACGTTGGCTTTCTACTTGGAAGAGCAGTACCCTTTCTATGGAGAAATTTTTCATTGTGACAGGAACATGAATGGTACATCACGTGTTTTTCTATAAGTGGTGGGACATTTTATTTTTTTAAGCTATTAATTTTTTAGCACACATATCATACAATTTGTATAGTGACATGTGATGTATCACTCCATGTTCCCGTCACATTGAAAAATCTCTCTTCCCTATGGCAGGTAGGCTTGTTTATCTCCATTCAGTCGCCTCAAGCCCTTTTGATATACTCAATGCAATCTACTCGCCTCCCAGTTTCTATAGTGATGGAGAGTCGGATCTGGAAGCCATATTAATCTTTGGAAAGACAAATGGCTTGAGTGTGGTGTGCTTGAAGAGTTTGCTACCATCCCCTTTTCAGATGACGTGCTTGAATGGATTGTTGAAGACTTCCTTATTGATTTTGGTTGGAATATGGATTTGTTGTACTCTTGCCTTCCTCCAAATATTGTGGAACAAATTTTCAGTTTACATATTGGTATTGCAAATAATAGGGAAGATAAATTAATTTGGAGCCTCACCAAATCTGGAACATTTTCTGTGAAAACTGTATCTCTTTCTCTTTGGCGATGATGATATCATTCCCTGGAAATGGAATTTCATTTGGAATCTTAAGCTCCCACCCAAATTGGTGACTTTCCTCTGGACTATTGGTCATGGAAAGTCTTCGCTAACGTGTGTAGAGAGCTAGAAGAGGACCCTTGTTGTCCAATCCGCTCTAATGTAGAGGAATCAATGGATTGTATTTTCAGGTTTTGTAGGCTGAAAATAATTTGGGCAAATGAATCATCATGGAAGCTAAGCTTTGGAGTGTTTTCATAGGTCTTTCTATAGCTTGGGATGAGGGTTGTAGGGATGTAATTCTTGTACTGTTGTTATTTTGATCCAACAACCTATTTTGGTTTCGCACCCGCTCTACAATCTCATTATTAACTGCAAAGAAGCTATTGAAAGAAATTGAAGATGCGAAGTCACTATATCTATAGAGAAAAGCATGTCTCAAGTGATCACATGGCTGACTTGGATCATAGGTTATCTCTTGGTCTACATGTTTTTGCTTCTCCTCCTACCACTGTCACAGCCCTTCTAAGGGAAAAGGATCCTCGCCGAATCCCTTTCCTAAGGATCCAGGAGATCCCGTAATCGTGTTCGTTCATCGTACATCGTACGGTCAGTTTTTGTTAAGTACTATTTATATTTAATTTTAAATTTTAAATTTAAAATAATTTCTGACCACACGATATACGATGAATGAACATGATTACTGGATCCTCCGAATCCCCAAGAAAAGGATCCGGCCCTTCCTAAGGCTGTTGTTGCCTGGCTTTTTTGTTTTGCTTGCTGGGCTTTGCCCTCCTCTGTACCAAAAAAAAATAAGAAAAAAGGAACCGTCGAGTACTAGGCTCTGTATTTTGGGAGTGTAAGCAATGCATGAGCTCCAGTTAACTCGTTAAAACGCGAAATGGGTCGAGTTAAGACACGAAACAAGTCGGATCCAACGAATGCAAAATTTTGTAAATGTGACCCTGCGTAAAGCGGGAGCCTTGTGCACTGGGTACGACCTTTTTTGTAGATGTAATAAAATTGGAAACAGCGAACCAACATCACTATAGGGTTTTGCTTGCCAATCCAAAACCAATGAAATTTTAAAAAGATAACCAAAATTGAAAAGATTTAGCAGGACATAAAGCTGATACAATCTTCTTAATAGTTGATTGTATAAGTCGATTGCTTGAGGCTCCAACCGGCAGAGATTAGACATGAGCAGTGCCCTGAGTGAATTTAGGATCCTCGCATCTGTAACTGCCATCAGGCCCGATTCCAAAACCCTTGGGATCGGCAAACACGTTCTCGAGCAGCTGGCTGCGAGGTGGAAGGGGGCTCTCATCTGCAAACTCAACGGCATCCTCAACCAACTCATCGATCTTCTTATGGATGGCCTTCAAGTCTTGTTCAGTCGCCAAATTGTTCTCAAGTAAGTATTCCTTGAGGGCAGTGATGGGATCTCTGGCAGCGTAGTGTGCCTTCTCAGCTGCCAAATGGAACATAACATAGCGGTTAATACACAGCTATAAACTCCGTCAATAACTAATTTTATAAGCTCGTTAGATATGCTAAGAAATAAGAAACTCCATATATGCCTCAACAATGACAGACACAGAACCATCTAGTTCATACTAGTGGTTTAAGTCCATAATCCAACAAGTAAACTATACCAGGATATTAGATATGAAAAGGCAAAAAACCAATCGCAGAAGAAACCATCGACTTCCTAGTGCATATAGCGGTTCAAGTCCATGATCGAATAAAACATATACGAATCAGGATTTTATAATCAAAAGTTAAATCCCAACATGTTGAATACAAGTACACATCTAAAAGAGGAAAGACATAATTCAAACACTCACCAGGGTCACGAAGCTCATCAGGATCTGCCAATGAGTGTCCTCTGAACCTGTATGTTTCACATTCTACCAAAGTTGGCCCTTCTCCTCTCCTGGCCCTTCCAATCGCCTCCTTTGCCACCTCCCTCACCTTCAACACATCCATACCATCCACATGAACACCTGGCATAACAAATGCAGGCCCCTTCTTCCAAATTTCGGGATCAGAAGTAGCCCTCAAATGCGACATTCCAATGGCCCACAAATTGTTCTCCACAACGAAAATAATCGGCAATTTCCACAACGCTGCCATGTTCAAACACTCAAAGAACTGGCCGTTATTAGCAGTTCCATCTCCAAAAAATGCCAAAGTCACGTGATCACAGTCTGCCTGTTTCATCACTTCCCTCCTGTACTTAGAGGAGAATGCTGCACCTGTTGCCACTGGTATACCTTCACCAATAAATGCGAACCCACCAAGCACATTGTACTCTTTCGAAAACATGTGCATAGAACCACCTTGGCCTCGGCAACAACCAGTAGCCTTTCCAAAGAGCTCACTCATCACCTCACGAGCAGGGACACCCTTACTCAACGAGTGCACGTGATCACGGTATGTGCTCACCACAGAATCCTCCTTCTTTGTAAGCTTGATAAACCCAGTTGACACGGCTTCTTGGCCATTGTAAAGGTGAACGAACCCGAACATTTTGCCTCTGTAATACATCTGAGCACACATGTCCTCGAAAGAGCGACCCAATACCATGTCTTCATACAGCTCCAATCCTTCCTCTTTTGTTATTAGCTAAATGCACAAAAATTCAAAAACCATAGTCTTAGATGGGAATCATCTCATAAGAAAATGAAAATTTTCGAAAAACAAAGCTCAGATGTGTTCAAAAATTCAAAAACCATATAGTCTTAGACGGGAATCATCTCATAAGAAAATGAAAATTTTCGAAAAACAAAGCTCAGATGTGTTCTTCTACATCTCTTTAAACTTAATTGCATCGATTCGATGAAGTTGCATGAACTTGAAACATACTAGACAAGTCAAATTGGATTCAATCCATCCAGAAACAAAACTGAAAGCTATAAGCTTTGGATTGATCTGTTCTGGGTTTTCAATTTTTGGATCAAACAACTTAAATTACGATTGATTTGAGTAAATTCGATCGTAAAGCTCAGCTACCCAGCACTAAAAAACCCAAGATTGATATAATTGAAAATCCATTTCTCTAATCCTTCAGTTGGATTACCATGCATGAGAAAAACAAAGCAAACCCAGAAAACCCAATCAAGCAATGAAATCCAGAACAAAAGCATTACCAGATTGCAGGAAGCCTGGACCTTCTTCTCCTTAACAGCTTCGGAGACGGCAACGACGGCGGATCGGCGGTGAGCACTGGAATGAGAGAGGGAAGCGGGTCGGAACTTGCGGGTAGATCCGAGAAAAGAGGATGCCTTGGGGGGGAGCAGGAGGGAGGGCTTGTCATTGGATCTGGGGCTGGCGGCGGCAGAATTGAGCTGGAGGGGCTGGGCCAAATTGGTGGCGGAGGTGAAGGACATGGCTGCTCCCTGTTTCCACTGCCTCCGTCTGTTTGGCAAGTGAGAAAATTTGAGAGAGAGAGAGAGAGAGAGAGAGAGGGAGGCGGAGAGAGAAAGGATGGGGGGAGATGGAATGGGGGATTGAGGGAGAGAAAGTATCAGAGGTGAAGAAGGGACGGAGGAAACAAAGGAAGGAGGCTTGGAAATAACCGCCGGAAATAAAGAAGTGGGGAAGCCAACCAACAACTTAACCAACTATTACTACTTCTAGTCGGTGTTCTTCAATTTACTTGTTTTGGTTTTGGTTTGGTTTAGCGACACTCAATTTTAATATAGTGGAAAAACGTCTCGTGTGTGTTTATTTATTATCATATAAATAATAAGGGAGGAGAAATCAAATCTACATTCTCTGATGCAGAGATAAATGTTCTTAATCACTTAAGATATAAGTTGGAAGGTTTCCAATTCAATTTACAGGATATGAATGATGTGTATTTGAAATGATTTCGATACTAGATTGTGCTCTACTCATAAGTGTGATGACAACTTATCAAATGTACATAGAGTTTCTTTGTGTATGTTAAAGGGAAGATTGGGGATTAATCATTTTCTCTATAGAGACTCCCTCTTGAGCAATGCTTGACTCCTCAAGAAGACCCCCAAGCAATGCTTGAGCATTTTTGAGTTTTGTCGGGCAATGCACGTAGTATGATTAAAATTATGTAAGATAAAAAGGATAAAATATTAACACATCTACATTTTCTTAAGTATATATTTGTATAACATGAAGATCGATGATAATTACTCATTCAAGAAACTTATTCAGTCTAAGGGGGCTCAAAATGAAAAACGTTTCCTTTCTATTTAATTCCTTTTTAATTTTCTCCAAATAAAAAGTCATTCACATTATCTTAAATATAATGAACATTTATAAATCAACCTATTCGTGCGTATCAAAAGAGGTCAATGTTTATTATTCCAAGAACTTAAAAGACCAACTATTATGCATGCATTACATGCTAGGTGGAATGCCAATTTGTGTGATATATTATTAAAGATAGAATACAATTTTCTTTTGACTACTTTTTTATTTTACTAAATTTTAATATTTAATATTTATTACTTTGTATATATATATTTTTAAAATAAAATATTATCAATCTGGTTATATTCAAATTACATATTAAAATAACTCTTTCTTTTAAAGCCTCACCTAAAGGTATCCTAGCATCCTCTAATCTCAAACATAAAAAATAAAAGGTCAAATCGGATAAATGATCCTTGTGGTCATAAGGTATTCGGAAGATAGGCCTTGCACTAAAAAAAACTCAGATTTAAACCCATGTGATGTACTCCGTTAGCAAATTTAGTCCAAAAGTGATTTTTCCGTTAACTATATGTTAATACATAGGTAAAATTGTACTTTGACGTGTGCACCTTCTTCTTCCTGCATCTCCCCTACGCAACCCTCAAACTGTTGGAAGTATGCCCACAAAGCCACTCATTTGATGTAATAGCTTTTGGAATACTTAATGTATTAAACTATTAAATGTTTAATGAAGGGCAAAGCTTATTGTTAATCACTATTTATTGTATCATGTGTTTAAGCAATAAGGGAATCCAAGGAATGTATTTGATCTAAGAGAGAAGTGATTTAAGTAAGTTAGATTAACGAGACATTTCTCTTATGTTCATTCCTAAAACGTTCCTAGCCATAGGATTGCCAATTGGGCATTGACAATCCGCTAAGGTTAGTATGTGTTATGTCAACTCAAGCGCGAGTATGACTAGTCTCAAGTCATTTAGTGTTTGACACTAAGACAAACACATAGGTGCTCGAAAGAGTAATCGAGTACACTGAACAACGATCAAAATAGAGTTCGAACATACATGTCATGTAAGAACTCGTAAGTTGCAATATGCAAAGTAGTCCTTTGACCTGAGGCATCATAGATGTCTAATGGTTAGGTCCTTGATCTTTGATCATGTCAAAGACATTCCATTGAGAGTGTCCACGGCATTGTTAGCTATCTAGTCATGTAGGCATATGAATGCACAACAAGGGATCTCTAACCTTCCATGGTGGAAGGAGAATACTCTAAGATATGATTCGAGAGTCTTTGGCCAAAGCATATGAATATGACTTAGGAAATTTGTTCCAAATCATATTCAATTGAATCATATAGAGAAGTATCACATTGGATAGTAGACATGAAACAAACTATCATTCAAACAATGTGATTAAGAGTATTGTATTAGAGAATGGCCGTATTGCGTTGTAGTTGTAACTGGATAGGTTCTCCAACAAATTTTACTTAGCTTGGGTAACCATGACATGCTGCTAGGTGTCACTCATGGTTTGTGGAAGCCCTGAAGATTAACAAACACTAATCTTAATCAAAGGGAGAATTGAAATGTAGTTTCAATTCATAATCGATCGTTAAGAGTAACAATCGCCCACTGCCTCGCTAATTGGAACCTAATGGATCGTACACCGAGTAAGGATGAAAGTGAAGAAATATAAATGAAATGGATATGCAATTAAATGGTTTAATTGAAAAATGGTCAAGATTAATTAATTAGTTAATTAATTTAACGAAAGGTTCGTATTGGGCTTTTAAGTTGGTTTTGGGTTTCGGGGCCCAAAAGTGTTTTGGTCCACAAGGCCCATTATGTTCAAGTTGTATGACAACTAAAACAAAATGGGCAATAAGCCCAATCATTTAAGTAAGGCCGGCCATAAGGGTGATGATTGCAAACTTGGATTAATTACAAGTTTGCCACTCACTTGAAATGAAGTATAAAATCAACTTTATAGCTTTATTTCTCATTTAGGGTTTTCTTTGAGGTAAAGAGGTGAAACATTTTATCTCTTTCTCTACAAGGAGGCCGGCCACATAGGGAAGAAAGAGCTAGCAATCTTTTTCTTCTCTAAGTCATCCATTTCATCTTCACACCTCATCCTTGGTGTGGAGACTTAGAGACACCAAACCTTTGGTGTTTTGGAGATCATTTCCTCACATCCTCAAGGAGCAAAGGAGCATCAAAAGGAAGGAAATCACCCAAGGAAGATCCAAGGAGCTAGGAGGTGACTTGAAGGCCCTCCACTTGGGTGAATCCCTTGTGTAAACAAGGATGAGCTTCAAGGGTAATGAATCTCTAAAATCTTACCTTCTCTTTAATGTTGTTAAAGAGTCTTATGGTTCACCATTCACTAGGCTTTGAAAGTCATGGGTTTTAGAATTGTTTTTGAATGCATGCCTATTTTAATGTGTTAATAGTTTGCATATGTGTTCAAATATTCTTATATGTTCTTGGCTAGGACAAATTTTTTCCTTCACAAACTCACTTTGTGAAAGAGAAAAAGGAGAGACCATTTTCAGTTTTCCACAGAGCTACCACCGCAACCATGGCGGCCACCGTGTCTCTCCCTTTTATTGCGTGAAGTGCGGAGGAGGAGGAGGAGGAGGAGGTCTCGCCGAAGTTCTCTCTTGCTCGGGAACCATGGGTACCACTCAAACCCCTCCCCCCCTCTCTTTCTCTCTCTCTCTCTCTCTCTCTCTCTCTCTCTCTCTCTCTCTATCTATGTGTATGTGTGTCATTGGTTTTGTATATGTGATAATATGCAGGTATCTCACGTGACTCGATGCACAAGCACCGTGCTATTGGAGGCAAGAAGAAGGCATGGAGGAAGAAAAGAAAGTAATGCTTTCTACCTTCAACCCCATCTATCTCTCTCTGCTTTACTCTTTGATTACTTGTTAATTTTCCTTCATTTTCTATTAGTTCCCCTTTGTAATATTTTTTAATTGATTTGTTATGTTGCAATTAGGCGACATATCTGTTATTAATCGTAAATTATTTTTGGGTTTTTCATTGTGAATAAAAGGTGAGGTCTCATCGTATCTTCTTTTTCTTGAACATGGTCTCTCCTTTTTCTCTTGCGCGAAGTGAGTTTAGGGGTTGCGTAGGGGAGATGCAAGAAGAAGAAGGTGCACATGTCAAAGTACAATTTTACCAATATTAACATATAGTTAATAGAAAGATCAGTTTTAGATTAAATTTGCTAACGGAGTACACCACAAGGGTTTAAATCCGAGTTTTTTTTACCACATTGGTTATCTTCCGAATACCTTATGACCACATGGATCATTTATCCAATTTGGCCAAAATAAAAAGGAAAACTTCTCTATCCAATTTGATGTTCCTTTTTTCTCCCTTTCTCCTTCCCATTTTAAAACAAAAATAAAAATATTTCCACAATCAAAGTGTGTAACATATGTTAGTATATTTTATACAAAACAATTAGTTGTTAGGAAGAAGAGAAGCGATAAAAATTGAAGGTGCACCAAGGCAAATAAGCACAATCACTTTCAGTCACTGCTGTAATACGTCATATGAATCAAACTCATTGTATAAGTGAATAAGAATATCACTATACAAGCAATTATTTAATTATTTTCTTTAATAAGACTACATTATTTTGTGTTGTCAAATTGTTTCCGAGTTTATTAGTTGAATTGAAACCAAAACAATTAAAAAAGAATATAGTATGTCGTCATCCAAATCTTATGACCATGTGGACAAGGATGACTTCCAACGTGTCATTGGAAGAGATCTACAAAAGCAAAATCCATTTTCTAATTTCAAATATTCATATTTTATAATTATATTTACACTGCAAACAAACAACAATGGGTCCATAGCTCAGTGGTAGAGCATTTGACTGCAGATCAAGAGGTCACCGGTTCGAACCCGGTTGGGGCCCTTTTCCCTCTTTTTTTTTCACGTCAATATAAAGCTGGGCCCTTAAAATCCGCTCCAAGCCCATACCCGGATTCGGAGCACCCGCAAAGCCATATGTGGGTCCTCTTCTTCTCGTTGCAACTGCGAAAGCATTCGCTCCAGTTCCGATTTCAGCCACCCTGTCACTCTCTCACTAAACCAGGCGAGGTTTGCTTCTCTCCCCCTCTCTCTCTGATTCGTTGATTCTTCGTCCTTAGCCGATTGAGCTCTTTATCTTTCTCTCAATTTTGTTTGATTTATGATGAAAATCGTGGGTTAGCTTTAATTTTGTCTGAATTCTGCCTTGAATGGTTTTCATTTTTAGGGTTTATCAAGAAAAGTTTCCCCAATTTAGAATTTAATTTGATCGTGGCATCCTTTAATCTTTCCAGTGTTTTTGAGTTGGGTTAATTTTAGATTGGCAGGTTAATCGATGCATTCAATTCTACATTGTTATCAGGGAGTTTTGGTTTCAAGTTTATATTTTTGCTCTAATTTGCTGCTTTTCCAAGCGTCATTGTTAATTTTTGTCCAGAATTTGATATTAGCAACCCAAATTCATTGGAGAAATATCCGGAAAGATTATTGTTCCAAGCACTTGAATTGGCCTGCATTTTTCAAGTATTTGAACTCTTGGATTTTGCTGCTTATCAGCAAATCAACATTGGTGCTCCTCCACGCCTAAGCTGCTAGCTCACTATTCTTGTTTTCGAATCTGTTGGTGAGAGTCAGTTTTCAAGTATTTGAACTCTTGGATTTTGCTGCTTATGCAGAGCTGAAAACAAGGGAAAGGGAAGCCCCGTAGCATTAGCAAATCAACATTGGGAGAGTCGGTTTTCTTTTGATTAGTTCTAGCTCTGCTACGAGCCTTACCCGTTTAGCTTATGTGGTATTGCTGTTTTTTGTCGTCAAATATTTAATTTCTTCAATTTCTTGTTGGTAGGATATTTGAAGAAACAAGTGAATCACAAAATGCTGCAACCCCAAATTGTTCAATCCCCAGCTAGGCTAGCCCTAGCAAACCCCACTTCGCCCTCTCTTCCGAACCCTACGCCTCCAAAAGTCCCTTCACTGCCGCAACCCAATCTCTCCCCAACCCTTGTCTCCCTCCTCCCGCCGCTCCCTAGAGCCCAATCCCTTCTCGTCCAAATGGCCTCCCTTGCCTCTAAACTCTTCCAAGTCTCTCCCAATCGGTCACTCTGGCTCAACGCATTTCGGGGGTCCTTCCCGACTTTTCTTCCCAAACTCAGTCACTTCCCCCAACTGCGCTTGAATCTTCTCCTTCCTCCACCAAAGAGATGCTCTCCCAATTCACTGCCCTGCAAACCCAACTCTTTGAGGCTGAACTCCAAGAAATTCTTCATCTTCAGGATGCTAAGCTGAAAATTGCATGCGAAGTGAAGTCCAAGGATGCTGCACTTCTGTCCTTTTACAAGAAACTCAGGGATGTTGAGCAGGTCCTTGATAATCTTGTTGATGATTACTCTGATTTTACCCCCCCCCCCCAAACGAACAAAACATGAAGATGGTGCAGATGATGATTCTTTGTGCACCACTACGGTTTCATCTCAATTGAATTTGTCAAATATACTGTCGTATGCCCACCGGATAAGCTACACAACCTTTGCACCTCCAGAATTTGGGGCTGGACAAGCTCCTCTTCGTGGGGTACTCCCACCTGCCCCACAGGACGAGCAAATGCGCGCTTCTCAGCTGTATGCTTTTGCAAATCTTGATGTGGACTTGCTAAAACAGTCGAGGGGAAGGAGGAAACGATGCAGGCAATGTTGGAGCCCACGCCTCCTGAACCAACAAATCAACTTCCCAACCTGGGTGCACTCCAAGGTCTGCTTCCTCCCAACATCACAGTCCCATCAGGTTGGAAGCCGGGGATGCCTGTGGAATTGCCAACCGAATTTCCTGTGCCCCCGCCCGGATGGAAGCCTGGGGACCCTGTGCCTCTTCCCGTTCCTAGGGTCGAGGACCAACAATTACGGCCTAATGCTCATCCAGCAGTACATAAACCACCAGCAACGATACAGGTCCAGCATGTTGAGCTGGATATTCTGGATCCAGACGACGATAGTGATTATAGCGCTGCAGATGGAAGCTCTGACGACGATGAGTAACAGCGAGCTACTACTGCGACGCTGGAGTTTTACGGGAATCCTTTACTGTCGCATGAAGCCGCTTGGATAGCAAATTTGTTTCAAGTTGCTAATTTTTGGTGTTTAAGCTTTAAAACTCAAATAGCAAACTTGTTAGTCGCGTGAAGCAGATTGCAACATGAATAATTACTTAGAGCACAAGTGATGTACTTTGTCAGAGCATGTTTACTTACAGAGAACACGAATCAGAATATTAGTAACCTTGTTTGCTACAAAATGTTAGCAACCTTTATAAAAAAAAAAAAATATGCAAAATTTATACCACTTTACAAATTGAGTAATTACAAGTTTACGACGGTTTCAAATACAAATACAGACACAAAATTGACACGGAAAGAATAACACGAGAAAAAAAAAGGTCGGGTCGGGGGTAAAAAAACTCTACTCTACAACATATGCAGAATTTCCAACTCTAGTATTGTTGTTAGTTGTGTACATGACAATAACGTCATCGCTTGCTGGTCTTCTCCTTGCCTGCAAAGTGTATCGACGCGTTACAAGTTAGAATTGGACACATTCACAAATTTAACAACTCTTACATAAGGCTAACGACGTACGTACCATTACCAAATATGTTTGATTTTAAGGGTAACCGGAGAGACGACCCCCTTACTTTTAGGTCCCTGAGTTGCTTGGTTTTACTTTGTTGCCCTACTCTCGAAAGATCAGTGCTGCTTTCCGCCGGTGAAAGAACAGTTCCTTTCTGAACCTTCTCATGATATACAGCCGGAGGTGCGAGCCTTAGTTGAGGCATGTTTTCAATCTCGACTAATCCTCGGTCTCTTTGCAAATTGGTCAAGATATCAAACTGTAGCATCCCGGTTCAGTTTTTCATTAGTTTGCAATGTAAGAACGGTGATCATAACAACAATGATAAAACAATCACTACAAGGACAACAATAATAAGATATTGCCATACCCGTGATATTTGCTGAAGCCCGTACGTATTCTCTGATGCACTGCTTTCGTGTGGGTGGGAAGTTGTTCCGTGTGTTTGTTGGGTTCTTGACAAAAACTCCTTCACCAAACTCTTCTCTGGAAGGACCGATTTGCTTCTAGACCTCTGAGACTTCTTCTTAGGCATACAAACAGGGCATCCAGAGGATGAGCTACTACTTGATGCGCCATTCTCTAAAGCTTCACATTGAAGATGCGTTGCATGACCGCAATTGAAAATGCGAATGTAGCTAGAAGAGTTCTTGTCAAGAAGACAATCACATAAACAACATATTTGACTCCGAGGGGCATACCCATGGGAGGCCCCTTTCTTGAGTATGCTCATAGTGTAGAATGTATCATCTTCTATCAGGGACTTGGCAGTATCCTACATACCAGAGTAAACAATTTCAACGCAATTGCAGAGAACAAAGAGGAAGAAGTATATTGGACGTTTTAACAACACGATTCCCTTAAACAAGTTAAATGAGAATACATCATGCAACATGACTAGCATAAAAGAGATAAAGAGATGGTATACCAGAATTCTTCTTTCGAAGCCATATGTGCTAAGCATCCCCAAAATTGTGAATTTAAAATCACCAAATTCTTGGTTGCCATTATCAGAGAGGAGTTTGGACATGATAGTCGGAAGGCGAACATATCCTATCATGCCCTCAACAATCTCCTTGATGAACCGAGAGAACAGTTTTCTTAAGATATGAAAGCCTTTATGGAGCTTTGAGATTCTCCACTTGATTATAAAAGCCATCTCATCCTCTTCTGAGTCCAACGACTTGGCCACCGTCGTTTTAACATCTTCTCCTTTAGATACCGTTCCAGCATCAAATGAATCTGTTAAAGGCTCACAAAACCTGTATTGAAATTTGGAGGATGATTAGTCTTCAGCAAATCCATGAACTTGTACTTTTAGAATACAACAAAATTTCTTCACAAATAATGAAGAGCATGGCAGCTCATTTAAGGGACAATGGAACAAGAATCACTCTAGTATTATTATTATTATTTTTCTTTTAAAACTAGTGTATGTCTTTGACCCAACTAATCACTATACCCCGTCTGACCCCACAACATTGGGGAGCGAGAAACTCTAGCATTTGCTAGGTGAGTAGCATGGGAGAGAGTTGAACCCCAGACCACTTGGGAGCAAACCAAGGACCTGACCGCTAGACCAACAAGGAATCCTGGGAAGACAAAAGGCTGAAACCTAGGACTGTAATAGCCAGATGCTCGTGGAAAACTCGGTAAGAAAAAATTGGCTTTGGACTTACGAGTCAAGTAATCTAAACCAGAGCGCCTCTGATTCATCAGGATTTAAGCGATGGGTGTTCCTTTGGCACAGCCCAATACAGGCATGCAAAATGCTGTTAATGTCGTTCACCTGTAAGAGATAAATTACAAATAATAAATAACAGTCCAGTGAATCTGTAGTAACATACAAACAAAAATCTACTCAAATGCTATGGGTAAAATAAATATGATATGTACGGACCTCTTCCAATTTTAAAGCATTGCTGAAATGCTCAGTACGAGCAGAATTACTTGATGCCAGACTTGCCACAGCAGTATCAAGCTTCATAAATTTGTCACTGAGGGTGGAAAGTGTTAGTAAAAGAGCACTGCCGACATCACCAACCCTTTCCAACAAGAAAGAAGCAGCATCTGTTATCCCATATTTCTGGCACAGGCGCAAACAGTGTTCCACGCGATAGCTATCGAATGTCTCTAAGAATTTGAGAACTGAATTGCGCTCGTACTGACATAACAGCTGAAAAGTGAAAATGAAACATTAAGAGGGCAACAACTAAGACAAGCTTTATGGTACAGAAACCAGGTGGCAAAGAAACACAATCACTCAACTCTTTCAAGCCCCGTATTTAAAATTTGGTCAAAATGAATATACTGACCTAATAAGAACATTATCATAGAAGGAAGAAATTCAACTGAACACCTAATTATTAAAAATGCTCACCTCCAGATAAAGTTCAATCATATCATCAGTCACATTAACAGGATTACTACGCAAAAGCTTTGGGAAATCGGAGATCCTTTCCAGATACGCCTCAACTGCTTTCGATTGATCCTTAACCCTCACAAGATCATCTTTTCTTAAACTTGAGAAGTCGAGCGTGCCGGATAAGTGGACCTCAATCACTGTTTTTAAGTAAAGGAACAGACTTTTTGGATGGGAACGAAGTTTAGAGAGGATATGAGAACCTTCTTCAATAGTAAAATGATCGATAACCAAGAAGAATGTGCCCTCTCTGCATTGGATAAATTTTTTTTTTTTTTTTTGAGGTGAATAATCAATAAGGAAGCTTTCACTGGAGAAGACAATCTACAAATGACTTAACATGTGACAAAGAAAAGATTCAAGATAACTAAGAGATAACCTGTTTAAGTAAAAAAGCTCTGGAATTCGAGAAATAATTTCTGATCGAAAAGCAGCGCATTCCTTGTCAGTCAGCTGTAATAATGTTTTGTTGATAAAGGAGAAGGCATGAATGGGTTCTTCTACATCTTTCATGTAGCAATCCAGAGCAGCAAGATACTGATGTCTGCTAGTATGAATTAGGCCACAAACCTAAATGTAGCCAAGAGACCTTGTAGTGAGCAATCTTAAACTGAATGAATTATGAGACAACATCGTATGGTATTGGTAAATATACCTGGTAAAATTGCGCTTTCTCGCATAGCTGTAACACATAAGATGAATCCCAATCGGTCTCAGGCACTACCTCAAGAAGTCCCAGAACCTGCTTTTCTCTTCTTTTTGAAGTTATGCTATCTCTGGAAACACATGGTGGAAAGTTATTATCTGAGGTCAAATACTCCAAAATCTGAGACAATACACTTTTCGAGACAGTGGCTCTTCCACATGCAACATAGTATGCAATAAACTCAAATAGATGATCTATGTCTTTCTTTGAAGGCCACACTACTACTGATCCAGTGTCATCATTGCTAGGAGATCCATCTGTTTGAGAACTGTCCTTACTAATAATGCGAATAAGAGTATCTACTGTGTTCTGAACCATTGAATTTTTATTTTGAGCCATTAAATTGTTCCCATCCTGCATATCTGAATCATGAGAAGAAAGGTCAGATTTTGAGATTTCATCTTCCACGAAAGCACATCTCAGAACGTCCAAAGTAGCTTCAGTATCTAGCTCTAACAGAAGATACAGGTTAATATATTCTCCTCCTGGCATTACACTTGAGACTGATCTTGAATTAGGGGCATCAGAACCCTCCAACAAAAATTGCAGAAGTTCTGTTCTCAGAGATGGCAAGCGTGAGGGGGGAATTGTTCCCTGTCCTGCAACCACAGATAATAAGTGCAAACTTTGTTGATCAGATTAGTTCATGTGAAATGCAGCAATAAATGAAGCTATACAAGTGAGTCAAACATGTATTCAAGTACAAAATAATGCTAGTTTTCCTTTGATTGCTTCATACTTATTCGGTAAGATTACTCTCTCTTTTTCGATGAATTACTTATTATTTCAAGATTACAAATCCATTTCTAGTTACAGATACGATTATCACACAGAGGGATATACTCCTGTGATATTCCAATTGAACAACTCCAATAAGTGTAAGTCCGTACCTGGTGGAAAAGCAAGGCCTGAAAAGCAGTACTTTAAATAAACCAGCATCCTGTAACTGTAAACAAGAAAAAAAAAAACAATAAGACCACTTGAAAGGCTCAAACAAAAACTAACAACATACAACCATAAAGTAACATGAAAAAAATGCTATACAACTGATTATATGCTTTCAGTAAGATAATAATAATAAAGGGTAAAGACAGCACAAAATGAAAGGAGAAGCAACTAAAGGAGCACGATAAACTACATATTGACCATTTAAACTCAACTAGAACACACAAAGGACTCATTATCAAGATAAACATACCCAAGGGCAGTAGCACCTTCTCTTTGACTATTTCGCAAGACCACCAACAGCTCCTCTAAGGGTGACCTGAAATCATCCAATCCTTTATTGAAGAGATACACCAGAGCACTATACAGCCCGTGCTCCCTGCATAACCTAACAACCTACAATACATAACAAATTATCTGCATGTCCAGGTGAAAAATATGACAGACAAATACAGCAACATGAAAAATTATAAGCAACAATCTGAGAGGCACAGACCTGATTGAAATCCAAGGACGAAATATCCATGTGAAGGACACATTGTTCAACGCGCTGTAACCACCCTGTGCGGCTGTAGTGCTCTACCAGTGCTTGCATAATCTTAGGAAAAGGGCAAATGAAATAACATTATTATGTATAACATACCTGCCAATACAGCCAAAATACTTGAACAGTATGCATTACCTCAGGTGGAAGAGAACCAAGCATGTCCTTCAATATATAAGGCTCCAACAGCTCCAAAAATGTGTCTAACAACATTTATAAAGAACATTTGATTGGTAACATGCAATGATGGAGGAAAATGATATATGCATGTTGTTGTACTTTTATGCGCAAATAGAAGCAAATTCTAACAAAATACCAAATATCAACGTCGTACACGAAATTGAAGAAACAAACAATCTCAAAATAAGAACACAAGATATTAACGTGGTTCGGCGTAAAGCCTACATCCACAGGTGAAGCACAGCGAGGAATTTCACCAAACAAACGGAGATTACAAAAGAGTGTTCAACTCTCATAACCCAAATCCCACAAATTACAAACCCTAAACCAAATGAGTAGAGAACTTGAACAAACAGAGAAGATTCTCCCAAATTGGTCTGTAACCCTCAAACCCACAAATTGACTCTCACCAAATCACAAAACGAATGAGCCATGAAATTGTCACATGGTCATGACTCCAAAGGGTGACCTCCACCCATAACAAAAGAGAAAAACTCTCTAAACTAATGGTGACAGCACACAAAATAAACTAACCCTAAGGTCCTATTTATAATGCATAGGTCTTAGGTTACAATGAGAATCCTAATCCTAATTGGAAGTAAATCTAAAACCTAATCAAATAGGTAATTAGGAAAATTTCTCCACCAAGCAAGGAATCCAACCAAAAAAGTCAAATTAAAGCCCAAATAGGACACCAAAACAAAATAGGTAACACAAACCTAATTTCTGCATTATCCTAATTTTGTGCCGTAAATCACAACACATGTAGCTACAAGCTATTGAACAATGCACATACTTAGAGCAAAGGCTGCAAAACTGCAGCCGAGACAAGCTAAAAAAAGATACACCATACTTAGAACTTAATTGCCATGTTCTATCATATGTCAAAGTACTAATCCAGTCACTGTCACATCATGATGAAAGTTGGAAAGTATGGTTCTGAGTACTTTCAATATTTATTTTAAAATAAGAAATATTTCAATCCCATAATACAGGACATCAACTGTTCACTTAATCCCCTTTCAAAAGAAGAAAATATGTTATTCACTCCAGATTGAGCATGACACTTTACGGTAAGATAATATGAGATGGCAAGTGTATTTTGTCTCGTTGATGTGACACAGTTGGACATTACAAAAAGCCATTCTAACTCAACCGTGCATGGATGGTAAAATGGACTTTCCCTCTATATAAGCATATGAAAACCAAAGGATGTTTCCCTTTTTGTTTCATTTCAATAGAGTAAAATGTAATCCAGATATCCAAACTTCAGCTTAAAGTTGATGAAGTTTACAAAAAACCATAAATGCAAAAAAAAAACTGAAATGAGAATACCTCTCTGTTGAACAGCTACGAACTTGGAGAATATTTCATCAAAAAGTATGTCAGTCCTTTTGATATGGACACAGAATTCAACTGCAACTCCACCAACACGGGTGTATTGCTCTTTTATTTCAGAGTGCATAGAACTGCTTTTGCTGTTTACGTCATCAGCTTGATCCCTTTTTCCAATTTGGTTGCAGAACGCTACTGAGATATATGAAAATACTTCCTCTACATATGACAATAGCAACTCAACCAGGTAGGACATTATGGTCTCCTGTACAGCAACCAGAGTTCTAGGAAGGTCAACAACACCATGAGCTTGACCATCATAAATTGTCATTGCCATGTTCAAGGCACCCATCCAATCACCTGCTCCCCGTAAAACCTGAATTCGTTCTTTCCATGGGAGAAGTCGGGAAACAATAAGATGCATCGGTCCGAGTACATATACTGAAGCTCCTCTTACAGCTACACAATTGTGATAAGCTTTTTCAGGATTTCCAAATATATTAATGAAGTGAGTATGATAAGCAATGAGATCATCGCCTCCAAAACCATCAACAGAAAAACTTGTTTGGTGAATCACAGTTCCATCCTTCGCAAACAAACAAAGTTGTCCGGTCACCGTGAGAACCACCAGCATCTGAAGCCACAAAACTTCAAATTAAGCTCATTCTTAAGTGATGTAAACTTGAACCATGTACAGAACTCTTCATAGGCAGAATAACATAAATTTCTTTGGTTAAAAGAATAAACATAAATTCAGCACGACAGAAAACAAATAAACAGGTGCATACCTGATCATCTAGCCAAGCCACACCTATGGCTGCACTTTCAAGAGACCATTTCCCATATACTTTCAGCTCTGATTTGACCAACTTTGCCACCAGAACTTTTCGATCCCAAGCAAGTGCAAGTAACGAAACTCTTTCAACTGCTTCAGCAGGCATATTTTCTACCAAAAATGAAGAACCTCATCTTAGGAAACCATCAACAGGAAACTTAACAAAGAAAGTCAATCCTTACCGCTACTAGCAGGTGAACTGTGTGATTGTATTGTACATTTCCAAGCAGTACAAGGCATAGAACCCTCCCGAACCCCATCTGGTTTGGAAAGTCGTGCATACACTTCCAAAGTGGGAGTTAGTCTTACCTACAACAAAGACGCATGGCATTTAGCACACTGAAAAAAAAAATAAACTTTTTATAAATAGGTAATCATCAAATCCCAAACCAAAAGGTACATGGAATTCACGCTATCATCTGAGGGCTTCATACCACCAGAACAGTGTGATGGGTGACAAACACGACCACACCTTCTTCGACCAAAGAAGATCCCTCATTGAAGAGTTTCCAACCTGCATCTCCACCAACCACACCCCCCATCATACCACCAATACTGCTGCCTGAAACCGCCCCACTTCCCTGAGAAGACAGTGAAGCCCCTCCACAGAATTCATCAAACAGGAGTGGTGAAGCTGACAGCACTGTGCCTGTATTTTGTCCATCAAGAAGGCACTGTTCCAATCAACATGCACAAGATCATCAAGTTTGATAGAATTACATTGTAAAAGATCACAGATTCACACATCAACCGCAAAGCAAGCATTTTTAAACATAATGCCAACAATGAAATTTTTTTACCTGTGTTTTAATCGAGAACCTATTAAGAAGGGGAACCACTGAGGAAGAATGTAATAATACCAGACCCTTACTATCACCGGTAACTGCCTTAAATTGACGTGTAACCTGAGAATCCTGCCCCAAAAACAACGTATGTACAACTGGAGCTGTATGTTCTCCGGTAATTATTTTGGCAGCCGATGCCCTCTGCACGTCCCAAACTGTAATGTGACCATCAGCATAACCAGCTAAGAGCAAGTCCCCTTGCTGATTGAAGCACATAGAAGTTACAGCAGCATAAGACCGTTCTCCTTGCAACCCAAGAATTAGCATCTGGTACGTATATAGCATAGTTTGTTAACATGAATTCCCTATATCTATATCATTGGAAGTTAAAAGTAAGTAAAGGAATGAAAGCTAACCTTTGCATCCATGCTGTCAGCAGTATGAGCAGAGTACTTGCTAGGAATAACAAGAATAGACCCTCTTCCCATTCCTATTGCAATGTAATTATTGTGAACCGCCAAGACTTGCGGTGAGCCATGATCACGCCTTAACGCCGGAGATGAAAGGGTCCGAGTAATGGGATTGTTAGCATCAACATTGAAGTATCCTAATGTGGTGGAGCCTCTCCGAACACCCTCAAGCCTCATGGGTTGAGCAGCGGCACCCTCTTCCCAATGCAAAGCATTAGAAGCTTGCTTCTTCTCTAGCTCTTCAGCGATTTCAAGTGGCTTGCGCAACTTCTTTTCAGATTTTTTACTAATCCTCCTGCTCTCTAATTCCCCAATTCTCTCCTCCACGAGTTGAGTGATTGAACTTCCCAATTCATCGTCATCACCAATATCGCTATCGTTACCAATATCGCCTTTGTTATCCTCGGACTCCTTACCACCACCATCATCACCATCATCCTTGCCACCACCGCCACCATCATTATCCTCGCTATCACTCTCTTTCGAACAAGGACTGTTATCATCTAAGTCTTGAATATCTTGTTTATATTCCTCTACGACCTCAACATTCTTACTAAATTCCGTATCTTTAACATCATTTGCGTCTAAATTTGTCAAATTCTCATCAAAACTACTTACATTCTTCTCTTCTTCCACAGCATTACCAGCACTCGCCTCATCAACTTGAGATCGATCAACTCGAAAAGTCTGCTCTAACTTGCTTTCGCTCTCCAAAACCCCGCCTTCTCTCAACAATTCACCCCCAAAATCCACTTGTAATTCATTTGAATTTGTCCTAAGCACTGCCGAACGAATTGCAGTCGTATCACCAGTAGAATTGGAACTCACCTCGGATTTTTCATCCAGTTCTGAACCTTCAAGAACCTTCTGGATAACTCCGCTCACGGCGCTCCTCCTCGACTTGATTGCCGCGGCGTGCGGCGTTGGCATCGACCTTGAGGCCGCCGCAGCCGCAGCCAGGGCCGCCCCGGGCTTCGCATTCGTTCTCATGCCTCCGAGCAACCATGGAGACGGCTTCGGAACCCTCCCGGCCGGATCCTCCGACAAATCCCCGGACTTGACCCGACTGTACAGATTGGACCTCGGCCGGACCACCCTTTCATCCTCGGACTTAACGACGGGGACCGATACGGCGTCGTTGGGAGGTTCCGGTGGTTTGGGATCGGAATTGAGGCGGTAGATAGTGGAGGAGGGCGGGGACGATGAGGCGGACGAATCGGTGTCGTTGAGAATTTCGTCAATCGTGCGGTGGGGGACGGAGCTAAGGTCGTCGTCGTCGTCTTCGTCGGAGAGGGAGAGGTGCGAATTGAGGAACGAGTCAAGGTCGAGTTCCATGGCGAGTTGCGGTTCGAAGCGAGTGAGCTTCTTGGTCATGCTGGTGCAGCCCAAGACGCCGCTGCTGCTGCTACTGCGACGTCGTATTGGTCATCTTCTTCTTTGTCATGACTGGTAAGTCTCTGGGAGTTTGTTTCCTTCCCACGTCATGTCGTTTGTTCTAATGAAATTGGGAAGTGAGTAAAACGGTCTGTCGTCTGATTGCGAAAAGGCGCGGCAGCTGCCTTGCGGTTGCCGGCACGCGTCACTTCGGTAGCGATGCGCAGTTATTGTCTTGGGTTGGCTTAAAGCCAGCTAGAATTGACAATAACCACAGGAGTTGCTTTGGGACCTGTGGTCGTTTTTTTTTTTTTTTTTTTTTTTTAATGTTTTGGCAGGATTACAAAATGTGAAAATTCTAAAATATCACCATGTTACCAGTGTTACGTATGATGAATGAATAAGATTTAAATTTTAAATTATTTTTGTCTACTTTGTAATATTTTGATGTACTTAGGCTCCATCTTAAGGTTTAAAATCTACAATTCCTCTTTTATTTTCCTCCGATCAATTCCAATCCAAGTTTTAATTTGGACCTAAAACCTGAAATCTAAACAAAAAAACAAATTTAGGCCAAAATTAGGCTTCCTCCAACCTTGAGCTAAAACCTAAATTCCCCCCCCCCCCCCAAAAAAAAACTCAACCCAACTCAACCCAAGTGCTAAACAAAACCTAAAACTCAACAGATGACCATATACCTACCCGTTTTTAGGCCAGAAATCATTGTGGGCCCCAGCTGGTGTTAGTGAACCACGGGCTGTGAAGCCCAGACGCCAAACCAACTCGCCCAGTGGGACCCACCCACGTGGGCATGTCCCCCGGCTGTCAGGCCATGTCGGTAGCCCAACGGCTACTTTTTCAATCCAACGGCTGGTTTTAAATGAGTCGTTGGTTAATCCAATGGTCCACGTTCAAATATTTTTTTTTGTTTTATATTTATATATTAATTGAATCCAACGATTTAGATCAAATATAATCAAATCTAATGGTAAAAAAAGATCTAACGTCCCAAATTTAAATCCAAAGGCTAAAATAATTAAAAAAATTATTTAACTCAAAATTCATCAAAAAACTCTATAAATACCTATGTATTTGTTCAAATGTCCACACAATACTCACTTTTCTCCTACAATTCTTCCAATTTTTCTTTCTACATTTCTTCTCATTTCCAAAATTTTGAAGATGGCAAAAGAGCATGTTAAAGGTCATAATTGGACCTTTGAGGAAGATATTGCCTTATGTTTGGCATGGATTTCCATTAGCGAAGATGGTGTCGTCGGCATGAATCAAAATAAAAAGGTTTTGTGGGGTAAAATCACTGATAAGTTCCATGAAAACTCCAACGCCGGCCGAAGGGAAGGTGGTGGTGTTTATGATCGGTGGAAGGTTATCAACAAAGCATGCACTTTGTGGAAGGAAAGCTTGGAGAGAGCCACAGTTGACATTCCTAATGGAAGGAGCTTCTCATAAATTGTGACTTTTTTTGTTGATATTTTATTTGTCATGCACATAATAGTATTTTTCAACTAATTGTTTTTACGTATTTGATGCATAGGGTGACAACACAATGACAATTTACAAGACAAGAACTACACCAAAAAATCAATCTTTTAAGTTGCATCATGCTTGGAACGTGGGGAATCGATGCGGACCAACAATGGGGAAGATTATTTCATAGTGAAGCCCCGTCCTAAATGATGTCAATGAAGGTGTGAATGAAGGTGTCAATGAAGGTGTCGAACAAATGACCCCAACTTCTTCTTTACAAGGCCCCCGGGAAGAGATAAGCAAAAGGAAGCAAAGAGAAAAAGGAAGTCCCAAGATACCATTAGTGAACAAATTGCTACCGAATTTGCAAGATTGACCAAAAGTCGTAGCTCTCGGGAGGACGAAGCAGTCCGAATACGTGTGGCTATGATGCAGCTAGGGGATAGGGAGCAAGAGAGGTTCATAAATATGATGGTGGAGGACCTCAACAAATACACTTCAGAGAGGAAGAAGTGGTCATGTGGTAAGGAAAGGGAAATTTTGCAGGGGGATGCCAGAAGGAGTATATTTCAAGATGATAATTTATCTCGAGGTTATATCCCAAATCCACCACCAAGTCCATCACCAAATCAAGATGGTGGATATCATTATTAAGTTTATGTAGTTTATGAATTTTGGATTGTATTAAGTTTATGTAGTTTATTAATTATCGTTTTTTTTTTACTTTATGTGGTTTATTAATTGTCCTTTGTATTAAGTTTATGTGGTTTATTAAATGTCATTTGTATTAAGTTTATGACTTATTAATTATTGTTTCATTAGTCTAGATGCCTTCAATAATTATTGTACTTATTGTCAGTTGAGTCTGTAAAGCACCCATTAATTATTGTGCTATAGATGCCTTCAATAATTTTGACAATGTACTAATGAAAAGACTTGTCACAAGAAGACAATTCAATTTATTACTAGAAAATACCAACATAGTACATGCAAAATTATTACATAACATAACACATTATTACACTTAAGATTATCCATCATCTACGTTCTCCTTTTCGGCGCCATATATGCTCAACCAAATCCTTACGGAGTGTGTCATGACCTTGAGGAGCTTGAATTCTATTTAAACGTCTCATATGCTCATTGAGTGTGACCCTATCATGTCGGGTCTTGTATGTGGTTATAGCGAGATATTCAACATCTCTTGTCAAAACTCTTGCATATGTTGGTTGGTCATTATCCACCTCTTCGTCAGAATCTTCCTCAATTTTGACATATTCATCTTCCACAATCATGTTGTGCAAAATTATGCACGTTATCATGATTGAATGGAGGTATTCGATATGCCAAAGTCGTGCAGGCCTTCTAACAATGGCCCATCGAGCTTGTAAGATCTTGAACGCTTTCTCCACACCCTTCATGTAAGATTCTTGTCTCTGCGAAAATAATTTCTTCTTTGCATTATTGGGATGAGAATAATTTTGACAACATCATCGAACAGAGGAGAAGACCAAAGAACGTTGATATCGTTGTTTGATCTAGGTGCACCGAATAATGCATGACAGATCCATGTGTCGTAAGACGCCACATCCTCTAGCACGATGGTTGGCTTATTGTGATAGCCCTTGAATTGGCCAGCTCAAGTAGTAGGACAATTCTTCCACTCCCAATGCATACAATCGAGACTTCCTATCATGCCAGGGAAGCCTCTTTTGTCTGCCTTGCATAGAAGCCGCTTCAAGTCTTCACGATTTGGCTTGCAGAGGTATGTGGCTCCATAGATGGCTTCAATTGCCTTACAAAAACGCTTCAGGTTCTCAATAGAAATACTCTCCACAAGTCGGCAATACTCGTTAGTTGAGTTTGCAGAGCACCCATTAGCTAGCATCCGAAATGCAAATATGAGCTTCTGATGAGGTGATAGGCTTTGTTGGCCTACGAAATCTATCTTCCTTGCAAAGTAGTGGTCATGATAGACAACTGTGTTCAAGATGCTTTCAAAAAGCTCTCTCCTCATCCGAAACCGCCTCCGAAAATCATGAGAATAATATCTCGAACTTTCAATGAAATAATCTTTCATCATTCAATCATGACATTCTTCTCTATCACGTTGCACAAATGAACGCTCCATGACAGAACCATGATGGCTAGATTTGGCATGGTGCTGATATTAAATAAGCGAGTTTGTAAATTCGGCTTCTTTTGCGTTCATTTCTGCATCGGCAGTTGCACGGCTTGCTTGGTATTATGCCATCTGCATTGCCAAGCTATGCCTTCTTCTATCACCCATTAATGAGATATTGATGATTTTTAGGAAACAAAAAAACTTTGAAAGTTGGAAGATTAGTGAATATAGAGGATTATTGAAGGTTTGAATGTTGTGTGATGGTTTGATATTCAACCTGTGTTTGTATAGAGAATGATTGAAGGTTTCAGTTTCATGTGTTTAGGTTTGTGTTTCATGTGTTTTGTATGTATGTTGGTATGTTTTTCGCGTGTGTCATGTGTTTCACATGTGTTATGTATGTGCTTCATCTCTATCATGTGTTTTGTATGTCCTTCACATGTGTTTTGTACATGCTTCACATATGTTATGTTTGTCTTGTGTGTTTCATGTCTTTTGTGTTTATACATCTCTACCATGATTTTCATATTCTTCCATAGTGTTTCGTGAGTTTCATGTATCGATTTAGTGATTTTTCAATATTTATCAGAATTTAAATATTTTTAGATTAAAATGTTCATAAAATTAATTTACAATAGTCTACATATTTTTTTTTTAAAGTTAATTTAAGCAAAAAATTAGCCCAAATTCATTATTTAATAATCTGGGGCTAAAATTTTAGGCCATAAGGGTTGGAGCAGAAAAGCTGTTTCTGGGTTAAAACCTAAATTTTCAGGGCTAAAAATTTTAGGTTTTAGGCCAAGAGTTGGAGATGGTCTTAGTGGTGGAGCTCCCACCCACATGGGTGTGTCTCTCAGTTGTTTGCCAGTAAAATTGAGCCCAACGGCTCTTTTGGTTGATCAACAGCTCACATTCAAATTTAGTTAATATTTTTGTTTTATATTTATAAATTTATTGAATCCAATGACTGAAATCGAATATGATCAAATCTAATGGTAAAAAAAAAATCTAACGGTCCAAATTTAAATTCAACGGTTAAATTAATTATAAACAATTATTTAAGTCAAAATTCACCCAAAAACTCTATAAATACCTATATATTTGTTGAAACATCCACACAAACTCACTTTTCTCCGACAATTCTTCCAATTTTTCTTTCTACCATCTTCCAAAACCATGTGTTTGCTCACGTGTCTTGTGTTTATACATCTCTATCATGTGTTTCATATTCTTCTATAGTGTTTCATGAGTTTCATGTGTCGGTTTAGTGATTTTTCAATGTTTATCGAAATTTAAATATTTTTAGGTTAAAATGTTTATAAAATTAATTTAGGATAGTCTACATAATTTTTTTTAAAAGTTAATTAAAAAAAAGCCTAAATTCATTCTTTAATAATCTGGGGCTAAAATTTTAAGCTAGAAGGATTGTAGCAGAAAAACTGTTTCTGGGTTAAAACCTAAATTTTCTAGGCTAAAAATTTTAGGTTTTAGGCCAAGGGTTGAAGATTGTCTTAAAGTCATATATACAAGTGAATTTTAATTCAATAAAGATATTAGTAATTTGAATGATTTGTGATTGTGAATGTTATTTAGAGTCTTTCTTTCATCACATTCTATTAGCTAACTGAATAAGCTAGTTATTCTCTAAACATAACATTTGGTTCCAAAAAAGCCTTGCTTATACTTAACTTTCTTCACAAAGTTGCTTGCTTCAAGGTGTAGAATAAGCATTTGGAACTTAAACGTTAGATTCTAGTCTCATAGTGATAATTACTTCAATTATAGGTTATAAGTCTCTGGTTCCAGTAATTTAATGCTTAAACTCTAAAACGGGCAATTCTATACCCTAAGCAATTAGTCATGTCAATAAGTGAGATCATAATTGAGTGAAAACGACCATGACCTTAAATAAGATTTTCCAAAATGTCAGTCCCTTGAAAATAGAAGAGGAATTGGATCCTTTCCGAGGCAACCCCTCGGGATCATAATTGAGTGAAAATGACCATGACCTTAAACGTTAGATTCTAGTCTCATAGTGGTAATTACTTCAATTATAGGTTATAAGTCTCCGGTTCCAGTAATTTAATGCTTAAACTCTAAAACAGGCGATTTTATACCCTAAGCAATTAGTCATGTCAATAAGTGAGATCATAATTGAGTGAAAATGACAATGACCTTAAATAAGATTTTCCAAAACGTGAGTCCCTTGAAAAAAGAAGAGGAATTGGATCCTCTCCAAGGCAACCCCTCGGGATCCTCCTGACCGGTGTTAGTGGGCCGTTGAATTTTTATCCAATGACTACAAACAGGGGGTCCTTTAAAAGTTATAATAATTGTAGCTGTTTGTACCATACTTAGGGCATCTATATTTAGACCTCATATAAATACTCGGGGGGACTCAAATGTCATTATGCAATAAATGGAGGGGCAAATATGTAATAAGTGAGGAGCCATTATTCTATAAAAGGACCCCTTACTCTCCTCATTAGGGGAGGCCAATTCTTAGGCCATGGGAAGAACTCTCTCACCCTCAGAAGCTCTCTCTCCCTCACCATCATTAAAGAAAACAATATCAGTGTGGACGTAGCCCAAACATTGGGGTGAACCACGACACATCTTGTGTCTTTTACATTTCTTGCAGATTCATGGTCGGATTTACGTTGTTCCAAGACATCCAGTTTTGTGCATTAACATTTGGTGTCGTCTGTGGGAATCGATATGAGAAGTTATGTCGGTTCTCTTTCATTTTGCCACCTCCACTGTGAATCTGCAAAATCTGCAAAAAACTCGAGAACCCAAAGTTTTCCCAGAAAACCCACGGAGCCACCTCATCTCTCACTCAGTCTCTCTCTGCAACTGCAAGACAAAATCCCCCATCCTCATTTACCCTCTCTCTCTTTCTAGATTGATGGGTATTAAAATCTCAACCACTATTTTCAGATTTGTGGGTATGGAAATTCTAAATTCCAACGTTCGTCAGGTGGGTTGATACTGGATGAGTGGTTGGGGGTCTGATTTTCATAATTTTCCGAGAGAAGCAATTCGACATCTTCAACATCTCAGAGGATTCACAGCAGCCATTGTACTTGGCACCCTCCGACCTCGCCATGCTTGTTCACTATATCCAGAAAAGCCTCATCTTTGCCAAACCTCCGAAATCCATGGATCGCCGCCACAAGGCGGAGTTCATCAATTAAAAGAAGAGGCCAAGCCTAGATCCAACGTCGGAGAACGAATATCAGGCTGTCAGTCGCCGCATCTAGCGGTTGTCCCTACACCTGACCCCTGATCACACCCAGTGGGGAGTCAAAGATGATAAACCCAGTGGTTTGAACCGAAGCAGTGAGAGATCAAGCACCACGTGCGGGACCCAGTTGGCTTCTGATAGCCTGCGCTTTCGACAGATCCGAAAAGTTCCTGCCAAACCAGAGGCTTCATTTCCAGTAGTTTCCTCTGTAAACCGTCTTCCAAATCTCGCCTCCAATGTCGAAGAAACGAGGTCTTTCGTTGGACGAGAAGCATGAGAATATGCTTCAAATCTTCTATGATTCTCAAGATTTCTTCCTTCTAAAGGAACTTAAGAAGTCAGGGTCAAAGAAAGGTGTAATCTCTTAGTCTGTGAAAGATGTGATTCAGAGTTTAGTGGATGATGATCTTGTTTTCAAAGACAAGATAGGAACCTCCACTCGCCCTGACATCGTTGGCCAACGAGAACAAGGTTCAGGTACCGGCGACATTACCCTCTGCGGGGAACACGTGGTGTGTGGCGAATGGGCAGGCAGGGGAGGAGAAGCTTCAGACATCAGCTCAGACACTAGCCCTCACTTCTTCAAACACTAGCCTTCTTTATTCAGCTGTCGTTCAGGACCAGTTAGATGTAGTCAACGCCATCTTGGATGCCGACATCAGCTCAAACAGACTCAATGAGATCACTGTTATATTTCTACGCAGGAAATGCAAGAGAGCAAGCCATTTGGTTACTTTCGAGGCTTGTAAGAAGCAAGCTTCGTGTCAGGGGCTATCTGGTTCTAAATCTTTCTGTGTGGTGAGCTGAGCTGTACGCAGTTTGTGTATCAACTTAGGCTCAGAACGTCGGTTGCCGGCGGAACTGGCGGCGGCGCTCAGGACGGGGCTTCTGTAGTGGAAGACCAGTAGAATGATGAAAATGGTGCTCTTTTTGGGTGTCGAGAAAGACGATTCCGACGCCGTTCTTGGGTTTAACTTGGTTCCTCCCAACGCCTCAGTGAAATCTTCTCGTGTTGCTACCACTGGGACAAGCTCAGATCATTCCGTAGATCTTTCAACCAAAACGCTGATAGAAGAGCAGTGGGAAAGCAAAAGCAAAGCAAAAGAGAGAGGCGCAATGGAAAAGCAAAAGCAAAGCAAAAGAGAGAGGCGCAGTGGAAAAGCAAAAGCAAAGCAGAAAGAAAAGCAGAAAGTAAAAGCAGAAAACAAAAGAAGATAAAAAGAAGCAGACCTAATTGCGGTGGTGATAACATGCAGAAAAAAGAATTATGGGCGTGACCCATTGAGCAGAGGGTCAGATTTATTTTTAAATGATGTAATTTATTTTTCATATCTTTCGGAGACATCTGTATAAACCCCATCAGAGAGATAATAAAATAAAAAAAAACGGCAAGCCCAAAATAATGGGCTGGAATGTTATGTGGAGGACGAAGGCCCATATGCCCAAAAAAGTCAGGCCCTCTATTATCATCAACCAGGTGATCAAAATTACGTCCAGTACTATAAAAAATTATTCGGCAGCTGTTCGCTATTACCACCAACCAGGTGATCAAAAGTACGCCCAGTACTCCAAAATTATTCGGCAACCTGCTGCTATTATCACCAACCAGATGATTAAAAGTACGCCCAGTACTCCAAAATTATTCGGCAGCCTGCCGCTATTATCACCAACCAGGTGATCAAAAGTATGTCCAGTACTCTAAAATTATTTATGAGCATCACTTATGTCAATCATACATAAACATTTATGAGCATCACTCATGTCAATCAAACATAAACATTCATGACAATCATTCATGTTAACATTCATAAGCATCACTCATGTTAGCATTCATGAGCATCACTCATGTCAACATACATGAGCATCACTCATGTCAATCAACATAAACATTCATGTCAATCTAGCTTCAAAAGCTTCATTTACAAAGCTCTAGCTTCGAAAGCTTCATTTACAAAGCTCTAGCTTCGAAAGCTTTATTTACAGAGCTCTAGCTTCGAAAGCTTCATTTATAGAGCTCCAGCTTTGAAAGCTTCATTTACAAAAGCTTTAGCTTTAAAAGCTTCATTTACAGATTCGGCCCATACATGGATTCAATTTGAAGTCTCCAGCCAATAGACCCTATTGACTGAAGACTTGGGGGACTACATTATGTACCATCTATTGGGCCTCAACTGGGCCTCATGAAAAATACTTGGGGGACTTAGCCCATTATTTATGTACTGAGGAGCGAGCTCTTATTATATAAAAGGGACTCCCTCACTTTCATTAGAGAGCACCCCTTATTCATGTACTAAGGAGCGAGCCCTTATTTTATAAAAAGGACTCCCTCACCTTCATTAGAGAGCATCGCCGCCAACTGAGCAATTGCCTCGCCGCGAGCATCACTCCTAACCCATTATTCATGTACTGAGGAGCGAGCCCTTATTTTATAAAATGGACTCCCTCACCTTCATTAGAGAGCATCACCGCCAGTTGAGCAATCGCATCGTCGCGAGCATCAACTCTAGCCCATCATTTATGTATTGAGGAGCGAGCCCTTATTCTATAAAAGGGACTCCCTTACCTTCAACGCCATAAGCCGAGTCAACCAAGGCAACATAAGCCATAAGCCGAGCAGACTCGCAACATGTGCTACTTCTAGTTGAGCATCATTTCAGATTGGGCACCGCCACATATCGAGTATCAATTCTAGACAACATCTAGTTACTTCGGCCCACACATGGACTGAATTTCAAGTCTCCAGCCAAAAGACTCTTTTGACTGAAGACTTAGGGGACTACTGTTTGTACCATACTTAAGGTCTCCGTATTTAGACCTCGTATAAATACTCGAGGGACTCAAATGTCATTATGCAATAAATGGAGGGGCAAATATGTAATAAGTGAAGAGCCCTTATTCTATAAAAGGACATTTCACTATTTTCATTAGGGGAGGCCAATTCTTAAGCCATAAGAAGAGCTCTCTCACCCTCAAAAGCTCTCTCCCTCACCATCATTAGAGAAATACAATATCAATATGGACGTAACCCAAACATTGGGGTGAACCACGATAAATCTTGTGTTCTTTACATTTCTTGCAGATTCACGGTCGGATTTACGTTGTTCCAAGACCTCCGGTTTTGTGCATCAACAGTAGCCGTTAGATTTTTATCCAATGGCCCACTAACCCCCATTAGGAGGATCCTTAGGGTTTGCCTCGGAGAGGATCCAATTCCAAAAGAAGTGACGTCTTGTGTAGATATTTGTTGAATTTTGCTACACAAACCTCTTGCGGTGCCTCACCTATTCAAATTTGAGCACACTATAAACCTCATTCATTTCTACAAATGAATATTTTATGAACATATTTTAGTGAATAAATTTTAGTGAGTGGGTATGAGTGAGGATCCTTGCCTGATTCTCTTTGTGAGGATCTCAAAGATCATTCAATCATATTTGTTCATTGTATATCGTGCAGTTAGTTTTTGTTAGGTACTGTTTATATTTAATTTTAAATAAAAAAATTTACAATAATTTTTGACCGCACGATATATAATAAACGGATGTAATTAAAGGATTCCTATAATCCTCACAAAGATAATCCAGCGAGGATTTGGTTGTTGACTGAAGTCCAATGCGAAATGCTAGTATAAGTCCCAAGGTAGGGTAGGCAGCCTAGGATTGAGAATCTGGGATACGATACGAGACAAGACTACAGGAAGCTGTTTCCTCCCCTTGTTCTTGGACATTAGTCCAAAAGACCCCAAGGTGACTATGAGAGAGCAATTTGCACATGAGGATTTGTTTGGGCATATTCTGCTGCGGATCGCACACACCGCTAATGAATCTTGAGGTTCTTGGCACTGCAAACCCCTCCACCATGCACCTTTTAGTCGCCTTCTGCAAACTCGAAATTACGGTTTAACCCTCCTGCTTCACTGCTTAAAACCACCACTATTTGCACTGCAGCCTTCACCACACAACCACACAAGAAAGAAGCATCCATCTGCAGCTTGCTGTGAGGAAGTCAACTGCTTCTGTAGGAAGCAGGTTCTTCTACGATCCAGAAACAATTTTAAGTTTGACTGCCAAACATAGGCAGAAACCCTTTTGATTGTCAAAAAGCACTTTTAGCCGTTTCAGAAGCAATCCCAAGTTGATCTTATTACGATTTGATAATCTTTTGTGTTTTACTGTTTTGCAGAAGATAATAGAATTACGAAGTTGATGGCAACCATCACTGCTTCAAGCTTTGCCTCCACAAGTTCCCATGTCAGCTATGGCGCTGTATCGTCCGGATCAGACCCGAAAACAGGATTTAAGAAAATGAGTTTTGGAAAACAGACCCTGACTCACAATGGGTTGAGAGCTTTGAACTCGGTGGACGAGCTCCGTGTCAGAATCATGGCCAATTCAGTTGCAAGGCAAACGAGGGGCAAAACCGTCAACAGCACTAGGAAGACTTCGGGAGTCATTGTTTGTGGAAGTGGGATGAATTTAGTGTTTCTGGGAACTGAGGTTGGTCCATGGAGTAAAACTGGTGGACTTGGTGATGTTCTTGGAGGCCTCCCACCGGCAATGGCTGTAAGCTTTGCTTCCTCTGTTGATTTGTAGTTAATACGCACAAATAGAAGCGGACGATACTAAACAGACAATAAACTGTATATAAGCAATGGTTTAGTTCCCATTTATTGTCAGCGTAGTGTCAAGCGAGTTTTGTTTTTGATTAAAAGTTTGTGACCGGTTATGTTTGCACATATTTCAGTAACGAATTCTGGTAACTAAATTGATCCTTCTTCAGGCAAATGGGCATCGAGTGATGACGATTTCTCCGCGTTATGATCAGTACAAGGATGCATGGGATACAGAAGTCACAGTTGAGGTGCGTGTAACATATAACCTTGATCAACATTGAAATAGAACAATGAATGAATTTTTGGTTGTTCAACTGATTTATTCCTATCCTATTCCCATCTGTGTAGCTTAAAGTGGGAGATAAAACCGAAACAGTTCGATTTTTTCACTGCTACAAACGAGGAGTTGATCGTGTTTTCGTGGATCACCCATTGTTTCTCGAAAAGGTTTGGTCTTATATTTTCACTCACTGATCTTTCCAATGTTTTGGAAATAGCATGACAAGGAAGAAACCTCGATTTCTTATTTTGTGATTGGTTGTTAAGGTATGGGGGAAAACTGCATCCAAAATTTATGGTCCGGTCGCTGGAGTCGATTTCAAGGACAATCAGCTTAGATTCAGCCTTCTATGCCAGGTTAGTAATGTCCACCCTCGTTTGTCTATTTTCGTAACGAGCGTAAATAATACATTTTGTTACTAACTGTTATCAAGTGTTTAGTACAAATGTTAATCTGTGCATCTTCTGATTGTATAATTTTAGGCAGCTCTAGTAGCACCAAGAGTTCTGAACCTTAACAGCAGCAAATATTTTTCTGGACCATATGGTAGGCAAAAATCATCTCCAATTCTTTTCACCAACACCACTTTTACAAAATCTTTTATGCATTAATTGGTAGTACGACATTTCTGCGTGCAGGGGAAGAAGTTGTTTTCATTGCCAACGATTGGCACACTGCCCTGCTTCCATGCTACCTGAAAGCCATATACAAGCCTAAAGGCATATACAAGACCGCCAAAGTAGCCTTTTGCATTCACAACATTGCTTACCAAGGCAGATTTGCTTTCGCTGACTTTGCACTTCTCAATCTGCCCAATGAATTCAAGAGCTCGTTTGATTTCATTGACGGGTAAGTTTTTTCGCAGTTTTTAAATAGCGTAGACCGCATAGCATTATCTGACTGAAAGTTGAGTATGATTGGTTCAATTCCACAGGTATAACAAACCAGTAAAGGGGAGGAAAATCAACTGGATGAAAGCAGGAATCTTGGAATCAGACAAGGTCTTGACTGTTAGCCCATACTATGCCGAAGAACTTGTTTCTTCAGTTGAGAAAGGAGTTGAATTGGATAACATTCTTCGGAAATCTAGAATTCAAGGAATTGTGAATGGCATGGACGTCCAGGAATGGAATCCCGTAACTGACAAGTATACAACTGTCAAATATGATGCTTCAACTGTAAGAATACTCATCGTACAACTTCCATAACCGCACTGCGTGCAAATTCTATGATTTGTATGGCAATGACTCTTTAAATTTGACTTGCTTAGGTGGCTGATGCAAAGCCTCTTTTGAAAGAAGCCCTCCAAGCAGAAGTCGGACTGCCGGTGGATAGAGACATCCCTGTCATAGGTTTCATTGGGAGGCTTGAAGAGCAGAAGGGTTCGGACATTCTCATAGAAGCCATTCCCCATTTTATCAAAGAGAATGTTCAGATTATAGTCCTCGTAAGTACCGGACATGGAAGTTGTTCCTCTCCTTATATTGCTTATCTGTTTGTCATGCCACCAAAACCTGTATCTGTATATCATCCTGATCTGCATTCTACAATTTCCTCAGGGGACTGGCAAAAAGCCAATGGAGAAGCAGCTTGAACAGCTGGAAACAGAATACCCAGACAAAGCCCGAGGAATAGCGAAATTCAATGTCCCTCTGGCCCATATGATCACGGCAGGAGCTGATTTCATGTTGGTTCCAAGCAGATTCGAGCCATGTGGTCTCATCCAGTTGCACGCCATGCGTTATGGAACTGTAAGATCCATTTCCCAAGCAAGTTCTACGTCCGAAGGTACTTCTTGCTTTAGTACTGAATCGCTGCTACGCTTCTGCAGGTGCCCATTGTTGCGTCAACCGGCGGGTTGGTAGACACTGTTAAAGAAGGATTCACTGGATTTCATATGGGAGCCTTCAATGTGGAAGTAATACTTAAGTTCCTTCCCTTTAGTTTTACAGAATCTTTTATACTTTTGTGTGAGCTCAAGTTTCGGAAATTGATGTTTCAGTGCGAAGTTGTTGATCCAGTGGATGTACAAGCAATTGCTACAACCGTCACAAGAGCCCTCGGAAGTTATGGAACTCCAGCTTTTACTGAGATCATAAGCAACTGCATGGCTCAAGATCTCTCGTGGAAGGTAAAGACATCGCGCCTCGCACAATCCATTTACAATTAGTCGCATTCTTGCATTCCTAAATCCTTTGAATCGGAACTGCGCAGGGTCCTGCTAAGAAGTGGGAGGAAGTGCTGCTGAGTTTGGGTGTCGCCAACAGCGAACTTGGGATTGAGGGTGAGGAAATTGCACCGCTCGCAAAGGAAAATGTCGCAACGCCATGAGAAACACGAGTTAACCAGCAGTTGACCGGTTTTGTGAAGAAACACGGAAGAAATCTGCTGCGCGCCCTAACTGACCGTCTTGTGTGCAGTATATTTACAAGCAACTCACAACACAGTGCGTGAGGGCATCAATTGAGGCAATTTGCGTATCTTAGGTCACCCGTGGAGGGCTGTAGCGGGGCTATAGATCTAACGAAACCAATAGCAGATTCATATTCGATTGTCTTTTCTTCGATGCATATTTTCACATACATTTATCGTAGCATCGCAGTTCGATAATATGAAATTTCCGTAAGCAAAACACACATCAAGCCGGGAAATTTACAGCAACTCAAGTATTGAATGCAGAAAATATAACCGTAGAGTTAGGTCAGGAAAACACGAGCACAATTTGGGCAATGACCGATCAATCTCTGTAAACAAGACTAAAGCATTCTAACGAGAGTAATGCAACCAACACAGAGCTCGTGATCATGTTCCGAAGCATGTATTGCACATCAAACGGCAGATAAAACCATCGCAAACAATTCAATTTCAAGATCAAAAGAGTAACATACGTTTATATCAAGAAATTCAAACATAAGATGTTCACAAATAGGACACGTTCGGCAGAAAACCAGGAGCCTTTAACAATTTCTCCATTAGCACTACATATCATAAGCCAAAAAGAAAGACACCCCCTACCAGATTGATACGGTAACTAATCTCAAAGTACTAAAAACCATCAAACAGAAGAATGGATTACATCTTTGCTGAAAGGAGCTCCTAATCGAACAAGCTGAATCCCATATCGTCATCACTCTCCTCCTTGGGCTCTTCCTGTAAAAGTCATATTCGAAACCAAAACGAGCAAATCAGATAACCCGACACTTACTAACCACAACAATTTCAACAAATTCCCTCGATGAAAAATGATAGAATTGACCCAATACCTTCTTCTCCTCTACTGCAGGAGCAGCGGCAGCTGGGGCAGCCCCACTGGCACCTGAAGCAGCAACGGCTACAGCAGCACCGCCGCCACCAGCGCCAACATTCAGGATGAGGTCTTCAATGTTCCTCTTCTCGGCGAGCTTGGCGAACAAGCCGGGCCAGTAAGACTCAACAGTGATATTAGCAGCTTTCACCACTGTTGCAATCTTCTCAGCCTATTACAAACCAATATTAAGGAGAATCACAGCTTCCATAAACAACATTTCTAAATTTCTATTTAATCTAACCCATTAACTTAAACCAAATCAAAATAAAATAACACAAATAAACACAACTAAATCAAACCCATATTAATCCATAGAAAATAAACACGAACACGAAAGTTTAACAATTGCAGCATAAACATTAATAGCAAATCATAAAAATAAAACAATAAAAGCTAAAAAAACAAACTAATAAATAATAAAAACGAACATGTGAAAGAAAAATAGAAAAAAGGATACAGTGATGGGGATGCCATCATCGTGGAGGATTAGGGCGGCATAGGTGCAAGCAATCTCTGAAATCGACATCGTTTTTCGCTATAACGAACAACAACCAAGCCCACAATTATTAGTTTTGCCATGGAAAACATACTCAGAAGAGTTTGCAGTCGATGCTAACAGGAGAGAGAGAGAGAGAGAGAGAGAGAGAGAGAGAGAGAGAGAGAGAAAGAGGAGAGAGAGTCACCTGAGGGAGATGAGATCTGAGACTGATGGGTGGTAGAGAGCTGCGCGGCTGCAAAACCTCAACACTTTCTGGTCTAGGGTTTCTGATTTTCTAGCGAGGTAGGGCATTTAAAGGTGCGCAACAATGGCCTCGCCGGATTTTTTTGGAAGCGCAAGAGTAGGCTCAGGGCCCAGAAAGCCCAGTTCTCATTTTCTTATGGTGGTCAAAGCCCATTCATCCACTGGAGTTTGGACTGGGTGATTTTATGGAGACCCCAAAATGATATTTGGACACCCAAGTTCTGACAAAGAAAAAGAAAAGAAAAAGAGATTCAATTTGTAGAATGAATTGAAAGTCCTTTAGATCTAGCAAAAACATTTCTCCTAAAAATAAGTTCTACTAGCTAAAATTTATCAAACACCCAACTGCTTTATTTTGCAACTGATTATTTTTAAAACACAGTAGAATCAATTTATTAAAAAAAGCACAACAATTCCAAACCGGCCCGGAATGATCTCATGTCATCAATCAATTTCTAGTTATATTTTTATTGACAAGCGTATAGACAACCAATCAAAATATCGATTATATCAGTAATATAGACGATATATTGATAGTTAATATAGATTGAATGTGGTGAGCTAACTATTTCAATTTAATTCTATATAACAAACGAGGCTTAAAGGCGTCTCTAACAGCCTTGCTAAATGAGGTTGTTTGGGCATTTTAACAGAAATATCACAAGTTCCAACATGCTATTACTTGCTATATGCCTCTCTACTTTGACATTGTGAGCAGTTTCTTGCTAGATTTAGCGATGAGGAAAGAGAAATTCGCAAGCTAGCTTATACAGAAACAATTATCATTTATGTTCTTCCTCCACACGCTGTTTGGGTCATAAATTGTGGATACTTCCACGATTAAGCGATCAATTCTAAGACGATGGAGTAGTGACTATTAGTTGCGACAATAACGACGAAGTCGATGAGATATGAGATGACGGAGCTGATGAGATGGCCTAAGAAACGACATATAGGGAGAGTGAAGGGAAAAACAAAAAATAACGAAGAGATGGAATATGAGTGGTTCGAGAGAAATTGACGGAAAAGAGAGAAAGGGAGAAGAGAAAAAGAAGAGAGGGAGAGAGAGAGAGAGAGAGAGAAAAGTGGCTCTAGATAATGGTACAAGTTGACTTTCCTTTTTTTTTTTTTTGGTCAAAAATTATAAATAAATTATTGAGACCTTATACAATCAATTAAGAATTTAAGATAAGATAATCCAATTCGATGACAAATATCTTCTCTCGTTAAAGTTAAACAATAGTACATTGCTTGAATTTCTTTTGTCACAAAGCAAAAATTCAGCTAGCAATTGGAGAAATTCCCCTACTGCTTACTGTTATTTTTTTCTTCAATATTGAAGCATGTTCATGTAATTTGAGACAAGTAATTCAATTTTGAATCTCAAAACCAAATCAAATTAATTATAAAAATACTACTCTCACCACATATTCGTATCATTATTTATATCATCTCTCTTATAAAGATGAGACGCACATGTGTTGATGAGTCTATTTTTATTAAAAATACAGTACAAATAATAATACAAATATGCAATAAGTGTTATATTACTAAATTAATTATGCAAAACCATGCATTGCCTAAAAAATGAGAGATCTCCTTGGATTCCAAGCACATTCTTCAAAGCCTCAAAAGTGATTGATTGATTGTGCAAAAGAAGAATCATAGTAAAGAAAAACCAAAATAACCAGAAGGACAATCTTCTATTTCTTCAAATTAATCCATCCTATCTGAAAAAACAGTGACCAAATTAAAAAAAATAAAAGTTACAAGTTAAATGGCCAATCAAGCTATCCCAAGCTTTTGACCAAACTGGTGTTTCAAAGACATAAAACAAATCTTTTGAAACCCGATGGCTTTTACCAATATAAACAGAGGTGGCTTTATGCCATTGGATGCTCTCAGCAATCCCAGACACATAATCCAAATGCTAATTAGTGTTGTGACTAGTGAGGCAGAAACCAAAGCGCAACATTTAGCTTCCACCTTCATGCAATTACATGAATTAATGATTACTTATGAGTCTTAATTAATTAATTAATGAATTCCTTCCCTAATTCTACCAACTAACTTGAAAAATAAGCTAGACTCCCCCTAATTGTCCTAACCAAGAACATGTTTGATGATGATAATGATGATGATGAAGTTAGTGAAGCAAATGAAGAACCAATCGGATGCTGACACTTGGATGAAACCCTTTTACCCTCTTCTGATAGTAGCTGATGTGATTAATCTGCAGAAGCAGGCAACTCTTCGGAAATGATGGCTTAAAATCTGGTTCTGTTAATGGCATTTTTCCCCTTCCCTTCCATCAATGCTGTTAGTCTTGAAAAGTTGACATTGTTTTGATGCTTTGTGGATATTAAGTTGCAGAACTCTGCCCAGAATTTACCCCAGAAGGTTGTGGGGCGTCTGCCCCCGCTGACGTGACCCCAGTTGCTGCTGCTGTTTCACCTGTAACATTTTGCATGTAAACTGTAAATTCATATTTTCTCTTTGGAGTGTCACGGCGACGATATCTTAAGCGAATTATGCTGGAATATTAGCAGGAAAATGGTTAAAATGTTTTTACCTGGGGTAGTTGTGGAGGAGGTGATTGGCATTGAAGGAGGAGGAAGTGAGAGGATCCCAGCTGTGGAGGCGGACCCATAGGGCTGAGGCAAATAAGGGTACTGTAACATTTGGGGATATTGGACACCAAGGGCATGAGCCTGACTACTACTCTGAGCATATTGAGCATATAATGGGTAGACATTTTGGTAAATTCCAGCTGGCCCAGATGCACCTCCAGTTGTGGTGGTGTAGTAAGGTGAGAATTGTTGGCCGCCACCACCATAGACACCGTAATAGTTCTGCACAATAACATGCATTTTGAACAAAAGTCAGCTTAAGAAAAAATCAAGAAAAAACAAAAGAAAAAATAGATATTATGTACCCACTTAAAGTGGTAAAACTATTTAGTACTATGGTCTAATGATATTTTTCTTCAGATCTTTCCCTTAGTGTAAATAATATTTGTTCGTTAAAAAACAAGAAAAAGTGGTAAAAAATTTACCATGGGATACATGGAATCTTGTGCGTATCCATTGTACCTGTAATTTTACACCCAAAAAGAAGGAAAGAAAAATCAAATATAGGTACACAGTAATGAACCCGTATCATGTAAATTGTTCTGGAAATTATATGGAGAAGAAAAGAAAAATTTTGATGGTTTTTGTTCTGGGGAATTTGAGGCTTACCCATAAACTGGATAAGGAAATGTGTATTGGCCAGTGGGTTGAGGGAAATAGGTTGATGAGGATCCATGATAAGCAGCTGGTGGCGCCACCAACCTATGTGCTGCTCTAAACCTTCCTGCACCTGCAGCATTACCATAACAAAATCAACAAACACATTGGGTCTCTTTTCTTTGTTTCCAAACCCTAGCACATTTTAGATCCACATTCCCATTTAGGAATGGAAATATTTTCTGCGGGATGTAATTACTCGGTTCACCGGCAGAATACAGTAGGTCAACCAGGCACTCACATCCCGCAGAAGATTTATCCCGCATTGGAGAACAAAATGATTCAAGAAATGGTAAAAGAAAAGAATAAAATTATAGTATGAGAAAGGCAAAAACCATGAAGATGAATTGGTGGGCGAGTCTTTTGTGCACCAAGAAATGCGAGATTGCAGTTTGCCCTCCTTCCATCAATCACAGGGGATGGATTTTGGCACGCCCTCACGGCTGCCTCTGGATCCTTAAATGTAACCTAATCAAAGCAATCAAACATTAATTGACAAAGAAACACAAATTTTATGATCAGAAAAACCCAGAAAAATCACAAGAAAGAAAGTAATGGGATTTGCTTACAAATCCATAACCCTTGGATCTTCCAGTGTTTTTATCTGTGATCACAACAGCCTCCAAGATCTCCCCAAACTGTTCAAAATACCTTCTCATGGTTTCCCTTTGAGTCTCCCAGGCCAACCCTCCCACAAAGATTTTGGTAAAAGTTGTGTCATTGTATTGCCCTTGATTGTTCATGTAATTACTTCCCCCCACCATCTGAATTTGCCTTCCTTGATTCATTAAAACCAAAAACAAATACCCAAAAAAAAACAAAAAGATTAAATTTTTTAATTTTTTTTTAAAAAAGAAGAAAAAAACCCAGAACCCAAATTTCTTTTGTGTTTCGTTTGAAAGATCACATCAAAGAAAACAGAGAAACACTCGTGCGGTTGGTGAGATTCTGTTTGTTCTTCTTCTTTGTGAAATGACTGGTTTTTTGGAATGAGATTGCTTCTTCTTCCTCTTCTATAACCGCCACTTTTTCACAACTCCTCCGATTCTTCAACAACGATTCCCCTAACGAGAAAATCATTACTGTTTGAGGGTGGAAAAAGGAGAGAGAGAGAGAGAGAAAAATATTACCACCCCATCAAAATCTATATGCAAAAACACTAAAACGGAGTCAGAAGAAATATAAGAGGAGAAAAAGAAATATTGAATATTTTTAAAGTTATTGGAAGAAAAAAAAAGAAAGGAGAAGACAAAAAAGCTGCCAGTGGGAACCCACGACAATGGTCGGCAAAGGTGGTGGCCAATGGAAATATGGAAGACCAGCAGAGACCAAAGGACTAGCCTTTCTTGCTGTATCACCACTTTCTCTTATTCTCAACCATATGCAATATTATATAATATATATATACACACACACACAAACACACGTAAGAATATAAATATTAAAATAATAATAATGTAGGATTGTGGTCTGTGGAGGGGGTGGGTCTGCATGAACAATTGCTTCGCTGTATTCAACCTTCCATATTTCCTGTTCTTCTTCTTCTCTCTCTCCTCTTTTCTCTGTGTTTCCACCCCCTCTTAATATTGCTTGCTCTGTTTATGGCATTTGGTTCGGTCTCTGAGGAGATAACATACCTTTGAGACTCTCTCTCTCTCTCTCTCTCTCTCTAAAGCTGCAGTTATCCTCCTAACTGAAAAAAGTACAGGAAGGAAGGAAACGGGATTGTTTTTGGTGGGCCAAAACTTTCTGGCACAACCTTCTAAAGTTTTCTTTGGCAATTATGGGCGTTTTAATCAATAATAAAATTTTTGGACCCCTTTTTTTTTGTCAATAATTTTTTTTATTTAAGCATCTCTGGTTTTGTTAAGTACACCATCTCTCCTCTTCCTGATTCGATGCCGTTGAATACCTTAAATTGCCTATCAATTTTGGAGGCTTCTAATGTAAAAAGTTCAAAAATAATTTAGATGATAATAATATGAAAAATTAAACAGTAACACTTTTTATTTATAAATCGTAAAAACAACATTACAAGTTTCAATCCAAAATCATAAACATCGTTCTTAGCTAGGTCATTTTAAAAAAGAAAAAAAAAATTCTCTTATGAGTAAATTGATAACTTTTTAACAAGGACAAAACTGAGGGTTTTTCTTTTTGTTTGGTTAAAAAAAATCTAAATTGTTGTCCATTATTGTGGTATTAAGACTTTTTTCTCCATTACCTCATCTAAATAAATGGTTAACTTAGTGGGCTTTATCACTTGCTAAATTTGTTAGCCTAGATAGTAAGAATTCATGTGTTAAAATTTCTAAACATGTGGAATGAGCCGTTTCATTTAAAGTCAATTAGATCAAACAACGACGTAGAAGAAAAAAAACAAAGAACGACGAAAAGAATTTTAGCATCTTCTTCTTTGCGAGGCAACTACTGCCTACAACACATTCAGGCCTCCTCTATGGATGTACCAAAATTTCGACTGGGCTATAACTATATCTTGTCTAACAAAAAAAAAAAAAAAACCAATCTTCTTCGAGACGTTGAAACATTCCAAGGGTCCCTGGAGGACCTTCATAGGCGTTTTCCCAGCTTCCGGAGGGTCCAAGGACCACCGTGTCCTCATATGGATCTGCGGCCACCAATGCATGCATGGAGAAGAGACTCTACTAAGGGCATGTTTCTATAGGTGGAATGGATTTGTAAGGAATATGTATTATTATTATTTTACGGTCTATACTAACAACCAAAGAATGGAGAATGTGGAGCAAAAAATAATCCAAAAATTTTAAAGCTGTCACGTGGACTTTTATATGCAACTGACAAGAATGCCCTTATTAAATTTGTGAGGCTCACATTTATTTCACGCTCAGTTCAACCCTCTGGAAGACCTGAGTTGTTGACTATGATCTCTCGAAGCTCCGCTGCTCATGGCAAGGAGAAAAGTCAAAGGTATTAAATATAAGATTAATAATCAAATCATCTTTTTAAAGCTTTCCTTATTGAAGATCAACTCAATCAAGAAAGGAATAACAATGAAATCCAATCAGAGATTCTACGAGATAATTTCAAGATATTATTAATTAAATAATATCCTCGGGATAATTCTCTGCATCATCCAACCGATGACACACCTTGGCCGGATGCCGACACATGACATGGAAAACCCTACACATGTGGCGGCCCTATCTCTATAATACCTAGGGATGGGCAACGGTTATGGCGGGCGGGTAACCGCGGTTATTTATCCATAACCGTTTATTCTCATACCTGCATAACCGTTTACCCGTTGGGTAATTGTCTAAACGGTTATACTCATACCCATAACCGTTTATAAACGGTTAACCATACCGATAACCGTGTACCCATTTAGCCGTAACCGTTTAGTACCCGTTATTTATCATTTTTTAACCCGTTTATCCTTTCTTTTTTACCATTTACTCATTTTTCACCCGTCTACGTGTTTTTTTAACAACTTGAAAATTAAAAAAGAAAATTTTGTTATAATTTTCTTTTTCTAACAATTAAACACCGTTATAGGTACATTTATCATACATTTCTGCATTTTATTTTTTTAAGTACTTATACCATTCCAATAATTGAAATAATATTTTTCGGACGATATTTTTAACTGTTAACAATGAAGGTAATATAAAATTTGCTAAGTATCTTGGGTTATGAAAACTGTTAAATGACAATATTCTTGGGTTATTTAACTCGGAATGTAAAGTAATAACATAATATATATATATATATATATATATATATATATATATAATGGACCATGAAATTTAAAGTGGTTAAGGAAAACTATATTATATTAGCTACATAAATCATGCACTATAGTCAATAGCATTGATCTAAGTTTTGTCCGATAAGGAACATGGTTTGTGTTAATTATATATATATATATATATATATATATATATATATAAAATAAATGGGTAAACGGTTACCCGTTTATAACTATGGTTAATACCCATAACCACCCATTTAAATTTTGCGGGTAAACAGTTATACTCATAACTGTTTATTTATCTAAACGGTTACCCATAACCGTAACCGTGAAATTTAAATGGACGGGTAACCGCGGTTACCCATAACTGATGGGTATTTGCAATACCCCATCCTCCACCAATTTATTGTAAGCTTTTGTTATGCAATTAAGCCCTAAACTCTTTCAGAGAAATTGGCTCAGGCATCGAATCTCCATTGGCTAAACCCCCCACTCTGTGGGCTTGTGGCTTTGGTCATTGATCAAAGGTGTTTAAATGTTTTGTACGTACAAATTCGTCAGGACTGAAGACGGCGGATTTTTGCATACCACATAAAAGATAAATGTTTTCGGGTGTCTCTTACATTTTCATACCGGAAAAATTTAAGTATGGGACTGGGATCACCTCCAAATCCCAGCATGGGGAGCAAACTGACCAGAACATCCTAGCCTTCCAATTTCATCTTGCCTTGTTTTGCGTAAGAATTTTTCAAACATTTAAATTTATTCTTGGCCATAGGATCAAAAATGGAAGGTTGAGATGTTCTGGTCAGTTTACTCCGCAGGTTGGGATCTGAGGTGATCCCAGTCTGTAAGTATGAGATTACAATGTGGAGTTGTTTATCTCATACTTAATTTTTCATATCTCCATTCCTTTATCTTACCATTCATTCTCAATACAGTAAACTCCATTAAACACTTGAACTACAAATCACTTACTTATTCATTAATTTTATTACAGTACATATTAACCTAAACATCCTCCCCGTGTCATGCTATTTTGATTACCAATTTTAACAATACAGGTCCATTTTATTTAAGGCTTTGATGTCCATAATTTCCACAATTTTCACCATGTAAATTGCCATATAACAATGCAGTTGTGCCATAATATCACCAATTGATCACCATAAATGGAAAATTATTTAATAGACTTCATGTTAGTAGTTGAAAGTTCAAGCTGGCCATGGTGTAGAAATCGAACTTCTTGCACCACAATAAAGAGTTCTGTAATTTTTAATGTCATCTTCTTAATTGCCATATGATGCTTGCACTCTTGCAGAAATCACACATCTACTATGTTTTTATCACAGTTCTAAAAATTCCTGCCTAGACCCCATCTAGGCGCTAGGTGGCTGACAACCGTCTCGATTAATGCCTAGGTATTTGAAAATTAAGAAAGGACGCCTAGACCTGTTGAGGCACCCGCCTAGACCGCCTAGGCACCCGCCTAGCCTGCCCAGACCCGCCTAGGCACCCACCTAGGTTGCGACTCACTTAGACGAAAAATAGATAACTTTCATTTCCCATTTTATTTTTTTTAATAAATTGTAAGAGACTTGTTGAATACTTAAATGAACACACTTTATATGCATGTTCCTTATATTTTCATTATATTCCAATACTTCATAACATATATGTCATTCTATTTTGTAGTTTATGATGAAATTATATATATTTTAAGTATAAATAGACACTTATTTACACGAAATATAATAGATTTACTTACGTCTGCCTAGGCGCCCACCTAGCAGCCTAGGCACTAGGCCTCAGCCCACCGTCCGACTAGTGCCTAACATCTTTTAGAATCTTTTTATCACAAATGACAAAATAATTACACTACTTATTTAAATTGTAAAGAAAGAGATTCAAATTTTGATACAGAGAGTGGAGCACATTGCTCCAACCAACTTGTGTAAACCCATGTATATATGCAACCATCCACTGCGTTCAAAGTTGACAAACATTGAAAGGGCAATACGGTCTTTTGAATAGGAACACTAAGAAATAAGGGACACCCTTCTCATTACTCAAATATAATTTGGTATTAAATATCATTAAAATGGTTTTTTATACACATGTAAAATGATTTAGAAAAGGAAGAAGAAAGAACCAGTGGCAAGCGTGGTAAGCGGCGCCATGATGGTCAAAAGGGATACCATAATTAAAAGAGAAATTTTATTCGAATTCATGTCAACTCAAGTTTTTTTTTTTTTTAACGAACGATATTATTTGTTGCATTAATTAAGGAAGATGGGATGAACTAAGTCTTACAATATGATAGTAATAATGTAATCCAAAATTTCCTTTGGCGAGAATGAAACCTAAGACATTTCACTTACAAGTGAAGAGAAATACCATTAGATCAAAGTATTAAATGATCATGTCAACTCAACTTAAGATGTTAATATTCTATTATGTAGATAATATCGTTAGTTAAAAAAAAAAACTCTATTATGCAATTATCATTAAAGATTAGTCTCTTACTACACGTTCATGCATATGCCAATATGCTCTTTTACATCTTATTTATTAATATTTATAGTAATATTTATTTTTATTTAGTTATGGATTTTTTTTAATTAAAATGTTTTATTTTAGAATCTTAAATAGGAAGAGGTATTTTGGGAATATTAAAAACTTCACCATTTTTTAAACAAACGATATTATAGATTACACTCCCTTTATATATATACTAGCTCCTTGCTGCACGCTTACACATGTGACAATTGGTCTTTGTAGGTTAAATTAAGTTTTTTTTTTGTACGATTTGAAAATTTTAGAAAATCAAGTTTTTTTTATTAATTAAATATTTGTTTTCACAAAAAATTATTTGAAAAGAAAATAGAAGTCAACCATAAACCAGCCACTAATTTAACTTCATTTAATCTAAAGGAATTGTTATTGGCACTCCAAAAATTTCATTCTACACTCCAAACTTTCTATATTTGGAAAGAAAAATACACTTGTGAGGAGTGTAGAATGAGATTTTTGGAGTGCCAATAACACTTCCCTAATCTAATTGTAAATTTTGAAGTTTTCAAGGACAATTTATGATATTTTGAATGTTTCATCATTTGAATGTGCTCCATCTATATATATATATATAGAAGATACATATAATCTCTATTAATTAATGAAACCCTCTTTGTCAACGAAAAGAGGGTGAAAATACTATTTAGTCTTCTATCACAAAAAAAAAATGATGGGCAATAATGTAATTTCACAGGTCCAAATTTTTCTGTTTTTTATTGAAACCTCACCTACACGTGATGTTAAAATACCTTCAATATTTATATATATATAAAAAAAACCTCCCACTCCCCTCAAGTTCTCGGAGGCAGATTCTCTGCCCTCCTACTTCTCGTACCCTCCAGTGTCCTTCTGTTTATATGGTCACGGTTAAGCCATGTCAACATTTTATATTACTATTCCTTTTTGTCTTATTATCTCTATAAAAAAAATATATAAAATGTTGACGTGGCTTAACTGTGACCACACAATACAGGAGGGCACGGGAGGACACGGGAAGTGGGAGGGCAGAGAATCTGCCTCCCACGTTCTCTCTCTCTCTCCCTCTCTCTCTTTATCCCTATCTCCCTCTCCCTCTCCCTCTCTCCCTCTCCCTCTCTCCCTCTCTCCCTCTCTCCTTCTCATTTTCTAAAAACATGTGTTTATACAGACAAAGTGTGTAGGCAAATACTAGTATATATAAATACACCATACATTAGCAACAAGTAAACCACCATGAATTCCCTTCAATCCAATTTCTATTCTTAATAAAACCTCCAACCACTCTATCCCAACCCCTAAAATGCTTTTACGGAGAAAAAGAAAAGATCTTATTGAGGGTGCTTTCAAATTTTTTGAGCCTAAGAAATTAGGTATGGGTTGATCTGGGTTGCTTGGGGATCTCTCATGTCCTATCCTATATGCGTTTAACTTATGACGGAGGATGGTAGTACGATTCACAGCAACCTAGGCCAACTTATGATGGGTACTATCAATCAATAAACCCTGAATTTGGATTGCATCACTAGTAAAAAAAATAGGTTGCGCGACAAAATTTTGCGTGACGAACAAAAATTCGTCGCACAAGACGCACTTGTGCGACAAAAACAAACTTTGTCCCGCAAAATAGAAAAAATCGAGAAAATAAATAAATTAAACTTGCGCGACGAACATTTCGTCGTGCTAAGTATTCTTGAGCGACGAATATATTTTATCGTCGCTTAAAGTCAGCAAGAAAACGTGGGTAATTTAATTTGGCGGGAAAAACTTGCGTGACAAAATGTTACTTTTGCGCGACAAATATTCGTCGCGCAAGTTCCACCAACTTTTCACCTTCCAATACATCTGAATCAGGTAAACCTGAGGCTATTTAATGCAGATGTTTGCGCGACAAAGCGTTCGTCACGCAAAGATCCTAACTTTGCTATAAATAGGCGTTTCTACTGTCCTTTTCTTCACAATTCTGTTTGTGCTAAGATGGCGGATAAAAACAACAAGGAGAGTGTGCGCAAGGCCGACGCGCATGATATGAGTGAACATTTTGCGTTTGCTCGTGCAATTGCTGCAACTATAAGGAATAATTGCCCCAATGCTGAGTGGCGTTCTTGGAAAGATGTGCCGGGAAATGTGAAAAAACATGTGATGGATGAACTATTAGTAAGTCTATTGTTGATGGATCAATAATTTAGTTTGCAAAATTTTTAGTTATATGTTGGAATTAATTATATGTAAATATGTGTAACAGCGTAAGTATGTTTTTGATGATGAACCGAAAGAACAATTGATGAAGTTGCTGGAGGATGCGTTGGAGGAAGGTTACAATATGTGGCGTTATGAAGTCTTGCGGAAAGGAGCAGGATCATCCATATAGTAGTTTAAAGTTTATGTTTTGTACGACAACAATTTTAAATTTAAGGTTTTTTTCTTTCTAATTTATGTATTTGGACTTAATTAGTTTTGAATTCTTGTTTGGTTTTTTTTTTTTAGACCTCATGTAAGCACCCTGGTTATGGTTTATATGTGTTTTTAATCTTTAATGAATATCGTACTTATGCCGAAAATAATTGTATGGATGAAGATATAAATTATTTGTAGAATAAATATTTAAGGTATTAACTATTTTTAGAATAATATATTAGGTATTAATTATTGATAGAATAAATATTTAAAGTATTAATTAATTTAAGAATAAATATTTAAGGTATTAAATCGTTTATGAATATTTGTTTTTAATTACAAAGTTTACGTAAATATAGATATCTATGTTTACGTAAACTTTGTAATTACAATTATTTGACGAATACATGTGTTTGTCGCGCAATGCGCTATCTGAATGCGTTCAAACCTTCTAATTTATTGCTCATTATAAACACAGTTTCAGAGTTGAAGTTTTCAATTTTTTTTTGTTTAAAAAAGAATGGCCGATTCTGGGGAAGGTTCTGGGAATAAAAAAGTTATAGTGCGAGTAGAGAGGAACCGACGGAAGCAAGTGCCGTACTTTGAAGGCAAAAATTTGGCTGAGGTGTACGCCGAATTCATTTATGACATTGGGAATTTGGTGCGGAGGGATTGTTCTGCTGAGTTTGAGACTTAGAAAAAGGTCCCTGAGGAGCTGAAGAAGTCCATGCTGGGAGAGTTATCGGTAAGTTTATGGTAAATAATGAAAAATTATTTTTGATAAAACGTAATATTTTTTAAATTACTAATTTATTGTTATTGACATTAATGTAGGTTCATTGGGATATTGATGAAACCGATGAGAAGCAACGGATTTATGTGGATGGGCTTTTCAAGCAGAGATTTCGAAAGTGGAAGTTTGATGTGTTGCAGGCGAGGGAGGATTGAAGTTGATGAGGGTTGTTATTTTTATTTTTATTTTTTTAAATAAGATTTTGTGGACTTTATGTTGAATTTAATGAATAAATATATGTTATGTGGATGAGTATTAATATTTGCAGTAATTATAATTTTTATTTGGGATCGTAAATTAGTTTTGTTAATTAATTTAATGTTTAATTAGGTTTGAGTTTTTGATTTATAATAAAATAAAAATTTACAGTACATACAAATAAAGAAGGAAAACATAAAAAAAAAAATATATATTTCTTGTGCGACAAACGTCTTCTTTCGTCGCGCAAATGACATTTAAGTGACGAATATAGGCGTTAGTCGCGCAAGAAATATTTGCGCAACGAAAATGTTTTCTTCGTCGCTCAAAGGTTCTTTGCGCGACTAACATATTATTCGTTGCGCAAAATCGTTCGTCATTTTTTATCTGGAATCAGCCTTGTGCAGAGGCAAACTGCAAAAAATTTACAGATTGTGCCTCTGCACTCATCCCTGCGATTTTGCTGAATATGGTATCCGTCATTTTCATTTTCTCTCAATTTCATCATCTAAACTACTCCCTCCATCTTCTTTAGGTTGATCGAGCTATCTCGGTGTGTCTAGTAAGCATTTTTTGTCGTTACAGTAAAAGTATTAATGTAAATTCATACTAACGCCATTAATTTCGTTCTCTATAGGGATATTGTGTGATTAGCGATTGGTGGATAACAATTGAGAAGGTAATTTCTTCGTTTTATTTTTTAAACATACACCATTAATTAAATTATGTTGAACTTAGTTTGTTATGTTTATATTGTGCTATGAAATTATATTTATATTATGTTGTTAAATTTGTACTTGACGTATAAATATGTGTTGTGATGTATGGAGTTAATTGAAATTAACTTCGTACTTGTTTTTTATTTTTAGTAAAACTTAGTTTCTCGTTTAAGGATTAGTTGGATTTCGCGCATGGATTCGAAAGCATGATTGCGGTCCAATTAATTCTTGAATTGTCCCATTATTTGGACAGTTTGGGAATGCACAGTTATGACGCGTAGTTTATGGTTGAAGGATTAGGTTTCGGTTGTGGAGATTTCGGTATCATCTCTGTACGTTCTTCGAGTCGTACACCTGAAGAACTGTATCGAGATGCTGCCGAAATTCATCTACGTCGAAATCTAATCTGATGTAGCTGTAAATTACGTGACATAACTATGCATTCTCGAATGGGATAGGGCCCCTACCGGAGGCATAAGGTGACATTATCAGTTTGTATGAAGTTGTTGTGATTGTTGTTTTGTGATTGTTGTATTGTTATTGTGGTTCCAAGAATTATGGACAGGATGTGGATACAGAACCCGAATAGATGCGCGGACGAATACTTGGATGGAATCGAGGATTTTATTGACTTTGCAAGTACACACAACCTGGGTGCAACTAGAATCCGGTGTCCTTATAGGAGGTGTAACAACACGTTAAGGGAGACAATAGAAAATGTTTGATTTCATTTAGTAAGGAATGGAATGATTGAGACATATAATACTTGGAACCATCATGGGGAACAATTAGACAATGCTTCGTCTTCAAATGCCACAAGAGTGGATAATGTTGAACCTATTGTCGATCCTAATGAACAGGTCATGAATATTATAAATGATGCTTTTCCATTTGCATCGACAAACACCAATCATGAAGGGGAAGATGACATGCCTACACCAATGGACAGTGCAGAGTTTGAACAATACGAAAAACTATTAAAAAATGCCAACCAAGAGTTATACTCGGGGTGCGAAAGCTTTTCCGTTCACACGGCCATTGTGGAACTAATGCATGGGAAAATAAAGCATCGTATGTCGAACCAGTGTTTCGATTACTTTTTGGGGGTTTTCAAGAGAATGCTTCTGAAGGACAATTGTTTGCCAAAAGACCATAGAGACGCGCAAAAGGTGTTGAAAGGTCTTGGATTGGGTTATGAAAAAAATTCATGCTTGCAAAAACAATTGTATTTTATTCTACAAAGAGTATAAAACATTGGATAAATGCCCTGTATGCAATGAGTCGAGGTTCAAAATGACATCTCATAATAGAACCACTAAGATCCCACAAAAAGTCATGCGTTGTCTGCCCCTGAAACCTAGGTTGCAGCAATTGTATATGTTGTCGCATACTGCCATAGACATGAGATAGCATAAGGAAAAACGGGTAGACGACGATGTGATGCGACATCTTGCAGATGAGGAGGCATGGAAAGAGTTAGATCAAACGTTCCCCTAGTTTGCTGCTGATTCTCGTAACGTTAGATTGGAACTTGCCACTGACGGATTTAATCTGTTTGGGGTTTTAAACCAACACCACAGTACTTGGCTGATTTTCGTATTTCTGTATAATTTGCCACCATGGAAATGTATGAAAAAAGAATACATGATGATGACTTTATTGATAACTGAGGATCCTGGTAGGTCAATCGATGTATACTTACGGCCGTTGGTGGATGAGCTAAAAGATTTATGGACACACGGTGTGCGCACATACGATAAATGTACTGGTAAGATGTTCACTTTGCGGGCTGCAGTGATGTGGACTGTGAACGATTTCCCTGCATATGCAATGGTTTCTGGGTGGAGCACTAGGGGTTATATGGCATGCCCTGTATGCAAGGAAGACGTAACATCTAGTTGGCACGCTGGAAAAGTTTGTTACCTTGGTCATCGAAGATGGTTGCCTTGGGACCACGAGTGGCGAGAGAAGGATAAAGAGTTTGACGGGGAGAAAGAGCATCGCCTCAGACCCAGAGAATGGTTTGGTGCTCATATTTTAGAACAGCTTAACTGTTTGGATTTTGCTCCTTTTGGGACTAATGTCACTAGGACAAGACCTACTACACATATGAACTGGACGCACAAGTCTATGTTTTTTGAGCTCCCATATTGGTCTAAACTAAAATTGAGACACAACCTCGATGTTATGCATGTTGAGAAAAAATGTATTTGACACATTGGTCGACACAATTCTAGATATTGAAGGCAAGACAAAGGACACGATCAAAGCTCGTCTTGATTTGGAACGAATGGAAATGCGACGGGGTTTATGGATGAATAGGGACAATTATAAAGCCAGAAAGGATCTTGCATTTTTTGCAATGAAACCGAATGACAAGAAAGAATTTTAAAATTTTTATCGTCTGTAAAGTTTCCTGATGGGTATGCTTCAAATATCGCGCGTTGCGTGAACGTTGATGGGGGTAAATTAGCTGGCTTAAAGAGTCATGACTGCCATGTGGTTCTGCAGCGCCTACTTCCTGTGGGTATTCGACATCTCTTGCCACTCGATGTAGTGAAACCAATCATGTTGTTGTCCAATTTTTTTTCGCAATTGACGTCAAGAACGTTACGAAGAACGAACGTTAATCAGTTGCACCATCACATTGTGCAAGTTCTATGCAAGTTTGAGATGATATTTCCTCCAGCCTTCTTCACAAGTATGATACACGTGATGGTTCACTTACCAGAGGAGGCATTGCTTGCTGGACCAGTCAGCTTTCGATGGATGTATCCAATAGAAAGGTATATATTCCTTGTCTTTTTTATTAATCGATATTAAATATATTACGATTAGTAATATGTGTATCGTATCATTTTCTTTTGGCAGGCTTTTCGGAGACTTGAAGAAAAGTGTACGAAACAAAGTGAAACCCGAAGGATCCATTATACAAGCTTGGGTGTCATATGAGGAACTTACATTTTGTGGAATGTATTTAAAAGATATTGAGACAACTTTCAATCGTCCTCCTCACAATAATGACGGGGTGTGAGAAAGGAGAAACTTTCAATTTTTGCCCAGGTCGCTCGACCATTCGGAGATCCGATTTGTGGTGAGTTGTTTTCCAAGAAGAACATGGATGTAGCACATTGGTTCGTACTCAACAATTGTGACGAGACATTGTCACACCTAGATAAGCATGAAAATATGATGAAGCAGGCAGATCCTTCATATTTGTATGCCAAGAAACACCGTGAATTGTTTCCGCAGTGGTTTCTCGAATATGTAAGTTTGAAGTGTTTTATATTAGACATATATATTGTACCAATTAAGTTGCTCGAACTAACAAATTTAAATGTTTGTCTAATATTAGGTGAATCAACTGAAAGCATTGAATTCCCCCGTGTACAGTGAAGAGTTATATAACTTAGCGTTCGGACCAATTCGCGTTGAATTGTACTCGGGCTGCCATGTCAACGGCGTCAAGTTCTTAGTGGGTGCACGAGATGACAAGTTGTGTACACAAAACAGCGGTGTTCATGTCCCCGGAGGAGGCGAAAGTACAGACATTGAATTCTATGGCAAACTAACAAGTGTCGTGTAATTGCTTTATAAAGACCGGTGCTAAGTGATCCTATTTAAGTGTCGATGGTTTGATACACACCCAAATAGGCATGGAAGTGTGAAAACAGATCATGGATTATTATCAGTGAACACTACCAAAACTTGGTACGATGATGACCCTTACATATTAGCAACCATGACAAAACAAATTGTGTATCTAGATGACCCTAAATCCGGGAAGGGTTGGAAAGTTGTTCAGAAGATGGATCATAGGAACGTGTATGCTATACCAGAACAAGACCGTACTGACGACGACATCAACAATGTTGCTAACCAACGTCTTGAATCTTTCATGGAAAGTGGTGTGGAAACACTCCGAGATACTAATCTTATCCAAGAACCATTTCAGATAGATGAAGTATCTTCAATCGAAATACCGATTCAGTCCATCATGATTGACCTCGGTAATATTTCACGAGATGATGGTCCAGTGCGCACGAACGACGATGGTGATGTACCTATCGATGATAAGGAATGGGACACTGAAAAGGATGATAGCAACGAAAGTGAAAGTTATTATAGTCCAGATTAAGATTAAGGCAATTTATTTGTAATTTTTTTGTAAAACACATGAAATGTTTAATGCATTATATAGAGTGATGGAAAAAATGGTATGAATGGTTCCCATTTTATATGTGAATTACTTTGTAAATAAATTTGTTTTGTTTGTATTTTATAATAAATTGTAAACAAAATAAAAAAAAAAACCAATTTAAAACACAATTGCGCAACGCATAAATTTTTTTTGGTCGTACAAATATACTTTGAGCGACGAAATATATGTATTTGTCGCCCACGTGTTTGAAAATTCAATTAAAGCTTTTTTTTTTCGCGGAAATTTTAAAAAAACTTGCACGGTGAATCAATATATTTCGTCGCTCAAAGTATATTTGAGTGACGAAATATATTGATTCGTCGCGCAACTGTCTGAAAATTCAAATAAAGGGCTTTTTTTTCGTGGAAATTTTAAAAAACTTGCGCGATGATTGTATAGCCTTGTGAGACGAACCCTCCGTCGCGTAATATTCTATATTATTAACCCCCGTGCGTCTTGTTCCTCCCTTACTTCCCTCTTCTTCCTTTTTCCCCCGCATGATACCCTCTCTTTCCTTCCTCTCTATCTTCATCCCTCTCTCATTCTCTCACCTCATCTCTCCATCCCTCTCTCAGTCCATCGCCTATTTTTCTCCAACATGTAATTTCCTTTTCAGTTTTTAGTTTCAATTTTGTTTATTGACTGGGGGTTAGAATTAGGGTTTTTATTTTTTCAAATTGGGGGCGGTGGGGTTAGATTTAGGGTTCGTAAATTGGAGGTTACATTTAGGTTCTTAAATTAGAGTTTTTAGGGTTCTTAATTGGGGTTAGATTTAGGTCTTAACTTAGGGGAACGATTTTGGGCAGTGAGGTTAGATTAGGTTTTCTTAAATTGGGGGTTAGATTTAGGGTGCTTCACTGGGGGTTAGATTAGGGTTCTTAAATTAGGGGTTTTTTAATTTCAAGTACAGGGTTCGAATTAGGGGTTTTCTAATTGAAGTACAGGGTTCTTAAATTAAGGATTTGCATTGTTGACTGCCACAATTTGTTGATATATAATGGGGTATTTCCCTTTGTTGTTGCCTTATTAATATGATAGACTCGATTGTGTTGCTTGTTGAATTCGACCTCCCAATTTTGAATTCGGCCTCCCAATTTCTTTTTTGCACAGTAATTTGAATTCCTCCATTATAGTTTAGATTATATATATATTAGATTTTCATGAGAGGTATTAGCAAACTTCTTTTGCTGCAAATCGCAGAGCACATGAACTTTGTTATGATGGGAATGTTTCAATTATTTTCATATTTCTACGTCTCCAAAATCATTGAATCTGCCCATATGTATTCAGAAAATGCTTTTGACCAGCCAATGGACTGGAATTCCCATATGTTTATTTCAGTTAACAAGTTAATTTGAAATCAAATCAACAATTAGCAATCCTTTTGTAGCCATTGAAGTTGTAAGCATGTGAAAACAGAATCAAAATCTTTGTGTATTGAACAAATTGATTGCCAATTTTGTAGATGTCTCACCTCATTAGAACCCAGAGGCCGATGACTTCTACACCTAGTTTGACGGCTACACCTAGTCCGACGACTATACCTACTACTGCCGCCATTGCTCCGGCAGAGATGGACCATAAGCCGGTCAATCCGGTTCACTCAGATGGTCATCCAGTCCCACAGGCGCAAGCATCATCGACTTCTTCGGTGGCGTTACCAAGCGCCAGACGAACTCACTGACACCCCCGCACTGTGGACCAGATGCCGCCATCGGGATCCACAACTGATGCCTCCGGTACACGGCCAGGTATACAATCCTAATTCACTCCCTCATTCCCTTGTTTACTAAGTTTTTTTATTTTAGGTTCAATTTGTTATGTCATGTAAGGATTAAAAAGTTTTCATTGTTCCAAACCTTTTATTAAACTGTTGTGATCATTGTGTTGGATATGTATATTGTTTATCTTATTTTCAGGGTTTTAGGAAATGTTTTAATTATAGGGGAGGTTATGCCGAAATTTTAGTAGGATTTGTTATTAGTTATGGGTTAATGATTTTTTTTCATCTCTTTGCAGCGAAGAAAAACACCCGGGGACCTTGTCGGCAATTGAAGACGGGGAAGGTCACCTGGGTGACCAACGGTCGTATCCCAATCGGATACAATGAGCGACATCGGGCAGCACCAACGGCGGAGCCGTATAGTGCATTGGCCCACGACATTGGGCATGTCGTGCGGACCTTTTGCTCTATGCTGTGGAAGTCTTGGAAGGCGATGCCAGAGGAGATGAAGATTACAGTGCGCAATCAATTGTTCGTAAGTAGCATCGCCTTTTTAATGCTTTTCATGTAAAATTTATATATTTATGTATTACTATCTTTTATTACTAATGCTTTCAAAATATTTGTTATATTGTAGACAAACTACAATTTGGAGCACATGGACGAGGACAAGTTCGCGTATGTCAATCGGCTTTTCTCCGAACGCTACAAGCAGTGGAAGAGTGACCTGCACCAATGGTTCCAGGAGTTTGATGATCCGCAGGTCGCTCTTGAGGAGGGATATTCGAAGGAGTTGGAGGACCGACAAGATAGTTGGGTTTGGCTTTGCGGTCATTTTAAGGACCCGACATATGTGGTGTGTTTTTAATGACGACTTCTTTCATTTTACTTTTTTTATTTTTAGTAATGTTTATTATTAATTTTTTTAATTTTCTTTAACTATTACAACTAATACATTTATTTTTTGTATAATAGAAGAAGGTGAAGGCGAACAAGATCAATTGAAAGAAGAAGACTCTTCTCCACCATTCGCGTTCAAGGCCTTTCTCCTATAGGATGGAGGCCCTACATAAGGTATATATTACAACTTTCATTTCCAATTTTAAAATGTCGCTAATAATTTTATTTTTTCGTACTAACATTTTCCTTATCTTTTTTTTATTTTAAGAGGGTTCAAATTTCTGGAGATCGACGTCTTTGCTGACGTTTATGTTCGGCCTGAGAATAAGTTGACCTAGTCCCTTCATGTAAGTAATTTCTTATGCATTAAACATTTATACTAATTCTTTCAAATTGTTTTCTATTAATAATCCATGTTTTTTTTTCACAGGCAACTATGGTGGAGAAGCGATAGGTGGTGCTTCAGGAGTCCACCTCCCACCTTCCCTCGGACATGCCAATCGAGTCTGTGGATTCCCCCTGAGGATACAGGGTTTCACATCGTCACAGAGACGTTGGACCAGACTTTAGGTCAGAGGCTGGGGACATATTGTCGGGGGATGGGAAATTCCAGGCGTCGGGAGACTGGAGCCTCGTCATCCTCGTAGTCAAAGACCAAGGTTACGGTTTTGACGCAGGAAGTCGCTGGGCTGAGGAGTGAGCTGGCATCGTACAAGTCTCAAATGTCAATCCTTGTACAAGCCCTTAGTTCCTCTGGAATACATCTCCCCGGTTTTTCTACACCATCGCCCTCACAACCCTTCCACACCGAGCAAGCACCGCAATCAGGCCCGTCGACCTCTGACCCCGTCCCCAACCAGTAGCAAGATTACCAAGCACCTCCGAATGACATGCCTATAGATTTTGCCTCTTTATTTCGTAGTTTTGTTCCCTTTTTTTTTTTAAAAAAACTTTATATTTGTACGTACATTTTTATTTATATTATAAATAAATAACAAATTATTCATTAATTTGCTTTTTTTTTTGTTTCTCATTAGTATGAAATCTGTTTTTTTTTTCCTTTTATTCTTTTTTTATTATTAAAAATTACACGTGCGTGACGACGAAATGTTGTCGTGCAAAATTAAGTGCGTTTTACTCTTCGTTGCACATTACCACGCACCTACTATAGCTTTCGTCGCGCAAAATTTTTTGAGACAAATTACCCACAAACGCACTTGTACTCGTTTATATTGTACGACAAAAACCTTTGTCCGTATAACTTTTGCGCGACGACTAATAAAGCGTCGCGCAATTGTTTAGATGCGCAACAAATTTGAAGATGTTTGTCGCGCAATGTCTTTTTTCATGAGCTTTGCGCGACAAAATATGCGCGACGATTTTCTGGTAGCCATAGTTTATGTGCGACCAAATAATTCTTTGCGCGACAAAATATCCCTAGTCGCTCAAACTGTTTAATTTAGTAGTGCATACAACATATTCAAGACAAGCTCCTGCCAATAATGAAGTATACTATAATTCAATTTCTCGACTTATATCACGCAAGTAAAGATAAATAGATTGGAAAAGAAAGTAAATAAATAGAATTACAGTAGAACAGAGTGTATACTTTGGCAACAATTGGGTTTTGTTTTGGGAGCATTACATAGAGGGTTTAGTGGGTGAAAAGAAACTAGAAAAGTGTAAATAACGGGGTTGCGTTTTGTTTTATAATTGAGGGTAGTTTAGAAACTAAATTTGGATGGGGGAGTGGACTAAATCTCACAATAAGCTAGCAATAACATGGTTCAAATTCGTCTTTGACAATAATTAGAACTAAGACCTCTTACTTACAATTTATAAATAAAGAAAAATATCACTAAACTATAGTATTAAGTGACAAATTCAAAAAGCAAGTTAAATGTAGAGATGTAAAATATGTGTTCAAATAAAACTTCGAAACCGAATCTTGACTGTCTCTACCACCCAGCGGCTTTGGACTGTCGAGGAGATCGGTCAAACCTCCATTTTTTTTTTTTTTTGGGAATCCCCTAAATTATTTACTTCATTGTTTTCTTCTCATATGTCTGGTTCCATTGTCGGCTCTGTCGGCGGCTAGTCTACTAAGCTGGCATGGCAGCTGCCCTGGACTTGGGAGAATTATTGATATTGATAGTGTGTTCTTTCAAAAACATGATGGTATAGAATGATAGAAACCAAAAAAATTATAATGCTGAAGTAGTACAACTTTAAAGAAGCAAAGATCTTTCAGTATAATTGCAAAAGATATAGTAATAAAGATTAAATATGATATCAGATACACGTAAATTTTCTTCAGTGATTCATTTTGACACAACGTTCAAAATGAATCCAAATGAAAAGTTGAGATAATGCGAAGAAAATCACGCAATACTAATAAATGATAAAATTTCTGACTCAACCACCAAATGAGACCTGCCACAAACAGAGGTTACCTCCAAATCAACATCATACAACGTAACCATATACATCATGTAGTGTACACATACACATTCACTATACGTACATGCCTTGTTTTTTTAATAATATTTATTAAACATCAGTTGTATATATGATCATATACCGAAAACAATCTAGTCCAGTAGAATGAAAAATGGGTATCACTACACGTACAAGAAGTAATCATGCATAAAGATCTACACATCTACTTGATATACCAAAAAAGCCAGAGATGATAAGATATTCGGTATCAAATAAAAGGAGTTGAGAATAACAGCCATTTTTCTATTTGATTAAGTGGTGGATGACATGATTGTTATATTACAAACAAGCTTTGACAGTCCTCTTTGGCTAGTGAGTTTGATTCGAAAGGGTTTGGCAGCTGTTAGTCAAACACTTAGGATCACAGCAAAAATTTGAAGGAAAACACATGTACCGTTTAGAAAAGTAGTCCTCTATAGATATAAATTCAACGGGGTTTCAATAATTACACGCATGCATTGAGAGAAAGTCTACTTGTTGGTTGCAAACTATATATCTTTGAATTTGAATTATATGCATTTTAATTCGTACTTTCAAATAGCAAAGGTTCAACACATGGCACCAAATTTTGCATTCGAAAAGTGTTCCATGTTCCCAAAATTGTTGGTTTTTTATGTTTCATATTTTCCACCCTAATTCCACGATCTTTGTGCGTCTTTTAGAGAATATATATTTTAAATTTGTATACTGTTTTTGCTTAATGTTCTTTGAAAGTTTTGAGCTAACATAAATGTTGATCACATTTGATACCTGTATTATTTGTGTTTTCGTTTTATAACGTCAAGCATATCACACGTGCTTTGTTCTATTCATGTTTATATACATGTATGTTATAAAGCATTACTGAAACAAATGCTACTACAAAACGTTTTATGGAGACTCACTTCTAGCACTTCAAGTTGCTATATGTAAGCTCAAGATTGTAATTTTCTTTGTCGCAAGGGAAGGTGAAGGGGAGAGAAAATATTCAAATTGAGGTTGATAGGAGCATATTTATGCGACTTAGTTAGCTTGTTTTCTTGCATTTTCATAGCTAGTTTCTACTTATTAGAGTGTTTTAAGCTATTTTCGTGTGTTTTCAGGTTCAAATGACAAAGTTGGTAAGAAAGTGCAATTTGGAGCAATTTTGGGCCAATAATGGATAGTACATGCATGGAGCAAGGTGGATGGACGTTTTTGAAGTTTAAGAGGCTAGGAATATGCTGATGAGATGAAGAAAGTAAAGTCAAGACAAAGAAGATAAGGAATCAGCTAAAAGGAAGGAACATTATCCAAAACCTTATCTTATCCAACATTATCCAAACTAACCTTATCTTATCTTATCCTATCCTATCCTAATCTTATCCTACCTTAATTCCAGCTGTAAGGGGGAATCAATTTCACATTAAATCACCTAAATACCTGGTTCTAGAAGCCCTATCCTCTGCCTAAATTGGTGCCGCACCCTTTTATTGCTTTTCTTCTAGAAATCTGCCAGATATCCCTTTCTAGAAGCTTTGTGCTGAATTCCCTAGTCCTTTTTCCCCTAGGATTGTGTAATCCTTCTCCTCCACAACCTTTGTGCCGAAACCCTAGCCTATAAATACATATTTTTGACCACAAAATCGTCCACACATCCATCATACACAGAAATCCCTCTTGTGCAGCAGCCTTGCAAGGAGAAAGTAGAGGAGACCCTTTGCCGTGCCCTGCCATTCAAGATTGGATTGCTGGAGCGTTCTTAGGTGTATTCTATCTTTTGTTTTCAATGTTTAATTTAAGTTATTTTTGTTTAAGTGCGAACATGTGGAACTAATTTCGTTTTAGTTAGAGGAGAATTCAAAGCCATGAACATGTATTGCATATGAATTGATTACATTCAGTTATGATTTCATGAATCGTGAATGCAATTTACTTATTTGTTTGATTGATAACTTATTCTTGTGTGTTGATTAAGGGTGCATACTTAGTTTGCATGCATGAATTTGATGCTAGGATATAAGGGAATTTCACCTAATCGTTATGAACTTATATTTATAAGTAGTAAAAGTCACTAGTCATGATTGTGTTAAGTGAATTCTTGGCAGGAGTATCATGCAGTTCATAGTTATGAATGCCTTGTCAATGCTTATGATTTTTATACAACTTAATGATCTTTGATATGTATCTCTATTATGCAATTCATGTAGGGAACTTGATAAGAATAATTTGGTTGTGTCGCTGAGTCTAATTCAATGAATTTAGGAAAATCTGAAAGTTAATTTGTGCTTCTCACGATTAATTTGGGACGTTGTCATTCATGGTTTATAGGAAGAATAACTGGAAATCGATTCGTATGCATATGTGTCATGTGTGGAGAAGGACCCTCTAGCTAGCCATTCACCCATTAAATCACAAATTTCGTCCAAAGTTATTTAGAGTCTTAAATCTGTTTAGTTTTAGTCTTAAATTCATCAAAAACCAACTCCCCCTTTCTATTTTGTGTTTTTAGTTATAATATGTCCAAATTGGGTTCTTTTGAGTGTTTTGAGTCTTTTTAGTTTAATTTTCGTCCAAAGTCATCCTTAGTGTTAGTTTTGAGTCAATTTGTTTGTTTTGTGTAGTTTTGAGTAGTTTGAGTCAGCCTTAAGTCATAAGAGTCTAGTTTAGTGTTTTTAAGTCTAGTTAAGTGTAGTTGAGTCTAATTTGAGTCGATTAGCAGTCCCTCCTAATCCTCGGCCTAGAATGATCCCTATTTATCCATACTACAATTGTCAAAAAGAGGGTTTAAGTTTGAGTAGTTTTTACTACATCAGAGGTTTGAGTGAGTGATGTTTGGTTACATGGTTAATTAATTATCACTAGAGCTAAAGGGCATACTACAAACTTCCACACGGTCAACTTAATAATATAAGGAAGAAATAAGCTTTTGGCCTCTTTTAAATTGATACGCATGCATGTTCTCAACCAAAAGGAACAAAAAAGAAAAATCATGTGTTACCAACTTATTACCTTCGATCTGAACTTTTATTCTAAATTGCAATTGATTCTTCAACTAAAATTTATATATTGAGGTCTTTGGATTTAAAAATGTACATCATTGGTGTATGTTGTTAACTTTCGTCAATCCATTATATTAATATGATGATTTGGTACACGTAAAATACAAAAACAATTTAGTATGTATGTAGTGATCTAAAAATCAACAATTAGATTTTGTATGTAAGGATCTAATAATAAATTCTTACAACAGTTGAAACTCTGGATAAAGCTCGTATGCGTACGATTGTAGCTGGACTCTTAAACTTCAGTTGAAGTTTAGGAATCAATTATAAATTTAATCAATCGAAATTAATGAGTTGCTGCAGTGTCATTGTCTAGAGAATTTCTGCAACTCCCACATGGGTTCTCACAGTTCTAAACCCTAGTATCCAAAAAAGTAACACCACAAAGTAAAAACCAAAAGTAACAGATGGCTGGGTTCAATAAAAAACGAGTCTGAGATCTAGGCTGGCTAGAAGACAAAGCATGCAAGCCGAGCTCGAGCTGTGGAGAGAGGAAGAAAATCCATGAAATGAAAAGAAAAGAAAAAGATAGGGCATGAGAAAATGTGGAGTGTGTCGTATGCTATCCACATGAAGGCTGCAAAACCAGGCAGGCAAGCAGAACAAAGCACATGCCTCTTGCCAGTGCTTGTAGCTTTCCATTATTGTCCCCAAAGCCAAACACCATCTCCATCTTGGTCTTCTCTGCTCACCCACTTTCGGTAACTTGGGTATGTACTCGTATCATGGATCGAATGACTCACCAAGCATCACTTCCTCGCCGTTGGATTGTCCTTACGAGCTCGTATTGGGTAGTATCCAGCGGCTGAGAGAGGTGAATGACTTAGTCCCTAAGTGGGGTATATATTTGACCAATTGACTGTAACGTGGGCAATATATATTTTATTTAGAGTTTGTTTGTTTTTTATTTAGTTTTTTATTTTTGAAGAACTAGAAAATGTCATTAACCAGGGCTGCATCCAAAGAGATTACAAAAAGCCAATAGAGGCTAACAAATCAGACATGAAAGCATAGAATACAGGGAAAATAAAGACACGGCAGAACAACCATGTCACCCTTACTTCTACCTAAACAAAAGCTAGTTTGGAGGGTAGGGAAGCCCATCTTTGTTCAGAACACGAACAAACGAAGATGTGGGGCTCAGGACCCAGACTAAGTCGCACATCTCCACACCAGCATGTGACACTATGTAATCCGCCACTTCATTGGCTGACCTTGACACCCAAGACCCGTCACACAAACTGAAGGATTCTTCTTCTTTGCGAATCTCACACAAAGCTAGAAACACCTCCCATGATCCTTGCTCAATACACCCATTCAACCAAGAGATTATTTCCTTAGAGTCCGATTCAACCATAATGCGAGAGAAGCCTCGCTGTCTTGCCATGATGCAGCCATAAAAAACCCTCCGCATCTCAGAATACTAGAAGCCCTGACCCTTCTTCTATGCATCACCAAACATCGAAAGGAGGAGTCTCGAATCACCACACCAATATGGTTGCAACCATCAACCCACTTCTAGCTAACATCGATGTTGACCTTCACGACCCCACACATGGGAGGAACCCAAACCCGAGAACTTGGCCTTGATGAACCCCACATCCAAGAAGGCAGAAGCGGTAGTCGATATGGCCAACATAGTTAGTGACAGGGATGGGTGTCGGGAATTAAAAACTCTATCGTACCTAGCTTTCGAAGTTGACCAGCATGTAAAAGCAATGTATGACATGGTTTTCCTCTTGTCCTCCACCTGACCTGGATGATTCTGCTAAACATTCTCCAACTAGGAATGTATCTCCAACTAGGAATGTAAAGTAGTCACATCATTGTTCTTAAATCTCATACCCAACGCACCACCAAACCACACTCGGTCCATCCAAGGGCAGAGGATTAATGCATGCTAAATCGATTCTTCATGTTCGAAACAAAATGGGCATATAGGTAAGGATGCACACCTACGCCGAAATAAATTTAAGTAGCCGTAGCCCCCAGAAGCGCTCGCCATATAAAGATATATATATTTTTTTTTTCTTTTTTAATCTTAGGAGGAGCCATGATATTCCATATGCATTTCTATTCCTTCAAGTCAATGGATGTCGATGAAGAGGAGTGAAGGTTTCATGCCTGGTGATTAACATCATGGACCCCATGATACCACAATTTGATTGTATATCCGCTCTTTTTATTAGCCGGCCAAATTAGTCAATCCTTACGCTCCACCACATTGATCAGCGTATCCAAGATCGCCTGCCAATCTTTATCCGTTGCTTCCCTTCTAATAGAGATCCTGATCCCATGTTTGGGATACCGGGTCGAGAAAAGATGAGACCTTCAACGATAGATCCACCGTGACCTCCGGGTAGGGCAAGAAGACAAGGTTGGGGCCCATCGATCGACCCAAACCTGAGTGTGCTCACCACTCATAATCTGCTAGTTAGCACCCTTAGCAATAATGTCCCTACCCACCAAAAGACTAGCCCCGGCCCAAGAAGACCGTCTCCCTTTCCATGCCTCAAAGAATGAACAATCAGGAAAATGTCTTTGCTTGATAACCTGGGCCCAAAGAGATACTGAATGAGGCGCCAACATTGCTTGGCTAATAACGCTAGATTGAACTCTTTAAGGTTACGGAAGCCCACACCCCATTTTTGCTTTGGCAACCTCAAGGTCTCACGACTCACCCAATGAATTTTCCTTACACTCACCTTTTGTGTGTTAGGTACTCCAACCCTAATAACCCTTTGACCATGGGCCACAACACCTTTACTGCCTTGAGAACTCAGTGAGTCAGGCCTAGATCTTTCTCACACCGTGACAGCTTGCCGACATTCCCCAGGTAACACCAGGCTTGCGCATCAGTTCTTCTGGGCATCACGGGGCCGTCTTGCTCTGGTCTAGTCACCGTACCCCGCAACACCTCTCCCTGATCGTGGACATAGGCACTAGGTATTGACATGACCTATTCTCCCACATTATAGTAGAAGTCTTGTTGGCGCTCATACATGAATTCAATCCAAGAATCGATGTCTCTTGCTTTTGGCAATCAGCACCTCGTAACTAGGGCTTTCATTGTGTCCACCAAAACCTTTACCCGCAGGAAACCCCTTGCATGGTCTAGGTTCTCCATCTCCAAAAACTTCCCCACCTCATCTGATAGTTTCCTTGCACTAGCCTCTGTGCATAAGTTGAGGGGAAGACCTTTGATTTGTACCCATAATGGTATCATCTCCAGTTTAATTTCCTTAAAGGAAAGGTTGCTAGGCCATATTTTCACCGAAATTTTTTGTCCACAACCGCCCAAGGAACAAAGTCAATGATATGATTCATTGTATCCTCATCCTTAACGATAATGATAAAAGTATTTCCTTGGACCAAGTTAATTTGTACTTCCCCTATCTATTTCCAGGAGCTCATGAGGATATTCCTGACACCTCACTTGTTAAGGGGATGATCTGTTAGTGTCGCACCCACAAGCTTCACCCCTTGTTCCATACTCGATATTTCCAAAGAGTCCTCCAAGCGTACCACCAATTCGTCCACCCCTATTTGATCCATTCCTCGCCAAATACCTAGACAAAAGAGAGAGATAGCAATATGACGTTTGTACAGATTTGTGCCTACTCCCCGTGCACTCTTACCAGATGTGAATAATTCTTGTATTCTACTAGGTAACAAAGACAAACAAGAATTCCTATCCAGAAGACCCACAACACTATAGTACATAAGCTTTTCCCTTCTTACCTTGGCATTAAGACCTTAATTTTTTTGCAATAAATTCATGACAATGGGTTGTTTCTTCTTTTAACCTCCTAGCCATCAGATCTATTGGTTTGGCATACTTCCCCTCATAATACCTTAAAAATACCCAGGCCTAAGTCATTGGAAACATTAAGAAGCAACTTGAAATCAAGAGAATCAAAGTATTCAAAACAAGAGAATCAAACCATTCCATGAGGTTGCATTTAAAAGGGGTTCCCATGTAGGTGAATAGGGAAGAAGCGGGTGGTGTAATAACAACTCTCACAGCGGAGGGAAAGCTCTCATGAAGGAGATGAGTACTCTCACAGAGGAGAGAATGCTGATAACATATATATTTTCCCCAGTTGTCTCTTTCATTTAGGGTTTGTTTAGGCGGTGTTATTTGCACACAAAAATCTTGTTGTGCACGCCAACCATTTTATATTGAAAAAACAATTACAAAAGTCTATAACAAGATTTTTGTTGTGATTTTAAATGCAAATTTCTTGTGACAAATAACAGAAGAACGTGTACAAAATAAATGATTTGTATTAATGTAGAATTAGGGTTACAATCTCTAATACCAAATTTAAACCTCTGACTTGATCTCTAAGGTTGCAAAGTGTATGTGTAGGGTGGTTGATCCGAGGGTCCTAGTGACTTGTTCTTGAACCAATGAATGCCGCAAGGATTTGACTTGTGGCAATGGAGGAACCGGCACATGTAGTGGTGCTTGATGGTTCTTTTTGGGTGTTGCGAAAAATGCAGAGAACTTTCTGAGTCTTCCGATTGTGTAGAGTGTTTGAGAGTTTGGAGTGTCTAAGTGTGAGGATGTATTCATGAGGGCTTTTCTTTGTCTTGGAGCCTCATATTTATAGGCTCTCCAAGTCTTGCTCAAGGCTTGGTTTGGTCTTGATTAATTGATGAAAGAACCAAGACTTGATTTTGGGTTTAGTTCGTGATTTGACTTCATCAAATAATCTTTGATTTAGTCAAATAAAAATCAAATAAATCAATCACATTTCATCCTTAATTTGTCCATTCTTGATTTGTCATTTTAAATTTAAATTAATTAAAAAATAAATAAAGACAATTTCTTAATTATTTTCCGCAAATGTTGACAAGTGACACCCTCGGTGACTTGTACAGTTTTGATGAGTCACATGCCATGTGTACGATTTGCGAGACACACGGTGCATGCCACCTAAGCTCTGACATGTTGAAATTCTAATGTATTGGTGAAAATTTACTTCAACGAAATTTCGACATCTATAGTTATGTTACAAGAAAATCTATAATTGCAATTAAAATTACTTAATTGCACATAAAGAGGTGTGTAGATGGTCCACAAGTAAGTCACTGATATGACTTGTATCCTCCCTGACCCCTATTTCTAATAAAGTTTTACGGAACTTATTCTATGTAACTAAATATCAGGATCTATTGTACATCATGATTGAAATCTTTCAGCAAATTACAGTTTGCCATATTTGCGTAAATTTGTTCCTTTTGTGTCCCTTGCTAAGTCATTGCAGTATATGTGTGGCTGGAGATTTAGAATAGCAACTTACTTAGAATGTGTTTATCGTTACTGTGACGTTTCGAATAATTAATATATTATCGTGTAAAAGAAAATGATATATGCAGAATAATACATTGTTGAACCAAGACGTCACGTAATAGTAACTGCGCTTTACGTAAGTCTTCTCGTGATTTAGAGGGAAGAAGAAATCCTTACTTCATGAGCGCTGTGGTCAGAACAACTTTGTAACATTTGTGAGACTGGTTTGTGCCTGTGTTGACTGTTTCCTAAACTACACGTTTGGGCATGCATCATCGAGGATCAACCTAATTTATCAGAGAGCTTGGCAGGCAGTCAGTCAGCATCTCCAAACGTGGCACCTCAGAATTTCTGATATTGTGGCATGGCATGCGCGTACCCTCATATGAAAAAGGGCAAAAAAAAAAAAAAAAAAAAAAATGGAAACAAGAGTCCTAGACAAACAATCGTTAACCTACTTCCTCCACCTTCTTAAGTTCCCACCTCACATGCATGAGTGTAATATACAGGTCCCCTACTGGCTACTACATTTCAAAGAACCGAAAACTTGGTCTGCATTTTTATTACAATTTTCGCTTTCAAAATTTGCCAATAGTAAATGAAGGGTGTAGGACTATTTTGATAAAAGAAATTGAGTACATATTTTTTTAAAAGATAAAAAAAAAATTACAAATTGGATCCTCTACGGATCCTATTATCTCACAAATAAAAAAAATGCTTAAAAATTATTTCGGGAGAAAAATTACAAAACCAAATACAAGACTGATTACAAGTATGTGCTAGATTAACAAAATAATCAGATGCCATATTATCTTCCCTGTAAATATGAAATAAAATTAACTAGACTTTCTTATACTAAAATATGAATTTCCAGCTTTCAGAATTGGTCAAGCAGTCGTCGACATTTTTTTTTTCCATTTAATTACATATGTAATTACAGGTTTACAATTTGGGCTAAAGCTCTATCTCTGTTGCTGCTGAAACCCAATCCTAGATCTCATTTCAGCCACCGCTCCTTGCTTTTGCTCGGGGTCGGCGGTAGCCCACTACCCACTCCCTTCCATTTCCTCTGCTTTTTCTGTCTAATCCTCCCCTCTTACTGCATCCCAGCCCTTCTTCCTTCCCCCTTTCCAAATCCAACTTCTCCTCCTTCTCTGTTCCTTTTTAGTTTCTGCGTTGCTTTACTTTTGGCCCTTGTTTTGGCTTTCCTTGAGCTTTCGTCTCAATTCCTTTGAGTTTTGTCTTAATCCCTTCTCTTGCTCTGATGCTACTTTCTGTCGCACATCCTTAACCACCAACCATTGTTACTCGGTCCAAGTGCTTCTCCTCGGCGGCGCGCTTGAGTTTTGGGTGGTTGTTAAAGTATTTTTAGTAGTATTTGGTAGGATTATGCTAGCACTCACTACGTGGGTGGCTCGTCATCCCCATTTTCCGTTTATCTAGTTGTTTCGTTCTCTTGGTGGTGGTGGCTTGCAATGGAGGCGCGTTTGACTTGATAATGGTTGCTGGTTTCCTCTCCAATTCTAGAGTTTTTGTTGTTTTCAGCAGCTGGCTCCTTTTGGGTGTTTCTTTTGTTTTCTCTTTTTTGTTAGGCTTGTGTTTTGGTTGTGGGCTGTTTTTGGGTTACCTTTTTCTTATACTAGTCTTTTTATTTGATGGGAGAAACTTAGTATGACCACAAAAAAAATTACATATGCAATTAATCCGTTAGGCACATGTGGGATGTTATTAAAAAAAAAAAAAAAAAAAAACTTCGATACAAGTAGTAGTAGAACAATCAATGTAAGCTGTATTTAATTATATCTGATTTATGACGTGGGATTTTTACGTTCTTCACCATAATCTATACCCTAGTCAATAGCTAATTCATATTATAAAGAAATTCTTACCTAAGAATGAAGGTAAATATATGTACAAGGCGCTAAAGTGGCAATAACTAGCTGGTCGATCAAATGTATTTCCTTTGGAAGGTTGGGGAATCGGCTAACTGATCTTTTAATATAAAGGAAAACTAAGGAAAAAGGCTTGAAAACTTTGATTTTTAATGATAAGGACAAAATAAAGGGCAAACTGAATATTACCAAGATTGATTTTTTAGTATAAAAATATGGTTTTTCATTTAAGTGAACAGTACCGAGAGTTTTTCGTTAAAATTCCCCTTATATAATCCCCTTATATAATGGGTCTTCCAGTGCGAAGATACTATATGAGAACTATGAACCCATCTGTCAATAGAGCCCGAATAACTTATGCTAGCCTTCAGTCACCTTAGGGGCGTTTTGATATAGGCGTCTTGTCTTTGAATTTTTTAGACTAAACATACACTCATTTTAAAAATTTGATCAAACATTTTCCTAAAACTTGGGTTATTAATTTCAGTTTTTCAAATAAGTTTAATTTTGTATAGAATTTTAGTTTTTCACGACTTCTCCTAGGCATTTCGTTTTGTTTTTTTTTCTTTACCTATTATCCCTATATCTATGCATTTTTTTTATTGTTTGTTATAATATTTTTTGTGTGAATATAGTAGAATATTTATAAAAAAAAATTGTCAGATTTGATTATTTGAAAAGAACCAACACATAATAAAGATTTGTTTGATTATATAGGTACGTTTAGTTACCTATTGTATGGACACATTTAGTGTTATAGTTCTTGACTTTTTTTAGGTAGGATCCCTAATTGATATGTAATCCTGTGTATTCTCATGTAATCACTTGTAATTAGTTCTCTTTCCATTTATGTTAGGGTCGTACATCTATAAGTACCTCTCACTGAGAATAATATATTACAAATCAAAGCATTCTCTTCTTGGCACCAGAGTCAGGTTAAGAAAATATTAAAAAAAAAAAAATTTGTCTGGAGAACCCAGCACCAGAAATCGTCGTGCAGCCAATTGTGCGACGCACCGTGAAACCAGCGAGAGATGCTTTCGTTATTGATATGAGTCCACCAAAAGCCACCGCACAACCAGTTATGTAGCGTGCCTGTTTGACCAGCAAGTGATGCCGTTGTTGCTGACCGGAGTTCATCGAACCTATCCCTGCATCTACTCACCATGACCTTCTGCTTCATCATGTACTCACGTACCCACGAATTGAGACCCAACCCAGAAATCTTGCCGATGCAAGAGACAAAATTCGCGAATCCATCTTCGAACCACCCTAGATTTTTTACCCATCGTTGTTGAGCCATTCCTGCTGAAATCATTCTTAATAGCACAAGTTTTGCGGTCATCGCCAATCCTTGTCACTGGAATCTCGTTGTCCTCGTTTGCCAGAAGACCCAATTTTGTTGACCATGGTTGAAGCCCATCTTCGAGGACTCTTTGCTTGTTCCTCGTCACTATTGTTGCATAATTGTTATCTTTTCTGCAATGCAAACCTGCACCTTGTTTTTATTATTAAAAAAAAGGGGAAGAAAAGAAAACAAGAAAAAAAAAGGAAAAGGAAAAGGAAAAAAAAAGGTCGTTTGTTGTTTTTTTTTGGGCTACTATTCTTTTGGCCCACGTTACATATTTTTGTTGGCCTGGGAATTTGGGCCATATCTATTCCCACTCAAATTACTTGGAGCTATGGCATTTTGGGCTCATACCACTATGCATCAATCTAATCAAACCGAATAGGAGAGTAGCACCAATCGTGACCGGTTCAAGTCTCTTGCATTGGTTGTCGAAGCTAAGCATGACTTTAAAGGTTTCTGCATCTGTTATGAATAGTACATGGATAATTGATTCTGGTGCTACTGAACATATGACTTGTGATTCTAGACAAGTACAAACCCTAAAACCATCCACCAATACTATAGTTAGTGTTGCCAATGGTAATGTTGTCCACATTATTAGGGAAGGCGATGTCTCCCTATCTGATACCATGAATCTTGACTCCATACTTGTTGTTCCTTCCCTTGACTATAATTTATTATCTGTTGCTCAAATAACTGTCGCCCTACATTGCCTTGTTATTTTTTGGCCTTCCTTTTGTGTTTTTAAGGACATTCGAACTCGCAAGATGATTGGTTATTGTATTAGGAGGGGAAAGCTCTACTACTTGGAATTGACATCGAATAGTTCTCGAAATTTGACTCAAGCTCTTGCCGTGGAAGGATCTCATGGGGAGAAGGATAGAGCTTGAGAGGTTTGGTTGTGGCATCGTCGACTTGGACATGCTTCTTTCGGCTATTTACGAAGGTTATTTCCTAGCCTATTTGTTAAGCATGATGTTTCTAGCTTTAAATATGGGTGAAATGGCTAAAGGTCATCTTACTTCATTTTTGTCCAGTATGAATAAAAGTTCAGTTCCATTTATGATAATTCATTCTGATGTTTGGAGGCCATCTAAAACTGCTACGTTTGATGATGCTCATTGGTTTGTTACTTTTATTGATGATTGCACATGTATGACTTGGGTTTGTTTGATGAAGTCCAAAAGTGAAGTTCCTTTTTTGTTTCAGAAGTTTTATAAAATGGTACAAGTAAAATATAAGCCACACATACAGGTTCTCAAGAGTGATAATGGCGGTGAATATGTTAACCCTAACTTTCGTGCCTTTCGTGATCATCATGGTATTGTTCATTAGACCACATGCCCATACACACCACAACAAAATGGGGTTGCAGAACGCAATAACCGTTAGCTTTTGGAGGTTGTCAGTGCTTCTTTGCTCGAGGCTCATCTCCCGTTATCCTATTGGGGAGAAGCCCTCACCTCAGCTGCGTATCTCATTAATCGTGTTCCATCTCGATCCGTTAATTTTAAAACACCATTTCAGGCTTTCTCTTCACACGTTGATGCTCCTGCGGTCCCCAATATTCCACCTTATGTGTTTAGCTATGTGGCCTTTGTTCATCTCCATAAATAGCTGATGAGTAAGCTTGAACCTCGGGCATTACGGTGTGTGTTTGTAGGGTATGCCTCAAATAAAAAAGGGTATTGTTGTTATCACCCTCCAATGAAAAAGTTGTTTGTCATTATGGATGTTGCCTTTCATGAGAATAATATGTACTTTACCAATCCCGAGTCTTCATTTCAGGGGGAGAATCAAACAGAAGTTCAAACTCTTGATTATATTATTCCAGAGACAGATAGTGTGAATGGTTTGGATTTAAGTGGTGATGTCTTGGAAATAAGTGGTGATCATTCACAAGAAAATAATAATGTGAATGATTTGGAAGTAAGTGGTAATGTCTTAGAGACAAGTCGTGATCGTTCACATGAAAACAATGTTGAAAACTTTGAAAGTAACAAGTTGACTACACCAGATAACTCATAGCCTTCATCTCTGTTTGACAACTCACTGCCAGATTCCTCACTAGCGGACAACCGTGTGTCACCAACTACCTCACAATCGCCACCCTTGAGCCCCAATAACCATAATCAATCGCCTTTGATCTTGGATGCACCACTGCCAAGTCGCCTCCTTGACTGTGTGAACCGAGGTATTCCTAAACCTACTTATGAAGTTGACCTTGAATTCAGAACTAGGTATCCAATGAATAAGCCCAACCCTGAATCCAATGTGTTATACCCATTAACTAATTATGTGTATACTAGTCACCTGTCAGAATCAAATAAGTTATTTGTGTATTAATTATCTATTGTATCTATTCCTAACAGTGTGCAGGAGGCTTTAACTGATCCACGTTGGCAAGCAGCAATGAATGAAGAGTTGAAGTCTTTGGAGAAGAATGCTACCTGGGAGATCACATACTTGCCAGCTGATAAGAAACCTGTGGGATGGGTTTATACTGTGAAGTATAAAGCTAATGGGATGGTGGATTGCTTCAAGGCAAGGCTGGTAGCTAAATGATACACTTAAAAATATGGAATTAACTATACAGATACATTTGCTCATGTGGCCAAGATCAACATAGTTCGTGCTTTGTTGTCCTTGGTTGCAACAGTTCAATGTAATTGCCTTATAACAATTAGATGTAAAGAATGCCTTCTTACATGGAGATTTGACAGAAGAGATTTATATGGATCTTCCACCTAGATGTAATGCTCCAGATAAATACAAAAGAAAGGAGTGCATGTTGAAGAAATCCTTGTATGGCTTGAAACAGTCATTTTGATCATGGTTTGGAAGATTCACAAATCTATGAGAGCATTTGGTTATAGACAAAGTAACTCTGATCATACTTTGTTCCTGAAAAGATAGAATAGGAAGCTTACTGCACTTATTGTGTATGTAGATGATATGGTAACAGATAATGATCCAGAAGAACGTGCGGCCTTGCAAAGATACTTGTCTACATAATTTGAAATGAAGGACCTTGGATCCCTGAAATATTTTTTAGGGATTGAGGTATCGAGAAGTAGTTATGGAATTTTGTTGTCTCAGAGGAAGTATATTATTGATTTGTTGCACGAAACTGGCATGTCAGCTTGTTAGCCAGTAGCTATACCATTAAAAGAAGGATTGAAGCTTAGTGTTGATCCTAATAAAGTACCAGTTGACAAAGGAAGATACCAAAGGTTAGTAGGTTGTGATATATTTGACACACACAAGACCGGACCTTGCGTATGCCTTGAGTGTAGTGAGTCAATACATGCATGATCCTGGAGAACAACATATGAATGCCGTGATGAGAATATTGCGACATTTGAAGGGAAGTCTGGGCAAAGGAATTTTGTTTAAAAGGAATAATCACCTTAGTGTTGAAGGTTATACTGATGCAGATTGGACATTTTCGATTGATGATAGGCGCTCAACATCAAGTTACTTTACGATTGTTGGGGGTAACTTAGTTACAGGAGAAGTAAGAAATAGAATGTGGTTGCCCGTTTCAGTGCAGAAGCCGAATATAGAGGTATGTCTTTGGGGATTTGTGAAATTTTGTGGCTTAAGTTTTTGCTAAGCGATTTGGGTACACAACATGATCAGCCTATGAAATTATTTTGTGATAATAAAGCTGCCTGTGACATTGCACATAATCTGGTACAACATGATAGAACAAAGCATGTTGAAGTTAGCCGGTTCTTCAACATTTAGAAATCTAAACATACCAAAAGGGTTACCGGACAATGGGCATATTTGGTTTTATGGTACATTTAAAATTTTGGTACATTTGAAATCTAAACGTACCAAAAGGGTTGCATAACAAGGGATACATTTGGTGTTATGGTACATTTGGATTTTTGGTACATTTGGTTTATCTGTACATTTGGTTTCTAAACGTACCAAAAGTCTGTTCTCAAATGTACCATAAGTTTTAAGTATATATATATATATATATATATATTTTATATATCTATACGTGAAATTTAATAAGTTCACGTAGTTTTCTTAGGAAAAAAAAATTGTATTGAAGACTTTTTATTGAGACATTTTTAATAGAAAGAGAATTTTTTTTAATTTTTTAATATTGATAATGAGGAAATGAGGAATTAGTTACTTAATTGTTTTTATTAAAAAATGTCATTTAATGCGTAGGATGTAATTAAATTTCTATATCATACACAATTAGTGCTAAGCTACCTTATGCCTCTATTTAAATGCATTTAAACTAATGACATGGAAAATAAATAAATAGAAAGTTATTGATGTGGCAACTGGTCAAAGCACCTGAATCAAATCTTTAAAATGAATGAATGTTTAATCTAAAAACTATAGAAAAATTATAGGGGATTCTAATTTTCTCTTATTATTATTGTTTTTTTTTCTTTTCAAAATATGATTTTGGCCCCTAAAACTTATTTTTCTCTACATAAAACCCAATATATGTTTTTTTCTTGAATAAAATCCATTGACTAGATTCCACATCAGCAAATTCATTAATTATGTTTAACTTCACACATAAAAAAAAATTCGGATGCCTAAAATACCCCTATTTGATTTTTTTTTATAAACCCTATTTGAATGTTTGATGTACATAATTAATGCCATGCGGATGGATGGTAAGGGAGAATTAATGATTTTACAAAAAGAAAAACAAATATTAATGTTATAAATTCATTTCCTAATATATAATAACATAAAACATGTCTAATATATGTTATTATACATGCTTAATTAAGTCAATAAAATTAAATTTTACATATTAATGTAGGTAAATTATTTCACACACACACACACACACACACGCACACACACACACACACACACGCACGCACACACACACACACACACACACACACACATATATATATATATATATATATATATATATAAATGCCTGATATATGTAAAATTCATGCAAAATAATTTACCTACAAAAAAGAAAAACATTTGATTCAAAGAGTGCACCTACTATTAAAATTTTAAAATGTTAGATCGTTAGGATACTAAGAAGGGATAGCCAAATTAAGTGTGGTATGCGTATGATCTGATAATTTAGGGAACCCTTATTAGATGTTGGACATTTGTCATTAGATTAGATGGTTAGTTGGGTGGTTATTGTGATGGAAACTTAGCTTGCAAGTCTGAAATGGATATATATAGCAGACTAAGTGTGCAAGGTAGGTTATGTGAAGAAAAGTATATTGTGAATAATAATACAACAGACTTATATGTGTCATGCATTGAAGGTTAGAACAAGGTTCCTATTATTGGTATAAGCCAATTCTAAGATCCCACGTTTCCCTTGCGTATGCTGAGAGCAACCACTCGCACCATAAAGATGGATGCTCGTGTCACCGCCTTTGAAGCTTCGAACTCTAGGATCGAAGAATTTGTTTAGAACCTTGTAGCCTAAATGACCAAATTCATGGCATCAATCGATACTCGTCTCTCGTTGGTTGAATTGCGTTCTATTTCCATGGATGAGCAATGACACGATCGGCCAATCGTGTGGGTCAATCGAATTTGAGGGGCAATTGCATGGATTCGGAAGAAACCTTTAGCGATCAGAATCTTGATCCCAATCTACAATTCCAGCATCAAGATCCTCGATTCCGTCATCAAGATTATCAATTTCAATGTCGTCAACCACCGATTAAGCTTGACCTTCCTAGATTTGTTGAAGGTGATGATCCCTTAGCTTGGGTGTATAAGGCGGAACATTTCTTCGACTATTTCTCGGTCGTAGACAATCGAAAGGTTCAACTGGCATCTTTTCATTTTGATCGAGAAGGCCTTGAAAGGTTTCAATGGCGGAATTGTCTCAAGAACTTTCCCCGCTGGCCGGATTTTGTTAAGATTTTCTGTCGTGAGTTCAGCCCTTCGGAGTTTGAGGACTTTTCTGAAGCTTTGATTCAATTGCGGCAGACTGGGTTGGTTAGAGATTACATCGCAGAGTTCAGGTGTTTGGCTAATCGAACCCACGAGATTGCTCCGTCGATGCTTAAAAGCTGTTTCATTAAGGGGTTGAAACCGGAGCTCCGTCACGATGTCAAGCTTCTGTGGCCATTGGATATTTATGAGGCGTAGGCTATTGCTTTATAACTCGATGCCAAACTTGCTGATTCTAAGTCCTGATCCTTCTCAAAGACCCCAAATTTCTCATGGCATAATGCAGTGGACAGTAAAACTACACCAGGTTTTACAGATCCAGGTAACCCCAATTCTTTTGTTAATTTTCCTAAGCAGAACAATGTTAAGAAGATGACATTTGAGGAAATTAGAGAACGTCAGAAAAATGGTCTTTATGACTCCTGCCCTGTGAAATTGTTTAAAGGACATGTTTGCCAAAACTAGCAACTTTTATTACTTGATTTGTCTGATAGATCAAAAGAGAGTCTTGATGTTAATACTGTGGTAGAAGAAGATAATGAATTGTTGAATGCTCACATTATTGCTTGCGCGGTGTATGGGGTCTCTGCGCCTGATAACATTCCAACTATGAAAGTCGTAGGATCCATTAAAAATTGTTCCGCATGATTTTTTTTGAATCTGACAGCTCTCACAATTTTATTAACCTTGCTTTGGCCAAGAAGATGGGTTGGAGAATGGATCCACTCAAGAAATTTGATGTGATGATTGCCAATGGGGGTACAATTGCTTGTATGGGGTGTTGTTCTCAGGTCAAAATTAATATTCAAGACTATGAATACATCTCAGATTTATATGTGTTGTAGTTAGGGGTTGTGACGTTGTTTTGGGAGCTCAATGGCTGCGTACTTTGGGACCCATTTTCTAGGATTTTGAGAAGTTAAAGATGGAATTTACATTGGGCTAAAATCATTATTGCTTATATAGTTTTCCTCCCCCTGCACCAAGGTCAGTAACAGCTTGTCAAGTAGAAAGGCTATTGAATCAAGGGTCTTTTGGAATAGTCTTGTTTCTTATCACTCCGGATAATGATGTGATGATATTGGGAGATTTATCTGGCATTCAACAATCTGAATTAGATGAGTTGTTGTCTCAGTTTGAATCAGTTTTCCAATCACCCACCACTTTGCCTTCATCACGATCTCATGACCATAAGATTCCACTTCTAGAAGGTAGTAAACCACCGAGTGCAAGACCTTATCGGTACAATCCAACGCAAAAGTCGGAGATTGAGAAATGTGTCAAGGAGTTGTTAGATTATGGGTTCATTCGCGCCAGTAATAGCCCTTTTTCTTCACCTGTTTTGTTGGTTCGGAAGAAGGATAATAGTTAAAAGATATGTATGGATTATTGAGCTTTGAATTTGTTAACTATTAAGGATAAATATCCCATTCCTTTAATCGATGAATTGTTGGATGAACTGTGGGGTGCCCCATTTTTTTCCAAGCTGGATTTAATGGCCGGTTATCATCAGATTCATGTCCACCCTGCAGATATAGAAAAAATCGCATTTCGAACTCATAATGGACATTATGAGTTCATTGTGATGCCGTTTGGTCTAACAAATGCTCTAGCAACCTTTCAGAGTTTAATGAATGAGCTATTTCGACCCTTTCTGCGTCAATTTGTTCTTGTATTCTTTGATGACATTTTGATTTACAGTTTTACTTGGGAGGATCATCTACTACATCTCACTACAGTTTTTCAAGTACTGCAGCAGCATCGGTTGTTTGTCAAGCGGTCAAAATGTGATTTTGGAAAATCACATATCGAGTACTTGGGGCATGTAATATCTCGAAATGGAATGGTAACGGACCCTTCAAAACTCCGAGTCATTCAAGATTGGCCCTTACCTACTTCAATTAAAGCTTTGCGGGGATTCTTGGGTTTGACAGGGTATTACTGAAAGTTTATACCAAGATATGGCAGAATTTATGGCCCATTAACTTCCTTGACTAAAAAGGATGCCTTCCATTAGAATTCTAAGGCTACGACTGCTTTCAATAAGCTTAAGGAAGTGATGCTATCTCCGACAATTCTCTCCCTCCCAGATTTTTCAAAGACATTTGTTATTGAGATAGATGCCTCTAACACATGCATTGGTGCTGTCTTACAGCAAAAAGGCAGACCTATAGCCTTTACAAGCAAAGCTCTTGGTCCTCGATCTCAAGCTATGTCGGCATATGAGAGGGAAATGCTTGCAATTGTTCATGCTATTAAAAAATGGCAGACTTACCTTCATGGTAACCATTTTGTTGTTTGCACGGACCATCATAGTCTGAAGTATTTTTTGCAGAATAGGGCCTATACCCAATTCCAACATAAATGGATCTCTAAACTGTTGGGATTTGATTACGGAATCCAGTACAAACAAGGTACTGAAAATCAGGTTGTTGATGCATTATCTCGGCTGCATTCGGAGGCTTAATTATGTGCTATTTCCTACCCCTACATGGGATGGTTGGATGACTTGCGCAGACATTTGGAGCAGGAGCCTTGGGTTATTTCTAAACTCAAAGATCCCTCTGTTGCTCAAGGGGCTGTTGATACATCTTCCTCTAACTGCCACTATGATAATGGTTGTTTCAAGCATAAGGGCCAGATTGTGTTAAGTCCTACTACTAATTGGAGGGATAAGATATTTCATGAACATCATAATACCTTGATGGCGGGGCATTCAGGTTTTCTGAAGACTTACAAAAGGATATCTCACTCTTTTTACTAGCAAGGCATGAAGGGGGATATTAGACGAATGGTTGCAGAATGTCAAGTGTGTCAACAAAACAAATATGAAACCTTGGCTTCCCCAAGTTTATTGAATCCACTGCCAGTACCTCAAACTATTTGGACAGATATTTCCATGGATTTTATTGTTGGGTTGCCACCTTGCAAATGGAAGACTATTATTTTTGTGGTTGTTGATCGGTTATCTAAATATGCCCCTTTTATGGCATTGTCTCACCCTTATACATCCCATTCCATTGCTCAGATTTTTGTGGATCACATTTTCAAGCTACATGGTATGCCTGCCACGATCATTAGTGACCGGGACCTGGTGTTTCTCAGTGCATTTTGGAAGGAATTCTTTGCTTTATAGGGGTCTAAACTATGTCTAAGCTCTGGATACCATCCCCAATCTGATGGGCAAACCAAGGTAGTCAATCGACGTCTAAAAACATACCTACGTTATTTTTGCAGCCTTCAACCAAATAAGTGGCTCTAATGGTTATCGTGGGCTGAATGGAGTTACAATACCTTTTACCACTCTTTTTCAAAGCTCACACCATACGAAATTGTGTATGGCCAACTCCCTTCTATAGTTCCGACATATGAATCTGGTACCACCAAGCTGGATATGGTCGATAGGTGTTTGCAAACTCGATCACAAATTTTATCACAACTCAAAACCAATTTGGAAGCTGCTCAAGTGCGAATGAAGCAACATGCGGATAAACATCGTACTGAACGCACTTTTGCAGTTGGTGACATGGTCTATCTTAGACTTGTTCCTTACCAACATCAGTCCTTGGCTTCTCATCTGTTTCACAAGCTACAACCCAAGTTTTATGGGCCTTTTGAAGTGATAGAAAGGATTGGGATAGTATCTTACAAAATCAAACTTCATGCTCACTCCAAATTACATCATGTTTTTCATGTGTCGTGTTTGAAAAAACAGTTGGGGGTGGGTGTGGCTCCTACTACTATGCTTCCCGATGTCATTGATGATGGTTTGTTACAGGCTACCCCATTAATCATTCTTCAGCATCGTGTGGTCACCAAGGCCAACTCTCATGTTCCTGAAGTTCTTGTGCATTGGAAAAATCATTGCAAGGAGGATGCCACTTGGAAAGAATATGAAGAATTCAAACGTCGGTTTCCTTGTTTTCAACCTTGAGGACAATGTTTGTTTCTATGGGCGGGGTAATGTTAGGATACTAAGAAGGGATAGCCAAATTAAGTGTGGTATTTGTATGATCTGTTAGTTCAGGGAACCCTTATTAGATGTTGGACATTTGTCATTAGATTAGATGGTTAGTTGGGTAGTTATTGTGATGGAAACTTAGCTTGCAAGTCTGAAATGGATATATATAGCAGACCAAGTGTGCAAGGCAGATTATGTGAAGAAAAGTATATTGTGAATAATAATACAACAGACTTATGTGTGTCATGCGTTAAAGGTTAGAACAAGGTTCCTATTATAGATTGTTTAAAAAAGAAAAATAATATACCCAGTATATGTAAAATAGATGAAAAATAATTTACCTACATAATAACAAACCCATATATACAAAATACATGCAAACTAATTTACTTTATAAATTCATTGTTTAATTTTTAAAAGAAACAATGTTTCTACTAGTTTTTTTTTCCAAAAATAAAGTACCTATTATTTAATTTTTACGAAAATTGTGTACTTTTTTTTTTTAAAAATTAAAAACAAAAAAAACTTAAACTAATTGAATGTTGTTGATAAACAAAACAAATAAATTAAAGGTCTACAAAAAAAAAAACTGTAATAGCCATATTAATGTTGGTGGCATGGTGTTGTAAATAAATTTAAATGTATGGACATCTTTTATCTTACATGGCATCAAATTCAAAATTTGGGTTTTATTTCGATGTTTTAATATAGGTGGGTTTATGTCTAGAGTTCAACAGTTGTAAGGGGCTAAATCTAAAGCACCTTTTTTTTTTCTTAATTATTTTTTGTAATATCTTTGGTTCAGAGTAGTTTCTGGTTTCTCATGCCAACAACCCTAGTCTTGCCGAGCTAGTAGCAATAGCTGCAGCACTATCCTCCATAAGAGGGAATTTATTCATGAAAAAGTATATAGTCCGAAACAAGATACATTAGACAACCAACTAGGACCATCTTCAATTAAACATGAAGATCAGGAAACAAAAGCGCATGCATAGCAAGAAGATGCGTTACCCGATTACATTCACGATCGAAAGAGTGACAATGAGTGAGTCCTAGCCTCCATAAGCAAATCGCCATCCTCATCCCAGAAAGTCGTGATAACCTCTCGGCTATTGCTCTGACTTGTAATCCAGTGATGCATCAATGAACCAAACATATTGAGATTGATATCCATTTTGTTCGTGACAGGGTTGCCCAACAGTTACTTCAAATGCAGTTTGTTTCCTCTAATGAGCAATTTGCTGATATTCTGACAAAGGGCCTATCTGCACCACTTTTTCGTGCTCATTGCTGCAATCTCAGGCTTCGTGGTCCTTCTCCTGAGCTTGAGGGAGGATGTTAACAGTATAGATAATAGATGGTTAGATACATTGACATGTGTCAAGAGATCAGTGTGGTTGTTATAAGATCAGTATGGTTGTTATAAGTAGGATAAGGTGTCTTAGTGAAGAAGTAATATAGATAACTATATAACAATTGTAAGTAGAGTAATTCAGTAACTTTGTAGTACAGAAATATAATTCATTTCTCTCTCTCTATCTCTTTATCTTTCTATCTCTAAAACCTCTTCATCTTCTCTGTGATATTACATTACTGCAACTTAATATGTTGCTTAACAGTCCGACCTCGGTTTTTGTCCTCGCTACGATGGCTTTTCACCGCCCTTCTTTGGAGACACCAATTAATCAGTTGAGAAATTAAAGGAAAGAAAAAACTCCATTTTCTTAAAAGTTCAACGCAATAGGCCATGTATTCCCAAAACATTCATACTATGCTTGAATTCATGAATGGTGGAAAGCGTGACAAACCCAAAAAAGAGAAATCCAGAATTACCAATAAAAAGTAAAAAATTGGAGCAGACAGCTATAAGGAATTGAGACGATGTAGACGGAGACCATGACGACGGAACCAAAGCCTTATCTTTTCAGTTATCGAGCCCACCGTTTTGACGTTAGAGAGATATTATTTTAATTGAAAAAGAAAGCAGATCAGGTGTCTATCTATAATTGGGTCGGTACTCCCTATCAACTTGGGTACCGGGTACCCTGAAAAATTTCTCACTGTACACAACTTATGCTCTTTTTGTTATTTTTCTTGTTTTTTGAACCCATCCAAGTGGAAGCAGCTTGTCATTTTGGTTTTTTTCCTGCAGCTTTCCTTTTTATTTATTTATTATTTTATTATTTTATATATTTTTTTCTTGGAAAATCAACGGTAAAGATTATTTTTTGGTTTTATAAATGAACAATACTCCAATGAAATGAACAATAAGATTTTGATATTTTAGTCCTATATTTAGGGATTATACTAAAAAGACTTTTCATTGCAGATAATATCCTTTTAGAGACTCGAATATTCATTTAAAGCCTTTAAATGAGTGTTGAAAGTTGGTGGTAGGAGTCCCTCAACATGCAATGATGAACTTATATTTGCTGTTTGTATTGTAAGTTCTTATTTTTTAGGTCTTATTTTAGAGAGGTTTGGTCTTCTGTCCTCCCTCTTTTTCTTGTATTTTCTTTTTTGAGATGGGTAAGATTTATGTCTCCTTTCTTTTTCTTGTTTTTTCTTTTTCTAGAGGGGTAAAGTTTATGTCACCCTTTTTTTTCCTATATTTTATTTTTTTTGCTTTATAAGATGTAAGGTTTATGTCTCCTATGACTAAGTGTAATTTTTTTTTCTTATAAATAAAATTTCTTTGTACCACCGGTTCTAAAATAAAATTCTCCAATAAAACGAACTAAATGCCCATTAAAAATGGCATACTTATGAATACACAAAACTCCAAAGGGGCATTTGTTTGCCCTTATTAGTTTTCACTGGACTAGACTAGATTAAATATCTCGTCCATTTTTGTTGCCTTCCAAGATTGGGATAAACTAGGGCTCGCCTCAACTAAAGATCTCACTAGATTTGAACCTCACAAATCATGGGACTACCTAAAACCTTGGCTTTGTCTTGCTCTCTGCTCGCGTTCTCTCTTTGCTCTTTGTTTGTGTCCTCTCTCTTTCCTTACTCCGAACCCAAAATCACAAACAAGACCTCATATTTGAACCTCAATCGGAGAACCCCACAAGCTTCGTTGCTGATTCAACTCAAACTCGACCTTGATTTTCGACAGCACGGGCTTCGAACTCTATCCTTCTTAACATCGTTGACAGCTTCATCTTCGATGAGTACCTTTCGACTGAGTCATCTTTGTCGTTTGCTTTGCTTTTTGCTGTTTTACAGAAAAACCTAGAAAAAACATCGAGTATGTTATAGAATTCTCTCTCTCTCTCTCTCTATCTCTCTGTATCATAATTTTTGTTTTGAAATTCGTTATTTTTTTTATTTTTATTCTTTAAAATTTATATATGAATTTGGTGTTAGAATTTGTGTAAGCTGATGCCGTTATGCTGTGGGTGTTTAGCAAAATGGGTATAACTGTTGGATTTGGCATTAAATCAACATGCCTAAACTAAAACAAGAATCAAACTAGGATTAGGACATCTTGGACGCAAGATATTTGGATTTGTATTTCCTAGTTGGGTTGGGATTTGGTATTAGTATAGGATTTGGTTTCCTGTACTCTAGGGACTTTGTGTAAACCTATGACATCTATTAGTATAAATAGATGGATGTGAGATAGAGTTTTGTGTGTGAAAGTTGTGAGGGGCATATGTTTATACTTGAGAACACTTTGTGTTTGTGAGTTCTCTTGTATTTGTTGGTAATCAATAAAGCTTTCGTTGTTAGAGAGGTACTCCTATATTGGAGAAACTCTGAAATCATTGTGTTTTGTTTATTGCTTGATTGGTTTTTGGTTTAGTTTACAACAAGTGGTATCAAGAACTTAGGTTCTTACGTGGGTTGTGACTATCAAGCAATGACAAAGACTGCTGATTCTACCTGTGGTGATGATGTTGAAGAAAAGTTTGGCACTAGTGGAACCAAGACGACGATACAAAGTACTATGTTTAAAATTGAGAAATTTAATGGAACGAACAACTTTGCTATGTGGCAATGTGAGGTTCGAGATGTCCTAATACAACAAGGTTTGGTTGTTGTGTTAGGAGACATGTTGTTTTTGATGAAAAAAGAAGAATGGAAAAGATTGAATGCTCATGCATGTTCTACAATTCAACTATGCTTGGAAAAGTAACAGAAGTAAGGTGTGATAAACATAACTCATTGCTTGAATCCTATAAGCCTTTCGTGACTACTTGGTTTTATGGCAGGGAGACAATTAAGTATGATGAAATCTCAAGTGCTCTTATGAATCATGAGGTAAGACACCTTGACAAACAAGAAAGGAATAACTCTGAAGCTTTGATGGTGAGAGGGAGATAGAGAAATAAAAGAAAGGTTCGTACAAGAAAAATAGTAGGTCTCGTACTAGAGGAGTCTCAAAGAATTGGAAGTTCGTGGACGAAGATGAGCGTGCTTTTTGTCATGAAAAAAGACATTGGAAGAAGGGTTGCCCTAAAATAAAAGAAAGACTAGAAAGAAGAATGACAACTTAGAAGTAAATATGGTTGAAGTTGAGAATAAGGAATTTGTCTATACCCTAACTATATCGAGCACTGTGGACATAGGTTGTACCCATCATATGACTTATCAAAGACATTGGTTTTCAAGCTTCAAAGTTATGAATGAATGAATGGAATTGTGTATATAGGAGATGATAACCTATGTACAACTCAAGGAATTGGAAGCATCAGGATCAAGCATCATGATGGTGTGATTCGAGAATTGCATGGTGTAAGGTACGTCCCAAATCTGAAGAAAAAATTGATCTCTTTAGGAACTTTCGAGTCACAAGGCTACAGGTTTTAGTCCAATAACAATGTGCTCAAAGTTGCTAAAGGAGCACTTGTCATAATGAAAGGGTCTCGGAATGGCTTACTATATATGCTACAAGGAAAGACTTTGGAAAATGAAGTGGCTATAGTAGCTGATGAAGTGCAAAGTGATAAAAATGACTTGTCTGCATTATGGGACATGTAGGGGAAAAAGAATTGCAAGGATTGATCAAGTAAGGGTGTTTAAAAGGTGCAAAAACTGGAAAGATAAAGTTATGTGAGCACTGCGTTCTTGGCAAACAAACAAAGGTGAAATTTGTCTCAGTTGTTAATTAAAGGAAAAGGATTTTGTACTATGTTCACTCTGATGTTTGGGGGCCTATAAAGAATGTTTCTTTAGGTGGAAAAAGATTGTTTGTATCTTTTATTGATGACTACTCTCGCAGATCATGGATATATATTATGAAACGAAAAGACGAGGATCTTGACATCTTCCTGGAATGGAAGAACATGGTGAAGAACAAGACTGGAAAGAAGATTAAGATACTTAGAAATGACAATGAAGGGGAATATACCTTTGATATTTGTTTCAAAGTGTGTAAAAAGGAAGGGATTAATTAGCATTTTAGTTTAGACATACTCCACAACAAAATGGAATTGCAGAGAGACTAAATAGGACCTTGCTCGAGAAAGTTTGTTGCGTGCTATCTCAAGCTAAGTTGCCAAAAAGATTTTGGGTAGAAGCTTTAAGCTATGCATGTCATGTGCTTAATCGACTACCATCAACAACAGTGGAGGGTAGAACACCTATTGAAGTATGGTCTGGAGAACTAGCTTAGGACTACGATAAACTACGAGTGTTTGGATGTAATGCCTACTTTCATGTGAAGGAAAATAAACTGGATCCACGAGCCAAGAAAGCTGTCCTTATGGGATTCAATAATAGTGTGAAAAGCTTCAAATTTTGGTGTCCTGAGTTGAACAAGATTATAGTAAGTAGAGATGTGACATTCGATGAAGGTCACATGAAATTGAAGAAAGATGTTTAGATGGTGGAGCTTGGGGATCAAGTAATTATGAATTCATAGCCAAGTAAGGAAGTTGTGGAAGAAGAAAGATAAGGTGATTAACTTGAACATGAAGAGAGTGATCACGAAGAAGAAACACCATAAGAAGAACTAAAGATACAAGATGATTGCATAGCCAAAAGGAAGGGAAAAAGAGACATATCCTTACTTGCGAGATATAAAGATTGCATGGCCTGCATGGTATATGCATTGCAGTAATTGAGGCTGAAATTCCCACTAATTTTGAATAAGCAGCAAATAGTGAAGAAGACAGTAAATGGCATGACGCAATGGACGATGAAATGTTTTCCTTTCACAAGAATAGGACTTGGCAATTGGTGAAGCTGCCTAGAGGAAAGAAAGTAATTGGCTGCAAATGGGTTTATGCAAAGAAGGATGGAGTGGATGACAAGAGCTTGGTAAGATTTAAACTAGGCTAGTGGCTAAAGGATATGCTCAGAAGAAGGGAATATATTACAATGAGATTTTTTTCTTCCGTGGTTAAGCACTCTTCCATTTGAATATTGCTTGCTCTGGTTGCACAATTCAACCTTGAATTGGTACAACTAGACTTGAAGACTGTATTCCTTCATGGTAATTTGGATGAGGAGATTTATATGAGACAACCCAAGGGGTATAAAGTGAAAGGCAAAGAAAGATTGGTTTGTAAGCTCAAAAAATCTCTTTATGGTTTGAAGTGGTCGCCCAAACAGTGGTATTTAAGATTTGACAAGTTTATGAAGGGCAATGACTATACAAGAAGTCATTATGATCACTACGTTTATCACAAGAAGATGAAAGATAGTTCGTTCGTGTACTTGTTAATCTATGTGGACGACATGCTCATAGCCTCAAGCAATATTTCAAAGATAGAAAAGTAGAAGAGCAAATGAGAAAGGACTTCGAAATGAAGAATCTCGGTAAAGCCAAGAAAATATTGGGAATAGAGATCACAAGGGATATACAAAAATGTTTGGTGTGTTTGTCTCAGAAACAATATCCTGAGAAGTTGTTACAAAAGTTTGGAGTAACAAAAGACACTAAGCCTGTAGGAACTCCATTAGGTGCTCACTTCAAGTTAAGCAATTAACAATGTCCTAAAACTGATGAAGAAAAGATGAAGATGGATGGTATTCCATATGTTAATTTGGTTAGAGGATTAATGTATGCTATAGTATGTACTCGTCCTGATATTGCACATGTAGTTGGAATTGTTAGTGGATTCATGCATAATTTTGGAAGAGAGCATTGGAATGCTGCTAAGTGGATACTAAGGTATTTACATGGAACGAAGGACAAAGGTATTTGTTTTGAAAGATGTGATGAAGGAATTGATAAGTTCTCAGTTGTATGTGGACTCAGACTTTGCTAAAGACTTGGACAAGAGGAAATCGATGACTGGGTATGTGTTTACTATGGTAAAGGGTCCTATATGCTGGAGATCAATATTACAACCAACGGTGGCAGTATCAACCACAGAAGCAGAATACATAGCGATTTGAAGCTATCAAAGAAGCAATGTGGACTTTGGGCCTATTAGGAGACTTAGGTGTAGAACAACACAAGTTGGATGTATATTGTGACAGCTAAAGTGCCATTTATTTGGTCAAATATCAGGTACTACAAGTTAGGACTAAGCACATTGATGTACGATATCATTTTTTGAGAGAAGTGGTAGCTGAAGGTGAGATTCGTCTAAAAAAGGTTGCTACAGAAGATAATCCAGTTGATATGTTGACAAAGGTGGTTAATGCAGCTAAGTTTGAGCATTAATTGGATTTGGTGCAGTTGAAGCAAGTTTGATCTCGCGATATGGTGAAGCAACGGAAGTTGTTTGATGCCTCGTTATGGATTCCATGTCAAGGTGTAGATTGTTGGATTTGGTATTAAATAAACATGCCTAAACTAAAATAAGAATCAAACAAGGATTAGGATATCTTAGGCGCAAGATATTTGGATTTGTGTTTCCTAGTTGGTTTGGGATTTGGTTTTAGTATAGGATTTGGTTTACTATATTCTAGGGACTTTGTGTAAACCTATGACATCTATTAGTATAAATTGATGGACGTGGATAGAGTTTTGTGAGTGAAAGTTGTGAGAGGCATAAGTTTATACTTGAGAACACTTTGTGTTTGTAGTTCTCTTGTATTTGTTGGTAATCAATAAAGCTTCCGTTGTTAGAGAGGTACTTCTATATTGGAGGAACTCTGAAATAGTTGTGTTTTGTTTATTGCTTGATTGGTTTTTGGTTTTTGGTTTAGTTTACAACAATAACCCTAAAAAAGATTTGCAGTTTCTGCAAATTTGTTTTAGCAAAATCGGTATATATTTTAATATGCTTACATATTCATGGCCCCATTGTTATTAGTGATTGATGTCTATGATTACTGTTAGCTCAACATTTCTTCACATCATTCGGTTTGCTTTTATTTTGTATTCATTCTCAGAACCCAGCTTGTTTCATGTACAAAATATGCTACTGTATTTGCTACCGTTCTAGATCTTGCGCTTTTGTGTAATTGCAGCCAATGGAGGAATATAAGAAAGTTTTGGAGGGCCACTATTCTCTAACTTGGTGAGAGGTACAATTGCTTATGTAAGAGCTACATTATGCACTGTATGCATCTAGAATCTTAGAATTGATTTAAAGTTCAATATCAATAACACATCGACATCAATTGAGCTGTCCTTGATGGCATTTGTTTAACTTTAGTGTTCATAAATGACACTCAAAATCTTTATCTGCCAAATTATCATTCACTGCTCCTGTGTTCTAGTTGACATTTGTATATAGAAGTCGACAAAGCATCTCTCTATGGTTCCCTTTCTGGCCAGGTCCTATAGTACATGGCCATCTGTGGAAAAAGAAGAATCAACAACTAATGAAAAAGGCCTCGGGTTCAAGAGGCATAATATGCTTGCACCTTTCATGGCTAGGTGGCAGAGTACTGATTTGCATCCTTTAGTTATAGAAAAGTATAAGGATAAGTATGTTTATGACAACAATGGGAAAAAGTATCATTGTGCATCAAAAGTTTGATCTTCCAGCTTTATTTGTAATGCACATTGATTGCCCACATTATTGGCGCCATCACCTTTCAGGTGAGACAGAAGAGTTCTCTACAAGATTACCAACAATTGGAGAAATCTTATCTCAAAGAGGGACTAGAGACAATCGTTGCATTCCTTGTTGTGAAGAAATATGACATTCTATAATTGCAGATGAGCTAATCCGTGCGTATGGAAGGCTTGGCAACGTGTATGGGTGTGACAAGTACAACATTAAACCAAACCTTGTATTTGAGACAAAGGCTCTTTCTTCTGCATATATGCCAATCGGCATTGTTCTTGTGAGCCTAGAAGTTTTAGATGTCATACACTCTTAGCAGCAAACTTGGTTCTTTTTCTCATGGGTTTACATATTGTGGACACCTCGTAGGCTGTGCAGTTGCAATTGAAACACTCAAGATCTACATAAGGCACTAAAGAATATGTGAAGGAACTCAAGTTTAGGCACAAGTAGTTCCAACTTGTAAATGCATTGATAGCTCATGACTAGGGATGGGCAACGGTTATGGAGGACGGGTAACCGCGGTTATTTACCCATAACCGTTTATGCTCATACCCGCATAACCGTTTAGCCATTGGGTAATTGCCTAAACGGTTATACTCATACCCATAATCGTTTATAAATGGTTAACCATACCCATAACTGCATAACCATTTAACCGTAACCGTTTGATACCCGTTTACCCATTTATCCTTTTTAACCCGTTTATTTTATTTATTTTTTTACCATTACCCCATTTTCACCTGTCTACATGTTTTTTTTTAACAACTTGAAAATTAAAAAATAATAGTTTACGGATGATATTTGTAACTGTTACCAATGAAGGTAAAAATAATATTTACTAAGTATTATTAGGTTACAAAAATTGTTTAGAAGACATTTCTGTCAAAGCATTTCTATCAATTTCACGATTACCCGCAAGGAATTTAAATGAATTTGGCCAATTCCTTGATGGTGAGAATCATCATTTCTGTAGTAGTGTTATTAAGAGAATGACCGATGAATTCCTTGCTAATTTATTGGGTGCTAAGTATTATTGGATCGAGAACATGGTTTGTGTTAGTTTTACATATATAAAATAAATGGGTAAACGGTTACCTGTTTATAACCGCGGTTAATACCCATAACCGGCCATTTAAATTTCGCGAGTAAATGGTTATACCTATAACCGTTTATTTATCTAAACGGTTACCCATAACCGTAACCGTTTAATTTAAATGGGCGAGTAACCGCAGTTACCCATCCCTACTCATGATGGTGAAAAAAATGTAGCCTTTCATGTAAAGGAAAATCCTTTCCTCGTCGTGTTTTGCGAGATGAATGATATTCTGAATAAAGCATATTTTCTCTCTTAAAAAAAAGTTTTTTAGACAAGAAAGTGGAAATTTCATAAAAATAAAAAATAAAAATTTAGTCATAACTAGTCCGGCATTACACCAAATGTTTCACAATTCTAGGGGTGGTATTGGTACGATTACCGTACCAAAACCCATGTACCAATTACCATATTAAATTTTTGGTATGACAAAATCTATTACCATTATCGTTCCAAACTTTCGATATACCGAATTTTGGCATGCCAAATAGTTCGGTTGGCACTGTATGGTAATGGTAATTACCACTTTGTTTCGGGCCATTCGTTTGGACCAAAATTTGATTTTCTTTTCCAACCCAATTCAAGGCCCAAACGTGTTTTGGCCACTCCCTTTGGGTTTCTAAAACTTTTTTTATTTAATTATGAGAATTTTATAGAGATTCATTTGAGAAACAAGAATTAAATAGATGGAAGAATTGCTGAAAGAATCCAATATCCCTAAAAAAAATAGTACAAAGATTCCTAAATTCCATCTCTACATTCTTTAAAATTGTACAAAAAGTAACTTGATAGACAAAGCTAGGGAGAAAGACATCCCAATTTGATGAAGGAGAAGATGAGAGGGACTCTGGAGAAAGAGAGAAAGAGTCGTCGAAACGAGCAACAGAGATGAAGTTGGTGGCTAGATGAGTGAAAAGATGAAGAGTCGCAACGCAAGAAGGCTTAGATTTTTTTATTGGGAAAGTAAAGGTTAGAGGGTGAGATGGTTGCATAAATGACTAGGAAAAAAAAAATATAAAGTGCATAAATAATGATAATAATACCTAATTATATAGAAATGAATAAATAAATGATATAATATTAATAGTAGTGGTATGATACGGTATACCACTAGTAATGGTTTTGATACCATTACTGTACCAAAAATGTATGGTACGGTACAAATACCTACCATTATCAATGGTACAAATTTTTTGGCACAACTTTGGTATGGTATGGTTGGTATGGTAATTTGGCAAAAAATTCCACCCCTAATTCTAGTACCGCTTTAGTCCATGTCAAGTTAATCCAGCTTTGTTCCTGAAGCTAGTCCGAGATAGTTCAATGCAACAAATGCACCTAAAACACCAGTTGAGATAGTAGGTTCCATATACAAACATAAAATGGATCAAAGTCAAAAGTTAAATTATTAGTCCAAGATTATTAAAGAATGAATGTAGGATTCTTAAAGTAACTTAAAAAAAAAAAAATTATGTAGACTATCCTAATTTAATTTTATGAACATTATCCTAAAAATATTTAGATTTCAATAAATATTGAAAAATCACTAAACCGACACTATGAAACTCGTGGAGCATTACAAAAGAATATGAAACATATGAAAGAATTTTTTTAATTATTTTAGCCATTGGATTTAAATTTGGACCTTTAGATCTTTTTTCTTTACCGTTATATTTGATTATATTACATCTTAGCCGTTGGATTCAATGAATTTATAAATGTAAAACTAAAAAAAAAAAATACACATATATGGTGGACCAACCCACTAACCCGGGGGAATTCTAGGCTAAATTTGCCTCAGAAATGAGTTTTGGGTTAAAACTCATATTTGACCCAAGGGTTGGAGCAAGTTGGGGTATGTTTTTTTAGTAGGTCTTAGAATGTGAAGGGCAACTTAATTATCTCTGGTCAATTAGATTCATAAACTGATGGATAAACTTGTGAATTTTAAGTTGACATTCAATATAATAAAATATGTTGAATATCAAAACACAAAAATAGAGCCCTTCATTTTAAAGTCACTATCCTTTTTAGTCTTTTACACACTACTATTTTATTTTGGTCTTTTTTTTTATATTTAAAACTTATTAATTCAATGACTATAAATAAAGAAGGGCCTGTGAAAAGCTGAAAGGATGTCTGCAAATCATGTCCCTTTTATATATAGAATAAAAAAAAAATCAGTGCTTAAACACTGTAGCGGTGGTATTCTTATTTTTTTTCCCTATTCTTTTAAGAAAAATGTTTAACACACCCCGACCTGAAGTGTCCACCAGGACTCTGAATCAAGCTGTGCTGGCCGACACCAGGAGGGTGACGTAGCCATAAGTGTAGTGATGTGGAAAATGTGAGTAAATTGAAACCTAAAAGTGCCTAAATGTAAGAGTGCAGATGTGAGCGGGATTGAACCCAATTCACATGTGATGTCATGTGATGTCAGAGCATAAGTAAAGTACAGTAAAAGTAGAATGAGAATTAAACCATCGATGGTAATCTTCAATGCCTAGATTACCAAGAATCCTCGTCGATACGAAAGCTCAGCTACTAAAACCTGGAGGGGCGAAAAACAAGGGTGAGTGGGCCCAAAAATAAAGTTTTGTAAAAAACCTTTTCGAAAACATAATAACCCTTTACTATAAAACAAGTATAGTTCCCAAAATATACATACTAAGTATAATATGAAAATACATACCTTGGCTACAATATCTCAAGACTTCAACATGTCACAAATTTGTAAATAAGCACATAACTGCTAGTAATCACAATATCTCACAGAAATAAATAAATCACATCGAGTGCTCATCGACACATGTTGACACATGAGTTCATGCAGAGGTATTCTAACATGAACAAGACTGGGTGTAATAATGATTATTCTCTAGTACTACAATCACGTGAAGATTGGCGTTATGTGCATCATATATGAGTCCTAATTGCCTATAGCAATATAGGACATAATTGACACCTACAATGGACCCAAAGTGAGCGTACAGTGCGATTTGGACATACACGTGAAAGACTGACCATGACCTAGGTGAGTACTAACACCAGTGTAGCAAATGATTAGCAGATAACATAAATATAGTCATGCCATAGTGATTCGATAATTCTAGTCAATATAATATTATTCATAGCCGTAAATTTAATTAAGGCATCCTATAAGATTTGTAATGATTTCCTAATTCTCATTGTTATGTCATTTCCTATAATTATTAATTTAACTATGGCAGTCATATAGAAAATTCATTTTTTAGATGTATACATGGAAACTAAACAAATATATGTATATATCAAAGAAAAGACCCACTCATAAATCATGTCGTCAAGTCGAACCCACCTCACGGGCATCAAAGATCCTTGTGATGTGTTTCACCTAGAAACGAGACCATATATGTAAATATACTGTACTAACATAATTACACGTTTTCGTACAAAGTACGGCTAATAAAATAACTATTTTAAAGTGGTCGAATTTAGGAAAACGAACGACGGATTTGAATTTGGCAAGTCGAGAAACCTAAGAAAGGACCTCAGGTTCGTCCACGCCCCACCACTGGGTGGCTGCACTGGCAGCTGCATGCTGCATGCGTTAAAGAGAGTGGCAACCCACGCCTGGTTCATACGCCTTCATCGTGAGTTTTCCAGACATTTTTTTTTCGTGTTTTTCCTCCAACTTTAGGAGGCCATTTCGAGCTAGATTCTCCACCAAAGACAACAAAATTTATATGGAAATGAAGCTTAGCATGAGGGAAACAAATCTATACCAAGATTAGGCTGAGTCGTGGTCGACGTTGGCTGGAAAAGTAGCCTGAAAGTGGCCTGACGGCCATGGTCCAAATTTTCCAAAATCTGAGGAAGTTCTTCCCTGAGATGTTTCTATATCAAACCTCACCAAATCAGGCATCCAGCGTCAACATTACTTATGAATCATTATAGGAGTAAGGGCAAGGGTGATCCGTGGGTTACTTGATTGAAGAACTGGAAATCTCGCTGGAGTTCATGAGATTGAGCGGTGGTGCTGTGCATCAGTGAACCGAGAGGAAAAAGGACGAGGGAGAGAGAGTTTGTGAGGGAAGACGACAAGGTGAAAGATGAGGTGGTGTGATCTGGCTCGCCAGGATGGCCATCATCGTGAGTGGCTGGCAATGGTGATGGCGTACAATTTATTCTCTGCACTTGTAGAGAAAGGTAGACGGGAGGGAGGGGAGAGAAAGCATCCACGTTAATTGTGATTTGTTGCGAGGTCTGTTGCAAATGGCTAATTCAACTAAGCTCACCGGAGAACGTAGCAACTAAGCTCACCGGAGAACGTAGCAAACGGTGATGAGGCTCGCTTGCCCTACATTGCACAGAGAGCACAGAGAGAGAGAGAGTTTGAAATGAGAGGTGAGGGAAGAGAGATGAAAGAGATATGGGTGAGGGAATCCGAAAGAGTATGGGAGAAAAATGGCACGGGGACAAGAGGGATAGAAGACCTATGTGGGTGGGTCCCACCATGTAGAAAATCCTACACAAAAATTATTAAAATAATAAAGGGTATTTATCTAGAATAATGAATTTACCAAAACACCCTTAAACATCGTAAGTTCGTAAAATTTTATTCGTAACTCTGGTTTCAATTCTGCTTGCGCATATGTGTTTGTACTATCAAGTACTTCAAGAATATGATAAAATAGTAACTCATACGTGTAACGAAAAGATGATCAATGAGAGTTAGCAATTTCACCTCAAGGGGCATTTTGGTCAATTCACACCTTGAAAGCTTTATAAAATCGTAAAATTAGGGACGGGTTGTTACAACCTACCCACCTTAAAAAAATTTGTCCTTGAAATTTGAAATCACTTGTTATGCATAAAATACTCCAAACTGTAAGAAGAAGATATATATAAGGAAGAAATCAAGTTAGAGAGGTTGCATAAAAGAAAATGCCATTTTGTCGCGATCGGATTGCAATGATTCCTCTTTCATGCCTCTAAACTCAAAATTTCCTTCTCCTTTACTACAATACTAAAATATAAAATCCTTAATGAAAACATAAAGTCAAGAATAGATATATAATAACATAACATCAAAATACATAAAGTTAAAATAGTTGTACTGAAATCAAAACCGAACATAGATAAATTTCACCTACGCATTTGTAGTGGCACATACTCCAAGAATAAATGTAGTATTGGGTCAAGCCCAAACAATAAATAAATAAACTAATATAAATGGCCTAATTGTCCACTTGCTTAATGAATCCAAAAAATAAGTTATCGATATTACGGTCTGCAGTCCGTGATATCGGCAGCTCACTGTTGTCTCGATAAACAAGCAACAAAATTTCGAGGGTACAATATTACCATCTTGCCCCTCATTGGGAAATACATATAAATTGTCTAATTAGCGCCTCGATTGCACGCACATACTACCCTCTCGGGCAACATTGTCAATAGCTTACAATTTGCTACATCTTAATCTCGATCATTCGAAAACCTATTCGCAATACTCGTCTATCAAACATGTTCCGTGATTAAAATCTCTATACCATGGCTCAAACAGTAACATAGCCAAACTAGAATAATAACTATCGTCATATGCAACATAAGCAGAGATAAGTGTCTAACATAACCGGCTAAAACCTTAAAGCATACAAAAGCAATATGTTCTCAAAGGTCCGGATAGTTCATTCAGATTGGCCGTTAGTCTGAGGGTGAAATGTGGTATATGACAACACTTAATACACATGGCCTTCAAGAAGGCTTCCCAAGACTTGGAAGTGAAACACGCATCGCAGTAAGATACAATAATGTCATGCACACTATGCAGCCGAACATTGTAATTCACATATGCCTCAGCAAGTAGATTCATTATGATTTTCCACTCGAGTTTAGCGAAAAATTATGCCAAAAAGGCTAAATGAACACTCAAGAATTTGATAGTCAGAACAAGTCCATCAAACCTAGAGTACAAGATAACTGCATTGAATGCATAGTATCTTGCAACAATTGTATCTTCCTGAATATTCAATCACCAACGGTAAAGATTCGTTTAGCAAAGTATTTATTGGGTGATTGAGGAATTAATGGTCGCAACTAAAATTTCAACGTCCGAGCGAATCTTCTAAACGATATGTCTGCCCCAGAAACAATATGAAGTGCAGTAGGGTAGACACATACCCAAGGTTGACTGGAATGCCTTTTGGCAAAAAGACGTGATTATGAAATCATTTTCAGAATAGACACTGAACAAACACTAGAAAATCTGATAAATTCAAGAATGAGGAATTTTACTGAGTGGTCTAAAATATAGTCCCTCTGGACCAATGGAAGGTGAGTTGACTTGTCAATCAATAGATAATCACCGAAACATCATCAAAATAGTCCCTCTATTCAAATATATTAAGTGATTATAACCACTCGAACGATTTCTTGAGGATTCATAACTAACATCATATCAATACTCTTAAATTGCAGCTGAATTGGGATAGGATAGGTTGAAAGTGTTTAAGGGTAGATACATTTTTTACTACGGTGAACAGTAATTACGTTTGCACAACGGGTAATACATGATAGTGCAATCGTAGACGTTGATTTGGTTCTTATGTCGCTGCTATCATAAATTTAGCTTATTACAAATGAAGATGTAATTGAGAAGTCTAAGGTTGGTAAATATTTTGGACACGCTTCTCCACAAAGAAGTCCTATATGGCTTCAAGTAAAGATGGTAACTGTTGACTCTAAGTCATGAGTAAGGTGGTTCATTTGATACAGTTTCAACAGTTGGGAAACATAAGCGATACCCCATCATGTTGCATCTACCTAGCCAAATGATCCATATAAAATGTCATTGTGATTTCCAAATCATCGATGTTATCGAAAAGTGTACGAACAAGGTTAAGAAATAGACAACACCTTAGTTGTCACAACTGTAATCATATTCCACGTCTCAACTAAACTAATTGTTCTTCGACCAACTTGGGAAGAAAATGCTACAGGTGCAAAGTCGCTAATAAACAGCCGATAAAATTGATAAGGCCAAAGATATCTTGTATTTCACAATAATTTGTGGGAATTTCAACTTTCTTCCGCTACAACCTTTTAGGAAAAAGAAGAGAACATCGTCCACTGAGAGCACATTTCCTAAGAAAATGACCTATTCTAAACAAGTTTAACATTTGAAGAATTGGTATAAAGCTGACTATCGGTGTCTAGAGAATTTGGTCTCACTATCGAGGTAGATGAGAAAGTTGTCGATAAGACTACTATGAATTCGTCATGCTATGGAAGAAAACTCGGGTTACAAAAGTTGGTCGGGTAGACCATCAATTCGAAGTATGGGTATTATCGGTTTTAATCGTCACCTGATTGAGTTGCTAAAATCCAAATACGATCCTAAGGTTTAGTCTTTTGTCTTCCTAACTAGGTTTGATGTTCCCTAAGACAAGGTGTTTGGTTGGGTAATTTCCTAATCAATAAGTTTTCGCAACTAAGTTCCCTCAATGTCAAAGGAGTTGTTCGAAAAGGCGCAAGGAAAACTGGTGTAGTACAAGAAAGTAGATCAATGATGTATTCAACTTCCCGCTTTAGTGGTATCTCAGTAAAAATTTGAGAAACGAGCCAAAGATATACGTCCTCGAAATGTACCATACTACTTCCTTTCACTACGTCATATGCTAATAGGTCTTCATAGCTTTCTTGATACTCATTTCACTTTTACAGTGGGAAAATAACTCGTGCCTCAACTCTAATATTTATTTGTGGAAATGATTGGAAAAGTGACTGGTTGAAGAGGGTTTGGTTACCTAAGTGGAAAATATGGTTAAAACAACTACAAGTTTACTATTCTCTAACAAGACTTGCTCCTAAGTTTCCATGATTTAGTTTCTTCAGCTGAGGTAGTCATTGTTAATTAGTCTATTAGTCGCGTCGCAAATTAACGCATTTATGATACTTATGATATTTTTGATATTGTTCGTTACCCTGAAACTGTGAACCAGCGTTCTAGCATAAAGGTATCACACCAAGATACTAGTACCTGTGTTCGGTATCAGGAATCATACCGCCTGGATACTAGTTGACAGCTTCTGGATATCAGGCATTATCATCAATTAGTAGCGCGATAATAGGCTGATTACATATTATAGCCCGCTTAGGTGGTTAGTTTTGGATGACAGGTAAAGAACTGGTCTAATGAGTTAGTTTTGTTGATTATAGGGAAAATTGATTATTGCTTCTAGGATTTCTGCTACCCGAAGTTATAACAACTTGTACTCTCATATACTTGTTGAAGTAACGGTTAAAACATCAAATGGAATTCTGGGATCTAGTGTTGGTTGAAATGTCCTAAGGCCAAAAAAGAAATTTGCTAATAACCTACCTTAGAATGGACTCAAATGGAAATCAATCTTCTTTTTGAAGATCTGAAATGATAACTAGTGTGTTTAAGAAGATCAGTGCTATTGGGGACCAAAATTAATGTGCCTGTTCTTCCATTGAGTGCTACCACTTTAGCACCACATATCACTCAAGACATTTCTAGAAATTTCGATGAAAATAAAAATTTCGTAGGAATTCTGATAGGTGGTATACTAACGGGTACTACTAAGGAATCAAAACTATTTATGGTTTCCTAAATCGAAATGGTTGGTAGAAATGACTAAGTAGCCCTGCTTCAGGGCCATCAACTTGTCTCAAATCTACATCTTTCCTTGGCAGGGAAATTCTTCGTTTAAAGTTTAGAGGCGGTCACCAAAGTGTCCTTCTAACATATCAATAAGTCGTCTAAGTAACCCATAACTTAGGAAAAGCTAACACATTTTTTGTAATCGACGAGGTGGCAAAATTCGACAAGTAGGTTCAAGAACCAAGAATGCTTACATCATGCGTGTGATGAACACAATACTGCCCAAACTTATGCTCTGATACCAAACTGACACACCCCGATCCGAAGTGTCCACCTGAACTCCAAATCGAGCTCTGCTAGACAACACCAAGAGGGTGACGTAGCCATAAAGTGTAGTGATGTGGAAAATGTGAGTAAATAGAAACCTAAAAGTGCCTAAATGTAAGAGTTCACATGTGAGCGAGACTGAACCCAATCACACGTGATGTCAGAGTATAAGTGAAGTACAGTAAAAGTAGAATGAGAATTATACCATCGAAGGTAATCTTCAACGCCTAGATTGCCAAGAATCCTCGTCGATACGAAAGCTTAGCTACTAAAACCTGGAGGGGAGAAAAACAAGGGTGAGTGGCTCTAAACTTAAAGTTTTGTAAAAAACCTTTTCGAAAACATAATAACCCCTTGCTGTAAAAAAAGTATAGTTTCCAAAATATGCATACTACGTATAGTATGAAAATACTTACTGTAACTTGCAATATCTCAAGACTTCAATACGTCACAAATTCATAAATAAGCACATAACTACTTGTAATCACAATATCTCGCAGAAATAAATAAATACATCAAGTGCTCATCGACACATGCTGACACATGAGTTCAAGCAAAGGTATTCTAACGTGAAAAAGATTGGGTGTAATAATGTTTTATGCTCTAGTACTACAATCAAGTGAAGACTGGTGCTATGCACATGACATATGAGTCTTAATTACCTATAGCAATCTAGAATAGGATTGGCACCTAGAATGGATCCAAAGTGAGAGTACGGTTCGATGTGAACATACACGTGAAATACTGGCCCTGGTTCGGGCGAGTACTAACACCAGTGCAGCAAACAATGAGTACATAACATAAATATAGTCTTGCCACAATGATTCGATAATTCTAGTCAACATAATATTAATCATAGCCATACATTTAATTAAGGCATCCCGCAAGATTCGTAATGATTTCCTAATTCTCATCGTTACGTCATTTCCTATAATTGTTAATTTAATTACAACAGTCATATTGGAAATTCATTTTTTAGATGTATTTATGAAAACTAAACAAATATATGTATATACCAAAGAAAGGACCACTCACAATCATGTTGTCGAGTCGAACCCGACTCACGGGCATCAAAGATCCTTGTGATGCATTTCACCTAGAAACGAAACCATTTATGTAAATATAGCGTACTAGCATAATTATGCATTTTCGTACAAAGTACGGCTAATTAAGAACTATTTTAAAACGGTCGAATTTCGAAAAATGGACGGCGGATTCAGATTTGGCACATCGAGAAATCTAAAGAGGGACCTCGGGTTCCTCCACGCACCACCGCATGTACTGCCACACACTGCACGCATTGGAGAGAGTGGCAACCCACGCGCGCGTGCCTTCATCGTGAGTTTTCCAGACTCTTTTTTCGTGTTTCTCCTCTAACTTTAGGAGCTCATTTCGAGCTAGATTCTCCACCAAAAATAACAAAATTTATATGGAAATGAAGCTTAGCACGAGAGGAACAAATACATACCAAGATTAGGCCAATTCGTGGCCGGCATTGGCCGGAAAAGTAGCCAGAAAGTGGCATGACGACCACAGTCCAAATTTTCCAGAATTTGGGGTAGTTCTGTCCTGAGATGTTTATGTATCAAACCTCACCAAATAAGACATCCATTATCAACATTACTTATGAATCATTATAGGAGGAATGGCAGGGGTGATCCGAGGCTTACCTTGATAGGAGAATTGGAAATCGCGCCAGAGTTCGAGAGATTGGGTGGCGGTGGTACTCTGCATCAGTGAACTGAGAGGGAAAAGTACGAGGGGAAGAGTTTGTGAGCGAAGAGTTTGGAAATCAATATATAATCCAACATCACGTTTTAATTAGTTTTTTTTTCAGGGATTAAAGTTCAAAAACCTTTTTTTTTTTTTTTTACAAGTAGATATGAAATTTATTTATGAAATATGGTTTTATATATATATGAGATATGATCCCCCTGTGAAATACACACATATAATTAACTATAGCTAATTTATAGAAGGGGTGTGCTATTCACACACCATTTTTTACTTCTCACACATCCTTTGTTAATTTTTGCTCTTTGATCTTCTTTAATTCAGTCTATCAAACAACTGCAAATTAAAAGGGTGTGTATAAAGTAAAAAAAAAATGTGTGTGGATAGCACATCCCTTTATAGAATTATCAAAGATTCAAAATTGTAAAAAGAAAAAAGGTTGATCTTATATCCTCCAATTGAGAACCCACACTGAGCACAGTAAAGTCTATCACCTTAACTAGCTAGCTTGGTGCAGTCACAGGCTAGCTAAATGAGGCATAATTAGTGTTTTTTGTTGTTATTGTCACCAAAGAGCACCATAAAAATGATGTCTAATTACTTTTTGCTGGATCTTTCTCTAGGGTTTTAACAGAATCATAAAGTTTTAGGCCAAATTGCCATTTCACTTTCTGATAAATTCTTTTGGCTGCTTAGATACGAAACCACCAAAGGAATAATTCAATGATAACCAAGGAAAAGTAATTAATTTGAAAATGTAATCGAGTGAGATAATAACACCGAAAGTTGCATGCGCATGGTGTGGTGTTGAGAAGGTATTCTTGGATCAAGTTATCAACGCTTATGTATCAGTCATTCGACTCACGTGCATAATATTGCTCAAATTATAAAACGACAAGAACTAATTAAGTTTATCATCATCAATTACATTGGTGACCAAATACACTCGAACGGGCAAATCAAATGGCATGACCAGTAAAATGAGCTTTTAGGAAGAAATCAAATGTCTACCGTTAGTATTCTATGGAAAATTGCTAAGATGGAAGAAACGAGAGAGAAGAGAGAAAACACTTATTTTCCGATACTGATACTTCAATACCTGCAATACATTGTTCATACATATATTAACAAACTAAGAGCTTGCTAAGCACTCATTTATCTAGTGGCAACTGTCACAATCCTAGCCTTTGGTACTCTAACAAAAATAAGTTTAAGGCTTTCATTTTTGTTGTTAATTAAGTGGTTTTTGTATCAAGAAATATGCATAATACTAGGAAGTCATTTTGCACACTCTTAGTTTCTTTGATTTGTTCAATCTAATAGTGGTGTACATAATCCATTTCCCTAAATATCATGGTTTTCTTGATTTAATTTGTAAAACTCGATCAAGTGATGAGAAGAGGTAGTAACAAGTAAGAAATGAAAAGTTATTTTGCACACTTGTTTTTTAACGCAACATGTATATTTAAATTATGGAGTGGAGGGAATAAGTAGTATCAAACTCACATTTCACGAGAATCAAATTTAAGATATTTTACTTAGAAGTGAAGATAAATACTACTAAACCGTAGTATTAAGTCGCTTCTACATATTCACACACTTTCTTAATTCTACCTGTTAATTTTCTTTAATTTGTTCAGCCAAGTAACTAGAAACAAAAAGGAATATACATAAGGTGAAAAATAACATGCATTTCCCTAACACACTTTGTTAATCTACCCATTATTTATCTTTTAATTTGTTGAGTCTACTAGATATAAATAAAAAGAAATATGCATATACCAGTTGAAAATGATGGCATTTCCCTAAAAAATTGTAGACGTCGACTAGCAGGACCGCTTGGTTAAAGCAAAGCTAGAAAGGTGGAGAGACCGGCCGATCTTCAACCATGATCATCATGATCCACCAATATTATGGTCAATTTGTCAAACATATATTCTCCCCAAACGTTTAACATACATGAACGATAAAAATGCTAACACCTTAATATTACCCCACGAATATATATTTTTTAACTTTTTTTTCTTTTGTTTAGCCCTCCACGGAATACATTTTCTAGCACTAAGAATTCCCTCCTTTGGTTGCTTTGTCATCTTACTTTCGGCTAGTTAATCTGTAACTATCAAATGATCCTCAACTCATTCCATTATATCACAATTTGATTGGCCATATATATGATTTAAAGGATTAATATTGCTTAATCATGTTCATATGACACGATTCTTTTCTTTGTGTAATGAAATAATGTTACCTGGTTAAGAATATTGACTAAATTAATCACCAATGTTATCCTTAAGACAAGGTGGTGGATCACCCCACTATAGAATCCCCTCACATCAGTTACATAATACATTCCTTTTTGCATTGCAAAGAAAAAGCATATTTTGTGTCGGCCGTCTTTGCTTACCTTTAGGTCTTTTTTTATTTTTTTATTTTTTTCTTTTGTCAAACTGCTTACCTTAGGTCTAGGCAATGGAAAACAAACAAAAATCCTCAACAATTAAATGCCCCCCTTATATACTAAAATCCCCATAATCTCTTCTTTCTCACCCCCAATTAATTCCTCTTCCATATTTGCTGGTATATCAGATACACCGAATAATCTCTCCGTATATGAAATGGGAAATTGTGTGTTTAAAGGGTTTCGAGAGGCAGAAGAGATGGTGAAAGTCGTGACATCCAGTGGGGGAATAATGGAGCTCTTTGCCCCCATCACAGCTAACTCCATAACCAATGAGTCCCCAGGCCATGCCATCTTCCGCAGCCCTGACCTCTTCGCGCAACCTCTTCTCCACAACGAAGAGCTTCATCCCAAAGAGCTTTACTATCTCCTACCTCTAAACCCCTACAAAACCCCCAAAAATCATGATATTAATGCAAACCCTAACGGCACCGTTTGTACACCGTATCGCATGTCATGTGACAATCAAGGCAAGAGGCCGTCAGATCCTGAAGTTTTTCCGAGGTACAACAGTAGTGGGGTTTGGAAGGTGAAGCTGGTGATAAGTCCAGAGCAGCTCTCTGACATTTTGTCGCAGGAAGCTCGCACTGAGGCTTTGATTGAAAGCGTGAGGACAGTGGCCAAGTGTGGCACCGGAGGGAACTCATCGGTGGCAAGTTCCGACCAGTGGAGTCTGTCTAGTAGTTGGAAGGAGCTGTCATCGTGAAAGTTGAAGTTTGGATGGTCATGTAGAGAGGTATCATATGTATAAATGCAACTTAAATTCATTTCTGTGAAGAGATAAATTGGTCCCTTTTCTATATATGTTTCAATATTTGGATTGTTTTTCTTTTTAGATTTATTACAAGGGCCACGCCCCATATAATAAATATGAAATATTTTCTTGGCATCGATATATTAAGAGAATTGTTATTGACACTTTAAAAATTTTCATTTTGCACTTCCCAGAAGTATATTTTTCATTCTAAACATAGAAAATTTAGAGTGCAAAATGAGAAATTTGGAATGCCAAAACAATTGCAGATATTAAAATCTATCACAATTGATTTGTTTTGTTTTAGCTTTTGTTTTTTGCCCCCCATCCCCCTTTTTTATTTTATTTTTATTTTGGTGAAACTGGAAAATTCATTATCAGGGAAAAAGCTAGAAATACAAGGAAAGCCTACAGTAGAGGCAAGCAAACTGCAAGTAATAAAGATAAAAGGTAGTGAAGGGTGTTACATTTCTAAGACGTTGCAACTAAAGCAGACACGTCATCCCCCAACACCACAAAACCAAAATAAATGTTACGAAGGACAGGGTAAACCATCTTTGTTAAGAATATGAACCAATGAAGATGGAGGCCGATTGACCCCAAGTGTTCCCGCATATCTCCAAATTCCGTAGCGATGCCAAGCAATCTGTCATCCAATTGGCTGATCTTGGAGTCCAAGAGCAGCGACAATCTTATAAAGAATCCCCAAGCCGCTTGATTTTCACCAAGATCGGGAATGCTTCCTAACTTCCATTTGTAATATCCCTCCCTTAAGGGGGTGATTACAAAGAGTCGGACTTGAAGGTGACACATTCATAACCAAGCTCAATAGCCAACTCATAACCAAGGAGCAAAGCCAACGCCTCCACAAATGCCACTCCTAGTGCCGAGATGGCGAGCTTCCTGGCAGCCACAAAGTAGCCTTTGTGGTCGCTAATAATCACTGCAGAACAACCTCTGTCGTTGGTAGGGAGCCAGCTGGCATCCACGTTAACCTTCAAGAAAGGCTCATTCAAGGGAGGGAAGAAGGAACCTACGGCATGCTCACAGACCCTTGGGGGGGCCAACGGACTGGCATCCCAGAATGCAGTAAGGCTGTGAGAGAGAGAAAGCACAACCTGGTTATGATTAATGGACTTATTATTGAAGATAACACTGCATCTGGTCTTCCAAATCTGCTAACATGTAAAAGCGATGATAGGTAACAATATATCCTTGTCCGACATTTGACTATAATTCGAGTTGACCATTGATTGGAGCCAAATAGCGAAAAAAGAGCCTCGATATCTATTAACCCAAAGGCCAAGAGGCCCACCGAACCAGATAGGTTCCACCCAAGGAAAAAAAAGGAAGAGATGCGCCACTGACTCATCATGGAATTTGCAGATAGGGCACAATGGGGAGGGGAAGATCGGCCCATGAATAATCCCACCATAGTTGCTAGTGCCTCCTGGAGCGCCCACCACAAAAAAAGTGTCTGATATTAGGCAGGGCTTGAAATTTTCCAGATACTATTTCAAACCCGACCATGAATGGTACTAGAGGGAGATGGCGGCGTTCATTGAAGGTAACGTTCTTAGAGTGGATCCAGTTGTAACTGGAGCGGACTGAGAAGATACCACGACGATCAATCGTCCAAATTAAGCAATCACGATGAAAGGGGTCTCCAATATGTGTATCTAGAATGGTATTCATTTCACCATTAGTTATGAACGGTCGTAGGAATTCAAGATCCCAAGTTCGGGTGGTCTGGCATATAGACCCAAGTATTAGGAGTAACATGCCCAGTGCACTGTGGGATGGGGCGACCAAGAAGGAGGGTTGAGAGCCACCTATCCAACCAAACCCATGTGTCCCTACCATCCATAATCTGCCAGTGCACCCCTGCCAAAATAGCGTCGCGGCCAGCAAGAAGGCTCGACCAATACCAAGAGGCACGGAAACTGATGAGCTAATATTTTACTATATATTTTACTCTGATCTTAGTATTAATTTATTGGTTATTTTGGTAGAATTTTGATACTTTGAATTATATTTCCAATGTAGGACATTTGACTTCCTCTTGAGCAAAAAGTATTTAAACGAATGAATTTTGGAGTGATTCTAATTGGAGGATGTTCGTTAGTCTTTCAATGTGTTCGTATCAAAGTTTCAGACTTTTATATCAAGCGGTTTAATTATGGGGATGAAATAAAAAAGCAGCGCGTAGTGTTGTTAAAGTGACGTTTTGGGCTTATTTGGATTTTTTGGAGTCCAAGTTGATGTCTTTTGTGTTCGAGGCCTTTGTAATTATGTTTAGGACATCTCAAGCTTTAATTCTAGTTGTTTTGGGCCTATTTTGGATCCCTGAAGATCCAGAAACGTGGGATTCTTTTTGGCTGGGAAGATTTCCCAAAGTTAGAATAGGAATGTATTTCCTAGTTATCTTATTTTGTTGTGTTTCCTAGTTTTTAGAAGACCTTTTCTAGTAGTATAAATAAAGCTATTTAGCCATTAGGGTTGGAGATAGGAGACACATTATTTTGGAGAACTTCGGACTTTTTACCTACAAGGTTTTTTCAATCCTTTTTCTAGTTATTATATTTTCTTTAGTTTTTATTATGATTGTTCATAACTAATTCCTTTGGCTAGGGTTAGGCCATGAGCCTTAGCATGAAAATGTGATTTTATTAATTTTCTTATGAATGGATGCATGCTTTCTCTGAATTATTAATCACTGCAATTAAACTATCTAATTGTTTTAGTGATTCGCAACCATTAGGGTTTTAAGACAAGAAATTTGATGCAATTTCTGTTGGAACATCACCTTGAAATTGAGGAGGGCTTCTTGTGATTAGTAATTGTAAGTTCACTTAAGGCAAACATCACTCTCTTAAGGGTTGCATGGTTTTAAAAGGGTTTTTACAAAGCTTAATGAGTTTTACATGTTTATAGTTGATCTGAACATCACAAACGGGTTGCATATTAGATATATGTTTTCATTTGAACGTCACAACAAAAATATGCATTAGAGAAACCTAACCTTTAGCATGTATATGGAACTTCATAAGTAATTGGTAAAATGGCATAGGATTGTTAGTGGTAACGGCGGAACCCTAGTGTTTAAATTGTTTTCCAAAACCTTTTTCTTTTGATTTCTTTACTTGATCAATTATTTAATTATTTTTATTTAAATTCATTTTTACTATTTTAAATTCCAAAGTCAACCTTTTTGAAACTTTGTACAAAATAATTAGCTAAAGATTAGTTTAAATACAAATTATTCATTCAATCCTGTGGAAACAACCTTACTTGAACTGCTATACTATGATAACCTTGTACTATTGCAAGTATTTTTTAAGTGTTTTTATCCCTACTTTTGCAAGTGGTAAAAACCTTATCATCAGCCTTTTCCAACGTCAAGAAAAGTTGAGTGGGGGAAATATGGAGTTTCAGAATCCGAGCCCAAAGGGAATTGGGGTTTTGGATAAGTCTCCAGCATTGCTTTGCTAGCAGAGCATCATTAAAATCTCAAAAATATCTAAATCCCATTCCACCCTCTTTTTTTGGGCAGCCTCAATTTTCTCCAACTAATCTAGTGGATCTGCCCTTCCCCCCTTACTGTCCTCACCAAAACCCTGTAATAAGAGAGTCCAATTCTTTACACAGTGATACATGAAATTTAAACAGGTTCATTGGATATGAGGGAATAGCCTGTATCATTGATTTGATGAGCACCTTCTTCCCAAGAAGTGAGATGGAGCCTTCTTCCATCCTTAGATCTTGCCAAAGACTCGCTCCTTAACATAAGCAAGTCCCCGCCGTTTTGATTTTCCCCAAATATATGGAAGTCCCAAGTAGACCCGGGGGTCATTCACGGAGGGAATTCCCAAGATGGCTCCAAGTTGAGTGCAAGTGTTAGATGGGACATTGGTGTCGAAGTGCACAATAGATTTATGCACGCTTACTTATTGACACGAGGCAAGGCAGTAGAAGTTTAGGATTTGTACCAGGTTCTCACAATTTCTTTGGTCGGCCTAGAGGAATATAAAAGTATCATTTGCGAAGAAAATGTGAGAAATAGAAGGGCCATGGGGGTTCATTTGTATACCATTAAGAGACCCACTCGTCACCGCATCTTGGATAAGTCTAGATAGTACATCACTCATTAGGAGAAATAGGTAAAGAGATAGGGGCTCATATTGGTGGATACCCTGAGAAGGAGAGAACCTCGGATGCCCATTACCCGATAACCGCAAACTCCACTGTTGGGATGCAGTTCATGATGAGGTTTGTCCCATCTCGGCAAAAGCCCATTTTTGACATAATTGCCTCCAAGAAATCCCACTCTACTTGATCATACTCCTTGTGCATATCGAGCTTGATACCCAATTCAAACTTCCTTTTTGTCTTTCTAAGTTTAGAAAGTGGAAGAGTTCATGAGCAATTCCAATGTTGTCCTGAATTTGCCTATCCACAACAAAGGCATTCTGCATAGGTGAGATTAACGTGGGTAGCAATGGCTTCAAGCAATTCGCAAGAACCTTGGAGAGGATCTTAAAAGAGTAGTTGCAGAGATTGATTGGGCAAAATTGGGACACAAATTATGGGCACAACACCTTGGGTACAAGGACCAAATGCATAGAGTTTAGCCGGCTGGTATTGCCCATCCTAGCCATAAGGTCTTTCACCAACCCATTATCTCCCAAAAAGAAAGGTAAAAGATCCCCTAAAACCCATCAGGGCTAGGCGCCTTTAACCCCCATATTTGGTGGATAACAACTTTAATCTCTTCTTCTGACACCGGCCAAGTAAGTTTGCTGTTCATAGCCTCGAATACAGAGGGTAGGACACAATCAAGGATGGTACCCCAATCGCTATGCCTCTCCGATGTAAATAAGGTTTTAAAGTGGTTCTCCACCAAGTTGGCAATCCATTATGAACCCTTCACCCACACACCGTCACCATCTTTGATTTTTTTTTTCTATCTTATTTTGTCGCCGTGTTGTAGGTTAGAACGATGGAAGAAGGTAGTATTAGCATCACCTTCTCGAAGCCACCGCATTCTAAAGCGTTGTTGCGAATACTGTTCCTCCTGCTCCCTAAGAAGGTCAACACGGTTGTTTACGGTAGCAATCTCGTCCTGATTGTCCTCCCAATTTTCTTGCAAGTTGTCAAGCTGTTGTACCATGCGTTCAACTTCCAGTCCCCGTTTTTTGAATTTCTTTTTACTCCTTTGGATAAGTTCCGATCTACAGTTTTTAACTAAAAAAAATCTAACATAATTGCAAACCATTATCCTTCCTCACCATTTGGACTAACGCATAAGCTTTTTAGTATTCATTTTGCATTTTAATTCCTATGAGCAGTGAAGGGCCACCCTATAAGTTTATATAACCTCTTAAATAGGGAGCAATTTTGCTCACCATTATAAACTATGGTATATGCTCACCATACACCTAAACAATTGACATGTCACTTAACTTTCGTTAATTTTTTTAATATTGAAAAAGTAACATTTAATGTGAAAGTTAACTAGAATTAGGTGAAAGACCACGTGTCAATTGATTAAGTGTATAATGAGCATACACCATAGTTATGGTGGTGAGCAAAAATGCTCCCTCTAAAATGTGGTGGCGGTAATGTAAGTAAGTGCAGTTATTCTTTGTAATTAATCTTAATTAATTATGACAAGAGCACTTCTATTAACACTCCATAATCTTATAAAGACACCCTTCACTCAAAAAAATTCACTTGAATTTCCTCTTTTACCCTATTTGAATTATGGTTAAAAGAAAACAAAGAAAAAAACAACCATCCAACTATTTGCGGGCAGCCAACCATCGAACACCTAGCCACTCACCATGGTATCACCTTCATTAAAGTTCATCTTCTTGTTTAAGTTTTCCCTGTTGTAAGTACACAAACCCTAGAATTTGGGAATTTTCATTGTTGAAGTAAAGTCAAGAATTATTGTATACTTTTGTATTTTCTTCAGAGACGGGGTTGGTGAACTTGGGTGTTGGGCAACTCGAGGTGTTAGAGAGAGACAGATAAACACCGAAGACGTGGTGGCCAACAAGAGCTGATGACTTTGGAGACGGAGATGATGGGGTTTAGGGATGGGTGGTCGTCAAATTGGAGACGTTTGGCATTCTTTTTGTTTTTTAGGGGTGTGGCTTTAGAAAAATGAGGGACAACAATGGAATTTTATAGGATTATTTTTTTTGGGATTTGAGGTGATTTTATAACATTGTGCAATCTCTATAAAACGACCATGCACATCACATTTTTGTTAAAATATTTTTAAAACAGTGTGACATGTGATATGTACATATCATATTAGTAATTTTCCCTTATTGATGTCACATGTCTAACTTTATTCTTTCCCTTATTTACGTTCTTTTGATTTTTTTTCTTTCATTTTCTTAATGGATGCTCAAACCTGGTGTGTATTCTTAATACTCTAAAAAAATGTCAAGATTTCTCTAATCGGCATATCCCCTCATAAGCAATAGGCACTATTTACGGTGGCTCATTGTGTTGTCGCTATTACACTTAAAAATGACATTTTCCCACCATCTTTAGGAGAAAAATTTGTGTGTGGCTTTGCTTGCTACTTGCTGAATGGCACTATAATCCAATCAAAACTTGTCATGTGTCATGTCTTAAATATAACCTTTTATCATTTTCTTTTATATTTATAACTTCTATTATAATTTTTTTTTATTAATTGTTATACACCATGAGATTAATTAAAGGCAAAAAATCTCACACGCATGCGCACACTCATAGAAGAGGAAGAAGAGTGGAGAGGCAGGCATTGAAACACAAGGTAGAGAAAGGCAGCCATGGCGGATAGAAAGGCAATGATGATCCGGACGATGAAGTTCATGACCAACTATTTCCTCTCCAAAAAGCAATTCCTTATTGATCATGTTCTGCATCCAGGAAGACTTAATGTTTCCAAGGTGGAGTTGGATGAGAAACTGGCAAAGTTGTATGTGTAAAGATGTATTAGTTGTTCCAGATGATAACAAGTGTACTTAAATTAGGTTACCTAAGTTGGTTAAGTTTGTTATTGACAGTTAGCTTACTTAGAGACTAAGAAAACCTTGTCTATATATACATATATATATATATATGTATGTATATGTGTGTGTATATATATATATATATGTATGAATATGTATATATATGTATGTGTATGTATATATATATATATATGTATGTATATGTATATATATCTATGTATTGCTGTAAGATTTATATACAAGATACAATTCTCTCTCTCTAAAATGGTTATTCTATCTCAAATGTTTCTCTTTCTATAGAGAACTCATATGAAGAACAAGTATCTCTCTGCAATCTGATATGATATCCTCGCCAGTGCTGGAGTTCTCTCGATCCTGAGCTGCTTCTTGCTTACACATTCATGATCTGTATATTTTGGTTTGAACTTCTGCATCTCTTTCTCCATCGAAATGAGAATTCTCTTTTATGCTAAGTTGATCTGTAAAGTTTCGGCAAGATTGTAATCGTCGAATGTTCGATCAATTGCATGGCTACAAGTTTTTTTTTAATTGGTATCAGTTTTTCTTCTCACGAATCTGTTTCTAAGTTGAATTCTTCGAGTAATTCTACACAATTCCTTTTCTGAAACCCTAATTCTATGATTCTTTCAAGAATTCTTGAATTCTTGCATACATTTCTCTGCAAACATGGTGACTGCAGCACAATTACAAATTGTCTAGTCTCCTATTACAAGTCTCATTCTGAATGTCTCTAAATATGTTACTGTGAAACTTGATGATACAAATTATCTTGTATGGAACTATCAAATTCGTTTGCTTCTTGAAATTCATGGCATTTTTGACTTTATTGATGGCACTTGCACATGTCCTACAAGATTTAAAGATGATTCAGATGTTGAAAGTGTTGAAACTAAGGAGTTTCAGATTTGGAAAATGCATGATCGTGCTCTTATGCAACTTCTCATTGCTACACTGTCTCCAACAACCATGTCTTGTATCATTGGTTGTCACAATTCTCATGAAATGTGGACTAATTTGAAGGATATGTTCTCTACAGTTACAAAAGCCAGTATTTTTCAATTAAAAACTGAGTTGCATAATATAAAGAAAGGTTCTTATTAAGTTTATTAGTATCTTCAAAGGATCAAATATGTTAGGGATCATCTCTGTGCAGCAGGAATGATATTCGAAGATGATGACATTGTTATTTTGGCACTTAAAAGCTTGCTTGCTGAGTACAATACTTTTCGAACAATTATAAGGGGGAGAGATAATGTGATTTCACAAAAGGATTTTAGGTCCCAACTATTGGCAGAAGAAGCTATTGTTGACAATAACTCTGTGAATGAAACCTTTGTGTTAGCCATGATGGCAAATGACAGGAAAGACAAAGGAAAGGCTCTGATGCTCGGAGAAAGATCCACTCAATCTTAGTCACAAAATTACAATGATAGTGGATCAAACAACACTGGCAATTACAATGGTGGATACAACTCTAATTACAAAGGTAGAGGAAAAGGCAAAAATAACTACAATTTCAATAACATAAACAATTCTAGTTTCTCCAATTCAAGTGCAAGAATTCCTCCAAGAAAGCCTCATGTATCTACATGTGCTGATCATGGTTATAACATTCCAACTTATCAAATTTGCACCAAAAGAAGGCACATTGCTGCTGACTATTTTCAAAGACACTCATCTTCCTTTACTACATCCTCCAAGCCACAATGTCAAATTTGTTGGAAATTTGAACACATTGCTTTGCAATGTTATCACAGCTAATTTTTCATATCAAGGAAGGGCTCCATCTCGCAATCTTTCTGCCATGCATACAACTTTTCAACCATCTACACCTTAGGAGCAATTTTGGGTGGCTGATATAAGAGCAACTTCACACATGACTTCTGATTTGGTAAATCTTAATCTAGCAACCCTTTTATCTGGCACAGATATAGTAACCACAACTAGTGGTTTAGGTTTGCACATATCTCATATTGGTTTTAGTACATTAAGGGTGTGTTTGTTGCACCGGACTGTCTCAGACTGGACTAGCTGCATGGACTAAGCTAAATTGGCTTAGACTAGACTAAGCTGGATTAACTTAGTGAAGCGTTTGGTGCAGTGTCGAACTAAGAAGGAAATAACTAAAAGACTCAAATATTATATAATTTAATCTATATTTATTAATATTTTATTATTAATTTATCACTTTTTTTTTGTTTCTAGAATCATCTCTCTATCTGCCAATAACTTTACATTTTTTTTCATCTTAACCCATTCCTCTTTTCCTCCGCCAGTCTCTCCCTCTCCTCTCCCTCTTTGTATCTTGTTTCACCATTTTTTTAGAATTCTCTTCCTTTCCATATACCTCTCCCTATTTTCCTCTGCCCATTCTCTGCCTCCCTTCTCCCACTTTTCCTCATCCACTCTCCCCCTCTTTTCCTTATGCAGAGATTCGCTCAGAGGGTTTATAAGAGCTTTTCACCCAACGCCTTCATCGATTTTCTAGGAAAATCTCAAATTTTTCGATGATTTTGCATTTTTATTTTGAATTTGTGTGGGGATTCGTCTGCAGGTGCTTAATTCTGGGTTTTGCATTTTTTTTGTTTTGAATTTTAGGTATTGATTTTGAGATTTAAGCAGTGGGTTTGAGATATAGGCATGGGTAAGGGAGTCGGAGTTGCAGACGACAAAGGCGTGCAAGCGATGTTGGAGACGCGATTAGGAATCCCATGCTTTTTGGGGGGTCTCACTAGGATGACCTAGCGAAGCACTTAGTCGGAACGAGTCCGACTTAATCTCATTTAAGTTTAGTCCAACGCACATCGAACACGGGATTAGGAGTCTTAGCAAAGCAATCCAGTCCAGTGAACTCTAATGAGGGCAAACAAACACGCCCTAAAGACACCTAAATATGTATTTGAATTGAAGAAAATTATGCATGTTCCTCATATATCTCAGCATTTATTATCCATTTATATACTTTGTAAGGATAACAAATGCAGATTTATATGTGATGAGTTCTATTATTGGATTCAGGACAAGGTCACATGGAGAATCCTTCTCCAAGGACTGTGTAGAGCTGGCTTGTTCCCCATTCACTTCTACATTCCACAACATCTCATAAATCAAGCACAACAACCATTTTCATTCATTGCAACATAGTCATGTTTTCTTGGACAACAAGTCAAATTAACTTTGTAGCACCACAAGCTAGGGCACCCCTTCAACATTGTGCATATGCAATGTTAAAACAATCCAATATACCTATGCTTGTTTCTCATGTGTCTCATGTTTGTAAATCTTGTTTAGATGGCAAGTTTACAAAACTCCCTTTTGTTTTTCCTGCAAATAAGACTATAAAACTCTTGGAGGTGATACATAGTGATGTTTGAAGGCCTTCATCTACTATTTCAGTTGAAGGTTACAAATATTATGTTACCTTTGTGGATGAATGTACCATGTTTACATGGATCTTCCCATTGATAAATAAAAGTGAAGTGTTCAGTATTTTTGTTCATTTGTATCAGTTCCTGAATACTCAGTTTTCTGCAAATGTAAAAGAATTTCAAAGTGATGAGGGAGGTGAATACTCTAGTCACAAGTTCAAACAATTTTTGCTATGGTTCATAAAAAATCATGCCCTTATACCCCTGAGCAAAATTGTCTTGCAGAAAGAAAGTATGGACACATTTTAGAAACAGCTGTCACACTTTTACAAAATGCTTTCATGCATGTGCTTCTTCTGTGTAACTTATAAATAGAATGCCTTGTCAAACCTTGCACATGTCCTCACCATACAAATGTTTGTTAGGTAACCTTCCTCAAATTTCTCATCTTAAAATCTTTGGTTGTGCATGCTATCCACATCTAAAACCCTACAATACTACTAAGTTGCAACCTAAAACAACTCAGTGTGTGTTTATACGATATGTAGGCCAATATAAAGGGTATTTGTGTCTTAATCCTCATACTGGCAAGATCATGGTCTCCAGACATGTCCTAATTTAATGAATTTGATTTTTCATTTTCAAATTTTACACATTCATCCACTACATTTCATAACATTTCATTTGAGCAAAAGGTATCTGTCAATGCACCACATACATTACCACCATTTGTCACTTCACAAAACACAGTCATTTATCCCCAACCATCTCTTTCACCTACCTTATCCTCTACAGCCTCAAAGTGTTCAAATTCCATAACCATTAGAGCCATAGAGTTGTTCAATTCCCTTCCTTCTAGTGCCTCAGAGTCTTTGGATTTCTCTAACCCTGTTCTACCCTATGAGCTAGCATCTCACGTATCTACATAATCTCCAATCCCTATTGATCTAGAAAAACTATCTGTTGTCCTTCCCATACCCTCCGTCAGTTTGCATCCCATGCAAACTAGGTCCAAAAGTGGGATTTCCAAAAGAAAGTATTCTCAGCAATTGTTCAATCACCTGCAATTGCAATTAAACTTACTTCTGACAAGTCTGCTAGCAAATTGTTTGAGTGACAAATAGCTATTCAAGATGAGATATATGCCTTTCATGCTCAGTAGATTTGGTATATAGGATCAAACGACACTCTGATGGATCTATAGCTAGACACAAAGCTAGATTGGTTGCAAAAGGATATAGTCAAGAGGAAGACATTGATTACAGTGAAACTTTTAGTCTTGTAGTTAAACCAACCACTATGAGGTTGATTTTAGCTTTAGCAGCACAATTCAATTAGTCTTTGAGACAATTAGATGTCAAGAATGCATTTCTACATGGTGTGTTAAATGAAGAAGTGTATATGGCGCAACCTCCAGGATTTCAAAGTTCAAGTCATCCCTTTTAATATGTTTGCCAACTTAATAAGTCACTATATGGTTTGAAGCAAACTCCCAGAGCTTGGAATGAGAAGTTTACAAGTTATTTGCTTGGTTAGGGTTTTAAGTCATCTTTTGTAAACCCATCCTTGTTTATCAAACATAATGTTGCTGGTACTGTTGTGTTGTTACTTTATGTGGATGATATCATAGTTACAGGCAGTTCCTCTCAGATGATTAGTGATGTTATTATGGAATTAACCGAAGAGTTTGAAATGAAGGATTTGGGACAGTTGAATTACTTTATGGGGTTACAAAGCACTTATTAGTCTGGTGGATTGTTTGTATCTCAGTCTAAATATATCAAGGATTTGCTAAACAATGTTGACTTATAAGATTCAAAGCCTTGTCCTACACCTTGTCTGCCATATCACAGACTTATCAAGGATGATGGTACTCCATATCATAGTCCAGAGCAATATAAGAGCATTATTGGTGCCTTGCAGTATTTGACTTTTACAAGGCCAAACATAGAATTCTTGGTGAATCAATGTTGTCAATTTATGCATAATCCTATGAATTCTGATGTTGTTGCAGTTAAGAGGATTCTTAGGTATCTTAGTGAAACAATAGACTATGGTCTCAGCTTTAAACCTGAAAACTACGTCTGCAAACATACAATGATGCAGATTGGGCAGGTGATCCTAATGATCGAAGATCAACTTCTAGTCAAATTGTGTATTTTGGTTCTAGTCACATCTATTGGGCCTCTAAGAAGCAACACATAGTGTCAAGATCTTCAAATGAGGTAGAATATAGAGCCTTAGCTATTGCAGCTGCATAATTGGCATGGATTAGGCAATTATTATGTGATCTTCATGTCTCTGTGTTCACTACACCAGTGCTTTACTGTGATAACATTTCTGCCATTGCTTTGTCTTCCAGTTCTATCTTTCATTCTCGAGTGAAGCACATTTTAATAGATTACCATTTTGTCAGGGAAAGAGTGATCCAAAGAGACTTGATTGTTTCCCATGTGTGTTCTAAAGAACAGTTTGCAGATATTCTTAATAAGGGCCTTGTTGCACCTTTGTTTCAATGTCATTGGTCCAATGTGATGCTTGGTTCATCCAAGTATGAGATTGTGGGGGGATGTAAAGATGTATTAGTTGTTCCAGATGATGACAAGTGTACATAGATTAGGTTGCCTAAGTTGGTTAAGTTTGTTATTGACAGTTAGCTTACTTAGTGTCTAAGTAAACCTTGTCTATATATATCTATGTACTGCTGTAAGATTTCATTCATTCAATATATACAAGATACAATTCTCTCCCTCTAAAACTGTTATTCTCTCTCAAATACTTCTCTCTCTATCAAGAACTCATACGAAGAAAATGTATCTCTCTGCAATTTGATAGTATGAAGTAAGGGATCCAAATGCCATCTTTGTTTTCAAGTTGCGCACCCATTTTGAAGGGGGGAAATCCACTGGTTTTGGTTTGATTTATTATGCCGTTGAGAATGCAAAGAAGTACGAGCCCAAGTACAGGTTGATCAGGAAACCCCAGTTCCTGTAGTTAAATAAAAAATCAATATTAAACTAACATGAAAGTTTAAGGTGCCGTTAAGGTTTCTTCCTACTGTTTAATGGCCCAAAATCTCAATAAAAGATCTCTAAAATACGTGTCAGCAAAGGTTAGATATAGAGTGAGGACGAAGATAGTAGGTAAAATTTGGGAAGAAAAAAGAGGGATGAGAAGAGGGGAAAAAAATGAACCATTAGATTAATCTCATGTGTATAATTATTAGGAAATATAATTTTGAGAGTTTTTAATATAAGAAAATGATTCAAAAAATTTATATTTAAGACTTATCACATGAGGAGTTTTGATTGGATTGTAGTGTTACTAAACAATGTCCAGTGACAAGCAAAGCCCCACACAATTTTTTTTTGTTATTTTATTGTAATAGTGGCAACATAATGATGACTAATACACTTCTATCTTCACCACTTAGTACTACGGTCTAATGATATTCCTCTTCTATTATAAGAGGTCTTAAGTTTGATTCTCGCCAAAGTCGAGTTTAAATCACATTATTGCTAGTTCATTGTGAGGCTAAGCCCACCTCCTCCCTCTTAGTGTAGATAATATTGTTTTTTTTTAAAAAAAAAATTACACTTCTATATTCAAAGCCAAGCATGTTCCTTGATTGCCACAACAAATTGAAGCATCGCGCATAAAACTCATCGCATCTGGTCACAAAGAACATGTTGAATAATTGATGGATTTGTAGATTTGAACTTGTTCTCTCCAGAAATCCAACTGCGAATCCGTGTGAGCGCAAGTCCTAATTTGACTTTAGAAAAAAATCATATGATCAGTGTATCGCAACGAAGTTCTTCAAATCAATGGTAGATTGAAGTTTAGTGAAAATAAGAGATATTGTAGAAATGATATTAGTAGTGAACTTGGAATAAAAGAAGAGCTGAAAAGTGGTGATAGGAACTGGATTTAAGCATGCCTTAGATCAACTCACCAATGACTTATTTACCGCCAAATAATATATGGACACATGGACTGGAAAGCTCTAGTTATACAGACTTCCCATCGCATACACACAAGAGATATGCAGATGATTAAGTCTGCATTAGAGCATCTCCAATGGAATATGCAACATTGTATTATAATGGCTGATGTGGCAAGTTGATTACTTAATTGCTTCATGAAAAAAATGTGTTACTCCAATGGAATAGGCAAACCATGTAGGTAAAATATTAGATTATTATTTTCTTTCACCTTTGTTATTTACTTATCTTTTATTTTGTCTGCTTCCCTTCACATGGAATACTTTATTATAAATAGAAATGTTTTGCCTACACATATAGAAGTATGCAATGTTGCTCACTTTGGGGAAGTAGGCAAAATTTTCCCACTCAATTGACTACTAAATTAGAGCATGATTTTGCCTATGTTGCTCATCAAAAAGAATTTGGCTACACATTTGCCTACTCCCTTGGAGATACTTTTATATTAGGTAGGGTTGGCCTAGATGAACTTGCCTACTAGAGCTAGCCACCTCTTGCTAGGCTCACATATTGGACACATCAAGGCTTGAAAGGGAAGACCCAATAGGTTGAGAAAGATAACAGGTCTAAAACCTCCAATCATAGCGTTGAATAAATATCAACAATCAATGATAAATTTATATATACTAATAGATAATAAATGCGAATAAATAAATTGACATGGTAGGAACAAAACAAAATAATATTATATAGACAAACTGAAGATCGAGGCTTGCATACCGCAATGTCCTTGAAATAGAATTTCGTCTCTAGTCTATACTAGTAGTTCAATGGACGTTTGCCTCACCAGAATTCAATAATCTAAGTCGAGATTCTAGCACCGGAAAACTAGACTTTTGGGGAATATATTTGTAGTTCTCTCAATAAGAAGGTTTGAGATTGTAGAAGGAGATTTTTTTATTTATTTATTTTTTTGTTCTAAATAACATGCATGGATGTATATATAATTGATTTATGTCTATTCGCAACATGTATGAGTATGGGATCTCAGATGGGTAATTTGCTCTTTGGTGTTCTTTCATCATTTCAGACTTCATCTAAAAAGATGAGTTTGTTGATATAAACATTAATTAATTAATTAAATTTGAAATTAATTAAAGAATTTAATTATTAGAGTCTGAGCCCTAAAGCTCAAATCCAAGGTTGAGCCCAATTTTATTTTTCATGGTCCATCACTTCAATCACTTTATAAAAGGAACAAAGCCTTATAAAGTGAGAGAACATTTTGGTAGTAACCAATGTGAATGTGAGACAATGAAATATCCACTCAAAATTTTCAAAACATAATACAATATGGAATACCTCAACAAGCTATCCTCACGCTCAACCCCTACTGGTATAAAACGACATGATGTAAATGTTTCTTTAACAAGAAACTTAAAGTTTGTGATTTCTTATCCATCCATTATTTAGACAAAAAAAAATATTGGCTCATACAACACTTATGACAAAATCAAACAGGTTTTATTCCTTCCCTTGTTGCGAGGACATCCATTACCCACAACATGTATTTATATTCTATAGTGGCATTCATTACCCACAATTGTTGCTCGACCCTTGTTACAACTTTGCGAAATTTCCTTTCCAATTTGTTTAGATATAAGAAAAAAAGGGTGATCAAGGTCGATCTAACTAAATATGGTAGGCCAAAATATAAGGAATAGGAATTTGAAGAAAAGGAACTCGCTTTGCATATGGAGAAATTTGTTTTGGTTGAAGAAGAGATACCTGAGGGTGAAAGACCTTAAGTGGACGTTTAAAGAATAAGTTACAATGATTGGCATAATATGAATTGAATAGTGAAACTGAAACGAAAATTACTGAACTGAAACTAAATTTATCAAAACTGAAAATACTGAAACCGAAAATTACCAAATTTTTTGGTTTTGTTTCAGTCCTATTAGATTAGGAATGTGATTGTGTAAATCCTAGTATATCTTGGAATATCTCTTATATTCCTATTAGGAGTTGATAACCTACTAAAAGTTGTAATCCTAAAGGCAAAGGTTTTTACCTATCCTACTACTATAAATAAAGGCACAATGGGATGGAATAACAGACACCAACAATTACATATCTCTCTCTTTCTCTCTATCTATGCCGCACCCCTCTCTCTCTGGCCTTCATAATTGTTCAGTAAATTATGCCTACCACACGTTATCAGCATGCTCTTGATGCTGCGCTAACAAGAGAGTTTGATCTTCAATCATGGGAGTATTACGTTTTAATCATTCTTTTTATGATTAATTTATTATTTTATTGAATTGATCTACATGCTATTGATTCAATTTAATTTTTTCTGTGTTGAACGTGATACAACGCATTGGAGATGCAATTCTGGGTTTCCAAGAAGGATCTTCTACAAATTCAAAGGCTTTTTGTAGTTTTCTGCCAATCAGGTACGCTTAAAATAAAGTAGGATATTTGAAACGATCTTGAAGCATGAAAACATTCCCCATGATGCATGAACCCCCCTACGTTTATAGTTTCCTTCCCATATATATTGTATATGTTCATATATTTGTCAATATATATATTTGTTTCATGCATCGCACAATTAAATTGTTATGTGGAATATGTGAGTCAAAGTATCAAATTAAATTAGAAGCAAATATGGGTTTCCTAAACCCTAAGGGATTTTCAAAAAAAAAAGGGAATTGGACATGGTGCGGCACACTCCCCGCACCATCACTGTGCAAACAGAAACCAAGTTTCGGCCTGGGGTCAATTTGATGTGCCTGAAACCCTCTACCTATTTGTACCTTGACCCATAACCTGCTGCAATTTCTCGAACTGAACCAAGCCTCGGCTTGGGTTCCATGCAGCCCAGGCCTGCAGCCTTCATCCAATCCAGCCCAGTTGGCTGAGTTTTCTGCCACGGCCCGTGTACTTCATGCAGCCCATATGGTTAGGCTTAGTCCTTGCAGCCAGCCCATGTGGTTGGGATTAGCTCCTGCGCGCCCAGAACCCACAGCCAGCTTGCGTTGGACCTCATTTGTGCCCCCCTTGGGCCCAGATTTGAAACCCAGCTACGGCTGGGATTTCACCTCACCCCCGTGACCTGAAGTTCACACCCGAGGCCTTTTTTGGGCCCTGCCTTTTCTACTTAAGGCACCCAACCTGCGACCCTTACCCGCGCCACCTAGCCCAAATTATTTTTGGGCTATACTTTCGATCCAATAATATTATTTTAATATTATTATGCTTCTACAATAAACCCTGTATGGCCCGATTTATTGAATTAATTAAAAGTGACTTGCAGTCCATTAATCTAATAATGAATCCAAAATTATTGACTTGAAGATCACTTTTGGACATTAACGATTCAATAATTTATTTTTATACTTTGAACCGTTGACATACTTTGGTAGTCTCGAAGCACTCACACTTGAGTTCCTGAAGCAACCCAAATCCACTACACTTAGTTGTATATTGCATTTTGTGTTCTTGCAAGAACCTCTCTTTTATGAACTAAACGTTCATAAACTAAATTGAACCTGTAGTTTCAAATTTAGTGCCTTTGAAACCAGAAATTTTCATAAAACAATACACCCATGAAAACCCGACGTTTTTCATGAAAGCCATGTTTTAGAACACGAATGTTCTAACTTTGATGCTTATGGATGATTCATTCCCATAGCACCAATCACAATATTGTTCCTTCCACTTCAGTGGATTGTCGAATCGTCACAAGTTCAATTTTCCTGATTTGGACGTTTCTAATAAAAACCACTTTATGTGGGGTATAAGACGTGAATCTCCACTTGACTATCAAGAAGCTAAGAAACCATTGAAGCCAACAATGGCATGGAAAAGCTGAATAAGCCTCCGCGATGATTTTCATTCGAAGACTTATGCTCAAAGCATTACAAATGGAAATACCTCTCGATCAAGGATTTCATGGCTCTTTAGCTCGCTCCTACAAATTGTCTAATCATGAAAGACATTGCCTGAAGCACACCATGATTGCGTCCATGAATCAGTACAATTATGAAGTTCATAAATCTGATCGAATTTTGACTGGAGAATACTTTTCTCGTCCTTCCTTGTTTCTAACTCACCCCTGAAGTAGCAGTGTAGATACGGAAGGTTACCAAATTATCATATCTGATTACTACCACAAACATATGGTAGAATCAGGGCTTGCCAAGGTGTGGCATCATGCCCGAAGCATGATCCTTGGTACCTAAGACCTAAAACCTCAAGGATAAGGGAAAATATTCCCGAACCTTAACCCTGCAGAATCTATTTCCATCTCGATGGAATAGACCATTGGTTATGCACCTGTTTGTGACCCTACCAATGTTGTTAAGGAAGTACCATTCTAGTAGTCAATACGTGAGACTAATTTTGCTCCACTAAACACCGTTGGAAGAGCAAAATTTTGACATGGTGACCTTGTTGGCCGAATCCCTTTAAGTAAACCATTTACTTTGTGAACATTTTTCCATGTTCTTGGATTCACATTTGGTGTATGTTTTACTTATGGATAATCTTCTTGATATTGTCCTCGAATATGAGTTAATTAAATCATGTTTCTTAATACATGTGACCGATTCAATTAAACACGTGATTAGGTAAGAATGTGAGAAAGTTAGTTGTCTGGATGAATGCATACCACACACACTAACTTTACACCTAAATCACATGTCTAACAACGACTTCAGGTTTATCCAACCTGAACAAAAGTATTGGCACATTCCTCGTTGTATGAATGGTACTGCATCACCATTTAAGGGACCTTAAATTCTCCTTGACGTTGATTTTTTAAGGATATTCGAGATAACATTGATCATAAATGAAACCACTGAAGAAAATAGAGTGAAATATCTTTGCACCACCTCCAAAAATAAGTCTGAAGTTTTGATTTGGGGCTAATGGATTGTCTCCCAACTGGAAACACGCCACATGTGGCCGGCCTAGAGCTTGGTGATCGAGCAGTTTACTTGTTTTGGCATAACCTTTTGGGACACTTGATGTGATAAAAGTCAAGCACACAAATTAAACCCTATTGATGACAATTGTAGTAATGATGCAAGTAGGGATCGTTCTAGACCGGGGATTAACTAGGGATGCTAATCAACACAAATAAGACTCAAAAACACTAAACTAGACTCTATAGACTCAAAACTAACTCAAAACACTCAAAACAGCAAATAACAATAAAAAAGACTCAATTCTAGACCTAGAAAGTGATTTGGACGAAAATAGAACTTCAAAGACTCAAAAGACTTAAAAGAAACAAGTTTTGACTCTAAAAACAAGACTTAAAAGTAAGGGGTTTGGTTTTGACGAAATTGGACTTTAAAACATAAACTTTAAAAACAAACTTAACAAAAACGATTTTGGATGAAAAAGAATGGTGAAAGGCTAGTTAGAGGGTTCCTTCTCCACACATGAAACATATGCATACGACTCAATTTCCAGTTACTCTTTCAACAAACCATGAATGACAATGCCCCAAATTAACTAGATTGCACCAATTAATTCTCAGATTTCCCTAGATTCATTGAATTGAATGGAATACGCATTACAACCAAATTATTCTTATCAAGGACCCTAACTATGGAATACGCATGATAGAGACACATATCAAAGATCATTAAGTTCAATGGAAATCATAAGCATTGACGAGGCATTCATAACTATGGAATACGCATGTTACTCTTGCCAAGGATTTACTTAACACAATCGTGACTAACGACTTTTACTACTTATGAATATAAGTTAATAACGATTAGGTGAAATTCCTTTATACTCTAGCATCAAATTCATGCATGCAAACTAAGTATGCATCCTTAATTAACACACAAGAACAAGTTATCAATCAAATAGATAAGTAAACCACATTCACGATTTATGAAATCATAACTGGAGGAAATCAAGTCATATAAAACATATGATCATGGCTTTGAATTCCCCTCTAACTATAAAGAAATTAGTTCCTCATGTTTGCAAATAAACAAAGATAAATAAATCTAAACATTGACATAAAGATAGAAAACACCTAGAAACGCTCCAACAATCCAAGCTCCTTGAATGGCATGCACGGCTCCAAGAGTCTCCTTCCTTCTCCTTTGCAAACTCAAGGCACAAGAGGGATGTTTGGGTGAATGGTGTAGTGAAAATCTGGTAGAGGGTGGTGAAAATGAAAGGCTACGGCATTACATATATATAGGCTGAAAATCACAGCCCCTAGGTAGCAAAGGAAAAGGATTTAAAGGCCTAAGTTGCATAGGAAAATAAAACACAATCCTTGAAGGAAAACAAATCAGAAATCCAAAGGGAATGGGAGGATAAGGTGCGGCACCAAACCAGGAAGGGATAAGGGCTTCTAGAAACCAAAATCCCAAGGGAATTGGGTAAAAACTCACGGCACAAAGTGGAGGGAAAGTGGCTGAATTGCAATGCAAGGCAAAGGTCTTCTAGAAAGGTTCTAGGCGCCATTTTTGTAGGAAAGGATTAGGTTTTCTAGAAATCTGATTTTAAGCATCCTAAAATAGCTAGGAATCCTCCCAAGTAGCTGAAATATAGGTGGGTTAGGATTAGGATAAGATAGGATAGGATTGGATAGGATAGGGTTTGGATAATGTTTTGGATAAGGTTTCTTCACTTGGCTTCAACTTCCCTTCTTCAAGTAGGAAACCTTGGTTGAGTAGGAAACTTCAATCTTCTAGGAATCCAACTTCACTTAGGAATCATTCTTCAACTAGGAATCCATCTTCAATTAGGAATCCATGTTTGACTAGGATTTCATCTTCAATTAAGCACTTTCCCACATCAATTAGGAAACTTTGCATCTTCAATTCTTCAACTTTGAAACACATTCCTAGCTTCTTCAATCCTTCAAATTCGTCCATTCTTTGTGCTCCACATGCATGAGCTCCATTCTAGCTCAATTTTGCTCCAAAATGCTCCAATTTGCATCTTTTTGCTTACTTTGTCCATAAAACCTGAAAACACATGAAAATACCTTAAAAGACTAACTTAACTAAGAAAACACAACATAAATGCATAAGAACTAGCTAACTAAGGTGCATAAATATGCTCCTATCAACACTTAGGTCGCACAATGATGTTACGACGCATCTTCTTACCCAAAGTAAGGATCTTGTGCCTACAAGCACACTTTGCCAAAACCCACTCATTTTGGGAAATTTGATTTCTATATCATTCCTTACAAAGATACGACACGACTCTCTTTTCATAGTGGATTCAAGGGATATATGTGGACTAATCCAACCAAAATGTAGACCATATAAATAATTATGGTTTTGGTTGATGAATCGACAAACTGGTCACATGTTTGTCCACAAACATTACTGCTAAACCTCATGGCCAATTAAGTGCTCACCACCTTACTTATCCCTTAAGGTCCGAGAGACTGGATAATACCAGAGAGTTTATATCGATGGTTTTCGATAAAGTATTTCATGTATTTTGGGTTTATAATTGAACATTGAATTCTCATGTTCACCCCAAAGAGCCTCACCTAGTAATCATAAAGCGCAATTTAAATGATCATCTGAATTTTGGTAAACGTACCAAGTTTTCGGTTTCTGCCTAAGGCTATGCAATCCTTGTATGCAATTATGTTGGTCCGCCTTGAGGCCTATTGCCACCCAACCTAGATGACGTTACAGTTGGTTACTGGGTACGAACCTGACGATTTTCGTATTTACGCATTTGGGTGTGCATTCCATGTGCCAAGTTGCGCCGCTGCAACGTACCACCATGGGTCCTCAAGAGAAGGATGTGTATCTTTTATCGATCATGATTCTCCTTCACACTAGCTCTCTTTGAGCCCTTGCATGTGATCTCTTTACCGCTCATTTGCGGGTTGTCACTTTAATGAGACAGTTTTCCCACCGTTAGAGGGAGATAAGAATGTCAACATTCCTATAAAACGACGTGAATTTGCGTGGATGTTGGCCACTATGTCTTATCTCGATCCCCATACCGTAAAAGTGTGATAAGAAAATCCAATGAATTCTAGTTTTCAGAATGTTGCTCCAAATGCATTCCTTTGATCTAGCTAAAGTAACGAGATCATATACCAGTTGCAAACATGCCTGCAAGGATAGATGTACTTAACGGACATCGACTTAACATCCCTGGAGGGTGTGCCAACCCTGTTAGACTGTTTGGATGCCTTTGTTGGACGGTTCAGTACACGGGAGGATAGCTAATCAATCTGTGTTGGCCTGGAGTAAGACATATCATTTGGTTCGTAGGATTCACTTCCCTAGAAGAGGAAGATATAACACAACAATGCATCTAAACTCGATCGCTGTCTCAAATCATTTCCATCTCATGAGATTAATCCGGATTTCTCCCGAGACTTAAAGTTCTTGGTCTAGTATACTAGTTTGGATGAGCTAAATGAAATTGAAATGAGATTATCATCAATGATGTTTTCACTTATATGGTAGCTACCAATATAAATGAAAAGCGACGATATCGAATTGTGTTCTGTTGATTAAGTCACAACGTAGAACTGATTGGACAACTAAAGTTACAATCCAGGCCAAATTCCTTACCAAAGTGTGTATTGGACTTGTTGTCCCTACACTGCCCATGATAACCCTATTGTGTTACAAGTGGGAAAGGAAGCGTTATGAGATAAATGAAATTGTGCGATATAATGCACGTCTTACGGCACAAGGTTTCTCTCAAATGTCATATGATTGATAGCAGCATTATGAAATGTTGTTAGTGTTTCTCCATGGGGATATAGATATGGAGATTTACATGTAAGTTCTTGAAGAATTACCTGGATTGGTTCAAATAGTTCCAAAACCACGGAACATCCTCTTAACTTGCTTGAGGCGTTCACTACAATCTGACGGATGCGGTATACCCGTCTACATGATTATTTGATCAGTCAAGGATATGAATTATACCCTTATGTGTTCAAACTATGAAGTCTTATTCCAAATTGCTAGAGTTACAGTTAATGTTATTGACACGAATCTCACTAAGATGCTGGAAGAGCTTGAGAAAACTGCCTCGCACCTGCAGATGGAATTTGAGATGAAGGATCTTGGGAAAACTCGTTTATGCTTTGACCTAAAGTTCAAGCATTGTTCTGACGGTATTTTGGTCTACCAGTCGAACTACACCTCGAATGTGTTACCTTTGAGTATACCTATGATCGTCCATACGTTATATGTAAATGAGACATTTGAAGAGGTTATGAAATCTGAAATTCCATATCTAAGTTCAACTTTGTGCTTCGTTGTACTTAGCTCATTTTATTTTGACAGGACATTTTCTTCACTGTTGATCTTGGTAAAGATGCAGCACCGCGCCTACACGCAACCATTGAATTGGTATTAAAGATGTACCCTAAAGGTACTACGAGGGCAAATCCTAACACATCTCGAGTGGATCCAACCCCCTGATCCTCGGAATGATGCTTGCCTTGTTTATTATGCTGACACAGGTTACTTATCAAACTTGCACAAGGCAAAATCCCTAAATGGTTATATCTTTATCGTTAGGTATATAGCAATATCTTAGAGGTCCATGATATGACCTTAGTTGTGAAATCTTCGAATCATTCCAAGACTCACCTTACTTCACTATGCCACAAGTGAGACATGGTTAGGAGTTCTTAGTGAGCATAGTTGAAGTACTTGCTGTGTTTTCATCCATCTTTAAGTCCCAACGACGATCCATGAAGATTATGCTGCATGTATCAACCCGACCAAGCCGTGACACATCAACGAAGTCAACACCAAGATATATTATGTCTACATTTACATCAGCAAAGCATTAGGAGATTGAAGTCATGCAAGCCGATCCCAGACAACCTTGCCGACCTCTATACGATGTCACTGCCGAAGTCAACCTTCCAGAAGCTTGTCCGATGAATTGGTATGCCTAAACTATCATATACAATGTTTGTAGTTCTCATTTGGAAGTTATGTCAAACTCAGGGGGAGCATCCAGAGGTATACTCACTTTATCTTAATGTACTCTTTTTCCCTATGATTAGGAGCATTTTTCCCACTGGGTTTTTGCTACCTCACTAGGTTTTAACGAGGCACCCATCCTGGGCTGATCATACCTTTGTGAACTATTCTACTTGCGTCCAAAAGACGTATAGTTTTGAAATAATGCAACTTCTCACTTTTCTCCTTAGACTATGGGTTTTTCTCCCACCTTGGGTTTTACCATAGCGAGGTTTTGTGAGTTTTACTTTTTATGCATTCTTCCGTTGATATGAGACTCGCATTCGCTCATTTTGCCGACGACTTCATCAACTATACTTACTTCATCACTGAAGACCTAATGCGTCATTTACTTGAGTATTTACACACTCAAGAGAGAGTATTGCAGTCCTATTAGATTAGGAATGTGATTGTGTAAATCCTCGTATATCTTGGAATATCTCTTATATTCCTATTAGAAGTTGATTACCTATTAAATGTTGCAATTGTAAAGGGAAAGGTTTTTACCTATCCTACTACTATAAATAAAGGCACAATGGGGTGGAATAACAGACACCCACAATTACACATCTCTCTCTTTCTCTCTATCTACGCCGCACCCCTCTCTTTCTCTGGCCTCCATAATTGTTCAGTAAATTATGCCTACAACAGGTTTTTTATTTTTTATTTTTTGAGTTGAAACGATAGTGGTTTATTTAGATAGAAATAATGTCAAACAGGATCAATGAGGGCCTCCACAATCAAGTTAGGAGGCTCCTCAAACCAAAAAAAAATATCAAAGGTAGAAGAAATAGCCAACTTGGCCATACAATGAACCGCAACATTAGTGGCACGACGAACATAGCAAACCTGTGAATCCACAAAGCCCCGCAGGCTAATTCAAATGTCTTCCACTAATAAATCCATGTGTGAAGATCCCTGGTTATGGCTTCCAATAGCTTGAACAACCTGCAAAGAATCATTCTTGTTAGATTAAATATAGAAATATGGAGAATAATCCGAATAATGACTTTGAGGTACGACTTGAATCATTTCCTTAAAGTGTTATTTGCCCCCACTCGAATGAGTTTGCTAAAGGGTTCTTGGCAAATCACTTCCAGGATACAACAAAGTATGAAATATTCGATTAGCAAAACCGAATTATATTCCCTTAGAAATAACTAGAAAGAAATTGTATGAATGTGATGAAGAGAGAAAAGAGAGCAAAGAAATTATGTAGACAACAAATTTCTGAATGATTCTTTTCTACTAATGTTACCACTATATATAGAGAGAATTACACCCTTTAGACACATCCTTTTATTTGAGTATGTCTTTTCACCATGGGATACAACACATTGCATCATTATGTCCAATGGACATATCTAATACAAACACCAATTACCCAAAGATCATATATGTTGTAAAACATGCAGCAACCGTTGGGTATTAGCAAAAGGTTACAATGCTAATTTGAAAAGATATAATTGTTGGGTCAATGACCCAACTTCCCGTCAAACATCCCCATATATATATATATATATATATACATATATTATTATATATATATTTTTTAAAATATTCAACAATTCTCTACAATAATTCGTGGCAAGTTCAGTTGTATAGCCCAATAAACACCTTCACGGACAACAATTAGCTCCACCATGGTGGAATTCTATGCAGGGAGTATTTGACGAACAAAACCTCCAGCATAGCTACTGGCTTCATCGCGAAATACCACACCTACACCTCCCAGATTCGAATCAGCAAGGAAAGAGCCATCCACATTGTTTTTCACCCACCCAGACGAAGGGGGACACCAGCAAGACAGAGCCTACAACGGATGAGAACTAGTCACAGGTTTAATCTTGACGAACTCAGCAAGTTGAAGCTTAGATAGGTGGCTAACCGAAGTTGGGTTTACAACTTGACCATCCTAGGGCAAAGAGTTCCTAGCACGCCAAATAGCATGAATGAACATTAACAATAAAGCTAACTGATATGTAGATAAATGCTCCACACATGAAGACATCCAATCACACAAAGAAGACTGAGTCGGAGACCTTGAACCCAAATTTAAATGGGAGAAGAAAAACACCGCTGCAGCAAATGGCCTTGAACCGAAACCTGATAAGGTATGTTTTACCGAAATTTAATATTTATTAAATATATAATATATTAGTGCATATAATATTAGTGTTATTTTTTTGTTGTAACTTATTATTTCATTCTGGGTTGTAAGTTTGTAACCTATTATTTTGGTTTTTTGTTGTAACTTTTTAATTTCGCTAGTTGCCTTGTGTTTCAAGTTTCTGTTGGGATATATGACTCAAATAGGATGATGGAAAAATAAAAAATAAAAAAAAATTTATTGAACAAATGATATTATCTTATAATAAAAGGTGAGGGAGTGGGCTAAGCCTTACAATGAGCTAGCAATAGTATGGTTCAAATTTGTCTTTGACAATAATTGAACCAAAGTCCTATCACTTACAAGTGAAGATGAATACTGTTTGGTGTCCTATTTGGGTTTGGATTTGACTTCTTGGTTAGATTCCTTGATTGGTGGAGATATTTTGTTAATTACCTATTTCATTAGGATTTAGATTAGGAATCCCATTGTAACTTAAGTCCTATGCACTATAAATAGGACCATAGCGTTTAGTTTATTTTGTGTGCCAACACCATTAATTTTGAGAGTTTTCTCTACTTGGGTTTTGGGTGGGGATCACCGAATAGCCCATGAGTGTGGCAAATTCATGGTTCATCCGTTTAGCAATTTGGTGAGAGTCAATTTGTGAGTTTGTGAGTTAGAGATCAATTTTGGGAGAATCTTCTCCGTTTGTTTCTTATTTTTAAAATTGGAACAACTAGTGTCAAGCAATGGTTATCCACCCCTTCCAGGGGCCGGGATCTTCCGTTTATTTTGGGTTCTCTATAGTGGGATTTGAGTTGTGATAGTTAAACACTCTTTTGTAATATCTGTTTGTTTAGTGAAATTCCTCACCGTGCTTCGTCCGTGGACGTAGGCTTTTATGCTGAACCATATAAATCTCGTGTTATTTTGAGATTGTTTTGTTAGCTTTCGCCTATGACATTGATATTTCGTACTTTGTTAGAATTCGCTTCTGTTTGCACATAAAAGAACAACAGTTTAAACTTGAACTTAACTTATGTATTATTTCTTTTAAATTTTGATGTTATTTAAAAATTTGTAATCCAAATTCAAACCTTCAAACTCACATAAATTTAACACCAAAATTTGGCACTCACTTAAACATGGGCTAAAATTGAGAGAGCTAAAAAATTAGGCTTGACAAACAAAGCCTATCCAACTTTTCAGTTTATCAAACCAAACCACCACCAATCCAATTTTTCGGTTTACCAAAAATTTAAGTAGTTCGATTTGATTTTCAGTTAATCGAATTTTTAGTCTGGTTATACTGTTGGAACTAAATTCACGCATATCCAGGGATAGAGGCGGAACCCAGTCGGAATTGCCCATGATCTCCAGCGAGGGGAGAATGGGGTTGATTGGAGAATATGGTTGAATCTAGATTGGATTGCCTACATATCTCCAAGAAGGAGAATCAAAACACTAGTATAGTTTTAAGAAGAATTGTGTGATGCATTCCATCCTGAACCATTCTTGACAAATAGCCTATGGCTGGACGTTAAGGAGACGAGTTCTCCATAAACGTGTCTATGCATAGATGGCGGCTTGTATACAAGATGAGCCTCTGTTAGGCATAGAGTATTTATAGAGACATTGAGAGTTCTTGTAGGGAAAAGTAATCATAATTAAATTGAGAGACTATTTAGGGGTAATCTAGGATAAGATATTAAATCCTCATAGGATTATGTTGCCTAATTCCCAAGATATCCTAATTTGACTTGAATTAGGATTTCCTTACTTAGGAGACAAATAATATCTTCAATGGGCGCCTAGCTTGTCGAACTAAGGTTGTCGAGTTACGCTTCATGAGCTATGGGGTTCTAATTGTTTTTTTGCCACCTAAGATGTCACGTCTTATAGTCCTAGAAAATCACTATCCGACAGTTACCAAACCGAAAGCTACTATAAATATGGTTGTGAGTGACAAAACTGATTTGGATTGAAGATCGGTATTAGAATGTATCTTCTCTTATATGATAATCTTGGAAACCACCTTGTCTTCAGAGGACAATATAAAATTAATTAAAAAAGTATTATATTATAAATTAAATTGTAGAATACAACAACATAGAAATTGAAGGCAATTAAAATTCTATGACCTGGATCTTGAACGAGGCTTGCATATTGCAATGCCTTTGGACATAAAATTTCTCCTGCACGTGTGATATTAGTTCTTCATCTATTTGCCAATATTCAGCAATCTTATTGAAAATCTTAGTCCTTGCACTTTAAATTCTAGCGAATTATGTGACTCTAGTCTTTCATAGCATCTCTAACGAGCTTCCTGAATGAGCTTCTAGTTAAAACTAGTGCGTAATACCCGCGCGTTGCCGGGGGAATTTGGAAAAGAGTTAACTGGAAAAGGAGGATTACATTCAGTTACAAAACATAGAAATTCCTGGTACAAAGATACAAAAAACATTATAATAACTGAATTTCTTCTAATAACCCCATCTAATATACTTTGTGTTCCAGCTTTTGCATACAAAAAATGAGGAGATGCTGTTGTATGGGGATGCAAAAAATATTGTTGAGTTTTGGGCAAAAAAAGATATGTACAGGTTTTTAAACATGTTAAACATGATTTAATATACATAAACAAAACAGGGTAAACATTCTTGATCGGAGTAGTGAAAGGTGTCTTCAGCCCTTGTTGTCATTGATAAAGCAGCCTGGACAAAGAGGAATAGAACATAACATATTTAGATAGGATTTAGTATCACATTTAAATGGTAATCGAGGAAAAGATAAAACAACTTGAAAGCATACTAACCTAATCATTGTTTCCAGTGCTGTTGTGTGGCTTTGCTTGAGCAGGAGATGGTTTTTTTTTTTAATAACTTGATGGGAACCTCATCACATTCTCTTGGATCAACTTCTGAAATTTCTTCAGATTCAATGATTTGAATGATTATGCAACATTAATATAGTTGTTCACAGAAAGAAGAAAAGATGATTCCTAATTATAATTCATAGTATTGAAAATGTTTGATATGTAAATTTTAAGAAAGTTGAAGTGAACACACGGAAATTTTTTGAAACATGATGTAAAAATATAAACATCATATTTGAGAATAGTATGAAATTAGATATCAAACCTTTGTTCACCAGGAATGAAAAGCGCTCTTCTCACATATTCTCTTTTTCGTTTATAAGATTGATCACTTGGTTCAGGTGTTGAGGTCGAAGAGGATACAATGGTGGAACACACTGTCAACTCCTTTGATAACGTTTCCAGAGTGATTGGTTCGATGCTTGTATCTTCGGATACATTGTGAATGAGCACATCGATTGAGTTGAAGTTATTTCTCCTATTTCCAAACCGCAAGTGGAAGATTTTCTTTTGACCAATCAATCTTAAGAATTCGTTTGGCAGTTGTTGTTGGTCAACTAACATTTTATTCATAACCAAATCTTTGCATGCCATACCAAAGAGCTTTTCACCAGATTTCCCAATTATTAAAGCACTGATTTCATTAGTAGCATCTTTAAGAATCAAACTGACTTTATACCTGTTATTAAAAGTCAAGGTACTTAACTTTTATTGGTGGTATAATTCATTATTAACACACATAATTAAAATGTTGTACCAAAACAGATTACAAATGAGAAGTAATGATGATTGTATTAAAGGCATGTAGAACCAAATCTAATGAAAGACCTTAAAAAAAAAAACAGAGATTTATGTATTAAATCTTACCAAGGTGTTGGAATCTGGTTTGGGTGCTTTTGGCAAGTGAGTTGGCCAGTTGTTGGATCCTTGTGCATTTACTTTACACAATTGGGGCAAGCATTGTACCACCAATTGTAACCTGTGTCAAAACGTTTAACAGAAGCTTTGCACACAAATGTATCACCCTGTAAATTGTTCAGCATATAATTGTGTGAGGAAGAGTAATGATACATTGAACGTTTGTTAAATATGGAGATATACAATTACATATCTTAAGGAAAGATGAAAACGCATAATGTGTTTCTATACCTTATGCAGATCAAGATCAAGAAAAGCTAGTTCATCGATTGTAACTCTCCTTGTTGTCCGTAGAACCTCAGCTTCATTGAGTTGACTTGAAGAGGGGGCAGGGTTTTTACAGGGTCTTTTGAGTTTGAAAACCTGTAAGTTTTAAAACAGAATAGGGTATGAAGAATTTTGGATAATTTGTGGTTTTTTGGATGGAGAGAAAAATTATAGATCAACAAATGCACTCACATTGATTTGTATGAATTAAGTTCTGGTATATCTGGATCAATGAAAAAAAGCGAGTAGGCAGTACTGTTCAACACAATGTTCTCTGTGAAATGGCAAAAATAATAAAATTTTATCAAATAGGTATAAGTAAATATAATAGATGAGTAAGTATCATTAGTTGGATAAGGTATGTTTAAAAACTATATACACATTGTAACAAAGATATTTAAAAGGGTTTAAAGTATATAACTTACGTAGGTAAGGTCTGACTTTTAGACTTGTAAACACAATGACAATGGGTAAAGACGAAGCTTGAAGTGATAAAGAAGAAAACCTTTCTGCAACCTCTGCCCACAATGTGATAGATAACTCTTCTTTCCTGCATATAAAGCAAATAAGAAACAAACGTTAGATTTTTTTTGTAAGCCGTACAAAACAATTAATTGAATTATGTAGAATTGGTGTGATGAGAACGGAAGGACAACCTGATATTTTCAATGCGCACATCACACTTTTGTACTATTCTTTGATTAATCTGTTTTGGTTCCAAGTGTTGTATCGCAGTTAGATGCCCAATGACATCTTTCAATTTAAAATGCGAAGACAGAGAGTTAGCAAAAATTTCTTTTGGAAAACAAATAGAAAAGAAAAAAAATTACAAATATTTTCAATTGATGTATAAATGCACAAATAAATAGATAGGTACAGATATTGATACTGTAACATTACCTGTGAGAATATCAACCTTGTCCAAATGGGGATACAGAGAATTACAATCTTGGAGAAAGAACCAATGTCGAGGTATGGGTGAAAAGACGTTAGACAGTTTTTTAAAAACTGTTGTGTCAGTGAGAATGATCTGAGTTTCATGTGGAACAACCTTGTATTGGCCCCTGATTTTAATTGTTCTGAAATTCATAATTTCATAACTACTACCGGCCTCAATTTTTGAAGCTATAACTTCGTAATCAATATCTTTTGTAGAGGCTTCAACCGCATGGTTCTTTGTAGTTGATTAAAGAGAGAGAGAAAAAAAACCAAAAAGGAAAAAAAAGAGTTAAAAATATACTAAACAAACAAATCACACAAAATATTATATTTTGATATAGATAGATTTAAAGGAAAATTAATGAAAATGGCTTAAAAACTTTGAGTTTTAATGATAAGGACAAAATAAAGGATAAAGTGAATAGTACCAGGATTGACTTTTTAGTGTAAAAATATGGTTTTTCGTTAAAGTGAACAGGTGCTTTTCGTTAAAATTCCCTAGATTTAATTGTACCCACAAACATACTCACTGGAAAAACTTAAATCATTCAAATAAAAAACATTGGATCGTTGTTCAAAAAAGTATAAAAAACACAAAAAATATAACAATTTAAACAAAAATAAAGTAATAAATGATAAAAAAAAATATATCATTATAATATGGAATAAAAAAATAACAGTTTAACCACTCACCATCTCGTCAACCAAGATACAATGCAGGTTGACATGTTTTTGAATAGTGCCGGGAACATTTGATTTCCATATTCTGCACACACGGACCTTTATTTTTTCCATTTTTGTATATGGACGCAGTTGGACAATAGGGGTTACTTCCGCAAGATCCATTTAATCTACCAAAAGTGAAGAGAAATTTGATAAAAATGCTTCCATTCTTTACTTGACACTAAATTCAAATAGAAAGTCACAAATCCTCAACAAATGAATAATACACGAAATGAAAAAGCTGGAAAAATTGCAATACTCAATTTATAAAAATATCATGAAATCCAAAATAAAAATGAATTTTTACTCTGGAATCCAGGCAAAACTCGGATCAGATTCTAAATGGGTTTATCAAAAATAATAATTTAATGCAAAATTAACACTGAAAGTAAATCAAAAACACAAAAAAAAATTGAAATTTTCGTACCTCAAGTTTTTGGGAGGGTAGGAGTACCAGAGGGGTTTAGGTGGAAGCAAAGGACTGGCAAGAGCGATTCAAAAACGAAAGAAAATGACTAGCAAGAGTGGGAGAAGCAAACAAAGACAACGAAGAAAGAAAACGACAACCAAAAGCAGGAGAAGCAAAGAAAAACAACAAAGAAAAAGAAAGAAGCAGAAAAAGCAAAGGAAAATTTGAGGAAAGAAAGAGATAAAAATGAAAGAAAAAGAGAGAAATCCTCTCAGCAGAAAGTTCCCGAATGATCAACATGTGGAAGACAGAAAGCAGAGCAAAACAAAAAAATAAAATAACCAAAGGCAACTTAGGCAAGGCGGAAGACAGCGGGGCTTCTTACAATTTTTAAGCTTTGTTTTTCATGCATTCAAAATTTTTTATAATTTTTTATTGTGTTATGTGCCACAAACCTAGATTAACTAATTTTTTTTTTAAATATTTGTTGTCAGTTTTGTTATCATCATTTTATCTTTCTTTGTGCCCACACTCTGCAAGAGACTTTGCATGCAAATTTTTTTATAATATTTTATTGTGTTGTGTGTCATAAACAGTATTCCATGCCACCTACTGAGATGTGCCGATTAACTCATTTTTTTTTTTAAATATTTGTTGTCAGTTTTGTCATCATCATTTTATCTTTCTTTGTGCCTACACTCTACAGGAGACTTTGCATTCAAATTTTTTTTATAATATTTTATTGTCTTGTGTGCCACAAACAGTGTTCCATGCGAGCTACTGCAAGAGACTCGGCGTGGAATGGGGACAGGTGGGCTTCTCACAATTTTTAATAATTATTTTGTCCATGCATTCAATGTTTTTAGAATTTTTTATTGTGTTGAGCGCCACAAACCATGTGGCCTGAGTTAAGTCATATTTTTAAAATAATTTCTTGTCAGTTTTTTAATTAATTATTTTATGTTTCTTTGGGCCATAACTCGAGGATCATAGACACGTAACCTGGGAGGGAAAAGGATGATCAACATGTGGCAATCATGGGCAATACAGGTATTTTACTGTGTGAAGCAGGCAGCAAGAAGGTAGTGGAATGAAAAAATCAGGGGCATTTCCGCCCTTTTACTATTGATGAACAGTGCCGGATTCAACTGGCTTTTAGTATATATAATTTAGAGAGGATTTAGAAAAAAATTCATCTCCAATCACACTCCTTATCCACCTCTTAAAATAGGGATTTTACTGGAGCTAAATCTAGAAAATAAAAATGAGTTCCTAAGACTCCTACCATTAACTAATGGAAAAATTCATCTCCAATCACACTACGTATCCAGTGCCTTCTTCCCTTCACGTGATGGACTTACATAGGAAAATTGTTGCCCTTTCATATATTAAAAATTAAATTATAACAAAAAAGTTAAAATATTAATTCCGAATACAAATTTAAATTGTGGGTTCTTAAGGCCTAAGGCCCTTGTCAAGATCATTTAATACATGCTACAAGCCCAACGAAAAGTCCATAGTTAAGTCCATTCACAAGACCCCAATCCTATCTACTCAGCCTCAAAATTCCATCCCTATGACATGGTTAAAGTTCGTAAATTTTTTCTTAGTGTCAAAGTTTGTGAATTAGTTTTAACGATTTTCCACTTTATCAATGTAGTTTCAATTTTTAAAATTTTCCCTTTAAACTTGTAGTGTGCTATGTGCTGTGCAAGTGCGAGAGCACCTCAAAGTTCGTGCGATGGAACTTATAGCAGCAGTTAGGGCAACAATTTGCAAGGGAATTGAGTTTCCACAATGCGATTTTGGAAACTGATGGGATGGGTGTGGCAGACAGATTGAACTCACAGGGAGAATTTTTTGAGGCTGATGGAAACTTGCTGCTTGAGATTAAGGAACTGTCTACATGGTTTCTTTTTTTTGCATGTATTTGGCAATGTCGAACTACCAATATGGTGGCTCATGAGCTTGTCCAATTTGCTTTAAATTCTGTTGGTTTTGTTTCTTGGTACTGGTTAAGTCCTCTCCTATCTGATATAAGAGAAGTTTATTTCCAATGAAGTTCTGTTTTCATAAAATAAAAAATAAAAAAAAACTTGTAGTTTGCTTACTTTTTCAATGCATGTCCTAATCACCAACCTTTTTAGAACTGTAGAGGGAGATCTGAAAGCTTCTCAGTGAAGTCCATGTATAGGGACAATCACTATATAAAATGAGTGTAAAATAAATATAACTATAAAATAAATTTTTAATGAATCAGAAAGTGAGTCTCTAAAGTGTAGGGACTCGCCGGATACTTAGCGTATGTACCAACATATAAAGACTCTATAGGGACTGAAATTGTGGACCTAATATGATAATTTAAGTGGAAAAGCAGGCTTGGGTCCTAGTCATATGACCTTTTTTTTTCTTTTCAACCATTTAAAATGGAGGATCCAGATTAATTCTTGCTTTTCAAATTTTTTTACCATTGAAAGATCAACAGTTCCAATTAAATAACCATTTCATTTTAGGTTACTTTTTCATGTTGGTTTTCAAATTTTTTTTTTTTTTTCTCTTTTCATATTGCCTCCGTTGACAAATTAACACTTTCAATTAATTGGGTTACTCTCTCATGTTGTTCTCTCATCATTGCTATAAATACCAAATTATCTAACTAAAAGTTACCATAACTTCATCTCCTATACTTAGTTCCCTCATACTCAATTCACTCATTCTAGTTACATTTTTGTGAAGAAAAAAATTGGCGTCAGAATTTGAATTTTTTTTTATTAAAATCTTCACAAAAATATTTTATGAGAACGTAGTGTTGAATTAATTCAAAAAATGTGCACCTAATCAAACTATCACATAAAATTGTAAAAACCTTAAATTTAAAGATTCTATTATAAGGACTCTCCCATTTGAGGCAATATTCCTTTAGGAACACAAAGATTCTCTTTAAGTCTTTAAATAAGTACTCAAAAGTGGTAGTGGGAGTCCCTAAATTGAGACTCCCATTAGAGATGCTCTGATGCTTTAACACGAGGATGTGTTTCGTGCATAGGTATATCGACACTAGTCCGCTTACTGTTTAACTTCCATGTTCGTTCCGAAGAATTGGAAAAAAATTGGTGATTTAGTGCGCGCAAATTAGAAATTTAGGAAATGTCATATATCTAAAAAAACCGTTTTGTGCATGGATTCCTAGAAGAATTGGAAAAAAAAAAAGGTCATTTTGTGTGCGCAAATTAGAAATTTAGGAAATGTTGTACATCTAAAAAAACCGTTTTGTGGATGTATTCTTAAAAGGTTAATGCATTTCGAATGTGGAAATCCCTGCACATGACATTTGTTGCGTAACTTTATGTCTTCAATTTCTAGAGGGTTAGCCAGTGGACCTAAAATTACACTAATCTTAAGGACTAAACGTTGAATTTGAAGCTATGAAACTATTGAATTTTGGATGTATATTTCTTGATTGAACCAGTTACAATAGACAACATATATAGGATGAGAGATTAGGGAGGACAACACTCGACCTTCCTCAAATCACTCCTAATCTATTTACAATATCAAGACTCCTTAATTTAAGGTTAATTACAACACAAGTAAACACAATGGATAAAAGATTAAACCCTAGCTGTTCTACACATTGAGTAAAAACTATAAACCTTAGTTGACAAACCGATTAGACTTGTGTCAATGGGACTCCCGATATCCTCCAATATGTTAATGTTCCAACACTCCCCCTCAAGCTGGATTAAGAGGGTTCTTTGAGCCAAGCTTGGAAAGAATGCACAGAAATTGAACTGTAGGAAGAGACTTGGTAAATATGTTAGCCAGTTGATCATTACTGCGAGTGTAATGAGTGTTTATGATTTTGGATTGAACATGGGATCAAACATAATGACAATCTACTTCGATATGCTTCGTTCTCTCGTGGAAAATAGGATTGGAAGCAATGTGCATGGCGGCTCGCCTATCACAGAACATAGACATAAGTGCATTGCTAGGAAACCCTAGATCAGATAGAAGACTTTTCAGCCAAATAAGTTCACAAGCAGTAGAAGCCATGGCACAATATTCAGCCTTCTGAGCTAAATCGAGCTACAACACTTTGCTTTTTGCTTCGTCATGTTACCAAATTGCCACCTACAAATGTACAAAAGCCTGTAGTTGACTTGCGATCAAGGGAATTTCCTGCCCAATCAGCATCTGTATAACCCATGATAGCGAAGAATTCTCTTCACAATATGCATGTGAAATAATGTAGGAGCATGCATAAATTGACTGACAATACTCACAACGTAAGAAATATCAGGACGTGTGATTGTGAGATAGATAAGTTTTCCTACCAACCTTTGATATTCAATGACATTGCAAAGGAACGCACTGTGATCATTAAGACAGAGTTTACTATCCAAAGGAGTGCGTGCAGGTTTGCAATCTAGTAAGTTAGATTTTTTCAAGAGATCAAGGATGTATTTCCTTTGATTGAGAATGAGGCATTTATGTGATGTGGCAAGCTCAATACCGAGAAAATATTTGAGAGTTCCCAGGTCTTTGATGGCAAATTTATTGCGAAGAGCAAGCTTGAGAGAATGAATTTCTTCAATATTGTCACTTGTCACTATGAGATCATCAACATAGATTAACACAGTCAACTTCCCAACTGAACAACATGGAAAAAAAGTAAGGAATCAGCATTGCTCCGTTGAAAACCAAATGCTTCAAGAATTGAGCTTAGTTTTGCATACCATGCACGTGGAGATTGTTTCAATCCATAAATGGATTTGTGCAGTCTACAAACCATGTCAAGATTATGAGATTGAGGGTGACCTGGTAGTAGTTTCATGTACATTTCTTCCTCTAACTCTCCATGTAAGAAGGTGTTTTTCATATCCATTTGATAAAGGGGCTAGGATTGGTTCACAGCAACCAACAATAAAACCCTTACAGTGTTCATTTTGGCAACTAGTGCAAAGGTTTCCTTGTAATCCAAGCTATAGGTCTGAGTGAAACCACGAGCCACCAAACGAGCCTTGTGTCTTTCAATGGTCTTATCTGTGTTGAACTTTGTTTTGTACACCCAACAGCTGCTTACTGCTTTCTTTCCCTTTGGAAGTTTAACTACACTCCGGGTTTTATTGTCATGAAGTGCTTGCAGTTCATCCCTCATTGCACTTTTCCAAGGTGCAAGTTCATTTGCTTCTTGAAAGGTTTGTGGATCATGAGTACTATCCAAGGTACTAAGAAAAGAAGTATGAGAGGGGTGAAAATTGCTGATAAGAAACAAAATCTGGAAAGGATACCTAGATATGTAAGTGACATAGTCATGTAGTCGAAGTGGGGGCTGTCGAACTCTGGAAGGATTTCGTCGAATTGGGGCCTGAGGTTCAAGATCTGTGACTAGAAAGGATGACAACTCCGGAGATACAGGTGAAGAGTCATGGGATGTGGGAGTTTCTTGGTACTGAGGAACACTGGGCAAAGGAACCAGATCACTTAAAAACTCCCCCTGGCCTTCATCACTTAGTTTCTTGGAAAAATAAGGAATGTTTTCATCAAACCTCACATCCCTTGAGACCATAAGTTTTCTTGTGGTTGGTTTATAGCACTTGTAACCTTTCTGAGTGGATGAATAACCCATGAAAACACATTTGGTTGCTCTGGGATTAAGCTTGTCACCATGGAGAGATTGATTGTGAACAAAACAAGTGGAGCAAAAAACTTTCAAATGTGAGAGATCAATTTTTCTGTCTTTCAACACTTCATATAGAGACTTGAAAGCTAGTACTTTGCTAGGCAGTCTATTGATAAGATAAGTGGCTGTAAGAACTCCTTGTGACCAAAATTTCTTGGGCACATTCATATGAAACATGAGTGATTTTGTCTTCTCAAGAAGATCTCTATTTTTTCTCTAAGCAAGCCCATTTTGTTGGGGTGTACCAACACATGTGGTCTGATGCAAGATGCCATGAATACTCAAGTATTGAGACATGTTATGGGACATGTACTCAGTGCCATTGTCGGATCTTAATACATGAATTTTTTATGCAAATTGAGTACCAACTTGTTTATGAAAATCTTGAAAACATTTGGAAGTTCAGTCTTATATTTCAAAAGATATAACCAAGTTATCCTTGTAAAATCATCGACAAAGGTTACAAAGTGCCTATATCCATCAAACAACTCTAGTATTGGACCCCAAATGTCCGAGTGAATGATTTCAAAAGGATGACTAGCTCTAGAAGTCGAGGAATAAAAAGGCAACCTAGTAAACTTAGACAAGTGACAGACATCACAGTGTAACTTGGCATCTTCTCTAGAAGTACTCTTCCTCCGTCCAGGGGTGGTATCTTTAACTGGTGGAGATGCACAAGGTAATGTATCAATTTCACTTGAAGCTTACTTGTAGTTTCAGGTGTGGTCAAGCGCGATACAAACCATGTAGTAGGAGTCCCCCAAGTCGCCGAGCTAAGGAATATGCTGAAAGAGGTGATAGACAAGGTAAGCAATTAGAGCTCCAAGCAATCAGTCCCAGATCAGAAGTTTGATTTCGAGTTCCGGCTGATTGTTCTCATTCTCCTTATCTTGCAGGCAGCATGAAGGATAAAGAGAAGAAAAGGAAAAAAGATGATATGAGATACTTTTGCTTTTGAAGAAGTAACTTTCCATAGGTTTATTCTTGAACTGGGTTGGAGGGTTTTCTGGTTACCTCAAGAGTATAAGGCCGACTGAAGAATTTGAGGGTCAAAACAAGTCCATCAAATCTAGAGTACGTTCGACCCTGCTGATATGGGATGCTTTTTACTGTTGACAAAGTAGTGGAAGTATCTGCACTTGTTCTGTTACGCTTGTCTCCACATGCTTCCTTGTATCGTTCTCACTGGCCCTATCTGTTCCTCAGGCAGATGTGGTATCTTCTCTGGAAGCATAAGATGTTAAAGATGAGTACTCGAGAGCAATGCCAGGTAAGTAATCAGGTAAGGGGTTCCAGGTAGTCAGTTCCTGACTGGAAGATTGATTCCAAGTGCTGACTGATTGCTCTCTTTCTTCTTGTCTTGCAGGTAAGAACAAGGCCAAAGGAAAAGACAGGGAAAAAGCATGATATGGGATACTCTTGCTTTTAACCCTGATGTATGAGATATTCTTGCTCTGGTGTAGCTTGTTTGCAGAGGTATTATCGGGGGGAAAGAAAGCTGAGTATTTCGAGAGGCTTCGTTGGGAGTGCCCTCTCAGATATGAGGAAGGGTTGAGCATTTTTGCAGGTATGCCTGTCCGTTGAGGATGGAGGTCGACATATATAGGAGTCTTCCTAACAACAAGTAGTAATGCTATTCCTTTACCCTTCTTGGTTATAGCACTGTAGTGGGAGCTGCCTGCTTCACGTGTTTTAAGTCTGTCAGAGCATTTTGAAAAAGTGGTCTGTGGTATCTGGAAAGCTGATGTTGCATGTGAAGATTACAGACAAGCTTTATCTAAGGAGATCTCGCTCTCGAAGTTGAGAAAGCGATGCCTCTTCGGTTTTCGAACAAGCGATCTTGTCGGGGATCTGGCTCTCGAGATTCGGAGAACGGTGCCTCTTCGATTTTTGAGAAAGCAATCTTGCTGGGAGTCTGGCTCTTGAAATTCAGAGAGCGGTGTCTCTTCGATTTTTGAGAAAGTAATCCTATTGGGAGTCTGGCTCTCGAGATTTGGAGGGCGGTGCCTCTTCGAATTTGGAGCAAGCAATCTTGTTGATAGTGTTTTCTCGAATGTGAGTAAAGGTTGGGCATTTTCGCTAGTCTACCTTGCCACAGAGCACAGAGGTTGACACACAGGGACTTTCCAATTATCTAGCAGTGGTGCTGTTCCTTTACCCTTGTGGGTAATAATATGGTAGCTAAACCTTCAAAATTTATGTGTCTAAACTTTGTTAGTGCTGTTTCTTTGCTATTCTTTTACCCTTCTTGCCCGTAATTTCCGCAAAGCTGAGTGTGCATGTGACAGGTGCTAACAAGGCTGAGAAAGCAGGTGCCTCTTCGATTTCTGAGATCGGCCCTCGTGGTCTCTGAGCAGCCCAGCTTTTGAGAAAGCAAACGCCTCTTCAATTTTTGAGATCGGCCATCGTGGTATTTGAGCAGCCCAGCTTTTGAGAAAGGAAACGCCTCTTCGATCTCTGAGATCGGCCCTCGTGGTCTCTGAGCAGCCCAGCTTTTGAGAAAGCAAATGCCTCTTCGATTTCTAAGCAGGCGCCTCTTCGATTTTTGAAGCTCCGTCTAATGCAGATTTTTATAGAGGTTGTCATTAAGTTCCAAAGCACACTTGAATCTCCACCAGTAGAAGCTCCATTCTTGCACTTCTAAGATCTTGATTTGTCCGACCTCTTCTCTCTTCAACACCTTTGAAAATGTTTGGCCCTTCCGACCGTCGTTTTGACTTAAACCTTGATGAAGAGGCAGCCACGCCTTCTCCAGACAACATATGGCGCCCATCTTTCTTATCCCCTACTAGTCCTCTTACTGTTGGGGATTTCGTGATGAAGAATGATATGACCGCTGCGGTGGTGGCCAGGAACATTCTCACTCCCAAAGATAACAGACTTCTTTCCAAACGGTCTGATGAGTTGGCTGTTAAGGAGTCTCTGACTCTCAGTGTTCAATGTGCAGGTTCTGTGTCGAATATGGCCCAACGCCTATTTGCTCGAACCCGTCAAGTTGAATCATTGGTGGCTGAAGTGATGAGTCTCAAGCAGGAGATTAGAGGGCTCAAGCATGAGAATAAATAATTGCACAGGCTCGCACATGACTATGCTACAAACATGAAGAGGAAGCTTGACCAGGTGAAGGAATCTGATGGTCAGATTTTACTTGATCATCAGAGGTTTGTGGGTGATCACCCTCCGGTGCCTTCTCTTTCTAGGGCTCTACCGACTGCTGAGACTTCTCCTAAGCAACCTTTGTGAAGGCCCCCTCTTGTTTGTTTATTTTGACTCATGTATATGTACATATTTGTAACTTATCGGAGATATCAATAAATAAGCTTTGCTTCATTTCAACGTATTGTGTTAAATACACCAAAGCCTTCTTCACCAAGTTCTTTGATTTTTTCTTTTGTTGAAGCTTGTATGTTGAAGCTTTGTGAGTGAAGCATGTAGGTTGAGGTAGTGTTCCCTTAATTTCTCAAGTGAGGAAAACTTCTCTGTTGGAGACTTGAAAAATCCAAGTCACTGAGTAGGGTCGGCTATATGAATCTTAGAACGCCATTGTGTTCGATCCTGTGTCATGTCCTCCGTTAGATCCAAGTACTCTAAGTCTTTTCTTAGAGTCTCTTCCAAAGTTTTCCTAGGTTTTTCTCTACCCCTTCGGCCCTGAACCTCTATCCCGTAGTCGCATCTTCTAACCGGAGTGTCAGTAGGCCTTCTTTGCATATGTCCAAACCACCGTAACCGATTTTCTCTCAGCTTTCCTACAATTTCGGCTACTTCTACTTTACCTCGGATATCCTCATTCCTAATCTTATCCTTTCTCGTGTGCCCACACATCTAACGAAGCATCCTCATCTCCGTTACACCCATTTTGTGTACGTGTTGATGCTTCAACACCCAACATTCTGTGCCATACAGTATCGCCGGCCTTATTGCCGTCCTATAAAATTTTCCCTTGAGCTTCAGTGGCATACGGCGGTCACATAACACGCCGGATGCATTCTTCTACTTCATCCATCCAGCTTGTATTCTATGGTTGAGATCTCCATCTAATTCTCCGTTCTTTTGCAAGATAGATCCTAGGTAGCGAAAGCAGTTGCTCTTTGGTATTTCGTGATCTCCGATCCTCACCCCTAACTCATTTTGGCCTCCATCTGCACTGAACTTGCACTCCATATATTCTGTCTTTGATCGGCTTAGGCGAAGACCTTTAGATTCCAACACTTCTCTCCAAAGGTTAAGCTTTACATTTACCCTTTCCTGAGTTTCATCTATCAACACTATATCGTCTGCGAAAAGTATACACCAAGGAATATCATCTTGAATATATCTTGTTAACTCATCCATTACCAACGCAAAAAGGTAAGGACTTAAGGATGAGCCTTGATGTAATCCTACAGTTATGGGGAAGCTTTCGGTTTGTCTTTCATGAGTTCTTACGGCAGTCTTTGCTCCTTCATACATATCCTTTATAGCTTGGATATATGCTACTTGTACTCCTTTCTTCTCCAAAATCCTCTAGAGAATGTCTCTTGGGACCCTATCATACGCTTTTTCCAAATCTATAAAGACCATGTGTAATTTTTTTTCCCCTCTCTATATCTTTCCATCAATCTTCGTAAGAGATAGATTGCCTCCATGGTTGAGCGTCCTGGCATGAACCCGAATTGGTTGTCTGAAACCCGTGTCTCTTGCCTCAATCTATGCTCAATGACTCTCTCCTAGAGCTTCATTGTATGACTCATTAGCTTAATACCCCTATAGTTCATGCAATTTTGTACGTCGCCCTTATTCTTGTAGATAGGTACCAAAGTGCTATTTCGTCACTCATTTGGCATCTTCTTCGTTTTCAAAATCCTATTGAAAAGGTCAGTGAGGCATGCTATACCTGTCTCTCCCAAGACTTTCCACACTTCGATCGGTATATCATCTGGGCCCACTGCTTTTCTATGTTTCATCTTCTTCAAAGCTACAACCACTTCTTCCTTCCTGATTCGATGATAAAATGAGTAGTTTCTACACTTTTCTGAGTTACTCAACTCCCTTAAAGAAGTACTCCTTTCATGTCCTTCATTGAAAAGATTATGAAAATAACCTCTCCATCTGTCTTTGATCGCGTTCTCTGTAGCAAGAACCTTTCCATCCTCATCCTTGATGCACCTCACTTGGTTTAGGTCTCTTGTCTTCTTTTCCCTTGCTCTAGCTAGTTTATAGATATCCAACTCTCCTTCTTTGGTATCTAGTCGCTTATACATATCGTCATAAGCCACTAACTTAGCTTCTCTCACAGCTTTCTTCGCCTCTTGCTTCGCTCTTCTATACCTTTCACCATTTTCATCGGTCCTATCCTTGTATAAGGCTTTACAACATTCCTTTTTAGCCTTCACCTTTGTTTGTACCTCCTCATTCCACCACCAAGATTCCTTTTGGTGTGGAGCAAAGCCCTTGGACTCTCCTAATACCTCTTTTGCTACTTTTCGGATACAACTAGCCATGGAATCCCACATTTGGCTAGCTTCCCCCTCTCTATCCCACACACACTGGGTGATTACTTTCTCTTTGAAAATGGCTTGTTTTTCTCCTTTTAGATTCCACCATCTAGTCCTTGGGCACTTCTAAGTCTTGTTCTTTTTTCTCACTCTTTTGATATGTACATCCATCACCAACAAGCGATGTTGATTAGCCAAGCTCTCTCCCGGTATAACTTTGCAATCCTTACAAGTTATACGATCCCTTTTCCTCATTAGAAGAAAATCTATTTGTGTTTTTGACGACCTACTCTTGTAGGTGATCACATGTTCTTCTCTCTTCTTAAAGAAGGTGTTGGCTAAGAAGAGATCATATGCCATTGCAAAATCCAAGATAGCTTCCCCATCCTCGTTTCTCTCCCTAAAACCATGGCCACCATGAAAACCTCCATAGTTGCCTGTCTCCTTGCCCACGTGTCCATTTAAATCTCCTTCTATAAATAACTTCTCCGTCTGAGCAATTCCTTGCACCAAGTCTCCAAGGTCTTCCCACAATTTCTCCTTCGAACTCGTATCCAACCCTACTTGAGGTGCGTACGCACTAATCACATTGATGAGTTCTTGTCTTATTACAATCTTGATTGCCATGATTCTATCTCCTACCCTCTTGACATCTACAACATCTTGTGTCAAGGTCTTGTCCACGATGATGCCAACACCGTTTCTCGTTCTATTTGTGCACGAATACCAGAGTTTAAACCCTGAGTTTTCTAGATCCTTTGCCTTAAGACCAACCCACTTAGTTTCTTGTAGGCACATAATATTTATCATTCTCCTCACCATAACTTCCACTACTTCCATAGATTTTCCCGTTAGGGTTCCTATATTCCATGTTCCTAAACGCATTCTACTATCTTGAACTCTACCCTTCTGTCCTAGCTTCTTCAACCTACCCCGTCTAATAGGATCAAAGTACTTCTTTTGTGTGTCCTGTGTAAAGTTGATAGGAGCATATGCTCCCAAACAACTTTGAGTGGAGTCGTTCGAAAATAAGTTTCTATGGCCCCCTTGCTCATTTAACTCTGCATCCGGGTGCCGATGGAGATACAGCGACCCTTGCTCACTTATCACTGTGCTCGGGCCACACAGCGCGTCACTTACGGGTGACGCCCTAGCTTTAGCGTGATTTCGTTCTGGATTCATTTTCATAAGGATTCGACGTAAAATGGGATTGTCGGCTGTCGATTACCTGACGCCCTCCCCTTCCTTCTTTATCCGGGCTTGGGACCGGTAATGTAAGATAAACTTACACAGGCGGAGTTAGAAGAAACAGCAACCAAAAAGATTAAATACAAGAACATAGAATACACCCCAAATTAATTTTACCTGATAAGATTGATCCAAATATATCTCAACAGGATATAATCCTATACAAAATGATATCCAAAACACTTGTTAATTCCAGCCTGCCTTAAAGAAATACAACATTACAAAACAACAATAACATAAACCGAAGTAAATTTGCCGTGTATCGATTAGGAAAGGAAGCAGGCATATAGGATTTAAGCCACAAAAGCCTGCTTACTAGATGCATCCAAGTAAACCAACCATTTATACCTTGATGAGGTTTTCAGGGGAAATGCTTTCACAAGACTTTGAAACCTAGCATCATGGTAGTTTGAATTAAAATCAAGCAATTACAACAGTAAAAACAAGCAAACTAAACCATCAACTCATTAAATTAAAATCAGCATAGTTGTTTGAATCTTAGCATAAAAAAATGGAATGTCAGATCGCCAACTAAAAGGACCATACTGAAAGGAGTGAGGGTTGTTTGTGGACGTTCCGTATGTATGGCCCTTGCTTTATGTGTTGGCTAGTGTATGAGTGAGAGAGAGACTTCGGCTGCATTGATTTTGTAATAAAGAGTAAACACAATAAAATAAACACCAACCATATATATTTAGCTCAAGCGAAGTTTTTGTTTCAGATTTAACAAGTGTGAAGAATGCAACTTAGAAAATGAAAACAAAAATCACAGTAGCAATTCAAAATCAAACAAGAAAATGACCACAATAATCACTTTTCTGTGCTTATAAGATTCTGAACCAATATCATGTTGAAAAGATCTTTATTTAATTTTGTATCAGAAGCATAAAGCTACAACATCAATCCTAAGAACTAAAAGCAACCACATCAAAATATACGGAAAAAAGCATGTCAACATGGGTAATATAACAAAATCATATTCCCCTACACTACTAAGAATGTTCAGTCGATACTGAAATTTGGGTTTGTAGAGAAATCATGAATTATTAAGGATGAAAGAAAATTTACCAAAACATATATAATTTAATATCTCATACTCACGTTCTTCTTAACACTTATGAACCTCAATGGTCATTCAGTCTCGAATGAGTACATATGTATGTTGAACTACACTCAAACAACTCAAAGAAACCCTTCTTAGACCAACTACTAATGTTGACATTTTTAACATGACTAGAAAAGCAATTAAGTATTTCATCATGTTGCTTTCTAGTTAATACATGATACGAGCTTCTGTCACCCTTTTATACAATCAGCTCACTCTAACTCTATACTGCACTAGATTCCAGAGATGTTCCCTAATTTTCCCTTGACTGCGTGTTTATATATATGTGGTTTCCAAGGCCTTACTAAAGCAGTCACTGTCCTCCCACTGCAATAGGTATGCGGGATTAGGGGTATCAGAAGACAACAACTAACATAACATAGCCATTCAACAAGCACAACCCATCAATGGAACTGACTTTATAATACTACCCTTACCATGAATTTGCACTCGACAGATTATGTGTATAAACATCAATTATAAAAATCAAAGCAATTATCAAAGCAAATTAGAACCCATATTCAAAGCATTAGATTTCGAGCAACCAGAAATCAATTAATTATAAAAATCAAAGGTTATTAGAACCCTAATTCCTAAATTTACTAGAGTTAAGTAAACTGAAAATTACCTCAGAGAGAGATGGCTGTTGGAGGACGAAGAGAGAGGGCTATCGGAGGGAGAGAGTTTACAAAGAGGAAGAGGTGAGGGGGAAATGTTTGTGATTTCAGTTTAATCCCGAGGTTTTTGTGCGATGAATATAAAATATTCGTCTCGCAATAAATTCAAATTTTCACGAAATTATTTTTGTGCATAACCAAAGCGTCAAATTTTCAACTCATTGCGTGACGAAGAGTAATTAAGCAAATGTCATTCGCGCGACGAATAATATTTTGTTCGTCGCGCAATAAGCTGAAAATTTAATTTACCCGGGTAATTTTTTTTAATTTATATTTATCAAATAAAAACAATTGATTTATAACATAAGATAATTAAATTACTATAAATTTCATTTAATATGTTTTACATGGCAAGTCGTAAATAAATTGCATTATCCATCATCTGAACTATAATAACTTTTGCTATCGTCGCTATCATCACTTTTGGTCTCCCAATCCTCCTCCTTGATAAGTACGTCACTGTCGTCATTTAGGCCCACTACAACATCATATTGCAGAAGATTATCGAGGTCAATTGTAATTGATTGAATCGGTATTTCGATTGAAGACACTCCTTGTATCTGAAACGGTTCTTGGATTACATTTGTATCTTGAAGTGACACACCCCGACCTAATTCGAGGCATGCTGGTCGTCATGTGGGGGTGACGTAGCCATGTGCACAATGCAGAAGCAATAATGATATAAAGAAATGCGAATAAATAAAAACCAAACCAACTAGAGCACTAGATAAGGTAAGGTGCAAGACGAGAATAAGTGTGACTACACATAACCAGAGCATAAGTAGCCTAAGTGTAGTCCAGCATGACGAATACTAGTTATAAAGTACCAAAGATGGTCCTACACTAGTGATAATCTGTTTGAGCTGCAGTGAATTCCTCGTGAGCCACCAACAAGTACTCCTACCTAAAACCTGGAAGGGCGCAAAACAGAAAGTGTGAGTGGGTAAAAACAAAGCTTTTCAAAATCATTTCATTTATCAAAAGTTCCAACCCCTCGCCGTAAAACCTGTATAATTTCATAAAAAATAGAATATATAGACATATCTCAAAACTATGCTCAGAATAGTGAAAATCATAGTATACCATGCCATATATCTCAAAGTAACAAAATAAGTAACTAAGGTGAAATAATCTCATGAAATATAACATATCAACTAGATCCACCTAATGTGGCTTGTACGGCTGAATTTATAGCTGAACAAGTATGTCTGCACACGAGTCGGAACCACATAATGTGGTCTGTACGACAGGACTGGGTGTAAATAAATACGCTCTAGTGCTATGATCACGTAAAGACTATGCGAATAGTCGCGGCTTATGTGCGAGTAGGAACCACCTAAAGTGGTTTGTATGACAGGACTATACACCTAACTTTGACCAAGGTGAGCATATAGTACGGGAGGTGAGCATCACGTGAAGGACTGTGCCCTAACCACGGGCGGGAGCACTAACACAGGGGTGCAGGTTTATGAGCTTTCAACACATCTCACAAGATCATTAATTCACGATAACAATCTACAACTCACCTGATACTTACCTGAGCGTGCACCGCATTAAATCACATATGTATATACCATACAATTTCATAGTCTAAGTATAAATCAATATGCATGGCATTTCAAAACATAATTTCATTTAAACACATTTTATGGGAAAAATACCAAGTATATAAGTATGTACTAAAAACAAAAAGCCCACTCGCTGATATGTTGAAGGGTCATAACGCTCGAGCTTTGCTTGACTACGCTCGTCCTCAGGATATGTTTCACTTATATGCGAAACAACTATATAAACGTTATTTAAAGCACATAACCAAAACTAGGTAATAACTTCTCATACATTACTTAATTGGGGTGTTTGAATATACCAACATGATCTACTCAACCCCACGAACATCCCTATATTTTTAGAAAAAAATTTTGACGTCCCAAGCGCCATCACGCGTCGTTCATGCGCAGGCACGTGCCTGGCACACTGACAGATTCCCTAACGGCGTTAGGGAATATTCCGTTAAATAAAAGCATATACCGTTAAAAATACTTGACACCGTTAGAATATTCCATCAAAGTTGATGGAATATTCGCCTTCTTCTCTGTTGAGTCATCGGATTTCGTTACTGTCGCCGTCTGTGTCGCCAGAAACTAGAAAAACTTTAAAGCTTCACATCTCTTCCATTTCTAAACCAAATTTGATAAAATTTCACCAAAATGAAGCTTACAACGAGTAGAACACATTCTTACCACTTTAGGGGACCTAAAAACAACGGAAACTCGTCGGAAAAACTCGAGGAAATCGGCCAAACCCTGCAACTATATAAACCAGAGCGTTCTTACGTCAAAACCACTCCAAAATCGATCCAACGTGCTAGAAAAGCAAGAATAATACCTTCTTAGGTCTCAAAACCACTTAAAACCTTCGTGATCACGTCGGAGTAAAATCACCCCTTACTGGAGTTCTGGAAATTCAAGTTCTACAAGCTTTCATGACCAACTAAGGGTATGAATTGACTCCCGGGCTTGCAAGGAGCATGAAAACCACCTTCACAGTCTCAATCCGTGCCTGCAAAGGTTGGTTTGAAATTTGTCCGTACAATTGTACGAAAATGGAAAGAGGTCCGAGATGGAGGAGAGAGAGAGAGTCAACGGGAGTTTGTGTATGTGTGTGTGTGGTCCTAGTTAGGTCACCAACCAAAAACAAACAAAATCCTAAGTTCTAATTAGGTCCAATTAGTTAGGAAAGAAATTAATAGGTCATTTTCCTTAGCCCACTAATACAAAACAAAATCCAATGCTCAAGGGTAAAATGGTCATTTCATGCTATCGAGGATAAAATAATATACATATTTAGGACGAGCTGTCACACGAAGTTGTCGACATCGTCATCAGTAGGGTCTTTTTCTGGTATAGCATACACGTTCCTTTGATTCATCTTCTGAATAACTTTCTAACCTCTCCTGGTTTTAGGGTCCTCTAGATACACAATATGTTTTGCCATGTTTGCCAAAATGTACGGGTCATCATTGTACCAAGTTCTGTTAATGTTCACAGATAGTAAACCATGGTTGAATTTAACACTTCCTTGCCTATTTGGGTTTGTATCAAACCATCGACACTTAAACATGATCACTTGGTATTGATCTTTGTAAAGCAATTGCACGACAGTTTTAAGTTTGCCATAGAAATCAATGTCCATACTTTCACCTCCACTTGGGACATGGACACCGCTGTTTTGTGTACACAACTTGCCATCTCGTGCAATCCCTAAAAACTTGATGTCGTTAACATGGTAACCCGAGAACAATTCAGCGCGAATCAAGCCGAACGCCAAGTTATATAACTCTTCGCAGTGGGGGAATTCGATGCTTTCAACTTATTCATCTAATATTATACAAAAACACACACCTGTTAGTTTGAGAAAATTAAATAGTACAATATATATCACAAATACAAAACACTTATAACTTACATATTCGAGAAACCACTGTGGAAACAATTCTTGGTGTTTCTTGGGCATACAAATGTGATGGATGTTCTCGCTTCATCATATCTTCATGCTCATCTAGGTATGCCATTATCTTGTCACAATTGTTCAGTACGAACCAATACGCTACCTCCATGTCATTTTTGGAAAACAAATCCCCTCGTACATGATCTCCAAACAGTCGTGCACATTGGGCAAAAACATAAAGTTTCTCCTTTCTCACACCCCCGTCATTATTGCATTGAGGATGATTGAAATTCATCTCCACATCTTTTAAATACATACCACAAAAAGTAAGCGACTCATATTGAACCCAAGCCTCTATAATTGATCCTTCGGGCTTCGCCCTATTGTGTACACCTTTTTTCAGCTCCCCGAGAAACCTGCCAAAATAAAATGATACAATACAAATTAATAAGCGTGGGTTAAGGATGCATAAACAAATGTTGACAAGACCAGTAAGCAATGCCTCTTTGGGCAAGTGAACCATCACATGGATCATACTTGTGAACAAAGTTGGAGGGAATATCATCTCAAACTTGCATAGGACTTGGACAATGTCATGGCACAATTGATTAACGTCCGTCTTTTGCAACATTCTTGCCATCAGTTAGGAAACAAATCTGGACAACAACATGTTTAGCTTTACAACATCTTCCGGCAATAGGTGTCAAATACCCATAGGAAGTATGCGTTGCATAAACATTCATGCAAATTTACCCCTGTCAACATTCACGCAATGAGCGATATTAAAAGCATACCCATCCAAAAACTTTACAGACGATACAAATTTTAAAAACTCTTTTTTGTCATTCGGTTTCATGAAAAAAAATGCAAGATCCCTTCTCGCTTTATCACTAAGGGTGAGTGGCCCTAGAAATGAAATTTTAATAGAAACTATCTACAACATTATAACCCCTCGCTGCAACATCTGTATAGTTTTCAGAAAATCATACCACGTATCAATGTGAAATCAAAAATATATCAACAGTAAACCATAAATATACCACAACACAGCATCTCATCAGTAATATCAATAATCATGTGATTAATAACTCATACTAGCACGCAAGTCAGAGTCACCTATGGTGACCTGTACGACTGCACCCATATCTCATCAATCAATGCTAACTCATAAGTCGGGAGTCACCTCTAGTGACCTATACGACTTATCCACATCTCATCATATATGCTAGCTCATAAGTCGGGAGTCACCTCTAGTGACCTGTACGACTTATCCATATCTCATCACATATGGTAGCTCATAAGTCGGAAGTCACCTATAATGACCTGTACGATTTATCCATATCTCATAAGTATACATGCACATGGGTCGGAACCACCTAAGGTGGTCTGTACGACAGGACTAGGTGTAAATAAATACGCTTAAGTGCTACGAACACGTGAAGACTGTGCGAATAATCGTGGGTCACCTACGGGTTGGAACCACCTATAGTGGTATGTACGACAGGCCTGTGCACCTACCTTGGATCTAAGGTGAGCGTAAGGTGCGGGAGGTGAACATCACGTGAAGGACTGTGCCCTGGCCACGGGCAGGAGCACTAACACCGGGGTGCAGGTTTATGAGCTCTAAATGCATCTCATGTGACATATACAACTCATAGGCAACTTGTACGACAATGTCAGAATTGCCTAAAACATAATGTGATCATGCCATAACTCAATCATTTCAACTAATACCATAACTCACATGAACTTACTTGTGGGTTCCGCGTTCATCTTCGCACTTCAAAGCATTCAAAATAATTTTGTACATGTAGCATACACATGGATATGCCATAATGCAAACCTAAAACTCAACCATATCATAGTATTATTATTTTTTTCAATATATATACATATATATAATGTGGCGTAAAATGCATAATCTCTAACGCCCTACTCCCGAATTATTTATTTTCGGAAATAATTATCTGGATAAGTCCAACTAAACATTAGTTTAATTAACTATCATTACTTACGTTTCCTTATTTCAGTTTCTTGATTCCTTCCACATTGATTTATGACCAACATCCAATCACTAAAAACATAAGGTTAAATCTCATATTTTCACCGATTTCCTTCACATTGCTCAATTCCCAAACAAAGTTTTTGTTTCAAATATTGTATGGCTGCATTTAACGTCTCGTTAGACTGCCTACGTACCCTAAACAGTAATTATACGCAATAAGCAATTTATAAACGTTGTGGAATTGTCAATCACACACACACACACACACACACACACACACACACACACACACACACACACACACACACATATATATATATATATATAAAACACGATAGAATGGAAAAGACCCACTAACCTGAGGTCCGTGCCACGACTCCCTAGCACGCATGTCAAGACATCAGGAACCATCGTCGCCTATGACCAATTATCAAATCACATCTCAGAGTTTGTACCGATAAAATACACAATTTACATAATACACATCAATACGTAATTCAATTTGGAAGATCTGCATCACGGATTTCCAATCCGTTGCTTCCAAATATCCACATTATACCTCTAGAACAACATCCTAAAGTCCCATTACGATCCAACAGTCGGATCTCCACCAATTGCCAAAACTAAGTGGCGGTTAACCTTTTATTTCATGAACTTACAAATTCAATTCGGGAAGATCTGTATATGTGATTCCCAATCCGTAAGTTCCTATGGTCCTCAAATATTATGTACTAAAACATATTAAAGTTTGGTGACAATCCAACAGTCGGATCATCGATTCATACAATGACCTATTAACGTATCGTAGAGAATTTAGGTTCCAACGATCAACCTACGTCATCCAAATATCAAAACTGAATTCAAGACATTTAACATAGCTTAAAAATAGCATTGGCGGTCCACTGGACTCGTGCCGCCGCACGCGCCGCAGCGGGTGGCAGTCGGCCGTTCCGACTCGTCGGAAAATTCAACTATTTCCAAAAATTACCAAAATTTATAGGAATTAAGATCTCAAGGAGAGGAACAACTTTCATACCTACCACAAAATCCAAAAGTGTACAGAAGATGGTCAATTTTTCCCACGAAGCTGGCAGGTGCCTAAAGCTTCCCGGTGTCGATTCGTCGTCTACGGTGGTCCAACGGGGTCAAGGTTGGTTGGGTTTTGCTCCTGGGATGATGGGTTACAAAGCCCAAGTGGTGGCATCGGCCATTGCTTTGCCAATTTTCCAGAAAATGCAAAAGGGTTACCGGAGCATTGTTGATTTTCGTCGACTTTCGTGGCCTCAAACCGCCACATACCATGGTTAATCAAGGTGGTTCTTGGGTGGATTTTGTAAAGGGGAATGAGAGCTTCAAGATGGCGGTGGTGGCAGCAAAAAACTCCATCGGAGTTGGCCGGAATCAACCTTGGAAGATGGGTGATCGCAATGGGTGTGGGTGCGGTTTTGAGGGAGCTTTCTTCTTCTTCTTTTGTTTTTTTTTTTTCCTGATTTCTGATTGGGCTGTTGCCCTTTTTCTACCTTTTATCTAATTGGTCATCCTTAACCAATTAATTAACTTTAAATAACCAACTTCAAACGTTCGTAACTATACCATTATAATCCGGACTTGCAAACGGCTTTCGCCTATGTGTTCGTACCAACAAGTACTAATACGCCAAAAGAATAAGTCATACGTTCCTCTAGACAATGGTCAACATAAATCAAAATCCTTGCCTCTAGGCATTTTCGTCAATTCCCTCGATTAAAATAAATAAAACATGAAATTTTAGGAACGGGTTGTCACAACTAAGGTTCTGAAACTGTGTTTATATAGCACTAGGATCCCTTTGCGCGACGAAGTTATTCGTCTCGTAAATACTTATGTTTGTCGCGCAAAACGCGTCATAAATGCACAATAAATGGGAAGGTTGGAACACAATTTGACCTTACTTTGCGTGACGACAGTTGTTGTTCGTCGCGCAAAGTTGTCTTGAGGGACGAAAATAACATGGTGCAATATATGTCATGATGAACAGAATGATTGTAATTATAAAGTTTAAGTAAACATACATATCTATGTTTACGTAGACTTTATAATTACAAACAACTATTCAATTAAATATTTATTCTAAAAATAATTACTACCTTAAATATTTATTCTAAAAATAATTAATACCTTAATCCATTCATTTATTTTAAAAAGCAAAGAGGAATTAAAGCCTAATTAAGTCCAAATACATAACTTATATAAAAAAAAACCTTCAATTTAAATATTGTCCTTAGAAACATAAATTTAAAACGACTATTTCGATGGTCATCCATTTCGCTGGACATCATAATGCCACCATTGTAACCTCCCTCCAACGCATCCTCCATCAAATGTTCGTTCATATCATCATCAAGAGTATACTTACACTGTTACACATAAATGCAAATAATTAATTCCAACATGTAAGATCCCACATCGCCCAAGGGAGTGATCCTTATATGTATATTCCCATCTCTACCTACCATGAGGCCTTTTGGGAGTTCACTGGCTTTGGGTTCCAATGGAACTTTGAAGTTAAGCGAGTAGCGCGCGAGAGCAATCCCATGATGGGTGACCCACTAGGAAGTTCTCGTGTGAGTTCCCAGAAACAAAACCGTGAAGGCGTAGTAGGGGCCCAAAGCGAACAATATAGTGCTACGGTAGTGAAGCGGGCTCAGGATGTGGTGGACCCCGGGTCGGGATGTGACAGATTGGTATCAGAGCCTAACCCTGGCCGTGGTGTGCCGACGAGGTCGTTGGGCCCCTTAAGGGGAGTGGATTGTAAGATCCCACATCGCCCAGGGGAGTGATCTTTATATGTATATTCTCATCCCTACCTAGCATGAGGCCTTTTGGGAGCTTACTGGCTTCGGGTTCCATCGGAACTCCGAAGTTAAGTGAGTAGCGCGCGAGAGCAATCCCATGATGGGTGACCCACTGGGAAGTTCTTGTGTGAGTTCCCAGAAACAAAACCATGAAGGCGTAGTTAGGGCCTAAAGCGGACAATATTGTGCTATGGTAGTGGAGCGGGCCCGGGATGTGGTGGACCCCGGGTCGAGATGTGACAAACATATAACAAAAAATTTCACAAAATTAATTATTGATCCATCAACATTATACTTACTAATAATTCATCCATCACTGCCTTCTTCGCATTCTCAGGCACATATTTCCAAGAACGTCATTTAGCAGTAGGACAATTATTCCGTATGGCTACAGCAATCGCATGCGCGAACTCAAAATGTTGCCGCAAATCATTCGGGTCAGCGATGGGCACTCTTTGATCCTTGTTTTTATCCTCCATCCCAGAACGAACATAATTTTGAAGAATAAGGAGAATATAATTGTGAAGAATCAGGATAGCAGAAGCATATATTTATAGGAAGGTTAGGGCCTTTGTGCGATGAAGGCTTTGTCGCGCAAACATTTGTAATAAATACAATATTGATTTCTCTGATTCACCTGCAGTGAATTTTCTAAGTGAAAACTAACAGGAACTTGCACGACAAAAAGCTTTGTCGCGCAAAGATCTCTTTTTCGTCGCGCAAGATTTTCACACCAAAATAAATTAACCTTCGTTTTCTTGATGACTTTGCGCGATGATAACTATTGTTAGTCGCGTGAAGTATTCTTGTGTGATGAAGGTTTTCGTTGCACAATTTTTTTTTTCTTTTTTCTTTCCTGTCTTTCTTGCGATATGACATTTTTTTTTCTGTCACACAAGTATCTCTTGTGCGACGAAGTATTCTTCGTCGTGCAAAATCTCATCACGCAAGCTGTTTTTTCTACTAGTGGATACCACTCAACAATTTCTTAGTATGTACCCATTAACTACTATTGGTGTTAGAGCTGAGCTAGCATATGATTGTAAATTTGTAACAAGTTTTAAGTGATGATTTTCTACTTGATGTAAGGTCATTAAAGAAGTGCTCATTTTTGTTGAAAAATAAATATATTTTGGAATTTCTACGTTACCCTAAAAAAACAGCACTAATATTCCTTTTTTTTTTTTTAATAAAATTACATTACAACCATCAGCAAAATGTATAACCCTTACACAATAATGGTAAGGTCATAGAATTATATTATTTTATTACACTACCAACCTTGTTTATTACACCATGGATGTCTCTTACAAGAAATTCTTATTAGCGTACGCAGTGAAATTAATTGTTATCGTATTCAATTTTGTGTTCTCTACCATTAGGTTTAAAGATGTTACAAATATTGTTAACTACATTGAAATATTTGAGAATCGAAGAGAAAATAGAGAAGAAAGAGGCGAGATAAATATAATACTTGTATTAACTAAAAAGAAAAATTACACAACTCTGTGGTAGTCTGTACGGCTAAATTCATAGCTCAAAAGTCAATCTAGTCGGAGTCACTACAATGACCTATACGGCACTATACTGCACAAGAGTCGAAACCAAATGAAAAGGTATGTACGACAATAATGGGTGTAATATGATCATGCTCAATACTACTCACACATAATAGCTGGGCAATAAATCGCTAGTCACCTACGAGTCGGAACCACCTAAGATGGTCTGTACAATAGGACTGTGCACCTAAATTGGATCCAATATGAGCATATGGTGCGGGAGGTGACATAATAAACAGGCATGTGCCATATCTCTGGATAAATCACAATCACCCTAGGTGCAGTTTTATGAGCTCAACATTATTCAATCACATATCGCACCATTGATAATTCACATAACCAAACATAACTTACCTGAGCTTACACGAGCGTCCACAACACCACAATTATATATATAATGCATCATATATCAATTCATATACGAATTGTAAATTCATATGCACAGCATTCAAGGCATATCTTCATTTAAACATATTTTCTGGGAAAATGTCAAGTATATAAATATATACTAAAAACCAAAAGCCCACTCACTGGTATGTCGAAGGGTTGTAGCCCCCGAGTCGCCCTTGAACGCGCTCGTCCTCGTGATAAGTCTCACCTATATGCGAATTAACTATAAAAACGTTATTTAAAGCACGTAGACAAAACTAGCTAATAACTTCTCATACAATGCTCAATTTTGGTATTTGAATATACCACAGTGACCTACACAACCTTAGGATCATTCCCAAATTTTAAAAATAATTTTTCATCCACCCATGCGTCGCCACGCGCCAGTGAGTGCACAGCAAGACGCACGGCCACGCGCAGGAAACCCTAACGGAAATAGTAATGGCAGTTAGGGAATATTCCGCTAAATCCTAACAGATTCTGTTAAATTTAACTGACGATGTCAGAATTGACCGAATATTTCGACGTCTTTAACCTCAGACTCCGACGACCGTCGCCGTCGCTGGAAAACTGGGAATTTTTCAAATCACTATATCTCACTCATTTTTCATCCATTTCCTACGAAATTTGCACCAAAATGAAGCTTATAACTTGAAGAACATTTCCTTACCAATTTGAAGCTCCAAAAGTCACGGAATCTCGTCGGAAAAATTCCACAAAATCCGGCCAAGCTTGAAACTCACAATCCCAACGTTCAATTTCACTCAACGAACCACTCCGAGCTTCCTTAGGACCTCCTAAAGCTTCCTATGTCCTTAAAATTCCCTAAAAATCAACATTTTACATGAGCATGAATAGTACCTCAAATCAGGGTTCAGAGTTCATGAGTTTTCAAATGAGTTCTTGCCTGAAAATGGTACCATTCAACTCGTATGGTTCTCACGAACACAATGGTGTGCTTCACACCCTCGATCTTCACACTTTCGATGGGTTTTGGGTGTAGTCCGTACAAGAGAGAAGAAAAGAGAGGGAGTGCATCCGAGAGAGAGAGTACGGGAGGGTGAGAGAGAGAAAGTTTTGGGTGTGTGTGTGTGGTCCTCACACTAACACATCACCAAACCCACATCTACAACCAAACAAAAAGTCTAAGTCCCAAATTATCCAAAATTAAGCTAGGGCAACCAAATAAACCCTAATATTAAATCCCATCAAACGTTTAAGGGTATTCTCGACATTTCCCATCCATGAGAATAATTTTCTGGGACGGGCTGTGACAAATACTCCAATCCCTAATACACAAGACAAAAACTATATGTTCCATGCAATTTTTAAAATAGTCTAATTTACCTATTCCATCACACCAAAATTTAAAAGGTCTAATTTACTTCCAAAATGGTCTAATTCACCTACATGATTTATGTGCATTAGATTAAAAGTTTATTTAATTTCCTACAAGCACAAACCCACATCATTCGAACATTATCTAATATCACTTAATTTTTTATTTTTTTTGGAATAGATAAATTAATTTAAATGTAGGTAAATTAGGATAATATTTTACAAGTAGGTAAATTAGTATAATATTTGTATGTAGGTAATTACATGATTCAAAATGCAGGTAAATTAGTATAATATTTTATAAGTTGGTAAATTAATTTGTGTGTATTAACAATAGAAATCAAAGAATAACTATGCAGAATCTCATAGAGGTTTTAGAGAAAGAAAGAGAGAAAGAACTCTTGTATTCTATCTTTTGATGAATCTTACAACGCACACTTAATGGCAAAAGCCTTACAACTCTGCTTTTATAGTGAAGACTGGTTTTCCTAGATTTACAATACTACCCTCCTTATACGTCACCAGTTTCTAACAAACTTAATCCATATAACCAACTTATATCAATCATAACAACCATTATGGTTATTATTCCCCCCTCAAACGAAGCGTGGAAGAATCAAGCTGAGTTTGCTACAGAGGTGCTGGAGGTCTTAAGCCAAGATGTTTTCAATGCTTTAAGAAAACTGGACTGTGTAGACCTTTAGTGAAGACATCTGCAATCTGATCATCGGTTGGAATATAATGCACACTGATATCTCCTTTTTGGACCTTCTCTCGAGCGAAGTGGTAGTCCGTATCCAAGTGTTTGATTTTGGAATGAAACACAGGATTAGAACTTAAAGCTAACGCAAACAGGTTATCACAGTGAAGAGCAGGTGGAGTTGGTAAGAACTGATGAATATCCTTGAACAATGACCGAATCCAGAACACATCAGCTGCACACTGTGCCAAAGCTTTGTATTCAGCTTCTGTAGAACTGCGAGAAACCGTAGATTGTTTCTTTGATTGCCACAAAATAAGATTGGAACCCAGGTAAACCACAAAACCAGAAATGGATCGTCTAGTATTAATATCAGCTGCCCAATCCGAATATGAGTATGCAGTTAACTGAAATTCTGAGTTCTTTGTATAGGTCAAACCACAATTTATAATTCCTTGAACATACCGAAGAATTCTCTTTAGTAAATGTAGATGAGCATCAGTTGGCTGTGTCATAAATTGACAGACCATATTAACGGAATATGCAAGATCTGGTCTTGTGAAAGTTAAGTATTGAAGTGCACCAACAATACTTCGATATTGACTTGGATCAGATCACAAGGTTTCGTCACTGGCAAGAAGTTGAGTATGTGGCTTAACTGGGGTAGACGTTGGCTTGCATGACTCCATCCCTACTTTCTTTAACAGTTCTTTTGCATACTTGGACTGACTTATGAATAGAGAGCCATCATTAGTATATTGAACATGTAACCCCAAGAAATAGGTAAGTTGACCCATGTCTTTGAGATCAAATACACCGGACAAATCATGGATCACTACCTACAGCTTAGTAAGACTAGATACAGTGAGGATAATATCATCCACATATAGTAGCAACAAAATAATATCTTCATCATCAACCTTGACAAACAAACTTGTATCGGACAAAGATGTTTTAAAACCAAGAGCTGGAAGATAACTAGTAAATTTGGAATTCCAGGCCCTAGGTGCCTGTTTTAATCCATAAAGAGACTTTACTAATCTGCAAACATGATTAGGCTTTTGTGGATCCACAAAACCTTGAGGTTGCTTCATATATACTTCCTCCTCAAGATCTCCATACAAAAACGCATTTTTGATATCCAATTGTCTTAGTTGCCAACTAAATTGAGCAGCTAGGGCAAGTATAATCCTTACCGTTGTATGCCTAACAACTGGACTAAATGTTTCAGAATAGTCTATCCCAAGTTCTTGAGTAAATCCTTGTGCAACCAATCTAGCATTAAACCTTGAAATAGATCCATCAGGGTTCTTCTTGATCTTGTATACCCATTTGCTACCTATGATAGCTCGATTCGATGGAGGTGACACCAATTTCCATGTGCCATGTGCTTTAAGGGCATCAAATTCCTCTTGCATTGCATTTTGCCATTCAACTCTACAAGCCGCACTCTTAAAAGTCTTTGGTTCCTCAACATCAAATATATCAGCTAAGAAAGAAAATCCAGCATGACATTGATTCATGGATGGAGTACTTATGACTGAATCAATGAGTTGTAAAGAAGTCAACTCAGGCAATAAAGCAAGAAAATTAGTATAATCTTTCCTTGTGATTGCACATGTTTGCAATCTAGTTTGTATGCCATGTGGTCGCACATCATTATGGTCTGAATCAGCAAAGGATGAAGAAGTATTAAAGGGAAGAACTACTTGTAATTGTGCAGGATCCAAGACAAGGAGCAAGGGAGTTGTATCAACTGGGGAGGAAAGAGTAAAGCCATTTGAAGATAGTATGCCACTAGCCTGAGAACCAGTGACTGAAGGTGTGCCACTTTCTGTAGAAGAAGTTGAATGATGACCACTAATATCAGAAACATGTGAACCTGAAACTCGGAGGTTGGAAGGTGATGGTGCAGGTTCTCTGTGAGTCACAGGTATTGGTATTATAACTGATCTCAATTGTTGTTGCTCATTAGTACTTTGCCCCATTTCAGTATGTTGCTTGGCTAGCTTACTAGGAAAACACAACTCATCAAATATGACATGTCTAGATATGATGCATTTCCGAGTTTGCATATGAAAACAAATCACCCCTTTGTAGCCCATTGAATATCCCAGAAAAATGCACATTGCAGATCTTGTTTGCAATTTGTTTACATTATAAGGCCTTAACCAAGGAAACACAGCTGAACCAAAGATCTTCAATGATTGAATGTCAGGTACTTTTTGATACAACAACTGATAGGGAGAACACATTGCTAGGGTCTTGCATGGCATCCTGTTGATCAGAAATACTGAATGTGCACATGCAAAGTACCAAAACTCAGAAGATAAACAAGTAGCATTCAGTAGTGTAATGGCAGTTTCAAATATATGTATATGTTTTCTGATGCGAAATATAGAAACACACAAATTAAACCCTCTTTTGACAGTTGTAGTATATGTATAAGTAGAGATCGTTCTAGACCGGGGATTAGGAGGGATTGCCAATCTAATTGAAACTGACTTAAAAACACAAAAATAAACTTAAAAACACTTAACAAGACTCACAAGACTCAAAACAGCACAAAACAACCAAATAGACTCAAAACTGACTCTAGGGAGTTATTTGGACGAAAATTGGTTTTAACTTGACTCAAGACACTTAAAAACACAAACCAAAATAGATTTTAACTAATCTAACACTTCAAAGTAAAGGGGGATTGGGTTTTGGACGAAAATAAAGTAAAATAAACAAATTAAAGACTAAAACAGATTTTGGACGAAAATTGGGAAATTGGATGGGTGATGGTCTAGCTAGAAGGTCCTTCTCCACACATGACATACTTGCATACAAATCAATCTCCAATTGCTTTTCAATAAACCATGAACCTCAACGCCCCAGATTAACCGTGAATTGCACTAATTAACCCTCAGATTCTCCTAATTTCATTGAATTGGATGATTGCATACAACAACCCAAATTATTCTCCACAAGTTCCCTACATGAATTGCATAATAGAGATACGAGCAAAGATCATTAAGTTCTATGAAAATCATAAGCATTGACGAGGCACTTGTAATTATGAATTGCATGAAACTTATGCTAAGAATTCACTTAACACGATCGTGACAAGCAACCTTCACTACTTGTGAATATAAGTTTATAACGATTAGGTGAAAATCCCTTATATTCTAGCATCAAATTCATGTATGCAAACTAAGTTGGCCACCTTAATCAACATACAAGAATAAGTTTTGAGTAAAACAGTTAAGCGAATTGCATTCACAATTTATCAAATCGCAATTGAAAGTAATCAATTCATATTGCAAGTATAATCATGGTTTCGAATTCCCCTCTAACTATAAAGAAATTAGTTCCTCATGTTCACAATTAAACAAAGATAACTTGAATTAAACATTGAAAACAAAGATAGAATACACCTAGAAACACTCCAGATGGCTCATTCTTCTCATTCCTTAGCTGCGGCACAAGAGGATTGTGGTGGATGGTGTGGTGGATGGATGTAGGTGATTTATGGTAGAGGGTGGTGGTTTAATTGCTGCACAAAGGTTTGTATTTATAGGGCTAGGGAAACCCACGAATTTCTGAAGGAAAGGAATGTGTATTTGGCACAATTCATGAAGGAAAAGGACTAGGGTTCACCAAAATCAGAAGGGAAAAGGATTGCACAATCCTAAGGGAAAAGGATTGCAGGTTCTAGGGCTTCTAGAAAGGGTCTAGGCGCCAGATTTTTAGGTGCTTCTAGAAAAGATGTTTTAGCACCAATTTAGGGGTTCTAGACGGATAAAGGTTCTAGAATCTGAAATATATAGTTTAAATGCATAATTATCCCTTAGAAATAGCTAGAATTAAGTCACAAATTGATTTGGATAAGATAGGATAAGATAAGGTTAGGTTAGGCAAGGATAAGATAAGATAAGGTTGGATAAGGTTTTGGATAATGTTCCTTCTTTTGAACTGATTTCTTATCTTCCTTGACTTGGATTTATTTCTTCACTCTTTTCAGCACATTCCTAGCCTCTTGAACTTCAAATTCGTCCATCCATCTTGCTTCATTCATAAGCTATCCATTTGGTGCCCAAAACTGCCTCAAAATGCTCCAAATTGCATTTTCTTGCCAACTTTGTCATATGGACCTACAAACACACGAAAATAGCTTAAAACACTATAATAAACACAAACAAACTATGAAAATGCAAGAAAACAAGCTAACTAAGTCGCATAAATATGCTCCTATCATTTTCGTTCTACTACTCCATTCTGTTGTGGAGTGTAAGGACAAGAAATGAACTGAATAATACCCTTATTGACCAGAAAAATAGTGAACCTTTTACTAACATACTCTCCTCCTCCATCTGTTTGCAAACTTTTAATTCGTGTCCCAAAATGAGTAAAAACAAAGTTGTAAAATCTCACAAAAATAGTAAACACATCTGATTTATTACTTATTGGAAAAATCCACACATATCTGGTGTATTCATCAATTAGAGTTACATAATACCTATATCCTTCTGGGGACTTCACAGGAGAAGGACCCCAAATATCTGAATGCACTTTTTCAAACGGATAGGTACATGTATCTGATCTAACTGGAAATGGAGTTCTAGACATTTTCCCTTGGATACAAGGTACACAAACACTAGATTTATTATCAAGACAGTCTGCAATACTAGACTTATGTAGCATAGTAGACAATACTTCATGTGTGGGGTGTCCCAATCTCTGGTGCCATACTTCATACTTTATAGCTTTTCCCAAATATGCTGCTGGACCACTTGTAATAGACTGCACTCTTCTTCTCTGTTGAACTACTGGAATCTGAAACAGTTCTTCAGGCTTACTCTTTCCTCAGTACAGTATTTCCCTTGTCCTCTTGTCCTACACAAAGAATTCAGATTTATCACATATAAACCAGCTTTTATTATCAGCACAAAGTTGTTTTACCGATAACAAACTTCGAGCAATATGAGGAACATGTAATACTTTGTTTAAAATGAGAGAATGATTATTGGTGTGTAAGGTAGTTGTACCAATATTATGTATTGATAAACCTGTACCATTTCCAATGGTTATTTTCTCAAAACCCTCAAAAGGTATAACTCGAGTCAAAGCATTGATGTCAGCAATCATATGATGAGAGGCACCTGAATCAACAATCCAAGTGTCTTGAGGAATGAACTGTGTAGTTTGCTGAACATTCATAGCAGACAATGATGTTGATGGTGGTTGACCTTGAAATGAATAATTGCTTCTCTGATAACAATCAAGAGCTGAATGTCCCATTTTTCCACATATTTGGCATTCAACAACAAAACCTGAATTTGATGAACTATTATTCCGATGATAGCAGTTGGCTGCAGTGTGTCCCCTTTTGTTACATATCTGACATTCTATCACAACAGTAGTCCTAGTAGTAGTATTGCCTAACCATGAACTAATATGATTCTGTCTTGAATTGCCTGAGCCATATCCACGTCCCTTGAAACTATTGTTGTTTCTGTAATTGTTTCCCCTATTTTGATTTCCATTTGATCCTCGAGCTCCAAACTGTACTTCTCCAGTAGACTGTGCACCTGAGATATTTGAAGTACTAGGATTACCAATAAAACCATATCCATATGATTGATCATGGAAGAAACTAGATGGTGATGGTGAAAATGGCTGAGACTGTGGTGAGGAATAGAATGGCTGAGACGGAACTGAATAAAATGGTTGTTGAAAGTTTGGTAGTGGTAATGAACTGGGAAAAGAGTTAATTTTAATCGGAGGACTAACACCACAAGGTACAACAATGATTGTCCCCACTGTGTTACCAAGAATATGACTATGAGATTGAGCATTAGAGGATGATGCAGCAAAACTAGAACTAGAACTAGAACTGTGAACATACGTTGCAGATAAGTTCTGAGATAAGACATTAATCTTTCCTTCAATTTCCATTTCTACACCCAATAATTGTGCTCGAAACTCCTTCAGGGTGAGTGATGACTCCCTAGCCAAAATAACTGTACGAATAACTCCATACTCCTTAGGTAGACCAGCAAGACCAGTAATCATTATATCATTATTAGACACAGATTCACTTGCAACAGTCAGTTGGTCCCTGATATTCTTCATCCTCAAAAGATACTTATCAATTGAATCAGTTCCTTTCTGAATCATGTGCAATTCTGTTTTAAGATGATTGACTCTAAACTTAGAAACCGATGCATATCGATCAACAAGATTAACCCATGCTTCATTAGCTATCCTACAACCAAGAACATACTCTATTGCCGCATCCGTTAGAGTGGCAAGCAACAAACTCAGTAGTGCCATATCAGTAGACTCTCAATCGATAAACTCCACAGTAATCTCCTTTGTAACTCCAGCTTCTGCACTAACAACATACTTTGATGGACACACAATTGTACCATCAAAATGACCAAACAATTTATATCCTCTTAACACCAATTGAAATTGAAATGCCCATTTGGCAAAATTGTCATCCTTTAGCTTTATGGTAAGCATACCCAACACTCCATCAATTTTAAAATTTGAGGAACTCATGATTATCGTCAAACACAAACAACTAATCACCAAATTGAATGACACCCAGAGATTGACACTCTGATAAGAAGAAACTAAGGAAGAATAACACTTTCCTTTTCAATGAATTGCTTAACTCAGAAAGAATGACGCTTTCTGGAATTCTTGAGAGAATAACACTTTCACAAAGAACTAATCACAACAGAAAGAATGACACTTTCTGGATTTCTTGAAGGAATAACACCTTCAAAAAAGAATATACCAACGATCGCAGCAGAAAGAATGACACTTTCTCGGATTCTTGAAAGAATAACACTTTCACAAAGAAAACTATACTAACATTCGCAGCCCATACGAATCAACACATACAGATCAACAAAAAACATCTCCAGAACAAGAATCTACAGAACCCAACCAAATACTTCAAATTCAAGGAGTCAATGAAAGAGCAAGAAACAATAACACCTGAGCAAATAGCAACGACTCCAAAGCAAATATGACCCAGACACCTCTTCCACGAATTGAAGTTCCTCTCAACATCATCGAAAAATGTAGCAAGAAGACCGTCAGAAATTGCAGCAAGAACACCGTCGGAAATCACCGAAGCAGCGGAATGAGTCAGGATTGAAATCAATGATGAACCATCGTCTGCGATGATACCATATTAACAATAGAAATCAAAGAATAACTATGCAGAATCTCAGAGAGGTTTTAGAGAAAGAAAGAGAGAAAGAACTCTTGTATTCTATCTTTTGATGAATCTTACAACGCACGCTTAATGGCAAAAGCCTTACAACCCTGCTTTTATAGTGAAGACTGGTTTTCCTAGATTTACAATACTACCCTCCTTATACTCCACCAGTTTCTAACAAACTTAATCCATATAACCAACTTATATCAATCATAACAACCATTATGGTTATTAGTATGTGGGTAATTACATGATTCAAACAATATTATTTTTTTTGTACAAGATATGTCTTTTTTTTTAATTTGGTAAATTAATTTATATAATTGCTAATATTTATGATAAAAGAAAGGTAAAATATCCATATGGATTTAATTGCTCATCATAATTAGGATGAGTAATAGCATTTATTGACCAAATTAGGATTTTGTGGTATAAGTTGTAAATGTATTGTAATAGTTGATCATATATTTGTCTACATGACAGTTTATTTGAAATTTAGGTTTTATTTTAATGTTTAAATTTAAGTGGGTTTTTATTTGGAAAATAGGAGTTTTAAGGGCCTATATCTAAAAAAACCCGTTTTATTATTTGCAAACGAAAAAACCTGCACTGCGTCGCCCTCTATTCCTCAGAACTAGCATAAACTTGACAATTTGTTAATTAATTAACGAAATGATTAGGTTGTCACTAAAGTAGTAGATTAGAAAATAATTTTTATAGCAGGTGTATGCAAACAATAATAACTATTTTTTTTATTTTGATTTAATAATACTATTAATGTCCCTTGAAGTTAGACAGAAACACAACCATCCGTGCACAATGTAGCGTACTGTGGAGTCCCCAAGAATAAAAACAGTTTGCTGAATTACTGCGAAATGTGTGTGCGCGCGCGCACAAGAGAATGCTTTTGTATTTTCTCATGCCACTCCACCACCCCAAAGAAAAAGATACATAATTAACAATAACAATTAAAAGAAATGGACGTAGAAATTTTATTAACATTATTTCCTGAGAATGAATCTCGCATTGATGGGAAAGGGATTTTGCAAGGGTTTATAAGGAATCCGGTCACTCCCCAAAATATCAATTTGTTTTATGATAGAACCTCAATTTTCTTTATAGTATCGGTGCGGGTTATCTCATTGTAAAGTTCAACGGCCACACTCGCTCCACATCACCTCATTTTTATTGTCCATATTTTTTACTTAAAAATCCGTCATACGTGAAGGGGTGCGTTGAGAATGAATCCCATATTGATGGGAGAAGGAACCTTGCTAGGGTTTATAATTAAGGAATTGATCCACTCCTCATATTATTAATTGGTTTTATGGTGGAACCTCAATTTCTTTCAATATATTCACATTTGCGGTTTGTGAGTTTCTATTTTATCAGATGTCCCACAAGGAACGAGTTTCTATCACTTTTTCTTATGTGACAAACGATAGTGTTAGTGGATAAAGTTGTTAGTTGTTAAGGTAAGATATTGGTGGGTATCAAACCCACATTGAGTAAAAGAAATCTTATTAGGGTCAAATTCGATGTTCATCGAAAGAAAAGTTACAAGGGGATCTAGCTGTATATATCACTTACTCTCTAAAGGCATTTCGCTCCTCCAAATTGTGAGAATATAAGGACAAAGTTTTATATCGGTGAAGGACTAAACCATGTAAGAGTTTATAAGAAGTTAAGTTACTCCCATACTAACATTGTCAATTGGTTTTATAGTAGGACCTCAACTTTCTTCACAAATTCGTTAGTCTTGAATACATGGGATAAAGATATTTTCTAGGGTGACTTTGGATGCAATTCCTATTTATCAACCATCTTTAACTGAAACCTCTTGTTAGTTTTCAGTTTTTTCTATTGAAGTTCCTTAAATTAATGCAATAATGCATTTCTATGTAAGTTATTCTAATTTTAAATTAAAATTTGATATCTATGAGAATAAAAATATTAAAAAATATTTGTGAGATTTTTAAATAAAATTCAAGATTTGTAAGAATAAAAATATTAAAATATAAATTATACTTATATAAAAAAGTATAATTTATCTTAATGACATGATTTGTCATTAAGATAAATTATATTTAAATAAAACCTATGATTTGTCATTACTTATATTATTGACAGTTTACATACAAGAAATTGGTCATTTTTATACGGTACATTTTATATACAAAAAGTTGGTACCCTTCATACAAAAAAGGTGGTATGTTTTATATTTAAAAAATGGGTACATTTTGTATTAAAAATGGGTTCATTTTATATAAAAAAAAAATTGGTACATTTTTTATTAAATAAATAAATAGGTCTTACATTAGAAAACGGCTGCATTTTACATAAAAAAAAAGGGGTACTTACAAAAAAAAAAAGAGAAAAAAAAAGGTACATTTTACATATAACAAAGTGATACATTTTTAAAGACAAAATGGGTACATTATTAGTAAATTATTTGTGCAAATAAAAGGTTAAAAAAATGAGTACAAATATAAGTTTGAAAAATATGTACTAAAAAGGAAATTAATATATGTATACAAACTAAAATTTAAAAGAAAATTGGTACAATTTTAAAAAAGGGTTGCGAATTAAAATGGGTACAAAGTAAAAAGAAAAATATATGATACAAAATTAAGCCACATATATATAAATATATATATATATATTTTAAATGTAACGTTTCTAACCCTAAATGAATATATTTGGAAATAAAATTTAATTATCTTGACATGTAAAATATTTTATTATTGAAATAATTAATGACATTTATTAAAACAGAGAGACATTGATGAAAAGTTGAAAAGAAATAAGGTTTCAATCAATGGAGTTGAAAAAAGAGGGATGGGAACCTAATTTTTTTTTTTTTCTATTTATGTTAGTATTTAAAAAATCTAGGACCTATTGCTAATTAATTTTGAGTTAAATGCTCTAACTCTATCATTATACATTAAACTAAGTTATACTAGACTACTTACTAAGAATTTTTCACATGCCTACGATAAGGACATTTCTTCTATAGCAGCCTTTCTCTTAGATGCTACCTGGCCCAGCTTGCTGGTTAACTAGTGTTTCAAGTAAACGATTCCTCCTTCGGATAATCAGAGTCTGCACACAAAGAAAGTAGTATGCCACCAAGGGATTAGGTGAGATCTTTAGTTTTTAGTGATTAAATTAAAATTAACGTTCACAGAGAATCCTAATCTGCAGTAAGCTGCATTATGGAATTTCAAAAATTAAACAGGATTCAGTTGAATATCAGAGTGCACAACGAACAAAACTAACAAATAATAAGAATATTATTAAATAAATTGAGAATGCCGAAACGGCTACAAAACCCTAAGAGACTACATTGTGGCTAACTTGTTCTCTAATGAATAACAAAGCACCCTATGTATAATAAACTAACCCTAATCTCTAACAAAACCTAATTCTAACAGACTAAGCCCAGAAAACCAAACATTCAAATAAACCAAAATACTAATATTTTCCAACACCCCCTGTCAAACTCATGGCGGTACATGACATGAGTTTGCCATCAAGCAGATGTGGATGCAAGCCTTCAAATTCCAATGCCGATGCCGATGCCAAAGCCAATACCAATACCAATGTCGATGTTGATGCCAATGTCAATGCCAATACCAATGTCGATGCCAACTTCTGAACAAACAAACAAAAAATCTAACCAAATTTTTTTTCCCTTTGCCCACATGGGCCTCAAACAAGCAACCAATTTTTTCTTGTTTCTTCCTTTTTTTTTTTTTACTCCCCTTTTTTTCCTTCTTTTTTCATTCCATTCTACTTTTTCCTCTTTTTTCCTTTGCAGCAATACAGACTTGCAGATACTCCTGCAGGCTGCGGCGTTCAAAGGTGCAGAAGCAGAGTCACGGGACAAAAAACGAACGAACAATTTTTTTCTTCTTGCAAACAATCAATACCAACTAACAATCTGAACACGAACGACAACGGAAACAAGCAAACAGATACCAACCCGAAGCAAATTAAATCCCGAAGGATCAAACCTGCTCTGATACCAAGTTGAATATCAGAGTGCGCAACGAACAAGACTAACAAATAATAAGAATATTATTAAACAAACTGAGAATGCCGAAACGGCTACAAAACCCTAAGAGACTACATTGTGGCTAACTTGTTCTCTAATGAATAACAAAGCACCCTATTTATAATAAACTAACCCTAATCTCTAACAAAACCTAATTCTAACAGGCTAAGCCCAGAAAACCAAACATTCAAATAAACCAAAATACTAATATTTTCCAACAGATTCCTCCACCCACAAAATCTTCTTTTAAATAGAAAAGGTTGCATGGTTGTTTTCACGTAATATATGCTTATTAATAATACATCAACTTTCTAATTATGTCTTCTTCTATTTTTGTCGGAATCTTTATATATGTCCATTCTACAAAAAAAAGTGACCGGCCAGAATTAATTCTTCAGAAAAAAGCAGCCATACAATACTCACAATTTGTCCATGCATGATGTATTTTGGTATGTATTTTGGCCGTTGTTTGACTAAGCAACAAAATCAAACGAACCATCATGAAAACTCATTCCAACATGCAAATCGCGTTTCTACCACTAGCTGCTATGCTTATCAATTTCTAATCGAATTAGAGGAAAAATATACGCGATCAAGTATCTTGTTAGTGATGATAAAAATATATTTTATGACAAATTTGAAATTTGGGATCTTGTCGATTGTAATGCCTTCAATTTATTTCCGGGAGAAATTAATTCAGTTCATTATCATTTATAAAAAGTGTGACAATTAAGCACCTTTCATCTGACGTTATACTTATACATGATAATGTGAAAACGTATTGTATCGGACTTATATAAGCTGCTGCAGTTTATGTTTACGTACTAGCTAGTTCATTTTTACTTTTATTTTTTTAGTGGAGCGATAGTACTAATAGGTTAGTTAGATTTAGGAGAAGAAAATCGATGGGAATCGAACCCACACCCACACACACACACTAGTTCATGAACAAGTCTAAACCAAGTGAATATATTTACAGGGTTAGGATTCGAGGACACACATTTTACATGCCCATTTTCGTAATTTAATTTTCAACGATTCAACTGTTTATCGTTTAGATATTCTCTCAAATATCATGTCTACCAAGAATCACCGAAATCCGAAATTCAACACCATGACCATTGGATTAAATGATAATCTTATTGCTACAAATGAATGTCTTAATGATTTTGGTTTTGTCTAATTTTTGTAAGGATGACCTATCAATGATGAATTGAAATATAAAAAATTCAAATCCTTGAAAAAAGTTATGGTATTGGTCCTACAAAAATGTGTGTCCAAAAAAATATATATACAAGATTCAATGAAAAAGTAAGAACATGACTCCGATAGGAGGGTACTTGCAAACAAAGAACTAAAATTAAGGAACACTTTGGATGCGGTCCCTATCTATCAATATTCTTTGATTGAAACCTTGTTAGTTTTTAGTTTTTTATTGAGGTCCCTGATATTAATGTAATAATGTAAGTTACTATATTTTTTTAATTAAAAATTAAAAATTGAAAATTTTAATTGTTTATATTAATGAGATTTTAAATAAAACCCATAATTTATGGGATTAAAAATAATAAAATATAAATTATTCTCTCTATTATATTGTGTGTGTGTGTGTATATATACACATATATGTATGGGTACATTAACCAAAATTAACAAAAAAAGTTATTGTACCAAAACATGGATACATTCTCAAATCAACGAAAAAGAATGTACCCATATAAGTTTAAACATGGATTAAAAAATTTGAATGGATTTTATATTAAAAAAGGGTACATTTTACATATAACAAATTGATATATTTGAGAATTGGTACATTTAAGAATAAAAAAATTGAAAAATTATATGAATGGGTACATTTAAGATTAAAAAATTGAGAATCTTTTTATATATAAAAAAAACTAATAGGTACAAACTTAATTTAATTTAATTTTTTATTATTTTGGAAATGTTTGAATTGAAAATTAATTAGAAGTTTAATAGAGGTGTGAGTATTAAACCCTAAATTAATTACTAATTTTTATATTAAAAAAATTATATAATAAACATGTAAATTCATTATCATAGTAATGCTAGGGACTTGAATCAAAATTTGAGAACTAATAAGGTGTTAGTCAATGAACAATAAAAATTAGGGACCGGATACTAATTTTTCCTAAAATTTAATTACAAAGTATAACAAGAACAAAGGCAAGGGAAAGTTTCAATATGGTTTTAATTTCAAATTTGGTGATAACAAACATTTTGTATCCAAATCCTACTCTTTGTATTCTTGGGAATTCTCCACCAAGGCAGCACTCTAATTCCAGTTCACCAATGCAAGCTTGTCAAATTTGTGGCTAGTATGGTCATCTTGATGACACTTGCAGATTCAGAAACACATACATTGTAACGTCTGAGGAACATCAAATTTGTGGAAATAGGAATCATAGTGCTCAATTCTGCTTGTTCATGAATTCAAATGTCTCACCTCCCACTGTATCTATGAATGATATGCATATCATTGCTTCTGGCTTCTGCACCACCTTTGGCACCTAATCAATCTTCCTAACAAGTGTCGCTCAAAGAATCCCGTGCAACTAACCACATGACTGCTGATCTGATTAATTTCTCTTTAGCAACTCATTTTCCATCCAATGAGATGATTCAACCAATAAATAGTAAAGGTTTGCTTGTATCTCATATGAGGTCCTCCATTTTACAGACTCCTTTTCATAACTTGAAGTTGAATTTAGTACTCTATGTGCTTGGTGTTATTCAAAACCTATTATCAGTTCATAGAATTTGCCTTGATAATAATTGTTCGCTGATTTTTAATGCTTTTTGTTTTTCGATTTGGGACAAAGCCACAAGAAGAATATTGTTCAAATGCTTTTGCAATAATGGATTATATCCTATCTCATTTTCTGCATCATTATCTTATTCACAGAAAACGTTTCAGGCTACCACATATCTTGGTCATCAAGTCAACTCCAACTTATGGCATAGCAAATTCGGTCACCCCTATAATCCTATCTTGCCTCTAATACTTAAGAAATCCAATATATCTTGTGTATCGTATCCTTCATTTGTGTTGTGTTCTACATGTTTAGAGGGTACATTTAGAAAATTACCATTCAATCTACTCTGTCTAAGTTTGTTAAACCATTTGACGTTGTTTATAGTGATGTATGGGCCTCTACTTCTTGTTTGTAAAAAGAAGGTTTTGAATACTATGTGACCTTCATAGATGAGTATACTAGATACTGTTGAGTTTAAATATTATGTTTGTTCCATTTTGTTGCCTTCTATCAGTTTCTGTTCATTCACTTTTCAATTTCTATTCCACATTGCGAAGTGATGCTTGGGGTGAATACATAGGCAAAATGTTTCAATTTTTTCTTGTATATAAAGGTATTAGTCACCAAATGTCTTGTCCTCATTTTTCAAAACAAAATGGTTTTGTAGAAAGGAAACATCACCATGTATTGAAACATCTAGTACCTTTCTACAAGCATCTCATTTGCATGTCACTTTCTAGTCCTTTGCTTGTCTAACAACAATCTATCTTATAAACATAATGCCCTCAAAAAAATTACACCAAAAATCTCCCTTTGAAGCTCTATATGGTTATGTGCCTGGTGTTAGTCTTTTAAAGAGTGTTTGCATGCTCATGTTATCCATTCTTAAGACTTTGTAATACTATAAACTTACAACCTAGTGTGTTTTTCTTGGGTGCACTTCAAAATAAAAGGGATAAATTTATTATGAGCTTACTAAAACGAAGATGTTTATATCTAGGCATGTGATTTTTTATGAATCTGAATTTCCATACTCTATATTAGCATTAGTAGCCTCAACAATCATTTATACTCCAATGTTGTCTTAGCTTTACAACCAGTATCAATGCCTGATCCCAATAACGTACTTGTGCCACCTAGTTCTACATCACATATTCAGTCTTCATCATCTAATAATGACTCTGCATTATCACTTATCATTCCATCACCTTCATTATCATTATCAATTTCCCTCAGTTCACAATCTTCACCACAATCCATTACTACAAAAGAACAGTCCACACAATCCTCTTCATCACATATCATTAAAAAGGTCGTACCCAGTGCACAAGGCTCCCGCTTTACGCACGGTCTGGGAGAGGTGAATGTCGGCTAGCCTTACCCAAAATATACCCAAGAGTGGATTTAACTACTGTTGAATCTGTCGCAGATAAATCTGACTTGATGAGTCTAATGTGGACTGATGCAATGAATGAGGAACTTTCTACATTACATTCTCAAGCTACACGGAGTCTAGTTCCTCTACCTCCACATAAAAATCTTGTTGCTTGTATTGGGTGTATAAGATTAAGAGAAATGCAGATGGCACAATTAGGAGATATAAGGCTAGACTACTTACAAAATGATTTAATTAGGAAGAAGACATAGATTATGTAGGGACTTTTAGTCCAGCAGTTAAACTAACTACTGTGGGACTTATTTTAGCTATGATAGCTCATTTTGGATGGTCATTAAGGCAATTTGATATTAAAATGTCTCTTTACATGATGTATTGCAGGAAGAGGTATACATGTCTCAGTCACCCAGTTTCGTTGATCCACATCATTCGAACTATGTCTATAAGTTGAACAAGTCTTTATATGGTTTAAAAGCAAACTCTTAGAGCTTGGAATGAGAAATCAAAATTTTTTTGCCTTCTCCTGGTTTTGGTACTACTTATGCAGACTCTTCCTTGTTTGTCAAGCAAGTTGGTGTTGGGATATTGCTTCTCTATGGGATGATTAAACCATCAATAGCAGTGCGTCATATGATTAATAAAGTCATTTATGCTTTAACTAAGGAATTTGAGATAAAAATGTTTGGGTCAATCACATTACATTTTGGTGTTAGATTATTCAACAGTCAGATGACATATTAAATTCTGAGGCTAAGTATATCACTGATTTGCTTACAAAAATTGAGATGTTGGATTCTAAACCCTGTGCTACACCTTGGTTATCTTATAAAAGATTATTGTTGGATAATGACAAGCCCTATAATAATCCAGCCTCTTATAGGAGTATAGTTGGTGCTCTGCCGTACTTGACTTTTACGGCTAGATATAAATTTTGTAGTACATCATGTGTGTTAATTCATGCACAATCCTATGGAATCTCATTTTACTATAGTTAAAAAAAATTCTTAGATACTTAAAGGGTACTATTAATCTGGAAATTCACTATGAGAAGGGTGTTTTGGATGTAAGAGTTTTCTCTAATTCAGACTAGGCTAGAGTCCCAAATGGCAGAAGATTAACCATAGATATTGTGGTTTGTAGGTTCCAATCGTATCTCTTAGTCTTTTAAAAAGCAACAAATTGTTTGAAAGTCCTCTAAGAAGCTGAGTATAGAGCTTTGTCTGCTACTGCAGCAAAGCTTCATTGGATCAAGCAATTGTTATCCTTTGTGTATGTTCTTCTTTTTTATCAGCCTATTCTTTTATGTGTTAACATGTTTGTCATAACCCTTACTTGCAATCTTGTTTTGCATCGAAGGAATAAGCATATTGAGGTTGACATTCATTTTATAAGGAAAAAGAGTTGCTAAGACGACGTTGCACGTTCAATTTGTTTCCTCCAAATAGTAGTTTGCTAACATTTTGACCAAAGGCTTGTCTGCTCCTCTGTTCCAAACTCACGACAACAATCTTAGGCTTGGCTTCTCATCTCTTGCACTTGAGAGGGGATGTTAAGGATAATGATCCAATAGTTGTATAAGATACCATTTGTCAATAGATTAGTAAGTTTGTTGAAATAGGTAGTTATGAGGTTATTTAGTCAATAAGGTTTCATAACAAAAGTACATAGAAATCTTGTAACTGTTCATTACTATGAAGATCATCATTAAGCAATCATTCATTTCTATGTCTTAAGAATTCTCTCTCTAAACTTTCTATCTTTTCTCTACTAGTGTCACGTCTCGGACCAGGAGTCGGTGGAAAAATAACCCCATGCCCAGTGCACAAGTAAAAATAAAAATAAAATGAAAAACTAAACTTCTTTTATAAAAATAACTCGAAAATATTTACAAGGAGTACAAAAATAAATAAAAACTCTTAAATCTCTCATCTAACACAATCTTAGCTCGTATACCACATATCTTGCCAAATAACTTACATGTAAAATAAAAGGTGAGGGGTGGGCAACAATCACCGTTGCCTAGTGAATAGAACATGTAATATGCCAGTCAAGTGATACGTTTTAAACATAATAGAAAAAACAATAATATTATCAAAACTTTAGCCAAGTAGTGCAATATCACATCTTCCCTTTATATGTTCATTATATCCTTCATATATTGCAATTCACCACATGACTCCTAATGGTCATTTTGCCCTAACGTCACCATGTGCAGTTTACATTTATACCTTGGATTAATGCAACACCAAAGTTCTCATGCTCCATGAACATTTCTAAATAAACCACATATCACCACATATGATAACTCCAAAAGTATTTTCATGAAATCCAACATGCTTGACTTGAAAGAAAGATATTTAGAAATTTGGCTTCATCACTGACCACATTATTGCTAACTTATTGTGAGACTACGTTCATCCCCTCCTCCTTAGTGGAAGATAATATCATTTTTCAAAAAAAAAAAAAATAGTGGAAGGGAGAAATAACATTCCACCAACGGCTATATCATCCACTTCTTGATTTGGATCGTGCACTTCGAATGAGTATTTCATGAATTTTTGTGTTATATGAAGAAACTTGTATATTTATTATTGGGTGGTTTTGAATTCTAGCGAGATAATATCAAACTCCGCATGAATCTGCGTAAGATTTTCTCTTCGTGCTGCTAGTATCTATTTCTTCTCTATGACTCAATGTCGACATGTCATCTGTACTTTAGACCAAGCCAACAACATGCATGACATTTCACCTCTTTTGTGACTCAACATTGACATTTCACCTATACTAAAAATTAAAGTTGTAGATGATGTCATATATACGTATGAATCTTGGAAATAGAAAAGGACCACATGACTTTAGAGATTTTATAGTATGACCGGCACACGAAGTGGTACACCATATGTCACTACATAAATAATGGAACATGTGTGTTAAAAAATTAATAACTTAAAAAATAAAAACTTTCACTATTTACATATAAACACGTGGTGTACGGTGTACCACTCATGTTCCTATCGTAATGAAAAATTTATCCACATGACTTACCATTCAGTATGACAAGAATAAAATAATATTTAGAAAGCTAATTACCATTCAGTTTTTTTTTTTTTTGTTTAAACAATGATGTGATCTTGTTTTATATGACATAAGAGATTATTTAATTTAAAGGGTGGGAGAATGAGTTAAACTTTACAATGTGCTAGTTGTGGAGCCAAAAAATAAGCAAGAGGCGACACGTGGATTTTTGGGTAAAAAATGACAAAATTATCCTCGAGGCACACTGGAATTCCTACGCGCGAGCAATAGACAATTATCCCTCAATCAAGTCAAAAGTGCCCAAATAGGTATTTATTTACAACCTATTTGATCCATCCTTATCATATATTCTCCACAAGGTAACCCCCAAATCCTTCCTCTTTTATTATAATAATTAGTTAATTAATTAAATAATTATTCCATTAATTAGCTAATTAACCACAAATCAAGAACCTAACCCACAAAACCATCCAAGTGGCCGGTCCATCTCCTCCTAAGGTGGCCGGCCACACTCCTATATAAGCCCTCTCATTCTCTCTAAAATAAAAGTCCAATTCTCTTGCTAAATTCTCTAAATTCTTCAAACACTTTTCCTTCAAAATTCTAACTTTGCCATCGATGGTTCTTCGGCCAAAGCTCCCCCATTCATCGTGGGCACGTGAAGGTCTTAGCCTTCACCTAAGGTGTTATTTGTTTTGTAGGTGCAATTTTGTCCAAGATCAAGGAGGAAGAAATTTGCATCTACAAATTGGTGCTTTCATTGAAAGTTGAGTCCCACACTCGTAGAAGACTCTCGCATCCATGATTTTCTATTTTCTTGTCCATATGTAGATTTTTCATACGTTCTTATTTTTAGAATTTTTTATTTGCAAAAATTCTTTGGTAAAACGTAAAAGAAAAGTACAATGACAAGAAATTTGGAAACTTCAACGAACGAAAATTCCAATGTTCAAGATATGAGACCACGGCGACCCACGAGGCCAAACGTGACAATAAGTGGAGCAGCTCCACCACCACAAGGCTCCACCATGGCAACCACCATGGTGGCCACCATGGTAACCACCCATGGTGAGGTCCATGGCGCCACCACCATGGCCCAAGCCGTGTCATCCAAACTTGTTGTGCCATCCAAAGCCCACTGCACAAAGGCCAAAGCCCAAGTCGTGTCACTTCAAGCCCAAGACAAACCGTTTCATGCCGCTCAAATCCAATGTGAGCCTAATGTGCTGTCAAACCAAGGCCAAGCCTCACACCCGCATGCACCACACGTCGAGCAGCCCATTCCCATGGCCCAGCCTGCTCCCGTGGTTTTCCAAGTAGCCCAAGTCGGCCCAAGATTATCTCAACCATCCGAACCTACCATCAAGCCGGGGGCATTTTCACCACATTTCTCCTCGGATTTGACATTTTCTAACTCAAATCTCGCGCCCGAAGTCTGCCACCTTTCCATTGCTCATGAAGGCACATTTCGTCCAAGCTCTTCCAATCCGAATGGTTAACAACACTTGTCCCGACAAGTCATAGAGTTGACGAGTGCCCTTGCACAACAGAAAAACTTGGTGAATCAGCTTTTGCAACACACCGAGATCCAACGTGCCCTAAACGAAATGTCCCGAAGTAGGACAATGGCATGCGAGGAACCTCTCCAGTAATGTCCTGGTAAGCAACCACTAGACCAACCACAAACCGAGCGTTCGGGCAGCAAACATTCCCGATTAGGTCCCCAACATAGCGTATACTCATGTCTAAGCATGCAGAGGAGAGTGCACTTTTGACTAGGCCCACAGATGAGCATACATTCACGGTTGGGGCCACACTCCGATAATTAGCATGGGCAACCTTCCAGGCGAAGCGTTTATTTGCAGCTTGGTCCGCATCATCCACATCACATCGGAGTAGGCAGCACGACGGACGGAGATAAGCAGTAACTCAATCCAGCTTAAGTTCAACTGGCAGCCTGCAAAAAATTCCCTCGCCTGCTAGGAATGAACTACATGCACCATTGTTACGGCATAGACAAGCCAAGAAAGTAGAAGAGCAACGTAGACCAGCAGGTTAAGACTGAGGGCAACCGAGAGCTCTGCTACCCCAACAAAGGTAAATTCAGGAAAAGGTAGAAAGGCTCATCAACGAGGGATTGCATAATTTCCAACGCAACGAAGAGGCCGATGAAGCACTATGACGGGATATGACCAACATGAGCAGGTCACCATTCATGGACGAGATCGAGCAGGCAGAGCCTCCATGCAAATTTAGCATGCCACACTTCATATCGTTTAAAGGAGATGGAGATCCAGAAAGGCACTTGAAGCACTACCAAAGCACGATAGTCCTTTATCGGAGCAACAATGCCCTTATGTGCAAAATTTTAGCAACCACTTTACAAGGCAAGGCGCAAGATTGGTTTCACACTTTGCCACCACGATCCATCTGGAGTTTTGATGATCTTTCCTTGGTTTTCACCAAAGAATACTCATTCTACCGCTTGATCAAGAAAAATTCTAACCACTTGTTCAACATGAAGAATAACCCAAATGAGTCGTTTTGCGACTACGTGAAGAGGTTCAAAGCAGAAAAGGCGAAGATTGTCAGATGCTACAACTCGATAACATGCACAGCCTTCCAAACAGAACTCCTAGCAGACCACCCAATGTTCGAAGAAATGATCATGAAAGAAGATCTAACTCTAGCAGACTCTATCACTCTTGCAGATAAGCATGCACTGGAGGATGAGGCTCGACGAGCAGACAAGGCGCCCGAGCAGCCTCAAAAAGCGTCGGCAGTGGCTCAAAAAAAGGAAGATGGGAAACAGTCCAGCAAAAGCAGGCAGGAAGCCAAACATAGGGACCGACCCATGACCAAAGAAGGCTTGATGACCAACAATTAGTCTAAGTTCTCAATTCCGATCCACCAAATCTTTCGCGACATCAAGAACGAACCATGGTTCAACCTGCTGAAACAATCAAAGAGGGATATTTCCTAGTTGGATCACACCAAATACTGCGCATTCAACTAAGGTCCCAGTCACACAACCGATAACTGCTTCACTTAGAAGAACTACCTAGAAAAACTCGTGAAAGAAGCCAATGTTAACAGATACTTGGACAAGCCAACTGCGCAGCCTCGAAAGAACGCAGACGATGACAAAGAGCCACCAATCAAAACGATTCGAATCAATGGCATCTTCACCGAGTTTGAGAACTTAGGGGCCACTAATAACTCCAAAAAGAGGAAGATCCAGCAGGCTCTACTAGTCTCACAGGTCCAAGTAGTCGACTCCCAACTTGGACCCATCATTGGCTTCACCGAGCAAGATGTAGAAGGCGTCAATTTCCCACACGACGACACATTAGTAGTATATTTCCAACTAGCCAATGTTATAGTTGATAGAATGATGGTTGACAATGGAAGTGTAATCAACCTACTCCAACTCTCAATCATTCAAGGATGGGCCTGGAAAGCATAATCATACGCCGAGCAGAAGTACTCACCAGATTCAACGGGCACACCTCAACTAATATTGGCCACATCACACTTGACATGAAAACAACACTAGTTGTCATAAAGTAGACGTTCACGATCGTAAGCAACCCATCTCCCTACAATGGGATTCTTGGGACACCTTGGTTAATCAAGCTAGATGTCATCATTTCCGTCAAGTATCAAAAGATCTAATTCTGCATCCCTAGAAGAGGAGTAAAAAAGATCAAGTCTGATCAGGCCGCATCTTGACGATGCATTGTGCAAGTATTGAAGGAGTTAAAGAAGAAAGCCTTTATCCCAGTAAAGGCTACCGAGGTCCAAATAAGCGAATAAGCTACCAAATAGCAATAGCAGATCGAAAAGATGGCACCCAAGTAGACGAGATAGGATGAAAACCCGAAGAGGACGCCGAAGACATCATTCTTGATCCCTAGTAGCAAAAAAAGATAGTTATAATCGGCTTACGTCTAAACCCAGTTGAGAAGGAAGAACTCACGGTTTTCCTTAGAGAAAATCGAGACGTATTTACATGGTCACCTTCCGACATGCCCAGCATCGATCCCGAGATAGCTTACCACAAGTTACACATCGACCCTGCTACCAAATCTGTGATCCAAAAGAGAAGACATTTCACACCTGAGTGATTAGCGATCATCAAGGCGGAAATTGGCAAGCTACTGGATGCCGGATTCATAGAAGAGGTAGCGCATTCAGCATGGTTTGCCAACATTGTGCTAGTCATGAAGAAAGAGAAGGGCAAATTGAGGGTTTGCATAGACTACACCGACCTCAACAAAGCATGCCCAAAAGATCCTTATCTGGTTTCTCGAATCAATCTTTTAGTAGATTCAACTTCCGGGAACTAACTGCTCAGCTTCTTGGACACGTAATCCGGCTACAACGACATAGCCATGTACGAGCCCAACAAGGAAAAAATCGCATTCGTAATCGAGCAAGACATCTGCTGCTACAAGGTCATGCCTTTTGGCCTCAAGAACGCATGAGCCACTTACCAAAGCTTAGTAAATATGATGTTTAAGAAGCAAATTAGGGTAACCATGAAGGTCTATGTCAACGACATCATGGTAAAAGGCAAGCAGCGGTCGGACCACATCCGTAACCTAGCGAAAACTTTCAACATCCTCATAAAGTACAAGATGAAGCTCAACTCCACCAAATGCACGTTTGAAGTATCTTCAGGCCGATTCCTAGGGTACTTGGTAACCAACGAGGAATTGAAGCACATCCTAAGAAAATTCGAGCGATCCTAGAGATGAAGTCTTCAACTACCTTGAAGGAGATTCAAAGCTTGACCGGAATAGCAATTGCCCTCAACCGCTTTCTTTCGCGGTCCATCGATCGATGCAAACCCTTTTTCAAGGCCATCAAAAGGGCATAACAAGACAAATGGGATGAAGAGTGCGAAAGAGCTTTCCAAGACCTAGAGAAGTGTCTCACATCACCTCCCTTACTATCTAAGCCGGACGCAGCGGAAGACTTATACATCTACTTAGTAGTTTCAGAAGTAGCAGTAAGCTCTGCCTTCATACGAGAAGAGTTGGGGGCCCAACTGCTAGTATTATACACTTCTAAAGCTCTTCTCGATGCCGAAACTAGATACTCAAAGATCAAAATATTAATTTTCACGCTAGTTGTTGCGACTCGAAAGCTCAGACCATACTTTCAAGTTCATACAGTCATCGTCATGACTCAATATCCTCTACGATCAATCCTACATAGTCCAGACGCTTCTCAACGAGTAATGAAATGGGCGCTGGAACTTGGCCAATACGATTTAGTTTTCCAACCCCACACAACGATAAAGGCCTAAGCCTTGGCAGATTTCATAGCGGAATAACAAAGTAGCCCAACGACGCCCTAGAAGTAGTCGAGCACACCTTAGCCACGCTTACTTCACCCAATGGAGACTTCTGGCACTTGCATGTCGGCAGCACATCTAACTACTTGTCACCCTAGACGGTTCAATGCTCGAGCAGGCAATCACTCTAGGCTTCAAAGCATCCAATAATGAAGCAAAGTATGAGACCCCACAAGCAGGCCTTTAAATGGCAAAAGACTTAGTGGTGAAGAAGCTCGTAATTCATTCTGATTCCCAACTAATCACCAGCCAGACTACTGGGAAGTACACGGCAAAACATCCGAGGATGGCGCAATACTTAGAGAAGGTACGAAAGCAGCTTGAGGCATTTCAGAATTACACTTTTACTCAAGTTCCGCGGGCAGACAATGCCCACGCAGATGCGCTAGCCAGCTTAGGCTCCTCCCTCGACCACCAACTCAAACGCTCAATTCCGGTGTAGTATCTAGATAAGCCAAGCATAGAGGCGGAGCCGGTAGCTAAGGTGTCACAGGTTAGTATAACTCCTAACTGGCAAAGTTCTATTATAAACTACCTGGTCAACGGCATACTCCCCACGAAAATGTTGGAGTCTAGAAAGCACCAAATAAAGGCAGCATGCTATTACATGTGGAACAACATTCTCGTCTGAAGATCCCACATTGGACCACATCTCCACTACCTAACGTCTCCCGATGACTTAAAGGTTCTAAGCTCAATCCACGAAGGCATTTGTGGAAATCACTCAAGAGGCTGATCATTAGCACAGAAGGCTCTTAAAGCAGGCTACTATTGGCCTACCATGCACCAAGATGCTAATGAGTTAGTACAAAAGTGTGATCGCTGCCAATGCTACAAGCCGATACCAGCACTGCCTGCCAGCGAACTACACCCGCAAACGAATCTTTGGCCATTTATACAGTAGGCAATCAACCTAGTAGGGCCAATGCCGCCCACTACTAGGCACATAGGCATAATGATTGTGGCAACTAATTACTTCACTAAATGGGTAGAAGTAGAACCCATGAAGACCACGACTCAGACGGACATAGAGCGTTTCATATGAAGGAACATCATTTACCGATTTGGCATCCCTCAATCCATCGTCACCAACAACGGCCCGCAATTCGTGGGCAAATATTTGGCGAAGTTCTTCCAAAAGTATGGCATCAAGCAACACATATCCACCCCGAGATATCCTCAAGGCAATGGGCAAGCCGAAGTATCCAACAAGATGATCCTTGACTGCTTCAAGAAATCCCTCACTGACAAGAAGGGAAAATGGCCAGACGAACTCCCCGGATGTCCATGGGTGTATCGCACCACCAAAAGACAAGCAACTAGTGAGACTCCTTTCTCTTTGGCATTTAGTTCGGAAGCAATCATTCCTACCAACATTATCGTGACAATCATCATCACTCTACTGTCAAATATTGAGTAGAACAATAAGTAGATGACCACAAGTTTAGATCTGGCAGATAAGAAGCACAAGCAGACCATCACCCGCATCACAACCTACCAGCAGCAGCTCATTTCCAGTTACAATATAAGGGCCAAGATCCGGCAGTTCCAACCCAGAGATCTAGTCCTAAAAAAGCCTTCATCACTACCCGCAAAGAAGGCTCTAAAAAGATGGATCCCATCTAGGAAGGTCCGTACAAGATTAGCAAAGTAGGCGAAAAAGGTAATTACACTCTTGCCACCATGAACAACAAAGAGATCGAGAAGCAATGGAACTTCTACAACCTAAGGAAGTACCAAGTGTGACCTCCCACTCTATCAAGACCTGAAGACTCAAGTAGCTCAACGGGCACCACCTGGTAAGACGAAGACTCTCCAGTTGTTATGCAGTCTTTTACAGCTAAGTTATTCGTTCCTTTCACTCGTTTATAAGGAATTCAGAAGTAATTTACAACTTGGCTCGACTGCATGTCTACAACAACTTATCTCTCCTGCCTTCAAAAGAAGATTGCGCCCTTCTTTTAAGAACTTACGACAGGAATTGCACCCCCGAATAACCAACCATGCTCTCCAGTGCGAGAGGGTAAACTAATTCCCTAACACCCACATGGGTCTACTCTTCAAAGTGGGAGGATAAACTCTACACTCTGAATATCCAGACGTGGATGAGCCGAGCTACCCTAATATAACTAGATGCATGATGGTTTGCGCCAGGATTCCTAGAAGTAGCCACAATGGTCTTTTTCACGGCTTAGCTAATTAAAGGATTTTAGGTCTCTTAGTTTAATTCGCCGGGAACCAGGCCCTAGAGATGGAGGGGGCACATTATGCAGTACGTCATATGGATGGCTACCCTGGAACCTAAAGTTACTACCGAGTGCACTAAGGTAGCCTACGGTATGGCTTGCCTTTTAAGCAATAAAGCCACGCTAGACTTATACAATTGTACATTCTTGTGAAAGGTTAAACAAGCTAGCGTGCATATATGAAGCCTTATCCACTGCCGACATGCTACGCAGTAGATAAGCTTCACCACTGCTGAGCTTGGAACAACCTACACCAAGTCCTAAAGTGTTGTGGTACTTGCTACGCAACCTACAAAATTGGAGAAAGCCAATGTTAACAACTTAGTGGTTACGCAGACTTGTCTACTTCTATAAGTAAGGCATCTGGCTGCCATCCCTATGGCTAACAACTTTTCATAGTTCTACACCAACACCTATAGATGCATAGACTGCGCAGGCCTGTCTGCTTATAGAAAAGCAGCACGCCCGCCACTGGCCTATAAAGTCTAAAGGTTAAGACATGACAAAAGAAACGAAGAGGGAGAAAAATGAAGGAAACAAGTTTATTAAATTTTCTAGTAAAGTTGATAAACAACTAACAAAGACCAAAGGAGTTCAAGCAAAGCAAAAGAAACAAGGAAAAATAAAGAAAAATCCTAAAGGCTACCTAAAAGACTACTCTTCAGCAGATTGGACATCCCACGACTACTCTGTCGCCACACCTTCAGCAGCCGCAATACCCTTAGCAGCGACACCATCCGACATTTCACCCCTAGCTACCCCAGCCTGGGCACCAACCTTTCTGACTACCTCACTAATGGAAGACTTAAAGGTAAAGGCGAGCAAGTCTTCTTGAGAAATAGAGAATATCTCAAAGTCTTTACTAGAAAACTCAAAGTCGAACAGCCGCCTAAAGAGATGATCTACATAACCCAGCTTGTGGAAGTCGGCTTGATTCTGAGTAAGCGAAGCCTCGAACCCAGCCTCAAACCATTCAACTACTCATTCTCTTCGAGCAAACAAGCACGAACCTGTTGCTGATCCTCCACTTCTTTCTTCAGATTGTCATTGATCTTCAAGGCACCTTGGAGTTCCAACACTTGAGGCTCAAGCCTATCAACAACCTTCTTGAAGTGGACCACTTGGCTTTAAGTAGCGATAAGTTCTTCATCTTTTACATAAGTAGCGGAGCGGAATTCAGAGATGGCACGCTCAAGATCTTGAATCTGAGGTAAGTAACACTCGATTTCCTTCTCTGCACTTTCATACTTTACTTGGATCGCGTCAAGCCTAGTCTTTAAATCCACGATCTCTTAGCAAGCGATCTCAAGCTATAAAGAAGTGAGGGCAGAGATATTAGACCCCTTCAAAGCAGCAAGCTCATATTCCAATTTCTTGACTTTCTCGGCCAATGAGTAAACTTTGGCTGCCACAGTTCTTGCCACCTCCTTAACAGCCTTGGTATCCTCTTAATCAATAAGCATGGACTCGGCTGCCAGAATCGCCATTTTCTGCATCATGGCCAGGAGAGCAGTCTTCTTATACTCAGTCGTATGTTTCGCAAAGGAACTTAGGCCAACAACTCATTTGACACCATCAACAAACTTGGCACATACATCCATGTCCTTAAGCAGATTTGGTTTCAAAAGCGCATAAATCTCAGCAACTTCCCCAGAAATAGACTTGGTGGATTTCTCACGACTACCTGCACGAGCAGTTTCCTTCTTCTCAGCTGGTCTCAACAGCAGAGGGAACGAGTTTTAGCCCCACTTTAGCAGGCAGGGGTACCTTGTCACTCTTCATAGTAGCAAGCCTCTTCAAAGATGAACCAGACTTAGCCCCAGACAGATGTTTTGGCACAAACTTCGGCACCGGGGGCATGAAGGAACTTCTACACTAGGCAATCCTATCAGCAATCGAACTAGTAGCCATCAGAATGGAAGGCGCAGCCGGCACAGATCTAGCAACCTCTTATTTCTCGCTATTAGAAGAAGTCAAGTCAATCACAAGCTTGGGAGCAGCTGGTGAACCCTCGCAAGTAGCAGAAGAAGTCTTCAGCTGCTTCTCAGCATACATCTCTTGAGCAGCCGATGAACCTCCACGAGCAGTGGAAGAAGTCTTCGGCTCTTCTCAGCAGGCGTCTCTTGAGCAAGCTGGGAATGCCTCATTTTCCCACCTTCATTTGTAGTAGGCTCCACCACAGTGATAGGACGAGACAAGGCCTCAGCCTTGATTTGTTTTATCTCCTTTCTCAGGGGCAACATACATTTTTCCCTACGAAAATGACTAAGCAGCCAACACCACTTACGGTACTCAGAGGGGATACCTAAACCAACATACACTTTCTTCATGTCCGAAAAAGTCTTAGGAGTTGAGCCGAATTTTGAATCTACAAAAGTAGCAGGAGATAATCAGAAAATTAAAAGAGCAGCTTAGCACAAATACAAAGCAGCCAAGAGATTAAGCAGCTTACTTACCGGATCTGAAGACTGTGGGAACACGCAGCTCGGGGGAAGGATCAGACTCTCATTCTCCACTTATCTCCAAAGTCTCCTTGGCCCAATCATGATCTCCCTTGCTCGAATTATCAAAAAACCTATGGGGAGATCGTAGTTGCCCAACTCCCTCGATGTGGCCTATGTCAAAGAAGTACCAAAATTCGTTAACGGTCAAATCTAAGTCAAAGAATTGGCTAAGATTATGGAATCCCACCATCACACAGACCGCATTCGGAGAACATTGAGCGGGGGCACATCTCATGGAGCAGAGCACTTCTTGGAAGAAACGCATCATGGGAATAGTAAACCCCAACATAAAAAAGTAGGGGTGAAACTTGATGGCTCTCTGAGCCCCATCGCATAGCTCACGACTGCTACCATCCTTAACATGCTTCACACGCACTCCCGGCGGAATGGCGTGCCAATATGCCTCGCGGAAGTCTCTAAACAAGTCATCGAAGCTAATCTTGAAGTGAGCAGCCTTGAAGTAGCCAATCTTTCTTAAAGGCTCAACTTGATGATACAATGGTGGCACACCATTATCATTCTTGTGGCTCGAGGAAGACATGCTTGAAATTCTACAAAGATACAAGAGGGATTCGTTAGAAGGCTGCTGAAAAAAAAAATGGTGAAGGCCCAAGCTGCAAGAACCATGCTAGGCCCCATGGCCTGGCCTGCCTTCTCTCACCCACAGGCTTCACGGCCCATCACTAACACCCAAATCAGACGAAGCCACACACGGCACCACCTTGCCGTGGCTTCCCAAGTCAATTTTTGACACCTCCTCGACCCCCATCGAGCTAAATTCAAGCCTAGAGGCTCCCAAAAAATTATGAAGACGAGAAAATTAATTTTTTCTTACCTAGAACCAATGAGAAGATGAAGCAAACAACGAAAGACGATCATTTGCAAGGGCAAAATGTAGAAGATTGCTAGAGGAGGGGGAACAAATATCCTTTGAGCTTTCTCTCTCTTGTAGGGTAGAATAAGTCGCTCTCCAAAGTTGATTTAATAACCCACTTAAAGTGGACTTAAATAGGCTTTGAGAGAAATTTATTTCCCTTTCCTAGAAGGATCTAATTTCCTATTAAAGAGGGAATTTGCATCAAAATAGGAAACAATCCTATGTTTCCAAAAGCAAGAAAATCTCTACACCGCTGCCATTTTCTACAAGCAGCCCAACAAGTGTGGGAGCATTTGTGGAGCCAAAAAATAATCAAGAGGCAACATGTGGATTTTTGGGTACAAAATGACAAAATTATCCTCGAGGCACACCAAAATTCCTACGCGCAAGCAATGGACAATCATCCCTCAATCAAGTCAAAAGTGCCCAAATAGGTATTTATTTACAACCTATTTCATCCATCCTCATCATATCTTCTCCACAAGATAACCCCCAAATCCTTCCTCTTTTATTATAATAATTAGCTAATTAATGAAATAATTATTCCATTAATTAGCTAATTAACCACAAATCAAGAACCTAACCCACAAAACCATCCAAGTGGCCGGTCCATCTCCCCCCAAGGTGGCCGGCCATGCCCCTATATAAGCCCTCTCATTCTCTCCAAAACAAAAGTCTAATTCTCTAAACATTTTTCCCTTAAAATTCTAACTTTGGCATTAGAGGTTCTTCAGCCAAAGCCCCCCCCAATTCATCGTGGGCACGTGAGGCTCTTGGTCTTGACCTAAGGTGTTACTTGTTTTGTAGGTGCAATTTTGTCCAAGATTAAGGAGGAAGAAATTTGCATCTACACTAGTCATACTAAATTTGATTTGAATACTATTGAGATCTCTTACTTACAAGTGAAGAAGATTAATACTATAATGAAATATTAAGTGGCAACTCTGATGTGAACTTTTCAATAGCATACTAATATTCCTCTTTCTCATTTTTTTTTTAAACAAAATTCGAAAGCTATAACGAGGATCCCCTTGAATCCCTAGGTGCCTCATATCAAATTCAATCCTACAAGCCGCAACAGAAAATTGAGAAACCAAATAGAAGCCTTTAGGCTTCATGTGACCACCTGCAAATTAATCGCAAGAGGTTGAATATCTTAAAGCAACGATGACATCAACTAAAATACTTGAGAGTCCCAATTAATATAAAAATTCTTTGCCTAAATCTTTGTGTCAATACTAAGACAATCAGGAACTATCAATTTTAGCCTTACCATAGAGTCACAAATAATAAGCAGATAACAGCTTTGACTAATATCTTCTTTTTTTTGCCATTTTTCTTTTGAACTTTATGCCTCTGGATATTCTAGAATTCTACAAGAATTTCCGAATCGTCGTCGCCGCAACAAGAATTAGGGTTGGGCATGATTTGACCTATTTAGGTTGGTTCGGTTTTAACCTCGAATTGTGCATCCAAGGGTTGACAATAATCGAAATCACAACCAAAAAAACAATGGTTTATAGCCAATTAGTTCAGTTCGCCAATTATTGCAGTTTGGTTTGACTTGGTTTCGGTTTAACAAGCATGCGCTGATAACTATGTCGAAAGAAGTATTAATATATCGTCTCATCATTTCTCAATTAAACAGTCAATTTCATGACCCAATTTGTAATCTCCAAACACCAAAATACATAAAATCTCATAACTCAAAGTCACAAAATTTCAATCTCATAACTTAAAAATTCTAAAATACCAATAAAAAAAAAAACCCTTGCGCGACGAAACACATTTTGTCACTTTACGCGAGGAAATTTTAAACTTTGTTGCACAAAGTCTTGGGCGATGAAATTTTGTGCGACGAAACACACATCGTCACACAAAGTCTTTACAAAAAAAAATAAAAAAAAAAAAAAATTTAAAATCTTTGCGCGACATAATCCAAATATTTCGTCTCCTAAACCAATTTATTTTCATTTTTTTATTTAATTTTATATTATAAATTTTAAAATATAGTTATTTTCATACATTTTTATTATTTTTTAAAAACTTTGCGCAATGAATATCAATATTTCGTCGCCTACACCTTATTTACTTATTTATTTAGGGCTAAGTAGCGCCTTCGCTTTGTTTGTAATGAAAAGGAAAGAGAGGGTCTTCGGACATTTTATCCAGTTCAGGGGGCGGACTTTCTTGATCGCCTGTTTATATTTTATATTGTTAAACTAAATTATTTCTTTATTTTTTATTATTTTCTTTGCACGACGAATACACATTTGATCGCCTAAATCTTATTTATTTTAATTTATTTATATTTTAAATTGTAAAATAAAATTATTTTCTTTTTATTATTTATAAAAATTATTTTTATAAATTTTGCACGACGAACCAACATTTCGTTGTGCAAAATCCTTAAATTTGGATGGGAGCCAAAAATGGGACACGGGAATTTTTATTTTTTTATTTTTTTAAGACTTTGTGCAACCAATTCTATATCGCACAAAACTTTGTGTGACCAAAACTTCCTCTCGCAAAACTTTGCACGACCAACACTTCGTCGCACAAAACTCTAAAAATTTGGGCGGGCGCCAAAAATGGGATGCAGGAATTTTTTTTTTTAAATTTTTTTAAAGACTTTGTGCAACCAATATTTCATCGCGCAAAGTGATACGGTTTTTAAAACCAAAATAACTCCTCCACAATTTTCTCAATGTCTTTCTCTATTCTCTTATCTCTCCTATATCTTTCCCACTCCCCAAATCTCACCCTCTCTCTCACTCTCACTCCTCTCACTTCATCTCTCTTCTCTCTCTCTCTTCACTATCTCTCACTCTCACTCACTCTCTCATCTCTCTCTCACTATCTCCTCTAATTCGCTCACACTCACTCCTCCCTCTCATTCTCACTCACTCTCAATCTTTCCAAAAGGTATATTCTCCCCAAATTTTAATTTGTTTTTCATTAATATGTGTTTTTGGAGTTAATTTTGAGTTTGGTGCAGGGTTTGGGGTCAAGTATAGGGTGAGGGGTAGAGTTTGGGGTCGGATTTGGGGTATACCAATTTTAGGGGAGATTATGCCAATTTTTTGGTAGTATTTTATGTTTTTTTTTTTTTGTTATTTGACCATTTTTGTTTTTGTTGTTGTAGGGAATCGTCGAGAATCTTGCACTACCAAATATTTCATCGCGCAAACAATTAATATAATTAAATTAATATAAGAGAAATAATAAAACAAAAGGTCAAAAACCTTGCGCAACAAAATATTTTGTAGCGCAAAATATTAAATTTAATTAATTTAATTAAAAATTAAAAAACAAAAATCTTTCCACGATGAAATATTTCGTCAATGAAGATTAATTTTTATTTCGCAAACCCTATCTTCACGAGCTTTGCACGACGAACTATGTGCAACCAAAATTTCTTGCACGACGAAATTGTACTTTACGCAACAAACTTATTTCGTCGTGCAAAGTGTTTTTTGTAGTATTGATAGTTTCAACAAATATAAAGTACCATCAAAAGAGCAACAACAAAAGTTTGGTAAAATCAGAACCGCAAGCCAAAAATGACCGAGTCAAACTAGCCCGAACAATTTGAATTGGTAGGTTTTCTATTGAATTACATAGCTCTCAAGAACACTAGGTGTTTGTCCCTAAAACATAAAACAATTTTGTTGAGTGCATATTTGCCAACAATAAGTAAAAAACTTTCAACATTTACAGCCCAGATTAACGAAGAAACTACACCGTGAGTACTTTTATTGATTTTTTAATTTTCATAGAATTGAAGGTCTTTGTCAAGGCTAATGGATTTCTGTTAAATTATTACAGAGGTAGAGCTTATGGAAAATTTCGGTTATGTATTGTGTATAGGCACATATTTATATAGATACAGTTCTTGAAAGGCGAGGAAAATAAAATCCTAATCATTTGGAACTCCCAAGCTTCACCGAGTCAGAGTTTTCCGGGGTCATGCATATAGATAATAGGTTATTTTGATTTATACCCTTGCATGATTTTGTAATAGTAAACATACGGGCAAGTTGTTGTTTAGTACTATTATTTTGTTGTATTTCTCTTCACTTGTAAGTGAGAAGTCTAGGTTCGAATCTAAAAAATAACAACAAATTCGATATTAATTCATTCTTTCACCCTTTAGCTCGTAAATATGTTGTTTTATATCAAAATAAACTTATTGTACGCTTTCCAAATAGTAGCAACAATAAAAAGACCCCGCAAAAACTAAATATTGTGTAGTTAAAAAAAGGCTTATCCACAAATGCGTCCTAAAACATAGTCAAAGAATCTGAAAACGGTAGGGGAAGTACCAATTTAACAAGCGAACCACGTCCAAATTTTTTTTTTAACGAAAGATAGAAATATATTAAAGACGAATAGAAAGGTTTACATCCTTAGCAAGGAAATTAAACAGAAATTCAGGGCCAATACAATCCCAAGAGAAAGAACGTCCCTCCTTGAATACATACTTAGCCACCGAGTGAGCAGCACGGTTGCCCTCTCTAGGCACAAAAGCAAAAGAGACAGACCTCAGCTTTTGCGCTAATAGTCTGCCATCACTGATAATCAATGACTATTGCTATTCAGATAATGTAAAACACGCTTCAAACCATTTCACATTAAAAATTAACAAGATGGTGAATAAATCATATTGTTCAATTAATTAGTCTAATCTAGTAATCAAACTTGAAAGAGGCGCAGAATTAGTTAATTACATCACTTTAAATCTCAAAACCTGCATGCGTTCCATCTTTATGATGATATATGTGCACTACCGACAAAGAACGTTCTTTAATACTATATTTGTGTTCAACAAATTACTTTCTCCCAACAGCAACCGCAATAGAAAATTTTGAAAAGGACAGAAAAAGATATGGTTATCAAAACCTCGTAAGAATAAATGCCGGTTAGTAACTAAAGTATAAATTGGTTGCTCTGTCATTTATCATGAACAAAATATAATGATTTGAGTCTAGGATTTCAGGGAGCTTCAATGATTAGTAGAGAGACCTCTAAAAGTTTCCCTAACCAATTTATATGTTCAAACTTTGGTGGCGATAGGGAGAAAGTGAAATGTATTTTTAAGTAAGACATACACAAACACTTCAAAGGAAAATGTCACAATTCAACCATTTCATCAGCTTTTATAGTATTTTAGGTAAATGCTTCATGAAAAAGCACAACATGCTTTTAGAATCTATGAAAGAGAGAGAGAAGGTGGTGGCTGGTGGTCAGTGGCCGCGAGGGAATCAATCCAGGGGGTTGGGTGATAGCAGTCGGGAGAATGGAAGGTCTGCTTTAACAATAAAGATATTCGATGCTAGTTTCTTATTAAATAATAAAAATTTTGCAAAAATTCATTAGAAGCTCTACTAGGCTTTTAATGGAGAAGAGCCTGTACGTGTGACAGAGGCGATAGAAAGAGAAAGACGATGGGAAATATCCATCAATATCTGATTTGATTGTACAATGAGCATAACAATTAACATGAAGGATTGAAAATCAATTATTGATAGTTATCATGCTATACGGACTGTGATTGAATAATGTTTTAAAATTGTTGTGAACATTTAGGGATTTAGGGTTTAAAGAATTTTTGGGTGAAAAATCTCCTTCAAAAGGAAGAAAATTAAGAACTGAAAAGTAGAGAAAAAAATAAATAAAAAGAGGAAACTTGTGAGTCCAAAAATTTAGAGGAAGAGAAATTGATGCCATTGCATCAACCCAAACTGCTACACCAACAGAAAGGGAAGAAAAAAAAAAGAACTGAACAGCAGAAAAAAAAAATGGGCCTTTTAGATTCAGGTGCAAAAAAATAGAGTGTTTTTAGGAGTACGTTTAGTTATCTAATATATGTTTTTATTTCTTTTATACTCATTTCATTTTTTTTAAATATTAAAAATCAATTAAAATCGTCTAATATTATGCATTTTCCAACTCCAAAAAATCTAATTAATATCTTATAACAAAAAAACTAATATACTAACATAAATCTATCTGCACATTCTACCCTAACTCAAGTAACAAATATATGAATGTATATTATACCTATAAGTGAGATATAAAACCTAACTAAAAGATAGAAAAAGAAAAAAACATAATATACCTACAAGCAAGACACATTAATCTGTGAGATATTGATTATATAAAAGAAGGAGAAACTTATATAAGTCCAATTTTTGAGCCAATAGTAGGAATAGTCAAGTTTATTAAAATAAGACTAATTCCTTAAATTTAATTATTTTATTTTCAATAATTATCTCTTTAATAAGATTTATTATAAAAATCAAATTTCTTCCTAATTATCTCTTTGTTTATTTTTTATTATTATTTATTTTTTGTTGTTATTTCATGTTCTTCCTACTGCTTTAAACCACATTTATAGATTTTATTTTCAATTTTGATAATCAACCTATATCATAGGTTAATTATGGCAACCCATCCCAAATTTTACATTTTTATTAATTTTAAAAGTGTGAATTTACAAAAATGCCATAGAGGCAAGGACTTTAACTTCCGTTGACCATCGGCTAGAGAGACATATGACTTATTCTTTTAGCCTATCCTCGTAGTACTCGTTGGTACGAACGCATAGACGAAAGCCGTTTGCGAGTCCGAATTATAACGGTATAGTTACGGACGTTTGATTTTGGTTATTCAAAGTTTAGTAATAAATTATTTGAATTCCCACCTTGTGGGAAAGTGGCCAATCAGATTTGTGTTAGTAAAGGACCAATTAGGTAAATGGATTAAAAAGACCAATTAGCCAATCAAAAAAAAAAAAAAGGAGAGAAAGCTCCCAACTTTCCCGTGCATGCCACCAACCCAGTTCGACATCCCATCTTCGAAGGCCGATTCCGACCAACTCCGATGGAGTTTTTCGACACCGCCACCACCATCTTGAAGCTCTCATTCCCCTCTACAAAACCCAACCAAGAACCACCTTAACCATTGTATGACGCGGTTTGAGACCACAAAAGTCTATAGTTCTCACAGTGCTCCGCCCAACATTTTCAATTTTTCGGTAAATCGACAAATTAATGGCCGATGCCACCACTTGGGCTTTGTAGCCCATCATCCCAGGAGAAAATCCCAACCAACCTTGACCTCGATGGACCACCGTAGACAACGAATTGACGCCGGGAAGCTTTAGGCACCCGCCGGCTTTGTGGGCAAAATTGACTATCTTCCATCCACTTTTGGACTTCGTGGCAGGTATGAAAGTTGTTCCTCTCTTTGAGATCTTCATGTCTGTGAATTTTGGTAATTTTTAGAAATAGTTGAATTTTCCGGCAAGTTGGAGCGGCACATGGACCGAGGGGTTCCCTGACCTTCCTAGGCTAAAGTTCAATACCTTCTGAGGGGTCCCCTGACGAAATTCCATCATTTGAATTTAGTTCCATTAAGGTCCGCCACTTGATTATTACAGCAACCGACGATCTGACAGGTGGATCGTTATTAAATTTTATTACATTATAGTACGTAGTATTTGAAGATATTAGAAACTTACGGATTGGGAATCTGACATACGGATCTTCCCAAATTGGATTTGTAAGTTTGTAAAATAAAACGTTGACCACCACTTGAATTGGAAATTGGAGGAGATCCAACTGTTGGATGTTTTAGAAGTATAATGTGAATCTGTGGAAGTTACGTATCGGAAACCCGAGGTGCGGATCCCCCAGATCGAGTTATGTAGGGTTATGGACCCTACCGTCTTTGATCGACGGTTGACTTTTGGTCAATGAGTTACAAATCATTCTAGAACGTCCTTAAGGATATGTTTTATGTAAGTTACGTGTTCTATCGATAAAAACTCTGAGACGTGATTTGATAATTGTTCTAGGCGACAATGGTTCGTGATGTCTCGATATTCATGCTAGGGAGTAGTAGCGCAGACCTCAAGTGAATGGGTCTTTTCCTTTTATCATATATAGTTATGACTGATAATTCCACAAATGCTTTTAAATTATTTTGTGCATTTTATGCCATGTTATATATATATATATATATATATATATATATATATATGGTAAAATACTATGGTATGGTTGAGTTTTAGATTGCATTATGTATATCTATATGCATATTATCGGCATATAATTACTACGAATGGCTTGATCCTGTTTGAGGGTACGTAGGCAGTCTAACAAGACAGTTAGATGCAGCCATAAAACAATCTGAATTTAATTGTAACATCCCATATCGCCCAGGGGAGTGGATCCTGTAAGCTTTATATATATATATATATTCTCATCTTTACCTAGCACGAGGTTTTTTGGGAGCTCACTGGCTTCAGGTTCCATCAGAACTTCGAAGTTAAGCGAGTTCACGCAAAAGTAATCCCAGGATGGGTGATCCACTGGGAAGTTCTCATGTGAGTTCCCATAAACAAAACAGTGAGGGTGTGGTCGGGGCCTAAAGCGGATAATATCGTGCTACGGAGAAGTCGAGCCCGGGATTTGGTCGGGGCTCAGGCCGAGATGTGACATTAATTGTATTTATCTACGTATATGACAGATTATTTTTTATAATTGAAAATATGACTTTAGTCCCTGAAGCTTAATTTTCTCCACATAAAACCCGACATATTTACTAGAATAAAACCCATTGACTAGATTCCACATCAACAAATTCCTTAATTATATTTGACTTTACACATTTAAAAAAAAAAAATCGATGCCCAAAACACCCATATTTGAATGTTTGATTTACACAATTAATTCCATACAAATTGTAAGGGAGAATTAATGATTTTACAAAAAATAAAATATCATTGCATAATATATAATGACAATAAAACATGCCTCATAAATGTATTAATACATGCTTAGTTAAGTCAATAAAATTATATTTTACGTATAAATGTAGGTAAATTATTTCACACACGAACACACACACACACACACACACACACACACACACACACACACACACACACACACACATATATAACAACAAAAAAAGCATGCTTGACATACATAAAATTCATGCAAAATAATTTACTTACATAATCAAGCAAACCCAAATATATGCAATGTTAGATCCCATGACGCACAGGGGAGTGGATCCTCTAAGCCTTATATGTATATTCCCATCTCTACCTAGCATGAGGCATTTTAGGAGCTCACTGGCTTCGGGTTCCATCGGAACTCTGAAATTAAGCGAGTTCGCGCGAGAGCAATCCCAGGATGGGTGACCCACTGAGAAGTTCTCGTATGAGTTCCCAGAAACAAAACTGTGAGGGCATGGTTGGGGCCCAAAATGGACAATATCGTGCTATGACGAAGTCAAGCCCGGGATGTGGTAGGGACCCAGGCCAGAATGTGACAATTTGGTATCTGAGCAAATCCCTAGCCGGATGTGTGCCTACGAGGACATCGGGCCCCTAAGGGGGGTGGCTTGTTAGATCCCACATAGCCCAGGGGAGTGGATCCTCTAAGCCTTATATGTATATTCCCATCTCTACCTAGCATGAGGCCTTTTGGGAGCTCACTGGCTTCAGGTTCCATCGGAACTCAGAAATTAAGTGAGTTCACGCGAGAGCAATCCCTAGATGGGTGACCCACTAGGAAATTCTCGTGTGAGTTCCCAGAAACAAAACCGTGAAGGCGTGGTCAGGGCCCAAAATAGACAATATTGCATTACGGTGGAATCGAACCCGGGATGTAGTGGGGGCCCGAGCTGGGATGTGACATGCAAAATAATATACCTACATAAAAATGTTATTATTTTATTCAATACTAGTTTACCTATTATTTGTACATATAATGATAAAATGTGCCCAATATATATGATGATACATACAAAATAAAATACCTACATAATGAAGAAATGTTATTTGATTCAAAATTAATTTACTTACAAAATAAAGTAATTGTTTTTTATTCAAGATTAATTTACCTATTATCTGTACATATATCTTATAATAATAAAATGTGCCAAATATATGTAATAATATATGGAAAATAAATTACGTACGAAATAAAAGAATGTTATTTGATTCAATATTAATTTACCTACAAAATATATGTTATTTGCTCATCATAAATTTAAATATAGGTAGATTAATTAGTTTAATATGTTTGATCATATATATAGTAATGTGCATGTATATGTATATGTGTGTGTGTGTGTGTGTGTGTAAACGTATAGTAATATTATATATATAGGTAAACTATATATATATAGTACTACTATATGAACACGTATAGTAATATTATATATATAGGTAAACTATATATATATAGTACTACTATACGATCATATAGGTAAACTATATATGTGTACATATATATATATATATATATTGAGCTTATGGTAGTAATACTAATATATACATTTGAACGTATATATGTGTGTGTTTGGGGTAATAATATGTGCAATAATTATATTTTCGTTGAAATTAAGGTGAGTAATAACATTTATTGATTTTTATTTTGAATATTGTGGTACAAATTGTAAATATTTTGTAATTATAGGTCAATTACTTCTATACTTGGCAGTCATTTTTAAATTTGAGTTTTATTTGGATATTTATAACTAGATGTGTTTTTATCTAAGAAATAAGAGTTGTAAGGGTCTATATCTAAAGAACCATTTTTATAATCAACATGTCACAGATTAATGTGTCTGGCTTATAGGCATATTATGTTTTTTTTTTTCCACCTTTTAGTTAGGTTTCATATCTCACTTATAGGTATAATATACATTCATATATTTGTTACTTGAGTTAGGGTAGAATGTGTAGATAGACACATGGCAGATCTTGGTGGAGAATAACAGTTATTTTGGGTTTAAGGGTGAGCAAAAACGAATTCGGTTACTAAATCATATCAGTTCGAAAATCCATGATTACTTTGTAAATCCTGTTATGTGAAACAATATGAACTCGTGTAAACTCAATTCATAAGTAGTAAAACTTTTTAGATATATGAGCAATTTTATCCCAACCAACGTTTGTTTCCAACTTTATTGGTTGTCATCTTGGGACATATGACACCCATTTATATATTTAGACTCATATCTGCATAGCAAGGATGGCATGTTTTCATATACATGTATATCTATAATATATTTGGTATTGTCTATTAGCAATAACTTAGCACATTTGTTATTAGAGAATATATTAATATGTAAGTATATATACCAGAGTAGATGTTTTGATTAATTATCATGCATGTGTACCAGTAAGCTCAAATAATATGGGAAGAATATATCAATAATCGCCGGAAGAGAGTACGTACATGCATTACAAACAAGAAAAACTGGAAAAAACAAACAGAGCAGGTGTATGTTAATAAGAAAACTGGAAATAAACAAACAGAGCAGGTGCAGAAATTAATTACATACGACCGATACGTATAGAATATTGTCCTTACAATTAAATATACCAACATGTTTTTATTCGGTCATTTGCTTGATGATTGCATTATCTTCGAAGATCTTAAAAGTCCCATTGGTAAATCGTGAACGTACAGCGATCCCACCAATCGCTTTACCGATGTTCTTTAAGTTTCATTAATGCAGTACCTCTTAACAGTAAAATACAAATGTAATGTTTCTGTAGTTGGTTAATTCGTACTTGATCTCTTCTTAATTATATTTAGTTGAGAGCTTGAACTATGAATCTAGCTTGAAAATTTGATATTCAAGCTCAAATTGAAGTAACAGTTTAACTAGTTTAAGTTTGAGCTGGTTTCTGTATATCTCAAGGCTCTCATACCTGTGCTATCATGATTGAGTAAATGGAGAAACAAACAAGTGGGTTGTGTTTAGACGCGTCGATAGTCTATTATGATATACTGTTAAAATGATCATTCAACTCAAAACTAATTGTTCGTAAATAAAGAGACTCAAGACTTCTATTCTAACATGGATAGAAGCAATAAATAACATTACATAATTATAGCACATGGTTTCAAAAACTTTAATCGAAGTACTTCTTTCTTAGTTTCTTATTTTTCGCAATAACTAAAATTAGAGGTAAGAACATCAGAGATATTTGAAGCAAGATTGAAAAGGAAAGACTGGAATTGAAAAAAAAAATGTAATGTTATACGCACACTAGGTTTGGGAAACAGATGAGCGCATGTTATAGTTAATTTTTTGTTTTCTTTATTAATTGTTCTATTAATATATAATTAGTTTGGCACTTAATACTATAATTTGGTAGTATTCTCTTTACTTATAAGTAGGCCTGATAATTTCTGACACGACCGGTTCACTTGACACAAAACAACATGAAATAAACAGGTTATCGGATCAACACGATAACTAATCGGGTCGTTATTGGGTATGTGGAAAACCTTACAGAAAACAACATCAACTTAACTCTTGAAGGCAATAGATCAAACCAAAGTTCCAATACAATTTTCCCATGATGATAGATGAAATTGAAGGTTTTTGTAAAAGGAATAACATGCAAACTTTGAGTTTCATTAGCAAGGTTTTAACCTTTGAGAAAGGTTTCACAACCTTGAAAAGAAAAGGTCATTCATTTTGCATATCCTTGCACATTTGATATTTTTTAGTAGACTAGTAGTGTATTTGTGTTTTTATGTTTTTATGTTTTGAAGTAATATTTATGTGGCAATGTGGTATGTGCAAATTTAAGAAAAAAAATATTTTCTTAACGGATCATAACAGGTCGGGTCATTTTATCTGTTGAGCAAAGTGACTCAACATGTTAAGGATCCGTTAAGATAACGGGTGTAACACGACACGACCCGTTCAAATAACAGGTGTTACATGAAAAAGACACAAAACACAACAAACACAATCTGTTTGCCAGGCCTACTTATAAGTGAGTGATTTTAAATTCGAATATCAGAAATGGTGAGTTTGCAACCAATTTATTTTTCACCCCTAGTGTATAAATATTTAATAACAATAACAACTTTGAACCCCTTTTAATACGGGTGACGGTCGCACTTCCCACCCTTACTCAAGAGCAGCCATGGACAGTTTAGGAAAACTAAAGTAGCTTTGAGCTAAGGGTTTGCCTCGTGAATTCATACAATATATGAGATTTAGAAATCAAAGGGCTTTCTCTAGAAGCTCGGCATATGTAGTTTCTTCATGTCACATTTTTATCTTTCTCATCAAACGGGCCGTGAATGAGAAATCCCTACGTACACACCCCACTATCTGTTTTTCTGTCGCGGTGGTTGCACAAATGGGAGGGAGAGAGAGAGAGAGAGAGAGAGAGAGAGAGAGAGAGAATGGTCCATGGTTGTTCAAGAGGTGGTTTTCTGAGGAGATTTTAAGGTCCAGGGTCTCAGTTGTGGATGTGAGCTTGCGCCTTACAGTACTAGCTAATTTCCCACACTGTCCTATCTGTGGGCCCCTTGTTGATACCCAAGTCCATGGACCCCACGTCTTTCCACTTTTATGTAATGGAAGGTGGGTGGCTCTTCTCACAACATAGTGAAACAGAAGCTCGAATTTTTTCATGTATATACTCCCCCTCCTCGTCCAACAACGTATATATATAGTCCTCCCCAACATAATTCTTTGCGTGCACCAACTTATACTATTAGCTCCTCTCTCTCTCTCTCTCTCTCTCTCTCGTAGTTCTTCTGTACTACTCCATCTCCTTGTTTTTACTACCTCATATTCTTTTAGATTCTTCAGAAGAACTCAGAAACGTTTAATACTTGTTAATCAAAATGGCGCCTGAAAACATGAGTATATCTGTAAATGGGCAATCTCAAGTCCCTCCTGGATTCAGATTTCATCCAACCGAAGAGGAACTCTTGCAGTACTACTTGAAGAAGAAGGTTTCAAATCAGAGGATTGATCTCGATGTCATTCGTGATGTCGATCTCAATAAGCTTGAGCCATGGGATATACAAGGTACATACATACATATTTAAAGCGCATATCTGGAACAAACTAGTTATTCGTGTGAACCGAAGTTTTCATCAGAGTAATTGAATTTTTGCAGAGAAATGTAAGATAGGAACTACACCGCAGAATGATTGGTATTTCTTCAGCCATAAGGACAAGAAGTACCCGACTGGAACACGAACAAATCGTGCAACTGCTGCCGGATTCTGGAAGGCAACCGGCCGTGATAAAGTGATATGCAGCAACTGCAGGCGTATCGGTATGCGGAAGACTCTGGTGTTCTACAAAGGCCGAGCTCCCCATGGCCAAAAGTCTGATTGGATCATGCATGAATATAGACTCGACGACAATAATACTAGCAATTGCAATATCACTAATGTAAGCCATTTTGAGTACCGTATAATATAACATCATTCTTAATGGCAAGTGATTTTTCACATACCCATTTTCTCTCCATGGACAGTCCTATCTATTTCTGACCTTTTGATTGAGTAAAACAAAGGAGCATCAAGGAACAGCTTTAAAGAGGAATGTGCAGAAGGGAAAACATGATGTGCAAAAATCCTTTTCTTTCTTATTTACGTTCTATATCTAAGAAATTTTTCTAGACCACTACAGGTGATGGAATGTGTGGTTCAAAAACTGGCAATATAACATCTATCAGACAATAAAAGATGCTTATGTATATATATTTAATTCATATCAGGTGTCCACAGTTATGGGAGAGGCAGCACAAGATGAGGGATGGGTGGTTTGCCGAATCTTCAAGAAGAAAAACCTCCACAAAAGTTTGAGCAGCCCAATCTTGAGTACTACTACTTCATCCATCACAACAGAAACAAGAAGTGGCCAATCACTGTTTGATTCGTGCCCCGAGGGAACTTTGGAGCAAATACTTCAATACATGGAAAGGACATGCAAGGAAGAAGAGAATGAAGCCTACATTAACAATATTAGCACAAGATTTAACCTCCAACCAATCAACACTGGCATTAGTAATACTACCAATCACAATGGCTTCCATGAGAGGTTCTTGAAACTTCCAACCCTAGACAGCCCAAACTCCACAAGCAGCCAGGATTGTTACCAACCAAACATTCATGAGGAGATGATGGTCACAGAGAAGAATAATGACCAGGTGAGTCCCTTCACTGATAATCATCAAAACATGGATTATAATGCACACCACATGGACTCAGGACTCACCAGCTGGGAAGCTCTCGACCACCTTGTAGCTTCACAGCTCAATGGACAAACCGAAGCCTCTAGGCAATTAGCTTGTTTCAGCTCTGACCCCCACAACACTATTGTTTATGACAACGATGATCATGATCATGAACTCCAATTACCAAGTACCCTACGAGGATCATTGTCTTCATCCAATAAATCCTACCATCCCACTCACCATTACAACAACAGCGAATTCGACCTGTGGAATTTCGATCGACGATCAGCATCGTTGTCATCCTCCGACACGCTGTGCCACGTGTCGACCGGTCCTATATAACGGACCAACCCAATATTATGTAATTTCATATAAGAATGTTATTTACCCCGTCCAAGTCAGAGAAATATATAAATTGCAAGCACAGTAGAATAAACATATGTATGTTGGATAAATAAAGTTTGTTCTGGACTTTTAAATGGGGTCGCATTGTCAAAGTACCATTATCTTCGCTTAATTACAATGTCTACTATTATTTTTTCACTGTTCATGTCTAGAATCATATATGTATATATGGCAATGGGTGGTGACTGAGTGGAGTACTACTGCTAGTCTTAGTACTGATTATTATCTTTTCCGAATGCAATAATAATTCTAACTTTTTTTTAATCTTCTAAGATGATATTCAAGTTGGTGATGGACCATATAATCATCATGATCATCAATATTTAATCTTTGTGTCACGTGGCTTGTTGGTTTGTTTGTGGATATCGAGCCCCATGGCTCAACCAATCAATCCTCTCATCACTATAACTCAAGAGTCCATGTACATGATCACAACTTACTAGCTAGCTCGCCACACAGAGAGAGAGAGAGAGAGAGAGAGAGAGTGGCTTGCCCTGCTTTTAAGAAGTCAAAAGGGAGGAATCACAGAGAGAGAAACGTAAGCTTTCCATCTTTGTATCGTCATCAGAGTGGAGGAAAATAAAAGTTGTAATGAAAACAGGGTTGACGGAGGCAGTACTGGTAGGTATAATTGCATGCCGACTTGTGGGAAAATTGTATGTTTAACTCTTTCCCTTTGTTGAATGAGGTTTTGTCTTGAAGTATTGTTGTATTCTCTCAAGTTAACTTTTGTGCATTTTTTGTTTATATTTATATATATATATATATGTGTGTGTGTGTGTGTGTATGTACATGTATATGTACACGATGTTAATTAGGTCCTATTTCTTATTGAGACTGATGTTAATTTTTACTTTAAGATCGAGCATTAGGTTTGATGTGGATGTAAGATGAACTTAATCAAAAATTCAAGCACGACATGATATGCAACTCGATTACCTAACTTAGTTTTAAGTTACCAAACCTTGGCATGCTAGAGCAATAGTACAACCGAATTTAATGCCAAACCAATTAAGCATTATTTTGAGAGAATTTTTCCAAGCAATTTAATCTATTGACATTGGACCAAAGTAAGACTGACCAGTATTTTTTCATACACCAAAAAGAACATATTTCCTTTTACACTGAGTGGCATCATACAAATACATGCAAGTCCAATGTCCAATGATGCACACACACGTACACATATAATCGAGTGGTGTGACACATGTGATCTAAAGGGGCAAAAGCCAAAAGATAAGAAAAAGTTGCCGGGATTATAGGCCATGCCACTAATCATGGATACATCATACATTCTGAGTAGCTTTATGCGCACTCTACATGTTACATATATATTCAACGATGGATAATACAAGATAAACTAAATTTTTAAATTAAGTTTGTAAACTAAATGATGTATTACTAATAATAAATAAACATGTTAATAGAACTTAATTAATAATTTAATTATCAACAAACACATCATTTAATTTACACAATTTGATTTAAAATTTGGTTTTCCTAATATTATTCTTAAACGATAATGACCTTCTACGGACAAACTACAAACTATACTTTCTATTGCCATTTACTCATTTTACGTCTTTCCTTATTTCTAATAACCTTACCACGCTTCCGAAACCCTATAGCCACCAAATATTTTTGTTTGTAACCTATCGCCACAATATTTTTGTTTGTAAGTTTGTAAGATCTCAAGTGATGGTATACCTTGTTGAAATTGGGAATAAGACATATTTTCAACATGGATCTTCCTTTTTCTTTTCTTTTTCTTTTTTTCCATTTCTTATGTGTTGGCAAAGGAAGAGTCTATCAAGAATGGAAGTGATACTCATATCTTGTATTCTCATCATTTATATTAGGTACAATTTAATTATAGTGTATTGTTTCCTTACCAAACTTTAAATCTAAAATGTAGGAAATTGAAGGAATTTGAGGTTTTACCATAAAATAAATTAACAATATAGAGATTACCGGCCCAGGGACATGCAAGATTCCTTAATTTCCTGATATTGTTCACACTCTCAACACGTAGACAACACATATTGGGTGATGGGGAGCACATTTGGTCATTGAGCTTTCACGCTTGGGCCAATCTGCTATCATAACATGAAGAAGGTTGACGTTTTAAAACCAATCGACAATACAAGAAATGACCTAGTACCATAAAACCAATTTACAATAGGACTTTCAAATTCTCAACAAAAATCCTAACATAATCAATAGCCCAAAGCATGTAGCTAATGACTGACTAATTAATGGTACTAACTGTTAGGATAGTATTGTACCAAGTTCACCATGTTCGACCTCATGCGTCTTTATCCTGAATAATGGATAGTTCCGTTTGTCTGATGGTCCTGTACTTTTAATTAGTCCCAGCTGGGAGGATGGGACGATGGGACGATGGGAGAAATGAATCCCCCAACCAACTGCGAGGATGGGACGATGGGAGAAATGAATCCCCCGAAGAATATGATTAGGGCAGAATTAAGTATTACAAAGCCCAAAATCCATGCTGGTTAAGACTAGGGCTGGTTCGGTATGGGATACCAAACTGAAAATGGCATATGAAATTTTGAACCGAAAATTTTTGGTACAAGAATCTGACTACCGATCCCGAACCGAAACTTTGGGATTCCTGAAATATTTTCGGTATTTCATGATTTCCCGAAACTGAACTTGCATCAAAATCCAAATCATCTAGATTGAAATTGAAATCATCTGAACCTACAATAAAAACCCAAATTGAAATCAGAGAGAGTGAAAGTGAATCAGTGGTCTAGAGAGACAGACAAAGTGAAGAGATAGTTAGACGAACCTGTGTCCTCCTCCTTGACCCGAGCCCCCAATTCCGAACCCTATGCCCCAATTTGAAACCCAAAGCCCCAATTTGAAACCCTAACCTTAATTCGAAACCCCACACACACAGAGACTGGAGAGAATCGGTGGTGAGTGATGAAGCTGTGAGGTGTGGTGGTGGTCGGAGTGGAAAAAGTTCGTCAGAGTCAAATTGTGAGAGGGTAAGTGGCTATTAAGCTTCGAATTCGAGAAGGAAAGACAGAGAGACAGAGAGAGTCTGAGACTGCGTGAACTTAAGGCTTGAAAGTCTGAGTCCTTCAAACAAAGCCAAACTCTTGGTGAGGATCAATAATGCTATCACCTAAGCTGCTGCCATTCCTACAACATGTTTTTCAATGAGGGATGAGAAAGAGAGAGATAGAGAGAGAGAGAGAGAGAGAGATCGGGAAGGTCAGTAGAGAGAGAGAGGTCAGTCACTTGTGTGATGTGGCCGGATTCGAAGACGGTAAATAAGGAGGAGGAGAGAGATTGAGAGAAATCGGCGAGGATGAGAGAGTAGGGTGGGGTGAGGTCGAGAGATAGTGACTAAGTGAGGGTTTTATTTGGATTCAATGGTTAAGACAACAATTGTTACAATTCCAAATATATATTTAAAATTAAATATTTTTTTTTTAATTTCAGTTTGGTTTGGGATTACCGAATGAATGAAAATGTGAGACCGATTCTCGTACCAAAATTTTAGGATCGGTTTGGGATTGGGTACCGAAATTTTCGGAATTTTTTGTTTGAGATTTTTTTAGTTGGTTTCGGATTTTTTTCGGTTTGGTTTGGAATTTTCGGTATTTTTATCCACCCCTAATTAAGACTCGTATCCCCCAAATCTATTCGTATCTCAAGTTCTCAACTGCTACTTAAATTAATCCTTAGTCTCGCTTGTCTCTTCCATTGTCCATATTACTTTATGCATGCACTAATTTTAAGACCTAAAAGGTGATGAATCAACCCGGCACAGGAAAGGTAAAGGAAGATTAATGGGGGAACAAAGAGCATGGCATTAATCGTTAACTGGTCACACTCAGCCTCCAGCGTAAATATACATTATCAGCGTAAATATACATTATCAGTCGATCGTCATCATTATATTATATATAAGGGTTAGTCTTTGTTTACTACCCTAAAATTTTGTGGTTTTCAATATTTGGTACATGAAGTTTTTTTATTCCAAGAGTCATACCTCAAGTCTTAATTTTGGGACAGTTTCATACCTCCGTTAAGTTTTCCGTTAGAATTTCTGTTAACTGATGATGTGGCACTCACGTGGACAATAATTGAGCGCCACGTGTCAATATGGATCCACTTTAATATTAAAAATTTAAAAACAAATACAAAAACACAAAAAAAAAAAAGCCAACCTGTCCCCTCACTCCCGCACCTACATTCTCTCTTCTGCAAATCCAGCACCTCTCGATTTCTTTCTCTCTCTCTCTCTCTCTCTCTCTCACTACCCTCACTCTCTTCCTCCGCCTTATTCGCCGTGAAAAGAAGACGACGAGAAAGAAAACCCACCCGCCCGCCCCTCTTCACCTCTCTATCTCTCCAAGCACATTTGAGCTTCTCTATGTCCATGTAGGTGCTAAAGATGTCATCATCGAAGCTACCCAGCTCCTCAAAGCAGCAGGACGGGCCGTCGAATGGGTCCTGGAGCAAATCCAGGTCGTCGGGGATCCAGAAATGGCCTCGGATTGTGTTTGACAGTGGTAGGAGCCTCGGAACGGGGCGCTCAGATTCTTGTTTGGAAACGGCGGACGCCATACGTGGGTGGTGAGAGTCCTGTGAGCTGGAGCTCGGATCCGGTTTCGGGTTGGCCGGATCTTGCATTTTGTCGAGTCCGGCGCTTAGAGCTATTTTTCTCTCTCTTCTACTCTCTCTTCTTGCGACCGTACTAGATGTGTTGACAGTGAGTGTTCTTCACTCAAGATCAAGATGGTCAAGGTTAGGGTCTGGCTCGGAGGCTTTGCCGCCGGAGGTCGAAGCTCCCGATTCGGAGGACATGGAGAACCAGAAAGGTTAGGGAATCGTGGTGAGAGATTGATTTGCTGGGTTTCTGCTTGGTTTTGTAGGGTATGGGTTCAAAGAGATTGGCAGAGAGATTGGCGGTGGTGGTGGGGTTTGCTGGATGTTTCTCGTGGTCTTCTTTTCACGGCGAATAAAGCGGAGGAAGAAAGTGAGTGTAGTGAGAGAGAGAGGGAGAGAGAGAGAGAGAGAGAGAGAAAGAAATCGAAAGGTGCTAGGATTTGGGTGAGGTGCTGGGATTTGCAGAAGAGAGGAGGGTGCAGGGGTGAGGGACATGTTGGGCTTTTTTTTTGTGTTTTTGTATTTTATTTTTTTTAATATTAAAGTGGGGCCATATTGACACGTGGCGCTCAATTATTGTCCACATGAGTGCCACATCATCAGTTAACAGAAATTCTAACGGAAAACTTAACGGAGGTATGAAACTGTCCTAAAATTAAGACTTGAGGTATGACTCTAGGATGAAAAAAACTTCATGTACCAAATGTTGAAAACCATGAAACTTCAGGGTAGTAAACAAAGATTAACCCTATATATAATGCAAACCTTCATTATTGTTACAAATAATATGTCTGGAGAACCTTGTACCTTCATTGTAGAGAGATTTTAATGTGTGTAAAACACATGGTGGTACGCCGTATGTTATTACACAAGTTGACAAAAAAAAAAAAATTTGAGTGTCCATCCTCTTGTACATATGTGCCCTTATTTTAGGCACACTAAAAATCTCTCTTCACTGTGGGACGTTATTGCTCATTAAGCCTACCCTATGTAGCTTTAATTTTTTTGGCAATTAGCAATCATTTTGTGTACATTTGGTTGCAAAAATGATCTGGTATTGTTATGTTTGTAGTCGTTATGTTGTTTTTATTAAAAATGATTATTTTTGTAATCAAATCTCAAAAAATGATTATTGTTAATTGGTCTTAATTTTTTGGTCATGCATCCATGATTTGGTTAAATAATTTATGGGCAATTCATATTCTAATACTTTCATTAGTTTATCTGAATCATTCGTATTCGTTTTCAAAGTTGAGAATTAGACTTTTTATTTTATTTTTTATTTTGGGTATTTTGATCCAAGTCTAAAAATTTGAGGAGTTGATGGATTTAGTGCAGTTTCTCCATTTTCAACCTTAATTAAATTTCTTTAGTTATGCATCTTTATTCAAAATTTGAATTTGAATATTTAAATATGAAATTCTTTCTACTTTCATGGTAAATAGTTATAAAAAAAAAAATTATATGTCATCATTATGATACCTAAACTATAAGTTGATAAAATACATTAATTTATGATAGAGATATCTACAAAAATAAATAAAAATTAATATACTTATCATCCATGAAAATAGCTCAACAAAATTTCATCTTTCATACATTTATATCCAGACTAACATACATGTTGATTCATATAATACTTACAATTCATATAGGCCAAATCAGATTAATGATCCTTGCGGTGATAGAATATTCGGAACATTATCTATGTGTTAAAAAAAAAAAAGATTTAAATCCTCATGGTAAAAGAATCTAGCAAATTTAATCCAAAGCGAAACTTCCGTTAAATCATTGTTTGATGCAAGGATAAAAATGTCCAATCATACTTTTTATCTGCTTACCTTCTTCTACTGCTTCTCTTCTTCTCTCTCATAAATTGAACGACTTTGTCTTCGTCTTAATGTCTTCGTGTTCGTGATCCGATTTCCTGAGATTGAATCCTTCCTTTCTTCTCCATCCTTCACCTTCATCGTCCCCCAATTTCACAACCCATTCATCTCTTTCCAGAAATTCAAATTTACTATTCAAATTTATCATGGATTGACAATTCAAAATCCAAAAATTTCAAATTCCATTCTTTCAAATGTGCTCACACCTTCTCCTACTCCATCTGATTGATTTTAGTACCCAAGTCAATCCAATTTATTAAATTCAATCTGCATTCGTAAAATTAATCACACTTGCGAGTATGAGATCTGCACATAGGTATTGGGTGACATTTGACTAGAAATGGATAGTATATGGGCGACTTCTGGTAGTTGGGAGGCTTAGGGGTTGTTCATGGAACTGGTGGTGGTGGAGGGTACAAGGGTTTGTGGGTCTACGGAGAGAAACCATGGCTAAAGGACTTGAGAAGTATAGTTCAAATTCTCATAATTAGATGGATGTATGTGTTTCTAGATTTCACACTCTGTCGATGGATAGAGTGTGGAGTGTGTGCTATATATATATAGCGCACAAATATGGCCCGAGAGAGAGATTGATGAAGAGAGTGTGAAGTGAACAGGAGAAAGTGTGGGTTACACAAAAATCCATATTTATCCTTGTAGTTAACGGTGATTAAACGGAAATACCATTTTTGGGTTAAATTCGCTAAAGGCCTTCACCGCGAGAGTTTAAATCTATTTTTTTTTTTTTACCATATGGACTATCTTCCGAACATCCTAATCACCACAAGGACTATTAATCCGATTTAGCCATTCATATAATACTTACAATTCATATAACACAGTTAACTTGCAGCGGAGGTAGAAAAAAAAATTGAGATACGAATTAGGAGCAGAAAAATGGAAACCAATATTTAATCTTAAAATGGAGTAAAAGATAAATCTATAAATAAGAGATGACATTTATCACAATTTTAATAAAAATATAATAAAAATCATATAAATATTGTCTCGTATCCCAGTGGATAGGGTGTTGGGTCTCAATCCATTTGTTTCAGGTTCGAAACCCCCCCCTCTCCTAAATTATGTAGTAGTTTAGAACTCTCCCCCCTTAATAATAAAGGAAAACTAATGAAAAATGCTTGAAAACTTTGAGTTTTAATTATAAGCACAAAATAAAGGGTAAAGTGATTAGTACTAGGATTGACTTTTTAGTGTAAAAATGTGGTTTTTTGTTAAAGTGAACAATACCAGGAGGTTTTTGTTAAAATTTCCTAATAATAATAGTAATTTCATAAAACCATAATAATAATAAAAAGAAGGATATGGATAATCAGTGAATAGACCTAACCCAACAAAATGGACTAGACCCAATAATGACTCACAAAATTGGACTTATATATATCAAGTTTAATATTTTATTTTTATGTTTTTAAAGCAAATGAATACTGTTGATGCACAAAACCGGAGGTCTTGGAACAACGTAAATCCGATCGTGAATCTGCAAGAAATGTAAATAACACAAGATGTATCGTGGTTCACCCCAAGGTTTGGGCTACGTCCACACTGAATATGTATTTATTTGAGGGAGAGAAAGAGAAGGAGCTCTATAATGTGGGAGCTTTGAGAGGGGGTGAGAGGACCTAGAAATTGGCCTAAGAGATTGGCCTCCTCTAATTGTGAGGGTAAGGGGTCTTTTATAGAATAAGGACTTCTCACTTATTACATATTTGCCCCTTCCTTTATCACATAATTACATTTAAGTCCCCCAAGTATTTGTACGAGATCTAAATACAAGGCCCTAAATATGGTATAAACAGTAGTCTCCCTTCAATCAAGAGAGTCTTTTGGCTGGAGACTTGAAATTCAGTCCATGTGTGGGCCGAAGTAACTAGATGTTGTCCTAAACTGGTGCTCGGTATGAGACGGTGCTTAATTTGAAATGATGCTCAACTAGAAGTAGCACATGCTGCGAGGCTGCTCGGCTCGTGGCTAATGTTGCCTTGGTTGGCTCGACTTATGGCGCTTAAAGGTGAGGGGATCCCTTTTATAGAATAAGGGCTCGCTTCTCAATACATAAATTATGGGCTAGATTTGATGCTCGCGGCGAGGCGGTTGCTCAGAAGGCGGCGATGCTCTCTAATGGTGGTAAGGGAGTCCCTTTTATAGAATAAGGGCTCGCTCCTCAATACATAAGTGATGGGTTAGGAGTGATGCTCGCGGCGAGGCGGTTGCTCAGCTAGCGGCGTTGCGTTCTAATGAAGGTGAGGGAGTCCCTTTTATAAAATAAGGGCTCGCTCCTCAGTACATGAATAATGGGCTAGAGTTGATGCTGCTCTAATGATGGTGATAGAGTCCCTTTTATAAAATAAAGGCTTGCTCCTCAATACATAAATAATGGGCTAGAATCCCCCAAGTATTTTTCATGAGGCCCAGTTGAGGCCCAATATATGGTGTATAGTGTGTTGAGGCCCAATATATGGTCTATAGTGTAGTTCCCCAAGTCTTCGGTCAATAGAGTCTATTGGCTAGAGACTTCAAATTGAATCCATGTATGGGCTGAAGTGGCGGTTGTTAGGAGGCGGTATTTGTATACCCTGCACTGAAGCTTTGTAGGTGAAGCTTTGCAAGTGAAGCTTTGAAGCTAGAGCTCTGTAAATGAAGCTTTCGAAGCTGGAGCTTTTGTAAATGAAGCTTTTGAAACTAGAGCTCTGTAAATGAAGCTTTTGAAGCTAGAGCTCTGTAAATGAAGCTTTCGAAGCTGAAGCCTTTGTAAATGAAGCTTTTGAAGCTAGAGCTCTGTAAATGAAGTTTTTGAAGCTGATTGACATGAGTGATGCTCATGAATGTTTATGTTGATTGACATGAGTGATGCTCATAGATGTTGTCATGAGTGATGCTCATGAATGTTGACATGAGTGATGCTCATGAATGTTTATGTATGATTGATATGAGTGATGTTCATGAATGTTTATGTTGATTGACATGAGTGATGCTCATGGATGTTGTCATGAGTGATGCTCATGAATGTTGACATGAGTGATGCTCATAAATGTTGACATGAGTGATGCTCATGAATGTTTATGTATGATTGATATGAATGATGCTCATGAATATTTATGTATGATTGACATGAATAGTGCTCATGTATAATTTTGAAGTACTGGCATACTTTTGATCACCTGGTTGGTGGTAATAGCAGCAGGCTGCTAAATAAATTTGGAGTACCGGGCGTACTTTTGATCACCTGGTTGGTGGTAATAGCGGCAGGTTGCCAAATAATTGTGGAGTACTGGGCGTACTTTTAATCACCTGGTTGGTGCTATTTTGGGCTTATGGGCCTTCGCCCTCCACACAACATTGCAGCCCATTATTTTGGGCTTGCCATTTTTTGTTTTACCCTCTAATGGGGTTTATACAGATGTCTCCGAAAGATAAGAAAAATAAATCACATTATACAAAAACAAGAAAAGTAAATCACGTCATTCTGATGGGGTGTTTATTCCTTGCTTTTGCTTTCTCTTTTCTTTTCTACTTTTGTTTTTTTGTTTTCTGCTCTTGCTTTCATTTTTTGCACCGCACTCTCTCAGTCTCTGTCTCTGCTTTGCATGTGCACCCAAGGTCATCTTTTGCTTTTTTTCAGAAAATGATTTCACATGGCTGTGACTGCTCCTTCCTTGCATTAGAACAGCCGGTGGGCTCTATCGGTTATGTCCTGCTCCCATAGTTTGTGGCCCATAAGGAGTCAGCATCCCACCATATTATGGATCTGCATACGGATACGATGACAAAACAATTGAATGGCCAACAAGTTCCATTTGTGAGTTTGGATCCACGTGTTGACCCATTGCAGGAACCACTGAGGACGAAACGCTTTTGGTATGTTGGTTTTCACTTCTACTATTCCCATTAGACTGTGATTCTACTGTAGTCCGAAATTATTTATTGAAGTTGGCCCGACCATCTAGCCTAGCATTAGTTTGTGCCTGCATAGCTCCATTTATGACCATACTACTACTATGATCCACCATAGATGATGCTGTACCATTCCCCACTCCATGCCACCAAGGTTTGGAGTACATAGGTCGCAGCGCAGTCTCAGCGCCATGCTCTATATGCAAATCTTCATTAGATTTAGCTGGCATCATTCACTACTTTCTCAGTGGTGAGCCAAGTAGCAGGATAAGAACCCTAAGAAGAAGCTTTGATTTCAGGGATGGGAAGTCGTCGATGCAAGTCTCATTTTCTCTCTCTCTCCTTTACACAAGATTATCACGTGCATGGTGTCGGAAAGGTTTCAAAGTACGCAACAATATGCTGATCACCTTTCCCTCTATTCCATCATCACTTTATTCCTTGCTTTTCTTTCTGCTTTTACTTTTGCTTTACTGATGGTCTCAGCAAGCAACATGATGTCTTGTTAGGTGTCTTCATCTCAATATCTAATAAATATTATAAAATAATAATGAGATATTAAATAAACAAAAATGATTTGTAAAAGATGGAGTCCTTATCTTCTCCGATGGATTTTTTGTCGGAGAGCAGAATCTTGTACTGGACCAGAGTCTTGGTGGCGGAGGATGAGCTTCTGCACAGATAAATCTACACTAGACCCTCAGCATTGTTGAGTTTATTCTTCAACCAACCAAGCACATCAAGCAATTAGCTCAGTCCTTCACACGAAGAATTGCACATTTTCTTGGCTCTTCGGCGCCCCGTTACCAACAACTAACGGATCAATGATTTTTTTTCTTTAAAATCTAGACTGGAGCCAGCATCTGGCAATACAAATCCATTGACAAAGAAAGTAGGTGTTCCGTACAACCCTTTTGAAGCGCTAAACGTGAAGGAAAACCTTGTTTTTAGATCCGTTTTCCGGTCATTGAAGTTGAATTCAAGGGCGCTGTGATAGGAGTTCCCAATCACTTTTGTGACAGAGTTCACTATGTCATTTACAATAGCAACCCTGGAAATGTTGCGAGTTTAAGAAGAGAACGGAGTGTTGAAGCCGCCGAAGCCACCGGCATTCAGAAATGGACAGAGAATCAAGAGGCTCAGAACTCCTCTTGTTCTGAAGCAAAGCACTGAGGACGGACGGTTCTATGGGATCGAGGTTATGTCGGATTTGTGGGACGGTTCTGTGAGGTTTCGCCTCTGTTCCAAAATCTTGGTAAGATCGAGGATCAGTGTGGATCGATCGTCGTCCGCCGTCTGATCATCGTGATCTACGGGATCTTGACCTGGCGGTGGCGCTAGAAGGAAGGCTTGGGAGGATTGACGGATGACTCGTGGCACCAGCTGAGAATGGCGGACGTTTTGCTCATTCGTCCTTGCCATTGTTAGTCACCAAAACAGCTCTGCCACTTCTTATACTTTGATTATTCTCCATTGGTAGTTTGAGACTTGAAAAGAAGGAGAGGAGCATCTCGAGTTGGGTTTCTTCTACTGTTTTAGTAAAGAGAGAAAGACTGAAGCTTTTTATTTTCTTCTGAGAATCGAAGAGAGAGGATTTTCTGGAAAAAAAAATCCAAAAGTGAGGTTTTGGGCCCTGAATTTTGCAGATTCACGGAGGACAGTGATGAGGTCTCACAATGGTGAGATAAAAAAATGAAAGAGAACCTACATAGTTTTTTGTGTCGATTCCCACAGACAGCGCTAAATGTTGATGCACAAAACCGGAGGTCTTGGAACAACGTAAATCCGACTGTGAATCTGCAAGAAATGTAAATAACAAAAGATGTATCGTGGTTCATCTCAAGGTTTGGGCTACGTCCACACTGGATATGTATTTATCTGAGGGAGAGAGAGAGAGAATGAGCTCTGTAATGTGGGAGCTTTGAGAGGGGGTGAGAGGGCCTAGGAATTGGCCTAAGAGATTGGTCTCCTTTAATTGTGAAGGTGAGGGGTCCTTTTATAGAATAAGGACTTCTCACTTATTACATATTTACACCTTCCTTTATCACATAATTACATTTAAATCTCCCGAATATTTGTACGAGATCTAAATATGAGGCCCTAAATATTGTATAAACAAACTACTATCAAATCTACTCCAGCCTTATGGAGATTAAAAACTATTCTATGCGCTAATAGTAAATTGAGATGGTACAAATATTTTATTAATTAATTAATTAAGACGTTTTTTAATCGGATTTAATAAGACTGAAGAGGCTCAATTATTCACAAACTACATCTGTTCATGGCATCAAAATTAATTAACCAGTCAATTACCACATTGGCTCGTAATAACTAACAAGGTGCTGAGACTTGGTGAGGGACTCGCCGACATACTCTCCACATAACCAGTTGATATATCTGCCATCATGCTCTCCAGGTACAAAATGGTTGTTGGCCATGACTTTGCATAAGTGAGCCTCCATTGCTGTCGATCTCAGCCATGATTTTTCCAATTTCATCATCACAATGAAATGGGACAACAAATATGTAATGTCAAACACCAACAAAATTTACTGTTTGGTGAAGTGGGACAGTCCAACGGAGGCAAGGTATTACGTCTATATCGAAATAGCAGCACTACGATAAATACAATTTGCTGATGGAATCATGGATTGAGAATTTGAGAGGTCATGCTCTAGAAAACTAATCCCCTTTTTGAACAACAAGGCCACACATGAGAATAATACCGCAAAGTGATGGATGTACGTATCAATTTGATGGGATTTTTAAGGTGGGAAATTGAAGCTAAATCCTTTTCATTGAATTTCTTTTTCTTGGATTAATCATTTGATATATAAGATCCAACATTTCTATGAAACAAGCGTACATTCGTTAATATTTTCTTAATTTAGAGACATATATTCTCCTTTCACTACCTACAAGGCCACAAGAAAACATGAGGTTTAGTTGAAAAGGTAGACATGCATGTATACCCTACTCTACACGTGATTTGTGTGAGATTACCTTCAAACTTTTTGATGGACTGATCAATATTTTGTTGAAGAAGTTCAGATATAATATTATCGGCCCGTAATCAAAAGGAAGACGACAACTTCATGTCTTTCGTAATATATAATTATTAATTGGGTAAATTACACTTTCGTAATATGTAATTATTAATTCGGCAAATTATATTGTACCACATCAGATTTGAGATCTATTACAACTTTATACAATATCTTTAATTTTTTAACAGGATAAATTATTATAATATTTTTAATGTATAAAAAATTATTTTTTATCACGTGGTATAAATTTGGCAGTCACGTCAGCTCCTAACGAATCAATGGATGGAAAATGTAACAGATGTATTATATTGAAATAAAATAGTACTTGAGGTATGAAAGTGAAATGTTTAGAAGATGTTGTATGAGGTTGTAATAGACCTCAAACCTGAGGTGGTACAATGTAATTAACCCTTTTTAATTTGCAGTATTCAGACATCCCTGCTACTTCAAGAGGTTTTGTTAATTTTTTTTTCCTTTGCACCTTTTATTTTTAATATTTTTATTTATCAGTATTATTACTCTAAATTATATTAACTTATTAAGGGAAATGACTAGTTTGAACTTAGGACACAATATGTAGAAAATAAAAACTGTATTCAACAAGCTAATCCATCACTGGCACTTTTATGTAACAATTTATTACGCAATTTTAAAGCGCATCTTTTTATTTATACTTTTCAATCATGGATTATAAGATGAAAAATGTTAAGAAGATCACATTTTTGTATCACATTTGTGTATCATTTGACGTGAGAAGTGATTTGTACGTGCCATATGAGATGAGACACATATTAAGTATAAATAAGTGATCTCCCAAGATTTACTGTTTTAAGATTCTATCTGCATTCATGCGGATAGGTTTTCAACAAGTTGATAATAATTGCTGTTATTGCCACATTGTACTATAGTTTTTGTGTATTCCTTTTCACTTGTAAGTGAGAAGTCTTAGATTCGATTTTTGCCACATGCAAATTTGAACCACATTATTACGAGCCAATTGTGAGGCCTAGTCTACTCCTCCACTCCTTTTAGTGTAGATAATATTGTTTATTAAAAAAAATGTTGTTATTTGCTAAGCAAAAGGATACGAATATCTAAATACAGGGAAAGACCAAACAAATAAACTCAAAAGAAAGTCGAGTGTGCGTGTTTTATTAATTGAACAAAGCTAGATTCCAAATTCTAATTGTTCTTTCATTAGGCGTGTTCGTGGCGGGAATTTCCGTGGGGAATGCTTCCTGGTTGACGAGCACACAGCTCCCGGAGAGGTTGGCGCCGGTTGATGCTTTCTGTCGGGCTTCTGCTTTACTGGCGGGCTTGTCGGGCAAGGCTTGTCGGGCAAGGCTGAAAGAGAAGGCAAGAGTTAACTTTGAAAGGTGTCTTTGTGAAGCCTTAGGTGTAGGCCTTGAGGCTCACGATCAAGATTAACTTTGAATTGCTCAGGCGTGCCACTACCATCTTCAGCATGGTAGATGTAAAACGAATGTTTGAGTTTTAATTATATATATTCGAGAGACTATGTTAGTTATTGACAGGTGCCTTTGTGGGGCCTTAGGTGTAGGCCTTGAGGTTTCCCATAAATAACTAACTTAGTACTCAAACACATAAGGTTCCTTTTGTGTGTTATATGGGTTTTATAACCATCATACTTCTGATTACCTGAGCTCAAAGAACAGAATGAATCCAAATAGGTGCCTTTGTGGGGCCTTGAATAGGCCTTGAGGCTTCCCATCAGAATTCCTTCTATACTCAATGTTCTTGCCCGAGAAATAGGATGAATCCAAATAGGTGCCTTTGTGGGCCTTGAATAGGCCTTGAGGCTTCCCATCAGAATTCATCCCGTACTCGAATGTTATATGGTCATCATAATATAACAGAAATAAAACTAAGTGGCAGGTCGATTACTTGCGTCCCAAGTAACTTCGGACTTCTTGTTTATCAAAGCTTGTCGTGGATAGGTTAAGTCCACATCAGGTTCTTTTTCATGCCTTGAGGCCAAGGACTTTTTAGGGTGATCAAATCTTATATGCCCGAGGGCTTAGAACTTAGATCTGGCTTGAACTGTGAAGACATATTCAAATCGGATTCAAGTGCTAAGAGAGTCTTTTAATAGCCATATTACTAGAAATAACTTGGATACAACTTGAAGTATACAACATATTGCTAGGCTAATGAATGAAAAGACAAAAACAAAGGAGGTCGGGCAAGGCTGATCGTCTTGCAACTTCCTATCTTTGTGGGTTAACAGAAGGTTTGAAGGCTTAGAAAAGGGGTTGGGAAATGAGTTTGCAAAAAGAAAATCGATACTACAGCAGGTGTTGAATAGGGTAGCAGAGCTATTACAAAAGGTTTGTCTCGAAAGGGATGAAGGCTTGGGCTTACTACAACTTCATTTTGAAGGCAAATCTGGCTTTGAGCAAAGTTTGTGCTTTTGTTTGTTTGTTTGAGTGTCCTTGATTCTGACTTCTCTTTCTCCTTTTATAGCCACCTTGGCTTGGCCTCCTGTAGCAATAATCTTGCCCGAATGCAGTTTGAAGGATAGTGACTTATCAGCTATTTACTTGTACTACCATCATAAAGTACTTTTGGGCTGATTAGCTGGCTGGTCTATACCACTTGGCCCTTGGGTAGGTGAGCAAGTGGTGCAAATGATCAGCACCTAGTCAGGAAAGGCCCTTTCTGCTTTCTAAGTCTGGGCTGAGCTTCGAGCTTTTCCTTCTCTTTTTGGGCCAACTCCCTTCTAAGCCCAAAGTTTAAGTTTCAACCCAAACAGTGCCCCCTTCAATCAATATTCAGACTGGAATTCTAGGCGCCAATATTGATTGAATATCCGCATGCTTGTATACCCGCTCTTGGAACTTGTGTTTTTCCAGACAGGAGGCCTACGACCATGTGTCTCTTGCTCTTCTCATGACCTTTGGGTTACCCTCTGAGGTTTCTATAAATTCAGGTTTGATTTTGCCTTTTGCTCAGTCAACCAAATTCCTTCAACCTTCGCTTCAATTAACCCTAAGTATTTTTGCCTTCTTAGTTTTCTCCCCAAGACTGAGAAATGAGCTTTTCAAGATTCAAATGGGGTTTCCTAAAACTCCATTTTTGTGAGAAAAAGAGTTTTCATCAAATAACCACTATCCCTAACACCCTTGGTCAGGCACCCCGCTATCTCCAACACCCTTGGTCAGGCGGTGCTCCCATGAAGACTTGCCTTCCCGCTCATCGCCATGATAAGTCAGGCTTCACCATCATATATGGTGATGACTCTGCCTGAGGATCCTCTACCAGACGCGTCTTGGCTGCACAACTTGATCACCTGACCAGATTCTACCCATGAAGATACCAGAAAACCAGCTGAAATGTCATTGCACCTGGAAGGAGTCGTACGTAGTACATCGGGATTGAATTGAATTTGTTGTAAATTTCACCAATTTGTCGAAAATGAAAATAAACAATATCTTAACAATCTTGTGTCTTTCTGTCTTCATGAATGACTGATGAATATACACTATACTTTAGCATCCCGAAACCTGCTTTACTTTGCATCATCCTCGATGTAACAATCCCTAACATCCCATTATGTAGGACAATACCTTTTCAAGAATTTAACATTAATGGGATGTTTCTGCCAATTCCCTTCGAGGTCCGCCAAGTAATATCCCCCTTTGTCTAATACTTGACTAACTATGAAAGGACCTTCCCACGTCGGGCTCCACTTTCCAAAGCCCTTAAGCTGAGCTCCTAGAGGAAGAACTGTCTTCCACACCAAATCTCCTTCCTTGTAAGATTTTGCTTTCACTCTTTTGTTATACGCTCGGGCAACAGCCCTCTTTCCTTCCTGAATCTGGTTCAGTGCTTCAATTCGGGCTACATCTAAGTCTTCAATCCCTTGACACATGGCTTCGATGTATTCTTCGCTATGTAACCCAAACTGATTTTAAATTCTGACAAAACTCACATTGATCTCCATGGGAAGCACTACATCTTGCCCAAAGGTTAGAGCATAAGGAGTTGTCCCTGTACCTGCCCTCTTGGAAGTTCTGTATGCCCACAGAGTATTCCCCAGCTTTTCATGCCATTTTTCTGGACTATCTATCACCATTCTTTTGATAATGTTTACCAAAATCTTGTTGCTGGATTCTGCCTGGCCATTTGACTGCGGGTAATAAGGACTGGACCGGATCATCTTTATTTTGTATTTGCTTGCAAATTCTTCAACTTCTTTTGAAATAAAAGATGGCCCTCGATCCGTCACTATGGTTTCGGGCACCCCAAATCTATGCAGAATCTTGGTCTCAATAAATTTTTTTACCGCAGCTGAGGTTATGGTTTTCACCGCCGAGGCCTCCACCCATTTGGTAAAGTAATCCGTTGCTACAATGATAAAAGTGTGCCCCTTGCTAGAAGCCGAGTAAATCTGCCCGATGAAGTCCATTGCCCATCTTCTAAAGGGTCAGGGCTTGACTACTGGATTTAAAGGCACAGAGGGTACATGTTGGAGAGGACCGTGCCTTTGACATTCCTCACACCCTCGGGCATAGGACTTGCAATCTTTTTCCATGTCGGGCCAAAAATAACCATATTGCCTAAGTAACCACCTCATCTTTGTCCCCGCTTGATGTGCTCCACATACTCCTTCATGTACTTCGGCCATCACTCTCATGGACTCATCTTGGCCTAAGCATTTCAATAATAACCCGTCTGGAGTCTTCCTTAGTAGGTCTTTTGCCCATAAGACATACTTAGTTGCTTGCTGTCTATTCTTCTTGCTAGTGGGTGAAGAGGGATCTTTCAAATAATGGATGATGGGCAATCTCTAATCTTCTATCTCAGCTTCCTGAACCATTACATCCAGGCTGAATCCCCTTTCCAGGATAGAAGGAAGATTTCTCATTTGAATCTCGACATCCAACCCATATCTTTTTTCCTATATTGGCATGCCTGAGGCCAATTGCGCCATCTCATTAGCTGCTAGGTTGGCTCCCTTGGGAACATGACTCACCGATATATCAGAATCCCAATAACTCAACAATTGTATGGCCACCAAATAGTATCCGGCCATGGTGATATGTCTGCACTTGAACTCCCCATTTAGCTGGTTTATTACCAATTCTGAATCACCGAACACCTCAATTTCCATTTCCCCCAGATCCATCAAGATTTCCAAACCAATTATTAAGGCCTCATACTCTGCCCGATTGTTGGTATTCCCTTGATAATCCAAGAGAAATTAGTAATAATGATAAATCCCTTGAGGGTTCATAATCACAATCCCAGCTCCTGAAGCCCTCTGAGTATAAGAACCATCGAAATACAGCTTCCAAGGAGTAATCCATAAACCAGTCACTCTTCTTATCTCCTGCTGGATCCACTCCTCTTTGCCCGAGATCCCTTTGCCTGGCAGGATCCAAACATTAGTAACTTCCAGGGTTCTTGGTATATTGATTATCTCATCTCGAGATTCTTGATGCTCCGCCAAGAAGTCTGCAATTGCTTGGCCTTTTACTACCCTTTGGGGGACATACTGGAAACTGAATTCTGATAATGCCAGAATCCACTTCCCAATCCTTCCTGTTAACATTGGCTTTGACAACATGTACTTTATCACATCTGTCTTGGCGATGATGTGCACGTGACAAGGTAACATGTAATGCCTCAGCTTATTGGCAGTAAAATACAGAGCTAAGCACAATCTCTCTACTGGGGAATACCTTGCTTCTACCTCGGTCAGAATTCTACTGAGGTAGTACACTGCCTGCTCTTTCCCGCCTTCATTATTCTGAGTCAGCAAACTCCCAATTGATTTATCTGAAGCGGAGATATATAGCTTTAAGGGTTTTCCCCTCTGAGGTGGTACCAATACTGGCAGGGAAGTCAAATAAGCTTTGATACCATCGAAAGCCTCTTGGTACGGTGGTCCTCATTCGAAATTCTCCTTATCCTTCAGTCTTAACAAAGGAGTCAGGGGCTGGATCTTGCCCGCTAGATTGGCAATGAATCTTCTTAAGAAATTAATTTTACCCAGCAGCCTCTGAAGTTGCACTTTGTTGGTGGGTGAAAGCGACTCCATTATTGCCCGAGCTTTATTTTTGTCCACTTCTACCCCTCTTTGATGAACCAGGAATCCTAAGAAATTGCCCGTTTTCACTCCAAACGCACACTTCTTTGAATTCATCTTTAATTTGTGGATCTTCATTCTTGTTAATGCCTGCCTGAGGTCTATCAGATGCTGTTTTTCCATCTTGGATTTCACCACGATGTCATCAATATACACCTCCATATTATGGCCAATCAGATCATGAAAGATGGCATTCATCGCCCTTTGGTAGGTTGCACCAGCATTCTTGAGCCCGAAGGGCATGATCAGATATTCATATGCCCTCACATGCCCAAGGCACCTAAAAGCTGTTTTATGTATATCCTCCGGGGCCATCTTTATCTAATTATACCCGGCATTTCCATCCATAAAAGATAAGACTTTGTGTTTTGCTACTGCATCTATGGATAGATCTGCTATGGGTATAGGATACTCATCTTTAGGTGTAGCACCATTAATATTTCTGTAATCAACACAACATCGTACCGCTTTTGTTACGGCTTTTAAAACGGGTACAATGTTGGCTAACCACTCCACATATTTGGCTGGCCTGATAAATCCGGCTTTTACGAGCCTCTCAATCTCTTCTTTGACCTTATCTTCTATATCATTCGACATCCTTCGTGGTGCTTGCTTAACCGGCTTATATCCTTCCTTGATGGGCATTCTGTGTTCCACCAAGGTTGCATCTAAACCCGACATCTCAGTGTAATGCCAAGCAAAACAATCTCTGAATTCTTGCAAGAGACAGATAATTTGTGCCCGATCCTCACTCTCCAATAAACCACTGATTTGTATTGGTCTTGGGTCCTCTTTTGCTCCTAGCTCAATAACTTCCAAAGGATCTTAAACCTCCGGTGGTAGCTTATCAGGTTCTGCACACAAAAATTTGACTAGCTCCAGGCTCTCGGGCAAGTCATCTGACTCATTTAGGTCATATATACACTCGGCCATTTGAATGGCCCTTTCCAATTCTTCTTGACAAGATTCCTCGTTGCCTTCATCCTGGCTGGTTAAAGCTCCCACCTGCCATTCCTGCTCTTCTCTGTCTAAGAGCTCATTTTCTTATCTTGTTCATTTCCCATACACCAACAGTCGTTTAATCAGGGATCTGACTGCCATTACCTGATCTTTCCTTTTTTGTTCTATCATTGATGGTGTAGGGGTGTTGGGATGATATAAGGTCTGTCCCACTCCTCTCTAGTAAGGAGCATCCCTTGTTCTAGGAGCTTTTGGGCCGTCACCTGGTAGGGCGGCCGTTCTCATCTGCTCCCAAACACTTCAAGATTCCTACATTGGGATTGTAGAAACTTGCTTCCGCTATATTGGTTGTGGGAAGAAATGGCCGTGATTCGGCCTCTACCATCTCCCAAAAGTCTGGCCCTTCCGCTCTTGCCTCATGATACACACCACTTGTTGATGTAGGGTGGAGGGTACAGCAAGACTTTGGTGGATCCAATCTCTTCCAAGTAAGGCTCCATAGGTGGAGGTGTAGTCCACCACAAAGAACGCCAGCATGATCTGTTTAGACCCCAGATTTACTTCCAAAGGCAATATCCCAAGAGTCTTGGTGATAGCGCCCGAGAAACTAGAAACTGTGAGGTCTGTAGGAATAAGATCCTCTGTGCCTCTCCCCAACTTTTTCATCTGCTTGGCTGGTAATACATTAACAGCTGCCCCTCCATCAATCAAAATCCTTCTGAAGGGCACTCCCTCCAAATAAGCTGTTACATATATGGGCTTTAGATGATTGGCAAGTGAAATGTTCGGGCGACTGAACACCACTTTGTCTGTGTAGATCCTTAAAGGACCCTCTTTGGATGCTTTAGATGATGCAGCTTTCCCCGACTCTCATTCTTCTGCTATTTCCATATTAACATGAGCCATCATTGGCTCAGTTGTTACATAATCTCCTTCCATGGCGGCGGGCTGATTAGGTTGAGCAACAAACATAGCAGATAGAACATACGCCATGTTTATATGAAAGTTGCTAGGCTCTGGAAGTTCCTCTTTTTTGCTCCCAATCTGGTCCATGAACTCATCCAACCACACCATAGCATCTGGTGGAAGCAATGGTTCTGATGCCCCCTCTAGCTGATTCACACCTGAACATGGTGTTTGTTTTGGAACTTCCCCGAAGGGATCCTCTAATGATAGAGAAGGTTGTATTTTCTCAGGGGAGACAGTTCCAAAGAAAATAGGCTACTCTGCCTTCCATCCGGGAGTCGGCACCATAACCATATCTTTTTGAGCTCTCCTCAAGATTCTATATTTCCCAGGGTGTAGGCTTTGTGGCACATGATTTCCTTCGCCTTTAATCTTGCTGTTAGCCTTTTCCACCTCATTCTTACTTCTCCAACGGAGCTGACTGCTCCCCCCAGATGACGTTTTCTCTAACTTTTGATTTTTGGAAGCTTCCGACGTCGCTGGGGATTTCAAGGAATTCATGTGGGCTTTGTGTTGCCTCTGAACCTTTCTGACCATGAAGGCACCCATTTGCTTAACGGGCTGTCCATTCTTCTCTACCACATACCATTTTCGCCCGAGGCGGGCAAGATTATCTTTTGTGACGGGGTTTGTTATCCTGTCATTCCTCTTGACCTCTCTTCCCATATGGCCGTACTGAGAGTACCCTACACTTCTCTCTTTTGGATTCTTGGCATCTTTATCCTCTACCTCCTTAGAAACTTCATGGTTTCGAAATATTTCTGATAAAGCCCTTGGTTGGGAATCGCCTCCTAACCGCTAAAAGACACTTCGGGACGTATCCCTTCCTGCAGTCCGTCGAGCTTTCTCTTGTGCCTCTTTTCTCTTTTGTTCTTCATTCCTCCTGATCAGTTCATGATCTATGAGGGCTCCCGCGGGTGGTATTTCGAGTTCACACTCGCATTGGCACTTACTGCACAGCACCCTTCCTTTGAATATGGCGGCTTTTGGATATTCAGGCAAGTTAACCCCCCCTTTTATGGGTTTGTCAACCAGTCTTATTTCTTCTTCTCTTGTGACCTTCTCTTTTCTCTTCTCCGCCCAGGCCATACTGATCATATTTATAGGGGCCTCTGAGAAGGGATCCGTATGTTTATCCGTCACCGCAGCTTCTTCTAGTTGATTGGTTTTAAGCCCCCTCTTCTCCCTATCATCTTTCTCCCCCAGATGAGGTAAAGATATAGGGATAGGTGGTCTTAGAACCGGATCATCTTCTTTTCTAGAGCCTGCAGAAGCATTCTCCAGTCTTTGTAGCATATACAACAAAGCAGTTTGGAAATCTTCTGATCCTTTTAACATATATTGCTTTGATCAAAGAATCCCACCGGGAGCTTGATGGACTCATTTACCATAAATAGGGCACTTGATGGACTCATTTACCGAATATTCCAATAGGTTGAAGAGGGAAATCGTTTTATGAGTCTTGAGAGTATGAACCGAACATTGGAAAAAGAAGAGACCATGCATGTGGTTATAAACACGTATGTTGAGATTTCACTATAAAACACGTGTGTTGAGATTTCACTATAAAACTAACTGACAATATGGATTGTAGTACAACTTACTTATAAGCCCATTCAAGGTCATTTCTCAATGTCAAATTTATCATCAACACACTCCCTCACGTGTGGCTAATCTTCAAGCCAAATACGCATGTGCTTATAACTAATTTAATTACTCCTTATATCGCCAATTGATTTAAGAGGTGTTTAATAATTTTCCGAAAAAGTAATCAGGCTACAGAAAGAGGGCTTGGTGGACTCATTTAGTGAATATTTCAATTTGTTGGAGATGGAAATCGTTTTATGACTTGCCTATTTGGTATTCCAATCAGTTTTGTTTGGTGCGATTATGAAGTTTATATAAACAAGTAACCAATATAGAAAATATATTATGAATAATTTTATTCATAGCAAAAGGCTTATATTTATACAACGTATATGTTTGGTGTACAAGTAAGAATCTCATCCTATACACGAAATACAATCATAATGAGTTTCCAATATTAATTCCTAATCTTTAGGAGATACAGTTGACTTTGACAAAACTCCTTCTCTAACATCACCCTGCAAACTTGACGGCCAAAAGGAGACAAGTTTGAATCTGAGAAGAAGAATCCACGACTTAGAAAGACTTTGGGTTAGTAGATCCGCAGGTTGACCAAGGATGGAATACAATGTACTTTATGTGAGCCAAACTTAACATGTTCACGAACAAAATAATAATCCAACTCAATATGCTTCGTGCGAGCATGAAAAACCAGATTGGTTACCATGTATGCTGCACTGAGATTATCACAGAGAAGATAAGTAGGTGAATAAACCATACACCGGAGTTCACGAAGTGAGTAAGAGACCTAAAGAGATTCAACACAGGTGTGAGCAAGAGCACGATACGCAGACTTTGCCCTAAAATGTGAAATTGTAGGCTGGTTTGTAGAACTTTGATGGAATTTAGCATGATTATCATAGGATCAAACTTTAATGTCGTTAGACTATTGATTACTATGTGATAGTGCCAAGGGAGAAATAGCACACCATAGGGAAGAAGAGAGTCTGTTTCACGTTTGATAATTTGTCTGAATGGTTTTATCATTTCATGATAAGACACATCATTTTATAGACTTCATCATACCCTTTCCATAGAGTTGTGAGACTTCTCTGAATGGTTTTATCATTTCATGTAGACCTGGCATTCGTGTCGTGTTTTCCGTGTTTGTGTCATTTTCGTGTCATACCCGATATCTTAAAGGGTCGTGTCATGTAACACCCGTTAAAATAAACAGGTAAAATGACCCGACCCGAAATCGACCCGATAATATTAACAAGTAATCTGACCCGACCCGTTACCCGTTAAGGAAAATATATTTTAAACCAATAAATAATCAAATGAAAAACATAATACTAAATAAGTATATACATACCATATTATCACATCTAAAACATAAAAATTCATTTTTCTTTTAAGTATATTTTCACTTACCTAAAGTCTTTAATAGTTTTTTAATTAACTTAGAAGTGTAAAAAAATATAGAAAAAATATATAAATGCTTGTAATGACAAATTTTACAACTTTCATGAAGAGCTTAACTTCCAAAATTTGCCACTATAATCATATAAATCATAGATCAAAATTTAACCGTTGATTGTTGTTTACATTTACGCTTCATTGTTCTCATCAAATTTTATTTTTTTAGATTTTCCTTTTTGAAAACTTGATCTATTAGAGGATGCAGGAAGATGAACGGTTTGAATCGTTGATATTATATTCAGAGTTTTACGGTTAGTGAAAATATTGTTTGATGTTTATAAAGTTTCTACAAACTATATGACATCGACTCATATTTCAGTTAACCATAAATATCAAAATGTGATACCAAAGATCTGAACCATTCATCTTCTTACATTTGCCAGATGATCATGTTTTCAAAAAAGAAAATTTTAAAAATGAAATTCAGTAAAAAGAATAAAGCGTAAATGACAATCGACGGTTAAATATAAATTATATGTCTTCTTAGTTCTTGCCTATACAAATACTATATTAGTTTATTTTAATTTGGACAACAACATGTTAAGTAAAATTTATCCTAGTAATGATAATAAGGAACTCTCATAATAAAAATAAATAATGACTAAAACTTATTTTTTAAACTTATATAGAATAATAATACAAAACTATATATTTAATATAGAATATATTGTATATATTAATATGACTATTGTATTTTATAATAAATCTTTTAGTAATTAAACTTTAAAATTATCAAAATAAATTTTTTCTTAGCGGGTCAAAACGGGTTACCCATGTGTTACCCGTGTGCATACCCGTTAAGAACCCGTTAACGGGTCACCTGATAATGACCCGATAAGCTATCGTGTTGACCCGAAACTCGTTATTTTCGTGTCGTTTTCGTGTCTTGTCACCGTGTCGTGTCAGAAACTGCCGGGTCTAATTTCATGATAAGACACATCACTTATAGAAGGCATAACTCTTATGATAAGTCATACCTCTCATCACACCTTTTGGTTAAGTGTATATCAGTACACCAAACTTATGGTGCACCTCTAAACATCAAATACACACATAGTAAAGCCAACATCATCATGATCATATTCCAACATCTCCCACTTGCTCTTGATGATGTTAGATCTTGTTGGCTACACAAATTGGATATCATTACCGAGTATCAAATCTTGATTACTCTTGACTTTCCAACTATAGTTTACAAACATTTGTAAACTGTCATCAATCAGTGGTTTGGCTTATACGTGCACATGCTTTGACCACTTTTACTGACCGTGCTTTTACCAGCTACTCCATTATACTATTGTTCAAGTAAAATGGTATCATTACTCTTTACTAGGAAAATATCATCCGTACCTAGTATTAATGGCGACTTCAATCAAGTCCAACTTGACCTGCGTTGAAATTTCGATCAAGTACTTCCTCCTAAGCCAATCCAGAGGCTTTCATCGATACATCTTATCAACGACTTTACACACTATGCGCCAAGATGTTTTACAAATTCAAATTTGATGCCTATAAATGGATTTTACATACAAGAAGATTTGTTCAATCAATCAATCAGATAGAGTCGCACCAAATTGTTCATTTCAGGCGTCCCCAAAATCCTTCCAATGATGCCCATACCGCATGCTCCGACTACAACATCTAGATGATTCCAATTTGTAGTCACATACTCCTCTGAATAACCTTTCAGAGCAATCCTTTGGTCATAGGATTGGCCGCCATCTTAACCGAGGGTGTGTAGTCGACTCTTTCTTCATCCCTCTCCACTATAATTCCATATAGTGATAGTTTGCATCAATGTGTTCTCCTTAGGAGCTAACAATTCCTAGAAGATGGTGGACTTATTATCATAAAGCACATTGACATAATTCCTAGGAATACAATCTATATATATCAATAAACATTGACCCTATATTGTAGTACTTACCGGCCCATATTATAACACAACTTTGTTTCTTAATCAATCAAGAAGCGACCATTACATTTTTAGTCAAAATTTCCTGCAAAAATGCACTACAATAGAAAAACACATATTACTTAATTCAATGAATTCCATACCTTGAGTTCTTGGTAAACACTTGATTAAAAACATAATCATATTCTTTGATTATAAAATAAACCGAAACGAAGTTTGTTTGGGTCTCCCACTGATTGATTAATCTATTCAAAATTGAAGACTTTAATTGCCGTTCGAATCTTGTTGACAACTTCATTTTTCTTTTTGTCCCACTGTTCTAATTATTACTATTAGAGCCTAGTAGCATGTTACTAACCATATCATTGTCATGATCATTGATTGTATCTTTCTCCCACTTGATCATTGACAATGTCTTGGTTTTAAACCATTTCTTGGTTACTAGTGGAACTTTGTGCTTCCGTGGGATTTCTTTGATACATTATACTTAGTATCATAGTAATTATATAAACTAAGTTCATCACGTCTGTCCTGCACACACTTCCCAATAAGAAGTTACCATCTGGAAAATGAAATGTGTGTTTGCTATATTTGATTTGCAGTGCACGATTTCCAAATCCACTTGAATGAAATGTATGTTTGAGATATTTGAGATATTATATATACTAAATATAACCGCTTGGAGGAATTCTAGTAGTTGAAATTGATGGTTTATGTTGACTGAGAATACAAATTTGCAAAAACACAATACTCCTATTCCTCTCAAGTCTGATTACAGAACTCTCTTCAGTACATAATCAAGACGATGTTTCGTATTCCTTGTTTGAATGAAAGACAAAACTATAAATCCAATTGCAATTTGAATTAGATCCCCAATGAAAGCCAGCAGACGAAAACGTTGAGACTATCGTCTGCAGTCGATAGTTGTCTGATTCCGTGTATGATAACAGAGAACCAATGCTCTGATACCACTGATGGAATATAGCACGATTGTCACACGATCAAACTCTTATGTCGTTAGACTATTGATTACTATGTGGTAGTGCCAAGGGAGAAATAGCACACCAAAGGGAAGAAGAGTGTCTGATTCACGTTTGGTAATTTGTCTAGAAGAATGAATCCTCTTTTTATAGACTTCATCATACCCTTTCTATAGAGTTGTGAGACTTATTTGAATGGTTTTATCATTTCATGATAAGACACATCACTTATAGAAGGGTATAACTCTTATGATAAGTCATACCTCGTATCACACCCTTTGGTTAAGTGTATATCAGTACACCAATCTTATGGTGCACCTCCAAACATCAAATACACACATGGTAAAGCCAACATCATCATGATCATATTCCAACAAACTCTAGGATATGAGATTGGGGCCAAGAAAAAAAAAAAAAAAGATGCCCAGACATTGACCAGCGAGCGTCTGGACAACCAACTCAATCTTTATTAGAAGAGCCACAGAGAACAAGTGGACCACGGTGAGGCTGAAACACTAAGAGTTGGTTTGATATTGTTGTGTTTTGAAAAAAATCTGCTTCTGCTGTGCTGTGAGAATAAGCTCATTTTTGCTACTTCACGTTTTCAGTTTTTTTCACCTTAAACTGTGAAAATAAGCTGTTTTTAAATATTTACCAAACATGTTTTTGAGCTCAGCTTTTTTTTATGCCAACTTTTTATAAAGACACCTCAGTACCAAACCAGTATTAAACCCAAATCTAATGAACCTTTTACATATCAAAGAACACGTTTGGCAGCAATCAAATGAGTCATAGTTGAACAAGCCATAAACTGGGCAATATGCGCAAAGGCAATATCAAGACCAGTCAAAATGAGATACTGTAATGACCCAAGGAGGTTACGAAACTCAATGGAATCGGAAAGAAGAGTACCATCCTGATTAGACAGTTGTGACTTGGATGCAATGGGTGTAGTAGCCGGCTTGCTATCAAGCATGCAGGTGCGTTTGAGAAGATCAAGAGCATACTTTGTGTCAGATGGACTCCAGAGGAAGCATGATGTACCTCAATGCCAAGGAAGTAATGAGAGGACCAAGATTCCTAAGCTCAAATTACAAATATAAAATGTAGATAAACTGTTGAATGGCAGAAGGAAGATTGCCATTGAGGACTAAGTCACTCGTCTTCTTCTTTCTGATCCCACTGAGTTTCGTCACCTCCTTGGGTAATTACAGTATCTCACTTAACTCATTGATACCATATAGAAAACATATTCTGAATAATTTTATTCATAATACAAAGGTTTATATTTGTACATTGTATATATTTGACGTACAAGTAGACCTGTAAACGGGTCGGGTTTACTGAGTTTGGGTCGGGTTGAACCCGACCCGTTAATTTAACGGGTCATCCGAACTCAACCCGTTAAGCTAACGGATTATCCAAACTCAACCTGTTAATCTAATAAGTCACTCGTTTCACCCATTAACTTTTTGATTTTTTATACATTTTATCCAAATCAAATATAGCCCCATTTTGTATAGTAGAATTCAACTTTCTATCAATTATATGCATCTTCGAATCTTAACATGGATCGAGAAATTGTTTATCAAGTAAAACACAGTAATTCTCCTTCTCAATCAAAGTCTCACTACGGTGGCACTCTTTCTCCATCAGTGTCTCACTGTAGCCCTTCTCTTCCATAATGAAAAATTCATCTCGCTGCGACCAAACTTTTCTCTATATCAACCTTCTTCTTCCATTGCTTCTGCTGCTTTTTTGCCTTCAACATTCACCTATATGGTGCTGTAGTAAATTTAGTGAATGCCTAGGTTTCTGCAATCATAAAATTTAGATGAAAAGTAAGGAGTAAAAAATGGGAAAAAAGATAATGGTGAAAAGCCATTTTGCAAAATGACATCAAACTTAACAGTTAACATTCAAGAGTATAAAGGTGCTATCGTCTTGATTACTCAAGTAGTAGAATCATATCACGGGATCAAAACTGAAATCATGGGATTGTCCCATTGGGGTATATTCAAGAAAATTGAAAACTCTACATAATTTATTTCTTGTTGCAGAAGCATTTTGAGTGATTCTACTCAAGTAGTAAGAATTTTGAGTGAAATCATGGGAAAAAGAATGGTAAGACATCAAACTTAACATTCAAGGTTGAACTTAATATTACCCAATTACGATGAAACCGTTGTGTGAAAATCCAATAGCCTAAAATCAGTTGTAATTATGGAGACATCCAATTGCAGATCCTTTCCTTAAAAGCAAAATGTTGAAGACCAAAATACCACCAAGGCTACTAGTTTTCTGAAAAGCAATCTGAGATGCATTTTGAGAGCAGAAAAGAAAACACTACTATACTCAAAGAGAGATCCTGATACATGTCAATACACCATGACAAAAAACAAAAAGAAAAATACAAGAATCTTGATGATGAAAACATTAATGTCTTTGAGGAAATCACATGCTATCAATTGATGTAGAATGCATTTTTTCAATCAGTTTTTGCGACTCAAGTTCCACTCCTTTTGCTTATCTAGTTACAGTCCAAACTAAATAGCACGATTTTTGTCAAGGTACAAACTCCATATCGAAAAAAAATTCAGGTAATTTCGATTAACAAAAATTTCATTATTCATCTGGATGATGTTTAACTTTGCCTTTCCAACGTTACTGGCTGTATTATATTGGACAGAACTACCAACAGCAACTTCTTCATTAGTTTTATATTTACAGTTTTATTGCTCTAACCTAAGTTAACCGAATATCATAAACAATCCAATTAATGAGAATGCAAGTGACAACATATGCATTTTCAGAGAATGCAGAAGATAAGCCTCCATAGCCTCCCACAATATATTCACATGTGGCTTATATCTTTGAAACCCAGTTAACCAAATAGCATAAACAATCCAATTAAAAAAGTCGTACCCAGTGCACAAGGCTCCCGCTTTACGCAGGGTCTGGGAGAGGTGAATGTCGGCTAGCCTTACCCCCATTTATGAAGAGGCTGCTCCCAAGTCTCGAACCCGAGACCTACCGCTCATGGAGCATAAACAATCCAATTAATGAGAAAAAAAAAAACACAAAATATGCCGATTAAGTCACGTAATTTAATGATCATCAAGAAACGAAGTAAGGAAATTGAGATTTGAGAGAGCAGCAAAAAAAAAAACAAAAAAAACAAAAAAACAAAAACCCTAGAAACCCAAAATCTCCAATCCAATCACACACAGAAAGCATCATTTGCACAACAAAAGCACAATCGCAGTTGAAATTATCAAACACAAATCAACTAATTCTGAATTAATTCGAAGCTAGTCTGAAGAGACCACCTAAAATTGAGCTGAAGTAAAAACTGAGAAAAAATACGAATATAATCTGCAGAAACGAAAAGTAATCGAAATGAAAGAAGAGGTGGAAGGGAATCAGAGCTTACCAAAGAGAGAGTGATGGAGCTCAGGAAACTTTTTGAGGAGGAAGATGAGGGAGATAACCGGAGCCAGGGAAGGAGAACAGAGCAACGGCCTGTGCGAGAGGCGAGACAGAGAGAGGGTTTTCTATTAGGACTACTGAAATTACACAAAATCTTCAATAACGGGTGTTAATGGGTGGTTAAAGAGTTCCTCGGGTTGATCCAAAATGACCCGTTATTGAACGGGTGATTAACTGGTTGACCCGTATAGCACTCACCCAAATACTAATTTTAGTGGATCGAGTTAGGTTAATGGGTCAAATTGAAAATGCCAGGTTTATTACTAGTAAGAATCTCATCCTACACAAAAAATACAATAATAATGAGATTATAATATTAATTCCTAATCCTTTTGAGATACAGTTGACTTTGACAAAACTCATTCTCTAACAAATTAGGCCATCTTCAATCGAGGGCTAGCCAGAGGGCTCGTTTTAGCCCTCTAGCCCTCCAAGATATTAATATTTTAATGAACAGTATAGGGCCATATTTGCCTCCGTCTCCAACTGAGGGCCAAAGGGCCAGAGGGTTCGTTTTAGCCCTGTCACAAAAAACCGTCTCCAACCAAGGGCCAAAGAGCCAAATATAATTTATTATTTAAAAACTACAACTTAAATGTTGTTTAAGTTTCATGTTGTTAAATGTTTTTTTATGTTGTATAATTTTTATGTTGGTTAATGTTATTTAATGTTGTTTCATATTGTTTAATGTTGTTTCATTTACTTAATTTAATTTAATGTTGTATAATGGCTTAGGAAGTTATAGGAAAAAAAATAGAATTAAAAAAAATATGAAACAAATTTTGTGAAATAGAAGTTATAGGAAAAAAAATAGAATTTAAAATAAAATGAAACAAATTTTGTGAAATAGAAGTTATAGGAAAAAATGGAATTTAAAAAAAATATATGAAACAAATATTGTAAAATAAAAGTTATAGGAAAAAAAATAGAATTTAAAAAAAATATGAAAAATAGAAGTTATAGGAAAAATTTTGTAAATAAAAAATAATAATAAAAATGTTAAAAAAAATTCAATGCATTCCTGTCAGTTCTAACCGACAGAAATACGTTCATATTATTTAGTATAAATGTATTACTGTCGGTTTCGGTTAGAACCGACAAGATTTCCATTTTTTGTGGGACCCTCTCAAATTCCACAGCCCTCTGGCCTAGTCCTATGTTGGAGACGATTTTTGGGCTATTTTTGGCCATCTGGCCTATAGAATTGTAAGTAATGAGCCGATTAGTAAATAAGAAGCCCTTTAATGTTAACTGTGTATGCACTTAGTCTTATAGAATGACAAGTGTGAGGCTCCATCATGTAAGGCTAAAATAGCCATGTGTAGTGATCCTAGAAGTTAGCTAGATGTCTGGCTGAGATCAAATGTGATGTGTGTGGATCCAGCTAAGGCAAAAACGATTGTGAAATGCACGAGTGTGTGCTTATTTTTTTATAAAGAAATATATTCCTCTCTGCAATTTTCGCAAAAGAGAAAGAGAACATTCATTCCTTTTACATCCTACAATCCTTTTCTTATCACCATCTTTGCATAACTTAGATAGATATTTCACAGTAACATGGCATCAAAGCCAGGTTCTATCAATTGAATCTGGGCGTGAATCTGTGAAGCCACTGAGTTAACTCGAAGCTCGGTGAAGATCCCCGAAAAAAAAATTATCTGAGAAGAGAAATCAACATTCAGGCCAAAGATGTCTGGATCTGGAAGCTCAAAGGTGAGAACTCCAATCTTTTCCGGTGAGAACTACGAGTTCTGGAGAATTAAGATGGTAACGATTTTCAAATCTCTTGGGTTATGGAATCTGGTAGAAAAGGGGATTACAACCCCCGACTCGAAGAAGAAGAATGAAGCTGAAGGGTCATTGGAAGATGCAGTCAATGAAGAAATGACTACTGTGTTCATGAGGGATGCGAAGGCTCTAGGAATCATACAAAATGCAGTCTATGACCAGATCTTCCCTCGGATTGCCAATGTTGATTCAGCTAAGATGGCATGAAATCTGTTGTATGGAGAATACCACGGTGGTGATCAGGTTAGATCGGTAAAACTTCAAAATCTTATATGAGAATTTGAATATACTAGGATGCGAGATGATGAATCTCTATCTAGTTATCATACAAGGTTGGATGATTTAATTAATCAGATGAAAATATTTGGTGAATCTCTTTCTAATGAGAGACTTGTGCAAAAGGTTCTGATTAGTCTAAGTAAACCATATGATCCTATTTGTTTGGTTATAGAAAATACAAAATGCTTGGAGACTGTAGAATTGCAGGAGGTAATTGCAATCTTAAAGAGCCAAGAACGACATTTTGATCTGCATACTGTTGATACTACTGGGAAGTCATTTACATCTCTCTCAGTGAGTCCAAAAGGACAAAATAGAAGTGGAGCTCAATCTGGTCCATCCCAGTTCCAGAAGAATTGGAATTCTAAAGGCAAGAAATGGGATTCAAAACCCAAGTTTCAGCAAAAATTTCATGCTAGTCTTGCACAAAATGCACAGTTAATGGGTTCGACAGTTACAAAACCACAGTGCAGGGTATGCTCTAAGTTTCACTTTGGTAAGTGTAGATATAAGGGGAAGCCTAAATACTACAACTATGAAAGGTTTGGACATTGGGCTCGAAAGTGTACTGCAGGAAAATCAGTGCAAAAGGCTAACAATGCTAATCAAATAGAGGTGATAGGGAACTTGTTCTATGCAAATAGCACTATTTCTGGATCAGTTGTCAATGGTGAATGGTATATTGATAGTGGTTGTATCAACCACATGACTGGAAATGAGAAGTTATTGGTTGATATAAGGACAAATGTGGTAGGCAAAGTACAAATGCCAACTGGTGAGCTTATGAATGTAGCTGGAATGTGGACTCTAGTAATTGATACTAGTAAGGGCAGAAAATACATCAAGGAGGTAATGTATCTACCTGGATTGAAGGAGAACTTACTGAGTGTGGGACAGATGGATAAGCATGGGTATTATTTGCTGTTTGGAGGTAAAATGTGCAGCATTTTTTATAGTTCTTCATTAGAATGTCTTGTAATTAAAGTAGAAATGAAGAAGAATAGATGCTATCCTTTAGCACTATTATATGATGATCATATAGCTTTGAAAACAACTTTGTCTTACTCTACTTGGACCCGGCACAAAAGCTAGGCCATCTGCATCTAAGGGGGTTAAAACAACTCAAAGAGAAGGAAATGGTGCATGGACTTCCATACTTGGAAGAAGTTGATGAAGTGTGTGAAGGCTATCAGCTTAGAAAGCAACATAGAGAGTGGTTCCCAAAGAATCAGGCATGGAGAGCAAGTAATCCACTAGAGTTGATTCATGTGGATTTATGTGGACCTATGCAAAATGAGTCCATAGCTGGTAATAAATATTTCATGCTTTTTGTAGATGACTGCACAAGAATGATGTAGGTTTATTTTCTCAGATACAAGTCAAATCCATTGAATTGTTTTAGAAAATTCAAATCCATGGTAGAGCTACAGAGTGGTTTCAAAGTGAAGTGCCTGAGAAGTGACAGATGTGGTGAATTCACATCTTGTGAGTTTAACAAGTTGTGTGAAGATAAGGGTATTCAAATACAACTCTCCATGGCCTATACTCCACAACAGAATGGAGTTGTAGAGAGAAAGAACAGAACGGTGGTTGAAATGGCAAAAGCTATGCTTCATGATAAGGGGTTACCTTACTATTTATGGGCAGAATCTATACACATAGCTGTCTGCATACTGAATAGGTATCCTTTTGAAGCATTCAGTGGTCGAAAATCAGGGATTGCACATTTCAAAATCTTTGGTTGTTTGTGCTATGTACACATATCAAGTGAGTTGAGACAGAAACTAGATGCAAAGAGTGTCAAAGGCATATTTGTGGGTTATGCCACTTGTGAAAAAGGGGTACAAAGTGTATCATCCTCTTACTAAGAAACTTATACTCTCGAGAGATGTTGTGTTTGATGAAAATGCAGCTTGGGAGTAGAAGAAGGTCTCTGAGAATTATGTAACTGTGCTTAATCATGATGAGCTATCTGAGATGCCTAAGAGTACATCACTTGGAGCAACTCCTGCAGGTCAGGACCATACTCAATCACCAAGCTTGTTATCTTTTCATGAATCAGCAAGTGATATAAGTAGCAGTATGAGAAAGTCTCAAGCCTTTGATCACACTCCATTGAGGTGGAGGAACCTAGATAATGTTCTAGCTTAATGCAATCTCTGCATTATGGAACCTAAAAAGTTTGATGAGGCAGCTAAGGATGAATCATGGATGATAGCTATGAAAGATGAACTCTAAATGATTGAAAAGAATGCAACATGGGAGCTAGTGGACAGACCAACTGATAAACCTATAATTGGGGTTAAATGGGTGTTTAAGATCAAGCTTAACCTTGATGGATCAGTGCAGAAAAATAAAGCAAGGTTGGTAGCCAAGGGATATGCTCAGAAACCAGGTGTTAACTATAAAGAGACTTTTCCACCTGTGGCTAGACTCGATACAATTCGAACACTAGTTGCATTGGCAACACAAAAGACTTGGAAACTATACCAAGTTGATGTCAAGTCTGCTTTTCTGAATGGAGTACTCGAAGATAAGGTTTATGTAGAATAGCCAGATGGTTTTGTGATCAAGGGGAGTGAAGACAAAGTGTACAAGCTTCATAAAGCTTTGTATGGCTTAAAACAGGCACCAAAGGCCTGGTATAGTGAAATTGACTCTTATTTTTCTCGATGTGGATTTGAAAAGAGTCAAAGTGAGGCCACTCTATCTACTAAAACCAGAGGAGAAACAGAAATTCTGATTGTGTCTCTATATGTATATGACATTGTGTACACGGGTAATAGTCAACCAATGTTGGAGGAATTCAAGAGAGACATGATGACAAAGTATGAAATGAAAGATTTGGGGCTCTTGCATCATTTTCTGGGAATGGGAGTCATCCAAACACACACAAGCATTTTTATTCATCAAAGAAAGTATGTTATATCTTTGTTGAACAAATTTGGCTTGAGTAAGTGTAAATCTGTTACTACACTTTTGGCTACAACTGAGAAGCTTAGTAAAGATGATGGCAGTGGTCCAGCAAATGAAGAACAATATAGGAAGATCATGGGAAGCTTATTGTATCTCACAGCTACAAGACTCGATGTGATGTATGCAGCTTGTTTACTTGCAAGGTTCATGCACTACCCCACCAACAAACACTATGGAACTGCCAAAAGAGTTCTCAGGTATATCAAAGGAACACTTGACTATGGTTTGGAATATGTGAAGGGAAGAAATGCAATTCTAATTGGTTATTGTGATAGTGACAGGGGTGGCTTAGTTGATGACATTAAAAGCACCACAGGGTATGCTTTCTCTTTTGGTAGTGGGATTTTCTTTTGGGCTTCAATCAAACAGAACTGTGTAGCACTCTATACTACCGAAGCAGAGTATATTAGTGCATTGAGGCAACTGCACAAGCAATTTGGCTCAGATTTGTATTAAAGGACTTTGGTGAATTTCAAACTGAGGCTACTCCACTTCAGTGTGATAATACTGCTACAATTGCCATCACAAAGAACCTTGGGTTTCATCAGAAAACTAAGCATATTGATCGAAGATATCACTTCATCAAGGATGCTTTACAGGAAGGAATCATTGATCTTGTTTACTATCCTACAAACGAGCAACTAGCAGATATCTTCACAAAGTCATTGGCTAAGGATCGGTTCTGCTATCTCAGGGATAAACTTGGAGTGAAATCAGCTCAAAACTTAAAGGGGAGTGTAGAATTGTAAGTAATGAGTTGATTAGTAAATAAGAAGCCCTTTAATGTTAATTGTGTATGCACTTAGTCTTATAGAATGACAAGTGTGAGGCTCCATTATGTAAGGCTAAAATAGCCATGTGTAGTGATCCTAGAAGTTAGCTAGATGTGTGGCTGAGATCAAATGTGATGTGTGTGGATCCAGCTTAGGCAAAAACAGTTGTAAAATGCACAAGTGTGTGCTCATTTTTCTATTAAGAGAAATATATTCCTCTCTGCAATTTTCCCAGAAGAGAAGGAGAACATTCATTCCTTTTGCATCCTACAATCCTTTTCTTATCACCATCTTTGCATAACTCAGATAAGTATTTCACAGTAACATGGCCCTCTGGACCCTTCTGTTGGAGATGGCCTTAGACCTTGTGTTTTAAGAAAAGTTTTAAAGAGAACAAGATGAAATATATAGTTGCAGTTCCACCGAAATTTAGAAAGAATGTAATGCTTTCACATTTTTATATATTGCCAGATGCCTTCGCCTGCAAGCAATCTAGCTGACCTTCCTATTATACAAATTTCATGATCTTCAAAAAATTATCATGTCAGCTGGTCCATGCTGTGGGAAAGCCAGCATGCATGTGTCTCCTTGCAGGGAAGGGAACTTGCATGTGTCTCCTTGCAGGGAAGGGAACTCTCACATTTTTGTTAGCTATCTTCAAATAGAAACTCATTCCATATCCGATAACAATACTAGGTCTGTATATTTCCTAATTTCTTCTATACCGTTTTACTGCATTTTCTGAGAGAATCTTACTTAGAGTCTTCTTACTGTTTTACTTTATACTTTAATTCACGTACATGCTTAATTAAATCACCAATCTGACACACCCAATAATTCCATGTCCTATTGGCTTTGCAACAGTACCTGTAACAGCAAGGAGCTGCTCAAAATCTGCATGTATATAGTCTCTGCGGTCTGTTTTTACTTTTTACTTTGGGGAAAATTAACACCGATGCCTTTCACTTCAAGCCCTTCATGTTCTTCTAACATCTTCGAGTCCATGAATGGGAATTTTGAGAAGATAACGAATGGACATGAGATCCTCGTTAATCTAAATCATGATTTTTCAGATGTATATAATGTAATATGGGACCGACATACCTATAGATTGTGTACTGGTATACATGGGAAATAAAGTCGAGAATAAGAATCCATGTAGGGTAAGTGAGCTCCTCCTTTATTAACAGGTTTGATATCATCAAAGAACTTGTAAGCTAAATGAATGGCTGGACCTTTCTTGAACACACTGATCATTCATAAATTCTCATCAACAAGATCAAAACTACTTAATCTTGTTTGTTAAAAAAAGAAATATGTACTTGATCAGATTCTAAAACTAAAGAAAAATACCCTTTTCTTTCCCTACATATATAGTATATATAGACAACACAAATGCGGTAACGTGGAACACTTTGTTGCTATTGTAGTTCACACGAGGGACAACTTGTTCTGATACCATGAAGATGGTGTGGATGCAAATTTCCGCCATCTTCTTATTTGATGAAAATGCACCTGCAAAATAATAGCACCTAAGATTAAGGCCAAAAGCCTCACATGCCCATGATGAATTTTTTTGGGGGGAGGTTTGGCCGAAGAATCTTCGATGCTGAAATTAGAATTCTAAAAAGAATGTGTTTAGGAGTTTGTGGGTAGCAAATGGCTTAGCATTTTAGTGATATAAGAGGAGTATTTATAGGAGGGTGGCTGGCCCTTGGGGTGGAGAATGGCCGGCCATATATGGTGATATTTGGAGAATAATTGCAAAATATTATGTGAATTAATATTTTGCAATTAACATGTCAATTATTCCTAAATTAAATAGGAAGTTTTGGGAGTTACCTTTTGAATAAAATCAGTAAGGGATTGATGAGAAGTGATGAAAAGTGATGAGAGAGATTTGAATAAATATCATATTGATCACCTTTGACTCTTCCTTGATTGAGCTGTCATTGTTCGTTGTATGCGTGTGAGAATACCGGTGTACGTCGAGGGTAATTTTGTCCTTCTAATCCAAATGTTCACATGTCGCCTCCATAATTTTCTTGATTATTTTTGGCTCCACAATTGGGATTCCACTATAAACCAATTGGCAATATGAAAAGTAGCTTAATTACGTATAAGCATATGCAAGGTCATATATATATATGTATATATATGTTCACATGTCGCCTCCATAATTTTCTTGATTATTTTTTGCTCCACAATTGGGATTCCACCATAAACCAATTGGCAATATAAAGAGTAGCTTAATTACATATAAGCATATGCAAGGTCATATATATATATATATGTTGTCCAATGGTTATCAATAATTATTATCCTCCTTGTAAAATATAATATGAAGTACCATGCAGCACAGTAAATCAGTACACCTAAAATTAAAAGCCAATAACTTTTGGTAGAATAAAAGATCACTAAGTTAAAAACAAGGGGAATCGAGCAGTTTGACCGAACTTCCGAGAGCCGAAGACTCAATGAGAACAATTCCATCTCTAAAAAGTGAGTTGGGCCAAAGTACGTTTAATATACTCAAATGAATAGTAATTGATTGCAATGAACATTATTTGGCCAATTGCATCTCCACTCATAAAAAATTAGCTGACCCAGAATCTAGTCAATTCGTATTAAAATATTAAAATAATTTTATTTTTAATTTCCGATAGAATTTTTAACCAATCTTATCATGTCGCGTGTTATTTTCCGAAAGTACAAGGCTGACGTCAGCATGACGTAAGATAGGCTGGTTCCTCACTCAGTCCATTTTGGGCTGGCCTAGAGACTGTTGTGGACTTTAGGCTGACCTATTTTGTGGGGTGGATTGGGTTTTTTGGGTGCCATCCTTTTTTTTTTTTTGGAAGGTGGGATCCAAAAGGATCACCAACGAGGAGTTTTTATTAAAACAAACACACACTTACAAACAAAACAAAGGCCCAATTTATTAATAGAAACAAACAAAGAACGAGCCTAAAAACAAAGAAAACACAGAAAATGAGCCCAAAAACAGTGAAGCCTAAACAAAAACGAACATCTGAGAAACATCCACTGTGCTCTCCACCGCCCATCCGAGAAGCAACCAGCCATCCAATCCTCCATCCACCGCCGATCATCACCTGCACATGCACCACCTACACACAACCATCAATAAGAGATAGTTGGCAAGAGAGAAGCCCAACCATCAGAAAGAAGCTCTAGGAAAATCTCGAGCAACACCGCCGCGAACGGTAGACAACAAGGAGAAAGTGGTGGTGTGGGAAACACCCGAGCTGGATACAACACCGGAACTCTACACACGAACTATACAAAAACCATGGCTGAAAAACAAAGCACGGAAGGGCCATGAAAAGGGATACCCACGGGGGTTGAGGGATGGGAAAAGCCAGAGAGGAAAAGAAGAAGAACCATCTGCAGATGGAAGGGGAGAAGAAAGAAAAAACAAAAGCAAAAAAACCAGAGGAAAAGGAGAAAGACGATCAGGAGATGGAAGGGAGAAGAAAGAAAAAGCAAAAACAAAAAACCACCCACCGATCCCAACCACAACCAGGATCGGCAAGACCAAATGGAAGCGCAATCGGGAAATCACTCACACAATATGATGAGAAGCACCCTCAAACAGACGAAAGAACTCTCATAGGAGAGAAAAGAGTAAGGTTTTCCTAGTTGGGTGCTTTTGTGGTTACACAGCTTCTATCCTGTTTTTTTAGGCATTTGGCCAGCCTCCAAAGGAGGAGTGGACTTGCTCTGATGACCATATTTCATTAAGCCAAAATCCAATACACCTACAACCACAAACCTTACCAAGAGAACCATAAAAGTGTGAATTTTTATGGACAACCAGATTTTGCTTACTGAATTAGAAGATGCAGTGACGCCTTACTCAAAAGGTACACAAGTATTTATACAATGCTAGTGTATAGTGGGAACCCCAAAAGAAACTTAGTTGTAAGCCTATTTTCAATTTAAATGCGGCGTTGCAAGTTATATTATCTTTAATTTGACTGTAAGTGTGGCAGTGCAAGTTATACCATCTCAATCACACGAAGGGCTGGTTTGGTATTGATGTGCTTTGAAAAAAAGCTGCTGTGAAAATAAACGGATGTGCTGTGAGAATAAGCGGCTGTGAAATAAATCAGCAGAGTGTTTGGTAAACTTTTTTGTAAAAGTGCTTTTGGAAAAAAAAAAGCAGTCTAATAGTGGGTATTTTCATTAAAGAAGCACTGTAGCTCCGTATGCTTTGAAAAAAAGCCAGTTTTCCAAAGCTACAAATACCAGCTTCAGCTTTTTCCTTTGATTTCAGCTTATTTTCACAGCAGCTTCCAAAATAAGCCCTTTTTTTTTCAGTTTACCAAACACCTAAAACCCTCACAACTTTTTTTCATAGGTGCTTTTTTTTTTAAGCACCTCACTCCCAAACTAGGTCGAAGTCAAATTTGACTATTATATTTTATCTATTGTGCATTAAGGAGGAATTGAGTCAAATTTTGTGGATATCACTTTATATCAACCTTGATGGGGGTTTCACAATTAACTACAGTTATATCTATAGTCAAATATAACTTTACACAATTTCAAAGTCATAAGTGACCTCAACTTTTTCATTGCATTGGAGAATAATTAAATCAAATTTGGAGGTAAATATAATTGTTTGGTTCAAATTTTCGATTGTGTTGAAGATAGACTAATGTGTTGCAGACACATTTCTTTTCTTCTCTCTCATCAATGACGTTAAAGAATGCAAAAGTTTCACACTAAATTTGACATAACTTATATTGAATGATTCACTACTAAATTTAATTGTAAACTTTTATTTTTTTACGCTTTAAGAAAGGATTGAGTCAAATTTAGAGCTATATCACCTTTATATCTTCTAAGGTGAGGGGAGGGGTGGAGGTAGCACTTTTAACTTTAGAATTATCTTCAAAGTCAATATGACTTTATAAATAACTTCAAAGTCATATATGACCTCAACTTTTTCAATGTATTAGGCAAGGATTAAATCAGTTTTGAGTCGGCTATAATTTTTTACTTCAAATTTCCCTGTGTATTAAAGGTAATCTAAAGTGTTGGCGACACACTTCTTTTATCCCTCCCATCAATGATTTTAGGAGTGCAAAAGTTCCACATCATATAGGTGACTAAATTCGACGTAACTTATTGGTAGCATTTTTACCACCTGCAAAGATATGGTTAAATCACATAAAATATACTTGTAAGAGAGTAAGATAGTTGTAGTATAAACGGCTCAAGTAAGGTCTCCACATGAATTGATATAAGCATTTGTATTTAATAAAAATCAATTCTTAATTAACTATTCAATATAAAATATGGAAAGTTAAAATCATGAAAGAAAAGAAAGTTTGTAAGAAATTAAAAGTAATTAAATTAGAGAGAAATTAAATCAAACAAAGTAAGCAAAACACACGGTTCAGAAAATCAAGGATAAAAAGCACTAGTGACACGTCCCAACTGGGATCAAGGCGTGCTGGCCGTCATGTGAAGGTGACGTAACCAAAATTGCAAATGATGCAAGAAAAAAAATGTGAATAAATTAAAACCGAAGCTAGGACTCAATTAACTAGTAAAGTGAGTGCGCAGTAGTGGTTACAACCCAAAACTACAAATATTCAGGGCATAGAAAATAAGGGTAAAGCAGTCAAATTAAAGAAGTACTTAATACACAATTGGAGACAAGTTCCTACGTTAAATGAAGATATGTCAGAATCATCGGGTAATCCTCGAGTGCCACATAGTAGGTTAGCTATCTAGGACCTGAAGGGGCGAAAAACAGAAGGGTGAGTGGGCACAAAAATAAAGATATATAAAATCAATTTGTTTTCTGAACATACTAACCCATCGCTGTAAAACAAGTATAGTTCCCAAAAATCATACTAAGCATAAGTATGAAATCAAATGCATGCCGACAATAAATCTAGAAATATGCCACAGTAAAATATCTCAACGGCAATATGAATATAATCATGTGCTCAACAATCTATACTAGCACGCAGTCAAAGTCACCTAATGTGGCCTGTACGACTACACTTATTGCTCATCCATCTATGCTAACACACGAGTCGGAGTCACCTAATGTGATCTGTACGACAGAACTAGGTGTAATAATATATGCTCTAGTGTTATGATCACGTGAAGACTAGCGCTATGAGTCTCCTACGAGTCGAAGTCGCCTAATGTGACCTGTATGACAGGACTAGCACCTACTTGGATCCAAGGCAAGTGTGGGGTGCGAGGTGAACATCACGTGAAGGACTGGCCTTGGTCTAGGCCCAGGGCGAGCAATAACATCGGTGCAGCAATGATGAACAAACTATATGAATATATGCATGCCATAATACAAACATTCCAAACAACATAATAAACTCACTTGCACTTAACTGCGCGTCCCATAGAATTACTTAGCATTTCACAATAGCATAATATTTATGAGTAGGTAAAATGCATATGAATATGCCATGATCAAATATAAATCTCAACCTCCACGACATTATTTTAAATTCAAGTTAAACGTGATATAACATGCATAAATCAACTTAAAAACATTTATGGAAAGTATACAATATATATATATATATATGAAAACAAAATGCCCACTCACTGGTATGTTGTAGGATAGTGGCCCCTAGTCTCGCTTGTCCTCGGTGTAAGTCTCCCATATATGCGAAACAACTAAATTAAATTAGTTAATAAGGACATACACTAAAAACTAGGAATAACTCCCCATAGTTTGCTCAAATGGAAGGTTTGAATATATGAAAATGTTCTACTCGAAGTCACGAACATGCACTAAAAAACCACTTGCCGGCTGAAGGCCGAACGAGCCCTTAGGCGTGGCCGAACCCACGGCCACACACTTGGCCACACGCAGGCATGCGCCTGACAAATCCCTAACGGCAGTTAAGAATATTTCGTTAAAGTGACGAAATATTCCCTTAAAAGTTGACGGCGTTACCTGATGCCATTAGGATATTCCATCATCTTCTCCAGTGATCCTCGCCGGTCACGGTTGTCCGCCGCCAGCTGAACTTGCCGGAAACTGGAAATCTTCGCCCGTTTCTTGGTAAATTTTCAAACCTTAACATCTTGCTAATTTCTCAACCATTTTTCACCAAATTTATATGGAAATGAAGCTCATGACGAGGAGAACAAATCTACACCTTTTGAAAGCCCAAAAACGGACGGGAAATGGCCTGAAAAAGCCTCGTAATGTTTGGTCAAAACTCTGACTTCTCAAAATAGGGTTGTTTCACATCAAAGTTCCCTCAAACCTTTACTAAAGACCTCGGGGAGTCGAGTAGAAGCTTCCCTACTTCCTAAAATCTTGTAACTCGATCGGGAATATGTTGGATCAACCTCGTTCGAGTCGGAGCTTCTGAGTTGCTTTACGTTGATCACCCAAAACTCATCTATTTGAGAAGCGGTTTGTATGGTTGAGTTCGTGAAGATGAGAGGATCACGATGATGGTAATTTTAGTCTCGATCTGTGAGTGTTTGATGTCATTCTTGAGTGTAGCAGTGGAAAGAGAGCTCGGGTTAGAGAGAAAGAAGGAAGAAGAAAAGAGAGAGAGAGAGAGGAAAAGTTGGGTTTTGATTGGTTGAGAAGAGAGGGTGTCTGATTGGATGCAATAATGCGGGAAGCAAAACAATTGGTGGTGAGAACAATCAAGGCACGGGTCCAATTTTAAAGAAAGAATGAGATAGGGTTTTCAGACTTAAACAGTAAAAGTGCTCAGAAAATCTATCCAAAATAGTGTTTCTAACATTGATAAATTAGCACACTTGTGTGTACAATTCTACCGGTCGTTTACGTACTTTAAAGATACATAACTTTTTCGTTACGAATCCATTTCAGGTCTAACTCGCTCTCACGCGATCATATTAATGAGTACTATTTAGTTACGATAGCAAGAACAATAAATTAAGAGCGAATAAACACGTCCATGTCACTTGCCAACAGGGCAAAAATGTCAATTCACATACTAGGGGAGAAATTACATAGAAAATTAGGGACGGGTCGTCACAACCTACCCCCTTTAAGAAAATTTCGTCCTTGAAATTTCAACATTGACTATAGGTCAATCTAAGAACGTGGATACAAATCTCTTATGCGTTCATCTGCCTTCCAAGTAGCTTCCTCAACTGAATGGTTCATCCATAAGACTTTCATCATTTGAATGGTCTTATTCCTAAGAACATTATCTTTCCAGTCGAGAATAGTCATTGGAACCTCGTCATAAGTTAAGTATGGGTTGATCTCTAACGGCTGGGGAGGTATCACATGTGGTGGATCAGAGACATATATCTGTAACATGGACACGTGGAACACATTATGCACTCTCAACAACTCTGGAGGTAGATCAAATCGATAAGCAACTTCACCAACTTGCTCAATAATCTGGTATGGCCTGATCATCAACCACATCTTTCTGAATCGTACCACGTCTTTCCATAGTGACAACTTTAAGAATACCCAATCATCAACCTTATAAACTTTGTCGGTGGAATGTCTGTCGGTGATACTCTTCTGCTGATCATGGGTTGCTTTCAGGTTTACCTTTATCACCTGAATGTTCTGCATCGTCTCATCCACGATCTCAGGGCCCACCAAAACTCTTTCTCCGACTTCAGACCAACATAGTGGGGTACGACATGGTTTTCCATATAATGCTTTAAATGGTGATATACCAATGCTGGAATGGAAGCTGTTGTTGTAGGCGAATTCTATCAACGACAAGCACTGGTGCGAAGTGTCTCTGAACTGCAAAATTGACGATCTCAAAATATCCTCCAGTGTTTGGATAGTTTTCTCTGATTGCCCATCAATTTGAGGATGATAAGCGATGTTGTAGAGTAATCTCGATCCCAAAGCTTTTTGAAAAACTACCCAGAACTTCGAAGTAAACCTGGGGTCCCAATCAGAAATGATACTAACTGGAACACCATGATACTTGACAATCTCAGAGATAAATAGCTCGACCAATCGACTTAATGAGTAGTTCTCATGAACAGGTAAGAAACGTGCTGAATTAGTAAGCCTATCTACTATCACCCAGATACCGTCATAACCATTTCGCGTACAAGGCAACTTGTACACGAAATCCATTGTGATATCTTCCCATTTCCACTGGGGTATCGGGAGTGGCTGTAGTAACCCAAATGGCTTATTTCTTTCTGCTTTGACCTACTAATAGACTGAACAACGACTCACATACTTTGCAATTTCTCTTTTCATTCTAGGCAAATAGTAGAAAGGTCGGATGGTATGATACATCTTGGTACTTCCGAGATGCATCGCATAAGCTGAAATATGCGCTTCATCCAATATTTCTTTCTTCAGTTCTACATTCGGCATATACATCTGATCACCCTGCATTAGTATATAATCAGATTTTTGAATCCTGAAGTCTTTCTTTTTCCCGTCTAACACTACATGTTTTAACGCCTAAGATTCTAGATCGTTCATCTAGACCTCGAGAACATGATCCAACAGAACTGGTCTGACTTTAAAGCTGGCAAGTAGAGCTCTATGTCGATCCATTTCTAAAGCAACTCCAGTATACCTCAGATAAGTGAGAAAATGAACATGACATGCATACAGAGCATTAAGTCAGCCATGAGATTTCCTACTGAGAGCATCAGTTACAGTACTCGCACGACCGGGGTGATACTCGATAGTGCAGTTATAGTCACTGAGCAACTCTATCCATCTTCACTACCTGAGATTTAGCACTTCTGAGTGCAGATATATTTGAGGCTCTTATGGTCAGTGAAAATTTAACACTTTTCCTCATAAAGATAATGCTTCCAAATTTTCAGAACGAAAACGATAATTGCCAACTCGAGATTATGAGTAGGATAGTTCATCTTATGGGGCTTTAACTGTCGTGAATCATACACAATCACCTTCCCATGCTACATTAGTATATAGCCCAGACCATTTCGAGAGGCATGATTGTAGATTTCGGAATTCCCATTGTCATCGGGAAGTGCCAAGACAGGCGTATGAGTAAGACAATACTTCAATTGTTGGAAACTTCATTCATAGTCATCACTCCATTCAAAATTTACTCCCTTCCTGGTCAACCTTGTCAGAGGTAGGGCTATAGATGAGAAGTCTTTCACAAAGCGTCGATAATAGCCCGCAAAACCAAGAAAACTTCGCACTTCAATGACAGTTCTAGGTTGCTCCCAATTTTCTTCTACTGCTACTTTCTGGGGATCCACGAGAACACCCTGAGTTGATATCACGTGTCCTAAGAATGATACTTAATTCAGCCAGAATTGGCACTTACTGAACTTGGAGTACAACTGATTCTCCCTTAAATTCTTCAAAACCAGACGTAGATGTCTAGCATGCTCAGCCTCGGTCTTAAAGTATATCAGAATGTCATCAATGAAGACAATTACAAACTTGTTGAGGTACGAATAGAATACCTAATTCATTAGGTTCATAAAGGCTGTCGGAGTATTAGTTAACCCGAATGGCATCACAAGGAACTCATAATGGCCGTATCGGGTTCTGAAGGCTATTTTCGGGACGTCATCTCTTCTGATCTTCTGTTGGGAGTAACCGAACCTTAGATCAATTTTTGAGAAGACACTAGCACCACGGAGCTGATTAAAGAGATCATTGATACGAGGCAACGGATAACGGTTTTTAATCGTCTCATGATTCAACTTTCTGGAATCAATGCATAGCCTTAGAGTTCCGTCTTTCTTCCTTACAAACAAGATTGGAGCTCCCTATGGAGAAGTACTCGACTGGATGAAACCCTTATCAACAAGTTCTTATAATTGGTTTTTAATTCTCTTAACTCAGCAGAAGCCATACGATAGGGAGTTAAAGAAATAGGGTCAGTACCTGGAATTAAGTCGATAGTGAACTCCACTTCATGATCTGGTGGTAATCCAGGTAAATCGTTAAAAAAAACATCAAGAAAGTGTTTAACTACCCGATCATCTTCCACTCAAGCAGGACTATCATCAATGACCACCACATGAGCCAAAGAGCCTTGACAACCCTTACTCAACAACTGTTTTGCCCTCATGGCAAAGATAACTCCATGCTTCAAACTGCTTCGTTCACCAACAAACGTGACAATAGGCATGTCCGGTTGGTGAAAGGTAACAACCTTCTGATAACAATCCAACTTGGCATGGTAGTAATGTAACTAAGCCATGCCCAAGATAACGTCAAAGTCGATGATATTCAAAGGAACAAGATTGGCTGGCATCACGACGTTCTCGATAAGAACGGGATATCCTTGATATTCCCAACCAACATAACAAACTTCACCTCTATGCATCGAGAATTCTAACTCGTAACCGAGGGGAATGGGGTGAGGTTAAGTCATTTGAGTAAACGTATGGGAAATAATTGAATGTGTAGCACCAGAATCAATTAATATTCTTGCAAAATTGCCAAAAACATTCAACGTGCCCATAATCAAGTCCGGGTTATTCTGCGCATCCTGCAAGGTGATGTGATTGACTTGGCCCTGAGCTTGCTGTCGACTCCTTTGTCCCTGATTTCCTCGTCCCTGGTTACCTCGACCTTGATTTGTCGGATTAGGCTGCCTAGTCGATGTGCCACTGCTAGAAGCTCCCTCAAGGTTTTGAGATTGTCCCCCGGCATACCAATGCGATCCGCTGCCCTGATACGGCATATAACCTCTCTAATACTGTGAATAACTACCCTGGTAATAAGGATCCGGTAGGTACTAGTATGTTCTTCCTGGATACTAAGCTACATTACCTTGATAGTTATAAACACCCTCATAACTTGTCGATGTATAGGTACCAAGCCCTGCAATCTGCTACAGAGGAACTGCAGGCGGTAGAGTAGGAGGTTGAGGTTTCTGTTGATTTCGCGGACAATTATTAGCTCTGTGCCCCATCTGGCCACATGTGTAACATCGAGTATTTCCTCGTTTACACTCACTGAAATGACGGCTATTACATCTCTGACAGAGCGGAATAGGGTCCACCTATGGACATGCTGCCTCTTTGTGGCGTACTGGAATTCGAACCACTGCTCAATGATCTCGAACTATTACCACTTCGCTTGAAATTCTGGGTCTTTCTAGTGCCAGAGGAAGACTACCCTAAATTATTGTTCCTCTGAACATTATTATTATCTTCCTCATCATCATCGGGAGCATTCTCTGAATCTTCAACCCGAAGCAAAACCTCGAAGAATTCTTGATAGGTAGAACAGGGAGTCGAGGTCGCCATAGAACTCAACCGCTTGTGAGTCCTCTTCTTAAAATGACAGAGCATCTCCCTAAGATTCTTAATAGTCTCGGGACAATAATGGGATAAATCTGTAAACTTCTGGTGGTATTCTGTGGCTGACATTATACCTTGTTTCAGTTCTTAAAATTCGTCCCTCTTACGATCCAAGTACTCTGGAGGTATAAATCTAGCCTGAAATATATGCTTGAAAATATCCCAATTCATGGCATTTTCAGTAGACAATAGGCGTGACTCCTGAGCCCACCAAGATTCCGTCCTAATTGAAAGAACCAGGTCAATGTCTCGACCCACCTCTCAACTGAAAGATTTCCCTACTACTGCATAACTTGAAAGGTCTTTTCAACATGATCAAGCCAAATCTCGGATTTCTTATATCCTTCATTGCCATAGAAATTGTTTATCTATAGCTGAGACACAGTTTCTAGAGTAGTCCTTTGGGGAGGATGAAGTGCAGACTGAATGGCATTGGCGATAACCTCACCAAATTGCCCAAAATCCAGAAAATTAGTCTCAGAAATGACATGTAGCTCTCTACGATGTGGCATCATTCTGACATAAGAAATAAAAAATTATTAGGACCTATAGTACAAAGAAGGAATGCAGGATTGCCTAAACTTATGCACTGATACCAAACTAACACGCCCCGACAGGGATCAAGGCGTGCTGGTCATCACGTGAAAGTGATGTAACCAAAATAGCAAGTGATGCAAGAAAAAAAAAGTGAATAAATTAAAACCAAAACTAGGACTTAATTAACTTGTAAAGTGAGTGGGCAATAAAGGTTACAACCCAAAACTACAAATATTCAGAGCATAGAAAATCATGGTAAAGCAGTCGAATTAGAGAAGTACTTAATACATAATTGGAGATAAGTTCCTACGTTAAAATGAAGATATGTCAGAATCGTCGGGTAATCCTCGAGTGCCACAGAGTAGGTTAGCTATCTAGAACCTGGAGAAGCAAAAAACAGAAGGGTGAGTGGGCACAAAAATAAAGATTTATAAAATCCATTTGTTTTCTGAACAAACTAACCCTTGGCTGTAAAAGAAGTATAGTTCCTGAAAATCATACTAAGTATAAGTATGAAATCAAATGCATGCCCACAATAAATCTAGAAATATGCCACAGTAAAATATCTTAATAGCAATATGAATATAATCATGTGCTCAACAATCTATACTAGCAGGCGGTCGGAGTCACCTAATGTGGTATGTACGACTGCACCTATTGCTCATCCATCTATGCTAATACACGAGTTGGAGTCACATAATGTAACCTGTATAACAGGACTATGTGTAATAATATGCGCTCTAGTGCTACGATCACGTGAAGACTAGCGCTATGCGCGTCACCTACGAGTCGGAGTCACCTAATGTGACCTGTACGACAGGACTAGCACCTACTTAGATCCTTGGATCTAAGGCGAGCGTAGGGTGCGAGGTGAACATCACGTGAAGGACTGGCCCTGACCCGAGGCGAGCACTAACACCGGTGCAACAATGATGAGCAAACTATATGAATATATGAATATATGCATGCCATAATACAAACATTCCAAGCAACATAATAAACTCACATGCACTTACCTGTGCGTCCTGTAGGATTACTTAGCATTTCACAATAGCATAATATTTATGAGCAGGTAAAATACATATGAATATGCCATGATCAAATATAAATCTCAACCTCCACGGCATTATTTTAAATTCAAGTAAAATGTCGCATAACATGAATAAATCGACTTAAAAACATTTATGGAAGCTATACAATATATATATATATATATATGAAAACAAAATACCCACTCACTGGTATGTTGTAGGATCGTAGCCCCCTAGTCTCGCTTGTCCTCGTGGTAAGTCTCCCCTATATGCGAAACAACTAAATTAAATTAGTTAATAAGGACATACACTAAAAACTATGAATAACTCCCCTTAATTTGTTCAAACGGAAGGTTTGAATATACGAAAATGTTCTACTCAAAGTCACGGACTTGCACGTAAAAACCATTCACCGGCCGGAGGCCGGATGCGCCCTCACATGCCGCCCAACGCACAGCCACACACGCGACCACGCACAGGCATGTGCCTCACCGGTAGTTAAGAATATTCCATTGAAGTGATGGAATATTCCCTTAAAAGTTAACGGCGTTCCTGATGCAGTTAGGATATTCCGTTAGAGTTGACGAAATATTCTATTGTTTTTTCTGATGATCTTCACCAGTTGTCGCCGTCCGCCGTGGTCTGAAGTCGTCGAAAACTGGAAATCTTCACTGGTTTCTAGGTAAAATTTCAAACCTTAATATCTTGTTCATTTCTCAACCATTTTTCACGAAATTTATATGGAAATGAAGCTTGTGATGAGGAGAAGAAGTCTGTACCTTTTGAAAGTCCAAAAATGGACAGGAAATGACCTGAAAAAGCCTCACAAGGTTCGGTCAAAACTCTGACTTCTCGAAACAGGGTTGTTTCAAGTCAAAGCTCCATCAAACCTTCACTAAAGACGTCGATGAGTCGAGTAGAAGCTTCCCCACTTCCTAAAATCTTGTAACTTGGTAGGGAACTCGTCGGATCAACCTCGTCCAAGTCGGAGCTTCCGAGTTGCTCCGTGTTGACCACTTAAAACTCGTCCATTTAAGAAATGGTTTGTATGGTTGAGTTCGTGAGGATGAGAGGATCACGTTGGTGGTAATTTGAGTCTCGATTCGTGAGTGTTGTGGAGGAAAGAGAGCTTGGGTTAGAGAGAGAAAAGGAAGAAGAAGAGAGAGAGATAGAGAGAGGAAAAGTTAGGTTCTGATTGGCTAAGAAAAGAGGGTGTCTGATTGGATGCAATAATGCGGGAAGCAAAATAATTAGTGGTGAGAACAAGCAAGGCACGTGTCCAATTTTAAAGAAAGAAGGAGATAGGGTTTTTAGACTTAAATAGTAAAAAGTGCTCAGAAAATATATCCAAAAAAGTGTTTTTAACATTGATAAATTAGCACACTCGTGTGTACAATTGTGCCCATCGTCTACGTACTTTAACGAGACGTAACTTTTTCGTTACGAATCCAATTCGAGTGTAAGTCGCTCTCATGCAATCGTATCAACGAGTACTATTTAATTACGATAGTGAGAAAAATAAATTAAGAGTGAATAAACACGTCCACGTCACTTGCCAACAGGTCAAAAATGTCAATTCACATACTCGGGGAGAAAATAACATAGAAAACTAGGGAAGAGTTGTCACAACTAGGGTTTAGCCGTTACCATTAACAATCTTATGTAGTTCTACTAATTACTTATGAGTTAACACATGCAAACTTGAAGGTTAGATTTTCCTAATGCATATTCTTCTTTTGGCGTTCAAGCTAGAACGTGTATCAAACATGCAATCAGTCTGTGGTATACAAATCAAATCTAAACATCCAAGACTCATTAAGTTTTGTGAAAACTTTTTGAAAAATCATTCAACTCTTAAGAGTGTGGCATTCGCACTAAGTGAACTTACAATTATCAATGACAAGAAGCAATATTCAATTTCAGGGTGACATTCCAACATTAATTGCATTTGATTACTTGTCTAAATATCCTAATGGTAGTTAAGCATTAAGATATATAGATAGTTTTAAAGCAGTGATTAATAATTCAAAGCATATCATGCATAACATCATAAGTAAATTGAAAACAAACTACACATTCATACTAAAGCCCGTAGCCTTACCCTATCAAAAAAGAATTAGTTACACATATTCATAATTGAAATGTAAAATATTACTAAGACAAAAGTTAAAGAAAACACCCTTGTAAAATACTTGAAAATCGCCCAATAGCTTCCAGCCGAGTTCTACAATGTAAATTCATGATCTAAACCCTAGAATAAGACTTGGCCAAATATATATAGTGCGCAGAAATTAAAATGGAAAACTAACCAAAACACCCACAAAGGTTTCATTTTAATCATTAGGACAAATTTTTTTGATAATATCCAAATTGGGTATGGGAAAGAAGACAAGGAAGAAAGAAAACCATTACAGAATTATCACATGCATGTTCAGAATAAAAGAGATAGCCATGTAGCAAGCTCACATGCATTTATCAAGACAAAGCAAAAGAAGACAAATAAGTCAGATCACGTTTCAGAAACAGTGCTGACAATTTCAGCAACAGTGGAAGATGACAAGTACCAAGGAGATGTCTATACCATACATCTGTAAAGATTTTAATTTTTGAAAGATGAGAATATTCTAATTCAGTCTATAAAAGTTGAGTTTCATTCATTGTAAATACACCTCAACCACTTAACACCTGAACACACTACTCTCATACTCACACCATCTTCATACTCTCAAGCATCCGTAGTTTTCATAGCATCCTTGTAAACACTTTCTTGTAAACAACTATCTTTGTAAACATTATATATATCAATAAAAGTTCAAGTGTACATATTCAAGCAATCTCCAAGTCTTAAGTAAGTTTTCTTTTCTTTCTTTAGTGTGTTTGTTTAATTAGACTTCTAGTCCAAAACAGGGAAACACTATTGTAGTTATATTATTAACATGCTAAACTGAAGATCATACTTTGTCCGAGCACTCTGTTATAGTTGAATGTTTGCCATACAAATAACTAGACATTAACCAGGGTACCTCTGAGTTCTTCGTACCTCTGAATTCAGCCATTAAGGCCTTATACTTGTGCTGTGAGTGGCCGTCATGTTGAAACATGTCGAGTTCCATGTGCAAGGTTTCATGTCTAGTTGTTATAATGGCTATCCGACTATTTAACCGGGCCTGCTGTGCGAATCTGGTAACAGAGCCAAGTTTAGCATTTTAATAGTATAATTATAATAGTAAAGTACCTTGAGGATGGAAGTCATTGATACAACTGATATCATATTTGTTTATTGTGTATGAACAACAGATATTATTGTCTTTGTAGACCTTGCCAACCACAACCACCAGGTATTTATTATCCCAGAGACCCAACTATAACTAGCATAAAGAGAAGATTAGTATATATATCCAAAAGAATTACCAGTAATTTGAAGAAGCAGAAGTTTTATCTTGGTTTTCTTGAATATCCTTCATTTATTCGTAAATATAATAATACAGAAGTGCATCATAAAGTTTTAGAAGCAAAAGGAGCAACATATCAAGTTTTAGAGACCCTGAGAGAAGAAAGAGAGTTTCTAATAAACGAGTTAGCCGTAACTCTAGAAAAAGGTAGACTGTAATTTATGATAGATTATCTTAATTTATAAATTAGTGAACCCCAAAAAAGAAAAATAACCTTAGACCAAAATAGTTTAGTTTGTTATTTTCCATTGAAAAAGCATAATCATATTTTGCGTAGTGAAGAAAATCTACAAGCCAATAGTTTTGTAGATCTTATTATTAGTCGAATAGAAAATATGAAATTAGAAAATCATAATCATAATCATTTGTTAAACCAATTGTTAGAATATTTTCAGAAAAAAATTCATAAAAACAAGTAGACAAAATTTAGACTATATTACATCTCAACTAGAAAATAATAATAAAAATATTCAAAAGTTTCCTAGCAAAAGAGAGATAAAAGAGCTTATTGACCTCATATACAGTAAGCCGAAGCAAGTAGAACTTAGATCATTAGAAGTAGTTGAGCAGTTAAAATTAGAAGTCCAAAAAATTTAATTAGTGCAAAAAGAGCTAAGTGAATAAGTAGATAAGTTGCGTAATAAAATAGATAAATTATTAGTTTAATTATTAATTTAATGACCGATTCTAGAACTAGCAGAAAATATATCCAAGTTTTGAAAGAAATTAGTAAGTTGGACAAAGAACCAGTAGGTTTAACTGATTTTTCAACACAAGTAGCCAATAGTAATATTCCAATTAGGCAAAATAATTTGATTATTCAATTAGTTTTAAGTTTGGCTAAAAAATTAGATCAAGTTGAAGAACAAATACCAGAAATAAACCAAGTTTTACATAATGCATCTTCATCACTTCCACCATCTTTGCTAGATAAATTAGAAAATTTAACTTTAAGTGCAAATAACAATATTAGAAGACCTAAGCTAAATCATTTTGATAATAAAAAATGTAACGCTTTAGGAAAAAAGGAAAAGAAGCAGTTACAGCTGAAGATATTTATCCAAATGAAGAAGAAGCACAAGAATTTATTAGAAGAGGTTTTGAGAGAACACAAAAAAATAAATATAACCTGTACCAATTAGGTTTATTTGAAAACAGAAGTAGAATTGCAAGTAGCATCAGTCAACATGAAGTTAGATGTATCGATAAAGAAGTTACACTTGATTTAATTAGTAAAGAAGCAGTCATGCATTTGAGAAAATCACATTTTAGTCAGATTCATATAGGAACAATATTAATTAGAATAGCAGGGTTAACCAGAGCACAAGTAGGCACAAAAGCATTAGTATACATATATGATGATAAATGGGATAATCACCAACAAGCAGCAATAACAATAGCTGAAGTAGACTTAAGTTCAAACTTAGTAGTCATAGGTTGTATTCCAAATTATGTTATGACAATTACTGAATTTAGTAAATATATTAAAGTAAACATAAGAACAAAAAATTATAATATGAAAGCAGAAAATAAAAATTTATGTATATTGGTAAAGTGTCTGATAAATACAATCATAAGTTTAATTTAGAATTTCAAAATTTAGTTCAAACATTTGGTAGTAAACATGTAAATCTGATAGAAGCAAACCCCGTAGATAATAGCTTTTTAGAAGGAACTCAATAGACATTACCTAATTTACAAGTAGCAAGAAATAGACAACCAGATAAAGTACAAATATATGAAACTAGTACAGGTCAAGCAACAATTAGGTTTAGTAACTACAAGCAACTAGAAAAAATAGAAGAGGATGAAAGTAAAAATCGAAAATGAGAGTATACATATGGCTTTTGATAATTTAGATATTAATTTAGTTGAGAAAATTTTTGATCATATTGTAGATAAGCTTATAGAAGATATTGACCATTTAGATGAAGAAGAGTACTTAGAAAAATATAAGACATATGATATAGGACTACATAAAATTTCAGATGAAGAGATGAAAATTTTAATTTTAGAAATAGGAGCAGAACATATTTTAGGGTCAAAAGAATATAATAATTTATTAGAATTGAAAGAAGAATGTAATCCAGCAGAAGAAAGTAGTACATCAAGAGTAGAAAATTCAGGACACGCAAGTAGGACTAATCAACAATTTTTTAGACCAACAAATGAACAATATAATGAAAAAGCAAAAGTAGATTACATAGAAGAAAGTATGATAAAACCACCTAGAAAAAATAGGATTCCATATTTGAGAGGGTAAGAACAAATTAATATAGCTAGTAATATATTAAATTTAGATAATGTAGATCTACAAGATTGGGAAAGAACAATTGAGAGATAAAAAAGGGTTGCGTACATGCAGCATTAATGTTAGATTTTAGTAATTCACAAATATGTTAGATTACTTTGAGCATACTTTGTATGGTTTAGTTTTTTATTATTTCTAGTCATGGAAAGTCCAAAATCCAGAACAGCATCAGGCAGCTAAAACACATTTTAATATTGATGATTTTGTTACTTTGATTAAACAAGAATTTTAGATCATAAAATGTTAGATGGCAGAAGTGAACAAGAATAAATAAGAGCAATTAGAAATTTAGAACAATTACAAATTTGTGATTTACAGCATATAGCTGAGTATACCACAAATTTCTTTAAATATTTAGGAAGAACAGGTAGAATTAGTGATATTAATTTATTAGATACTTATATGACAAAAATAAAAGGACCAATAGGAGAAAAGATTTGGAATGAATGACAAAAGCATCCAAAGAAATATGACATTGCAATAGGACCTAGAATTCAACATGTATATGATAGACAAGATTGCAGCTAAATAAAAGCTAAAAGGTAGATTAGGAAACAATTTTACATGAGCTGTAAAAATATAGATTTACCACGACAGTATGGTTGTAAAAAGAAAAACAAGCATAAGAAACTATACAAAAAGAAATATAAGTCATAAACCATACAAACAGTATAAAATTTTCAGCATAAGCAAGAACATATAGAAAGAGAAAATATATTCCAAAACAATTTAGGAAAAGAAGTGGCAAACCTTGGATTAGAAAATATAAAGCACCAAAAGATAAGAGTAGTTGTAAATGTTATTCATGTGGAGAGACTGGATATATTAGACCTAAATGTCCAAAATTAGGAAAACAGTTCAGAGAAAAAGTACATTTAATGGAGTTGTTTAAGTTAGAAGAAGATGAAAATATACAGTCAATATATAGTTTAGATGATTTAAATGATAATGAGATTATTTATAGTATAGAAAGTATAAATATGATAGATTCAGACTCGAAAGATTCAAGTAGCACAAATAGTGATTTATAAAAGTATATGTGTGCATTCATAGAAGAACAACATGAAGAAGAATATAAATACATTAATTTAGGTTGGCCGGAAAAATGTCATAAGTGTAGTAAATTAGTTGCAAATAAATATTATAATACATATTTAATATTATGTGAAAAGTAGTAATAGATTAGTAGAAATCAATTCAGCAGAATCACAAAAAAGTACTGAAATATTAGGAAATACTATTTATAGTATGGAGAAGTCAAAAAATAGTTCTTTAATTATCATAAATTGTGAAATAGAATTAGCAAAAGAACATAAGATACAAACAACAACTATGATAGATACAGAGAGTACAAAGAGTGTCATAAGAGAAGAGTTAGTACTAGAAAAATATAGACAAAAATTAGCAAAACTAGTGAGAATAACACAGTTTGATGAGAGACCAGTTTACCTAACACATTGCATGAATAATGAGTCTATTAGAGTAGAAAAACAACAATTTAATTTACCATTAACATTTGTTTCACCAGTAGGATCATACCCATTCATTTTAGGTTTAAATTTTTAGAAAAGTTTACATGGTTTTTTATTTATGAATCCTAGCATAACATTTTCCAAAAGAGGTATTACAATAACTGACCAAAGTAATGCTATAGAAGCATACAAAAGCATAAGTATAGAAGAATCTAGTGGCCAAGATAATTATTATTTAGAAAACTCAAAAGAAAATGATGAGCATAATAACATAGAAGAGTTTGATGATGAAATATTTGAACATGAATATCCAATTATAGAAGAAGGAAATCGTATAGAAATATTACAGTTAAATAAACCATAGAGTTTAGAAGAATTGTTAGAATTAGCATAACAAACTAGAATTATAGGAGAAGATCCTTAGTTACATTGGAATAAAAATAAAATATTAGCAAAATTAGATATAATTAACCCAGATTTAACCATAAAAACAGTTGATATGTCTTGTAGTTTATTAGATAAACAAGAGTTTGAGCAACAAATAAAAGAATTATTAAATTTAAAAGTAATAAGACCCTCTAAGTCTAGACATAGATCAGCAGCATTTATAGTAAGAAAACATTTAGAGCTCAAGAGAGGCAAGGTTAGAATAGTTTATAATTACAAGAGATTAAATGATAATACATATGAAGATAGTTATAAGTTACCAAATAAACCTGAGCTTATAAATAAAATTCAAGAGAGTAAATATTTTAGTAAATTTGATTGTAAATCAGGATTTGGCAAATACGATTAGCAGAAGAATCAATTGAGTGGACAGATTTTACTTGTCCAAAAGGACATTTTGAGTGGCTTGTTATGTCATTAAAAATGCTCCTTCGATCTTTCAAAGAAAGATGGATCAAATTTTCAAGAAATATGATAAATTTTGTAGTGTTTATGTAGATGATATTTTAGTACATAGTAAAAATAGAAATGAACATAGGAAGCACTTAGAGATAGTTTTACAAGAATTTATCAATAATGGAATTGTGATTAGCAAAAATAAAATAGCATTAGAAAAGCAAGATATATAATTTTTAGGAATGTATATCAAGTCAGATACAATATAATTACAAGATCATATAGCTAAAAAGGTTTTAGAATTTCCAGATAAGTTAGAAGACAAAAAACGGCTACAACCATTTTTAGGATTGTTAAATTATGCAAGAAATTTTATCCCTGATTTATGAAGAAAAATAGTAGTTTTATATAGTAAAACTAGCAAAACAGGACAAAAATATTTTAATAGTGAAGATATTAAATTAGTTCAAAATATAAATGAAGAAATTACTAAACTTAAGCCATTAACATTACCATTAGATGATAGTATAAAATAGTTGAAACAGACGCTTCATCATGAGGATGGGCATGTATACTATACTAGAAAAAGCATAAGGAGTCTCCAAAGTTTGAAGAACAAGTTTGTAGATATTCATCAGGAAAATTTAGTGATATACAGTTGAGATTACCATCAACAGATTTAGAAATTTTAGGAATAATTAACTCACTTGAAGCATTCTCTTTATTTTTACATAATGAAGTATTTACGATTAGAACAGATTGTCAAAATATAGGTTCTCATTATAACAAGATACATGTTAATAAACAGGCAGCCCGAAGATGGGTTAATTTTGTTGATTCAATTATAGGAAATGGTTTTAAACCAATTTCTGAACATATAAAAGGTAATGACAATACATTAGCCGATATCTTATTAAGATTAATTTGTTGAACATGTATGGAATATTGTGGGCCATCATCCTCAAATAGCACAAGACCACAAGGCATAAGATCACCTTTTAGTAGCATAATGATGCATCATCAACCTCCACCATTCAGTGGATTCCAAAATAGCATAAGTAGACCAGCATCACCACTAGTATCTACTTTCAACTTTAAGGGCAATATTGTTGAAGGAATCAAAAATCCAACTTTGAGGTATAGGTCAAAGGTACCAGGGCTTTTTGATAGGCAACATGTTCTTTTAGATAATTTTTGGAATATCCAAATCAAATAGCCAAGCATGAGGTTAGGTCATGAAAAATGAATTAAAGCCTTAGAACAAGAGTTCGATAGCTTTAATTTTAATTTCCACCAAAGCTAGCAACATATTCATTCTATTAAGTACAAACTTCAAGCCATTTCTAGAGATCATGAGTCATTACTCAGCAAGTTTACCAAAATGAACCAAGAACTCAAACCTCTTAGAATGCAGCAAACGGCAAGTGACATCCTAAAAAGAGAATTGAAAATAAGTCTAGAAATTGATCAACATAAAAATAAAGAAAAATAGGTTATTGAACCCATAAAACAATAGGCTAATGAGCTCATAAAAGAGATTAAGATTGAGCTCTTAGATGAAGACATTGAAATGGAGCAACATCAAAATAATGAACAGCATCAGCATCTGAGTGACAAAGAAAAACAAGAAAAATATGAAAGTTTTCTTAGAAATATATCTTTAGACTTAATAATAGATGATATCCTACAACAACAACAACAACAACAACAAAGCCTTTTCCCACTAAGTGGGGTCGGCTATATGAATCCTAGAACGCCATTGCGCTCGGTTTTGTGTCATGTCCTCCGTTAGATCCAAGTACTCTAAGTCTTTTCTTAGGGTTTCTTCCAAAGTTTTCCTAGGTCTTCCTCTACCCCTTCGGCCCTGAACCTCTATCCCGTAGTCACATCTTCGAACCAGAGCGTCAGTAGGCCTTCTTTGCACATGTCCAAACCACCGTAACCGATTTTCTCTTATCTTTCCTTCAATTTCGGCTACTCCTACTTTACCTCGGATATCCTCATTCCTAATCTTATCCTTTCTCGTGTGCCCACACATCCAACGAAGCATCCTCATCTCCGCTACACCCATTTTGTGTATGTGTTGATGCTTCACTGCCCAACATTCTATGCCATACAGCATCGCCAACGTTATTGCCGTCCTATAAAATGTTTCCTTGAACTTCAGTGGCCTACGACTGTCACACAACACGCCGGATGCACTCTTCCACTTCATCCATCCAGCTTGTATTCTATGGTTGAGATCTCCATCTAATTCTCCGTTCTTTTGCAAGATAGATCCTAAGTAGCGAAAACGGCCGCTCTTTGGTATTTTGATCTCCAATCATCACCCCTAACTCATTTTGGCCTCCATTTGCACTGAACTTGAACTCTATATATTCTGTCTTTGATCGGCTTAGGCAAAGAACTTTAGATTCCAACACTTCTCTCCAAAGGTTAAGCTTCGCATTTACCCCTTCCTCAGTTTCATCGATCAACACTATATCGTTTGCGAAAAGCATACACCAAGGAATATCATCTTGAATATGTCCTGTTAACTCATCCATTACCAACGCAAAAAGGTAAGGACTTAAGGATTGTTGATGCACAAAATCAATGAGGACTTTGGTACAACAAAAAGTATTAAGTTTGTGATCTTTGCTAGATTGCTCCGGTCATTAGTGTGGATAAGTATGTAAATGGATAGAGACAGGAAAGCAAACACAAGATGTACGTGGTTCACCCAGATTGGCTACGTCCACGGAGTAGAGGAGTTCTCATTAATTGTGAAGGGTTTACACAAGTACATAAGTTCAAGCTCTCCTTTAGTGAGTACAAGTGAATGATTTAGTACAAATGACATTAGGAAATATTGTGAAAGAATGATCTCGTAATCACAAAACTTCTAATTACCGAAGTGTGGTATCGTCTTCACTTGCCTTATCTGTCTCATAGGTAGATGTGGCATCTTCTCTGGAAGTACTCTTCCTCCATCCAGGGGTGGTATCTTTAACTGGTGGAGATGCACAAGGTAATGTATCAATTTCACTTGAAGCTTACTTGTAGTTTCAGGCTTGGTCAAGCGCGATACAAACCATGTAGTAGGAGTCCCCCAAGTCGCCGAGTTAGGGGATCTGCTGAAAGAGGTGACAGACAAGGTAATACAGAGAATTGTATTTGTAAACCAGAGGTTGGCTTAGGTATGACCAGGATTAACATGAGAGATTTTAGACCATGACATTTTAGTTATGAGCATCAGAAAAAGCATAATGTGGTAGAAGTTATTCCTGCCTTACTATTAGAGTTTGACTATCTTGATAAAATATTCATTAACCGTATTTCCCAACCATAATCATTTCCTAAAAAACTTATAAAAGTAGCAAAAGATTATCTAGAAAGGTGGAAAGAAATTTGCATAAGCTTTATTAATAGTCCTCCAGATTGGTATGTACATATGCATAAGGAGAAAGCTAGGCATATAGCCATGATTAATGAAAAGTCCTTTAGACTATCCCTTATCTCCTCACATAGGTTGACTCCTTCATACAAAGATATTTTAAAATTTAGAGGAATCCAAATGTTTGCCTTAGATGAGTTTGAAGATTTTAGGTATGATATGGTACTAGTAGCAGAAGAAGAAGAAATGTATATTTATAGCAAGACAATGATCAGTTATCAGCCATATTGGAAGCCTCAAAATTTCAAAGAAGAAACACCAGAAATGTACTACAGGGTGAAAGAAGATAGAGAAAGAGATGCAGAGCTGGTAGAAGGAGATAAACAGTACTGGAATAATTTGACAGAAGAAGAGTTGTATAACATCGACAACATGATGGAAGCATGAGGAGCTGGTAGCAAATTAGCATAAGATTGAATAGCATAATGTAAAACAATGTATTTCCAGACAGAAATGTCAACATCATTGTGGACCCTGCTATAATAATAAAAATGGCATAAAAGTAAATAAAGAAAACAGTTTGATCCATTATAGACTTTTCATACACAACATGTCCTTTTGATTAAGAATGAATAGTGCCAAGTCATTTTTGTTAAAACTCCCAAATTAATATCCTAATTAAATTAGGTCTCCACCAAATATAAAAAACCAAATAAAGTAATAGACTACGAAAAACAATCATACTCAAATTGGGTAATATGGTCAGCCACAAAGTCAACACATTTTATGACCTAATAAGCTCTAAATCAGGCATGTGAGGCATCGTTGGAAAGATGAAACATCCCTTACAATTTCATGTAAGGAACTCTCCTTAAAAATCGCCATTTTGACTGATTTATAGCCCAAAACGTCAAACTGACAGCAGTGCGCAGTTAACCCTTTTTTATTCACCACAACCAAACCGCTTGGAAATAAAATTTGGAATCTTAATACAATAATCTTGAAAGAATCACAAATCCACTTCAATTAAAATAACTACAAAAATTTTTTGTTTCATTGGTTTTACCCAAAGTAGATTCACATGTTCTGCAATATATAACGTGTAACATCCCACATCGCTCATGGGAGTGGATCCTGTAAGCCTTATATATATATATATATATTCTCATCTCTACCTAGCACGAGGCATTTTGGGAGCTCACTGGCTTCGAGTTCCGTAGGAACTCTGAAGTTAAACGAGAAATGAGCCAGAGCATTCCCAACCACTAGGAAGTTCTGCTCGTATGAGTTCCCAGAAACAAAATCGTGAGGGTGTGGTCAGGGTCCAAAGCGGATAATATCGTGCTACGGCAGAGTTGAGCCTGGGATGTGGTGGGGGCCCGGACCGGGATATGACAATTTAGTATCAGAGCCAATCCCTGACCGGAAGTGTGCCGACGAGGACGTCGGGGGATGTGACATAACGCAAAATATTAAAATTCTCTTAAAATAAAAAACAAATTAAAATTAAGATACGGGTAAAATATAGAATTATATCTACCAATCATTTATACTAGCACATGCCTACATACTTTACTTGTGAATATTTTTTTTAAAGGGGAAGGAGAGAGAACATGAAAGTAGGGTAGGGAGCGAGACTTCTATTTGTTTTCCTTTAAATCAGGGATTTGTTAGCATCACTTGTAGGTGAGGCTCTAAAAAAACTATAAAATTTAGGTTGTGCAAAATTACTTTACTACCCTTGGTTTTATTTTGTGATAGAAGACTGACCTTGTCTTTTCACAATCTTTTGGTTGACAAAGAGGGTTTTGTTAATATGTAGTTTAGATTAAATTGTTTTGTTACTAGTCAATGTTAATTAGTAGTAAACCAATGAGCTTTCTGTCATAACCCGTCCCGGAAATGTACATTATTTTGTTATTGTTGATGTGAAAAGACTAAAATGCCCTTGAGCGTTTGTGGCATTGTGGGACTATGTGTGGTTGAGGACCAATTTGTTAAGTTCCTATTATTTTGGAACCAATTGGAAGTAAGGAAAATGGGTTGTTTTGATTGGTGACCCAAAAATCTGGACCACACATCCTGTTTCTCTCTCTCTCACTCTCCCGTGCTTTCTCTTCTCTCTTTCTCTCAGTTTCACTTTCTCTCATTCGAAATGGTACGGACAAGCACCCAAGACCCTTGAAACTTCATGGATCGTGGCCAAAATTAGTACCATTGTGTTCGTGAGGACCATACGAGTTCAATGGTACCCAGTTCAGGTAAGAACTCGTTCGATATCACGTTGAAACTTCAAGCTCCGAGTTAAGCACTATTCATGAACTTTTAAATGGTTATGTTTTAGGACAATCCAAGCTCATAAAGAGCTTAGTGAGGTCCCAAGGAAGCTCGGAGTGCTTCGTTTGAAGGTTTTGGACGTCAGGATCGTGTGGATGCAGTTTGGCCGATTTTCTTGCAATTCTCCGGTGAGATCCCGTGGCTTTTAGAGCTTTAAATTAGTATGACCGTGTTCTACAAGTTAAGAGCTTCATTTTGGTATAAATTGCGTGAAAAATGGTGCAAAAATGAGTGAGAAAAGGCAGTTGCAGGTCTGCCCAGAATCCGGCGCCGGCGACACTATTCTGGCATCTGGAGGTTGAAGATGTTGCGCGTGTTTGGTGCATGAGGCCGTGCCCTTCCCGGTTCGTGGGGGCACATGAGCCACCTAAAAATTTATCTAAAAATATCACGATGTTCGTGAGGTTGTGTAGGTCACGTTAGTATATTCATATACCCATTTTGAGCAATATATGAGAAGTTATTAGCTAGTTTTGCTTATGTGCTTTAAAATAACGTTTTTATAGTTAATTCGCATATAGGTGAGACTTATCCCGAGGATGTGCATATCCACGGGTGACTCGGGGGCTACGACCCTTCGACATACCAATGAGTGGGCTTTTGTTTTCAGTATATACTTATATACTTGTTATATTTCCCAGAAATACATTTTAAAGAAAGTATGCTTTGAAATAAAATGCCAAATGCTTTTATATTTTGAATATGCATTCATGGTTGCATATATATATATATATATATATGTGTGTGTGTGTGGTGCTGTGGAGACACAGGTAAGTTCAGGTAAGTTACGTTGGTTAAGTGAATCACCGATGATGTGATATGTGATTAAACAATGTTGGGCTCATAAAGTTGCACCTAGGGTGATTGTGAATTAGCCAGAGATATGAAGTTCAGGCCTGTTTATTTACGTCACCTCCCGCACTATATGCTCATATTGGATCGAACTTAAGTGCGAAGTCTTGTCGTACAGACCTTATTATGGTTCCGACTCGTAGGTGACTAGCGATTTATCGCCCGGCTATTATGAGAGAATAGACTTGAGCATAATTATATTTCACCCAATCTTGTCATACAAACCCTTTTCAGTGGTTCTGACTTATGTGCAGTATATTGCCGTATAGGTCATAGTAGTGACTCCGGCTAAATTGAGTTTGAGCTATGAATTCAGCCGTACAGATTACCACAGAAGTTCCGGCTAACATATCATAATTCTATGACTTTGGCATGGCATACATATGAATATGATTATATGAAACATGAACTGAATTGATATGATTTCAGATATATATATATATATATATATATATATGTATGTATATGCTTATATCTTGATTCTGGGAAAATTATACATGTTTTATAGCGAAGGGTTAGTTATGTTGATAAATGAAATGATTTTGTAAAACATTTGTTTTTGCCTACTCACATTTTCTGTTTTGCGCCCCTCTAGGTTTTAAGTAAGCTTGTTGTTGGTGGCTCGAGGGCGTCAACAGTTCTAACTTATCTATATAATAGTAGGACATTCCTAGTACTGTATAACTAGTACTTGTCCTACTGGACTGCACCTAGACTTCATGCTCTGATTAGGAGTGTTCACTATTGTAACTAACTCCTATCACTTTTTGTTTAATAGTGCACTCTAGTAATTTGGTTTTTAATTATTCGTATATTTGCTATCTTTATCGCTTCCGCACTGTGCACATGGCTACGTCACTCTCACGTGACGGCCAGCATGCCTTGACCTTGGTCGGGGTGTGTCATTTCTTTGAAGCTTTACAAAAAAATTTATTTCTATCATGTGTCTAGATTGCAAGAAGTATTTTAGTAAGAAGCATTTTCTCATTACGTATTACTCATGCGTTTAAATAGATAAAAACATCGCTTAATATGTTGTTAATAAGTTATTACTAAGCTGAACTACATGATGAGAGAGATATAATATAAATTATAGGCGAAAAAAATTTAAAATTCCGAATCATACAAATTCAGTACTAAATCGAAACAAAAAAGGCTTGAACTGAAAATTTTGAAAGGTTTGATACCAAAAACCGAACCGATCTCAAACAGTTCGGTATGAGTTTTGGTCTCACATATGCATTCGTTCGGTAATCCCGAACCGACCAAAACATCTTATATAATATATATTTAATTTTAAATTAGGGTTCAGGAATTATGTGAATTTTCAGATTGGTTAAGATTTAATCCCAACCGTCCAATCAGACTTAGGGTCCTCACTTCTTAGTCTCTCAGTCTCTCACATGCTGTCACATTCTTGATTTTTCTACTCTGCCTCTACCTCTCCTCCGCCTACCTTCTTTGAGTCTCAACTGCGCCCACCTCTCCTCCGACCACCTTCTCCAAGTCTCAACTCCGGCCACCGCACTGTACCCCCTCTCTCGTGTTCTCGATTTTGCCTCATATTTCTCTCCAATTCTCTATGCTTCTCGATCGAGCGACTCTTGAGCCCCAAAATCGAGGTATTTGTTTCGAAATCTAAAGTTTTGTTTCGAATTATTTTCAAACTAAGATTGGTATTCAAAATGATTCGATATGCATGTGAAGTGTTAATTCAATTGTCATGATATGCATGGATTTGGATTTTTGAATTTGAATTTCTAGAGTATTTTTGGGTTGATTATTACATATGCAGAGTCGCAGACCATTATAATTTCGTCTTTTGCCTTCTACTGTTCTACAGGGATCAAAACACTGTGACTTCTTCATCTGCTCCTTCTACATAATCAAATAAGGAAAACTAATGAAAATGACTTGAAAACTTTGAGTTTTAATGATAAGGACAAAATAAAGAGTAAAATGAATAGTACCAGAATTGACTTTTTAGTGTAAAAATGTGATTTTTCGTTAAAATGAACAGTACCGGGTGCTTTTCGTTAAAGTTCCCAATCAATTATTCAAAACACAACTAGAGACAGTCCCGAACTGTACCTAAAGATCGAAAGTTTTTCAAAACTTCATATTCAAGAATACCAAAATTCAATTTAATTTCGATTTTCGAAATCCAGTCTCAAAAGAAATCAGTTCAGAATTCAGTTTGACCTTTTCGGTTAGGGGTCCAAAATCCGAAACACCCTAATATATGATCCATTGTGACCTTGTAGGTAAGTCGTTGGAGACCATCACCTTGGTCCGTCAACCACATGATAATAAACCCTACCTGCTGCCTCCTGGTACAATCACGTGACAGCATGAGAGCTTGGTGCCTAGTTGTTTATTTTTTAAGGACAAAAAGGCAGAAACACACCACCTTCCCACAGAAGGAGCCTTTTTTTTAATCCAGATAAAGGAGGTGAGAGAAAAGGAAGATATACATGTATATATATTGGCTTAAAGCAGAGCACTACTGTTGGTTCCCGTGCACCCTCAACGTGCTCTTTCTCAATTTTTTTTTTCTCCCGGTCTTCAACATCCTCGATATCACTCATAGATCTGTAGTTTCTGACACAACACGATGATACGATACGAAAATGACACGAAAATAACGAATTTCGGATCAACATAATAACTAATCGGATCATAAACGGGTATACACATGGGTAACACGTGAGTAGCCCATTTTAACCCGTTAAGAAAAAATTTATTTTGATAATTTTAAATTTTAATTACTAAAAGAATTATTATAAAATACAATAACCATATTAATATATACAATATATTTTATATTACATATATAGTTTTGTATTATTATTCTATATAAGTTAAAAAAAAAAGTGTTAGTCATTATTTATTTTTATTATAAGAGTTCCTTAGTATCATTGCTAAGATAAATTTTACTTAACATGTTGTTGTCCAAAATTAAAATAAACTAGTATAGTACTTGTATAGGCAAGAACTAAGAAGACATACATACAAGTATGAACAATGTGAAAGAATATAAAAATACTCGTGATTCATCATCATTCCTCCACGAGTAGATAATGGTTACACTTACATTATCGTTTAGATTTTTAAAATCCTTTATGAATAATGTTTTTTATTTGAGGGCAAAATTAATAAAATTAATGATAATTATGGTAGAAGTGTAAAAAATGTAAAAAAAAAATATACAATCACTCATAGTAACAAGCGTTACAGCTTTCATGAAGCGGTCAGCTTCGAAATCAAAACAGTATAATCCACAAACCTTAAATTTATATTTAACCGTCGATTGTCATGTACTCTTTATTCTTCTTACTGAATTTCATTTTTAAAATTTTCTTTTTTGAAAACATGATCATCTGGCGGATGTAAGAAGATGAATGATTCAGATCTTTGATATCATGTTTCGATATTTACGGTGAACTGAAATATGAGTCGATATCATATAGTTTGTAAAAACTTTATAAACATCAAGCAATATTTTCACTAACTGTAAAACTCTGAATATAATATCAACGATCCAAACTGTTCATCTTCCTGCATCCTTGAATAGATCATGTTTTCAAAAAAGAAAATCTGAAAAAACAAAATTTGATGAGAACAATGAAGCGTAAATGTAAACAACAATCAACGGTTAAATTTTGATCTATGATTTATATGATTATAGTGACGAATTTCAAAGTTAAGCTCTTCATGAAAGTTGTAAAGCTTGTCATTACAAGCGTTTATTTATATTTTTTTCTATATTTTTTACACTTCTACATTAATTAAAAAACTATTAAAGACTTTTACTTAAATAGCACCCGTAAGATAAATGAGAGTAAATTTGTATCGTTAGATTCTATTTCACTTATATTCTTAGAACTTTTTTGGACGAAAAAACCCTTTCTCTATTCTAATATTTTCCAATTTTACCATTTGATCAATTTAGGTAAGTGAAAATATACTTAAAAGAAAAATGATTTTTTATATTTTGGATGAGACAATATGGTATGTATATACTTGTTTAGTATTATGTTTTTCCTTTGATTATTTATTGGTTTAAAATATATTTTTCTTAACGGATAATGGGTCGGGTCATATTACCTGTTAATATTATCAAGTCGATTTTTAGTCCGGTCATTTTACCTGTTTATTTTAACAGGTGTTACACGACACAACCCGTTAAAATATCAAGTATGACATGAAATCGACATGAACACGAAAAACACAACACGAATGCCAGGTTCACTCACAAAACAATGTTTTTTTTTTCTTTTTTTTTGTTTCAGGTAAAGCCCTTCCTCTTCAAGATATTTTATTAGCGATTAACATAATTTTGTACTTATAGTTGAAATTGTTTATTTACAAAACACTACATAAAAATCATTCTAAAAAGGATCAATTAAAACTAATGTTGTTTTGTCAATTATGTTACAACAAACAGATGATGTTTAATACTTTTGCTAAATTCGTCCATTTATTTTTATGATTAAACGATTTTCATATTTTATTTTTTAGATATTATCCAGTGTTTTATTATATGACGATTCTGATCATGAATATGCAACTTGTAAATCGACCAAATAATCAATTGAGTAAGAACTCCACCCCATTACTGAATACTTTGTCACTTCCTCTACTTAGATTTTAGGGTTTTTATAAAAAATGGTCATTGAAATTGATCCTCACCATCAAGATGATCCCTGAAATTAAAAATCAATCAATGTAATCCCTGAAAATAGGTGTTGCACATCAATGTGGTCATTCCGTCACTATTCTGTTAAAAATTTCGTTAAGTGCTTATGTGGCACATAAATGGGGTTTTTATCACAAATGGTCCCTGAAATTGAAAATAAATCAATGTAGTTCTTGAAAATAGATGTCGCAAATCAATATGATCCTTTTGCCACAATGCTGTAAAAAAATTTATTATATGTTGATGTGAGTTTAATAATTAATTTAAAAAATTGTCTAAATACCTTTCTTCACAATGAAATTTTGTTTTCTTATAGTAAGGCCTACTCCGAAGACAGCTCATTTCCATAAATTCTCAAAGGCACAAGGCTTAACCAAGGCCTAAAAGGGGGTGTGGAAATAGTTTTCAACGAACAATGGACGCAACTCGATTATAACCTCATTATCTCAAGGCAGACCTTGTCGTTCTTTGCATCACCATACCACCGAGGAAGCACTGAACAAGCTATCCAAGATTAAGGTTGTAAGGATGTTGATTGCCTAAATGTTAATGGTGATGTCTCAGAAGTCATTGCCAATGGACCAAGCCGTCACCAATGGGCAAAGCCATTGCCAATTGGCCGGAAAAAGCTCTAATTCGTCTCAAACCTACAGGAAACCCTAGAAATAAGTGGCTTCAATCCGTCACCTTTGGTGCTCCGCCGCCCTTACTATTGTTTGGGCTTTGTTTCAGGCCTCAAGGGGAATCTAATGGTGGTGGGAATTGGAAGAGAACGTTTCAGAAATGGTGGATTTCGGCAAATAACCCTCGCACCCACCGATGCTGTTTTTCCCAAATTCAATGCCAATTTTCCTAAATTTTTGGGTGGAATTGGTAGAGGGAGAGCCGTGAGGTATTTCTTAGATGTTGTCCGAGAAACCACTGGTTTCCATGTTTCCCGCCAGTTGGGCCACATGGGTCAAGGAAGACTCGGTTTCTCCCTTTTTTTTTTTCTCCTTCCTTTCCATGCTTTCTTCTTTTTCTGATTCGTCACTTCTTTGCTCTCCCCCCCTTCTAATTGGCCTATCCGTTCCCTCCATTTCTCATTTTCTCTCCTCTCATTTCCATCTCAGTCATCCATCTCTCTCCTTTCTCTTATTTTCCTTTCATCCCAGCATACACATGGCACAATCTCAGTGCTCCAGAAAATCTGGAGCTTTCTAGAGAAGGTTAAAATTACAAAAATATCTATTACTTTAAACGTTAACAACTCCTTCGTTATAACTTTGTTTCACAAATGATTTAGGCCTATGTGTTCGTGAGATCGAGCTTTATTCAAAAATATAAATTGTGACCTTGAAAGGTCTACTGATTTTAGATAATTAGTTTCCAAACTTCAAACTTCGTATCTAGTTTAATTAAATTCAAATAAATTAGTATAAAATACGTCCTCGTATACTTGCGTTAAACCAACTAGAGGCATTTTCATCTTTTTTCACTTATCGATAAATTTTACAACATAAATTATAATAATTTCCAATAACAAAATTTTAAAATTTCTCAATTAAATTTTCATAACCATAAATCGATTTTTTTTCTATTTTCTCCACATATTCATAATTATGAATATCTAATTCATATATTTAAATTTTCAGGGTATTATATTCGACCCCCATTAAATAAATCTCATCACCGAGATTTCCAACCATCAAATAAAGAAAAGAGATTTAGAACTAATCAGACCGTTCTATTTATAGTGAATAAAATCATAACTTCAGTCTACGATTTTATTCAAGCTGAAAATAAATAATTCGACGAAATTAGTTATCATGATTTTCACAAATATACTCAGATTCCAGCCACATTAATTGGCAGAATAAATATCATGAAGTCTAGTCATACACATTGGCAAAATAAATATCAAACGTCAAGTTGCAATCCTTGTCACATCCCGGCCCGGGTCCACCACATCTCGGGTCCGTTCCACCACCGTAACACGATATTGTTCACTTTGGGCTTACCATTCCCTCACGATTTTGTTTTTGGGAACTCAAGAGCAACTTCCCAGTGGGTCACCCATCTTGGGAGTGCTCTAGCCTCTTTCTCGCTTAACTTTGGAGTTCCTACAGAACCCGAAGCTAGTGAGCTCCCAAAAGGCCTCGTGCTAGGTAGGGATGGGAATATACATTTAAGGATCACTCCCTTGGGCGATGTGGGATGTTACAATCCACCCCTCTTAGGGGCTCGACGTCCTCGTCGGCACACTTCCGGCCAGGGATTGGCTTTGATACCATTTGTCATATCCCGACCCGGGTCCACCACATCCCGGGCCCATTCCACCCCTGTAGCACGATATTGTCCGCTTTGGGCTTACCATTCCCTCACGGTTTTGTTTTTGGGAACTCACGAGCAACTTCCCAGTAGTCACTCATCCTGGGAGTGCTTTGGCCTCTTTCTCGCTTAACTTCGGAGTTCCTACGGAACCCGAAGCCAGTGAGCTCCTAAAAGGCCTCGTGCTAGATAAGGATGGGAATATACATTTAAAGATCACTCCCTTGGGCGATGTGAGATGTTATAATACTTCCGGCCAGGGATCTGATACAGGTTTTATTTTTGGGAACTCACGAGCAATTTCCTAGTGGGTCACCCATCCTGGGAGTGCTCTGGCCCCCTTCTCGCTTAACTTCGGAGTTCCTACGGAACTCGAAGCCAATGAGCTCCCAAAAGGCCTCGTGCTAGGTAGGGATGAGAATATACATTTAAGGATCACTCCCCTGGGCGATGTGGGATGTCACAATCCTCGCTGGCCAGATAATTACCAGATTATCCAACCATATCTACCATCGGCTAGATAAATGCTAGCATAAGAACCACACTCATGGGTAAAACTACTTACCAACATTGGCTACACATAGCCGTTACCTTGATTCTTTTCAAAATTTATGGCCATAATCACTGGCGATACCAGACCTTAGAAATTTTTTGCCATATCCATTTTTTATTTTTTTTGCAAACAATTATCATATATTCCCATCATATCCATCATCGGCCCAATAAATATCAAAATTTCAAGCCATAAGCAGCAGTGGCTAAGTAAATATTACAATTTCAAGTCAAACCAACAGAATTGGCAACCCATATGTCAGAATTTCTAGCGAAAATTATTGGAACTTCTAATCACAATCACTGTATAATAGTGAGGAATTTAAAACCAACCCACAATTTCCATTTATACTAAACGAACTCAAATTCTCATTCTATTATTCATGTCCACCAATAATTCAATAAATGAAAAAATCTCCATGGTTTTCCCACCATTCCAATTATAATGAACAATTCATAACTTCGATTTATGATTTCTTTCCCGTTCTATAAATTTAATCTTTTTTTTTTGTAAATATTTAAATTTTCAGCCATAAATATCATTAGTAAACCAATGATTTCATCACCTTTTTCTTTTATCCCAATAAGTGACTACCAACTGGAAAAGATCGTAATTTACCTGGAAGCTACACATCACATTGATAACTCATTCTCACAGCCCACACATGGAGCTTTTCTCTCGGAAACATTGGGTCTTTGTGCCCATTCAATTATTTCTCCACATTTCACGGGTCATTTCACTCAAATCAACATCCACGAGCCATTTTTCCCAATCAAACATTCCTCCCATTCCACGGGCCTTTTCGCTCAAAACAACATCCATGGGCCTTTTCGCCCAATTCAACATCCACGGGCCTTTTCACCCAATTCAACATTCCTCAATTACCTAGGTATAATACGACTTTTCCATCTACTTGTCACATTTTCACAATCATCTTAACGTTTAAGATTTTCCTAATGCATAGCATAATATCTACCCAATTCTAGATTAATTTGAGACTTTAATCAAGCGCTCCTCTTTGAAGCTATAACATGAAATATGACATTTTAACATTTTTCTACTCCCATTCAATTCAATTCACTTCATGGTGAATCACAATAGAGGTATTCCACATAAATTCTTCATTAACCATATAACTTATGAAATAATGCAATATCAATGCAATTCACAATTCACATCCACAAACATCAATAATATCTCACATTGTAAAGTAGAATCATTTGCTCTGATACCATTTGTAACGACCCGACCCGAAAAATTTATTTCGGAAGATAATTACTATGATAGGCCCAAATTAAACTCTTGTTTATTTTCTACCATTTATCACAATTCATTTTTTTAATTAAGGATCACAATTTATTTAATAAATTCTCAATTTCTCACAAAATCTATAACTAAATCTATTTACCAAAAACATAAGGTTAATCTTTAAACTAAACACCCAATCCCTTTTCTTAGACAATTTTCAACAAAAGATTAATCTCAGTTATTTCAAGTTTGCATCTAACTCCCATTAAACTGCCTACGTACCCTTGAACAGGACCAAGCCTTTCGTAGTTCACCATTCATTCCTTTATCCATTTCTGAAAATATTCAACATTAGCTTTCACAATTGAATCACCTCAAATGGGTACCAATTACGGATTTAAAATATCAAAATTTGCATGAAAAGGTAGCATCGGCACACTGGCCATGCGCCGCTGTAGGTGGCGGTTTTCGTCGAACAAAAATCAAATTTTCCGACAAACTTTAAAAATTACCAAATTTTACATGTAAGTAGATCTCATCGAGTGAAGCAAGTTTCATACCTGTGACTATGGCCAATTTGGCCGGGAAAGATCCAATTCGTCTGAAAACCGCCGAAAACCCTAAAAATGGGTGGTTTTGATCCATCACCTCCAGTGCTCCGCCGCCCCTACTATTGTTTGGGCTTTGTTCTAGGCCTCAAGGGGAGTCTAATGGTGGTGGGAATTGGAAGAGAATGTTTCAGAAATGGTGGATTTCGGCAAATAACCCTCGCACCCACCGGTGCTGTTTTTCCCAAATTCAAGGCCAATTTTCCTAAATTTTTGGGTGGAATTGGCAGAGGGAAAGCCGTAAGGTATTTCTCAAGTGTTGTCTCGTCGTAATTCACCGGAAGTTGGCCGGAAAACCACTGGTTTCCATGTTTCCCGCCAGTCGGGCCATACGGGTCAAGGGAGACCCGGTTTCTCCCCCTTTTTGTTTCTCCCTCCTTTCCCTCCTTTCTTCCTTTTTTGATTCATCACTTCTTTTATCTCCCCCCTTCTGATTGGCCTATATGTTCCCTCAATTTCTCATTTTTTGTCCTCTCATTTCCATCTCAGCCATCAATTTCTGTCCCTTCTCTTATTTTCCTTTCATCCCAGCCATACACGTGCACAATCTCTGCGCTCCAGAAAATCTAGCGTTTTCTAGAGAAGGTTAAAATTACAAAAATATCCCTGACTTTAAACGTTACTAACTTATTCGTTATAACTCCATTTCACAAACGGTTTGTGCTTATGCGTTCGTGAGATCAAGCTTTATTCAAAAATATAAATTGTGACATCGAAAGGTCTACGGATTTTAGATAATTAGTTTTCCAAACTTCAAATTTCGTAACTAGTTTAATTAAAATCTAAATTCAAATAAATTAGTATAAAATACATCCTCGTATACTTACGTTAAACCAACTAGGGCATTTTCATCTTTTTCACTTATCGATAAATTTTACGACGTAAATTATAATAATTTCCTTTAACAAAATTTTAAAATTTCTCAATTAAATTTTCATAACCAGAAATCGATTTATTTTCGATTTTCTCCACATATTCATAATTGTGAATACCTAATTCATATATTTAAATTTTCAGGGTATTACAGGTGATCACGATCCAGGTTCAATTCGGTAAAGGGTGTTGAAAGTGTGTAAAGATGGGTGTATTAAGATTTTGTTTTAGAGAATAGAGAGTGAATGAGGTATAGAAATGCAGACTGCGATCGGAGGTGATTGCAGGACTGGATTTTTGGGTTGACAATTTTTTTATTAACTATTAAATTATTAAGCCTATTCGTAATTTTTTTTTAAAAATTTAATTATACTTGTGTGACCCATTTATGTGTCACATCAGCACATAACATAATTTTTGACAGAATGACTACATTGATTTGAAACACTTACTTGAGGGCCTATATTGATCAATTTTTAATTTCATGGACTATTTTAATGTCGGTGGTCAATTTGAGGGACCATTTTGATGTCGCGGGTTAATTTCAAGGACCATTTGTGAGAAAAAAAAAAAGACTTATGGGGCCCATTTATGTGCCACATCAGCACTTCTTAGATTTTTTAATAGAATTGTGATGGAAGAACCATATTGATTTGCAACACTTATTTTTAATGACTACAATGATTGATTTTCAATTTCAAGAACCATCTTGATGATGAGAGTCAATTTCAGAAATAATTTGTGATAATAAAAACCCTACATTTTATGTTTATAAAGTTTTGTTGAGGTCCTCTCTGACACCACCCATTACTGTTAGAGACCATTTGTGATAACAAAAACCTACATTCCTTCAATGCCTTCCAAAAAGCCTGAGTTTTAACATTTCTGAAGAAAAATAAAAAAAAGCCATCGATTCATTACCATTTCTATGGATGTTTTGTGGGATAAATTTTAGTAATTTGTAAGTTGAGAGAGAACATCAGCAGTTCGGAGGATTTACATAAAATGCGTACACTGCTGCAGTGGCTGCACAAATAATATTTTGTGTTATTGACATTCTTATTATTCATTAACACAATATTATACCAAATACTCACGTGTTATTGTGGTAGAATATTAGACTAAGATGTCAAGTAACGCCGATAAAGCTATGCGCTCCGAACCTGAACACCCCATATAGAGGTGTGCTATCTACACATCCTATTTTACTTCACACATCTTTGATAATTTCTGTCCATTGATCTTCTGCAATTCATCCGATCTGACAGCCGAAAATTAAAAAGGTGTGAGAAGTAAAATGGGATGTGTAGATATCACATCCCTTTGATATAATACTTTATTGAATGAATCTTTTTATTGTTTTCCCTTTTCCATCAAATTGATTGAATGAATCTTAAGCTTTAGCTGAACAAGTCACATTCTTGGGTTTCTCTCTCAAACTTTCTTTATCAATCTTTAGAGTTAAAAGAGGTAGCACTTTCGTACAAGCCACGGTCACCCCCACCAGCATTATCTGTCACTTTGTGTTCTCTCTCTCAGCCTCCTACTTCGCAGCTGTAAATGCAGCTGGGTTTTAGTTTTACTGTATTATCTCATGGGGAAGAAGGGAGGCACTTCCTGGTTGACTGCTGTCAAAAGGGCTTTCAGATCTCCCACTAAAGACGACGAAGATCAAAAGGTCCATTCTTTTTCTTTAAAACCCAAAATCTTTTCACTTTCTTTGTTTTTTGCATCTCTGTTTTTGTTACTGCGCAGCAAATCCAGAAAATGTGAATTTACCTTTGTTTTTCTGGGGTTCGTGCAGAAAAGAGAGAAGCGAAGGTGGATTTTCAGAAAACCCACAAATTTAAACCAACAAGAAACCGTGACCCAAGAAGCAGCTGCGGAGCAAAAGCATGTTTCAACAGCTGCGGAGCAAAAGCATATTTCAGCAGCTGCAGAGCAAAAGCACGTGCTTGCTGTGGCGGTGGCTACGGCGGAAGCGGCAATGGCTACTGCCCACGCAGCCGCTGAGGTAGCTCGGCTGACTAGGCCTTCCAATCATGCCAGAGAACACTACTACGCCATTGTTATCCAGACAGCTTTCAGAGGATACTTGGTAGGTTTACAGCATTTAATATGACTAGATCTAAACTTCTGTTTGGTTGCTGGGAAAGTTAAAGGAGGAAATGGGAAACTGGGTTTTGATTGTTGTGTGATTTTGTTTGTGGTTTAGGCAAGGAGGGCGCTTCGTGCGCTTAAGGGGCTTGTGAAGTTGCAGGCCTTGGTGAGAGGCCACAATGTGAGGAAGCAAGCAAAGATGACGCTTAAGTGCATGCAGGCTCTGGTTCGGGTGCAGGCTCGGGTGCTCGATCAGCGCACCAGGCTTTCTCACGAAGGCAGCAGACAGTCTGCGTTTAGTGACACCACTAGTAGCGTTTGGGAATCGCGGTATCTTCAAGACATTTCGGATAGGAAATCCATGGTGAGTTAGATTCATTCCCGAATAGCAACAATGTTTAATTCTGAAATGCTAATCGTCGATGATTTAAATGTTTTTCATGCTTTTGACATTGAAAATTGCAAAGCGGAAAGAAAGGAATTGGCCGATAACTATTTCGTTTTAGTTTTAAGTTTTCGTGTGATTGTGTTAGATATGAAAATTGAAAACCAAAAATAAAAAATGGGAACTCGTTTAAGAAAGAAAGAAACTTTGTGCCCTAGTTCAACTTCAAGTCCCGCTCCGTACCGCAATGTTACTCAAAGATACCTAGTGGAAGTAGTTTTTTATTTTTTTGTTTTACAATGTTAGTGGAACATAGGTTTCTTGCCCTCTCTTGCTTTCACTTACAAGAAAGAAAGAAAGAAACAGAGTAGTTCAAGTAATTGAATTTGTGTGTAGCATTCTAGAGAGGGAAGTATCATAGCAGACGATTGGGACGAACGTCCTCACAACATTGAGGAAGTAAAAGCCATGTTGCAGCAACGGAAAGAAGCTGCAATGAAGCGTGAGAAATCGTTGTCCCAAGCCTTTTCTCAACAGGTCTGTTATCCACTTGAATGCATAGTAGCTCTGTTATTTCTTTTTTCCTTTTTTTCAATGGTTTCATTTCATTCATGAGCTAATTGGTCTCAGTTTTCTGCGTAATTGAAGATATGGAGGAACAGAAGGGCCCCGTCTATGGGAAATGAGGATGAGCTTGAAGAGAGACCGAAATGGCTGGCGCCAAAGCCATGGGAGACCAGAGGAAGACCTTCAACTGACCAGAGAGACCCCATTAAAACAGTCGAAATTGACACCCCTCAGCCTTATTTTAATTTACCACCAAACTACAGAAGATCAAGTGCAAGCCAATACCACCAACACCAACACCAACAACAAAGACCCAGTTCACCAAAACAAAGACCTGGCTCACCAAAACAAAGACCCAGCTCACCACTCCATAGAGATCGAGCCTACCAAAGCCAACCCTTTCATCATCACTCCCCTATCACACCCTCACCATCAAAAACCCGGCCTGTCCTAGTCCGGTCTGCAAGCCCTCGTTGCGTTAGAGAAGATAGAAGCTCCAATGCATCTCAAACTCCAAGTCTTAGGTCCAACTATGTCTACACTGGTGCTGTGCACCAACAACATAGCAGCAGGGCGGGTAGTACAAGCAATAGTAGCATTGCCAATTCTGGTGCTGCATTGCCTAATTACATGGCTGCAACCGAGTCTGCCAAGGCTCGGATACGCTCTCAGAGTGCACCCCGGCAAAGGCTATCTACACCAGACCGGGAACGAGCAGCTGGATCAGCAAAGAAAAGGCTCTCGTTTCCAGCTCCTGATCCTTACGGCCTGGCAATGGGGTATGGAGGTTATGGATACAGCTTGAGGAGTCCAAGCTTTAAGAGTGTGAGTGCATCGCATTTCGGCGTGGAGCAACAGTCTAACTATTCTTCTTGTTGCACTGAGAGTCATGGTGGTGAGATTTCCCCTTCTTCAACTAGTGACCTTAGAAGGTGGTTGAGGTGATTAATGGCTGAAACTGAAGGGGGGATTGTGAGCTATAACTTGTCACAATCTTTTAGTTTGATTTGACATGTGATTAAGATGTAGGTTTGACCATTAAATAATGTTCTAGAGGCAATTGGGATGTAATTTTAGGGAGCAGTGAGTATTTAGGTAGGTAGTAGAAGGAATCTGATTGAAGGGTTTTTCCCCTTTCTAATGAATGGCCTGAAGTTGAAGGTGCAAGTCTGTCATTATTAACAAACTATGTGACTTAGTTGATTACAATGTTCTCACTCTTATTTTCCTACAAATTTCTCACTTTTCAGAATTCTCCAAGTTTTCCTCACTCCTTGAGAAATTATTGTTCTTTCTACCTATGTTTTAACACTATGATTTATTAATTTTATACCCTAGATGATCTGTGTTCAAAGTGTAAATAGACGTTCATTTATATTATAACACGTGATTTGGTTCAGCGTTCCACTCGCATACAACATTTCTTCTTAGTTTCTTCCAATGTTCCTCACAATATTTCTTTCATGTTTTCAACCTTTTACTTAAGTTTCTTAATTGTATATTTCCAAATTAAATTACACCATATTTAAAATATAAAGACAATGCAGGACTTAAAGTTCAAGTGGTTAAATATGATTAGTTCTCCATTTGAGGTCGTACGTCGGAGTACTCCTTTCTTACTATTGTTTGCATAAAAAATTTAAGGACAATGTATGATTATGGATCTGTCCAAGTATTTTCTTCAGACTTCAGAATGATTCATGGAATAGACCAAATTCATAGGGAAACAGTGGCACTGAAAACTCCACTGGCTCTGAAAAGTGGCCTCTTGCTTTTCCTAATGTATGATTATGTCTTTGCAAATGTTGCATCATCAAACTGATGAGGGAACTTTCTTGCATGCTCCACAACATCGGATACATAAATATTTTAACTGTTAAATTTTTATTTAAAATTATAAAATTCAAAATTTAATAATTAAAACACTTGGAATATCCGGTACTCTAGATCACCCAAGAAATTTTTTTAACTAATGAATGAAATGACTACTTATTGAACACTTGGAATTTGATGAATCTATCTTTTCCGGAGTTTTATCACATGTAAAAAATTAGAAGTGAATCTTTCACCTATGTCACAGGAGAAGCTAATTCCCACATTAGGAATTGGTCAATTCATTATGCTAGAGTGATTGCAACTTTTCGAAAGTGATCATTATTTCACCAGAACCAAGACAAATTTTTGAAGGTCCACTCATTCATTCAATATTTCAAAACTGGAGTTAGTGTAACTTAAAGAAGCAAATTTGAGCCTAGTAAATTGAGCCCAAGAAGTATCAAAAGAGAATGTTAAAGCTAGGCTAACTTAAGGAAATAAATTTGAGCCCAGTAATTCAGCTTAAGATGTATCGTAATATAAGCCTGTTATGATAACATGATAAACTTTTTAGCTCTATGAAGATCCACCATTAAATCACTGATATTTTTATTAAATGTTCAGAGAGACGGGCCATTGACCCACTTCTAACCACACTGATAATTTCTCAACTTAACCACCTATAACTAGGTTTTGGGTTTTATTACAAAATGTAGTGTTATTAGGAGTGGAACCATACACAAATTTATTGTATTTTCATAATTCCCCTATTTGGGACTTATATCCAACAATTTTTTTTTTTTAACTTAACCATCTATTATTAGGTATGAAATTTTATCACAAAGTGCTTGGATGATATTAGCAATAAAACCCACACATATAAATTGTATATTATTACACATATAAATTGTATATTATTCAATAGAAAAATTCTCTCCCTCCTTCTCTACTCTTGCAAAAAATTAAATAACCAAAATTAACCTTAAGTCTTGAACTTAGTGTTCACAAGTATACGAATCAGATAATAGTATAGCATATAAGCACATATATCTTCCCACATAGATCAAATTGATTCTAAAAATCTTACTTATTAAATTCAAACAAATTATAATTGAGAAGTTTTAACGGAAAAGATTTGAGAATTTGAATTCAACTTAAATTAACTAAAGTTTGAAAATAAAATGCAAGGAAATAAAACAAGGCCTAGGGCACAGGCACCCGAATTCACCATAACCAATTTTATTTGATCCCTTAATATGTTATGAACAAGTAGCTCCCCAATATTGATGATTGATTTTTCCTAAATTAAGTTATTCAATGGTCATGGTATTTGATTCATCAAAAGTATCCCAACACATTAACCCTCTATGGCATATAGATGAATTTAAACAAGTTATAACCAATTAAGCTCTATGGAAATCGTTGGAAAATCACACAAACCCTAATTGCATGTCATCCAGAAATAGGGGTTTATGGTATCAATTGCAAGAAGGTAAACCCAAGTTAAGTATGACATCTACTCTAACTTGCATCAAATCAACTCAATTAAAACATCTGAATCAAAATCAAGTACGCTACTAATAAAGAAAAAAAACTCAATATGAAAGAAAAAGCTCGATAATAACAATGCTACAAGTGTTGTAGCCTATTTTATATGACTAAAGGGAAAGGGCCAACGACAAGGGAAGAGAAAGAAGAGAAATGTGTTTGTAGAATCATAGGGGAATATGTGTGTTGAGGATATGTTATCCCCCTTACGTGGTGCCTTTATTTATAGTAGTAAAAAGGGAGAATAAATTCTTCATCTCTAAACAATACAAGTCCATATAGGAAAGAATAACTAGAATCCAATCTAATCTAGGATTTACACAATCACACTTAAACTAGGAAAGTTCATAACACACCCTATTGAGTGTGTTAATACTCAAGGTAGATTTCAGCATCATGCAGAAGTTAAGGAAGTGGACTTGTCGACACTGATTCTGGGAACAACGCTTATTCTCAATGAGGTAGGAACTTGCATAAAGAAGTAAGTCTCACTAAAAAACCCTAAGGATATGGCAAAAAGCTGAGTAGGGACAAAATCCACAGTCTAAGGAAAAATGCGTGATAAATGCAAAGTTAAAAGAAACATCTACAGGACATCATCAGGGATATGTCCAGCCCAAGGTGGGTGCCTTATTAAAACCTAGTTAGGTAGCAAAAATCCAGTGGGAAAAATGCTTATAATCATAAGGAAAAAGAGTACATTAAGATCAAGCAAGTATCCTTCAGGATACTCCCCCTAAGTTTGACACAATTCCAAAATGAAATAGCAATGTTACAACTCAGAAAGTTTACGCATACCAATCCTTGAACAAGTTTCTGAAACGTCGCCTTCGGTTGTGATTTGGTGAAAAGATCGGCCAGATTGTCTTGTGAACGGATTTACGTGACTTCAATATTTTGATGCTCTTGTTGTTGATGTGAGAAGAAGAACTTTGGCGCAATGTGCTTGGTGTTGTCTAATTTGATGTAACCCTTCTTAAGTTGTTCGATGCATGCTACGTTGTCTTCAAAGATCGTCATCGGGACATCTACGATGCGGTAAAGATCACAAGAGCTTCACATATGGCCCATAACTGCTTTCAACCAAAAGCATTCCTGAGTTACTTCATGTAAGGCGAGAATTTCAACATGGTTAGACGAAATGGCAACTAAGGTCTATTTAGTTGACCTCCAAGAGATTGCGGTGCCTCCAACGGTAAAGACATAACACGTTTGAGAACGTGCCTTATGCGGATCAGATAAGTATCCTATGTCGGCATAACCAACAAGACAAGAATCGACTTGAGAAGCGGGGGGGGGGTGCGGCATTAGTAGAGGATCCATAGGGATAGAACAAACCCAAATCCGTAGTACCTTTAAGGTAATGGAAGATGTCTTTCACTCCAGTCCAGTGTCTGCGTGTTAGTGCATTACTGTATCTTGCCAAAAGATTAACAGTGAAGGAGATGTTAGGTCTAGTACATTGAGTTAAGTAAAATAAAGCACCTATCGCACTTAGATAAGGAACTTGAGGTTCCAAAATTTCTTCATTATCCTCTTTCGGACAGAAGGGATCGTGTTTTGCATCTAGCGATTGAACGACCATAGAAGTACTCGAAGGCTTTGCTTTATCTTCATTAAAGCGGTGCAACACCTTTTGGTTGTAGTTCGTTTGATGTACTAAGATTCTATCCAAACGGTGCTCTATCTCGAGACTGAGACAATATTGAGTATTTCTTAGATCTTTCATCTCAAATTCCAACTTCAGGTGTGCATCAGTTTTCCTCACAAGCTCTTCAAGAGTTCTGATAAGGTTCATGTCATCAACATATACTGCAACTATCACAAAACCGGAATGTGACTTCTTAATGAACACACAAGGGCATAGTTTGTTGTTCACATATCCTTGACTACTCAAATACTCACTTAAACGGTTATAACACATTCTTCCGGATTGCTTCAAACTATATAGTGAGCGCCTCAGTCGAATTTAGAGCGTGTTCTGAGGTTTGGAAATATTTGATAAAGTCATTTGAGAACTTTCATATAAATTTTCGTATCAAGATCCTCATAGAGATACGCAGTTACTATGTCCATCAGCTGCATATTCAGTTTTTCGGAAACTACCAAACTGATAAGGTAGCGAAAAGTAATCACATCCATAACGGGTGAATTAGTTTCATCATAGTCAATCCCAGGGCGTTGTGAGAAACCTTGCGTAACAAGATGAGCTTTGTAAGGCACAATTTCATTCTTCTCATTATGTTTTCGAACAAAAACCCACTTATAGCTAACATGCTTTACATGTGGAGGAGTAGGAACTACAGGTTTGGACCTTGCATTTCGCAAGCGAATCGAGTTCAACTTGGATTACTTATTTCCAGTTTGACCAATCGATTCTACGTCAACATTCATCAACGGAAGGAAGTTCAATGTCATCGCTTAACATGATCTTAGTAGCTACTGCATATGCTAATGCATTGTCGACGATCATCTCATTTCTACACCACACATCATCTAAGCTAGCATACTATACTGAAATCTCACGATTCTTGGGAAGTAGATTCGTCTCTTGAATGATGCTTTCATAATCTAGAATTTCCTCATAAGTTGGATAGAATGAGTAAACGACAATCAAATTCACGGTAGGCTCTTTAGGGGCATGTGCTGTGGGTTTCCTTTTCCAGGGGTGTGAATCCTTTGAACCAAGAGGTCTGCCAAGCTTATGTGTAGAGGCAGATGATTGGCTAGCCATTAATGTATGTGGATCACCAAGGTTGGCATCCTGGGCCTCTAGGAGGGAGGTCCGTCATACATTTGGTACATCCATCTTTGTAGGCATATTCGCAGCTGGAATATGTGATCTTGTCACTTGCACTAGATTGGTGAAAGCATCTAGTATGCTCTGAGCTATACTCTGGAGATCTAATATGTGCTGCACTTCAGTTTCAGACTGAGCATTTCGAGAATCTAAATGAGATAAAGTGGGAGTCATCCACGATAATTGGCGTCGTTTTTCAGGAATGTTAACATTCTTATCTCCCTTTAACAATGGGAAGACTGTCTCATAGAAGTGACAATCTGTGAAACGAGCGGTAAACAAATCGTCTGTCAAAGGTTTTAAGTAACGAATGATCGAAGGAGAATCATATTCGACATAGATTCCCATCCCTTGTTGAGGCCCCGTTTTTGTACGTAAGGTGGCGAAATCGACACATATACCGCACAACCAAAAACGCGTAGATGCAATATGTCGGGTTCATATCCGGTAACCAACTGAAATGCGCTATATGGTTGGGTCGCAATAGACCTCAGGTGGACTAACATGGCTGCGTGCAATATTGCATGGCCCCAGGTAGCGATCGGGAGCTTGGTACGTATGACAAACGATTGACCAATCATTCGTAAGCTCTTAATGAATGCCTTTGCCAGGCCGTTCTGGGTGATAATATGGGGTACAAGATGTTCAACTTCATTCCCAACCAACATGCAATTGTAATCAAAAGTTTTAGATGTGAATTCTCTAGCATTATCCAATCAAATAGATTTGATCAAATAATCAGGATGGTAAGCCCTCAGCTTGATAATCTAAGCCAACAGTTTGGAGAATGCAGCGTTCCTTGTGGACAACAAGCACATGTGTGACCAACGTGTGGAAGCGTAAACCAAAACCATAAAATATATAAATGGTTCGCATGAAGGGTGAATCGGTCCACAAATGTCCCCTTGGATCCGTTGTAGAAAAATGGGAGAATTTGAAAAAAAATCTTGTCATAAGAAAGCTTAGTACTATAAAACATGTTTGACATATGATTCCTTGAATCGAACCTAAACTTCGGGTTAGTGGATGCCCGTGTTATGATTTGAGGATACAGCGCATCGCTAGTCGTCCAAGATGTCCCAAACGATCATGCCAAAGTGTAATTTCGTGCACGATCCCAGAGGTAGGGCCGGCCACATAGTGGCTCTCTATGGGGCGTATGGTCATAGTATACAGACCACTCGAGATACATTCCATCTTCTCTAGAATACGCTTCTGACCATATTCGTAGGAAGTTATGCACAGAAATTCAACTCCATTTTCTACGTGGGTTTTAGCGTGGTGATTGTTATCTCTGATGTCCTTAAAGCTCAACAACGTTCTTCCGGAACTTGGAGAATATAGTGCCTCATCAATGGTCAAAATTGTACCATTGGACAATATTATACGGGTCTTACATTATCCTTCAATCAGGTTGGATGAGCCTGAGAGGGTTGTCAGAGGTACATTATTAGGTATGAAGTTAGTGAAATAGATGCGGTCATGCAAAACAATGTGCGTGGTTGCATTATATGCTAGACAACTAACTTCCACTAGTCATACCTAGAATGAAAAATTAATTTGAATTGGTCACATGCATAAAAGTTCTAAAAACAAATATCCATTCAAAATAATTTTAAGTATTCAAGGATGGAAATTAATTAAAAAAAACTTAATATCAAAAAACAAATCACCAATAATCCAAACATAAAGGAAAATAGTTCAAAATTAACTAAAAAACACAAGGGGGTTCGGCCACTATTGTGGAATTCGGCCCCATTGTCTTATTTTAACTAAAAAAAATAGTTTTTTTTTTCTTTCTAAGATTCTAATCTTCCATAGGTGTGATAGCCTCTTGAAAGTAAAAAACCTCCATCTTCGAACTCTCCGGTTCGTCCACTTGCACAAAGTTTGATTCAAACCTCTTATGACAAGAATGATATTCAGCTACAACCTTCTGGGGAGCTCGAAAAACACAAGAACAATGGTCCTTTGAACCACAGCAATAGCACATATCCACATTCATGGTTTTAGGTGTTTTTCCTTTATTCTTGAAGTTTAGGGCCTTGGGAGCGAGGTTTGGTCGCTTTTGGGATTTGTTTCCTTCCTTAGATGGGCCTTGGCTCTGTTGACCTTGGCGAGATGGCATCTGGCCGCCCCTACCATGCATCTTTTGGCAGTTTGGGCATTGGTTTGTGTTATAGTGTGCTTCAGGCACAGTAGTTGCCCCAGTAGGTCGAGCTTGATGATTCTTTATCAACAGTTGGTTCTTCTTTTTAGCGATAAGTAAAACAGAGATCAAATATGAGAACTTGGTGAACTTTTAAGCTCCATACTGTTGCTGCAGGACAATATTAATAGCAGAGAATGTCGAATAGGTCTTCTCCAGGAGATCCTCCTCGATCAAAGTCTCATTACAAAACTTGAGAAGTGATTGGATTCAACAAACTTCAGAATTATATTTATTCACAAATTTAAAGTCTTGTAAGAGCAAATGTTGCCAGTCATGTCTTGCTTCAGGCAAGAAAATGTCATTTTGGTGATCAAAGCAATCAGCTAAAGTGACCCATAATGTTCATGGATCCTCCTCAGCAAAATATTTAGTTTGCAGGGTTTCATAAATATGTCTTCGGATGAAGATCATAGCGGTTGCTTTCTCAGCTTCGCCAACAAGGTTTTCTGTCCTATCTTCAATGGCGGGACGCAAATTGTTTGTAATGAGGTAGAGCTTCACATCTTAGACGCATTTCAGATAGTTCCTTCCAAAGACCTCCAAAGTAATGAAGTCGAGTTTGTTCAAATTCGACATGTTCCTATCACAAAATAATGGACAAAATGTGATTAGTGCAATGGAGAACAAAAATCAATCCATTCACATAGGAGTAGAACATTTAGGTTCTAATAGACATGTATTGGTTAATATTCGCATGAAAAAGCTTCGGGTTTTCATAGGTGATGTTTATAAGGAAAACTTCAGGTTTTCAAACAAGGCATGTTTTTAGAAACTTCAGGTTTCAAAATAATTATGAACTTAAGGTTCGTATGTTCCTGCAGACAAACGCAAATATATATATAGAAATATGCAACAAGAAAATATGCAAATAGAACTTCAGGTCTAAAATTATAATGGAATTAATTATTTGTACTTCGGGCCAAAATAAAAGTATGGGTGAAAAAATATAAATTCCATTGGGCCTAAAAATAATTAGGCATTTAAACTCGGGGCCCAAAAATATAGGCCAAAGCTTACGGGGTGGGCTGAGCAATTCTCTATCATGAGGTCCAGGCCCAGAATGGGCTAGTTTGGTCTCGGGTGGGACTGTAGGCCTATGGTGAGAAAGATAAAGAGATGGGCTCGAGTAGTAGACCCAAAAGTGTGTGCTGGATCCACAAAAAAAAAAGGGAATGGCCCACGCCAGGGTAGGGATCCTGTGTTACGAGGTGCTGGGAACATCAGGTGCCGTTCCACTCTAGTGGGGATATGGGAACACCAAGTATAGGTGGTGTTGCAGGGCCAGATCTAACAAAAAAAAAAAAAAACCAACTGGGCTCTATGATGCGCGCCGAGAAATTTGTTCAAGCCTAAATGGCTGAAGCATTGCTGAGGGAAAAGGGCCAAGCCCAAGTGGGCTTGGTTTTGCTATGACCCAGACACCCTAGCGTGAGCTGGGTGAACCCACCAGAGAAGAAGGCTGAGGCCACCGCTTCAGGCGGTCGTGTTATGGTGTAAAAATCCCCGTGAAGGTCGTAGGTGCAACGGCAACCCTTAAAATTGAACGGATAGTGAAGAACTCTCAACGTAGTAAAACCCTAGAATTTTCGATTTTGATTTCAAAGAAAAAAATCGAATTTCAAATGAGAACTCGTTGAGGACGACTTCAGGTCGTCAGGGGGTTAGCCGAAAGTGGTTGGGCATGGCTGTAGGCAATGCTACACAACGATTTCATGGTGGGTGACACCTTCTGGGCATTAAGTCTAGGTTTTGGGCCTGAAGTCGTGGCTCCAGGGTTGTCTCGGCTTGGGAAGGTAATAGTTGTGGACCATCGACATGGATGAGTGGTAGAGGTCACAGGTTCAAAGAACCCTAGGTTTCCCAATTGCAATTTTTTTGTTTTTTTTTTCAATTCAATTCAATGCATATTCAATTCAAATATTTTATGCATGGACATATATTTGATGCAATTCATGGCAATATCAAATTCACATAATTCAACAATTATGAATATAATTGCATACATAATTTATGTAGAATCTAAAATTCAAAAAAATGTAAAGTTAGGTCATGCATTATGGTGAATGGTCATGCTATCAAGGCTGCAAAAATATCGAGATAAAAACCGTTGTTTTGGAAGAACCTGATTGCATGATGATATGGATGAACTGGTTTGATGCAGAAAAAAAGTTTCAACGTCAGATTCCTTAGCGTAGCAATAGGAGCGTGCTGATAATGTGTTGTTGCCTATTTTATCTGACTAAAGGGAGAGAGAAGACAACAAGGGAAGAGAGAGAGAGGGGAAAGATGTGTTAGTAGAATTGTAGGGGGAATATGTGTGTTGAGGATATGTTATCCTCCTACGTAGTGCCTTTATTTATAGTAGTAAAAAGGGAGAAGAAATACTTTATCCTCAAGGAATACAAGTCCATATAGGAAAGAATAACTAAAATAAAATCTAATCTAGGATTTACACAATCACACTTAAACTAGGAAAGTTCATAACAACAAGGAAATAAGTATTTAGAATATGACTACATCGTAGCCCTAGTAAAACAAAAACAAAAAAACTTCCTTCTTGAGTTTTTTGCTGTAACACCTTTTTTTTTTTTACCAAAAAATAAAAAATAAAAAAAATTTGTTCCCTCTTAAGGTTTTTGCTTCAGCCCCCTTTGAAATACGATTTTTTTTTTCCTTATTTGGTGGCTGAACAACAAACAATGAGAATGAATATTCTTATAAAACCCCGCCGCCTTTACCATAGTGATGTAAATGAGTTGAGTCATTGCATGATGATATGAGTTCAAACTCTGTCAATGGCTAATTTTACATATAATTTAACAAAATTTATCGTTTGACCAAAAAAAAAAAAGGTATAAAGGCCAATTAAAAAAAAAACTTAATTTCCTAACTCTAATGTCTTTTGCAATTCCTTATTAATAAAATAAATGGGCGTTTTGATATAGGTGTCTGAGTTTTTAGCTTTATAGACTAAACATCTTTTGCTTTTAGATATTTTATTAAACATTTTCCCTACAATTTTAGAGTTTCATCTATCTTAACTATCAGTTATTCGTACCAAAATTACAGATCTTGTCACTGCCTAAATTCTTTCACGTCAAGATAAAAGTGCAGAGATATTGAAACAAATTTCCTACAATCTAGCTCATTTGATTCCTTTTAAAGATAATTATACGTAAAAAATGATTATATACAATTTATTAGGGAATAAAATACCTTGTCGTTTGATTTTTTTTCCTTTTAATGAAGAAATAACAATACCATTTAAGATATTTGATCAAACAAAAAAAATTTAAATGTAAAATTTAACCCTTCCCTAATTTTACCATTTTATTAATTTTAAAGAAGTGAATTATTAGAGGTGAGATTGTTGACTTTCGTTGGCCGTCATTTCGTGACAGATATAAGCTATTATTTTACCGTATTCTCGAAGTACTGACAGTATGAACGCATAGGCGCAAATGGAATCAAATTCGGAGCTACAATGAAGGTTTTACGAAACTACGAATCTGGAAAATATTTTTGTAAAAATTACTATTTTGTTATAAACTTCTTATTTAAGTGTGATTGTGTAAATCCTAGATTAGATTTGATTCTAGTTATTCTATACTATTAGGACTTGTAGTCCTTGGAGGAGAAGGATTTTTTCACTCACTTATTACTATAAATAAAGGCACTGCATAGGGGGAATAACACTTCTATATGTTGGTCACATGTGTGCTTGTTGTCCATAAGGAACGTTGCATTCTCCAAACTTTTGGTTCATGTTATCAAGCTCAGGGCTTACCACCCTGATTATCCAATCAAATATATTCAATTGGATAATGCTAGGGAATTCTCATCTAAAATTTTTATGACTATTGCATGTCGGTTGGGGTTGAAGTTAAACATCCAATACCGCATGTTCACACCCAGAATGGCCTGGCAGAGGCATTCATTGAGCGCTTACAAATGATTGCTTGATCGTTGGTCATACATACCAAGCTCCCAATAGCTGCTTGGGGCCATGCAATATTGCACGCAGCCATGTTGGCCCGCTTGAGGCCTGTTGCGACCCAACCATATAGCGCCATTCAGTTGGTTACCAGATACGAACCCAACATATCGCATCTACATGTTTTTGGTTGTGCGGTTTATGTACCGATTTCGCCACCCTTACGTACAAAAATGGGGCCTCAACAAAGGATGGGAATCTCTATTGGATATGATTCTTCTTCGATATTTCATTACTTAGAACCTTTGGTAGGCAATGTATTTACCACTTGTCTCGCAGATTGTCACTTCTATGAGACAATCTTCCTGTTGTTAGGGGAGATAAGAACGTCACCGTTCTTGAAGAACAACGCAAATTATTGTGGATGACTCCCACTTTGTCTCATTTAGATCCCCACACCTTTTAGTCTGAGATTGAAGTGTATCATGTATTAGATCTCCAAAGCATAGCTCAGAGCATGCCAGATTCTTTCACTGATTTAGTGCGAGTGACAAGATCATATATTCTAACTATGAATGTGCCTGCAAAGATGGATGTACCAAATGTATGATGGACTTCCTTCTTGGAGGCTTGGGACACCATTTTGGCCGATTCACGTACATTAGCGGCTAGCCAATCATTTGCCCCTACATATAAGCATGGCAGACCACTTGGTTAAAGGATTCACACCTCTAAAAGAGGAAACACACAACACAAGCCCTTGAAGAACCTATTGTGAATCTGACTGTCGCCTACTTATTCTATCCAACTCATGAGGATATTCTAGATTACGAAACCGTCTGAGTGAGTATTTGACTAGTTAGGGATATATAAACAATGAACTATGCCCTTGTTTGTTCATTAAGAAGTCACATTCCAGTTTTGAGATTGTTCAAGTATATGTTGATGACATGAACCTCATCGAAACTCTTGAGGAGTTCCGGAGAACTGCAGCGTACCTGAAGTCTGAATTTGAGATGAAGGATCTAAGAAAGACACGATATGGTCTCGATCTCGAGATAGAGCACCGTTCAGATGGAATCTTAGTACATCAATTGAACTACACCCATAATATGTTGCGCCGCTTTAACAAGGATAAAGTGAAGCCTTCGAGTACTCCTATGGTCATTCGATCGCTAGAAATGAGATCCCTTACGTCCAAAGAAGGATGATGAAGAGATTTTGGAGCTTGAAGTTCCTTATCTAAGTGCAATAGGCGCTTTATTGTACTTAGCTCAATGCACTAGACCTGACATCTTCTTCGTTGTTAATCTTTTGTCAAGATATAATAATGCACCAACACGTAGACACTAGACTGGTGTTAAAGACATCTTTCGCTACTTTAAGGGTACCACGGATCTGGGCTTGTTCTATCCCTACAGATCCTTGAGTGATGCCGCACCCTCTTATCTTGAGTCAATTCTCGCATTGTTGGTTATGCCGATGTAGGATACTTATCTGATCCGCACAAGACGCACTTTCAAATGGGTTATGTCTTTACTATTGGAGGCACCGCAATCTTTTGGAGGTCAACTAAACAGACCTTAGTTGCCACTTCGTCTAACCATGCTGAAATTCTCGCTCTACACGAAGCAACTTGGGAATGCTACTGGTTGAGAGCAGTTGTGGGCCATATTCGAAGCTGTTGAGATCATTACCCTGTCGTTGACGTCTCGACGATGATCTATGAAGACAACGTAGCATGCATCGAACAGCTTAAGAAAGGTTACATCAAATGAGGCAACACCAAACACATTGCACCAAAATTCTTGTTTTCACATCAACAGCAAGAGCACCAGAAAATTGAAGTCACAAAATTTGTTGACAAAATAATTTGGTTGACCTCTTCACCAAATCAGTATCGAAAGCGACATTGCAAAAGCTTGTTTAAGGAATTGGTATACGTAAACTTTTTGAGTTATAACATTGTTAGTTATCTTTGGAATTATGTCAAACTCAGGGGGAGTATCTTGAAGTATACTTGCTTGATCTTTATGTACTCTCTTTCCCTACGATTAGAAGCATTTTTTCCACTGGATTTTTGCTACCTAATTAGGTTTTGAAGAGGCGCCCAACTTGGGTTGATCATATCCCTGATGATGTCCTATAGACGTTTCATTTAACTTTGCATTTCTCACGCATTTTTCCTTAGACTATGAATTTTGTCCCTACTTGGGTTTTTACCATAGCCATAGGTTTTTTGTGTGACTTACTCCCTTATGCAAGTTCCTACCTTTTTTTAGACTAGCGTGTTCCCAGAATCAGTGTCAATGAGTCGACGTCCTCAACTCTACATGATACCGAATATAATTGAGTATTTACACACTCAAGGGGGAGTGTTATAAACTTCTTATTTAAGAATGATTGTGTAAATCCTATATTAGATTTGATTCTAGTTATTCTTCCCTATTAGGACTTGAATTCCTTGGAGGAGAAGGATTTCTTCCCTCCCTTATTACTATAAATAAAGGCACTGCGTAGGGAGAATAACACATCTTCTACACAACCCTACAAATGCATATCTCTCTATTCTCTCTTTGTGCCGCCGTCCCTCTCTTTCCCTATCAGATAAAATAGACCACAGCATCCACAACTCCTAAAATGTAATAATAAAAAAAAATGGCCAAATAAAAAAAACACTTTCAACTAATTAAGAGTGATGATAGACCTACCCCTAGACCTGACATTCGTGTCGTATTTTTCGTGTTCATGTCGTTTTCATGTTATACCCAATATCTTAACGGGTTGTGTCGTGTAACACCCGTTAAAATAAACAGATAAAATGACCTGACCCGAAATCGACCCGATAATATTAACAGGTAATATGACCTGACCCATTACCCGTTAAGGAAAATATATTTTAAACCAATAAATAATCAAATGAAAAACATAATACTAAATAAGTATATACATACCATATTGTCACATCCAAAACATAAAAACGCATTTTTCTTTTAAGCATATATTTACATACCCAAAATAAGAGCATAATAAAAAAAATAAAAAAAAACATTAGAACATTACAAAATATCAAATGTTCAAAAGATTTGCAAAATTAAGGACATTGGAACTTTGTTCTTGCGGAGATCGATTAAAGTAGTAACGGAACTTAAAATGAAAATGCAGTAACGGAACTTATTCAAGAAATAGTCAAATTCTTACATATTTTTCATCCAAGTAAATAGCCAAATTAAGAGGCAAAATCGAACCTGGAGTGGAATATGGAGAATGGAGATGCAGAAATGCAGAGATGTAGAGACGACCAGAGATGACAAGGATGATTCCATCCACTGCACGAGGGAGGAGAAAAGAGAGATTGAGATAGGCTACTGGAAGAACTGAACATACGGTGGGAGAGAAAGGCTAGGAAAAACAAATGGCGGGATCGGGAAAGAGGGTTACAAGAATGGGGAGAGAGAAAGGGATAAGGGCTTTTGTTTTGATCAAATGGTAAAATTGGAAAATAATAGAATAGAGAAGGGGGTTTTTCGTCAAAAAAAGTTCTAATAATATAAGTGAAATAGAATCCAACGGTACATATTTACTCTTATTTATCTTACTGCTGTTATTTAAGTAAAGTCTTTAATAGTTTTTTAATTAATGTAAAAGTGTAAAAAATATAGAAAAAAAATATATAAACGCTCCTAATGACAAGCTTTACAACTTTCGTGAAGAGCTTAACTTCAAAATTTGCCACTATAATCATATAAATCATAGATCAAAATTTAACCGTTGATTGTTGTTTACATTTATGCTTCATTTTTCTCATCAAATTTTGTTTTTTCGGATTTTCTTTTTTGAAAACATGATCTATTAGAGGATGCAGGAAGATAAACGGTTTGGATCGTTGATATTATGTTCAGAGTTTTACGGTTAGTGAAAATATTGCTTGATGTTTATAAAGTTTCTACAAACTATATGACATTGACTCATATTTCAGTTAACCGTAAATATCGAAACATTATATCAAAGATCTGAACCATTCATCTTCTTACATCAGCCAGATGATCATGTTTTCAAAAAAAAAAAAAAAAAATTAAAAATGAAATTCAGTAAGAAGAATAAAGTATAAATGACAATCGACGATTAAATATAAATTTAAGGTTTATCGATTATAGTGTTGGATTTCGAAGCTAACCCCTTCATGAAAGACAGTTGTAAAGCTAGTCACTATGAGTGATTGTATATTTTTTTTTACATTTTTTTACACTTCTACAATAATTATTATTAATTTTATTAATTTTGCCCTCAAATAAAAAACATTATTCATGAGGGTTTAGAGGATTTTAAAAATCTAAACGATAATGTAAGTGTAACCATTATCTACTCGTGGATGAATAATGATGAATCAAGAGTGTTTATATATTCTTTCATATTTTTCGTACTTGTATGTATGTTATTCTTGCCTATACAAATACTATACTAGTTTATTTTAATTTTGGACAACAAAAAAAATTATCCTAGTAATGATAATAAGAAACTCTCATAATAAAAATAAATAATGACTAAAACTTTTTTTTTTATAACTTATATAGAATAATAATACAAAACTATATATTTAATGTAGAATGTATTGTATATATGAATATGACTATTGTATTTTATAATAAATCTTTTAGTAATTAAACTTTAAAATGATCAAAATAATTTTTTTCTTAAGGGGTCGAAACAGGTTACCCATGTGTTACCCGCGTGTATACACGTTAAGAACCTGTTATTAACGGGTTCTTAACAGGTCACCCGATAATGACCCGATTAGTTATCGTGTTGACCCGAAACTCTTTATTTTCGTGTCATTTTTGTATTGTGTCATCGTGTCATGTCAGAAACTGCCGGGTCTACCTACCCCATTGTCTTATTTTCCCACTGGGTTATAATCTCACTCACCATAAAAGTTTAAAAAAATTGAAATTTTATTTCCCCACCCACTATAATTCTTAAAATAACCTTCATCACACTTCCATTGTCCAGCCCTCCTTGGACTTCTTTTACCAGCATAATGCGTTAATTGGTAACAAAATTTTGGGTGTGAGTCAAGAGGACAAAGTAGATGATTAGATGGAACCTAATCTTATAAAGCAAAATTTCTGAATTTTTTTCTAATTCCAGATTCCCAAAAGTTTTGAATATTTCCAAAAACACTCAACAATGAGCTGCCCAGAAAATTGGAGGGAACCTAATCTAATAAAACAAACCCAAAATTTGCAATCACAATGATTATAATCCAATCAAAACCTAATCAGCAAATTCAAGCTGATTTGAAATGATTTTGGGGAAAAGAGAGAACTGATGTACTAAAAAGATAAACAGGGGACGAAGAGAAAAACAATGTCAGTTGACGGAGAAGCTATGGCGGTCGATATAGAGACAGAGAAGAGATGAAAACCGAAGAGAGAGAAGGATGGGGGAAAGAGAAACGGGGTAGGGGTTTAAAAGTCTTTTTATAAAAGACTAAACATGTTATTAATATTGTTTTTAAAGGTGATGGGAAAATAGGATAATAGGTGGGTTTTAGTATCACTCCTGATTAAAATGACAAATTTAGAAATCAATATGTAAAATTTTAATTTCAAAAATTCAATTATTATTTTTAATTTAAAAAATAAGAAAATATTGATGTGGCCAAATGTACTAAAGCGCCTTGATCAAAATTCTAAAAGGTATGGATGTTTAGTAAAAGAAATTCAGATTTTAAGCATATAAATCTAATTAACTCTAAAATAAAATATACTAAAGTCTGAATAGCTTTCCACAATGATTAATTATCCGAATGAGGATCCTCTTCAGATCCTCTAATCGTGTCCATTCATAGTACATCATGCAGTTATAAATCATTTTAAATTTTATTTTTAAAATTGAACACAAATAGTACCTCACGAAAACTGACCGTCAATGAATGAACACGATTAAAGGATCTCCTTGAACCTTGTGGAGCCTAAAATAATCCCAAAAATTCTAGAGGCAACACATGGACTTTTATTCAAGAAAGACAAGATTGCCCTCAATAAATGGGCAGGCTTCTCAGATTCTCCCACGGGCAGCTCATATCCCTGAAAGACTCAGCAGCTGAACACAACTACCCACAACTCACCTGCCTATGACAAAGAGTTAAAGATAAAGATTAATTACCCAAATCATATCTTTAATACGTTCCTAATTGAAGATTGACTCCACCCTATTATTTCAAGATATTATCTCCTATTAAATATCTTGGGAATATTTAAAGAATATTTCTCCAAAAATCCTATATGGCCGACCCTAGCCCTATAAATACCCCATATTCTACCATTTTTTGGGAGCTTTTGCAACCCTAAAAAGCCTTAAACAGTTTACTCTCTCACAGAAACTAACTTAGGCATCTGAGATCCGTTGACCTGACCCCCCCCACCTCGTGGGTGCATGAGGCTTAGGTCTTTGATCAAGGGTGTTAATTGTTTTGCAGGTGCATTTTCGTTAAGACTGAAGACGACGGAAATTTGCATCGACAAATTGGTGCTTTCATTAAAAGCTGATTCAAAATACTCGAAGAAGCATTTCGCATTAGTTTCTTGAATTTTCTGTTACGTTGAATTTCTCACACGTTGTATCAATTAATTTTTCCTAGAAAAGTTTCTTGATCAATCCTTGGAGAAAGGATATAATGGTAGGAAATTCAGAAACTATGATGAACAGAACCCCATACGTGGAAGGATTTGGACTGGAGAGTAGAGACGAGGACGTAACCCCACGATGGAGATCCTCAAGGCTCAACGTTATGGCAGGATGAGGCTTGCCACCACAGAGCCGCACCACCATCATCACCATTATGACCCAGCAGCCACGGCAAGGCCACCAGGCCACAACACCACTCTCACCAAACCCTAGGCAAGAGGCTTAGGATCACTTCTAAGCCCATGGGCAGGAGGCCCAGAACTTGGCAGCTGCCACAGCAAGCACTGGGCCGGATGCCCAGCCTAATGTAGCAGCAGGCCTTGTTACACAGCAGGCCCGAACCTGAGCCCAGAATTCAGCAGATGCTACCAACCAGGTAGCATAGAACCCAAGCCCAAGCCACTCAGCCAACAGGCCAAGATATGGCAGCCCAACGCCCAGGAGGGCCCACAACCATGTAGATTCAAGGCGAGCAAGCGCAGATCCAACGCGCCCCGCGGCCTACTCCGACGACTCGGCCCTTGGCCCAATTCAATCCAAGGCCACCTCCAGCGATCCAAATTTCGACCACCGATCCCGCGATCGATTTAGGGTTACTTACACCCCACAGTTCTGCAGGAATGCCCGTTTTGGGCTCAAATTTTGTACTTGCAGACCATTACATTTCCACCACACATGGAGACGCCCATTATCCAGACTCTTCCAATCCAAATGGCGAGCACCACCTGCCCCAGCAGGTTGCCAAGTTAACGAACGCCCTTGTGCAGCAAACCACCTTGGTGAACCAACTCCTCAAGCGCATTGAGGTGCAGTGCGCCCCAGATGAGGAGTCCCGTAGCGAGACAATGACGAAAGAACGTGACTCATGCAAGCGACGTCCTAACGAAGAGCCGCTTAGCCCATCACCAACCATGCGTTTGGGTAATGTGTACTCTCGTTTGGGCCCTCGGGGAAACGTCTTCTCCTGCCTAAATACATAGAGAAACGTTCATTCCTGACTCAGCTCATGAGTTAGTGTGCATTCGAGGTTAAGCCCACACTTCGACAAGCACTCAGGACATTCTAGGAGAAGCGTCCACAATAGGCTAGGCCCATAAGGAGATCCTCCTATGAGGAAATGGAGTAGGCAGCCACACGACGCCCAAAGAATAACACGTGAGTAGTCCAGCTCAAGTTCCACTGACACCCACCGACTAGAGCGACGGCAAGTAGCACATGGAGAACCACGTGCACCACAACCACGGAATAGACGAGCAGGACATGTCGAAGAGCAACTAGGACCAGCAAGTCAACACCGGGGGTAGCTGGAGTTTTCGTTGCCCTACCAGGCGCAAATCCAGGGGGAAGTACAAAGGCTCGTAGTAAAGCAGCTGCGCGGATTCTGGTGCATTGACACTACCGACGATGCCCTTCGTGAAGACGTGGCTAACCTGAGCAAGTCACCATTTACAGACGAGATTGAGCAGACGGATCCACCACGGAAGTTCAACCCGCCATACTTTACTTTATTCAAAGGAGATGGAGATCCGAACAGGCACTTGATGCACTACCGAAGCGCCATGACCTTTTACGCCAACAACGATGTGCTCATGTGCAAAATCTTTGCCACGACACTCCAAGGCTAGGCACAAGACTGGTTCCACACCCTGCCGTCACATTCAATCCGGAACTTCAACATCCGGACAGGCACTTTATCCTATTGCTCGATCAAAAAGAAGTTTGACCACCTCTTCAACATGAAGAAGGACCCGAATGAATCACTCAACACATACGTCAAAAGATTCAATGTGGAGAAGGCGAAGATTGTCGGATGCAATGACAGCATCGCATGTTCAGCATTCCAAAAATGGCTCCCAGCAGATCACCCACTTTTCGAAAAATTGATCATGGACGAGAACCTGACCCTAGCAAACTCTTACGCTTTGGCAGAGAAACATGCACTTTGGGATGAGGCCAAGCAATCATGCGAGAATGAGCAAAAAAATAAGCGTATGGACCATTCTCCAAACAAAAATGACTCAGCACTTAAGACATTCACCAAGTTCACAGTTCCAATTAGTCAGATTCTCCATCAGCTCAAGAATGAACCATGGTTCAAATTGCTGCCACCCATGAAGGGTGATCTTACCAAACTGGATCAGACAAAGTATTGCGCATTCCACCGAGGGCCAGGTCACATTACCAACGGTAGCCTAAAATGGAACTAGTACCTCAAGGAGCTGACGAAGGAATGCCGGTATGACGAATACCTTAATAAGCCAGCTGCACAGCCTATGCAAGCAGCAGAAGTTGACATTGAACCCCTATCGAAGACGTGCGAATTAATGCCATTTTCACTAGGTCAGAGCACTCTTGGTCCATCACCTCCTGAACTTTGTTTAGAGCCATCCCCATAAGTTTGAAGTCTCAAGCATTTCAACGAACAAGATCTCGCATGCCGAGAATTGTCATATGTTATGCCATTACTGCCTACGAGCAAAGTTAATAAAAGCCTCTATTTTCAATGAAGATTAAAAGATTTATTCACAAGCCTGGGCTAAATGCATGAACAAACTGACCAACCTTGTAACAAGCAAAAGACGCCCGCTGCCCAGCAGACACTGTATAAGCTCTCCAACGCGAGAGGGTAAACTAATTCCTTGACACCCATCAGGGTTAGCTCTCCAGCGCGAGAGGGTAAACTAATTCCCCAACATCCATCTAGGTAAACTCTCCAGCTTGATAGGGTAAACTAATTCCCCGACACCCATCAGTGTTAGCTCTCCAGCATGAGAGGGTAAACTAATTCCTCGACACCCATCTGGGTAAGCTCCCAGCTCAAGATAGTAAACTAATTCCCCGACACTTATTAGGGTTAGCTCTTCAACGCGAAAGGGTAAACTAATTCCCCGACACCCATCTGGGTAAGCTCTCCAGCGCGATAGGGTAAACTAATTCCCCGACACCCATCTGCGTAAGCTCTCCAGCGTGATAGGGTAAACTAATTCCTCGACACCTTTCAAGGTAAGCTCTCCAGCACGAGAGGGTAAGCCACTCTGGAATATCCAGATGTGGATGGGTTGTACAATTGCTTAGGTCCCCTGAATGCATCAACAACCTACGCGGAACGGCTCCCAGAATTGGCCACAATAGTCATTCCATTTGAATAGACTTAGCCAACTGAAGGATTCAATTCCGCGGGATCCCGGGTCTCTAACTGAAAGAGACTGCTAAGTGTAGAACCCCTGCCCATGAAAGAATTCGCGTGACAAGATGGTCCGTCCTTGACGTGCAAATCTTTATAAGTGGCTTGATATCAAAGTATTGCAATACTAGTTAAGCGACCTGCGGGATCAAAGCTGCGACTTGGAAGGATATGGTCTTTGAGGAGCAACTTCGCCTACACCTCACGCCAAAGAACACATCTGAGAGCCAAGGATGACGCCAGAAGTGGTCACACAGGTCGTCTGCTTCTGTAAGTAAGACGCCCGACCGACGACCCTACCGTTAGAAGCCCAAGGTAGCCTATAAGCCGAGACATGCACCCGCTATGACTACACGAACTTACCTACTTAATTATAAGTAGCACTTTCGGCTGACGGTCTATGGTTTAAGTTTTGCTAGGACAAAATCAAGTGTCACGACTATAGCAGCTACGCGGATCTCTTCTGCTTCATACGAGAAGCACGAGTTTGGCCGACGGTTCTATAAGTAAAAAATTTCGCAATGTGCCCCGGAAGGGCCAAGGCTTAAGAAGCCACCAAAAGTCGAGTGTCACGACTATAGCAGCTACGCGTACCTCATCTGCTTCTTACAATAAGCATGAGTCCGCTCGTAATGTGCCCCGGGAAGACCAAGGCTCAAGAAACCACCAAAAGTCGATTGTCAGGACTACAATAGTTACGCGGACCTCCTCTGCTTCTTATGAGAAGCACGAGTCCAGCCGACGGCTCTATAGGTAAAAAATCTCGCAATGTGCCCCAAAAGTGCCAAAGCTCAAGAAGCCATTAAAGTCGAGCGTCATGACTATAGCAGCTACGCGGACCTCCTCTGCTTCCTACGAAAAGTATGAGCTCGACTAACAGCTCTATAAGTTAAAAATCTCACATTTTTCCTCTTACAGGTAAAGCTCTAGAAGCCCCAAAGCCAAAACTGAAGCTTAAAGTGACCGCGTGAGTCAACTGCTCCATCGAAGTAGCCAACTCAACTGCTCATCCTACGACAAAGTTTTGCAAAACGCCTCAAGCAGGCAAGGCTCCCGAAGCCCTAAGGCTGAAACTAAAACCTAAGTGACAACGTGGGACCAACTACTTCGTTGAAGCAGCACACCCAGCCGTCTTTTCTACGATAAAAGTTTCGCAAAAGACATGGCAAAATAAAAGGATGAAGCAAAAACAAGGAAAGCTGTTTATTAAATTTCTAGCAAATTGATAAACCGACTCGAAGGCTAACAAATTTCAAGCAAAGCAGAACAAAAAGGAAAAGAAGAAAAATTCCTAAGTCTAAGCAAAAAGATTACTCCTTAGCAGCTTACGCAACCACTGGTTCCTCGACTGCCACGCCTTCAGCAACCATGCCATTCCCAGCAGCTAGAGCTTCCATTAGCTTATCCTCAGCCACCCCTGCCTGGACTGCCTGACCTTCAGTTGCTCCACTAAAGGTAGCCTCAAATGAGAAATCAAGTAGATCAACTGGTGAAATGGAAAAAAGTCTCGAAGTCCTTCTCGGAAAACTCATAATCTAACGGCCTACCTTGAAGATGGTCTACATAGCCAAGCTTGTAGAAATCAGCCTGGCAAGAAGCAAGCGTCACTTCGTGACTAACTTTCTCATTCTTTAATTGCACATTCTCCTTAACAAGCCCAGTGTGAGCACCCTACAACTCATCCAGTTCCTTTTTCAGGTTTTCGCTAGCAGACAGCTCACCTTGCAGATCCACTTCCTTGCACTCAAGCGTACTAGCAATCTCCTTGAGATGAGACACTTCAGCATGCATGAAGATAAGCTCATCGTCCTTGGCAAAACAAGCAGATCGTAGCTCTAAATTGACACCCTCAAGGTCCTCGACCACCGAAAAAACACGACTGATTTCCTTCTCTGCAGCTTCCAACATCGCCTGAGTCGCACTAAGCCTAGCATTCAAATGGGCGACCTTCTCACGAGTGATCTCCAACTGCAAAGAAGTGGGGGCAGAGACATCAGACCCCTTCAAAACAGTGAGTTCAGATTTGAGTTTCTCGATCTTTTCAGCAGCCGAGCAAAGCTGAGCCACCAATGCCACTTCGGCCTCCTGAACACACTTGACAGCATCCTGATCAACGCGCATAGACTTAGCTGTCAGGATCAAAGTCTTATGCATTGTAGCAATCAGGGAGAACCTCATCGAGTAGGCAGGATGCTTCACAAATGAGTCTGAGCAGACGATAACTTTCCCAACACTGTCAACAAACTTGGCGCATGCATCAACGTCCTCAAGCAGGTCAGCCTTTAGCAGCGCACAAGCCTTAGGAAAATCTTCAACCTTAGACTCGGTGGATCTCTCACGACTGCCCGTGTTAGTAGATTTCCCATTCTTAGCAGACGAGTCAATCACGGTAGAAGGAGGAGCAGGCCCATGCGCTACTTTAGTAGCAGAATCCACTTTCCCGCTCTTCATAACGGCGAGCCTCTCAGAAGCCGATCCAGACTTAGCTCCCTACGAATGCTTTAATACAAACCCGGACACCAGGTCACCACCGAACTCTTTCGTTGGGCAAGTCTTTCAGCAATAGATGCAGTCACCTTCGAAGTAGTAGGTTTCACAGGCTCAGGCTCAAAGGTCTTCTTCGCCCGTTTGGGGGAAGTTAGATCAATAACCTGTTTCTCGATAGTAGATGAGCTCCCACGAGTAGCAGAATAAGTCATTGGCTTCTTCTCGGCCGAAAGCTCACGAGCAGGTAAGTAAGATTTTTTCTTTCGACCCTCGTTAGCAGCAAGCTTTACAGCAACGATCGGGCGAGCCAACGCCTCATCCTTTATCCGCTTTATCTCTTCCTTCGAAGGCAGATCATCTTTCTCCCAACGAAGAGGGCTGAGCAGCTAGCGCCACTCACAATACTCAGCAAGAATGCCCAAGGCGACATACATTTTCTTCATATATGCCGAAGTCCTTGGAGTTGAGCCCAACTCTAAATCTACGCAAAATAAGAAAGACAATCAATAAAGTGAAGTCATGGAGCAACTCAATAAAATTCAATTAGGACAAGAATGAAGCAGTTCACTTACCACTAATAAAGGTAGTCGGGACACGCAACTCAGGAGAAGAATCAAACTCCCACTCTCTGCTCACCTCCAAGGTGTCTCTCGTCCAGTCATGATCACCTTTGCTAGAAGCATCAAATAGCCTATGGCGAGACCTCAGCTACCCCACACCTTCCTTGTGGCCAATCTCAAGGAAGTAGCAGACCTCATTTATGGTTAAGCTAAGATCAAAGAACCTGCTCAAGTTTTAGAATCCCACTATCGCATGAACTGCATTTGGGTAGCACTGAGCAGACGCGCATTTCATAGAGCAGATCACCTCTTAGAAAAGACGCGGCATGGGAAAAGTAAATCCCAACACTAAGTAGTACGGATAGAATTTGATAGCTCTCTTCCTAGCACAGACACCATCGCCACATGGTACATGATCGTTATCATCCTTCACCCGCTTCACATGAACCCCAGATGGAATCGCATACTTGTACGCCTCAAGAAAATCTTGAAACAACTCGTCGAAATTGATCTTGACATGTGCAGCCTTAAAGTAACCTACCTTGCCGGAAAAACCACCTTGATAGTACAAAGGTGGAGGATATTCGTCACTTTTATGGTCGAAGGAAGACATCTCAAAGTCTCTGCAAAAAAAAAGTACAAGGAAAAATATTTAGAAGGTAGCTCGCGATAAGAAAAAAAAAAACCGCAAGCCCAATGCCCCAACGCCAGACCTCACGGCCCTCATACTCTCTCTCACGCCCAGCTCCCCACGGCCCAAGCCATTTTAGCCCATCATAGGGGCAGGCTCGCTCCTCTTTCCCCTTCTCTTTCACACGCCAAGCGCCTAAGAAGCAAGCCCAAGCCTCTCGGCCTAGGTCACGCATGTAAGAGAACTAGCCCGCGCCAATCTCTCTTTCTTTCATCTCGCACACAGGAGCTCCAAATAGGCTTCAAAGCCTTTCGACCCAACCTCCCTTGATCCCTCTCACATGCCACAGTAGACTCGAGTTTGTACCATCAAGCTTGGCCCATGCCGAGCTCATTCAGAGGGGCTAGAGCCTCACGGCTCACCCAGCCCAGCGCCCCCGCGCACCTGCCAACTCGTGTCGCGCCACCTACTGCACCATAGCCTTCCTGCCACGAGCCTCTCACCACCTCGGCCCCCGCCAAGCTAATTTCTCAGGTCCCAAGACTCCCAAAAATTTAAGAAGAAGAAAAAATTCAAATTTTTCTTACCTTGGTGCGGCACAGAGAAGAAGAAGAATAACGAGAAATGACTCTTCACAAGGGCAAGAAAAGAAAAACGCTAGGGGAGGGGGAAGAAAAAATATCCTCTAGCTTCTCTTTCTTGTTGGAATAATGATTGTTGTCCAAATTTATTTAATCCTCTGCTTAAGGCAGAATTAAATAGGTATTGGGGGCAATTATTTTCCTTTTCCTAGAAGAAGTTTATCTCCAAATCAAGAAAGAAGATTAAGTTCAAATTGGGTAACAACTCTACAAACCCAAGCAGCTTGAGATTACTACACCTACTTCTTTTTCCATGCGTGCAGCACAGTAGGTGTGGGGGCATTTGTGGAGCCTATAATAATCCAAAAAATTCTAGAGGCGACACGTGGACTTTTTATTCAAGAAAGATAAGATTGCCCTCAATAAATGGGCAGGTTTCTCAGATTCTCTCACAGGCCGCTCATATCCCTAAAGGACTTAGTAGCTGAACACAACTACCCACAGCTCACCTGCCCATGGCAAGGAATTAAAGATAAGGATTAATTACCCAAATCCTATCTTTGATACATTCCTAATTGAAGATTGACTCCAATCAAGTACGTAATCCTAATTTAAACCAATTAAGGATTATTACCCTATTATCTCAAGATATTATCTCCTATTAAATATCTTGGGAATATTTAGAGAATATTTCTCCATTAAACCCTATATGGCCGGGCTAGCCCTATAAATACTCCATATTCTACCATTTTTTTGGGAGCTTTTGCAACCCTAAAAAGCCTTAAACACTTTACTCTCTCAGAGAAACTAACTTAGGCATAAGAGATCCATTGACCTAACCCCCCCCACCTTGTGGGCGCGTGAGGCTTAGGTCTTTGATCAAAAGGTGTTGATTGAATTGCAAGTGCATTTTCGTCAAGACTGAAGACAGCGGAAATTTGCATTAACAAACCTCACAAAAAGGATCCGAAGAGGATCCTCATCTATATTATTAAGAGAAGAGGGCTTTTCAACTTTTTACCCCATTTTCTTCCAATTTTGCCATCACTTTTGAATACACAATGTTGACATGAGGGCAAAATAGTAATTTTGTATCTATTGAACTTTTCCCCATTTTCTTCCAATTTTGCCCTCACTTTTGAATACACAATGCTGACATGAAGAGGGCAGATTAGTAATTTTATATCTTTTGAACTTTTTCTCCTTTTTTTTTTCCTATTTTGCCTTCACTTTTGATACACAATATTTACATAAAGAGGCCAAAATAGTAAAAAAAATGCACTTATTAAAAGAAATTGTCCCACCATCATTTTTCATACACGTAAGTGAAATCATGATATTTTTTGGATAGTTTGAATGAACTGAAGCGGTTGTGCTTGAGGAGAATGTGAGAGGAGATGGGTCGTTGAAGAGGCTTTAATTTTGTACATTTTGACAAAATGACAATCATATCCTTATTTTTCCTATTTTACCCTCATTTTTTTAGAAAATAACAATCATATATCTATTTTGTTCAGACACACAAAGTGTGTGCTCTCTGCTAGTTCTAATTATCCAACCCAAACTTTGCCTTGCCACGGCCCACCCATCAGTCCGCCAATTCTATGATCAACCCCCTCCAATGTATAGTCCTTTTTTTCTTTTCTTTTCCCTTTCCTTTCCGTAATCAAAATGGTTAAAATGTCAACAATAGAAGAGAAATCAAAAGGAAGAAATTTTTTACCAGCCACTTTGTATGATAAAACGCATTTATTGATTTCTCCATTTAACAATGCCTCCTCTGTGTTGCCTTCTTCAGTTATATGCACAGTTAGCACTAAAATTGTATTTACAAACCGTTGTAGTCCTAATGCAATGCATATGTATTGGCGTAATTACTTAGACTCTTGCTCCATTAGAATACTTTACATACACAAAAAAGCTCGTTTTCCACTTCTTTCTCATGTAACTCTAATATTAAGTGCCTATAAATTAAAGCAATATAATTTAGTACATTTAACCATTCGAATAGACAAAATATAAAATAATATATGAAATTATGACTACGTCATCTACAACCTCGACGCCATTCAGAAGGCAACATTATCACCCCGTAGAGCCAATTCCAATAGAACACCCTTATGCTCTCTTCCCGCGATGATCACCACCCAAACTGCCACTTAGAGATAGAAAGAATGCTTTCTGTATTTTATTTCTTAATCAAGAAGTAATACAAGAGAGTTTATATACACTTTGCTAAATAAGCTTAGTAACTAATGACACCAGATTAACCACTAACATTGTGATTAACAACAAAACACTTGTAACTAATTTACAGTTGTTACATAACAGAAAATATCTAAGAGTGAGGTGTCCTTTTACCTTCCCACAAGCTAAACGGAGGAGACCCGAGAGAAAGCTTGGACTGTAACAACTTGAATCTAGCCTTGGAAAGTGCCTTGACGTGAATATCTGCAATCTGATGATGAGTATTGACATGGTGAACTTGAATCAGATTAGCTAGGACAAGTTCTCTTATATAATGGTAATCAATCTCCATATGTTTCATTCGAGCATGAAACACGGGATTAGATGCCAAATAAATGGCAGAGACATTGTCACACCAAAGTTGGGGTACCTGGCGAAGTGGGAAGGTGATATCTTTAAAGATTTTGTAGATCCATGTCAATTCTGTAGCGGTGTGGGCAAGAGAGCGATATTCAACTTCTGTGGACAATCGAGCAACTGTGTGTTGCTTCTTTGCACTCCAGCTAATCAAGTTAGGACCTAGATACACACAATAACCACTGGTTGATCATCTGTCAAAGATGCAACCAGCCCAATCAGCATCTGAATAGGCTGTGAGATGTAAGGGACTTTTCTTTAACTACAGACCTTGATGAATTGAACCTTTAAGAAAACGTAAAATTCTTTTGACTACTTAAAAATGGGATGCTCTCGGACAGTGAAGGAATTGACACACTTGGTTTACAGCAAACGCAATATTTGGTCAAGTCCAAGTAAGGTACTGTAAAGCACCTATAATGGATCTGTATTCTTTGGGATTATCTAGTAAGGGACCAGTATGATCCAACTCAGTTGTTTCAAGTGGAGTAGAACATGGTTTGCAGATATCCACGTTAGTTTTGACAAGTAAATCATAGGCATATTTACCCTGAGATAAGAATTGACCTTCAGCAGTTCTTTGAACTTCTAAACCAAGGAAAAAATGGAGAGGTCCCAAATCTTTGACAGAAAATTGACTACTGAGCTGATGAATAAATGCTTGACTGGAAGATGCATTTGGACCAGTCACTAGTATGTCATCAACATACACTAGGACTATAACCAGAAAGGGTTTTTGTTGAATAAATAGTGAACAATCAGATTTAGAGTTTTCAAATCCAAGAAAGGTTAGAGTATGAAAAAGTTTATCATACCATGCTCTAGAAGCCTATTTCAATCCATTAAGAAACTTGCGTAGCTTGCAAACATAGGATGATTTGATTGAATCAATAAAACCAAGAGGTTGCTACATAAAGACCTTTTCCTGAAGATTGCCATGAAGAAAGGCATTACTTATGTCCAGTTGATTAAGAAACCAGTTGTTTTGGACGGCCAATGTCAACAAAAGCCGGATGGTGATTGGTTTGGCAAGAAGATTGAATGTCTCCTGAAAATCAACTCCTTCTTACTGATGAAATCCTTTAGCCACAAGGCGAGCTTTGTATCTATCAATGGTACCATCAGGTTTTCTTTTGATTTTGAAAACCCATTTGCACCCTACAATATTCTGATGAGGAGAGGAAGGTATGAAAGTCCAAGTACCATTAGTTTATAAGGCTTGAAACTCTTCAGACATTGCTTGTTTCTAATGATCATGTTTGGATGCCTGTAAGTAAGTTGTAGGAACAAAACTGCTAGAATCAATTAGATGCTTGGTGGCTACTAATACCTTGGGTTTAAAAATTCCAACTTTTGACCTTGTTACCATTGGATGGGTATTAATGAAGACAACATGCACTTGAGAAGCAACATGGACTTGTGAATCAACAGGTACTTATGAATGATTTAAGTTTGGAGAAGATAAGTGCTGTGAAAACTGATCTGGAATAGGCACAGATGCAATTCTGCTCAAGGATGAGAGAGCTGGCAGAGAAGAACTTGTGTGAGAAACTGGAAATGAAAGTGTGAAAGTTGATGAAAAACTTGATGGAGTGACTTTGGATGTAGATTCCAATGGTGCAGTGCCCTGTGACCGTTGAGAATGCTGAAAGGGGAAATGATCTTCATTGAAAATAACATGTCTTGAGATGTACAAGCATTGTGTTTGAACATCTAAGCACCTGTGGCCCTTGTGCTGTAAACTGTAACCAAGAAAAACACAGAGAGTACTTTTACCATCAAGCTTGGAAGATACATATGGTTTGAGCCATGGGTGATAACTACAACCAAAAGTCTTAAGCTTTGAATAATCCGGAGCCTTGTTAAATAGTAATTCCCAAGGAGATTTGTCCAAATTTGATAAAGGCAGTCGATTAATAAGATATAAAGCTGTGGAGAAAGCTTCAACCCAGTATTTGTGAGGAACACTTGAAGTTACTAAAAGAGTTCTGGCATTTTTGTGAGATGACTGTGTTTGCGCTCAACACACCCATTTTGCTCGAGAGTGTAAGGACAACTATATTGATGAGAAATACCATGATGGACAAGAAAAGAATTAAATGCATAACTTGTGAATTCACCACCAGAGTCTGATCTGAAAGTTTTGATTTTATTGCCAACTAGATTTTCAACATATGCTTTAAAACTGACAAATACAGAGAAAACCTCATATTTTGCCTTTAGAGGAGACAACCAAGTGTATTTAGTAAACTCGTCTACAAAGAGGACATAGTATTTGTAGCCACTAACAGAGAGCATTGGAGCTGGCCCCCAAATATCACAATGAATCAACTCAAGACTGGTAGATACAACACTAGTACTAGAAGAAAAGGATAACTTGTGATTTTTACCTATGGCACAATCTATGCAAAAGAAATTTACAAACTTGTCACCACTGTGAGTGAGTGAAGCTTTATTTAAAATCTTCCTAAACATTGTTATAGAATGATGCCCAAGCCTCATATGCCATGTCTGAAGTGTAGCTTTAGTACTGAAAAGGGTTGAGTGTGCAGAAGTGGAAGGAATGCCTTGGAGAGGATAGAAACCTTCGCTAACTGGTCCTTGAAAAAACATCATCCCCGTAGAGCGATCCTTGATTGTAGAACAATCAGAATCAAGGGTTAAAGCACACTTATTATCTTTTAAAAACTGATAGGCAGAGATAAAATTGAACTTCATCATGGGAACATGCAGGACATTATTCAATCGAAATGTAGTTGATGGTGTTTTAAGCACAGAATTGCCAAAGTGATGAATAAACATACCTTGCCCATCACCAATGTACACCTTATCTTCTCCAGAGTAGGGAATAGGGGAATGAATAGCAGAGATATCGTTGGTGATATGAGATGTGGCGCCAGAGTCAATAAGCCAAGTAGGAGATGTAACTTTAGAATTGGTATGCATACACATAGCAGCTAATTTGGCAAGAGGTATTTTACCAGCAAAAGCATGATTCGTCCTTTCATAACAATCAATTGCTTCATGCTCAAAGGAATGATAGATTTGGCAAGGATTTTTACCACCATAATAGTTGTTATTGCGAGGAAATCCACCAGATTGAGAATGATTACCAGAGTTAGTGCGAAAATGGCCAGAACCACTGCCAAGATTATGAAGATTACCATGAAAATGGTTGAAGTTCTTAGAAGAGTTACCACGATAGTTACGCTGAAACAATCATTTTCCATGATTGTTCTGAAATCTGGGATGAACATTAAACTGCACTACATAAGCTTATGGAAAGGGAGAGTACTATGGTGTAGGAAGGGAGGGCCCTGAGATTGAGCAACAAAGGCTTGAAAATGTTCTTGAGTAAAAGAGACAGTGCCTTTCTTTTTGCGATTCATGAATAATTCCTTGTTGATCAACAGACCATCAAGTTCATCCAAAGTAGTTGATGAAATTCGTAGCATAATAGAATCAATGAATGATTCATATTCATCAGATAATCCATTGAGAGTGACGGCAATTAGGTAATGATCAAAAACTGATGATCCAGCCGCCATTAAAGCATCAGAAATACCTTTGAAGTGCTGCAGATACTCAGAAATCGAGAGATCACCTTTGGTGACAGAGTGTAAACGAGATATGAGTTGATGAATATGAGCGGCAGATACACCTCCGAATCGATTCTCAAGATTAAGCCAGAGATCACGAGATGAAGTCACACTAACAATAAATGGAATGATTTATTCAGAGAAAGTGGAGTTAAGCCAAATCAAGATATTCTGATCCTTCTCATACCAAGCTTCATAGGCAGGATTAGGAGCTCCAATAGGGCAACCGATCTGATCAAGAAGATAAGGCGGTGGACAAGGCTCGGAGCCATCAACGATATAATGCCTGAAAATCGGAGCAAATAGAGCTTTCTAGACCAAGTAATTGTCATGTTTCAGCTTCGTAGGCACCATACAATTGATGTTCTGGATCGTGATTGAAGAGATCGACGAATTTGAGAAATTAGGGTTCATCGCAGAGAAATTAGGGGTGAGGAACTCAGTCGGTGCAGGATTCGGAGGAACAATTTCAGGAGGTAGAGGCGAAGAAATTAACGACGCCATGGCTGAAGAATCAAGAGAAAGATCGTGAAGATCGAAGGGGAGATCGGGAAGATTGAATCGCACAGAAAGATTGTGAGAAGATCAAAAGGCAGTTAAGCAGAGAGGCGAGTGATACCGAGATAGAAAGAATGCTTTCTGTATTTTATTTCTTAATCAGGAAGTAATACATGAGAGTTTATATACACTTTGCTAAATAAGCTTAGCAACTAATGACACCAGATTAACCACTAACATTGTGATTAATAACAAAACACTTGTAACTAATTTACAGCTGTTACATAATAGAAAATATCTAAGAGTGAGGTGTCCTTTTACTTAGAACTGCCAACCTCAAACACCCCATTACCCATCACCAATCTTATCTTTCAAAGGGTTTTGCATTTGGATATTTGAGAATGAAATCAGAGTCCAGATTGGATGTTGTTGTGGAAAGATTTTCTCAAATACTGGATATTCAAGCAGTATTTCATATGTCATTATATAAGTATAGAAAATGATATATTTTATCGTATCTTTCAACTTATTTTATAACACGTGGAATATTTGCTTGCATGCCGAACACAGAGAAAAAAATTCTCGTTGTTTTAGGTTTGAGATTCTTTACAAATCCATAACTTCAACTTTGGTGTTTACGACAAGAGTATTTCGTATTACTATATTCATTCCATGTCCATAATTTCTACTATGCGAGACTTTTGTCCTTCATAGTTTATCAATGCAGAGGTTTTTGCGCTTTGCAGTACTTCCATAAGAGCTTTTTGGATTGACTCTTTTTTGAGTCTCTACCCTATTTTCTAGTTTAAATCTTGCAGGTTACATTTAGAATGATTCGTGAAATTTTACGAAAACTTATTGAAGCTTTTCCTACTTTGATTGGGCTCAGAGATTAGCAAAATATTGTGGTGTTTACGTTTGTTAATGTCGGAGGCCGGTGATCGGAGCCATTAGATTGTAGCAATGAGCATTGAGAAGAAGCGGTTGGAAGCAGTTATGTGGAGCTTATGATTTAGGGTTTAGCTTTCGGGTTTGAGGAAGTCCCAAACCCGAGAGCTTAACCTTGAGACTTTGAGTCAATACAATTAACCAGATGTAAAATATTTTCAAGTCGAAAATGAGAAAACAAAAAGAAGTGAAAAGGAAACCAATAATCATACTAAACTCAAATATTATTATATGCGATTAATAATTAGGGTAATACTAGCACTTAGTATTACGATCTAGTGATATTCCTCTTCACTTGTAAATGAGAAGTTTTAGGTTCGATTTTTACCAAAAGCGAATTTAAACCATATTATTGCTAGCACATTGTAGGGTTACTCTCCTATCCCTTTAGTGTAGCCAATATGATTTGTTAAAAAAAAGTTTAATAATAAAATAAAAATAAAAATCTATGTTGGCCTATTATAGAATATCAAAAATGGCATTAGTGTATATATGTAATTTTTATTTAGTTTGAGTGCATTGGTGTACTTAAAAAGTTCATTTACGTCTAATTAGTTGACCTATAATAATCAAAGTTCCTTTATCCTAAATGATAATGGGATAATTGATGATCTAGAACCTATTTGCTCCACAAGGAATTGAGTTTTTCTCTCATTGATATGCATGGAAGAACCAAAAGGGATGTAACTGCAATTTTTTTTTTACTTGTTAAAAAGTCGACATCATCCCATCATTATTAGAAAGGAAAACTAATGAAAAAGGCTTGAAAACTTTGAGTTTTTATGATAAGAACAAAATAAAGATAAAGTGAATAGTGCCAGAATTGATTTTTTAGTGTAAAAATGTGGTTTTTAGTTAAAGTGAACAGTACCGAATGCTTTTCGTTAAAATTCTATTATTAGAAATGGTGAGAACCGTGTACCTCATCATCACTTAAGCCAACAGAAATTCCACAAAGAAGAAAAACTACTACTTACTGTTGTCACTCTACAGAAGCAATTATTTTTGCAGAATCTTTATAGGGTTTGTGGAATATTTTAATAATATATTAATATATTCTAATGGAAGAAGTTGGGTATTTGCCCAACAGTCGCACTTCATCAGATTAAAGTAATGTGACTATTCAAACTTTGCTAAAAGATCTGATCGATGTCTGACTAGTGCATAATTTACTAACAGACACAACCTTTGGTAATTGATGCTTTGCATCAGACATGCTAATTGGCATATTGCTGTAATATTAATTCAGTTGTATCCTGTATAACGAGAAGGCATATCCAAAACCTAAGGATATGTCTAACAGGTGCAATCTCCCATATATAATGGTAAATTGGTAGAAAAGAAATTCATTTAGAAATTTGTCGTCTACACAATTTCTTTGCTCTCTCTTCTCTCTCCATCACATTCATACAATTTCTTTCTAGTTATTTCTAAGGAAATATAATTTGGTTTTACTAATCGAATATTTCATACTTTGTTGTATCCTGAAAGTGATTTGCCAAGAACCCTTTAGCAAACTCATTCAAGTGGGGGCAAATAACACTTTAAGAAAATAATTCACGTCGTACTTCAAAGTCATCATTCGGATTATTCTCTATAATTCTACATTAACTCTAACAGGGTTTCTACCGGTTTGGTCTTATTGGTTCGCATGCACTCCATTAGGTTGGTTCTATCCAGACATTTCTTTTTACTTTCCACTTATTTTTTTGTTAATTTTTTTCATATAATTTTCTTCAATTCATTCTATTTGATAACTAAAACTTAAGAGCAGTATATGAAAAGTTAAAAGAAATGTGTAAATAGCACCGTCCAATATAAATTATAATGCAGTGGTATACAAATTGAACGCCAACTACCGGTCTATGTAGTTCATTCATTTGGAGAGTACATGCACCACTTGCAAAGCAACAAACACACTGTGCTTTCAAGCTAAAGAAAATAATTCAGCTGTCTCAATGACCACACCTGTGTGCATGTCACGATGCCGAACGGACAATATGGAAGGGTAATGCTAAAAAAACTAAATTTGTAGGTAAAATTTGCAAACTAAATAATTTGTCACCAATAGGTATGAACACATTTGTCAACTCCTAAGTAATAACTCAATCATCAACTTCTATATCCTTTATTTTACAAATTTTGTCTCTCTAACATTACCCTAATATCGAATGGTGAAAATAAAATCTTGTTGATCAACTTACCAACTAGTATCCAATAAAATAAAATAAAAAATCGATCACCAAATTCTGTCTGTGCTCTGCCACAAAAACTTAGTCACTATATAAATTAGGTTATAACTTGTAAGTATGATAAACCAATAATATTAAGCTTATCACTAATTAAGTATTGAAGTATAGACTTCGAAGCATTCCAAACTTTTAAAAGTTTTTAGATTTCGTACTAAGTATGTTTATACAAGTTACAAGTCAAATATATATATATATATAGCAGGCTATAAGGGTACATATAAATATATGCTTCAAGACCAAGAAATTTGAAGAACAGCATCAATCATGTCTTCGTTATTCACAAAATCAGTTAAGTTGGGGCTCCTTCTCCGACTAATTTGTCTATTCATCTCGTCATTCTCGGTGTGCATTTCAACCCCTCCAGAGGACCACATAAAGTGTTCATCATCAAGCAACAAAAACTGCACCCTCACAAACTCCTATGGCATCTTCCCCGATCGATCGATGTGTAGAGCAGGTACCGTAGCATATCCTTCAAACGAGGAAGAACTAATTTCAATAGTGGCCAATGCAACAAAGAACAAGACTAAAATGAAGGTGGCAACTCGTTACTCTCATAGTATTCCAAAGCTGGTTTGTTCAAGTGAGGAAGATGGGTTGATCATAACCACCAAGCACCTCAATCGTGTGGTGGAGATTGATGCTGAAGCAAAGACCATGACATTGGAGAGTGGTGTGACTCTGAAGCAGCTCATCAGTGAGGCTGCAAAGGCAGGGCTGGCCTTGCCTTATACACCATATTGGTGGGGTTTAACCATTGGAGGTTTATTAGGGACTGGGGCACATGGCAGCACATTGTGGAGCAAGGGAAGCTCGGTTCATGATTACATGGTGGGTCTTACAATTGTGAGTCCGGGAGGGCCTAAAGATGGTTATGTCATGGTTCGAAGGCTCAACGATGGTGATAAAGATCTTAATGCAGCTAAAGTTTCACTTGGAGTCTTAGGAGTAATTTCCCAGGTATTTTTTTTTTAATTACCGTCTTTGGCATTCCTAAAGAAGTTCGTACAAATATTATGTGCACAAATTGCATACATATTCTGAAAAATCTGATTCACATTTATGAAGAAGCACCAAAACCCATATACTGGACCACCATGGAAGCTCAACTCCATATTTGAGGGGAGCACGCCCTAGGCCGTTAGGCTTGGCTGGTACACCTACTGAACTTAAAGGAAAAACTTAATAGGAAGACCACATTTTATGAATCATATTTTTTGGTCTATTATTTGATATGGCAAGTGATGTGTACATGTCACATCAACTAATCAATACATTTCTTTAGATGTTGGTGCATCACTTACCATATAAGAAAGTACTTTAATGTAGTATAAATTGATGACCAATAAAAGGAGTTTCAAATTGTATCATCATTATGACTCATCGCGACAAAGAGAATGTATCAAACGATAACCTTAAGGAACAAGAAAATTGGAATCCGTCAGAGAGTATTGACAAAACTTTGAAGTTTATTGATTGAAAAGTAGGAAAATTTATGGGAGATCACATTTTTGGATTCCAATAGTGTACCATCGAATGTGACACATAATGTGTACATGTTATGTCAATTATTGAGTTTATCTCATTGAAAGTTGATCATATGTCTCATTTGCCACATCACTTTGTACAAAATGTGGTTCACTAACATTTCTCTTGAAAGTAGTATGAAAGATAACAAACCCTAACACTTTAAAGGTGGCTTATATAGTCCTATACTTAAAAAAAAAATGTGGTCTTCCTGGAATTTCTCTTGAAAGTTTGAAATATAACAAATCCTAACACTTCAAAGGTGGTTTATAGAGTCCTAAAGTTGACTAGAGTCTAGGACTAGGAGTAAAATAATAAAAGAACTCAACAGATGACGTCCTAAAGTTAGGATACATACCGGGATCCTCCACAGAAGGCATACCCATCACAGTACAAAGCTCAGTAGAGAGACTATTTGGAACATTTACGCCAAAGAACATACAAGATTTCTGAACATTCACCTTTTGACCAGACACCAAACAGTAATTGTCAATAAGCTTATTCAGAGTACTACAATTCTGCTTATCAGCCTTGAGGAAAAGTAGGGTATCATCCGCAAAAAACATATAGGAAATTACTGGACATCCGGAATGCAGAGAGATGCCAATGAGTTGCCGCCTGTCAACCGCCAATTGGAGAAGTCTGGAGAAAACATCATTTACAAGGATGAATAGGTACAGAGATAAAGGGTCATCCTGACGGATACCCCTAGACGGAGTAAACTTCCGCCCCGGCTGTCCATTGATAATCACCGCAAAGTCTACAGTCTTCACACACCCCATCACTAAATTCCTCCATTGAGAACAGAACCCCATCCTTTCCATTACCGCCTCCAAGAAATCCCATTCTACTCGATCATATGCTTTATGCATATCAAGCTTAAGACCCATTTCAAACTTATATTTCGCTTTCCTTAATTTCAAAAAGTGGAACATCTCAAGAGCAATGCCAATGTTATCCTGAATTTGTCTCCCAGATACGAAGGCACTCTGCATTGAAGAAATCAAATCTGGAAGGATAGGTTTGAGACGATTTGCAAGGATTTTTTAGACTATCTTTTAGGAGTAATTACATAAACTGATGGGTCGAAATTGCCCCACAGAAACTGGGTTCTTGACTTTCGGGACTAGCACAATATGAGTAGAATTGAGGCGTTTCGGGGAGCAGGCCCCTTGCATGTAATCCTGCACAATACAGTTGACATCATCAATAAGAGTATTCCAGAATGTGTGATAGAAAACACCCTGGAAACCGTCAGGTCCAGGGGCCTTTCGGCCACCCATTTGGAAGGTAGCCTGTTTAATTTCCTCCACACCAACCGGCCTGGTCAAAGCCTCATTCATCTGTTCACTCACCGTATGTTGGAGGCAGTGTAACGACGGTCCCCAATCTCTTTGACCCGAGGAGGTGAAAAGATTAACATAATGTTCATCAAAGGTATGGCGGATGGTATCCTGGTTCTCCACCCAACCGTTCCCCTCATCCTGGAGTTTGACCACACAATTTCTTCTCCTGCGTTGCAAAGTGGAATGATGAAAGAAAGCAGTATTCGCATTACCTTCCCGAAGCCACTTCACCCTTGATCTTTGAAGCTAATAGCTTTCCTCAATCTCCCATAATCTTCCAATGCGCACTGTTAACTCCTTTATTTGCTCAAAGTTTTTACTCCAATTATATTGAAGATCCCCCAACTGATTTAGGAGACATTCAAGCTCGATACCTCTCGACTGGAAAGCATTTCGACTCCAACAAGACAGTTGGGACCTACACTGGTTCAGCTTCTTTTGCCATCTCGTAATGCCATCTCTTGCATATTGTCGCCTCCAATAACTTTCCACAATTTCCGTACATTTCTCCTCCTTGGCCCAAAACGCTTCAAACCGAAACACTTTCTTCGATTTTTGACCTCGAGGCTGACTCTGAATAATTAGGGGGCAGTGATCCGACCCAATAACAGGTTCATGAATGACCAAGGAGTTAGACCAACACTCCTGCCACAGCTTGTTTGACAGAGCTCGATCCAACCTCTCCTCCACGAGCTGCCCATTTCTCATACCTCTCCAAGTAAACGGAGGTCCATTAAAATCCAGGTCCATTAACTCCAAAGAGTTTAGGAACTCTTCCAGAAATCTCGGCCTATTATAGTTCAGCTCCGTTCCCCCGACTTCTCATAATCCCAGAGTATCTCATTGAAATCACCACCGCAAAGCCAGGGAATATTTGATGGTTTAAACCAGGTATGCATCCACCCCCAGAAAGCATCATTATCAGCCCGATAGGAAGTGCCATACACCCACGTGACACGCGTCCAACCCTCAGAGTCCACAAGCTTAATCCGAGCATCAATAATGTGCTTAGAAGAAAACCTAACTTCCACTTCTACAGACTCATCCCACCACATACTTAAACCCCCAGCTCTCCCTACTGGCGAGACATGAAAGCCCTTCGAATACCCCAAACGCCTATGAACACCATCAACTCTATGATCCTTCATTTTGGTTTCAAAGAGAAAGATCATAGCGGGTCTGTGTTTTCTGATTAGCCCATAAAGGGCTCGAACTACCGTGTCCGACCCGAGACCAAGGCAGTTCTAGAGTAAATGTATCATGGTACTTTTACGGCTGTTAAGGGCCACCCGCCACCACCCTGTGAACCTTCGCCCTTCTTTCCTACGAACAGTACAATTTTCTCCTGCTCAGATGTGTCTTCTAGGTGTTATTGTAAGGTTAAAGGAACTGCCTATGACTCATCTGCTACATAACTGGTTCGTCCCTTCTCCAAGCCGCTCGTCCTCATAAGTAAATTGTCTCCTGCCTTTTTCTTTTTGTGAGAATAAGGTTCAATCTCCATGAACTCCCGCTTAGATCCTCTTTTGTTGTTGTTCTCCTCATTCACTTCAGTATACACCATATTAGGAATAGACAGTTGCATGCTTGCGTTCCGCCCTGGGTCGGAAAAGCTAGGCCCATCACTAGCATGAATCTCTTGAATTCTCGCAGCCTGGGAAAAAATACTTGGGCTTGGAAAATGGAACAAATGGGTTAGCTGATGGCCCAATTAGCCTAAACGCATTACCACATGGTGAGTCACATGGGGTTCATGTCCGTCCACAAGCCATTGCTGAAAGTCCATTTTCTGGCCCTCCATCCTACTCCTCACCCTATTCCATCTTTTCATCCCTTTACTTGAACTGTGTGCCTTCGTATGGTGTGCGGGTCCCATTGAAGTTCCAACTGCTTCCAGACTACTAGGTGTCTCTGTAGTTTCAACGCGCCGCTGCAATAAGTTCCTATCACATCATCTGATGGCTCCAGCCAGTCTTCTTTCTCCTGCATTAATGGCGAGGGGTCTCCTTTCTCCTTTCGTCCATTCGCCATACCCAGCAGCATCACCATTCCCGATAGCAAAAGAACATTCAGTATTGACATGCCCTATCCCCCCGCATCGATAGCAGAAATCCTGGAGCCTCTCGTATCGAAATTCAATCCATGAATCCTTATTATTGCCCCTTGGAATCCAGCAGCCCTTAGCAAGAGGATTCTTAGTATTAACTTCCACCCTTACTCGGAGAAAACCCCGAGCTTTTACCGGATCATCTAATTCCACCAAATCTCCAATCTCTTTTGCCAGACGTCTCACATTTGTTTCTGTGCTGAGAGAAAGTGGCACCCCTCGAATTTGGACCCAGAAAGGTACCAGTGCCATTTGGATTTCCTCAATCGCTAGATCTGGTGGCCACCTTTTTACAGAGAAATTTTGTTTCATGACAGCCCACGACAATTGCCTCAAAATCTTGACAGTCGTGCTTTCATCATGCACTGTTATGATAAAAGTGTTATCATGGACCCATTTGACTTCCACCTCACCCATATCCTTCCATGACGACCTCAGTATATTTCTGACCCCCCACTTATTCAAAGATTTATTTGTGAGAGCAACCCCCACCAGTTTCACCCCCATTCCATTGTTGATAGATCCATTGACTTCTCGAGATGGACCACAAATTCCTCCACCGCTGAATTCGCCATGTGTCTTCTTCTACCACGTGCTCCCTGTTTCTTGCGAATAGATCTGGTGATGATGTACCTTGTAGATTCAATTCGAAGAGAGTGATGTTGATTGCACTCGTACTCCACAAACATGTCCTGCGTTTGCAGGGTTCCATTCTGTGTAAATAGGAAACCAACTACAAAAAGGAAGTTTAGTGCTGAGTACCTGTTTGACCCAGAAGGAGAAAGATGTTGTCTATTTACGCCGGATCTAAAAGTAGGTGGCCTGCCTTTAATGTCATTAACTATTCGGGGTTGTTGCCCACAATAAATTCCCCCACCTCCGACCATAATGGAAGGTGAGGGAATTGAAAGCCCCAGAAACCCCACCTCCAGAGAAATAAATACCAAATCCAATTGAAAATATGCCGATGCGGACCCCAAGCCAGAGAGAGAAACAAACCAAACTTCTTAGCAGCGATAGGGAAAGAACGATTTAAAACTCCCACAAAGGAAGAAGAAAACACTCACAACAGAGGACTCTCACGGAGGAGAGAAAAATGCCATACTAATAAACCACCATAAACTATAGAATTCGGCCAAAAAAAAAACCCACTAGTCACGGCAAAGCAATGAGTAGAATTGTGTCGCTGTTTGCTTCGAAATGGTAAGTCATCGGCCCAAATCGGATATTAAAGACAAAATCTGCATAATTTTTTCTTGTTGTCGAATAGCATTTTTCAGCGCGATCTTCAATTCATTCCGTCATTTGGTTTACGTTACTGTTGACCCTAAGGATTCAGAAATCCTTCTCGACCGAGACTTGGATAGGTAATCAACCGTCCTCGCCGCAGTGATGTTGATGCCAACGAAAGATGCTGCGAGATCGGCTGATTATACGGTGACAGAGCTATCTATGCTAACTTAAGATATCATCGGTTGCTTTCACAGTGATGTTGATGCCAACGAAAGATGTGTCAGTGAAAAGAGAAAATAAAAATCTCAGTTGTTAAGAGAGTTTGCGCAGGGCAGTTGTGTGTTGAATTGGAGATCCCCGAATGATGCATGACCCTTTTGTATTTATAGTAGCAGAACACTAGGATTGTCAATGTAAATAATGGGAATATTCTCTCAAGTATGCATGATCCCTTAACCTTAGAAACCGACCGAGACTTAAACTTCTTGAATTATCCCAAATGGATCCCGTGGCCTTGATGATTTCCTAGAAACAAACCGAGACTAAACCTCTCGAATTATCCCATATTTTCCTTATACTCTTGTGCTGATTACCCCACACATGCATGAATTGCATGAGATTGGCTCATTTCCCACGAAAGTACATGATTATTCCATCATTTTGATCAACACCAAGCCACGTGCATGATAACATTTAATCATTATCACCAATCCTGAACTGGATAATAACAATTTCAAGAAATTCATTCCCATCCTGCTTGCATATCATTACCTTTCTCCACGTATAGGTAATCTTTCAAATTAGACTCCACCTTGGTTACTAATTGATGCCACCACGTGCTAGGACTATCCTCACCCGTGTTGAATGCTAAGAATCCCAAATTAAATCTAACTGTTATGCTTGCTTCAATACAGCTTGCGCCGTATTTATCTCGTACAAGAAAAGTGTCAAGATAATTCATTATTAAAAGATAATTATTATGATTAAAAGTCATAATATTATCCCATAACAACAACAAAATTATCTTAACTTTTCCTACCCGACGGTGTGAAGCTATACTTACTCAACGGCCTTGATTACTCGAGCCGATGGTGTAAATTTGGGTCCAAACATTGCCCCCCAGTTTCCTTGAGCTTCGACTCGTAAGCCGAATGATTAAGGAAATTATACTTTTTGAACACTCCACATATCCACCACACCCGAGCATTCATGAAACCAAAAGTCACTGAAACCAACTCATTTACCACAAAGGGACAATTCGTCGAACAACAAAAACCTTTTCAATACATAACTTGGCAAAAATTTAATAGACCTGCCGAGCTCGGTGAGAATCTTAGCAAATTAGGCCGAGGTTGACGATTTGGCAGAGTTTTGCATTTATGCCGAAATTATTGTGTGATTGCATGCATAAGGTTGCCATTCGGCCAAAAGCTTCTATTCAGGTTATATATATATATATATATATATATATATACACATACACACACACACACGGCACTAGGCCATAATCATGTTGGCTTGAAAATATATATATTATGTAGACGGCAAGCCGAATGGCCATATACATGTATACATGAATGATCCCACACTCGGCAATAATGCCTTGCCGAGCTCGGCATGTATGTTATATACAGTTTTGTAAAGCGAGCCGAAGCCGAGGCTGAGGAGAATATAGCCTATATATATATATATATATATATATATATCATTCGGCCAAACTTCTTTCATTCGGCAAAACTTTATTTATTTATTTAATTTTTTTTTTCTTCAACCACTTCGGCTGAAAGTAGCTTTTTTTCTTTCTTTTATATACATATATTTGGCCTAAACTAATATATATAAGTTTGGATTGCTTCCTCGACCAGCTAATATTTAGATTGCCGCACTGTTGTTACTCCCCTTATTTTCTTATGCATCGGCTTAATTAGCCAGATGATTAAGAAAATAATTTTTTTTTTTCTAAATGTAAATAAAAGTGGCCGAACCATAGTTAGGAGGAGGCCAACGATGCTTTATTCCAAGCCAAGATCTTGTAATAACAAAATTTTGAAATTGATTTCGCCTTAGGCTGAATAAAGAATTTTCTCCAAATATTTTTGACTTGGCGAAATATTTTTCATTTTCGGCCGCCAAATATGTTAGACAAATATTATGCCCCCCAGGCATAATTACGTTGTTAATTTCAGCTTCGAACTCAAATAACTTGGCCCAATGGAATTTCTCTATATCGGCTTTATTGCCGATAATCATATCGATTAGCATAGTTTCGGCGTCAATTTTTTGCTCAGAAACTTGAACGTTTTCTTCTAGGCCTACCACACTTTCAGTCTCGACTGAAAAAACAAGTGGCCTAGGTTTTTCTTCGGCCATCTCGACAATCTTCTTAGGCCGAATTTTAATTGTGGCCAGAGCGAAAAATTGCCCCTCAGTCTTTTGAGCCAACCATTCTTCAAATGGAATTGATTTGAACCAAAAAGACATTTTTTTATCAAGCCACTCATAATATCGAGCTCTATCTTCATTTAACCATTGATCTTGTAAGCTATGATGAACCTTCACCTTTATCATTTGAGAGAAAGATTTTGCCTTTCTTTATTTGCTTCAACGATCCAGTCAAGGTGTTTTTGTTGCTCGACAACTTCCTTGAGTAGGCGCCAAATCTCATCTTGATCGTGATCTTGATATATCATGTGAACTTCCTAGTTTTAGCACTGGGTCCCACAGGGCGTGCCAAAATGTTGATCCTAAAAACTACCAAGCCTACGTGGCGCGCAGGCCGAGTAATCTATGAGCTAACTACGTCCTTCGGTTAAATGCGGGGCGTGCCAACTCGTCGGCCGAGCTCGGCCGAGGAGTAAAATTTGTTGATGTTGTGTTGGGTGCACTACTAACTTCTTGATCTTGTGATTGTGGCCGAGGAAGGAACACGTCTCGGCCTTCAGGTTCTAGAGCTTGAAGACAAGGCTACTAACTTAGCGAAGTTCAATATCCAATTCGGCTTCCAATGTGCCGAATGTAATAACTCGTAACACCTCACTTTGCCGAGAAGACTGATGAGATAACCTCGACCAATAAGGATTCAGAAATCCTTCTCGACCGAGACTTGGATAGGTAATCAACCGTCCTCGCCGCAGTGCTGTTGATGCCAACGGAAGATGCTGCGAGATCGGCTGATTCTACGGTGACAGAGCTATCTATGCCGACTTAAGATATCACCGGTTGCTTTCACAGTGCTGTTGATGCCAACGGAAGATGTGTCAGTGAAAAGAGAAAATAAAAATCTCAATTGTTGAGAGAGTTTGCGCAGGGCAGTTGTGTGTTGAATTGGAGATCCCCGAATGATGCATGACCCCTTTGTATTTATAGTAGCAGAACACTAGGATTGTCGATGTAAATAATGGGAATATTCTCTCAAGTATGCATGATCCCTTAACCTTAGAAACCAACCGAGACTTAAACTTCTTGAATTATCCCAAATGGATCCCGTGGCCTTGATGATTTCCTAGAAACCAACCGAGACTAAACCTCTTGAATTATCCCATATTTTCCTCATACTCTTATGCTGATTACCCCACACATGCATGAATTGCATGAGATTGGCTCATTTCCCACGAAAGTACATGATTATTCCATCATCTTGATCAGCACCAAGCCACGTGCATGATAACATTTAATCATTATCACCAATCCTGAACTGGATAATAACAATTTCAAGAAATCCATTCCCATCCTGCTTGCATCTCATTACCTTTCTCCACGTATAGGTAATCTTTCAAATTAGACTCCACCTTGGTTACTAATTGATGCCACCACGTGCTAGGACTATCCTCACCCGTGTTGAATGCTAAGAATCCCAAATTAAATCTAACTATTATGCTTGCTTCAATACAACTTGCGCCGTATTTATCTCGTACAAGAAAAGTGTCAAGATAACTCATTATTAAAAGATAATTATTATGATTAAAAGTCATAATATTATCCCATAACAACAACAAAATTATCTTAACTTTTCCTACCCGACGGTGTGAAACTATACTTACTCAACGGCCTCGATTACTCGAGCCGATGGTGTAAATTTGTGTCCAAACAGTTACATTATTTGAACAAAAACTTATACCATAAGAAATGCTTGTTTTACTGCCCTGTGATCATTTTTATCATATATTTACTGGGAGTAGTCCAATGTGAGATAGAGTGGAAATGTATCATTAGGATTAGGATAGGTCATATATATATTTGATCCTTTCCAAGAAACATTTTATTTAATAATTTACTGTCGAGTGAAATTGCTTGCAAAAACAGTACCAGCCATGACAGTAGCGATTATGACCATGACCACAGGATAAAAAACAAGAAAAGAAAAAGTCAGTTTATATTTTGGGAGCTTTAACCAAATATTTTTGGTAATGTTTATTTTTAATAAAAAAATCACATTTTTATTTTTTTCTTGGTACTATTCACTACAACTGTATTTGTCATTTTTCATTAAAATTAAAGTTTTTTTGGACTTTCCTTTAATTTTTCTTTATATTTTTGGTCTACAGATTTAATTGATTGTCACTTAAGTTTCTAATAATTTAAGTTGCAATCGTAACCTTGTTATGTTTCATCTAGTTTGCAGCCAAATACAAAAAACCTCAACTCAGGTGGAAATCAAGCCAAACATTTCACCAAAAAAAAAAAAAAAAAAAATCAGGCCAACTATACATAGGGGATGAAAATGATAGTGTGTTGCCCTGTCAACACTCCATCAAAATGCTAGATGGAGTTCATTTTCATCTTTAATTGCAAACTAAACCAAACTTCAATGGTACACATTAGAGGATTTGGATCCCATCTGGATCTAAATTGTGGGGATCCTAGGGATCCTTACATCCTAACCGTTAATCATATATCGTATGATCATAAATTATTTAAAATTTTATTATTTAAAATTAAACATAAATAGTAATTGACGAAAACTATCTGCACGATATACAATGAACGATCTTAATATGAGGATCCTTAGGTTCCCCACAAAGAGGATCTGGAGAAGACCCTCATCCCACATTATAAACTATAAGGTCTTGATGGAATGTCTCTTTCTGTCATTTAATTAGGAGGAAAACTTAAGCCCTACGTGGATGGACTTTTTCCAGGGAGTCTCCTAGGAAAACACACTTTTCCACTTAAACTGTTTTCAGCATTTAAGGGATCAAATAAGTGTGAATTTGACATTCTTGAAAATTTAAGCAAATAAACACATATAATATGCTACTAAACCTTTTAGAATGAGTAGTCAGAATATCAAAAACTTATTAGCTAGATGTCAAAAGTACACGGTTTTTCATTTTAGAGTGTATTTGGACTTTATACAAACGGAAAAGGTTAAGTACAGACAACCTCTAAGCTACAGAGTTATTTTCACATTGGTACCCAAACTACTAAAGGGACACAATATGTAATTTAACAAAACAAAAAAATCTCAAGTGATGAAAATATGCTGGTGGTTAGTACGAAACCTCCCAATAAATCATAAGCAACATGAAGAGACTATAAATTTGACCTCTCTTTTTGGTAGGTTACTCTAAATTTGCAACCCATGTTTAAGCGAGCGATCACATACTTGAGCAGGAGCGACTCAGATTTGGGAGAGCAAGTAGTTAGGTTTGGCAAGGAACATGAGTTTGCAGACATCATATGGTACCCTAGCCAGCACAAGGCTGTCTATCAGATGGATGATTGTGTCTCCACAAATACCTCTGGCAATGGCCTATATGACTTCATTCCTTTTCGAGCCACACCTTCACTTGCTCTTGCAGATATCAGAGCCAAAGGTTTGTTTACTATATATATTACAAGATTTTACAAAACGAACCATATATAAATGTGTGTGGGTGATGTAAAATCTTGAAACGTAATGTTGCATTACTCATATAATATTACAACACACATTTTTTATTTTCACTAGACTTCCTACATAACAAAAAATTGTGAATTAGTTTGTCGGAGACTTTGAGATTTGATACTTTGACATCTTATGTTAAAGCTTGAATTAAGACTGCACATTCATAAGTGATTTCAAATAATTTAATTTATCCATCCAAAGTGTGAAAGCATAATATATCAAGTTGTAGACACCCTTACTTATTTTATATATAGTGCACATTTCGCATATGTCCATTATTTTTATAAAAGAATTCAATTTTTTTATTTATCCATGTGTCTTTGTGTGTTATTATGGTAGAGGAGAACCAAGAATTTCAGAGTGATGCTGATGGGAAATGCACTAGTGCAAAGTTGGTTACATCTACTCTCATTACAAGTGCTTATGGTTTGACAAACAATGGTATGCATTATTTCTGGTATTTCCTGCTTAATCATTCTGAACTCCATTTCTAAGCAAAAAAAGGTACTTCCAAACAATATTAATTTCAAACAGGTCTGTTTTTTACTGGCTATCCTGTTATTGGATATCAGCATCGGCTTCAGTCATCCGGGACTTGCTTAGATAGTCTTGAGGATTCAAGGATCACAGCATGCCCATGGGACCCCAAAATCAAGGGTGAGTTTTTTCATCAAACAACATTCAGCATTAACTTGTCTCTGGCTAAGAACTTCATTCAAGATGTGCAAAAGCTAGTTGAGATTGAACCAAAAGCGCTATGTGGAGTAGAAACTACAACGGGATCCTAATGCGGTATGTTACTACCTCAAGCGCTTACCTTGGCAAGCAAGAAGATGCAGTCGACTTTGATATCACATATTATCGTAGTAAAGACCCAATGACACCTAGACTTTATGAAGGAATACTTGAAGAAATAGAGCAACTTGCTCTTGTTAAGTATAAAGCATTGCCTCATTGGGGAAAAAATCGGAACATAGCGTTTGATGGAGTGATGAACAAGTACAAGGGTTCTGAAGAGTTCTTGAGGGTCAAAGATGTTTACGATCCAATGGGGCTCTTCTCTAGTGAATGGACAGACCAAGTTCTTGGAATTAAGGATGGGGTGACAATAGTTAAGGAAGGGTGTGCACTAGAAGGGTTGTGCATCTGCTCAAAAGACATTCATTGTGCCCCAAGCAAAGGCTATTTCTGTAGGCCTGGCAAAGTTTTTAACGATGCTAGGATTTGTACCCATGTGACTACGAACCAAGCTAGTTAACTAGTTAATGTCACGTCGTCAATAATGTAATTTGATTGGGAGGGTTTTGCTTGCAGTACCAGTTGTTTGCAAAATTGCCTTCTGTTGGTTGTTGTAGTAACTAAATAAATTAAACAACTTACGAATATAGGTAGCAATAAGCTTGGAAGCATATGCATATATATACAACAGTCTTCCTAGATGTTATTTTCTCCGTTCTCTAAACAGTCAAGAAGCACTACTAGAAATTGCTCATAAGCTTTGCAACAGGACCTCAATAGCCTGTTCCAATTGTGCCCAAAATTCCACTCCATGAAGCAAAATGATCATATGATTGACACTGAATAAGAAATTAAAAATAAAAATAAATAAAAATAGAAATAAAAAAGAGAAAATGAGGATCCATCCCACCTTTATTGCAATTGTTTTTTTTTTTTTTAGAAGAAGTACAATATTCATTAATTTAGAAAATATAACGTACATTCTCGGAGGAAAGTGTACTTACATGAGTCTCTATAAAACCTTGCTAGGATTTTCGACCTGGTCAAACGAAAAAGAGTGTCCTGCACATCAACGTAGAGTTAACCATCCTCTAGAACAAATGTGAAAAGAATATTACATAGAGGCATCCTCAAAGAGAACATCGGTTATGAAATTCGGTGGTTCCTCAAACCACATCACCTCCTGCTGACATCCAATGCATGCCCTTGCAAGTCTATGAGCTACATTATTCGCTTGGCGACGAATCAAATTGAAGTTCTTCTGGGAGATGTCTCTTATAAAAGTTCTGATGTCATTAATAAGGGACCCAAGGAAAGAGGTATCGTCCCCGTGATTCTTCATGGCTGCCAGTGTCAGACTCGAATCGCCTTCGAAGATTATTTGGCAGCCATCCACAAAATGGTCCTGGAAACAAAATTGGCCCAGCGCGAACGGGTGAGCCCTGGCTTGGCTCCACGTGGTTGCCGATGTGTGCAACTCCATGTGTGACCCATAAAATAAGGTATCACGTGTGGGGGAGTGTTAGAATTCTTTTGTCCCACATCAGCTAGAAGGCTTGAGAACAAGCCATTTATATAGAATTACCCCACTCTAACTAACACCGAGGCCTTTTGTATTAAAACCTCACACCTGACGGATTGAACAGATGGCCAAGTAAGGACAGTATCGGTGTTGTTGGAGTGGACCCATGGCCCGTCTACCTGAAATTTAAGACTTCGAACAGAAAATTTACCGTTACGTTCAAAGTGCCAACAGAAAATTTACCGTTACGTTCAAAGTGCCAAATTTCCCGATCCGGAGTATCTCGTACACTACGCGGGATAGACAATATCACGTCCACCTCTTCAGGACTGAACAATTGCTCCAACAGATCTTTATTCCAAGTAGAAGTATCGTTAAGAAAAACTTAATAAACGTAGCCTCGCAATTCCACGGAACTGACGGTGGACTTACCACCTTAAAAAAGCTATCCCTTGGGGGCCAATTGTCCTTCCATATTTTGATAGTACCCCCATTACCCACCTGCCACCTTAATCCTTTCATGAGCACCTTGCGAGAAGCAGCTATGCTTCTACAACAGTCTAAAAACAAGTGAATGGGATTCTGGACGAAACGCCAAGCTTGCTTGGATAGTAAAGCAAGATTAAACGAGTGTTAAATCTCGGAAGCCTAAACCTCCTTCCGTATTAGGCTTGCATAAAGTTCTCCAATTTATCCAATGTATCTTCTTTTTACTTGGCTCTCCACTCCACCAAAACTTGGCAATCATCCTATTAAGCTCTTCACAAAATGTCTTTGGTAATAGGAAGCATTGCATCGTGTACGTTGGTAACGATTGTGCCACGGTTTTGAGTAGCACCTCCCTCCCTGCACTACTTAACAGTTCTCCCCGCCACCCTTGTAATTTCTTGCAAAGGCGGTCTTTTACATAAGAAAAAGTCCTCCCCGCCACCTTTATTGCAATTGTTTAACTAAAGATTTGTGACTTTTGTATTAATAACATTTCATTAATAGTTCATTTAAACATAATCCAATTTCTCTTTCTGTTTTTGGTAATCCAGAATCCAATATTTCATTTAAACCGAATCCAAGTCCTTAAGTAGGAGTGTTTTCCCTTAAATAGAGTTATCTAATAATTAGGAAAGTGATATTCAATAATATTGACAAAAATACATGGATACTGTTAGAAGTGGCTTGGTTTTGCCCCGAAAATGCAGTTAAATCAACCAGTTAAGCGATGTGATTTAGCTCGACTTTGAATAAAGTTGAGGTTCACCAAAAAACCAATTGACAATATGGAGAGAAGTCCAACCTCTTATAAGCCCTTGCAAGGTTTTTCTTTTCACCAATGTGGGACTCTTTTACCTTCACATCTTCACACGTCCCCTCACATGTGATGAATTTTCAAGCCAAACATGTGTATAACACGAATTAGGTAACGCGTAGCATGTGTGGTTATTGGGTTTCAGATGTGGGCCAACTTACTCTGATACCACAAAGAAAGTTGAGGTTCCACCATAAAACCAATTGGCAATATAGGAAATAGCTCAACTACTTATAAACATATGCACGGTCCCTATTCGCATCAATGTGGGATTCATTCTCAACACGCCCCTCTCACATGTGGCGAATTTTCAAGCCTAACACATGAACAACACGAATTGGATGACGTGGTGCAAGTGTGGCCCTTGGGATTCACACGTGGGACAACATGCTATGATACCATTAAGAAAATTGAGGTTCCACCATAAAACCAATTGACAATATGAGGAATAGGCCAATCTCTTATAACCTCTTGCAAAATTTCTCCTTTCACCAATATGGGACTCTTTTACCTTCACATTTTCACATGCCCCCTCATATGTGGCAAATTTTCAGGCCAAACATGTGGACAACATAAATTGGGTGATATGGAGCACATGCCCCTCACCTGTGGCAAATTTTCAGGTCAAACATGTGAACAACACGAATTGGGTGATATAGAGCACGTGTGGCTATTACGCTTTACATGTGGGCCAACCCACTCTGATATTATAAAGAAAGTTACGATTCCATCATAAAACCAATTGCCAATATAGGGAGTAGTCCAACCTCTTATTTGCAAGGTTCTTCTTTTCACCAATGTGGGACTATTTTACCTTCACATCTTCATACGCCCCCTCACGTGTGGCGAATTTTCAAGCCAAACACGTGGACATCACGAATTGGGTGATGTAGAGCATGTGTGACCATTGAGCTTCACATGTGGGCCAACCTGTGATAATACCATGAAGAAAGTTGAGTTTCCACCATAACACCAATTGGTAATATGGGAAATAGCCTAACTACTTATAAGTACATGCAAGGTCCCTCATCTCATCAATGTGGGATTCATTCTCAACATACTTGAACTAAATCATAGAAAGGAAAAGATAACCACGTGTATATATATATATCAGACAACTATTGGGCAGTTCAGTAATGTACATATATACACTATATATATATATATATATATATATATATATATATATATATATATCAGACAATTATTGAGCAGTTCAGTAATGTACATATATACACACATGCACAAAGTACAAAAAGATAACAAATGAACTATATATACATGTTGAGCCACAATACATACATCACATGTGCAAACCTAAGGCTTAAGGGTAAATGCTTCAAAACCAAGAGAATTAAGAACCGTGAATCATGTTTTTGTACACACAAAATTGGGTGTGTTAGGGCTCATTCTCCGATTAGATTATCTATTTCACTTTTCATTCTCACTAGGCTTTTCTCTTCCTCCAGAGGACCCCATAAGTGCTCATCATCAAGCAACACAAATTGCACCATCACAAACTTCTATGGTGTCTTCCTTGATCGAGTGGTGTGTCGAACAGGCAATGTGGCATACCATTCGACAGCAGAAGAATTGATTTCAATAATGGCCAATGCAACAAAAAGCAAAACCTAAATGAAGGTTGCAACTCGTTTCTCCCATAACATTCCAAAGTTGGTATGTCCAAATGGGGAAGATGGGTTAATCATAGGCACCAAGTGCCTCAATTGTGTGGTGGAGATTGATGCCGAAGCAATGACCATGACATTGGACAATGGTGTGACTCTTAGGCAGCTCAGTAGTGAAGCTGCCAAGGGAAGGCTGGCTTTGCCTTATGCAGCATAGTGGTAGGGTTTAACCATATGAGGCTTACTGGGGACTTAGACGCATGGTAGCACATTATGGGGCAAGGGAAGCTCGGTTCATGATTATGTGGTAGGACTAACAATTATGAGTCCATGAGGTCCTGAAGATGGTTATGTCAACGTCAAGAGGCGCAATGATAGTAATCAAGATCTTAGTGTAGCCAAAGTCTCCCTTGGAGTCATTGGAGTAATTTCACAGATACAACATTGTTTAGTTTCAAATGCTTTTAACAGCTTGCACGAGAAATTTTTTTATTGTGAAGATCATACTAAAAAATTTAATGGATATATAGTATTTAGAAAATGCGGATTACTTTGTCGCTTTCTTTTGTAGGTTACTCTAAAATTAAAACCTATATTTAAGCAATCCATCACATATTTGAGCGAGAACAATTATGACTTAGGAGATGCAGTACTTGTGTTTGGCATGCAGTATGAGTTTGCAGACATGATTTCGTACCCCAGCCAACACAAGTTAGTATATCAGATGGATAATTGTCTTTTATCAAATACGTCTGGCAATGGCATGTATGACTCCATTATTTTTCGAGCCACATATTTGCTTATGCTTGCAAACCACAGGCTTGATTTACATGTAGTTAACCACTTATTTGGTTTAGCAATCATGGATTAGTAGTCATGTGGTTAGTTGCACCAGAGTCTATAATAAGCCAATATGATTGATTACTGATGATCTTCAAAAACAATGATTTGTTACAAGATTGTCTTTATTACAACAAAATCATTAATCCATTGACAAGTGACAACTTATACAAACATTTGATCATTATCCTTAACATGCCCCCTTAAACTCAAGAGAGGAGAAACCAAGCCTGAGATTGCTGCAATTAGTATGTAATAAAGGAGCAGACAAGCCTTAGGTCAAAATATCAGCAAACTGCTCACTGGAAGGAACAAATTGAACTTGCAACAACTTCTTAGCAACTATTTCCCTTACAAAATGGATATCAACCTTAATATGCTTAGTCCTTTGATGTAGAACATGTTTGCAAGTAACATCTATTACAGATATGTTATTATAGAAAGTGAGGATAGGCTAATAAGAAAGATAAACCTGCAGAAAGGATAACAATTGCCTAATCCAACCAAGTTCTGCATCAGTAGTTGACAAAGCTCTATGCTCAACCTCTGTAGAAGACCTAGAAACAGTTTGTTGCTTTTTAGAAGACCAAGATTTAGGATTAGAACCCAGAAAAATCACAAAACATGTGGTTGATCTTCTGTGATTTGGGTCCCTAGCCCAGTCTGCATCAAAGAAAGCTCAATGGCAATTTTCGGCAACCGAATGGGTGGCCCTCCTCCTTGTCCCCATGTAGCTTCACCCATGCTTGTGAAGTCTAATGGCCACACGTGCTCCACGTCAACCCATTTGTGTTGTTCATGTGTTTGACTTAAATAGTCGCCACACATGAGGGGGCGTGTTGAGAATGAATCTCACATTAATGGGAAAATGAACATTGGATGGGCTTATAAGTAAGTTGGGTTACTCCGTATACTGTCAATTGGTTTTATAATTGAACCTCAACTTTCTTTATACAGTAATTTTTTAATAAAATATCCATATGGCCATTATGGTGAAACCTCAACTTCTTCGTACAATAGTTTTTAAATAAAGTATATAATCAACTAATCCACCAAAATAAGAGATACAATACGTTTTTTTAGTTCGTATATAAGTTGGTTCGGGTGTTACCAAACCATTATGTTCCTGGGTGGATCTATTAAGGAACTTGGGTGGTCCTGAGACCACCTGAAAACTCGGAGAAGTGGCTGTGAGAACTTCCGATGACCACCCAAATCTGGGCATACGGTGGAACTGTGGTGGGGTAGAGCAGCGGTAACTGCAATAGAACAGTGATCTTTGACATGGTTTGAAACATCCTCATAACTCCTAAGTCGCGTGAGAGGCTGAGAGCCTCATCATTTTTCATTAGAAAAACAAAAGGGTTCGACGTTCAAGAGTCCACTTTATCAATTAGTATTCTAACTCCCTAATTGCCTATCCCCATTCCCCAATTCCTACACCACAACCTAAGGCTAACACCAGTCAATACCAGTCACCTCTCCAGTCTTCACAGACTATGACCAGGTCCACCATACGGCCACCACTTGTCGAACTGATGTCTCCTCTTAACCGTCAGGATCATCCAATATTAAAATTATGGATCCACCACTGATTATGTTGGTAATAAATTTAAAAAACCCTTATGTAAGCTATTCAAATTGAAACTACTAGGCAAGGGTTCAATGTGAGTTGACTTTAAGAACGAAATGTGCAAAAACACAGTTCCATTCATCATTTGGCCATTGTTTGTCGATTGATCCGTTTGTGCTTGCTTTCTGCATAATCTGCACTACATACCTCTATGAAGAAGAGCCTTAGTTCAATGCATTAGATTCGAATAATTCATTGTATCAAAATGTGTCTAGTCGATTTGGGTACATATATTGTATTTTTTATTTTTGTGGTTCTTTCAACTAACTAATTAAGGTGACCTTATAGTTATTAAAATGCAAATCCATTGTTTTCAAATCTTTCCATCTAATAAAAGCTTACATTAGAGCATCTCAAATCCACAAAATACTAAATGCAGAATTTTGATCTTGAAATCAATTTTAGCCTTTTAAACAGATTTTTCCTCCAATACTGCAGTGCTAAAATTCATCTGTATCAATTGTCAAACAATTGTCTAACCTCAAAATGTTGCTAATTTTTTATTGTAATTTTTAGACAAATTATATTATTTTATTTATACGACCATTTTTAACCTAGGCGAATTCAAATTCTGACAAGAAGAGATTTGAGGTCTATTTTGAACAGTTCTTCTTCATGAGTATTTATGAATAGAAGAAACTTATTTGTTGATGCCTAAATAACCTAAAAAGAGGGTTGCACATGTGCTCCCGTGCTTATAGTTTCGCATAAGTAACATTCATATTTTTTTTGTATCAACTAGCTTTTAATTAAGTGATATCTCTCTTCTCCGTTTACAAAGAGATCTCACTTTCGAATCTGTCATGCCACACAAATTTTAAAAAAGGGTGAAGTGCCAATTTAGTGCATGAACTATCATTTCAGTGAAAGTTAGGTCATTGAATTATTTTTTTGGTAAAATAAGTCCCTAAATTCATTAAAAATTTTAATTTCATCCCTACTATTATATTCAAAGCTATTTTTATTCAAATTTTCGTTAACTTAAGTCGCTTGACACACTTTAGAATGTACTACTATTCTTTTTTCTTCTCTAAGCCCTTCTTAAGTCACTTGACACACTTTAGAGTGTACAACTGTTCTTTTTTCTTCTCTAAGCCCTTAACATTTCAATAGGTTGCGAATCTAACATCTAATTTATCCTCCAAAGTTAAATACATAGACTATTTTTTTTATGTAAAATTACCAATCTACCCTCCAAGGTGTATCACATGCATGTAACGTAACTTAAATTAGCAGAAAATTGAATATAGTAGTTTCGAATATAATATAATGGACGTAATTCGTTGATTTTTATAATTTAAGCACTGATTTTTCTAAAAAAATAGTTTAGAGACCTAATTTTCACTCAGGTGATAAGTTCACCCTAAACAAAACCATATGTAGCCAATGGTGATATAGTCATTTCATAATAAGGAAAATACCTTACGTGTCCGCACATATGTAGAACAGAAGCAGTTGATGGGGAAATGGTAGTAGTTGATTGGCATAAAGCTCGTGCCATTTGGTGATACGATTGACGCATACGTAGAAATAGTAGTCGTTGATGCATAAAGGGTAGGCATTGATTGGTGCAAGGATCGCGCCGTTTAGTAACACTCCGCGCATATGCGAGTAGTAGTTGATTACTGTAAGCCTCGCACCATGTGGTATGCAATTTCCACACGTGCACGGCTATACTTTACCATAATTTTCAAGATAAAATCAAGCTAGGCAAACCAAAATACGACGTGTCACTATCGTGGCGCATTTTAATTGGCCAACATAAAGCAGTCTCACAAGAATATGATGCGAACGCATACGTTTTGCATTTCTGTCTCTCGTTTCCTAAAAGGGTAAATTCGGGAATTGAAAACCCCATTCGGGTCTCGTCGGATAGCAACATAAAACACAAAACGCAGACGCACACAGAGCCCTCAAGTTTCTGCCCCTCTTCTTCTTCGACCCAGTACGAGAAACAAAGCCAAACGTCAAACGACCCGACACCCAAATCTTTACTCCCAGATTCACACCCCACTGGTACGCCGCAAAGTCTCACTCTTTTGTTTTTGCAATTTCTTGATAACTTTGTTGTACCGGAGTTGCCTTCCCTTTGTATTTCTGATTCGCTTTTGAGCATTCTCATTACTCTGACAACCTCGAAATATGTGGTTTAATTTGTGGGTTTTCTTCACCTGTCTCTGTTCTAATTGACTCTCCATTGTAGCTCCTTGATAGGCATTGAATTGATTGCCCTATTGGGGTTTTCAGACAGATAGAGGGGTTTTCTTGGATAAGTAATTGAGGGTTTTCTTGGATAAGTAATTGAAACTTTATTGGGTCGTTTCCCTGGAACAGTTTCATCAATTGGGTTCTTGGGTTTTACTCCGATGAACTTTTTTTAGCCCCCTTGAACTAAGGATATTGCTTTGCCAATTGCCTGAGATGGGTTGCCCAACTCTCTGATATAAAATATATTGGACAGAAAGCATTTGGTTTGCTTTCTAATCTAACTTGTTTCTTAGGTTTGGGAATCCTTAAAAGCAAACACTTTTGGAGTTTAATTCTGCATAACGCTTTAAACATAGTTTACTTGTAGCTTCTTGTGCTCAATTTGCTTGATGGATTCGTGGCGTAAAGGAAATAAAACTTGGATTTGATAAATGGTCTGTAAGTTGGGGTGGAAATTATAAGGTTCTTCTGTTATTTCTCAGAAACCATGAGGTGCAGAGGAAAGTTGCCTAGTTTTAACGCTCTTGTTGCATTTCTTACACCACCTTTTTAAGTCCCCCTTGCCATTAATTTTGTAATTTCCTCCTACAAAGAAACAACTAATGGGTGTTTTTCACAAGAGTATATGTATGCCCTTCATTCAAGTTATCATGGCATCGGTGTAATTTCCATAATAATTCTGTGAGCCTGCATCTTATTCAGCTGACAATTGGGTTAGTTATTGGATGACAATTATCATGGCATCAGTGTAATTTCCATAATAATTCTGTGAACCAGACATGGCAGAAGGAGCAGAAGTTGAGGAGCGGGTGGATCTTGACGAGGACAACTACATGGAAGAGATGGATGATGATGTAGAAGAGCAAATAGATGAAGATGGAGTAGATGGAGGCAGTGATGAAAATGTGGAGGAGCAAGCTGAAGAAGCACATGAAGATACTGCAACTAAGGCTAGCGACACAGATCACCCACCCGAACCAGACGAAAGCCATAGTGCTGGTGAGTTCGTGGAAGATGGAGAGAAACCTTCTGTTCCTGTCAATGAAGAGGAGAAAGAGAAACATACAAAACTTCTTGCCCTTCCTCCCTATGGGTCTGAAGTTTTCATTGGTGGACTTCCGAAAGACACTTCAGAGGAAGATCTGAGGGATCTATGTGATGAAATAGGCGAAATTATTGAGGTCAGAACTTTGAGCTCTTGTGCTTGTGACATATTAGCCTTATGTTTGGGGAAGACCGGAGTTGGAGTTGTATTCTCTGTGAGGGTTTCATTCTTTAGTTATTTTTCAGGTAAGATTAATGCAAGACAGAGAAACTGGTGAAAGCAAAGGTTATGCATTTATAGGATTCAAGACTAAAGAGGTTGCACAAAATGCCATTGAAGAGTTACATAGTAAAGTATTCAAGGTAGTGATGTTTATCTTTGGCAGTGCTGTGTACTATCATCTTTATTCCTTTTTAAGATAGGTCCAGCGTGATTGTCACCTGTATTGTGTTTCATATCCGCAGGGTAAAACCTTAAGATGTTCACTTTCTGAAACTAAACATAGATTGTTCATTGGCAATGTTCCAAAAATCTGGACTGAGGATGAGTTTCGAAAAGTCATTGATGAGGTTGGTCCTGGGGTTGAGCACATTGAGCTAATAAAGGTTAGATTTGTTAATCCATCTTTAGTCATGTTCATTTAGGGTTAATGCGGCTTGGATTAATATTCTTACGGAATTATCTTTTGCTAATTGCAGGATCCTCAAAATCCAAGTAGAAATCGTGGTTTTGCTTTTGTTTTGTATTATAATAATGCCTGCGCTGATTATTCAAGACAGAAAATGTCAAATTCAAATTTTAAGCTGGATGGAAATGCCCCAACCGTTACCTGGGCTGATCCAAAAAGTACTTCTGATCATGCTGCTGCTGCTCAGGTATACTCCAATTTCTAATTGAATGAGGTTCCAGGTTCAGGGGCTTAATTGACAGTTCACAGTTTTTGTTTTTAGAACTTAAAAGCAAAAGTATCACCAAAAGATTAACCTATTATGTTTGATTACCATATCGATGCAAACAAGTAGTTTATAAGAATCTGTGCAATATGAGTATGACTGTAATGCCCCAGAATTTGTATGAAAACTCAAAAGTCTAGGCTATTGGAAAGAGTCAACTGAAGCTCATATACCATACTAGAGCAGAGTTTACGACTGAGTTAGGATTCTATGTTCCACCATGGCCCATTAAACCGCATCCCCGTGGATGCCGGTGAACCTTGGTTGTCGGTCAATCTCACTGGACGGTATCTTCCCACAGGCACCTTGGTTGTCAGCGAGGCCAGGAAGACCACCAGCAATGTGGTTGCTTGGTGGTTCACTCCTCAAGCTGTCACTCAATAGTACAGGCTTTTGAGACAAGCTTAGGGGCATTACAATTTCCCTGCCGTTAAAGTCACGCCTAAAATGCATCACATTAGCCCTTCTGAAAATTCTTCGTTACAAATGATAAACTGATGATTTTTTAGATATTCGGCAAGTGCAAAAGAAATGTACTAATTTGTAGGAAGAGTGGGATGGACTGGAATAAATTATTTTTCTTCTTTTTATTGAAGTTTTTCTTTATTGGAAGTGGATTTTGTTTGCACATTTTTGTAAGTTTGAGAGGGATCCTAGTTTTTTCCGAAATTAAAAAGTGAAGACCCAAATTGGTTGTTGCCTGTTGCATTTCATATTAGTACAGATATATTTCTAGTTATATTTTCAAAATCGTTAATTCACACAAGTCACAATTTGACTTGATATGAACTTAGTTAAATTATTTTGAAAACTTTGATGGATAATTTAAAAGTCAGTTGCTCATTTACGAAGTTTAAATGATACCTTTTACTTCGTATCTAAAATTTTCAGATTATGTTACTGCCTACGAATTGACATTTTCTTGCTGGTATGCTGTTTCTTTTACAAGTCCCAGGTGAAGGCTCTTTATGTGAAAAACATACCTGAGAACACTAGCACCGAGAAGCTGAAGGAACTATTCCAGCACCATGGTGAAGTGACAAAAGTAGTTATGCCACCTGGAAAAGGTGGTCAAGGAAAACGAGATTTTGGCTTCATCCATTTCGCTGAAAGGGCAAGTGCACTGAAAGCTGTCAAAGACACTGAGAAATATGAAATTGATGGTATGTAGTTTGCACCACTTCAGGGGCTTACATTTAAAATCAAGCAAGATAAAACCTCTACTTTAGAAGTTGTTCTTAGTAGCTTTTAGTTTGATGCATCTTTTAACTTTACATGCAGCTTGCACTAAGTTAAGCGTATGCAGTTGATGATTTTGGAATTTCTTAACTAAATAAATTAAGAAATCAAGCTAAAATTAATGTGGAATATCTATCAGTTGGCATTGCTGCTAAGTCAAGTGTGTGGAAGGGTGTTCTTGTTTGAAGATTGTTTTGAGTAGAGATTTGGGGCCTGAGGCCCAAAGGCGCAGAAATTAACCGCCTGTGGCACGAACAACCCTAAGCCTGTGGACACGAATAATGCCTTTAGAAAGGATAGCACATGCCTGTAGGGTGTGCACTCATAATGCTAGAACCACAGGCCCAGAGATATCTCAAAGTGGGCAAGCAAATCTGCCACACAAGACACAACTATCTTCCCTGTAAATATGTGAAATAATAAAATAACATAGGGGGATGGTTCATAATGTTTTAAGAATTGGTGTTTCATGTCGAGATTCATGTTGTAGAATGCAATGCTATATGATTTGGAATTAGACATACAAACTTATTGTGGAAAGTATTAACTCTACTGTCCATTCTTTTCATCATTGTGGTGTAAAGTTACTTCAATTAAATCAAATGTGACACTTTTATTCCTATTATATTATAACAAACGTATAACCTAAATGATTTGTGGCTTCCATTAGGAACTCTTTGATGAAATATTAGAATTAACAGCTTGTAGGCCTGTACATTCATGGTTATCTTTGTTTAAATGCTTCTCCTGCTTGTGCAATGCTACTCAATGTGAATATTAATCAATAATCAATAGAGAGCTGGTCTTAGTTGAAATGCTTCTTTCTGTTTCATATATGTTTATTTGATTGCTGTATAAAGTATCATGAGTTTGTCGATAGATACAGGTCTGAAATGTCCTCTTTATTTCTTTGTTGAGTTCACTGTCTACAAAATTAATATACGAAGCTATTTGTTTATAGGTCATCCACTGGAAGTTGTCCTTGCGAAGCCTCAGACTGAGAAGAAACCTGATGGGGCTTATCCGTACAATGCGGGGCCTCATGCAAACCACCTTGCACACCCTGGGTATGGTGGTGGTTTTGGTGGAAATCCATACGGCTCTGTAGGGGCTGGATATGGTGTTGCGGGAGGCTTTCAGCAGGTATGTCACTGAATTTAGATTGGTCCTCTCGTGTCTGGGCATTGATCATCTATCGGTCTATCCATAACGGGTTTTATACATGAACAGCCAATGATATATGGCAGAGGGCCAATGCCTGCAGGAATGCACATGGTCCCTATGGTTTTACCAGATGGTCGAATCGGCTATGTTCTGTAAGTTGTCATTTGTTCTCTGGGGGAGTTCCTTTAGAATAAAGAACGAAAAACTTATAGAACAGTGTCTCATAGAGATTGGTATTGTGCAGTCAGCAGCCTGGTGTACAGATGCCAACTCCTCGACCTCGGAGAGCAGATCGGAGCAATGTTCCAGGCAGTCATCCTGGACGAGGAGGTGGCGGCAGTGATGAAGGCCACCGTGGTGGCAGGAGGTACCGACCATACTAGCGGACGGTGGATTGAGGCTGGTTGGGATAAGACAAGGAACATGTGATTGGTTGAAAGATGAATTACTCCAAAAAAAAGAAAGAAAAAAACAGAACCCACCTCTCCCTATTTCCTTTCTTATCTTTTCAGTGGAAACGATGGGGTAGAAAAAAGGAAAACAAAGACAAAAAAAGGCTTCTAGGATTAGGAAAAATTGAGGTTTATATAACTGAATGTTGGTGTCTCGGTGCTGTTAATCTATGCCTACAGAAAATGCTCAGGATTATTGACGGTCTAGGAATTCTCTCTTATGTATTAATGTAATGCATTTGTTGGATTTTTCAATCGACACCTAGCAAAATTCAAAGTTTGATTTTCAGTGCAATGCCATCCCAATTCTGACATTGCTTTTGTTCCTTCTGTCACATTTTGTATTGATAATCAAGGCTCGTTTGGCATTGCTTTTAGGATGGGTAAAAATGCATTTTTGGCAAGGCTTGTTAGAAAGTTTTGTCATGCTTCTTACAAAAACATTTACACAAGTATACAAAAGTGCTTTCAAACGAGATTTTAGACTATAAAAAGGTCTTTCTAGTTTGGTCAAGTAAATAAAAAGGTCATAAAAATGCTGCTCCCAAATAACATAGAGCTTGTTTGGCATGCTTTTAAAATGATTGAAATCACTTTCGGTGAAAATATTTTTGAAAATAATCCTTAGTAAAAATGCTAGTAAATCTTGAAAAAAACACTTAAAGTGGCTCCTAGAAGAAACATATAACTGATGTTTTTTGTAGAAAACACTTTAAGTGCTTTTGAAATCCAAAAATATTTTTTCTAAAAGCGTTTTCAGTCATTTTAAAAACACATTCAAACAAGCTAATAAATTATAGTATTTGTCTTGTATGCACTCTAGTACAAGTGTTTACGTATGACATGCATGAAACTTCAATAAAACCATTACACTGCAATTTATGTTAATGATACAATGTTATGTAAACTCTTTTGCACAGCATTATACGAATAAAACAGAATGTCAAGATAATTGTCTACATGTAACATGAAGGCCCTCCTCTATCAGGGCTCGGGATATTTGGCAAATCTCATAGTAAAGGGACCAGCTAACGTTTTGTGCTTGTAGACTTGAAAACTAGTATACAGTCGTTTGTAGACCAGTAGGTTTGCGGATCAAAATCCAAAACCCAAAGTGCTTTTCGGTTTGTCTCAATTTGTGGATGAGTCACGCAGTTACTGTAAAGGGACCCTATTATGGGGTGTGCTATCCACACACCCATTTTTACTTTTCACACACCCCTTGATAATTTATATCCGTTGATCTTCTTCAATTCATCTGATCCGACGGCCGAAAATTAAAAAGGTGTGTGAGAAGTAAAATGGGGTGTGTGGATATCACATCCCCCTATTATATATGATGCATCATATTCAGATCACAAGAACCAAACCCAAAATGCTCTCGTATATAGTATATTCTTCTCTCTGTTAATTTTTTCATTACAGACTTTATTATTACTCTAATTTATGGTAAAATGAGGGAAGAGATTGAATTGGAAGTACATAGTGTTGAATCTCACATCGGTCGTAGAAAAACGAAAGTAATAGTTTAAATATCCTAATCGGTAATCATACTCTAACTAACACCGATACTTTTTGTGATAAAATCTCACACCTAGCAGATGATGCAGGTAATAATCACCAAGTTGAGGACAGTATCAATATTGTTAAAAGTGGGCATTTGGCCCGTCTCTCTGATAATTCTATATGGTATTAGAGCCAGTGAGTGGGTCCACAATGTACTGTCATGTGATGGGTGGGTCTCCTTGGCCCCACGCGAGACGATATCATGATCCGAACAAAACATAAAGCCCTGTGGGTGGATAACCATTTGTTGTCGACTCGGGCCGTGCCATCTAACTAACATCGAGACCTTAAGTTATCATATTATATATTGTACAAATAAGTGCTTTTTTACTTTAAAAAAGTACATAGTTGTATTGATATACATCAATTGACAAGATAGAATAACATATAGATTAGAAAGTATTAGAACATATTGAAAACATGGGAACCATAATGTTTATACCATATGTAGCTACAGAGCTGGAGTGGCAACGTCAACGAGTCTGAAAGCTCCAGTGGCTTTTCCTGCACCAACCATGACACCGGAGTTGCAGAAAGATCTACAATTACTCAAGAAGTTTTTGTATTCAGTCGCCGACCCATATCCCATCTCCTGCGAATACCACGGGAAAAGCAAAAGCGGAGATAAGATTCTCCTTTTATTAATCCTATCATCATTCCTTGTCTGCCAACTGCAAAAGGGAGCAGACCAAAATTATTCGACAAAAAGAAAAGAAAGCAGAAAAAAACGAGAAAAAGCGAAAAGCAAAAGGTAGGCTTTCCTCTGCGAGAGTACATGGGGACACTGCAAAAGCGAGGAATAAACACCCATACTGCAAAAGCAAGGAATAAACATCCCACCAGAATGATGTGATTTACTTTTTTGACAGATGTATGATGTAATTTATTTTCCTTATTTCTCGAAGACATCTGTATAAACCCCATCCGAGGGTAATAATAAAAAATACTTGGGGGACTACACTATACACCATATATTGGGCCTTAACTGGGCCTCATGAAAAATACTTAGGGGACTCTAGCCCATTATTTATGTATTGAGGAGCGAGCCCTTATTTTATAAAAGGGACTCCCTCACCATTATTAGAGCAGCATCAACTCTAGCCCATTATTCATGTATTGAGGAGCGAGCCCTTATTCTATAAAAGGGACTCCCTCACCATCATTAGAGAGCATCGGCGCCTACTAAGCAACCGCATCGCCGCGAACATCAACTCTAACCCATTATTCATGTATTGAGGAGCGAACCCTTATTTTATAAAAGGGACTCCCTCACCTTTATCGCCACAAGCCGAGCCAACCAAGGCAACATAAGCCACGAGCCGAGCAGCCTCGCAGCATGTGCTACTTCTAGTTGAGCATCATTTCAGATTGAGCACCACCTCATATCGAACATCAGTTCAAGACAACATCTAGTTACTTCGGCCCACACATGGACTGAATTTCAAGTCTCCAGCCAAAAGACTCTCTTGACTGAAGACTTGGGGGACTACTGTTTATACCATATTTAGGGTCTCGTATTTAGATCTCGTACAAATACTCGGGGGACTTAAATGTAATTATGTGATAAAGGAAGGGGCAAATATGTAATAAGTGAGGAGTCCTTATTCTACAAAATGATCCCTCACCCTCACAATTAGGAGAGGCCAACTCTTAGGCCATTCCTTAAGCCTTCTCACCCCTCTCACATCCCCTCTCATATTCAGAGGTTATCTCCCTCACCTCTCAGATAAATACAATAATCAGTGTGGACGTAGCCTAAATTTTGGGGTGAACTACGATACATCTTGTGTTATTTACATTTTTTGCAGATTCACGGTCGGATTTACGTTGTTCGAAGACCTCCGGTTTTGTGCATCAACACATAATATAATGAGTCTCCATCCAAGTATTCAACAAGTCTTTTATAATTTATTGCAAAAATAAAATGCAAAATGAAAGTTATCTATTTCCTATCTAAATAAGAGTTGCGACCTAAGTGTGTGTCTAGGCGGGCGCCTAAGCAAATCTAGCCGTCTTTCTTAGTTTTCAAACGCTTAGAGATTATCAAGATAATAGCTAGCTGCCTAGTACCTAGGCAGGCCCTAGGTGGCGCTAGGTGGGAATTCTTAGAGCAGTACCATTAGGTGCAATTCACCTCTACTGCCTCGTCTCCTTTTTCCCCTTCCTTAATAGCGTTCACATCCCTTCCCTCTCTTGACCTCATCTTCTTCCGTCTTCCCCTTCTTCCATCCTTACATCCCTAAAGTCCTTTATGGTCTGCCTCGTTCTCTCTCTCCACATCGGTGAGAGTTGACGATGGCTACACCAAACCACGATTGACGGTGGTTTTGGAGCTGAGCACAATCTCAACAATGGGGCTATGTCTCCCACTATTTGCATTTTCCTATAGCTATCTTAGACTTGTTCTCTCAAGCCACAATTTTTGGATCTACCGAAATGAATCTCAAATCCCTGGCCTTAAGCTCAGTTATTTTCCCTTATTCCAGTCACCGCCACACTTATGCTCCAACTTCTCCCATCCCCTTTCTCCCATAACACCAGGTTCCCCACTAGAACACAGCAGCTCATCTACCACGACAATTCTACCACGGACTTTAGGTGCGCGTGATAAAAAGTGAATATTTATCACGGGCTTAGTGAGCACGTCGTGGATAATAATATTTTACAACGTGCAAATAATGACCCGTTATGATAAAATAATCTAATACCACGAACTTAGTCAACATGTTGTAAAAATATTAAACCACCACGGGCCTTCAACGTGGTATATAGTTCGTAACCACTCTGGATTCTTTTTATCTACCACGATCATTAAGTGTGGTAGAATTACACACATTATTAAACAAAAAATCAGAAAGCGGGATTACAAATTTCCCAAAATTTGAAATCTATGAAACTTACTAATATTCCCGCCCTTCTCAAAATTTAAGTGAAATCCTTCTCAATTCCTATTTCTTATGGCTTCCTCTTTATTCTCTGGGCAGACTCCCACCTACCATTGCCGACTTGAAAACTCCCCACCGGTTCTTAGCCATCTACAGATTTTCCTATTCACCATTTCCCTCTCGTTTACCCCTTGTTCTTTCTTCCCCTTCATACTTGTTCTGGGAAGATTCCTTTTTCTCTCTCTCTTTCTAACTTCTGATTTTCATTTTTTTCTTGAGAAAACTGCAATAATGGTGAGCTTCTCAGCCCTCTGAGTTTTTACTTAACGATCTTCGTCAATCTGCTAGTATCGCTCTAAATCTCCCTGCTAGTTCCCCAACTGGTGTCGTCATGAGCCTCTGCTTCATTGGCTTCATCACGGCTCTTCATGTGTTCGGCAAGCTGTACCTCCACCGATCTAGTGGCGGAACTTGAGGTCTGAGTCCTGGTTCAGATCGGGTTCGGATTCGGAGCTTAATTGGTAATTCAATGCTACAAATACTTTGTTTTCGCTATGCTATGTAAATTATGTCAGGGTTGATATTGTTAGGGTTTCAATTTTGTTTAAAGTTTGGATCCTGGAGTGTGTTTGGATCAAAATCGTGTAATAAATATTTAACCTTTCGTTATTTTGCTTTCTGAATTTTGATATGCTATTGAATGATTGAGAATTTGATGATCCAAAAGTTTTGAATTTGTTAAAATTTTAGAGATTAAAAGGAAAGCATAATTGTGTAAACTTGGGAGATTCATGGTTACATAAACTAAGTAGACGTTTGCTAATAAGAATTGGAATTGAAAAAAGGGCATCCAAAGCAAAAGGGATTAGAGCTTTTAGAAAATAAATAGGATTGGCTTTGCAATACATTGGCTACTGATGTATGTTCAGAAAAACTGCCCTTGATTCATTTTGGGGTGAAATCTTGATAAATGTAAAGATAAGAATGGATGAATGATCAACAAAATGTGAAGAGCTTGATTGTAGGCAACAATAACTAAGCTTCTTTCCTGCCCATGATTGAGACTTTGATTAGAAGGTATTATTTAAAGGGTTATATAAGGTTGTTACATAATGAATGCCTATTTCTGTTAATATCTTTATTAGAAGGAATCAGAAGTTTGGACTGGGGCTGAGTTTATCCACAGGGTTCAGCATTTGATACCTCTTGATCCACTACCAGTCTCAGTAGTTTAGCATATCCTTGGGATAATCGGTACTAGGATATTTTTTTTTCACTTAGATGATGGACTGTTTGCCTTTTGGGAATTGACTTTATGGATGAATTTTTTTTGTATATCATGTCCTTGAGTTGAGACATGAGTTTCCTTTCTAAGATATATATTTTTTCTTGTTTTATCTCAAAGGTGGTTGGTGGTTCTAATTCATGAGGGTCCATAACTCCAATGTCAGCTATTACATCAACAGGAAACTGCAAATTTGAAGTGTGTACATGGGTGGGCAACTGCAAATTTGAAAGGAATTTGATTGGAGGTATTCAAGGAAAACTAAAGTCTTCTAAGTGACAATTTCCTTGTAAATGGAGGCGTATTTCATAATTGATAGATAGTTTCATATTTCTTAGGACATCACATTGGTTTTATTGGTGATTTTGTTGTAGTTTAGTGTAATACTTGTAATTCTTTTTAAACATGTAATAATTTAAAATTTTATTGTATTATAGTAAATTTGCAATTTTGTGGGTTTTTATATATTGTTTTTTTTTTATCAAAATTTATATATTGTTTTTAAATAATTTTTTTTTTAATTTTTAGAAATTTTTTTATAATGGACATTAGCAGTGGTTAATTAATGGTCCACAACGGTTTTAGTGTGTGGTGTTAGATTCGAATTCATTGCGGGCTAAGTCCGTGATTATTATTTAATTGATAACGTGCTTTGGCCGTGGTAAAAGTTTAAACTTTTTACCACATCCTTAATACTAACGGGCAGTGTGTCCGTGGTGGATTTCGATCTACAACGGACATCTACCGTGGTAGATGACATTTTTTCTTCTAGTGCCCTTCTGTGTTTTTACTTTATGTTGTGAAGTATAATTTGAAACTCATCTTCACCACACACTATGAAAGCGATTTATCGTTCATTCAAGGGAAGGTGTGCAAAACCGTTCCCTTGGCTTCTGTTTGAGTCTTTGTACAACCTTCTTCTACAGTACTGCTCACATGGTTGTTGGCTTCGCTAGCTCTTGCTGGTCACTGGTTGGTGAAGATAACATATGATTTTATTTGCTCAGTTGGCTCGATGGTTTATTTGGGGCTTGCCTAGATGTTGGTATCTTCTCTTTGGTTTTTATGTGGTTAGGTTTCGGATTTGAGCATGATTTGGGATTGGAGTGGTTATGTAATCTTAGGTCATGTTGTAGTTATTTTTTTGGTATCTTTATGTTGCCTCTTACATTGGATCTGTGGAAATTGTGATGTATGCTTTCTTTCGCTGAAAAGTTACATATCATCTCTTACCATGTCAAGTTATCGAGCTCTTAGGTTGCTATTTGTGTAATATTTACTTCTATTAATGAAGTTCATATTAACCTTAAAAATGCATACACAATTTGATTGGACAAACACAAACTTTCTTACAAGAAACCAAATCATAGATGTCCCATAGAATCGAGTAATCCAGATTTATCGACATATAAATGAAGCATCACATTTTCCTTTACACTTTGTTTCGTACCCCCAATATCTTAGGAGCCGAGTGTCGGGGCCCTACTATTTCTACTCTTCTCGAGAGTCAAGATAAAAATAAAAAAAAATTAAAAAAAAAAAAACTGCACATCTATTTACTTTAATTTAATTACGGTGGTTCATTACGAGATGGTCAGGTCTAACAGATTTACGTAAGTGATATTCATATATTTATTTTTACTTTTTACATACCCTTGTTAATTTTTTGACGTTGATCTTTTTCAATTTATTCGATACGTAAAAAAATTGAGGAAGGTGTGAAAAATAAAAATAGAAGTGAATAGCACTACCTATGGAGTTCTATCTCAAAATGACTCGATGAAATTTAAAAAGAACCACCAATCAATCCAACAATCATTTCTCAAAGTAAAATCCTATTATGATCACATAATTTTCCGATGCGTAACAATTGTATATTATTTCTAAGAGTGAGAAGTGCACGTTTCTTAATGTTTGAAAAAAGTCCCATCTAAAGGAAAACCCAGTGCCAAATCTTACATTCTTTCCTCGGTAAAGAAAGACCAACCAAGTTATGCAATGTTTATCGATAACCATTACCCAAAAATTTTGAATATAGGCAAAGTTAACCAAGTTATGCAATGTTTATCGATAACCTTTACCCAAAAAGTTTGAATATAGGCAAAGTTAAAGGATTAAGCAACACAACAAAAATAAACTATTGAGGAATGAGTGTGATGAACAAGTAAGAAACAAGCTTAATTGCGACGCAGCCAAAAAAAAAAAAGAAAGAGGTTTACTACACCAATTAATCTAATTCAATCAAAGAAAGACTAAACAACAAGCCAAATAATTGAACCCGGCACTTCCCCCACCATATTACTTTTATCATGGCAACTACGACGGTGGACTTCTCTCAATGGAATATGAACTTATGAATTTAATAATTAACATATAAATATATCGTTGGATTACCACTAAAAAAAATATGAACTTCTGTTGTCGCAATGATCACTTTAAAGGTGAAAAAAATATATTGAATTGTTTAATCCGCTCAAAATAAACTAACATGATAGGTCTACATATTTGTTTTAGTCAAGTTAGTTAGAGCAGTGTGCTCTACTTTATACACCCAAGTTCGAATTCTCCTCCCATGGTTTAGATAAATTTAGTATAATTATCCTATTCGTTGGTTAAAAAAAAAACACCATGATTAATTTCAGTCGAATTTATATATATATATATATATATATATAGTAGACTATCTTCTAAATTCCTTTAAGTTACAAACATGTGTATTCCAACTTGTGTAAAAAGCTATACACAATGCTGGTTGACTATGTAACATCTCACATCGTTCAGGGGTGTGGATCCTTTAAGCTTTATATATATTTTTTCATCTCTACCTAGCACAAGACCTTTTAGGAGCTCACTAGCTTCGGGTTCCATCGGAAGTCCGAAGTTAAGCGAGTTTGCGCAAGAGCATTCCCAGGATGGGTGACCCACTGGGAAGTTCTCGTGTGAGTTCCCAAAAACAAAACTATGAGGGTGTGGTCGGAACCCAAAGCGGACAATATCGTGCTACGGTGAAGTGGTGGGAGCCTAGGCCGGGATGTGATAGAATGGTATCAGAACCAATCACTGGCCGGAAGTGTGCCGACGAGGACATCAGGCGCCTAAGGGGGATGGATTGTAACATCTCACATCGCCCAGGGGTGTGGATCCTCTAAGCCTTATATGTATATTCTCATATTTACCTAGCACAAGGCATTTTGGGAGCTCACTAGCTTCCGATTCTATCGGAACTCTGAAGTTATCGTACTACGGTGAAGTGGTCGGGGCCCGGACTGGGATGTGACAAACCAGCCTAACTTAGATATACATATATGATTTTTAATTAATTGCTTACACCAAGGGAAATGACTGAACCAAACTAGTCAATAGTCACCAAATTGATTAATTGGATTTAGTTATGCCACAATTTTGAGGCTTGAACCAACCTAATCTAAACAACGTATCACCTTGATTCTAAATGTCGTTGAAGTCTAAACCAAATCAAATCAAACCAAACTGGACCACACATGTTCGATTTTTTGTGCATTAAAATAAATAAACGTTAACAACTAAAAATGCAAAGACTGTCACAAAAGGTCCATATTTAATAATTTATCAAAAATATTATATTATTCACTCTTGGAAATTTAGGAATACATAGGTGGGCAAAAATCCAGCGTCAAATGGCCATGGAAGAAAGCTCTTGAAGGCGTTTTCCCAACTCATCCAACTTACTACCCCACTCCCTTTTCACACACAAGGGCCTCACGCGACCATACTCGTCCACACCCTCCTCTTCCCTGTGACTGCCCGCATAGGATGATGACGATGACGACGGCGACACCTTTCCCTTATTCTTTTCTTACCGCTCTGTCCGTTTTTCTTGGCCGCAGCTCTCTGCATGGCAAAAAGCACATTCGCCCCCGCTAATTACCTTCTTACCCTCTTCATCTTGCTTTTGGTTTCCTTGTAATTTTGGGTTGGGATTGGATTTGAGTTTTGTAATGACCGATCGGCCTAAGCCTCCGAGGTCTTGGGATCGAGGCTGAGACTTGGCGGCGACAGAGAGGCGGACGGGGCTCATCGGAGGTGGTTTGGGGGTGAGGGGTTGGCATGGTGGTGGTGGGGGAGGGTAGAACAATGCTCATGGTGGAAAGATTTTTTCAGTGTGACCGTCACATGAGGTAGTACACCACGTGTCCCTATATAAATTGTAGGTTATGTGTGTTAAAAGGTTAATAACTTAAAAATTAAAAAATTTTATCACTTACATAAAAACATGTAATGTACCATCAGTATTCTCATCACAACTAAAAATTTCTCCACATGGTGTGGTTTTTGTGTTCGGGTTTGTGTTGCAGATGGGTTGGCTTTGGTTTATCGGCAAGTTGGAGTTGGACTATTTATTGATCCACGGGTCAAGTTGGAGACAAATTTTATATGGCACGGATTTACGGTCTAATGAAACAAAATTTTGGACTATTCATTGATCCACGGGTCAAGTTAGAGAAAATTTATATGGCATGCGTTTGCATCGAATGAAATAAAAATTTGTGTAAATTTTTGATGTCATTGTTCTAAAAATTCGAGTCTAGTGCAACCTAAGTGCTAGGTGGTTGGTCGCCACTGCAATTAATCCTTAGGCATTTGAAAATTAAAAAAATAACACATAGACTTGGCTAACCCTCCTAAACCAGCATAGGAGCCCGCATAGATCGCAAGTCTCATTCAGACAAAAAATAAATAACTTTGATTATTTATTTGATTTTTCAAGAAAGTATAAGAGATTTGTTCATCGTGTTTTCAATATGTTCAAATACTTTATAATCTATATGTCAATTTATTTTACAATTTATATATTCTAATACAATTATATATATTTTTTAAAGTATAAGCAGACATGTATTTATATGCTACATAATAAATTTAATTAAAATTAAAATAATCGCCTAACCTTGATAAAAAATGAAAAATGAAAAAAGTTTCTATTAATGAGAAAGAAAAATAAGGGATGAGAACCTAATTTATCCTTTATAAAATAGCTCTCATTTCCTGCTACGACCATCCAAATAAATATACATAAAGACAGAATAGCTAAACCTATACATATCAAAGCGCTAGTGTGAAACAACGATACGAACACGTTAGCATGACACATGCACAAAGACGACGTAGTGTGAGCAAGGATGGCCTTTTTTTAACAAACATCGTCTTACGACTTTGCGAAGACCTGTGTTTTTTGTAAACAGTCATAAAAAATGAACTTATTAATTAATTATATTGTAATAAATCATATTGTTAGAGACGGGACAAGTTGTTGGAGCAATATTAGAAAATTTGAAAATAACACAAGAATTCTAATGATAATAACCATAAAAAAGATCACAACATTAATTATGTATAAGATTAATATAAACAATTAGGGAGAAATTTAGAAAAACTAACAAACTTGGAAATTGATACTTGCATAAATGCAATGTCTCCTAAAGACAGAATTTTGCCCATACCCTTGTGCTTGTAGTTCGGTAGACGTGTGTCTCCCAAGATTCAACAATCTATAATCCGAAGTTGAAGCACCGCAATCTTCGGACTCTGCCGAACTTTATATATCCTGTACTCTGAAAACACGACTTGGAGTTTGACAAACGAAGAGAGAAATAGAATGAAGAAACCCTATTTCTCAAGAATAAGAGTTGACTCACTAATTCTCTATTTAGTTATTTTTCTACGATCGGAGTGCTTGAGTTTATATAAAACTCAATTCACCTTCTGAGAACTTATGTGTCTATTGTCCTTAAATCATATGACACCTTTAAATACAAGTATAAGTTTTCAATCAAGGTTACACATAGGTTGCAACCTTTGTGAAGTGCCACCGCTTGACAAAAACTGGCACCTATTCAAAACAACCAAATCGTTTTCACTTATTGACATATAATAACAACAACAATTTTTCATTCAATATTAGAAATTTTAATATCATATAATAATATAATTTCCAACACGGATCACAAATTTGAATTTTTAGTCACCTTGACCAAATCATTGACACAATGCAATGTGGGAATACAAATTAACCCAAACACACCCAATGAATGAACTGTACAGTAGGACTGGGATACGTGACCAAACAAAGTATTGAATGTCGACCGGAATGAGATATCCGCCCCAATTCTTGCAAGTCGAGTGGATGTTAGGGAAGGGAAGGGATTGCAACTTACAAAACCTAATAACAGTCTAATTTATGGATAATCTCAAATCTCTGTTACATGTGTGGATGCAAATTTCCACATTCTTTTTTTTAGACGAAAATGCATCTGCAAAACAATTAATACATTGGGTTAAGGTTAAAAGTCTCACGCACCCACAATAAATTTGGGGAGGGGGGGAGCTTTGGCTGAAGAACCTCTGCTGCCAAAGTTAGAATTTGAGGGAAAAGTATTTAGAGAAATTTGGAGAATTTTAGAAGAAAATTGGACTTAGGTTTTTATGGAGAAATGAGGGCTATTTATAGGAGTGTGGCCGGCCCTCTTTGAAGAAAAGGGGTCCAGCCACTTATGGTGGTTTTTTAGCTCTAATTGCAAGATATTATGTCAAAATAATATCTTGCAATCAATTAGAAAATTAATCAAGTAACTTTGGTAATCAATCCTAATTTGAAAGAATAATTGGGGTTACCTTGTATGGAGGATTTGATGAGGATTGATGAAAAAGGTTTTGAATAAATACCTATTTTCACCACCTTTGACCTTGATTGAGCTGTTATTATCCACTGCTTGTGCGTGAGGTATGCCTTGAGGGTAATTTCATCTTTTTATCCAAAAATCCACGTGTCGCCTCCATATTTTTCTTGATTATTTTTTGCTCCACAAATGCCCTTACACATGTTGGGCTGCTCGCAAAAAAAGGTAGCAGGTGTAGAGATCTTGCTTTAGGAAACATAGGTTTGTTTCCTGTTTTGATGTGGATTCCCTCTTTAATTGGAAATTAGGTCCTTTTAGAAAAGGGAAATAAATTACTTCTAAATTCTATTTAAGTCTACCTTAAGTAGATTATTAAATCAACTTTAGAGAGCAATTTATTCTACCCTACAAGAGAGAGAAAGCTAGAGGATATTTGTTCCCCCTCCCCTAGCAATCTTCTACATTTGCCTGTGCAAAGGACCATCTTTCATTGCTTTCTTCGTCTTCATGCCGCACCAAGGTAAGAAAAAATTAATTTTTCCCTGTCTTCATAATTTTTGGGAGCCTCGGGGCTTGAAATTTGGCTCGACAAGGGTCAAGGATGTGTGAAAATTGGTTGGAGAAGGCCACGGCATGGCTTATCATGGGGTTGTTTAGCCCGGCGATGGTTGGCTGGGCCAGGGACAAGGGCGCTGAGTTGGGCCTGGTGCAGGCTAGTCTGGTGAGTTAGGTTTAGGCCTTGGCCCATATGAGAAAGGGAGAAAGAGAAAGCGCAGGGAATTAACCATCTTCCATTTGGTTTGGGTTGTGAGGCCTGCAGGCCGAGAGGGTTTTAGGCCAAGTATTGGGGCCTGGTGCAGTTGATGGGCTTCTGCGGCTTGGGCCGTGAGCTTTTTTTTTTTTTTTTTCTTTTCTACTATTGGGTTCGAGCCTGTGCACTTGAGAGAAAGAAAAAAAGAAAGGCCTTGGGCCTTTGGGCTTGGCCTGCTTGTGCCGACTGATTCCTTCCCTTTTTTTATGCGTCCAGCTGTCTAACGAATTTTCCTTGTGCCTTTGTAGAATTTCTTCAAGCATGTCTTCTTTAAGCCACAAGAATAATGACGGTGTCCCGCCATTGTATCGTCAAGGCGGGTCTTTGAGTAAGGTGGGCTACTTCAAGGCTGCTCACTTCAAAATTAGCTTCGATGACTCATTTAGGGACTTCCTTGAGGCATGTAGGCATGCCATTCCGTCAGGGGTACATGTGAAGCATGTTAAGAAGGGCAGTAGCCGTGAGCCATCTAGTGGGGCTCGGAGAGCCGTCAAGTTAAATCCTTATTACTTCGTGTTGGGATTTACTTTTCCCATGCTGCGTTTCTTCCAAGAGGTGCTCTGCTTCATGAAGTGTGCCCCTACTCAATGTTCCCCGAATGCGGTTTGTACGATGGTGGGGTTTTTCAATCTAAGGCAATTTTTCGACTTAGAATTGACTGTCAATGAATTTTGGTACTTTTTTTATGTAGGCCACATTGAGGGAGTTGGGCAGTTGTGATCCCATCATAGGCTCTTCGACATTCAAGCAAGGGAGATCATGATTGGGCCAGAAAGACTTTGGACATAAGTGGAGAGTGGGAGTTTGATTCCTCCCTGAGTTGCGTGATCCGACGGTTTTCATCTTTGGTAAGTAGACTACTTAATCTCTTGGTTGTTTTGTACTTATACTAAGTTGCTATCTGATTTATTGATTATCTTCTGGTGCTCTTGTAGATTTGGAATTTGGCTCGACTTCTAAAACTTCTCCGGATATGAAGAAGGTGCACATTGCCCTAGGTATCCCTTTTGAGTACCGTGAGTGGCGTTGGCTGCTTAATTCTCTTCGTCGGGAAAAAGGTGGGTTGCCCCCGAGAGATGAGATAAAATGAATCAAGGTTGAGGCGTTGGCTTATCCGATCACTGTAGTTAAGCCTGCCACGCATGAAGGTGGAAAGAAGAGATCTTCCCCACTTGCTCATGAGATGCCAGCTGAGAAAAAGCCAAAGACTTCACCGGCTCATAATTGACTTAACTTCCTTTAAGGGGGAGAAAGATGAGGCTGCTAGATCTGTGCCAGTGACATCTATCGTTCCAAAGGTGGCTGGTTCAATTGCCGATAGGATTGCTTAGCGTAGAAACCCTAACGTGCCCCCAGTGCAAAATTTATGGCTAAACGTCCGTCGAGGGCTAAGTCTAGTTCACCTTCGGAAAGATTTGCTACCATGAAGAGTGATAAGGTGGACTTTCTTGCCAAAGTGGCGCCAAAACCATATCCCCTCACTGCTGGGATTGATTCGCCTGCTGAGAAGAATAAGGTTGTGCCAAGTTTGTTGATGGGGTCAAAGAGGTTGTTGGCCCAAGTTCCTTTACGAAGCATACGACCGAGTATAGGAAGACTGCTATGTCGACTATGATACAGAAAACGGTGATTCTAGCAGCTGAGTCTATGCTCCTTGATCAAGAGGACACCAAGGTTGCCAAGGAGGTGGCAAGGACTATGGCAGCCGAAGCTTACTTCCAGGTTGATAAAGTCAAGAAGTTGGAATCTAAGCTTGCCACTTTGAAGAGGTTTAATATCTCTGCCCCCACTTCTCTGCAGCTTGAGATCGCTCGCCAGAAGATCGTGGACGTGAAGACTAGACTTGACGTGATCCAAGTTAAGTATGAAAGTGCAGAGAAGAAGATCAGCAGTTACATACCTCAGATTCAAGACCTTGAGCGTGTCGTCTCTGAGTTCCCCTCTACTGCTTACACAAAAGATGAAAAACTGATCGTTGATAAACTCGAACCTCAAGTGTTAGAACTCCAAGGTGCTTTGAAGATCAACGACAGTCTTAAAAAGGAAGTGGATGAGCTGCAGCGGGTCAGTGCTTGTCTGCTCAAGAAGAATAACTAGTTAAAAGGTGAGAAGGCTAGGTTCGAGGCTTTGCTTACTCAAAAAGCCGATTTCTACAAGTTGGGTTATGTAGACCATTTTTTTAGGAGGCCATCTGACTTTGAGTTTGCTGGTAAAGTCTTCGAGACTTTCTCTATTTCTCTTGAAGACTTACTCGCCTTTACTTTCTAGGCTTCCATTGGTGAAGTAGTCGGAAAAGCTGATGCCTAGGCTAGAGCAACTGGGGGTGAAGTGTCGAATGGTACCGTTGTTGAGGGTGCTGTAGTTGCGAAAGGTGTGGCGACCAAGTAGTCGTGGAGCCTCTAAGCTGCTGAAAAGTAGTATTCTAGGTAGTCTTTAGGATTTTCTTTATTTTCCTTGTTGCTTTTTGCTTTGCTTAAACTTTTCGGTTTTTTCTAGTCGTTTATCAATTTTACTAGGAAATTTAATAAACTTGCTTCATTCGCCTTTCTCCATCTTTGCTTCTTTTGTTTATACCCTAACCTTAGACTTTATAAACCAGTAGCAGGCGTGTTACTTTTCTATAAGTAGATAGGCCCGCATAGCCTGTGCTGTCGTAAGTGTTGGTGTAGAACTTTTCAAAGTTGTTAGCCATATGGTCGGCAGCTGGACGTCTTACTTACAGAAGTAGATGAGTCTGTGTGACCACTTGGCTGTTAACTTTGGCTTTCTCTAATTTCGTAGATTGCGTAGCAAGTATCAGAACACTTTAGGACTTAGTGTAGGTCGTTCCGCGCTTTGGCAAAAATAAAGCCCATCGATTGTGTAGCATATTGGCAATGGATGAAACTTTGTATATATGCGCTAACTTGTTTAACTTTTCACAAAAACGTGCAGTTGTATAAGTTTAGAGTGGCTTACTGCTCAAAGAACCAAGCCGTAGGCAGTCTTCTGGAAACCGTAGGCTACCTTAGTGCACTCAGTAGCAGCTTTAAAGTTCCATGGCAGTCGTTCATAAGGCGTACTGCGTAACGTGCCCCATCGGTCTATGGGGCCCGGTTCCCCGCATATTAAGCCAAGAGACCCAAAATCCTTCAGTTAGCTAACTCTTGAAAAAGACCATTATGGCTACTTCTAGAAATCCTAGCGCAAGCCATTGTGCAGCTAATTATACTGGGGCAGCCTGGTTCATCCACGTTTGGATATTCGGAGTGTAGAGTTTATCCTCCCACTTTGGAGAGCAAACCCATATGGGTGTCGAGGAATTGGTTTACCCTCTTGCACTGGAGACCATGGTTGGTCCTTCTAGGGGTGCAATTCCTGTGATAAGTCTCTAAGAAATACGCGGTCTTCTTTTAAAGTGCATGAGTGATCAGTTGTTGTAAACATGTAGTCGAGCCAAGTTGTAAATTAGTTCTGAATTCCTCATTGAAAAACGAGTGAAACGAACTAAAACTTAGCTGTAAAGTAGAGACTGCATAATAACTGGATAATCGGATAATCCTCGGCTTGCGAGGTGGTGCCCGTTGAGCTGTTTGAGTTCTTTGGGCTTTGAAGTAACGGGAGGTCACACATGGTACTTCTTCATATTGTAGGTGTTCCACTGTTTTTCGATCTCTTTGCAGTTCATGGTGGTGAGGGTGTAATTACCTTACCATCTACTCTGCTGATCTTGTATGGACCTTCCCAGATATAATCTATCTTTTTGGAGCCTTCTCTACAGGTAGTGATAAAGGCTTTTCTAGGATTAAATCTCCAGGTTGGAACTGCCGGATCTTGGCCCTTTTGTTGTAGCTGGAGAGGAGCTGCTGTTGGTAGGCTACGAGGCGGGTAATGGTCTGTTTGCACTTCTTCTCTACCAAATCTAAGTTTGTAGCCATCTCTTTGTTGTTCTACTTAATGTTTGGCAGTAGAGTGCTGATGCTTGGCGCGATGACATTGGGATGAATGATTGCTTCTGCACCAAATGCCAAAAAGAAATGAGTCTCACCGGTGGCTCGTCGTGTAGAGGTGTGATACACCCATAGCCATCTGGGGAGTTGCTCTAGGCATTTTCCCTTCTTGTCGAATAGAGACTTCTTAAGGCGGTCGAGAATCATCTTGTTGGATGCTTCAGCTTGCCCATTGCCTTCAGGATATCTTGGCGTGGACATGTGCTGCTTAATGCCATACTTTTGGAAGAACTTCGCCAAATCTTTGCCCACGAATTGCGGGCCGTTATCTGTGATAATGGATTGAAGGGTGCCAAATTAGCAAATGATGTTCCTCCATGTGAAGCGTTTTATGTCCATCTAAGTTGTGGTTGTCATGGGCTCTACTTATACCCATTTGGTAAAGTAATCAGTTGCCACAATCACCATGCCTCTGGCCTAAGTAGCGAGTGGCATTGGTCCTACCAAGTTGATTGCCCACTGCATGAACAGCCAATGACTCATCTGTTGGTGTAGTTCGCTGGCAGGCAGTGTTGGTACCGGCTTGTAGCGTTTACAGCGATCGCACTTTTATACTAATTCCTTAGTATCTCGATGCATGGTAGGCCAGTAGTAGCCCGCGTTAAGAGTCTTCTGAGCTAAAGATCGGCCTCATGAGTGATTTCCACAAACACCTTCGTGGATTGAGCTTAGGACCTTTAGGTAGTCATGACGCGCTAAGCAGCGGAGATGTGGTCCAGTGTAGGATCTTCGGACGACGATGTCATTCCACATGTAGTAGCATGCTACCTTTATTTGGAGCTTTCTAGACTCCAACCTTTCTGTACCTTTCCATGGGGAGTGTGTCATTGACCAAGTAGTTTATAATATAACTTCACCAATTAGGAGTTGTACTAACCTGTGACACTTCGGCTACTGACTCTGCCTCTATGCTTGGCTTGTCTAGATATTGCATCAGAATATAGCGTTTGAGTTGGTGGTCGAGGGCGGAGCCTAAGCCGACTAACGCGTCTATATGGGCGTTGTCTACCCGCGACACTTAAGTGAGGGTGTAAGTCTGAAATGCCTCAAGTTGCTTGTGTACCTTCTCTAAGTATTGCGCAATCCTTGGACGTTTTTCCGTGTACTCCCCAATATTCTGGCTGGTGATTAGTTGGGAATCAGAATGAATTGTGAGCTTTTTCACCGTCAATTCTTTTGCCATTTGGAGGCCTGCTAGTAAGGCCTCGTACTCCACTTCGTTGTTGGATTCTTTAAAGCCTAAAGTGATCGCCTGCTCCAGCATCGAACCATCTAGGGTGACAAGGACCACGCATGCTCCTGAGTCTTTGTAGTTGGATGCATCGTCGATATGCAAATGCCAAAAGTCTTCATCGGGTAGAGAAGGCGTGGCTAAGGTGTGCTCAGCTGCCTTCAGGGCGTCATTGGGCCGCTCTGTTACGTCGCTTAGGCTAGGCGTAAATTTCGTTATGAAGTCCGCCAAGGCTTATGCCTTTATTGCCGTGCAAGGTCGAAAAACTATTTTGTCTTGGCCAAGTTCCAACGCCCATTTCATCACTCGTTGAGAAATGTCCGGACCATGTAGGATTGATGGTAGAGGATATTGAGTCATGATGATGACTATATGAGCTTGAAAATATGGTCTAAACTTCTTAGCCGTAACAACTAGCGCCAAAATTAATTTCTCGGTCTTTTGATATATAGTTTCCACATCAGAAAAGCTTTAGAAGTGTAGAATGTCGACAGTTGGGCCCCCAGGTCTTTTTGTATGAGGGCAAAGGTAACTACTACTTCTAAGACTGACAAGTAGATGTATAAGTCTTCTGCTGCTTCCGGCTTGGATAGTAATGGAGGTGATGTCAGATACTTCTTCAGGTCTTGGAAATTCTTTTTGCACTCATTATCCCATTTGTCTCGTTGTGCTCTCTTGATGGCCTTGAAAAAGGGCTTGCATCGATCGATGGACCGCGAGAGAAAGCAGTTAAGGGCGACTGCTCGTCCAGTTAAGCTTTGGATCTCCTTTAAGGTAGTTGGAGATTTCATCTATAGGATCGCTTGGATTTACTTGGGATGTGCTTCAATTCCTCGTTGGGTTACTAGGTACCCTAAGAATCTACCTGAAGATACTTCAAATGTGCATTTGGTGGGATTGAGCTTCATCTTGTACTTTCTAAGGATGTCAAAGTTTCCACCAAGTTGCCAATGTGGTCTTATCGCTACTTGCCTTTTACCATGATGTTGTCGACATAGACCTCTATGGTTACTCCAATTTGCTTCTTGAACATCATGTTTACCAACCTTTGGTAAGTGGCTCTTGCGTTCTTGAGGCCAAAGGGCATGACCTTGTAGCAATAGGTGCCTCACTAGATCAAGAACGCGGTTTTCTCCTCGTCGGGCTCGTACATGGCTATTTGATTGTAGCCAGAGTATATGTCCAAGAAACTGAGCAGCTGGTTCCTAGAAGTTGAATCTACTAATAAATTGATTTGGGGAAGTGGATAAGGATCCATTGGGCATGCTTTGTTGAGGTCAGTGCAGTCTACACAAACCTTCAATTTGCCCTTCTCTTTCTTCTTTACTAACACGACGTTGGCAAGCCATGCTTAGTGTGCTACCTCTTCTATGAATCCATCTTCGAGTAGCTTGTCAATTTCCACTTCGAAGATCGTCACTTGTTCGGGTGTAAAATGCCTTCTTTTTTGGATCATCGGTTTGGCAGTAGGGTCAATGTGCAGTTTATGGTAAGCTATCTTGGGGTCGATGTTGGGCATGTCGGAAGGTGACCACACAAATATGTCATAATTTTCCCTAAGGAAAACCGTGAGTTCTTATTTTTCCTTCGGGCTTAAACGTAAGCCAATACTTGCAATATTTTCCGGCTGCTGAGGATCAAGAATGATGTGCTCGGCATCCTCTTCGGGTTTCCATCCCGTCTCGTCTGCTGGCGCATTAGTTTGGACACCATCTTCTTGATCTGTTTGCTATAATTGCTATTTGGTAGCTCTATCGTCCCATCGGACCTCAATAACCTCTACGGGGGTAAAGGTCTTCTTCTTTGATTCTTTCAATACTTGCACAGTGCATCATCAAGATGCGGCCTAGTCATACTTGATTTCTCTAACTTCTTCTCCTGGGATGCATAATCGAATCTTTTGATACTTGACGGAAGTGACGGCGTCCAGCTTTATCAGCTAAGGTCGCCTTAAAATCCTATTGTAGAGAGACATTTCACTTACTATCTTGAACGTCTACTTTGAGACAATTGGCAGTGTTTTCACATTAAGTATGATGTGGCTGATGCAGTCAAGGCGTGTCCATTGAATCCGGTGAGTACCTCCGCTCGGCGTATAATTGTGCTTTCCAGGCCCATCTTCTGAATTACTGAGAGTTGAAGTAGGTTAACTGCACTTCCATTGTCAACCATCATTCTGTCGACTATAGCATGAGCCAGTTAGACAGATACCACTAGCGCGTCATCATGCTGGAAATCAACGTATTCGGCATCTTGCTCGGTGAATCCAACAATGGGTTCAAGTTGGGTGTTAACTGTCTGGACTTGCGAGACTAGTAGAGCCTGCTGGATCTTCATCTCCTTTGAATTGTTGGTGGACCCTAAGTGCTCAGATTCTACGAATATGTCGTTAATCTGAATCGTCTTGTTGGGTGGCTCTTCATTGGCATCTGCATTCCTTCTAGGCTGCGTAGCCAGCTTGTCCAAGTATTTATCGACCTTGCCTTCCTTCACGAACTTCTCTAAGTAATTCTTCCAAGTGTAATAGTCGTCAGTTGTGTGACCGGGACCTCGATAGAATACGCAGTACTTGGTGTGATCCAACTTGGAAGTGTCTCTCTTTGATTGTTTCGGCAGCTTGAACCATGGCTCGCTCTTGATGTCACGAAGGATTTGGTGAATCAGGATCGAGAACTTTTCGTAGTTCTTGGATGCCAAGCTCTTTTTAGTCGTGGGTTGATCACTGCGTTTAGTCTCCTGCCTGCTTTTGATGTACTACTTCCCGTCCTCATTCTTTTGAGCCACTACCAACTCTTTTCGAGGTTACTCAGGCACTTGGTCTGTTCCTCGAGCCTCATCCCAAAGTGCATGCTTCTCTGCTAGAGCGAATGAGTCTGCCAGAGTTAGGTTTTCTTTCATGATCAACTCTCCAAACATGGGGTGATCTACTGGGAATCCTTTTGAAAGGCTGCTCTTGCTATTGAGTTGTCGTATTCAACTATCTTCGCCTTTTTCTACATTGAACCTCTTCATGTAGTCATGGAGTAACTCATTTGGATTCTTCTTCACATTGAACAAATGATCGAACTTCTTCTTGATCAAGCCGTAAGATGAGTATTCATTGGTGAAAACCAAGGAAATATCATCAAAACTCTAGATGGTTCGTGGCGGTAGGGTGTGAAACCAATCTTGCGCCTCGCCTTACAAAGTGATGGCAAATATCTTGCACATAAGAGCATCGTTGTTCCGATAAAATACCATCGTGCTTCAGTACTGCTTCAAGTGTCTTTCCGGATCTCCATCTCCTTTGAAATATGTGAAATGTGGCATGCTAAACTTGCGTGGAGGCTCTGCCTGCTCAATCTCATCCGTGAAAGGTGACCTGCTCATGTTGGTCATGTCTTATCGTAGTGCTTCATCGATAGCTTCGTTGTGTTGGAAATCACGTAATCGTTCATTCAAAAGCCTCTATACTTCTTCCTAAATTTACCTTTGATGGGGCAGCGGATCTCTTGGCTGCCCTTGGTCTTAACCTACTGGTTTAGGCTGCTCTTCTACATTCTCTGCTCGTCGATGTCGCGGCAGTGGTACATGTGGTTCGTTCCTAACAAGAGAGGGAATTCTTTACAGGCTTCCGGTTGAACTTGAGCCCGATTGAGTGATTGCTTCTCTCCGTTTGTCATGCCACCTACTTCGATGCGAGGTGAAGGATGCTCATTGTAGGCCTAGTTGCGAATAAACGCTTAGTCTGGAAGGTTGCTCATGTTAACTACCGAAATATGGTCCCAACCATGAGTGTATGCTCATCTGTGGGCCTAATCGAGAGTGCACGCTCCTCCACGTGCTAAGATAGGAGTATACGCTATCTCAAGGGCCAGTCGAGAGTGTACACTGCCAGAAATCTCGGTTCATGGTTGGTCAAGTGGTTGCTTGCCGGGACGCTGCTGGAAAGGTTCTTCATCTGCCTTTGTCCTACTTTGGGACACCTCTTAGGGGCACGTTGCATCTCAGTGCGCTGCAAAAGCTGATTCACCAAGGTCGTCTGTTGTGTGAAGATGCTCGTCAACTCTATGAATTGTCAAAACAAGTGTTGTTCTCCATTTGGGTTGGAAGAGCTTGAAGGAAATGCGTCTCCTTAAGTAGTTGAAGTGTGGTAGACTCCGGGAGTGAGATTTGAGTTGGGAAATGTCAAATTTATGGAGAAATATGGTGAAAATGCCCCCGGTTCAATCGTCGGCCTAGAAATTTAGAGCTGGGATGGTTGAACCGGTCTTAGACTGGTGTGGGCTGCTTGGAAGGACACGTAAGTGGGCTGGGCTTCGAGTTAAGCAACGAGAACGGGTCGGGTCATGGGCACGGACCGGGTCACTAGAGTGCGTAGGCACTGAACTTCTCTTAGTATGACTTGGGCTTAGGCAGCGTCTTGGGCCTGCGGGCCTTGGGTTGTTACCTTGGAAGCTTGGGCTTGCTAAATTTGGGCCATGCTAGGCTCATTTGTGGCGCGAGCCTGGGCTCGCTACTGCAAGGTGGCATGGGCCTGGGCTTGTGGCTGCAAGGTGAAGCCTTCACCATAGGTGTAGATCTCGCCGTGTGTGGCCATGATGGTTGCTGCCGTGCTGCCCTGTGGTGGTGCCACTCCACTTGTCGTGTTAAGCCTCGTGGATCACCACGGTCCCTATTCTTGAACGTTGGAATTTCCATTCGTCATGGTTTAGGAGTTTCTAGTCATTGTACTTCTCTTTTATGTTTTATCAAAGAATTTATATAAATAAAAATTCCAAGAATAAAAACGTACGAAAAATCTACAAATGAACAAGAAAATGAAAAACCTTGAATGAGAGTCTTTTACGAGCATGTGAATCAAGACTCTCAATGAAAGCATAGAATTTGAGGGAAACGTGTTTAGAGAAATTTGGAAAATTTTAGAAAAAGATTGGACTTAGGTTTTTTGGAGAAATGAGGGTTATTTATAGGGGTGTGGCCCGCCCTCTTTGGAGAAAAGGGGTCCAGCCACATATGGTGGTTTTTTAGCTCTAATTGCAAGATATTATGTCAAAATAATATCTTGCAATCAATTAAGAAATTAATCAATTAATTTTGGTAATCAATCCTAATTTGAAAGAATAATTGGGGGTTACCTTGTGGGAGGATTTGATGAGGATTGATGAAATAGGTTTTGAATAAATATCTATTTTGACCACCTTTGACCTTGATTGAGCTGCTATTATCCACTGCTTGCACGTAGGAGTTCCGATATGCCTCGAGGGTAATTTTGTCTTCTTAACCTAAAAATCCACATGTTGCCTCCATATTTTTCTTAATTATTTTTTACTCCACAACATATCCTAATCAAATTTATTGAGCAACAAAAGGCAAACGAAAAATTCTCAACCAAAGTTGCATATCCATAACATAATTTTTTTTTTTGCATGTGTGGTCCTTCCATGCCATATATGTAGGGACGAAAGATAAACACAAATTCCAATCCTAGCCACACGATTTTTCTTTGTTGAGGTCCGGGGCCTAGTTATGTTAGAGTTACGTACCCTATCTTCGAGTTTGGTTTCATTTTATTTGAGGAATCTCGATGACATGACAAAAATTTTGTTTAACAAACTAAAAGCATGTACACGACCAATCTAACCCTTGATCAAAACTATTCCAAATTAAGGGCATCCTAAACGAAAAGGGGGTACGAAGTTTGGATTGTAAAAATATTGTAGCCGCTATAGAGAAAATTCTACAGCCTTCGACTCTGGCCTCTGGCCTTGGTGTCGGTGACAATCTCTCTTCTATCCTCCATGTTTTTTATGTCTTTTAATCATCTCCATCTTCTTGTTGTAGTCGCTCTTTTGTGTTGTTGAAAAAAAACCTTTGTGGGTTCATATCTCACTTTGTAAAGAAAAGTCTTTTGCAGCAGTTATGGTTTACTGCTCAACATAGGATTTTGTTTAGACATGAGATTGTGGTTTTTGTGATTCTTGTGCTTTGTGCATTGGAAAAAATATTATGAGGAGGAAGGAGGTTGATAGGATTTTTACCACCTACAAAATTAGGGATAAAAACACTAAAATACTTACAAGAGTACAAGGTAATCGTAGTATAGTTAGCTCTAGTAAGGTCGTTCTCCTCAAGGATTGAATGAATAATTTATGTTAAATCAAATCGTAATTAATTATTTAAAAGAAAGTTTGAAAAAAAATGTTGATTTTGTGATTTAAAAAAATAAAAACGAATTTAATAAAAATATTAAAGAAATTAGCAAATTAAAGAAAACAAAAGAAAATCATTTTTGAAAATTAAATTGTAAAAGCACTAGGGTTCCGCTGTTACCTTAACAATCCTACGTAGTTCTTCCAATTACTTGGGACTTACACATGCATATTTGAAGGTTAGGTTTTCTTAATGTATGCCTACTTGAACCCCCAACATAGAGCGTATATCAAACATGCAATCCGTCTTTGGTATTCAGATCAATTCTAAACATGCATTACTCATTAAGTCTTATGAAACCTTTTGAAAAACCATACAACCCTTAACACTTGGTATTCATCCTAAGTAAACTTGCACATATAAACCACAAGAAGCCTTCGTCAATTTTAGGGACCGACCTCCGACCAAAATTGCATCAAATTACTTTTCTAAATATCCTAATGGTGATCAAGTATCAAGACAAATAGATAGTTTAAACCAGTGATTGATAATTCAAAATTTGCATGCATAATATCATAAGTAAATTGAAAAGAAACTACATATTCTTGCTAAGGTTCGTGGCCTCGCCCTAGCAAAAGAAAATTAATTACGAACAATCATAAAGTAAAAGGAATTTTATTAAAATAAAAAAAAATAGAAACACTTTGAAAGAAAAACACAAATTGTCAGTCTAGCAAAGTATTGATGCGTTCTTCCTTTTCTCCCCCTCTTCTTAACCCTAATCGCTAAAAAACCCTTATTTATACTACTAAAAAATTAAAATCCTTACTAGAAAATATCTTTTAAAAACTAGGAAACATAATAAAATAAGATAACTAGGAAATACATTCTTATTCTAACTTTAGGAAATCTGCCCAGCTACAAGAATCCCACGTTTTTGGACTTTCAGGGCTCCCAAGCGGGCCCAAAATGACTTGAATTAAAGCTAAGGATGTCCTGAACATAATTGCAGAAGGCTTCGAACTCAAAAGTCACCATCTTGGATGCCAAAAAGCTCAAATAAGCCCAAAACATCACTTTGACAACACTACGCTGCTCCTTTATTTCTTCACCATAAATAAACTGCTTGGTAGAAAAATTTGAAACTTTGACACGATCAAGTTGAGAGACGCATGAATGTCCTCCAATTTAAATCACTTCAAAATTCATTCGTTTGGTCACGTTTTGCTTAAGAGGAAGTCGAATATCCTACATTGAAAATACATAACAAAGTATCAAAATTCTACCAAAATAACTAATAAATTATAACTAAGATTAGGATAAAATATAAAGTATAATATCGATTCATCAGAGGTGACTCAGAACAATACTTCTTTTGCCAACCCTGCAAGATCATCAAGGGGTGGTTCGATCGTAGTGCTTTGATGGTAGTTCATCAGATTGCAAGGTTTAGTCCTCATGCATGTTATCTTCCTTGTTGGTCAGAGTTGTGTAGCCTCTTGCTAGCTCCTTCATCTATTTTGTATGTGATTTTTCTTGGATGAGATTTGCTCTAAGGGCCACATTTGACTTACACGTCCTATGTAATATTTAGATTCATTTTCATCTTTTTTTTTTTTAACAAATGATAGAATAATTTATATTGAACTACAATGATGGGGTTTCAAACACAAAACTTTACATGCAAAGATGAATATTTTTAACTAACTGAGTTACAAGACTTGCTTTATATTCATCTTGTTGAAAGAGATGTTAATGTTTAACCTTTTTCTCTTACCAATACATGATTAATTTCTACTTTCGGTAGTTGAGATTTGAGATTGAGATATTGTTTGGGCCCAAAATATTAATTTGGGCCGAGGGTAGGATCACTCTCGGCCCGGGAGGCCGATCGGCTAGTGGGCTTCCCAGCCTAGGGCGGTTAGGTCAGAACGCCAGCCGAGTCCTAGTACAATGAGGAATCTCGACGGGATCAGTAATCCAGAAGGCAAATCCGGCTCAGTTAAGGACTAGATTCATAGTCCTAGTAAAGATAGGACTGGTCGAGGTGACGTTGATCCGGGGAGGAAAACCTAGTCCGAATAGGATTCTAACTCAGACTTAAGGTCCAGTGCTATAAATAGGGGAAGCTGTGCACCAGGAAAGGCCCCTGCAAATCAATACAAAATTGCCCTGCGCAAATTCTCACAACTTGTGATTTTTCTTTTTCCTTTTTCGCTGACACATCTTCCGTTGGCATCAACAGCACTGTGGAAGCAACCGGTGATATCTTAAGTCGGCATAGATAGCTCTGTCACCGTAGAATCAATCGGTCTCGCAGTATCTTCCGTTGGCATCAACAGCACTGCGGCGAGAACGGTTGATTACCTATCCAAGTCTCGGTCGAGAAGGGTTTCTGAACCCTTATTGGTCGAGGTCATCTCATCAGCCTTTTCGGCGAAGTGAGGTGTTACACGTTATTACGTTCGGCATATTGAAAGCCGAATTTGATATTGAACTTCGTAAGAATAGTAACCTTGTCTTCAGGTTCGAGAGCCCAAGAGGCCGAGACGTGTTCCTTTCTCGGCCGCAATCGCAAGACGCAGAAGTCAGCCGCGCACCCAACGCAACATCAACAAATTTACTCCTCGGCCGAGCTCGGCCGACGAGTTGGCATGCCCCGCATTCACCGAAGGACGTAGTTAGCTCATTAATTACTCGGCCTGCGCGCCACGTAGGCTTTGTAGTTTTTAGGGTCAACATTTTGGCACGCCCGGTGGGACCCAGTGCTAAACTACGAAGTTCATGCCAATTGAAACATGATCGGTAAAAAAGAAAACCACTATGGGAAAGTCGACAGCCGATTTGCCGAATCAAAGCTCGGGACAAAGTGTGCCACAGGCGCAGAATCCCCTTAGCGCTGTGACACCTGAGTCCACAAGCGCGACCCGCCGAGAGAGAGAAGTTAATCTCAGCGGTCAGCTCCGCGGTCTAGAAATCCCTAACAGAAACACCTGCGTTCTCACTGAAGGGATAGTAGAGGAGTGCGACGAAGATGGCGGTGAAGGATCTGATCCACCGACAAGGTCGTTTCTTTGAAAGCGACTAGACGAGCAGTCTCGGTCAGTCGAGCAGACGTTTAGTCGAGGCATTGACAAGCTGCATGACGCGATACTCAGTTCCAATGATCGACAAACCAGGCTGCTCGAAATGCTGGTTAGTAAAGTTGGGGGCAGCAGGCCTTTCGATCTTCTCCAACATTGTCCACCAGGAAACAACCCGGTACCGATTGTACCGGCCGAGCCTATTCCTGCTCCACTCAAACCAATTAACTTGGAAAAATGAGGAGGGTCGAATAGTAGGTCAGACGGAACCGACCAGAGGATCGAAGCAACACCTGTTGATATTACCGAAGTTCAGCGGATGATCGACTCGGCCATGAAGAAAGGGCCGAAGTTTCCCAAGTTTATTCATCCGTACCCGGCTTACGTGGAAACGTTTGGATACCCGAAGGGTTTCAAGATCCCAGATTTTAGTCTTTTTGCCGGTGAATCGTCCCTGTCTTCGTTGGAGCACGTGGCTCGTTTCACCGCGCAATGCGGAGATGTTAATAGTGATTTCCATAAGTTACGGCTGTTCAACTTTTCATTGACCGGCTCGGCATTTGCCTGGTACATCAATCTCCCTCCTAATTCCGTCCAAAACTGGGAGGAGTTGGTCGAGAAATTCCACGAGCAGTTTTATCGGCCGGGGATGGAGATGTCAGTCTCTTCATTAGCACGGATGGCTCAAGCATCTGATGAGTCACCAATGGATTATCTTACCAGGTTCAAATCAGCTAGGAATTGGTGTCGAGTGCCTTTACCCGAAGTCGAATTTGTCCGGCTTGCTTTGAACGGCCTTGACGTCGAATACAAAAAGAAATTCTTGGGGGTAAATTTTTGGGATATGTACGAATTAGCCCAACATGTCGAGCAGTATGATTATTTGCTCCGCGAGGAAAAGACTTCGAAGACTCCAACTCGGGGAACGATTTACAAGAACCCTACTGTCAATTATGCATCAACCGAGGATGAATGCGTTAGTGTGGATGCGGCTGAGATAGTGATAGATAAGCCATACGTTTGCAAGGCATTGACTCAGGTTGATTCTAGAGAAGCCAAAAGTCGCTCGGCCACTGAAGGAACATTGAAACCGTCAAAGGTTTATACTTTTGATATTACCAAGGCTGACGCAATTTTTGACCAACTGTTATCAGCAAGAATCATTAAGCTTCGGCCTGGTCATAACATTCCTAAGGCCGAAGAGCTTAAAGGAAAGGTGTATTGCAAATACCACAATTCGAGCAAACATACGACAAACAATTGCGTCGTATTTCGCGATAACGTCCAAAGCTGGATTGATAATGGCAAACTGAAGTTTCCCGAGAAGAGGATGAGTATTGATACTGATCTGTTCCCCACGGCAACAGTAAATATGGTTGACGCGTACCTACCCAAGGACAAAGGGAAAGGCAAGGACGAAGTGGTTGAGACGCAACGACCACGGAATCAGAATTTTCGGCCACGGTTCATGGCCGATTTTCGTTCAGACAAACCACTTACGGCTTTAACGGGGCCCGCTATTGTCAAACCTATGATGGATTATAGCACCGATGAAGACAGTGGGATGGCGGTTTTGTGCAGGAAATGTAGAGCGAAGGTCGACAGTGAACCAGAGGAGAAGCCCTCTGCGCAACCTGTGGCCGCGACTCGGCAAAAGGTAGCCAATGAAGGCCAACATCACGGGGTTTTTGAGAGGCTCAGTCCTAAAGTACGGATGGAAGAGACACCCCCGGTCAGGGGGCGCCTCGATTTTGATGCTTCATTCTATGACGATGATTACTATAAGCGTAATTCTAGCAGTTCAGAATCATCGCGGAGCCAAAAGACCTTCAAGCCTCCCGAGCCTAGAGATCAACGTTGGTATACATACCATTCTTCAAAGGGCGTCTACACTGCGTTGTCTAAATCTCAGAAACGCCGGCATCAACGGATAGATTGCATGGCTCGCCGACGAGCAGCCCAAGAAACTTCGGCCCCTAAGTGGCGGCCGAAGGACACAGTTGCCACTGATGATGAGCGACCACCTCCAGCAATTATGACAGAGTTGGCTCAGGGGAAACGGCTGGTCGATCAAGATGTCGAGACCATGTTTGAAGAAGCTGATAAACGAATCAAACTTCTCATTCGACCAGGGGAAATGAAGGCACGCCTTGAACATTTCAGGCAAGAGGCCGAAAGCAAATTATCCCCGCCGGCTATACAAGAACCTTTGGTCAAAATTCGACGGAATTTGCATCCCCCGTTCCTTGGGGAGTCTTTGGAGTATATGCGAGAATTTCATAAGAAACATTCGGCCAACGATTTGTATGGTTTACCGAAAGCATGCCAGGACACCATTGATCTGGTCCTGACTTGTCCGGATGCTGAGCGGATCATCCAGAAGACCTCAGATCCAGGATTGAAAGCAAGGTTCCAGCACATACGAGAAGCTCGTGTCCTTGGATTTGAAGTCGACCCGTACACCGATATCAATGCAGCCGACCTTCCTTTCTCGCTGGAGAACCTTCAGTATTTACGATGTCACTTTGAAGTATTTTCGACGGTTTCTCTCTTCGGCCTTACGACCGATGAAATCGCACGTATTGCCCGTCTGGATGCTTATCTCGACACTAGGGATGCTCGGCTACACTACCAGGAGCAGGTTCAGGTCCTGACCCCAAGTACATTGTCAATCTCAACCTTACCTAAGGCGGTCACGCAGAACCAACAAGTCGCCGAAGCAGCTCCGCCGAGTGACGTCATTAAAGAAGGGACAGAAGAGTCTCTTTGTCCGACTCTGACGACAACTGAGTCCGTAGTCGCCGACCAACCGAATGAGGAGGGTCTTGACCAGATGGGCCCGTCAGTCTTGGATAATATGGAAATCAGTATGGTCCATGTGTTACCTGCCGATTTTCAATCAAGCACGGCTCAACCAAATTTCCTCGATGGAGATGTGGTTGCCGAGGAACCCGGCCATGTTGATTTTGTATCGATTGCTGAAAACGAGTCAACAACAAAATATGATAGTCTAAAGGCCGATTTGGCCGAATTGTTCCCTCGTTCATCGTCGGCCAAGCTTCACCATTTAAAGCCATTGTATATGACGGCCCACATCGAGGGATATCCAGTTTCTAAAGTTTTTGTCGACTGTGGAGCTACCGTCAATATCATGCCTCTGAACATCATGAAGGCCTTACGCCGTTCAAATGACGAGCTTATTCCGTCAGGAATCACAATGAGTAGTTTTGTCGGTGACAAATCCCACACCAAAGGTGTACTTCCGTTAACTGTGAATATTGCCGGTCGCACCCACATGACCGCCTTTTTCGTGGTTGATTCCAAAACCGAGTATAATGCACTGCTCGGCCGAGATTGGATTCATCAAACCAGCTGTATTCCTTCCTCATTGTACCAAGTGCTCGTCTTTTGGGACGGCAAATTGGTCACTGTTCATCCGGCCGATAGCCAGCCCTTCGAAGCTAACATGATCCAAGCACGGTATTATGACGATCACGTCGGCTACATTACTTTGCAAGGCTTCAATGAAGAAGGACGGCCGACTCGGATTTCCGTTCAGAAAGCTATCGAGGTTGGCGCCGAGACTGTCCAGCAGGATTCGGCGAGACTCGGATTAGCCAACTTCCTCCCCGAAGCCGATGTTTGACACCGATCGGGAAACACGCAGGGCCGCGGTTTCATCAACTATGGAACGACTGCTGGCCCATTGGTATACGATATCTAAACAACCAAATTCGGGCTTCAACCTCGTCGGGTTCCTTGCTGAGGGAGATAATGGGCCTGTATTATCTTTTGATAAAATTCGAGCCGCCCTGGCCGAGCTCGAAGATCATCGGCCCCTAGTTAAGGACCCTTTAGAAGAGATTAATGTTGGGACGGCCGATGACCCACGGCTTTTGTTTATTAGTGCTTTACTTCCCCAACGAATGAAAGACGAGTTTCGTGCTTTGCTTACGGAATTCAAAGATTGTTTTGCTTGGAGTTATCATGAAATGCCCGGCTTAGATCGTACTCTGGTCGAGCATGAATTACGTATTAAGCCCGGATTTAAACCTTTCCGTCAGCCACCTCGTCGATTCTCGACCGAAGTACAACTCAGTATCAAGGACGAATTAGTTCAGCTTTTGAAAGCCGGATTCATTCGGACAGCTCGATATGTCGAATGGTTGGCGAATATCGTTCCTGTATTAAAGAAAAATGGTGCACTGCGCATCTGCACCGATTTTCGAAATCTGAATCTGGCAACTCCCAAAGATGAGTATACAATGCCGATTTCAGATTTGTTAATCGATGTCGCGGCGAATCATGCGATCTTATCCTTTATGGATGGACATGCCGGGTACAACCAAATATTTATTGCCGAAGCCGATGTGCACAAAACTGCTTTCCGTTGCCCGGGGGCACTCGGCACTTACGAATGGGTTGTCATGCCATTCGGCCTCAAGAATGCCGGCGCCACGTACCAACGGGCGATGAACACCATCTTCCATGATTTAATTGGCACCATCGTCGAAGTTTACATCGACAATGTTGTCGTCAAATCTAAACACCGACAGACACATTTGGACGATCTCCGACAGGTTTTCCTCCGCATGCGTCAGCACAACCTCAAGATGAATCCTGCCAAGTGTGCCTTCGGTGTATCGGCCGGGAATTTTCTTGGTTTCCTCGTACATCATCGTGGGATTGAAGTCGATGAGAATAAGGCACGCGCAATCATCACTGCCCCACCCCCAACGACGAAGAAACAGCTCCAGTCTTTACTCGGACAGATCAATTTCCTCCGCCGATTTATTGCCAACTCGGTAGGAAAAATGAAAGCGTTTTCCACACTCTTAAAACTCAAGGACTCAGATAAGTTTGTGTAGAACGACGAGCATCAGGCGGCGTTTACGCAAATCAAAGTCTCCCTCACGAACCCACCTGTCTTGGTTCCTCCCCGGCGCGGTAAGCCTCTCAAGCTTTATATCTCGGCGGCCGAAGAGTCCATCGGCTGCCTCCTCGCCCAAGATAACGACGCCGGACGGGAACAGGCTATCTTTTATCTCAGCCGCAATCTCAGTCAACCAGAGATCAATTATCCAGCCGTCGAGAAGCTGTGCCTAGCTGTTTTTTTTGCCGCTTCTAAGCTTCGGCATTATATGCTCCCAAATGGTTACCCAGGTTATTGCGCAGACCGACGTCATCCACTACATGCTCACCCGACCGATCGTAAAAGGCCGCATTGGGAAATGGACCATGGCACTGTCCGAGTTTAGCTTGCAATATGTAGCTCAGAAAGCCGTCAAGGGCCAAGCATTGGCTGATTTCCTTGCTCAACATCCCTCCCCATACGGTTTTGGGGGCAACGACGTTGACATTGGCATGGTTCAGACGCGCGACAACCACTGGACGATGTACTTTGACGGCTCCAGTACGTCATCTTCGGCGGGCGTGGGAATTGTTATTCAATCCCCGAATCACGATCGCTGGTTCTTTTCGCTTAAGTTGGACTTCGACTGCACCAACAATCAGGCCGAATATGAAGCCCTCATCGTCGGCCTTGGAATTCTCCATGACCTGCGGGCAACTCGCGCCCTCGTCCTCGGTGACTCCGAGCTTGTGATTAACCAACTTGATGGTTCCTTTCGTTGCATGAGTTGTACCCTGGCACCTTACCATATGGTCGCCAGCTATTTGGCCGAATCCTTCGACGGTATTACATTTCAACATATTTCCCGGTGTCATAATACCGACGCGGATGAATTGGCTCAAATTGCCTCCGGCGCACAACTCCTGGGGGGCAAACTAGGCCAAGAGATACCAGTGATACGACAGTTATACCCGGCCTTGGTTAATCAGCAAATCCTCCGACGGGACGACGTGATACGCACCAGGGTTATGTCCCTACCTTCGTTGTTAGATCGGCAGGACTCTGTCGAGATTTGCACGACCGAGGTGATACCGGATGATTGGAGAACACCCATTATGCATTACCTTGACAATCCTACCGAGAAACATAGTCGCAGGACACGGGTTCACGCCACGAACTATGTTATGTACCAGAACGAGTTATACCGAAAGGGTGAAGATGGTTTGTTATTGCTATGCCTCGGCCCCCAAGATAATGCTCGGGCGATCGCAGAGGTTCATGAAGGGGTATGCGGAGCTCATCAATCCGGACGGAAAATGCAATGGCTACTCCGACGACACGGCTATTTTTGGCCGAGAATACTGAAAGATTGTATCGAGTTTGCACGAGGATGCGTACAGTGCCAAATCCATGGGCCTATACAAAGGGTCCCGGCCGAATCACTACATTCGGTCATTAAGCCGTGGCCGTTTAGAGGATGGGCCATGGACGTAATCGGCAAAATCACGCCGACTTCTGGAGCTGCTAAGCATGCATGGATAATAGTCGCCACTAATTACTTTACTAAGTGGGTCGAAGCAAAATCATATGCCGAGTTAACATCTAAAGAAGTTTGCGACTTCGTGGAGGAACACATTGTGACCCGGTTCGGTGTACCGGAAACGATCATAACCGACAATGGAACAATCTTCACAGCCGAAAGGTTTAAAGAATACACGGAAAATTTGAAAATTCGGCTGGAACAGTCCACACCGTATTATCCACAGGCGAATGGGCAGGCCGAGGCAAGTAATAAAGTACTGATAGGCATCCTCGAAAAAATAATAAAAGAAAGGCCTGGCATGTGGCATTTGAAGTTGAACGAGGCATTATGGGCATACCGAACGTCGCCCCGGTCGGCGACTGCGACAACCCCGTACGCATTAACCTACGGACACAATGCAGTGTTACCAGTCGAGTTGAGCATAAATTCGTTGCGATTAATTGAACAAAGTAGTTTGTTTAGCGCCGAATATAATCAGTCCATGAGACAGGAACTAGAAGATTTGGAAGAAGCGCGACTTGACGCTTATAACTTATTGGTGGCACAAAAACAGATTGCCGAGCGAGCCTATAATCAAAAGGTACGACAGAAAACATTCGGCGAGGGTGAATTAGTGTGGCAAACGGTGTTGCCCGTAGGACTAAAAGATCCTAGGTTCGGTAAGTGGTCGCCGAATTGGGAAGGGCCGTTCGTTGTGCATAAAGTATACGGCAAAGGGGCGTATCATCTTAAAGACCGAACCGGTGTAGTTCACAGATTACCGATCAATGGGAAGTTTTTGAAGAAATACTATCCGGCCACATGGGAAATGCGGGAATAAAAAAAAACTAGTCTATTAAGATTGATAAGCATTTACAAAATGAGTAGGTCGATCGCTTTACATTCAAAATCATTCAAGGAGAAGAGGGTAGAAGAGTGCTGAGCAGGGCCTTCAACTCCAACCACCGCACGTCGGCCATGATAACTTCGGCCTGCCGATTCTTTTTGTCCAACTTCAGCCGCTCGACCCGTTTTTTGGTTGCCGCATACTCAGTTAAGCGATCATTGCCGCCTGATTCAAAGTCTTTAGCAAGCTCGGAAGCAATGGCTGACCGACGTTTTGCTAGTTCGGCCATCTGACGGTCGAGCTCGGCTAACGCTTCTCCTTTTACCCGTAGATCGTCGATTTTTAGACGAAGGGTGTCTTGCACGGCCGTGGTGGCTTGCAAGTCCTGTTCGGCCTTTAAAGCCGTCTGGAAGATACTAAATGTCTCCCGAACACGCTCCAAGGCAGACGATGCCCGAACTATGGCATCTCCACTCAGGCAACCGTCGGCTCCAAGGTTGTTCAGACATACGCCAAGCAGATTAAGACCGTTGCGCTCAAGTACTTGCGATGTTGAAAGCGACATGACTTCTCGCAACTGGGTTAGGGCGCTTGGATCGGCAGCTTCAGTTGTAGCAGCCGAAGGACCGGACTCTGCAGTTGTGCTGGAGAGGAGGGCTTTGAATTCGACCTCCCATGAAGCCTGCACATACAAATCAGGTTAAGTTTAAAAGAAGTCGTGATAAGAATAGCAAGAAGGTTTCGTTTTTTTAACCTGCCGAGAGGAGACCTCAGCCATGTCTCCAGGATCGTTGCTCGAACCTAAAGAACTCAATGGCCGAGCCCAGTGTCTCAGGTTGCTTCTCAGTTCACGCGGCCGATGGAGGTTATCTACGTTTGATGGCCACTGAGGCGGCCAAGAAATATAGATAACGCCCTTCGGCGCATAGAATTGTCGGTGAAAAGAATGTACAGGCACCTGACATTTATTATTTCCCTCGTTTAGAATTCTAAAGCAAAAAAGAAATCAAGGAAAGATGGTCGAAGGTACTTACGAAGGCCGAGGTAACCTCCTGTGGAGGAATATGGAAGCCCTGGTCTTGAGGATGAACGGGCGATTCCGCCGTTGCCTCGGGTTCCTCGAGCGGGCGTTTGCCACGGTCGGCTGCAGATGGGCCGACCGGAACCGCCGTTTCGGAGGAGGTAGGGACATCCTGGTCCTGAGAATGAGCGAGGGGTTCGGCCATCGCCGTCGGTTCCTCGACCGGGCGCTTGCCACGATCAGCCGTGGAGGGGCCGGCTTGAACCACCATCTCAGACCTTGGGAGAGGTTGCCGACGAGAGTGAGGACGATCTGCCAGTGGGACCTCGTCGCTCCCCTCACTCTCTTCCAGAATGAAGACCGAGGGTTTTGGATTTCCAGGGGCTGTACCCTCGGTCGCAGAAACCACCTTTTTTGGAACGGGTGTTTCCTCGACGGAGGGAGGCACAACTGGTGTACCAGTCCTAGAGATAGGCTGCGTTCGAACTGTCGTTGTGGCCGGGGCGGGCTGTTTCTCGACCGAGGGTTGAACAACGGCAGGAGAAGGGGAAACACTGGGAGTCGTCGCCCCTGTAGTTTGACTGGAGATGACGTGGATCTCCCGTGCGCCTTTCTTTGCCAGCTGTTTTACCCGCTTGGCAGGCGGCGGAGGTTCGACGACCGGCTCGGCCTCTTGGCGAGGTCGTTTGGTCAGCATGGCCCGACCAGCAGCCTTATCCCTTTTAACCACGGCCGATTTTTTCTCGACCATGGCCGCAGCAACAGCCTCCTTTTTTCTCGAAGGCCGACTACCTAAGAAGATAAAAACAATTCAGTAAGGCAAATCAATAAGCAAGGTTGAAGGAAAATAGGAGAAACAATTACCTTGAGTTTGGGGGGCTGAGGCCTTCTTAGGTCGGTCACCAAAGAGTTTGTTCAGCACCTCTTCGACCGGAGCACCAAAGAACTCCTAGGTGTAATTTTCCCACCACTCACCGAAGGTGTCACCGAAGGCGGAATTTTTGGCAGTACTCTTGGAACTCCCTCGCGGCAGTTTTACATTCCTTCTTCGAGGAACGAGGTTCACGTCCACGGCTTAGGACTGTTCGGGAGAAGAGAAGGGGGACGGGGCAGCCCTGAAGATAGCCGAGCTGTCGGGCAAGGAAGTTCGGATGATATACTTCCCAACCCGACCGTTTCCCATCACAGCCGAGAGGGAGGTCGCGAGCAAGCACAAACGACCCCCAGGTCTGACGAAGATCGGCGTCCTCCTCCGCGCCCCACGTAGAGGTAGGCAGCCTGATGGAGGAAGGATAGTCTCGACGATGACATATCAAGAACTCGTCGTTGGAGAAGTCGTCGAGAGCGAAGAGGTACCGAAATACCTCTTCGGCTTGATGGGGAGGTGTCGGTCGAGAGGCCAGCTGAGGTCCAAGCGCCTTCGTTGGTGAGAAGTCAGCTATGGCCGGCCGAAGGGAGGCGAAGTAAACTTGTAACCAGAGTTGGAAAACCCAGAGGGGACCATTCTGGTGTGGATCGATTTTATGGAGGGTCGCCTCGGCCAGGCAGCGGAAGAGATGGGCGAGAATGTTGGAGCTCAGTGCCAAGACGTGACCACTGGCCAGGGCCTCGGCTACCGGCATATTCTCGACCAAGCATTTGTTTGACTTGGTACAACAAATGTACTTGTTGTACCAATAGAAGAGGAAGGCTTCATGCTCTCCCTCTCGCAGGTCCTCCTCTCCTCGGCCGGCGAAGTGAAGATAGAGGGTGTTGTAATTAAAGAAGTTCTTGTGGAGCTTCTGGATGTCTTCTTTCGACGGGATTTGACCGTCACGGTTCAAGGCCTCGAAGGCTCTTCGATCAAAAAGCGTCTTCAGATCAATATTCGACGGGTGCCCAGAGAGGGCCGCGTCGATAGGGATCCCGGTTGCCGAAGTCCCCAGAATGGCGGTGACATCAAGGATGGTGGGACCGATGGGACCAAGAGGAAGAACCAGGGTGTTGGTGGCCGAGCACCAGAAGCACAAGGCGGCTAGGAGAAGCTCCTTGTCGAGAACGACATCCATTGACGAGAGGAGGACGGCATCGTAGATACCGAGGGCTTTCCATTGTTCGTCGAAGAGCCGTTCCATTCGAACAACCCAGGCTGCCCAGGATGTGGTCGTCGAGGGCCAGGAGCCTTGGGGTTTCGCCGCATCCCATCTCGACCATTCAAACCCTTGTAGCAAGGGTGTTAGGCAGTGCTCCTGGAGAAGGCCAGTAATGGTCGGCGGTATTGTAGCCTTGAAGAGAGGACCCAAGATTTGGTGGACGGTGCTCATGTCACTTTCAAACCGTATAGTCTTGATCGAGCTCCGATCAAGAATCTTCTGATGCTGGTCACATTCCCTGGAAAGCTTGGAGATGAAGGACGCCATTGTAAGAAGGAAGCACGGCGTAAAAGGGTTTTCTGGGTTGGGGGATTTGAAGACGAAGGCCTGGAAAAAGAAATGTGCTGGAGAATAAGAGCAAGAGTTTTCAGAAAGTTTTGGGAGCGTAAAGTGCGAATGAGAGATTTTCAGTATTTATAGGCTTTTGGCAGGAAGGGTAATCGTTTGAAATTCAAAACAAAGGGCAAAATCGACCGAAAGAATCGTTGATCATGATGAACATTTGGGAAATGCAGTTGAAAAGACCAAAGGTTTCAGATGTTGGGGGCGCACGATTGCGTGTGACGACGAGATTAATGGCGGAAGACGTTTCGACGCCTGCACGATGACAAGTGGGCTCACGAACTGAGGAAGTGGCTCGCGGATTGAGATAGTGGTCATAATGGCAAGACGGTTCATGCAGCCGCACGCCTTGGACGTCATTATTGGGATTGGTCGTGTTAGAGGACGCCACGTGGCGAGTTCGGTTAACAGAATCAAGATCGTGTAATTATGTTCAATGAATACGCCTTGGAACTCGGGCATTAGGGCTCTGAGTAATAGATTCGCTTCTTCAAGGCCGAAACCCGGCCGAAGAATTCAGACCGAGGACCTCAGAAGCGAGGGGGCAATGTTTGGGCCCAAAATATTAATTTGGGCCGAGGGTAGGATCACTCTCGGCCCGGGAGGCCGATCGGCTAGTGGGCTTCCCAGCCTAGGGCGGTTAGGTCAGAACGCCAGCCGAGTCCTAGTACAATGAGGAATCTCGACGGGATCAGTAATCCAGAAGGCAAATCCGGCTCAGTTAAGGACTAGATTCATAGTCCTAGTAAAGATAGGATTGGTCGATGTGACGTTGATCCGGGGAGGAAAACCTAGTCCGAATAGGATTCTAACTCAGACTTAAGGTCCAGTGCTATAAATAGGGGAAGCTGTGCACCAGGAAAGGCCCCTGCAAATCAATACAAAATTGCCCTGCGCAAATTCTCACAACTTGTGATTTTTCTTTTTCCTTTTTCGCTGACACATCTTCCGTTGGCATCAACAGCACTGTGGAAGCAACCGGTGATATCTTAAGTCGGCATAGATAGCTCTGTCACCGTAGAATCAATCGGTCTCGCAGTATCTTCCGTTGGCATCAACAACACTGCGGCGAGAACGGTTGATTACCTATCCAAGTCTCAGTCGAGAAGGGTTTCTGAACCCTTATTGGTCGAGGTCATCTCATCAGCCTTTTCGGCGAAGTGAGGTGTTACACGTTATTACGTTCGGCATATTGAAAGCCGAATTTGATATTGAACTTCGTAAGAATAGTAACCTTGTCTTCAGGTTCGAGAGCCCAAGAGGCCGAGACGTGTTCCTTTCTCGGCCGCAATCGCAAGACGCAGAAGTCAGCCGCGCACCCAACGCAACATCAACAAATTTACTCCTCGGCCGAGCTCGGCCGACGAGTTGGCACGCCCCGCATTCACCGAATGACGTAGTTAGCTCATTAATTACTCGGCCTGCGTGCCACGTAGGCTTTGTAGTTTTTAGGGTCAACAGATATATTAACTTGTTCTTTTGAATATAATTGTTCAACACAGAACATATCAATCCCATTGATATACTGGGATTTTAATTTCCTTGTCCCCTTCTAATTGCAACTGGATAAAAAATTAGTAAATATATCTAATCGAGCAATACTACTACTTTAAACAAAATTAGCAAAACATTAAGAATAATTTTCTAAAGACCTTAATATTCAATTATTTTTTAAATAATTCATTCTACAAGTTGGTATAGGAAATTCAGTAATAAACGGAAAAAATTAAAAAAAAAAAAGAAAAGAAAACAATCCCAGCCACAGCTAATTCCACGTACGAGAGTACGGGTGGAGCTCTTCGCCCACTGAAACAACGCCACGTGGACAACACAGACTAAGCCATCGGGACTTTGACCGGGTATTTATCAATTGAGTCCATCCACGGATTACCCAACCCGTCCCCGACAGAAATCGGCCGGAGGGCCCGCCAAACCGCGCTGTTACACTTAAAACCCGACCCGAAAGCAATCTGCCAAACCCGGTCACCCCTCCCGACCCGGCCCTTGGCCTCCGCGTACGACAGCTCGTACCACAGCGAACTGCTCGACGTGTTGCCGAACCGGTGCAAGGTCATCCGAGACGGCTCCATGTGCCACTCAGTGAGTTGAAGATTCTTCTCCAGCTCGTCCAGGACGGCGCGTCCACCCGCGTGTATGCAGAAGTGCTCGAACGCGAGCTTGAAGTCCGGAATGTACGGTTTGACCTTCGCCTTGAAAACCTTCTTCCTAATCAGCGTTATGAAAAACAACACCTGTTCGGTAAACGGCAGGACGAGTGGGCCCAGCGTCGTTATGTTCGTTTTCAACGCGTCGCCCGCCACGGCCATGAGCTCACGCGCAAGCGAAACGCCGACGGTCCCTTTGTCGTCTTCTCGCTGGTAAACACACTTGTAGTTCCTGCCGTCAGCGCCCTTGTGGGTCCGGACAGTGTGTACGAGCTCGTACTTGGACCGGGCGAGGTCGCGGTTCCTGTTCGATAGAAGAACCGCGGCGCCGCCCATTCGGAAAATACAGTTGCAGAGGAGCATTGATTTGTCGTTTCCGAAGTACCAGTTCAAGGTTATGTTTTCGGTGCTGACGACGACGGCGTAGGAGTTGGGATTTGCTTTGAGGAGGTCCTTGGCGAGGTCGATGGAGATCAGACCGGCGCTGCAGCCCATGCCGCCCAGGTTGTACGATTTAATGTCGGTTTTGAGCTTGTAGTGGTTGACGATCATGGACGACAGCGACGGCGTCGGGTTGAACAGGCTGCAGTTCACGATGAGGATGTCGATTTGGTTCGGTTTGATTCCCGTTTTTTTGAAGAGTGAGTCGAGCGCGCCGAACATGACCGACTCGGCCTCGGACCGGGCTTGCTCCATGGACAGCTGTGGCGGGTTGGAGGTGATTCCTCGCGGCAAGTACGTCTCATCGCCTAGACCGGACCGGTTCGAAATGCGGGTCTGGAAGTTAACCGTGTCCGGAGCAAATGCGCCGTTTTCTTCAGTCATTTTTAGAAACGACTCAACGGACATTTTGCGTTCGTCTTCCGGTTTGTAGCATGAGAAGTCGACCAGGTAAACTGGTCTAGACCGCTTGGCCCAGTAGAGACCGAAGAAGAAGAGGAGGACCCCTGAACCGGCGAGCCTGGTGGCGGCGTCGATGCGTTCGATCCGGACAGCCTGGTTGGTCCAGAGCTCTGTGATCCGTTCCAGCTCCAGACCAGTGAGCTGGATTAATACCGAGACGAAGAGCGGTAAAATGAGGAGGAACAAAATAATGGTGGCTGCGTTAACGGTGTAGCCATAGCCGAGCTTGACGTACTTGAGCTTGACAGACTGTAAGAAGTCCGGCAGGCGCTCCCGGATTTTGATGACGGCGGAGGACGAGTCCTTGAACGCCATCTCCGCCGTCAATCTCTCCTTGTCCATGTTTATGCTACTACTATTATTACTATTACTGCTAGTATCAACAGAAACAGCATCCATTCATGATAAACTGGATTGAATTTTGGTTTCTCGATCTATCTGGGTGTTTGTAAATTAAATAAACAATGAAATGATGAGTATATATAATTTATAAAATACCCAGATGAAACAAATTGAGAGAATACTTGAATTAAATCGAGCAGGACAAGCAAAGTCGAAGACGTCCAGAGAGAGACGTGAACTTGTGAGGAAGAAGAAATGGGGAAGTTTATATAAGAAGATATCGATGTTGGTGTGGTTCCACATGGGGAAGGGGGAGGGCATAGAAATAAGGTGCAGGTGCAAGAAAGCTGGAATGATGGTGTTGAATTAATGGTGAGTCGTTGCTACAAGGGAGATTGGATAGGCAGATGGCTCAACCACCTTAGGGTTTATAGACTAAATTAATATGGACAATACTATAGGAAGACTAATTTGTAGACAAAATTTGTAAACTAAATGTCACAAAAATGAGAAATTTTTCAGTGTGACCGGTATACAGGATGATACATCACGTGTCACTATACAAATAATATGATATGTGTATTGAAAAGTTAATAATTTAAAAAATAAAATTTCTCACCGCTTATATAAAAACACGTAGTCTACCATCCGTGTTTCGTTCACAATGAAAATTTTCTCCACAAATAGGAACGAGCATGTTTATCAACGCTCTTAAATCATAATCCAACCATCAGCTTCCATGTCATTTATTTTACAAAATAGTGTCTACAAATTTAATCTCTATGTCATTATCCAATTAATATTTGGGTTATATTTGTATCCAACTTCTCGTTTTGGAAATGTGTTCTATACAAACATTATATATGAGCGTGTGTGCGTTCATAGTGGCAAATGACCAGATGGCCCATGTGAGATAATTGAGAGAGAGAGGGTGAGGTTTTTTTCGAGCAAGCTCGGCCTCAATTAGAGGGAGTAGGATTATCTTCCCTCTATTTTTTCCCTTCCCTTCCCTTCCCTTTCCTTTTATTTGAACGATCACGATTAAGTCACGCTAACATCTTATATTAATTTTTTATAAAATGTGAGAGGAGATGTTGGAAGGGGATGGAAAGTGGAGGAGAGAGAATCATCTCTTCGCATTTAGTGATTAAAGATTTATGATCATTGATTTTTAAATTTGATATTAAAAGTGAATAATAAGTAGATGGGTTTTTAATTTTTACTCTAAATAATCGATATCAAATTCAAAGATAAATGAGAATAATTCGAGTGATGAGAAGAACAGTCGTGAATCTTAAAACTAGCTTTTATGATTGAAATTGTACATGACTGAATACTTAAAATGTACCCTATGATCATGGGTTTTTTTTTTTTTTGTGTGATTATGATCCGATTGGAAGTAGAACTGAAATGCATTAGATTGAAAATGATAACATTTGATATATGAGGTCATACGTTTGAGTTTAGGTCTACAAGAAAGAAAATAATGAGATTCCGAGGGATTAGTAGAATTATTGTTCCCTTCTTTTTCAGGATATTTATCCTACAAGAAAGAAAATAATGAGATTCCGAGGGATTAGTGTTTTTTTCATCTGAAACCCTAGTCAGATTTTAGCACCAAATACAGGGTTGGATTAACTAGTTCTACTAACAAAACGAGGTCTAAGTTCTACCTAAATGACGTAATTAAATTGGACAACAATTCAACATAGTATACGAAGCGGGTGAGATCCTGCAGGACTCTTTCCCTTTCTTGTTGAACAGATGCACATTCTCGGCATTTCCACATAATGGGCGTAACAACTTCCCCCCAAAAGGCCCAAAGCAGCAGTACAGATGGTTCCCGACTTTTACAACTTTTTTTTTTAATAATAATAATTTCAGCTTAGATCACAAAATAAAATACTTTGACAAAAAAAAAAAAAAAAAAAATCATGAATAGTAATGTAACTTTATATAAACCAACTTTAATGTTTCTTCTTTGTTTATTCACCAACATATCATCATAGCATATATTTAATTTTAAAAAATAAAAAATAAAAAAATAAACATCTCTTTATTCTCACAATTTCTCTCTCTCTTTCACATTTATCTCCAACTTCTCTCTCTTCCGTAAATATTTTTTAAGAAAAAAGAATAACAAAAAAAAACTATTTCACAGTTCACACACAAAGTTTGTGAGCTTAGGCAACTATTTTTTTTATATAATGGGAGTGTGGCGAAGGAAGCAAATAGAGGGAAGGGGTATTTTGGGCATTTTGCATGCGAGGAGGAGGGTGGTGGTGGTGCTTGGTGGTTGTAGGTGTAGTTGACTGACCAAAGCCATCAAAGAAACAATAAATTGAGTTACGAGTCAAACCAATTCATGTAGCCGCTAAACTGTCCAAGAAGAAGAAGAAGAAGCAACTGACCAAACAAACAAACCGTCCAAACTTCGCCACGTGTGTTGTTTCTTTTAGGCTCATATAGATATGCTTTTAAAATGATTGAAAACACTTTTAGAGAAAATATTTTTAGGTTTTAAAAGCATTTAAAGTGCTTTCAACAAGAAACACCAATTATGTGCTTCTTCTAGAAAGCACTTTAAGTGTTTTTTCAGGATTTACTTGCATATTTACTAATGATTGGTTCTAAAAATATTTTCACCAAAAACACTTTCAGTCATTTCAAAAGCATATCCAAACGAGCTCTTAATCTATTCTTTCATCACATGGCTAAATAATATTTAGAGTTAATTTACAATTTGATGTTTTTAATACAACGATGTATTTACATTAAGAGTTGGATAGTCAATTTGTATCGAATTTACTGTCTATTTGATTTAATTTTAAGATTTCTTACTCATGTGCCACTTACAAGTGTCATTGATGTTTTTAACATTGGAAGCACAATTTAGGGGTTTTATTTACATCCGTGAAATTGATAGAACACTTGAATTTAAAATTAAACTTTAGAGGTGATTTAGTATTATGGTCTAATAGTATTCCTCTTCACTTGTAAGTGAGATATTTTAGGTTCGATTCTCGTCAAAGGCGAATTTGAACCACATTATTGCTAGCCCATTGTGAGGCTAAACTCATCACCTCCTCCTTAGTGTAGATAATATCGTTTGTTAAAAATTAAAATAAATAAAAAAGTAAAAAAAAAAAACTTTATAGATGCTAATATACAACAACAGATTCAGAATTTCTCCTATGTTACCAAATTTTAGCCCATTCTACGAAATGCCACACTGAAAATTTAAGTATTGTTTAAGTCCCAAAAAACATGTACGTTTCACACGCTATTTCTTTATTAACCTCTTAAGAGTTTTTCCTGAATTTACTAACAAATGCTTGTTAGATGTTTAAAAATGCAATAATCGTGATAAAGTTGGCACTTATTAGGGGGATAAAGTTGGTGAGAATTCACAGCCCTCAAGCTTGAGAATCTGCAAGGTTGGTCTTGTTTGGTAACATTGACGGAAATTATTGTAAGCAAAGAAGCGGGAGACAGGACCAATGTTTGGAGCTGCTAACTAGAAACTGAAAGCCAATTAATGACCAAGTGGCACGTTGGAAAACGGCCTGTCTGTTGCCAACTGTGCCCTTTCCAAATTAATTGCAACATAAATATATCTTGGGTGGCAGTGGGCCATGAGTTGTGTTGTAGCCTTGTAAGGCTTCTTCCATTTGGTTAACAGCAAACCCGGCAAGGGCAAGGGCGGGCAAGGGCAAGGTCAAGGTAAAGGTAGTTTTTTTTCTTTTTTTGAACCATCGATATTATCTACACTAATGGCATGTTTACGTAAGGGTAATCGGAATAAAGAAAGGGAATTGAATTCCGATTACGGAGTATTCCGGTGTTTACTAAATATTAAGGAATCAAAAAAGTGGTGGAGCCCACACGAAACAAGGAATCCAATTCCTGAAATTGGAGGAACCGGATTCCCTAGTTTTGTGAGGTATTTGAATTCCCTAAGGGCAAGGGAATCAGGAATGCATCTTTTATTCCAATTATGCCCTCACTTGTTTCTTATTATCCCAACATTGCCCTTCATTTGACACTCATTATGTCATTTTTAATAAATAAATAAAACCTATTTATATTTTTTTATATAGATAATTTTATTATATAAATTTAATTAAGAATTTAATTTAATTAATTAGTATGAAAATAATTTATTTATGTAAGGGCAATTTAGTCATCAACTTAGTTTTCATTCCGATTGAAGTGAATTAGTAAACAACTTATATAGATTCAATATCATTTTTGCCATCTTTTAATAAATAAATAAAACCTATTTATACATGCTTATATAGATGAATTTTATTATATAAATTTAATTAAGAATTTAATTAAATTAATTAGTATGAAAATAATTTATTTATGTAAGGGCAATAAAGTAATCAACCTAGTTTTCATTCCGATTGAAATGAATTAGTAAACAACTTATATGGACTCAACATCATTCCTACTCCGATTCCTGACAGTTTTAGTAAACAACTTCAACAGGAATCTGATTCTGATTCCACCTCATTTCAATTCCTCCTCAATCCAATTCCCCCTCAATCCAATTCCTCTCAATTTGATTACGGATTAGTAAACGCGCCATAAGAGAATGAGGTGGGCTTAACCTCACAATAGGCCAGGTGCAAATTCTCCTTTGACGAGATTTGAACCTAAAACCTCTCACTTATTAGTAAAGAGAAATACTACTAGACTGTAGTACTAGTGGCAATGTCAAGATAGTTTAATTGCCTTTACTATTTACTCTTAGTAGTAATTGTTTTTGTGCAATTCCATCTGTTGGCAAGGACAATTACTATGTAACAAGTACCCGAGCCTCAAGCAAAGCAATGTCTTCCCTCATCGATCAATTTGTTTTCTCAATTACAAAAGGATTTGGGAAGTGGAAAACAAATACAGGGGATTGTAGTAAAATTAAATATTGGATTGTTGTTTGGTAATGAAGACGATAGTTGGGTTGTTTTTTTTTTTTTTAAATTTTACCGTTAGGATAAATCCTGGTCGTCGATTTCCATACACTTGGAAATCAGACCGCTGATTGTATCACATGGCACAATGGTCAAAGGTCCAGATCATCGGACCTTTGAAAATCCAACGACTGAGGCGCTCAAAAGAAGAAGTCATTAGGCTCTGTGGTGTTGCACGGCCCGGCATTTGTTGGCTGGGCAGTCCGACGGGCTTGGTGAAGCCCATTGATTGCCTTGTTCATTTTGGGCCACTATAGCCACATTTGGTGGGTTTTGGGCAATTTCCTTGCTCTTACCCTTGCATCCAAGGATGGGTGGACTTGTTCTAAACAAAGAGACTGAACTAACTTAGTGGCCGACCAAATTTTATTTTATATTTGTTGTGATTAGTCGATTTTAAAAGTCTGAAAATAAAGACTTACACAACTTTACTTCATTTGACTTTCTATAGAATTCAATATACTGTATTTTAATGTTTAGGTGAGTGATTTTTTAAGTTCTAAGAGATTGAGATCACGTTAATAAAAAATAAATTACAAAATAACGATAAGAATATTAGAAAATTCCTCATAGTAATATAACAAAGGCATGTATGACACATATCAAGTAGAGATCTTTAAACCCCTCATGCGACTTTGTAATGCATGTATGGAGATTTTCTAATCCCTCCTATCGACATTTGCAATTCATTTTTACTAACTTGATCACAATCCCTTAGGGCTTAGAAGTCCTTCTAAACATATGAAAAATGCTAGAAAGTTTACATTGTACCGCCACTTAGAACTTATAATGGTTCCAATCCATAACAAGGTGGTGTTGAACGGAAGGTTCTTATCAATGAGAACACCTTCGAACGGAACGTTATAGTGGCGATGAACCCATTTCATGTAAGTCCTTATCAACGTCCACAAAAGATGAATGGTGGCGTAAGTCAGAGTTGCTAAATCAGAAAAATTGTCAGAAATTTATATAAAATCACATTAAAAGGTCGTAAAGGTCGTACCAGTGCACAAGGCTCCCGTTTTACGCAGGGTCTGGGAGAGGTGAATGTCGGCTAGCCTTACCTCCATTTATGGAGAGGCTGCTCTCAAGTCGAGACCTGCCGCTCATGGACGAAGGCACTTGCCATCGCACCAAGTGCGACCTCTTCTATAAAATCACATTAAACAATAAAAAAATAATCAAAACATAAGTCACTACATGGGATTATCATGAACAAAGTATCACATGACTGTCTAAAAATTGGAAGTTACAATCAACAATGTTCATTGTTCAATCTTCCATTACAGCAGGGAATGAAGAATTTCTCACTTTCACTCTAATGATCTATGATCGTTTCTTCAAAATCGTCGACGGATTCAATTCATAGAACTATACCAAAGAGAACCCAGACCACCTCAGTTCCGAGGGAGGGATTCATGTCTCGTTACCGCAGACTACTTCAGGCTACACTGACCGATACATGCTCCCAATTTCCCTTGCATCCACGTACCACTAAGCAAACAGATCAGAAGAATAGAGAGATGGACCCAAAAGAAGAGTTTTTATTATGCCCTGCACAAAAAATTTAAACATCTGTCAACAAGCGTACTCTTGTAACAATGTACTCACAAGTACACTTGCGCGAGCGTGCAGAGAGAGATGATTACCTCGATTCTTCAGTAGTTTCTTCAGATTTCCACACTATATCTTGTAAACCCGATGAGAAAGTTTTGTAGAACTGTAGTAACAGACATTTAGAGGGCAATATCAGTCAACAGTAAGTTGGCCCTTGGAAAAGAGTACGGAAAATGTTCGAACTAAAATGTTCAAAAATAAAATGTTCGCTTGCCTTGTGAAACTCTAGTGTGTCACCACCAGTTTTCCGGAGCTCTACCATGTGCACGGAGGGTGCCACCTCGAACACCTTAAACAAGAAGTTAAGAAGAGAATTAATTACAACATGTATTACAATCTGGTAGTACTTAATCGAAAGTAACATCTTCTTTAGATTTTGTAGAGTCGTGACTTGTTTTTCCAAATATCTGTATCGAACACTAAACATATATATGCATGCCAACGGCAATACCTCGGTAGCTACGGAGAGGTGGCCCTTCCTTCCATGTTTGTCTCCTTGCAACTTCATCTGAAATTGCTTGGAATTAGCAGAAGATATATTTGGAATTTATAAACGTAACAAGACGATCGTTTCAATACGATGAATTGCATGTTAAGTCAAGTCATATAAGGTGTAGCATGAGAATTGAGAATGAGTAGAGTAAAACTCATTACCTTGTAGTCTCTCTTGTGAACATTAAAGCCCAATGGCTTTGCAGCTTCCTCAATTTTGTTCATGATTTCATTTGCAGGGCGTTGAGAAGTAAATCGGGTTTCTCGTTTCACAAGACCCTATAGTATCAAAGTCCAAGCGATCAGAAGGCAGCAAACTCTTGCAGAATAACTTTGACAACTATAAGGAATTAGAAGGCCACTATGGGTTCTGAAACTAAGCATGCTCTTGATTCAACAAAACCTAGAAGTCCCAAACACTATTATCGCGAATCCTTGATTTCGGAGCTTCCTAAACCTACTAGGCTCCTTAGTTTCTGCCTGACTAACAATTGGAACAAAACATTTAATTTGCAACTCCAAATAAAATCATACTAAAGAGCGCCACACCGAAGCATTCATACCATTTGCTTCTCAAATAAGTTTTCCAGATTGAAACTCTTTGACCTAGAAATAAGCTCAAAAGCATTCATTGATACAGGTTTCTCTTTCCTTTCTGTTACTAAATTTTCCTGCAACAAGCCAATAGAAAAAGGCTATTTTAGAATGTGTACAAAGTTACAAACTCAAGACAGTATTCGATCAAGCATACAAAAATTTACAGATTCTTCTGACTAAAGATACCTAGAAAAATTCATGGTTGAGAGAAATAAATTAACTTCCGACTAATATTCATACCTTTGAGTCGCCGAAAACAGCATCTACATCACCTAAATTCACATCCTCTTCCTCTTTAAACTGTGCTGGCTTGTAGTCTTTCTTAAACCATTCATTTTCTAAGATCTCAGGAATTGTTATCCGCTGCCATAGAAAAAAAGGGTGAGAACAAGAAAAGAACACCTAGTCAGGCTATATAACAAAAGATCGTCTGCATTCAGATATTAATGCCCTGTAATGCCTGTATAATAAGTTTACATGTGCACGCTCATATACCAATGGTCTCAAATAATAATTTTCATGAGCATATGGAAGAATGTACTTATTGAATTTTGGCACACGAAAAAGGGCCTTGGAGCTCACCGTTACAGGGTTTGGATCAAGTATGCGCTGTATCAATTTCTTTGCCCCGGATGAAAACCATGCTGGACATGAAAATTCAGCTTTGCAGATCTGAAATTAACAATAGCCATACATTAATAAGTTATCCAGAGATTCCCATCATTTAAACAGAGAAAGCCAAACTTGGTTACATACTTTTTTGTACAGCGCTATAAGACTTTGTTCATCAAAGGGCAGGTAACCAGCCATGAGTACAAAGAGAATGACCCCGCAAGACCAAATATCAGCTGATGTGCCGTCATAACCTTTATTGTTTAGCACCTGATACAAAAATACCAAATGTGAGAAACAACAGAACATAATCAAACAGTAAGGCAATAACCTGTTTTCATAAAGTCGGAAGTGAAAACCTCGGGAGCAACATAATTTGGAGTCCCACAGGCAGTATGAAGCAGCCCATCTTCCTACAAAATGTGTACATTGTCTGCTTTAGTATGTCATATAACATAAGTTATAACATATCGGCAACAAGATTGAATTGAACATTCCAACTTCCCACCAACAACAAGGTCCAAAGACACTCCTCATAGCAAGAGGATTCACTTCTGGTAACAGTACATCACTTAAACTATAATCCACTTCAATACAAGATTTTAGATCTACTAAAATCTTCTTGCAACAATGTTACTCACCCGCACTTGCTGTTCAAACGTACTGAGTCCAAAATCTGAAATTTTAAGCACTCCATATGAATCTAGGAGAAGATTTTCGGGCTGCAAAAATATGAGTCTGATGCTGTTAGTCATGAATAGTCTAAGAAGCCCAAACATTCATTCCAGAGCATATCCAGTATGACCAATGAAATCAGGACAAAGTTATAAAGTCTGTTAAACCTTCAAATCGCGATGGTAGACGCCTCTACTATGGCAGTAATCCACAGCATTAATGAGCTGCTGGAAATATCTCCTGGCTTCATCCTCTTTCAATCTCCCATTTTTGGCCTAAGGAAACATGAAGCTGATAAAAGATTGTTTTCTAAAGTAAACATAAGACTTGCGTCCACTGTAACAAGACAGTATTTCAGTGAAAACAGGATAATGCAAGTTGAAACAACTATTGCTTACTATTTTGTCGAAGAGCTCACCCCCATCAACAAACTCAAGAACAATGTAGATCTTAGTTTTGCTTGCCATGACCTACTCATAAACACAAAAAGTTCACGATTCAAAAATGTGCGAAGAAATCTGTATATGCATACGGCATTGGGTAAATACAACAATGTCTTAAAAGGCGTAGGCGAACCCAAGACGTTTCAACTTCTCTTCTATAACGATCACAAAGAAAACACCTCTAATTCATTTCTTGAATAAAATAAAATAAAATGGAAGGGATTGCATTACCTCGAACATTTGCGTAACATTTGGATGCTTGATCAGCATCATTGTAGATATCTCTCTTTTTATCTGCCAATATACAAACACCAAAGAAAAATTAGTTATAATTTCATTCCTGCTCAACATTATTTATAACCACCTAAAACATTATTCGTTTCTTCCCAAATTCAAAAGAAAAAACATATTATTGAATCAAATTCATCCTCTTTTTATCACCTGAACTACTAAAAAACATGCAACCTCGGCTTAGATTCCATAATCCCCAAAATATCAACATTTCTAAAAAACCAATATAATGAATTTTATATATATATATATATATTCGCATATATGTATGTATATATACATACGTGTTCGACCATCTTGTGTTTGAGGACTTGCTCGCGGTCGACGATTTTGATGGCGACGCACTGTCCGGTCTCCATGTTCTTGGCGAACTTCACCTTCGCAAACGTTCCCTCCCCGAGCGTCTTCCCCAGCTCGTACTTCCCCACCCGGGTCCTCATCCTCGGCCCCTTCGCGCTCATCTTGCCGCCCTTCCTTACTGCACGACCAAGATCCCGCGGTCCGAAATTTCCAACTACTGGGGTCCCGCGAAGGATCTAAAGATTATAACTCAGTGTTTGTTGCAGCTTCTGGGTCGGGTTTGACAGGAAGGAGAAGGGGAGAGAGAGAGTAGCAGATGATAGGAAGAAGAGGAAGAAGAGGGAGGGATTAAGGTGGTGGTGTTTATCGTGTCGAGAGCGTGTTGGGCCCACATGGGGGGATGACGAGTATCACACGACTCTACCAATCAGGCACATGCTCCGTCTGATATTGATTCACAAGTTCCATGGCTGTCCATGCATGTCCTGCATCATCCTTAATCACCTGCTGTTATGTCATAATTTCGACAATTGTCACTTATTTTTTTTACTTTTTTTTATTGTTTTCCCAAAACACCCTTCTCCTCAAAAGGCTCAAATTATGGTGGAATATTTGACACCTTTGCTAATTTGGAGCCTGTTTTAGTGGCAACAGAGTTATTCGCGCTCAATCCAAACACTCTCACATATCGGGAGAAAAATGAGCGTATAGATTAGTATCTTTTTTAAAGGCGACAGAAATTGTAAAGCCTTACAATTTACGGGACAATATTTTCAGTTTTAGAGTTTTTACTAAAAGAAATATATGCGCACTTTTTATAATTTACATAAAATCAAAATGACCAAAGGATATTATGAAGTAGGGTTGAATCAATTTAAAGTGTGTTTCTAAGACAAGGATTACAAAGTGGTCTTGACATATGAAGCAGCGCTCTATCTACTTAAAGTGTGTTTCCATGGCATTGAGTGGTTGTTGGTAGCGCTCATCATCTATCACCGAGGTAGCGCTCTATCTACTAAATCTCTTAGGCTGACTTGTAGACCTAATATTTCACACTTTCAGCACTTATGGGCCTTCTCTTAAGACCCATCTTTTAACAACTATACATTATTTTAATGGATCTAAAAGAACCATGCGTTAATAATGACATGTGAAAAGCGTTTCAAAATAAATTAAACTCGATAGTATATTAGAATCTCAACATGTTATATAAAATGGTAAAACATTTTTGTAACTAATATAATGAGATTAGTTAGTCTTTAGATTATATCATATTTACAATAAGAGTATAACTAATAAAGAAAATCAAATTAGTTAATTTATATCTAATCTAATCTAATTTGTTTATTTTGTATTTTATGTTAACATTATTATAGTTAGTCCAATTCATACCACAATGGTAGAGATGAGTATTACATTTGCACCACGACGTGAGTTTGAACTTCGTTGGTTCTCTAATTTAATCTGACAAATCTATCGTTTTGATAAAAATAAAAAATAAATTCATTAGCGTTGTTGGGATACGAGGGCAATAGTGTAATTGTGATTATAACCTGACTGCTAATTATGTAGGAGAGACAAACGATTTGTGGTCAAAATTAAACGATATAGATAAACACAGATGTGATTTCTCATGCAATAATTGAGGGATGCCTCGCTCCAAGACAAAGGCCTGGCAGCTGGGGATGTTTTGCTGGGGCCTTCTATATCTAGCTTCATATCTTTTATCGATTCTACACCTCATGTACAATAATTACGTATTATCTTATCCTGCGTGGAACTATGTAACTGTGTCCACGTATCATGAGTGGGACATATTGTCCTTGCCAAACCGCGCCGGACTTTGTTTGTGGCTGTCACACAACCACGTGTTAACATATACTTAAATTATAACATTGTATATCATGTAGATGTTATAAATAGGCAAGAATTAGATAAACAACATTTGTTAAAGACATGAGTGAAGCGGGTGCAAAATATCACACTATAACTTTAGTAACTATAACACAAAGGATGACAGATTACGCCCGCGCGTTGCTGCGAAAACCAACTGTTACAGGCGTATTCAAATGAATAAAACATATTTAAGTTGAATAAGAATGTCCCCATGATTAGTCTTCTCGTTTATTTTTCACAAACCAATCACATATTAAAAATCCAAGTACGAAAGCTTTGCAAAGATAAATAAAAAATTTATATAACTAATTAGACTTTGAACATGCAATCAGGGCACATAATCGTATACCTAAAAATAGCAAGGAACCGGCTTCTTCCTCCCACAACCAGAGTTCCTGAAATTTCCAAAGAAAGTAAATCCGTTAGCAATTCAAAGAAATTGGATGACCAAATCGTATTACATTTGAGTTAAATGAGCAAAGGTAAACCAATTAAATGAGATACTAAACATATTTCAAATCTATGAAATAGAAGAACAATCATGTTAGGACTCCCAAGATGGTGTCCTGAGCACAAAATTATAGGTTAATAAAGGTAAATCCCAATCCAAAGCTCCAACCTTTTAACCGAAAATGAAAACAAAAAAGCATGGAACATATATTTCAATTTTATTATTAGATTTTCTAAATCCTCAATTTGAATGTGTTGTAAAGAACTGCTAAAGATAATACCACAAACTAAGGGTAGCAATCTGACCATCGTCGTGCATGTCATGTCGACTCTATGCAACTTAATATATAAAATTTAAGCACCATTAGACAGTCTCCTAAGCATCTACAAACCATTAACATTATTTCCCCAATTTTATTTCCCAATTTTATCAAATGCTTCATAAACGATCACAATTTCCACCTAACTCCGAACAAACAATATTGATAAATCTTTATCATCAACTTTAACAAAACAGATTACAGCGAAAAGAAAAAAAAAAGTTCCTATGCAAACAAATTCTTCTAGATGTCCAACCTAACCCATCTAAGGGAAGGCAAGCAATCAGACGTGCATTCAGACCAAGCAAAATAAATTTTACAATTTATCAAAACAGCAACTGATTCTCTCGAAGAGAACACACACACACATACCAACATATTATTCACCATATTCTAAGCTTTCATTTTCGTTCTATCTCTTTCGTTATCTAAACTTATAGTTATCAAAGCAGCAATAAAATCATAGAGACACCTTCAATCATTTATCAAAACTGAATTAAATAAACTTCTGCTCAGCAGTCCGTTAATTTTAATTGCAACTCTCATTCTAAAAATTTAAAAAATTTCATTTGAATAATCACACGCACTTGCACGTTACATTCCTCTTATTGGTTCTTGACACAATACATTTTACGATTGATGTACTAATATCACTACAAACATGAATCGCGATAGATATAGAAACCAAACTTGCACACAAATGTTTCACTGAATTCAGAACCACTTAATTCAACATAAAAAAATTACCTCACATGTTTGCTCCCCTTCTGCTCTCGCATTGTCGGCTCCGCTACTAAACGATTAATGAAGTCCTAAAAACAGAGCAAAAAACGTTTACCAATCCAACATTTCAACACATGGTTTTGGCAAGTATAACATTTCAACATAAGCATGATATAGAAAGAAAGAAATCACATGTCACTTTGTTTTTTTAGAACCAACAAAAAGGGCAATTATAAGAGAATGTAACCAATTTTAAAGAGTAAATCAGTCTCCCAATAAAGGAGAGCAATGCTGGCGGTAGACCAAGAGTAAGTAAAACCCGACTGCTGCAACAAAAACACAATTGACTTTCACACTACAGAAATAAATAATAAAAAAACACATACTTGCACCCAATGCATTGTTTTTTTTTTCTTTCTGTGCAGTATAAGAATAAAAAAGGATAACATTCCCCTGAAACCAAATTCATCCCCCAATTTCTTGCAACAAAGAGGGAGACCAACCTTGTGTTCTTGGAGAACAATATAACAATTAGACACAATCAGACTGATCCAAGTTCCCACTATGATAATGAAAAATTAAAATCAATAAAATAGCTCAAATCATATCACAGTATGTCACAAAGTACACCATTTGATAATCAATAAATTTAACAAAAATGGATTCAACTCACTCCAAGATAAGCAAGCTTATTAAGCATTTTGTCATAGTAGTAATTGAACTTGAAATTCCCTTCTAACGTGATCAACCCTATTTGATCCACAGTTAAAGACCCTAAAAATGTAAACCCCTAATCCATACTTTAAATTTACACCCTTACACCTTCATTTTCCTAGACTTTCTCAGGAACAAAACAAAACATATAACACTCAAAATTCAAATCAATCGAACTAAAATAACCGATGGGGAGACCAATCTCGTGCTCTCTAAGGACATTGAATGATTTGAGACAACCAGAGTGATCCAAGTCCTTACTGTGATCATGAAAAATTATAATTAATAAAATCACTCAAATCATATACAGCATATCATAAACTATGTCATCTGTTAATCAATGAATTTAACAAAATTTAAAATGAATTCAAATCATTCCAAACAGTGATATTTTATATATACATTTACAACAACAAAAAATTCAGTTTTTAGCAACTGGGATCAAAATAAAAACACAAAACAGGAATTTAAGTACCCACACACAAAAACATCGCATAAAGATCATTAAAAAAACCACCCAAAACAACAGAAGAGAAAACAAATATGAAAAAAAACACTCTACAAATTTAAGTTAACAGTTTTAATTCAAAAGAAACGATATTAGTTAAATAACCTAGAATGTAAAATTAATACATAATAAAGAGAAAAACACATTTTTAGTTCTCTTTTGCAGGAAAGAAGACAGAAACTGTTTAAAACAAATAAAGTTTTAAGAGTTTAAAAATTTAACTCAGAAGAAACCATATTAGTTGAGTCAACCTAGAATGTAAAACTAAAACAGAATAACAGAGAAAAACACATTCCCAGTTCTTTTACAGGCCAGAAGACAGACACCGTTTAAAAAAAGTCAAACTTCACTTTGTATCAATTAATCAATAGTCTAAAGTATGAAAAAAAATTGATTTCAAAGCCTTCCTTAGGAACTTAACAACGTATCAACAAACATTACGTTAGCGATGATGATATCCATGAAACCCCAAGCTGCAAGCAAATACTGCCTTTGGAAATTTTCAATATAAATGGTTTTGCAAACCAACCACTAATGAAACATCTAATTTCAAACAAATAATAAAAACTTTCTTTAACTGACACATTATCCTTCTTCTTTCCTCCCATTTACTTCCCACCCTCCCTATTAATCCCTCCATTTTGAAACTCCTATATTCTTCCTATTCTGTACAAAACCTGCCAAATCATTTCCTCACTTCTCAAAACCCAAATAATCACTTAAAATGCACAAAATTACAATTAAATCAATATTACATTACACAAAATGACATTCAAAACCATAATACACTAAAACCAAGGGTGAATTCAACACCCTCAATAAGTGGAAGCATTCGTACCTCAAATGAATTTGTAGCTTAATTTTCTTGCTGAAAAACCTTGACCTACAAAACCAAATTACATTTATCAACAAAAAGGAATCAATGTAGGAAAGCAAACACAATACAGAAAAAATGGCCATTCAAGTAAGCTCTATTTAGATTGTAATAACTCCCAATTTAAGAAAGCAAATCAATACAGAAAGCAAATATAATCCAAATTACCTCGAACACCGCCATCATATTTTTACTCCGTTAGGTATACACGTCCTTTTCTTTCTAGATAAACTTTATTTCTTTGAAGTTTATGCAGGGTGCATTCCAATTTAACCCTTTAAATGTTTGTATAAAACTTAGGGTTATCAGGGTAGTTCTATTCTAATTTAATACATTATATTCTCGCCTGCTTGCAAGTCAACTAAGTCAACTATTCAACCTTCGCATATTGTTTATTAGCTGCCATATGGACCAAGTCTTTGTAGAAAAATCAATGTGTGGAAAGGGCTTAAATACTTCAATTATGGATATGCTAATGTATAATCCTTTGTTTTAGACCAATTTCGTTCTTAGTTTGTCTTCTAAAAGTTGAAAAATGTTAAAAAAAATCTCCTCTTTTTTCCCTTGATACAAACGACAATTTTTTTTTTTTTTGTATTAATATAAATTTGTTTGCACCAAGGGATGGGGTGGGAACATATCTTGAAATATGGCCACGCCCACATTTGCAGCTGAAGAACACTTAAATATAAGTTTAATTTGGTGCTACTATAGGTTTAATTTGGGTTTGTTCCACCACTTAAAATTTGCAATACTGATTTTGAACAATGAATAAGAAAATTCTACCAAGAGACAGTAAAATAGTAAATCAACTTAATTTCTGTAAAAACAATAATAATAATAATAATAATAATAAACTTGTGCAAAAATTTCATGAAATTTTGGTAAAAAGGGAAAAGAAAAGGATTAAGACAATCAAGACTAATGGAAATTTTGATATTGTTTTAACATTAACTCAGGTTGATTTTGTTCACCAGCATTAATAAAATGAACGACTTTAACTTGGGCAAGCAAACAATTAAATTTGACGTAAGCCAAGTAACTTAGAAGTTAACCATATGAAAAAAGCAATGACTATCAAACTAACCTCTTCTTTTCATATGAAGTATAATCTGTTCTCTATTTTGCCTTTGTGAAGAATGCACTTTTCACTCCCTACACACAAAATAGCATACATTGAAAATGCTCAGTAACATTATAAAAACTATAGATATACAGTACTGTATATGTATCATATACTATAGTGTATACGTATTTGGACATAAGGTATAAAGATTTACTAACATAATTTAAACTTAACAAAAGAAGTAATTACAAATTAAAATCAAACGATATATAGTTGTTCAAAAAAATTCTGGCTAAATTTTACAAATAGTATTATAAATTGTTAAAAAAAAATAACACCATTGAAAAAACTCACCACTCAAATCTGCAATTCTATTAAAAACACATCACTAAAAATTAACTCCAAGGAAAGGGGATTAACAAATTATACCTTTTTAAGAGTTGGAATCGTTTTATCTATATCTTGAGGATAGGCATGAAAAGAAGTCTAAGGTTAAACATATGGTAAAAATTACACTGGATCAAAGAATGATTAGAGTTGATGGATGTAGTATGGAATATAAGTTTCTGGAGAGAGAGACAACCAAACTTCACACTGGATCATATTTTTTTAGAGATAGAGAGAGTTCTACTTTTCAACAGCGGAGAGAACAAATTCAATCTTAGGCATAAAAAGAAAAAATAGAAGCTTCATAGCACAATAATTAACCACAATCCTCTGTTTTTCTAAGTGCAAATAGAAAAAAGGAATCAAAATATTCAACACAAAATCTTCACATTAGCTCAAGAACTATATTATTTCCAGTGCTTTCCAATTTTCCAGCACGGAACAACAAACATAAAAGCATTAAAAATATATAATTGCAAAAAAAAAAAAAAAAATTCCAAGAAACTAAATGCAAAGTTAGCCAGATCTGCACAGTAACATAAACCCATTACTTAAAATTAAGAGCATTGCGGCTCACCCTGAAAACACCCATTTTGCAATGAGGAAGAAAGACACTGCTGCTCTGGCTGTTGAGTGCTGCTGGCTCCAAAGCAGTTTGTCTACCAGAACTTTATAAGAGCAAGTCCAACCCTTCAAAGCCACTGTAAATCGCCAAGGATTTACATCATTCTGCTTCCCTAAAAAAAGCAAACAAAAAAAAAGAAAAAAAATGGGAAGTATAAAATTCAAATGACCCTTTATGAACATAACCCAGAAATTTTACTTGTATTCCATAAATGCAATAAAACAAAAGTCAGTGTCTCCATTTTCCAAACAACCAACCAAGCAAGCAACAAACTTCGAAAACCCTAATTCTAACCAATTTAGAACTATAACCAAGTAAACCACTTAATCAACAAAACCCACTAATTTTCTCAAAAACCCAACAAATTTAAAGGATATCCAGATGATAAATCCCAGTAAAATCCCAAATTTGAAAACCAAAAGGAAAAAAAAAGGCAAAGAGGCTTATCTTTCTTCACTAATCGGACACTAACAGAAAAACCTTAATTCATATTACTCCCCTCTCGCTCACGCTCTCTCTCTCTCTCTCTCTCTCTCTCTGCGACGTCATAGATTGAACAAAGAAAAACGAAATAATGGGGAACAACCTAACCCCAATCCCTATGAAACCCCCAAGAACGAAATGACGACTCCACTCTCTAACTTGTAATCCTCATCGTGCGATCTGAAGCACAGATGGGCAGTCATCCCGACCCTTAGCTCTCCCATCTCCCTCTCCCTCTCCCTCTCTCTCTCTATCTGTCTCTATCTATTTGTCTATGTGTCATGGCTCTATATCTCTGTCTCTGTGTCACGGTTAGGTTGAAGAAAGAAGAAGGAAATGATGGGAAGTGGGAACAACCTAACCCCAATACCTCTGAAACCCCAAGAACGAAATGACAACTCCACCCCTCTAACTTGTAATCCTGATGGTGCGATCTGAAGCCCATATAGGCAGTCTCGTCATTTAGACTCCCAAAGGGCCGGCCTCACACCAGCAAATGAGAAAGCCCAGGGAAAAAATCATGAACAGCCCAAAACAACTCAGCCCCAATACCAGCCCAAATGTGATGGGTTTCTTGTAAATAAGGTGAAATTGGATGGCAAACTTGTGATTGTAGCTAAGCTACAGTCAATTCATTCCTCAATTTTAGAATAGATAATAACACAAAGGATGACAGATAAAGATAGGGAGGGAGATATACTGATATTATTTCTTTGATTCTTTTTTTCGCAGTGTGTTTTGATAACACATGGATCGCTCTATTTATAGAGCTACTCCCATGAGAACATCTAAAAATGATATGATGGTTACTTTTGACAAGATTACATAACAACAAATATATCACTATCCTTTTCACCTTTTTCAAAATGCATGTGGGTATACTAATGCATGTGGGATGTGGGCATACATCATACAGTTTTTACAACACTCCCTCTTGGATGTCCATATATCAACATCAGTTGCATTGTTAAAACCTTGCTTGGAAAAACCCAGTGGGAAAAAACCATAGCGAAGGAAAAAGAGTACAACTTTACCTGGATTGTTGATATAGTGTTATTCAAGCTTATGTTGCCTCGTTAAAACCTTGATAGGAAAAACCCAGTGGGAAAAATCCTAATCGAAAGAAAAAAAGTACAACATGCATGTATTATGGATGCTCCCCCTTGAATTGTATCTCCGCCTGATTCTGCATTCTTCAAATTTAGTTGATTGGTAAGCCGACGTAATCTGATTCCCTGCACTAATTTCTGAAATGTGCACTTTGGTAAAGATTTGGTGAACAAGTCTGCCAGATTTGCATTGGAATGGATTTGTCTGGCTTCAATAACTTTAGCCCTCTGAAGCTCATGTGCACTGAAAAACTTTGGAGATATGTGTTTAGTCTTATCGCCCTTGATGAATCCTTCCTTCATTTATGCAACACAGGCTGCATTATCTTCATGGATGACAGTTGGAGTGTCTGTCTTTGAAGTTAGACCATATGAATTCTGGATATGAGGGATCATTGATCTTAACCAAGAACGTTCACGACTTGCTTCATGTAAAGCAAGTATTTCTGAGTGATTAGAAGATGTAACAACTAGTGTTTGCTTTGTTTAGCGCCATGAGATTGATGTATCTTCATTAGTGAACTCATATTTAGTTTGTGAGCGGGCTTTATACGAATCATAGAGGAAACCAGCATCTGCATATCCAGCAAGGATCTAGTCATTTGTGGATTTCTCTAAGTATAAGAGACTCATATCTGTTGTCTCACGAAGGTATCGTAAAACATCTTTGATTCCTTTCCAATGACGAATTGTTGGAGTATATTTATACCTTGCTAATAAGTTAATTTAAAAAGCTATATCTGGTCGAGTACATTGTGCTAAATACAATAAAGCACTTATTTCACTCAGATATGGTATTTCTGGACCAAGGACCCTTTCATCATCTTCTTTTGGATGAAATGGATCTTTCTTAATGTCCAAAGAACGAACGACCATTGGCGTGCTAAGTGGATAAACCTTGTCCATTCCAAATCTCTTCAGGATTTTTTCAATATAAATTGATTAGTGGACCAAAATTCCACTAGCACAATGCTCAGTCTGCAGGCCGAGACAATATTTTGTTTTCCCAAGGTCTTTCATTTCAAATTCGCTTTTCAGATATTCAACAGTTTTATTGAGCTCTTCAGGAGTTCCAAAAAGGTTCATATCATTGACATATGCTGCCACTATAGCAAATCCAAAATTGAATTTCTTAATGAACACACAAGGGCAAATGACATTGTTGATATATCATTCTTTGATCAAATACTCACGGAGACAATTATACCACATTTGTCCAGATTGTTTCAACCCATACAATGATCGTCTTAATTTGATTGAGAGCATACCTCGTGGTTTGTTAGTCGTTTCAGGCAACTTAAGTCCTTATGGGACTTTCATATATATGTCAGTATCTAATTCTCCATATAGATACGCGGTGATGACATCCATAAGTCGCATGTCAAGTTTTTCTGAAACCACTAAACTTATTAAGTAACGGAATGTAATTAAGTCCATTACAGGAGAGTATGTCTCCTCATAATCAATTCCATGTCTTTGTGAAAGCCTTGTGCAACGAGTCGTGCTTTATATCTTGCAATCTCATTTTTCTCATTACGATTTCTTGTGAATACCCATTTATAACCCACGGCATTTACATCAGGCGGGGTTTGGACTATCGGTCCAAAAACACTTCGCCTTTCCAAGGAATTTAATTATGCCTGGATTGCATTTTTCCATTTAGGCCAATCTTGTCTCTGTTTGCATTCATCAACAGAACAGGGCTCAATATCATCATTTAATATAATTTCATTGGCTACTAAGAATGCGAACATGTCGTCGATGATTATTTCATTTCGATCCCATAATTTGTTAGTACATGCATAATTTATGGAGATTTCTTTGCTTTCATGCACTTCTGTCTCTTCAGGGACATGTGTCTCATCAAGGACATTTTATTTTTCAGAATCATGAATTGGGGATTTATCATTCATTTTCTTTTCTTGAATGATTTCATTTGGATTCAACTGTGCCCTCGTCTTTCTTTTTCGAATGGCTGAATCTCTTGAACCTGGGGGTCTACCACGCTTCAGGTGTGCACCAGATGATTCACTCGCTGCCACTTTATTTTGTCCAATAGGGACATCCATTCTTACAGGTGCATTTGCAGCTGGTATATGTGACTTTGTCACTTTTGAATCATCATTAAATGCATCTAGCATTCGATTAGCAATACTTTGAAGGTGAACGATCATTTTCACATTGAGTGCTCTGTGGATCAAAATGAGATAAGGTGGGAACAGCCCATGTCAGCTTTTGTCGTTCTTCTGGAGCAATCTTTTCTCCCCCTAATGACGAAAAGACTGTCTTATCAAAATGACAATCCGCAAAATGAGTTATAAATATATCACATGTTAAGGGTCCCAAATATCTAATATAAATGGTGAATCAAAACCCACATAAATTCCTAGTCTGCACTGAGGTCCCATTTTAGTGCGTTGTGGCGTTGCAATAAGAACATAAACAACACAACCAAAAACTCGTAAATGTGAAATGTTTGGTTGATGCCCAAACACGAGTTATACTGAGGAGTATTGGTGGTTGGCTATAGGTCTTAATCAAACCAATGATGCAGCATGTAAGATGACATGTCCCTATGCAGAAACTGGTAATTTTGTTTTCATGAGCAGAGTGTGAGCTATTAACTGAAGCCGTTTAATCAATGCTTCTGCTAAACCATTTTGAGTATGGACATGAGGAACAGGGTGTTCAACATCAATGCCCAATATCATGCAGTAATCATCAAAGGTTCGGGACGTAAATTCACCAGCATTATCAAGTCAGATTAACTTAATGGGGTAATCTAGGAACTGTGCTCGCAACTTAATTATCTGAGCAAGAAGTCTCGCAAAAGCTACATTTCGAGTAGACAAGAGACAAACATATGACCATTAGGTAGATGCATCAACCAAAACCATAAAATATCGAAATGGTCCACAAGATGGTTGAATAGGCCCATAAATATCCCTTTGAATTCTTTGCAAAAATGATGGGGATTCAGCATTAACCTTTAATTGTGATGGTTTAATTACTAACTTCCTTTGAGAACAAGCCTTGTAAGGGTTATCATTTGAGATAGCAATGTGTCTGCTCAATAATGGATGTCCATTAGAGTTGGTAATGATCCTACACATCATGGTGGATCCTGGATGACCCAGACAGTCATGCCAAAACATGTTAACTTTTGAATCAATGAACTTTTGGTTCATAACAGTAAATTATTCAACTCTCTTAATGTACGTATTATATAATCCACTCGACAAACTACGCAACTTCTCCAATATACACTTCTGGGTATCATTGGAGGTAATGCATAGATACTCCACATTTTCTACATTTTTTGTTTCAATGTGGTATCCATTTAAACGTATATCTTTGAAACTCAACAACTTTAGAGTAGATCGAGTAGCATACAATGTACTTTTTATGGACAATATTGTTCCATTTGGTAACATAATATGGGTTTTCCCTGAGCCTTCAATTACATCTGATTGGCCTAATATTGTTGTTACCCTTACTTTTGTAAGCATTAAGCTTGAGAAATACTTTCGATCACAAAGTATTGTATGTTTGGTTGCGCTATCCGAAAGACAAATATCTCTACCATTTCTCATGTTTTGAAAATAACCACAGTTTTTATGCATGCTTTCTGAGTAAAGAGGATCACAGTTAAAAACAACTTATTATAATAAAAGGGAAATTGAAATGCCACTTTTATTGAATTGAAATCCAAGTTTTATACTACAATTTCATAATAAAAGATACATCAAACATAAATGATTCAATCAGACCGGTACACTTCATTCCCTTTTTCCATAATGAAGTTTGAAGCATCTAGGTAGGTTGTGTTCAACTGCTCTGATAAGTTGAGTACTGGATCAGGTATATCCATTGGTCTAGCCTGGTAGAGGAAATTGATCTCGACACCCTTCTCCTTGAAGGAGGCTTGATATAGATCCAACAGATGTTTTGGGGTACGACAGGTACGCGCCCAATGCCCATTGCCACCACACCTATGGCAGGCTCATTCAGAGTTTCTAGGAATGTTGTTCATATGAGCTTTGCTTTTATGGCGATTTGCAATCTTGAAGCTCGGGCCTGAATTATGCCTTAGAACCTGGTTGTGAAACTGGACACCATGGTTCTTGCATTTCCTGTTCTACCAGCCTCGCTTGTGGCCACGTCCTCATTTGTAATTATTGCTACGAGAGAATGTGGTATTCCCTTTAAGGGAAGTAGCATTCACTTCTAGGAATAGTGTCGATCTAGTGGGTTGGGACTGATGATTCTTTATCAGGAGCTCATTGTTTTGTTCAGCTACTAGGATCACAGATATCAGCTGGTTGTATTCAGTGAAGCCTTGCTCTCTATACTACTGCTGCAGGAGCACGTTGGAGGCATGGAAGGTGCTGAAAGTCTTTTCCAACATATCTTCCTCAATGATGGTTTCCCCACAGAGCTTCATCTATGAGCTAATTTGAACATCGTAGAATTGTACTCAGCCACTGACTTAAAATCCTGGATTCTTAGGTGCGTCCACTCATAACGAGCTATTGGAAGAATGGCCGTTTTCTAGTGATTGTATATGTTTCTCAATGCCTTCCAAAGAGCTAATGGAATGGATCTTCAACCGTTAGGTTCTCGCTCTTGAGTCCTTTATCAAGGTGGCGACGAATAAAGATCATGGCCTTTGCCCAATCTTGAGATGATGCACCGTTTTCCTCTCTAATGGTTTCTCCAAGATTTCCTACCTCCAGATGGATCTTGGTATCCACTACCCAGGTAAGGTAGTTCTTCCCAGTAATGTACAAGGTAACAAAATCATGCTTTACCAAGTTCACCATTTTCTTTTCTGAAAGAAAAATGAGATGTGTAAGAACTTGCAATAATATGTATTTCTAGAGGAATATAGTGTTAGAACTTCTGGTTCTTACTATTTCATTTTGATCTTCAGGCCAAACTGATAAGCATTCGAAACATCAAGCTCAAGATTTACATGATTAATGAGAAGGGCAATTATACCACACAATTCTCATTGAAGTAACTATAGGATGGGCGATAATTTCGCACCACTCAAACTGCAGGAAAATTTAAATATGCAGAGCATGGTGGGCGATTATACCACACCACCTAAAATTGTAGTAAAATTAAATAGCATGCAAATTTAAATATACAGGGTGGACGATTATACAACACCACCTAAAATTGCAGTAAAATTAATTTGCAGTCCAACATGGGCGATGATACCACACCATCTTTGCTCGCAGTAAAATTAATATAAATAAATACTAGGTTAGTAATCAGGAACTACACCAAACAAGAAATCAAATAAATAAGTAATTGTTAAATTGAGAATGAGAAGCAGGCATAGTGCAAACAGTTCTTCACGAGGGTATATCCAGCAGCTGAGGCAAAGGAAGAAGAAGAACAGTAAAATCCCTGGAGGAAACATTTTTGGCGAATGGAGATGATAACTGTTTAGGGTTAGAGAGTCGTGCTGATAACGTGTTATAAATGGGCAAAAATTAGAGAAATAACTTTTGCTAAAGATAAGAGCGAAACGGGTGTAAAATATCACACTATAACTTTAGTAGCTATAACACAAAGGATGGCAGATAAAGAGAGGGAGGGAGATATACTGATATTATTTCTTTGATTATTTCTTTTGCAGTGTGTTTTGATAACACATGAATCACTCTATTTATAGAGCTACTCCCACGGGAACATCCAAAAATGATATGATGGCTACTTTTGACAATATTACATAACAACAAATATATCACTATCATTTTCACCTTTTTTTCAAATGCATGTGGGTATACTAAAGCATGTGGGATATGGGCATACACCATACAGTTTTTACAATAGTAGATTAATAGTATTATGTAACATACGAGTAAACATCAAATACAAAAACTACTCAATCGAGTTAGGATAACATTTCATCTTTGTAACACTGTAGAAACTCCTTCCTCTATCTCCATAAATAATCAAGAGATGTTGTTCTCTTGGTGACCTGGTGACCTATATCACTCATCGTTGAATTTACTATCAAGAATTGAAATTGAAACATTAGACAAACGTCCATTTAATATACATCTTGTATATCAAATTCAACGATGATTGACTACGACGAAGAACACATTTCCGCCATGCAAAACCCTCTATTGGATAAATTAATCACTACAAACTTTCTTCATTAGTCATTTATGCATGCAATGGTTAAGAATTTCAACTATCCAAATCATTGAGAAATGAGCTTTATAGTAAACAGGCTCTACACTGTTGTATCAAGAATCAAAATAATCTTATTGGGCTTGAATTATAGCCCAATTCTTGTTGGATAAAAAATGGTACTGGTCCTCCTGTCCACATTCAAGAAAGAAGGCATACGAGCTACGAGAAAAATTGAAAGTCAATCACGTTATAAAAGAGATAGATATATAACTGTGTGAGATTAGTGATTGGTCACTTTTTGTTGCAAATTATTAGGTTCATTCTAGGGAAGGTTTGATTTTATTCTCCAAAATCACAAAAAGAGGTATACCTTTATAGCAAATTAATTGAAAATATGTCATTGCATTAAACCCCTAGGAAGGAACATTTTGTGAAGCTGTACTCTTGTTTTCTTCTTCAGCACTCCTTGCCTTATTTCCTCCACCTAGTTATACCCCAGAAACAAAAAATGAGGGACTGTGCAGAAAGATGTAAGTGAACTTCTGGTTGTTAGTTTTATATTATATACTACATGTATTATATACCCTAGAAAATTTGGAGAATAATTCTTATCAATTTGCACAATTTAATTGAAAAGAGTTCATAGAAGATTCAATGACGGATTCAGGATTCTAACATCGAGTGGTTTTAGTCAAGGCACACTTGGCGCTACTCGAATGGCAGTTGTCGCCTAGACGGAGCCTAGGCAGGGTCCTAGGTGGATTTAAGTAAATTTATTATATATAATAAAATAAGTGTCTATTTACTCTCAAGAAAATATTATAGTTGTATTGAGAATTTGGGTTTATTACTTTAATTAAGTTTATTATTTAACATATAACATACAAAAATATCAAAATTGTTGCTTCAATATCTAAGAAAACTAATTAAAATGGTTTGAAAACTTTGAGTTTTAACGATAATGACAAAATATAGGATAAAGTGAATAGTACTAGAATTGACATTTTAGTGTAAAAATATGATTTTTCATTAAAATGAACAGCACCGGAAGCTTTTCGTTAAAATTCCCTTAATATTTTAGTGAATTTGATGGTATGAGAAGTAAGTTCAAGTGATTACGAGTTTGTAGTACTTTACGAAATATTTTTCAAAGGTCATATGAATTTAAACATATAGTATAAAAGGTATTGGTTGAATAATACATTATTCCTTTGTTAATTCAAAATGTTATGTGGCACAACCTGATTAGACAACAATTAAAAAAGAAAAAGAAAAATTGGGAGTTGGTCAAGTGGGAAATGGAGGTAGAAAGTAATTTTCTCTTTCTTCTTCGTTGGAACCAAGGTCCAAAAACAACAGAGCCATGGTGGTTTTCTTAGGGTGTTCCTTTTCGTCTAAAATTAGATTTTTCTCTCGTTTTTCAAAGCTTCTATTGCACAACATCTGCACAACCATTGTGGTCTTCTCTCTTTCCACCACATGCCCAAACCGTTGGGTCTTCCTTATAGGTCCTCACATGCGCTTTTTTGGACTTTCGGGTGGTCCTAGACTACATGGGTCCAAGAGCGAATATACCCCTAAAAAGGAATTTTTATATAAGTGAACTAGTGAAGTGTATAATAGATAGGCCTGGTAAACGGGTTGTGTCTGTTGTGTTCATGTCGTTTTCGTGTAACAACTGTTATCTTAACGGGTCGTGTCGTGTCACACCAGTTATCTTAACGGGGTAAAGTGACCCGACCCATTATGACCCATTATGACCCGTTAAGAAAAATATATTTTTCTTCTTAAATTTGTACATACCACACATTGCCACATAAATATTACTTCAAAACATTAAAATACATTTGTCGTTTAAGTGCTACATCTACACTCGAAAATAAGAGCCTAATAAACAAACATCCATACAATACTAGTTTATTACAAAATATTAAATGTGCAAGGATATGCAAAATGAAAGAGTTTTGTTTTCAAGGTTGTGAAGCCTTTCTCAAAAGTTTAAACCTTGCCAATGGAACTCAAAGCTTGCATGTTATTCCTTTTACAAAATCCTCAATTTTCATCGATCATCATGACATAAGATTTTGTGGTATCCACTAGTGTAAATATTTTAAATTGAAGATCGAATTCATTCATTGTATTCATATAGGGTCAAGGAGTGTAGCTGTAAAAAATCATCAAAATTAGAGTTAAAATAACCGTTCAATCGTGATTTTTAGTTGATAACCGTCGAAAAGTTTTTTTCCTGTTACTTGATCTCTGAATGTTTGGTTTTTTACAATTTTTGACATATACGATCTTGAAGCATATACAAACAAGTTTGACGGTTGGATCGTTGAAATTAGTTTTGTAGAATGCGCATCCCATCAAAACGATAGATTCACTAACACTTAGAGTTTATTTATACTTTCATTAAGTATAACTAGTGTAAATATTTTAAATTGAAGATCGAATTCATTCATTGTATTCATATAGGGTCAAGGAGTGTAACTGTAAAAAAATCATCAAAATCGGAGTTAAAATAACCGTTATACTGTGATTTTTTGTTGATAACCGTCGAAAAGTTTTGTCCCGTTACTTGATCTCTGAACGTTTGTTTTTTGCAATTTTTGGCTTATGCGATCTCGAAGTATATATAAACATGTTTGACAGTTGGATCGTTGAAACTAGTTTCGTAAAATGCGTATCCCATCAAAACAATAGATTCACTAACATTTAAGAATTTATTCATACTTTCATTAAGTATAACATAAGATTTTGTGGTATCCGTTAGTATAAATATTTTAAATTGAAGATCGAGTTCATTCATTGTATTCATATAGGGTCAAGGAGTGTAACTGTAAAAAAATCATCAAAATTGGAGTTAAAATAACCGTTAAATTGTGATTTTTCGTTGATAACCGTAAAAAAGTTTTGTTCCGTTACTTGATCTCTGAATGTTTGTTTTCTGCAATTTTTGGTGTATGCGATCTTGAAGTATATACAAACATGTTTGACGGTTGGATCGTTGAAACTAGTTTTGTAGAATGCGTATCCCATCAAAACAATAGATTCACTAATACTTAAGAGTTTATTCATACTTTCATTAAGTATAACATAAGATTTTGTGGTATCCACTAGTGTAAATATTTTAAATTGAAGATCGAGTTCATTCATTATATTCGTATAGAGTCAAGGAGTATAGCTGTAAAAAATCATCAAAATCGGAGTTAAAATAACCGTTAAATCATGATTTTTCGTTGATAACCGTCGAAAAGTTTTGTCCCGTTACTTGGTTTCTGAATGTTTTTTTTTTTGCGATTTTTGGCGTATGTGATCTTGAAGCATACACAAACAAGTTTGATGGTTGGATCGTTGAAATTAGTTTCGTATAATGCGTATCCCATCAAAACGATAGATTCACTAACACTTAAAGTTTATTTATACTTTCATTAAGTATAACATAATCCACTAGTGTCAATATTTTAAATTGAAGATTGAATTCATTGTATTCATATAGGGTCAATGAGTGTAGTTGTAAAAAATCATCAAAATCGGAGTTAAAATAACCGTTAAATCGTGATTTTTCGTTTATAACCGTCGAAAAGTTTTGTCCCGTTATTTGATCTCTGAATGTTTATTTTTTGCAATTTTTGGCGTATACGATCTCAAAGTATATACAACCATGTTTGACGATTGGATCGTTGAAACTAGTTTCGTAGAATGCGTATCCCATCAAAACAATAGATTAACTAACACTCAAGAGTTTATTCAAACTTTCATTAAGATTTTGTGTTATCCACTAGTGTAAATATTTTAAATTGAAGATCGAGTTCATTCATTGTATTCATATAGGGTCAAGGAGTGTAGCTGTAAAAAATCATCAAAATTGGAGTTAAAATAATCGTTAAATCGTGATTTTTCGTTGATAACCATCGAAAAGTTTTGTCTCGTTACTTGATCTCTGAATGTTTGTTTTTTGTGATTTTTTGCTGATACGATCTCGAAGCATATATAAACAAGTTTGACAGTTAGATCGTTGAAATTAGTTTCGTAGAATTCGTATCTCATCAAGTTCAATGGTATATATATATTTATTAAGTAGATTTAAATTTATTTATTTTGTACATATAACACTTAAGAAATTGAATGGTATGTATATTTAAGCCGATCCAATGGTCACCAATTTTTAATATATAATTATTATAGTATTTTTTTAGGGTTATAAAATTATAAAATTAATATTTTGCTTATCGTGTGTCGTGTTACTCACGTGTATACCCGAACCAACCTGTTATCTTAACAGGTGCTTATCGTGTTACCCGATAATGACCTGATTCGTTATTGTGTCGCCCGAACACCTGTTAATTTCGTGTCATGTCGTGTCGGGTTATCGGGTCGTGTCAAGAATTGTCAGGTCTAACAACAGACAACAAAGTTTATTGTACTTTATATATATAAAGGGGGTAAAAATTCATTACCAAGACACCATAATTACAAACATAGACCTAATTATAATAAGCACATAACAAATAAGTGGACCATCAAAGTGAAGCAAAAGAACCCAAAACCAAGTTTTGGGCCCAACATAAAAAAAATCAAAACACCAAAACAAACCCTAACAACTTGCAACATTTGTCGCCACCAAAACGCTACCTACCCACAATTTTGACTCATCGTCCCCAACAGAAGTCTGAAATTAGGTCTAACATAGCCCCTGAACTGGATGAAGAGAAGGCTCCAACATCCTCCAAAGAGCAGTATCGAGATATCCACCACAAATTGAAACAAACATGGGGGAGGAACCAACTTGCAAGTAACAGTGCCAGCAAAGGCAGAGAAATGGAAGAAGGTGGTGTGAACACCGAGCAGAAGCTCCATGCACCTTCCCAGGGGATCGCGAGAAATTACGTTGAAGATTTGTGGGAGCAAATCCCTACAAGATTGATGAAAGATTGAGCCTATGAGGAATGAGAGATTTTTCAGTGTGACCGTTACACGAAGCAGTACACCACGTGTCCCTATATAAATGGTGGGATATATGTGTTAAAAGGCTAATAACTTAAAAATTAAAATTTTCCACCACTTACATAAAAACACATGGTGTACCATCCGTGTTCCAGTTACAACTAAAAATTTCTCATGAGGAAGGGTATGGAGCGGATTGTTGAAAATCATAAAGGTGGAGGAGGGATGGGAAAATTAGGGCCAAAGGACAATAAAATTAGAGGAAAACAGGGGTGAGGATGAGATCAATCCAGCCAACAAACAGAGGAAAAAGTAAGTTGAAAAAGAAAGAAAGAGAAGGACAAAGAAGGCAAGAGAAACAAAGGAGGACTGCCACCGACCGTAACCAGAGTTAGGATCGTCGGTTGTGAAAGAAAGGATGAATGGAAGAACACGCACACACCAATGAGAAACATTCTCAGGTAGAGAGAACGACTCTCACCAAACGAGAGACAAAGAAGGTTATTGGATTCGACTTTATGCCCTATTTTTTAGGGCTTAAAGGTTCAAAGGGAGAAACCTCTCGACATAATTGAGATCATCTTTGAATCTCACTGGTAGGAGTCTAAGAACCAAGAAATTTAAATTGTTCAAGAGAGAGATCTGGGCCATAGTTTTGTGTAAGGCTTGGAACCAATTGATTCCTGAGCCTCTCCCCTCTTGATTGGCGTTTGCCAGCTACTAGAGCAAAGCCGAATGAGTTAATGAGGACCGCATGATTCAATTTAAATGGTCTGGATTTCTTAACCCTTAGTTCCGGACAGAGAAATCCGGTGAGGATCTCAACTCCTTTGCACAAGTACAAGCTACAACTACACAAATCAAGCTGAAGAACAAGAAAAGTAACTTTATGTTGTTGGCATTTGCAGAATGTCGAAGACACCAACCCAAGTTATATATATGGACCACATGGTGTGCAGACGTCCTGCTTTAGGGTTGCAACAAAATATCTTTCAATTATTTAGAAAAGAAAAACGAGCAAATGAATAAAGTCCAATATGTATAAGCAGCTGATGACAGCAAGAGCTGGGACTGCCCAAGAACAAAACTTCCCTAGATTAACTCTACATTTAAAATTAGAAGCTCTAAGCTGCACAACCTAATTAATATATATATATATATATATATATATATATATATATATATATCACGTACGTTGACCTTCTAAATATGCAAAATTGCTGAGTTTCGTATACTATACAGAATTACATACCTGTTTCTGCAGACAAACATATAATAGTACCTTATAAACTTGTGATGTGATAATAAATTTAAGTGGTTAAAAACGTTTATCTTTACACCAAGGGTTCAACATTCAATATTTTGTTACTAAATTGATGAGAAGAGAAAAAGAGTAGCCTATTTTACCTAAGATGTGCCTTAGCTAAAGAGTGGTCATAATATATATCCTGTGTTTTAATTTTGTCAAACACAGCAAAGAAATTACTTTCATTTAGATTATATTTCTTATTGATTTGAGGTACCAAAGACGATTCTAGGATTTTGATTATTTACTTCGGGCTCAGATGGAATCACTTTGAATCATAACGGATTGATGCACATATGTTTCGTTAGATCTCTAAAATTAGATTGAATAAATGGTCTTTAAATTTAAAGTATATTACAGGTAATTAAGGCGAAAAAAAATTAGACATCTATAAAAGAAATTTCTCTTTAATTATTTCATTTATGCAGAAGGAGGGAGATTAGAATAGATAAGTTAATTTTCTTTATAAGTAATGGATTATGCAAAGAAGGAATCACCTCTTTTCCTCTCAAATATTTCACACACTTTCATGGAGTTGAACCAAAATTTCTATAGTTTAATAAATGAGGACGAATCCTCAGTTCCACCTCTAGTGCCAGCTTGCTAGCCACCAGTTTATGACCATTAGAAATATTGAAAAATAAAAGTTTAAAATGTCTAGGTTTATCGAACAAAACAAGCCACTCGTCAAATTACCAAAACAATGACCTATTGGATGGATTCATGTCACTGCTTTTTTTTATACAAATTTTGAAATATGTTTTTTTTTAGATCCATTTTATAATGTATTTCAACGATCCGTACTATTTATCATTTAGGTTTTCCTCAATGATCATGTCTATTTAAAATTACTCAAATCTAAACGACCATTGGATTAAGGATTTAGAAATTCTTTTGTAGAACTGCATTTGTCTAATCTTTCACTACAAATTAATGTCTTAATGATTTTAGATTTGTCTAATTTTTTCTAAGGATGATTTATGAATGATGTTCTAAAAGGTAGACATTTTCAATAGTTAAAATACATTATAAAGTAAGCCTCGCAAAAGTGTGTGTAAAAAATTATTGAAAAAAATGTGGTGTTACGGAGCTGTCCCTTTTTTATATGTTTATATATACATATATATTATATATATTACAAAAATAGATTCATATAAAATCTAGTTACCTCAGATAGCTACACTTTGTGTATTCTTGATGCGTAACCATTCTCCTTTATATTTATTCTCTTTAACAAATAACAACTTTGATAGAAAGGCACGTCGGATCTTTAGCTCAATCAGACTCTTTTGTTTGTTATCGTTTGACATTGCAAAATCCAAAACCCTCCTCCTCGGAACCTCACTCCATTTATCCACCAGATTCATGGGACTTCTTGCCCTCCAACCTATAACTTAACTTCAACACCTCTCAATCTTCTTCTCTTGTTCTTCTTCATCACCAATAACACCAAGGTATGTTTTTTTGTGCTTTGTTGTTTTGTTTTATGAAACTTGTACATAAGTATAAGAAAAATGTTCTCTTGTCAAACTATCTATCTAGTACCGTAAAATGCATGATATAGGAGAAATGTTCCCTTATCACAATGTCTGGCTCCACAACATGGCAAGATAACTTCACTTTACTCTACAAATTATGAATCTGATACTAAATTGATCTGTTCCTTTTACGTTTCCTTAACCAATTTGGCTTCAGGGGTGTAGCCATGAATTTACTTTTTAATCGTAGTTTGATGGGATCGAAATCAAACAAGGAAGACAAAGATGCAATAAGTTACTTGGAGGAACCAAGAATTGTGGAGCTGAGAACAGCTTGCTTTTGGTCAGTTCTGGTGAGTGTGGCAGGAGCACTCATGTTAGGGTGGTGGGAGTACCAGTATCATCCTGCAAATAGGCAGCTGTGGATGGTGCCCTTCGGTCTCATCCTATTTGCTACCCCAGCCATCGTTTGGTTCTCAGTTGTGGCCTCCGATCTCTGTAACCAGAACGACGATCATGTCACAAGAGTGAGTCAACCGCTTCACCCGCTCAATGGCTCGGTGGTTCCGGCCAAAAAAGATGAGCAATGGGGTAACCATGTGGATCATGTATAGTTTTTAAAATATATATAAGGCCTACCTACAATTTGTTAACATGCGTGGAGTTTTTTAACAAGAGATTTATAAGAGCCATCTAGATTCCACGTATATGATTGAGATTCAGATATTATGTTAAGGAACCTGGAACTATATATGAATATTTTTTTTGCGGTTTTTCTTGATTGAGAATCAAATTAGTAGTATGATTTAGTTTTGGTACAGTTGCTGTGGTAAGTTTACGAACCACTTCACTTTTAGTTTTCATTTATTTAACAAAAAAATATTTAAAATTGTTGATGCACAAAATCAGCGAGGACTTTGGTACAACAGAAAGTGTCAGGTTTGTGACCTTCGCTTGGTTGCTTCGATCACTAGTGAAGATAAGTACGTAAATGAATAAGGACAGGGAAGCAAACACAAGATGTACGTGGTTCACCCAGATCGGCTACGTCCACGGAGTAGAGGAGTTCTCATTAATTGTGAAGGGTTTACACAAATACATAGGTTCAAGCTCTGGTTTAGTGAGTTGTAGTGAATAGTTTAGTACAAAATGACATTAGAGATTATTGTGGGAGAATGATCCCTATTTATAGAAGAGAGTTTCTAGTTTTGTTCTAATATTGACACGTGTCGTGTTGTGATTGGCTTCTGATGTTGACACGTGTCGCGCTGTGATTGGCTTCTGATGTCGACACGTGTCGCATTGTGATTGGCCTTCTGGTTGAAGGGAAACTCTTCTGGGTCCTTGACGGTATAACGTTGACCGGTGCTCAGTAGTTTCGGGATTAGTCAAGTATGGTACAAACAGTGCTCCCCTAAGTTCCCGAGTGAGGGAAGCTCCTCGGTTGGGGACTTGCAAGATCCAAGCCGCTGAGAAATCACGAAACTTCTAAGTACCGAGGTGTGGTATCGTCTTCACTTGCCTTATCTTTCTCATAGGTAGATGTGGCATCTTCTCTGGAAGTACGCTTCCTCCATCCAGGGGTGGTATCTTTAACCGATGAAGATGCACAAGGTAATGTATCAATTTCACTTGAAGCTTACTTGTAGTTTCGGGCTTGGTCAAGTGCGATACAAACCCTATAGTAGGAGTCCCCCAAGTCGCCGAGCTAGGAGATTTGCCGAAAGAGGTGACAGACAAGGTAAGCAGTCAAACTTCCAAGCAAGCAACCCAGGATCAGAGGTTTGACTTTGGCTTCCGGTTGATTGTTCTCCTTCTCCTTGTCTCTCATTCAACTGCCAGGATAAGGAGAAGGAAATGGATAAGAGATGATATGAGATACTTTTGCTTTTGAAGAAGTAACTTTCCACAGGCTTATTCTTGAACTGTGCTAGAGGGTTTTCTGGTTCCCTCCAGAGTATAAGGCCGACTCAAGAATTTGAGGGTCAAAACAAGTCCATCAAATCTATAGTACGTTCGACCTTGATGATATAGGATACTTTTGCTGTTGACGGAATAGTGAATGTGGTATGGAAATGTGTCGTGATGTAGTGATCTGTTTCAGCTCATCGTTGACCCTTCTGCTTCAATCTTTTGCATGGCAGAAGTGGTGTGCAACCTTTGCATGTAAATGGTCCTTCAGAACATTCCTTCATAGTGACTCATCCACGCTTGGCAGCTTCAGTGTAAAGAGCCAATATCTGATCAACTGTCATGAGGTATTTGCCGGTGGAATTCGTGACTTTGACAACAGTTGAGGATGAGTACTCGAGAGCAATGCTAAGTAAGCAACCAGACAAAGGTTCCCGGCAGTCAGTTCCAGATTGGAGGTTTGATTTCAGGTTCCGACTGACTGCTCTCTTTCTCTTTGTCCTGCAGGTGTGGACAGGACAAAGACAAAGACAGGGAGAAAGCATGATATGGGATACTCTTGCTTTCGACCCTGATGATATGAGATACTCTTGTTCTTGGTGTGGCTTATTTGCTGAGGTATTATCGGGGGAAATAAAGCTGAGTATTTCGAAAGGTTATGTTGAGGGTGCCTTCTCGAACGCGAGAAATGGTTGAGCATTTTTGCAGGTTTGTCTGTTTGTGGAGGAGGGAGGTCGACATATATAGGAATTTCTCAATAGCAAGTAGTAATGCTATTCCTTTACCATTCTCGGTCACAGTAACGTAGTGGGAGCTGTCAGCTTCAGGTGTTTTAACTTTGTCAGAGCACTTTGAAAAAGATGTATGTAGTATCTGGAAAGCTGATGTTGCGTGTGAAGATTACAGACAAGCTTTATCTAAGGAAATCTGGCTCTCGAAGTTCTGAGAGCTGTGCCTCTTCAATTTTCGAACAAGCAATCCCGTCGGGGATCTGGCTCTCGAGATTCGGAAAGCGGTGCCGCTTCTGCTTTTAAGAGAGTAATTATGTTGGGAGTCTTTTCTCGAACGTGAGTAAAGGTTGGACGTTCTTGCCAGTCTGTCTTACCACAGAACACGGAGGTCGACACACATAGGGACTTTCCAGTTGTCAAGCAGTGGTGCTGTTCCTTTACCCTTGTGGGTAATAGTAGGGTAGCTGGAACTTCGAAATTCTCGTGCTTAAACTTTGTCAGAGATCTTTGGCAAAGTTATATGTGGTACCCGAGGAGTTGATAGTGCATGTGGAGAGTGGTGATTGAACAGTAAGATTCACGTGCTTTCTACTTCACCAGAAATCTTCGACAGATTGCCCGTAATTTCCGCAAAGCTGAGTGTGCATGTGACAGGTGCTGACGAGGCTGAAAAAGCAGGTGCTTCTTCGATTTCTGAGATCGGCCCTCGTGCCCTCTGAGCAGCCCAGCTTTTGAAAAAGCAAACGCCTCTTCGATTTCTGAAGCTCCGTCGATTGCAGATATTTATAGAGGCTGGCATTAAGTTCCACAGCACACTTGAATCTCCACCAGTAGAAGCTCCCTTCTTGCACTTCTAAAATCTTGATTTGTCTGACCTCTTCCTTCTTCAACACCCTTGAAAATGTCTGGCCTCTCCGACCGTCGTTTTGACTTGAACCTTTGAGAAGAGACAGCCACGCCTTCTCCAGACAACATATGGCGCCCATCCTTCATATCCCCTACTGGTCCTCTTACCGTTGGGGATTCTGTGATGAAGAATGATATGACCGCTGCGGTGGTGGCCAGGAACCTTTTTACTCCCAAAGATAACAGACTACTTTCCAAACGATCTGATGAGTTGGCTGTTAAGGACTCTCTAGCTCTTAGTGTTCAATGTGCAGGTTCTGTGTCTAATATGGCCCAACGCCTATTTGCTAGAACCCGCCAAGTTGAATCATTGGCTGCTGAAGTGATGAGTCTCAAACAGGAGATTAGAGGGCTCAAGCATGAGAATAAACAGTTGCACCGGCTCGCCCATGACTATGCTACAAACATGAAGAGGAAGCTTGACCAGATGAAGGAATCTGATGGTAAGGTTTTACTTGATCATCAGCGGTTTGTGGGTTTGTTCCAAAGACATTTATTGCCTTCGTCTTCTAGGGCTGTACCTGGTAACGAAGCTTCAAATGATGAACCTCCAATGCCTCATCCTTCTGGGGTTTTGTCAAGTACTGAGGCTCCGGATAACCACCCTCCGGTGCTTTCTCTTTCTGGGGCTCTACCGACTGCTGACACTTCCCCTAAGCAATTTTTATGAAGGCTTCCTCTTGTTTGTTTATTTTGACTCATGTACATGTACATATTTGTAGCTTATCGGAAGTATTAATAAATAAGCTTTGCTTCATTTCAACATATTGTGTTAAATACACCAAAGCCTTCTTCAGAAAGTTCTTTGAATTTTTTCTTTTGTTGAAACTTGTATTGTTGGAGCTTTGTGAGTGAAGCATGTAGTTTGAGGTAGTGTTCCCTTAATTTCCCGAGTGAGGAAAACTTCTCGGTTGGAGACTTGAAAAATCCAAGTCAATGAGTGGTTGTGAGACTTCCGAGTATCAAGGTGCAGTAGCATATGGTGGGAGTCCCCCAAGTCTTCAGGTGAGGAGAGTTGCCGAATGAGGTGTCCTGCTTGCTACTAATTTGTCAAAGTAACGAAGCCGTGTTTTGATGTCACACCTTCATATATGCCGTATCTAAAAATATTTCCAACTTTTGTGTGTTTGATGCTGCATGCTATTGACTAGACAAGATCAAGTGCAATTAGTAGCTTTTCTCTCTTTTTCATCTTTTCTTTGGTGGAATTGCTTTTCGTTTCCACTAATCAGCCTGAGTGGAAGCAAGATAACACCATTCTCTATAGCTCAGATCGCAAAGTCGTCTTCATGAAAGTTGTTCCTTATATTGTGAACTACAACATATCCAAATTTGAGATCCATCGGAGTAGTACAACTTCAGAAATTCAGGTATGATGAGTAACTGTTCATCATTTTTCTGTCAACTTGTCAGACTTGTTGTGAGCTTCTAAAATCCATTTTTTCTTGTTCAGATCAACATACTTTCTTCATCGAAGTTGTTTCTTATCATCTCTTTCATGACATATCAAAACTTCAGAATGAACTAACGGTTAAATATTTCCAGATCTTCAAAACATCACAGCAGTCTTTAAATTTGCGGGAATCCGACTGTCGTGTTTGGAGCCTCAACACTTTAATTTCCGTCGCTCAAACAGAAACGATTCCTTCTTGAAAGTTGTTCATCTGCTCAAGAACTATAGGGTGTCCAAAATTCAGCTCCACTGGAGAAGAGAAAAGGTTGCAGAAATTTGATAGATGAAAGGAGGCGGAAGAGGAAAAGAGGGAAAGAGGTTGCTTGGGTTGGTTTTGTAGTTAAACTTGGGATTTTGGCTTGTTGTTCGATTTATTATAATATATTTGGAAACATATACATAATTGCTTGTTTGGTTATGACAGGGATGTTGTGGGTGTAGAACAAAACAAATGTTTGTGTTGACCCATGTTTTTGTACAGGTTCAAGGGAATCTTGGTTTTGTGAACAAAATTTGTTTATTTGTCACAAGGTTTTGTGTTTTGGGAAATAGTTTAATAGGTAAGGTTTATTGACTATAGATTTTTGCTTGGGTATATAGCGTGACTAGTTGAAGCTATTTTTAGGATACAAAACTTGAATTAGTTTCGCACTATCTTGATGAAGAGTGTGCGAAGCTTTTATATGTTTTGGTGTTGAAATTTTGTATTGTAGGTGAAGCATTGGGGTTGAAGCTTGATAGGTGAAGCTTTATAGGTGAAGCTTTGTGTTTGAAGCTTTATAGGTGAAGCTTTGGGGTTGAAGCTTGATAGGTGAAGCTTTGTGTTTGAAGCTTTATAGGTGAAGCTTTGGTGTTGAAGCTTTATAGGTGAAGCTTTGTGTTGAAGCTTTATAGGTGAAGCTTTGGGGTTGAAACTTTATAGGTGAAGCTTTGTGTTGAAGCTTTATAGGTGAAGCATTGGGGTTGAAGCTTTATAGGTGAAGCTTTAGTGTTGAAGCTTTATAGGTGAAGCTTTTGTTGGCACCATAAATTGATTGTGCTTCGCACTATCTTGATGAACATAGTGCGAAGCTTTTGAGATTGATACTTGTCCTCCATTGATGAAGCTTTTGTTGGCACCATAAATTGATTGTGCTTCGCACTATCTTGATGAACATAGTGCGAAGCTTTTGAGATTGATATTTGTCCTCCATTGATGAAGTTTTTGTGCGCACCATAAATTGATTGTACTTCGCACTATCTTGATGAACATAGTGCGAAGCTTTTGAGATTGATATTTGTCCTCCATTGATGAAGCTTTTGTGGGCACCATAAATTGATTGTGCTTCGCACTATCTTGATGAACATAGTGCGAAGCTTTTGAGATTGATATTTGTCCTCCATTGATGAAGCTTTTGTGGGCACCATAAATTGATTGTGCTTCGCACTATCTTGCTGAACATAGTGCGAAGCTTTTGAGATTGGGAGTTGAATCCCATTGATGAAGCTGCTGTGTTCCCCCTTCCCTTTTTTTTTTTTCGGAATTCTTTTTTTTTGTTTTGTTTTTGTTTTTGTTTTGTTTTTGTTTTTGTTTTTTTTGTTGTTGTTTTTTTTTTGTTTTTTGTTTTTTGTTTTTTTTGTTTTTTTTTTTGTTGTTTTTTTTTTGTTTTTTTTTTTTGTTTTTTTTTGTTTTTTTGTTTGTTGTTGTTTTTTTTTTTTTTTTGGTTGGAGGGGGGAACTGAAACATTTGAAATTTGAAACTCCCTAATGTTAGAAGTTTGAAGATTTTCCATGTGGGGCTTTCTCATGGTTTGAATTTGAATTTTGAATATTAATAGCCATGTTGAACTATATATAAAAAGGATAAGTTTTCATTCTTTACCTTACCTTCATTTGCTCATCTTGTAGTGATTTTTGAAGACAGAGTGCTTTTTCCTTGAGAGGGATTCTAGCATTGCTTTGCTGCACCATCTTCAGGTTGGTAGTCTTCTCCACTACATTGGATGTTTTCCTTTTTGTTGAATTGTTGGAATGTTCATGTATTTTGTGAAGAACATAATGAACTGGTTGAGCTGTTCTTCATGCCCCGTGAGCTTCCTTATGTTTTGATCCTTCATGTAGTGATAGAGTTTGTTTCTGTTTGTTGTAGATGTCGGAGTCTGGAAGTCTAAGTGATGAGGGCTCCCCTAGCTCGGGCTCTAGGTTTGAGCCTGCAATGTCGGGGTCTTCATGGCCTTTGTTAGAGTCTTGTACAAAAGAAACGTTGGATGATCCTCACAATTGTCAAACCTTAGCCAATATTGGTTCTTCCTCCATGTTAGTGGGTGATGGGGTTGTTTGTGACGCCATACCCATATGTCGTTCTGATCCTCACAATTGTCAAACCTTAGCCGAGATTGGTTCTTCCTCCATACGAGTGGGTGAGGGGGTTGTTTGTGATGCCATACCCATATTTCGCTCTGAGTTCACAGCGGACCATTTAGAAAATAACTTGTTAGATAGCGAAAAGCAGCTTGAGGCCCTAAGGCAATCATGTAGTATCCCCCGTAGTGTAGGAATACGTTTGGTGCGTTATGAAGAATTGCCTTCTGAGCCGCCCACGGGTCATGTTATGTTCTATACCCAGACATTAGTGACATTGGGGGTAAATTTACCTTTGCATCCGTGGTTGCAACGGATGCTGTCTTTTATTGGTTATGCACCGGGGCAACTCAACCCTGGTTTCTGGGATACTTTGATCGGGTTTTATATTATATGGATGAAGTGTGGATTAGGTGAACCTTCCTTCTATCAATGGCGCTACTGTTATAATATGCGCCCGGTGAAAGCATGTACGGGTTATGCTGAATGTGCATGTCGGAGTGAGAGAGAGCGTGTTGTCTTTGATAAGAGAAAGTCGTACTGCACATGGAAGAAACGTTGGTGCTTTCTTTATAATGATTGGGAGTATGCTAAGGGTGTCACGCCTGAGCGACGTGTTCCTACTCATTTCCAGACTGTAGGTTGTAATGTATCCATTTTCTCATTATTTGCTATTGTTGTGATTTTCTCTTGCTTCTAAGATTTTTCTTCATGCAGTGACACGAGGCACCATCAAACTCTCCGGACAGGAGCTAGCTGATGTAGAGAAAGTGCTGAGGGTGCCTAAAGAAGATAGACACTTGGGTAAGCTACGACCCTTGTTTCGAAAGTACGGTTTCCAGGCCTTAGTTTCCGAGTGCTAGAGACGAGCGAGTACGTTGTATCCTCACTTGATCCTTGTTCTTCCTTTTTTTTATTTATTTATTTTTTTATATAGATATATAATGTGGTTTTCCTTACTTTGATTTTCCTTTTCAGTGGAGAAGGTGGGCAAGAAAGTGGAGACTAGCACCAAGAAAAGGAGAGTGCCCATGTTAGTTCCTTCAGAAGACATCCTGTTTCACAAGGAAGCTCGCAAGCACCGGGTGAGACCAATCATTAAAACTAAGTCTCGAGAAGAAGTCCTCAAGGTTGCTGCCTCGAAGAAAGCTGAAGCTGAGGCCATTGGATGTGCTGCTGCCATAGTTGCCGGGGAAGATAGACGATTGCTGCCTCCTCTTCCTACTATTAATCCCATATTTCCTCCAGTTAGGGAACACATTGGGCATGAAGGTGATCCTAGTTCTAGCAGCAAGGGTAAAGATAAGGAAGAGGTTGGCAGTGTCCCTAGGAAGGATTTGAAGGTTGCCATGCGGCCAAAGAACTTTGGGTATATCAACAATTGCCTGGCAGAGCGTCGATTCACTTTCGATGAGCTCGGAGAGCCCTTAGCTAAAGATGAATCAGATTGCGACCGGATGTTGAAGATGTCTTCATATGTGAGTGTTACTTTGTCATTCCCTTGTTTTCTCCTCTTTATTAGCATTATTTTAGTAGTGATGATCGTCTTATCATGCAGGTCATGGCTGAGTATCACGACAGACCGCGAGAGGCTGAACGGTGCAAGGTGAAATTGAAAGAGAATAAGCAGCTTGTGAGTGATGCCAGGAAGACGAGCAAAGTTTTAGCTGAGGCCATCCAATTCAAGGATCAACATTTTGAGAGTTTGAAGAGGCAGAATGGTGAGAACTTGAGACTCAAGGTACAGTTGGAGGAGACTAAGAAACAGTTGGAGACAACTATGCTCGAGGTTTCCAAGGTTAAAGGGGAGTTGGATAGTGCCTTGGTTGAAGTTTCTGAGCTGAAGAATAGGATCCCGACTGAGAAGGAAGCTGTTGTGAAGGAGTTCTTAGGTTCCCAGGCCTTTCTCCATGTCCTTAGACCTCGCTGTATCCGGGAAGTTCATTTTGAAAAAAGAAAGTGGATGGCTGTCCTTGATCGTTATGATGATGGAAGTGTTCTTCGAAAATACCGTGAAGAAATAGATGAACATCATCGAAAAGGTGAAACCTTCGACCTTGCAGTTTATTATAGCAGTGCAGATGAGTCTGGCGATGAGGCTAGTGCTGATGAGCAGAGTCATCAGGGTGATGACGAGTTTGGAGATGCAGAAAATGGTGGTAGGACTCAGAGTGATATGATCAGGGGTTCAACCTCAGATGAGGATGACTAGACGTGCTTTCACTTTCTGCATATACTCTACCTGCACTAGTTTGTTATTTGTATGGCATGTGCCATGTTATAAGCTTGAGGGTTTTTTTGTTTTTGTTTTGTATGTTTATGAGTGTTTGCATTATCAAGCAAGTGTTTGTATTATCAAGCTTCAAGTGTTCGCCCTATCATTGATGAATGTTTGGCTATGTTTGCATAGATCCTTTGTATAGTCTTGTTGACATATACTTAGATTTTATTTTGTATTGGAAACATGTGCGTTGAAGCTTCAACACTTGAGTGTTTCATTGCTCAGAATGTAAAAGAGTTTAGGGCCGAGTTGGCTAAATCACCTCTTTATTGAATTCATACCAAATGGTCTTTGTTACATAGGATGACGAACGGTTGTAGCTTAACACTTGTACAATGTGAGTCTATTTGTAATAGTACTTCAAGTGGTCAGCATTCCATGGATGGCCAAGGGTCTTGCCGTCGGAGCTTCTGAGCTTGTAGGAGCCAGGGCGGCTGATGCCGACAATCTCGAACGGTCCATCCCAGTTAGGACTGAGTGTTCCTTCACTCGGGACTCTATCACAGAGTAATCTTTTCTTCAGTACCCAATCTCCCACTTTGAAAGAGCGAGGTTTGACCCTTGAGTCGTAGTAGTTGGAGATGCGCTGCTTGTAGGCGACATTCCTCAGGTGAGCTTGATTTCTGTGTTCCTCGACTAAATCCAGGTTGAGGGTGAGTTGCTTATCGTTCTCACTCTGTATGTAATTCTGGATTCGGTATGTTGCTTGCTCAAGCTCAACTGGGACAACTGCTTCTGTACCAAAAGCAAGTGAGAACGGAGTTTCTCCTGTGGAAGTCCGATATGAAGTGCGGTATGACCAAAGAACTTGGGGTACGAATTCTGGCCAACAACCTTTAGCTTTGTCTAAGCTAGTTTTCAGAGTGCGCTTGATTATTTTGTTAACGGCCTCGACTTGTCCGTTAGACTGGGGATGGGCTGGAGAGGCAAAACATAAGTTGATGTTGAACTTAGAGCAGAACATCTTGAACTTCTTGTTGTCGAACTGCCGCCCATTGTCCGTGACTATCGCATTGGGAATGCCGAATCTGCAGAGGATGTTCTTCCATACGAAGTCTTCTATTTTCCCTCAGTAATGGTTGCCAATGGTTCTACTTCAGCCCACTTTGTGAAGTAGTCAACTGTAACGATTGCATAGCGGACTTTGCCTTTCCCTGCAGGCATTGGGCCGATCAAATCAAGTCCCCATTGGGCGAAGGGCCAAGGGCTGATCATAGGAGTGAGCGGCTCGGGAGGGGAGTGAGGGATAGTTGCGTAGCGTTGACACTTATCACATGAGCGAGATATTCTGATGGCATCTTGGTGGAGTGTTGGCCAATAGTATCCTTGGTGAAAAGTCTTGTGTGCTAGGGATCGAGACCCAGCATGATCTCCGCAGACTCCTTCATGTATTTCCCGAAGGACAATTTCCGCCTCCGCAGGTGTAAGGCATCTTAGGTATGGCAGGGTAAAACCGCGCTTGTAGAGTTGGTCATTAATGATCAGGTAGTGGGCAGACTTGTATCGAATCTGCTTAGCTTGGACTTTGTCAATTGGGAGGGTGCCATGAGCAAGGAATTTATAAATTGGGGTGATCCAACTATCTCCTTGTTGTAAATTGCACACTTCCATGACCGTGGTGCTTGGTGCTGCCAACAATTCGACATGAATTTTTCTCCCAATCTTGTCTTCCACTGCCGAGGCGAGGCGAGCCAAAGCGTCTGCATGACTGTTTGCCGCTCGAGGAACTTGGGTGATCTGGTAGTGGAAGTGCTTGAGCAAAAGTCGCGTTTGCGCAAGATATGCTGCCATGGAGCTATCCTTAGCATCAAAGTTGTTCGTGACTTGGTTGACCACTAATTGGGAGTCACTGAAGATATCAATTCGTTTAACCCCGAGGTGTTTGGCCAAACGTAAGCCTGCTAGAAGGGCTTCGTATTCGGCCTCATTGTTCGATGCCTTGAATTTGAAACGAATAGCGTATTCCATCGCCACTTTTTCGGGGGTAGTGAGGACTAATCCTGCTCTGCAGCCCTGTTTGTTGGATGAGCCATCAACATACATACTCCATGCTGGGGTTGTTGATTCTATCTTCTGAGCTTCCGATGGTAATGAAGCTATTGCTTCAGGTGTAGAAGCAATGTCAACAGGATATGTGAAGTCGGCTATGAAATCTGCTACAGCCTGACCTTTTTCGGCTAGTTTTGGTTGGTAGGAGATGTCAAACTCACCCAATGCTATCGCCCATTTGATCATTCGCCCAGACGTGTCAGGACTCTGGAGTATCTGTCGAAGAGGGTGATTGGTAAGCACGATGATGGCGTGTGCTTGGAAATAAGGGCGAAGTTTTCGAGCAGACATGACCAATGCTAAAGCTAATTTCTCAATGTTGGAGTATCGTGTCTCCGCATCTTGTAGGGCCTTGCTAGCGTAGTAGACGGGCCTTTCGACCCCACTGTCCTTTCGAATAAGAACAGAACTAACTGCTGAAGTCGAAACCGATAGATAGATAATGAGAGTGTCACCAACTTCTGGTTTGGAGAGCAGAGGGACTTTACTCATGTACTCTTTGAGGTTCCTGAATGCCTTGGCACATTCCTCCGTCCATGTAATGTACTTCTTATTTCCCTTAAGTGCTTTGAAAAAATGAGCACATCTGTCTGTGGCCTTAGAGATGAATCTGGTTAAGGCTGCCACCTTGCCAGTAAGGCTTTGGATGTCTTTTGAAGTTATTGGCTCTTTCATGTCGAGGATCGCTTTGATCTTTTCAGGGTTAGCTTCAATGCCTCGTTGGCTAATCATGAAGCCTAAGAATTTGCCAGAGCCCACGCCGAAGGCACATTTGTTGGGGTTCAACCTCATTCGATACCTCTTTAAAATGGTGAAAGTTTCAGATAGGTTGGTGATGTGTTGGTCAGCATGTTTGCTCTTGACTAACATATCATCAACGTAAACTTCCATGCTCTTCCCAATCTGTTCGGCGAACATTGAATTGACCAGTCTCTGATAAGTTGCTCCTGCATTCTTTAAGCCGAAAGGCATGACTTTGTAGCAATATAGTCCCCTGTCAGTAGTGAAGGCTGTGTGTTCTTGGTCTGAGGGGTTCATGAGGATTTGGTTGTATCCTGAATAAGCGTCCATGAAGCTCAAGAGCTCACACCTTGCCGTAGAGTCTATAAGTCTATCAATGAGAGGAAGGGGGAAACTATCCTTCGGGCATCCTTTGTTTAGGTCGGTGTAGTCGACACACATCCTCCACAAGACCTTTTGAAGTATGAGACTTTCCTTGGTCGGATTTTTCTTAACAAGGACAACATTTGCTACCCATGTTGGGTAATTGACTTCATGGACGAAGCCTATGTCCTTGAGTTTTTCAACTTCTGCTTTCATCGCCTCGTATCGTTCAACATCATAAGATCTTCGCTTCTGTTTTACTGGTTTGGTCTTGGGATCAATACTCAAGTGGTGACAGATGATATCGGGAGAGATGCCTGGCATATCTTTATATGACCAAGCAAAGACCTCGGCGTTCTCTTGCAAAAAGGAGATCAGCGACAACCGAAGGGGTGGTGACAAAGTGGTGCCAATCTTCACCATGCGGTCTGGATGGTCTTTGGAGATAGAGACCTTCTCTAACTCTTCAGCGGGTTGTGCTTGCTGGGTGAATGAGTCATCTCGAGGGTCGTCGGGTTGACTGTTGCCATCCTGAAGACCCGAGTTGGATTCATCTGGACTAGTCTTTACGACTTGGTTATGTATAAAGAGAGTCTCCTTGGGGACAGGCAGGTGTTGTTGTTTGACCGAAGTGTTGTAACATGATCGAGCACTAAGTTGATCTCCCCTGATGTACCCATTGCCGAAAGGGGTTGGAAACTTCATCAACAACATATGTGTGGATACCATGGCCTTGAGATCGTTGATGCCTGTGCGCCCAAAGATGACATTGTATGCCGTCGGGCAGTTGACCACTAGGAAGTTAATGGTAATAGTAGCTGTGTAGGGGCCTGTACCAATGGTGAAGGGTAAGTGTATACTCCCTAAAGGTTGCACGATATCGCCAGAGAAGCTTATCAGAGGAGAAATCGAGCGATCGAGCAAGTGTTCAGCTACATTAAGTGCCTTGAAAGCTTTAGCAAACATGATATTGACTGAAGCACCTGTGTCTATCAGGATTCGTTTCACATCAAAATTTGCTATGTGAGCTTCCACGATCAGCGGGTCATTGTGAGGGTAGATGATACCTCTTTCTTCCTCAGGGTAGAAACATATTGGATCCCAGTTAGGCTTTTGATACTTGCCTCCTCTGATGTCTTCCACGTGAAACACTTGATGGCCAGGTCTCAAAGTTCGTTCACTGCTTTTCATGGCCCTATTGGAAGATTCAGACATGGGTGTGCCGCCGCTTATGGAATATATCACATTCACCTGACGTTGGTTACGGTTATCCCTTGGAGGGTGAAGGAGGAACTGATCAATTTTTCCTTCACGTGCCAAAGCTTCAATATGGTCACGGAGGATAATGCACTTCTCACTATCATGGCCATTATACTCGTGGTAGCAGCAAAACATGCTCGTGTTCTTCGTGGACTTGTAATATGGCTGTCTTGGCTTTGGCTTTGGTATCAGGTGAGCTATACTGGGGTAGATGGCAGCACATGTAGCATTCAAAGAGGTGTATGTCTCATACCTCGGGGTAGGGCCTGTCTTGACACGCGATTGGCCCACTACGTTGACTGCCTGGGGGCGGGCATTATTGTGACGATATCCTGAGTTATCGCGATAGTGCCCCTTATTCTTTTTATTAAAATGAGATTGGTGAGGATGGAAGTCTTTCCTTTTGCCTTGAGATTGATATGTCTGCTGACTTGGCGAAACATTAAATGAGGCAGGGGGGTGTGCTGCTACCATTTGGAAGGTTGAGGTCTTTTCATTCGATTGGATCTGGCCTCCACTCCCTACTTGCTGATAAGGGGTGACTGTAGGGGGTTTCCCTTGATATGTCCTTGCCTCGGCGGAGGCATGGTTGTAAGCTTGTGTCATCACCTCAGAGTAAGTCTTCCAAGTGTTGGCATTGATCATGTACTTGAAGAAACAGTCACGTAAGCCTGCCGTGAAAGCCTTGAGGGCGGTCTTGTCATCTGCCTCAGCGCAGCGAGAATACTCATGGCTGAAGCGGCCAGCGTACTTTCGTAATGACTCGTCCGGCTTCTGGCGAATAGTGTACAAGTCATCTGCGGAATGCAAGCGATCGGTCTGGAAGATGTGTTGAGAGACAAATAGCTTCCTCAACTCTTCAAATAAGTCTACTGTCTCAGGTGGTAGACGGCAATACCAGTTTAAAGCTCCGCCAGAGAGGGTGGAGGGGAAGAGAAGGCACCGTTCTTCATCAGTGTGTCCCCAGTATACCATGGTGGATTCAAAGAGGTTAAGGTGTTCAATCGGGTCTTCCCTTCCAGTATAGAGCTGTAAGTCAAGCTTCTGCTTTGTCTTCGCTTGGAGGGGAGTGTTGAAGATCCTTCTTGTGAGAGGGCCAGGCCTGGGTTGGTTCCAGTCAGGTATCTCGGCTTGACGTTCAGCCTTCAGCTTGTTTACTTCCTCAAGGAGCTGCAGGACAAGGGGGTCCTGAGCGAAGTCGTGCACCACCGAAGTTTTCTTCTTTAAGTCTCCATCGCCTCTTGGAAATAGGAAAGTTTGATCAAGATAGCATGATCTTTCTCTGGACTCGCCACACTGACTTCTAGAGTGAGTATGTCGGAATGTTTCTGAGTCCCCAGTACATTCATATTCTTCTGGGACTTGTTGCCCATTCTCTAGATTGGCGGCTGGCCTGGGTCGTGGAAGAGGACCGAGTCTTTCAGAAACCCTTGGGTCATTGATCTTCGAGCTTATGTGGATGGGATTCTCTCGACGTTGCTATAGGAAGTCTCGACAATCGCGATAGACAGATTTTGATCCTTCCACTCCCTCTGTGAGGAGGTGTTTTCCTCTACTTCTCCTGCTTCGGGTTGAAGCAGCTGGGTTGAGAGAAGTCTCATGTTGATTATCACATTGATGTGTAGCTCGATCCCTATCAGGGATGTCCGTGTCGGATATCGGCGACCTTCCGTGTTGGGGGGCATTCAGTTGATTGTTGACCTCAACAGGGGCGACGAGCTTATGTGTTTGAGCCTGCCTAGCCTCATGAAGCATCTCGAAAAGTTTTTCATATTGTTCCTGGAGGACTTCATTCTTCATCGCTATCTTGTTGTTCTGAACCTCTAGCTCATCGACTTTAGCTTGAAGAGTAACTCTATTTCCTTTCTGCTTTCGTTGCTTCATACTAGGTCCAACGAGGGTGTCATTCTGTGTGTTGTGGCTTCTTTCGCTCCCTATGTCGGAGAGAGATGCTTGGCCAAAAGAAAGTGTACGAATGGTGGAAACCAGCTTGACAGAGCTGTAGAGAATAGGAATAAGTGTATTTCCCACAGATGGCGCCAAATGTTGATGCACAAAATCAGCAAGGACTTTGGTACAACAGAAAGTGTCAGGTTTGTGACCTTCGCTTGGTTGCTTCGATCACTAGTGAAGATAAGTACGTAAATGAATAAGGACAGGGAAGCAAACACAAGATGTATGTGGTTCACCCAGATCGGCTACGTCCACGGAGTAGAGGAGTTCTCATTAATTGTGAAGGGTTTACACAAATACATAGGTTCAAGCTCTGGTTTAGTGAGTTCTAGTGAATAGTTTAGTACAAAATGACATTAGAGATTATTGTGGGAGAATGATCCCTATTTATAGAAGAGAGTTTCTAGTTTTGTTCTAATATTGACACGTGTCGTGTTGTGATTGGCTTCTGATGTTGACACGTGTCGTGCTGTGATTGGCTTTTGATGTCGACACATGTCGCATTGTGATTGGCCTTCTGGTTGAAGGGAAACTCTTCTGGGTCCTTGACGGTATAACGTTGACCGATGCTCAGTAGTTTCGGGATTAGTCAAGTATGGTACAAACAAAAATAGTTATCGAACCCGTCTTTAATTTTTCTCTCTAGAAACTATTTAACGACATTTGTAATCAATTTAAAAATCAGAAACAAGGAGATTGGGTGGGATAAGTCTCAGGTTTGTGCAGTTATAATTTCATCATTGACTCATTGTTAAATAATTAAAAAGAAAACTAACGAAAAGTCTTAAAAAACTTTAATTTTAATGAAAAATAACAAAATAAAGGTGCAAGTGAATAGTACCAAGAGTGACTTTTCAAGGTAAAAATGTCATTTTCGTTAAAAATGAACAATACTAGAAGTGTTTCATTAAGATTCCCATAATTAAAAAGGTTAGAGAGCTGTTTGAATCAAGTTTATGTTATAAACTATAATATGTAGGGGTTAAGATGTTGCCTTCCCCAGTATTGCATGGTTCCAAATAGTATTAATACTCACAAATATAAAAACTTCCCGGGAATCTTCCCTTTCGTTACGTGTAACCACTCGCAAAACAACATGTATTAGGTAAACTTAAATATCGCACCTCTGTCCCCTTATAAGAGCATTCTCAATGGATGTCTCTACTTATGAACTCCTACCACCATTTTTAAGTACTCATTTAAAGATTTAAAGAGAATCTTTGTGTTCCTAAATGAATATTGCCTATAATAGGAGAGTCCTTATAGTAGAATTCCTAAAATTAAGGTTTTGTAGCAGTTCTATTTAGAATAGGAATGTGATTGTGTAAATCCTAGGAAATATGGGAATGTATCTTATATTCCTATTAGGATTAGATTACCTATTAAATGTTGTAATCCTAAAGGGAAAGGTTTTACCCTTCCTACTACTATAAATAAAGGCACAATCGGGTGAGATAACACACACCCACAATTACACATCTCTCTATTCTTCTCTCTATTGCCGCACCCCCTCTCTCTCTCTAAGGCCTCCATAATTGTTCAGTAAATTATGTCTATAACACGTTATCAGCACGCTCTTGACGCTACGCTAACAAGAGAGTTTGATCTTCAATTTGGAGAGTATTACGTTTTAATCATTTTTTTCATGATTAATTTATTATTTTATTAAATTGATCTACACGCTATTGATTCAATTTAATTTTTCCGTGTTGAACGTAATACAACGCATTGGAGAATTCCGGCTTTCAAGAAGGATCTTCTACAAATTCAAAGGCTTTTGTTGTTTTCTGCTACTCAGGTACACTTAAAATAAATGAAAATATTTGAAACAACCTATGAAGCATGAAAACATTCCACATGATGCATGAACCCCCCTACATTTATATTTACCTTTCGATATATATATTGTATATGTTCATATATTGGTCAATATATATATTTGTTTCATACATTACGCAATAATTGCTATGTGGAATTTGTGAGTCAAAGTATTCAATTAAATTAGAAGTATGTTTCGGGTTTTCCTAAACCCTAAAGGATTTGAAAAAAAAAATGGGGGAATCAGGACATGGTGCGGCACACCACCGCACCATCATTGTGCAAATAATCACCAGGCCTAGGCCTGGATTTTACCTCGGTAGGGCCTGCAGCCCTGAGCCTATGCACACTGGCCTTGGCTCGCAACCATCCAACCTGCCCAATTGTCTGGGCTGTCCTCCCATACACACGTTGCAACCTTTTTGGTTGCTGGGTTTTGTTGCTCTGGCCCGCATACATATAGCCAGCATATGCTGGGCTTGTCACTGCGCCACCCATACCCAAGCCTGTGACCTGCAGTCACTATGGGGCTGCTTTCACGTAACCAGCCTTCGCTAGGATCCCCGTGACAACCCACAGGCCAGCTTGCGCTAGACCTGTCCGTGCACTCCCTTGTGGCCCAAAACACGACCCAGCTGCGGCTAGGGTCTCACATTCCTCACCCGTGGCCTGCAGCCACCACCAAAGGAACATTTGGGCCTCGCCTTATGCTTAAGGCACCCAACCTGTGCCTCTTAACCCCCGACATTAAGCCCAATTATTTTTGGGGCTCTATTTTCGATCCAATAATATTATTTTAATATTATTTTGCTTCTACGATCAACCCCGAATGGTCTCGATCTATTGAATTAATTAAAAGTGACCTGCAGTCTATTAATCTGATAATGAATTCAAAATTATTGACCTGAAGATCACTTTTGAACATTAACGATTCAATAATTTATTTCTCTTCTTTGAACCGTCACATACTTTCGTAGTAACGAAGCTCTCACACTTGAGTTCCCAAAGACAACTCAAATCCACTACACTAAGTTAGTATATTGCATTATGAGTTTCTTGCAGGAACCTCTCCTTTATGAACTAAACGTTCATAAACTAAATTGAACCTGTAGTTTTAAATTTAGTGCCTTTGAAACCCGAAGATTTCATAAAACAATACACTCATGACAACCCGACGTTTTTCATGAAAACCATGTCTTAGAACTCGAATGTTCTAACTTTGATGCTTATGGATGATTCATTCCCATAACACCAATCACAATCTTGTTCCCTCAAATTCAGTGGATTGTCGAACCGTCACAAGTTTGATTTTCCTGATTTGGACGTTTTCTAATAGAAACCACTTTAGGTGGGGTACAAGACGTGAATCTCCACTTGACTATCAAGAAGCTGAGAAACCATTGATGCCAACAATGGCAAGGAAAAGCTGAATAAGCCTCCGCCATAATCTTCATTCGAAGACTTATGCTCAAAGCATTACAAATGGAAATACTCCCCGAACGAGGATTCCATGGCTCTTTGGCTCGCTTCTATAGACCGTCTAATCATGAAAGAAATTGCCCGCAGCAAACCATGATTACGTTCATGAATGAGTACAATTCTAAATTTTATAAATCTGATCGAATCTTGATTGGAGAATACTTTTCGCGTCATTCCATGTTTCCAACTCGCTCCTAAAGCAGCAGTGTAGAAAGTGAAAATTTACCAAATTCTCGGATCTGATTACTACCACAAACGTGAGAGAAATGTATGGATCCAGTTCGGCTGGAGTCTACCGAATGGCTCGACCCAGTTCGGTCAAAACCTAACCAAATGGTGATGCACTGAATGACATATTCTTTCACAATATAATTTTGAGTTTGTGTTCACAAACATATAGTATAATCAGGGCCTGCCAAGGTGTGGCATCGTGCCCGAAGCATGATCCTTGGTACATAAGACCTAAAACTTCAAGAATAAGGGATAATATTCTTGAACCTCAACCCTGCAAGAATCTACTCCCGTCTTGATGGATTAGATCATTGGTTATGCACCTGTTCGTGTGCCTACTAATGTTGTTGAGGAGTACCATTCTAGTAGTCAATATGTGAGATTGATTTTGCTCCACTGAACATCGTTGGTAGAGCAAAATTTCGACATGGATGGCCTTATTGGCCGAATCCCCTTAGTAAATTTACTTTGTGAACATTTTTCCATGTTCTTGGATTCAAGTTTGGTGTATGTTTTACTTATGGATAATCTTATTGATATTGTCCTTGAATATGAGTTAATTGAATCATATTTCTTAATACATGTGACCAATTCAATTAAACATGTGATTAGGTAGGAATGTGGGAAAGTTAGTTGTCTGGATGAATGCGTACTACACACACTAACTTTACACCTAAATCACATCTTTAACAACGACTTCAGGTTTATCCAACCTGATTAAGAACATTGGCACGCTCCTCGTTGTATGAATGATACTGAATTATCATTTAAAGGACCTTAAATTCTTCCTGACATTGAGTTTTTAAGGATATTCGAGATGATAATGATCATAAATGAAACAACTGAAGAAAATAGAGTGAAATATCTTTGCACCACCTCCAAAAATGAGCCAGAAGCTTTGATTTAGGGCCAATGGGTTGTCTCCCAACTGGGAATACACCACATGTGGCCGGCCTATAGCCTGGTGATTGAGCAGTTTACTTGCTTTGGCACAACCTTTTGGGACACTTAGGTCGAACAATGATGCTACAACGCATCTCCTTATCTGAAGTAAGGATTTTGTGCCTACAAGCACACTTTGCCAATCCTGCTCATTAGGGAAATTGATTTTCTATATCATTTCTTGCAAAGATACGACACGACTCCATTTTCGCAGTGGATTCAATGGAATATATGTGGATTAATCCAACCAAAATGCGGACCATATAAATATTTATGGTTTTGGTTGATGAATCGACAAACTGGTCACATGTTTGTCCACACACATTACTGCTAAACCTCTTAGCCGATTAAGGGTTCACCACCCTACTTATCCCTTAAGGTCTAGAAGACTAGATAATGCTAGAGAGTTTATATCGACAGTTTTCGATAAAGTATTGCATGTCATTTTGGGTTTTTAATTGAACATCGCATTCCCATGTTCACCCCAAATAGCCTAGCCTAGCGATCATAAAGTGCAATTTAAATGATCGCCCGAATTTTGGTAAACGTACCAAGTTTTCGGTCTTTGCCTAGGGCTATGCAATCTTGCACGCAGCTATGTTGGTCCGCCTTGAGGCCCATTGCCACCCAACCTATATGACGTTACAGTTGGTTACTGGGTACGAACCTGACGACTTTCGTATTTACGCATTTGGGTGCGCATTCCATGTGCCAAGTTGCGCCACCGCAACGTACCACCATGGGTCCTCAAAGAAGGATGTGTATCTTTTGTCGATCATGATTCTCCTTCACACTAGCTCTCTTCGAGCCTTTGCACACGATCTCTTTACCGCTTATTTGCGGGTTGTCACTTTAATGAGACAGTTTTCCCGCCGTTAGGGGGAGATAAGAACGTCAATGTTCCTGTAGAACGGCGCGAATTTGCATGGACATTGCCCACTATGTCTCATCTCGATCCCCATACCGCACAAGTATGATAAGCAAGTGCGACGAATTCTAGATTTCAGAATGTTGCTCCAGACGCATTCCTCTGATCTAGCTAAAGTGACGAGATCATATACCAGCTGCAAACATGCCTGCAAGGATAGACGTACTTAACAGACGTCGAGTCAACATCCCTGGAGGGTATGCCGCCCATGTTAGACGGTCCGGTACACCAGCGGATAGCCAATCAATATGTCTTGGCCTGGAGCACGACATATCATTCGATTCGTAGGATTCACTTCCCTGGAAGAGGAAGACACGGCACAACAATGAATCTAAACTCGATCGCTGTCTCAAATCATTTCCATCTTATGAGATTAATCCGGATTACTCCCGAGACTTAAAGTTCTTGGTCCAGTATACTAGTTTGGATGAGAAAATGGAATTGAAATGAGATTATAATCGATGATGTTTTCACTTATATGATAGCTACCGACATAAATGAAAAGCGACGATATCGAACCATGTTCTGTTGATTAAGTGACAATGTAGAACTGATTGGACAACTAAAGTTACAATCCAGGTCAAATTCCTTACCAAAGTGTGTATTGGACCTGTAGTTCCTACACTGCCCAAGGTAACCCTGTTGAGTTACAAATGGGAAAGGAAACGTTATGAGATGAATGAAATAGTGCGATATGATGCACGCCTTACGACACAAGGTTTCTCTCAAAACGTCATGTGATTGATAGCAGCATTATGAAATGTGATTAGTATTTCTCCATGGGGATATAAATAAGGAGATTTACGTGTAAGTTTCCGAAGAATTACATGGACTGGTTCAAATAGTTCCAAACCACAGAACACCCTCTTAACTCGTTTTGAGGTGTTCACTTATGGATTGAAAAATCCGACGGATGTGCTATACCCGTCTAAGTGATTATTTGATCAGTCAAGGATATGAATTATGCCCTTGCGTGTTATAAACTATGAAGTCTTATTCCAAATTGCTAGAGTTACAGTTTATGTCGTTAACACGAATCTCACTAAGACTCTGGAAGAGCTTGAGAAAATTGCCTCGCACCTGAAGATGGAATTTGAGATGAAGGATCTTAGGAAAACTATTTTATGCCTTGACTTGAAGTTAAAGCATTGTTCTGACGGTATTTTAGTCTACCAGTTGAACTACACCCAGAATGTGTCACCTTTGAGTATACCCATGATCGTCCATACGTTATATGCAAATGAGACTCTTGAAGAGTCTGTGGAATCCGAAATTCCATATCTAAAAGTTCAACTTTGCACTTCGTTGTACTTAGCTCATTGTATTTAGACAAAACATCTCCTTCGCTGTTGATCTTGGTAAAGATGCAGCACCGCGCCTACACGTAACCACTGAATTGGTATTAAAGACATACCCTGAAGGTATTACGTGGGCAAATCTCAACGCATCTTGAGCGGATCTAACCCCCCTGATTCTCGAAATGATGCTTGCCTTGTTTGTTATGCTGACGCTAGTTACTTATCAAACCCGCACAAGGTAAAATCCCCGAATGGTTATGTCTTTACCGTTAGGGATATCGCAATATCTTGGAGGTCCACGATATGACCCTAGTTGCGAAATCTTCGAATCGTTCCAAGACTCACCTTACTTCACTATGTCATAAGTGAGACATGGTTAGGAGTTCTTGTTGAGCATATTCGAAGTACTTGCTATATTTTCATTCATCGTTGAGTCTTAACGACGATCCATGAAGATTATGCCACATGTATCAACCTGACCAAGCCATGATACATCAGCGAAGTCAACACCAAGACATATTGCGTCTACATCTACATTAGCAAAGCATCAGGAGATTGAAGTCATGCAAACCGATCCCAGACAACCTTGCCGACCTCTACACGATGTCACTGCCGAAGTCAACCTTCCAGAAGCTTGTCCGAGGAATTGGTATGCCTAACTACTCATATGCAATGCTTATAGTTCTCATTTGGAAGTTATGTCAAACTCAGGGGGAGTATCCAGAAGTATACTCACTTGATCTTAATGTACTCTTTTTCCCTACGAATAGAAGCATTTTTCCCACTGGGTTTTTGCTACCTAACTAGGTTTTAACGAGGCACCCATCCTGGGCTGATCATACCCTTGAGAGCTCTTCTAATTACATCCAAAAGACGTATAATTTTGACTTAATGCAACTTCTCACTTTTCTCCTTAGACTATGGGTTTTTCTCCCATCTTGGGTTTTACCATAGCGAGGTTTTGTGAGTTTTACTTTTTATGCATTCTTCCATTGATTTGAGACTCGCATTTGCCCATTGTGTCGACGACTTCATCAACTGTACTTACTTCATCAATGAAGACTTGATGCGCCATTTACTTGAGTATTTACACACTCAAGGGGGAGTGTTGCAGTCCTATTTAGAATAGGAATGTGATTGTGTAAATCCTAGGAAATATGAGAATGTATCTTATATTCCTATTAGGATTAGATTACCTATTAAATGTTGTAATCCTAAAGGGAAATGTTTTACCCTTCCTACTACTATAAATAAAGGCACAATGGGGTGAGATAACACACACCCACAATTACACATCTCTCTATTCTTCTCTCTATTGCCGCACCCCCTTTCTCTAAGGCCTCCATAATTGTTCAGTAAATTATGCCTACAACAGATTTTACAATTTTATGTGATAATTTTATTAAGTGCACATTTTTTATTTATGTTAACATTATGTTCTTGTAAAATATTTTTGTGAACATTTTAACCAAAAAAAATTCAAATTCTGACACTAATTTTTTTTTTCTTCACAAAAACGTAACTAGAATGAGTGAATTGAGTACGAATGAACTGAGAATAGGAGATGAAGTTGTGGTAAGTTTTGGTTATATAATTTGGTATTTATAGGAATGATGAGATAACAAATGAAAGAGTAACCCAAATTGAAAATATTAATATTCCAACTGGGGCATTATGAAAAGAGAAAACAAAAGAGCTTGAAAACCAACATGAGAGAGTAACCTAAATTGAAATGGTTATCTAATTGGAACTGTTAATCTTTCAATGGTAAAAAAAAAATTGAAAAGCAAGAATCAATCTAGACCCTCCATTTTAAACGGTTGAAAAGAAAAGAAAAAAAAAAAGACAAGGTCATGTGATTGGGACAAACGCTTGCTTTTCTACTTAAATTGTCCTATTGAGTCCACCATTTCAGTACCTATAGAGTTCCTATATGTGGGTACATACACCAAGTATCCGGTGAGTCCCTATATATACTTTAGGGACTCACTTTTCGATATATTAGAGATTCATTTTGTCCCTATATTTGTTTTATACTCATTTTATACGATGATTATCCATATATAGGGACTCCACTGAAGATTCTCTAAGAGCTGGGACTAAGTACTCATGCTACCTGAAACTTGTTTGGCTTGTTTTTAGTTACGGTTTTTGGAACTTAATTTTAATTTCACTTTACTCCCTGTAATTCAAAAGTCACAATTTTACTCTCTGAAATTCCTAGTTCACACCACTTTGGCTCCTGACACTCGATTTTGATCCCATTTTGTCCCCTGAAATTTGAAGGTTGTCTCTATAAAATTCTAAATCCGCTCCACATTATCTTAAATCTATTAATTTCTTATGTGAGTTTGATTTGGGTGCGCCAAGCTAATCAAAATTTTTTTTCATCTCTTCAATTTCTTTTAAACTTAATATTCTCTTATTGTTGGATGTCAACACATAATCGAGATTTATAATCAAATTTGTTGCACAAGTGATACAATTTTATTGTGTTTTAGGTTCCACATATGTTTCAGGAGTCGACCTATAAGTTTCAGGGAGAAGAGAGAGTCCACAAGTCAAATGGAACGCAAGTTTCAATGAATAAAGTAGTGATTTTTGAGTTACAGAAGGTAAAGTGAGATCAAAATAAAATTCCAACAGCGTAGCTAAAAATAAGCCAATTTTTTTTTGGTAAAGATTAACCGGTAAAATTGAAAGAAAGAAGAGAGGGAGGAAGTTAATCAAAACTTCCTTTAACCAGTGATGCACACATACGCCTTGAGTTATGATCAGAAAATATTTGGTGATAACATAAACCCAGTTTTCAGCCAACTGGACATCCAAATTATCACCCCAAGTGCACATGAACATCCCATGCACTATGAATGAGTTACTGGAAATCACAATTTCCGGCAACGAATAGTTCGAGGAAGTAGAGCAAACTTAGCTACACATCAATATAGATTTATGAAGATTTCAGTATAATATCTTTGACGCGACTACTTCAACACGGCTTCTTTCCCCGTATCCAAGAGATTGGGTACACATAGTTTGGACGAGGGGCAAAAAATGGAGCAGAAAAACTACCTGTAGAACAATTGATGCGTTGCAAACTGAGTTTTCCTGTTAGGTCTGAAGCCAACATATAAAAATAAAAAACAAAAACCACGACTCAAATTTAGATCCTCTCCTAACTAAAAGACTAAGTTGACTAAATTGGCGACGGGGTAACACATCTTTTTAGACCCAATGCGACCAGTATGTATGAGTCTGTAAAAATATTTAAACGGCTGGTGGGAGGTAAAAGTATGGGAGTTCACCAAGCATCAAACATCAGTATCTGAAAGTGTTGGAAATTCCAGTCCCCGAAGAGCAGGTACGTTGTCTAAATCCTCTTTTGAGAACAGTGGTAACAGCCACAGTGCCTTCTTCGTGCCGAAAACCTACAGGGTGGGGAAAGAGTTAAAAATCATCAAATGTCCGATGGAAGAAGGACTTACATACAGGGGGAGAGAGAGAGAGAGAGAGAGTACCACCTGCTCAAAATTCTTCTTCCTGCCCAAGTCATACTTCCATCCGATTGCTCCTCTCTTTTCATGAACCTGAAACATTGTTTCAAATAGTGGCATATAATTATACGATCTAATAAGACATGATAAATATGTGGCATTATAAAATTCCTCGTAGATTCAGATTACTTTGAAAATTTGGATCATTTTAGGCAACTATAGCAAATTCTTATTGTACAATGCATGTAAAAAGAATTCATAAAAGTAATACAGAAACTCAAGCAGAATGTAATAACCAAATGAACAAAACTTCATTAGGTAATTCAGGTCTCAAATGGTAAGTGCAAACTGCAAAAATATTCATAAATCTCAAAATTGGTAAAAAGAAGTAGCAGTTGAGTGTATTACCTCAACTGTAGTGGTGTTGCTAGACAGAAGGGACGCATGCATAACGACAAAACAAAGAAGACTCAGTGCAAAGGCTAAATTAAGTACTGCAACATGGTAAACAATCTGTAAGAAACAAGTAAACAATGAAAGCAGAACCAATGATTTACTCGGTGGAATATTACCAAAAGCCAAAAAAACGACTGCAAGATGGCCAGGAGATTCGGAATGATCCATGGCTTCAGAGAAAAAATCGATAAAATTTGGCAGCAAAACTAAGGTATCCATCGTCGTTTCCAGAAATGTATAAAGCTTTCAAGGCACAAACAGAAACTGGAAAGAGTGAGCAAAAACAAAAGGAGAGTAAAATAGCCAATTATCCCCACTTTTAATTTATTTGCACACCAGAAGGTATTTATTTCATAATCAATTGTCATTTCCCATGTCTCTATACCACCCCCACTTCCCCCAACGCACACACACGTCAAAGAAAACTCAAACATCTCCAGTTCCCAGCCCTAGATTTTGTGGGACTGGCGCCTTTGACAAAAAATTTGGTGGGGAAGGCAATCTACACAAAGTTCTTATTTCGTGACTGCAAGTAAATTAATATGAAAAGGAATATGGCATTACCAAGAAAAGAAGAAAAAACTTGTAGTTGCGTGCACCAACACAATTCACCACCCAAACACAATGGTGATCCATCTTAAGTACACATCTTTGACCTACAGAGCATATAAGAAAACAAAATTATTTTCTTTATCACTTAATAGACAGTTTCACTGATCGCTGAATGTAAACAATATATGTATTGTCAACGTTAGCAGAAAGTTGCTTACAGACAGAGCAATGATGGCATCGTGGTGGCTTGCCATTTTGGCATGGACTACAATACTGTACTTGTGGTCGTCTTTCTCCTCCACCTGAAGATTGTGTTGAAGTGAAAGCCTCGGGTTCGATATTTTCTGACAAAGTCAGAGAACTACCAGCCTCCAAATTTTCCTCATCTATAAGAGGTTTCCAATTTTCCGGAACAGAACCAGGGTCTTTAAAGACTACCATAAAGTAACCCCACAATAACATTACAAGCTGCAACCACAAATGGAAATTGAAAACGAGGGCCAAACTCAATAGTTAATTTTCTTTCAAATTAATATTTCTACTCAATTCAGCTTTCTCAGAAGTCATACACAAATAACATTATTTAACAATGTAGTTTCTCTTTACAGTTTGCTATAACAAGATTGAAAAAAATTCTACATGACAAGAAATCAACATTCACTCCCTTAATATCTGTCAATGGCAGTGTGTTGAGAATGCGTCCCACATTGATGAGAGGATGGACCTTGCATGCGTTTATAAGTAAATTGGGCTACTCCCCATATTGCCTATTGGTTTTATGGTGGAACCTAAACTTTCTTCATGGTATTAGAGCAAGCTGCCCCACATGTGAAGCCCAACGGCCATACACGCTCTGTAAAATCGTACCACAAATATTTTGCAGAAGATTAATTTCTTCTATTGCTTCTTAGAGTCTTTATACAAAGAGAGATCTAACCAAATAGGTAACCTATCCTACATTCTAGGTTTTACAGATATTCTCAAATCAATTATAAACAATTTACAAAATAGTTTCCTAAAACTAAGCCAAGATATCAGGGATGATATCATTGACTTCTCAACACTCCCCCTCAAGTTGGAGAGTGGATATTGAGAACTCCCAACTTGTGAATGATCTTTGAGAAAGTATCCTTTCCTAATGGCTTCGTGAGTACATCTGCAAGTTGATTGGAGGAAGGAACAAATCTCGTGACAACTGAACCATCTTGTATCTTGTCCCGGATGAAGTGACAGTCCATTTCTATATGCCTGGTTCGCTCATGAAAAACTGGGTTAGCAGCAATGTGAAGAGCTGCTTTATTGTCACAATGGAGCAGAGCCGGTCTTTGATGTAGTATACCTAGGTCCTTTAGCAAACATCGTAGCCATGATAATTCACAACAAGCTCCAGCCATGGCTCGATACTCGGCCTCTGCTGATGACAAAGACACAGTCTTTTGTCTCTTTGACTTCCAAGAAACCAATGAAGCGCCCAGAAAAATACAATACCCCGTAGTTGATCTTCGTGTTGTTGGACAACCTGCCCAGTCCGAGTCACAATATGCATTTAAGACTAAATCATTTTCCGCAGAGAAGAACAAACCTTGTCCAGGTGTATTTTTGATATATTTCAAAATCCGAAGAGCGGCTTCCATGTGTGGTGTGCGAGGCTCATGCATAAACCTACTCAACACATGCACGGAATAGGTTATATCCGGCCTAGTGATTGTTAGGTATATCAGACGCCCCACTAATCTTCTATATTTTGCCGGGTCTTTAAGGATTGCACCATTGTCTGATAATTTAAGATTCTGTTCCATGGGAAAGTCGACGGGGCGAGCTCCCAAAAGACCTCCATCTTTCAATATTTCTAAAGTATATTTCCGTTGGGAAATAAAGATCCCTTTCTTAGAACGTGATACTTCAATCCCAAGAAAGTACTTCAAATCACCAAGATCCTTGATTTTAAAACGACCATTAAGGAATTGTTTAAGGGCATCAATAGTACTCGAATCATTTCCCGTAATCAAAATGTCATCAACATAAATCAAGAGAGCTGTAAAGGACTTGCCTTGTTTCCGAGTAAATAAAGAGTAGTCGGACTTGGATTGCACATAACCAACGGATTGAATAGCCTCAGAAAACTTCGCAAACCATTGTCGAGAGGCTTGTTTCAAACCATATAAAGACTTACTAAGGCGACAAACCAAGTTCTCCCCCTGTCGCCGAAGACCGGGAGGAAGAGTCATATAAATTTCTTCATGAAGGTCACCATGAAGAAAAGCGTTGTGAACGTCTAACTGATGAAGAGACCACTGCCGAGAAGCAGCAAGAGCCAACAAACAGCGAACAGTGACCATTTTGGCAGTGGGAGAAAACGTGTCATGGAAATCAACACCCTCAAGCTGGGTATAGCCCTTGGCAACTAAACGTGCCTTATAACGCTCAATGGAGCCATCAGAACGATGCTTAATCTTGTAAACCCAACGACAACCAATGGGAGTTTTGCCACGGGGAAGGGGAGTAAGAGACCAAGTGCAGTTGGCTTCCAATGCCGCTAATTCGGAAGCCATGGCAGCTTGCCAATGAGGAAAACGAGCTGCTTCCTCATAACTCCGAGGTTCAACCTGTCGAGTAATATGTGCAAGGAAAGATTGTTGTGTGGGTGAGAAACGATGGTAAGTAAGGTAATTAGCGAGTGGATACCGTGTACCTGGAGTGCGACCAGACGACGAAGACAATGGAGGATGGGGTTGGGTAAGCTTGAGAGTAGGACAATCATAATCTCGTAACTTGGGTGGCGGAGAAGAATGGCGGCTGGAACGACGGAGCACCGGGGCCGGAGCAGGTGCAGGCTCAGACACGGACAGCGTGAGGTCAGGAACAGCAGATGCAGGTAGCGAGGCAGGAGAAGGAGGCGCGGGAGACTCGGCATCAGCGAAAGAGGTCGGCTCAACAAAGAGCATAGGGTCAGAGGGGTGGATGACCGAGGGTAACACGGGATCAGGTGAAGAAGGTTCAAGAAGTGGGTTGGAGAAAGACATAGGTTGATGGGAAGATGAAGAAGGGGATGTGTGAAAAGGAAAAATATTTTCATGGAAGACAACATCACGACTGGTAAAAATTTGGCGAGTGGTGAGGTTATATAATTTGTAGGCTTTCTGACCACTGGGATATCCCAAAAAAATACATTTGTGGGCACGAGGAGAAAATTTGTGAGTGACATTGACATCAGTGGCATAAGCGAGGCAACCAAAGACCCTAAGGTGTGAAAAGGTAGGAGGTTTAGAATACAAACGTTCAAACGGTGTTTGCTTGGAAAGAATGGGTGTAGGAAGACGGTTAATGAGATGAACGGCTGTGAGCACACATTCACCCCAAAAATGGAGGGGAAGATTAGCTTGAAAACGTAAGGCACGAGCAGTTTCAAGTATATGACGATGCTTGCGTTCGACGACCCCATTTTGTTGAGGCGTATAAACGCAAGAGTGTTGGTAAATCACTCCATGATCTTTAAAGAAATCACGAAGGGAAAGAAATTCCCCACCATTGTCAACACGGATATTACGAATAGAAGTATTAAATTGGGTTTTAACAAAAGAAAAAAAATCCTTGAGAAGAGATTGTGTGTCATGTTTGTGTTGCATAAGAAAAATCCATGTAAAGCGAGAATAATCGTCGACAATGGTTAAAAAATATTTGGCTCGAGAAGTAGATGCAACTTTAAAAGGTCCCCAGATGTCACAATGAATCAAAACAAAGGGTTGATTAGATGAAATTGAACTAACAGTAAAAGGTAATCGATGTTGCTTGGCTAAAGGGCAAATATCACAAGCATTATTAGATGCAAAAGGGAAATGTAACAACTGTTTGGACATGAAATCTAGACGAGAGGATGACAAGTGACCCAAACGCCGATGCCAGAGCTCCGTTGGTGAAAGCACAAGGTTGCAGAACCGTCGAGGAAACTTAGACTGATCAGGAGCCAAGGCCACCAAGTAGTATAGCCCGCCTCTTTGCTTACCCAAACCAATCACCGTCCTCGTCGTTAGGTCCTGCATAATACACCAGGAAGGAAAAAAAGTTACTGAACAATGTAAGCCACTCGTAATACGACTTACTGACATCAAATCTACTTTAAAAGTAGGCACACACAACACATCTTGCAATTTAAAAGTAGAACTCAGAGGGACATGGCCAATGGAAAGTATGCGGGCTTGCTCTCCACTGGGTAACAAAACAGGAGACATATTCTTATTTTTAACACCACCAGTAAGCAATTCGGGTGAAGAAGTGATGTGATCCGTTGCACCACTATCGATTATCCATCGATGGAGATGCAAGGGAGAGTTCGACAAACCTGTCTTAGCGACATTGGCCTGTGGCTGTTCCTCACGGCTCTGACCATTCATGATTTGTAGAATCTGTTGAAACTGGGCATCAGAAAGTCCAGACATGACGGACTGCAACTCCTCTTTGGTGGCTGCATTTTCCGAGACATGATTCGCCGAGGAAGATCCCCGATCTTTTTTTGGTCGCTGGTTTCCTTTCTGTGGTTTAACTTTATGCAAACGGTGTCCTGGTGGATATCCATGAAGCTGATAACAGGTATCAATGGTATGGTAGTCTTGATCGCAATGAGTGCAATGCAAAGGTTTGCGATTAGAAGACTTTGAACTAGGTTGACGTACTGCCATAGCTGCTACGTCTGTAGTAACTCGAGAAGAAGCAAGGCTTCGTTGCTTCTCCTCCTGGGAAATAGATGCATAGGCTTGACGAACCGTAGGTAAAGGATTCATCAACAGGAGCTGTCCTCGAACAGCACTATAGGAGTCATTGAGTCCCATAAGAAATTGCATCAACTTGTTCCTCTCATTCTGTGCTCCACAGGTGCAAGAAACAGATTCACTGTATGACGACAATTCATCCCACAAACTTTTCATCTTCGTGTAATACGCAGCAATGGAAAGTTGATCTTGTGTAAGTGAAGCAATGTCCCGTTGTATTTGGAAAATTCGGGGAGCATTACTTTGACAATATCGCTCACGCAATTCCTCCCATATCGCATGAGCATCAGTCATATATAGGATACTATCAGCAATATCCGAGTCAATAGAATTAATAATCCACGCAACGATCATGTCGTTGCATCTCTGCCACGAAGCGTGATCGTCCGGCATGGTCTTGACAGAAGGTTGCAGGACAGTGCCATCAACAAAGCCAAGTTTATTTTTGGCACTCAGCGAGATCTTCATAGCACGAGACCAGGTTGAATAGTTATCCCCATTCAAGGGTTTCGAAACCAGCATCATGGCTGGATGATCAGAATGATGAATGAAAAGAGGATTGGAAGCATCAGCCTTAGCATTGAATTTGCTTCCAGAACTTGCGTCGGTAGCCATGGAGGTTGACGAAAAAAGGCTATGTGAAAATAGCAAAGAACAAAGGGCAGAGGAAGGAACTAGGGTTTCGGCCTAGCTCTCGATACCATGTAAAATCGTACCACAAATATTTTGCAGAAGATTAATTTCTTCTATTGCTTCTTAGAGTCTTTATACAAAGAGAGATCTAACCAAATAGGTAACCTATCCTACATTCTAGGTTTTACAGATATTCTCAAATCAATTATAAACAATTTACAAAATAGTTTCCTAAAACTAAGCCAAGATATCAGGGATGATATCATTGACTTCTCAACACGCTCCACGTCACCCAATTTGTATTGTCCACGCGTTTGGCCTGAAAATTCGTCACATGTAAGGGGATGTGTTGAGAATGCGTCCCACATTGATGAGAGGATGGACCTTGCAAGTGCTTATAAGTAAGTTGGGCTACTCCCCATATTGCCAATTGGTTTTATGGTGAAACCTAAACTTTCTTCAAAACTCCCATGGGTTCTCGATATAAGTATCAAATGTACCTCTCTACTTACTATGTTTTTGAGAGGAGTTGTATACCAGCAAGCAAAACTGAACCCGATATTGATTTGTCTCCCCAAACTTCGGGTCTCATTTCAAATCCAAATCTTATTAGCTCGTCAGACATTCGAGACCAACTTCGTCCAAGCTCATCCATTAATCTAAATTAGTAAATTGTTCAAACTAAACTAAATTGTGCCCATTGCAGCAGCTATCAGTCTAATTGATGTACCAAAACGCTATCTAACCATATCAATCAACTGGAATTAACACACAACCCACAAAACAAAAAACAAATCCTTTTTGCAAAATAAATAGTGGGTTGTTCATAATTTCTAATTTTCCAAATACCCTTCAATAAAAATTCAAATACAGCAGAAAAAGAAAAAAAAAAGAAAAAAAAAAGAAAAAAAAAAGAAAAAAAAAAGAGAAAACTTGAAGCATCCATGACTGAACAAGTTGAGAATTACCAGAATATGGAACATTACGATGATGAAGAAAGCTAGAAACGAGTGGACCCCGCCGTAGAGCAGCTTGGGTCCCCAAGTGACGACGACGACTGCATAGTAGGAGACGGAGATGATGGCAGCAACGAGGAGGATCATGAAATAGCCGATGACTTTGAGGCCGGAGCAGAGCCTGAAGAGGTTTATCTTCATTCCGGGATTGGTTGGGATTCGGAACGGCCGAGATATGCCGATTGGGAACTGGGGGAGGGTGATTGGCCGCCTGGTTCGCGGTGGGAAGAGGCGTTTCCAGATGTCAGGAGCCAGAATTAAGGTGTTCCGGGATTTGGAGTTGGAAGTGGGGAGGGACTTTGCTGAGTGAAAAGTCGACTTCTCCTCTGACTTTTACTCCAACAGTAGTAACTGAGTTTGGTACTTCGGGCGTGTCGGAGGATCTGTCACAAACTCATTCCACCGTGTCAGTTCTCTCTTTCTTTCTCGAGGAATGCTATTCATAGGATGGATTTGTACCACATTTTCATGCCACATGATATTTAATGTGAACAGTCATATCATTTGAATTAATCAGATTTTTAAATATAATTTATTATTTAATAAACTACTAATTAAAAAAAAACTAGTTAATTAAATGATGATTATAGTATACGATGAGTTTTTCTTCCTCATTTCTTTGAATTTTACATATGAATAAAATTTCTCTATTCTCTTTCTCAAACAAACAAATAATTTCTTTATACTTTTGAACAAAAACTTAATTAATTTCTTTATACTAAAATATTTTCACAGATGGCAGAAAAGGTAAATTATTTATATTTTTAGAAATGTTTTTTTAATGAAAATTTCAATAGATTGAAGATTTGGATTTTTCTCATCGAACTAAATTGATGGTTTCCAATTCCACGATCAAATCTTAATTATCAAACACAATCACTCTTATAATATAGACAATTTAAGTATCAATTATGTACACATAAATACTATGTATTAAATAGTTGGTTATTAGTAATCGGCATCATTATCAAAGATATTATGAGAACTCTCTCAAAGTAAAATTCTACATAAATTCTATGTTATCTCATAATTAATTTAAGATCAGCTCTCATAATAATATTATAACGTATTGTATCAAGTGAAAAAGAATATTACTTTTGGTGCTTAACATGAGTAATTTTCGTAAGCGCATTAAAGCGGTAAATGTAGAAATTATAAAAGAATTTTTATTTTTTGTTTTATTTTGGAGCCTTTTGACCTTAAAAGTCGAGAAACCTCGTCGACATCCAAAACCGAAAACCAAAAACCGAAAAGATGTTCCCCTAAATCCGCTTTCAAAATCTTTGTTCCCACCTCCCCCTTTCCTCGACTCTCACTCGACCGCCCTTCCCTTGTCTCTCTCTGTCTCTCAACCCCATTAATTTCGTCCCTTTTCCTCTTAATTCTGCTTCTAATTGATTTTGTTTCTCTTTTGGGGGCTGATTTAGGGTTAGGGCTTTGTATTCCTCAAACCAGAGAAAATTTTGGAAGAAAAAAAGATGCAGCAGCCACCACAAATGATCCCCGTCATGCCTTCATTTCCTCCCACCAACATCACCACCGAACAAATTCAGAAGGTACCCTTTTTCCCTTGTGTATTTGAAACTGTTAACTGTTAATTGTTTTCCGGGTTTTTCCTTAATTTTTTGTTATGTTAGTTGTGATTACTTGAATAAAATTTGTTAAATTTTGTTCTGCATATAAGAGAGCCCTTTAGCTGACGATATTTAGGGAGGAATTCGATAAGTCCCGCTGTTGTTGTATAGTTTTATGGTGGACTGATGTATCATAGGTGATGATCATTTACAGAGTTTTGAACTACTGTTGGCTGAGAGTGTGAAAAGAACAACTGTTTCATATTGTAAGCAGCGTCTGTGCAGACGGAAATGAAATATTAACTCAAAAGGTGGTGTCTAATTAATGTGTATAATTGTGTCTACTTTAAGTGGTTTTCACATAGGAGTCAAGTAATCATGAGCATGTGGCACATGAAAGATTTTTAGGAACAAAGCTTATTTTTCCCCCCTCGGTAGGGTAGTTAATCAATTGTTGCCCATTCAGGGTATGAAAGAAATTTTTTAACAAAGTTCAATTTCTGGCAGTGTTTCCTCTGCAACGTCAAGTGTAATAACTAAAGATTATTAACTTATTTCACCAAATACAGAATCCTAGTTCATAGTAATAGGGGAACGTTCTTCTTGTTATATGAAAAAAAAGCCCACGGGACATAGTCTTCAGTTGGTGCTTGTCCAATGTTTTGTTGAAACATTAGGGATGTTTAGTATTTCTTGTAGTTTATTCTCCTAATCTGTGTGAAGTGCCTTTTTAATGTCTGTTTAGATTTTTCCCTCGATCAGCCTTCTGGCCATTGGATTTCATGTTGAGAAGCTATCTAGTTACTCTACTGCTGTGCAGATTTTGTTTCACTGGTTACCAGTCTTCCCTGAATTGGGGATCGAGGCAGACATGATATAGCTCTCTTGTCACCTAAGATGTATGTTCTTGTTTACGAGACCAGGATTCTTGATACAACAACAAAGCCTTATCCCACTAAGGTCAGCTGTATGAATCCTAGAACACCATTGTGTCGGGTTTTGCTCCAAGTATTCCATTAGCTCCAAGTACTCTATCTCTTTTCTTAAATTCTCGCTCTAAGTCTTTAAGGTCTTCATCTACCCCTTTTTCCCCGAGTCTCTATCTCATAATTGCATTTTCTAACTGGAGCATCTATAGATCTTCGGTTCACATGTCCAAACCACCTTAACCGGATTTCTCTTATCTTATCTTATCTTCAATTGTATCCGCTCCTACTTTAGCTCGGATATCCTTGTTCTTAATCTTGTCATTTCTTGTGTGCCCACACATCCAACGAAGCATTATCATCTTTGTTACACTCATTTTTAAAAGGCTTACATTCGGTGCCATAAAGCATTTATGGCCTTATTGTCGTCATATAAAATTTTCTCTTGAGTTTTAGTGGCGAAAGACAATTTCACAGCACACCCAATGCACTCTTCCATTTCATCCATCTAGCTTGTATTCTATGGTTGGGATATCCATTCAAATCTCAATTCTTTTGCAAGATAGATCCAAAATAACGAAAGGGTCGACTCTTTGGTACTTCCTAGTCTCTAATCCTCATCCCTATCTCATTCGGAACCCCATTCCCACATAACTTGCACCCTATATATTCTGTCTAGGCAAAGACCTTTAGATTCCTAAGACCTCCCGCCAAAGGTTAAGTTTTGTATTTACTCCCACATGCGTCAGCACTCACCATGTATTCTGCGAAAAGCATATACCAAGGGATATCATCTTGAATATGTGTCATTAACTCGTCCATTACCAATGCAAAATGGTAAAGACCTAAAGTTGAGCCTTGGTGTAACCCTATGGTTATGGGAAAGCTTTTAGTTGTCCTTCATGAGTTCTTACTGTAGTCCTTGCTCCACCATACATATCATACATATCCTTTATTACTTGGATATGTGCTACTCATACTCCTTTCTCTCTAGAATCTTCCAAAGAATTTTTCTTGGGACCTTATCATATGCTTTTTCCAAATCTATAAAGACCATGTTCAAATTCTTTTGCATGCCTCTATATCATTTCATCGATTTTTGTAAGAGATAGATTGCCTCCATAATCGAGCACCCTAGCATGAACCCAAATTGATTGTCTGAGACCGTGTCTCTTGCTTCAATCTACGCTCATTTACTCTCTCCCAAAGCTTCATTGTCTGAAACCCTAAGCTAGTGAGTAGTTAGATAAAGTAACAGATAGGGTTGATGTTTTTCCTAAAATTTCCATATAAGCAAGAAGCTCTTTTGAAAGGTTGAATTATGCTTTTTGAACCTAAAATTGATGAAGAATTAAGACATACGATGGTCATTACCAGCATTAGATGCTAGTATCTTATGTTGTTACTTGTCATATTCAGATTTTAGGATGACTCTAGCCTTTTTTCGCATCATGTACAATGTTGCTCTCTTCATGTATGGTTGTAATTGCCTTAATTACTTTCCCCTGAATTTATAATAGGCTGATAATTACTGGCACCATTGATATAACTTGGATCTAAGTTGTCAGTGGTACAGTTATTTTGTTGTTGATATTTCTGGATATCCACCTTGATTGTTAAGTATGATATTGGATCTCACTTGATGTGTCGGAATTTAAAGTATCTATTAATAATATGTTTTTAAATTCTTGATGCAGTACCTTGATGACAACAAAAAGTTGATTCTGGCAATATTGGATAATCAAAATCTTGGAAAACTTGCTGAGTGTGCTCAGTAAACCCGCCCTCTCTCTCTCTCTCTCTCTCTCTCTCTCTCTCTCTCTCTCTCTCTCTCTCTCTCTCTCTCTCTCTCTCTCTCTCTCAGACACACTTGCATTTGTGTGAATTATGTTTTGAGTTATATGTTGGGGCTGTATACAATTGATTGCACTTGTCTCTTAGAAATTAGAGAGCTTAATCTGACTGGTTAGAGATGTTAGAATTTCGAACTAGCCTCATGTTTTGTATTGGTATCATTGATAACAAGATCCTTAATGTTAAGAACTTGTTTACTATTATAATTGTTGGATTAACTGATTTTACACATTTATTGATATGGGAGGGGGGGTATCGTTGGCCATTCATTTCATGGCGGTCTCCCTATTATGATTTTTGGATATGACTTTTCTTATTGCAAATTTGATGATTTAGGTACCAGGCTCTGCTTCAAAAGAATCTGATGTATTTAGCAGCAATTGCCGATGCGCAACCACAGGCACCAGCTGCCCCTCCCCAGGTGGGGGTAGTAAGCATGACTCGATGTTTTACTGATTCGTCTTTTCTATCCATGCTTATCATCTATGTTCAACACTTGCAGATGGCCCCACATCCTGCTATGCAACAGGCAGGATATTACATGCAACATCCTCAGGCAGCAGCAATGGCTCAGCAACAGGGTATTTTCTCCCCAAAGATGCCGATGCAATTCAATAACATGCATCAAATGCACGATCCACAGCAGCACCAACAAGCCATGCAAGGGCAAATGGGAATGAGACCTGGAGGGCCTAACGGCATGCCTTCCATGCTTCATACTGAGGCCACACATGGTGGTGGTAGTGGCGGCCCAAATTCAGCTGGAGACCCAAATGATGGGCGTGGAGGAAGCAAGCAAGACGCCTCTGAGTCTGGGGCAGGTGGTGATGGCCAGGGGACCTCAGCCGGCGGGCGTGGAAATGGTGATGGAGAGGACGGCAAGTGAATTGGCCCTTATGGATAATTGCATATGGAAGCATGTGTCTGTTGATAGTAGGTGTTTTCCTAAAGTAGCTGCTGTGCTCGGTGATGTGTGACAGATCGAAGTGAAGCAGCGAAAGTTGTCAGGTCTTTTAGCCTTTAAGCGATTAGGTAGACGAATTGTGTTGTAAGTCCGTTTGCATGCACTGGATTTTGGCATCAAAAGAAACAAGTGGTGGGAGAAGACAGATTTAGTTCACAAGTTCTTTAGAGATGGAAGCATGTGTTCTGCACATGATGTCTGTCTCAGTTTGTAACTCATAAAATGCATGCAGCAATGCGCCACAAATTCTGATCCTATTACAAGTTTTGCTGCTAGGTTTTCGGCTTTTGTTTCGGTTTTTTCGGTGCTTGTGTGTACGAATTCTTCTTAGCCAAAATAACTTGATTGAAGTTTAGAAGGCTTTGTATCTTCATATATTCGCCAACCGAGTAAACTGTTGGCTTCTCTCCTGAACTTTCACTTAGCTTTCGATTCTCTCTAAACTTTTTAATTGAAAAATTAAGGACTTAAACTAATTTTTTGGCTGATTTCCCTCATGCTGTTAGTTTTCTATTCATTCCATCTAAATTTTTGTTAAATAAAAAATTGTGCATGACATGTGAGGGTAGTTTAGTTGAAAACCCTAGATTTCTAGAATGTTGATCTGTACAAATTTGTGTGATTCTATAGCTTTTATGTTGGAAAGTCTAGCGAAGTGATGTTTTTGTTCTTAGAGTCATGTGATGTACACGTAATAAGAGTTAACGTTAATCTATAGAACACTAACAGTAGGGGAAAATTTGGCCAAAAAAATTAGTTCAAGTTCTTGATTTTCCAATTTAAAAGTTTAGGAAGTAAATTGAAAGTTCGGTGAAAGTTTAGGGAGGAAATTGACAATCTACTCTTTTGCCAACTGGATAGTGTGATTTGTCATGCCTCAGATGAGATCAGAGCTCAAAAGAGTTGGTTGGATTTAGGGAAGCGAAATTATATGATGCTTCGGAGTATCAACTTTTTGTTATAGATACAAGTGGAAATTTTAATTGGTAGGGGCATATCTTTTTCGAATTTTTTTCCCTTTGGTCCCCTCTTTGTGCAGCCCTTGTGATGCAACATGCAGATTGCAGAGGCTTTTCATTTTCTATCGTTTCCCAATGCCAAAGAAATAATCTGCTCAACTACAGAAGTTTTTACTGGTCGTCAGTTTTAAAATTATTGCTCGTCAGCTGTATAATGTAGGGGGAGGCAACGTCTAAATCCCAAAGAAAATTAAAATTGACTGACGTTGAAGTGTTGTTTTTTCCTTTTTCTTTTTTTCGTAATGAAATTTGACTTCATAAATTGTATAGCCATATAATGATATTAACGTGGCATTCACATGCATAATGTTACACTTATTATTTATTTGTAGGTTATTTGTATCATTTCTTTAATAAAAGTAGGATTACCAATACATGTGGATCATATGTCTGTTAGAAGGTATAAAAATGTTACAAATATATGATAAAAATAACATTTTTTTTTACTTTTTTTTATACAGAGATATTAAGAGCCGAAACTAGTGTCATTCATAATTATATATCAAATTAATCATCCACATAACTTTCCTAGTTATCAGTGTGGAGTAATACTACAATATTGTAGTACTGGTGGCATCCCATATTTGAACATTAAGAAAAAAAATCATGCAGTTTGCTCGAATTGTCACTTTCATTCTAGTTTCTTTTGTTGCGTTTTTTACCTTGGTAGTTTCATTCTGTTAGCATTGTTATTCTGATCCGTCAAATAAGGCAAACGTTTTGTTGCAAAAAATCAACTTAGTTGATATATTGGACTCGGACTACAGTGAAAAAAAAAACACTATAAGGACAAAAATTTGTGTATAAGGATCATTAAATGCAATTTGGCCGAATTTGAAATATTTCGTTTTTTTTTTTGTTTTTGTTTTTTTTGTTTCAAGGGAAGAAGATAATTCGAATTTAAAACCTTTTCCTATAAGAGAAAAATGTATAATAGAACTAAAGTTGAATAAATTGGCATGCCAATATCTAAACTACATATTAATAAAATCTTGTTTATTAACCAAAAATTAATTAATCGTTAAAAAAACCAAAAACTAATGAAACTATAATTATATCCTTTAAAACATAATTGAAAGAAAATATTAAAAAAAAAATATGAGCGTTAAAGTAATTTTGCACAAGCAAGTTTTTGTTTTGTTTTGTTTTTAAATCTCATAGCCAATAAGTATAGCAGTTTTGTTCTACCATGTTGCTCTCGAACTTAACCGATTTTCAGTTCAAATCATCAGATTGCCAAACAAATGAAGCAAGAATCAATCTATAAGTTCGAGTAAAATTTTCCTATCGATTTGGGTCTCTCTGAAGATTATTCCTTTCGATTTTCAAGCTGAAATTTGAGTGTTTGGGGAATTTATTTGCAGGTAGGTAAGATGCTGCGTCTTATTCTGTCAAGACCTTTGGGTTGGTTGGGAGATGTGGTTTCGTCAAATTAACCTAAGGGCAATCAAATCTTCAGTATTATGTTGCAGTCCTATTGCAGCATGTGATTGTGGTAGAGTTGTTATGAATAGCCTGAAAACTCCCTTGGTTTAACATGTCTCTTCTTGGTTCCCAATCCACGATTAAATCTGTACGCACTTCTGCTCTGGTTTCTTTTGTCAAATTTTGAAAATCAAAAGAAGTTTCTCCCTCTTCAGCTCTCACCACAAAAGTAGTAATGCTTGGGAGCATCTGATCCTCATAGCTTTGTGTGCTAGGAGGGTTTCTCCTCACAGGTTCATTATTTTCCGGCTAAATAGCCAAAATGATCACTAAGATTTGCATAACTCATCACTTTGGTCCCTAACATTTCAAATCGATAAAAGTGGTCCCTGAGATTGTCCATCATCCATCATTTTGGTCATTCCGTTAAAAACTCTGTTAAGTGTCCCAAAGCTCTTGGCCGGAAGTTTGGGCAATTTTCAAAGCTTCGTAACTCAATCGTTTCTTAACCAAATTCGACTCATAATATATTAAAATGAATATAGGAAAGTGTAGAATAAGAGTATACCTATTTGGAAGCCCAATGGATGCCGAAGATGGCCAGAAAATAGCCTCAAAGTTAACTGGTCTGAGGGAAAACTGGAAAACTCGCCGGAAATTGGGTAAACTTTAAACGTTCATAACTTCTTCAATACTCAACGAAATCAAATGATTCAAAAATGAAATCATACTTCTCAACGAGAAAAAGAGAATGGTACCTTTTTAGATGGCTAAATTGCCCTGGTTTGGTTTAGAAAACGGCTCAAAAATGGCTAACTCGAGACTAAGACAACCATTTTCGAGCCGTTTTTTGGCCAAACCATGGCTAGTTAGCTGTAAAAAAAAAAAAAACCATTGTCTTCTTCTCATCGAGAAGTATGATTTCTATTTTTGAATTACTTGATTTCGTTGAGTGTTGAAGAAGTTATGAACGTTTAAAGTTTACCCAGTTTCCGGAGAGTTTTCTAGTTTTCCTTCAGAACAGTCAATTTTGAGGCTATTTTTCAGTTATCTCCGGCAGCCATTGGGCTTCTAAATATATATAATCTTATTCTACATTTTCCTATCTTCATTTTGATATATTATGGGTGGAATTTGGTTAAGAAACGATTTAGTTACGAAGCTTTGAAAATTATCCAAACTTCCGGCCAAGAACTCCAGGACACTTAACGGAGTTTTTGTTGGAACATTTGTGCATATGTGGGAATGGGAGTCCCACATCTCCCATTTCCCATTTTAAAGTCATCTTTATAAGTGTGTCCTCACACTTATGGTTTGAAAAGAATTGGGCCAAGGCCATGGACCTTGGGCCTTAGACTTGGAGGGTTTTGGTGTATATATTAAATGTCAATGCCTTGGGTCTTGGGGTTCGGATGGAAGAAAACACAAGTTACGTTTTTTATTTTTTTTAGATTCAGTTTTTTCTGAAGGGATAAAACTGATTGAACAATTATGTCAGTTTTATAACTGATAAGAATGAACAGTTATGTCTGTTCAATTTATGCCATTATATATATGGCAATAAGATCAGAAACTTAACATAGATTTTCCAACGCTTCCTTTTCATTTTACATAGAGAAACGCACAACCAATTCGCCAAGAATCCAAGTTCGAGTGCAAGAACTTGGATTAGATAGTTGTATTCTGCAAGATAGACATCCGTTGAACTACTGCACGGGTGTAGGGGCGAATTTCTGCCTTAGGTGATTGCATTTGCAAGCCTATATCTTTAAGAACAAGTCAGTGATTTGTGATTTTATATGCAATTTACTTAAGTGTTTGTATTTTTATATTTATAGTATTTGTTGTTGAATTTCGCATTCGAAATAAACTGTGCAAAATATATATTGTGTTAGTGACATTTGATTGGTTTCTAACAATTTACGACCGAAATTATTGTGAAACCATGGATCAATCAAATGTTGGTGTCATCAAGCAACACGTTGAGAAACCTGAGAAATTCAAGGGAGTTGATTTCAAACGTTGGCAACAGAAAATGTTGTTCTATTTGACAACTCTGAACTTGAGTCATGTGATTACTTCTGAGGCCCTTAAAGCTCCAGAAGAGGGAGATATTCCTGCAGAAATTCTGCAGGCTGTAGAAGCCTGGACTCACAATGAATTTCTATGCAGGAACTACATTCTGAATGCTTTAGATGACTCTCTGTATGATGTTTATTCATCATATAAGATAGGGAAAGAACTGTGGGAGTCTTTGGACAAGAAGTATAAGTCTGAAGTGGCAAGTTCCAAGAAGTTTGTAATTGGAAAATTTCTGAATTACAAGATGAGTGACGCAAAGTCTGTTGTCAAACAAGTCGAAGAACTCCAAGTGATTGTTCATGAGTTAGATAAAGAAAATCTTGGTTTGAAAGAAGGTTTTGTGGTTGGCTCTATAATAGAGAAAATGCCTTCAGATTGGAAGGACTTTAAGATTTATCTGAAGCATCTAACTGAGGACATGAGCATAGATCAATTGATTCTCAAACTGCGTGTAGAAGAGGATCATCGTAGAAATGAGAAGTATGATGTCTCATCGTTGGAGGCAAAAGCCAATGTTGTGGAAGGAGGTGACTCACACAAGGTAAGGCATAATCAGAAAAACAAAGGCAAAGATTTTGCAAAGAAAGCACTCACGGCTGTGAAAGGGAAAACCTTCAAGAAAATCAAAGGAGGTTGCTGGGTTTGTGGAAAGACAGGTCATAGGGCAAAGGAATGCCGCCACAAGAAGGATCAGAATTCTGAGAATTCCAATCAAGCAAACGTTGCAGAAGACAAGTTTGTTGCAGTTGTATCTGAAGTCAATTTATTAACTAATTCCAATGACTGGTAAGTTAATACAGGAGCAACAAGGCATGTGTGTGCTGATCGGAATTTGTTTGTTACTTACCAATCTATTGATGGTGGAGAAAATCTGTACATGGGAAATGCAACTGCATTTGCTATTGCAAGGAAGGGAAAAGTGACGCTCAAACTCACTTCTGGAAAAGAGCTTTTACTCACCAATGTTCTGCATGTTCCTGATATTCGTAAGAACCTGATTTTTGGATCACTTCTAAGTAACAAAGGTTTCAAAATTGTGTTTGAATCTGATAAGTTTGTAATCACCAAGGGTATGTGGGAAAGGGCTACCTGGTTGAAGGGCTCTTCAAACTTAATGTACTTTCTGTTAATGCTATTAATAAGAATAACAAGCCTAGTGCTTCTTCTACTTACTTGATTGAGTCGTCTACATTATGGCATGCAAGATTAGGTCATGTTGATTTTCGTTCTCTTCAAAGAATGGTTAACTTAGGCCTATTGCCCAAATGTTCCATGAACAAACTATCGAAATGTGAGATATGCACAGAATCTAAATATGTAAGACACTCATATAAATCAGTGGAAAAATCCAACGAAATACTTGGTTTAATCCATAGTGATCTTTGTGATTTCAAATCCACACCAACTCGTGGAGCAAATAACTACTATATTTCTTTCATTGATGATTGCAGCAAGTATTGTTATGTCTATTTAATTCATAGTAAAGATGAAGCTTTAAACATGTTGAAGACATTTAAAGCCGAAGTCGAAAATCAACTAGACAAGAGAATAAAAGTCTTAAGATCGGATAGAGGTGGTGCATACGAATCTAATGACTTTGCAGAATTTTGTTCAATACATGGAATAATACATCAAACGACAGCACCATATACTCCTCAACAAAACGGAGTGGCTGGACGAAAAAAAACGTACATTAAAGGATATGATTAATTCCATGTTGAACAGTTCTGGTGCACCACATAATCTATGGGGTGAAGCGTTCTTTGCTGCAAACACAATTTTGAACTGAATTCCACATAAGAAGACTAATCAATCTCCTTATGAAATCTGGAAAGGTAGGTTACGTACATACAAAACCTTGAAAGTGTGGGGTTGTCTTGCAAAAGTTCAAGTGCCTCTTCCAAAGAGACAAAAACTTGGACCAAAAACAGTGGATTGTATATTTATTGGTCATGCCAATAATAGTTCGGCATATAGATTTTTGGTTCATAAATCTGAAATGACAGATATTCATGTAAATACAATACTTGAATCTGCTGAAGCTGAGTTCTTTGAGGAAATTTTTTCTTATAAAGATAGGTGATATGTTTTGAACAAAAGAGTACATGATGATACTACAAGAAATGATGACGAAAATCATGCCTCAACTTCTAGGGTTCAAAGCCAAGATTTGGAACCACGGAAGAGTAAAAGAGCAAAAATTGCAAAGGATTTTGGTCCTGATTTCCTCACTTTTGTAACTGAAGAAGAGCCTCAAACTCATAAGGTTGCATTAGAATCATCTGAAGCGCCTTATTGGAAAGAAGCTATTCAAAGTGAAATCGAATCCATCATGCAAAATAATACATGGGAATTGGTTAATTTACCTCCTGGAAATAAACCAATAGGACACAAATGAATTTTTAAAAGGAAATTGAGACCGGATGGTACCATAAACGAGTATAAAGCTCGTCTAGTTGCCAAAGGGTATCGTCAAAAAGAAGGAATTGACTATTTTGACACTTGTTCACCCATAGCTAGAATAACTTCTATAAGGTTATTAATAGCTATAGCATATGTGTACAATCTCGAGATACATCAAATGGATGTCAAAAATGCATTTCTAAATGGTGAATTAGACGAAGAAATATATATGGAACAACCTGAATGTTTCATTGTCAAAGGTCAAGAAAAGAAAGTTTGCAAATTGATTAAGTCATTATATGGACTTAAACAAGCGCCTAAGCAATGGCATGAAAAATTTGATCATAATACGATCACAAATGGATTTGTGATCAATGAAAGTGATAAGTGCATTTATGTTAAGCAAACAAAAATTGCTTGTGTTATTGTATGTCTATATGTTGATGACATGCTTATATTGGGAACAAACAAAGATGTGATTAACTCAACAAAGAAAATGCTAAATTCTAGTTTTGATATGAAAGATATGGGAATAGCTGATGTGATTCTTGGAGTTCGAATTCTAAGGAATTCAGATGGATATGTTCTAACTCAATCACATTATGTTGAAAAGGTTCTAAGAAGGTTTGGACATTATGATTGTAAACCTGCAGTAACTCCTTTTGATCCCATTCATAAACTTACTAAAAACGAAGAAGATAGTGTATCTCAATTAGAGTATACCCAAGTTATAGGTTGCTTGATGTACATTATGAATTGTACAAGACCTGATCTTGCTTATTCAATAAGCCGACTAAGTAGGTATTCAAGTAATCCTGGAAGAGATCATTGGAATGCATTAATAAGGGTATTACGATACTTAAAGCATACAATGAACTATGGTTTGCATGACACTCAATATCCCCCAGTTTTAGAAGGATATAGTGATGCAAATTGGATTTCAGAGAGCACAGATAGTAAATCCACAAGTGGATATGTATTTACACTTGGTGGAGCAGCTGTGTCATGGAAATCATCTAAGCAAATGTGTATAGCACGTTCAACAATGGAATCAGAGTTTATAGCTTTAGATGCAGCTGCTAATGAAGCTAAATGGCTTAAAAATTTTCTGGAAGATATTCCGTTATGGCCAAAGCCTGTGACTGCAGTATGTATACATTGTGACAGCATGGCTGCATAAGGCGACGACATAAAACCATTAAACAGCTACTCAAGAATGGAACTATTTCCATTGATTATATTAAATCTAAGGAGAATATTGCCGATCCTTTGACAAAAAGACCTATCCAAGGATCAAGTGGCATTTATATCGAGAGGAATGGGGTTAAAGCCAACTCAGTGAGTTATAACTTGACGCAAACCTAACCTAGCTAATTGGAGATCCCATGGTCTAGGTTCAATAGGCAAACTAGTTAAGGAAAACTCAAAGTAAGAAACACACAATCCTTACTCATTCTTATGATGGAAAACAGTGTGTTACCTGTAAGAAGTAAGGGGTGAATTACTATTCTTAATAATGCTAATATCTTATGTTTAAGATGAATATAACAGGCTATTCTCAATTAGCATTACCTATATGAGATTGATGTGGGGTCGCATCTTTGAGAATTAATATGGCTACAATTCTCTAAAGGTCTCATGAAATCAGGATATGTTCAGGACCAAAATAAACACAACCGTATGAATTGAAGTGTGTCCAGATATGATATGTGTGATACTTCTTGTTTCGATTTACTACTAACAATGATCAGTTCAAGATATTAAATTCACTGCTTCATTGGGTAAATCCGATAAGTACTCACTAGAGAAGATTCAAGTCCAAAAGACATCTATCCCGATGCACATCATATCTAAGTTCTCTAGAAAGACGTTACTAATTTACTTAGTATCTTATTTTCTATTCAAGGGTATTGCTAGAGTTTGAATAGAAAATGTGGGGTATTGTTGGAACTTTTGTGCATATGTGAGACTGGGAGTCCCATATCGGCCATATCCCATTTTAAAGTCATCTTTATAAGTGTGTCCTCACACTTATGGTTTGAAAAGAATTGGGCCAAGGCCATGGACCTTGGGCCTTAGACTTGGAGGGTTTGGGTGTATATATTAAATGTCAAAGATGGGCCTTGGGCCTTAGGGCTCGGATGGACGAAAACACAAGTTACGTTTTTTTTTTATTCAGTTTTTTCTGAAGGGATAAAACTGATTGAACAGTTATGTCAGTTTTATAACTGATAAGAATGAACAGTTATGTCTATTCAATTTATGCCATTATATATATGGCAATAAGATCAGAAACTTAACATAGATTTTCCAACGCTTCCTTTTCATTTTACACAGAGAAACACACAACCAATTCGCCAAGAATCCAAGTTCGAGTGCAAGAACTTGGATTAGATAGTTGTATCATGCAATATAGACGTCCGTTGAACTACTGCACGAGTGTAGGGGCGAATTTCTGTCTTTGGTGATTGCATTTGCAAGCCTCTATCTTCAAGAACAAGTCAGTGATTTGTGATTTTATACGCAATTTACTTAAGTGTTTGTATTTTTATATTTATAGTATTTGTTGTTGAATTTCGCATTCGAAATAAACTGTGCAAAATATATATTGTGTCAGTGACATTTGATTGGTTTCTAACAGTTTTTAACGGAATGACCAAAATGATGGATGGTGGACTATCTCAGGGACCACTTTTATCAATTTGAAATGTTAGGGACCAAAGTGATGAGTTATGCAAATCTCAGGGACCATTTTGGCTATTTAGCCTTATTTTCCTCCATTTATATTTCTCATAGCCAAAAAAAAGTGCAAGGTGTCTAACAATCTCCACCCTTTTACATTTAATCTTTTCCAAACGTGATAAAATGTTGTACTGTACTGTGATGTTTACTTTTTTTTTTTTTTTTTTTTTTGGCTCTTCCTTGTAGGATTTGGTTTCATTTCATTAGTGCTAGAGATTACACCATCTTTGAGAGATGTACATTTGGATGTACATCAAAATATATCTTCAAATGTGTGTTGTTATTTTTTCTTTTTGCATTCGTTGATGTTTGAACCATTAGATATAAAAAGATATCAAGAGAAGGGGTTGTATAAAAAAAATGTAAATGTAATATGTTGATCATAAAGTATCTAGATGGTGGGAGGTTCATAGTAATTTAAAAAAGGAAAAATATTTTTTAGAGATCATATTAATTTATGTTTAATTTAAAAAGAAATAAAGATGTCAAATATACCCGATGGTACACGTGCTGAAGAGAGCCATACCAATTAATCTAAAAGCAAATCAAATCCCTAAAAGTAATGCCATGACTTAAATGGTGTTGTGAGAAAAAGCAGTCAGAGATAGCAAACTTTAGGGTTTAGGCTTCAATAGCTCTTTGGTTTATGCACCCATGCCAAGTCACATCAAAAGTCTTAAGAATCCTCTAAAATCTTGCTTAGATCCTGTTGATGCACAAACCCGGAGGTCTTGGAACAACGTAAATCCGACCGTGAATCTGCAAGAAATGTAAATAACACAAGATGTATCGTGGTTTACCCTAATGTTTGGGCTACGTCCACACTGATATTGTATTTCTCTGAGAGGATTGTGAGGGAGAGAACCTCTGTAATGTGAGAGGGGATATGAGAGGGTGAGGGGGCTTCAGGCCTAAGAGTTGGCCCCCCTTAATGAGGAGAGTGAGGGGCCCTTTTATAGAATAAGGGCTCCTCACTTATTACATATTTGCTCATTCCTTTATTACATAATTACATTTAAGTCCCTCATGTATTTATACGAGATCTAAATACGGAAGCCCTAAGTACGGTACAAACAGTAGTCCCCCAAGTCTGCAGTCAAGAGAGTCTTTTGGCTAGAGACTTGAAATTCAGTCCATGTGTGGGCCGAAGTAACTAGATGCCGTCTAGAACTGATGCTCGATATGAGGCGGTGCCTAATCTGAAATGATGCTCAACTAGAAGTAGCACATGTTGCGAGGCTGCTTTGCTTGTGTTGCCTTGATTGGCTTGTCTTGTGGCGTTGAAGGTGAGGGAGTCCTTTTTATAGAATAAGGGCTCGCTCCTCATTACAAAAATTATGGGTTAGAGTTGGTGCTCACGGCGAGGCGGTTGCTCAGCTGGCGACGATACTCTCTAATGAAGGTGAGGGAGTCCCTTTTATAAAATAAGGGCTCGCTCCTCAATACATAAATGATGGGCTAGAGTTAATGCTCTCTAATCATGGTGAGGGAGTGCCTTTTATAGAATAAGGGCTCACTCCTCAATATATAAATGATGGGTTAGAGTGATACTCGCAGCGAGGCGGTTGCTTAGCTGGCGGCGATGCTTTCTAATGAGGAGGATGGAGTCCCTTTTATAAAATAAGGGCTCGCTCCTCAGTACATAAACGATGGGTGCTTTCTAATGAAAGTGAGGGAGTCCCTTTTATAGAATAAGGGCTCACTCCTCAGTACATAAATAATGGGCTAAGTCTCCAAGTATTTTTCATGAGGCCCAGTTGAGGCCCAATATATGGTGTATAGTGTAGTCCCCCAAGTCTTCGGTCAATAGAGTCTGTTGGTTGGAGACTTCAAATTGAATCCATGTATGGGCCGAAGTGACAGTTGTTCGGAGGTGGTAGTTGTATACCCTGCACTGAAGCTTTGTAGGTGAAGCTTTGCAAGTGAAGCTTTGAAGCTAGAGCTCTGTAAATGAAGCTTTTGAAGCTAGAGCTCTATAAATAAAGCTTTTGAAGCTAGAACTCTTGTAAATGAAGCTTTCGAAGCTAGAGCTCTTGTAAATGAAGCTTTCGAAGCTAGAGCTCTGTAAATAAAGCTTTCGAAGCTAGAGCTCTGTAAATGAAGCTTTTGAAGCTAGAGCTCTGTAAATGAAGCTTTTGAAGCTAGAGATCTGTAAATGAAGCTTTTAAAACTGATTGACATGAGTGATGCTCATGAATGTTTATGTTGATTGACATGAGTGATGTTCATGGATGTTCACATGAGTGATGCTCATGAATGTTGACATGAATGATGCTCATGAATGTTTATGTATGATTGACATGAGTGATGCTCATGTATAATTTGAAGTACTTGGACGTACTTTTGATCACCTGGTTGGTAGTAATAGCGGCAGGCTGCCGAATAATTTTGGAGTCATAGGGCTTGGCTCTTTTGGGCATATGGGCTTTCGCCCTCCACACGACATTGCAGCCCATTATTTTGGGCTTGCCCCCCCTTTTTTGGTGTGCATTGCGCCTACTACGTACTAGTTTGCTTCTGTTGGTAGCGTTCGTTGGCTTGGATGGTTTTTTATAGACTGGGAGTAATAGCTGCTATCAGATCTGTATTCGAATGAGCTGGCTTGTTGGCCCATCATCATCATGGTTGTGGACTGCACCACCCCACCATGCATCCCATTAATATTATCTACTACAGCACCATGACCATGCACATGCAACTACTGTCAAATCTGAATTCGAATGAGTTGGCTTGTTGGCCCATCATCATCATGGTTGTGGACTGCACCACCCCACTATGCACCCCATTAATATTATCTGTTTTTGCTTTTGTTTACTTTCTGCTTTGCTCTTTTCTTTTTCTCTTTTTCTGAAATATTCTCTCAACAAAGCTTTTCGTGCTTTCAATGCAGTCAAGTATAACCCAGCAACAAGGAAAAATGTTGTCAAAGCAAACACCCCGGTAGCAGATAACACGCCATCTCTAAGGACAAGGCAACTGGGTCTTGGGTTGGACCATTTTCTCAAGTGCCCTGACTCCACACTTACCCGATCAATAGTAAGATCTCTCCAGTAGCAAAACAAAACCAAGTTGCAACAAAGAAAAAAAAAAGCAGCTTGCCATTTCAAGCTCTTTAGCCGATATGTACCCGTCGTCGTCCTCGTCAAACACCTTGAACACCTCCGAAAGATCAGACTCCTCAGCAACGGCAGTGGAAGCCTCTTCATCGTTATTGTTATTGTCGAAATAGGTGTCATAGAGGGATTGGTGGAGTGAAACGAAGTCGTCGAAGTTGAGGTCGTCGTTTGAGGGTTGGATGAAGGATTTTATCATGGAACAGAGGTCGAAGATTTCAGTATCCAACCCGAGAAGGGCTAGAGCTTGGCTAATCTCGTGGAAACTGATGAAGCCGTCCTTATTCTTGTCGTACATATCGAAGATGCGGCGGAGCCGGAGAAAGTTGAGACTTGAGCAGCGGAGGCGAAATGACCGAGAAGGACATTTTAACAAAGGAACGCCAGTCCCTGAAACTGGGTAACTTCTGCAGAAGTGACCCAAATGACAACAACAGTAGCAATTAGGAACAACCCAGCTCTGTACCTCCACCCCATCATAAGCCCAGCAAAACCCAGATGGAAAAATCAGAGGATTTTCAAAGATCTGATTGGTTGGTTAGTCTTCCTCCTTAGATCTTTGATATTTTGGCCCTGTCACCGACCTATAAACATTAAGAATTTGAGATCTTGGGTGCTGGGTGACAGGGTGTCCCTAACTCTAATATCTAGCGTGTATTTAGGTGAGGAGGAGAGAGAAAAGCCCGGTTGGGACGGGGCTGCTCGTTTTCTTGTTTTTTTGTGTGATTGAAATATACAGAGTAGATTGCCCCCAAAATAAAAAAAGGTAGACACAGATTAGGTTTCTTTTTCGTTTCTAGGTTTTTGTGATTTTGCAGTTTCACGGTGGAGGTGAAAAAATGAAAGAGAACTGACACAACTTTTCGTATCGGTTCCCACAGACGGCGCCAAATGTTGATGCATAAAACAGGAGGTCTTGGAACAACGTAAATCCGATCGTGAATCTGCAGGAAATGTAAATAACACAAGATGTATCGTGGTTCACCCCAATGTTTGGGCTACGTCCACACTAATATTGTATTTCTCTGAGAGGATTGTGAATGAGAGAACCTCTATAATGTGAGAGGGGATGTGAGAGAGTGAGGGGGCTTCAGGCCTAAGAGTTGGCCTCCCTTAGAGCAACTCCACCCATGGAGCCCTCCCCCCTGGCAATGCACTATTGAATCCACCCTTTTGAACAGTAACTGCCTTTAATGAATAGTAACTGCCATTAATGAACAATAATTTCCATTTGCATATCCACCCTTGGAGCCCTCTCTCCTGGCAATACGCAATAAAATATTAGTTTTTTTTGTTTGTTTAAATAATACAAAATAAAATTATTTGTAATTTCGGATAAGATTTTTTAAATCGTTCTCGTTGCGCCACGTGTCATTTTATAAAAAAAACAATTATTTAGCGATGGATTTCGATAAGATTTTTATCCAATGTCATCGTGCCACATGTCGTTATCTTTTGAGAATCTTTGACGATTGATTTCGATCAGATTTTAACTCATTCAAAATTGCGCCACGTGTCATTATCCGAGAAGATAATTATTAGAGATCGATTTCGATAAGATTTTTATCCAATACGATCGTGCCACGTGTCATTATCTTTTTAGAATCTTTGAGGATAGATTTCGATCAGATTTTTAACAAATGACGGCATGCCATGTGGCCTTATCTACAATCCAATCCTTTCTTAATCGTCCATATAATCCACCATCCATCCTCACAAATCTCACACCAATTTTCTTAACATCTCTATCTAATTATTCATAGTTTCTGCTTCTTCTTCACCATCCATCCTTACAATGTCTTCTTCTTCATCAAGGATGATGTGGGAAATCGATCAGCAAGAGGAAGAATTGTTTAACCAATCTGAATGAATGTTCAACCTTCAGATAGCCGAAAATGAGATGGAAAATGATGAGGTTTTGCGGAGCAGTCGAATCTTTGTACACCCCAGAGTACCTCCGAAGACCTACTCACATGGACTTGCAAAGGTTTCTGAAGAAGGGCGAGATGTGAGGTTTTCTTAGGATGATAGGAAGCATCAATTGTATGCACTGGACGTGGAAAAATTGTCCAAGTGCATGGCAAGGCGCATATGGGGACAGAAAAGGAGCAAAATCTATCATTTTGGAGGCAGTGGTATCTTTTGATACATGGATATGGCACGCCTTTTTCGGGGTTCCGGGGGCTTAAAATGATCTCAACGTCCTTGCCCAATCCCCAGTGTTTAACGACGTCCTGCAAGGAAAGGCACCAAAAGTCACGTACGTTGTCAACGGACGTAGGCACGACGGGCCATACTACCTAGCTGACGGCATTTACCCACGGTGGGAAACATTTGTCAAAACAGTGCCACGTCCACGAGGTGCAAAGGAAAAACACTTTGCAAGCTGTCAAGAGGGGTGCAGGAAGGATGTGGAGCGTTGTTTTGGTATCCTTCAAGCTCGTTGGGCGATCGTCAGGGGTGATGCCAGAATGTTCGATGTAGAGTCACTGCGATCCATCATGATGACGTGCGTTATTCTTCACAACATGATTGTGGAAGATGAGTTCGATTATGATGCAGTTGATGAATATGAGCCAGAGCCAAACAGGATGAACAATTCAAGAACACAGATATATTGTGCGCATGATGCCACCGAAGAACCCGTGAAACACGAGCCATTAGAAAGGGATGGACGTTATAATGAAAGGGTCATTCAACAATATACTGCACTTCAAAGGTCATCTATGCACAATGATCGGCAAATTGACTTGATAGAGCACCAGTGGGCATTGAAACAAGCTGAAGATACTTAGTTTATTTAGTATGTTTGTTTGTATTTGGTGTGTTTATGTAATTTTATTTGGTGTGTTTTTTGTAGTGAGTTTTTTATTATTTGGTATGTTTATGTAATTTTATTTGGTGTGAATTATTTGGTATGTTTATGTAATTTTATTTGGTGTGTTTTTTGTAGTGAGTTTTTTATTATTTAGTATGTTTATGTAATTTTATTTCATTATACGTGAACAATTTGATGAATAAAGATTCTATTATTTGGATAAATATATTACGAAATTAAATAAATGTACTCTCACTTTAAATAAAGTACTAACTTCAATAAATTGGAAACAACATAAATAATAAATTACAACCCAAAGTGATTGGAAAACTATGGGCTCCGATTACAAAAAGCACCCTATTCATCATCACTTAACCAATATGTGGTGCTAGGACCATCTTGTCTTGTTGTGCTAGGACCATCTTGTCTTGATCTCGCTTCTCTTGCACGCCTCCTTTGCACCACATCCGCTTTCTCCGACTGCCAAAAATATTTAGAATTTGGAGACTTCCCTTCTAAACGCGTGTTCATAATGTCACGATATCATTGTGCAATTATTTCTTCTCTAAGCAACTCCCTTTCTTGCCTAAGTAGCTCTTTTTCCCTCTGTTCAGCTTGAAATGATTGTTGAATAGCTGCAGCTTTTGCCTCATCTCTAGCCTTTTCAGCATCATATTTCGCCAATTCCCGTACCAACGTCAATTCACCTTGATGAGCAAGTTCTTGCATGTACTTTCCATAATCATTCTTGGAAGCACTCCCTTTCCTCTTTGAAGCCTTCTTACCTTGAGGCCTAATTGGATAATGGGTTGACCCCAACGCTTGTTCAGGAATGGGCGTTTCAGGCACTTCTTCTCCATCTTCTTCATCAACATGGGATCCATGATCGGGTGTAGAGTGTGGAGGGGTGCTGTGTACAAAGGTGCTGTGTAGAGAGGTGCTGTTCATGCATACTTCTGGACCAAGAGGCACAACTTTGAATTTAGAACAATCTTTAACAATATTCCAACATTCCCACTGGTGGAATGATTTGTTTCTTGATTTGATTTTGGCAGCATACCATGCTCGTGCTTGAAGTTGCTACAAATGAATAATAATGAAATTATTAGGTAACAAATAAATAATACAAACAAATAATAATAATGAAATTATTAGGTAACAAATAAATAATACAAACAAATAATAATAATGAAATTAGGTCACAAATAAATAATGCAAACAAATAATAATAATGAAATTAGGTAACAAATAAATAAAACAAACAAATAATTATAATCAAATTAGGTAACAAAATAATAATACAAACAAATAATTATAATATATTCTTACCTCATACGCATAATTTGCCCCACTTCGAACATTACTACTAGCTTGTGTCAAGGCATCTCTCCACATACTAAAGGAGTGGCTAAGTATTTTCCAACGACTAGACATCAATTTTTTGGTTCTTTTCCCACTCATTCGCTCAAGAAATTTGGTATGAATTCAACTCCACATTTCTTGCAACTGCATCTCATTACCCATAAGGGAGTAACTTCAACCCAGCTAGTGCACAACGCAACATCTTCAAGAAGCGACCAATTCGTACCTGCATCAGTAATCATTTTGTGGAAAAAAAAATTGGATTGAAACTTTGAGAGAAAGATAGGAATTTGATTGAAAGTAGTTGAGAAAATATGAAATTGTGGTGTAAGGTAGATGGAGAAGAAGTGGTATTTATAGAAAAGTAAAAACAATTTTTTACAAATTTTTTTCAGATTTTTTACAATTTTTTTCGGATTTTTTACATTTTTTTAATTTTTATTCAAATAATTAATCTTTGCCGTTGGATTTTAAAAAAATTGAATTCTAACACTTCAGATTGTGCCACATGTCACAATGGTAACTTTTCTTAATTTTAAAACTTTTTTTTCTTTTTTTTTTAAATTTATAAAGCAGATTAATATCAACCGTTGATCTCAAATCGAACGGTTGATATAAAATCAGCTTTTTTTATTACCGTTGCAAATCGGACGGCTCGTATTAAAGAGCCGTTAGGATCGAACGAACCGTGGGAAGCCACTTGGCTTCCCAACGGTAACTGGGTTGCTGGGCCCGTGCTCTGAATTCCTGTCGGGCGACGCGCCTCCACTCGCGAGTGAGGGGCACGTGCCTGACACAAAAAAATAAAAAAATAAAAGCCCGGACCCAGGCCTGACGGCAAGGGCCTCGGGCCACAGGCCTGTCGATTGCCCACCCCTCCCGGCCCTCGGGCTCCCACCCTCACTCGAGCTTTCCATGGCTAAAGAATAACCAACCGGCCCTCGGGCCCTTTCCTGGTGCCTGTCCCCTGAGCAAAGAGCAAGGTTGGACTTGCTCTTAATAAGGAGAGTGAGGGGTCCTTTTATAGAATAAAGGCTCCTCACTTATTACATATTTGCCCATTCCTTTATTACATAATTACATTTAAGTCCCCTGAGTATTTATACGAGATCTAAATAACGAGGCCCTAAGTATGGTACAAGCAGATCCTATTGGACAAAGGACGTGGATCAGACAATTCTAGGGTTGCTCTACTTGTGTAAGGACTGACACCCCATTATTTTTTACGAAAAATAGGACTGACAGCCTATGGTTTTTTTACAAAAAGCGAGCAACTTGGTGCATGCTGTCAAAACTTGATTGGAGCTAAACTAAAAAAAAATTAAATAATAAAAATATGTAGAGTGTACGTTGTGTGAAAGGAAGAGTGAGAAAGTCATTTCTCATCATCTTCAACCTTTCGTCTTCTTCACCAAACCGTGAACCAAAAACCCAGAAAGGCAATATGCAGCTGATCTGCATTCTTGAAAACAGAACAAACTAAAATTCCTGGACCGCGTAGGCCACTAAGTCGCCCACCTAGGCTGCCCAAGGGCCGCCCAGGCCGTCTTGACGGCCGCCTAATTCCTGTCCTGATTTTACTCCCGATTTTGAGTTAATCCCTGCGGCCGACCACCGCCCAGCGCCTAGGCGGCCACCTAGGCCAAATTTTAGAACACTGATTAATTATCAAAAGATGGGGCTTGGGCTCTAATAATTAAATACTTTAATTAATTATTTTTGGATTTAATAAATTATTTTTAATTAATTTCTAATTTAATTAGTTTTTTTAATTATTTTATCAACAGACTCATCCTTTCAGATGAAGTTTGAAGTGTGAAAAAACGCAAAAAGAAAACACCCTTCTGAGAAGATGTCTCCCAACAGATGCATCCCTTCCACATACATGTTGCGAACAGGCATAATCATATTATATATACATCCATCTGCATGGCATTTAGAACACAGAAAATATCAAATTCTTCTTCTACATTCCTAAACCTTCTTACTGAGAGAACCACACATAAATTCGCCAGAAGTCAGTTTTCCGATGCTGGAATTCTAACTTAATTGTTGAATCCTGGTGAAGCAGACGTCCGTAGAACTACAAGCACTGAGTAGAGACAAAATTTCTGTTTTAAGGACATTGCGGTACGCAATGCTCGATCTTCAATATTTCTGTTTAATATTATTTCATTGTTCATACACTGTTAATTAGTTGTACACATTTATTATTTATTAGCATATATAAATTTATCACAGATTGCTGACATATAACCAACAAATGGAATGGAAATGTATCATATCATTGTTTTTGGTGGTCAGGTCTATAAAACTTATGAACTCAGGTTTTTCACTTCAGTTACCTACCTAAACAACTGTGGGTTGCATGTAGATATAATAACTTCATGATTGTGGAGCCAAAAATAATAACAAGGTGACACGTGGATTTTTGGACAAAAGAGGACAAAAATACCCTTGAAGTACAACAGGATTCCTACGCGCGAGCAGCGGGCAATCATCTCTCAGCCAAGTCAAAAGTGCCCAAAAAAGGTAACAATTCAAAAACCATCTCATCAAATCCCTCTTATAAGGTAATTCCCAAAACCTACCTCATTCCATATATATTTACCTCTTTCTTTCCTTCTTTTATCTAATTAATTAAGTTATCATTACATAACCTCCAAAAACCTCCCAAAACATTTCTTTTATTATGATAATTAGCCAATTAATATATTTATACCTAATTAATATATTAATTGCTAATTGAATCACCAAATAACACCCTAAAAAACACTTAAAGGCCGGCCACCTTTTCTCCAAAAGGGACCGGCCACACTCCCCTATAAAATCCCTATTCTCTTCTCCGAAAGACATTTCTCATTCTCTTGCTAAAATTCTCCAAAATTCTCAAACACTTTCTCTCTAAATTCTAACTTTGGCATCGGAGGTTCTTCGGCCAAAGCCCCCCCTCATTCATTGTGGGCGCGTGAGGCTCTTAGCCTTGACCTAAGGTGTAAATTGTTTTGTAGGTGCAATCTTATCCAAGATCAAGGGGGAAGAAATTTGCATCCACAAATTGGTGCTTTTATTGAGAGTTGAAATCCATACTCGTAGAAGACTCTCGCATAAAAAGGTTTTTCTCTATTTTCTAGTCCATTTGAATATTTTTCATATGTTCTTATTATTAGAATTCTTTATTTGCAAAGGTTCTTTGATAAAACGTATAAGAAAAATATAATGGCTAGAAATTTAGAAAATTCCATAAGTGAAAATTCCAATACTCAAAAAATGGGATCGTGGAGATCCATGAGGCAAAATGCGGTCGTAAGCAGAGTGGCACCACCACTACAAGGTTCCACCATGGCCCAAGCCATGCCATCCAAGCTTGCACGGGCCCGAGCCCAAGCCTTATATTTGCATGCACCATGCATTGAGCAGCCTGCTCCCGTGACCCAGCCTGCTCTCGTAGCCCAGCCTGCTCCCGCAACCCAGTCTGTTCCCGTGATCCAGCCTGCTCCCACTGAGCAGCCCACTCCCGTGGCCCAGTCTACTCCCGCAGCCCAGCATGCCTCTGTGCCTCCCAAGTAGCCCAAGTCGGCCCAAGACTATTTCAACCATCCGGACCTACCATCAAGCCGGGGGAATTTTCACCATATTTCTTCACGGATTTGACATTTCCCAACTCAAATCTCGCACCCGGAGCTTACCACACTTCCACTGTTCAAGGATGCACATTCCTTCCAAGATCTTCCAATCTAAATGGCGAACAACACTTGTCTCGACAAGTCATAGAGTTGACGAACATCCTTGCACAACAGACAACCTTAGTGAATCAACTCTTGCAACGCATCGAGATCCAACGTGTTTCAGACGAGGTGTCCTGAAGTAGGACAAGGGCATATGAACCTCTCCACCAACATCCCGGCAAGCAGCCCATCAACCAACCACGATCCGAGCATTCTGGCAGTTTATGCTCCCACCTGGATCCTTGGGATAGCGTATACTCACGTCTTAGCGCGCGGATGAGCGTGCATTCCCAATCAAGCCTATGGACGAGCATACGATCACGGTTGAAGTCACACTCCGATTATCAATATGGGCAACCTTCCAGGCGAAGTGTTCATTCACAACTAGGCTCGCAAGGAGTATTCTCCACCTCACATTGGAGTAGGCAGCACGGTAGACGGAGAGAAGCAGTACCTTAATCTGACTCAAGTTTAACCGACAACCTACGAGCAGCCTGTTTGCCTGCCAGGAACATGCCACATGCACCGCAACCGCGACATAGATGAGTCAATCATAGGGAAGAGTGGCCCAAACCCATAGATCACGACCGGGGCAGCCAAAAGTTCCACTGCCCTAGCAGAGGCAAATTCAAGAAAAAATTGAGAGGCTCCTAACTGAACGATTGCGCAATTTCCAACGTAACAAGCCTGCTGATGATGCGCTTCGACGAGACATGACCAACATAAGCATGTCACCATTCACGAATGAGATCGAGCGAACAGATCCACCTCGCGGGTTCACTATGCCTCACTTCACTCCGTACAAAGGAGACGAAGATTCGGATCGACATCTCAAGCACTACTGCAGTACCATGATCCTCTACAAGAACAACGACGCGCTTATGTGCAAAAATTTTGCCACAACTCTACAAGGCGAAGCGCAAGATTGGTTTCACACTCTACCGCCGCAGTTGATCCAGAGTTTTAACGAACTTTCCTTTGTTTTCATTAAGAAGTATTCATCTAACCTCTCAATCAAAAAGACATCCGACCATCACTTCAGCATCGTAAAAGACCCTAGGGAAACACTTCACGACTATGTCAAGAGGTTCAAAGCTAAGAAGGCCAAGATTGTTGGCTACAATGAAGACATAGCAACGGCAGCATTCAAAAATGGGCTTCCCACCGAACATTCTTTATTCAGAAAACTAATCATGGGAGAAGAACTAACCTTAGCAGCTTCGTATGCTTAGGCAAAAAAGCATGCAAATGGGACGAGGCCAAGCAGTCTAACAAAAACGAGTCGAAAAAGAAGCACATGAAACTTTCCTCGACCAAATAAGACTTAGGGCCTGAAACATTCACCAAATTCACAGTTCCAATTGGCCAAATACTCCACAAGCTCAAGAACGAACCTTGGTTCGAACTGCCGTCACCCATGAAAGGCGATCTTACCAGGCTAAATCATATAAAGTATTGCGCATTCCATCAAGGACCAGGCCACACTATCAACGGCTGCCTAAAGTGGAAGCAGTACCTTTAGAAGCTGACAAATGAAGGTCGATGCGATGAGTATCTTGATAGGTCAACGAAACAGCCTACCCAAGCAGGGGAAGTCTTCATCACCCCCTGAACCCTGTTTGGGCTTTTCCAAATAAGTTCGAAGTCTCAAGCAACTCGACGAACAAGGCCTCGCAAGCCAAAGATTATCCAGTTTGTTATGCAGTTTCTACCTTCCAGCACAATTGATTTATTTCTTTATTCTCAATGAAGATTCAAGAAGTTACTCATAAGCCTAGCTCAACTGTTGTCCACAACAACTGCTTAAAAACCCTTTCTGGGTCTGCTCTCTAGTGCGAGAGGATAAACTAATTGCTCTCCAGTGCGAGAGGATAAACTAATTGCTCTCCAGTGCGAGAGGGTGAACTAATTCCCCGACACCCATATAGGTCTACTCTCCAATGCGAGAGGATAAAATAATTGCTCTCCAGTACGAGAGGGTAAACTAATTCCCCGACACCCATATAGGTCTACTCTTCCGTGCGAGAGGATAAAATAATTGCTCTACAATGCGAGAGGATAAACTAATTGTTCTTCAGTGCGAGAGGGTAAACCAATTCCCCGACACCCGTATGGGTCTGCTCTCCAGTGCGAGAAGATAAACTAATTCACATACAGTACGAGAGGGTATACTAATTCACATACAACCATATGGGTCTACTCTCCAGTGCGAGAAGATAAACTAATTGCTCTTCAGTGCAAGAGGGTAAACTAATTGCTCTCCAGTACGATAAGGTAAACTAATTCCCTGACACCCATTTGGGTAAGCTCTCCAGTGCGAGAATGCCACATAGCTTAAAAGATCGAATGCTTGAAGATCAACTAGGCAGCAAATGGTCATGGGGCAGCAACCACTTTTTCACTTAACAGTTCACTCATCCGACACTTCATCTTCAGCAGCTTCGATCTTGGCAGCTTTATCCTTGACTACTCCATCTATGGCAGTTGAGAAATCAAACTCAAGTAGTTTCCTCATTTTTGGTAAGCAGCCCAGACATGGCAGCCCAAACCGTTGCCCATACCATGCCACTTCCTCAGCCCATGCCGAGCTAATCCTTGGCTTTAATCAAACCAAGCAGCACAAGCAATGGCCCCTGCCACACCACCTCATTGGCCCATAACAAGCCAACTCCTGGCCCCTACCAACTGACGTGCCGCACCATCCCGACAGCTGCCTCGTGGCAGCACCTCCCAAGAAGAAGACAAAGAGAATTAAGTTTTCCTTACATCAGTGCGGCACGGAGAAGACGAAAAAAGCAACGAAAGACGGTCATTTGCATGGGCAAGTGTAGAAGATTGCTAGGGGAGGGGGAACAAATATCCTCTAACCTTTCTCTCTCTTGTAAGGTAGAATAAATCGCTCTCCAAAGTTGATTTAACAACCCACTTAATGTGGACTTAAATAGGCTTTGAGAGAAATTTATTTCCCTTTCCTAAAAGGATCTAATTTCATATTAAAGAGGGAATCTACATCAAAATAGGAAGCAATCCTAAGTTTCCTAGAGTAAGAAGATCTTTTCACCTGCTGCCCTTTCCTACGAGTAGCCCAGCAGGTGTAGGGGCATTTATGAAGCCAAAAATAATCACAAGGCGACACGTGGATTTTTGGACAAAAGAGGACAAAAATACCCTTGAGGTACAACAGGATTCTTACGCGCGAGCAGCGGGCAATCATCTCTCAGCTAAGTCAAAAGTGCCAAAAAAAGGTAACAATTCAAAAATCATCTCATCAAATCCCTCTTATAAGGTAATTCCCAAAACCTACCTCATTCCATATATATTTACCTCTTTCTTTCCTTCTTTTATCTAATTAATTAAGTTATCATTACATAACCTCCAAAAACCTCCCAAAACATTTCTTTTATTATGATAATTAGCCAATTAATATATTTATACCTAATTAATATATCAATTGCTGATTGAATCACCAAATAACACCCCAAAAAACACTTAAAGGCCGGCCACCTTTTCTCCAAAGGGGACCAGCCACACTCCCCTATAAAAGCCCTATTCTCTTCTCCAAAAGACATTTCTCATTCTCTTGCTAAAATTCTCCAAAATTATCAAATACTTTCTCTCTAAATTTTAACTTTGGCATCGGAGGTTCTTCGGCCAAAGCCCCCCCCCCCAATTCATCGTGGGCGCATGAGGCTCTTGGCCTTGACCTAAGGTGTAAATTGTTTTGTATGTGCAATCTTGTCCAAGATCAAGGGGAAAGAAATTTGCATCCACAATGATTACATCGTGGGTTTAAAAACCCAAATTACATGGAACTTTAAATTTGAAAAGTACAAACAGAAAGATGAAAAGATTACAAACAGATTACGAACAGTTTGACTACAAAAGACATTTGAAAACAGGTCCTACAAATATGGAAAACCAACAGGATAAGATTTCCAAGCACACCAAAACTCCTTAAGTTACGTGGATAATAATTGACTGCTGACTTCATCTAACAACCCCCCGTAAACTAACAGGTGGTGGAATGACTGGAAGCTTGGACACTAGCAACTTAATACAAGATGAAGACAACCCTTTGGTAAACACATCAGCAAGCTGATCCTGGGAACAAATATAATTAACAAACAATTGTCCACGCACCATCTTCTCTCTCACATAGTGGTAGTCAACCTCTAAATGTTTAGTGTGTGAATGAAAGTTTGGATTCGAAGCTAGGGCTATGGAGGAAATATTATCACACCAAATAGTGGGCTGTGTAAAATTCAAGTGCATATCCTCACATAAACCTGAGCCAGGATAATTCAGCTGCAGTATAATTGCATATACTCAGCTTCAACACTCGATCGTGAAACTGTTTTCTACTTCTTAGAACACCAAGACACAAGATTATAACCCAAGTAAATACAAAAGCCACATGTGGAATGTCGTGTGTCCAGATTGCCAACACAATCTGCATCTAAAAATGCTGTCAACCGTGAACTTTCAGGCTTGCATACAAGTCTATGGTTATGTGTGGCCTTCAACTAACAAAGAATCCTCTTCACACCCATCCAGTGAGTAGTTTTAGGGGAGTGCATAAATTGACATACTTGATTAACGGCATAGGACAAGTCTGGCCGAGTAATAATTATGTATTGTAGGGCTCTAACAACACTTCGATACAATTCTGGTTTGTCAAATGGATCACTTCCATATGCACTTAGTTTTTGTCCAAATGAAACTGAAGTTGAGATAGGTTTCGCTTCTGTAAATTTAGTATGTGTAAGTAAATCCAAGGCATACTTGGATTGACTTAGATGCATAGAGTTACCATCATACTTCACTTCAACACTAGGAAGTAATTTAGTGGTCCCAAATCTTTCATAGAGAACATTGTGCCCAGTTTCCTAATCAGTCATGCCATTTGATGAGAATTGTTCCCTGTGACCAATATATCATCTACATATAGATTAACAAAATGAGATACACACTTTTATGATTGTAGACAAACAGACTGTAATCACAAATAGAGTCTTGAAAGCCAAGTTGAAGCAAAAAATCTGAGAACCGTTGAAACCAAGCCCTCGGGGCTTGTTTTAAACCAAAAATGGAGCATTGCAACTTACATACATGCTTTGGAAATTGTTTGTCAATGAACCTTGATAGCTGGCGCATATATACTTCTTCATTTAAATAACCATGCAGGAAAGCATTCTGGACATGAAGTTGCCTAACATGCCACCTCTTTGAGACTGCAAGACTAAGCATAAGTCTTGTGGTGTTGTGCTTGACTACGGGACTGAATGTCTCGTTGAAATCCACTCCATATTTTTTATGAAAATCATTAGCAACTAGACGAGTTTTATGTCTTTCTATGGTACCGTCTGCACGTCTCTTAATTTTGAAAACCTATTTATTTGGCAGCAAGTTCATCTTGGCATGATATGGAACCAAAACCCAAGTTCCACATCTTTGCTAAGCATTAAATTGTTGAACCATTGCATTCCTCCAATCTTGGTGCTTAACAGCCTAACTAAAACATGTAGGTTCAATAGGAAAATGATCAACATTTACAAGCATAACATACTTAGGATTTGGTTTTTGAATCCCAAATTTGGAACGTGCCATCATATGATGTTCAGGCACATTGGGGGAGGCATAGATTGCACTGACACATGTTCTAGAGGCACTAACACTTGCTCATTTGATGATGAAAGGGACCCTAATTGTTGGTTAGGTTCTAAAGTCACGATGGGAATAGGATTGGTAGATTCTACATGGGTTGAATATGTGGGAATAGTTGGATAAGGCTAAAAGGTGGTGGAAGGTGATATGGTTGGATTAAAAGAGGTTTCTTGGATCATGGCTAAAGTAGGTTGGCTAGAGTTAGGTAATTGAGGTAGATTTGGAGAGTGGGATAAGGGAAACGTAAACAATATGTCAGGGAGGGAATCGTACCTTGTGTGTCAACATTTTCTGAAGGAGATGTGAGTCTCTGAAAGGGAAATTGTCCTCGTCAAATAGGACGTGGCGAGACAAATATACATCTCGTGGTGAAGTCCATGCATTTGTAGCCGTGATGATTCAAAGAATACCCTAGGTAAACACAAAATTTTGACTTTTGTTGAAGCTTATTTTGTGCGTATGGCATTAACCAAGGAAAACATCGACAACCAAAAACTTTTAACATTTCATATTTGGCTTTTCTTTGAAAAAGTTTCTCATAGGGTGACAAATTAGACAAAACACGAGTTGGCATTCAATTTATTAAATATATATGTGGCAGCCAAGCATGCATAACCAAAATTTTGTGGGCACCTGAGATTGTGAAAGCATAACAATACTTGTTTCAACAATATGTTGATGTTTTCGTTCCACAATTCCATTCTGTTTAGGATGTTTGGTACATGAAAACTATTGAGAAATGCCATTGAGTGCAAGAAAGTTTGGAAAGCATGACTTTTATATTCACCACATTCATCACATTGAAGGGTTTTGATTGACAAATTAAACATTTTTTCCACTTTAGCTTTAAATTCGACAAAAATTTCAAAGACTTGAGATTTGTTTTTCATAGGAAAAATCCAAGAATATCTAGAATAATCATCCACAAAAAGCAAATAATAATGAAAACCTTCATTGGAAATAACTGGAGAACACCATACATCTGAATATAAAGTTGCAATGGAAATTGAGAAATAGACTCAAAGACATTTAAAACTAACCTAGTACTCTTTCTTAAAGGACACGACTCACAAAAAGTTACATGTGAAGTACCAAGAATTGGTACCAACTGATTTGAAATTAAAAACTTTATTGTTGAGTTGGCAGGATGACCAAGTCGAGCATGCCACTTTTGAATCAAGACTCTAATTCCCACAAATGATGAAACTGGATATTTGACTTGTCCACTGCCACTTGGAAATGGGTATAACCCATTCTCACATCTCCCTCCTCAGAAAAGCGTCTTCCGGGTCTTAAGGTCCTTAACAAGGAAAAAGTGTGGAAATATGATAAGGTAGCAATGGTTATCTAAAGTAAACCTATGTGCAGAAATAATATTTGTGGAGGTAGTGGGACAATGAAGAATGTTATTTAAGTCAAATGAGCAAGCATTAGTATATAATTTATTAGAACCATAGTGAGATATAGGGATGCCAGAATCATTACCTACACCTCTTACACCATCATTACCATTGTATTCCTTTGGATTGACCAAATTTTAGATTTATGGAGTAATATGTGCATTTGCACCCGTGTCCAGCAGCCATGTTCCATTTGGTTGCTTGTTGAGAGTGATAGGATAGGATGACGCCATTGCTGAGAAACGCTTGGTAGGAATTCTGCCTTCATATGCACCATTCATCCTTTGGTAGCAATCAAGTGTTGGATGCCTAGGTTTGCTAAAATTCAACACACAATCCTATAACCATTTGGAACAAATTTTTCTGTATTACATGATGTATTACACTGGATGATGTTGATATGAGGGTTAAAACCTCATTGGTTGAAAGCTACACCACGGTTTGGTAGAAATCCACCTCTTCCAGAGCCAAAAGTTCGTCCACCACTGCAGCCTCTTGTAGCAACGAAGGCATTAACAGAACATTCTCAATCACATGAGGATTTCGCTCCACTATTATGTGTTCTGTAGTCAATAGTAATGCCAAAAGGGTGGGATAAGTAATGGGTGTGTCACGAGCTTGAGCAACACCAACAGTCATCTCAAACATCGGCCCCAGATTGTTCAACATAATTTGAACTAGTTCATCATCATTCACAGATAGCCCAGCTAAGGCAAGATTGTCAGTTATCGCATTCATGCGATCAAGGTAATCCTTCACAGATAGATCACCCTTTTTGGTTTGCAATAATTCATTTCATAAAAACAAAATGCGATTTTGTGAAGAAGACGCATACCTTTGCTCAAGAGCTTCCCAGATAGCTCGAGCAGTCTGTTTGCTTGCCACCACTGACAAAACAGAAGCAATCAAAGATCCAGTGATCCAACTAAGGATCATTTGGTCCTGCATATCCCATTAAAGCCCTACTCTTTATGATGGGAAGAATTTGGGGCAACCCCAGTGGGTAGTAGGTCCTATCAAGCTTAATGTGCACTAAAGTATAGTCATGGAGGATGAAAAAGGATGGAAATGGTTGTTTGGTGGGTGGGGTTGGTAGTTTGGGAAGCAGCGTCAATGGTTTGAGCCATGGAAGCAGTGATGGAAAAAGAAAGGTCTAGGGTCATTGTCGTTAGACAAAAAATGCTCTAGAAACAATGTAAAACTTACGAACTCAGGTTTTTCACTTCAGTTACCTACCCAAACAACTGTGGGTTGCATGTATATATAATAACTTCATGATTACATCGTGAGTTTGAAAACCCAAATTACATGGAACTTTGAATTTGAAAATTAAAAACAGAAAGATGAAAAGATTACAAATAGATTACGAACAATTTGACTACAAAAGACATTTGAAAACAAGTCCTACAAACATGGGAGACCAACGGGATAAGATTTCTAAGCACACCAAAACTCATCAAGTTACGTGGATAGTAACTGATTGTTGACTTCGTCTAACAAGGTCGAGCAACATATACAAAAATGCGACATTCTATAATCTACTTTTGGATGTTCCAATTATACCTTAAACAATAAAAAATAAAAAAGTACATTTAATTGCACAAACAAATCGTGTTCTGGTTGCTAGCTAGTTATTACAAGGGAAATTAACAACTATAGGAAGTCTAGGTAAACATGTCCTTAATGTATATCAAGTAAGCATCAAATTAATGTGATAAAAATGGTTAGTTTTTTAAATTTCCCATGGTACTCATGCATTATAATTCAAACCTTCGTCTCTCACCCCGGTACGTATCTATGTCAAGACTGAAAAGATTGAGTTTGCACAATAAAAATAACAGAAAATATGATTTTAGCCATTCCAACTCAATTTTCTTCATATAAAACCCTATATAACATTTTTACTCAAAGAAAACCCAATGACTAGGATCCACATAAGTAAATTCATTAATTTCATATTACTTCACACATTTTACATTTTTCACATGCCTAAAATACCCCTATTACATATTTGATGTAGACAATTAATTGTAAGGAGAGAGTAAATGATTTTGCAACAAGAAAAAAAAAGACATTAATGTTAAAATTTTATTGCATATTAATTTTTTAGAAAGGCTTTGAATTTTCATAAAACTATTCGATTCAGTTTTTTTCACCCTACTCTTGAATACTTTTGAATTTATCCTTTTTTTTTATTAATATATTAGAACATTGTATTTCATTATCTACATGCACATTAATTTACCTACAACAATTATACCATGGGTGTAATATAATATCTCTTTTTTACAATGATGCAAAATAATGTTTATAACAACAACAAAACGTGCCTAACATATGTACTAATACATGGAAAATAATTTACCTATATTAAGAAGAAATGTAGTTAGATGCATAGTATTAAAAATACTATGTTACACCCATGTTTATACAACAATAAAATGTGCCTAACATATCTAAAAATACATGGTTAACAATTTACCTACAAGTTAGATAAATGTTATTTGGTTGGGTGTAGTATAAATTTTTTTAATAATTGGAAAAATTAAATATAACTAGGTGTAGTGTAATTGTTTTTTTATATAATTAGAACAAATTAATTTACTATTTGAAATGTTCATTTCTAATGATTCAAAATGTTCATTACCTAACTACAAATTAATTTCCAATCATTTACCTACAACAATTATACCATGGGTGTAATGTAATATCTTTCTTTACAATGATACAAAATATTGTATGTACCAACAACAAAATGTGCCTAACATAAGTACTCGTACATGGAAAATAATTTACCTATAATAAAAGAAATGCAGTTTAATGTATAAAATCAACAATATTATGTTCCACTCATGTTTATACAACAACAAAACGTGTCTAACATATATAACAATACATAGAAAATAATTTACCTACAAGTTAGAAGAATATTATTTGATTCAAAATATATAATATAGGTATAGTATTTTTTTTTTTAAATAATTGGAACAAACTAATTTACCTACCCATTAATATGGGTAAAATTGCTACAAAATATATCACGAAAAAAAAAAAAACTACATTTCTAGTTTGACATGGATACGGTTAATGCAAACACTTTTTACATTTTATTTCACTTTTTCTACTACTTTTAATTTGGCATAAATTTAGGAATTTGGAAAAGGGACCATAAAGTATGAGTGGCATGAGTGTAAATAAATTGTATTAATAGGTCAATAGTGTTCTCATATGTTTGCAAATTTTAAATTTGGGCTTAAACTGGATCTTTAAAGATAGATGGGTTTTTGTCTAGAAATAATGAGTTGTAAGGGCCAAAATCTAAAGCACCCTAAAAATAATTAGTAATATAGAGATTTGCCTAACATATAAGCTCATGCAAGGTTCCTCCTCTCATCAATGTGGGTTTCATGTCAACATGCATCCTCTAGTGAATTTTCCAGTCAAACACGTGGACAAGACAAATGAGGTGATGTGAAGCACATATGGCTGTTGAGCTTCACACGTTAGACAACATGCTTTGATACTATAAAGAAGTTCAAGTCCAATCATAAAATTAATTGGAAAATAGTTCAATTTACTTATAAACTCATGCAAGGAGATTCATGTCTTAGGACGTTTTCCAGTCATTTTCATAACACCTGGTCTTAAGTTCGAATCAGTCCCCCTCAATCCCTCTCTATCTCTCTCTCTCTCTCTCTCTCTATCTCTCTCTCTCCCACACCTCCCCCCCCCCCCTCCCCCTCCCCTCATTAGCCCATCTACTAAAATCACCCACCGCCATGAGAGGAGACCATCCCCACCACCAAAAAATATTCACCCCCTTAAAGCTAGCCAAACCCATCGCCTACCTCCTCCTCCTCCTCATCTCCTTTACCCTAGGCTACCTCTCCTCCTCTTCTTCTCCCACCACCTCCTCCTCACCCCCCTCTTTTCCTCCCTCCACCCCCATACTCTACCAACTAGCCAGCCTCCCGACTAACCTCGACCACTTCCTACTCACCACTCACTGCTCTCCCCCACTCCCTCCTCACCTCATCCGCCAAACTCTCCTTGACCACCTCTTCAACTCCACCTCCCCCTTCACCAACTTCCCCCCTCCCCACGCCGCTCCTCTCCTCCGCCATAGCCGCATCAAGGGCTGGGGCTCCAAAGGCGCCGTTTTCCAAAACCTCATCCAAAAACTCAAACCCCAAACCATCATCGAAGTTGGCACCTTCCTCGGCGCCTCCGCCATCCACATGGCGGAGTTAACCCACCAATTCGGCCTCAACACTACCCAAATCCTTTGCCTCGACGACTTCCGTGGCTGGCCTGGCTTCCGCGGTCGATTTAGCGACATCAGCCTCCTAAATAGCGACGTTCTTCTGCTTTACCAGTTCATGCAGAACGTCGTGTCAGTAAACGCCACGGAGTCGGTTTTGCCCGTCCCGTTTTCGACCGGGGCGGGGCTTGACTGGCTCTGCCAGATGGGCGTGTTTGGAGACTTGATCGAAGTGGATGCAGGTCATGATTTTATTTCGGCATGGTCCGATATTAACCGGGCCTACCGGATTTTACGTCCTGGCGGAATAATATTCGGGCATGATTATTTTACGGCGGCAGATGACAGAGGTGTAAGAAGGGCGGTAACTTTGTTTGCTCGAGTTTATGGACTTAAGATTAAGCTTGATGGGCAGCATTGGGTCATTGACTCGAGTTAAATAAACTTAATTTAATTGGTTGGGTCTCTATATAGTAAACTATATAATGTAAATTTCGAAATCTTATAGATGATCAGAGCTTATAGGCTTATAGAGTTTTTCTTTTCTTTTTTAAACATTATAGAGTTAAACATATATTTTACTATGCTATGATAAAATTTGAGTTGATATTTTTATATTCTTAATTATTTAGTCATTTGATGTGTAATGATGTGATTAATGTTGACATGACACTTAATGATCTTTTATTAATGGCTTGATGCTTGGTATTGTAAGAAAAAATATGAAAGTGGCATTTGATGCTTGATTAATACTATTAGTTTTGAAACAAATAGAAAGTAATTACTTGAAAAAGAACAATGGGTGACATTTTGTTCGGTTTCGTATGGTTGTAGTTGCATTCATAAGTGATACATATTAGGTGTGTAATGAAAATGATATGATTGAATGATAAAAGGGGTGACGCTAAGCTCGAGTCATGAATAATATAGCTAATTTACGAAGCGTACGATAAATCATGAATAATTGCAAAAAAAATTAGATGTGAAATTTGTTAAGGAGATCTTACGTATTATAGATTGCACACCGTATATACTATTATTTAGGGTGGTACTATCAACACACCTATTTGTACTTTGTACACACTCCTCTCAATTTTCGGTCGTCGGATCGAATGAATTAAAGATAAATGAACAAAAACCAAATAGGATGCGTGGGAGGTAAAAATGTGTGGGTGATTAGCACTACCCATTATTTATAAGTTAATGCTAAGTAGACCAAAATATTAAACCAAATTTACAAATTAAATGATATGTCATCAATAGAAAATAAACATGTTAATCAACACTTAAGTAATAATCCAATCACCAATAACCAGAGGGGGCGATGAAGAGGAGCGAAAGGTGCAGTCGCACAAAGCCCCAAATTTGAAGGGGCCCCTAAAATTTTTATTACCTAATATTTATATGTAATAATGTTCTATATTTAAAAATTATTTTTGTTAGCACTTTAAAATCTCATCATGCATTCCTTATGAGCTTTAATTTTTTTTCCTTTCTAAATATAAAAAATTTGGAGTACAATGAGATACTTTTAATGGCAATAATAATACCTTAAAAAAGGGTATTTTTTCAATTTATTATATAATAATGTTATATATTCAAGTGAAACTTTAAAGTTAGAGTTTTTGAAGTTTTTTTTTCTTGTTTGGTTATTTAAGATTAAACTGCTTTTGATTATTTAATGAACGTTATGTTTGTAGTTCTTTTTATTTATTATTAATGACATTTTTAAACTTGCAATTAATGAGTGCTAAACTTTATTTTAATTTAAGTGATTACCTTTTAGCGTCAATATATTGTCCTACCTTTTTTTAAAAACTATCTTAAATAGGGGCCCCTTTATTAATTTTGTACAGGGCCCCCAAAATCTCAGAGATAGCTCTGCCAATAACCACATCATTTGGATTACAGCACACACTAAAAACACTCCTTAGATCACAAGCCGTAAGACCTTAACTTTGTTGTAGTGTTTTGTTTTCAACAATTTTCCATTTAAACTTCAACTTTTGTGCAAATGTGCCACCAATTTTTTGTTAATTAGTTAAGTTAATTTTCTGTTTTATAAAGGCATTTTGAAATGCTGCACAAACCATGAAAAGAATTTCATAATTAATTAGCTAATGCAAGTAACAAATGAACTATAGTTTAACTTGAAAGCAACTCCTATTCACCCTAAACTTCATCGCTGGAATTTGTTTTGAGCTTTCCTCCTCGTACAATTATAAAATAGAGAAAAAAATATATAAAAAACATATGGACGAAATTGATATTTGCATTTGACATGTTAGAGCATATTCAACAACCTCTACAAATTAATTAACGTTGTTGCTTGCTAAATTTAAAGAGTTACACAAGATATTATTTGGTCCAACAGATTCAGTAAACTCAAATATCAAATCTGAGATCTTTAAATTACTCTCTAAAGTCATGGCCTTCAAGCCCTTTCGGGGCAAACTTTTTCCATTTTTTTTCAAGAGACAGCGAGGATCCCGGGGATCCTTTAATCTTATTCTTTCATCGTACATCGTACGGTCATAAATTATTTTAAATTATATTATTTAAAATAAACACAAACAGTATCTGACGAAAACTAACCACACAATATACAATGAACGAACAGAATTGAAGGATATTAGGAATCCTCACAAAAAAGATACGGTGAGTACCCTATCTCTTTTTTCAATTATTAAAAGTTGTGTCCTCTTCAACTTTTTCCTTCTAGATCAATCAAGTTTCATAATAATATGCCCAATCATATTATGACATGTTTTTCTTGTTCAAAAACTACGGTTAACCTAATCATATCACGACATGTTTTTTTTTTCTGGGAACAGAGCTCAAAATTAGTTTCAGTTTATGGGGATAGATTTTTACAATTAACTCATGGTCTGTAAAATTCAAAACCGTGTACGAAACTAAAACTAAAACTGGAATACACAGATCACACAAGACTTGCCGTATCCATGCTAACTCAGCAGCTGCGATTGCCAAAGCTCTATATTCGGCTTCTGTCGATGATCTGGAAACCGTGTGTTGCTTCTTCGATGCCCAAGATATAGGACTCAAACCAAGATATACAATATGACCAAAAGTCGATCATCTATCATTTGGGTCACCCGCCCAATCGGCATCACTATAAGCCTGTAATTGGAGCTTGCCTGTATGAAACTGAAGACCATAATGCAATGTGCCAATGAGATATCGCAAGATGCGCTTAACAGCTACAACATGGGAATCCAAAGGATTATGCATAAACTGGCAACATTGATTCACAGAGAAGGCAATACCAGGCCTTGTAAATGTCAAGTATTGCAAGGCTCCCACAATACTTCGATATTGATGTGGACTGTGATAAGGAGTCCCTTCCGTCTTAGACAACCTGTGGTAGGGTAAACATGGTGTGGCACAAGGTTTGGAATCCTGCAAGTCTACCTTTTCTAGCAGATCCTTGATATATTTAGTTTGTGAAACAAAGAGACCATGAGGCTGATATGTAATCTGTAACCCCAAGAAATAATGAAGCAGACCCAAATCTTTCATTTCAAACTCCTTGGCTAAAGCTTGGAAAACATCATCAATCAACTGAGATGAGCTGCCAGTGAGGATGATATCATCCACATACAAAAGAAAAACCACAGTACCAAGATAAGTGTGCCTCACAAACAATGATGGATCTACTAGAGAAGCTTTAAAACCCAATCCTGGTAAGAAACTTGTAAATTTTTCATTCCAAGCTCGAGGAGCTTGCTTTAAGCCATAGAGTGACTTATTAAGTTTGCACACATAATTGGAGGGATGAACTGAACTTTCAAAGCCTTGTGGTTGAGACATGTATACTTCTTCATGAAGATCACCATGAAGAAATGCATTCTTCACATCCAGTTGCCGCAAGGACCATTGAAACTGAGCTGCTAATGCCAAAATCAACCAAACAGTGGTAGGTTTCACTACAGGACTGAAAGTTTCACTGTAATCCACACCCTCTTCTTGACTATAACCTTTTGCAACTAACCGGGCCTTATATCTTGCCACTGATCCAATGGGATTTGTTTTGATTCAATAGACCCATTTACAACCGACTAGGTTTTTAGAAGATGGCAATGGAACAATGGACCAAGTATTCTGAGATTTTAAGGCAGTGATTTCATCTTCCATAGCAGCAACCCATTCTGGAATTTTAATAGCAGACTTGAAAGTTGCAGGTTCTGAAACTGGGATAGAGGACTTAACTGTTGCTGAAAACACCTTCTTCTTATAGATGCCACTCTTAGATCGAGTTTGCATAGGGTGCAAGCTCACTGATGGTATTGGAAAGACAACTGGCAGATTTTCAGGTTGAAAATTTGGATCATCAGGGAGCAAGGACTGTGTAGGTTCTGCAGGTAATGTAGTAGGTAATGTAGGAGAAAAATGATATTCCACAAGTCCTAAATTAGTAAGTGGGGTGGACATGGAACACTCTGAGGCATTAGTAGGGGTAGAAGGTGAACACTCTGGAGCTTTAGGTGGAATTGGTGCAACTACAGTATTATGAGAATTGATTAATGAAGGAAGAACATGTGGTTGTACTTGTAGTGATGGAGATGGAATGCGTGGTGATGTACTGGATGTAATGATGGAAGAATAAGGAAAGGTAGTCTCATCAAATAAAACATGTCGAGACACATAGATTTTGTTAGTAAGAGGATTGAGACAAAGATAGCCTTTATACTGACCGGCATAGCCTATGAATATGCACTGTGAAGTTTTAGGTTGCAGTTTACTAGAATTCAAATGTTTTAAAAGCGGAAAGCAAGCACAACCAAAAACTTTAAGGTGAGATATGGATGGTGAGGTTCCAAACAAGCACTGAAATGGTGATGACATTTGTAGTGTGTGACATGCCATTCTATTTATAAGATAAACAGAAACAGCACAAGCATGAAACCAAAATTTATGTGGTTTGGATGCGGTTTGAAGGAGAGTAACTGCTGTTTCAAGGATGTGTCTATGCTTCCTTTCAGCAAGACCATTCTGTTGAGGAGTATAGGGACATGACTTTTGATGAATGATACCCTTTTGGAGTAAATAGTGTTTGAATTTATGACTGGAGTATTCACCCCCACCATCACTTTGAAACACTTTCACAGTTCCAGAGAATTGAGTGATCAGAAAACTGTGAAAATTAACAAAAACACCAAAAACTTCACTTGTATTCATTAATGGGAAAATCCAGGTAAACCTGGTACATTCATCCACAAAGCTTACATAAAATTTGTAACCCTCAATGGAAACAGTGGATGAAGGACCCCAAACATCACTATGGATAACCTCTAGAGGATGGACAGTTTTATTTGCAGGAAACAAAAATGGAAGCTTGGCAAATTTGCCTTCCAAACAAGATTTACAGACAGAAGACACATGATCTAAAGATATAGGAATATGTGATTGTTTAAGCATTGCAGCAGTGACAATGTTGGTAGGATGTCCTAATCTTTGGTGCCACAAATTTATTTTGACTTGACTGCCAAGATAGCAGGTTTGTTGCTAAAAAGATGCATTATGCTTTTGTGCTTGAGTGATGAGATGTTGTGGAATGTGAAAGGGTATGGGATAGAGGCCTTCTCTACGCAGCCTCTGAAGAATGATGCTCCATGTGATCTTGTCCTAGATCCAGAAACAAAACTCATCACAAATGAATCTACATTTGTTATCTTTACAAAGCTGATATATGGATAGTAAATGCTGTGATAATTGAGGCACATGCAATATGTTCTTTAACTTAAAAGCATATTGAGGTGTATGAAGAGTAGTAGAACCAATATTAGAGATTGGCAAACCTGAGCCACTTGCTGTTGTTACTATATCAGTGCCAGAGCAAGGTGCTGCAAGATTGAGATTAGAAAAATCCGAAGTCATATGAGAAGTAGCCCCAGTATTAGCAACCCAGAATTGCTCTTGTGGTGCAGAATGAGAAAATGTAGTATGCATTGCAGAAAGATTTGAGGGTGGTGATCTTCCTTGATAAGTGAAGTTGCCTCGATGATAGCACTGAACTGCAGTGTGTCCATATTTCCAACAGATTTGGCACTGCACTTTAGAGGATGGTGCAGATGGAGAAGAGTGTCTTTGAAAGCAATCTGCAGCAATATGACCTCTTTTGGAACATATTTGACATGTTGGGACTTCATAACCATGCTCAGGACAAATGGAGATATGGGGTTTGGCAGGACCAAGTATTCCAGCACTCGGATTAGAATGGCTTATGTTGTACCGTGGATGAGACTGAAAGTTGTTCCTGCCTCTCCTTCGTCCTCGAAAGCCACTGGAACTATAGCCACCATTATAACCAGTATTTATTGAACCACCATTATAAACTGGTGACTGAGAGGAACCACTAGAAGATCCTTCTTGTAGCATAAGAGCTTTGCCTTTACCGGATGTAGTTTGAGCAACCATTGCAGTTACAAAAGACTCTGAGATCGAGTTATTTTCAACAGTTGCTTCCTCAGCCAATAACTGAGACCGAAATTCCTTAAGAGTGATGACATTCTCCCTGCCCCTTATAACTGTCCGAAAGGTATTATACTCAGAAGGCAAACCTTTCATTGCCAATATCACAATATCATCATCCTCAAAGGTGACACCAGCTGCAGAAAGATGATCCCTCACATCTTTAATGCGTTGCAAATATGTAGAAACTGAATCAGTACCTTTCTTAATATTCTGCAGCTCCGTTTTTAACTGAAAAATACTAGCTTTGGTGACAGTGGAGAACCTATCTTTCAGGCTGATCCACATGTCATTAGAGCTCAAGCAACCAATAACGCAAGACATAGCAGTAGGAGACAATGTGGCAATGATAAGTTGCATTAATGCACGGTCATGCATTTTCCAAATTTGAAAGTCATCAGTCTCAACACCTTCAATTGTAGCATCTTCAATGAATCGAGGAGGACAATGCCTAATACCATCCACAAAGCCTAAAATGTCATGACTTTCAAGAAGCAATCGAAGTTGATATTGCCAAACAAGGTAATTTGTATCATCAAGTTTAACAGTAACAAAAGTAGACACATTTGTAATCAAATTCGTGATCGGAGACTGAACTATGTTCAATTGTGCAGCTGTCACCATTGTGTTGCAGAATGTAACAGAGAATCAAGGAATTTGCTGGAAGAAATTGAGAAATCTAGAGTTGAAGAAGCAGTCACCGAATTGCAGACGAACAGAACACAAATCGAGACCGAGATTCAGCAAGAAATCACCAAGGCAACATGGAAAAATTGAGTCACACCTTTCATCAAACACTTGGCGGACATGGTTGCATACACTGTGTAAATCAAGATCGATGGCAGACACGAATCTCGACTCGAAAGATAACAGCAAATAACTCCAAATTAGATCACTAAAAAAAACTTCAAAGATTGAGAGCGGAAGCAACAATGATCCTCAGAGTCCAAGAACCGGCGAAGATACCATGTTAATCTTCATCCTGTGAAGAATATCAATAGAGTTTTCTTATGTAATCTAGAGAGAGAGAGAGAGAAATAGACGAGTTTAGAGAGAGAATTGTAGCTGAATTATACTTTCTGTATTGAATGAATGAATTCTTACATTACATAATACAAGTATATATACATGTGACTTTCCTTACTCACTAAGTATTCTATACTAACTGTTTTAACTACCACAACCACCTTATCCCTTCATCTTTTGACACTTGTCACAATCTGACAGTTCTTTATCTTTACACTAACAAATACCATAACCGTAGTTTGCATCTACATATTTCTCCTCCAAAGCTATATCTTGCTCTTGTTGATATACAAATACAACACCAGATCATAACCAAACCTTTGTTAGCCTATACATGAAATGTGTAAGAGAAGTAACAACTAGGCAAGAGATAAATTAGTGAAGAAAAAAAACCAAAGAACACTAAGTTTTATGCTGTTTCGCGTTTAATGAGCCTAGATACATTCAGTTTGGAGACGAAGAAGGAGATCCACCACAATGAAAAGAGCACTTACAAAAGATAGTGTTTATCTCAGTTGTGCAGCCCCCAAAATAACCAAGGAACAGTTTACATTTCGGTTTAGATGGGTAGAAGAGCAATTGATTCTCTTCCACCCAAACTACATGTAACTCCGCCCCTAACCCAAGTTTTTAGACTGAACTCATCCCTCAAATTACCACTAACAACATGAAAACCTAGACAAGAAGAAAATTCTTTCAAAAGTGCCCTTCAATCTTATGTGCATGGGGTTCTTTTAATAGATCCCCTCAGTCTAAGGTCTAGAAAACTCAAAACCTTAAATCCTGCTTTGTTTGCAGCTCGTGAGATGCAAATAAAAATATGGAAAGAGGAAACAAAATTGGGTTTTTGGAGTAAAGGTCTATATGTATCTCGGTGAGACTTCAACAGAATTAGGCTAGAGATGATTGATCTGGATATGATTATTTACTATATTAAAGGTATTTTAAAAGAAGAAATATATGACAAACTCCTTATTTTATTGCTCATGAAGTACTTTTCCCTTTTAATCCTATCATTTTTGAGAGGATTACTAGGGACATTTTTTATTCATGAGTAACTTTCAACTTGGAAAAATAAGAAAATTGCCATCCATTTCTTCTTTTAAAATTCCTTCAATAGTGAATAGTTTTGGCTAAATCAATCATGTATCAAACGAGGCCTAATAGCTATTGGAGAAAAATAGTGCTTGTCATAGCCACGATTTTTAAGCATAATCGTGGTGTGTACGTTTGAATATAAAATTTAAAGAATTGTCACTCTCAAATTGCTTGTGGTTCTAAGGAAAATTTTATATGTTATTACCCTAAAAATACCATGAAGGTGACGTTTAGGTAGCGGTAATCTTAACAATTATATTATAATTAGAGTGATTGTGTCTAAGAAAGACAAATCTATTGATTGTCTAAATAATTGTAATAAACTAATTTAGAATATCTTATGTCAAAGATTTGGGGATGAATCAAGATCCAAACCTTAATTGAGCATGCAACGTCACTTCCCATAATCAAGTTCTTATCCCCAAAAATACTATATATCCTCGTTATTGTTCACTTAAAGGAAAAGCAATGTCACATTAGTTAGAATAGATGTGCCCCTTTTATGTACCCGAGTTCAAACTCTCTTTGCAATTTAAATTAGCTTAAAATAGAATATCGTTTATATATATAATGATTTATGCACATCATTTTTCTCCTCCTACACACCCCTTCCTCTTATAGCCTTTGCTGAACAAATCAAATGTCAAAATTAAGATGGTAGGAGAAAGCGAATATCATTTATATATATATATATATATATATATATATATATATAACATGGTACATGTATCTTTAGAACAGTTCCACCGTGGGAAAGGCCCCCCAGGCTATTCACTATGCTATCCACTCCATGAACAGTAACTGCCCTTAATAAACAGTAACAGCTTTTTGAATCTTCACCCCTACACTGAATAGCCCTAGCAATTGGCAATAAAATATTACTATTTTTTTATTTATAAAATAATACAAAATATTTTATTTGTAATTTCGGATAAGATTTTTAATCGTTCTCGTTGCGCCGCGTGTCATTATCCGGAAAGACAATTATTGGTGATGGATTTCCGGTAAGATTTTTAATCGTTATCGTTGCCCCACATGTCATTATCCGAAAATACAATTATTGGTGATTGATTTCCGATAAGATTTTTAACCAATCATATCGCGCCATGTGTCACAATCTGTTTACAATCTTTAAGGATAAATTTCGATCAGATTTTTTACAAATGACGGCATGCCATGTGGCATTATCTACAACCTAATCCTTTCTGAATCCTCCATATAATCCACCATCCATCCTCACAAATCTCACACCAATTTTCTCAGGATCTCTATCATTATTCATAGTTTCTGCTTCCTTCTTCACTAAAATCAAAATTTGTATCATTATTCATAGAATACTGGTATAAATAAGACTCCACATTTCTCGCCAATTTTCTTAAGAAAACTGATATGAATAAGACTCCACATTTCTCCCAATTGCATCTCATTACACGTAATCGAATCATAAGTAACTTCAACTCAACTAGTACACAATGCAACATCTTAAAAAAGCGTCCAATTTGTACCTGCATCAGTAGTCAATTTGTTGGAAAAAAAAATTGGATTGAAACTTTGAGAGAAAGATAGGAATGTAGTTGAAAGTAATTGAGAAATTATGAAATTGTAGTGTAAGGTAGAAGATAATGAGAAGGTATTTATATAAAAGTAAAATTTTTTTTTTTAATTTTTCATTTTTTTCCAGATTTTTATTAATTTTTTACATTTTTTTTATTTTTATTCACCTAATTAATCTCTGTCATTGGATTTTAAAAAAAAAATTGAATTCCAACACTCCAGATTGTGCCACGTGGCACAACGGTAACATTTCATATTTTTAAACTGTTTTTTCTTTTTTTTTTAATTTACAAAGCCTAATTACGTGGACCATTGATCTCAGATCTAACGACTGAAATTAAATGAGGTTTTTAAAAAAAAATTTACCGTTGGAAATCCAACGGTCCATAAAATATAGTCGTTGAAATCCAACGGACATGGGGAAGCCACATAACCTCCCCAACGGTAACATCGCAGAAAAAGCGTCGTGGGCCCCAGCCCTGATTTTGTGTCAGACACACGCTTGACGCTTGTGTCAGGTCGCCTTCGGGCTCTCAGGCTGGCATACGCTGGACCTTATCCCCTGGCCTATTTGGCCCTGTTCCATCCCCAGTTGACTGGGTAATACACCATGGTGGAACTGCTCTTAATACCACTAGGAAACTGTGAGAACCAAATATAATTATGATGATAATGTTGTCCTATTTTGCAACCACTGCATTATCTGCCATATTGGCTTCTTGAAAGATACGCATGATAATTGAAATCTTTACATGACAGATATAATTCTCCAAAAAAAATCTGCTTTGCCGTTAATTATGTTGATGAAAACCTGTGAATCTCCTTCCACCTGAATATGTTCGAGACCCAACCTTGATGCCCAAAGAAGACCATGTTTAAGGCCTGCAGCCTCGGCTTGCAAAACTGAAGAATATCCTAAAGCTTTGTTCTGAGTTTTCTTTTTCCTTTTAAGGCTTTGTTGTTTTGGGCTCGTTCAAAGGAATTATAACATAAGAAAATGAATTGGGCTTTGACCATGGAAGCAACCGATTGGCATTTGTTATGGGAGACCTTTAAAGGAAGGGGTTCTCTTTTTTTTCTTTTTTTTCTTGTTTAATGAGAATTAGTTGTTTTAATGAGAATTAGTTGTAAGGCTCACATTACAACGAACTTCAACAATCAGAACCGGTTATTCTTCAGCTTGCACCTCTTAAGATCATCCTTGCAAAGTATTAGTTAAATCGGAAATATTTAAGACATCTAATTGAGTTCAGAAAAATTGACAAACACCTTGTTCTATAAGAAACAATGAAATTGCATTGGTATAATTAAAATGGCAAATGCTTTCGGATTGAATTGAATTTTTGCATAGATAATCTATGAATCGAGACTTATAAAATAGAAGGTTGGGACCGTTGAAATTCAATGTAGAGTGAGCCCTACAATTAATCCCCATTTTTTTTTCCAAAAATGAGGATCCCTTCCTGTAAAGGTCTGTTTGTTATGAAGCTCCAACATTCCTATTGTTTATCAAATCTCCAACATTGTTATTAAAATCACACAAAGTTGTGAGTCAAATCATACAGAAGAGCTCACTACCCTTTTCAAACCTCTAATTAGTTCCTTCCAAACCTTTTATCTGACTAGAAGAACAAAACAAAATGCTAACACCTATACTATGAAATGTTTACACAAACCACAATCATATAAACAAAAACAGACTCCTCTGCTTCCCATTTCTCTATGCCCATGCTTCTCCGCCTTCTCCCCTAGCATTTACAATATCAAGATTCGCAGTCTTCTTAGCCGGCTTACTCAACTGAAACACCGGGTGGCTGCATAGCTTCCGCACTCCTTTCCTCAAACTTAACCAATCTCCAGCTTCGTATCCATTTCTGCATTCATTTTCTGAACACTCAAGTACACATTTAGTAGATGCGCTGCTGTGTGAAGTGGATTCGAGTTCATCTTCCCCATCGGTCATTACCGGAGAGCACCAAAGTTTCTCATCGATGTCAGCTTTTGGACTGTCCAAAGTGGCGGTTATGAATGAGCTATCATGAACAAAAGATTCACCCATAATCGAATACATAGTTTGTCTGTTGTGGTTAGAGCATGATGAGTGCAATGTAGCCTCCGCAGCTGATTCCTCTCTCTCGCGTAGGATCTTTAAGATCAGCGTCTTGAGGAAATTCATAACTTGCACGGCGTGTATTAATGCAGTCAAAGGATCTGCCATCTGCAGCAAAGAATTTTGTTTAGTCCATAGCAAAGCTTATATTTGTTCGTGAACAAAGAGGATTGTCTTATGGCCATTACGACAACAACTACTCCCTGTTGCAAAACTGTATAACAGTGAATCACAACTAGAACAAAACTTGGCTAACATCTATAAAACAACGGATCATTGTCAGATCCAAGTCATAGCAAAGGAACAACAATCTTGTGAAGATGTGGAACTCCGTCTCATCCTTCAATGGGTGGGCCGTGTAAACCCCTAAAGCCCCAGGCCTACGCTTGACATAGGTATCAGGTAACTAACAACGGAGTTATGGTGGAAATTCAACTAGGGCCTTCCATCGAAAATGTGTTGTACACAGTCCCACCCGCTTGACCCACCTTGAGGGTCAAGGAACCGCAACATTTCATTTTACCTTTCCAAGGAGATTGACGCTGGTCGATATCATTAGCAGTAGTCCTACTTTAAAGCTAAAATTACCATCAAGCTTGACCATTATTCAAAATGAACAAAGTTTCAAAGCAAACAAGGAAAACTGCATATCACAACCACAGACATTTCACATGTAGAACAATAAACAAACATGTGAAACCAAAGGCTACAAACCTCGGTCATGTTAGGTGCAAAAACCATAGCAATGTTGCGTGCATTCATCTTATTGTGCTCTTCATTCTGTGCAACATCGGCCATCAAATTGATAGCCCAATCAAGCAGTGAAGCTTCTGTTGGAGGAAGCGTCTTCACAAGTTCAGTGCAGTCATCTTCTGTGTTGCAGCGCAACACCTGTTCTGGTGTGAGTGAATCAAGTACTCTTGTAGGAAGCTCTCTAAACCATGCCTACAGGGTTTAACAAGGGGAGAAAAAAGATGAAAAAGAAGTTGAGAACGAAAAGCAAGAAAAAAGAGCACAAACCAAGATCTATAGAACAAAAAGTTTAGATATCATAAATGAAAGGTTTAGTTAAAAAAGGGTCATTAAATATCTAGACACTAAGCGATTTTGAAAGCTTGAAGAGACAACTGAAAGTCCAGAAACATCCTTGACATTACTAAACATCCTGAAGGAGACGGTGGCTTTTTATTCCAATAAGCATACAAATGCATATGTAGGAGTTTCACTTAGAAATGTCAAATATGCTTTACCTTTATCAAGCCTGCTAAACAATGAACATCAATTCCATGCGGCACGATGCCTTTGTTCAACTGGCCACGAAGACGCTCTTCTTGATCGTTTTCAGCAGTTATTCTGAATATTCCTTCCGCCTTTAAGACAGAAAATGATGAAATACACCCTTCAGTTCTGTTACAAGGTGCTGTGAAGCATACAAGTAAATCTTAGCTACTAATTTGAAATACCAACTTACTTTAAGGCCTCCTCCTGAATACAATCGCTTTTGCATCATAAGAAGTATCGTTGGCACACTGTTGCCGTTATTATCAAAAGAACACTGCATCGACTTGGCAGAGACCCCAAACACACTTGCACTGCATGACAAGGATCGTGTATCCCATTAGGCATTAATCAAATAGAATGGTACACAAACACATATTAGGACAAAATGGTTTGATGCCGAACATGTATTAAAACTGCTGATGCAGAAAGTTCCATCTCGCAGGATCCCGTATTCATTGGTACCCGAATCTACGTTCAGATACAAATTTGGTAGGACAACACGCTAATCAAAAGGAAAAGGAAAAAACTACGCAAAGAAACGATTATTCCAAAACAACACCGAAAGATCAAATGATTGTGCTACCCTATGCAATTCAATTTGCAAGATAAGGTCATTTTCAAACATTGCCACTACAAATTGAAGAGACCAAATGGTTTGCATTGACGATTGGAACCACTTCACCCAACATTTATAAACCAAAAACTAAAATAATAAATCCTCCATGTTACTTTCCCTTATCCGCCTAAGTCCCTATCCAAAATAAGAAAAAGAGAGGATAAAACAAAAGCTATCGTACAGGCATATAGCAGGAAGCAGATGTTATTCGGTCTGTAAATGTAAAACAATTGAACTCGATTGCCTCTGTCCGAATCACATCTTTGTACTTCCCAAAATCCATATCCTCATCCTTTTTTAGCCTCTAAATTCCCTCCCACATATGAATCTAAATCAACATCATCGGGCAATTCCAAGTACAGTAAAACTCTGTTCTTGCGGAGATCGATTAAAGAAGTAACGGAACTCGTGACTAACGCAAAGATGGGAATTCACAACCTCGTTCAAACCGACTCTGCTGGACAAGAAACCATCTTATGGTAACTGTTCTTGTGTATCCAGAATAAAAAAGACCAACCTATACAAGCCGGGATACCAAAAAAATCATAAAAACCAATTTACAAGTTTGCAAAATAACAATATAATGCCACTAGTTTTTTCCATTTTCACTGCAGAAAGGAAAACAATTAGTAAAAACTCTCACGAACGAAATGCAAGTGTGAATGAACTTTATCGAAAATTCTACTATGCTTGGACGTATGACGTGCTCACGAAATGGATGCGCGATCAAGAATCCAACGGCCAAGGATCGCGGTATATGCTATGCATAGAAACTCCCGAACTTCAATAAGTCAAAGTTTTCAAATTCAGACAATTTGTACTTCAAACAAATCCAAAGTCCCAAAATTCCACATAAAGTCACTTCACAAATTCCGAAAATCCCACAAATATACCATCAACAAATTCCAAAGGAGAAAATTGGAAAAAGAAAAAAGGAGTTGGGCTCTGACCTGGCACTTGGCGCCTTCCTGGGGACCTCAGGCTCGAGCTCAGTCGGCAAACCCAGAAACCCATTAAACCTATCAAAAGTGACATGCGAGACATGCCTCACCTCAGTCGGAGAACTGATGTCGATAGACGATGCCACGTCATCCCTCTCCACGCTGCAAGTTATCAAAGACTTCCTCAGAGCCGCCACCAAAATGTCGAGTATGGCAAACTGGTGCTGCTCCTGCTGCTGTTGACCGTTATGCCCCTGAAAGTCTCGACCTTCATTCTTCCCACTGGCTCTAATCGTGGGATACAGAAATGGGGCAGACATGGGATTTCCTACAACCTCCTGCTCGTCTTCAAAACCCAACTCCTCATATTCTTCTTCTTCTTCTTCTTCTTCTTCTTCTTCTTTGCTGGTGTTGTGGTGGTGGGAAAATGGACTCGGAGGAGGAATGTTGAACTCAGTGAGTCCGACGAGATCGCAAGATTTGGATCGGAAGAGCCGAGCCATGCTGCTTTTGTTGTGAGCTGAACTATAATATTAAAACAAACGAAAGAAGCAACAGAGAGAGAGGAATAATAGAAAAGGTGAAATGGGGGTTTGGTTATTTAGAGAGAAGGTGAGGTGGGTTTGGTTTGGTGGTGACGAAGTGGTGGGGGGGGGGGGGGGGGGGAAAGAAGGTTGCTTTGAAGAGAGGGATGAGTGATTATTATTGGGTTGGCGTTGAAATTTGAGGAGGGTGTGGTGGTGGTGCTGTGGCGGTGAATGGTGGGGTGATCGAGACCTTTTTCTCTCTTTCTTTTTGTTCGAGTTATATTGCAACTTCTTATTCCCGAGAGAGAGAGAGAGAGAGAGAGAGAGAGAGAGAGAGAGAGAGGAAGGTAATGTCACAAGAAATTGACCACGAGACAACCAGATATGAGAGTGAGTGTGTGTCTTGGAAGTTACTCAAGTGAGTTAAAATGTAGGTATTATTTTAAAGAATTATTCATACAAGTAAAGACATGAACATACACGGGGGGGCCACTGCTTCAGCCTTCATGTCAAGAGCTATCCATTTGTCAAGAATCTCTCTTACTTTATAGTGAATAATTCTAATACCAATTAATGTCCCTAGTCTTTTCTATTAAATTATGTTGTTTATGTATAATCCGACCAAATAAGGCATACATAAGTAACTTAGGAAATATTATATGTCATTAAATATACTATCTTCTTTTGTTTTGTGTGCTAATAAGTGATAAATTTTACGTACACTAATGGTTAACAGACGCTTACAAAATGTGAAACATTATGTCTTTAATGTTTAATTTCAATCTTCGATCACTTTTGATTCGCTAACATATGGTATGAATTGTTGATTGTCCTCTAAATTAGACCTCTTAGACTATGTTACCTTAATTAATCACCTTGATTAGCATTTGTCATGCCCTAATCCCTTAGAAAAATTTATGTTTGTTACCCATTATTATTATTGATTTTCCATTAATTGACATGATAAATGTTACAATTTTTTTTATTATTATAAGCAATATTACTAATCTAAACTAAAATAAGAAAAGGGGGAAGGTTTGAACTTGAGACGCAGCGGGTTGCAAAGTAAGTCCTTATCCACTATGAGCAAGTTTGGGATTGCTGCATTTTTTTTTTAAACTGCTCTGATGTACTTCAAAAATAATCAACTCTAAAACCAGCAATTGGATATTTGGTAAACTGTATTTTTAAAAGTGTTGTGAGTACGAAAAGAAGTGGATGTACTTTAAAAATAATCAACTCTAAAACCAGTAGTTTGGCATGTGGTAAACTGTATTTTTAAAAGTGTTGTGAGTACGAAAAGAAGTGGAAAAGCATTTGGTAAATTTTAATATAAAAGTGATATAATTGTATAATGGAAAAATTGGACATGGTAGTGGGGGCGATGGTGGTGGCAATGGTGGTGATGATGGTGGCAGTGGTGGTGATGGTGGTGGCGGTGATGATGATGGTAGCGGAGATTGTGGGGGGTATGTTGGTGGTGTCAATAGTGGGATAGTGGGGTGTGGTGGTTGGGGTGCATAAGGAACAATGGTGGTAGGTGCGGTGGAGATGGCGATTGTGGTGGCAATGGCAGTGGCGACAACGATAGTACCAGCTATGACAACAACGACGGTTGTGGTGGTGGCAGTGGCCACAACGGTGGTGGTGGTTATGGTGTTAGTGGCAGTCATTTTGTTCTCCAAGGGATAAAATGTATAGAAGGATAAATAATGTCATTTTGTAACTAATGAGGGTATTAAAGGAATTGAAAATATTCATTAAAGACTCAACTCTGGTTTTTATAAAAGCAACCTACAAGTTCTTATTTAAAGTTGTATGAAGGCCATTACTTTTAAAATAAGTAGGATATTTTGTTTTTACCAAACACTTTTATTTCTTAACTTTCAAGTGAAGCAGCTTTTGATGAAAAAAAAATACAATACCAAACAGGGCCTAAGACAATCCACCACTTGCTAAAAAGGGCTAGTTAATTAGTAATAAAGGTACCATAAAGGAACAAATCTCATTGTAACTTGTTAGACATTATGATACAACAAAAGATAACACACAATCTTGTATCATTTCACTTGTATATGGGAGGTCTTAAGTTCAACTTCTATGATGACAAGTTTGATGGTTGGCGCATTATGTGATTTAGTGAAAATCTCTTACGTTCTTCAACCCTTGGCAAGTGGCTTATAGCTTAAGCGGCTAGAACCATTAATTCTTGCACCCAAAGTTTTAGGTTGGATTAGCTATATATTGTATAAACATGTATATACACATAGCATATTAACATGGTTATATCTATCAATAAACATGTATATACACATAGCATATTAGCATGGTTATATCTATCAATAAAACATGGTTATATCTATCAATAAAACATGGTTATATCTATCAAACCCACGCGCTTATTCTTGTGGTACACTTTTTTATTTGGATGTTCCCTCGTCCACAAGGGAGGGATATAATCTAACTCCACAAACAGCTACGTAGCTCAATCAACTTTCCAAATAATCGAAGATGAGGTGAGGGAAGGAGAAACTACTCACTTTTAACGTTTGATGTTGGCAATTGAGTAGGTTGGAATTATTTGGTAGGACAAGGAAGCAAGTTTTGGAATCGAGGCTTTGGATTTATTTAGTAATATTAAGAAGGGTGTGGACTAGTTGTTTCTGTATTTTGCATGACAGTCCCCACGATAGTCACATGCCCACATGTGATGTTCCATATCTACTACTAATGTATCTTAGTGGTGTGGGTTAATGAGTACTTACACCACCATTAAACTAAAACTAACTTTAAAGAAAATGAGATGGTCACGAGATTCAAATTTAAAATATTTTAGTTACAAGTTAAAATAAATATTATTAGATCGTAGTATTAAGTGATTAAAAACCTAAGCTTAAATCCTTATGACGACATAATATTTGAAGTTTATCTAATAACGTAGTCTACAATTACGTAACCATCTAGGGTTTATCTTAAAATTTATGTTTGATTCATAAGTGCGTAGAATTATCTTCGTACGGTCATTTAGTTTGAATTGCAAAAACTAAAAGATAAGTGTCAAAATTGTTGCTAAATATGTTTTCAAAATAGAAGAAAAAGCCACTTAGTACTACGGTCTAGTGGTATCCTCTTACTTAAAAGTGAGAGGTCTTAAGTTTAATTTTGACCTTAATATCGTTTGTTTAAAATAAAATATAAAAAAATAAAAAAGAGATAAACTCGTAAATTAGGATGAACAACCATTATTTTAATTTATTAAAAAAAAAACAATTCAAGGTAAATTTTTTTTTTTTTAGAAGTGAATTTTTTTATAGTGTAACAAGGTAATTTTTTTTTTAGTGCTACTAGACCCAGCCCAGTGTCTTATTTCCCCACCCACATTATAATCTCACCCACCACAAAAAGTTAAAAACTTAAAATGTTATCTTCCCACAAACTATTATTTCTAAAATAACCTTTATATTGAAATTATTTTTATTTTTATTTTTATTGAGTAAAACAAAATCGACAAAGACACGACTCAATTGATCAAGATGCACAACAAGGATCTCATCTATCCAATACATTTTACACAATTCCCAGCGTCTTCTCCATCCTCCAGCACTCAACCCACCCCAAGAACACCGTGTTCCACTTCATATTGTAACAAACATATCAAATTAAAATGGCCAAAGGTAATGGGGCTTAATTTTTTGAAGATTTAGAGAGGTGGGTTGTTCTAGAAGATGGGGAAAAACGAACCTGTCAACCTAGAAAGCAGGGGTTTTTATTTTCTTTGGTCTTAGATGTCATTTTACAAGAGAGTGAATTTGGTATTAAATTTTTTTATTAAAAGGTGGGTGGAGAAATAAGACAGTGGTGTGAGTTTATCATCACTTTTTTTTTTCTCTCTAAATTATTGAGCTTCCAAAAGTGTTTATTTATTAGCACCCTATATATTGTTAAATACATCCTACATAAAATTTGTTACTAAATGTATTATATATTCTAATATAAAATAACTATTTAAATCTCATAAAATTTTAGTAAGGAAAATTATTTTATAAACGCTCCCCAAATCATGTTGAACGTGCATTGCATAATAGCTAACAAATAAGCGATCGTGTGTTGATTTCATGAATTCTGTTAAGATTACAGTAGCTGCAAAAACACCTGAAGCAGAGGAGATTTTGATGTTTTTTGGAGGTGGAGGCGTGGAGGTTTTGGCTTGGGTGTTGATCTTCTATTTTTGTTCAAAAGAAGACTATCGTAACCAACAAAATGATTACTTTTTAGGCTGAATTTTGATTTTACAGACTGGATCACAACTTGCTGGGTATTGAGATTCCACTACGTTTTGTTGTAGGCAATTCTTGATGCTGAACGCGTACGTAGTGGTAATAATCCTATATAGGACACGGAATGCTGGATGGTTAATTATCAGTATGTACAAAAAATGAGCGATGATTACAGGACTAAGAAATGACAGGATTAAAAATGAGAGTATCTGAGGTAAAGTAGGAGGGCTGCAATTGAAGATAAGATGAGAGAAAATCGATTAAAATAGTTTGGACATGTGAAACAAAAACTTACCGATGCTCCAGTTAAAAAAATGTAATTATAAGATAAAGACTCAAGACAAAAGAGGTAGAGTTAATTCGATATCGTTTATTAATTGGTTTAAGGACCCTAAGTGCGGTCAAAGTCTTATGATGATCCATATATAAAGATATTCTTTTTTTTTTCCATCAATTTGATATGACAAAACTATGACTAGCGGTAACAAAAGAAAATTATTCATGGTAAAAACAAAATAAACTCGGATCATAAATGAAATAGGTAGATATTTTCTATTTTATTCATTATTTGGATTGATGAATTAAATCAAATAATTATATGAGTGGAAGAAAACAACTTATATATGAATTCGTAGTAAAAAAGATTGATTTTCATCTTCTATGTATAAGAGTTAGAGAGTTAATAAGAGACCGTTTCTCAAAGATTGGTTGATTAGTCATCCTGACTTTACCTATGAAAATTTGGAAAAAGACTTTAAAAAAAGAATTGAAGCACTTGGAACTAACATAAGATTTAACGTAAAATCAAGCACAAAATGTTATAGAATTCATACAGTCAATCCAACTTAATGAGATATGACTTTATTGTTGTTATAGACTACATTCTTTTCATTATTGAGTTGATCATTGTTCATTTGCTTAAGAATGAACTACGCAGTACATAATAGAAACGAACATAATTTTTCCAAATTAAATTTTTTAATAGGAAAACTAATGAAAATGTCTTGAAAACTTAAAGTTTTAACAAAAGGGACAAAAATGTGTTGTAAGTGAATAGTACCAGGATTGACTTTTTAGAGTAAAAATGTGATTTTTCGTTAAAGTGAACAATGCCGAAAGTGTTTGGTTAAAACTCCCTTCTTTAATTTGGCTTTGATCAACGTAGCTAAATATTGAAACATAGATACCGACTACGTGAGGAGGTTGGTGTGGAGTGTGTGTAGAGGTTTAGGGTGCGTTCAACAATATGTAAGTAATATGTAAGGAATGAATAAAACAAACAATGGCTTTCAAAATTGTAGTCAATGCCGTGCATATGTAGGGAAAGGGATCCTCTCCGATCCCTTCCACCAAATCATTCCCATCATTCAATCCAAGTCCTTAAAATTTAATTGAATGATTAAAGTTATTATAACTTTTAAAATGAACCCCTATTTTTAACCGTTAGATCAAATTTTAAATGTCCAAAATTAATTGATAGGAATGATTTGGTAGAAGAGATCCGAAGATGATACCTTTCCCATACGAAGGCCTAAATAAAATCTTTCAAAAACCATTTTTTATGAAATATTTTTTTTTAATAATTCACTTATATGATGAAAAAAATTAAAAGCCCAAATGAACCTTGCCTTAGGCCCGATCCTAAAGCATCGGGGTGGCCCACTGGCCCGAGTAATAAATGCAAGGTGGTATGGCACGTGAACATACCCATGCGATGCAGGTATCTGTCATTACTGTGTTACCGCAGGATATTGATCCAACGGTGGACCTTTTCTGGTCCCCACACCAATCACATGTAGACGCCCTTACAATTTGTCAGACTCATGCCCATATAACCATAAGGTCCCAAGTATCATGTTTTTTATATTCCTTAATTAAAATTTAAACTAGCTTTTCATAATTAAATTAGTTGAGAAAATCTGGATCCTGCATTCCTTCTTGCCTTTTAATTTCTCCAATTAGCAATGTGAAATTGAATAGTTAACATAACTTCTCAATCATAAGTAAGTTTTACGCAACTAATTGTATATTATTATGTGTAAATTTTTCTCAACAAATAACGTAATATGTCGTGCGGTGAAAATGACAAACACACTATGTATGCAAGTATAATGGGCAAGAAAAATTGTTCAAGGATTTATGAAGGGAGAAATTAAACTTGGAAGAATGTAAGATGACTATTTTGAAGTGTTCATAACAATTTCCTAGCTAAAACGGAAAAAGTTGACATGACAATTAATGGTGAGACTTGTTTTGGTTCTCATTTAACTCTAGAAGTTTGTCGATACAATGGAGTAGTTTCTGATTCACTAATGTTGTTTAGACACACAACGTTGATCACATTATTGACATATTACCTACTATTTTATCTTGAATCTAACTAATTATATTATAAACTATATCAACAATATCATTAGTTTTACGTATCTAAATAACATTATTATGCTTTACAATACTATACTCGGGCGCATGAACAAAGGCCTTTAAGATGACCTGCCATTTCAAAAAAGTTTGCAGTGCATATATGGTAGTAATCAATAGTCCACCAAATATATGATGCCACAATCATATAGCACATATACATACACAGGTCTTTCATCTAAAGGATTCCATTTTTCTTTAAACGGGGATCAGTAATGGGACTCATTATACATGAAATATCAAATGTCAATGAGCTTAACAATCTATTTTTTAAGTCTTCATTCATAGATTATTTTTATAAAAAATCAATTCAATTCAAAATTATTTACTTATTTGACTGTCATAATGAAATTTCAATGTTTCTGAAAACATAGTGTTTCATCAATTTCATTGAACTCAATTAGATGCCTTAAATATTTTCGATTTGGCTGATATTTGACAGGACGATCTATAAAGTGCAACTTGAAAAATTAAACGGTTGGGATCGTTGAAATTCGATGTGGAGTGAACCCCACAATTAATCCCCGTTTTTACAAAAGAAATGGATTCCTTTGGATAAAAGCTCTGCATACACACACACACACACACACACTCACATATGACTGGATGATCATTAAAACTGAGGATTATTACCATGATTGATCCCAGCTACCAGTCCAACAACTCCATTCAAAGTGAGAATCATGTGCTTTCTTTTAAATGAAAGGAGGCGACCGATCGATGAAGAAGCATATATATTTTCCATATGCACTTAGTGTTGCACTGACTCAGATTTCCCTTCGAAGCTACTCCAAGAATCTCATCAGTTACCATCAACTGCATGGTGGCTGCCCGCCCTAATTGGATTTGGAAGGTCAAGACTCATGAGCAATTAGGTGAAGGATTACGTAATGTAATGCCTCGTCAACTGATCCAACCACCCAATTAGAATACACTTTACTTAAAAAATCGCACATAAATCAAACTTAATTAAACCTTAAGATATATTGCAGATTAAAGATTAAGTCAACTGATAACTTATTTTATGAATTTGTTTAAGTTTCTTCTGGTATTCAAGTGCATATAGTAAAATAAGAATTCGTTGGTTGGCTAGGTTGCTGTTTTGTCAATCTTTGCTATCATGGATAAGATTAAGGACATTTGTATTTTATGCATTCGACTAGGTAACACTTTGATAAAATAATATAAGCGCGATATGTGATCCTATATTTAAGTGGATAGGTTTTGAGTTTCTACCCATGTGTCCCGGATTTGAAACTACATTATCTCCTAAATTATTGTAATAGTTTTGAATCCTTCCACTCCCTAATAATAGGAAAATTTATAAATTAAAAAAAATTACAAAATGGAAACCCGATCACATGAAAGGTTTGGGCCAAAGGTACCCCAATTTGTTGGCAACATAATCAAAGTTTGTCATTGGTCACTCTTCTTAAGTTGGGTTTGATTGAAGGCTAAGGGTTTGAAATCCAAGACCAAGATAACTTTGGGCCGGACTAATGTTTCAAAACTTTGGACCTAAACGACAAACACAAGTGACAAGTTAGAGGTACATAAGGCCTGAGGGGCTTTCTTCAGTTCATGTTTAAGTTACACATCTGAACAAGAGTCGTTAGATTTTGTTAGATAAAAAGATCTAATGATTTTTATTCAGCTATGTAACTTAAATGTGCGCTAGAAAAAATTCCTTAGACTAAAATCTGTTGGATTTAGCATTAAATGAACATGCTTAGGGTTTAGGGAATTTGGGATATCTTGGACGTAAGATATCAATATCAATATGTATGTTTCCTAGTTTGGTTTGGATTCATTTTAGGATTTTGTTTCCTATATTCTTGGGACTTTTTGTAAAACCCACGACATCTATTATTACAAATAGATAGTTGTGGGATAGTGTTTGTATGAGTGAGTTTGAGAGGCATTAGTTTGTATACTAGAGAACACTTTGAGTTTAAGTTCTCTTGTATTCGTTGGTAATCAATAAAGTTTCTGTTGTTAGAAATGTACTCCTATATTTAGGGCTGTAAAAAAAAAATCTCGAATTTCCTGATCCCGACTGAAAAATCCCAAACCCAAAACCCAAAAATCCCAAACAGACAAATCCTGAACAGTTCAGTAACCCATACCGAATAGAAAACGAAACTTTCGGTACGGGTTTTAGTATTCAACCTACCTTAGTTTGGGAATCCCTAACCGAACCGACAATTTTATATATAATTAAATATATAGTTTTAATTATTATAGACCGTTGAGATTTAATCTCAACCGTTCATTTATAATTAATCCTAACCTCTTCACTAATTCTTCGTCTGTCGATCTCTCCTCCTCCTTTATTCTCCACCTCTGTCAGTCCTCGTCTCTAAGGCCTGGTTTGGTACTGAGATGATTATGAAAAAAGCTAGTATAAAAAAAAGCTAGGAGCTTTTTTTGTGTTTGGTAAACATTCAACTTCAGCTTTTTTTCACAGTTTTAGGTGAAAAAAAGCAAAAAACAAGAAGCTGCAAAACCCAGCTTTGAAAAACCGGTTTTTTTCACATCTGTTTTACATAAAAGTTTACCAAACATTATAATACTGCTTTTTTTTTTTTTCAAAAGCATTTTTACAAAAAAGTTTACCAAACACTCTACAGCTTTATTTCACAGTCGCTTATTCTCACAGCACAACATAAGCAGTTTTTTTTCAAAGCACAGTAATACCAAACCAGCCCTAATTCTTCGTCGGTCGACCTCGAACCCAATCCACCACCACCTTCTCCGAGTCTCGACTCCGGCCACCACACAATACCCTTTCATCTCACTCCACCCACCATACAAACAACATGCAAATTAGGTTCATCAGATCCAGCAAGCAGGAATGAGGAGGAAAGGGATGCCCCAAGCACAAACTCACTAGTATCAGAAATAGAAGCAGCTTTGGTTCGAATTGATTTTCTCTAGTTGATGCAATTTTGTTTCCAATTAAGATTAGATTTCTATGGTGTGTGAAAATTGGGTTCTAGGATTTGGATTTGGTTTCTATAATTAGGATTTTGCAATTGATTTCTGCAATTGTCCCGAACTATACTGAAATTCCGAAAATTATTCGGGAATCCCATAATTTCGGTTCGGTTTCGATTTTTGAGATCCCATCCAGAAATGAATTTTCGGGATTCGGATTATGAGTTTCGGTATAGGATCCCGACCCGAACCAGCTCTACTTATATTGGAGGAACTCTAAAATTCGTGTGTTGTGTTTTGTTTTGCTTGATGGTTTTGATTTAGTTTACAACACAATCTTGTGTCAACGAGTGACCAATCTCAACATAACTTTCGAAACAAATAATTTTGAATGCAAAACTGATATGATCAGAGTGGAGAATCAAGCGCAACCAATAAATGGATAAAACTTTTGATTCAGCTACCAAATTGCATCTGCCACTAAGATATCGACTGCAAATCATGTAAAAATTATATATGGTATAATTAAAGAACATACCAGAATCATCCGTCATACTGCAGAGATTTCAGTTGAAACCCCCACCACCTAAACATGAAGGATGCAACTGAGCTCCTTGTGAGAGAGAATTTATTTTTATTTTTTAACCAACAACGTTTCTTTCTAATACAAGCAATATTGCTACTCTAAATTATATAAGTCAGTTGCTAAACAACTATATTTTTACCAAACTGAAGACCCTTTTAATAGGTTAATCGTGGGATTAATATTAGAATTGTGGCATTGTATAATTAACAGTAAAGGCTTGTTGGGGAATAATTAGATTTCAGGGCGAAGCCGTATCCCCTGGACAATAACATATATTCATGAGGACGTAATCCTAGCAACGTATAAAAAGGGAGACTCAAAATGACAGAAATAATTATGCTTATGCACTTTGGTGTGGGTTCAATTTTCATCGATTCTCCTCATTTGAAGGGGAAAAAAAAAACATAACTCTGAATCCATTAAATAATTTAAATTTGAAAAGTACTTGTAAGTTGCGATTGTAGAAAATTGTAATTGGCTTGAATGAATAATTTCACTGATGTATTGGGTAATATATACATGGTCGGTTCCTTGTACAAGAGGAAAACCAATATTCTAACTGTACAATGTTAAACACAAAATCAATCACATATAAGTTTCCTACTTAAATCCATCTTTCGAATTTGTAGTTCATCATATCATAGATTATAGATCTTTTATTATTCCATGTTTCTAGAGAAGACATGGGATGAATACATTGTTTTACAATATTAAAAGGGTTAAAGTTATAGGAAATTTATATGACACCGGTACACACCGTTATGATGACATTTTGTATTAATAATATAAGAATATGTGCCAGTTTTTGTTTACGTCTCCGTGTATAATTTGATTCACTAGCACTTTGACACTATTGTAGCGATGTACTCGAGCTATTCAAGTTGCTTTCACAATTTGGGGAGGCCACCTTAACTCACTATGGAGTGAATTTTGTGCGGCTGTTTCCGTTGATAAACCTCTTTTTCTTGCTCTAGCACATGACATTTGTTTTTTGAACAAATAATAGTATACGCTAAAAAGGAGAATGTGAATTTAGTTTCACAATGAGTTAACAATAATGTGACGTTTTATATAAGAGTTTGTAGTTTGAGTTGTGTAAGTATTCATCGATCACATCCCCAACTCATGGCTATAGTTTTTCAACCACTCCCTTAAATTTGGTCCTTTTTTCTATTGAAAAGACATTAATACGTATCGACCTATTTGAATATGTAGTGAGTTGTTTCACAACATCCACGATATCCCTCTGAAAACCCTAAATATTGTGTGTGATTAGACGCCAAAGTAGAAGACGCATCATGCGTGCGTGGAATAGTTTGAAAATATGCATGAGACTGAGAGGTTTGGTATTTAGTGTTTTCATTGCCTAGTTTTAAAATATTGTGTTTTTTTTAGTAAACGATATTATATCTACTAAAAAAGTAGAGAGATGGCTAAGTTTTATAATAAATTAGCAATAATGTGGTATAAATTCGACTTTGACGAGAATCGAACCTTAAGACCTCTCACTTACAAGTAAATTGGAATATCACTAAACCGTAGTACTATGTTGTTGTGTTTTGAAAAAGTAGAAAATGTGCTGTTTCAAAAATGTAATCTTTCAAAAACGTGACGCAAATTAGTGAATCTTAATCTATTTTCTAATTAGTATATAATATAATAGAGCCGGAAGAGTAGGTTTCCTAATTACAACATCAATGCAGTAAAGTTTAGGATAGTTAGTCAGTAGCATTGATAATATTGTTTGTTCGCTTGTTGCGTTTTATTCTCATGGTTTCTATATTGGAATTGATGTATGTGGTTCACTGTTTTAATATCTCAGCTCTTGATGTTAACTACTACGCGATGGTTTACTGGTTGTGAACTAAACGAATTCGAAATTTGTATTTCACACAATAAGTTTTGGGTTTGTTCACTAGCACGGTGTGAATCACATGATAGTGGTCAGAGAAAAATTGAAAAAAAAAGACATTTTATTTATTTTATCTAGGGAAGTAAATTACTTGTTACGAATTCAACTATTGCTTAACATGAGAGAGAAAATATTGTAAGACACAGAAAGTGATCAAATATTCTAGTAAATAAGATGTTAAATTTTATTCATGTGTCCCACGTTCGAGACTCTGACATATTATCTCCAAAATTAATATAATAGCTTTTAACCCTCCTCTCCCCTAATAATTAAAAAAATAATAATCAGTTGTCAGCTCCTATTTGCACTAATCAAATCTTGATTGCCTAATATGCTGTCATTCATTCAGTCAATTATGTAATTTCGGAGTTACATCATAAATCAGTTTTCCATTCTGCCAAATAGCTATAATATTTTTTACATTTTAGCTTAAATGATTCATGAGATTAACATAATTTCTCACTTTAATCTCTGACAATGAAAATTGATAGGAATGATCTTTGAGTTTGTTCATCATAAATAATTTTGGTCAATCTGTGAAAATTCTGTCAATATTCTCATTAAGTATAGGAGTTAGTTTGACAAAAATACTATTAAAAAGGTGGTCTCCGTGATTGTTCACGTGACAATTTGACGAGAATATTGATAGATTTTTTATGGAGGAGCCAAAATGATTTATTATGGACAAACTTAGAGATTACTTCTTCTATCAATTTTAATTGTTCGGGACTATATTAAAAAAACTATGTCAATTTTAAAAACCATTTCGTCTAAAAAGTCAAAATACACGTAATCAAAGTCGAATACCCCTGATAAAATGATTATTGCTGAATATGCATAAATAACTCTTTCATATAACAACATTCTTCAAGGCTCACATAGGCGTTATTTATTTATATATTTATATCAAGTGTAAGATGATAGGACACGACCAGATAAATAAAAGTTTGAATTTTCTTTTGGTCAATGAGATTATAGAATTCCATAAGTTATAAGGCCATGTGTATTAATTTATTTTTATTTTTATAACTTGTGCTTTAAGAATAATCAGATGTACATGTGTTTGCTAAATTGTATTCTTAAAAGTCTGTAAGTATGAAAAACTGTGTAAAAAAGTTTAGTAAATTTTAGCATATAGTAACTTTAAAATTTAAACTATAGTTCCATCATTCATAATTTATAAAACAAATAACTATATAAGTTACAATTGTCCACAACGTTTTTTCATATTTTGGAAACATTGCGTTATAACTTTGTTATGCTATCACTCAACCATTAATCTTTCATTCGGTTACACAATGGGCTTTTCACTGTACCCATAGAGAAAAGGCTCTCTTTACTAAAGCAGTGCCAACAAGTAGAACTAAAGCTAATCTAATTAGCAAATACACATCATTATATACTCTATTCCTCCTCGTCTCCATCATTTTTTTATTTTTTTTTTGCAAGATTACCAATTCCTTTCATTTGAGAAAATTCACTACTTTAGCATATCAAGAATATAATGGCCAAGTTGATATATTAGAAAAAATGGTAAGAAAGGCAACTCCTCTTTGAGCATTTTATCAAGTAGTTAGAGGGCATCTATGAAGGATAACTCTAACCTTCAAAGAGACAACACCCAAGTCATCCACGAAGATTCACCAGAGCTCGGAGGGTGAGTTGATGCCCTTGCCTCTTAGTAGATCCGCCAGTGGGCAGGGCGAAAACTACAATGGTGGCGGTTGTGGTGGAAGTAGTGGCAGTTGTGGTTATGGTGGTTGCAATGGCAATAGTGGCAGTTATGGTTGTGGTCAGTGGCGGATCCAGGAAATAACGTTTGTGGGGTCATAGCGCGCGCAGCGCGAAATTTTTTTTTAGCCTCGTTTGGTACTTCGGACTGTACTGACTATTTCAGTCGGATAGGATAAATAGTCGTCGGATAGTACTAACTACATTAGTCGGGCATTTGGTGCAGTGTCTAATTAATCTGTGCATGGAACAATACTAAATTTTTTTAATAATTTTTAACAAAATAATTGGTGTTAAAATGAAAAAACTCACAATATAAACAAATCATCAATATAATCAAAATAAATATGAATTGAATTTCAATTAAATTAAATATATTCTACATATACAAAATATTCAAAATAAATACTCACAATATAAACAAACCATCAACATAATCAAAATAAATATGAATTGGATTTCAATTAAATTAAATATCTCATCTTGCATTCTACATATAAAAAATAATGAAAATAAAAACTCACAATATAAACAAATCATCAATATAATCAAAATAAATATGAATTGAATTTCAATTAAATTAAATATATTCTACATATACAAAATATTCAAAATAAATACTCACAATATAAACAAACCACCAACATAATCAAAATAAATATGAATTAGGGTTGGAGGAGGAGGAGAAAACAAAAGAAATTTGGGGGTTTTAGAAAGAAGGGATTCGGATCTGTGCAAAATAGGGCTGATAGGACACACTGGGTTTTTTTTTTTTGTTCAGACCTGCCCAGGACACGCTGGGCATTTGTTTTTTGTTCAGACCTGGCCCAAAACGACGTCGTTTTGGCCAGGTCATTTAAAAAAATTTCCTGGGCCAAAACGACGCCGTTTTGCCCGTATGTTTTGAAAAAAAAGAAGCGCGCAGCTTCTTCTTCCTCTTCCTGCAGTGCCGAGCTTCGTTCAGGATTTTTGTCGAACACTTGGCGTGCGACTCCGACCCCGACGACCCCGACGACCCCAGCTCCAAGAGGTCGCGTATGGGAGCTTCAAGGTTGTTTCCATGGTTTCCAAGGGGTCGTGCGACCCCGACGACCCCACTGTGGATCCGCCCCTGGTTGTGGTGGTAGTGGTGTTGGTTATGGTTGTGGTGGGATTGGTGGCGGTGGTGAAGATTGTGGTAGTGGTAATGGCCGTGGTGTAAGGTTGATGTTGTAGTGATAGGTGTTGGCCATTACTGTGTTATCTAAAGGATAAAATATGTATATAATAATAAATAATATCATTTTTTAAAACTAATAAAAATATTACAGGAATTGAAACTGTTCATTAAATAAGCATAATATTTTCTTTTTACTAATAACATTTTTATTGCTAATTTTAAAATAAAATAGTGTTTGATGAAAAATAAATACCAAATGAGGCCTAAGAATCATAAGAAATATAATATAATCACAATGACACCTGTGCCATTTTTAAGTAAATATTTAACCTGACAATTGCTAGTACTTGTGTGTGATGATATGACAATACCTAGTCCTCATAAGGACGGTTGAGAAGTTATTCGTCCTTTAACTCATTTCATTTTCATTAAGTTAGGATAATATTTTTGTCTTATAACGACTTTGACCGTATGAAATAGATAACAATTTAAAATATCATGTCACATCCCGGTCTGGATCCCACCACATTTCAGACTCGACTCCACCGTAACACGAGAACTTCCCACGCCCTCACAGTTTTGTTTCTGGGAACTCACACGAGAACTTCCCAGTGGATCACCCATCATGGGATTGTTCTCGCGTGAATTCGCTTAACTTCGGAGTTTCGATGGAATCCGAAGTCAGTGAGCTCCCAAAAAGCCTCGTGCTAGGTAGAGATGAGAATATACATATAAGGCTTACAAGATCCACTCCCCTGAACGATGTGGGATGTAACAATCCACCTCCTTAGGAGCCCGACGTCCTCGTCGGCACACTTCCGGCCATGGATTGGCTCTGATACCAATTTGTCACATCCCGCCCTAGGGTCCATCACATCTCGGACCCGCTCCACCACCGTAACACGATATTGTCCGCTTTGGGTCTCGACCACGCCCTCACGATTTTGTTTCTGGGAACTCACACGAGAACTTTCCAGTGGATCACCGATCATGGGATTGCTCTCGTGCAAACTCGCTTAACTTCGGAGTTCCGATGGAATCCGAAGCAAGTGAGCTCCCAAAATGTCTCGTGCTAGGTAGAGATGAGAATATCCATATAAGGCTTACAAGATCCACTCCCCTAGACGATGTGAGATGTAACATACCACATTACTTAGAGCATCTCCAATAGCATGGACAATTCGGTAAGCAAACTTTACTTTATGAGCCACGTAATAAAATGTTACTAACGACCACATAAGTCAGGATAGTACAAATTTTCCTACTTTGCTTCCCTACACAATTGAAGATGCTTAAGATTAGAGCATCCCCAATAAAGTAGGCAACAAAATAGACAAAATTGTACTGTAATAATTGACATGACAAATTACATACTTAATTACTTCATGAAAAAAATATATCACTCCAAGGAAATAAGCAAACAAGTAGTTAAAACTTTATTATAAAAAGAAACATGAGGTCCGATTTGTTAATAATGTTGAGGTAGGCAATACTGCCCACTTTGTTTTAGTATGCAAATTTGCTCACTCAAGTGTGGAAATGCTATTAGTGTGGTAAATTCTAGAGAACTTTAATGAAAAGTTTCCAGTAATGTTCACTTTAACGAAAAACCACATTTTTTACACTAAGAAGTCAATCATGGTACTATTCACTTTACCCTTTATTTTGTCTTTATCATTAAACCTCAAAGTTTTCAAGTTATTTTCATTAGTTTTCCTTAAATTCTAAGCGGGAAATATTGAAAACTAGAGAAAATCCATTTAACTTCTTAATTACCTATATTTTCTGGCTTGTTTTATTCACACATCGTGTCTGTTGACTACATCATACAGACCTAATAAATTTCACATTTACTTTTTTAATTAAAATTTGGAAAGAGATTATCTCCGGATCCCTTCCACCAAATCCACCAATCCGGGCCCTTGAAATTTGATCAAACGGCTAAAGTTATTATAACTTTTAAAGTGAGCCCCTGTTTTTAGTCGTTGGATCAAATTTCAAGGGCCTCAGTTGGTTGATTGGGTGGATTTGATGGAAGAAATCCAGAAAGGATCCTTTTCCTTAAAATTTATCTTAATACACCTACATACTTCTCAAAACTACTTTCACAGTCCACACCCTTTACATATACCCCAATCTCCAGTCCCCAGTCTTTAAATTTAAGGTGTCAAATAGGAATATTAGGGTTTTTCACTCTTTTCAGTGTAGTAGGTTTTCGTATATTTATTTAGCAATTAAAAAAAAAAAACAAACTATAGTATTTATAATAAAATGTGAGAAACGGACTAAGTCTTACAATAAACTTACTATAATAATGTGATTCAACTTCATATTTAACGAAAATCGATCATAAAATCTCTCACTTATAAGTGAAGATAAATATCACAATGTCGTAATACTAAGTGGTTGCATAATGCTAAAATTTGAAAAATGAGATAAACACCATGTGTTGTTTGGCAGGTTAAGGGTTGGTCTAGTGGTGGATTGGCTAAAACAAATGGCAGGTGGTGGTAAAAAAATGATCATATAGCAGTCATACTTCCGTGGACTGGACTCACACCTGATCCACGCCTATTTCGAACCTTCAGACCATACTGTGCATGTTCGCCAGCCCGACTCACTTCAATACCCTTTCAAATATTTCATTCCCTGCTTCGCACTCCTTGAACGACAATGCTCCCGCCCCACGTATACCATACCACCTGTCAAACTGAGGGTAATCTAGTAATTCCAATTCCCTTACCTTGTCAAAGCCCAAGCATGTCCACCACCTGCACCGTACACCAAGCCAAAATACTTCCTCCTTTCCCGGAAAAGCCTTCTGTTTGAATTTAAAATTACAAAACGGCCAAAACATAAGCAAGGACAAAATCAAAAGGCGTTATAAACAGAAGAACACATGCATAAATTCTATGATACAATATATCATACCACCTGCTTGGAAGAGGATTTACAATTTACTAAAAGCGTTTTTAGATATTTAAAAGTGCTTCAGATGCTTAAAAATGCTAATAATAATATTTTATGAGAAAAGCTTAAGAGCATCTTCAAAGAAAGTGTGAAATTTTAAACATCAAAATAGTATTAATGACTTATGTGGCAATTTGACATCATTTAGTAATATTTTTTTTTATAACGTTTTTGTGGGGTTCATGATTGAGGCAACTAATCAAATATTTAAAAAGCATAAGAACATTTATTATATATTATATCAATCTATTAAAATATCATTTAATAAATTTGACAGTTGCAGTCGAATTTGACAGCAAAAGGTTTTGTCTTGAATTGAGTCGGCATCATGTAAGAAATTGAAGGCTTGATTGGTGAGAGCTTGCTGCCATTTTTTACTGTTGTATGTTTATATGACAGTTTTAATATTTCATTTGAAGATACTATAAGTCCTATGGAGTTAGTAAAATCATTTATTGAAGCATGATAAAATTTTCACATTTTGATAAACTTTTTCAGAATTAACTTCAATTTTTATTAAAAAATTTGAGGTACTTGTAATAAAATAATTACTTAAGTATTCTATAGGAATACAATCTCTCCTAACTTCCACGAACTTTTCCTGAAATAACCTAAATTATTATTTATTATTAAGAAGCTAGACGTGTTTCTAGTGAAAACGCTTGCTAAAATATTTTATATGAAAACATCCCTCCTAACTCCCATGGTCCTATTTGACAAAAGAAAAAATCTCCTATAGTCCTACGACCGTGATTTTGACAATCCATCCGTATGATTAATCACATTCAACGGCCCATGATCTGTCAAACATTTTTTTACCTAGTGAGGAGTAAAACAGCTTATAATACCTCATCACTTGGCTCCATTGTGTCTCAGAAGAACAGCGCCTTACTCATTCTGTCTCAGTCCTCTCTCTCTCTCTCTCTCTCTCTCTCTCTCTCTCTCTCCCCTCCCCTGACTCAAATTCTCTTCCATTCTCTTGGTTTATCGTTTTCTCGCCGTAGATCTCAAACTTCTCATTTCTCTCATTTTGTCGTCTCTCGCCGGCGGAGGGACGACTCAGATTCGATAGGGGCCGTCAGATGTGCGGACTTTAACTCGGGGCTCCTGATCCGATACACCGCCGGAGACTGAGCTTCGACGATGGGCCAGTGCTACGGCAAAACCATTCCCACCACCGAAAATGACCCCAACGGCATCAACGTAACTACAATCACTACCTCCGTCCACCAACCTCAAACGACGCCGTCGCAGCAGGCCGGGCAGAACGGGGCCCTCAGCGTAAAGAACACGCCGGCCCGGTCGTCGAACCCTAGCCCATGGCCGAGCCCGTACCCGCACGGCGTATCTTCCAGCCCTTTAACTGCAGGAGTGTCGCCGTCTCCGGCGAGGTCGTCGACTCCGGGGAGGTTTTTCCGGCGGAGGTTTGCGCCTCCGTCTCCGGCGAAGCACATAAAGGCGTCGCTAGCGAAGCGGTTCGGGAAGCCGAAGGCGAGTCCGATTCCGGAGGAGGGCGGGGCGGAGCCGGAGCCGGAGCAGTCGCTGGACAAGAGTTTCGGGTATGGGAAGAATTTTGGAGCTAAGTATGGGCTCGGGAAGGAGGTGGGGCGAGGGCATTTTGGTCATACTTGCTCTGGTAGGGGAAAGAAGGGTGAGCTCAAGGACCAGCCTGTGGCTGTTAAGATCATTTCGAAAGCCAAGGTACAATTGAGTTCTGATATCAATTCTGCAATCCTTTTAATTGCTTGTTTCGTGATTCTTTTCGGAAATTCAATCGTGTTTATATAGAAAATGTAGTGTAGAGGGTGCTAAAGTTAACACATTTATGTACAAGTAATGCGATTATCGCCATTTCGAAACCATTGTGGGAAATGTAGAGGGATTGGTATTCCATCTATTACTATTAGGGGATTCCTGTTTTTGGCTTTGTAAATTGGTGGTGGCGAGTAAATTTCGTTAGGGAAGAAAAAGAATGGATGGGTGTGGATAGAGAAACCACATTGAGGGAAATTGTTATAGTCAAGCAGAATTTATGAACTAGATACTGAATGTTATTACTTACTTAAGTAGAAAAGATTACGGTGGTTTAGTTCGCAGTATCCTACAATGACGTGGGATATGTTGCGTGAAAATGATGTGTTCAACTCAGGGATCGTTAAATCTTACGTTGCTTCTTGCACTGCGGCCACGTTGCTATGTCTGCAGAGTGTAGCTGTACGTGTCCTCGTCTCTAGGTTGCATTATTGCATGATAATTGTGTCTCTGTAATGATTATGTGATCATCTGAGTTCAAAAAGGGGGTGCACGACAAGTTTGTTGCAAACTGTTACTGAAGCTCTTGCTCCACGTATTTTAATTCATTTCTCTTGTAAAACACGAGTCAGAATTGTTGAAGTTTTTTAATGACTTGCCAAAGCTAGGTAACGGTGTAGGTCTGACATTTGTTATGAGTGTAAATTGTGTTATTTTTCAAATTGAATATTTGTGTCCAGAGCTAGATTTTTACCCTTTCTTCACATGTCAAATTTGGTAATTAATAACAGGACAGCATTATAATCGATTACGATGTCTTGTCTGGAGTTGTAATTTACAGCTGGAAATGAATCTGGTCTATGATCTGTGTGTGAGTGCATAGCAAGTATGATAACGCCCGTGCTCCGATGATTTGGACATGTGTCATCCTTCCTCATATTCTGTTTCCTTTTCCCTTAGGCCTCAAATTTCTCTAGTTGTAACGGTACGGGATATTATAAATAATGGCTCCCATTTAAATGCATTGTATTTGTTTCTTACCAAATTCATTTGGCAGATGACGACAGCAATATCGATTGAAGATGTTCGTAGAGAGGTGAAGATATTGAAAGCTCTATCTGGGCATAAGCATCTTGTAAAATTTTATGATGCATGTGAAGACGCCAATAATGTTTACATTGTCATGGAGTATGTATACCTTGTTTTCTATTCATCCTTTTTATTTGGAGGGTCAGTTGCATGCATGATTGTTGAATGAAGAAGTATTAAACTTTTCTGGTTGAGGCATCATATGCCATGTCTCCTACTCCTTTGGTATGACATCTGTGGATTTGTGTTCTCTTACCAGATTGTGTGAAGGGGGGGAACTTCTTGACAGAATTTTATCTAGGTAATTTCTTTGCCAGTATTAAAATGTTACTCATTTCATTCCAATGGTGTATTGTATGTTGACAAACTCACCTTAACTGCAGAGGTGGAAGGTATGCAGAGGAAGATGCAAAACACATAGTTGTGCAAATTTTAAGTGTTGTTGCATTTTGTCATCTTCAAGGCGTTGTGCACCGTGACTTAAAGCCAGAGGTTTTGATTGTCAACTTATGTGTTTAAGTTACTTATGAGTTCTTATCTGTTTCTACCTCCAAACACAGTGCTAAATGTATTCTCTCTCCTTCTCTGATTCTTGCTTAACAGAATTTCCTTTTCGCTACTAGAAGTGAAGATGCTGATATGAAGCTTATTGACTTTGGTCTTTCTGACTTTATCAGACCAGGTATCTAATAATGATCATCCCTACTCTCTCAATAGTTGAAGTTGATTTCTCTCCTTGACTCAATAAATACATTAGAGCTGCAGTTTCAAGTGCCGCTTGGTTTTAGTTATTGTTCTCCTTTTAAAATGGACAACATTCAATTTTCTCGACCATTTGATGTTTCAATTGAATGGAACACCCTGCAGTGAACCATATGATAAGTTTGATGATTTTTATCTACTCAAAAGTTAAATTGGTTGAAATTTGAAGATTAATAATACACATATTTTTATATATAGTGTTTAGTCTAATGGTCAGGCCCTTGGTTTGTTACCAAGAGGTCTGGGGTTCGACACCTCTCAAGGTACCCACTTAGCAATTGCTAGAGTTTCTTGCCTACCAAATGTTGTGGGGTCAGGCGGGTGGCCTAGTGAGTAGTCGGGTCAAAGACCCGGAGACACTAGATTCAAAAAAAAAAAAAAAAAAAAAAAAAAAAAATAATAATACACATATTTTTTGTATTTGTAATGGTGTATGAAATAAATTCTTTCTTAGAGAACTGTTTTGTTTTCTCCGCCATTTTTTGAATTTTTAAGAAACTTGTTGAATGTCTTCTACAAGTCCAGTCTAATTCCGATAAATCTGTGGATACACTAGTATCAAGTCAAGTCTAATTCTGTGCAACCCGTCTCATCTAATCTAACCCCTCTTGAAAAGAACAAAAAAAGCTTTTAGATGTTTATCATTTAAAAAAAATATTTGGTCATACAAACCAAAAAAAAAGAAACCATATACTATGAGAACTGTAGTGGAAAACATGAAGTCCTTTTTCAACTAACCAATTTCAATATTTAATGAGTGTTTCCCCTCTTTTGATTGCTTGAGCTAATTCATACTTTGTTTATTTGTACTTATTAAAATTATAGGAGGAAACTTTTTTCCTCATTATTTATCCATGTATGCATTTATGTGCAGATGAAAGACTTAATGATATTGTTGGAAGTGCATACTATGTTGCGCCTGAAGTCCTCCATAGATCTTATAGTCTTGAGGGAGATATATGGAGCATTGGTGTTATCACCTATATCCTGCTATGCGGAAGCCGACCTTTCTGGGCACGAACTGAATCTGGAATTTTCCGTGCAGTGCTACGAGCTGATCCTAGTTTTGATGATTTACCCTGGCCTACTATGTCTCTAGAAGCCAAGGACTTCGTAAGAAGACTTTTGAACAAGGACTACAGAAAAAGAATGACTGCTGTCCAAGCCTTATGTAAGCAGATTTCTTTCTATTGCTGTCTAAAGTACTACCCAGGAGATAAAAAATTGGTGGACAGTTTTAGATGATATGCTTTGCTCTTAATCATGTCTGGGTGGTCTTTGTACTTCCCTTCCACAATCGAAATAAAATGTTGATATCAGGGGAGCGGGTGAGAGGTTTCCATTTGGTTGCTCAATCATATTTGAACTAAACATCCATCTATATTGTGTCATCTGCTGAAATACCTTTGTTCATTCTTCTCAAAAAGTGTGGTTATAACTACAGATTGTTAGTTTGATACCAAATATTCATTTACAAGCAAGAGTGACTTTAAATTGAATACTATTTGATTTGGCATTGTTATTTGGTAATGCTGATAAGTGATCTTTTCCATTTGGTTTTCAAAGCTAATAATGACACTCATAATTGCAGGTCACCCATGGTTGCGAGATGACAGTCGTCCTCTTCCTTTGGATATATTGATACATAAATTAGTCAAATCATATCTCCAAGCTACGCCATTTAAACGTGCAGCACTTAAGGTATTGTTACCATTTCCAAATATGGCTTTTCTAACTTCATCCCATTTCGTTTTTCAGTATTAGAAATTTTTGATATCTCCTAATTATGCCTATTACACATAGCTTGGTCGTGTCTGCTCTTAAATGTCAAAACTTCATCTCTTGGTTTTACTTGATGATTAATTTGGTATCGGAGTGATGTGTTCTTTATCCTTTCTGATAATGCATAATGTATCTTAACTTTTTCCTTTTCTGTTTGGGTCTCGAAGAATGTATCTTCAACTGTATAGTATATCATTACCTTCACCCTATGGCATCCTTGAAAATGATGCTTATAAAATGTCAATATTGAGATGTCTTTGATTACATGGGAAGATATATATTTTTTTATATAATCAATATCTACTTTTTAAGAAACTTAATTGGCAAGTGAACAGAAAATTTAACCTTTGTTTTGTTAATTAGTGAGGAAAGAAAATTATTAAATTTCCATTTGAGTTTCCACTTTTCGGTTCTATGGCTAATGGAAGTGAAAAGAAAAGGTAAAACCTTTAGCTTTTCTCTTGAACTCTTTCTACAAAGTAGGCAGAGTGATGGTTCATAGAGAGTAGAGACATTCTAATTACCTTTCGTTTTCTCCATTTAGCTAAATCCTAGTAATCTAGTGATCAATAATCTGCAATTTCTTTCACTTTTCATGGAGGCAGGTATAAATTGTTTTTGACTATACGTACATATATTCTATATTAAAATCATGTTCCTGTTTTTTCATGGCGTGATTGCAGTCTCTTTCCAAAGCTTTGACGGAGGATGAGCTGATATATCTAAGAGCACAATTCATGCTTTTGGAACCAGATAATGATGAGCGTGTCTCTCTTCATAATTTCAAAATGGTTATTTACTACTCCTACTTTTTCTAATTTGAGTTTCCAGGCAATATATATATATATATATATATATATTTTGAAGAGGGGCTTATGGGGAGAAATACATTTTGCAGGCTCTACAAAGAAATTCAACTGATGCGATGAAGGAGTCAAGGGTTGTTGATATCCTAAGTGCGGTAAGTGTTCTTGCTTTTGGATTGTTTTAGTTGAAGGGATAGTTTGGGAAGTGCTTTTAAATGACTGAAAGCGCTTTTGAGGATATGTTTTTGGGTTCCAAAAGTACTTGAAGTGATTCCTGCAAGAAGTGTGCTTTTCCAGATTTAATTGCATTTTTACCAAGGATTGGTTCTAAAAACATTTTCTCTAAAAGCACTTTCAGTCATTTAAGAGCACTTCCAAAACGAGTCAGAAGTTTGCTAGCATGTGTAGGCTATCGTAACTTATGCTATAGTTTATCTGACATTTTATCCTTTTTAATGCCATGACATTTGAGGTCAGCAATGATCAGTTTCTCAATTCCCTGTTATAATTGATTTCAGATGGAACCGCTTGCTTATAGAACAATGGACTTTGAAGAATTTTGCGCAGCCGCAATCAGTACCCATCAATTGGAGGCCCTTGAAGGGTGGGAGCAGATAGCCTGTACTGCTTTTGAGCATTTTGAACGGGAGGGTAACCGAGTCATATCAATTGAAGAACTGGCAAGAGTATGTCCAATTATGTATTCTTCTCTTTTACAGTCAATATTTGCTGCATTTCCGATTTTAAATCAAAATGGCTTTACCTGTGAATGCAGGAATTGAATCTCGGCCCTTCTGCCTACTCTATCCTCCGAGATTGGATCAGAAGCGCAGACGGAAAGCTCAATTTCCTTGGATATACAAAATTTTTGCATGGTGTGACGATCCGTAGCTCCAACACCAGACACCATTAGTTTTATTCTTTTACCCTATTTCTTTTTAGCTTTTCAACATATAGTTTCTTGTAAGATTCTTGGGTTTTTCGGATGATTTGCGGGAATTTTAATTTCGCTTTCTTCGGGCAGGTGGGGGGGGGGGGGGGGGGGTAAAGGAAAATGTGTATAAAAAAAAATGAACATGTTAGTGAATCCAGTGGGGAATTTCAAGCCAATTTTTATAAAGTTAATGTTTTTCTCCCTTCTCGTTCCCTATTTTGGCGGTTGATATGGTTTTTATTTATTTAGATCTCTCGTGTGGTTGAGTTTTTGTTGCACATCATTGTTCTGGGGATTTTGTAGCCTCTCCCCCCTTTTTGGGCGTGCACTCTTATGGTCCCAGTAGTTTCGATCGATCAAGTTCGATTCGATGGATCACTAAATTATGAACCAGCATCCCTCTCTTACAATAACCCTAATCAATTTAAATAAACAAATCAAGAAAGGGAAATGATTTTCAATTCAAAAGTCATAAGTAAACACGAGTGTACGGAAAAACAAAACTCTTGGAATTAATAAATTCCAAACATATTACACACATCCGTTAGAACTAGTATTTGGGTGTTTCTGTTTGAGCAAAGACCACTCAAGGAAGTCCCGGACTCTTTTTGTTGGAAATAATTCATCAGGAGCCACCTTAAAATCTGAAGGTTTCGTCTCTTTGCTGCGTTCGATTATTTGGACGCCCGATGTTAACAAATTGATAGATTAGCAAACTAAGTTCTTAATTAAATGGAAAAGTTGCTTTGAAGGAAACAGAAAAATACAATGTCAAATTAAGCATATTCATGAACGAAAGAGGGGGCTATGCCCTACATCTGTCCTATTGTGATCAACAAAGGAAGTTGAGGTTCTATTATACACCCAAAATTATATATACATTAGTGTGTCACAAAAGAAATAAAATAAACAAGTGTACAAACGGTAAATAGACATGTTTAAATTGTGATATTTACAGAAAATCATTTTCTTGGTTATTAAGAAAGTAGATGGTAGCGCGTATCAATCATAAACTAGTCGTATAAACAAGAAATAACTCAAGAAAAAAAAGATTTATTTAATTCCAACTGGCTAATTAAACATGATGCTTGAGAAAAACCCTAACGGATACCAACGACAAGGGGAAAATTAAAAGTACCTATTTATTTTGAACTATTTAATTACTCTAAATCTAACTAGCTAAATCTTAAGATTAAACTACACATGGTCACATGGATACTAAGCTTTTGGGGGTGCCGGTGAAGCTTTGCTGGAACAATGGTTCTTTAACAGAGTTGGAAGAAATTGTTGTTGAACTTGTAGAAAACATAGTTTAACTATAGGATATTCTTTGTTAGAGATTATTATCAATTTTCAAGCAAAAATTATATATACATATGGTCCAATATCCTAATCGATAGGGTGTTAGTTTCTACCCTTGCATCCAGTTTCGAAACTCTCCCTACATTACTGTAATTCTTTTCTAGTTGACAGTAACTATCAATTAAAAGAGAAATACATAAAAAAGAAGTATTTAATAGTTCGTATTAGTTCACTCTTCCAATTACAACACACGACTATACACTCGCATATTATATAGCATGCTGTAATTCACCAAATGACCAAGAAATGGATAATCACTCATGGATTCTTCCAATTACAATACACAACTATATATACTCGCATATTATATAGCATGCTTTAATTCACCAAATGACCAAGAAATGGATAATCACTCATGGATTCTTGAACTTGATATCAAAGGTTAAGATTAAAACAATAAAGAAAAAATTATTTATTCTTCATTCCTCTTGATGTAAAAAAATAAGTGATCATAAATTCTACATCACTAGGTGAGCAAGAGAATATGAATCTTTATCCAAATTCGTTGAGTGAAGTCTGAAGATTAGCATGAGATTCATTATCTTTTACGAAATAAAAAGTAGGAAATTCATCATCCATAGTTGAAATCAAACGCTAGTTTACAAATAGGATTCTTGTTAGAGATAATTATCAATTCTATAAACTTTTTCCACATTTTATGCGTCAATTGTATGTTGTCATTTATCATTTCTCAAACAAAAAGGGTATATATCACTTTGTACTACGGTGTAGTGGTATTCCTGAAAGGTCTTAGGTTCGATTCTCGCCAAAGGCAAATTTGAACCACATTATTGCTAGCCCATTGTGAGGCTTAGCTCACTCCCCCATCCCCGTTAGTTTAGATAATATCGTTTATTCAAAAAAAAAAAAAAACTTTATGTATGAGCTATCAATTGTCAAGAAAAAATAATATTAGAGTTGAATAATTAACACTTATAGCGTGTAGCAGTGCACAATGGGAGAAGGAATTAAATTAGCAATAATGATTTTTATCCAAAAATTATGAGATAATTAAGTGACAAGCATTATAACTCCAATATAATTGCAGTTAGTTTGGTGTTATATCCACTTCATAAGTAATCTAAACTGTAGAAGATAAGTTTAGATATATGTTTAATTCAAAAGGGTTCCTTAGAACTCTTATCTAAGTTTAGATATATATTTAAAGATAAGTTTAGATATAATGTTGAAGATGATTGTGAAATATTATCTATTGTATTATGCATTAGTAAGTTTCAAGATGATTTATTAAATCAAAATTTTTTAGTCCGAGTTGATTGCAAATCTGCAAAACATGTTTTACAAAAAGATGTTCAAAATATTGCATCCAAACAAATTTTTGCACCGTGGCAAGCCATATTAAGCATTTTTTTTTTTTTGATATTGAGTACATTAAGGGTAGCCACAATTGCATTCCAGATTTTTTAACAAGAGAATTTATGCACGGAAAGAATGTCAGGAAACAACAATAGCCAGAGAAGGCTTCCAGCCACTCTTCCACCTCCACCACCAGTAAAAAAAGGAATCTATTCCCGATTTCTCATTGGCCTTAGCCATCACCAACAGATTTACTCCCTTAGGATCCACTGTAGGACATGTCCGACCGAATTACCAAAAGGTTTTATCCAACCCATATGATCCATATTCATCAATGTCATCACCTTCAACACCCAGAACGCCTAGCTTTGCTAAAACATCCCCTTATGTCAAGAAAAATCCAATGGAATACCTCTTCAGCATCCCCAACCAAATTGATGGAAAACAAACCCCAGAAAAACTAGCCAAAACAATCTTACCTCCGAATTTCCATCATATACCAACTGAATCTTTCAAAACCCTCAAATACTACCAAGCAATTCTTAGTGAAACCGAAAGCATTGCTATCAAACCCATTTACATTACCACCCATGAAAACAAAATACTCTACCATTCCCTCCATATTGGAAGATTCCTTACAGACAAGAATGGGGACTCCCCTTTATCACACTAAATCACTCCATACCCAAAATGTTCTCATTCCCAACAACCATTATAATAACCTTGATTACATTCAAGCATGGACCAACATATTCCTACACCAAACATCTGATTTTTGTCACTCTTGGTTCATCACATTTGACAAAAGTTTCAGGTTAAACCTTCCAGCATGGTTTCCCAATTGGTGGTCAGTGCATGACCCAACAGCTAGCTTACTACTTGAAGATCTCATGCAGATTTTATCATCTGGTTTCTAGAAAAGTTTTGATCGAAGCCGGTTCGACGACAGAATCACTTTTCTACCGTTGTTCATGGCCAAATACAAGGTCCCTTGGATCATGAAATGGAACTACGAAGTTGAAACAAGACAAGTTTACCGTTCTCGGGGGCAAATTTGACTACCAAAAAATTATCAGTTTAGTCTCATCAGAATTTCCTATTGTTCCTGTTCCAATGGTATCACCAACAACAACAACGGCATTGCCAGAAATTCTAGAAAACACACAACAAGTTCAAAGAAAAAAAGAGAAATCCTCACAGCTCAAGGAATTAGCCGATAAGCTTATGGCATAAGCAGCTTTACTGCACAATGACGAAAAAGACACAAATTCAGACTCATCAGACACTTTGTCTCAACCTCTCAAGTGGGTAGATTACCCGGATTCCCAAGATCCATTTGAAATTTGAAATTTTAAAAATGTAATGAATTGTAATCATTTCAGGGTTTTACCTATGTAAATTGCATAGTAGAAGCCATGTGATTTTCACAGAAAGCAGCATCAGCAGTAGCAGCAACCATTTAGACATAACACTATTCACGAATAGTAAAATCATTTTTTACTATTTATCCATCATTTTAGCCAGCAGCAGCGTGAATCCACAGTGAAAACATCATCATTTGCCAGCCTTTACAGTCTTTGGCACATGTAAGCGACATATAGTAGCGGGATTCCTGGCCTCAATCATCTCATTTCTCTCTACAAAAGCAGAATTCATTTTCAGAAGAAAGGGACTTTTGGTCGAAAATAGTTGAGACTTCTGCGAATTCTCTCAAGAACAGAAGCCATTATTCAGCTCCATCTCATATCCAGTTAAAATTACCAAACACTTGTATTTTATTTTAAATCAAGGATGCCTGCGAGCACCACTTTTTTTCTTATCAATCTTCAGTAGCAGAAATTGTAAGTTGGTTTCCAATTTGAAATAAAATTATTTTTAAACTCATATATGCATCATTAATTTAAATTCATTAATTTCATTATGAAAAATATTTTTATAACCACTGATTTTGAATGACATAAAATTCTTACTCAGAATCAATTCATTGAGTATCTCAAATTCAAGGTAAATACCGACCAATCGTTCATTATCTTCTTTCTTACTGTTTATAACATTTGGTATGATATCTGCACTCCCAATGAACATAATGACTGTAGTCTTGATTGTTGTCCTCATAATTTCTATCATCATCACTAGATATACGCTCCGCACCCATTTGGTATATATATATATGTGTGTGTGTGTGTGTAATGTCTTAATATGGGGTGTAGCTACAATATTATCTAATATAGTATATAACTTTGATGAAAAGGCATAACCTCAGAAGACCTACAACCAAAATAAAAAATTTGAACCTAACAAAATGAACAGTAATAGACCCCAGCGCATTTATCCACTTAAATGAACAGTAATAGACCCCAGTGAACAGTAATAGGCCAAAGCATCTCCACCTCTAAAAAAATGTGCTGGCACCCAGTCTAAAAATGCGCTGTCACAAACGATCTCCACCCTTACAAAATGTGCTAGCACCCAGCCCATTTAAAATATTTTATATTTTTTTAAAAGAATAAATAAAAAAATAGTTTTAATTTCGGATAAGATTTTTAACCAATTTCGGATAAAATTTCAAATAAACTTAAAAAAAACACACTAAAATAAAATTACATACTCATCAAATAAACTTAAAAAAAAAAAAGACACTAAAACAAATTTACATAAACTCATCAAATGAGTATATGAAAGTTTTGGTAGAAAGTGTAGAAAATATTGAAATGTGGTGTAAGGTGGAAGACGAGGGTTATGTATTTATAGGAAAAAAAAAACTTTTTAAAACTTTTTTTGTATTTTTTTATATATTTTATATATTTTTAATTAATTTTTAATAAATTTTAATGCAGTTAATTAATCTGGACCATTGGATTTGAAAAATATTCAAATCCAAGAGCCAAGGAGCTACCACATGGCCAACGACCATAATTCTGACCGTTGGGCCTTTTTATTTTTATTTTTGGAGGAAAAAACGTGGACCGTTGATCTGTGATCGGACGGTCTAGTTTAAAAGTAAAGTTTAAATTTTTTTTACCGTTGGAAATCCAACGGTCTAGAAAAACTAGTTGTTGGAAATCCAACGACATTGAGAGGGCCACGTCGTCTACTTCTGGGTGAAGAACAAGTGGGTTGACAGCGGGCCCCGTCGCTTGTACCCATGTCCCCTACTCGTGCCCACTCGCGAGTGAATTGCACTCGCCAGCCAAATAGGCCAGTCTCTGGGTCTGTCAAAAATGGGCTGGTCTGTTGCCTGGCTTAGGCTGGGTGCCAGGCAAGTTTGTGGGCTGGAGTGAAGGGACTAACCCCCAACTTGGTTTTTTGATTGGATGCTGGCACATTTGCACCCCGGTGGAAATGCTCCGACACACACACACACACACATACATATATATGTGTAATGTCTTAATATGGGGTGTAGCTACAATATTATCTAATAGAGTATATAAATTTGAAGAAAAGGCATAACCTCAGAAGACCTACAACCAAAAATAAAAAATCGAACCTAACAACCAACACCCCCCCCCCCGAACTCAAAGCCTGGAACCTCGACTGCATGCTAGCTCTGTGCCTTTCAAGAACTTCCAAGATAAATAAAAAATGGCGCTAATTAATCAAAAATGGCAGTGAGACCTGGTAATTAACAACCATCTGAAAAAGGTCCCAAATTAGTTTCTGTTTGGCACCTCTATTGAACGACACACCAACTGAAAAATGTGAACAACATAAACGTGGATGCCATGCACCGACCGGACTCTCTCTCTCTCTCTCTCTCTCTCTCTCTCTCTCTCTTTGTGTATCGGTAGTCTTTCTCCAAGACCATGACCGACCCAATTTAATGCGGTCCAAACAAAAAAATACAGATACAATAACAGGAAGTTTGCAAACAAAAATAAAAGAAAAAGAAAAACGGAAGTGATATATAACGCAAACGATAACAAAGAGTATTCACTTTCAGTGATGTGATGAGCACAGGGAGAATGCTCCACACTCATGTGTTAAATTTATGGCCCATCACTACTGGTTCCAGTTTTCCGGAGTTTTGGCATCTTTAGTCATACATATAATATCTCATGTAAATAACTTTTTATTTTGTTTTATTTTTTAACAAACGATAGTGTTAGTAGGCTAAATAATTAATGTTAAAAAAAAAATCGGTGAAAATCAAACTCGCACCAAAGTGTATATAAATAATTGCTTTTCGCCAAAGTGTTGGTATCTCCTTATGCAGTATTACTCTGTTCATTCAATAATAACAATTGTATAACTTTCAAATCAATATGTTATTACCAAGTGATCGAAAGAGAAAATAATTGGGAAAGGGAAATTTTATTTAAACCCATGCAATCTTTCTCTACACCCAACTTAAATTGTAAATGTGTAATGTCCTTATTACCCTATTGTATAATTACAATAAAGTACAAGATGTTATAAACTTCTAGTTTAAGTGTGATTGTATAAATCTTATATTAGATTTGATTCTAGTTATTCTTTCCTATATGGACTTATATTCCTTGGAGGAGAAGGATTTCTTCTTTCTCTTATTACTATAAAGAAAGGCACTGCGTAGGGGGAATAACACATCCTTTACACATTCCTCTACACAACCCTACAAACACATATCTCTCTCTAATCTCTCTATATTTTCCTTCTATGTGCTGTTGGCCCCTTTCCCTATTAGATAAAATAGGCTACAATACGTTATCAGCACGCTCATACCACTGCGCTTAGGAATTTGACGTGGAAACTTTCTGCATTAAACTAGTTCATCAATATCATCACGCAATCATATTCTTCCAAAACAACGGTTCTTATCTCAATATTTTTGCAGCCCTGATAGCATGAACATTCACCATAATGCATAACCCAACTTATGTTTTTCGAATTTTAGATTGTACATAAATTGTGTATGCATTATAATCATAATTGTTAAATTATGTGAATTTGGTATTTGCCATGAATTGCATCAAATATATGTTTATTCATTAAAATTACTTGTCAATATGCATTGAATTATAACCTGGAAAAAAAAAAGAAAAAAAAAACTGTTAAGGTTCTTCGAACCCATGACCTGTGACACAACCTGAGCTCATGCAAGCCTTTGAGCCGCGATGCACCGGGGCAAAACCCTATGCTCCATCTGAGACAACGCTGTTTTTGGCATCGAAACCCCGACCTAGCGCCGCCTGTAGTCGGCCACAGCCTCACCGCTACTTTCCCTAGGAAATCATGACCTGTAGTCGTGCTTAGGACCAAACCATCATCTGCGATGATGAGTTTTTTCTGGGAAAAATTGATGGAAATCGATGAATTTTTCAATAGATTCTTCAAATCCTCAAAGGTTTCTTATACCCCCAAACATTGAAACTTGATTTTTCGTCCAAACCTAGGGTTCCCAATTGAACCACCATGCATTGTCGTGCTGTGACCACCCAAGGAAAGTCGCTTGAAGCGGCGCCGAAGCTTTTTCATATTCAAAACCAACACCCAGCGCTGCTGGGGTGTTTTGGGTTTCCAAACTCGAGCCATACTGGGCTTCGAACCCTCGGGCTTGCATCACACAACACCTTTTTGGGCTTGCATCACACAACACCCTTTTGGGCTTGCTGTTTGCTTTTGCTGCCATGTTCCAACTCCAAATAGCCCATAAGGATGAATTGGAATCTCGGCCTGCGCACGACACCAGCCAGTGGCTATGGTGTCTCCGTGTCCTGCGACGCACTGGATTGCGTCCCTCCAGGTTCATCTGTCCGCGCTGCATTGGATCAGCGCCTTCGCCTGAGCTTATTTTGGGACTGATTTTTCCTTGGTAGCCCATTTGCTGCCTTGGGCTTGAACCCCGTTTGCCTGATCCGCCCATTCTAGCCCAAGTTTAGGCCTGGACCACATGGTTCCAATTTGCTCAGCCCATGCCTTTGGGCCCTGAGCTTAATTGTTTATTTTTTTAGACAATTTGGGTTTTATAATTTTTTACCCACACTTTGAATTTGGCTTGAAATCCAAATAATTAATTCAATTATAATTATAGATCTGAAGTTTTATTTGCATATTTTCTTGTTGCGTATTTCTGTATATATATTTGTGTTTGCATGTAAGAACATATGAACCTGAAGTTCATAATTATTTCGACACTTGAAGTTTCTAGAAAGATGTATTGTTTGAAAACATGAAGTTTTCCTTAAAAACATCACCCATGAATACCCGAAGTTTTTCATGCAAATTTAAACCAATACATGTCTATTAGAACTTGAATGTTTTACTCCTATGTGAATGGATTGATTTTTTCTCCATTACTCTAACCACATCTTGTCTATCTATTTTGTGATAGGAACATGTTGAATTTGAACAAACTCGACTTTACTGCTTTGGAAGTCCATGGAAAGAACTACCTTAAGTGGGTCCAAGATGTGAAGCTTTACCTCACTACAAAGAATTTGAGTCCCACCATTTAAGATGAGACGGAAAACCCGGTTGGCAAAGTTGAGAAAGCCACTACCATGATCTTCATCCGAAGACATGTTCACGACATACTGCAAACTGAGTACCTTGCTGAGGAGGATCCACGAACACTATGTGTCGCTTTGGCTGATCGCTTTGATCACCAAAATGACATCTTCTTGCCTGAAGCAAGATATGGTTGGCAACATTTGTGCTTCCAAGACTTTAAATTTGTGAATAAATATAATTATGAAGTTTGTTGAATTTGATCACTTCTCAAGTTCTGTAACGAGACCTTGACCGAAAATGATCTCCTGGAGAAGACTATTCGACCTTCTCTGTTACTAATATTGTCATGCAACAACAATATAAAGCTCATAAGTTCACTAAATTTTTGGATTTGATCTTTGTTTTAATTCTTGCTGAAAAGCAGAATCAGCTGTTGATAAAAACTCATCAAGCTCGACTTACTGGGGCGACTGTTGTGCTTGAAGCACACTATAGCACGAACCAACACCCAAAACGCCAAAAGAGGCGTGGTAGGGGCAGCCAGAAGCCAGCCCGACAAGGTCAATGGAGCCAAGGCCCATCTAAGTGAGGAAATAAAGCCGAGAAATGTCCTAACCTCGCTCCAAAAGCCCCAAACTTCAAGAATAAGGGCAAAGCACCCGAAACCACAGATGCGGAGAGTACCAAGATGGAGGTTTCTAACTTTCAAGAGGCCATTACCCCTATGGAAGATTAAAATCTTAGATATAAACTATTTTTCTAATTGAAATTTAGACAATGAGGCTGAATTCCACCTAGTGGCCAAACCCCCTTGTGTTTGTGGTTTATTTTGAACAATTTTCCTTTATGTTTGGATTATTTGTTGATGATTTGTTTTTTGGATATTAAGTTTTTATTAAGTACCATCCTTGAATACTTAAAATTATTTTGAATGGATATTTGTTTTTAGAACTTTTTATGCACGTGACCGATTCAAATTAATTTTTATTCTAGGTATGGCTAGTGGGAAAGTTAGTTGTCTGGCAGATAGTGCAACCACGCACATCGTTTTGCGTGAACGCATCTATTTCACTAACTTTTAAGAATGCACCTCTAACAACCCTCTCAGGCCCATCTAATCTGATTAAAGGATACAGTACGACACGTATAATGTTGTCAAATGGTATAATTTTGACCATTGTTGAGGCACGTTATTTTCCGCGTTCCAGAATAGCATTGTTGAGTTTCAAGGACATTAGAGATAATAATTACCACGCTGAAACCTATGTAGAAAACGAAGTTGAATTTTTGTGCCTAACTTCCTATGAATATGGTCAGAAGCGTATTCTAGAGAAGATGAAGTGTATCTAGAGTGGTCTGTATACTATGACCATACGCCCCATAGAAAACCACTATGTGGCCGGCCTTACCTTTGGGACCGCGTACGAAATTACACTTTAGCATGATCGTTTGGGACACCCTCGATGAACAACGATGCGCAGTATCCTCAAAATCAACACGCGGTCATCCACTAACCCAAAGTTTAGGTTCGATTCAAGGAATCGCATGCAAACTTGTTCCATGGGAAAACTTATTATTAAGTCTTCTCATGACAAGCTTCATTCGAATCCTCCTATTTTTCTACAAATGATTCAAGGGGACATTTGTGGACCGATTCACCCTCCATACAGACCATTTAGATATTTTATGGTTTTGGTTGATGCTTCGACACGTTGGTCACACGTGTGCTTGTTGTCCACAAGGAACACTGCACTCTCAAAACTGTTGACTCAGGTTATCAAGCTTAGGGCTCACCACCCTGATTATCCGATTAAATCTATTCGATTAGATAATGTTGAAGAATTCACATCTAAAACTTTTGATGACTATTGCATGTTGGTTGGGGTTGAAGTTGAACATCCAGTACCCCATGTTCACACCCAGAATGGCCTGGCAGAGGTATTCATTAAGCGCTTACAAATGATTGCTTGATCGTTGGTCATACGCAATGACCAAAATATCGATATTATCGGCGATATTTCGTCGATAATATCGTTTTTTTTAGATGACAATATTTTTACACTTATCCACTTAATTATCGATAATATCATGATATTATTGATAATATCGATAATATCGCTAGTGTTCTAAAAATTGGGGTTGTAAGTGTGCCGATCCGATTAGGTCTGAATCGTTAAGAAAAATCGGGGAGATGTTAGGCGTCCGCCTAGGCGCTCTTAGGCGGCCTGGACGGTCTAGGCGGTTGTCTAGGTGGACGGAGATCTAGACGGAGTGAAACGGTTTCCTAGGAAGAAATTTCAAACAGATACCCAGCCAGAAACACAAAAGCTTTCTCGCCGCTTCGACTTCCTTTCTCTATGCACCACGACGTTCTTAGTTGTCGCGATTCCCTCTCCGTGAAATCCATTGAAGAAGAGGAACTTATAGCTCAAAATAGAAGAAGAGGAAAACAAAAAGGACAATTTACAGAGGGAAACGGAAAATAAAGAAGAAGAAGAGGAAAGAAAGAAGATGAAGACGATGAGGAAAACGAAACAATATAAAAGAATAAAAGTTTCCAGTTTCAAGGCATTTGGAAGTCTCTAGGATGATGTAAGTGATTTGGACTATAGGTGGAGGGGAGGGATCATACCACGTGTGTGGTGCTTTATGAAATGGGGAAGGGTGCATGCACCTCTCTTTATGATTTATGAACTCTAACTTTCAAATCAATTGGTATAATAGTATATAGGTTTTGACCAGTTTTGGATATAGGTGGGATTTTTACTTTTACTTTTCAAGAATTAGATATAATCATTAAAAATGTCTTAAGTTATATGGCACATATGCTTAAATTATATTCTTTTATTATCTTATTCAGGGATTTCTTACAAATATAATTTTATTTTTTATGTGTCAATATGCACTTATTTACAAGATATACAAGAAATTTACCTAAATCCGCCTTGGCTAGCGCCTAGAGTTTTTTAGAACCTTGAATATCGTGGATATTATCGATAATATCGCGAGATGAAACCCAAAAATACTTGAAAAATGCTGAAAAATCTCATTTTTGCGCATAGAGGGATTCAAACCCCTCCCTTTGTCAACCACGCACCTGGGCCTCATCCAACTCGCTACATATGTGTTTATGATTACATGTTCAGCCTGTAATATTTATATGGTCGTTAAGATGTCTGCAAGGCTTGCAAGCTAATATTTATTATCTAGGACAAATTTCTATATTTAAAAAAAAACACCAAGGGGATTCAAACCCCTCCCATTTTACTCCTTCAATACCTTGACCACCATATCACTTATGTTTTTGTGAAAATATACTAAAATACACTTACTCTACACATAGAGATGATGAAGATAATGAAAATTTCGAACCTTATAGGAACTCTATGTGGTACTAAGTCACTCATGTATCTTACCATGCAATGTATAAAGTGTAAAATATTGTACTAATTCATTATAAATGAATGATTATGGTGTGTTTAAATTTCTTTCATTAATTACTACATATTTTCTACACTCACAATGTTTGCCAGCTCGCTATATAATCAACTTAAATCAGTTAAATCCATCATGCAATGCATTTCCTTCCAATTTTTTGTGATAAACTAATAGATAATTGACTAAATAAACATCCTGCAAAGTTTCAATAAAAATTTCCAAGTTTTTCTTACAATTTCCGTGGTTTTTATTCAATTTTTATCGATATCGATAATATCCCGATATTTCCATTGATATTTCCGTGTTTTTGGACTACTGATATTTCCGTGTTTTTGGACTACCGATATTTCCGATATCATTGATATTTTATACCTTGGTCATACGTACCAAGCTTCAGATCGCTACTTGGGACCATGCAATATTGCATTCAGCCATGTTGGTCCGCCTAAGGCCTGTTGCGACCCAACCGTATAGCACCCTTCAGTTGGTTACCAGATACGAACGCGGCATATCACATTTGCTCATTTTTGGTTGTGCGGTCTATGTGCCGATTTCACCGTCCTTACGTACAAAAATGGGGCCTCAGCAAAGGATGGGAATCTATGTCGGATATGATTCTCCTTCGATTATTCGCTACTTAGAACCTTTGACAAACGATCTGTTTACCGCTTGTTTCGGGGATTGTCACTTCGATGAGATAATTTTCTTATCGTTAGGAGGAGATAAGAACGTTAACGTTCTTGAAGAACAACGTGAGTTATCATGGACAACTCTCACTTTGTTTCATTTAGATCCCCGCACCGTTCAATCTAAAATTGAAGTGCAATGCATATTAGATCTCAAGAGCATAGCTCAGAGCATGCTAGATGCTTTCACCAATCTAGCGCGAGTGACAAGATCACATATTTTAGCTGTGAATATGCCTGCAAAGATGGATGTACCAAATGTACGACGAACTTCATTCCTGGAGGCCTGGGACGCCAACTTTGGTGATCCACGTACATTAGCAGCTAACCAATCCTCTGCCCCTACACATAAGCGTGGCAGACCTCTTGGTTCAAAGGATTTACACCCCTGGAAGAGGAAACCCACGACACAGGCACCTGAAGAGCCTACAATGAATCCGATTGTCGCTGACTTATTCTATCTAACTCATGAGGAAATTCTAGATTACAGAAGCATCCTTGAAGAGACGAATCCACTTCCCGAGAATCGTAAGATTTCAGTCTATTATGCTAGCTTAGATGATATGTAGTGTAGAAATGAGATGATCATCAATGATGCATTAGCATATGTAGTAGCTATTGAGATCATGTTGAGCGATGACATTGAACCTCATTCTGTTGATCAATGTCGACGTATAACTGATTGGTCAAACTGGAAACAAGCAACCAAGTCGAACTCAATTTGCTTGCGAAACATAAGGTGTTTGGACCTGTCATTCTTACTTCTCCACATGTGAAGCCCGTTGGCTACAAGTGGGTTTTCGTTCGGAAGTGTAATGAGAAGAACAAAATTGTACATTACAAAGCTCGTTTTGTTGCGCAAGATTTCTCACAATGCCTCGGGATTGACCATGACGAAACTTATTCACCCGTTATGGATGTGATTACTTTTCGCTACCTTATCAATTTGGTAGTTTCCGAAAAAATGAGTATGCAGTTGATGGACATAGTAATGGCGTATTTCTATTGGGATATTGATACGAAAATTTATATGAAAGTTCTCGAAGGACTTACATTGACTAGATCAAATATTTTCAAACCCCGGAACACGCTCTGAATTCGGCTGAGACGTTCATTCTACAGTTTGAAGCAATCCGGAAGAATTTGATATAACTGTCTGAGTGAGTATTTGACTAGTCAGGGATATGTGAACTATGAACTATGCCCTTGTGCGTTCATAAGAAGTCACATTCCGATTTTGCGATAGTTGTAGTATATGTTGATGACATGAATCTCATCGGAACCCTTGAAAAGTTTACAAGAATTGCTGCATAGTTGAAGTCGGAATTTGAATGAAAGATTTATGAAAGACTCAATATTGTCTCGATCTCGAGATAGAGCATCGTTCAGATGGAATCTTAGTACATCAAACGAACTACACTAGAAGGTATTGCGCTGCTTTAATGAGGATAAAGCGAAGCCTTTGAGTACTCATATGGTCGTTCAATCGCTAAATGTAAAACGAGATCCCTTCCGTCTGAAAGAGGATGATGAAGAAATTTTGGAGCCTGAAGTTCTTTATCTACGTGCGATAGGCGCTTTATTGTACTTATCTTAATGCACTAGACTCGATATCTTATTCGCTGTTAGTCTTTTGGCAAGATACAGTAATGCACCAACACGCAGATATTTGACTGGTATTAAAGACTTTTTCCGCTACCTTAAGGGTACTACGGATTTGGGCTTGTTCTATCCCTACGGATCCTCGAGTGATGTTGCACCCCCTCATCTTGAGTTGATTCTCTCCTTGTTGGTTATACCGACGCATGATACTTATCTGATCTGCACAAAGCGCATTCTTAAACGGGTTATGTTTTTATCGTTAGAGGCACCGCAATCTCTTGGAGGTCAACTAAACAGATCTTAGTTGCCACTTCGTCTAACCATGTTGAAATTCTCACCTTACACGAAGCAACTCGGAGATGCTTTTGGCTAAGAGCAGTTGTCTATATTCGAAGCTCCTACGATCTTTACCCCGATGTTGATGTCCCGATGATAATCTATGAAGACAACGCAGCATGCATCGAACAGCTCAAGAAAGGTTACATCAAAAGAGACAACCCCAAGCACATTGTGCCAAAGTTATTCTTCTCACATCAATAACAAGAGCATTAGAAGATTGAAGTCACACAAATCCGTTCACAAGACAATCTGGCCGACCTCTTCACCAAATCACTATTGAAGGTGATGTTTCAAAAGCTTGTTCAAGGAATTGGTATGCGTAAACTTTCTGAGTTGTAACATTGCTAGTTCTCTTTGGAATTATGTCAAACTCAGGGGAAGTAACCTGAAGTATCCTGAAGTATACTTGTTTGATCTTAATGTACTCTTTTTCTCTACGATTAAGAGCATTTTTCCCACTAGGTTTTTGTTACCTAACCAGGTTTTGACGAGGCACCCACTTTAGGTTGATCATATCCCTAATAACGTCCCGTAGACGTTTCATTTAACTTTGCATTTCTCATGCATTTTTCTTTAGACTATAGGTTTTGTCCCTACTTGGGTTTTTACCATAGCCATAGGGTTTTTTTTAGTGAGACTTAGTTCTTTATGTAAGTTCCTACCTTATTGAGAATAACTTGTTCCCAGAATTAGTGCTGACGAGTCGACTTCTTCAACCTCTACATGATGCCGAATCTACTTGAGTATTTACACACTCAAGGGGGAGTGTTATAAACTTCTAGTTTAAGTGTGATTGTGTAAATCCTAGATTAGAATTGATTCTAGTTATTCTTTCCTATATGAACTTGTATTCCTTGGAGGAGAATGATTTCTTCTCTCTTCCTCTCTCTCTCTCTCTTATTACTATAAATAAAGGCACTACGTAGGGGGAATAACACATCATCTACACATTCCTCTACATAACCTTACAAACACATATCTCTCTCCAATCTCTCTCTATTTTCCTTCTCTATGCCGCCGGCCCCCTTCCCTGTCAGATAAAATAAGCTACAACCAAGATAAAACTAATAATAAAAATAATATTATAAATCCACACTCAATAATTAAACCTAACCATCACCATCACGTATCATTCTCCAACATTCTATTATGACAAAAATCATAAGACGCTCTCATAGGAAAAAACGAACTCTTTTCTACGGATGGATAATAATTTTGAACTATCGACAATCTATACTAAGGCAACTGCCCCTTCTCCTACACTCGGCTGAGATGGAAACACATGGAGTGGACGGAAAAGGGAAGGATTTTCTCTTCCTTTTCTGTACAGAGTAAGAGTGGAGGGGTGTGGTGTGCATGCAGACCCATCATATTCAACCACTTAAATATTGGACAAGTTTGAGGGAATAAACAAATAAAAATTGTAAACATGGGAACATAAATTTGTATGCGGCACATATGATGCATGTGAGCCTAATTTCAAAAACATCTTAAACAACTTAAGTCTTTAAATTCTACCCAGGATATGTCAAATAAGAATATGCATTGTGCTGCAATCATATTAGAAACTAGCTTTGACAGTGTAATGAATGATTAAGCAGTAATTCAAGGACCCTCTCTCAACAAATCTAATGAGAAAATTGACCAATATCAAGTCTCAAAAAATACGAAACTAAGTTGAGAGAGCAACACTACAGAGGGTGATGGAGATTCCATCAAAAGCAATTGTTGGAAGGAGAGAATGTCAGAGGAAAGAATGCTTTGATTTTTTTTTGGTTTTTTATGGGTGTAAAGATAAATTTACACATTAAATTAGGTTTGTGAGGGTAGTTTAGATAGTAAATTTGGGTTTAAAGAGCTATTGATAGTTCAATTAAAAATAAAATGGGTATAAAGAGTAAGGTGGGTGTAAAGAGAGGTTCAATGGGTGTAAATAAAATTACTCATTGGGAAATTTCTGATGTTGGGACATTTTCCATTGTTTAATTATTTGGAAAACTAATGAAAATGACTTGAAAACTTTGAGTTTTAATCAAAATGACAAAAATGTGTTGTAAGTGTATAGTACCAGAAGTGACTTTTTAGAGTAAAAATGTCATTTTCGTTAAAGGTGAACAGTATCGGGAGTATTTCATTAAAACTCCCTTAATTATTATGATAACCATTTCACAATGAATGGTTTAATTAAAAAAATTACGCCACTTAGTACTACGATCTAATGGTATTCCTCTGCACTTGTAAGTGTGAGATCTTAGGTTCGATTCTCGCCAAAAATAAATTTGAACCACATTATTTCTAGCCTATTATGAGACTAAACCCACTCTCCCTCTAATACTATTTGTTAAAAAAAATTACATTTCTTAACCACCAATTGTTAAAGAAAGAGATGCCTATTAGCAAAGTACTATTCCTCAATTAAAAGAAGGTGAAAAGATGAAATTAACTTTGTCAATAAAATTAAAGAAAATAACCAAAATAAAAGTTATGGGCAATATAATAAATTAAACATAAAATAAAGGTTATAGGCAATATAGTTGTCCCAATTTGTTCTTCCATGTTTTTCTCACAAATAAAATAATCTTTTAGTGACGAAATAGTTATTCAAGAACAGTGACTAAAGGTATGAACAACCTCTTCAATGATGAAAAATTGTTTGAAGGTTGTTATAAAAAAGTTTTAGCAACCATTTTATTTTATTTTTTTTTAATTTTATTTTCAAAATTTTAATAAGTTTTATATAAATTAATGCTATATCTAGAATAATATTGTTGAAATTCGAGAAAAAAGAAGAAGGAATCATATCGTTGACAGGACTTCTGTTGATATATATTTTATAAGACAATTAACATGAATGGTCTTGATATTTGGTTATCAATATTGTGTTGTCCTTATTAAAAATAAAAGAAATTTTATTTGAACTCATTTATCTTATCTTTACATCCAACTTAAAAAATTATTTAATAACATTCCAATGTGCCTTGAAATAAATAGAAAGAATTTCAAAACATTAGAACTTGTATATGCTCCAACCAACCCCATCGGGAAAACACAAAGGGAGGCTTTCACACTCCCCAACAAGCCACGACACCCCTTTTTCTGGCAAACACAATTGAAGCTCCAACAATCCAATTAATGCTCTCCCTTTATCCTTTGTTTTTGTTTCTCTGTGCGAACTTGGGTCTAATCAATCGGGAAAGAAAGGCGGGTGTGAATTAGTGTTGACGGAGAAGTGAGGAGTCATGTTCGATGCCCACCGATGGCACCAAAAGGAAATGATGGTTCATATTCTTCTCACGGTTATGATACGAGGGAGGAGGGTAAAAAGAAGGAAAAGAAGGAAAAGAATGGAAGGAGTTGACAATTGTTGATGACATGGGGATAAATTTTGGCGGAAGTTTGATTTGGATTCGCCGGAAATAATGGTAAGGTGCAATGGTGTGGTGGGTTTAGGGTTATTGGGGGTAGACAGAAAAACACCCATTTTTATTTTCTTTTTCTTATTTATAAAGGGCAAATTTAAGAGTTGTTGGACATAATTGTTAAGTTGGTTGTAGAAATAAAACAAATGGGTTCAAATAAAATTTCCCTAAAAATAATCATTGTTGTACCGTCGTTATATGATCAATATTTCATTGTTATTAAATATGATCGTTTATACAACTAAATCAGTAATCATAACTGCTAATTGCCCTATTTTATATGCAAATATTGTCTCTCAACAATACACCATTGACCTAGTAATTTTAATCGCTTAAACGAACCGCTTTGACCCTACGAGCGTTTGGCCTTGTCTTTTCTCTCCCTCTCAATATTGTACCATTGACACCCTCCTTATCACAAAATTTTTGAAATACTCATCAACAATAAAGAGAAGAAAAAGGAAAGTAAAAAGAAAAAGAAAAGCATTTTGATTTCTCTTTATCATTATTAAGATTCCTAACAGTAACCAAATGACTACAATTGCAAGCCACTTTCTTTTTTCATCATCATCACGTCATATTTGCCATCACTTTCCAACTAAAAAGGAGACAAACACAAAAACTCGAAATTTACAGAGAAGTGGGATTCAAGCCACAATCTTGGATAACGATCAAACCCTAAAGCACCCGACATGGTGGTGGTGATGGTGGTGGAGGGACTTCTCCCTATCAATCATGCCTTGAACGGACCTGAACTCCTCCACATGGCAAGGGATGGTGATGGTGCCCTTCTGATCAAACCCATACTCTTCCTCCGCTTCCTTCAAGAGCCGTATGAAGAGTGGGTGATTGAAGTAAATCACAGGCACCACAAACCTCTGCTGCTCTTCTCCCTGGCCCACCTTGATTGCCAAACACCCTTTTGGAACATCTCTAATCACTTGTTTCTTCCCACCGTGATGATGGTGGTGGTGAAGATGCGGCAGGTGCAGATGGAAATTTCTCAGACTTCTCTCTCCGCTACCCATATCTGAAAAATATTAATAGAAAAACCAACAAACAAGGGCGAGAAAATGAAGACAAAGACAAACCCTAGGGCTGTTGATCTTCTCCCCTAGAGAAAATCTTACAAGAAAATGAAGGAAAACGGCCAAGGATATCTGAGGCTGCGATGGCTTGCTTGAATAGGGTTAGAGAAGAGTAACTCAGAGACCTTGGTACGTTGGTCATCTTTGATAAACTACACTACTATAATGCAAAACGGATACAAACCAGAGAATGAATTTGAGATATATACATAATATAATCTATATCTACGTGTATATATATATATATATCGAGAGAGAGAGAGAGAGAGAGAGAGAGAGAGAGCCCAAATGTAATCTGGGCTTTCATTAGGTATTTAACTAGGGTTTCGTAAGTGGGCTCCTTTAAAGCAAGTCTTAGTTGACGATGATATCATCCTCATCTTTTGAAACCAATCAGATAATTAAGTGGGGTGCTGTAACGTATGAGACTTGGGTTTCTAACTTTCTAGTCCTTCACACAAGGGGAACTTGGATTGTTTGACCATGCGGTATATGGAACATAATTGTGTTATTTTTTGTTTTGAGAAATGATATAATAATTTACAATATTAAATTTATCTAAATATAAGGAGGGGAGAGGATTGAACTCGAAATGCATGAGAATGAAAAGTAATGCATTATCCATCACATGCATAGAATAAGATTGTGTTAACTTACATAAGTTGATTCAATTGGGAAACGATTTTGAAGTGAAATAATAGCTATTTTATTTTTATTATTTTTTAAAAAGGAGGGGCAGCTGATGGCAAGTCACGGTTATCCACCTCTTCTGGGGGCTGGGAAGATTCACAGAGGCATTTTAGCCTCCTCCTAGCCACAAGTCTGGACACCAACAACGGGTTTCGAACTCAAGGCCTCCAGTTTTTAGTTTGAAGGAAGCCCCACAATCCGGCCTTTATCACTGAACCACCAGCTCGTGGTTAAATAATAGCAATTTTATTAGAAAAATAAAAGAAAAGTAGAAACTGTAATGATGGTAATATTAAGGACCTTCAAATTAAAATGACTCAAACGCATAAAATAAGGTCACCTTGGTCAGTCTAAACAACCAACGTATTGGCAGATTTCTGGACGTGTTAACCACGATAGAAACAGAGGAACGCAACAAATCCTGTAATCATCAGCCGGCCAAATTCAATGAAGAAGAAACACCACACAAGTTGTCCAAGACTTGGGTCAGTTGTAATCATCACTCAAAAAACAAAAGAAATTTTCAACCTTGACAATTGAAAATTCAATCACTTCATACAAAACCACCAACTGAACTAGCAACTAAAATGTAGAAAAGAAGTGAAAGAGATTTCAAATCTAAACTTGGCTTAGACAAATATTATCACCACAAAGGGATCATTATTCACCACACTAGTCGTGAAAAGAAAGAGGTGAGAGTATTGGGGGAAGGAGATCGGTGCTTCTCCTTTTTCCTCATGTGACGATTTTTGCTCTAAGCTCTCTTTCCTTATGACAAAGATTTATTCAACATATTTTGTTCGTATTCTGAAACCTATTTATTCAGCAGCTATTGCTCACAAGATTTACAATTTATTGTTCAACCTTTAAGAACCTCCTTTAACAAATCATAAATTGTCTATCACTAAATCAAATACTTTTTGGCACGAAGAGTACATGATTATATGTGAGATATTAAGTGAGACGATAAAGTACTACATTATTTATACAGGTATTGGGAAATTGTTCTCTTAATTGTTTTTTTGTAGAAATTAAATAGGCTAGGAACAAGGTTCTAAAAGACACTTGGCGTTAGTCGGGCGGTAGGCTAGGGTGTAGTGCCTAGGCGGCTAGGTGGGGCTTAGGCGGGCACCTAGGCGGACTAGGGGGATTTAAGTAAATCTATTATATTTCGTGTAAATAAGTGTCTGTTTATACTTAAAATATATATAATTTCATCATAAATTACAATATAGAATGACTTATATATTATGAAGTATTGGAACATAATGAAAACATGAGGAACAAGCATATAATGTGTGTTCATTTAAGTATTCAACAAGTCTTACAATTTATTAAAAAAAAAAAAAAGATGCAAAATGAAAGTTATCTATTTTTTGTCTAAGTGAGTCGCAACCTAGGTGGGTCTGGGCGGGCTAGATGGGTGCCTAGGCTGTCTAGGCGGGCACCTCAGCAAGTCTAAGCGCCATTTCTTAATTTTCAAACACCTAAGCATTAATCAGGGTGATAACCAGCCGCCTAGCGCCTAGGCCCGGCCTAGGCGGGGATTTTTAGAACAGTGGATAGGAATGACTTGTGTAGGGAGGTAAGACACGTAGATTGTGAGTGGAAGAAGGCGAGACACGTGGGTGGAGTTGGAGTTTTGAAGCACCTACAAGATGGCAAATTCTGGGGACATCCAATGGCAGCTCTCGAACATGTCCATGTTGACATACATTTGTTAAAAGACACAAGGCACAAGACACACAACATAAACCCACCCTTTCCCTCATATGAAATGTATACTTCCAACAATTTGGAGGGGTCGAATCAAATCGGTTACAGAATGACAAAATGGTCCTTCTCTCCTTTCGGCTCAAAATACCATTCCAGTAGGCAGTAGGTCCCAACATTTTTTGGTTTGGAATTAGATGAATTTATGTGTTGCTGGATTTCACTATCAATTGATGGACAGAGTGTGGAGTATGTGTGCTGTATAGCGCACAAATATGGCCCTCAACTTTTATTATTTTTTTGCTCTTGTGTAATACAAATTCTTAGAAGTATCCTTCCAATTAATTGAAGAGATCTTATTTTGGGACCAGGAGATATTATACGGAATATATTTTTTCTTTTTTAGAAGAAAAAACCAGGTGGTTTGACTTGTGCAAAAATGGTGCTTTGCACACCAAAAGACCTACCCTTAATTATTGTGTTCCAATAAAAAAGTCTAGTTGCAAAGGAATTTCCAAAGATGAGTGCAGGTTATAAAGATTTGTATATACTTATTGTATTATTCATATGAAAAGAAAACATGTTTTAATCCTATTTTCAATTTTCTTTTTCATATTCTCATTCAAGGCGTTTGATAGGATTTTTACCATATGCGAAAGTATGGTTAAATTATATTGAAATACTTGAAGGAGAATGCGGTAATTGTAGGATAGATAGCTGAAGTAAGATCGTTTTCCACAGAGATTCATACAAATAGCTTGTATTTCAAACAAATTCTTAATTAATATTCAATACAAAATATAGAACGTTGAGATCATGAATTAAAATATTGAAAAAAGAAATTAAAACTAGCTAACTTAGCAATAATAGAAATCACACAAAGTAAAAATAACACACAATTTAGAAAATCAAGGGTAAAAGGCATTAGGGTTAAGCCGTCGCCATTAACAATTCTATGTAGTTCTACAAAATTACTTATGATTTAACACATACAAACTTTGAAGGTTAAGTTTTCCTAATGCATATTCTGCTTGTGGCATTCAAGCTAGAACGTATATCTAACATGCAATATGTATGTGGCATTCAGATCAAATCTAAACACAAAAGATTCATTAAGTTTTGTGAAAACCTTTTGAAAAACCATGCAACCCTTAAGAGCATAGCATTTGCCTTAAGTGAACTTACAATTATCAATCACAAGAAGCATTATTCAATTTCAGGGTGTCATTCCAATAAAAATGCATCTAATTACTTGTCTAAACATCGTAATGGTGGCCAATTATCAAGACATATAAATAGTCTAAACATGGTGATTGATAATTCAAAGTATGCAGGTATAACATCACATGGAAATTGACAAGAAACTACATATTCATACTAAAGCTTGTAGTGTGGCCTCGTCCTATCAAAAGAGAATTAGTTATGCATAGTTGTAATTGAAAACCCTCCTGATTTGATTCGGGATATATTGTTTGAAGAAAGTTTATAATTTTGATGTATTGTCATTTGAGGGTAGGCTCCTTCTGTCGTACGGGACACTCTTTTCCCTTCGACTGGGTTAAAAGCCCCGACAAGATTTTATCGAGGCCTATTATGCACACTATCCTCAGTTTGTACGTGTTCATTTTGATTTGCAATGAATATCGTACTTCCTTAAAAAAAAAAAGTCATAATTGAAAAAAAAAATATTATTTAAAAAAAAATATAGAAAACACCCTTGTAGGATAAAGTTGCGAATCACTAAAAGCTCCTACCCGAAAAAACGTTATGGCCCTTTAGGGCTAAATACTCGGCATATACATAGACTAATACTTATGTATTCTACCTAAAATAGGTTTCCCGACACATCTGGAAAACCAAATAAATTAATAAACTAAAAAACATATTCCTATTCTAATTTGGGTAATATGGGTAGCCATAAAGTCCACACGTTTTCTGACCAAATCCGCTCCAAACTAGGGCTGCTGGGAAGTGTTAGAAAGATAAAAACGTCCCCCACACTTTTGCAGAATGAAATTTCCTTAAAAATCTCCATGTTGATTAACTTATAACCCAAATAAGCCCAAAAAGTCAACCTGTCAGCACTACACAGCCAATGTTCTTTTATTCGCCATAGTCAAACGGCTTGGAAATGGAATCTGGAATTTTGATGCAATTATCTTGAAAGACTCCCGAATCCACTTCAATTTGAATTAATTACTCCAAAATTCCTTCATTTCTTCACTTTATGCCCAAAATAGATTCACATGTCCTTCAATTGAAATATAAATCAAAGTATTGAAATTCTCTCAACATAACCAATACATTATAACTAAGATTAGGGTAAAAATATAGATTAGTATCGATTCATCGATGTTCATCTTAAAAAATAAACATTCAGAGTTTTCTATAGAGTGAAACAAGTGATGGTAATTTTTCTTTTAAAAATGCTTATACGATGGCCATTAATTCTAGTGGCGTTAGCGATGAAATGTCATTTAGAAACTTCATATACTTCCAAAGCTCAAAAGTTCTTATGGCTACCCTTTCGTGATAAGCTCCTAACTAATGTGTAAAAGATGAAAATTAAAGGGGTATGACCAATAACCCTGGGTAGGGGTGGTTCGGTATGGGATACCATACCGAAACTAGTATCCCGAATCCCAAACCGAAATTTTTCGGGATAGGAATTTAAAAACCAATCACAAACCAAATTTTCGGGAATCCCAAATTTCGGGAATCGCAAAATATTTTCGGGATTTCGGGACAAATCGGGAATCCCAAATTGAAATATGAAATTATGAATTGTTGTTCAAATATATAATTCAAGAACACATTCATGAACTAGGAATGTCATTTCATTCACACTACCATTTAATCTAAAACTGGCATGTCTGACTGTTTTTATCAGAGTCAAAATTAAAATTAATTAAACCATTTTTGCAAGCCTTCTGAAATCATCAGTCATGGTAGCAGCAATAATAAAATCCAAATGAATATCAAACAGAACATGAAAAATATGCAAGATGTAGGGCATTCCAGGTTGTGGAGCATGCATTAGAAACTACTAGCATCAATTATAAAAGAATAATATATATAATATATATGTATAAATATATATATATATATAATAATTAATATTATATATTTGCAGTTCGGTATGGGATTCCCGAAATATAGAGAAGCCAATCCCGAATCCCGTACCGAAATTTTGGTTTGGGAAATTTTTGGTTTGGGATCGGGATTGGTTCGGTTCGGGATTTTCGGGAATTTTTTCCACCCCTAACCCTGGGTGTCAAAGATGTGCTTGTGGCTTTGAATCATTGGCTCATGTTTTTCAAGATGGTCCTAAGTAGGCCTGGCAATTCCTGACACGACACGACACGAAATTAACAGGTGTTCGGGTCGACACGATAACGAATCGGATCGTTATCGGGTAACCCGATAAGCACCTGTTAAGATAACGGGTTGATTCGGGTATACACGTGGGTAATACGATACACGATAAGCAGAATATTAATTTTATAATTTTATAACCCTAAAAAAATACTATAATAATTATATATATATATATTAATTTAACAAATTTATACCCCTAAAAACTATAATAAATATATATATATACTATATAACAAATTTATACCCCTATATATATATTAATTATAATAATTATAATAATTATATATACTATAATAATTATACCCCCCAAAATATTAACTATAATAATTATATATATTAAATTTTAAATTAAATTTTATAAAAACTATAATAATTATTAATTAATATGCATCCATTGATTCCATAATTCCATTCCATTCTTGCCGCACCCTTTGAAGAAAAAGGGAGGGAAAATGAAAATTATAAGAAAAGCTGAAAAGGAAACAAAAAAAGAGAGGGAAAGATGGGTAGGTTGTTGCCCTCTGAAGAAAAAGAAAGGAGGGAAAAATGAAAATTATAAGAAAAGCTGAAAAGGAAACAAAAAAGAGTGGGAAAAATTAAAATTAATAAAAGTGGTGAGAAATTTTTTTATTTTTAAGTTATTAACTTTTTATCACACATATGACATATCCCACTATTTATATACTGACACGTGATGTACTACTCCGTGTACCGGTCAATTATACGTACAAAATAAATATATTTAAATCTACTTAATAAATATAAATAAATAAATATATATATATATATACCATTTAACTTGATGGGATACAAATTCTACAAAACTAATTTCAACGATCCAACCGTCAAACTTGTTTGTATATGCTTCGAGATCGTATCAGCAAAAAATCGCAAAAAACAAACATTCATAGATCAAGTAATCGACCAAAACTTTTCGATGGTTATAAAACGAAAAATCACGATTTAACGGTTATTTTAACTCTGATTTTGATTTTTTTTTATAGCTACACTCCTTGACCCTATATGAATACAATGAATTAATTCGATCTTCAATTTAAAATATTTACACTAGTGTTATTCTTAATGAAAGTATGAATAAACTCTTAAGTATTAGTGAATCTATTGTTTTGATGGGATACTAATTCTACGAAACTAGTTTCAATGATCCAACCGTTAAACATGTTTGTATACTTTGAGATCGCATACGCCAAAAATTGCAAAAAACAAACATTCATATATAAAGTAACAGGACAAAACATTTTGACGGTTATAAACGAAAAATCACGATTTAACGGTTATTTTAACTCCGATTTTGATGATTTTTTACAGCTACACTCCTTGACCCTATATGAATACAATGAATGAATTTGATCTTCAATTTAAAATATTTACACTAGTGGATAACACAAAATCTTATGTTATACTTAATGAAAGTATGAATAAACTCTTAAGTATTAGTGAATCTATTGTTTTGATGGGATACTCATTCTACGAAATTAGTTTCAATGATCCAACCGTCAAACATGTTTGTATATACTTCGAGATCGCATACGCCAAAAATTGCAAAAAACAAACATTCAGAGATAAAGTAACGGGACAAAACATTTCGACGGTTATAAACGAAAAATCACGATTTAACGGTTATTTTAACTCTGATTTTGATGATTTTTTACAACTACACTCCTTGACCCTATATGAATACAATGAATGAATTCGATTTCAATTTAAAATATTTACACTAGTGGATACCACAAAATCTTATGTTATTCTTAATGAAAGTACGAATAAACTCTTAAGTATTAGTGAATCTATTGTTTTGATGGGATACTCATTCTACGAAACTAATTTCAATGATCCAACCGTCAAACATGTTTGTATATGCTTCAAGATCGCATATGCCAAAAATTGCAAAAAAAAAAAAATTCAGAGATAAAGTAACGAGATAAAACTTTTCGACGGTTATAAACGAAAAATCACGATTTAACAGTTATTTTAACTCCGATTTTGATGTTTTTTACAGCTACACTCCTTGACCCTATATGAATACAATGAATGAATTCGATCTTCAATTTAAAATATTTACACTAGTGGATACCACAAAATCTTATGTTATACTTAATGAAAGTATGAATAAACTCTTAAGTATTAGTGAATCTATTGTTTTGATGGGATACTCATTCTACGAAACTAGTTTCAATGATCCAACCGTCAAACATATTTGTATATACTTCGAGATCGCATACGCCAAAAATTGCAAAAAACAAACATTCAGAGATAAAGTAACGGGACAAAACATTTCGACGGTTATAAACGAAAAATCACGATTTAACGGTTATTTTAACTCTGATTTTGATGATTTTTTACAGCTACACTCCTTAACCCTATATGAATACAATGAATGAATTCGATCTTCAATTTAAAATATTTACACTAGTAGATACCACAAAATCTTATGTTATACTTAATGAAAGTATGAATAAACTCTTAAGTATTAGTGAATCTATTGTTTTGATGGGATACTCATTATAAGAAACTAGTTTCAATGATCCAACCGTCAAACATGTTTGTATGTACTTCGAGATCGCATACGCCAAAAATTGCAAAAAACAAACATTCAGAGATAAAGTAACGGGACAAAACATTTCGACGGTTATAAACGAAAAATCACGATTTAACGGTTATTTTAACTCCGATTTTGATGATTTTTTACAGCTACACTCCTTGACCCTATATGAATACAATGAATGAATTTGATCTTCAATTTAAAATATTTACACTAGTGGATACCACAAAATCTTATGTTATTCTTAATGAAAGTATGAATAAACTCTTAAGTATTAGTGAATCTATTGTTTTGATGGGATACTCATTCTACGAAACTAGTTTCAATGATCCAACCGTCAAACATGTTTGTATATATTTCAAGATCGCATACGCCAAAAATTGCAAAAATCAAACATTCAGAGATCAAGGAACGGGACAAAACTTTTCGACGGTTATAAAAAAAAATCACGATTTAACGGTCATTTTAACTCCGATTTTGATGATTTTTTGCAGCTATACTCCCTAACCCTATATGAATACAATGATTGAATTCGATCTTCAATTTAAAATATTTACACTAGTGGATACAAAAAAATCTTATGTTATACTTAATGAAAGTATGAATAAACTTTTAAGTGTTAGTGAATCTATTGTTTTGATGAGATACACGCATTCTATGAAACTAGTTTCAACGATCCAATTGTCAAACATGTTTGTATATACTTCGAGATCACATACGCCAAAAATTGCAAAAAACAAACATTCAGAGATAAAGTAATGGGACAAAACTTTTCGACGGTTATAAAACGAAAAATCACGATTTAACGGTTATTTTAACTCTGATTTTGATGATTTTTTACAACTACACTCCTTGACCCTATATGAATACAAAGAATGAATTCGATCTTCAATTTAAAATATTTACACTACTTAATAAAAGTATGAATAAACTATAATAATTATATATATTTATTTAACAATTTTATACCCCTAAAAACTATAATAATTATATATATATTAAATTAAATTTAAAAAATTGATGACCATTGGATCGGCTGAGATCAAGCCAAAGTTCCAATACAATTTCATGATGATCGATGTAAATTGATGATTTTGTAAATTGAGGTTTAAACTTTTGAGAAAGACTTCACAACCTTGAAAACAGAAACTTTTTTATTTTGCATATCCTTGCACATTTAATATTTGTAATAGATTAGTAGTGTATGTATTATTTTTTTATTAGGCAATTATTTTCGACTGTAGATGTAGTACTTAAACAACAATGTGTTTTAATGTTTTGAAGTAATATTTATGTGGCAATGTGTGGTATGTGCAAATTTAAGAAAAAATAATAATCTTCTTAACGGGTCATAACGGGTCGGGTCACTTTAACCGTTGGGTAACGTGGCCCGACCTGTTAAGGACCCGTTAAGATAACGGGTGTGACACGACACGACCCGTTAAGATAACAGGTGTTACACGAACACGACAGACACGACCCGTTTGCCAGGCCTAGTCCTAAGGCAAGAGAAGTCTGGTAGAGGTTGGGAATGTATAATCAATAGTCATACCACATTGATTTTCATATCTGGCTGCATTTCAATCTCACTACTAAATCACTTCAAACCTTAGGTTTAGAGTGGAGGTTAGTATTTTCTGTTCCTTGCTGGCTTATTTGGTATTGGCAAAATAAATTTGTTTAAGGGCATGATTTTGCAATGACTGATTAACCTAGTGAGGTTGCTGGAGAAGTGGAAGGGGGTGGGCCCTCTTTTTGTTATTGTTAAGTTTGTTTTAGATTAGTTTAATATTTAAATTATTTTTTATAAACTAAATAATTTTTATTACTAAAAGCAAAATTGGCATCCACCTCATTGAAAATGTGTGCCTTGTATAATTTACCCGAAAACTAACTAGTGACCACAAATAAAATGAACAAAGAATTGAACACATTTTCAAAATTTGAGACCTTCAAACAATAGCAAGACCTATTAGGGTTTGAATTTTCGAATCTGACAAGTCATAAAGTGCTACGCAACTAGATTCGGTTTTTTTTAAGTACTACCACTAAATTATAACAAGTCAAACTAAGAGAAAAAAAAAAGGATCGTATACTAATTAGTAATTAGGTATGCCGTATATGCACTAAGTCATTTAGAGATATTGTGGAATTATCCTTGTTATATGCTCCCGAACTATATATATACTATTATATACTCACCGTATGTGATTGTGTTTGATAAAATATGCCAGCAAAATGAGACATAAATAGATGGTGGGTTGGACCTCAGAAAGATGCAAAGTCAATGAAGTGCGGATCAACTATGAGCTGGTGGTTCAATGGTAAAGAGTGGATTACGAGACTTCTTTAAAACTAAAAATTGTAAGTCTTGGGTTCGAAACCAACTGCTGATGTGGAAGCCAAACTTGTGGATCAGAAGGAGGCTGAAATGCCTCTGTGAGTCTTCCCGGCCCTTGGAAGGGGTGGATAACTGTGGCTTGCCACTAGTTATCCCCCTAAAAAAAAAAAAGGAGGAAGTGCGGATGGAAAAACCACCCAAAGTGGGGGAGTGAGCCATCAATGTTTGCTTTTGAAGAAAGCAAAAGAGAAAGGGTGTAAATGACAGGTTATTCTCTAATTCTTCTTGGAGGGCTGCTTTGTGTTTGAATAATTTCCATACAACATAATTTCCACTGACCTTCAGATAATCAAAATATGATTGTTTTTAACCGATTTACACCATCTTGTCTAATTGATTATCGGCTTTAATTTAGTGGTCGAATTGACCCAATACAAGAATAAAAGGTAATTTCGGCCAAGATATGGCTTAGACCATGGTTCTATACCAACTTTATTCGAGGATGTGACTTACGCCATCATAAAATTAAAGCCAAAATCGGTGTCATTACGGCATACGACCGATATGCTAGTCGATAATGATATCAAGGCCAAAGATGTTACCGACCAACCTATTAAGGCCACAACCTAACTGTGGGTCAAATGACCTGTGTGACCATGAGCATGAGTCTAATGGCTTACTGGCCTGTGGGAACGTTAAACTCCAAGGCTCTACGCCTATCAATATGAGTTTGGTCAAGTTGGTTAAAAGGCGCGAGTCATCCAAATTGAGATGGGTTTCCTACCGTAAGTAGGCCAACTGGCCAAGCACCCATAGGTATGAAATCAATCTATTTGGTGGGAATTGGATGAGATTCGTTTGTGGTATGAAATCAAGCTTCAAGTCTAATATTTGATAAAATCTACATTTCTCCGACCCAAATCAAGGAGGCTAGCCTATTTTCCAAAAGTTGACTCCGGCCATTTAATGGCAAGCTGGTGGGATGAGCATTAACCGATAAATATGAGCTCCGAAAAAGAAAAAAGGATCCCCCGATGAAACATAAAGCTCGTTATTCAATATTTTCTTCATTTTCTATATAGGATAATGTAGTCTTAGTCTAGATTATTTTATTTTCATGCAACTTACTTCCTGCACTTGTATTTCAATTTCTATACTTCAAAGCGATTTTATTTACACATTCGTACTTTAATTCTACACTTGTTTTTCAATTCTTTATTTCATGCACTTTACTTTTCCGTCTCGTTTTTAAATTTATTTACTTTCAAAACACTTTTATTTCATTCACTCGTTCTTAATTTAATTTACTTTAGGTAAACTTTATCTGAACCCATATAATCTCACTCTACACCCAGCTTAAAATTTACTTGTAAATTGCCTTTTTTGTTATATTTAATAATGACCATCAAGTAAAGATGAAATTAGCTTTAAAACTAAGATATATTAATAAACTTCCCTCCAATAATCAAACCCTTACAATCTTTCTCGGTGGCTAATGTCAAACCATAGTCTAGCTCTGTAATTCAAATTCAAATATACAGCAGCTGTTGGATAGGTTAATAGAGTTTGTTCTTTGTATTTTAAATGTTCACGTGTAAATTAATAGGGATTTGATCATATTCCTCAAACACTCAAACTTATGGAACCCTATACTACTATACATACAATGAACTATCACGATGATTGCAAGGTATTTCATCCAAAAACTACTGTGCATATTCTGAGTTTTGCAAACCTTTCCTCTGGCTGATTGCAGATATGCTTCTCTTTGCCTGCAGAGACTGAGGATGACTTGGTTTTTTATTTTTTTTAAATTGGGTATATAGTTAAATTTACATATTGGATTGAGTTTGTGCTCGTAGTTTAGGTAGTAAACTAGAGTTTAAATAGATATTGATAGTTTAATTAAAAATAATACGAGTGTAGAAAGTAAGTTGGGTGTAGAGTGATATTATATGAGTTCAAATATCTAGGCACATGCCTTATTCTACAAGGAAAGTAATTACAAAAGACAAAATCCTAAAGATTACAAATCCTAATCCTACCTAAATAAGGACTCCAAAATTATTAACAATCATTTGGTTGTTCGCACTGCCGGAGCCAAGTACAAGGCTCCCCTAGGCTATAGCATATATAGGGAGAGTTTCAGATCTGTAAGCTTCAAAATATTAATCTTTTGGGCTATTTTATGATTTTTAATTGTCATATTCCACTTAGCAATTGAAAATTTTGAATTATAAGACTGCTTTTAAGGAAAATAAGAGCTAATAAATGTTAAATAAACTCATCACTTTAACCTATATTATAACTTAATAGTAATAAATTAAAACTTTCATCCCACAAATAGTTCCTTATTTTATTCACCTAAAAGTTTTGAAGGTTAGAAGTTTAGAAACATAATATAAATTTCTTACCTTTTTTTTTGTTTTTTTTTGGAACACATGATATTATATATACTAAGGGGTGAGGAAGTGAGCTAAGCTTCACAATAAACTAACAATAATGTGGTTTAAATTCACCTTTGGCGAGAATTGAACTTAAGACCTCTCACTTACAAGTGAAGAAGAATACCATTAGACCGTAGTACTAAGTGGCAATATAAATTTCTTCAATTATTACTTTCAAGTTTACTATTATATAGCTTTATGTACGCAAAAAAAGATTAAAAATTTGATTTCAAAGTAATAATTTTTACTTAGTCCACCCATCGAATAATTCATGGCTACGCCATTGGTTGTTCGTTCAAAGCCTTGATTTGATTAGAAGTCAAATCTAAGGCGTAAACACAATCACTTTTACATTTTTCTAAGTAGGCCAATCTCGGCCATGTGATAGCATGCTTGTGCATTTAAACCAAAGAAGGACCGAAAGTCCTTCTAGGCCACCCAGTCCGGCCGAAAATAGGGAAACAATGATATATGTAGCTAGTCACCGGATGCATTAAGGTCAATGCATTCTACATTTATATGAAGCATGGATCAGTTCCCTTTCATGCATGTGTGGGGAAATCGTGGATTTTGTTAAGAGAATTAATGTGTGTTTTGTTGAAGAAAAATTGAGTTTTTGATATTTTGTATCGATATTTTCCATTTTCCATGTGTCAATATTTTTTGTCATGTCAAACAAGGCTATATGAGAATACATTTTTTGAGCAGGGCTTTTTATGAATGATGGTTTTGTACTAGAAACTTGAACTATTCTTAAATATTATTGGCCATATTGCATTCCTCTCTACTAGTTCAAAACGTTATTTGCTAAGCCCAGACTTAACTTGATGCGCATTTCTCTGAACCTAAAGCTTAGTTTGAGCTCGACCCTCAAGTTTTGGACTTGTACGGTCCAAATAATGGAAATCCGACAAACTAGTTAACAAATAAGGATTTTTTTTTCCTTGTACAAATCTACGGCCATGAATGTAAAAGGGAATACCTCTAACCAGGTTAGCATTATGATTAATTAATCTATGCCCCAAAAAGCGTTCAGAACTATTTACTGGACTCTGACATTCAAAACTGGTCCCGATAAGAGGTATTAACTTGCCTCTTCAAAACACTTCGTAATTGATGCACAAAACTTAATATTTGTGTTTATGATCGGAACCGTTCTAATAAGATAAATTGAAACCCTAAAGTAGGAAAAACAAAAGTAGAGAACACTCGGAGTTTAGTTTCTAGCACTCCCTTGTGAGTGTACAAAATTACAAAGAAATATATGAGAAGAAAGGATCTTATGATTCAAGAGAAGTTGGAGTATTCTATAACTTTCACATCACAATACATGTGAGAACAGACACGTGATGTCATGATACACAGGTGGTCTCCAATTATTACCCTATTACCAATACATGACTCAATGAGGATTTATTTAGTTCGAACAACTGTAAGTAGTACTACAGCACCTATATTTGTATGGCGCTATTACGAATACGAGGTCCACCACAAGTTCCCATCCGCTAGGACCAATAGCCCAAACTTCCCATGCACATCGATCTAATAGCTAGCTATATAGCTAGGAACAATAATCCAAAGTACTCCTATACAAAAGCTTGAATTAATTACTGAATTAACTAAAACCTAAGAAGTCTTGGTCAAGTGGAACAATCACACCCCAATTATTCATCGAAAGTTGTGGCCATGCACAAAAAGCTTTCATTGTAGCTCGCCCTAAAGGACAGCTGATGACTCCAACCTCATCTCCTTCTTCTTTCTCTGTGTCTGTGGGTGTGGGGAAAGTTTTTGGCACAAAGAAAGCAATAATAAAGGCTTTACTTTTATGTTTGCAAAGGTCAAAAAAGATTCAACTTCCCAAAAGGAAGTCTTGTGACAGTGAGTCGGCATTCATACGTTAATCTTAATCCCTTTCCGGGGAAATTATCACTAATTAAGAAGGGTCACGAAAAAGGAGAAGCATCCTGCAATGAAAACAAGGAAATAGATTTGTGATTGCAGCCACAAGAAAAGTAATTGATTGCTAGCATTTGAGATTGCTTCCTTGATTCCAAACCAGCTGCTTTTTTCATGGATTGACTTTTCTTACAAGTAGGGTTTTGTGAGAGGGAAACTAACAGTGAAATTCTAAAAGGAGAGACACAAGCAGACCCCATGTATTAACAAGGACCCTATTAATAATATCAAGCATCTGAAGATGAATGTGATGGCCTTTCTGAGTGTGTCATGAGAGAGAGAGAGAGAGAGAGGTTTCCTTGGATTTTACATTAGAGCAGTGGCATTTACCATGTGTGTTCTTAGAAACCATGACAACTCTTCTTCCAGAACCTTGTATTCAACCTTTTTAATTCTCTCTATTCATTTGGGAGGTTCTCTCAAGTAGCAAATTATAGATGCAAATATGAAGGAAAGCAATTAACGGAGATACAAATTACACTAGACTGATTACGCATCAATTTAAGTCTGGGATTAAGCCACTGGGGTTAATCCAGCAAGGGTTTGAAATTCTCCTCTACAACCAAAAACAGTTTTAAAACTGGGATTAATCAGCTGCCCTTCAAGAATACGAAGGGAATTCTTGAACTTGAGAAAATTCTCACAAACAATTGATCAAATTAGTTAATGATACTTTGTAACTTGATGGAGCATCTTGGATACCTGCACAACTTTTCTTGCCTAGTATATAAATTACTGAAACAAAAAAGAAATGTTCATAAAATCAAACTACTCACCTTTAATTTTCAGCCCTGGTTGGGTTCTAATTAAGCTCCATTGACTCTTTGAACAACCACAGTTTAGTCATATAAAGCCATAATAAAGGGCAAAAACCAAGGTGGAGTTAAATCATTGTGGGGGACTAATGCTTTGAGAAACACAAGTTCACAACATTCACAGTAACTCCAAGATAAACAATATTAGGGTTTCAAATTGGTGTCAATTGGTAAAGAAAATAATCTAAAGGAAAAGGCAAGTGAACAGATTTCCTTTTGGACAAGCACTTTCCCAAAGTTATAGTATTCGTACTTTCTGCTGAACCTACATTTTCATATGCTCATCACATTTGTAAAGAAACAAGTTCAAGATACAAGAGATGTCTAATAGAAACATTATCAAAGCTAATAGGTAAAAGTGTGAGAATAATAGACTGATCTGAGAAAATAGGAAAGCACTAATCTATTTATGCATTATTATACTTTATAATCAAGACTGCAAAAGGATTACTGACTAATAGCATTAGATTAAGAGTCAGAAACAGATGGGTGTTCAGGGAAGCTAATTTTATATTTATATATTTTTGACAGATGAAAATAGGCATTTGAACAGTGTCAGAAAGGGTGTCATTTCTTTGCTTGTTCTCCTAAGCATAAAATTAATTTGCTATTTTCTAAAAGATTTGTTTAGATATATCGTAGCCTAATAAATCTAAACCCACGAAACCCTAAGAGAGAGAATTATAACGTGAAAGAGAGGAAAGAATGTCTACCAAAGTTTTTTTTTTAATGAACAAAAATAATAAAAAGGGGGGCAGATCTGAAAAAATGGCAGAAACAGACAGATCAGATACTGGAAGGCATCATTAGGCTACAATCATCACAGCATGATGATTCAAACAAGAAAAAAAATAAATGAAAAGGAGATCCAGCAATCAAACCTTTCATGCAAGTCCATGAAAAACAAAAGTAGTCAAGATACTCCTCATTACACCAATATGCACATAACTAACAACCTTAATTGTTCTAAAAACAAAAACCCAGAATTCTAAACTGAGTTTAAAAATAAAACCCAAAATAGCAAATCGATAAAAATAAAAATAATTAAAAAAAATAGAAATCAAACCTTCTGATGAAGAACCCATCTGCCCTGGAAAAAAGGTCTCCGTGTGGATCGGAAGCCATGAATTGGGGGGAATGAAGCCTGGTCCGACGACACTACTTAACCTGATCATCTATGTATGCAGATGATACACACAACATATACAAACACATATATAGATATATGTATAGGTATATAACGGTTGATCTAGAGATTATAGATCAAGGAAAGTGTCCTCGAGCCAGACAACATTCCCCTCAAAAGCTAAAGCTCCTCTTCTCCTTCAACATCTTCGAAACCCTAGCTACAATAATATATCCATGAGTCAGTGTATCTCTTTTTATGTATGTGTGTGTTTGTTTCTCTGATCTCTTTTATCCCTTTGTCCCCCAAGAGTATCGCCTATCTTCAAGGGGGTTCAGAGAGAGAAGGAGAGAGGAGAGAGAGAGAGAGAGATGAAGGATGATAATGATGATGAGAATGTAGAGAACGATGATATGGTATGGTTAGTATGGTATGGGGTGGGAGGGGGTGACTTATAAATATATATAAAAAAAACCTTATAATATGTAGAATAATAAATGCCTTATAAAAAGACAAAAACATAGATGCAGACTCCCTACCAGCTGGGTTCTCATCTCTCACTTCCAGAAATGACCACGACCCCATGCACCATCTCTCCTTCTCTCTCTCTTCTTTTACTGTGTCTAGCCACAGTCATAAATTTTATTTAATTGTTTTTCCAAATTTTCGATAAAATGAGTTAGACAATAATTTGATACCAAACACGTCATAAAAGGGAGGTCATTGGAGAAATAGAGGGGGTAGTGTGCTAAATTTTTTAGGCGGAAACAACATGTAAATTGTTTAGGGTGCCATTTTATCGAACAGTTGATGAGCTGAAGTGATATATATGTATAGCCATATTGAGCATATGTTGAATAGAAGTTGACAACTTTCGAGTGAGTCTGTCGATAAATGTCAACAACAACACACACCAAAGTGCTGACGAGTGTTGCTAAGTTTCACTCAAACATTTTGTCAAACACTTTGTGGAATACCCCAACAACCAAGGGGTCATCAGAGGCACTCTTTAGAAAACTTTTTCAACTGCCACGTAGTCAAGTACCGAAGTTGACCCCTTGATAAATCTGTTAATTGATCAGACCTAAAACTTCTTACAAACATAGTAAAAATATAGTATACTAATAAATTGTATAGTCACAAATGAATTAAAGAAAGAAAAAAACATGTTTATACCAGGGTTTTTATTTTGGTCAATTTATTAGGTTGGATTTGATGGATGAAAATGATATGATATGATATCCACCGTCGGATTTGGCAGATGAGCCTCCTCGTACAGCATGGAGCATGAGAATTAGTACCACAAAAAGTGAAAAAAAAAAAAAAACACTCACCATTTCATTTAGGGCCGGAGGGGGGGGGGGGTTTGATTGTGTCATCAAGCATGATACCAAGGGTAGCCAATAGTGAGCCTACGACTATACTCTGTGTAAGCCTAGTGATCGATGGACCATTTTTGACCGTAGGATACTATCATTGTACAATGATCAAAAAGTGAAAAAACAATCACATAACAATGACTAGTCGGGTACATATAAAAATTTGAGTAATAGTAAATGTATAAATTAAATAATGTATCTGTAATAAAAAAATAAGAACGTTATTAATATTTAAGTTATTTATTATTTTTATGTTATTTAATTTATAAAATTAATCTCTTTAATATTATTATAAAATATTTCTCCAACAAATATGAATAAATAAAAAAAAGAATCAAAACAAACAGTGGAGCTATGAAGCGAGTCAGAGGAGTGGTTGAGTGATTGAGCTGCCCGATGATGGAAACCCCATTTAATACTTTTGTCACTTTTATGCGAAATCACAAAATTAATTAATTAATTAATTAGTTTCGAACAAGATTAATTTTTAATTCATAAAATAAACAATAAAAAATGGGACCCTCGGCTGGCGTGTCACTTTAGAGCTGAAGTGCAGGACGATGACTTCGAGGCGATGACCGACAGATGGGGCAGAGGGAGTCCATTCTCTCATTTTTCACTTTGCCTTTTAACCTTTTTAGTTTTTACCTTTCGCCGACCCCCAATTCCTCGGCGACTTTTCTGGGTTCCTCCCTTTGGTGCGTGTGAATATATGGTTGCCCTAGGTTCGACGACGCCGTTTTATTTTTCACCCCACCACCTAGGTTACATCTTTTACCTTTTTCTTTTACTCCATGTCGCATTCATCTATTCAATTCAAACATTCAAGGGGAATTGACATAGCTTCGGAATGATTAATTAATTAATTGTCGTAAATTTGGGTGTATGAAAGCATATAGGATATTTGCATGTTGGTGAGATGGGAATAATGGGTAGATAGGTTAATTTATGAACCCTAGTTTTTTTTTTCCTACATCACAAGCTGCAAAAGTACTGAGCCTATACAGGCAATAGACCATACACTGTGGCATGTTTTATATTACAACTGTGGGAAATTAAAAAAAAAAACATAAATTAGGGGCTGCAGAAGTTGGACTTGTAAAAAAAAAAAACCACTGAAAACAAATGCATTGCAGTGTTAAAAGTGCTGTAAATAATTGTATTAGGGCTCATTTGCAAGTTCTTTAAAATGATTGAAAATGCTTAGGTGAAATTGTTCTTGGGTTCGAAAAGCACTCAAGTGCTTTTGGAAGAAATAATAGTTATGTGTTTCTTGCATGAAGTACCTCAAGTATTTTTTTTTTCTTCAGAATTCATTTGTACTTTTACTAAGAATTAGTTTATAAAAAAACACTCTCATTAAAAGCTTTTTCAGTCATAAAACACTTATAAATTAGTCCTTAGTAATGTTCATGTTTACTTCTTTATTGAAGCATTGTATGTTGGAGTAAAAGTTTTGATTTAAACACACATGCTTTTCAGTATCATGGTTGGATAATTTATTTGAATTATAACCCTAGCTAGAGAAAATAATTGCATATAATATAAGGGGTTTGTTTTAATACAAGTCAAATGGAAACCCTACCTACCAATTTGACATATAGTCTATAGATATACCTAGGTCTGTATGCGGCTATGACCTTACCTAGCTCTTGTAAGATTCAAGTGATAATGTCAAGCACGAAATTCACACAATAATGGCCTAAATATTGGAGTTAGTCTAATATAGACTAGAGCTGTATATCCAGATGTTTATTACCAGACAGCTGCATAGCTGGATTCTTAAACATGAAACTTTTAGCTGCATATCCAGAGATGTTTATTCACCTGATTCATTTTACGAGCCGATTTATTCCAAAATTTCTTTTAACTAATATTTTTCATGCAAAATTGAAAATACAAATAAAAAAAGTTCAACACATAGGACAAAGGTCCTTAATTTGGGAGACATTATTTTCAGCTTTTGGTAATAATATTTGTAGTTTCTTGGCATGGTGAGGAATAATTACCCTTAAAAAGTTGAATGAGATCATGTACATTGTAATTAGAATAATTTATTTGTTGATTAGTAAAATCGAGAATTTGGAATCATGATGATCTCCTTGTTTTATCTAAAAGGGGGTGTCCGGAAGATGTGCTGCCATGCCTAGTGAACCCAACTTCACCACCAGATTAAGAATAACCCTAGTGAGACTCAGACCTACCTTTAAATTTCTAGCTCTTATTCTTATTTGGCTCTTTTTCTTCTCTCTCTCTGTCTTTGTTTCTTCTTTCTTTCAAGGTTGAATGTGTATTTGCTGTACATGTATATATCAGATTGACAAACGGAGAGGACGATACTGGCTCCAGATTTCAAAGCTATTACAGGTCTTGAAAGTTGTGTAAATTAAGAAGCTGTGTGACTGACTGACCCTGAGAGAAAAATGAAAGAGAAACACAGAAAGGCCCAGCAGGAAAGAAACAACACGTAAATGTCAAATCCCTCCCCCTAGCTACTCCTGTGCTTCCTCTCTCAAAGCCAGCTTGTCCATCCACACATTTCAAACTTCAAACAACAGTACTATACATATAATAAATTTGCTTATATACATTAACAGTATGATTCTTATATATGTATAGAAACGGTCTCTTGTGCAGACATATTTTGTATCGATAATGCGCCAAAATATATGTTTTGCTATTAAAATACTATCTACCAACATTATCAATACTTTATTAATATCATGGAGACACTGTGTAAAGAACAGACGTCTTGTGAAGAGAAAGAAACTACAAATGCATTTGAAATGTTTATAACAAAGGACAGGTGATATAACAAAAACGACCTGGACCTAGGGTTTTACTGTCTTCACTACACTGCATAATCCACGTGCTTGTCACGTGGTGTCGGTATTTTAGGGTGTGACATACACTGACTGTGAGACTGTGTGACTCTGTGTATGACTGTGTGAAAGAGAAAGGGACCAAAGGTGGTGGTGGTGGTGGTAGTAGTTGAAAAAGAGGAAAAGGTTGAGAAAGCTTTTTGACACTTAAGTCAATTTGGTGTCTGGATCGAGAAAATAAAAAGGCTGGGAAAACATATGCATACACGTACTTTGTACTAATCACTGATATATTATTGATTAATCTATCTCTAAAGGGACTACAGATAATGTAAGCTTTCATAGGGAATTACACAAGCTTTTCCTGGAGGTTACTGCAGTAGTAATATATATGCTACTGCATGCTCTTCGGCTTTGAATTCCTTTGAATGTCAGTTCTTGAGGATATTCACTCTCTCCTTTTTTTTGTTTTTGTTTTTTTGTGTTGAACTTTTCAAGGATAGCCAAAGCTCTCTGTGTGGACAAATTCATACTCCATTACTATAATTTAATTGTAATTTGATGGTGAATTGAAACTCTAATTCTTGCAAAAGATGTATTTCAATCAGATACAAGCCTTTCTCAGTCAGTTGGGGTTGGGCTATGCCCTCATTTTGAGTGGCAAATGGTTTTTAAAACAATGTTAGGTCTGCCTTCGTGTTTGCCATATCAAATTCAGGCCCAGCCTCAGAGTGGGCCTTTCAACCTTCAACTTGTAGAGGTGAATTAGAGGCCAATTTGTTTTTTTATACAACTGATATTTTAGAAGGGACACTACAACAAATAAACGTTTCAGCGACGAAATGATTCCTCAGTAGAAGTTCGTATTCGACGCTTGAGGTGTTTGGCGAGGAAATCGCTTCGTCGCTACGATCGTCACGGGATCTCAGCCAGTGAATGTATACATGAATTTCCTCGCTGAAGTTTGGCTTTACCAAGAAAGAAACTTTGACACTACTGTCATGGAATTTCTCGTGGTAGCTCAATTTCAGCAATGAATTTTTTAATCAAGTCACATGGTTTGGCTATAAATAATTAAAGTATTGACTTCTCTCCTTTTATGGATGTTAGGAGTATTAAGTGAATGGCTAAGATGTTGCCAAATGTCAATAGATTAGTTTTGCAGTTATAAGGTTGTTAGAGGATAGCTTAGTTAGGAAGCTACCTTAGATAGTATAAATACCCTTGTAATGAAATAGTTAAGGATGATGAAAAACATTCAATACAATTCAGATATATCTTTCTCTCTAAATATTCTCTCTCATCTCTCTCTCTCTCAATCTTCTTCTTCTCTGATATATGTGTAGCTTGTTTTATATGGTATATTCGCTGGAAAAAGTACGGTTCATCGATCTGGGAATTCTGTATCTGCTTCCGCTTCTGCTTGCACACGTATGCAATTCTTTCTCTGTATCTTGCTTCTTGATTTGGGGTTTTTCTGCTCAAATTAGGGGTCTTGAATTCGTGTTTGGTTTTATGCACACCAAGTGTTCGACATTTGTTCTCTGTCAATTTCAGTGAAGCAATTTTACAACAATGGTGACCATCTCTCAGTTGCAAATCTTGCAACCGCCTATTACATCTCTTATCTCCTCTGTCTCTAAGTTTGTAATCATGAAGTTGGATGATACCAATTACTTGACCTGACATTTTTAGATGCAACTTTTGTTGGAAGGTTATGGAATTATGGGGTTTGCTGATGGGTCTACTCCTTGTCCTCCTCGATTTTCTGATGTGATATATGGGGATTCTGAAGTTGTTTCTGATAGTACTACTGCTCGAGTGGAATCTGATGCCTACAAGATTTGAAAAATGCATGACAAAGCGTTGATGCAGCTAATTTTTGCAACCCTTTCGCCTCCTGCAATTTCTTGTGCAATTGGGAGCATTAGTTCTTTAGATTTGTGGATCCGTCTGAAGGAACAATTTTCTGACAAGAAAGGTAATGATTACATCACTTTGTATCTTCAAAGGATTAAAGAAGCTAGAGATTATTTATCAACTGCTGGTGTTTATTTTAAAGATGATGATATTGTAATTCTTACATTAAATGGTCTACCTTCTGAGTTCAATACTGGTCTACCTTATGAGTTCAATACCATTCGGTCAGTCATTAGGGGTTGAGATACTGTTATTTCATTGAAATATCTTTGTTCCCAGTTACTTGTTGAAGAAGTAATGTTGAAAGTATGGATGTTGTCCCTATGCTTACTATTTTGGTTGCTTAACAGTCTGCTTTTCCTTCAAAGAACTTTGGTGGTTTTCCATCTTAGAATACTAACCTCAATTATCAGTATAATGGTCATCGAGGCTTCAATAACAAGAATAAAGGTAGGGACATGTTTAATTCTAATAACAGGATTGGAAATAACAAGCCATTCTTTTCCAATTCTGGACCTGGAATTTTGGGAAACTCTCCACAATAGTTTGGTTCTTCTTCGTTAATGACTTGTCAAATATGTGGCAAGCATAATCATCTTGCAGACACTTGTAGATTTAGAAATGCTCATGTTTCTTAAGGCTGCCAAATATGTGGGAAAAATAATCACTTTGCTGATACTTGTCGTTTTCAAAATGTTGGGGTTAATTCAGGATGTCAAATTTGTAGGAACCTTAATCATATTGTTTCTTTTTGCTTCTAGAGAATTCTAATGTTCCAATGAATGCCATGTATGCTCACACCAACTTTGGACCTCAGTCTCATTATCCACAGCTATTTGCTCCATCTCAGCAAGTATGGCTCACCAACTCGGGAGCAACAAATGACATGACAACTGAGTTGTAGAATTTGTCTCTTGCCATACCTTACCCATCAAATGAGACTATACAAGCTGTTAATGGTGAAGGTTTAGGCATATCTCATATTGGCTCCAAAGTTCTTCAAACTCCAATACATTCTTTGAAATTAAATTCCGTTTTATATGTACCAAAATTAACACAGAATCTGCTGTCAGTTCATCGAATCTGCTGTCAGTTCATCGAATCTGCTTGGATAATAATTGTTGGTTAATATTTGATGCATTTTGTTTCTAAATTCAGGACAAAACCACAGGGAGGATAATCTACAATGTGCAATAATGGGTTGTATCCTATTATCTCACCAGCATCTAATGCTTCTTCAAAATGTGCCTATGCTGCTGCTTACCTTGGACAACAAGTCAATTCAAGATTATGGCATAACAGACTAGGTCACCCTTCTAATCCTATAGTAGCTCAAATTTTAAGAAAGTCCAAAGTGTTTTGTAGTACTGATTCACTGCCTATATTGTGTTCTACCTGTTTGGAAGGAAACTTTACAAAACTTCCTTTCCTTGTGTCTCAGTTTAAGTCTGTAAAACCTTTTGAGATAGTTCATAGTGATGTGTTAGGCCCAGTTCCTTGTTTTTCCATTGAAGGGTTCAAATATTATGTAACCTTTATTGATGAGTGTACACGTTATACTTGGATTTTTCCAATACGTAATAAAAGTGATGTTTACCCTACTTTTGTTTCTTTTATCAATACATTACAAATCAATTTGACATCTCTGTGAAAATATTACAAATAGATGGGGGATGGGAGTATATAAGGAAATCCTTTCAAGCTTTTCTTTTGAATAAAGGGATTCTTCATCATATGTCTTGTCCTCATACCCTTGAGCAAAATGGCTTAGCCGAGTGAAAACATAGGCACATCATTGAGACCTTTATCACACTGTTACAAACAGCTTCCTTACCACCTTTATTTTGGTCATATGCAGCTTAAACCTTTGTTTATCTTATCAATAGTATGCCATCTTCTACATTGAATAACAAATCTCCATTTGAGCTACTCTTTCATGCAAATCCAGAAATTCAACATCTTAGAATTTTTTGTTGCTCTTGTTACCCACTACTGAGACCTTATAACAGTACCAAACTCCAACCTAGAACTACAAAGTGTATTTTCTTAGGGTATGCTTCTAAGTTTAAAGGGTACATATGTTTTGAGGTGACTAAGAAAAAGGTTTATATATCAAGGCCTGTGATCTTTGATGAATTTGACTTTCCTTATTCCACCCTAGTGTCTTCTGTTAAACCAGTCACTTCTCCAGTAATTACCTCAACGGTTTCTCATCCTGTTTTGGTGCCAAACAATGATAATGTGATGGTTGTGCCTTCTGCTTTTTCTCCTAGCCTTATTCAGTCTAGTTCCTCATAGTTTGATTCAAATAGTTCAATGGACACTAGGAGTCACCCTATACCTACAAACAGTCTGTCAAATGAATCTAGTCTGTCTATGCCATCTGCCACATCAGTTAGCAATTCCTTCACTGGTGATTTCAATAAAGCTGCACCCATTACTGACACTGCAGATTAGTCCTTATCCTCTTCTATCCTTGTGGTACCTGAATTCCAGCCTAACGAACTCTAAGTAGCCATACTTGTTCCAACATTCAATTTGCATCCCATGCAAACTAGATCGAAGAGTGGCATTTATAAAAAAATTGCATTCATGTCTGTGATACGTGAACATGGAAGGGCTAATCTCACCAAAGTGGAACTTGCTACCTATAAATCTTCTTTGAAATCTCCTGTGTGGTGTGATGCAATGAAAGAAGAACTCACAACACTATATAATCAAGGTACTTGGTCCTTGGTACCTCTTCCTCCTCACAAAAACTTAGTGGGCTGCAAATGGGTGTTCAAAATAAAGAAAAATGCTGATGGATCTATAGGGAGATATAAGGCCAGATTAGTTGTAAAGGGATTTAATCAAGAAAAAGGAATAGACTATGGGGAGACTTTCAATCCAGTGATAAAACCAACCATTGTGAGACTAGTTATTGCTTTGGTTGCACACTATGGCTGGCCTTTAAGACAATTGGATGTGAAAAATGCCCTTTTACATGGCATTCTTCAAGAAGATGTATCTATGTCCCAACCTCCTAGATTCCTTGATTCTAAACATGGTGATTATGTTTGCAAGCTTCATAAGTCCTTATATGGTTTGAAACAAGCCTCTAGGGCATGGAATGACATATTTACCAAGTTTCTACCTTCATTGGGGTTTCAGTCCACTTATTCTGATTATTCACTGTTTGTTAAGCATGCTGGTGGTTCTATTATGATCATTTTATTGTATGTTGATGATATCATCATCATAGACAATGCAAGTCAATGTGTTGGTAAGGTTATTCATGCCTTGGCAAATGAGTTTGATATCAAGGATTTAGGACCATTGGATTATTTTCTGGGCAAACAAATTGTGATGCAACCAAATGGGATATTTTTGTCTCAAGATAAGAATGTCACATATCTTCTCACCAAGTCTGACATGTTGTCTTCCAAGCCATGTGCCACTCCCTATTTACCTTACAATAGGTTATTGAAGGATGATGGGAAACCGTATAACAAACCAACATTGTATAGAAGTCTAGTGGGTGTTCTTCAGTATCTTACTTTCACACGACTTGATATTAATTTTGCAGTACATCAAGTGAGTCAATTCATGCAGGCACCAATGGAATCTCATTTTTTGGTAGTCAAGAGAATTCTTATATACTTTTAGGCAACACAGAGCTGTGGTATTCAATATGTTCAGGGAAACTTGGATCTTAAAGCTTTTAGTAATGCAGATTGGGCAGGGGATTCTAATGATAGGTGATCCACTACTGGTTTGGTTGTTTTTCTAGGGTCGAATCCGATATCATGGTCATCCAAGAAACAACAAACAGTCTCTCGGTCATCCACAGAGGTCAAGTATATGGCATTATCTTTTACTACAGCTGAGATTGATTGGATTAAATAGTTATTGAATTTTCTGCAGGTATCTGATAAGCCAACTTTGTACTGTGATAATCTTTCAGCTATAGCCTTAACATTGAATCTTGTTCAACATCAACAGACAAAATTTATAGAGATTGACATACATTTTGTGAGAGAAAGGGTTGCTAAACAGCTTCTGCAAGTTCATTTTGTCTCTTCTGGTGAGCAGTTCGCAGATATTTTAACCAAGGGGTTGTTTGCACTTTTGTTTCGGCAACATTGCAACAATCTCTGGCTCAATTTCTCTGTCCCTGAGCTTGAGGAGGGATGTTAGGAGTATTAAGTGAATGGCTAAGATGTTGCCAAATGTCAATAGATTAGTCTTGCAATTATAAGGTTGTTAGAAGATAGCTTAGTTAGGAAGCTACCTTAGATAGTATAAATACCCTTGTAATGAAATAGTTAAGGATGATGAAAACATTCAATACAATTCAGATATATCTTTCTCTCTAAGTATTCTCTCCCATCTCTCGTTCAATCTTCCTGTTCTCTGATATATGTGTAGCTTGGTTTATAATTGAAACATTTAAACGATGAAAGAGGATTGAGTGTTCCTCTATTCCTACTACGCTAGATATTCTAGAACCCACTCGATGGACAACAATGGTTCAATATTTTAACAATCAGATCTCAAAATATAGAGTTATAAACCATAGTACTAGTGGTGACATGCCAACTCTTTAAAAAGGAGAAAGGACTAGTCTGAGCAATCTTCTTTAACCATTTTTTTAAGGTAATAAGAATTTATAAAGAAACCATCAAGAGGTCATGCGTGTTGAACATAACCAAGAGGTCACACATGTCATAAAAAAAAAAAAACCACACAAATTCACTGTTACAAACTCATCATGATACAATATAATTCTCCAACCACCACGGAGACCCATATCTATCCAACAATAAAGATAACAATATTGCGAGTTGTAGAAGCACCGTAACAACATCACGAGGAAAAGACTACACCACCTTTGATGATCTTGCAAACTATCAACAAAGAACTGTTGTAAGTCATCTCCAAAAATGTTGAGCTTCCTCCTTATAGTCCTTTGCCATGGACACAAACCAAAAGAAAAATAAAAATCTACTTAAATTTGAACAATAGACGCTTCTTAAAGATTTGAATTTGATCCTTCAACCATAACCATCAATACATCCATCCTAATAAAATCAATTGATAACAAAAGGAAAAAGCCTATGATTATTTAAAAAGTCATTCAAGGCTTCACCTCAAGACGTGAAATTCATATTCTCCACAATACATAACAAATTTAATTACATCTTAAAATTTCTCATCCAAATACACCATTAGTCCGAAATCTTGCACATCTTTCTAACGACAAAAAGAAGAAATAGGGAACTCAAACTACTAGTAATCCACAATAAAAGATAGGACGAGTGTCGTTTGGACAACAAAACAAACTACAAGCTTGTCTTCTTGATACTAATTTTTCAAGTCACATCCAATATGGTTTTATCAATTTTCCCTAATACAAATATCTGCTATCCTCTTTATGTTGGCTACGAATCAAACTTAGAGACTAATTACAAGGTCATTTTCGCGACTTGAATGCAGTAGCACTTTGGAATTTAGGCAACGAAAACAATAGGTCATCCCCTTCTTAGGAGTTTGACATGCATTCACATGCACTATTCCACCAACCTTCATGATGTATAAGTATAACCTTAATTCCTAAACGCGATGGGCACTATGACTATGATTACAATTTGATCCCTTCCCCGTGTTCCTAACTTTTGATATCCCAACATACACTAGTAAAATAAACCTACTTCTTCCAACAAGCTCCACCTTGTTCCGCTTGTTTTGCACCATGTTGCTAGTACTCATTGGTCGTTTGCATCCGAACGATAAACATAATGCTAATCTAGCAAGAAGGAAATGGGACAAACAAATTTCATTTCGTAAAACATGATCAACTAATTATTAAGTCTTGGTCTGCTTTGCTACTCAAACAGTGTAGATTGGTTCAATTCTTTTTTGCTGTCCAAACTTTACCCCATATGGAACGAATGAAAATAACGATGATAAGCCTGTCTATACAAATAAACTAGTGTCATCTTCAAACACTATCTTCATGGTCACTTACCATCTCTCTTTTCCTTTCTCTTTAATTTTTACAATGATGCTAATAAGGACTGCGATCAAAATACTAAAACAAACATGACTTCAGTCTAATAATGGGTTCACCAAGGACTGGAACTAAAATAACCCTTTATTTAATTTAATTAATTCAGTTTTTCATGGTCACGAGTCTATGTTTTAGCACAAGCTTAAGGTTTTCATACTTTTTCCTCTTGATACGATATAAAGAGGAAGTTCCTGCGTAGCAACTAGGTTCTAAAAGATGCTAGGTGTTAGTCGGGGGCGTGCTGGGGTCTAGCGCCTAGGCGGGGGCATAGACGGACTAGGCGGATTTAAGTAAATTTTATTGTATATCAAATAATTAAGTGCCTATGTAAACTTAAAAGAAATACAAACTTGTATTGGGATACATAAATTACAAAATAAAACTATATATAAATTATAAAGTATTAAAACATATTGAAAACATGGGGAACAGGTATATAGTGAGTGTTTATTTGAGTATTCCACAGGTTTCTTACATTTAATTGAAAGTTTCTTACATTTTATTGAAAAAATAAAATGCAAAATAAAAGTTATCCATTTTGTGTATAAGTGAGAGTCGTGACCTAAGCAGGTGCCTAGGCGAGTTTAGGTAGGCTAGGTGAACACCTAAGCAAGTTTAGGCTCCTTTCTTAATTTCCAATCGCTTAAAGATTAATTGAGGCGGTGACCAGCCGTCTAAAGCCCACAGCTTAGGCGGCGCTGAATGGAGATTTTAAAACAGTGCGTAGCTATGATGATATTGTAAATAAAAGGCCTCAGTAACCCAATCCCCATCGTCCAACTGTTGCCTACACACAATAGTATAAGGAGAAAAAAAGGACAACAAACATTTTAAAAATTAAAAATTAATAAATCAAAAGATAAACAACAACATAGAAGAAACGTGAGGACATTCCCTTACCCTACATTTGTGCCCCATAGAGTATTTAAAGAATTTTTCCAACTCATACAATTTTGTGGGTTATTTAACAATAAATAGTACAATAAACTTTACTAAAGTAATACACCATTATTCTAATATTCTATAAATCCTTCAATATGATATTAGGAAACGATCGATTTGAAATGAACTTTTTAAACCGGCATCGACAGCATCCCAGATAGCTGTTAAGAAAATTAGTTTCATATAATTTTCTAAGCTAGAACTCTTTATAATTGTGCAAAAGGATTAAAAACAAACCAGGGTTCTTATACCAAGTAAAAAATGACAAAAAATTGTGGTATTTGAAGGGTTTACTATGATGTTGTGAAGATGTGAAGGCAAGAGAAAAAAAGGGAAGGGTTTGCCATAAGGAAGGATTAAATGAGTGGACTAGGATTTTTTCCTCTCATATTTTCTTTTACTTTCAACCCTTCATCTTACGCTCTTTATTTTATCTTTTTTTTTAATAAAAAATTAATATAAAATATTAGCATTACTTAATTGTGATCGTTTAAATAAAAGAGAATGAAAAGGAAAAAAAAAGAACTTACACTTTTTATTTTATCTTTTTTTTAATAACAAATTAATATAAAATATTAATATAATTTAATTATGATCGAAAAAAAAAAAGAAAAAAGAAAAAAGAGAGAATCCTTCTCCTAAACGACCACGTCGCAAACAGCACTGCATGACAGACAACCTGAAAGACTGGTCCCCACATGCACGACGCTGTGAATTGGGCCACTCAGATCAAACATAAGGGCACGTGTCGGCTATATTCCACAAGCTTTCTAACGTACAACCACCAGATAAATGCCACATCAACGAGCCAGCAATGGAAACCCTAAGAAAATGGGTACCAAGATTTGACCGAGGGCAGGTGGCAAGGAATGAATGGGTGACGTGTGACAGGTGACGGACTCTTGTCAGGATGCAACTAATTTTATTGGTTTAAAATAATATCCTTTGGTGAATTAGTTAATGTTTATCGATTTGAATAAGATTTAAGATTTAAGGTGTGGGGTTTATAAATTGATCGTATGGAAGGAGAACCAAAGTTGGACACGTTCAGATAGGGACTTGATCAAAGCCATTTTCATGGCTTCGAGTCGAAATTGGAACTGGCTTACCTAAGTCTAAGCCCTACCTTGAGAAGTTTTTAATCGTAAGTATGAAACTTGGTTTGTGACGGAGAACTATTACTCACTAAGTTTAGGTCCAATGTTAATAATATGTAAAATATCTAAGTGATAAACATGACGATCTTTCTTTTATAAGACAATTTGACGTATTATATTACTAAACTCTTACACAACTATATTGTATAAGTGTTTGAATAGGCAATTTTGTTGATAATCTCATGCTATCCTAAGCAAAATATGTTCATGTTCTTTTTTAGAGATCTTTGAGTGTACATGTTGGAAACCTACTATTTAATTAGTAATTAAGGAGCGGGTGTTATACCAATTTGCCTCTCACGAAGTATATAATAAGATCAACATATATGTAATACATTATTTTGATGTTCTCTTTGATCATGAATGTCGCAGGAGAAAGTTTTTGACAAAATTCCTAAAAATGTTGGGGGTAAAGCAAGCAAAGTGTAACAAGGAAAAGTGGCATGCAATATTCATTTTGCTTCCGAATTAAAAAATTCTTGGATTCACCATAATCTTTCTGTTACAGAAAATATAGTATATAGAAATTAAACCTGAATGTAAGTTTAAACTACGATTATTTCAAAGACCTGGAATAAAAGACACCAAAACCTAAACATAGATTAGAATAATTATTGTAACATCATAAATTCATATATATATATATAGGTCTCACAAAATCAACAAAGGCGGAAGGTTCAATATTGGAACGTGATTCACGTTGCCGACACTAAATAGCTCACTAGCAGAAGACTTGGCCAGAGTTCTATTTATTGTTCAGATTATGAAAATGACAAAGGCATTTTAAAATCATATCATAAACAATTTAAAAATCACTAAAAATGTGCCTGCATTAGTGCAAGATAATTAACAAAGACAGCTCGGCTGCAAAGCTAGCTAGAGAGCTCTAAGTTAATGAAATGAAAAATCATATTTATTATATGGTATTGCCTATGAGTAATTTATAGGAGAGATTTTTTGGTGTATTCATAATACCGTCATGTGTATTTTTTTAACACTTTAAATTTAGAACATGTCAAGAGTATTGTTTTTCATGTTTATAACATGTAAAATGTGATACCAGGTAACAACTGCCCTGAAAATACATAAAACTTCTCGCAATTTAGAAAAGAAAATGGAAAAAAACCATCATGATGTTTATAACACGTAAATCATGTTGATTACTTCAGAGCCCATGGATTGTGGATATAAAGGAGAATCCCAAGTCACTAAGTCACAAAACCCAGTCAGACCAAAAAACCATGACATCAGACGCACATTGCTTAAGGCCTTAAAAACCACCGAATTCCATATCATGCATATATCAGAAAAAGCACACACGCACACTCCCAAAACATTCTTTCTACAACCACCCACAAAACCCTATTAGGATTTTCTAGTTAAGCTACGAAGATCCTAACAAGATGCTCGATCAGATCGAATATTCGAGTCCCTCGGCAGAAGATCATGAGACTTTCAGCTGTATGAGCTCACCGGGAGCTGCTACTACAAGGAGGAAGAACGACAAGAACAAGAAGAGGTTTAGTGATGAGCAGATTAGGTCACTGGAGTCCATCTTTGAGTCTGAGTCGAGGCTTGAGCCGAGGAAGAAGATGCAGTTGGCCAAAGAGCTAGGGTTGCAACCGAGGCAGGTTTCTATTTGGTTTCAGAACAAGAGAGCTAGATGGAAGTCCAAGCAGCTTGAGAGAGAATACAGCATATTGAGAGCCAATTACAACAACTTGGCATCAAAGTTTGAAGCTATGAAGAAAGAAAAGCAGGCCTTGGTTGTTCAGGTAATTATTCATTCATTCTGGTTTTTTAAATATGCCTAATTGAAGAACACTGCTTGTCCTTACCTGTAAGAAGTCATTCTTTGTTAACCATAAGTTCAGACTAGCGCTTGTAAAAGTAACTCTTTAAAACCATAAAAAAGGAAAAGTGTATGCACATGTCATATATAAGAAGTAATGAACCCTTACATGTCCGGAACAAAATATTTTTCACTAATTTTAACATGTTAAGATAATCAATAACTGATAGATTATGTCTTATTTTGTGACAGGTTCAGAAGCTGAATAATCTGATGATGCAAAGGGAGAATCGTGGGGAAGATGTAGCTATGAACAGTGGCATTGATGGTGAGTCAGATAATGGAGATGCCACCATTTCTGAATCTGATCAGGTGAAGCTTGATCTTTCAGTGGAAAAATCAGAGCAAGGAGAACTTGGGGTGCTGTCAGATGATGACAGCAGCATAAAAGCAGAGTACTTTGGACTGGAAGATGAATCAAACCTTGTTAACTTAGTGGAGTATGTAGATGGTTCCTTAACATCAGCTGAGGATTGGAGGAAATTGAATTCTGATGGTCTTTTTGATGAATCAACTGGTGATTATCAGTGGTGGGACTTCTGGTCTTGAAAACAGAAAATGTGTGTATATAATGAAGTGCTTCTTCTATTGGAGTGATCAAGAGAAAGGGGCTTATAAACTCATCAGAGTTACATTAGCTTTTGGAGATTGTTTGTTCTTCACCATGTCACTTGCAGACATTGTGCTACACTCAATCACTTTGATGTCCTGTTTAATTACGATGTTACAATTCTGATATGTGGGTCTGTGTCTAATCTTGGATAAGTAACATCATAAGGCCCAAAGACACACACATGTATGCCTGCAGTCGGCTAGAATTTTGTAGGAGTTGGCATGTTGCTCAATACTCTGAACCTTGATGTAGCCTCTAACATATGTGAATTTGTTTTATTTTTGGTGTCAATGACCTTTTACACACACGCACACTCAGTTAGTTGTAGCATATGACGACCTTCTTTATGGTAGACAATAGTGATCTTGTTATATTATAACTGTGTGCTGAATTAAATGTAAAATTGATAAATATTACATAAGTAAGAACACCAACCACGCAACAACACAAAAATTTATAATCGTTCCAATCTATTTTGTCTACATCCACGCTAGTGATCTTGTTTTGGCCCAAAATATTGGGCATGGGCCAAATGAGGTTATAAGCTTGATACGAGTTAGGGATTCTCGGCCCAATTCTTAATCCTTTAAATCAGGTCGAGTCCAGCCCATAATATGACGACTGAGTTTTAAAAGAAAGACTTTTAAGGGATCTGGTTGAAGATTGATTCAATTGAATCCTAATGTAAGTAAAATTGTTAAGGATCAAGATGAGTTTTGATAAGATTCGTAATATTCCAAGAATCAAGGCTCATGTTGATTAGATTAGGAGAGAATCAAATGCTGAAAGAGGACTGAGTTCATAGTCCTAATTTTAATGGAAGATGATGAAGGTTGTGCGCGAATTAGGTTTATCTAATAAGAGATTGGATCAGGAGATGCCAAGGAGTTTCACCCATATAAATAGAAATGGTTTTGCAATATTCAAATGGTTTTCAACTCAACACACAAATGCCCTGCGAAAATTCTCGCTTTACGCGAAACCCTCTCAAACCGTTGAGAAACCACTAACTTCCATAATTTAGTCAACATACCTTCAATTTGGATTAACAACACTAGTTAAAGAAGGTGCCGAAGACTGTGCACGGATTAGGCTTATCTAATAGGAGATTAGATGAGGAGAGCCGATGAGTGACATTCCATATGAGACTCTACTTCGGCGTAAGTGATTAGCACATAATTCACCCCTATAAATAGAAGTGGTTTTGCAACATTCAAAGAACCTTCAACTCAACATACAAATGCCCTGTGCAAATTCTCGCTCTACGCGAAACCCTCTCAAACCTATGAGAAACCATTTACTTCCTTAACTTCGTCAACATACCTTCAGCTTGGATTAACAGCAGTGTGTTGGATTAACAGCAGTGTGTTAACAACCGGCAACATCTTCAATTTGGGTAACAACTTTGGAGCTGTAAAATCAGGCGACTGAGAAGCGTCTTCACTTTTGAGTAATAACACTCATTCGAGTTCAGCTAGTTATCTATCTAAGTTTTTGTCATTAAGGATTCTTCGGTCTTTGTATTGATAGAGGTCATCTTATTAGTCTTCTTGGCAAAGTGAGGCGTTACCAGGTTATTTAATATTCGACAAATTGAAATCCAAGCCTGTTTATGATTGGTTATGCTAGGTGCATTTTAGAGTTCGGCATTCTAACGGCCGAACAACATTTACAGAGACATTTATCTCTTTCGAGTATTTGTGTCATTACAGTTTGATACCAATTTGGCGCACCGATATTTTCACAAATATAGTTAAGGCAGCTGAACCTAGTGCAAAAGATTCTAAACTTCAAATTGGCTAACAACATTGTCTTTAAGTTCTAGAGTCCAAAGGTTGAGACATGTTCCTTCCTTGACCATGATTGATTAGATACAAAAGGTAAAAGCGCATTTGACACCGCCAACACCTTCATTCTACTAGCCGACCAATGTCGGCGGCTAGTTGGCACTCTTGCATTCACCAGAAGAACGTAATTAGCTCTTTAGTTACTCGATATGCAAGCCACGTAGGCTAAGTAGTTTTTAAGGTCAACATGTTTGGCACACCCAGTGTGTAACATCCTACATCGCCCAAGGGAGTGGATCCTCTAATCTTTATATGTATATTCCCATCTCTACCTAACACGAGGTATTTTGGGAGCTCATTGGCTTCAGGTTCCATCGAAACTCTGAAGTTAAGCGAGTTCGCGCGAGAGCAATCCCATGATGGGTGACCTACTGGGAAGTTCTCGTGTGAGTTCCCAGAAAGAAAACCATTAGGGCGTGGTCGGGGCCCAAAGTGGACAATATAGTGCTATGGTGGAGTCGAGCCTGAGATGTGACAATTTGGTATCAGAGCCAATCCCTGAATGTAAGTGTGCAGACGAGGAGGTCGGGCCTCTAAAGGGGGTGGATTGTAAGATCCCACATCGCCCAGGGGTAAGGATCATGTAAGCCTTATATGTATATTCCCATTTCTACCTAGCACGAGACCTTTTGGGAGCTCACTGGCTTTGTATTTCATAGGAACTCCGAAGTTAAGCGAGATCACGTGAGAGCAATCCCAGGATAGATGATCCACTGGGAAGTTCTCTTGTGAGTTGCAAGAAACAAAACTGTGAGGGCGTGGTCAGGGCCCAAAGCGGACAATACGTGCTATGGGGAAGTCGAGCCTAGGATGTGGTGGGGCTCGGGCCGGGATGTGACATAGTCGGACCAAATGCTAAAAAACTACGAAGTTCATAACCATCAAGACCCGCTATGTCAAGAAGAAAACATCGATGGGAAAACTGCCAAGAAATCAGACATTTGCAAATTAGGCAATTGTGTCTTCTAGCATATAACTGGCACATGATCCTCATGCTGTCGCCATACAAGAACATGGAGCACGCTGAGAGGTAGAAATTAATTTCAACTGCCATAAGCACAGTGTATTGGCAATCATAAAGACCATTAAGCCCACTAATTTTGACCTTCTAGAAGGGATAGTTGAGGAATATCACGACAAGGACGATAAAACCTCAAATGTACTTCCTAAGACGTCCATTTGGTAAAGGCTTGAAAAGCACACTAGACATTTTGAGTTTACCCTCGAACGAGAAATTGGCCCGCTGAGTCTTCTTAAATAAGACATAAAAAATTAGTACCATAAAGGAATACAATGAAGCCAAGAAAAGATAAACTGTCTGCTCAGAACATGAGTTATTGAGATTCGGCAGACTAGAACAAATTCTAGCGTCGAGAAATAGCCACCTAGCCCCATTTAAAAAGAAGATGATTCTTGACGGGATAGGTCGTTGCCACCAAAGTTTGAGGATTAAGCGGACATAAAGTCGATTTAGAGTCACTATATGGGCCATTATTGTTTTACGGTTTCGCTAGAACCGACAAAAAGGGTGCCAACAGTAAAAAAATGGCCGATGGTCTCGTAGTTTATTCATCCTTATCTTCCCCGTGTCAAGAAATACAAATATCCTCAAGGGTTCAAGATTCCTGACTTTAGCCTTTTTAATGGCGAATCAAGTCTCTCATGATTAGAGCATATTGCTTGGTTTATTGCTCAGTGCGGTGATGCCAACCACGACTATCATAAGTTGCGATTGTACAACTTCTTGTTAACTTTGGTCGCATTCTTGTGGTATATAAAACTGTCATCAACTTAGTATAAACCTACGATGACTTTGTCAAGAAGTTTCACGAGCAGTTTTATCACACCATAATGGAAGTCTAGGTCTCTTTATTTGCGAGAATGTCTTAGGCACCTAAAGATATTTGGGAAGTAGATATTGGATCCTCTTAGGAGTGAGATTACTTGATATGCATGCTAATCATTAGATTGTAAGGACTCCAAAATTGTAGGAAACTTGTTGATTCCATACTAGATTAGGTTCCTGAATCTTACAAAACAAGATGGTAACATCGCTTATCTATTGAGTCAGCTCCATAATGGAGGCTGTTGAGTCGATAATCGAACTTTTGAGGTAGGCGTAGTTTGATTTGTCTTTCTTCGGCCTTGAAAAATCATGGATCCATAATTACCCTTAACTAGGCATCGAAAATAACTTGTTCTCCTTGAGGATTGATAGATACTTAAAAACCAGGTCTTTTAGAGTAAGTCTGGATACGTATTGTTTTCTTTCTTTTAGACGTGCGATGTCTTAACTTTATTGCTTGTGAATTTTTGACATTCTAGATTCAGTCGTGTGATCTTAAATATTGAGAAAAAGGCACAATAATGATGAAAGATGCTAGGTTACTTATGCACATTAAACAACGAATGGCTCTCTATATCATCGAGCAATTATGAAAGACGCCAGGTTACTTGTGCACATTAAACAAAGAACAACTCTCTATATCACCGAGCAATCTTCGTTCTTTGAACACATAAATCTCTTGGTGAAACTTTCCAAATTCAATGGTGAAATCTCTTGTCACTTTGCCTTTAAATAACTTTATTGCACCGGTGGTTTTCGCATAGCATAACAAATCTAGTAAAGCTTCTCATAGTATGTTCCATAATATTCATTCTTTGCCCTCATGTCTGCAATGTCTTCATTGCAATCTTCACATAAAGGTTCAACTTCAAAAGGCCTTTGGGATTCTTGAAAAAGTTCTTCTTCATTGTAGCTGTCTTCACGTTTTTTCATATAAGTCTTTTGACGACGACTGAACTTCATCAGAGTTGATGATCTTCATCAAATCCACTTCATAATTTTCCAAGGGCATGCTAGGGGTGAAGGCTTGTCTCCCCCCCTCCCCCCAAATAATTGTACCTTTTCTGCCCTGTTCATGGGACTTTGATAATAAACATGTACTTTATGTATTATAAACACTTCCCATTTCATTCAAGTCATTTATCCAATTTGAATAAAATGTTGAAAATTTTTCATCCCTTGCCTCCACATCATGCGATAATTTATTAATTCGACGAATGCTTTCAAAATAATCTAACTTCAAAGTAAGAAGTGGTAGAGTAGAGTAGAGTACGAGCAAGCTTGTGGGCCCGTGACATGGCTCAAAACCTTTCTAGGTAACATTGATTCGGAAAAACACTATGTCCCAAACTTGGCATTCATAATGATTCCCACTGCGACCATCAGAGCACTACCTTACTCTAACACCATGTCTAATGCCCATGAAAATCCTTTACTCTATACTCATAATATATTTGTCAGACTTAGGATAAAAAAAATGACAAGTCTTACCCAAAATGACCTCCAAAGTTTAGTTTTGAATAAGCGTTCTTGCTTTGATATGATGTCTTTTTCGTTCACCTTGTCCAATTTCGGGTCTGAGGATTTTAGATGTTGCAACGTCTAACAGAGAAGAGGTTGGGTTCCCAATCTAGATTGTTGATCCATCCCTAGTGAATCTTAAAACAAAAATTCGATAGGGACTTGGTCGCCTGCATATGGATCGGAAATACTTAATTGAATTCCATTGTTAGACCTTATACGTATGACCTAATCATTTCTTGTAGGACTACACTAAGCTGACTTGGCTCAGGAACTTTCGTGCACCAGAGCTCTATTCGAATAAGATTCATCCTAAGGATTTCCTAGTCTAAATGCCTCTTTCAGACCTGCTTAACACATGGTGTTGCAGAATGTATTTGACATAGTACACTAGTATAGGATAGAAGTGATCGTACTCAAGGTCGTGATATAACGTATTTCCCCTACTCGTAGCTTGCCAATCATTACAACATTTATTATTGTTCGAGTCTCCCAAGTTGCTAACCGGACACTACGGAGTGGGCTAAAGGAAACTCCTTTGAGCACAATCACTTTGAGTTGTTTAGATTTGCAGCTAAGGCTGGGCATTTTATGAAAAAAAACACTGAGTGAAGTGCCCGAACAACACCGACGGCTTGGTTTTTGTTTTTGTTTTTTTTTTATTTTTGGTGATTAAACTGAACTGCACCGATCTTAATCGATTTGGCAATTAGTTCTCAAAATTCGTAGGGTGCGGTTAACCGAACTAACCCTCATATATTTATTTATTTTTAATCATAATTAATACGTGTAGTAATATAAACGGTTAGTTTTTTATGAGTTACCGTGTTTCCATCACATGAAAACAAAACCTGATTAACTTAAGAGTCCCTTTAGGGAAGAACATGAGGGACCATTTGGAAAAGGCAACAACTGTTGCTTTGGTGCTCTCCTTGGGATACTTCATTTGTGCTTTCCTTTAAGTAATCACTCATCTTGGTGCTACGTTTTGTAGTTTTTAGAGAGAAATTTGTTATGTTTTTTCATCTTCACACAAACCGATAATCAACCCAAACCAACCAGCCACTGTCAGCTAACCGACCTGATTGGTTCTAAGCTTGGTCTGTTTCGGTTTTAGCCCAAGATTGACCCAAAAAACCCATGCCCACGCCTACTTGTAGCTGTGCGAAGTTTCAAAGTTTTGTGTGATTTGGAATTTTAGTATTCTCATTACCGTAGAAAAGAAAAAAAAATGAACAAGTACGTAGCGTAGCTATGAGAGTAGAGCAACCTTGTCTGCTGGTCTCAATAAAGCACCCTAGTCTGATGGTTTCAGTAAAGCAGCTTGGTCTAGTGGTCTCAGTAGAGCACCCTTATCTGGTGGTCTCAATATTGCACCATTGTTTGGTGTTCTTAGTAGAACACCCTGGTCTAGTTCTTAGTAAAGTACCCTGGTTTGGTGGTCTTAACAGAGCACCCTAGTCAAATCGTCTTAGTAGAGCACCGTCCACTAGAGTGTAGACCATTAGATAACTGACCATTTGGAAGAGGTGGTCTATGACGAATCAAAGTGTCTCCTCCATCCAACGGTGATCTAGTCTATAATAAAAAAGTCTTCCCTTATAATGATGACGTGGCAAGAGTGGACCGAGTCATTTAGGAGACCAACGTTAACAATAACTGATCATGTGAAGCTATGTCGTCCTTGATGATGCAAGTCAGTCGCCGGAATCTTGCCAACTAGTAGTTATGAAGGTCCTTGTTGGTAAGAGCGCAGTCGCACCAAACACATAAGTGCAGACTCCAGAGAGTTGGTGCCCTGCCATCTTTAGATTGGGTATGGATCTATAGCACTCATGACGTTGAAAGTAAAACTGTCACATTAAACATATTATTCATGTGTCATTCTCCTTTTGAAAGTAGTTAATTTATATCTTCACTAGTTACACATGGATTTTATGAGAAGAACAAACCAAACTATAAGCTCGCACATATTTGTTCAATCTGAGCACACTCAACCGAAGAAAAAACGAGCTAAATGCAAATTGCATCGATCCGATTTACGACCCCTTCAGACAACCACACCATTCCAACTAGAGGTGGGCACAGGCCGGGCCAGGCCCAAATTTGGAGGGACCGGATCGGATCCGCTTAAAAAGGAAACGGGCGGGGCCGAGCCGAGTATTGCAAAACTAATCACTGGAATCGGACCTAACCCGGCTCGTTTGAAACGGGCCAGTTCGGGACGGGTCCACGAGTCTTTTTTTTTTTTTTGGCTTTGATATAGAGCTCCAGATCGCCACCACACCCAGTTCCAAATCGCCACCGCCTCCTCGACCTCGAACGACTCGCCGTCCTGCCACCGGTAATTCAATATCAACATAAGCCACCAGCAATTCGATATCAAGATAAACCATCAGTAATAAAACAACAAATCAACCAATTTAAACAGAAACCTATGAATACCCCTAAATCATACCAAACCATCATAGAAAACCCCTAAATTAGTAACCCAATCCCCAAATTCCCAAATAAAAAAAACCCTAACCCAACAGAATCCCCAAATTTTGAAACCCTAGAATCAAACCAAGCAATCACGAACAAGAATTAAACCAAAATTCAAGGTTAAATTGGGGTTTAAACATACCAGAATAAGGTCAAAGAGCGTAGGTTGGTCAACCTTGACGAATTCCTGATCCTAGCCCTTGAGATTGTCCTCGGGAGATCTTCTTGTCGGGCTTGGCGGTGTCAACATGTTTCTTGCAGTACTCAATGACCATGGCCAAAATATTGCGTTGACATTAGGCAGAGGAATGCCGTTGTCGGCGCAATCGTCGTCGATCATGTGCTTGATGGTCTGCGACTCCAGAGCCATCGCCTTCTCGACCTCGAACGACTCGCCGTCCGAACTCTTTAAGGTGATCTTCTTCGACGATGGCGACATGGTTGGTGACGATGATAACGAGGAGTGGAGGGGTGAAATTTGATTCCGGTTGTAGTGAGAGAAATTTGATTTCGCACGGAAAAATATGATAAAAACGAGGAGTGGAGGGGTGAGTTGGGTGAATGGGGAAGAAGCTATGTTTATAAACGGACCGGTCCGGGTACCCATTTTTCTGTACTTCTGACCCGGCCCACTCCTAAAATTTCAAAGCCCCTCCCCGCCCTGCCCCATTTCTCTTTAAAAAATTAGGAACCGGCCCATACCTGTCCCAAACCTTGATTACCAGTCCCAACCCGCGGTTCCTATACCTGTTTGCCCACCCTTAATTCCAACATAGTCGTCTCACGTGAAAGTCATAAACAGTCAAAGCACCACACCTCAAACACTACTATTCCGTGTTCATTACATAATACAACATTCACAAGAAAACGGCGTGGTATGACCGCTGAGTGTCGAAACGGCATTGCGTTTTAGACCTTACCCAACTGTCTTCTCCTTCGTCCTCACTGATTCAGGAAAGGTGGGGAGCTTAACCGAAGGAGCAACGGCATAACCGCCGACTCAAAAGCTCGGAGGAGTAATGAACGACCTCTCTAATGGCGTCCTGAGAGACCACGGTGGCAGAGCCTTGAAGCCCATTCCGTCTCTGGTTCTCTACATTCTCGTACCCATCTTTTTTCTGGGCCTCTCCGTCTCAATCTTCATCCTCATTGTCGTCCGCAACGCCCTCTTCTTCGTCTTTTTCCTCCTGCTCTCCGCCCTCGTCGCCGCCTTCGTCGTTTGGAATGTACGGCACTGGGCGACCAAAGCTGCCGTCTTTTGGTTCCTCGACTCGGTTCCGGAGTCCGACCTCCGCCTCGCCCAGCACGGACAGCTCGTCAAAATTACTGGGGTGCTCATTCTCTCGCCCTTTTAGCTCGTTGTTATGGGTTTCTTATAATTTTTTATTGGGTTTCTGTATTACTTTCAAAGGTAATAAAATTGTTTTGGGGTTTTTTGGAATGATTTGGTTTTGGGATATTAAGGTTGGGAATGTGTAGTTGGAGTGCAATGTAGATGTATGTGATAGGTTGCTGAGAAATTGGAGGAAAACGAAAGGGGAAAATTGGGGTGTTTTGTTGATGTTATCTCTGTTTGAATGTTTTTATTATACGGGGCAGATTGTATGTTCCTGTGTTTGGTTTCTGACATTTTAAACAGGAATAATTTGAAGTTCTGGAAAATTATTGTTCTTAGAAATCGAATGAAGCGCAGCTGAACTATTGGAGAATAACATTAAGTGGCGAAAAATCAGAAAATTTGTTTGGTATCATGGAACTAAATTAAGACTTTGGGAGCTTGGATGGTTCAATATTTGTTGCAATAATAGGTTTATGCAGCATTTTCACTTTCTAGTTTTATATGTATATGATAGCATCATCTTGAAAGACTTTTCGCAGAAGTTTTTCTAATCATTTTTTTTAATTATATAACAAGTGGATTGTGCACCTCATATGTGCTGATCTGTAAACTTGTAATATATGCATCATGGTTAACCTTACCCTTTTTCTTGGTTATTTCCACCGGTTTCTCATCAGTCACTCAGTATGTGGTTTATTCAACATATGAGAGGACGAACAATAACATGTTGTTCCAATGATTTCAGATTGCATCATGTGGGAGTCTATCCCTTGAATCTTCATATGAAAAAGCTACCGGCTGTATCTATGCCTCTACTCTTTTATATGAATACAGGGGATTAACTCTACAGCCAGGGAATGTCAAGAGATCATGCTTCCAGTGGCATTTAGCATATTGTGAGGTATGAATACTCTTCTGTTGCCATGTGGATCAGCAAGCTGTTGCTTGTCCTAATTAGATCAAATAGGTGGATTGCGTCCATGAGATGGATCAATCATTTGTACTTGTTTCCATGTCCGTTTGTGCTTTGCATCAATTTATGCGTTTAGTTAACTATCACGATTGGAATGCTTACTTGGCACTTGGTACTCAGAATGTTAAGTTTAGTCTCCACATCCTTCTGATCATCTTGCACCTCGACTTTGGACTTCATTTGGCCGATGGAGTAAAAAACATGGTCCAAATAATTTATTGCTGCCCATTTTGCTCCTTATTTGCTCATGGCTAAAAATTTTGGTGTATGTTGCACATTGTTCTCAATTAGAACTTCATGTCTTCTATCCGGGAGCTTTGTCTGATTATGTCTTTTGCTATCTTTTGTCTCCTTTACATTGGCAAGCTTACATCGATTTCACTCATTGTTTTTGTGATGCTTGGTCTTTTGTGCGATGAAGCTTTACGAGGTTTGAAGGCCTCAGGCCTTTCCCTTTTGTTGCCTTGGATGGCTTATCCTGCATTTTTAAGCATCTACTGTTTCCTGTAATGGTCAAGGACCCAAGGTAATTGGAGGAAAGATGATGATGGTAAAAAAAGTTTGAAGATAATATGTATGACTTGTAATCTATATTTGGCTAGTGATTAGTTCCAATGGTTAATTTGTAATTAGTACAAATAATACACATTTGAAGTCTCTCGTTTGTTTCTATGCTTAGTATGCTTTAATATTTCAAGTTATTTGTGACTTTGCCAAATCGAAACTTCTCAAACGTACTGGTGTAATTAAACCAACCAAATGAATCTATTATTTTCTTTTTGTAGATAATAAGAAAATTTCTGCAGATCTTTTTGTCTAAGATTTTTATTTGCATTTCTATTCTAGTATCTGAATCATGAAGAAAATATCTGTGTACTTAGAATTATAATTGTTTTTTCTTCTTCTTCGGCTTTCCACCTGACAGAGATTCTCCACAGACTTTTACTTAACCGATCAAAAGTCTGGTCTTACAGCTATTGTCAAAGCTGGTTCTGGTTGCAAAGTTATCCCACTAATTGTCGAGAGCAAACTTGTCAACACTAAAAGATGCAGAATCCTCTCTCCTCACTTGAGGAAATGGTTAACTGAGAGAAATCTCTCATCTGAATCCCGTCTACTACGTCTGGAGGAAGGGTAACCTAATTATACATTACAATCTCAATTGAATACCCTGCTGCATAAATGATTTTGTTTACATTTTAACCTGAGCTTCCTAGGAGCTTATGTACTTGAGATTTGCACGAATTTTTGCAGGTATGTTCAAGAAGGCAGCTCAGTGACAGTATTCGGAATGTTGCATAGAAACAATGAGATGACTACAATTGTTCAACCGCCAGAAGTAATCTCAACCGGGTGTCTCTGGCGAAAACTGCTTCTCCCAGTTGACGTTGATGGGATGATTCTAAGGGTCTATCAAACGGCCGCTGGGCATTCAATCAACCAAGATTCAATACAACAGGCAGAAAGATGGTAGTAGGTAGGACAAGATTTTTGGATGATAACCCAACTCCCCTTCAATGTGTACACCTTCAACTAATCACTAATCACCATGTAGACCTTCTACAACTGTACTAAGCTTGTAACATTATTTTGCTTTTGAAAATGAATACGGCTTTTATTCCGACTTTTTTCAATGCACTAGAGTATTTTTACTACGTGCAAATGTCTCTCCTTTCTTGTAATGGGCCAGAAAAACAAATGAAAAGCTCATTGTGTATTTAAGCTCATTTACATTTCGATTAAAAAAATAAATAAAAGGAACCGTTATGAGCATTTTCAAAATCTCATTCTACACTTCTTATAAGTGTATTTTTCTTTCTAATTATAGAAAGTTTGGAGTGCCAAATGAGATTTTTGAAGTGCTAATAACAACTCCCAAAATAAAAACGTAATAGAGAAAAAATTATTGCTAAATACTTTAGCACTTGACTTTTTAAAAAGTTCGTTGTATTTGTAATAAAACCACTGAAAATTACAAAGCATCATATTTTTTTTTCGTGGAAAAATAAATATATTAAATCGAAAAGCCTCTAATACAATCAGTTCCAATACAGTCAAATTAAAAGCTTCTAAGGCTAAAGTGGGGAGGCAATGGTCCCAAAAATGAGGATTTGATACCGCCACACCCACATCAGCCTTCTTGTCGGCCACAAAATTGACTTCCCTAAAAATATATTTCCAGCAAATAGAATGAAGGCTAGCAGCCAGCCATTTAATATCTTCGATAGTAGAGAGGAGATGCCCTGGGATTTAATACCTTCTACCGCTTGAGTCCACATTGTTGACATTAGAATGATAATAATCCAGGCCCAGTTTCACAGCAATTGAAACACATCTTGGCGGGAACGGCACCACAGTAATTTGTCAGCAATTCAAAAGGGCTTTTCCAAGATCACTTAACCCGTTTCTCTCCGAAGTGCACAGAGTGACAAGCCATTCAATAATATTATTCCAATCGTTAGAATTATTTGACCAAGGACTTAACGAGGACGAAGTGCACACCTGTTTTTTTTTTTTTTTTTTTTTTTTTGCAAAAACACACTTGAGGAATAAGTGTGTGAGATTTTCCTCCTCCTTACCACAAATATCAGCATCCAGTAAACAAAATAATTTATTGGTATCCCAACATTTATCTTGAATGAAGTCGCTTACCTTTAAATTAAAGTCAATATTCTGCCCTTGGATTCAGGAACAAGGTGGAAAAGTGGGTAGGAAAAAACCCAACAGTGAGTCCAGAAGAGAAATCTCCTTGCCATTACCCACCATCCATCTCGATCATGTGTTGACTCTGAAGAAAGCCCTTCCAAGCCAGGGAGTGATTGTGCTTAATTTTGCAATTGAGGAAGTCACTTCTTTTCAAGTATTTTCTTCTGATATGTTTGATTTGATAAGAGTGAGCCTGCCAACTTTAGATAAAGTCTTCGCGTTCCAACCTTCTAACTTTTGTTTAACTCGTTTGATAAGCTCCTGCTCATTTACTGGATCCTTCCAAAACACAATATTATGTATTCCCAAATACTTGCCAATTGTAGTTTTATGTTGAATTTGCAGGATATTAACAATTGGATTTCTCAACTGAGACGAAGTATTATTCGAGAAGTACAAAGAAGATTTATGAAAATTAATTTCTTGTCCAGAAGCTTTCGCGAATAAATTTAACGCCTGGAGGATATTTCTAGTACCCTTTGTGGTCGCTTTAGCAAATAAAAGACAGTCATCAACAAATACTAAATTAGAAACACGAAATCCTCCCGGGGAGGATAGGATACCCACATGGTTTTTTGAGTTTATAGCTAACAAGTTAAGATGTCTGATAAGAGGCTCCATGCAAAGAATGAAAATATAGGGTGGTAAAGGATCACCTTGTCTAATACCCCTAAAGGGGTAGAAATAACCATGAGAAGAACTATTGATTAGGATTGAAAATGAAGTGGACGTTAAACATTCCATGATTAACCTAACCCACCTCTCATCAAAACCAAATTTTAGAAGCACATACCTGATATAATCCCAATTTAGCAGGTCATAAGCCTTCTTAAGGTCAATCTTTATGCCCATGGAACTCATCCATCCTTTCTTACATTTAAATCTAGAGAACATTTCGTGGGCAATTAGAATGTTATCATGGATTGAGCGACCCGAAACAAAAGCCCATTGAAACTCAGAAACACAACGATCCAATAGCGGCCTAGCCTCTTGATAATAATTTTCGTAATAATTTTGTAACTTACGTTACATAGACTATTGGGTCTATAATTACCAACTGTTTCGGGGTTTTTCATTTTAGGAATAAGAGCAATTTTTGTATGATTAATTGGCCTTAAACTCGAATTATCGAGAAAGAAATCCTTTATCATTGGACTTATCGAGTCTTTAACAATGTCCCAACATTCATGATAAAAACCCGCTCCAATCGCATCAGGTCCAGGTGCTTTGAGTGCTCCAATACTTTTGACAGCCTCCCAGATTTCATTGTCCTCCACCGCTGAAGCAAAGCAGCATTATCACAACCATTAATGTAGGGGTGGATTAAGTCCAAGTAATTGTTTAATTCCGAGGAAGAGGGCGAGGGTCTTGCAGAGAAACGTAGCATAAAATCCTGCACAAAAAACCTGCTCTAAACCCTCCCCAGCATTCCACCAGAACCTATTGCGATCCTTGACCTACTTTGTTTCATTTCTTTTCCTCCTAAGACCATCTCCAATGGTTGGGCTAAAAGCCAAATATTTTAGCCCAAAAAATTTAGTTTTTAGCCCAGAAACAGCTTTTCTGCTCCAACAGTTCTAGCCTAAAATTTTAACCCGGAATTATTAAAGAATGAACTTAGGCTATTTTTTTTGTTAAATTAAATTAAAAAAAAAAATATGTAGACTATCGTAAATTAATTTTATGAACATTTTAATCTAAAAAAATTTAAATTCTGATAAATATTGAAAAATTTAAATTCCGATTTCTGGGTTAAATTTCAAGGGGAATCTAACCTTGGTTTAGCATTTAGCATTTAGCCCAAATTTTCTCCTTGGGTTGGAGTGGGTTTAGGGGGAAAATTTGGGGGGTAATTTGGCTTTTAGCCCACCATTGGAGTTGGTCTAATAGTGGTAACAATATGAAAAAATTTGGTATTTCTATCCCCAAGCTTCAACCAGTTAGCTTTAGCTTTTTGAGCTCACTTGATTTCCTCGTCTTAAAACTAGATTGAGATCATCACTAATTTTCTCTTCTAGTTATAACTCGTCAGTTACTTTGAAGATTATTCATTATTTTCATTTGAACTTCAGAGAGGTCTTGCAGTAACTTTCCTTACGAGCTTTAACATTACCAAAAGTACTCAAATTCCAATCTCTAGCTAAGTACTTGAAAGTGTTAGCACAAACACAAAAATTATGGCCAGGCCCAAGATCATCACCACATCTCCAAGCATCTTTCATAGACCCTTATGTTGCGATTCTGATTATTACGCCTAGTCTAAGGAACTCCTGAGGCATTAAGAGAAATATGACTCCCTTTATTAAGGAAGTCCACAAATCTATTTATGAACACAGTGGCTACTTGACAACCCCCCTTCTTCTTAGAAAGATCCAAAATATTATTGAAATCCCCCATTAAGCACCAAGGTTTATCCCCCGTGTCTAGCTGAAGTAAATCTTCCCAAAGCTTAGGTTGGAGCTGCTTATGACGGAAGGCATAAACAAAGGTAACAAGAGATTCAAAGTTTGAGGCCCTATCAATCACAAGACAATGAATACAACGAGAAGATCTAGAAATCACATTAATAACAACTTTGGAAGAATTCCAAAACAAAACTAAAACCCCGGCCTTGCCAGTGGGTTCACAGCTAACAAGCTGATCAACATAACTACCATACAAGTTCTCTTGGACCTTATCCACATTCATTTTAGTCTCCATTAAACAACAACAAAAACAACAACAAAGCCTTTTCCCACTAAGTGGGGTCGGCTATATGAATCCTAGAACGCCATTGCGCTCGGTTTTGTGTCATGTCCTCCGTTAGATCCAAGTACTCTAAGTCTTTTCTTAGGGCCTCTTCCAAAGTTTTCCTAGGTCTTCCTCTACCCCTTCGGCCCTGAACCTCTATCCCGTAGTCACATCTTCGAACCGGAGCGTTAGTAGGCCTTCTTTGCATATGTCCAAACCCATTTTGTGTACGTGTTGATGCTTCACCGCCCAACATTCTGTGCCATACAGCATTGCTGGCCTTATTGCCGTCCTATAAAATTTTCCCTTGAGCTTTAGTGGCCTACGACGGTCACACAACACGCCAGATGCACTCTTCGACTTCATCCATCCAGCTTGTATTCTATGGTTGAGATCTCCATTTAATTGTCTGTTCTTTTGCAAGATAGATCCTAGGTAGCGAAAACGGTCGCTCTTTGGTATTTCCTGATTTCCGATCCTCACCCCTAACTCATTTTGGCCTCCATTTGCACTGAACTTGCACTCCATATATTCTGTCTTTGATCGGCTTAGGCGAAGACCTTTAGATTCCAACACTTCTCTTCAAAGGTTAAGCTTCGCATTTACCCCTCTTGAGTTTCATCTATCAACACTATATCGTTTGCGAAAAGCATACACCAAGGAATATCATCTTGAATATGTCCTGTTCAAGGAAGAAAATATCGGTAGTCCGAAAACACGGAAATATCGATGGAAATATCGGGATAATATCGATATCGATAAAAATTACATGGAAACCACGGAAATTGTAAGAAAAACTTGGAAATTTTTATTGAAACTTTGCAGGATGTTTATGTAGTCAATTATCTATTAGTTTATCACAAAAAATTGGAAGGAAATACATTGCATGATGGATTTAACATTATCAAGTTGATTATATAGCGAGCTGACAAACATTGTGAGTGTAGAAAATATGTAGTAATTAATGAAAGAAGTCTAAACACACCATAATCATTTATATATAATGAATTAGTACAATATTTTACACTTTATACATTGCATGGTAAGATACATGAGTGACTTAGTACCACATAGAGTTCCTATGAGGTTCAAAATTTTGACTATCTTCATCATCTTTATGTGTAGAGTGAGTGTATTGTGAAGAGTAGTTATCAAATGATAAATCCCCAAAATAATTTTGCATATAATTGTTAACATGCCACCCATATGGATCTGAGATTGGTTGACCTTGTCCATAAGCAAAATCATTTGAAGATTGAGTCTCGGATTGTTTCCATGAGTCGCTCGATTCCATCCCAAAAGGAATGGGATATGAAGGGTAGGGAAATGGTTGGTTATGAGTATTACCATAGTTACTACTTCCCACTCCAACAGAGTCCGAAGTTCTAGATAACGAGTCATTTTCTTGACTTGACAAAATCCCCTTGCCTCTTTCTCTGCGAGTATAGTCCTTCCCTATGACACCAATTCCTGGTCCTGCCCGCCTACTGCCATGGTCATCATCCTGTGTTGCATGCGTGAAGTTTGCCTCACCAGTGAAGGGGCTTATAAATCCGGGAGGTGGTCCATAATAGTTTCCATATCCACCACCACTACCTCCAGCTCCACTACCTCCAGCTCCACTATGTCCTTCATCATTCCCACCTCCGGTGGTAGGTGAGTCTCCTGATCTTGTACTAGAGCTATTATTAGTATCAGCACGATGTTGTGGTTGTGTAGGATTGGAAGAAGGTGGAATTCCAGTGTTTCTTGGTCTTGGGCACAAAAGTTCTTCCAAAGAGTCAGCGCTGCTAGATCCCACCTCCTCCTCTAATACTCTTTCTACATTTATCCCTTCATTACGTGCTTCTTCAGCAACTCTAGAAGCTGGGTTGCCTTCATCATCATCTAAATGAAGAGGTCTAATCCATTGAAAAAGTTGGTTACCCTCTGTATCATCATCTTCCCCGTCTCATTTGTGCACCACCACTTGTCCCGGAACCTTGTGCTCTATTAGGAATTTTATGAAGGTGTTCTCTTTCCTATGCTGACTGTTTGAAGGCACGTAATGCTTGTTTCAAACTGCGTCGTTCTTCAGGTCCCATGTCATCATCACATTCGTCCTCATCGTCATCATCATCACTGTCAATCGCTTGGCCATAGACTTCTCCCCGTAGCCCAGCTCGAATATTTTCCATTCCCTGTGTTATCTTTTCCTTCTGCTGTTTTTTATTTTTTAATAATGTGCTGATGAATGCCTTCACTTATGGGGGGACATTATCGCATCGTTGGACATTTTTTGCTGGATCTAACCACTAAGATGGTACTTAAGTCGTGTCACTCCGCCACTCTTCATTACCCGACCACAATATTTGCAAATTGTGCCATGTTTGTTTCCGTCTATTGGGTATCCATGTTCCCAAGCTGGATCACGTTTAGTAGCTCCACTGGACATCGTAAATGTACCTATATTTATTTTTCATGAAAATTAGACAAATATTTTTTGGCCAAAAAATATAGTAGTGATGACGGTTATATAAGAGAACCTAAATAATAAAGTTATTCTACAGAAGAATTAAATATAAAGTAAAGAAAATGATTGTAAAAATTTAAGTAATTAAAAAAATAATATGGAATAATAAAACCTAATATTAATGAATAATAATCCAATTTGATAAAAAAATAATCCTAATATAAATGATGAATAATATTCCTTTTTGATAATAATCCTAATATAAATAATCCTAATATAAATGATGATAATTATTTTTCATGAAAATAATCCTAATATAAAACATAGTGATGAATAATATTCCTTTTTTTATAATAATCCAATTTAATAATAATCCACTTTAATAATAATCCAATTTAATAAATAATCCAATTTGATAATAAAAAAAACCTAATATTAATGAATAATAATCCTATTTAATAAAAAAATAATCCTAATATAAAACATAGTGATGAATAATAATCCAATTTGATAATAATCCAATTTAATAATAATCCAATTTAATGAATAGTCCAATTTGATAATAAGCCAATTTAATGAATAATAATCCAATTTGATAATAATCTAATTTAATGAATAATAATCCAATTTGATAATAAAAAAACCTAATATTAATGATTAATAATCCTATTTGATAATAAAACCTAATATTAATAAAATAATAAATAACATTAAACATATTAAAATTATCCTAGGGAATAATTATACAACATTACTTAATTACTTAAAAAAAATTAACACGTAATTGTTAACATTACTTAATTACTTACAAAAACTAACATGCAAGTATTAATTACTTAAAAAAATTAACATGTAATTGTTAACATTACTTAATTACTTACAAAAACTAACATGCAAGTATTAATTACTTAAAAAAATTAACACACGAGTCCACCCAAATTTTTTTGTTGTTGTATAAATTATAAGAATATAAATATAAGTTTGTAAACTTACTTTAAATATGGAACCCTTTGTGTTCAAGCTCTGGAATGGATCTGGAATGACTTTGAAAGGGGTAAGGGAAATAAAATAATCGAAAAGGCTCTGAATGGCTCTGATACTCCACCTCTTGAAAGAATATCACAATGGCTCTGATACTCCACCTTTTAAAACAATATCGGCACACGGTTTTGAATGAAACCACCATCCATGGTCTGAAAAGAATACAAATTATAATTGTAAAAGTGGTCTGAAATTGTCAAAATAATTGTAAAACTTGTCGGGAATACTGAGTGAGTCATGTGTCCTCCTGACAGGAGGAACCCACACACACACACACAACGCACGCAACCACACACGCACACAACGCACGCACACAAACATCACACACGCAGACACGACCTCAGTCTCTCTCTTTCTCGATCCTTCTCGATCTCTCTTCTCCCTTTTCCCACACACACACATACACAGAGATCTCCGATCTCTCTTCTCTCTTCTCCGATCTCTATTCTCCCTTCTCCCACACACACACACACACACACACACACACAGATCTCTCGATCTCTCTTCTCCCTTCTCCCATGCACACGCACACACACACTCAGAGATCTCTTGATCTCTCTTCTCCCTTCCCCTACATACACACCACGGCCTTCTGCTCCTTAGTCCGACAATCTCGAATCCCTCTTCCTTTTCAGAAACCAGCTTTCTGGGTGTCGCCGCCGTTGATCGTGGCTCTGGCGAAGTCAGAGTTGGCTCAGTCGTCTGTGGCGGTGCGCGGCTGAGCAAGGAGTTGGCTCAGTCATCTGGTTCATCTTCGACTCGAAGAAAACAAGTTTTCAGGTGAGATTCCATTGAAACCCTAAACCCTAAACCGACATCACATATGTTGAATCGTTTATTACCTCTTGCATGCGTGAAATTTGAAGTTTATATGTGAAATTGAAGTTAAAAATCGTGTTTTTGCAAGGTTTTTGGGACGAAATCGGCTCGGGAATAGGCACACCATCTCCGGCGTTCTTCTCCGACGTTCGGCTCGGAGTCCGATTGCACCATTAAAAAAATATCGCGATATTTTGACGAAAACCATTCGGATACCTATTTAAATATCCATTGCGCGAAAAACCGATAATATCGGCGATATTTCGCTGATATTATCGGCATTTTCTTCCATGGTCCTGTTAACTCATCCATGACCAACACAAAAAGGTAAGGACTTAAGGATTGTTGATACACAAAATCAGTGAGGACAATGGTACAACAGAAAGTATTAAGTTTGTGATCTTCGCTAGATTGTTCTGGTCATTAGTGTGGATAAGTATGTAAATGGATAGAGACAGGAAAGTAAACACAAGATGTATGTGGTTCACCCAGATTGGCTACGTCCACGGAGTAGAGGAGTTCTCATTAATTGTGAAGGGTTTACACAAGTACATAGGTTCAAGCTCTCCTTTAGTGAGTACAAGTGAATAATTTAGTACAAATGACATAGGTTCAAGCTCTCGTCTTCACTTGCCTTATCTGTCTCATAGGTAGATGTGGCATCTTCTCTGGAAGTACTCTTCCTCTATCCAGGGGTGGTATATTTAACTGGTGGAGATGCACAAGGTAATGTATCAATTTCACTTGAAGCTTACTTGTAGTTTCAGGCTTGGTCAAGCGCGATACAAACCATGTAGTAGGAGTCCCCCAAGTCGCCGAGCTAGGGGATCTGCTGAAAGAGGCGACAGATAAGGTAAGCAATCAGTCCCAGATCAGAAGTTTGATTTCGAGTTCCGGCTGATTGTTCTCATTCTCCCTATCTTGCAAGCAGCATGAAGGATAAAGAGAAGAAAAGGAGAATAGATGATATGAGATACTTTTGCTTTTGAAGAAGTAACTTTCCACAGGCTTATTCTTGAACTGGGCTGGAGGATTTTTTGGTTTCCTCTAGAGTATAAGGCCGACTGAAGAATTTGAGGGTCAAAACAAGTCCATCAAATCTAGAGTACGTTCGACCCTGCTGATATGGGATACTTTTTCTGTTGACAAAGTAGTGGATGTATCGGCACGTGTTCTTTTACGCTTGTCTCCACATGCTTCCTTGTATCCTTCTCACTTTCCCTATCTGTTCCTCAGACAGATGTGGTATCTTCTCTGGAAGCATAAGATGTTGAAGATGAGTACTCGAGAGCAATGCCAGGTAAGTAATCAGGTAAGGGGTTCCAGGCAGTCAGTTCTTGACTAGAAGCTTGATTCCAAGTGCTGACTGATTGCTCTCTTTCTCCTTGTCTTGCAGGTAAGAACAAGGCTAAAGGAAAAGACAGGGAAAAAGCATGATATGGGATACTCTTGCTTTTAACCCTGATGATATGAGATATTCTTGCTCTGGTGTAGCTTGTTTGCAGATGGATTATCGGGGGGAAAGAAAGCTGAGTATTTCGAGAGGCTTCGTTGGGAGTGCCCTCTCAAATATGAGGAAGGGTTGAGCATTTTTGCAGGTCTGCCTGTCCGTTGAGGATGAAGGTCGACATATATAGGAGTTTCCCTAACAACAAGTAGTAATGCTATTCCTTTACCCTGCTTGGTCATAGCATGGTAGTGGGAGCTGCCAGCTTCACGTGTGTCAGAGCACTTTGAAAAAATGGTCTGTGGTATTTGGAAAGTTGATGTTGCGTGTGAAGATTACAGACAAGCTTTATCCAATGAGATCTGGCTCTCGAAGTTGAGAAAGCGGTGCCTCTTCGGTTTTCGAACAAGCAATCCTGTTGGGGATTTGGCTCTCGAGATTTAGAGAACGGTGCCTCTTCGATTTTTGAGAGAGCAATCCTGCTGGGAGTTTGGCTCTCGAGATTCGGAGAGCGGTGTCTCTTCGATTTTTGAGAAAGTAATCATGTTGGGAGTCTGGCTCTCGAGATTCGGAGGATGGTGCCTCTTTGATTTTGGAGCAAGCAATCTTGTTGAGAGTGTTTTCTCGAATGTGAGTAAAGGTTGGGCATGTTTGCTAGTCTACCTTGCCACGGAGCACAGAGGTTGACACATAGGGACTTTCCAATTATCCAGCAGTGGTGCTGTTCTTTTACCCTTGTGGGTAATAATATGGTAGCTGGACCTTCAAAATTTATGTGTCTAAACTTTGTTAGTGCTGTTTCTTTGCTATTCTTTTACCCTTCTTGGTCATAGCGATGTAGTGGGAGCTGCAAGCTTCACGTGTCTAAACTTTGTCAGAGATCTTTGGCAAAGTTATTGTGGTACCCATGAGCTGATGATGCGTGTGGAAAATGGATGATTGAACAGTAAGATTCACGTGCTTTCTACTTCACCAGAAATCTTCAACAGAATGCCCGTAATTTCAGCAAAGCTGAGTGTGCATGTGACAGGTGCTGACAAGGTTGAGAAAAGCAGGTGCCTCTTCGATTTTTGAGATCGGCCCTCGTGGTCTCTGAGCAGCCTAGCTTTTGAGAAAGCAAGCGCCTCTTCGATTTATGAGATCGGCCTTCGTGGTCTTTGAGCAGCCCAGCTTTTGAGAAAGCAAACGCCTCTTCGATTTCTAAGATCGGCCCTCGTGGTCTCTGAGCAGCCCAGCTTTTGAGAAAGCAAACGCCTCTTCGATTTCTGGGCAGGCGCCTCTTCGATTTCTGAAGCTCCGTCGAGTGCAGATTTTTATAGAGGCTGGTATTAAGTTCCAAAGCACACTTGAATCTTCACCAGTAGAAGCTCCCTTCTTGCATTTCTAAGATCTAGATTTGTCCGACCTTTTCTCTCTTCAACACCTTTGAAAATGTCTGGCCCCTCCGACCGTCGTTTTGACTTGAACCTTGTTGAAGAGGTAGCCACGCCTTCTCCAAACAACATATGGCGCCCATCCTTCTTATCCCCTACTGGTTCTCTTACCGTTGGGGATTCCGTGATGAAGAATGATATGACTGTTGCGGTGGTGGCCAGGAACCTTCTCACTTCCAAAGATAACATACTACTTTCCAAACGGTCTGATAAGTTGGCTGTTAAGGATTCTCTGGCTCTAAGTGTTCAGTGTGTAGGTTCTGTGTCTAATATGGCCTAACGCCTATTTGCTCGAACCCGCCAAGTTGAATCATTGGCGGCTGAAGTGATGAGTCTCAAACAAGAGATTAGAGGGCTCAAGCATGAGAATAAACAGTTGCACCGACTTGCACATGACTATGCTACAAACATGAAGAGGAAACTTGACCAGATGAAGGAATCTGATGGTCAGGTTTTACTTGATCATCAGCGGTTTGTGGGTTTGTTCCAAAGGCATTTATTACCTTCGTCTTCTGGGGCCAGTACTGAGGCTCCAAATGATCCCCCTCCGGTGCCTTCTCTTTCTAGGGCTCTACCGACTGCTGAGACTTCTCTTAAGCAACCTTTGTGAAGGCTCCCTCTTGTTTGTTTATTTTGACTCATGTGTATATGTACATATTTGTAACTTATCAGAGATATCAATAAATAAGCTTTGCTTCATTTCAACGTATTGTCTTAAATACACCAAACCTTCTTCACTGAGTGAGGTCGGCTATATGAATCTTAGAACGCCAATGTGCTCGGTCCTGTGTCATGTCCTCCGTTAGATCCAAATACTCTAAGTCTTTTCTTAGAGTCTTTTCCAAAGTTTTCCTAGGTCTTCCTCTACCCCTTCGGCCCTGAACCTCTGTCCCGTAGTCGCATATTCTAACCGGAGCGTCAGTAGGCCTTCTTTGCACATGTCCAAACCACCGTAACCGATTTTCTCTCAATTTTCCTACAATTTTGGCTACTCCTACTTTATCTCGGATATCCTCATTCCTAATCTTATCCTTTCTCGTGTGCCCACACATCCAACAAAGCATCATCATCTCCGCTACACCCATTTTGTGTACGTGTTGATGCTTCACCGCCCAACATTCTGTGACATACAGCATCGCCGACCTTATTGCCGTCCTATAAAATTTTTCCTTGAGCTTCAGTGGCAGACGGTGGTCATACAACACGCCAGATGCACTCTTCCACTTCATCCATCAATCTTGTATTCTATGGTTGAGATCTCCATCTAATTCTCCGTTCTTTTGCAAGATAGATCCTAAGTAGCGAAAACGATCGCTCTTTGGTATTTCCTGATCTCCGATCCTCACCCTTAACTCATTTTGGCCTCCATTTGCACTGAACTTGCACTCCATATATTCTGTCTTTGATCGGCTTAGGCGAAGACCTTTAGATTCCAACACTTCTCTCCAAAGGTTAAGCTTCGCATTTACCCCTTCCTGAGTTTCATCTCTCAACACTATATCGTCTGCGAAAAGCATACACTAAGGAATATCATCTTGAATATGTCCTGTTAACTCATCCATTACTAATGCAAAAAGGTAAGGACTTAAGGATGAGCCTTGATGTAATCCTACAGTTATGGGGAAGCTTTCGGTTTGTCCTTAATGAGTTCTTACGGCAGCATTTGCTCATTCATACATATCATTTATAGCTTGGATATATGATACTCGTACTCATTTCTTCTCTAAAATCCTCCAAAGAATGTTTCTTGAGACCCTATCATACGTTTTTTCCAAATCTATAAAGACCATGTGTAAATCCTTTTTCCCATCTTTATATCTTTCCATCAATCTTCGTAAGAGACAGATTGCCTCCATGGTTGAGTGCCCTGGCATGAACCCGAATTGGTTGTCCGAAACCCTTGTCTCTTGCCTCAATCTATGCTCAATGACTCTCTCCCAAAGCTTCATTGTATGACTCATTAGCTTAATACCCCTATAGTTCATGCAATTTTGTACGTCGCCCTTATTCTTGTAGATAGGCACCAAAGTGCTCTTTCGCCACTCATTTGGCATCTTCTTCGTTTTCAAAATCCTATTGAAAAGGTCAGTGAGCCATGTTATACCTGTCTTTCCCAAGACTTTCCACACTTCGATCGATATATCGTCTGGGCCCACTGCTTTTCTATGCTTCATCTTCTTCAAAGCTACAACCACTTATTCCTTCCTGATTTGATGATAAAATGAGTAGTTTCTACACTCTTCTGAGTTACTCAACTCCCCTAAAGAAGTACTCCTTTCATTTCCTTCATTGAAAAGATTATGAAAATAACCTCTCCATCTGTCTTTGACCGCATTCTCTGTAGCAAGAACCTTTCCATCCTCATCCTTGATGCACCTTACTTGGTTTAGGTCCCTTGTCTTCTTTTCCCTTGCTCTAGCTAGTTTATAGATATCCAACTCTCCTTCTTTGGTATCTAGTCGCTTATACATGTCGTCATAAGCCGTTAACTTAGCTTTTCTCACAGATTTCTTCGCCTCTTGCTTCGCTCTTTTATACCTTTCACCATTTTCATCGGTCCTATCCTTGTATAAGGCTTTACAACATTCCTTCTTAGCCTTCACCTTTGTTTGTACCTCCTTATTCCACCACCAAGATTCCTTTTGGTGTGGAGCAGAGCCCTTGGACTCTCCTAATACCTCTTTTGCTACTTTTCGGATACAACTAGCTATGGAATCCCACCTTTGGCTAGCTTCCCCCTCTCTATCCCACCCACACTGGGTGATTACTTTCTCTTTGAAAATGGCTTGTTTTTCTCCTTTTAGATTCCATCATCTAGTCCTTGGGCACTTCCAAGTCTTGTTCTTTTTTCTCACTCTTTTGATATGTACATCCATCACCAATAAGCGATGTTGATTAGCCAAGCTCTCTCCCGGTATAACTTTGCAATCCTTACAAGTTATACGAACCCCTTTCCTCATTAGAAGAAAATCTATTTGTGTTTTTGACGACCCACTCTTGTAGGTGATCACATGATCTTCTCTCTTCTTAAAGAAGGTGTTGGCTAAGAAGAGATCATATGCCATTGCAAAATCCAAGATAGCTTCCCCATCCTCGTTTCTCTCCCTAAAACCATGGCCACCATGAAAACCTCCATAGTTGTCTGTCTCCCTGCCTACGTGTCCATTTAAATCTCCTCCTATAAATAACTTCTCCGTCTGGGCAATTCCTTGCACCAAGTCTCCAAGGTCTTCCCAAAATTTCTCCTTCGAACTCGTATCCAACCCTACTTTAGGTGCGTACGCACTAATCACATTGATGAGTTTGTGTCCTATTACAATCTTGATTGCCATGATTCTATCTCCTACCCTCTTGACATCTACAACATCTTGTGTCAAGGTCTTGTCCACGATGATGCCAACATCGTTTCTCGTTCTATTTGTGCCCGAATACCAAAGTTTAAACCCTGATTTTTCTAGATCTTTTGCCTTAAGACCAACCCACTTAGTTTCTTGTAGGCACATAATATTTATCCTTCTCCTCACCATAACTTCCACTACTTCCATAGATTTTCCCGTTAAGGTTCCTATATTCCACGTTCCTAAATGCATTCTACTCTCTTGAACTCTACCCTTCTGTCCTAGCTTCTTCACCCTCCCCCGTCCAATAGGATCAAAGTACTTCTTTTGTGTGTCCTGTGTAAAGTTGATAGGAGCATATGCTCCCAAACAACTTTGAGTGGAGTCGTTCGAAAAGAAGTTTTTATGGCTCCCTTGCTCATTTAACACTGCATCCGGGTGCCGATGGAGATACAGCGACCCTTGCTCACTTATCACTGTGCTCGGGCCACACAGCGCGCCACTTACGGGTGACGCCCTAGCTTTAGCGCGATTTCGTTCTGGATTCATTTTCATAAGGATTCGACGTAATTGAGGAGTGCCGACTGTTGAATACCTGACGCCCTCCCCCTCCTCCTTTACCCGGCCTTGGGACCAGCAATGTAAGATAAACTTACACAGGCGGAGTTTTAGTCTCCATTAAACAAAACTCTAAAATTACTTTCAAAATCCGGCCTCCCTGGGCCCCTACAGTTCTAAGTTATACACTTCATCAGTTGATTTCTTCATGCTGGCTCTTGCAACTTGCCTCTGCTTTTGCAAACTCCTTACGGATTCTCTTCCTTGGACTTATCCGACCTACAGTTAGTCTGGCTGAAGCCTGGGTGACCTCCGCAGCCATGCTAGCCACCTTAGCATCCCTGACACTTCTACTACTTTCCCCCAAAACCTTACTACCCCCTTGCACAATAACATCCTGAACACAAACACAACATTCAACCACTACCAAACTAGAAACATCATCAAGGCAGTTCCCTTCATGACATAAGAGCAGCCTTATGATGAAAAAACTCAGCAGATAATTGGTTGTAATAGACAAACCAAAGCCATACAAAAGCTCAAACGACGCAAGATTAAAGGTGCAAAGACCAAGCAAGCATGGCAAAAGCAATAATTATCACAACACTAAACCCTACTCACACAATGCAAAGTAGAGAACCAGCCAATCAAAAGGTCAGAATACCAAGCGTCTAAAAACTCAAATGAAGATCGTCTAAGCCTACAAGACCTACACTCGCAAACTCTAATTACCCAAAACCCTAGCCCCAATAATTTAAGACCCTTCCACATCAATCCAGTCCAATCCAAGTCAAGGAAGAGCCGCGCAAGAAACCAAGGCTTAATGCAACAAGGCATAAACTCCCAACCATAACCCCAGAACTCCAATTAACAACCAAAATTTTCCTCAGTAGGCAATTTACCCAATTATCAATTCGAATTACCTTCTCCAAAATGCCTTTAACACCTTTTCCAATTAGCGTCACTGATAAGATTAACATTAACATGATTAATTTTAATACGAATTTACAACAAAATACCTCCCATGGCTGCGAGATCTCATCATAGCCCCATAGAGGAAGCTGGCGGCCCCCTCTTCCCCAACTAAACACACTAGAGAGGAGAGCCCCCTTTTTTTTTTACAAAGCATCATATTTAGATGGGCCCTTACCCAATTTTGGTTTAAAGTTCGTTGACAAAAAAAAGAAAAAGAAACATAAAATCTTGGTTTAAAATTCAGACCAAAAAATAAAATCTTTTGTGTAAGTAGTAGTTTTTTTTTTAAAATTAAAAATCTTGGTATTAATTTTTTTTTTAATTCAGTTCAAGTGGAGGAGTTGACAAAAATTGCTCTCTTTTAACGGAGATTTTTCACAGAATGACAAAAATGATTGATGATAGATGATTTCAAGGACCACTTTTTGTTATTTTAAATTTCAACGACCAAAATAAAGAGTTTAACCAATTTTAAAGACCATTTTGGATAAAAAAAACCTTTTACAACCTTGCAGTATTTTTGAAGGGATATGGTGGACAAATGGAATACAATAAAAATTTTAAATCACTCGTACTTTATTTTATTTTATTGTTTTTGTAATTTGGAAAGGTTTTCTTTGGAGGTGATTTACCACATGTAAGGTCAAGGATTGACAAGTTGAAAATTATACAGGATATGCTTTTCATCATTCAATTCATTTTTTCATTAGAAAACTGTCAGTTAGCCTAATTGCAGATTAGTGATAACTAATGATGTGTCTGGCAATTCCAGGACTTTCATATGGATTTCACTTTCAGTCTTTTTCTTATATATATGGTGCGTCTGGTATGGTGTAGAAGATGTGCCTGCCCTGTTATGGTGTTAGGCATTTACCCACCTAGTAGACTTGAACATGTTTAACAAACTTCCACCACAATTAAGCTCAAATGACATTCAATGTTGACCTTTGTTTGTTTTGAATTTGACTTCTTAGTCAACTTTACTTAGAATGTGATAATTATGAATATGAGAGAGATGAAATGGGTATGGGATCGATTAGTCCTTTTCTTTGTAGTCAAAATTCTTGATTTTCGGGGTGTTAGATTACATAATTTGATATTATAAAACCTACGTGGTTCTTGACTTGTATGTGCTAGTAAACGCATAAAAGTAAATAATTGGAATTAGTTTGTACTTCTTGATTCATGCACACTCATGTTTATTTTTTTATCAAATAAAAAAAAGATAAAAATAAACAAGAATGTATAAAAAAGAAAAAAAAATGTGAAGAATTCATTTTCCGTTATATTCATTCTACTTAAATAAGCATGTCTTCGGATGTGTCTAGCTAATAACTTTCAAATTTAGTCAATTAGAGTATTTCCAACAGCCTCCACAAATGTAACTCTTTAAATACAAATTTATTGACCTATGTGGCAATTTGAACACAAAAATTTGTTACTTTGCGATTTTACATTGAGTAATGCTAGGTAGACCAACTTTTTAAACCAAATTTACAAAACATGTGATGTGTCACCTATAAAAAATAAACACGTTGATTAACACTTAAGTAATGTGAGATAAGTTGGTCCTAGGTTTTTATATATTTGATTATTTTTTATCTAATGCGGGGTAAGTTGGTCCGGAGTTTTATTTTGCTGGTGAAGGTGAGAGATGGACAAAACACATTGTTATAATAAAAAGAAGGTTTGAAGAGTGCGATAGCAAATTCCAAATACAAGCAGTGAAGCAAAGATCCTAAATTTCATGAGTGAGTTTATCCACTATGTTGGACTTAATAATCCTACGTAACACTTCAAATTTAGAGAAACACAACATTTGTAGACTCTCATGGAGATGTCTAATTCAATAGTTACACATTTTTTGTTGTGTTTGGGATGAAGTGACTGAAGTGGAAAAATATTTTCAAGTATTTTCCTCAACTGTAAAATAGACTAGCACACCACTATGGCCATACAGTCTCTATTTCACAAACATAGTGAATTGTGCTAGTAATGAGCACTTAAAACGTATTGGGTTTTTGCCACTTAGTTTTATGGTCTAATTTAATAGTTATACCCTTTTTGTTGTGCTTGGGTGAAGTGACTTGAGTGGAAAAATATTTTCAAGTATTTTGTTCAACAGTAAAATAGACTAGCACACCACCATGGCCATACTTGTGACAACCCGTTCCTAATTTTCTCTCCCCGAGTATGTGAATTGACTATATTGCCCTTAGAGGCAAGTAAGGTGGAAGTGTTAATTCCTCTTAATTTATTTCCTCGTTTCCGTAATTAATCTGTACACTTTGTTACGAGGGTACGTGAATTTTATTTTCGATGTGGAAACACTATTATGGATATATTTCGATTTCCTTTTACTATAGGAAATCTGAAAACCCTATCCCTAGTTCTATTTTCTACCCATGCCTGTGCACTTTCCCCCATTATTTCAACAATTTTTTTTCTCTTCATATTAATGGTTCCCAACAGCTTATTTGTTAGTAGTGCTATTAAATCTATAGATTGAAGGGCTACGCCCCCCATGCTTTTTCTTCCTATCACTTCACACTCACCAATCACATCCTTTCCTACACTTTAGCATCCAATCAAAAAAAAAAAAAAAGATTCTATCTCTTCCTTCTCTCCCTCTTCTCTGCAACCCAGTGAACGAGTCCCAAACCCCACAGATCGAACCTAAAAATACCCCCATTGTACTCCTCTCATCTTCACGAACTCAACCATGTTCTTAAAACCCAGTTTGGATGAGTTTTGACTCGTTAACTCGGAAGGTCCGAACTCAGGCTAACTGAGTTCGACGTGTTTTCAAGAGAGTTGGGACATTTTGAAGCTTGGGTAGACTTCTACACAACCCCACGAAGCTCCTACAACACTTTGATGAAGAAATGACATCGAAACAACCCAATTTCAAAAAGTCACAGTTTGGCCGGAGCTTTCGAGGCAATTTCTGGCCAAACCACGGCGAGTTGGCCGGCATGCGAGTTTCTGACGACCTCCGTGGCTTTCGAGGCAATTTTAGGCCAAACCCTAGCGAGTTAGATGTCGGTGCGAGGTACTATTCTCTTCGTCTCTTCTAGAACTACAGCTTTCGTTTTTGAATCACTCAATTTCGTTGAGTATTGACAAAGTTATTAATGTTTAAAGGTTGTTCAGTTTTTTGGCCGAATCCAGCCTTCCCTTCCATTTAGCTCCGGCGAGTAGCAACCCAAACTCAGGCCCTTCGGGCCGTTCTTGCCAAGCCCAAAACCCTGGGCAGCCCAACCTAACCCTTTATTTTATTTTTTTATTATTTGGTTAATTAAAGGCCTTTAGGCCATTTCCTTTTAGAGCTCTAAGCTCATGCATTTTAAACCCTAAACCCTTTTAGTTTAGGCCTTTAGGCCTAGAACCCTTAAGTCCAACCTATTAAACTAACCTAACCTAATAACCCTTAACCCAGATGAAATATTCCGTTAGGGAATATCCCATCCGTCTGAGAATATTCTGTCCTTCAGGGAATATTCATCATATTCACTTTTCAGAAATTTAAGTAGGACCCTTCTTAGGGTAATTCGACGTCTTGAATCCGTTTTTTACGTCCGTTTTCCCAAATTCAATTGTTATAATATAGTTTTATTAAATGTACCTTTATGTGCTTAGGAAAAATTATTAGTGGCGTTTCCATCTTCGCTAAGTTGCGTGGCTCGTTAGTGGCGAAGTATCTGTGAGTGGGCAGTTTATTTTATACCAATACATATTGATAATTTCCCTAAATGCATAGTTACTTCACTTTTACACTTATATTGCCAAGTATTCGATATTGTGATATGAAATGTGATAAATGCTGCTATATGGTTGAGATATTATTGTCATGACATTCATACATATTTGTACATGCTCATCTTAATGCACCCCGGTGTTAGTACTCTACCCAGGGCCAGGGCCAGTTGTCACATCTCAGCTCAGGGTCCACTATGTCCCACGCTCGCTCCACCACCTTAACACGATTTTGTCTACTTTGGGCCTCGACCACGCCCTCACGGTTTTGTTTCTGGGAACTCACACGAGAACTTCCCAGTGGGTCACCCATCATGGGAGTGGTCTCGTGCACTACTCGCTTAACTTCGGAGTTCTGGTGGAACCCGAAGCTAGTGAGCTCCCGAAAGGCCTCGTGCTAGGTAGGGATGATAATATACATTTAAGGATCACTCCCTTAGGCGATATGAGATGTTACACCAGTCCTTTACATGTATGTTCACATCCGCACCATTCGCTTGCCTTGGATCCAAGTTAGGTGCCAGTCCTGTCGGGTAGATTGCATTAGGCAATCCGACTTGTACGTGACCATGCTTTTGCACCAGTCTTCGTGTGATCGTATTACTAGAGTGCCTTGATTACACTCAGTCTTGTCGGGTAGAATTGCCTTAGGCAGTTTCGACTCGTGTGCTAGCTTAGATGATGAGCAAACTACTTATAATTGATTATCACATGATTATATTACTTTGGCATTTGATATATCATGACTTGGCATATTTCTGGTTATATTACTATTATATTTGATTACATACTTACGTAGTATGTTTTAAGGAAACTATACTTGTTTTACGGCGAGGGGTTAGTATATTAAAAAATAAAGGTTTTCGTATAAGCATTGTTTTACTGACCCACTCAACTTTGTTTTTCGCCCCTCCAGATTTAGTAGCTGTGTTTACACGTATACGAGGATTCTGGCAAATCTCAGGAGATGGTTACCTTCAGTGGTATAACCCTCATCCTATTTGCTATACTGTCTTATGCAATGACATCACGTGTGAAAAGGGTTCAATCCCGCTCACCCGCGCATTTTTTTGATTAGGCACTTTTAGGTTTAATTTATTCACTTTTTCCACATCACTACACTTTATGGCTTTGTCACCTTACAGGTGTCGGCCAGCACAACTCGATTCGAAGTCCAAGTAGACATTCCGGGTTGAGGTGTGTCAATACTTGTCTCTATTTCACAAACATAATGAACAACATTGACTATTGTGCTAGTAATAAGAACTTAAAATATATTGAGTTTTTGCTAATTAGTTATACATTTTCGTTGTGCTTGGGTGAAGTGACTCAAGTGGAAAAATATTTTCAAATATTTTGCTCAACAATAAAATAGACTAGCACACCACCATGGCCATACTAGTTTCTATTTCACGAACATAATGAACTACGCTGGCTATTGTGCTAGTAATAAGAACTTAAAATGTATTGAGTTTTTGCTACTTAGTTATACATTTTCGTTGTGCCTGGGTGAAGTGACTCAAGTGGAAAAATATTTTCAAACATTTTGCTCAACAATAAAGTAGACTAGCACACCACCATGGCCATACTAGTCTCTATTTCATAAACATAATGGACAGTGCTGACTACTGTGCTAGTAATAAGCACTTAAAAGGTATTGGATTTCTACCACTTAGTATTAAAGTCTAATTCAATAGTTGTACACTTTTCGTTGTGCTTGGGTGAAGTGACTTGAGTGGAAAAATATTTTCAAATATTTTCATTAAAATAGATTAGCACACCACCATGGCCATACTAGTCTCTATTTCACAAATATAATGAACTGTGTTGACAACTGTGCTAGAAATAAGCACTTAAAAGTTATTGGGTTTCTGCCACTTAGTATTATGGTCTAATTTAATAGTTATACACTTTTTCGTTGTGTTTGGGTGAAGTGACTCGAGGGAAAAATATTTTCAAGTATTTTCCTCAACAGTAAAGTAGACTAGCACACCACCATGGCCATACTAGTCTGTATTTCACAAAAATATTGAATTGTGCTAGTAATAAGAACTTAAAAGGTATTGGGTTTTTGCTACTTAGTATTACGATCCAATTCTAGTTATACAGTTTCGATGTGCTTGGGTAAAATGACTAGAGCGGAAAAATGTTTTCAAGTATTTTCCTTAACAGTAAAATAGACTAGCAAACCACCATGAATACTAGCCTCTATTTCACAAACATAATGATATGCAACAATAACCTCTTTAGTTACTCCAGTTTTAGAATTAAGCAAAAATTTAGGAGGACAAACAGTCGTATCATTAGATGATCAAAGAGCTTCTAACCCTTCAATACAGACTTAACTAAAATAGTCACTTAGTGTAGTTATGATCACCAAGTTTAATCGTCAACATACTCGACAACCCTTCAATTTTAACAAATGTAGAAACCATTATCTACTTCAAAATATCGAAATTCAAGAACCTAGAAAAAGAAAAGCCAGAAAAGGCAATCGAACAAGAAAACACTAGTGACTACAATCTAATCAATGAAATCACTGGTTTGGCCTTTTGAATTTCAATCGAACACTAAACTAATAGCTTTTGGCCTTTCACAACATCAGCTAACATTCAACATCATCAAGATTTAGAGAAATGGCATTGGCCTTCACACAATCAAGAACTTGGATATACTAACAATAAAAAACATCAAGGTGAAACCAATCTTGTAAGAAAGAACCCAAATTGAACAAGAAACAGTTCAAATTACTTCAAGAGAAAATTATCTTTTGCAGAATTTCAAACACTGAACCTAAGATTTCACCCGATTTCACCTTTTCACCATAGATCGATGAAAAAGTAGCACAAATTGCATAAAGCATGATGAATTTTGCCCAGTTCAATTTGTCACCCTAAAAAAATCTACCAAGAGTTGAAAGCTGGGGCCCACAGTAGATCGCAGGCTCAAACTATCATAACACTATTGAATTAGAGTAGTAAATTTAGGCAATCTCCAACCGAAGAAGGGCAAGAGGGCTCGTTTTAGCCTTTTGGCTCTCCAAGAAATTAATATTTTAATGAACAGTGCATGGACATATTTCTTACCATCTTTAATCAAGGGGCCAGAGGACCATAGACCAAACATAACCTTGTGACAAAAAACCATATCCAACCGAGGGCCAAAGGGCCATAAGGCCAAACATAACTTATTATTTAAATTTAAAAACTACAACAACTTAAATTTAAAAACTACAAATTAAATTTAAAAACTACAATAACTTAAATTTATAGGAAAAATGAGAAATTTTCAATATATTTTTTTTAAATTTGGCCGAAAAAAATAAATTCAAATACAACAGTAACTGACGTCAGCTAGCCATTGGATTTGAATTTCTTTGGGCTATAAATAAGGTGGATATTGGGCTATAATTCACACACCTTTGAATTCAATCTCTTTCAATTCAAGTTTGCAATGAATTCCAACTTTGGATCCTCTTCGGATTCCAACAGGTGGTCCTTATCCAATTTCGAATTGGAAGAAAAATGGGCGCATATGAGACGAGAAGATGAGGAGTCTGATGAAGAAGATGAAGCATGGCACAACACACAATATGTGGCAGCCATGGCTATGGTCATGGTGTGTCAGCCAACTGAGGAACAACCTCAATGGGGTGGCTCTGTTCTTGGTCGCTCTTACAAACCACGAAATAGAGCAATGATGTATGCCAATCTGATGAACAACTACTTCAACCCCAACTCGGTATACACAGAAAAAGATTTCAAACGTCGTTTTCGGATGATGCGTCATGTCTTCGAGCGTTTACTTTATGATGTTCAGCAAGTCAATCCATACTTTCGACATAGGCTGGGCAAAGCAAGCCACCCTGGTTTCTCAACTCATCAGAAGGTTACTGTTGCACTACGAATGATAGCCTATGGCTCCCTAGCTGATTCGATGGATGAAACATATGGTATGTCTGAGTCTACATGCCTTGATACTCTTGCTGAATATTGTAACACAATTGTTCAGCTTTACAAAGAGGAGTATATCTGCGAGCTAAATCAAGAAGATATGGATCAGCTCATTCGCAAAGTTGAAGACCGTGAGTTTTCGGGCATGATAGGGTCATTAGACTGTATGCATTGGACTTGGAAGAACTGTCTCACCGGATGACAATGAGGCTTTAACGGAAGGTCGAGAAAGCCAACTGTTGTGTTAGAAGCGGTTGCTTCATATGACACATAGATCTGACATGCTTTCTTTGGAGTCCCTGGATCCCAAAATGACGTTATAGTTCTTGGGCCTTCACCCCTCTTCAATAACCTGACGAAAGGGAAATCACCTCAACTTGACTACTACATCAACGACCGTCCGTACAATATGGGGTATTACTTGGCAGATGACATGTACCCAAAGTGGGCGACACTTGTCCAAGCAATTCCAAACCATGAGAATGACACCAAAAAATGGTTTACCTTACACCAAGAGGCATACCTGAAAGATTTTGAGAGAGCTTTTGGTATTCCACAAGCATGGTGAAAGATCATTAAGGAACCAGCAAGAGGGTGGAGTTGAGAAAATTTGGACTCCATCATGATGTCTTGCATCATATTACACAGTATGATTGTGGATGATGAGTGAGATGGGTATATTGATGGAGAGCCTGATGATGACCAAGAGGATCCAATTTGCCTTTGAATCCACGAACTAGTAATATCTCTTTAAATGAGTATATGAGGTGATATAGGATGATACGTTCCCGTGCCACAAACAAGTACCGACAATAGGATCTTGTTGCACATCTTTGGGCCAAAAGAAGTATGGAGTAGGCGTTTAAGTTTTATGTTGTTAAAAACGTTGTTTAAGTTTCATGTTGTTAAATGTTTTTTATATGTTGTATAATTTTTATGTTGTTTAATGTTATTTAATGTTGTTTAATATTGTTTAATGTTGTTTCATGTGACTTAATGTTATTTAATGTTGTTTAATGGCTTAGGAAGTGATAGGAAAAAAAATATATAATTTTTAATTTTAAAAAAAAATTGTAAAAAAAAATCAAATATAACGGCTAGCTGACGTTAGCTAGTTGCCGTTGTATTCAAAATCTAGCTTGACCTGAGGCTGGCTGGGTTGGGCCAGCCGGTTGGCCCTTTGGCCTTTTTTTGGCCTAACCCTCGATTGGAGACGAATTTCGGGCTATTTTCAGTTGGAGATGGCCTTATAGTTCTGTAGAAGAATTATGAATTGCAGAAGAAGAAAGCAATAGAGAGTGATACAGTTGAATCACAATGGTTTCCTTCTCCTAGTTCGCATGACATAGCCCTTGTGATCCCAAGTCTATTGCTCTGCTCCCTATGTCCCTGGGCCCACCTGTTAAGAAAGCTCATGTCAACTTATCTCCAAACTTTAGCAGAACCCTCTGGCTTTCCAACAATAAAGGTAGATTCAACAAACAGAAAACCAAGTCTAGGGTTAATCGTGGTTAATCGAGGGATTTAGCTTACACAAAAAATGATATCTCTCTAGAGAATTTGAGTGATCTTATCATAAGCCCCTCTAAGGAAATGCTAAACATGCAGGCTAGTTGGAAAGATCGAAAGGTCTGGGTAAAGGCAAAATTCAAATGGCAACAGCTAAGATCCTTCAGCCCCGCTAACAACCATGATCACGTTATTTTGGAACTGTCGGGGGCTTGGGAACCACCGTATAGTTCAAGCGCTGCGTGTTTTGCTGCAGCTTCAAGATCTTAATGTTGTATTTCTCTCTTAAATAAAATGCAGTGCTTTAGATTTAGATTCGGTAAAATTCAAGCTGGGTTTTGATTATGCTTTCGGGGTCAATTCTTTGGGACAATCTGGGGCCTTAGTCAACTATGGCGCTCGGAGATCCTACTCTGTGTAATTTCCTCTTCATAATTTCACATTGACTCTAAATTGGGGGTATTGGTGATGCGGTCCATTGACGTTTAACCGGATTCTACGGACACCCTTCTCCCTTTGGGTGTGTTCAATCTTGGTAACTTCTCTGTTCTCTTGCTGCTTCCTCCCTGCTCACATGGCTTTGCAGTGGATATTTTAACGAGATACTTCGTTTGGAGGAAAAGGAAGGGGGAATCTTCGTCCAATGGGCCAAATTTTAGATTTTTGGGAGGCCATCTCTGACTGTAATATGCGGGACTTGAGGCTTCTTCGGGGAAAAATTCACATGGATGACCTCTCGAAATGGAGGAATCAAAGAACGTCTAGATCGTTTATTTGCCTGCACAAAATGGCACTTTCGATTCCCCCATTCGTGTGTCACTCATCTCAAGCCTAGCAAGTCTGACCACATCTTCATTTTAGTTAAGATTCATGACGTCCCCTGAGAAATGTTGGACAAAGAATGAGGATTGCCAAGAGATTATTCATAGAGCCTGGTCACATACCTCTGTGTCACCGAAAAAATTAAGGTCATTCGCGTTGCCCTTCTCAAGTGGAAGCAGAAGACCTTTAATTCTCGCTTAACTGCTATTAATGAGGTTCGTAATCGACTTGGTTTTATCCTTGCTCATAATAAAAAAAGGTATTTTGAGGCAACGCTCGCGGGTTTTACGGTTGAAGGACAGCGATTGAAACTCCAAGTTTTTCCATCAAAGTGCAAATGCCAGAAAATCAAATAACCGAATTGTTAAACTCTGGGATGATCAGGGAGATGACATTTGAATCTGAGTGGGATTGAATTTGTGGTGACTAATTACTTGTTTGATATTTTCTCCACTCGTGATCGGAACTCTCAGGTCATCGTGGATGTTGTGGACCGTAAAATCTCAGAAGATATGAATTGTGATTTAACTCCCCCTTCATCATGGAGGAGGTGAAAAATGCCATTTTCTAGATGCAACCGTCCACTTCTCTAGGGCAGGACGACATGTCACCATTGTTTTTTCCATAAATATTGGGCGATTGTTGGAGTTAACGTATCCACTGCCATTATATTCTTTCTGGAATCTGGTTGGATCATTCGCAAGATCAATTTTACTCATATAACCGTGATTCCCAAACAGTTTCTGCCTTCCGAGATGTCCCATCTCTGGCCTATTAGTTTATGCATTGTGCTTTAGAAGATTGCATCAAAGATGTTGGTGAACCGCATGAAAGCTACTATGCCGAGCATCATCTCGCTAAACCAAAGTGCCTTTATTTCTAATCACCTTATTTCAAACAATACCATTCTACTAAGGTTGGCCAGACTCTGTTTAAATGAAAAAGAGGGAAGAAAGGGCAAATAGTTAATAAACTTGATATGAGCAAAGCGTACAATCACATCAAGTAGGGCTACTTGAACATGATCCTCACAAAATTGGGCTTCTCCGTTCGTTGGGTAAATCCTCTCATGCAATGTGTTTCCTCGGCCACCTACTCTATCATTGTGAATGGCTTTCCATGTGGCTACCTCCTCCCCTCTCATGGTATCCGCGAGGGACACCCCCTCTCACCCTATTTATTCCTCCTCTGTGCCGAAGGAATTTCTACACTCATTGATCAATGACACATGAATGGTGCCATTTTGAGGATCTCCATCTATTGTAGCACGCTACCAATCCACCACCTTATTTTTGTAAACAACTGCCTCTTATTCAATCGAGCCATTAAGGATGACTGCTCCGAGATTAAGTCAATTATGAACTTTTATGAGGGGGGCCTCGGGGCAGTGACCACCTACCTAAATATTTTTATGATGGGCTCAACAAAATGGTGGTCAAATTTTGGTGGAATGGTGTGGACGACGCTTGAAAGATTCAATGGATATCTTGGGATTGACTTTGTACTCTGAAAAACGAGGGTGGCTTAGGTTTCAGGAACCTCTATTCTTTCAACCACCTACTCTATCATTGTGAATGGCTTTCCATGTGGCTACCTTCTCCCTTCTCATGGTATCCACCGGGGACACCCCCTCTCACCCTATTTATTCCTCCTCTGTGCCGAAGGAATTTCTACACTCATTGCTCAATGACACATGAATGGTGCCATTCTGAGGATCTCCATCTATTGTAGCACGCTACCAATCCACCACATTATTTTTGTAAACAACTGCCTCTTATTCAACCGAGACATTAAGGATGACTGCTACGAGATTAAGTCAATTACGAACTTTTATGAGGGGGGCCTCGGGGCAGTGACCACCTACCTAAATATTTTTATGATGGGCTCAACAAAATGGTGGTCAAATTTTGGTGGAACGATGTGGACGACGCTTGAAAGATTCAATAGATCTCTTGGGATTGACTTTGTACTCTGAAAAACGAGGGTGGCTTAGGTTTCAGGAACCTCTATTCTTTCAACCTTAGTCTATATGCTCAATTTTGACAAAATTGGGCTTCTCCGTTCATTGGGTAAATCCTCTCATGCAATGTGTTTCCTCGGCCACCTACTCTATCATTGTGAATGGCTTTCCATGTGGTTACCTCCTCCCCTCTCATGGTATCCGCCAGGGACACCCCCTCTCACCCTATTTATTCCTCCTCTATGCCGAAGGAATTTCTACACTTATTGATCAATGACACATGAATGGTGCCATTATGAGGATCTCCATCCATTGTAGCACGCTACTAATCCACCACCTTATTTTTGTAAACAATTGCCTCTTATTCAACCGCCATTAAGGATGACTGCTCCGAGATTAAGTCAATTATGAACTTTTATGAGGGGGCCTCGGGGCAGTGACCACCTATCTAAGAGCGCCGTTTACTTTAGTCAAAACATTTCACGAGGAGATCATGATCATTTGGCTGGCATTCTCAGCATCGACCGGGTCTATAGGCATGTGTATTTGGGCCTCCCAACACAGGTGAGACATAATTAGGGGGCATGTTTCGGTCATATCAAGGAACGATTGTGGAAACGCCTTTAGAGTTATAAATGTAAACTCTTAAGTTCGGCTGAAGAAACTATTGATCAAAGTTGTTGCTCAAGCCATTCCCTTATACACCATGAATTGTTTCCTTCTACCTAAATATTTTTGTGATGGGCTCAACAAAATGGTGGTCAAATTTTGGTGGAACGGTGTGGACGACGCTTGAAAGATTCAATGGATCTCTTGGGATTGACTTTGTACTCTGAAAAACGAAGGTGGCTTAGGTTTCAGGAACCTCTATTCTTTCAACCTTACTCTATTGACTAAACAGCGTTGAAGGCTTATCCACGACTAATCCTCGCTGGTTACTCGTGTATTGAAGGCTAAGTAGTTTCCTAACTCATCATTTTTGGAAGCATCCGTGGGAAACAGAGCCCTATTGCTGGAGAAGTCTGTGCTCAGCTTGCCTCATCATCGAGTTGGGCTCTCGGTGGCAAATCAAAACTAGTGCCGATGCCAATATTTGGAAGGGTCGATGGGTACCTTTGTCTTCCAAATTGATGATTTTCTTCTCTTGCCCCTCGAACTGCTCTCTGTCGCGGTTTGCTAGTTGATTGATAATCAACAATGGAAGGCTTCCCTGATATGTGCCTTATTTTATGACTTGGAAGCCAATGCGATTCTATCTCTGCCTTTTAGCTTCCATAGGCCTAGGGACGAGTTGCTTTGGCACTACGATTCCAAAGGACTCTTCTTGGTTAAAAGTGCATACCATCTTGCTGCTCGATGGATCCTGAATTCTGGCAACTTTGCTTCGTCCTCCCATTTTGGGTGTAGCCTTGGTTTACTGTGAAAACGAATCTGGAATGCTCGTGTTCCCCTATAATGTTAAGATGGCGGCTTAGTGTATTTGCAAGGATATCACCCCATCTCGAGCAAATCTCCTTCGTCGCCACCTTGGATCCTCTTTTACTTGCGTATTTTGCCTTTGTAGTGAGGAATCTACTCTCCACCTAATGCGAGACTGTCCTTTCTCCATATGCACCTGGTTATCTACTTCTCTAGGCCTCCCACCTTTTGGCCTGGGTGTTACTTGTATTGGAGATTAGGGCCTTTTTTCTGGCAAATTCCTTATCTTATGAGAACTTTGATCTTGTCATGATGATCTGGTGGTCTTTATAGAATGCAAGAAATTCTCTCCTCTAGAACGGTAAGTTTGAGAGGCCAAATCTTGTGGTGGCTAGTTCTTTGAGCTATTGGTAGGATTTCATTGCCGCTTCCTATCTGGCTACTTTTCCTCGACCTTCGATTCCCCCGATTACGCGATGGTCCAAGCCCTGGTTCGGATTTGTTAAAGTTAACGTTGATGGCGCTTGGGTGGAAGATAAATGCCTGGGGGAGTGGGTATTATTATTCGAGATGAGTTAGGCTTATTTGTGGATGCTCGCGCCATGCGATTCGACTTTGTATATGGTCCCCTGCATAGTGAAGCCTTGGCGGTTCATGAAGGCGTGTTCTTGGCGATGGAAAAAGGGTCTTACTAACGTTATTTTTTAGGCTGATTTGCTCCTGATCGTGAATGAGACGCTTGACAAATCTTCCAATATGTTAGCAATTGGACCTATTGTAGAAGACATCAAGGCTTGTCTTCGCACGATCACTGGTGTTACCATTTCCTAGACCCATCGCCAAGGAAATGGCTTTGCTCATTACCTGGCCAGTCATGGTTCTCATATGAATTCCGTGAAATGATCTTGATTCGAGGAACCCCCTGATTTCTTACATACTTTACTTTGCACAATAATGTATGTATACTATTGCAGTGATAACAACCAAGCCTATGTGACAATTCAATCCAATCGTATCTAATCCAACTCATTACACCATGGCAAACTTATCTAACATAAACCAATAATGATCTAATGACACTTAGATATTCAGTTATATTGGTTATTATTTCCCCTCAATCTCAGCCAAGATACCCGAGCCTGAGATTTCAGCAATGTCTTATGAAGACTGGACTATATAGACCTATAGTAAGAACATCAGCTATTTGGTTGTCTGTGAAAACATAATGAACACTATATTATCCTTCTTTTGAACTCTTTCCCTCACAAAATGATAGTTTGTATCAAGATGTTTGATCCTGGAGGGGAATATTGAATTTCACCATAGATCGCCATAACCACCAAGGTAGCAGAATTAAAGCAGAATTAACGAAAAAGCACTATAAATTGCAGAAAGCATAATCTTGCCCAGTTCAATCCGTCACCCCCAAAAAATTCTATCAAGAACTGACAGATGTGGGCAACCCACAATAAATCGCAAACTCAATGCCATCCTAACACTACTGAATTAGGGTAATGAAATTATAATTCTGTGGAAGAACTATGAACTGCATAAAGAAAAAAGACGATTTGCAGAAGAAGAAAGCAAGAGAGAGATGGAGCTGAATCACGATGGTTTCTAATTAATCAACCGAAGTCAATACAACAGTGCATGTATACTAGTATAGTGATAACAACCAAGCTTATGTGGCAATACAATCCAATCGTATCTAATCCAACTCATTACACCACGAAAAACTTATCTAACACAAATCAATAATTTAATGACAGCTGGATATTCAGTTACATTGGTTATTAAATATCTCTTCATAACTTAATTTTGATTGAAATCAAAAGATATGATTCTAATGCAGTCAAACACTTAACTCCTGTAATCAACATTTATCTTGATCTTGATCCCCAACGTGGATTTGATTCTTAATTTAACAAATGAATAGTTAATTGTATGCACAGTACTATACTGTGTACCCTCTAATTGAATCTTTCCTCTTCATGCAATACCTAGATCTTTGAGACTGTACGTTCGGTGTTAGATCTTTGAGACTATACTTTTGGGTTGTTTGGCACCAACCAAATTCTAAGAACTATAACTATTGAAAGAAGCAGTAGAGAGGAACAACTATTTGACTTTAGAAATTAGAATTTTTGCATCGGTGTGATGAATATCGAGTTTGCAAGTTGTATAAGCCTGTAACAGGTTAATAACTATAAACAAACATTTGCATCAAGAATCAAATCTACAAAAAGGAAATTGAGAATATGAGCTCAAGATTATGCTTTGTTGTTTATCTAGCTGGTGCACTTTGGTTATGCCTTTAGAATTTCATAGAGTCGGCTCTCCTTTAAAGTAAGCATCCTCCATAATTTTTCTCTTAATTTGTTGCCTGTTCGACTAATTAAACGATCTTATATGATCATTTTAATCCACAGAATTGTGTTAATTATTTTAGTTGATTAATTAGCTAGGGATTGCAACATTAACATTCCTAGTATCAATTTGATAATCGGGATTTATTGAAATATGTTCAATCTAGTCATTGGTCCAAAAACGTTCCAACATAAGACTTGAATTCATGATTAGCTAGGTTGATCTTCATGGACTTCATTAATGACTTTAGGAAATACCTCTAACCAAAAGAGTGTGCAAAAATAAGCAACTGTCATCGATCCATCGTCCAACGTACGAAGTATAAGCATGCATGTTGAAGTAGGTAGACAGTAAAGAAAAACATTCGTGTTATCTATATATATATATATTACTTTGTTTATGGGAAGGATATATAATCGACATTTTGATAGAAACAGATTTCCTATTCATCTTTGTAAACAAGTTCATAAGAGGATAGACTAAGATAGGCAAGACAACATGATAATGCACACTGAGTCGGTGACTGATTGGAAAATGTTTTATGTGACATTCAAGAACAAACAAAGCTACATCATAATGCACACTGAGTCGGTGACTGATTGGACCCAGTTTAGCTTCTCAGTTACCTCTGTTCATCATTTTGCAGTCAAAAGAAAGTGGCAATGCAAGGATCTTATGTCATCAAATTTTATTCCTGAAGAACCCCGAAAAAAGAAGGGCTCCTTGAAGGACCACGGACCAAAGTTGAGCATATACTCCAATAACTATTCAAAGATAAATCAAGTAGTTTTGAAGGAAAAGATAACGAAAACCAAAGTCCAGAATCTTTAGACCTCCCTCACACGCAAGCCAGTCAAAATGGAACTTCGCTCTGTTTCATAACATAGCATATCGAATCCAATCATCGTAGGATTAGTGCAATCATCGTATGCTATCCCACTACTTGCTCAGTTGATTGTTAATTTTTCATTGACCTTGCTTTGTAAGATTAGTGCAATCTTTTATCCATACTTAATGTTTCTTTTTATTAATTATTTCAGAAGTTACACATGAAAAAGTTAGGTGAAATTAACTCTTTAGCAATAGTCGTGTGAAACTTATATTTTCCTCATAGTGAAGAAGACCATTATGATGAGTTGATCTTAATAGTTAATCCATACTAAGGTTTCTTCTTCACTCTTTCATGGCTTGTTTAATAAATAGTAACTAATTTTATCTTTCATTAGTTGTGATTAGTGGTATGTCATCACCAATTGAAAAGCAAGTTTGTCATTAGGATAAATCAATGTTAAAGTTGGTGTGACTCTATGACTGCTTACGTGGTTTTAACCATGTCACCGATACTTTCGAGAGATTTTCCAATGTGCTAGGAACACAATTAAGTAGACCACGTGTTATACTACACAGTGGCGGAGCCACTAGGAGACCATAATGGTTCATGGCACATCCTGCCTTTTTTTCTTTCTTGCTATATATGATAACAAATGTTGTTGCTGCATATCAATCTAAGACCCTTAAAATTCAAGTGTGTTCTCAATCAAACTCTTCTCCGTTCTAGTCTTCACTTCCCCTTCTTATTCTATCAACTTTTCTTTGGCTTTAACTTATGTTTTAAAAAATTTCGTGCTTATCTTTACCCAATATTTGGGTTTTTGGATTTCTGCAATGTTTTTAGTTCTTTCTATTGAATTTAGGATCTTTCAATTTTTGTGCAAATTACTCCAATCTCTCATGTCCTGAGCTCAAATTACTTATGTAAGTGAGAAGCCCTCCCACACATTAAAGTCTGGATCCGCCACTGATAATACAATTGGTTGAAAACTTGAAAAAAAAAAATTGAATCAATTATTTACGACGCTTGGTGTATTGCGCCGTCATGGTCCGACACATTGAATATTTGAGACGGTCTAGTACATTGAAAATTTTCTCAATATCTTGATACATAATGGACAATTAGACAGAAAATTATGATAAAATTAGTGGCAAACTCTACTTCAATTAAGTATATCTCATTATAGTATTCAAGTGTAACGACTTGAAAATTTCATTAAACTAAAATATAATAAACATAGAGTGCTCTAACTACCGTTTAATGTGGGGGTTCATGCACGAAATATTCCAATGTCTTTTTTCTTTTTCTTTTTTTTTTCTTTTTATGAGGACTACATTATGGCATTATGCATACATGATTGGATAGAAGACTTCCGACAAAGTTGTACGAGTAAACTAATAGGCATTGAATTTCTTGATACACAAGTTAATCTAAATACGTATGCACAAAATGCTCAATCACGAACCATATATTCTCGAGAAGACCTAAGATATATGCATAAGTTTCATCGAAATGCCATGGATTTGCATCAAATATAAAACATGCAAATATCATATAGGTAGGCTTCTAGGAATTCCGAGTTCATATCTTAATAACTTTGCAATCTCCGCTATTTGATTCGACCATTTTCTCTATAATTAGCTACATTTTGTTCGTACATGCACGAAGTCCTTTTATGTTAGACATTCTGTTTTAACGAGCAATAAGATAATACATTAAATTACGGGAGGGAGATTTGAATACGAAACCTCGATTGCAAGGACGAACACTCTTAACTAATTGAGATGTTATAAACTATTTACGAGTCCTTTACGTTAGAATACGTAAATAATCATATATGAAATCCACTTATTTGCAAGTTGCATATGGCTATCCTAATAACATAATTATCATCGGCATCAGACCAACTTCTTTTTAATTATGCTACATTTTTTGTTTGTATCGACCAGTTTTAAGTCTGCACCAACTTAAGAAATATTTTTATCGTACATAAAAAATTGGTATTCCACAAGTAGTTAGGGTCATTTTCTACTTTCTTTCACTGCAATTTCGTCTCTGGTCTTTTCAACCTCTCGAGTCTATAACACATCATCAATATATTGATTAAAAGATCCGTACAAGGCATGCCTTATATAATCAAAACATATAGTAAGCTGTGATGGTCATGGTGGCATTGTCTTGTGGGTTTTGGAAAATTTGTACATGATTAATTAACTAATCATCCATAAATGACCAACGATCCAACATGCATGGGAAATTTCCTTCAAGTCTGCTGGCCTCCTACGCGGTAATACAACAAAATCTGGGTGTTTGATTGGCTCTTATAGTCTTCATCGCTTTATGTATAATGAGTGCGAATTTTCTCGCCGCTCTTACTATGTGGTGACTGTTAGACCCCTCTTGAATTGCTCTACGTATTCGTGCAGGTTTAACCATGATTGACTAGTTTTAGTTATATATATAACAAAATAATTCAATAATTAAATATATAATAGTTCCTTCCTAATTTGTTCTCCTCAAATTTTGAGATTGTTGAGAATGAATCACACATTGAAAAAAGACTTTGCATAGACTTATAAGTAAGTTGGGCTATTCCCTATATTACCAATTGGTTTTATAGTGGAACCTCAACTTTCTTCATGGTATTAGAGCGGTTGTCCAACGTGCGAAACCCAATTGCCATACATGCTCCACATCACCTGATTGTGTTGTTCCCGTGTTAGGCTTGAAAATTCGCCACACATGAGGGGACGTGTTGAGAATGAATCTCACGTTGATAGAAGGATGGACCTTAAATAGGCTTATAAATAAATTGAGTTACTCCCCATATTGTTAATTTGTTTTATGATGAAACCCGATGAGTAGATTTTATATTATATATTTTACCCTATTCTTAGTATATTTTGGTTAATATTTTGGAAGAATTTTGATACTTTGAATTGTCTTTTTAATATAGGACTTTCGACTTCCTCTGGAGCAAAACAGGAACAAATGGATGAATTTTGGAGTAATACTAGTTGGAGGATGTTCGTCAGTCACTCATATTGATCATATCAAAATTTGGGATTTTTCCACCTAGCGGTTATTTTCTGGCGATAAAATAAAGGAGCAATGCGCGGTGCTGGAAAATAACGTTTCTGGGCTTAAATTGCATTTTTGGAGCCCAAGATAACCTCAGATAGTTTTGTGGCCTTCTGGAGATGTGTTCCGAACGTCCTAATCTTTAAATCAAGCTATCTTGGGCCTGATTTGGAGGAGATCTGAGGTTAAAACATGGCTGGACAAGTACTTGGCAGATTCCCCTAGTTTAATTAGGGTTTGATTTTCTAAGATATTTTATTATTTTTCTTAGTTTCCTAATGGGAATAAGAGACCTATATTTTAGGGTTTGGGGGCTTAGCAGATATATTGCTTGGCCGTCTACAGTTTTTCTCTACGCTTTATTTTATGCAATTTTGGTGACAGAGATAATTGCTAGGGTTTTTGGAGATTTTCTACTTGAAGGTGCTTTCCATCCTTTTCTTAATAATATTTTCTATGATTTTAATTATGAATATGCGTAACTAATTCCTTTTGCTAGGGCGAAGCCTTGAGCCTTAGCATGAATATGTGATTTTTATTTAATTGCTTATGATTGATTGCATGCATACTTTGAATTGTTAATCACCGGGATAAAAACTATCTAATTGTCTTAATGCCTGATCACGATTAGGATCTTTAGAAAAGTAATTTGATGCAATTTTGGTCGGAAGGTTCCCTAAAATTGACACTGGCTTCTTGTGATTAATAATTGTAATTTCACTTAGGATGAACACCACGTCTTAAGGATTGCATGGTTTTTCAAAGGGTTTTCATAAAGCATAATGAGTCTTTTATGTTTAGATTTGATCCGAATGTCCAGACGGGTTGCAAGTTAGATATACGTTCTATGTTGGAGGTTCCAAGTAGAATATAAATTAGGAAAATGTAACCTTCAAAGTGGTATGTGTAGATCATAAGTAATTGGTAATAGTGCATAGGATTGCTAGGTGATGGTGGAACCCTAGTGCTTTCTTAATTTGATTTCTCCCAAAACTATTTTCTTTTCCTTCTAGTTTTTAATATTGCAGATTGTCTTATTTTTATTAGTTAAATTCGTTTTATTAAATTAGGCCATAAAAATCAATCATCTCAAGTTCTACTTTACAATCATTAATTGGAATTTTATTTGTTTCGAATTATTTAAATAATCCATGTGAAGAACGACCTTGCGAAATCGGTTTATACTACAACAACCTTGTGATTCTTGCAAGTATAATAGGATTTTTAGCCCATTCACATGTGTAGTAAAATCCCTATCAAAACCTCAACTTTCTTTAGAGATTATTTTCTATCATCAATGCTAATTCTTTTAACATTAGAAATCATCAATAATAAAAAGCTTTTAAAGCAAACAAAACGAAACCAAAAAACAGTGAAGGGAAAAACGCTGCTACTGTGTACTTTCACACCTTCAGTTTGAGGATCGAAGAAGGTCAAAGTAATATACAAGTTGTATTGCTCTTTCACACATACGAATTGCAGTAGCTAATACCAATTGGTCAGTCAAATTGTTCTAGTATAAATTCGTTTTTAATATTAAACTAGCTAGTTTTGTGACAAGTGATCGAAGAAGGATCCACACTATTAATTGTTTTGCTCTTCATGTACCAATAGTGAATTGTAGGTATTGGCTAGTGATATGTCTCAATGATATGAATTGTAATCTATTTATTTACTTATTTTTTTTTTGGAAGACAAAAAAAATTAAAGTCGTCTCTTCTTGTAATTCTGCTATTCAGGGACAAGCTGCATACGCCACCATCTTCATGGAAAATCACGAGAATGAAATGTATCGGCCGGTGACCTCTAACATAAAACAAATTAATACTCTCAACATTTGAGGAGAAAAAATCAGGAAGGAATTGTTATTTAATTATTAAATTATTTTATTTATATATAAAACTAAAACTAATAAACCATGATCTGTGCCAAGTGTTGATTATTATTTCGCTTTTGCTTTTCTATGGTAATACAGTTAAGGCAATTCAAATAGCTGTAATCTGATTGATGCTTTCCAGTATTACTCTTCATGCCGTCAGGCGGAGTGCATTCGTTTGTGTTATATTTTTGTTTGGGCCGAGTATAGAATTATTCTCGGCCCGGAAGGCCTTACGACAAAGTTACCATGGATCGTTTGGTTCGTGGGCTTCCAAACCTAGGTCGGTAAAGTCATGCTGCAAGACAAATCGACTCCAAGTGCAATAAGGAGTCTCGGCGAGTTTAATAACCCGGAAGTGAATCCGGCTCGATGAAAGGATAGGTTCAAGATCCTGATGGGAGTAGGAGTACTCGAGGGGATGTTTGATTAGAAGAAGAAATCCTAATCCGAGTAGGTTGTTAACTCAACCTAGAAGGTACATTACTACTATAAATACAAGGCGCTATGTAGCGTGAGAGGTCCTCCAATTCAACATACAATTGCCCTGCGCAAACTCTTTCAACAACTTTGAGATTTTTATTTTCTTTTCTCGCTGACACATCTTTCGTTGGCATCAACAGTACTGTGAAAGCAACCGGTGATATCTTCAGTCGGCATAAATAGCTCTGTTGCCGTAGAATCAGCCGATCTCGCAGCATTTTCCGTTGGCATCAACAGCACTGCGGCGAGGACGGTTGGTTACCTATCCAAGTCTCGGTCGAGAAGGATTTTCGGATCCTTATTGATTGAGGTCATCTCGTTAGCCTTTTTGGCGAAGCGAGGTGTTACAACCTACTGAGCTTGGCGCATTGCACGCCAATTTATTTTATGATTGGATACTCTCAAGTAGGATTTAGAGTTCGGCATTCAAACGGCCAAACCATGTTCATTATTAAGACTCATATCTGTTTTGAGTATTTGTATCCTTACACTTTGGTGTCGATTCGACGTGAGTTTACGCTGACGAATACCATCACTGTGACTGAATCCAACGACGACGATTCGTGAACTTCGTAAGAATAGTAGCCTTGTCTTCAGGTTTGAGAACCCAAGAGGCCGAGACGTGTTCCTTCCTCGATTGCAATCGCTAGATGCAGAAGTCAGCTGTGCACCCAACGCAACATCAACAAATTTACTCCTCGGCCGACGAGTTGGCAGGCCCCGCATTTAACCGAAGGACGTAGTTAGCTCATAGATTACTCGGCCTGCGCGCAATGTAGGCTTGGTAGTTTTTAGGGTCAACATTTTGGCACGCCCAGTGGGACCCAGTGCTAAACTACGAAGTTTATGCCAATTGAAACGCGATCGGTAAAAAAGAAAACAGCTATGGGAAAATCAACAGCCGATTTGCCAATTTAGAACATAGGACAAAGTGTGCCGCAGGCGCAGAATCCCATTAGCACCGTGACACCTGAGTCCACGAGCGCGACTCGTCGAGAAATGGAAGTTAATCTCGGCGGTCAGTTTCGCAGTCTAGAAATCCCTAACAGGAACACTTACGTTCTCAATGAATGGATAATAGAGGATTGTGACGAGGATGGTGGTGAAGGATCTGATCCACCAACAAGATCGTTTATTCGAAAACGGCTTGACGAGCAGTCTCGGACGGTTGAACAGACGTTTAGTCGAGGAATCGATATACTTCATGACGTGATAGGCAATACCAGTGAGGCATAAACCAGATTACTCGAAATACTGGTTAGTAAGGTTAGCGACGGTAGGTCTTTCGATCTTGCCCAGCACTTGCCACCAAGAAATAATCTATTACCAATTGCACCGGCCGAGTCAATCCCTGCTCGACTGAAACCAATTAACTTGGAATAAGGAGGAGGATCAAATAGTAGGTCAGACGGATCCGACCAGAGAGTGGAAGCAACACCCGTCGATATGACCGAGGTCCAACGGATGATCGATTCGGCCATGAAGAAAGGGCCGAAGTTCCCTAAATTTATACATCCGTATCCAGCTTATGTGGAACAGTTCGAATAACCTAGAGGTTTCAAAATCCTGGATTTTAGACTTTTTGTCGGAGAATCATCCTTATCCTCATTAGAACATGTGGCTCGTTTCACCGTGCAATACGGAGATGTCAATAGCGACTTTCACAAGTTACGACTTTTCAACTTTTGGTTGACCGGTTTAGCATTTGCTTGGTATATCAACCTCCCACCAAATTCTGTCCAGCGCTGGGAGGAGTTGGTCGAGAAATTTCATGAGCAGTTTTATCGGCCAGGGGTGGAAATGTCAGTGTCCTAATTAGCAAGGATGGCTCAAGCATCCGACGAGTCACCAATGGATTATCTTACCAGATTTAAATCAGCCAGGAATTGGTGCCGACTACCTTTCCTCGAAGTCGAATTCGTCAGACTTGCTCTGAATGGTCTTGACGTAGAATACAAAAAGAAATTCTTGGGGGCAAACTTTCGGGATATGTATGAACTAGCCCAACATGTCGAGCAATATGATTATTTGCTCCGTGAAGAAAAGATCTCGAAAGCTCCATCCAAAGGGACGATCTACAAAAATCCCACTGTCAGTTATGCATCGGCCGAAGGTGAATACGTTAGCGTGGACGCAGCTGAGATAGTCATAGATAAGCCATAAGTTTGCAAGGCACTGACTCAAATTGACTCTAAGGAAGTCAAAACCCGCTCGACCATTGAAGAAACAATGAAAACGTCAAAAGTTTATACTTTTGATATTACAAAGGCCGATGCAATTTTTGATCAATTGTTATCAGCGAAGATCATCAAACTTCGGCCTGGGCATGCCATTCCCAAGGCCGAAAAGTTTAAAGGAAAGATATATTGCAAATACCATAATTCAAGCAAACATACGACAAATAATTACGTCGTGTTTCGAGACAACATCCAAAGCTGGATTGATAACGGCAAACTCAGATTTCCGGAGAAGAAGATGAGTGTTGATATCGACCCATTTCCCACTGCAACAGTAAATATGGTAGATGTTTGCCTACCTAGGGATAAAGGAAAAGGGAAGGCAGAGGTCATTACAACGCAACGTTCTCTGAATCAGAATTCTCGACCACGTTTCAATGTTGATTTTCGTTCAAACAAACCACCTACAACTCTAACGGGACCTGTTATTGTCAAGCCCATAACAGATTACAGCATTGATGAAGACAGTGGGTCGGCGGTTTTATGCAGAAAATGTAAAGCAAATGTCAACACCGAGCCAAAGGAAAAGTCATCTCCGCCTATAATGGAACAACCTACAGCCGCAACACAGCAAAAGGTGCTCAATGCAGGCCAACATCAAAGGGTTTTTGATAGGCTCGGCCTTAAAGTACAGGTGGAAGAGACACCTTCAGTCAGACGGCGCCTCAATTTTGATGCTCCGTTTTATGACGAAGATTATTACATACGTAATTTTAGCAGCTCGGAATCATCGCAAAGCCAAAAAAACTTTCAAACCTCCCGAACCTCGAGACCAGCGTTAGTATACATATCACTCTTCGAAAGACGTCTACACTGCACTGTCTAAATCCCAGAAACGTCGGCACCAAAGAATAGATTGCATGGCCCGCTGACAGGCAGCCCAAGAAACTTCGGTCCCTAAATGGCGGCCGAAGGAAACAGTTGTCAATGACGATGAACGACCATCTCCAACGATTATGATAGAGCTGGTTCAAGGGAAACAGCTGGTCAATCGAGATGTTGAAACCACATTTGAGGAGGCTGATAAACGGATCAAACTTCTTCTTCGACCCGGGGAAATGAAGGCACGCTTCGAGCATTTTAGGCAAGAAGCTGAAAACAAACTGACCCCGCCAACCACACAAGAACCTTTGATCAAAATTCGGCGGAATTTACATCCACCATTCCTCGGGGAGGCCTTGGAATATTTACGAGAGTTTCATAAAAAACATTCGGCCAACGATCTATATGGTTTGCCGAAAGCATGTCAAGATACAATCGATCTCGTCCTAACTTGCCCAGATGTCGAGCGAATTATTTAGGAGACTTCAGACCCAGGATTGAAAGCTAGGTTCCAACACATACGAGAAGCTTGAGTCCTTAACTTTGAAGTTGACCCATACACTGATATTGATGCAGCCGACCTTCCTTTCTCAATGGAGGACCTTCAGTATTTACGATACCACTTCGAAATCTTTTCGGCTGTTTCTCTGTTCGGCCTTACGACCGATGAAATAACACGAGTCGCACGGTTGGATGCCTATCTCGACACCAAGGATGCCCGTATAATGTACCAAGAGCAAGCTCGTATCCTGGCACCAATCCCAGGCACAATTCCGATTTCAGACACACCTGAGGCACCTACGCAGAACCAACAGGCTGCCGAAGAGACACCGCGGGAAAAAACCATTGAAGAATGAGCAGATGAGTCTTTTAGTACAACTCTGACGGAATCAGATGTCGCAGTCGGTGACCAGGAAAGAAAAGAGGCTGAAGAAGATGATCGTAACCCGATGGGCCCGTCAGTCCTGGATAACATGGAAATCAGTATGGTCCATGTTTTGCCTGCTGATTTTCAGTCAAGCACAGCTCAACCGAATTTCCTCGATGGCGACGTAGTTGCCAAGGAAGCCGGTCACATTGATTTTGTAACTATTGCTGAAGTCGAGTCAACAACAAAAGATGACAACCTCAAGGCAGCTTTGGCCGAATTGTTTCCTCGCTCATCATCGGCCAAACTTCATCATTTGAAGCCATTGTATGTAATGGCCCATATCGAAGGGTATCCAGTCTCCAAAGTTTTTGTCGACTGTGGAGCCACCATCAACATCATGCCTGTAAACGTCATGAAGGCATTACGTCACTCCAATGACGAACTTATTCCCTCTGGGATCACAATGAGCAGTTTCGTCGGAGACAAATCCCAAACCAAAGGGGTGCTTCCTTTAGCGGTAAACATTACCGACCGTAATCACATGACCGCTTTTTTCATCGTCGACTCCAAGACCGAGTATAATGCACTGCTCGGTCGAGACTGGATTCATCAAACCAGCTGTATTCCTTTATCATTATATCAAGTGCTCATCTTTTGGGATGGCAAATCGGTCATTGTTCACCCGGTCGATAGCCAACCCTTCGAAGCTAACATGATCTAAGCACGGTATTATGATGACCACGTCGGCTACATCACCCTACAAGGTTTCAATGATGAAGGATGGTTGACTCAGATTTCTGTTCAGAAAGCTATCGAGGTTAGCGCCGAAACTGTCTACCAGGATTCGACGAAACTTGGGTTAGCTAACTTCATCCCCGACCCTGATGTTTGACACCAATTGGGAAAAACGTCAGGCTGCAGTTTCATCTACTATGGAACGACTGCTAGCTCATTGGTATACTATATCTAAGCAACCAAATTCAGACGTTAACCTCGTAGAGTTCCTCGTCGAATGAGATAATGGTCCCGTCTTATCTCTTGACAAAGTTCAAGCTGCCCCGGCCAAGCTCGAAGACAATCGGCCCCAAGTCAAGGACCCATTGGAAGAAATTAATGTTGGTTCCCCAACCTATGAAAGCCGAACTTCATGCCCTGCTTGAGGAATTCAAAGATTGTTTTGCTTAGAGCTACCACGAGATGCCTGGCCTAGATCGCACTTTCGTCGAGCATGAGTTACGTATTAAACCTGGGCATAAACCTTTTCGTCAACCACCTCGACAATTCTCGACTGAAGTACAACTCGGCATCAAGGATGAACTAGTTCATCTCTTGAAAACAGGTTTCATTCGGACAGCTCGATATGTTGAATGGTTGGCTAATATCGTTCCTGTTTTAAAGAAAAATGGTGCAATGCGCATTTGCATCGACTTCAGAATTTTGAATTTGGCAACTCCCAAATATGAGTATACGATGCCGATTTCGGATTTGTTAATCGACGCTGCGGCAAATCATGCGACCTTATCTTTTATGGATGGACATGCCGGGTACAACCAAATTTTCATTGCCGAAGCCGATGTGCACAAGATTGCTTTTTGCTGCCCGGGGGCTCTCGGCACATACGAATGGGTTGTCATGCCATTCGGCCTCAAGAACGCCGGTGCCACGTACCAACGAGCAATGAACACCATATTTCATGATTTAATTAAACCATCGTCGAAGTCTACATCGACGATGTTGTAGTCAAGTCTAAATGCCGGCAAACACATCTGGATGATCTCTGACAGGCATTCCTCCGCATGCGTCAACACAACCTCAAAATGAATCCCGCCAAATGTGCCTTCGGTGTGTTAGCCGGTAATTTTCTCAGCTTCCTCGTGCATCACCGTGGGATTGAAGTGGATGAAAATAAAGCACGCGCCGTCATCAATGCCCCACCCTGGACAACGAAGAAACAACTACAGTCCATACTCGGTAAGATAAATTTTCTCCACCAATTATAGCTAACTCGACAGGTAAAATGAAAACGTTATCTACGCTATTGAAACTTAAGGACTCAGATAAATTTGAGTGGAAAGACGAGCATCAGGCGGCGTTTACGTAAATTAAGGTCTCCCTCATGACACCACCTGTCCTCGTCCCCTTTCGGCACGGTAAGCCTCTTAAGCTATATAGCTCGGCTGCCGAAGAGTCTATCGGCTGCCTCCTTACGCAAGACAGCGACGCCGGACAAGAGCAGGCAATTTTTTATCTGAGTCGAAATCTCAACAACCAGAGATCAATTATTCTGCCGTCGAGAAGCTTTGCCTCGCTTTATTTTTTGCCGCATCAAAACTTAGGCATTACATGCTCCCGTCGGTCACCCAGGTCATTGCCCAGACCAACGTCATTCGTTACATGCTCATTCGGACAATAGTAAAAGGCCGAATTGGGAAATGGACAATGGCGCTGTTCGAATTCAACTTGCAATACGTGCCCCAGAAAGCTGTCAAAGGCCAGGCACTGGCTGATTTCCTTGCTCAACACCTTTCCCCATATGATTTTGGGGGCAACGACGTCGAAATCGGCATGGTTAACATGCGTAATAACTACTGGACGATGTACTTTGACGGCTCAAGTACTTCATCCTCGGTTGGCGTGGGAGTTGTCATTCAACCCCAAACCACGATCGTTGGTATTTTTCGCTCAAGCTGGATTTTGATTGCACAAATAATCAGGCTGAATACGAGGCCCTTATCATCAGCCTTGGGATCCTTCACGACTTGCGAGCGACCCGTGCCCTCATCCTCGACGACTCCGAACTTGTGATTAACCAACTTAATGGTTCTTTTCGATGCATGAGTTGTACCCTGGCACCCTACCACATGGTTGTCAGCTATTTGGCCGAATATTTCGACGGTATTACATTTGAACATATTTCCTGGATTCATAATACCGCCGCAGACGAGTTGGCTCAAATCGCCTCCGAGGCACAACTCTTGGGGGGCAAGCTAAGCCGAGAAATACCCGTGTTACGACAACTATACCCGGCCTTGGTTAACTAGCAAGTCCTCCGACGTGACAACGTGATACGCATAAGAGTCATGTCCTTACCTTCGTTGTTAGACCGACAAGACCTTATAGATGTTTGCGATGTCGAGATAATACCAGATGATTGGAGAAAGCCCATTATGCAGTACCTTGACAATCCCAATGGAAAACACGATTGCAAGACAAGAGTTCATGCCACAAACTATGTCATGTATCAAAATGAGTTATACCGAAAAGGTGAGGATGGTCTACTACTGCTATGCCTCAGCCCCCAAGAAAGTGCTCAGGCAATCACAAAAGTCCATGAAGGGGTTTGCGGAGCTCATCAGTCTGGATGTAAAATGCGATGGTTGCTTCGACGACACAACTATTTTTGGCCAAGAATACTAAAGGATTGTATCAAGTTCGCACGAGGGTGCATGCAGTGTCAGATTCACGGTCCTATACAAAGGGTCCGGCCGAATCATTACATTCGGTCACTAAACCATGGCCATTTAAAGGATGGGCCATGGACGTAATCGGCAAAATCACACCATCCTCCAGGGCCGCCAAGCACGCATGGATACTGGTAGCAACCGATTACTTCACTAAGTGGGTCGAAGCAAAATCATATGCCGAGCTAACGTCTAAAGAAGTTTGTGACTTTGTGGAAGCACACATTGTGACCAGATTTTGACGTACCAGAAACGATCATAACTGACAATGGCACAATCTTCACAGCCGAGAGGTTTAAAGAGTATACGGCAAGTTTGAAAATTCAGCTTGAACAATCTACACCGTATTATCCACAAGCAAATGGGCAGGCCGAGGCAAGTAACAAAATGTTGATCGGCATTCTAGAGAAAATAATAAAAGAAAGGCCTGGCATGTGGCATTTAAAGTTAAATAAGGCTTTATGGGCATATCGAACATCGCTCAGATCGACGATAGGGACAACCCCGTATGCACTAACCTACGGACACGATGCAATGTTACCAGTCAAGTTAAGCATAAATTTGTTGCGAATAATTGAACAAAGTAGTCTGTTTAGCGTCAAATATAATCAGTCCATGACACAGGAGTTAGAAGATTTGGAAGAAGCGCGACTTGATGCTTACAACTTGCTGGTGGCATAAAAACAGATTACCGAGCGAGCCTATAATCAAAAGGTCCGACAGAAAACATTTGGCGATGGAGAGTTGGTTTGGCAAACGGTGTTGCTTGTAGGACTTAAAGACCCCAGGTTCGGCAAATGGTCGCCAAATTGGAAAGGGCCGTTTGTTGTACATAAAGTATACGGCAATGGGGCATATCATCTTAGAGACCGAACTGGCTTAGTTCATAAATTGCCAATCAATGGGACGTTTTTTAAAAAGTACTATCCGGTCACATGGGAAATGTGGGAATAAAAATTCAGTTCATTAAGATCGATAAAAGAATACACAGATTAAATAGGTCGATCAGTTTACATCTAAATAAATTCAGGGCGAAGAAGGAAGAAGAGTGCCAAGAAGGGCCTTCAGCTCCAACCACCGCACCTCACCCATGATGACCTCGGCCTGCCGATTCTTCTTGTCCATCTTCAACTGCTTGATTCGTTTCGCGCTCACCGCATACTCAGTTAAACAATCTATGCCGCCTAACTCAAAGTCCTTCGCAAGCTTAGAAGCAATAGCCGACCTTCGTTTTGCCAATTCAGCTATTTGACGGTCGAGGTCGGCCAAAACTTCTCCTTTAGCCTTTGGAGCATTGATCTTCAGCCGTAGAGCGTTTTGGAAGGCCACGACCGCTTTTAAATCTTGTTCAGCCTTCAGAGCGTTCTTGAGGACACTAAAGGTTTCTCGAATGCCCTCCAAGGTGGACGACGCCTGAACGATAGCCTCGGCGCTCATTTGACCATCGGCTCCGAGATCGTTTTGGCATGCACTCAACAAATCAAGACCTTTACGCTCAAGGACTTACGATGACAAGAGAGACAAGATTTCCTGCAACCGAACTAGAGCAGTTGAATCAGCAGGTTTAGTTGTGGTGGCCAAAGGAACAGCCGCTCCGGTAGTGCTTGATAAGAGAGCTTTGAACTCGACTTCCCATGAAGGCTGCACATAAAAATCAGTTTAAGCTCAAGGACATCACGAAAAAGATAGCAAGAAGGTTTTGTTTTAAACCTGCCGAGAGGAGACTTCGGCCATATCTTCAGGTTCATTGCTCGAACCTAAAGAACTTAAGGGCCGAGCCCAGTGTCTTAGACTGCTCCTCAGTTCATACGGCCGATGGAGGTTATCTACGTTCAATGGCCATTGAGGTGGCCAAGAAATATAGATAACACCCTTCGGCGCGTAGAATTTTTGATGAAAAGAATGGGCAGGCACCTGACATTTAATATTTTCCTGGTTTAGAGCTCTAAGACAGAAAAGTTACCAAGGAAAGCGGTAGGGTTACTTACGAAGGCCAAATTGGCTTCTTGGGGAGGAATGGTGAAGTCCTGGTCCTGCGAATGAACGGGCATTTTCGCCGTCGCTTCTGGCTCTACGGCAGGTCATTTGCCATGATTGGCTGCAGAAGGGCCGACCCGCCAGCGAAATCTCATCGCTCCCATCACTCTCATCTGGTTCGACGGCAGGTCGTTTACCACGGTCGACCACAGAAGGGCCGACTTGGACAGCTGCCTCGAACGCAGGAAGAGGCTGATTGCATGGTTAGAGGTGACTCGCCAGTGAAATCTCGTCGTTCCCGTCGCTCTCTTCTAGAACGACTACCGCATGTTTTGGTTTTTTAGGGGGAGTTCTCTCGGCTAGGGGGGCCACCTCTTCCACGACAGGTGCAGCGGCCAACCCCGAAACAACAGACGGCTTAACCAATGGAGCAGTCCTTGGCCCGGTCACGACTGGAGGGTCAGGATGAGCTTTGGGAGCCCGACTCGTCGGAGCCGACTGCATGACTGTCGAGATGTGTACAGGTGGGGCGGAAGGAGAAATGTCAGGAGTGGCCGTTCCTGACGTTTGGCTAGAGAGGGACGATCGCCGAAGATCTTGTTAATGACATCTTCAACTGATGCACTGAAGAAGCTATGAGTGTATTCTTCCTACCAATCATTGAAGGTATCGGTGCTAAGAGCTTCTGGAATGGTCGGTCGAAGACGAAATATTTGGCATCGCTCTTGGAACTCTTTTTTGGCATCATCGCATTCCTTCTCTAAAGAACCAGGTTCGCGTCCGTGGCTTAGGACGGACCATGAGGAGAGAAGGGGGACCGGGCAGCCTTGGAGGTAGCCAAGCTGTCGAGCGAGGAAGTTGGGATGATACACCTCCCAACCTGCTCGGTGACCCTCACAGCCGAAAGGCAGGTCGCGGGCAAGCACGAAAGACCCCCAGGATTGACGAAGGTTAGCATCTTCACCCGCGCCCCACAAGGATGTAGGAAGCCTGATCGACAAAGGGTATTCTCGACGACGACAAATCAAGAAATCGTCATTAGAAAGATCGTCGAGAGCGAAAAAGTATCTGAACACGTCTTCAGCTTGGTGGGGGGTGTTCGCCGAGAAGCTAGCTGAGGGCCGAGCGCTTCCGTAGACGAGAAATCGACGAGCGTCGACCGAAGAGGGGGGAAGTAAACCTGCAACCAAAGCTGGAAGACCAAGAGAGGACCATTCTGGTACGGGTCAATCTTATCTAGGGTCGTTTCAGCCAAGCAGCGTAGGAGATGGGCGAGAATGGCCGGGCTGGGTGCTAGGGTGTGACCGCTAGCCAGGGCTTCAGCTACTGGCATGTTCTCGACCAGACATTTATTGGATTTGGTACAATAGATAAATTTGTTATACCAATAGAAGAGGAAAGCCTCGTGTTCCCCTTCTCGCAAAGCCTCTTCTTCTCGGGCGGCGAAATAGAGATAAAGGGTGTTATAGTTGAAGAAGTTCTTGTGAAGTTTGTGAACCTCTTCTTTCGAGGGTGCTTGGCCTTCACTGCTCAGCGTTTCAAGGGCCCGTTTGTCGAAAAGCGCCTTCATGTCAAGGTTCGACGGGTACCCAGAGATGGCGGCGTCGATTGGAATCCCAGTTGGAGTAGTCCCCAGAATGGCAGTAATGTCAATGATGGTGGGACCAATGGGGCCGAGAGGGAGGACCATGGTGTTAGTAGCCGAACACCAAAAGCATAGGGCGGCTAAGAGGAGCTCCTTGTCCAGGATGATTTCCATGGATGAAAGGTGAATGGTGTCGTAGATGCTTAGGGCTTTCCATTGCTCACCGAAGAGTTTTTCCATTCGTACGACCCAAGCCGCCCATGCTATAATGGTCGAAGGCCATGAACTTTGAGGCCTTGCCAGGTCCCACTTCGACCATTCAAACCCTTGCAGCAAGGGTGATAGACAGTGCTCTTTGAGAAGTCCAATGATGGTTGGTGGTACTGCCGCTTTGAAGAGAGAACCCAGGATTTGATGAGGGGTGTTCATGTCACTTTCAAAACGTATAGTTTTGATCGAACTTCGATCAATAATTTTCTGGCATTGGTCACATTCCTTGGAAAGCTTAGAGATGAAGGAGGCCATTGTAAGTGGGTTGAAAGACGACACAAGAGGAGTTTTCTGGGATAGGGGATTGAAGACGAAGATCTAAAAGAAAAGGATTCACTGGAGAGCAAGGGCAATAAATTTCAGAGAATTTGAAAGCGTAAGATGTAAATGAGGGAATTTCGGTATTTATAGGAATATGGAGGAAAGGTCGATCATTTGAAATTCAAAAGGAAGAGTAAAATCAACTGAAGAATCCTCTGATCATTATGAACATTTAGAGAATCCAGTTGCGAAGACCAAGGGTTTTGTGTTTTGGGGGGCGCACGATTACGTGTGACGGCGAGATTTATGGTGAAAAATGTTTTGGCGTCTACACGATGGTGAATGGTTCGCGGATCAAGGTAGCAGGGTGGTGCTCAGCAACAAGGTAATGATGGTATGACGGTTCAGGGAGCTGCACGTTTTAAAAGTCATCATTAGGGATTAACCGTGTTAAAGGATGCCACGTGGTGTATTGGTCAGCAGGATCAAGATCGTGCAATCATGCTCAATAAATGTGCCTTGGAAATAGAGTATGTGGATTCTGAGTATTAGTTTCGCTTCTTTAAGGTCAGAGCTCGACCAGAGAATTCAGGTTGAGGACCTCAGAAGCGAGGGGGCAATGTCTGGGCCCAAAATATCAATTCGGGCCAAGTATAGAATTATTCTCGGCCCGAAAGATCTTACAACAAAGTTACCATGGATCGTTTGGTTTGTGGGCTTCCAAACCTAGGTCGATAAAGTCATGCTGCAAGACAAATCGACTCCAAGTGCAATAAGGAGTCTCGGCGAGTTTAATAACCCGGAAGTGAATCCGGCTCGATGAAAGGATAGGTTCAAGATCCTGATGGGAGTAGGAGTACTTGAGGGGATGTTTGATTAGAAAAAGAAATCCTAATCCGAGTAGGTTGTTAACTCGACCTAGAAGGTACATTACTACTATAAATACAAGGCGCTGTGTAGCGTGAAAGGTCCTCCAATTCAACATACAACTGCCCTGCGCAAACTCTCTCAACAACTTTGAGATTTTTATTTTCTCTTTTCGCTGACACATCTTCCGTTGGCATCAATAGCACTGTGAAAGCAACCGGTGATATCTTCAGTCGGCATAGATAGCTTTGTCGCCGTAGAATCAGCTGATCTCGCAGCATCTTCCGTTGGCATCAACAACACTGTGGCGAGGACGGTTGGTTACCTATCCAAGTCTCGGTTGAGAAGGATTTCCGGATCCTTATTGATTGAGGTCATCTCGTTAGCCTTCTCGGCGAAGCGAGGTGTTACAGCCTACTGAGCTCGGCGCATTGCATGCCGAGTTATTTTATGATTGGATACTCTCAAGTAGGATTTAGAGTTCGGCATTCAGATGGCCGAACCAGGTTCATTATTAAGACTTATATCTGTTTTGAGTATTTGTGCCCTTACACTTTGGTGTCGATTCGGCGTGAGTTTACTCTGACGAATACCATCACTGTGACCGAATCCAACGACAACGATTCGTGAACTTCGTAAGAATAGTAGCCTTGTCTTCAGGTTTGAGAACCCAAGAGGCCGAGACGTGTTCCTTCCTCGGTCGCAATCGCGAGACGCAGAAGTCAGCTGCGCACCCAACGCAACATCAACAAATTTACTCCTCGGTCGAGCTCGGCCGACGAGTTGGCAGGCCCCGCATTTAATCGAAGGACGTAGTTAGCTCATAGATTACTCGACCTGCGCGCCACATAGGCTTGGTAGTTTTTAGGGTCAACAATTTTCCAGAATTTTACCAGAATTTTGTGGACATTTGAGAATATTTGCTGCTAGTAGTGGGGAGAAGGTTTTGAAAATTGCTGGTGGGTGTTGATGTTGTCACAAGTTTCAAATTGGAAACGCCAGGTTTGACCCTTACTTGAAACGCCACTGGAAATGGCCGCAGTATTTGCCAATGATTCAAAATCGGAAGGTACAGGTGAAAGTTCCAGAATATTCCCAGCCTTTAATTTCAAAAAAGTAATAAATAAATTGGGTGCTTTGTATTTTTGAACCTTCAAAATGAGTTTTGGCCCCTAGGTTAAAATTTCGGGAGTACTAAGCTATGGACATGTAACAATGTGGAGTAATAATATGAGTATTTCTATTAGAACTTCTCTCTTATTTGTCTCTTAAAACATTTGTCTCTTAAAACCCTTTATTTTGAGCGAAAAGTTTTAATTGTATTGTCTGTTTTGTCTAAAAATAAATAAATAAATAAAACTAGTAAACCATAGCTAAGTCACAAACATGTGGCGCAATTTAAGAGAGGTGGTGATGGGCACCACCTAGTAGGAACATTCAACCGTTCGCATTAGAGAAAGCATTAATCAACTCTTTAGTCATGCCTAATAATTAATCCCTTTTGAATCTAATAAAATTATTTTGCAATTTTTACGCTAGCTTTTGACAATGATCAACCAACTCTCAAGAACTTACCTAAGCACTTTGCTCATCAAAATAATAATAATTAAAAAATATAAGCACATTATAGAAATTAAAAAAAAGAAGTTAGCACACGTATATATTACTCCACCATCCAATATATAAATGTTATTATCAAAGTGATGAAATCAATTATTGCAAATATGAAACCTATAATTCTTTTACTTTAATTTTTATCAGATATTATTGTGTATAAGATTTAAACTCCAAACGTATTGTGACAAAGTGAATATTGAACAAGTGATTAGAGCAGTGTGCTCCCATTTCATCTAAGTTTGAGTTTTGATTTATATTGTTTAAATTAATTTTTATAGATTAATTATTACAACATTTTGTACAAAATAATACATAAAACCAACAAGGGGAACTGGGTGAGTCCATGTTCATTGCCTAAGGTTCTACACGTGCAAATATTTTAATCATAACGATGGTCATGGATTCATGGTGAGTCCCATCTTCTTAACACAAAATCAAGGTTACATTCATTCCTTGATTTGCTGCAATTAGGACAAATGTGCATTAAACTAATTGATTCATCCAAATAATTATTTGGATGAATTGTCTATGTTGACCTGAATCTAGTCATAGTCTTCCTTGGGTCGCAAGTCTTTTTCGTTTGACCTCATTGTTGGAATTTGCTTAGAAAATCTACGGACGGGTATTGTTGTGCGCGACTCTACAGAATCCAAGCCGTTTATTGGGTTAAAAATATTTGTCTCTTCGGACAGAACAAAATTACTTTGCGTGACACGCAAGCTATCAAATTGGATAAATAAATAAATAGATGAAATTAGTTAATACCAATATAATACTTGTACATACACCTCATTAGAAATAGTTACGTTTCCTGTCTACTTTTCAACTGTCAATATATTAAACAATCTTTTTTTTTTTTTTTATGTAGAATACACATGTCAAATAGACTTTCATGTATAATACACATTTTCAGGCCCCTCTTGTATCGATGATATGAAATACACGTACATTGTGTTTTGTATCTTGGACAAATACTATACATAAAACAAGATTCTAAGACTTAGAGCATGGTACTTCAACTCATCACAATCAACTTTTTTAATGTAATATCTCCAGGTTATCTCACTAATAACCTAGCTACAACGAAGAAATGACTTCAAATAATTTGTATACTCGAAAAGAAAAAATTAACAACCTATTTTTTCTTTCCAGTTTTATTTTTACAATTTTTTTAATATACAAACGATATTGCAAGAATAATGCAACACAAGCCCTCGAGTGTGTTAGTACCAGCCCTTAACTATTTAAGGAAGAACAAGCTCGATCATGTTGAGATATATACATATATAGTTATTTATATTAGTTATGCTTTCGATGTATAATTATGTTCTTTTAAGTATTCTTATCAATTTTTACAGAAGGAAAAGGGAATTTTTAACAATTAGTGTTCAATTTCAAGTGATTTGAATTCAAGTTAATGTATAGTGCAACTGCTTAATCATCAAAAATATAAGCTTGTCATTTTTAAATTATAACGTATTTTCACCTTAAATTATGATATTTGCTAGGGCATCAGTAATGTTTCTAACCACCCCCCCCCCCACCAAAAAAACTCCAATAAGGAGCAGCCATGTCAAGGTGACTCATGGCTACTGCATGCACCGGTCACGTGTCAACAAAAACAACCCCCTTAACATAATCCAGATATTATTATATCTCAATCGAGCGATCTTTTCACAATTCCGCGCAGAACACTGCATCAGACCAGAAGAGAAGCCGTGCATGAGCCACCGAGTGCATGCATCCGTCGTAGCCTAGAGTTTTTCTAGAATGCATTGGCATTCATGTGCGTCTTATAAAAAGGTAATGCTAGGAGGGTTAAATTTATAAATTAAATGATGTGTTATCAATAAGAATGAACACGTTTATCAATGCTTAAACAGGCCTGGCCCAAGCATAGTGCGGGCAGGGCGACCGTCCAGGGCCTAAAAAAATTAGGGGCACCAAAATTATTAGAGTGATATATTTATATATGTTTTTATAAAAGTATAAATTTATAAAATTTGGTTTAGTGACAAAGAAATTTAACTAAAACTAGTGGTTTTGTTGTTTAATATTAATGAGGATGAGATCTTAGGTTCAAAACACCATGTGTGTTTATTTATATTCCAAAGTTTACAAATTTCTTTTTATAACAATATATATTTATAAAATTTGGCTAAATGATCAAGAAGTTTAATTAGAAGCAATAGTTTTTGTTGTTTAAAATTAACGAGAGGTCATAAGTTCCAAATGCTATGTGCATGTTTATTTTTTTCAATTTTTACAAATTTTTGTTTAGTTGTTAATTTATTTACTAGCTAGTAGCTATGTAGGTTGCTATTTTTAAATATTCGTTCAAATTCAAGTCTAATCTTCAACAAACAGTAACGCGTAGGCTAAATTTTTAGACCAAATTTGCAAATAATATTACGTGTCATCAAAATGTTTAATTTAGTATTCATTCATTACTTATACATATCCTTAAAGACTCGAAAACATTATTATTTTTTTGGTCTTATATTGACAAGGTTAGTAAATAAGAAAAAATACCTCACGATATATACAAAAACACTTTAAAAGTTCAGATGGAAAACAAAACTCATAATCTATCTACTTGTAAGCCCGAAGTTTTTTTGTTTTCTTCTCTCGATACAAAATAAATTAGTTATTCTGTGTTTCTAAATTATTAAGTGTGAAGTGTTTTTCTAAATATAATTTTATCGGTATCTTACTTGTGAAAACAAATAAATTTTTTTATATGAAATGAGGGTACAATTTTTGGCATCGTCCCAGGCCTAAAAAAATCTTTGGACCGGCCATGCGCCTAAGTAATAAACCAATCATTAATTTTTATGTCATTTAGTTTTCAAAATTTAGTCTACAAATTTAGTCTCCATAGCATTACTCATTGGTATTACCCAACAACGCCCGAAAAGCTGCCATGTGTCCGGGTGGGCAACCTGAAACTGGAGAAATTTTTAGTTGTGACCGAAACACAAATGGTACACTACGTGTTTTAATAGGAATGATGAGAAATTTTATTTTTTAAGTTATTAACTTTTTAGTACACATATCACACCATTTATTTAGTGACACGTTGTGTACCACCCTGTGTACCGATCACACTAAAAAATCTTTCCTGAAACTGCGGCTGCCATGCTTGATTGTCGAGGCCCCTCCAACACCTTCTACGATAGACTTTTCATGTCCAAATAAATTTCAGCACAGGTGTTTTTTTATTTGCCCTTTTAAATTGACGCGAAACTGTTGTTTCATTTAAAAATTATTTGAGATATTTCTGGTGGATTATATTAGATTTAATTGGTATTTTAAGGTTTCATTATTGTTTAATGTTTTTCCAGCTTTTTTTTTTTTTTTTAAAGTTTATTTTAGCAATTGTTAGGCAATTTGTCAAAGGGGTAAAAAAGGTTTATGCAAACAATTGTTGAGCAATTCCCCCAAAAGTAAAAGCGAGGGATAAAAAGATTACGAACGCCTTCCAATTGGTTGCTCTTTTTGTATTTCCAGCCGACAATACAAAACCTGGCCAGGTCATGGAGCGTGCTCTTCACGGCCAGGGATCTGCTGTCTCCAATTTCATGTCTTTTTATTAGTTTTTTAACATGTGTCTCCTCACTTGACTCTAAAATTAACACCGTTGACAATTTATATATAACTATATTAAAAAAAAAAACTAAAGAATTGCAGAAATTGCCATTCACGCCCAAATCCCCTGCGACCGGGCCTCTTCTCCTCCATCAGGCCGTTCACGCCCAAATCGCAGTTCAATCAGCTCTTCGTATTAATAAGTAAATGGCAGCAAATCGATTTTTAATCCTTCTATGGCTGCAAATTGATGTTTAATCATTCTATGGCAGCAAATCATTGTTTAATTGTTTAATGGGGAGTCCTAATTAGTTCACCCCCAAGTGTTATCCTATATGGCAGCAAATTGACCTCCAATCGCAGCCGCGATTTGAAGCGGTTTGAGAAGAATCCCGGACAAGATTAAGACATTGAAGGTGGTTGTGCAAGGGAAGGAAAAGGTTCTGAAAATCAGGGGCTTTGACAACGACGGTGAGGACGAGGAGGCAGACTTTATTTGACTGTTCGTTTTTGGGTGTGGTTGTCGGTGTTTATTTGACTGTTCATGTTTTTTTTTTTTTGGTTTTTTTTTTCAATTAGTTATATATAATAATTAACTATGTTAATTTCACAGTTAAGTGGAGACACATTCAAAAAACTAATAAAGAGACACCAAGGAGACATGAAATTGGGAACAGCAGATCCTTGGCCACTCTTCACAGGCCCACCCCAAAATACTGTCGCGCACATATTGCAGCGTGTCTCTCAAATATTTTCATTACGGAAAAATGGTAGGTTTAACTTCATAATCGATTAATAATAATATGGTTTAAATTCATTTTTTATTAGAATTGAATTTAACACTTCTTACTTACAAAAAAAAATAATAATATAAATAACATCTTTCAGTTATAAACTTCTACTCTCCCCACTCTTAACGGTTTCTCAATTTCCTATTTCCTTGTTTAATATTTTAAGAAAATTATTTGAGTTCATATGATCTCATTCTACACTTAAATTATTTCTAACTCTATCTCTTTAAATTCAATGTTACTACCTAAATTACTACCAATTCAATATGTACATTTATCTTACACCCATTTAAAAAATAAAATCTCAACATCAAGGCATACGTTCCCTCCTTCCAATAGGTAGGTAGTCTTTCCCTTTGATTCTTCATGATTTAATAGAAATACAAATTGAAATCGAACTTAATAAGAATTGGTGAGAACTAATTTATCGTTTGAGTTTACGGGAGGATGACAAAAGGATGCTGGCAACACTAGAACACTTGTTTTGGATGGAGTCTCCATCACCCTCTACACAAAGGGGGTGTTGGGAGTGTCCACAAAATGCAGTGGTACAAGGCCTGAATTTATGGGGGGCCCACAAATTTTTAATCCTCCTATAAATTACAAATGAGTATAAATTTTTTAGTAAAAAAAATTTAATTGAAAAGAAAAATCATCATCATATGATTTCTTTATTACAATTGATTAAGTGGAGCTTATATATATATATATATATATTAAAAAAAAAAAAGGGACAACTGATGGCAAGCCACGGTTATCTACTTCTTCAGGGCCCGAAAAGGATATGGGGAATTTCACCTTACCCGTGACCACAATCAAGCCACTGTTATACTTAATATATTATTTTTTTTCACTTTTCTATTAATAAAAAATTGTGTATTACATTTTTCCACTTTTCTGTAGCAATAAAAAACTAACTTGTGTATTATTTTCTTCCACAAACACAAGAGTGCTATAGTATCTCTCTTTTAGTTCAGGTCATTTTTTCGTGATTGAACCCTAAATCATGATTATACAATTGGGTAAAAAATACATTTCACATTTAATGTTTAAATTGGGTGGGTGCTAAGTGAGGTTATATGGGTTCAAATAAAAGTTCTTAAGATTTTATTGTAAAAAGCAACTAGTACAAAATTTAGGAATATTAAGTGAGAGATTTCAGGTTTGATTAACACGTACGGACGACAAGAAAGTTTGATATATGTGTCAAGACCAAAACTTAGTTATGACGAACCCATTAGGTAATTTGTTTGTAGCAGAATATCATTGTATCTAATAAAAAAAAAACAGAAATTCATACTCCAAAGCCATACAAAAATATGCACCATATCTTCCCCTATATATACCCCATCATCAGCCAGTGTTTGGTTCAAACTCAAAAGCCACTCCTCATTTCCTTCTTTTTTTCTCACTGCAAAAGGAAGCCAACCCTACTCTCTCTCCCTCTCTCTCTCTCTCTCTCTCTCTCTCAGACTATTAGTCGCCATGAAAACAGAGATAGAGATAGAAAGGCTATGGGTATTTGCCCTGACTGCCAAATGCAGAGCTTTCTTTCCTGAAAGCATTGCATGCATGCTTCTCATCGTTTCCCTCACATGGCTTCTCATCTCCTTAATTTACTGGTCTCACCCGGGAGGCCCAGCCTAAGGCCGCAACATCAAAATAATCGGTCCCTTTTCCAAAAGGCCCACAATTCCGGGGCCCAGAGGCCTGCCTCTCATAGGCAGCATGTCCCTAATGACCTCCCTGGCCCATTGCAAAATCGCCTCCGCTGCCCAATCCCTCCACGCCACGCGACTCATGGCCTTCAGCCTCGGCCAAACCAGAGTCATCGTCACGTGCCACCCCGACGTCGCCAGAGAAATCCTCAACAGTTCCGTCTTCGCCGACCACCCCGTCAAGGAATCCGCCTACTCCCTCATGTTCAACCGGGCCATCGGGTTCGCCCCCAACGGCGTCTACTAGCGGACCCTCAGGTGTATCTCCGCCGCCCACCTCTTCTCCCCCAAGAAAATCAAGGCCGCTGAGGCCCAGAGAAGGGACATAGCTTCTCAAATGACGGTAATGTTCGAGACCCACGAGGAGAAATTGGCCGTTTGTAATGTGATCAAGTGGGCGTCGCTGAACAACATGATGTGCTTTGTTTTTGGCCGGAAGTACGAGCTCGAAGTCGGTGCTGCCGTGGACAGTGAAGTCGAAGAGCTCAAAGGGTTGGTAGACGAAGGCTACGATTTGTTGGGTATGTTAAATTGGTCCAATCATCTTCCCTGGTTGGCCGATTTTGATGCCCAGAAAATCCGGTTCAGATGCTCCAATCTCGTCCCCAAAGTGAACCGTTTCATCTCAAGAATCATTTCCAAGCACCGAACCGGTCTGAAATTCGAAAAAGATGAAAAGGCCCCTAACTTTGTCGACGTTCTTATTTCCCTCCAAGGAATCGATAAGTTGTCCGACACCGATATGATCGTCGTCCTTTGGGTAAGAATTTAAACCGCTATCTCTAGATATTTTTTACTCAGATTTTAAATAAAATCTTCTCGTCTCTAAACGACTTCGTTTGTTGTATAGGAAATGATATTTAGAGGGACGAACACCGTGGCGGTTCTGATCGAGTGGATTCTAGCAAGGATGGTACTGCACCCTGTTGTTCAATCGACGATCCATGATGAGCTAGATAAAGTGGTTGGAAGGTAGCGAGCCGTCGAGGAGACGGATATCTCCCCGCTGGTGTATCTAACGGCTGTGGTAAAAGAGGTCTTGAGGATGCACCCACCGGGCCCACTTTTATCTTGGGCCCGCCTGGCGATCACTGATACAATGATTGATGGATATCATGTGCCCGCAGGGACCACAACCATGGTGAATATGTGGGAAATCTCTCGGGACCTAGAGTTTTGGCCGGACCCACTACAGTTTAAGCCCGAGAGGTTTATGCCTCGGGAGGGAGAACATGAGTTTTTGGTTTTCGGGTCGGATCTTAGGCTTGCGCCGTTTGGGTCGGGTAGGCAGACTTGCCCGGGAAAGGCTATGGGATTGACCACGGTGACGTTTTGGGTGGCGTCGCTTTTACACGAGTATGAGTGGCAGCCGTCGGATGGGAATACCGTGGACTTATCGGAGGTTCTAAGGCTGTCATGTGAGATGGCTAGCCCTCTGGTTGCTAAAGTGCGCCCAAGGCGTAGTAGGGTAACCATAACTCACTAAGGTTTTAGCAGTAGCAGAAAAAAAAAAAAAAAAAAAAAAGAGCAAGCAAAAATGAATGCATGTAAAAACATACACCCTTTACATCTTTGGACTTGTGTCTAGGTCTGTTACTATCTTGGATGCCAAGGTACCTTAAATCTTAAGTAATGTAAGTAATGGTGGAAATCAATACAAGTTTTAGTTTCCTAAAGACCTGCATTTACATGCATGCATTCGAGCATTTGGTAATTTAAACTGAACAAAGTAGCCATTCATAGTCGACATGACATAACTTAGAATATTACAAGAGCTTCACGTCTCATGCGAGAGAGTTCTAAATATGCGAAGGTAACTTCTATTAGAAGCAAATATATAATGATATTCAAACATTTGGTCATGGAAAACCTTGGTTCAAAGAGACTATTTCTAGAGTTCAAAACCTAATTGGTATTTCTTTAAGCCTCAAACGCTATATAGTTCGAAACCAATCGCTTAGTTCTACATATTGACATATCTAACAATATTATAAGAACATCACATCTCATTCTCATTCTAAGAGAAAGAGTTGGAAAATGCGAAACTAACAATAATTTCTTTCTATTACTAGCAAATTAAATGATATTCAAACAATGGTTACGTTAGTGGAAGAACTTGGTTCAAAGAGACTATTTCTAGAGTTGAAACCTAATTGATATTTCTTCGAGCATATCTAATACATGCAAACTAGCTTATGCAAAAGTGTTATTTAGCCTCAATTGAAAAGATTCAATTTCTAATGAGACATATCAAGCCTAGGATAAAATAACCCATGACTCCCCAAGGGGCTAGTTTAGTCTTGGTTCTTACCCAAGGCTCTTGAAGGATCGATCAACTAGGAAATTTTCAATGGAGAGGGCTAAAAGTCTAATTAAAAGTTAAAAAAAATAATGACCTGATTTGTCCAAAAACTCATCTCCAATCGATGACTGTGCTATAATTCTATAGAGCTCACTAGACCATTATTTGACTAAAGGCGCACCAGGCTGGGCAAATGTGGCCCCCTTCTTATCCCATTTTTGAGGTCCAACTCATCAGTTGCAATAATTGCATTAAATTCAACGGCTAGACTTGAAAACATCCAACTTTAGTTTAATTAAATTAACCAACATATTTAAAGTATAAACTTAAAACTAATAAATTATTGAGGGGGCTATGTTTAATCCATTTGGTTGAAGATGATATATGAGTATCGCTTGACATTGTTCATTTAAAAATAATTCTTTGCAGGACTATAATTCTAAACAAGGCTATGTTTAGCCCTTTTGGTTAGATATGACCGTAGAAAGAAATTGGTAGCCAATAAAAACTAGTCACCTAACACTTTTTAGCTCATTACCTCTCATACTATTGAAAAAACAAAATTTTGAAAGGGCTAAATCACATGAATAATGGTATTTTGAAAGGCCAACTAAAGCCCCTAGCCCCTAACTCTTGCCCTTTCGACTAATGACTCAACCATCATATAGTTCGAAATCAATGGATTATTGTATATATTTTCTGAGAAATGTTCATATATTAGGACTGGTGACTTTTTTTCGGTGAATGAGTCAACACTCAAACAACAATTAATTAATTAAATCACAATCAAAGAATGATAATGACCCTTAATTTTATTTCCTATGTATATATGTGTGTGAGAGGTAAGCATGCACTGGGGCTGCCTCTGCATGCCGGGCTATATAATTTTTTACCTTAAAATGATGTGGCTTTTGTTGTCCACTGGACCACAACCCTTTCGGCTATTTTGACTCTTACAATTGGGGACATATATGTTCAATTGACGGACAATATAACGATTCATAAATCTTCCTCTTATCCACATGCATATGACATGTCACGACACCGCATCTTCTTTTTCTCATACAAGCGATATATTAGGGAAGTTGAGTTAAAACATAAGACACTGGGTGCACAGGTGAACGTCCATTGGAACTACAAATCCGTTTGTCATGACTTATGGCTTAGAAATTAATTAGCCAAACAATGTATACCATGAGAGAAATTGAGATTTTATAAATCAATTGACCATATAGAGAGTCTGTCGTCCAACTTGTTCGTGGCTAGAATTTCCGTTGGGGATGTTTCCTAGCCAACGAGCACACAACTCCCCAAGAGGTTGGTGCCGGTTGATGCTTTATGTCGGGCTTCTGCTTACTGGCGGGCAGGGCTTGTCGGGCAATGCTGAAAGAGAAGGACAGAGTTAACTTTGAAAGGTGCCTTTGTGGGGCCTTAGGTGTAGGCCTTAAGGCTCACAATCAAGATTAACTTTTAGGTGCTCAGGCGTGCCACTGCCATCTTTAGCATGGCAGATGTAAAACAGATGTTGAGTTTTAGTTGTATATATACCCGAGATGCCGTGTTAGTTATGACAGGTGCCTTTGTGGGGCCTTAGGTGTAGGCCTTGAGGCTCTCAGTCAATAACTAACCCAGTACTCGAACATATAATGTTTGTTTCATTGATTGCAAAAGTGTTATAACCATTATACTTCTAATTACCCGAGCCCGAAGAGCAGAATGAATTCAAATAGGTGCCTTTGTAGGGCCTTAGATATAGGCCTTGAGGCTTCCCATCACAACTCCTTCTATACTCAAATGTTCTATGATAATCATAATATAACAGAAATAAAACTAAGGGATAGGTCGATTACTTGATAATCATAATATAACAGAAATAAAACTAAGGGATAGGTCGATTACTTACGCCCAAAGTAACTTCGGACTTCTTGTTTATCAAGGACTGTCGTGGATGGTTTAAGTCCACATAAGGTTCTTTTTTATGCCTTGAGACCAAGGACTTTTGAATGATCAATCTTACATGCCCGAAGGCTTAGAACTTAGATATGATTTAAAATGTGAAGACACATTTCAATCGGATTTCAGAACTGAGGAGTCTTTTAATCACCAACTTGCTAGAAATAACTTGGATACAACTGAAACTATACAACATATTGCTAGACTAATGAATGAAAAAACAAAACCAAAGAAGGTCGGGCAAGGCTGATCGTCTTGCAACTTCCTATCTTTGTGATTTATCAAGGTGTTTGAAAGCTTAGAAAGAGGGATAGGGAGATGAGTTTACAAAAGGAAATCGATACTACAACAAGATTTAGACAAGGTAGCAGAGCTATTACAAAGGCTTTTGGTGAGGGTTGATCCTAAAAGGGATGAAGGCTTGGGCTGACTACAGTTTCGTTGAAGGCAAATCTGGTTTGAGCAGAGTTTGTGCTTGTATTTTTTTGTTTGATTGAGTGTCTTTATCTTTGATTTCTCTTTCTTCTTTATAGACACTTCGGCTTAGCCTCCTGTAGCATTAATCTTGCCCTAATGCAGCTTGAAGGGTAGTGACTCATCAGCTTTTTACTTGTACTGCCACTGTAAAGTACTTTTGGGCTGATTAGCTGGCTGGTCTACACCACTTGGTCTCTAAGCAGGTGAGCAAGTGGTTCAAATGGCCTGCACGTAGTCAGAAAAAGGCCTCTCCTGCCTTCTGGGCTTTGGCTGGGCTTCGGGCTTTTTCCCCTTCTAGATCTCCTTTTGGGCCAACTCCTTCTTGAGCCCAAAATTCAAGTTTTAACCCAAATAGTGCCCCCTTCAATTAATATTCAAAATGGAATTCCAGGCACCAATATTGATTGAAAAGCTCCCCATTATACCCACGTCTCTTTCTCTCCGGATTTGCACACTTTCTAAAGATAATCGTCACTTTCCTGCGATCATTCCACTAACCCACGAATCCTCTGCTTTCTTAGCACGAAATCCCTCTGCAATTGAAAATTTCCTAACTTCCCAGACGTTTTACTTCTCTAAATCTTTCAAACTCTCTTTTGCTCTTTGCCCGATATTTTCTACCCTTGTCGTCTTCTTTGTCGTTCCTCTTCCAAACTTCATCAAATGGCTTCAGGATCCAGCCAAATCCAACTATCCTATGAATCTGGCGAAGGCATCGCCACTTTGCACCATTTACTCAACGGACTGCATCGCCCTCGGGCAGGTTTGTATTCTAAGCTTTTCTTTGAAGTGCATGGGGCATAATCGTTGGGTCCTGCATGGATTTCTCGGGTCCCTGCAGTGATAGAGAACAATATGTCTCGGGAGAACTGGTTTTCCCCAAATCCCTTTTTGGCTAAGTTGGGCATTTCTTCATCCAAGTGGTCGTCATATCGTCGAGGCTTTCCTTTGATAAACGATCCGGCTTGGGCTCAGTGGATCGATGCACTAGAGCCAACTTTTAAGAAGAAATTGATGAATAACGGCATTTATGAATTGATAATGCTCTAAAAAACTGCCATTATTCTCAAGCCCGAACTGCTTGCTTCTTCTCTTCTTTTCTGGAATTCGGGCACAAACACTTTTGATTTTCGTATGGGTCCCATGTCTTAGACTGTTCTTGACATGGCCCAGGTCTTCGGGCTAAGGCCATCGGGCAGGATAGTGGACGTTACTCAAGACTGGGCTCCCCTTTCAATTGCTGAAAGCTCAGGTTCATCCGCCTCTTTCCTTTCCTTGGAATATAATTATGCAACCTTCAAGAGTTACGGGACCTCCTTCAAGGGATTCATCCCTTTTGTAAAGGAGAATTTTGGAGCAGATTATTCTCATGTTGATAAAGTTCAAGAGCACATGTATTTCCTCTTATACTGGCTCAACAAACATGTCTTCCCCAATAAATCTAAAAGAGTGAAGGTTGAATGGATCCCCTTGGTAGAAGCTCTTCATAATTTTGATGATGTAGCCACGGGTCCATTCCTTCTTTCTCATCTTTACCATCTTCTTTTTGAAATGACTCAGGGCGAGCCATTTGAAACCAACCTGAATGGACCCATATGGATGATCCAAACATGGCTTCAATGGTATTTCCCAGAGTTTCGGGCTGCTAATTTAGAGTTCCCAGAAGGTGTAGCCCCTGCTCGAATCTTAGCTGAAGCTGCTCCTATAGATCATTCCACTTTTGCCTGCTTCTACTTCTTCAAGGTCTGCAGAACCTGATCATACTTGGAATGGGGCGCGTCAGTTTTAAGGAGATACCCTTGGTTCTCTGATCAAGCCTTTCAAGACGTTCCCGGGGAAGATGCCACTTCCTCTTGCAGGGAGAAATTCATTAGTTGCATTCAGCTAAGAGACATGGCCTGGGGAGTTCGGGGTAACCGATATGATCAAGGGTTGGAGGTATATCACCCTAATTTTTGCAGCAGGCAATTAGACTTTATACAAGCCATTCTCATTCCGTTTTTTTATTCTGTCCATTGTGGCACTTCCTTTTGACTATCATCTCCTTCAGAGGTGACTTTCTGAGCTGCCCGACGTAGTCTTGAAGTTCTGAATCAGGCTACCCGTAAATCCATAATTCTTAACTTTGAATGTACTCCACTCTTTTCTACCTGATGGGAAGGCAAATGGACCAAGAAATATGGAAGAGATTTGCGGGAAACTCATGACTGTCTCTTTAGCCAACTTTCCCTCAAGTCATACCCCAGTTCGGGCGAACTTGAAAACTGGAAGGAAATGATCCAACAGAAGAACCAGTTACTTTTGATAAGTATTCTTCTTTTTTACTTGACTTTGTCTTCCTTCTGAAGTCCTTTAAATCTTACTTTGCTTGATCCTGCAGCCCAAGTAGATGTTGAAACGGCACCCATTGAGTCCGAGGATGACTCAGCTGATGCAGCAGTTCTTCATGGAGCCGTAGTAGAGGCTAAAAGACGAGAAGCTGGAGAAGGTGAAGATGTTTCAAAATCTTTTGGAGATTCAGAAGCTGAAGAAGTACCTGAAGCAATCGTCAAAGCACCTAAGCGAAGGAAAACAGTGGTGGTGGAGACCTCAGAATCTGAACCTGCATCCCCACCCAAACCTAAATGATCAATTCCCACCAGAAAGAGCAAAAGAGCAAGAACCATCCAAACTTCCAAGCCTTCAGTCTTGTCTGTTCCAATCTTTGAGGCAAGAAAGAAGCAAAAGTCTTCAAGTAAGTTTTTGTTCTTCTTTATCAGATTGCCATTCTTCTTCTTTATCTAATTGCCCTTGTTTTCCTTGAAAATAGGACCTCAAGCATCTAAGAAACCAACCATTGCTTCTAAGGAGGATCCATTAGGAGCTGAAATGCACAAAAAGGCTGAAGAATTGCGAAATATCACCCTCCAAGAACTTAAGGTATGGTTTATGTTTTTATCTACATAATCTTCCTAGCTTTCACAAAACTCTTAGCATGATTACTTGAGTCAAGCTGCAAGAGAGGAAAAACTCTTTCCGCCCGAGGCCTCCTCGCCACTTGCCCGAAAAACAAGCATTTCTCTTCCCCAGGCTATTCATTCAGATGTGCATCTCCTTCATTCTTAAATCTTGGGTAACTTTATAGCTTCTGGAACTAATGCCTGAACTTTCCTCTTCCACTTTCTTCATCCAGGCTGGGGTATCTGCCCCCTTGCTTAGTCAAGGTTCTCCTTCGAAGTCTTCGATTTCTCCTTCTGCCCTGGAGGCAATTCCATCTACTCAATTCAATCCATCCACAGGAGTCATGTTGCATTTTGTGGATAAGGACAGTAATTCGGTGAGTAACTGTCCTTACATTGACTTTATGTGCATTGTTTCCATATTGACTTCTATTCATATTTCTTACAGCCTTCTCCAATATATAAACCACCCCAACCGTCAGTGGTAACACGTGACAAACCCGTAGTCCCTGAGATTCCTATGACCTCAAAGGCTGCAATTTTACAGGTGTTTGCTTGCCCGACAGTTACCATCGATGAACCTCTTTCTTCTCGGGGTCAAACTCAAGTATGGAGGTATTTTCTTCCTGTTTTCCTCTTACAATCTGCTTACTAATAATTGTTGCTATCCCTGGATACTTCTAGGGCATTGGTGAAGGTTCATGCGCAGCTTTTTCTTCCCCTATCGGTGGTAGAGAGTCTTCCCCTCAATCAGGAGTTGGTACCCTTCCTTATGAAGCCCCAGGGTTCAGTCAGGTATATTTTTCTTCTCAAAGCTTCCCTTTACTTCAAACTGTATTCTTGCCTTAATCTGGTATTCTTTGGTCTTTGCAGCAAGTTTTGAAAGAAGCTTCTCCTCCTCGCTTGGTTCGTAAGACAAAGCTCCCCCGGCCTTATTTAACTTTTGGAAGTGCAGGGATTCCCTATCCTGGAATTGAGAAGACCGGGAAGATAGAAATTACCCCATCAGTGGTTACCACTTCATTAGAAGAAACTGGAGTGGGAACTCCTCTGGCTTCATCTTTATTTTCAACAACTGCCAACTTGCCTGAACTTTTTGAAGAATTCGGGCAACTTGAGACGAGATTGAAATCTTCAAAGCATTCTTCAGCATATTCCGGCTTTCCAGAGCAACAACGAGTTTTCCAAGAATGGGCAAGGAAGGACTTCTCAACTTCCTTCAGCCTCAAGGCTCTTTGTGACCTAGAAAAGGTTACGATTGAGCTTTTCAAAGCCGGTCAGTTGTCAAAAACCCAGCATGATTCCTTTCTCTCTTTCTTTGAGAATTTGAGGGTCTTAGGGAGCAACATTAGAGAGCTGATAGACAAGCCAATCAGGTAAGATGTTTTAAGGTGCAAGAATCAAGCACCTCTGCTCAGGTTGAACGGTTGATGGATGAAGGCTTACTGACAAAAGAAAGGATCGGAGTGGTTACTTCTGAAATCCAAAAGCTGGAGGAACAACTAGTTGCTCTTAAAGTTGAGCAAGCAAACCTCCTTGGCACCCTCAAAAACCAAATCAAAGAAGTGAAGAAGTCAAACTCGAAGTTAGAGCATACTAGGTTCTAACTTGTAAATAGCCATACTGTTTTGGCCGAACCTAGTAGGATTTTTGCAATCATGCAGACATATCATTCTCGAATAATCACCCTGAGTGAAGATGTAAAATTATTAAACTAGGATTACTTGTAACCCTTTTCTTATCAGAATGAACATGTGTTTTGCCTCTTGTTTGCTCTGCTCTTAGTACTATCTGAATTTACTTCGGGCAACTCCCTGCCCCCTCTTTACTTTCTTTTCTGCTTCCCCCATTAATACAGATTTTGGGACCTGATCATGATCACTTGGTCCTTCTTCTGGTACCACTATTATTAACATAGGGGTATTGGGTCAACAGGGAATCTGTCTCCCTCTTTTCTGGCAACAAATGATGACCCCGGCTTCCCTACCTAAATTAGATTGATCGTATTGATAGGGGCCTCCGGGAAAGGATTTGTATCAACCATCATACTAGCTTGGGGTTTGTCAAGCAACAGTTTTCCCTTCACTATAAGGTCTTGTATCCAATCTCTGAACTGGACACAATTGGTTATGGAACGGTTGAAGGTATAGTGTAACTTACAATACTTCTTCCCCCTTAACTCTTCTGGCTTGGGCATCTTTTTAGTACTGTCGGGCAAAATTACTCTTGCCCGCACCAGTTCTTCATAGATCTTAGGTGCTTTGGCCAAATCGAACCAATAACTCGGGTACTTTGGAGGTTTCATAGGGACGAATCCTTCGTCGTTCATCATAATTTTCTGATCTTTGATGGGTTGAACTAACCCTTTCACCGTCAGTGGTTTGAAATGCGTAGTCATTTTAGCGGCACATACATCAATGTCCTCCCTATCATGGCCATCTTCATGCTCTAACCCTGTTTCTTCTACCTCCACACAATGAATCGCAGCTTTGTTTTTGTGAAAATGAGGAGCCTTGGAAGTGTACTTCACTTGTTGCTCTTCTAGCAGCAGCCGTTCATACTTCGTTGCAGCAATTACCAATTCTTGCAACTCATTGAATTGCGTATCATAGAACCTCTTCCTCAAAGGTAACCTCAGAGCCATTTGGGCGATTGATATGAGATGTGCTTGGTTGACAGGGAATTGGCATCTCATCCTTGTTTTCCTGAACCTCATCATGAAATCCTATGTGGACTCATGTTCGTATTGTTTGATTTCAACCAGATCATTAATAGTCATTTCTGGTTCTATTCTGTAAAACTGTTCATAGAAGGCCATCTCTATCTGCCCCCAGTTGGCAATAGAGTTAGGGGGTAATAGAGAATACCACTGAGATGCTAGTCCTGCCAATGAATTCCTAAACAACCTTAACTTGTAATTCGGGTTGTCTTCATATGCCACACAATGATTGGAAAATTTGAAAATGTGGTATCTGGAGGACACACTACCATCTTCACCAGTAAATGTTAGGAATGCAGGCATTTTGAAGTTGAGAGGAAACGGGTTTTGCTCATTAATGTACTTAGGATAAGGCTTTTGATAAGTAACCCTGAATACTGGACGAGCTCGTGGTTGAGCATTATAAGCCACCGTCCTCCTTAATTCAGCCAATTCCTCCCTCAGTTGTTGAGTAGCTGTATTATTATTCTGTAAGAGAATAGCAGACTCGTTCTTCGGGCTTCGGTCATTGCCCGCGACTGCTTCTTTCTTTGACTCAGGCTTCCTCCAGTTGGCTCCTCCTCCCTTATTAGTCAATGGGGGTGGCCTATAAGGAGGGGGTTTATCTGAAGTTGTGGAACTTTCCTTTCCGCTGGACTCTCATGTTGTTATGGGCATCCCATACTTCGTTTTCTCTTGCTCGCTCTGCTTCCTATTATTAAATGATCATAATGGGAAGCTAGGAAATTCTTTCTCCAGAACTGGTTCTATTACGGGTTGACTTCCTTCAATAACTACCTTCTTTTTTCCCCTATCCTTTTCTTCTTCTAATAGTGGAAATAGGGGAATAATTGGTTCACTTCTGATGGTAACCTGGCTCATCCCACTTTCCTGAGCACCTTTTAGAGTGGAAAACTTCAGATATCTTCTCTGTAGATTCCCTGTTAAGGTACACATTCTACTTACTTCCCTCTTAGTTTCCAAAGAGATTTGTTCCATGCTCCTTAATACTTGTATCATAGTAGCCTGTAATTCTTCATTAGTTCCTTTCCTTTCAAACTTTCTGGATGAAGTTGGGCTTTCCAGGACCACCTGTCCTGATGGGGAAGAAGGATTTCCTTATTAATCTGTCATTTGTAGCAACGGTTGAGAGGAATCGTCCTTTGTATTCTGTCTGCAAGTTTTATGGCTTTTCCTCTTTGACATGCAAGATCAAAACAGATGATATCCCACCGGGCGTGCCAAAACTATGTTCGTGGCTAGAATTTCCGTTGGAGATGTTTCCTAGCTGACGAGCACACAGCTCCCCGAGAGGTTGGTGCCAATTGATGCTTTGTCGGGCTTCTACTTACTGGCGGGCTTGTTGGGTAAAACCTGTTGGGCAGGGCTTGTCGGGCAAGGCTGAAAGAGAAGGACAGAGTTAACTTTGAAATGTGCCTTTGTGGGGCCTTAGGTGTAGGCCTTGAGGCTCACAATCAAGATTAACTTTTAGGTGCTCAGGCGTGCCACTACCATTTTTAGCATGTCAGATGTAAAACAGATGTTGAGTTTTAGTTGTATATATACCCGAGAGGCCGTGTTAGTTATGATAGGTGCCTTTGTGGGGCCTTAGGTGTAGGCCTTGAGGCTCTCAGTCAATAACTAACCCAGTACTCGAACATATAATGTTTGTTTCATTGATTGTAGAAGTGTTATAACTATTATGCTTCTAATTACCCGAGCCCGAAAAGCAGAATGAATCCAAATAGGTGCCTTTGTAGGGCCTTAGATATAGGCCTTGAGGCTTCCCATCAGAACTCTTTCTATACTCAAACGTTCTATGATAATCATAATATAACAGAAATAAAACTAAAGGATAGGTTGATTACTTGCACCCCAAGTAACTTCGGACTTCTTGTTTATCAAGGACTGTCATGGATGGGTTAAGTCCACATAAAGTTCTTTTTTATGCCTTGAGACCAAGGACTTTTGAATGATCAATCTTACATGCACGAGGGCTTAGAACTTAGATCTGATTTAAACCGTGAAGACACATTTCAATCGGATTTAAGAACTGATGAATCTTTTAATCACCAACTTGCTAGAAATAACTTAGATACAACTGAAAGTATACAACATATTGCTAGACTAATGAATGAAAAAACAAAACCAAAGAGGGTCGGGCAAGGTTTCACCTTGTCGGGCAAGGCTGATCGTCTTGCAACTTCCTATCTTTGTGATTTATCAAGGGGTTTGAAAGCTTAGAAAGAGGGATAGGGAGATGAGTTTACATAAGGAAATCGATACTACAACAAGATTTAGACAAGGTAGCAGAGCTATTACAAAGGCTTTTGGTGAAGGTTGATCCCAAAAGGGATAAAGGCTTGGGCTGACTACAACTTCGTTGAAGGCAAATCTTGTTTGAGCAGAGTTTGTGCTTGTATTTATTTGTTTGATTGAGTGTCTTTATCTTTGATTTCTCTTTCTTCTTTTATAGACACTTTGGCTTAGCCTCCTGTAGCATTAATCCCTAATGCAGCTTGAAGAATAGTGACTCATTAGCTTTTTACTTGTACTGCCACTGTAAAGTACTTTTGAGCTGATTAGCTGGCTGGTCTACACCACTTGGTCTCTAGGCAGGTGAGCAAGTGGTTCAAATGGCCTGCACCTAGTCAGAAAATGGCCTCTCCTGCCTTCTGGGCTTTGGCTGGGCTTCGGGCTTTTTCCCCTTCTAGATCTCCTTTTGGGCCAACTCCTTCTGGAGCCCAAAGTTCAAGTTTTAACCCAAACATAACTCTTTATAATCATACGCATGCAAGGTCTCTTACTTCACCAGCATTAGATTCAGTCTCAACTGTACATATAACCAAAGAGCAGCCTATAAAAAAATAGGCAAGATGAGTACATGATTACATAGAGTACCAGACCTTCTTCGATTTTGACCACAAGCAGCAAGCTTTTACCTGTTATGAGCAAACAATGTCTCTCCCTGGCCTGAAAATTTTTCTACCTGAAAAATGCATTTCGTGATGAATAAGATCTGCTTTTGATCATACTATTGAACAAATCCTCCAGCCTCTAATGGAGGTATACAGCTTGATCTACATCAGGGTTCACTTTTGTCCAAACAAGCATGTCCATCATGATGTGGAATGGGCCCATCATTGGTGGCTGGACACAGAACTCTCCAAACCCCTTAAAATGTCAATGTTCCAACTTATTTGGAAACAATAATCAAATATTGGCTTTTTAGTCAAAATGGTCATTGAGATTTGCATAACACATCACTTTGGTCTTTGAGATTGAAAATCAATAGAGATTGTCCACCATCCATTATTTTGGTCATTTCATTAAAAACTCTGTTAAGTATTCTGGAGCTCTTGGCCAGAAGTTTGGGTCATTTTCAAAGCTTTGTAACTCAATCATTCTTAACCAAATTCGACCCATAATATATCAAAATGAAGATAGGAAAGTGTAAAATAAGATTATACCTATATGGAAGCCCAATGGTTGCCAGATATGGTCAGAAAATAGCCTAAAAGGTGACTGGTCCGCGAGAAAATTGGAAAACTCGCCGGAAACTGGGTAAACTTTAAACATTCGTAATTTCTTTAATACTCAATGAAACTGAGTGATTCTAAAAGAAAAATAATACTTCTTGACGAGATGAAGAGAATGGTACATTTCTCGATGGCTAACTCACTATATTTTGGCCGGAAAATAGAATACTCAATGTAGCCACTTTCGAGCCGTTTTCCGGCCAAACCATGGTGAATTAGCCATCAATAAAGGTACCATTCTCTTTGTCTCGTTAAGAAGTATGATTTTCGTTTTTGAATAACTTGATTTCGTTCAGTATTGAAGAAGTTATGAACGTTTAAAATTTACCCACTTTCCGGCGAGTATTCCAGTTTTTCCGCGGACCAGTCACGTTTCAGGCTATTTTCCGGCCATCTCGGGCAGCCATTGGGCTTCCAAATATGTATAATCTTGTTCTACACTTTCCTATCTTCATTTTGATATATTATGGGTCGAATTTGGTTTAGAAACAATTGAATTACGAAGCTTTGAAAATTGCCCAAACTTCCGGCCAAGAGCTCTGGGACACTTAATGGAGTTTTTAACGGAAGGACCAAAATAATGGATGGTGGACAATCTCAGGGACGATTTCTATTGATTTTCAATCTCAGGGACTAAAGTGATGTGTTATGCAAATCTCAGAAACCATTTTGGCTAAAAAGCCTCAAATATTCGACTTAGTCACCATGTTGATCTGCACCCGTCAATCCAAGTGTTACCTAGCTCGGTTTTATCTTCATTTATTTTTATAAAAAAATATTGTTGGATTATCAACTGCACATTTAACGTTTTATTTATTCGGTGAAACATAGTATATTGTTCACATATCATTATTCTTGTCATTTGGTAACTTATCTCTTTTAGCTTGTGGATAGACCTTTCATACCGCACATATTTTTAATACGATGAATTAAGCTAACTTAACTATTCATAAATAGAGTCGAACGGGATTGTGATGTAAGAATGTGAAGTGAATGTCCCGTATTAAATTATCAAGATTTCTTGCATAAGTTAATAGAAATTTGACTACTCTCTCATACTGCTACTTAACTGCTGTTAAAATTAAATCCAACTTTTGTCACTTGTTTAAACATTGTTTTCCATGCAACGTATGTGCTTTCATATAGTTGACCTAGACCTTTCAATTTGCCATAATTTTAGCAACGTAATAGGGTTATTGACCTCGAGATTACTACCCTAATGTTATGCTTGAAATCAATCAAGGATCGGGAGGCTAATCAAATTTCGTTGGCAAGTGTGAAACAGACATGTATTTTGTTCAATTCACGTCAACTATGTGTCCAATTAATTAACTTAACTAATTAAACCAGAATAATTAGTATTTTTCATGAAAATTTGCGTAAGCTAATGAAGTATTTATTCACGTAGAGCATCAGCTGGTGCGAAGCCATAGGTTAAGAAGGCGTCACCAATACAGTGATTGCTGATTATTGTCGATAACATGATATACAAAAAGAACTGGTCGCTTTCTCATTTCCTTTATTTTTTTTTCATTGTCAAGGGAGTTTCATCACATAGAAACTAGAGTACAAAAAGTCCAAAGACAATTAATACAGAAAACTTAATTATCCAAAGTCCAACACCAGTAATTACACACCCAACCACACAGGACGAAGCCCACAAAAATTAAACATGAAGGAAATGGATTAGAAGGGAATGAAACGTGAAGGAAATGGATTAGAAAGGAAGGAAACATTTCTAATCCTACAATATTGAGAGAGATTGAAAATGGATTAGTTTCATGAGTAATTCATCTTCTACTTTGAAGTTGAACACAATTTTTTTAGGGGTGTGCTATCCACACACTATTTTTTACTTCTCGCACACCCTTGTTAATTTCTATCTATTAATCTTCTTCAATTCATCCGATCCGAAGGCCAAAAACCAAGAAGGTGTGGGAGAAGTAAAAATAGGTGTGTGGATATCACACCCCTTTTTTATTGCTTCCTTTAGTGTGTGTATGTATATATATATACTTACTTGAAATTTAATGTCATTTCAATCCTCTATACCAAAGGAGACTTGTATTCCAGAGTCACTTAGTCTTTAAACTAAGTTCCTTACCATTTGGAAAGTCAACTGGCCATTGACTATATGGAAAGGCTGCTGTATATCCCATTAAGATTAGCATTGTCTCGTGCTACGCGTGTTGGACACGTGATGGATATACAAGTGTTTGTCTATTGAATAGGTTCACTGAACACTGACTGTCGAATAAGCTAAAATGCATGGATGCTTACCACATGTCAAGTGTTACAGACTTCTAGCTGTACTATGCAAATAGTTCGTAAACTTGAGGCACCATAGCTATCATATATTTGTAAATATGAACTTTGATTTCACCTTAAATCCCTCAAAGAGATCATAGGGCCCGATAGTTTGATTTTGAGATGTGGTTGGAACTTCAGTGTTGAGATTGGAATTCGGGAAATGAGGGTAGTTGGAAAGGATCTTTTGTGTAGTTGAATTTATTCATTGTGAAACCAGTTCCAAACGAGCCCGGTGTGCACATTAGAATAAGATATCGACGAGACAATTGTTGATGTGGGTGATTTGGGATGGAGATCAATGAATTAGATAAGATGACTAGTAAAAGGGGTTTATGAATTTGGGATATCGTATGGGGGTTAGTTTCTATAATAGAACATTCGAATCACCACTGCAGTGGTAAAATGCATGGTATGAGACGTGCAGGTCAGTGTGTTTTATTATATAAATTAACAGGGGTAGCTGAAGAGGTTGCACTATATTCATGCATTGTTATCAATAATAATTTGATATTTGGCTATATGATTTCATGACACTTAATTTAATATTGTCAATTTACTATGATAAGGTTATGTCCCTACTGACCTGTTAAAGCTCATCCCTCTATTGTTGTGCAGGTTTACGAACTAGACATTCAATAAGGTAGGCAAGATGAGATCGGATTAGATGTGAGAATAGAATGTTTATTCATCTATTTCTTGTAGGTTGTAAGGAATTCTAGATTTGTTTAAGAATAATGAATTATTTTAATAAGAGGAATTTATTTTCTAACCCGTTTCTATTTCCTTTTATTTATTGAGCTTTTGACTCACATTTCGGATTCGGGTTTGAGTTTTTATTACCGAGCCCGTGTCCGTGGCGTGACAGAATGGTATCAGAGCATAGGTATTAGACATCCTTGTATAAGAACTATGGGAGAAGATTAGTATAAGCCAGATAAGTTTGAATTTAGAAGTGTATGTGAGATAGATTTTTGGAAGTAAAGGTTTTGTTGGTCTTTGGTGATATGTAGAGTGTATGAAATAGGCTTGAATGTGGAGTCAATTTTTGCACATGATCTTGACAATTGAATTCATATGTGGATCTTTTGACAAACGAAATTAAGTTTGATCCAAAAATGAATAGGATGGAAGTTAAGCAATGCATGCATATAACTTTAAGATGAATTTCTCAGTTGAAAGTGGTTCAGGAGTAGCTAAAGGACGACATAACTTGAAATGTAGACTTCAGTAAGTGGAAAGTGGTCATCCTTAGTCTGGAAGAAGTAAGAAATAAACTGAGTATGTGGTTGTAATGATTTTTCCATTTAGAGAGAGATAAGACATCTATCATTTCTTTTTTTAAGCTTGGTGACTGTAATGAAAAAAACTGAAGAAGTCAGTGCGTACTCAACTCATTTGACTCTTAACGGTGAAAGAAACAGAAAGTGTTCAAGTAAATTCTATAAAATGAATTTCTCGAGAAAATTTGTCAGTTAGTTGAGGGATTAGAAACGATCTTAGAGTTAAGAATTGAATGAGACGAGAATTTGATGCTACATAGAGCTTTGTAATTTATCGTGTTGTCTTGATTTTGACTAGTGGACAAGTAAGAAGGATTTTATGCAAAAAGATTTTATAATAAGTTAGTTTCGTGCAATGTTGGAATGAGTATATTAGAGATTAAGATGCTACAAACACTTGGATTTTGTTACTTGTATACTTTGATGTAAGAGCAAGTAATTATGAAGGAAACTTAGGTTTGAATAGGTCTATGAATTACTTTTGGGATAGATATAAAGCTAGTAGTCTGTTGACGGATTGTAAGATACTAAAGTGTTTTCATTGGAGAATTAGCACATATGATTATATATGCAGTGAGTATTACTAAACAAATTGCCAGATTTATTCCTAAGATGATACAAAGAATTATGATCACTTTGGATTTGTAATTTTGCAATTGAATTATGAATTATTATATAACTAATATGAACTCTAGGAGTTAGGCTTGAACTTAGTGTTGGTTCACGATTTTAGAGAATCACTTGCAAAATTTTTGTTATATACAGAATCATAATTATGAAAGAGAATTAGTGCTTCAATATGAGGATTTGGGTATTTATATACTGGTCATAAGAATTTAAGAGTACCTATATTGATGCAAAAGGTATTCTACATGTTTCAATGTTGAAGAATTCAAAAGAAATGTATAAATATGTTGTTGAGACTTTGTATAATGATAATTAGGATTGAATAAATAGTAGAAATGATGAAAGATGCTCTAAGATGAGGGATGTATTAGAGTATGAGTGTGATTCTTACAGTTTAGTAATAATCATTGTTATTTTAGATTGGTACAAAGAGGTCTTAATGTGTTTATAAGAGTTAATTCAACTTTGGTTTGGATTGAAACTCTACTGTTGGCTCGAGAATAGAACTCATACTTATACAAGGATTTGGTCTTGTATTCCTTGTAGGATTGTAATAGGGCAATCTATGTTTAGTATAAAAACATAAGCCACTGCTCTCACAAAACATATGCTCAATATTGAACTAAGACCTATTGTTAGTTTGAGTACTTTTGGTTTTGCAAGAGAGGAGAAGGTGCACTGTTTAGAAGTCTACTTTGGCTTCTTCTTCTGCTGCTTTTACGGGTTAGTTTGTCATTGTGTTTATTAAATTGTGATTTTAATACTTATATAAATTTGTGGTTCATGAGCTTAATCTCTTAACTTATATTTTGATGAGTTTAATCTAACATGTGGTATCAGAGCCTAAGATTTTTGCTCTTGAATTCAAATTGAAAGTATTAAATTAAAAGTGCAAAATATGTGACGGTAAATTAGCAGGGTTCAAGCTTAGTTTGTGAGAAATTTTGGACTTTGAATTGAGTTTCTTGTAATGAATATCATGTTTGCCGCATACGGTCTTGTAACTTTGGCATGTAGATGCCAAACGAATAATGGCTACATGTTGAACTCAATTTGATAGAATTAATCTATTAAAGCTTGTACAGTTATTAATTTTTCTGCTGTGCGTTGGATTCCATGTTGAATTTTTATAAGAATTAATCAAGGATTCATTGGGTGGTTATGGAATGTGAGTACATATGCTATTATTGTTGTAATCAATAATCCGTGGCTTTTTGTGGGTCTTATCGTTTTGAATTAATGAATCTGATTATAAAGATGTGCATAAAATATGCCTTGTACAGACCAAATATTAGTAAGATAAAAGAAAGATGAAATCTTGGTTTGACGACATTAAAAGTTTTGTTTGTCTAAGAGATTTTAATGTTCATGGTTTGTCTTTTTATGTGAATTTGTGTCGATGGGATTCTGGCCATCGCTTTGGCGATGATTTTGGTTCGGCGCATCTGTAACAATGGCGATTTACTTCGATAATCTGCAATGGTATGAGGTCCATGGGAATTGGGAGTGATGGCAATCCGCATGGATGGGTCTCGAGCATTTATGGATAATTTGTTTCGTTGATTTGGAACCGAGGAATTGCAATCAGGTTGACGAACACGGGTCCAATGATGCATTCAGGTAACTCAGTTCACTGTTTCATGCATGATTAATTGTTCTCCTATATGCGTGATTATAGTTCGATGAGTTGGAGCATAATGAATTAGGGCTTTTGCTATTTCGAGTATGCTTGTTTATTTATATATATTGTGAAGGCATGATTAAACTCGAAATCCCTATAGATGCCAACTTGTGATTTATGTGAGATGTCTGGAATCATCCTTTGTTGCATAAATAAATTAGTGTATGTCTAGATATACTCTTTTATTTTTCATTAAAGAGTCAATGTGTATGCATTTTTTCATGTATGAATCTCGATGCATTTAAATTGCGGGGAGCTACACATGCACATCTTAGTGTCAATTCCTGATTTTCAATTGGTTTGATTTATATCAAGTTTGGGTTGGAATGGATTTGACTGCATATCATATGCAAGTCAGGAGGTATTATAAAGCGACAAAAATAAATGCATATATAAAGTGGATGCCAATTGCTTTGTGATTTATACATAATAGCATATTTGAATGAAATCTGTATATATATGGAGATAGCATTCGTGCATAGACGTTGTAATTATGGGCATGCATTTTTATATATATCAAATGGAACTTGCATAAGTTTCTCTGCATATTGATGCATGCATGCATACAAGAAAATATATGAACATATGAATATATAAGGTAGATGTTTTATTGACTGCCTATAATGAGTCTTGTGACAATAAACTTTTAGCCATTTACAAAATATATATTCTATTATGAATCGGAAAGCAAATAATTATTTTGTCATCTTATTGGAAATTCATAAGATTAATGATATGTGGCTATCGTTATTTTCTTCAAGGACTTGCTTACGAATCTGTATATAATTGATGATGGTGTTGACAATGAATTAAAGGCATGAATATTTTTAATTTGGATTATTGTCGACTAATCTTATCATGTATATATCGATGCATGCTTATTGTATATGTATATTTGTGATTTCATGATGCATGCTTCCGCTATTATATTTTGGTTGAAATCACAAATAGGGAGGAAGATGAACTTCGAGTTCTCCAGAAGAAATAGTGGTCTTGATTATCTCGTTTTAATCAAGACATGTTGTTGTGATATATATCCAGACATTATCAAAATTTGGTCGATCTTGCTCGATGGATATTGAACTAGATATTGAACTAGTTAGGATCAAATTGAATGCAAAAATATTGTGCTTGCTATTCTGATTTTGATCATTGTTGAAACTAGTGATTTTGGGTTTATGTGAGATAAGTTTTTCCGAATGGATAGTGACTATCTTTTGATACATAGACTGCTTGCATAATGGTTTAGATGTATTTGACTAAACTGAGATTATGCAATTGGTAAGGAATTGGGAATCAATTGGTTCATATCTCCGATTTCTTTATTGGCTGTGCAGTACATTCTGATTATGCTTAAGTGGGAGAATCATATATTCGAATGTAAGCATAAGGTTATTTAGGCCGGCCATTATAATTCATTTGGATGCTTGAAAACCAGATTATGGTTTTATTGAAGCAATTGGTAATTATTTATGTTACTTAATTTGTTTAAGTAATGAGAAGTTTAGTGCTATTTGCTGGAACTAAACTTAACTTGATATAGTGGGAGCAAATCAATTTATGTGTTTGTTCTGGTCAAGTAAAATCACATTGTTGTAAATACAAATTTGATGAATGTGATATGGAATTTGTTTGCATATTTGTTGCGGCAATTGATCACATTGATAAGACATTCAGTGTATTGCAATGACTATTAGTTAATATAGTTGATATTAACTTATACTTAACTTGTTTGTGTTAAGTATAGCCTAGATAAGTGGGAGCAAATTGGTTTGGTTTTTGCTATATTGGTTCACATAATTACAAAGTGCAAATTAAGTATGTTGTGACTTTTGAGTTAATTTTGCGATGTAACAGAAAAGATTCTTAAGTTCAATACTTTAAAATGCATAGGTAAGTTGTATGTGAGGTTAAGCTTTTGTTATCCAAAAGATTTGGTGGCTATATGAGTGGGAGTAGACGTCTTGGTTTACTTTTGAGCTTAGATACATTGCTATGAACATAAACTAGACATTGTGATTTGTAAGTTAAATTTGTATATTGTGTTGCAAAGGCAATTATAAATTCATTGTTTTGGTTTATGTAAGCTGGTTGTGTCTATGTACTAGTGTGGTTGAAGAATGACTTATGTGATCACCTTTATATTGAATTTGAGATGATTATTTACTGTTGTGAATCATACTCAAGTGGGAGAATGTTAGAGTATGAGTGTGATTCTTACAGTTTAGTAATAATCATTGTTATTTTAGATTGGTACAAAGAGGTCTTAATGTGTTTATAAGAGTTAATTCAACTTTGGTTTGGATTGAAACTCTACTGTTGGCTCGAGAATAGAACTCATACTTATACAAGGATTTGGTCTTGTATTCCTTGTAGGATTGTAATAGGGCAATCTATGTTTAGTATAAAAACATAAGCCACTGCTCTCACAAAACATATGCTCAATATTGAACTAAGACCTATTGTTAGTTTGAGTACTTTTGGTTTTGCAAGAGAGGAGAAGGTGCACTGTTTAGAAGTCTACTTTGGCTTCTTCTTCTGCTGCTTTTACGGGTTAGTTTGTCATTGTGTTTATTAAATTGTGATTTTAATACTTATATAAATTTGTGGTTCATGAGCTTAATCTCTTAACTTATATTTTGATGAGTTTAATCTAACAGGATGAACTTTGGTTGTCTGTCAGCTAGTTTGATGAAGATATGGCGAGTTTTGGGAATCAAATTAAGATCGAAAAGCGATGCAACTGTATTATAATATCATCCGTACGGAAAGAGAGTAATTTTTAGAGGATAGGCTTCTGTTAATTTTAAGAAGAAAAAGAATTGAGGAGCTAAGGATTTTAAAAGAGAATGAAAACCACAAGTATACACTCTTGGTGATAGATGTATAAAGAAAGAGTGAAAGACAATAAAGAAAGGGAAGGTGGGAGTGCCATAATTTAGGGACTCGGACTTTCTTAGGATTGAATAAGAGATTGGCCTACTTAAATTTGGACGTGGACTACTACTTCATTGGGATGTAGTTACTGGAATGAGAATTGTGTTGAAGTTGTCTTGTGGTTAGAATTCAAAGAGAAGAAAAAGAAATGAGTTGAAGGAAAAGTGGAGTTAAGACTTACTACTGAACCAAAGGAAATAATGGGAACAAATTGAAGAGGTTCTTACTGTTAGTTAGGTATATGAACTATAAGTGGTGAAAATAAGACTATTAGAGAATTTTTATTGGCTTGACATGTAGTAAAGCCATTGAAGTTTTGGAGTTGGATGATCTTATTTCAGTAGTTTAATTGGTATGCTTTATAATTGGAATACAAAACATAGGGTTATCATGCATAGTACTTATTCTCTCTTTGATTTGTAGAGATTGATATGTACAAGTACACAGGACTAGAGAAAGTAATCATTTGAGTTAAGAGCTTTATATACTTTCTTTTACCACAAGTATCTAGGCAGCTTAATGAATATTATGAAAGGAATTGAGAGTTATGAGTTGGATGATCAAAGTAATCCCTATGCAGGAATAATATATGACGTCTACGTATTACCGACTCAAATTGAAGAACTCTAGTACCATGAATTATCTCTATGGAGTTTTGGGTTTGAAGGTTTAAGAATTAAAGTTACCAATGTGACGTGAAATTTAGTCTCGTAGTAGAAGTACGTAAGTTGAAGTTATTGGAGAATGTAAGATTTTAGTTCTTGATATTTTAATAAGCGGTTGAAGTTGTTGGTTAGTAGAGGATTAGAATAGTGAGATAACTTGGAATATTGATTGTTCAGGGGAATCATGAAATTAGTTTTAGATTGACGTCATAAAGTGATAAATTGCTGTAAAATTTGAGTTTCTTAGTATGTGATTTAGTGGTGACTTTTCAAAGAAGATTTAATAAGTTTGTATTTGGAGATATAAGTAATGCATGTAAAAATTTATAGAAATACTTGGAAGAGTATTAAATTTAAGTTGAACTCTCTTGAGTATATTTGAGAATTAGTGGACAATAATATTGTCATAGACTTGTGGGACAAGGATTTTAAATGGTGTTTTTATACAAAGTGAATATTGCTTATTTAAGAATTAACAATGCAAATGGTGATTTGTGACCAGAGAATTTCCTAGACCTTACTGCTATCAGGATTTTATTTATTTTTTCTTTGGACAGTGATAGGAATAGAATCAAAATGTGGGCTGACTGATCACAATTTTGAATGTTGTATACCATTGAGCCATTAGAAATACGACTTGTACTTCTTGTGTATGTGATGATAGAATTAGCCAAGATGAGTAATTGTGCTACATACCCAAATGAGTAGTAATTAAGTTCGACCTTTTGATAGTGGAAAATACCTATAGTTAAGAAGAGCTTATTTTCTTTGGTGGGAATATTATGATGTTATTAGAATGATATTGGAGGAATGCAAATGGTGAAATTTCTTAAAGGAATGATAATGGAATGTTTCTAAGTTCAAGGGAAGACGAGTTATCAATCAAGGATTGATACGCTAAATTGTCAACTTTGACTTACTGAAGAGAAATATTATGAGGTTAGAGTTGAAGGTTATAAGATGTATTTTTGTGGTAGCATTTGGTTATTAATTTGTATAAGCTTGATGATATTTTACAATCAAGAGAAGTACTTGGATTATAGATGTGTGTTGGCTTTTTAGTCCACAACTTGGAAATACTATTTGAAATACTTTTCATAATGTTTGATGAGTTTTAGAAGATTTTATAGATTAGTACTCAACTTCGAAATCATTTGGTGAACTAGACAATTTTTGAGACATGGACTTCAAAGATATTGAGTGGTTGTTTCTGTTGATGTTTTTGGAAAAAAAAAAAAAAAAAAAAAGAGATTAATTGAAGTTGAACGACTACGATGATAGATGGTTAGATGATCTTTATATACAAGGACTTGAGCTGGCTGGTTTTAATATTCAATTTTAGGGAGTGTTAGTATTGATTTACATTATTATATTAATTGACTTATCAACATAGGCCTTGATGGTTGGACGTTTTTAACGATTATGGTTGGATAAATTTCGAGAACAAATTTTTTTAAGGAGGGTAGATTGTGAGATCCCATATTTTTAGGCTTTGTATTAATGTTATTGTTTGCAATTTGTTTTGACCTAGAGCCTTTTTAGCCATTTTAATATTATATTAATTACTTACCTAATTATTTATGACACTATATATGTATACCTTTTGGTTAAGCCATGCATGCTTTCCTTTCCTATAGAGTAAGGACTAGTGATTAGGCTTTCCACCTCAGAAGCTTGATATGCTTGGTGGAAGTGTCACCAATATTGATCCCATAAATTCAACACCTAGCCTTTACGTGTTAATCTCTCATATGTGGATTGACACCTCCAACTTGCCAATCAGATGAACCAATCCTCTTTATATATTTTATTGTATTTTTTACTTGGCCATTACAATTTTTAGCCGACATATATATCTATATATATATATGACACATCCCGACCCTAAATGTCTTCTTGAACTCCGAATCGAGTTGTGATGGCCGACACCTGGAGGGTGATGAAGTCATAAAGTGTAGTGTAATGGAAAAATGATGTGAATAAATTTAAACATAAAAGTGCCTAATCAAAAGAGTGCGCGGGTGAGCAGGATTGAATCCGTTTCACACGTTATGTCAAAGCATAAGACAGTATAGTAAATAGGATGAGGGTTATACCACTGAAGATAATCATCCCCTGAAATTTACCAGAATCCTCACTTACATGTAAGCACAGCTACTAAACCTGAAGGGGCGAAAAACAAAATTGAGTGGGTCAGAAAATAACGTTTTGTAAAAACCTTTCCAAAAACATTATAACCCCTCGCCATAAAACCAAGTATAGTTTCCAAAACTATACGTACTACGTATAATAAGAAAATAATTACCGTAACTTGCAATGTCTCAAGAAAATCAATAGGTACAGTTATCAAGGTAAGCACAAGGTGACTGGAATCACATAATCTTGAAATAGTAAACACAACATAACGAATGCTCATCAACCTATGCTGACACACAAGTTCGTACAGATAATTTCTTAAATGAACATGATTAGGTGTAATCAATGCGCTCTAGTACTACGATCATGTGAAGGCTGGCGCCGAAGCGCGGTCACATGCGAGTCGGAATTGCCTAATGCAATATGTACGACATGACTGGCACCTAACTTGAATCTAAGACGAGCGAATGGTGCGGATGTGAACATACACGTGAAGGACTGGCCCTGACCCTAGGACGAGTACTAACACCAGGGTGCAGCAATGAAGAGCAGATAACATAACTATAATCATGCCATAACAATTCAATAATTCTAGTCAACAAAGTAACTTACCTATGCATCCCGTAGGATTATTTTAGCATTTCACAACAGCACAACAGTTCTTGTAACATTAATTAATCATAGCTGTAAAATATAATCATGGTATCTCACGCATACCTGTGAACCAATAGGGTTCAAAATAATTTCCTAAATTCCATCATTTCGCTATTTCATATCATTTTAGTCTAAGCAAGGCATACATAGTAAATTCTTGTCAAAGTATAATAGGGAACTAGCAAATATGCGTATACTTATAAAAAGAAATGACCCACTCACAGTTACACAGTCGAAACGAAGCCTCCGAGCCTTGCTTGACCCCGTACATCATCGGGATACGTTTCCCCTATATGTGAAATTACAAATTAAATTAGTTTAATAACACATATACGGAAACTTAAATTAAACCTCTATAGATTGCTTAAACATAGGGTTTGAATATACGAAATCGATTTACTCGACATCACGGACCCACGCGTGTTGACCACACGCCGGCTGGAGGCCTGACGCACCTCCATAAGTGGCTGCACTGGGAGCCACACACCGCACACGCCTACCAACCCTCGTGTCCACGCGCCTATGAGTACGTAAGTACTCATCTTCCTTGTGAGTTCCTGCAATTTTTTACAGGTTTTGATCCAACTTCCCAAGCTCATATCGAGCTTGATTCTCAACCAAATTTAATGCTACAAAAACCAATTTGAAGCTAGGAATGTAGTGAACTGATCTACACCGATTAAAAGTTCATTTATGGTCTGTGCTGTTCAAAAATTAGGTTTGAAAGTGGCCAAATGGTCACGGTCAAACTTCTCCAGAAATTTAGGAATTTTTTTCCAACTTTCAGAGTTGATTTCTAACTCAATAGTTAACCAAACTCAGTGATTCAAAAGCTAACTTGAAGTTAGGAATACAGAGAACATGTCTATACCTATTAGGAGTCTAGTTGTGGTCGAGGTTGGTCGGAAAAATGAGCTGAAAGTGACCAAATGGTCACGGTTCCTTTGCTGGAAAATTGAGCAGTCTCCCCCTTTCGAGTTTTCTACACTAAAATGTTCAATCAAGACATGTACACAAGATCAAAATCAACCCATAGGAATGAAATGAAAGTTCTTAGGATTTCCCGAGGCTTACCTAAGCCGTGAACGGCTTGAAAATCATCGTTCCAGAATTCACCGAGTCGGAGCTTCTGAGTTAGTGAGTCAAACCTCAACCAAATCGAGATCTGGTTACATGGTTTTGTGGGGTTGAGGGCAGTTCAACGGTGTAGGTTACAAGTCACGCTTGGGTGGTTTGGACGTTGGTTGAGAGAGTTGCAAAGAGAGGGCAAGAGAGAGAGTCTTCGGGGATAGGGAGAAAATAGATAGTGAGGTTGAGTGTTTTGATTGGTGACAAGGTTTGTGAAAGGTGCTCACTGATTGGGTGCAAAGTTTAGGGAAATGACTTGATTTGTGGGGAGGATTTTGGGGAAAGTTAATTGGTGGTTTGGGTGAAGAAAAAGGACACGAATCCACCAATCAAGCAATGGATGGATGGGTTTTGTACAATTTTTAAAGGTACAAAATATGTCCTCTTGACAGTGTTCCGACACTGTAAATTTGTAGGCGCATGTACAAAAATACCAGTAATTAACGTACTTTAAAGGAGCGAAACTTTTTCGTTACAGATTCGATTCGAGTCTAACACGCGCTCACACGTTCGTAGCGATGAGTACTAATTTAGTACAAAACTAGGAAAATGAAACTGAAAGCCGAAAACCACGTCCACATCATATTCCACTTTTGCCTAAAAAGGGTAAAATTGTCAACTCACATAAACGGAAAAGAAATTACAGTGAAAAGTAGGGATTCGTTACAATATATATATATATATATATATATATATATATATATATATATACACACAGATGCTTATATGGAGAGAGATTAGAAAAGAAAAAGGGTGGAAGAAATACATGATGATTTAGGAGTGATCAAGCAACTTGCTTAAGTACACAGAGCTTAGTTTTTTTGGTAATGACGTGGATAAGTACATGGAGCTTAGCTATTCCGGTAGTGACATGGATCTTTGTTTTAGCTTTGGAATCCAAGTAATGGAAATACGGAAAACCTTTACGGAAATTGATTTTATTAAATTTCGTGAAGTGTTATAATATTCTTGATCTTTTGGTTGATTAATGTGGTTGGATATTAATTGGCTAATTGCTTTAGTTAAGTGTTTACTTGTTATTGGTTATGGAATTATTGCTGGAATGCTATTCGTTGAGAATATACTATGATACATGTGAAAGATGAAATGACATTATTAGTCAATCACTCATGTTATGAGATGTGGTTGGAACTTCAGTGTTAAGATTGGAATTCAGGAAATGAGGGTAGTTGGAAAGGATCTTTTGTGTAGTTGAATCTATGCATTGTGAAACCAATTCCAGGCAAGCCCGATGTGCATATTAGAACAGGATATCGACGAGATAATTGTCGATGTGGGTGATTTGGGATAGAGATCAATGAATTAGATAAGATGTTAGATAAGATGACTAGCAAAAGGGGTTTATGAACTTGGGATATCATATGGGGGTTAGTTTCTATAATTGAACATTCGAACCACCACCGCAGTGGTAAAATGCATGGTATGGGACGTGCAGGTCCACATGTTTTATTATATAAAGTAACGGGGGTAGCCAAAGAGGTTGCACTATATTCATGCATTGTTATCAATAATAATTTGATATTTGGCTATAAGATTTTGTGACACTTAATTTAATATTGTCAATTTACTGTGATAAGATTATGTCCCTACTAAGCTGTTGAAGCTCATCCCACTATTGTTGTGCAGGTTTATGAACTAGACATTCAATAGGGTAGGCAAGATGAGATCGGATTAGATGTGAGAATAGAATGTTTATTCATCTATTTACTGTAGGTTGTAAAGAATTCTATATTTGTTTAAGAATCATGAATTATTTTAATAAAAGGAATTTATTTTCCAACCCGTTTCTATTTCCCTTTATTTATTGAGCTTTTAACTTACGTTTCGGATTCGGGTTCGGGTTTTTATTACCGACTTCGGGTCCAGGGTGTGACAGAATTCTATTAGAGAAATTCTTAGTGTGTTACGATGTGAAGCATAGCCACCTTTATATAGTGGTGTGGCTATCCTAACAAATTACACAAATACATCTAATTCAACATGGACAATCAATAGCTTAATGAATTAGAGGTATTTGTGTAATTTGCCATGAATGAATAGTCTAACGATTACAACAATTATTGGAGAAATAAATGACCTAGTCATTTGACGTAGCAATGGTCTATTCATCACCAATTAGTAGACGGACATAAATCCCTTGCTACACAGTAAATTTTATATATTGTTCAAATTCCAATATGATACTGAAATTGTATTATTAGTCTAATGGTTACAACAGTTAACTGAAGAATGAATAACCTATTCATCACCAATTAGTAAACGGACATAATATCCTCCAACAACAACAACAACAACAACAACAAAGCCTTTTCCCACTAAATGGGGTCGGCTATATGAATCCTAGAACGCCATTGCGCTCGGTTTTGTGTCATGTCCTCCGTTAGATCCAAGTAATCAAGTCTTTTCTTAGGGTCTCTTCCAAAGTTTTCCTAGGTCTTCCTCTACCCCTTCGGCCCTGAACTTCTGTCCCGTAGTCACATTTTCAAACCGGAGCGTCAGTAGGCCTTCTTTGCACATGTCCAAACCACCGGAACCGATTTTCTCTCATATTTCCTTCAATTTTGGCTACTCCTACTTTACCTTGGATATCCTCATTCCCAATCTTATCCTTTCTCGTGTGCCCATACATCCCACGAAGCATCCTCATCTCCGCTACGCCCATTTTGTGTACGTGTTGATGCTTCACCGCCCAACATTCTGTGCCATACAACATCGTTGGCCTTATTGCCGTCCTATAAAATTTTCCCTTGAGCTTCAGTGGCCTACGACGATCACACAACACGCCGGATACACTCTTACACTTCATCCATCCAACTTGTATTCTATGGTTGAGATCTCCATCTAATTCTCCGTTCTCTTGCAAGATAGATCCTAGGTAGCGAAAACGGTCACTTTTTGTGATCTTCGCTAGATTGCTCCGGTCATTAGTGTGGATAAGTATATAAATGGATAGAGATAGGAAAGCAAACACAAGATGTACGTGATTCACCCAGATTGGCTACGTCCACGGAATAGAGGAGTTCTCATTAATTGTGAAGGGTTTACACAAGTACATAGGTTCAAGCTCTCCTTTAGGGAGTACAAGTGAATGATTTAGTACAAAAGACATTAGGAAATATTGTGGGAGAATGATCTCGTAACCACGAAACTTCTAAGTCCCGGAGTGTGGTATCGGCTTGACTTTCCTTATCTGTCTCATAGGTAGATGTGGAATCTTCTCTGGAAGTACTCTTCCTCCATCCAGGGGTGGTATCTGTAACTGGTGGAGATGCACAAGGTAATGTATCAATGTCACTTGAAGCTTACTTGTAGTTTCAGGCTTGGTCAAGCGCGATACAAACCATGTAGTAGGAGTCCCCCAAGTCGCCGAGCTAGGGGATCTGCTGAAAGAGGTAACAGACAAGGTAAGCAATCAGAGCTCCGGCTGATTGTTCACATTCTCCCTATCTTGCAGGCAGCATGAAGGATAAAGAGAAGAAAAATGAGAAGAGATGATATGGGATACTTTTGCTTTTGAAGAAGTAACTTTCCACAGGCTTATTCTTGAACTGGGCTGGAGGGTTTTCTGGTTTCCTCCAAAGTATAAGGCCGACTGAAGAATTTGAGGGTCAAAACAAGTCCATCAAATCTTATGTACGTTCGACCCTGCTGATATGGGATACTTTTGCTTTTGACAGAGTAGTGGATGTATCGGCACGTGTGCTGTTACGCTTGTCTCCACATGCTTCCTTGTATCCTTCTCACTTGCCCTATCTGTTCCTCAGGCAGATGCGGTATCTTCCTTGGAAGCATAAGATGTTAAAGATGAGTACTCGGGAGCAATGTCAGGGTAAGGGGTTCCAGGCAGTCAGTTCCTGGCTGGAAGCTTGATTCCAAGTGCTGACTGATTGCTCTCTTTCTCCTTGTCTTGCAGGTAAGAACAAGGCCAAAGGAAAAGACAGGGAAAAAGCATGATATGGGATACTCTTGCTTTTAACCCTGATGATATGAGATATTCTTGCTCTAGTATAGCTTGTTTACAGAGGTATTATCGGGGGGAAAGAAAGCTGAATATTTCGAAAGGCTTCGTTGGGAGTGCCCTCTCAGATAAGAGGAAGGGTTGAGCATTTTTGCAGGTCTGCCTGTCCGTTGGGGATGGAGGTCGACATATATAGGAGTCTCCCTAACATCAAGTAATAATGCTATTCCTTTACCCTGCTTGGTCATAGCACAGTAGTGGGAGCTGCCAGCTTCACAAGTTTTAACTCTGTCAGAGCACTTTGAAAAAAATGGTCTGTGGTATCTGGAAAGCTGATGTTGCGTGTGAAGATTACAGACAAGCTTTATCCAAGGAGATCCGGCTCTTGAAGTTGGGAAAGTGGTGCCTCTTCGGTTTTCGAACAAGCAATCATGTCGGGGATCTGGCTCTCGAGATTCGGAGAACGATGCCTCTTCGATTTTTGAGAAAGCAATCATGCTGGGGGTCTGGCTCTCGAGAATCGGAGAGCGGTGTCTTCGATTTTTGAGAAAGTAATCATGTTGGGAGTTGGGAGTGTTTTCTCGAATATGAGTAAAGGTTGGGCATGTTTGCTAGTCTACCTTGCCACGAAGCACAGAGGTTGACACACAGGGACTTTCCAATTATCCAGCAGTGGTACTGTTCCTTTACCCTCTCTTCGATTTTTGAGAAAGTAATCATGTTAGGAGTCTGGCTCTCGAGATTCGGAGGGCGGTGCCTCTTCGATTTTGGAGCAAGCAATCTTGTTGGGGGTGTTTTCTCGAATGTGAGTAAAGGTTGGGCATGTTTGCTAGTCTACCTTGCCACGAAGCACAGAGGGTGACACACAGGGACTTTCAAATTATCCAGCAGTGGTACTGTTCCTTTACCCTCTCTTCGATTTTTGAGAAAGTAATCATGTTGGGAGTCTGGCTCTCGAGATTCGGAGGGCGATGCCTCTTCGATTTTGGGGCAAGCAATCTTGTTGGGAGTGTTTTCTCGAATGTGAGTAAAGGTTGGGCATGTTTGCTAGTCTACCTTGCCATGAAGCACAGAGGTTGACACACCGGGACTTTCCAATTATCCAGCAGTGGTACTGTTCCTTTACCCTTGTGGGTAATAATATGGTAGCTAGGCCGTCAAAATTTATGTGTCTAAACTTTGTTAGTGTTGTTTCTTTGCTATTCTTTTACCCTTCTTGGTCAGAGCGATGTAGTGAGAGTTGCAAGCTTCACGTGTCTCGACTTTGTCAGAGAACTTTGGCAAAGTTATATGTGGTACCCATGAGCTACTGTTGCGTGTGGGAAGTGGGTGATTGAACAGTACGATTCATGTGCTTTCTACTTCGCCAGAAATCTTCGACAGAATGCCCATAATTTCCGCAAAGCTGAGTGTGCGTGTGACAGGTGCTGACAAGGCTGGAAAAGTAGTCTCAACTTTGTCAGAGGACTTTGGCAAAGTTATATGTGGTACCCATGAGCTACTGTTGAGTGTGGGAAGTGGGTGATTGAACAGTATGATTCATGTGCTTTCTACTTCGCCAGAAATCATCGACAGAATGCCCATAATTTCCGCAAAGCTGAGTGCGTGTGACAGGTGCTGACAAGGCTGGAAAAGTAGGTGCCTCTTCGATTTCTGAGATCGACCCTCGTGGTCTCTGAGCAGCCCAGCTTTTGAGAAAGCAAACCTCTTCGATTTCTGAGATCTGCCCTCGTGGTCTCTGAGCAGTCCAGCTTTTGAGAAAGCAAACCTCTTCGATTTTTGAGATCGGCCCTCGTGGTCTCTGAGCAGCCCAGCTTTTGAGAAAGCAAACCTCTTCGATTTCTGAGATCGGCCTTCGTGGTCTTTGAGCAGCCCAGCTTTTGAGAAAGCAAACGCCTCTTCGATTTCTGAGATCGACCCTCGTGGTCTCTGAGCAGCCCAGCTTTTGAGAAAGCAACGCCTCTTCGATTTCTGAAGCTTCGTCGAGTGCAGATTTTTATAGAGGCTGACATTAAGTTTCAAAGCACACTTGAATATCCACCAGTAGAAGCTCCATTCTTGCACTTCTAAGATCTTGATTTGTCCGACCTCTTCTCTTTTCTACACCTTTGAAAATGTCTGGCCCCTCCGACCGTCGTTTTGACTTGAACCTTGTTGAAGAGGCAGCCCCGCCTTCTCCAGACAACATATGGCGCCCATCCTTCGTCTCCCCTACTGGTCCTCTTACCGTTGGGGATTCCGTGATGAAGAATGATATGACCGCTGCGGTAGTGGCCAAGAACCTTCTCACTCCCAAAGATAACAGACTACTTTCCAAACGGTCTGATGAGTTGGCTGTTAAGGATTCTCTGGCTCTTAGTGTTCAGTGTGCAGGTTCTGTGTCTAATATGGCCCAACGCCTATTTGCTCGAACCCGCCAAGTTGAATCATTGGCGGCTGAAGTGATGAGTCTCAAACAGGAGATTAGAGGGCTCAAGCATGAGAATAAACAGTTGCACCGGCTCGCACATGACTATGCTACAAACATGAAGAGGAAGCTTGACCAGATGAAGGAATCTGATGGTCAGGTTTTACTTGATCATCAGAGATTTGTGGGTTTGTTCCAAAGGCATTTATTGCCTTCGTCTTCTGGGGCTGTACCGCGTAATGAAGCTCCAAATGATCAACCTCTGATGCCTCCTCCTTCTAGGGTTCTGTCCAGTACTGAGGCTCCGAATGATCCCCCTCCGGTGCCTTCTCTTTCTGGGGCTCTACCGACTGCCGAGACTTCTCCTAAGCAACCTTTGTGAAGGCTCCCTCTTGTTTGTTTATTTTGACTCAAGTATATGTACATATTTGTAATTTATCGGGGATATCAATAAATAAGCTTTCCTTCATTTCAACGTATTGTGTTAAATCACCAAAGCCTTCTTCGCTAAGTTCTTTGAATTTTCTTTTGTTGAAGCTTGTATGTTGGAGCTTTGTGAGTGGAGCATGTAGGTTGAGGTAGTGTTCCCTTAATTTCCCGAGCGAGGACAACTTCTCGGTTGGAGACTTGGAAAATCCAAGTCACTGAGTGGGATCGGCTATATGAATCTTAGAACGCCATTGTGTTCTGTCCTGTGTCATGTCCTCTGTTAGATCCAAGTACTCTAAGTCTTTTCTTAGGGTCTCTCTCAAAGTTTTCCTGGGTCTTCCTCTACCCCTTCGGCCCTGAACCTTTGTCCCATAGTCGCATCTTCTAATCGGAGCGTCAGTAGGCCTTCTTTGCACATGTCCAAACCACCGTAACCGATTTTCTCTCATCTTTCCTTCAATTTCGGCTACTCCTACTTTACCCCGGATATCCTCATTCCTAATCTTATCCTTTCTCGTGTGCCCACACATCCAACGAAGCATCCTCATCTCCGCTACACCCATTTTGTGTACGTGTTGATGCTTCACCGCCCAACATTCTGTGCCATACAGCATCGCCGGCCTTATTGCTGTCCTATAAAATTTTCCCTTGAGCTTCAGTGGCATACGGCGGTCACACAACACGCCGGATGCACTCTTCCACTTCATCCATCCAGCTTGTATTCTATGGTTGAGATCTCCATCTAATTCTCCGTTCTTTTGCAAGATAGATCCTAGGTAACGAAAACGGTCGCTCTTTGGTATTTCTTGATCTCCGATCCTCACCCCTAACTCGTTTTGGCCTCCATTTGCACTGAACTTGCACTCCATATATTCTGTCTTTGATCGGCTTAGGCGAAGACCTTTAGATTCCAACACTTCTCTCCAAAGGTTAAGCTTTGCATTTACCCCTTCTTGAGTTTCATCTATCAACACTATATCGTCTGCGAAAAGCATACACCAAGGAATATCATCTTGAATATGTCCTGTTAACTCATCCATTACCAACGCAAAAAGGTAAGGACTTAAGGATGAGCCTTGATGTAATCCTACAGTTATGGGAAAGCTTTCGGTTTGTCCTTCATGAGTTCTTACGGCAGTCTTTGCTCCTTCATACATATCCTGTATAGCTTGGATATATGCTACTCGTACTCCTTTCTTCTCTAAAATTCTCCAAAGAATGTCTCTTGGGACCCTATCATACGCTTTTTCCAAATCTATAAAGACCATGTGTAAATCCCTTTTCCCATCTCTATATCTTTCCATCAATCTTCGTAAGAGATAGATTGCCTCCATGGTTGAGCGCCCTGGCATGAACCCGAATTCCAATATAATACTGAAATGGTATTATGTGTTATAAAATAAGTTAGTTATACCGCGCGCATGACGGTTTTCTAACTATTTCTATTACGCAATAATTTTTCCAAAAAGTGGGAGTAAGAAGATGTTAGACAAATGGAGCATTCTCTACCCCAGACATATAAAAATACTTCAAGCCTGCTTCTTTATATATGTTGATGCGAAAGATATGCTATTATCAGCACTACGTACAGTATGAGTAACAATTAGCCTTACCTATTTAACCAAAATGTTTAAGATGGTTGGGGCCTTAAAGCAGGAGAATGTCGAGAGCAAAAGAAAAACTTGACAGGGACACCTTATTTAAGAGCTGATAAGTTGCTGTCGTTCATTTTGCTCATGCAGTTAAGACAATTGATGAAAACATATATATAAAGCCAACGACAATGATCTATCAAACAGTATTTCTAAGCCTTTCTCTTCATATAAAAGTACAAGGACAACTCGACCACTGCATTACTGTAATTATAATCAGTAGTTAACATGTCTTAATTAATTGATTTAATGATAGACGCAAGAGTCTTCGACTAGCTAATGCTTGCTCTGAATTCCCAGACACAGATTTTGACTGGAAAAAGAAAGATAAACACAAGAAACAAAATTTCTTGGATTGTACAGAACAAAAACAAAACAATTTGGATGCCTTCTAAGTATGGATGAGGAAGAAGAAGAAGAATAATTAAATAAGATACATGTGATGGGTTTTCTGGGTATGTTCATGTTTTTATCCAATCACTATTTTGGATGGGATGGGATGCTTTTTTGACTTGTCACTTGTAGTACCCATTAATTACCATTCCTTAATCAATAATTAAATCCCCAATTGTCAATAATTGATAAAAATAAGTTAAGTATATGCATATTATTATTTCAAAATTGTACTTTATCCTTCTTTTTTTTTATGAAAAATACTTTATCCACAATTTGACAACATTTCATTTGTTTATATCTGAGCTTCATGCGAATTTCTTTAATTTAAAATCAATAACAACTAGTTAATTAGCCTATAGCAGTGTGTACTCAAATTTGTATCCTCATGTGTAGTAGTTTAAATTAATTTAATATAAAATGTCGTTAATATAAATAAATAAAAAGGTTAAGAACCGTTCGATAACTATTTAGTTTTCAGTAGTTAAAAATAAATAAAAAAAATTAAAAACTGAAAAATGAAATTCATTTGGTAATTAGCTTTTTTTTTTTTTAAATGACAACTGAAAAAAAAATTGAGAGTTTTCAAAATTGGTTTTCAAATTTATTTATTTGTTTATTAAAGTGAAAGCATTTATCAAGCGAAAATTTTAATTTAAAAAAATAAAAACAAAAAACTAAATCCTTAAAGTATGAGATGGCTGTGACAGCCTGTCTTGAAACATTAATTATTTTGTCCTCATTAGTATGGAATGACGACTTTATCCTTAGCGTTGGGTCGTAATTGGATATTTGGTCTAATGAAAATGAAGTGGGTTAAAAGAATGGGTGTGCTATCCACACACCTCATTTTACTTCTCACACGCCCCTTGATAATTTATGTCCATTGATCTTCTTCAATTCATCTGATCCGACGGCCGAAAATTAAGGTGTGTGAGAAGTAAAATGGGGCGTGTGGATATCACACCCCTAAAAGAATTGGACCAATCATTTTAAGTCCTAATTATTTGGACCCAATTAGGACTTATGGATGCCCAATTCGGACACACACACCCATACGTGAAACCCTTTCTCTCTCCTTCCTTCTCGGATTTTCTTCCATTTGTCGTACAACTCGTACGGTCACGATCCAACTAACTCCATCTCTCACAAATCGAGTTCGTGGAGACCATTTTTGAGTTCCTTGTAAGCTCAGGAGTAGAGCTATACCATTTGTTTAGAGGAAGAACCTCAGAAACCCGAGAAACCAGAAGCTCCGGCGTGAGGTACAGTGCGTCAAGTGTGATCGCGGAAGTTTCATCGAGTTTTAAGGTTCTAGTGAGCCTTAGAACTTCTTCACAAAGCTCAGGGAAGAATTTTGGAAGGTCTTGAATGTTAGGAAGCTCAGGTTTGGCGAGTTGCAGAGGTGGTCGGATTATCGAAGTTTTCCCAGCAAGATTTAGTGGGTTTTAGGACCTAAAAGTGGTAAGGGTGTGTTCTTTTCATCCTAAGCTTCATTTTGGTACAATTTTTTTGAATTTTGGTTGAGAAATGGATGAGATATTGAAGTTTTAAGTTTTTCCAGTTTTTGGCGAGTGTAGTGGTGACTGGCCTCAGACTCCGGTGAACCAAGGAAGAAGGAGACGAATATTCCGTCAAAGTTGACAAAATATTCTAACGGCGTCAGGTATCTTTAACGGAATATTCCCGAACGCCGTTAGGAAATCCGTTAGTGTGCCAGACTCGTGCCTGTGTGTGGGCGGCGCATGTGGCCGTGCCTTGGCCGGCGCGTGAGGGGGCATGGAACGTCATAAATTTTTATAAAAATATAGGGATGTTCCTGAGGTTGAGTAGGCCACGGTGGTATATTTAAATACCCCAATTGAGCAATGTATGAGAAGTTATTACCTAGTTTTGGTTATGTGCTTTAAAATAACGTTTAAATAGTTGTTTCGCATATAGGTGAGACCTAGCTTGAGAAAGAGCGCAGTCAAACGAGACTCGAGGGCTACGACCCTTCTACATATCAATGAGTAGGCTTTTGGTTTTCAGTATATATTTACACTTGGTATTTTTCCTATAAACTTTAATTAAACGGTTTTATATGTTGAAATGCCATGTCAAATGCTCTCTATGTTTAATTGTGCATTAGTATGGTTATATATATTGTTGCTCGATGCTGCGGACGCCTAGGTAAGCTTCAGGTGAGTATATTAATGGTAGTGAGTAATTGTGTTAAGATGCATTTAGATATGGTTATCCTACACCTCGGTGTTAGTGCTCCGCCCGAGGACAGGGCCTAACCTTCACGTGATCGTTCACCTCCCGCACCATACGCTCACCTTGGATCCAAGGCAGGTGCTAGCCTATTGTACATACCACATTAGGTGGTTCTGAATCGTATGTGACTTACGATACTTCGCACAGCCTTCACGTGACCGTAGCACTTGAGCATATTTAGTTATACCCAGCCTGTTATACATACCACTTTGGTTGGTTTTGACTTGTGTGTAGAAAACTAGTCTATAACAGCCTGTTATACAGCCTGCTATCTATAACAGCCTATTACACCCAGCCTGTTATAGATTCAGCCGTACATGTCACATAAGGTGACTTCGGCTGACGTACCATCTCATATTGATTTATTTCACCTGACTTACTTATTTCCTTGCTGAGATATTTGACATGACATAATTATGGATTTGCTATCTTAAACAGGGTTTTGAGATATATTTACATGTATGCTATTTTTTTAGGAATTATACAAGTTTTACAGCGATGGGTTACTACTTTTGATAAGTGAAATGATTTTGAAAAGCTTTGTTTTTGTCCACTCACACTTCCTGTTTTGCGCCCCTCCAGGTTCTAGTTATGAGTGTTTGTTGGTGGCTTACGAGGAATTTACGGTAACTCTGACAGATTATCACCAATGTAGGATCACCTTTGAGTGTTGTATAATTAATATTCGTCCTGCTGGACTGCATTTAAGCTATCTATGCTCTGATTATGTGTATTCACACTTAAATCTTATTTGCATTCTTATATTAATATTGCTTCCGCACTATGCACATGGCTAGGTCACCTTCACGTGACGGCCAGCATGCCTCGATCTAGGTCGGGGTGTGTCAGTTTGGTATCAGAGCCTAGGTTTTGCAGTCCTGCATATCTTGTGAATGTTCTAATTATCTTGGTATCTTCTATCAGAACTATGCCGCCTCGTAGAGAGCCACATCCTTCAGCTGAGTCTGGTTTCCCTAATATAGCTCAATTAGGGGAAGCTATAGCTAATGCTATTCAGTCATCATTTTGTCCTCCATAAATGACTCATCTAGAGACTGTGTATAATCTAAAGTTGAATCATTTCATGGGTAATGAAGGGTCTGAAGGAGCAAAGAAATGGATTAATCATCTTGAGAAGACTTTCCGTTTGATGCATAGACAGGGAAATCTTCTGGATGATAGGTGGGTTGAGACGACTACCTGGTTTTTAGGTGAACAGCCTGCATCCTGGTGGAGACAGGAGTCTTATCAGTTGTCACCATAGAAAGCTGCTAATTGGGAAGTTTTTAAGCAGTTATTTCAAAAGAGATTCATTCCTCCAGAGTACATAGATCGCAAGAAGCAAGAATTTATGCACCTAAAACAGGGAAAGATGACAACTAATGAGTACTACAAGAGTTTTACTGATTTATCTCGCTATCACCCGGAGGTTGTTGCTAATCCGGTTGAGGTGCTTCATCATTTCAAGTTAGGTACTCGAAAGAAGTGGCATTCTATGGCGACCACGACTCCATGTGCTACTTATCAGGAGTTTTACGAGATTCTGCTGCGAATTGAAGATTCAGATAATATGCCTAGTGAGAGTGATGAGGAAGAAAATGATGGAAATCATAAGAAATATGAGTACGTTGAATATTCTTGGTCATTTTGCTAGAGTATTAATTGATTGTAGTGTTATGCATTCTGTTATTTCTCATACGTTCGCTCAAATGAAACAACCTCATCCTACACCTCTATGGTATGATTTAGAGTTCGCAATGCCTAGAGGGGAGAGATGTTATGTTAGTTATGTATATCGAGGATGTCCCGTATTAGTGGAGGATGTAGTTATGCCATCTAATTTCATTCCGTTAGATATTGTGGATTTTGATGTGATTTTAGGCACAGATTGGTTGCATTATAATCATGCCAACATAGATTGCTACAGGAAAACGTTATTTTTCATCATCCTGTATTACCTGAGGTTACATTTGTAGGCGAGGGTCGTGGGGTGAGGCATGATGTTATTACTGCCATAAAAGCTAAAAAGTTGTTAGAGAAAGCTTTTCAAGGATATTTGGCTCATGTACTAGGTTGAATGATAATGTTCCTAGCAGTGTGGAGGATGTTCAAGTAGTCAAGCATTTTCCTGATGTGTTCCCTGATAATTTACCTGGATTGCTACCAGACCGAGATGTGGGGTTCTCTATTGATTTGCTTCCAGGTTCAGATCTTATATCATTAATTCCTTATCGAATGACTTCTGCTGAATTGAGGGAATTAAAGCTCCAGTTGCAGGAATTAGTTGATAAGGGTTTTATTCAGCCTAGTACTTCACCCTGGGGAGCTTCGGTGTTATTTGTGAGGAAGAAAGGCGGGACTTTGAGGCTATGTATTGACTATAGGCAATTAAATCGGGTAACGATTAAAAACTGTTATTCATTGTCGCGTATAGATGATTTATTTGATCAGCTTCGAGGCGCCTGCATATTTTCTAATATTGATTTTAGGCCTGGTTACTATCAATTGAAGATTAAAAGTGAAGATGTTCCTAAGACAGCTTTTAGGACTCAATATGGTCATTATGAGTTTCTAGTGATGCCATTTAAGTTGACTAATGCACCTGCAACTTTTATGGATTTGATGAACCGAGCATTTCAGCAATATCTAGACAAGTTTGTTATTGACGATATTCTGGTGTACTCTAAGTCTAAATCAAAGCATGTTCGACATCTTACTTTGGTGTTGAAGAAATTGCAGGAACACCAGTTGTATACTAAGTTTAGCAAATGCCAATTTTGGCTAGATCAAGTGGCATTTTTAGGACATGTTATATCAGCTCAAGGTATTTTGGTGGATCCTCAAAAAGTGGCAGCTGTTGATAATTGGGAGCAACCACGAACCGTCATTGAGGTATGAAGTTTTCTTGGTCTCGCTGGTTATTATAGACAGTTTGTTAAGGATTTTTCAGTTATTACATTACCGTTGACGAGGTTAACTAGCAGTTGAAGTATTGTCTCACTCATGCACCTGTTTTGGCGCTTCCAGATGATAGTGATAATTTTGAGATCTACAACGATGCTTCCTTGAATGGTTTAGGTTGTGTATATATGCAGCATGGTAGGGTGATTACTTATGCTTCGCAACGGTTGAAGCCTCATGAGATAAATTATCCTACTCATGATCTTGAGTTAGCAGATATTGTCTTCACCTTGAAGATTTGGAGACATTATCTTTATGGTGACAAATGTAAGATCTTTATGGATCATAAAAGTCATCAATATCTTTTCACTCAGAGGGATCTTAATCTTCGACAACGAAGGTGGATTGAATTGCTTAGTGATTATGACTGCACGATTGAGTATCACCTTGGTCGTGCAAATGTGGTGGTAGATGCACTTAGTAGGAAACCTCAAGTGAGAATTAATGCTTTGTACGCTTGTCTTGTTCCTCTTCTTACGGATTTGAGGTCCACTAGAGTGAAGTTAGGGGTGGAATAACGAGATGAAGCCTTACTTGCTAATTTTCTGGTCAGACCAATTTTAATTAATCATGTGCTCGTGGCTCAGATGAATGGTGAGGAAACCCAGGAATTAATTTAGGCGAGAAATGATGGGAAAAAGAAAGATCTAAGGATTAGAAAATCAGATGGCATGCTTATGCAGGAAGGAAGAATGTATGTGCTAAACAATGCAGAGTTAAATAAAGAAATTTTGGATGAAGTGCACTGTTCGGCTTATGCAATACATCCTGGAAGTACTAAAATGTATCATACCATTCGACCATTTTATTATTGGCCGGGTATGAAAAGAGAAATTGTTGAGTATATGAGTAGGTATGTCATTTGTCAACAGGTCAAAGCTGAAAGGAAAAAGCCATTTGGATTGATGCAGCCACTTCCCGTTCCACAGTGGGAATGGGAAAACATTACCATGGACTTTATGTACAAGCTTCCTCGTACACGAAATGGTTATGATGGCATTTAGGTGATAGTTGATTGGCTTACTAAATCAGTTCATTTTATTCCAGTGAGGGAGAAATATTCTTTAAGCCAATTAGCTGAATTGTTCATATCGAAGATTGTTATGTATCATAGAGTTCCAGTTAGTATTATCTCAGATCGGGATCCTAGGTTTACTTCTAAGTTCTGGATGGCATTTCAAGAGGCTCTTGGTTCGAGATTACTCTATAGTACGGCATATCATCCCCAGACAGACGGACAATCTGAAAGGACTATTCAGACATTAGAGGATATTCTAAGATCTTCTATCTTACAATTTGGCAACGCCTGGCATCAACGGTTAGATTTGATGGAGTTTGCATATAATAATAGCTACCGTTCGAGCATTGGTATGTCACCTTTCGAGGCATTTTATAGCAAGTCTTGTCGTACACCTTTATGTTGGTCAGAGGTTGGTGAAAGAGTTTTGGTGGGCCCTGAGATTGTGGATGAGACTACTCAGAATGTTCAGATAATTAAGTCTAACTTGAAAACAGCCTAGGATTAACAGAAAAGTTTAGCATACAAGCATGGCACTGACCAGGTGTATAAAATTGGTGATTGGGCATCTTTGAAGTTATCACCATGGAAAGGTGTAGTACAGTTCAGGAAAAAAGGTAAGCTAAGTCCTAGATACATCAGATTGTATCAGATTACCGAACGAGTCGATGAAGTTGCTTACAGGCTTGAGTTGCCTCCAGAGTTGTCTAAAGTGCACGATGTGTTCCATGTTTCCATGCTTCGTCATTATGTTTCAGATATATCGCATGTGATACCTCCTCAACCATTGGAAATTAATCCAAATTTGACTTATGATGAGGAGCCAGTGACGATTTTGGATTGGAAAGATAAGGTTCTAAGGAATAAGACCGTGTGCTTAGTGAAAGTTTTGTGGAGAAATCACTCGATGAAGGAAGCCACTTGGGAGACGAAGGATTGCATGAAGGAAATGTATCTGCGCTTATTTTATGATTATTAGTGGTTTGTATTAATGTGTGAAATTTCAAGGATGAAATTTTCTTAAGGGGGTAGGTTGTGACAACCAGTACCGAAACATTAATTATTTTGTCCTCGTTAGTGTGGAATGACGACTTTACCCTTAGCGTTGGGTCATAATTGGATATTTGGTCTAAGGAAAATGAAGTGGGTTAAAAGAATTGGACCAATCATTTTAAGTCCTAATTATTTGGACCCAATTAGGACTTAAGGTTTTATATGGGTGCCCAATCCGGACACACACACCCATACGTGCAACCCTTTCTCTCTCCTTCATTATCGGATTTTCTTCCATTTTCCGTACAACCCGTACGGTCACCATCCAACTAACTCCATCTCTTACAGATCAAGTTGATAGAGACCATTTTCGAGTTCCTTGCAAGCTTAGGAGTAGAGCTATACCATTTGTTTGGAGGAAGAACCTCAGAAACCCGAGAAACCAGAAGCTCCAACGTGAGGTACACTGCGTCAAGTGTGATCATGGAAGTTTCATTGAGTTTTAAGGTTCTAGTGAGCCTTAGAACTTCTTCACATAGCTCAGGGAAGAATTTTGGAAGGTCTTGAATGTCGGGAAACTTGGGTTTGGCGAGTTGCAGAAGTGGTCGGATTATCGAAGTTTTCCCGATAAGATTTAGTGGGTTTTAGGACCTAAAATGGTAAGGGTGTGTTCTTCTCATCCTAAGCTTCATAATTTTTTGAATTTTGGTTGAGAAATGGATGAGATATTGAAGTTTTAAGTTTTTCCAATTTCCGGCTAGTGCAACGGTGACCGGTGCCGGACTCTGACGAACCAAGAAAGAAGGAGACGAATATTCCGTCAAAGTTGACGGATATTCTAACAGCATCAGGTATCTTTAATGGCATATGCTTTTATTTAACAGAATATTCCCTAACGCCGTTTAGGAATCCTTCATTGTGCCAGACACGTGCTTGCGCGTGGGTCTCGCGTGTGGCCATGCCTTGGCCAGCGCGTGGGACGTCGGAAATTTTTTATAAAAATATGGGGATGTTCCTGAGGTTGAGTTGGCCACGGTGGTATATTCAAATACCCCAATTGAGCAATGTATGAGAAGTTATTACCTAGTTTTTGTTATATTCTTTAAAATAACGTTTAAATAGTTGTTTCGCATATAGGCGAGACCTGTCCTGAGGAAGAGCGTAATCAAGCGAGACTTAGGGGCTACGATCCTTCTACATATCAGTGAGTAGGCTTTTGGTTTTCAGTATATATATACACTTGGTATTTTTCCCAAAAACTTTAATTAAACAGTTTTATATGTTGAAATGCCATGTCAAATGCTCTCTATGTTTAATTGTGCATTCGTATGGTTATATATATATTGTTGCTCAATGCTGCAGATGCCCAAGTAAGCTTCTGGTGAGTATGTTAATGGTAATGATGGTAGTGAGTAATTGTGTTAAGATGCATTTAGAGATGGTTATCCTACACCTCGATGTTAGTGCTCTGCCAGATCACAAGGCCTAGCCTTCACGTGATCATTCACCTGCTGCACCACACGATCACCTTGGATCCAAGGCAGGTGCCAACCTGTCGTACAAACCACATTAGGGTGACTTACGATACTTCGCACAACCTTCACATGACCATAGCACTTGAGCGTATTTATTTACACCCAGCCTGTCGTACATATCACTTTAGGTGTTTCCGACTTGTGTGCAAAGAACTAGTTGATGAGTTATAGATTCAGCCGTACAGGTCACATTAAGTGACTCTGGCTGACGTACCATCTCATATTGATTTATTTCACCTGACTTACTTATTTCCTTGCTGAGATATTTGACATGGCATGATTATGGATTTGCTATCTTAAACAGGGTTTTGAGACATATTTACATGTATGCTATTTTCCGGATAAGTGAAATAATTTTGAAAAGCTTTGTTTTTGCCCACTCACACTTCCTGTTTTTGCGCCCCTCCAGGTTCTAGTTAGGAGTGCTTGTTGGTGGCTTACGAGGAATTTACGGCAGCTCTGACAGATTATCACCAATGTAGGATCACCTTTGGGTGTTGTATAATTAATATTTGTCTTGCTGAACTGCACTTAGGCTATCTATGCTCTGATTGTGTGTATTCACACTTAAATCTTATTCGCATTCTTATATTAATATTGTTTCCGCACTGTGCACATGGCTACGTCATCCTTACGTGACGGCCAGCATGCCTCGATCTAGGTCGGAGTGTGTCATGGCCGCCCGTAGTCGTATGCTTGGTTTGTTCACATAGCAAACTTATGTACGTATCAACAAAACTAGTGTCAGGAGTTTCCCCAAATAACTAAAACTAAAACTTGGCTTTCAGTTAAAATCAAATCATATGCATATTCATATAATCTGCACATGAACAGTTGCATGAGGTCCAAACAATAGCATCGGATAATGTATAGATGAGGGGCATGAACGCTGAATCTCATGTGTGTTTTTTTTTTTTTTTTTTTTTGAAAAATAATGCGTGAGATAAACGTAAGGGGTGTAGAAACTAGTATGCGTGTCATGAACTTAATCAATCACCTTAATTATGATAAGGTGGTTGTATGATTATGATAAGTACCTAAATCACATAGGTTTTCTGTACGATCGTACAATTTGATCGTGAGTTCAACTTGTATATTTTCTTGATTAATTATTATATGGCTTCATTTTGGGATTTCGAGTTGAGGTGTTTTGGGTTCAGAGTTTGGTTTTTAGGGTTTTTGCTTTGTTTCCTTCAAAATGATATATTTGCTAAGAAGAAAAAAAAATACTTATGTATTTATGTGGTCTCGTTAAAATTTTGTCAGACTTTTCGACCCGTTTGATGAAAAAAGAGTGTAACACACCAATTTATCATTACAAAGTTTCACTATTCTCTTTTTTGGTTTAAAGGGAACTTGATGAAAACGTCAAAGATGAAGAGAACAACTTATCAGTGTTACTATGCTAATCAGTACTATCCCATATATTATGACATGCTAATATCTAATTAGTTGGTGAAGTTGCTTATTCATGATATCAAATCCCACCCTAATCAAGAGCACAGCATATCCCACAAATCAAGCTAGATTTGAAACACAAATCTTACGGAAAAGTGATTCTTAAATAGTCCAGATTTTGTATTGTCATTAAGCAATTGAAATTGGCATCACAAATTCACAATTACATAACTAAAATAGGGATTAGGGAGTGGAAAAAGGCATATAACTTTAGAACATTGAACAGAAAGATCCACTCTTTTTCCATTGATTTGAAATCATGGATGGGCTGTCTTTGTTGTGATTATGTCATCGGATCGATGTTTTTATCAAATATAATCATTCAGTTATGCTTTAGATTGAGGCTATGAATAAACAATTAAATAATAAAAGCACCAGTTGACTCTCTTCCTTATCTTCTCTCTCTAAAATACCCCTGAATTTGAAAGCTTTCAACCGTCGGCCCCTTTCTCATGTTTGAGGTCGGCGTCAACCTTTCTCCTACCTTCTCCTAGCCCTCTCCCCTTCACCTCATGCATTTCCTTCATCTGTCGCCCTCTGCACCTCCCTCTCCTTCTCGCAGCCCACATGCCTTCTTCCTCTCCGCCTCCATCTACACCTTTTCATCCTTCACGCCTCCGGCGCAATTCTTCTTTCTTTTCTCTCATTTTCACCGATCTGATGATGCCCAACGCCTCCTTCTCATTCTCACCTTTTTTGCATACAACCCTCAAACATTTGTTGGAGTTATTCGCGACCTTGTTCTTGCGATGGCTTTTATGGCTCCGGCACTAGGTTTCTACGTTTGTCGTCTTTGTGGCAGATTTGCATCAGTCGCTAATGGTTTGTGTTGTGGTTTAGGGTTTAGGGTTTGTGAATCTGCACAGATTTATCTCCAAATCAAGAGATTGGTCATTGAAGAAATGTACCCGTCTGGCACTGTGGACGTGTTTGTTCGGATCAACGAAATTCTCTATCACTTCTGTAAAAAAAAAAATAGATTGAGGCTATGAATTCGTTTTTAGTCCTTTTTTCCTAGGTTGCACGGACACTCCAAAACTCCAAAGTGTTAGAGTATCGGACGCTCCGACATGCCTTAGACACGGCTTGCACATAGTTAACGACTTAGACACACGGTCAAAACATGGTTTGAACATGGTCAAGACACGGCAAGGGTCTTTTTGTAAATTTAGAAAACATTTTGGGGGCATTTAGAAATATTGGAACTAAAACCTAAAAAGGAGTCTCCACCTCAACCTAACTTTAGTCCTCTCTCTCTCTAATCTGGCGTCTCTTCAGCTCCTTAGCCACTTGGTTCCACATCCTATGCGCAGCATCTAACAACTAGTTGATTGGGCATTGCAGCAGCGCGGGATAGGACTTCTCCTCGACTCCAAAATTTACAGGTATGCATTGCATATTTTGATTAGATTTTGTGTATTTTGAATTTTTGATTGGCTATTATCTATTGCAAAGAAAATAGATGTTGGTTAATTTGATGTATTATTTTTAAATATGTAATATTTATTATATTTCAATTGTCATGTTCAGCTTTGTTCCTATCCTTCTTTTTTGAGATTTGTCGTGTCGCCGTATTTGTGTTTGTGTTCGTATCCATTTTTTTTTTTTTTAGATTTACCATGTTGCCGTACTCCTGGACTACAACAATATTCTATTTGAAAAAACAATGAGATACTTACAAAGATATTTTTCCAACGGTTTAACAAATCCCCGACAAAATTGACTACCCCACCACAATGAAGTTAGGCGCAAATATACATGTCATACTCATTACAAAGACATATCGACATTGAACAAAAAGGTTTCCCAACCAAGGTAATATAACTGCTACCAGACCTTAATTTTTAAGAATAATTAGTATCATCCACAGCGAGCCCTGGAGAAAATATTTTTTCTGAAAAACAAAAATTAAACACCTTTCTTTTTTATTTACTAACCACACCAATGTGCAGTGCCACGGTCAAAGTTAATGGCATGCTGTGGAAACTTATTTGAACAAAACTTGCCCATCCCACTGTAAATATGACAGATGGGAAACGAATGAGCTTCAGCTGTAGTTAATACTGTGGTTAATGTGCGTATCTGAGAACTCGGATCAGTAAAGTCATAGAGTAAGGATATGAGGTCCTTAATCAAGATCCAAGAATAATCCGCATTGAAATTTTGAAATAGCTTACACATAATTGTCAATGTGAATGAGTGAATGGTGTTCTTCATTCCACACAAGTCAAATCTTCAGTTTCTAGTCTTAGGTGTTTCCATGCGGTTGCCAAGATCACACATGAAACGCAAAAGAGTTTTTAGATTGGAATAAATATTGGATCCATCAAACAATTCTATTGCAACTACGATCTTCATTTTTATAAGTTGTTACTTAACTTTCTGCAGGTATAGCTCATCTGCATCGCGTACTAGAAACTGCCAGTCATCCGCAGAGTACCACATGGCCGTGTTCCAGTTCCACACAATAACTTTTCCTCTTATGGGTTACAAATGGGGAAAAGATATTTTGCCAAGTCTTTTCTGCTATTCAAAGACTAAATCATGAACACAAAAGCAGTAATGGCGAATATTATCCCATCAATCGAACTCACTGAACCAGCTAAATTGCAGGTGAAGAAGCAAATATTTTGAAAGAAATCATTGCAATGGGATGAAACAATGCTTCGCCAACTCAATAAATTCCAAGCGCATACAAATACGATATGTAAAAAGGTAGTACATCATTTTCAAAAATGCAAAGTAGTAACTGAAATTCTGTTATTACGTTATTCTGACTTGAGTGATAGACTATCGGTCTGAAGAAAGTTCATACGCATGGAGGATAATTAGACTACTTTTTATTGTAGTATTGCAGAGCAAATGCAGCTCCCATGATCAACAAGGGCAGCAGAAACTGTAAAAGTTTTACCAAAAGTCCAGAAGATTGTTCAGATTGAGCAGCTGCTTGAGCAGGAAGCTTGTAATTTGGCTGTGCCGGTATGGTGGACGTGTCAACCTTGCCTACGTAGTATTTTTCCATCTGCTCCCTCGCGGAATCACTGTGGCCGACATCATTAAAGTCATCTGTTGCATCTTTTTCTGCAAGATGTTCAAACAAAGTTCTAATTACCACACATAAACGTTCGCATACTCTTAACTAGTAAAGAAAAAACAGTCGGAAACATAAAAGATAAATTGTCTAGCTGAAGTCTACAATCTTACCGACTGCTAATAGCAAGACTTCATCGCCTCCAGGGTGTTCCTCCAAGAAAGGGGTCACATCATAAACCTGTGGTAAGTTGTTCAAAATATACTAGATGGTTAGTGAAGCCGGTAAATTTTATGCGAGTAGATGAGGTTAAAAGTAAAAAGGTGAACTATCTAAGTTACCAGACGGAAGAATTCACTAAAATATCTGTTGTTTTGTGTATGATCAACCTACCAACAAAGAGAAGGACCTCATAGCTAGGAACCAAATAAAAAAGCGTATGTAGGTCAGTATATTCCCTGCTGAAAGCAAGTGTCCTTATCCTTAGAACCCCCTCCTTGTGGAACAAATATAAGAGTACAGAAATTGAACAGTGAGGAGGCCCAGCTAATTCTTTCCTGACCAATGACCAAAAATTTCTTTATAAAACTGTTTAGTTCAACAGCAGCTGGGAAGGGGCAGCAGCTGATCTTAAATGTTCCCATTTGCATACCCATTTGAACAAGATCAGCTGATGCTCCTGCCCAGTTCGGCGTGTTCAAGTTTCACATACTGTTTTTTCATCATTCTGCAGTCCTGAAAGTTGCCTATATAGTGCTACAATTGTTTCACATACCACCAGAGATTACATTTGTTTTCTCTGATTAGCAAGTTAAGAGTTATTCCAAACAAAAAACAACTTTCTTTACGCCTCAAGTCCAACTACTCGCCATGTTACCTATCTAACTACACACAATAACAATTAACAACCAAATCGCTCATCTTACATTTGCCTTTTACAATTCCATTTCCAGTCTGACACATAAAAAAAATCCCTTAATCGGGCAGTTATACTATCACATACTTAATCATCACTACCTTAAGACCAGCAAGTATAGAGCGACACCAATGAACTATCTTGAGCATTTTTCAAAAAGCTTAGCACTCATAGGTGAAAGAAATTAATTTATTGTCTTGCCTTGAACGTGTTTACCACATACAACGCAATTCCTCGTTGGTACTAACTAGTACCATACGCATTTTCCTCTATCCCATCCTATTCATTTTTTCAGTGATTAGATTCTGATAACATCAAAAAAACAGACACACCAACTACACAGAAAACACACTGTGCAATTCAGTCCTTCACACAACAATACCATGTAACTAGTAACTACCATATTGATTTTTGCAATAATTAACATATTAGTATGTACCCTTTTTCCTTTTTATTGCTTGAATTCTCCTTTATACTTTCAATTAGATCTGTAAACCTTCATCCATTCAGTGCAGATAATGCAAAAGTAACTCTAATAATTAAAACACATAACAAAAAGGGTGGCAGCAAAAGTCTTTGCGTTTAACCAAAAGGTGAATCTCAAATCACAAATCAACCCAGAAACTGAAACAATTCCAGATACAAGGACAGATTTACACACAAAAACAATACAAGGACAATCAAAAAGGAATTTTTTTTAATAAAAACCACAAATCTGACCTTTCCAGAGATTATGATCCAACAATCTTTCTTGTGGTTGTGCTTTGCCACCTCATCGTATTGAAAAAGTTGAGATTTTGAACCCATTCCTGCAGCTGCCTCTGTTCATCCCAAAGTAAACCCCATCACCACCAAACCAAAAAATAAAAAACCCCAACAAAAACCAAGCAATATAACACCAAATAAAAACACATAGATTGGATCCATAGACAAACTAAAAAGGTTGAGTAAATCCACTTACAGAGAACAGAAGAAGAAGGTGAAGGGGTTGAAGCACAGCTCCTCCTCTGAGTAGTAAGAAGTCTTAGCTGTACTTGAAATGCAGACCTTGTGGCTGGCACACACACGCTCTATATACTTTGGGTGGAGCGAGAACCCAGATCCATACTTGGTATTTAATTGACCACCGACTAAAGATCCTTAACTTACTCTATTTGCCCTATATGTTATTGCTCTTGTCAAAGTTTTACACCCTCTCCAGTTTGGTCCAGCTTGGTTGGCTCCTATCTTTTAGAAACGTTTTTAATAATTTTTCATTTTTTAAAGAATTTTCATATCATTTTCCCAAAATACTCACCAACTTTAGCAATGCTACTGAATTATGGATTTTGTTCTATTTTTTCCTATACACTTAATTTGGTTACGTACCTCTTAAACTTTCAATTTTTCGTAATTTCATACAATCCATTAGTTTTGTAAATGTATTTTGTCAAAAATGGAAAATTGTGAAATTAAAATTTTATAAGGTAAAGTAGAACAATGACCAAATTTCAAGAGCACTACAAAAATATTTCGTAAAGTTATTTAGTTGTTTGACAAAAAAAAATATTATTCAACCGTTTTTTTCCTTAGTAAATATAATTTTATTTCTCTTAACGATAGAGTTCTCGTTCACTCGGATACCTAATTATTAAAATTTAAAATGTTGCAATTTTGTGTCTGTTACTTTCTCTACTATAATCAAATACAAAAATTATATTAAATACATGTAAATATTATAGCCGAATCTTCAAATATAATATGAAAATATGGTCTCCTCCATTATTATATTGTTTTTTTTTATGAAACTTGTGTTTATGTATAAGAATCTAATTTCAATTTAGTTAACTAGCGTGGTTGATGGCATTATAATTTGGTGGGAAAGACAATAATGTTTATATGAACTCAATCAAATATATAATAGAAAGTAAAACGAACTTGACATTGATATAGCAACCATAGAACAACCCAATTATTTGAATTCCCACCATTTAGCAAACAATTTAATAATTTAAAATATGTATCATCCGGAGCAGCTTATTATCTTTCTTTGTATCAAAGTGCAAGTTTCCTTAAATTGATTCAACATTTTATTTCGTAAAGTTTTGCTTTCTTTGATTTCCTTATAATTTGATTCATTTGAACCAAAAGTCCACCTTCGTACCACTTGCTTGTCCCATAGGGCCACCCCCCTCCATAGTCAATAACTTATAGATTTAGGCAATGGCTTCATAGAGTGATACCATCTTGTGCATCAAAACACAAAAAGCAAAATTTGAGATTTAACCAAATTTTGTTTAGTTTAATCTAAATCATTCATTCGTAAAAATAATGTGGGAGGGAGAATAGTCATGGTTCTTAAATGTGAGCAAAAGCTAATGTCAAGGACCCCCTACTTTCACTTGTTTCGGATTAAATCATTGACCACCTCTTCGTTAATTGGTTTGATTCAGTGGGTCCCCTGCCATGCAAATGAACATGAAGCCTCCATAAATTACATACTAGGTTTGGCCCTTGGGTTTGGAGGGTAGTTATGTAATAGAGGTGGGAAAAATACGCAAAATAACAGGAAAAATCAGATTAATTGAGAAAATTTGATGAAACTCAAATCGACATTCAAACAAAATCAGCTTGGATCAGTTCGGTGGTTGGTTTTTATTCTTAAGAATTCCATCTTTTTTTAACAAGAATCAATAGTGATTTCCATTACTAAACCATAACAGTTACAAGGGTTGCCACATAGGTAGATTCTCTAGTGACCAAATCTTTGATCTGGAGGAAATTCCCATAAACAAACATTAGTACTAATCCCTTACTTAGCTACCACAAGCGCACACATTGGCACAAGCATCGGCAGTACAAATATGCCACAAAGACGGCAGACGCAACAAACCTATACCAGAGCATACGTAATGTCACCATAACACAAGCGAGACCACATCAAACCATTGTTAACAAGCGAGGCCAGATCACTCGCTAAGTGAGACATTATCCGCTAGATGGGGTTCCAACAAACTTAAGACTAATTTGAGAAATGAAATCCTTCGGTTAGCTCCATTGAATGCTTGGCACTCAGGCCACGGTGACTTGCAACCTCCGTTCAAGTGGAATCCATCACTGCATGAGTTAGGAGAATCAGTAGATCCACCAATACCGAAACTCAAGGTGGTGGAACCGCCACGTCTAAATGCCCACGGCATCGGAATCAACAAATTTCGGCTAAGACAGGGCAACCCATCCGTCAAGTCTAGTCACAAAAGGCGGTCATCAGCCAGATCTGAGGCCTCATGGCAGCAGAGTAGCCATGTCAGAACACCTAATACGGCAGACTTAACCAATCTCATCTCCTAGGGTGGCGTGAACGCTAGATCCCAATGCCCGGGGTGGCGTGAACTACATCCTAATGTCCAGGGCTGTGTGACCATCAAATCCTGCCCTCAACGCAGCGTGGCTGTCAAATCTAACAGTACGAGGTGGCGCAACCACATATACATGTCAAGGAATTGTCGGCATAACCCATACTGAACACAAAATAGGCGGAATTCAACAGCCGATGCAAGAGCTAGATCATTTACCCAGGGCAGCACGTCCGTCAAAATTAGTGCTCCAAGTTAACTATCAGATCTGGATACACGAAGCAGCCACCAAAATTAGGGATGGGCAAATACCCATCGATTATAGGTAACCGCGGTTACTCACTCATTTAAATTTTACGGTTACGGTTATGGGTAACCGTTTAGATAAATAAACGGTTATGGGTATAACCGTTTACCCACGAAATTTAAATGATGGTTATGGATATTAACCACGGTTATAATCGGGTAACCGTTTACCCGTTTATTTTATATATGTAAAATTAACACAAACCATGTTCCCTATCGGAAAAAACTTAGATCAATGCTATTGACTATAGTGCATGGTTTCTGTAGCTAATATAATATAGTTTTCCTTAACCAATTTAAATTTTATGGTCCATTATATATATTATGTTAATACTTTACATTCCGAGTTAAATAACTCAATTTTAACAGTTTTTGTAACCCAACAATACTTAGTAAATTTTATATTACCTTCATTGATAAGAGTTAAAAATATCGTCCATAAACTATTATTTCAATTATTAGAATGGTATAAGGACTTAAAAAATTAAAATGTGGAAATGTATGATGAATGTACCTATAATGGTGTTTAATTGTCAGAAAAAAAAATTATAACAAATTTTTCTTTTTTAATTTTCAAGTTGTTAAAAAAACACATAGACAGGTGAAAATGAGTAAATGGTAAAAAAGAAAGGATAAATAGGTTAAAAAATGATAAATGGGTAAACGGTTATTAAACGGTTACGGTTAAATGGGTACGCGGTTATGGGTATGGTTAACCGTTTATAAACGGTTATGGGTATGGGTATAACCGTTTAGGCAATTACCCAACGGGTAAACGGTTATGCGGGTATAAGAATAAACGGTTATGGATAAATAATCGTGGTTACCCGCCCACCATAACCGTTGCCCATCCCTAATCACAATGTTGAGCAAACGATGAATCTGACCTACCAATAGCTAATGAAAGCTGCTCACAAAATGGTGGGGGAGAATGAGAGTGAGATTGGGAGAAAATTGAAATAAAATAAAATAAAATGAAGATAGCAGAAGATGGAGAGGGCTATGAAAAGGGTGGGAGATGTAAATGGGTGATTAGAGAGAGTTAGACAAAGGGATGGTTGGATAAAGGGGGAGGAAAGTAGGGAGACTACTAGGTGGGAGGGAGAGAACGAGGAAGAAAAAAAAAAGGTGGGGTGAGAGGATGATAGAGGGGAGGCAGGGGGGTCTACTACTGACCCCAGGCTAGAGTAAGGGCTAGTAGAAGTAAAATTTTAGATTTGGGATTTTCTTTGGGAGAAAGAGAGGGAGAAAGATTATCGGGAGAGAAGAAAGAAAAAAAAACTAAGAGTAATTAGAATTCTCTACATTTTTTTCAACTTGTTCAGAGTAAACATCCGTTGCTTTAAAATTTTGCTTAAGATGCTTTGATCAATTGTCAACTTAGCATTTTTCTATTAGGTAATATATATCCATTTAAACTAGCCAACAATTAATTTCCTACAATCTAGGAATTTTAGATTCGTGACTTTTTCTATTAAAAATATTAGGGTTAAACTCTATTTACTACCCTCATGTTTCTTGGTTTTTAACATTGAGTACATGAAGTTTTTTTCGTCACAGAGTCATACCTAAAGTGTTAATTTTGGGACAGTCTCATACATCGGTTAGTCTGCCTATTAAGTCTTCCGTTAACTAATAATGTGGCGCCCACGTGGATAATGAATGGGCACCACATGTCATTAAAAAATTTAAACTATTAAAATAATTAATTAATAAAAGTAAAAACAAAAAAAATTTCGAAGATCCCCTTAGTCTTCCCCACCTCGATCCCCTTCCCTTCTCCCTCCGCACCTCTGCACATTTGCTCTTACCCTCACTCTCCACTCTCTCTCTCACTCTCCGCTCTTACTCCCTAGATCCCCAAATCCCTCTGCACATCCATCATTCTCCAGATCCCCTTTGTCTTCCCCACCCCAAGCGACTTGTTGTGACACGTGCGACGGTAGAAACCTTTATGTGGAAGAGAGGGTCGTCGTGCTTCCATCCGAGGACGAGGGACTTGTCGGGTTCCTGGAGCTCGACGAAGTGAAGCGCGTGGGAGTTGAGGATGGTGCAGACGGCATTGAGTTCTTGGATGGTGAGGGGGTTGAGATGGTGGTAGGGGGTGTCGGAGCTATGGTTTTTTAGGCGGGGCGTTGGGATAGAGGGTTTGGATTGGATGCGATTTTTGGAGAGCACCAGGCGGAGTTTGTTGTGCAATCGAGGAGGTCGGAGACGTACGAGCGGCACGTAACGGAGGTGGGACCAAGTGAAGAGGAGGACTAGGCCTATGCAGAGAGAAAGGGAGAAAAAAAATGCAAGAATCTCCGATCTTCCATGGATTCTGTGTTTCAGAGTTTGAGTTTGAGGGAGGGGGAAGGATGGATGTGCAGAGGTGCAAAGGGAGAAGGGAAGGGAGTCGGGGTGGGGAAAACAAAGGGGATTTGGGGAATTTGTTATTTTTTTAATACTTTTATTTAATTAATTATTTTAATAGTTTAATTTTTTTTTTAATTTTTTTAATGACATGTGGAACCTAGTCATTGTCCACATGGGCACCACGTCATCCGTTAACAGAAAATTTAACAGTCAGACTAACAGATGTATGAAATTGTCCCAAAATTAACACTTTAAGTATGACTCTAAGACGAAAAAAACTTCATGTACTAAATATTGAAAACCACGAAACATGAGGGTAGTAAACAAAGTTTAACCCAAAATATTAATTTAACTAATTCTTCAGTATCACTAAAAAAAGAAATAACTTTTAATTTCTGTTATTATATTTATTTAGTCTCTCATTCTTCATTAAAAAAGGTCATCAATACTTTCATAAGAAAACTTCATTAATTTGTTAAAATTTTGAGTATAGTTATATATTGGTAATGTATCAAGAAACAAAGTGTACCAAAAATCTAAATGTACCATACAACCAATGTACCCATATTATAGGTAATCAAACATACCAATATAATCAAATGATTATACAATTAAACGTATCTCTAGTAAAATTGTAGGAAAAAAGTTTAATCAAATTCTAAAAAGAAACAAATATTTAATTAACGAAATTGAAATGAGGCACCTATATCAAAACCCCGAAACAAATAAAGTTAAAAATTCATTCCAAAGTAAACTAAACTAAATGCTTTTAGTAACTTTTATTTTGGGAGAAATTAGGTTCTTATCCCTATTTCTTCTATTGCATTGATTAAAACCATATTTCTTTTTACCTTTTTATCAAGGTCTCTAGCTTTTAATGAATGTTATTATTTCAGTTATAAATTATTTATATATCAACATAATTAAACTTTATTTTTAATATATATTCATTTAGTGTTAGAAACATTACATTTGGTATATTTATATTTGATACATCCCGACCCGGATTGTCCACTATAGAGTTGTGTTGGCTGACACCTGGAAGGTGACGAAACCATAAAGTATAGTGATATGGAATATGTGAATAAATTTAAACCTAAAAGTGCCTAAATACGAGAGTGCACTGTGAGCGGAAATGAACTCATTTCACACGTGACGTCAGAGCATAAGTAAAGTACAGTAGAATGGATTGAAAATCATACCATCGAAGGTAATCTCCAATACCAAGATTTGCCACGAATCATCATCGATACGAAAACTCTGTTACTAGAACCTGGAGGGATAAAAAAAAACAAGAGTGAATGGGCCTGAAAATAATGCTTTAATAAAGACCTTCTAAACGTTATAATCCCTCGCCGTAATATATGTATAGTTTCCAGGAAATCATACTACGTATAAGTATGAAATCAAATGTAAATCAACAGTAAATCCAAAAATATTCCAAATCATTACATACCGGCAGCAGCATAAAAAATCAGGTTCTCATCAATCTATGATAACACACGATTCGGAGTTGCCTAACGCAACTTGTACGACTCATAAATCAATCTATGATAACACATGAGTCGGAGTTGTCTAATGCAACCTGTACGACTCATAGGCAACCTGTACAACAGTGTCGGAGTTGCCTATTACAACATGCACGACAATGTCGGAGTTGCCTAGTATTGCAACCCATACGATAGTGTCGGAGTTGCCTATTATTGCAACCTGTACGACAGTGTTGGAGTTGCATAAAACACAAATATAGTCATGCCATAACTCAATCATTTCATATAACACCATAAACTCACTTGAACTTACCTGAACGTCTCGCGTTCACCTTAGCACTTCAAAGCATTCACAACAATTATATATAGGTATTATGCATATGGATATGCCATGACGCAATCTAAAACTCAACCATATCATAGTATTTTAGAATATATAAATATATATATATATATATAACATGGCATAAAATGCATAAATCAATTTAAAAACATTTGTGGAACTATTAGTTATATATATACGATAAAAGGGAAAAGACTCACTCACCTAAGGTCCGCGCTACGACTCCCTAGCACAAATATCGAGATGTCACGAACGATCATCACCTAGAACAAATATTCAATCACGTCTTACAACTCTTATCAATAAAACACATAAATTACATAAAACACATCCCAAGGACATTTTAGAATGATTTGAGACCCATTGACCAAAAATTAACCGTCGGTCAAAGATCAACGATAGGGTCCACAACACTACGTAACTCAATCCGGAAAATCCGCATCTTGGATTTCCGATCCGTAACTTCTAAAGATACACATTATACTTCTAGAACATCATACTAAAGTTTCATTACGATCCAACGGTTTGATCTCCGTCAATTGCTTATTCAAGTGGCAGTCAACATTTTATTTTACAAAATTACAAATCCAATTTGGGAAGATCCGTATGTCAGATTCCCAATCCGTAAGTTTCTAATATCCTCAAATATTACATACTATAATTTATTAAACTTTGGTGACGATCCAACAGTCGGATCGTCAATTCACATAATGTTCAAGCAACGGTCTTTAACAACACTATGTTCAAACGATGAGATTTCATCAATCGGACTTCACCTATGGAATTGGAATGTCAAACTTAGCTTAGGAAGGTTAGGGGGTGACTCGGCTCACGTGCCGCCACACATGGCGGTCGACCACCCAGATTCGCCGGTAAATTCAACTATCTCCAAAAAGTTCTCAAATTCTATAGAAATGAAGATCTCCAAGAGTAGAGTAAGTTTTATACCTGTGGCCATGTCCAATTTGGCCGGGAAAGGCTCCAATTTCACTCAAACCCGCCGGAACCCTAAAATGGGTGAACTTCGATTCTCCTTCCTCAGTGTTCCAACGTCTCTATCACTAGTTGGGTCTTGTTCCTAGGTCCAAGGGTAGTTTTAGGTGGTGGAGCTCACCGGATTTGAGGAATCACCATCAAGCACCTCCAGTGCTTCAGTGGAGTTCCTCATGGTTTAGGCCTTAAAAACCCTTGATCTTTGGTGGAGATGGAAGAAGAGAGGTTGAGGAAGAAGTTACAGGTGGAGAATGGATGCAAATCGCCTGAAAAATGGTGGAATTTGGCTGGAAAAACTCGGATCCCTGTCGGGTTTGGTGTGCACGTTCACGAGAAAGAAGAGCTGAAGCTTCTCTCCCCTCTCCTAATTGGTTGACTTCTTTTCTAAATTTTCTAATTGGTCACTCCCTTCTTCCCTTATAACTAAACTTTAAATAATCAATTTCAAACGTCTGTAACTATACCGTTATAATCCGGAATCACAAACGGCTTTTGCCTGTACGTTCGTAGTGACGAGTACTACAAGGATATGCTAAAAAAAAAGTTCCACATCTCTCTAACCGATGGTCAACGAAGGTCAAAATCTTTGCCTCAAGGGGGCATTTTCATAAAATCACTAATTTAAAATTTATAAAACTTAAAATTAGGGATGGGTTGCCACAATATTTATGGTTAAACTTTGTATCATATATTTCTATTTTTAATTTGTACAATTTTTAATTTGCAACCCTTTTTTAATTTGTACCAATTTTCTATTTAGTTTTAGTTTGTACCCATATATTATTTTCATTTTGTGCCCATATTTTTAGAATTTTTATTTATACTCATAATTTATTTATAATGTACCCATTTATAAATGTATCACTTTGTTGTATGTAAAATGTACCAATTCTTTTTTGTAAATGTACCATTTTTTTTATGAAAAATGTATCCATTTTTTTAATGTAAAATCTATTTATTTTTTATTTATAATGTATATACATATTCCATAATAAAATGTACCCCTTTTTAGATTTTTTTGAACATTATGGGTGTAACAGCCTGTCCCTAAAAATGATGATTTTATAATTTTAATACGTGATTTTACGAAAATACCCTTTGAGGCGAGGATGTTTGACTTCCGTTGACTGTTCGAAGTCACAATTAATGTTTCCGATTAGATTTTGAAGCTACGGACGCATAGGCGAAATCCGTTTGCGAGTCCAGGTTATAACAGTATAACTACGGACATTAGAAATTGTTTCACTAAACTTTAGATTTAAAGGAAAATTAAATTCCACCATAGGGAAAGTGTAGCCAATTAGAAAATTAGGGAGGACGGAGTGGACAATCAGACAAATGGGGAAATGACCAATTAGAAAAAACGGTGGACAGCCAATCAAGAGGGGAAAAATCCCTTTTCCCGTCAACCACAGCCACACCCACGCCCACGACCAGAACCGGTTTTGACCCGATTCTAATTCCGGGTAATTTCCACTAAGTAATCCGACGAAATTCACCCCTTCTCCACCTGGAAATCATCCTTTGACCTCTCTTCTTCCATTTTCACCCAAGATTAGGAGGAATTTAGTGGTAACTTGTTCTAAAACCGGTTGTGGGTGCTGTGAGAAATTGCTCGGGATTCACTAATTGTGAATCAATCTCCTTCAATTACCAATACCAAAACACTTCCCTAGAACCCAGGAACAAAGCCCAGACAATGGTGGAGCGTCGGAGCAAGTTTGGAGGTCGAATCGAACACACCCAAGTATAGGGTTTCTGACGGGTTTTAACAAAATTGAAGCTCTTCCCGACCTAATTTTCCTTGGTCACAGGTATAAAAGTTACTCTACTCATTGAGATATTTATTCCTATAAATTTTGGTAATTTTTTGAAATAGTTGAATTTTCCGGCCATTCGAGGTGGTTGACTACCATCGACGGCGGCGAGTGTGGCGGCGCATGGTCAGTGGGTCTCCAATGCTATTTTAGGCTATATTAAATGTCTTGAATTCAGTTTTGATAATCGAATGACGTAGATTGAGCAATTGAACCTAATTTCATTATGATTCGTAGTTAGGTGAAAATATGAATCAACGATCCGACCGTTGGATCGTCATCAAACTTTGATATATTATAGTATATAATATTTGAGGACCATAGGAACTTACGGATCGGAAATCCAGCATACGGATCTTCCCGAATTAGATTTGTAAGTTCATAAAATGAAATGTTGACCGCCACTTGGTTTTTGACAATTGGCGGAGATCCGACCGTTGGATCGTAATGAAATTTTAGGATGTCGTTCTAGAAGCATAATGTGGATCTTTGGAAGTAATGAATCGGAAATCCGTGATGTGGATCTTCTGGATCAAATCTTAGGGGTGTGTTTTATGTAAATTATGTATTTTTATCGGTCAGAACTCTAAGATATGATTTGATAATTGGTCATAGGCGACAATGGTTCGTGATATTTCGATATGCATGCTAGTGAGTCGTAGCGCGGACCTTAGGTGAGTGAATATTTTTTCTTTTTATCGCATATATATATATATATGTATGATTGGTAATTCCACAAACATTTATAAATTGATTATTGCATATGACTACGGTGAATATTTTGAAGTACTAATATGAACTACGAATGGCTTGATCCCTATTTAAGGTACGTAGGCAGTCTAACAAGACGTTAGATGCAGCCACATAATAAATGAGACTAAATAGCGGAGACAATAGCCTTGTTTAGAGAATTGAGTAATGTGAGGGACATTGGTGGAAAATATAAGATTTAACCTTATAATTTGGTGGTTAATTATTGGTCATAAACTAATGTATGAAGAATCAGGAATTTGAAGTAAGGAAATGTAAGTAATGACAGTTAATTAAACTAGTATATAATTGGGCTTATCATTGATAATTATCTTCGAAAATGAGTAGTTCGAGAGTAGGGCATTATGGATTATGCTTTTTATGCCATATTATATATAAAAAATATATATATATATATTTAGGAATACTATATTATAGTTGAGTTTTAGATTGCATCATGACATATTCATATGTGTATTACTTGAACCTAATTATTGTGAATGCTTCGAAGTGTTAAATGATGTCGCAGACGCCCAGGTAAGCTTCGGGTAAGCACATGTTGATGATAGTGATGGTAGTGAGTATGTTGATGAGATATTGACTTAGCCGTACATGTCACGTGAGTTGACTCCGGCCAGTATATTGATGAGATATGTGATGAGATATGGATGACGAGATATTGATTGGCTAGCATGTTGATGCGATATTGATTCAGTCATACAGGTCACTAAAGGTGACTCCGACTTATGAGCTAGCATACATGTGATGATATATGATGAGATGCTAGCATATATTTATGATGAAATATGAAATGAGATGCTAGCCTATATGTGATGAGACGCTAGCATATATGTGATGATATATGATGAGATGCTAGCATATGTGATGAATATGTTATGAATTTGCGATAAGCTAGCATATGTGATGAATATGTGATGAGTGATGAAATATATGATGAAATAGTATATGTGATGAGATATGGGCAAGTCGTACAGGTCATCATAGGTGACTCCGACTTGCATACTAGTATGAGTTATTAATCACATGATTACTTGATATTGCTGATGAGATGATGTATTGTGGTATATTTATGATATTTTCTGGAAATTATACAGTTGTTATAGCGAGGGATTATAATGTTTTATATGGGTTCTTTTAAAATTTTAATTACAGGGCCACTCACATTTGTCTTGTTTTCACCCTCCAAGTCTTATTAGCTGAGCTTTCTTATCGTTGTATAATTCCCTTCTTTTTCCCTTTTCAAGTTCAATGTGCCTTGAAATTGGATCAAAGAATGTTCTTGCTGCTTTATAGTATATGATATTCAAATCAAACACAATTCATCACAGATAACCTTCTTCCTCACATATTGGCAAGAAGTCTCTCAGATCCAGTTCAATTTTGTTCTGATTTCACTCTTTTTTTTTCATTGATTCGACGTATGGATCGTGTTACATGTGCAAATTCCTAAACTTTTGTACTTTACTTTCTTCCTCACTTTTTCGGCAACCAAACAGAGCACAAACAATAAACCATAAAGGAAAAGGAAAATGCACGTATGGATTATTAATCAAGAAGTTCTTGAAGAAGTCTCAATGAAAGGGACAAACACCGAATTGAAGCACGACAAACTTCTCAACCGACTCCTTGACGTTGAAGTAGCAGACGTCGGTGCAGTTGAACTGATTCTGCAAAAATGATTAAATGCGGGTTGAACTGATTTTACAAAAATGGTCGAAGGCAGGTTTAACTAATTTTGAAAAAATGGTTAAGGCGGGTTGAACTGATTCTGCAAAAATGGTCAATGATGGGTTAAACTGATTCTGCAAATGGTCAAGGATAGGTTAAACTGATTTTGCAAAAATGGTCAAGGACGGGTTAAACTGATTCTGTAAAAATGGTTTAGGAAGGATTGAACTTATTTTGCAAAAAATGGTCAGGTTGAACTGATTCAACAAAAATGGTCGAGGACGGATTGATCGAGGATGGGTTGAACTGATTCTGCAAAAATGGTCGATGATTGATTGAATTGATTCTGCAAAAATGGTTGACACTGGTGGAATTGATTCTGTAAAAATTGGTCAATGACTGATTAAACAGATTTTGCAAAAATGGTCGATGACGGGTGGAACTGATTTTGCAAAAATGATTGAGGACTGATTGAACTGACTCTGCAAAAATGGTTGATGACGGGTGAACTGATTCGGTAGATATGGTGGAGGACTAATTGAACCGATTCTGTAAAAATGGTTGAGGATAGTTGAACTAGTTCTCGTAATAAATGATACAAATTGATTCTACATATAATTTCAAAACTGATTTAGCAGAAATAGTCGATGATGGATTGAGCTTATGACACATTAGTTTTGTTGGAGTTGTGAGGGTTGGGGTTTCTTCATAGCCCTAAAGCCTTAGGGGTATGGCTGATATTTTAAAACATTATTCCTATGTTTTTGGGTTGGGCGTTAGTTGTTTTTATGCTTTTGTCTTTTCTTGACATGTTTAAAAACTAGCGGAGTTCCTTGACATATAGTGAAATTTTTTCTCTTTATATATAAAGCTCTCATTATACTTAGGTTGTTTCCATGTAAGAAATTATTTTTCTTTACTTAATGATGTGGCATCGGACACATTCTGATCCAGAATGTCCAAATGGACTCCAAATGTAGCTGTGCTAGCCGACACCTGGAAGGTTACAAAGCTATAAAGTGTAGTGAGATGGAAAATATGAATAAATTTAAACCTAAAAGTGCCTAAATTGCAAGAGTGCACATGTGAGCGAGAATGAACCCATTTCACACATAATGTCAGAGCATAAGTAAAATACAGTAAAAGTAGAATGAGAATTATACCATTAAATGTGCTCCCCTATACCAACATTTGCCAAGAATCCTCATCGACATAAAAGCTCTACCACTAAAACCTAGAGGGGCGAAAAACAAGGGTGAGTAGGCCTGAAAATAAAGTTTGTGAAACCTTTTCGAAAACGTAATAACTCCTCATCGTAAAACAAGTACAATTACCAAACATAGCATAATACATATAGTATGAAAATATTTACCCTAAACAGTAATATCTCGAGAAAGCAATACTTCACAATATTTCATAAATAAACACATAACGTCTAGTAATCACATAATCTCGCATAAACAAACATATCATTTCAAGTACTCGTCGAAATATGCTAACACACGAGTTCATGCAGAGATATTTTAACATGAGCAGAACTAGGTCTAAAAATGATTTATGTTCTAGTACTGAAGGAGAAGGAAAGTTTGAGTTTGGAGGCATGAAAGATGAATCATTGTAATCCGACCACGACAAAATGACATTCTCTTTTATGCGACCGTTCTAACCTGATTTCTTCCTTATATACATTTTCTTCCTATCTTTTGGAGTATTTTTTTTTTTAAATGTATAGCAAGTTATTTTCAAATTTCAGGGAGGAAATTTTTTTTAAGGTGGGCAGATTGTAACAACCAGTCCCTAATTTTACAGCTTTATTAATTTTAAAGGTGTGAATTGACGAAATGCCCTTGGAGGCGAGATTGTTGACTTTTGTTGACCGTCATTTCATGACATGTATGCACTACTATCTTATAGTATTCGTGTAGTACTCGTTACTACGAACTTGTGGGCGCAAGCTGAATCAAAATCGGAGTTATGGTTAAAATTTTACGAAAATATGAACGTAGGGGTACTTTAGTAATTTTTCATTTTTGAATTTTGGTCCTTGATTATTTTAATAATTTCTGGTGAGATATTTTATTATTTTAATAATTTTTCTGGCTCGTGGGACCACACCTACTCTCTTCTCCATTTATTCCATGTGTCTTCCTTTCTCCCACACACTAGAATCTCTCTTTCTAACTCTCCTTGTGTCTCTCACTTAAACTCTCTCCTCCCTCTACAATCACCGGCACCAAGACCAGAACACCACCATCCTCCTCACTGTCCCTCTACTATCATCTCGTTCATCTCTTGCCATCTCGGACACATACCAAAAAAAAAAAGTTTGGCAGCGTTACCACCATTTCTGTCGAAATTGAGCCACCATCATTTGCCATTTTCTCCAACGAGTTCCTCGACCACAACTCAATTCAGAGTCCAAATGGATATCCCAAGTCGTGGTGTGTCAGCATCATTTCACCATACAAACGTCGTAATTCGAACTGTTCATTTTCTTTATCATCATTTAAAGATAATCTCTAGCTAGAAAAAATAATCATTTGAATTTGAGACAGTTTAGTCATTCATATGTACGTATCGAACAAAGCAAGAGTAAAGTCCAAACTTTTAGGTTTGGCTTTCCTTGTCAACATTGTAATACGTACCACACATGGTCAAATTAGTTTTAGGACATACTCTGCAAAAATGGTTGCTATTGTTGGAAATATTCACATCACGGTTGTGGCACATCACCTTAAAGGTTTGTCATGTATATGCATTTCATGTTTAACCTACTAATGCATTTTGGCTAGTGACCTTGTCTTATCAAAATTTCTTGCTATTGTCTAGCTAGCTGGGCACGTAATTTAAGATAGCCCACATGGGTTGAGTGGCACCTTTTATATAGGATTGAGATTTTCACCATTGATCTGCTTAGATTGCTTGTACATTTGACAAGTGTCTCTTTGTACCTTGTTTGCAAAAATCAAAGGTTTTGTTTTAATAGGTTTAGAGGATTTCATTTCCTTTTTTGAGAGAAAGTTTATAATTTTGAGAGGTGTTTTCCTCTCCATGTCAAATCTCCTTAGGAGCATCAAGCATTCTTTTTGGGTAATATTCTTCTTTGAATATTTATAATTCTCTGAAAATGCTTGTTTGAATCTTTTTATATGCTCAATTGTTTTGGCTAGGACATTTTACATTTTCAAAGAGTTTTTAAAACCTTAGGTTGCCTCTTGTGTTCTTCATTAGAAACACTAACCATAAAAACCATGTTCATGCATTAAACACCCAATCATTGCATAATAGGGTTGCAATGTTATTCATGGTTTTGTTTTAATTTTGTGGTCAAGTTCTTCAAGTTTCAAATCTTTAAACTAGCCTATTTTTGGATTCTTGTTAGCTTCTCCTTTCAACTGTTTAACTGAAGAAGCTGACTGGTCGTTGAATCCAGATTTGATTTGATCATTATCATCATATCATTTTGCATTTGTTGGTGTTGGTCTCGGTGCCACAAGGTTAAGAGTTCAAGAGGAGCTGGCATCTTGTGAAGACTAGAGACGACTCCATTTCGGTACCACAAGGTGATGAGCTCAGGAAAAGCTGCCACTTTATGAAGACCGATAGAATCCTCAACTCATGCAAAGTAAGGTTGCACAAAGGTAAAGCTGCTCTGTAGATTAGATATAGGATGTGTGGATTTTTGTATGAACCTTATTTGCATTAGTGGATTGGACTCAGTGGAAAGTTCCAGGTTTTTTAACCTAGAGGTAGGTTTTTCAGGCCAAAAACTTATTGCGTCTTTTGTCTCTTAAACTTGTTCACATATCTTATTCACTAGTATATGTTTCATGCATCATTTGAGTTGTTAATTAATAAGTGTTTGTGACTAAGTTTACATTGCATATTATGTGCTATGAATTGAATTGTTATTGACTAGGATAACTTGTAGTGAACTAAGTTTGATTTGTAATTTGTGCTTGGTTAAATGACGAATCTATACTTAATTGATTGATAAGCTTGACTATTCAATCCGACATAGTTTAATTTATATTTGCTTTGTCACTGCTATCTGAACTGATATGTAAATGTGTTCAAGTGAAGGATTTGGTGTTATGAAATTGATCTGGGCAGACTTTGATTAGTTGGACATACTGGTTAACCTGAATCTGTTCTTGCAAATACATTTTCTATCACTGACTAACTTGTAACTAGTTGACCAGCTCATTTGGCTAGTCTACGATGCAAAGTTAAATTTTTACTTGCAAAATATTCTGCTTGGTACCAATTTTAGTAAAGGTTTTGGTAACTTGTAATATCCTAATGGTTAACCACAAATTTGTTTGAATTATATGGATGACTAAATGATCTCCAAATCAAATGAAATTTTCTCAAGATGATGATAAAGATAATGAATAGTTCATATTATAATATTATAACGTTTTTGTATAGTGAAATGATGGCACGCCGTGATGTAAGAAGAAATTGCTCTTGAAAAAACATAAGTAAAACAACAAAAGAAATGAACCCCATTAAAATAGAAAAAGAAAAGAAAAAGTGGTATAACTATTGATTATGCATTGGGAAATAGATAGAAATAGGATATTTTCTTAATCTTGGGACAGAAATAGGATAAACTAGCCATGCATAAGCCATGCACACCATGCATAAAACTGAAATTACTAAAATACCTCCATATAAATACTAAAAAACATCAGCCCATTGCATCACTTTTCTCATTTGGAAGAGAGGGATGTCGAGGGAGCTTTGTGAGCTCTGGGTTTCTGGGTTAAGCTCAATCTCTGAGCTTTAATTTTGAAGAGATGGAAGTCCAAAGAGAGGTAAGAAGAGTGAGCTGGGTTTTGGGTTGGCCTTATACCTCTGATTTCGAACAAATGGATGCAAGAGAGATGTGAAAAGAGTGAGCTGGGTTTTGTACCATATTTTCTGTTTTGACCAGAAAGTTCCATTTTTTCCAGTGATTGAAGCTTTGGCGGACATAGTAAGGTAGGGTGTTTAGTTCCAAGTTCATTCATCAATGATTCAGGGAATAAATGGGTTGTTTGTAAGATAAATTAATATATAATTAGAAGTTAAACTAGGGTTTGTGTTTCATATTGGGGCATATGGGTTGTGGAATAAATTTCAAATTTTGACGTGCTCAAAACTGGAATGGAACAATTTATGGTTAAGTGTTCAATTGCAGAAATTTGTGAAATTTTTTCCGTAATGTGTATGTGGTGTGCATAGCTACATCTTAATATGAGAAGCGATAATGTTCTCCAGTTATGATGCACATATGTTGTGCCACGGAATTTAGCAAGTATGAGCACAACCTAGTTAGCCTCGATGAAAAACAAAATTAAGAAAAAGCTTAGATGACGTTAAGGGTCATGCGTGTCCATGAAATAACGACAACGAGTATCATGTTTTTCATGTTCACGGTTAAGTGTGATTGATATACGTAATAAGACTTTTCAAATTGCCACTGTAACCTTATATACGTAACAATTATGTTTTAATTGTATCCACTATACCAATAGGTTGCCATTAAAGTTTCTTATTAATACGAAAAGCAGCTCGTTGCTCGATCTCCAGTTCTGTGCATATCATATGCATGTAATGTGCATGTGGTGCTTATAGCACACCACATGTTTGATAAAACTCCTCATAAGCTCTGCTTCTGGTCTTATGTGACATGTGAACTAGACATAATAACTCGTGTTGGCTAATAGCAGTATGGTGTCTATCAATGCATTCAATTGCTTATAGGTAGACAGACACACATATCTAACCCACAGGTGCACATTGGATAAATAAGCTTTATGTTCGGTTTGTCTTGAATTCACTCTCGTTTATTTATACGCTACTAGACACACACACACATATATACATGCAAATCTGTGTGCACACACACAATACTTACTTGACCTTAGGCTTGCATTTACTATAACTGTAAATAATTCAAGAAATAATAAATTCTTTTTTATCATTAGCCTGCAACAGTTTATATATTATGCCCTCATGCAATCTCGTTATATGTTTTATTCTAATATCAATCGATATAACTGTTTTAGAATGGATAAATCTTGGATGTCTATGGATAGAAGATCACAAATGTATTCTGAAGGGGTTGAAAACTTTTTGAATTATGCGATGCTTCACGCTATTAATGTTAACTACATACATTGTCCGTGCCTAAAATGTGGTAACATCAAATCAAGGACGGTTAAAGAGATAAGAGATGATCTCTTTTTCAATGGTACAGATCAAAGTTATTGTACATGGTATTGGCATGGAGAAGTTGTTCCAGATAGTAAGAATGAGAAAATGAGTAATAGGGAAGAAATAGTTGAAGATAACATTATCGGGATGGTGGAAGTAGCTTATGATCATTTTGTGTCAAAACCTGAACAATTTAAGAAGTTGTTAGATGATGCAGAAAAGCTTGTATACCCTGGTTCAAACTTCACAAAGTTATCAACCTTGGTCAAATTGTACAATATAAAAGCAAAGAATGGGTGTAGTGATAAACTATTTGCAGATTTACTAGAATTTTTAGGAGTTTTGCTCCCACAGAAGAATGAAATACCCCCTCTGTGTATGAAGCTAAAAAAACATTGTTTTCTTTCGGAATTGAGTACGAAAAAATACATGCATGCCCTAATGATTGCATCATATTCAGGAAAAAGCATTTAGATGCAATTGCAGTCCTACATGTGGTTCTTCTAGATGGAAGGTTAACAAAAGTTCTAGGGAGCCTGGTAAAGGGGTACCTGCAAAGGTACTATGGTATTTTCCCCATATTCCAAGATTTCAAAGAATGTTTTATAATAGCAAGACAACAAAGAATTTGATATGGCATGCCCAAGATAGAGAAGTTGATGGTAAGTTGCGTCATCCAGCTAACTTTCCCTCATGGAAGCTTGTTGATAACATGTGGCCAGAATTTGGTGGTGACCCAAGAAATCTCCGACTAGCAATTTCAACAGATGGGATTAATCCCTATAGTGCTTTAAGCAGTAGATATAGTTGTTGGCCAGTGATTATGGTCACTTACAACCTTCCACCATGGTTATGCATGAAGCGAGAATTTATGATGTTAACATTATTGATATCCGGCCCTAAGCAACCAGGTAATGATATCGACGTTTATATGGCACCACTTATTGATGACTTAAAAACTCTATGGAAGATTGGTGTTGAAACTTATGATGCATACAATAAGGAGAACTTTATGTTAAGGGATGTGTTATTATGGACCATCAATGACTTTCCTGCTTATGGAAACTTATGTGGGTGTAGTGTGAAAGGATACTCTGGATGCCCTATATGTGGTGATAGAACATCTTCTAAATGGCTAAAGTTAGGGAGAAAGGTAATCTTTACTGGCCATAGAAGATTCCTACCACAAAATTATCATTACCGATAACAAAAAAACCATTTTATGGTACTCAAGAGTTTGGGTTAGCTCCATCTCCGTTGAGCGGGGAAGAAATATTGCATGAAGTTGAATGAATCAAAATATCATGGGGTAAGAAGAATGTAAATCTCCTTGGAAAAAGGAAGGTGAAAAGTGGAACAAAGGCAAAAGAAACTGATAAAAAGGCTGATGTTCAAACCCTTTAGAAAAAGAAGTCAATCTTCTTTGATTTACCATATTGGAAGTTACTGCATGTTCGAAATTGTTTAGATGTTATGCACATTGAGAAAAATGTTTGTGAGAGTATCTATGGTACATTACTTAACATTTCTAGAAAAACAAAGGATGGCATGGCAGCTCGAAATGATCTAATTACTTTGGGCCTACGAACGGATTTGGCACCAAAACATGGGAATAACAAAACATTTCTTCCCCCAGCACCTTATACATTATCTAAGGCTGAGAAGATTTCAGTTTGCAAAGCATTGTCCGAACTCAAGGTCCCACCAGGATATTCTTCAAATTTTAGAAACCTTGTGTCAATGGAGGAGCTGAAACTGTTTAATCTTAAATCTCATGATTGTTATATACTTATGTAGCAACTACTTTTTGTGGCACTTCGTGCAGTACTGCCAAAGCATGTAAGATATGCTAATCACTTATGCAGCAAAACAGTGGATGTTTTAAGGTTAGACGAAATACAAAGTGAGTTGGTGATTACTTTGTGCTTGCTTGAAAAGATTTTTTCACCTTCCTTTTTTGATATAATGGTCCATCTCACAGTGCACTTGGTTAGGGAAGTTCGCTTATGTGGCCCAGTTTATTTTCGTTGGATGTACCCTTTTGAAACGTACATGAAAATATAAAGGGTTATGTGAGAAATAAATATCATCCAGAAGGTTGTATGGTTGAATGTTATATTGCAAAAGAAGCTATAGAGGTTTGTAGTGAGTATTAATCAGGGGTAGACCCAATTGGAATTCCGTTGAAGATTCGTTCACATCATAAAGATGTTGGCCATCCATTATCGGCTGGAAAATTTTTGAAGGTGGATAAAAAGTATTAGCAACAAGCACCTCACTATGTTTTGGATAACACACTTGAAGTGGAACCTTATATCAAGTAAGTTCAACCACTCATACTCATTTATATAGTTTAACTCATCATTATTTTTTCATTTACTTACAACATATCCTATCATTTTGACCAACTCAATGTTACCTAATTAAAAAAACTATCAGGGAGCATAAGAAATCCTTGATTAAGGAGCACCCCAAAAAATCAAAAAATTTGAAGTGGCTTCAGGATGAACATAATCGAACTTTCATTTATTGGCATAAAAAAAGTATTAAACTCGCATTGTACTTATGTACTAACATTTTTGTTTATGAACTCAAACTAATTATGCAAACATATGCAGGTTGAGGATGAGCTTAATGTCCCTAATAATCACATATCCGAAACCTTGAGCTGGATAGCACATGGCCCTCGAGATGAAGTAACAAAATATTCTGGATATTCTGTTAATGGTTGTAATTTTCACACCAAGTCTCATGATGATTCACAAGTCACTCAAAACAGTGGAGTAAGCTTAGTGGCCAATACGATGCAAATTTCAAGCGCTAAGTATAAGAATCCTATTATCGCAGATATGACTTTTTATGGGGTGATTCAAGAGATATAGGAACTTAATTATAACGCATTCACGCGTGTAGTATTTAAGTGTGATTGGGTTGAAAATAAAAGTGGCATCAGATTAGAAGAGTTTGGGATCAAATTAATTGACCTCAACAAAATTGGACATAAGTCAAATAGTTTTGTTTTAGCTACTCAAGTGAAGCAGATATTTTACATTGCAGATCCAGAGGATTCAAGGTGGTCGGTTGTATTGCCAGGGCTTCAGTATGATTGGCTACATGATGATGAGCTAGGAGATACTATAATTGAACATGAATGTCTTACTACTAAATTGCCACCCGTTGAGTCATTTGATGTACTAACTGAGGAGTTTGATGATATCTACATGCGGGATGACTGCGAAGGCATTTGGGTTGAAAATACATAGTATATCACTCAAAGGAATATCTACTCTATTTCATATGTTATTGAATGCTATGTTGAATGCATATTTTTAAATTACATTAGGACTTTATATTTTCTCCCTACTTTTTTATTTATCTTGTTTAGCTGTTACTTATTGGTAAGGCTTAATTTTTTAGAGATTATTAGGCTGAGATGAAGTATGATGATAATGTTTGTGGAAATGGGAGTTGAATTCATGTCGTTCTTTTTTTTTCGAGTATTGACAATTGTCACTTAGGGAGTGTTTGTTTTTTGAAATGAACATTGGAATTGAATTGAATGAAGGTTGGTTTTATGATTTTGGAGAATGGCCAATTGCCTTATTTCTTTATTTTTCTTTCTTCCTCAACCAAATATTGGCATGAGCCTATCTGTTTAAGGTTCATTCAATTTTGTTCTATGGCTGAAATATCGACTATTTGCATTTCAATTTACATCAGGTTTGACATAATCTTAAATTTATATACAATACAGTCTATTGCATGCAATCCACATTGGGTATTAATAAGATACTAATTGCCACATTTTTTGTAGGCAACTTTGGTCAACTTTGAAGAAGAACAATCTTGATGGATTGTTTGGATATGTAGATCCTGGCAGAATCTCTCAAAAGGCTGGCAGAAAGGAACAAAGATCAAATGCACTGGCTCTTAGATTACAGAACTGCAAAAAAAGACAATTAATTTTTGCTCCGTATAACAAAGGGTTATTAGTACTATGTGTTTTGAATTTTTTGTTCCTAGCAAATCAGTAGTTGACCATTGTGTAACAAAGAATGCAATTATTTATGTTTTGTAGGTTTCATTGGTTGTTGGCTATTATTGACCCATATGAGGAATTAGTGTATTATATGGACTCACTTAATTGGATACAGATAGATCCTGGAATGAAGGACATTGTTGAATTGTAAGTATTTGGATATACGTTTGTCTTTATTTCATGCATTTCAAGATTTGTATATATTCATGTGTTCTTATCCTCTATGTGCAGAGCACTGAAGATGTTTAAAGCTCAAAAGGGAATAAAGGGTCGAAAAAATATCAATTGGAAAGTAGTAAAGGTAAGGAACATTGTGTTTTGACTTTAAATTAATATGACTAACTTACATTTTATTCTTTTTTATTTGTATATGCAGTGCCCTTTGCAAGGAGGAACTGTAGAATGTGGATATTATGTGATGAAATATATGAAGGAAATCATTGCTGATCCGAACTGCTCAATTATTACCAAGGTTAGTACTACTATTACAAAGAGCACTTAAGCGGGTGTATTCGCTACTATCTTATTAGTATTAGTTCTTTGTACGTAATTTATAGTTCAGGCAAATTAATTTACAGCTAACGATGGTTTTTACTCAAATTATTGGCAACCCATGAAGGAAATCGGCATAACTGAACTAAATTACTTGCATGTTCACACTATTGATGATGAGATGGATTGTTGTTAGCGTGATTTGTAGTGTTTAATTAAAGTTAATTACAATAGAAATTGGAACTTTTGAATCTTCCAAAAGATGCCCAATTGGATTTTAGCTCATCAAAACCATCATGGGTATTCGTGTATTGAGTTGATTCAAGTCATCAATGGGTTTGTTTTTGTTTTCCTCGTCTAGATTTAGATTCTAATTCTTGATTTATTTTTTGTCTTCAATAAAATTGTAATGCTAGTCTATCTTTAGTTTACGTTTGAATGTGATAAATAAGTAGGTTCAAAGTTGATTTTGTTAAGCCATGTTGTGTTTGAGCTTGGTGTTATTTACCATCAAGATGAGGCCCTTAAAGTTTAAATCTTTTGCTGGACCGCTTGACGTTTTATTAGCTCTATACCAAGTGGAAAAAAAAAACACATTAGCGAAAAATACAAGTAAAGAGCCCTTGTTCTTTTTGGGCTAGTTGATGCTAATTGACCACCTCCTTATTAGTTAAATGATTGAAATTAGTTTTTGTCGTGACATGTTCTCTTTGGTTGTGATTTGTTGCAGTTCAAAGAAAAAGCTACATACACTCAACAGGAAATTGATGCGTTAAGAATAGAGTGGGCTGAGTATGTTGATGACTTCATCCCAATAAATGAAACACTAGATTAGCTGGTTTGTGAAATTTTAAATTAAGTGAACTTATAGTTTTATTTTAGTAGGAAACTCTACACATTATATTGTCATTTGTAATACTTTGGTAGTGGATGAATTACAAATTTATGAAGCAATACTATTTAATTTGAGGTAAATATCTTACAAATTTATGAATTATGTAAGTCTTCTTATATATGTCATCATACATATATTAGGACATGTATTGAATCGTTTATGACACGCTTTGTGTTTCGTTGGTAATATTCAATGGCGCTGCAGTGCTATGGTACATGATGCTATACAGATGTCATGCTTACTATACCATGACGCTCATTCCTATATTTATGACACATATTCTGCATCTCAAATTGAAATATATGACACACTTTTTTTAATTCAATGACGCTTGTTAGGTGTCTCTAAAAGCTATACATGACACTGTGCGTATGTCATGATTAGTATATCATGACGCTTATTCCTATGTTTATGACACTTATTCCGTGTCTTAAATGGTAAAAGATGACACAAGTTCTTAATTCAATGACGCTTGTTAGGCGTCCTCAAAAGTAATACATGACATTCTTTCAACGTCATAAAAAATATATTTAATGACACCCACAAAGATGACGCTAAACCCTTGCGTAATTAAATGTTTAACATGACCCATAAAATGCGTCATGTATGTAAAAATTTGTAGTAGTGTACCTAGTCGGCAAGCCAAGGCTTAGCTCTTTGGTGAGGCTTAGGCGGATTTAAGTGAATTTATTAAATAACATATAACTAGGTCCCTATTTATACTTCAAAAAGTACATAATTGCATTGGAATACATAATTTGCAAAATAGAATTAATGACGTATAGATTATAAAGTATTAGAACATAATGAAAACATGGGAGACAGGCATATAATGTGTATTAATCTAGGTATTCAACAAGTCTCTTATAATTTATTTAAAAATATAAAATGCAAAATGAAAATTAAATATTTTCTATTTAAGTGAGAGATGCAACCTAGACGGGTGCCTATGTATATCGCCCTTTCTTAATTTTCAAATGCCTAAGGATTAATTAGGATGATAGCAAGCCGTCTAACGCCGTTAGGGAGTTTTTAGAACAGTGGCAAAAATAAGTGTTTTTGAAGCAATTTAAGCCAAATATGCCAAACCTTGTCTAGAAACCGTGCCAGAGTATCATATTCTTTGTTGAGCGTACTACTGTTGGATCATTTTGCTAATTTAATAGAAAATGCATCAAAATGCCGACACACAAATCATAGCCTATAAGCGATGCCCCAAAAATATAACTCGCATCATACTAAAGCCAAAACAAATAAGAAAAATTACAAATTTAAACAGGAATAGCATAGTTCAACAGTTACACATACGCAAAAAGCTAAACAATTAACATTGTCCTTCATATAGTGATCAGCAATAACCAAAGTACAGTAATTTCCAGGAAATAAATTAAGTTTCAAGCCATATTTCAATGGACACAAGCAGTAGCACCTGCAAAAAGTTGAGCAAACTTATAAGGTGGTGTTCAGATTCGCATGTTTGAAACATACAAGACATGATTTCGACTTGATTAAACTACAACGGATCACCAATGGATCGATAATAATAAAAAGTGATGTGTAAATAATGTTCTCTTGTTAGATTTACGTTATGAGACATATACTTATATTATCGGATCGTAAATCAAAATTGCACTATTCAAATTATATTCGACTTAATCAATAGTTTAGATCTGTTATAGTTTGTCTAACAACTAATTTGAAATGACTTCATGATGCGACCATGGAGTTTTAGAATGACAAAATACTTGACTCTGTAAAATTTTTTTTCTTCTTATATACAGATTCTAATTTGATGACTATTTATACAATTTTATTTTTGTATTTTTCTAATATTACTTCAGTACAATCAGTATATGACTACATATTTAAGTAATTTAGATCCACTAGTTAAATTCTTTTGAATTGTTAAGTACACATCCAACCATTATACTTGCTGCAAACTAAAATGTTTGCTATGACATCAAAAGCTATGTAATATGTAGTGCTAGAAGATGAAGGTCCTTTCGGGGCCATAAAGTTAAGGAAAGTCATATTTAAAACATTCATTTTTACCTCTAACACATACTTGTTAATTTTGACCTTTAAGCTTTTTCAATTCACTCGATCTAATAGCCAAAAATTAAAAAGGACGTGTGAAAAGTAAAAATGGGTGTGTGGATAGCAATACCCTAAAATTAACACTCTAAAACCATATTTTACATGCATGATCATGCTGACGGATTAGATGATTTCACAATGATTGGATGAAGATTTGACAAATTAGCTCCTTATAGATACCCTTTAGTATTAGCAATTAGTGCTGGAATATAAAACAGATGTCAAGTGGCCACTTTCGAGAGCTATCCCCCTAGCGCCGCTCCCTCTGTCCCAAAGAACCCCAATCTTACCTTAGCCGCGGGTCCTTCTTTTTTGTTGGGGTCGGTGTCAACCCCATCTTTTTCTTCCCTAATCACTTTTCCTTCTTCCCTAATCCTCATTTTCTTCCTTTCCTTTTTCTCTAGTCTTTGGTAGTTTTGTTTGAGTTTGTCTCATTTTCCTTGAATTTTGCCTCAATTTTCTTGAGTTCTGTCTCAATTGTTGATAAATCTTGTCGCTTATTAAAGTTTTATGTCTTTTTCTTTCCAAATTGTTGTTCCTAGCCGCGAGCTACTGCCCACTTGGTTCGGCTATTCGACTCCTCGAGTTATTCCTCCATAGACTTTAGTTTGGGGTGTGCCTTTAGTGTCGGTGGCTGCCAAAGTTCAATTCTCAATATTTGGTAGGGTTATGGGAACGCTTTTAGCATGAGTGGCTTCCCCACCCCCATTTCCATTCATCCTTTCGGTTCGTTGATTCTTCTTCTTGGTGGCGGCTTGGCGATGGTGGTGCGGCTATTTTGGTGAAGGAGGCTAGTTCTCATTCTCATATCTAACTTTTCGGCTTCGGCACTATTATGGGCTCACTTTTTGGACTTGTTTCTTTATTTTACTTATGGGCTGCACTTTTACTTTAATGTTATGAATTATCTTTGGATTTGCCTCACTTTGTACTAGTGTGTTTTATTTTTAATGATAGTTGCTTTGACCAAAATAAAAATAACCTTTACTACTTAGTATTATGACATTATAACTATTATGATACTGAAAAGATAATTAGGCCTTTTTTATATTATCGACTTTGGATTATTGTAATTTTCAACATGTAATTTAGGGAACAAAAATATGTGGAAACTTTTTTTTTTGTCTTTGAATTGAAGAGAGTATGCATATATATATATACCTTGAATTGGAAGCAAAGAAACTGAGTCAGAGGCATCACTTTCAACATTGGTGATGAGTTCTACTGCACGGGGCTGCTTCAGGCCATCTGATTTGTGAACATTGACATCAAGCTCAGCTGGATGGATCTTCCTCTTCAACATCCTCCTCATCAGCTTTGGCATTACAAACAATTAATTAGTTACGTTTTGGGGGGTTCCGGAATTACAAATTGTTTATTAGATCATTGAACTGGGAAAAGTAAGACCATTATTAACAGTTAAAAAGTAGTTACTATAGTGAGTACCCTTTATGTGTATCTAGGACAAAAAATGTGCTTCACAATTTCACAAGATAGGAAACAAATGACCCACCCAAGTTCAGTCCCCCTCTTGAGATAAATTCAGCGTAAAATATCACTTGTATAAAAAAAAAAGAAAAAGGGAAACATATGAACCAAATCATAAATAATCAAAAGAAATGACTCACTCGTTGCAGATTTTTTATTGGACTTGAATCCTCTTTGACGCGAGGAATGAGCTTCTTGGCAAATGCTAGGCCACTCTTTGTTCCCACATTCACCTTTTTCTGCATTTCTGGCTGGACTTTGCAGGAGTCAAGATTCAGTTGACCCACATCATGAACATGATCAGCCTGGAATAGGTCAGCTAGGGTTATTCTTTGACCTCTCTTCTTCCTTTGATCTTCATCGGTGATCCCGGAACAGTACAGATCAGGTGACGCAATACTGATTTCATAGTGGGACCCTTCAAATGGTGCAAGAGGAACACCACCAACGGTCAAGATCGCATGATCATCATCAGCTGGTTTCTCAATGGCATCAGAGTTTGACCCAACGTCCTCAAAACTGTGTCCAAATGTTTTAAACATTAAAGGATTCAGTTCTTCATCTCCAAAATTATCATCATAATGTTCATCATTGTCGTCGTCATTATCACTGTGTGAAAATCCATTGTTTTCCTGATCGTCCTCTTCGCTCTCCAAAACAAAATATTCGTTCTGGTTGAAGGATTTTAGAGGATTGAAACCCAAGGTACCTATCGTTAAAATGCCCTCCCTCCAGCCGTCAAGCCCGTCAACATCAACAAGTCCGACTTGCTTGAGAAATGCTTGTGTGCCCTTGTCATTGGTTTCCATTTCCAGTTCAGTCTTTTTCACACTTGCAGAAAATCCATCTGAGGAAAGCAAATTATTCTTCAGTTGGCACATAAAATAAATTCATAGAAAAATGATAAAAAAACACTTTGTTAATAAAATAAATAAATAGGTACGATAATATATCAACTTAATTGATAATACATATAACATAAAAAAAATCAAATTAAAGTAAGAAATTCAATTCCATATATAAAGAGAAAAGTTAAGAAATAAAACCTTTGTGATGAAGCCGCTTATGAACCCAGTTGAAGATCTACATACAGAGAAAGAAAGAAGACCAATATTGGTGATATGCACAATGAACTATATTGGTTATAATTAATAAATTCTGCATTAAGTTAAAACATGATATAATAATGTGCATGGTTCTGCAACTAGTACGTACTAATTACCTTCATATTTTTCTGAGCAAAGTTGCCAATTATCAGAGCAAAGCCCCAGCGACTGAAACACAAACTGAAGAGGAATAATTATGAGTACCAGAATAAAAGGGCAGGGGCCAAGTGGGTTGCAGAGTCTGAAAACGACACGCGTCCAGAGCGGGGCCCTAAAATGCACCTGTGTTTGTGGGTGCATTGGCTTCTTTGACGAGCCACGATGTTGGGTCTCTGTGGCATGATCGATGTGCCGAAATTCTTGATAAGATGTGTTTAATTAATTACTCTCTCTCTCTCTCTCTCTCTCTCTCTCTCTCTCTCTCTCTCTCTCTCTCTCTCTCTCTCTCTCTCTCCCGCCGCCTGTCAATGAAGTTCTAAGTTTGTGTAAGAGTAAACTTTAACAATGATCTCTAAAATTTAAAAGCTTTAATGAAAATGAATTGGGCTAACCTTAATTTAACCAAAAATCATCATAAACTATTATTTAATCATAAGGACTTAAAATTTAATCATAATGACACAATTATTCATGTATCAAGCTCTACAAACATAACAACTCATGGACTGCATTAAAAGCCCATATCAACAGTAAATATTTTTTTCCAAACTTGCCCCTTACGGAATCCAACCAAACCCGTTTTCTTATTCAAATCCAACTGTGATTGAAAATTAAATTCCATTTGCTTTTTCCATGACAAAGCATTAATGTCTACCTTGACTTTTACACCCTCTATTTCTCTCTTTTTTTGAGTTTTCTTCTCCAACCCTCTCTTCTTTTCCATGAATCTGCATAAACTTGTCACCAATTTGTTTTCTTTTATTGAAAATTATTACACAGATTTAGAGCAATTTTGTTTTTCATGCCCAACAATCAAGAGGTTGCATACAAGGATTATCATGTTGCTGGTTTTTTTTCGATATATGGAATTTGAAGCATGGAATCTTGGTTAGTTTTCTGGGAAAAAAGTTAAAGTTTGTAAATTTGACAAAGCAACCAAATTCTTTTAGACTTATCATGTAACTCAAGTTGCTGCTGTAGGTTTTAAGATACTTCAAATTTTATCAAAACTTATCAAAATTTCCATCTGCTATGGTAGACTGAGAAGAGGAGAAAAAGAAAATGATAGAAGGAAGAGAAGGCATGAAAATAGAAGAATGTTGTTTATTTTGTTGTAGTTTCAGAAATAATGTAGAATATTTTGGTTCAGTTTCAGAAATAGCGTGTAATTTTGTTGTAGTTTCATAAGTAGTGTGATATGCATGAAACAAAAACACAATTTCAAACACCCACAAATGCAACACATAGGTTTCATTCACAAATCCATATCTTTGTAATTTATCAGATCCAAGAAAAAAAAGTCCTACAAGAAAAATAACCAACCAGAAGTAATCAACTTTTGGATCAACCTATATAATACTGTAAAGTTCTAAAGCAAATGTACATACATGATTCATGGTTTCATCTCACAATAATTTTTCTATGTAATTAGTTTAAAAGACGATTAGAATGTGATGATTCAATTCGAAATTAATTGAACAAAAGACTAAACTAGAGGGGTTTCATTACCTATTTTGTGTTTTGAATATTGCATGAAAACACTAAACTCACCACAAATTAACATATATGTCTTGAGCCAAATACTATAACTTTACGTTTGAATATGAGTATACAACCGATTATCAAAACTAATAGTAAAAAACCAACTAATCTTTTTTTATTGGAAAAACCAACTAATCTAAACACAAAATATTGAATCACTGACAAAACATATAGCTATCTATGTGACAAAAGTTTTTAACTGTTTTGCCTTTCGGTGGAGAATTCGCAAAAACTTCAATCACATCAAATAAAATTTCTCCAAAAAGGTTAATACATTGCACAATATAATGGGAACGTGTGTCCTCAATTCCTGCTATTCTCCAAGGTACCAAGGGCTCATGCCCAACAGCTTGGCAAAAGTTAATCAATAATAAAATGAAAAATCAAACTAGCAACTTTTTATTAATTTAAAAAAAAAAGGAAAAAGACAAAATGAAAGGGAGATTGTTGGAAGGAGGTTTTTGATAGCTTAATAGGACGACTCTGCAATCGTATGCAAGATTCAAGCCAAGGCTTGAACAATCGCGGGACGAGACTTTTCGAAATGATGACGTCCATCGCTGGAGGTCGTCCTTAAGAATCGGTGTTGTTTACGATAGAGGACGATGAGTCGTGATTGCTATAGAAGAGAGGGGATTGGAGGAGGGTGACCAGAGAAGAGAATGATTGGTGTTGGGTTACTGGCAACGATCTCTCCTCTTCTCTCCTCTCCTTCTTCGGGAGGAGATTGTTTACCATCAGTCATGAAGAAATGGGGAAGACACAGCATAACTGAGATATCCATAACGAACAAAAGCTTGTCGTTAGGGACAAAACAGGAAACTCATTGTTTAGGCCATTTTAATTAGACTTGGTTAGTGTTGGGCTTTTTCCTAACCATTAAATAAAGTTATTGTATGGTTTTTGGTTAACATTCAAAGTTTTCAAGTCATTTTCATTAGTTTTCCTTAATTTTAATTCAATTGGAGCAATGATCTCTCTCTACCACGTCCATCGCAGCCGGTTAATGAAGTTCCAAATTTGCCTTTCAGTAAGAGTAAACTTTAGCAATGGTCCCTTAATTTTAATTCAATTGGAGCAATGATCTCTCAATTAAAAATTCATGACCATTGGTCCCTTAATTCATCAACGCGCAACTATGATTCTTTTCGTCAATTCCATTAGAATTTCCATCAAAATTAGTCATGTGTCATGCACATGAGGCTGTGAAAATATGGTAAACCAAATGAAAAAAATTGTAGTAATGACCCTTCAACTTTAATCCAATTGGAGAAATGATCCCTTAACTTTAACCTAATTAGAGTAATGGTCCATCAACTTTAAACTAATTGTAGCAATGGTCCTTCCAACATGACTCATTTTGACGGAGTTCTAACGAAGTTGACGAAAAGAACCGTAACTACACATTTTGATGAGTTAAGAGACCAATGGTCATGGATTTTTAGTTGAAGGACCATTACTCCAATTGGGTTAAAGCTGATGGACCATTGCTACAATTTTCTCTTTTGATATAGAACCAAATACAAGTAAAATTTAGAATTGGTGCATCAACTTTCACCTTAATTTAGATTGGTCCTTAAAAAAAATTCTTAAGGTAAAAGTGTACTTCATTCAAACATCAATCCAAAACGTAACATAAGCGTACATGTAGGTATAAAGACGGCTTTTGAAAGAACCTTAGCCGAGTAAAACCCAATGGTAAAAATGCCAACTAAGGCAAAAGAGGTCACACATGCAAGACAAACTTAATTCCCATTTACAGACTCGGCATGGATACAATGCATTAGCCATGAAGGCCCCATATCCACCCAAAACGATAATTCTCGACAACGCAAACTATACCGAGCTAAACGTTGAGCACCACTATTAGCCTCCCTTTATCCATGATTCAACACCATCTGATTAGTTTGTAATAATGCACGTATACCATCCACATAAACTCCTTCAGCAGCCAAACATCCTGAGTAAGCAGTTGGACGGCTCTCAAAGAATTAGTTTCAACTACAAAATGCACGAATCCTAAATCCAGTGCAAAATTCAAACCTTTCTTGATTGCATGCAGCTCTACCGCTGGAACCGAGATTTATAGAGGTGCGGGCATAGAAACAACACCTTTAAAATCACCAACTGCGTCTCGCACTACCACTCCTATCCCGCGGATACCCTCAATGACATCAAACCGACCATCAATGTTTAGTTTCAATTTGCCTTAATTTGCTATCATATTTGACATGAACACCTCCAGAAAGTATTGTTATGTTTTTTATGATCTGGATATAGATATTTAATGACGGAATTAATATCTTTTAAATTATAATGTGTCAATCGAACAAATAATTTTTGTTTGCGTTGACGAAGATGAATATAACATATAATCAATGGGGAATTTGTTACTCAATGGCAAGGTTCTAAAAGCGCTAGGCTCTAATCGAGCAACGGGCTGAGGCCTAGCCGTTAGGCGAGGCCTAGGTGGATTGAAGTAAATATATTATATTCGTATAAATATGTGTTTGATTATACTTAAAAAATACATAATTTCATTGAAATACATAAATTTCAAAATAGAATAATATAGATATTATAAAGTATTAGAACATGATGAAAACATGGGGAACACACATATCGTGTGTATTCATCTAAGTATTGAACAAGTCTATTACAATTTATTGAAGAAAAATAAAATACAAAATGAAAGTTATATATTTTATGTCTAAGTGAGAATCGCGACCTAGGCAAGTATCTAGGCAGTCTAGGCAGGCTAGGCAGGTGCCTAGGCACCATTTCTTAATTTTCAAACGCTTGGGGATTAATCTGTCCCCAAACCAAACCGTTGTCATCCCTAGTTCTCACTAGTGAATACCTAAGTATTATCTTTTAATAAAAATATTTTTTATTGAATTCAAGAATAAAATTGAAAACTCAAAGGCCTAATAGTCAATAATATTAGCTAATTAAATCATAAGAAAATGGCAATTTGGAAACAAAAGATAATTCTTGTAATAAATTGACTCTTCAACTCATATATGGAAAGGTGCTGAGTTGAATATAACGTCAATGGACTGAGAGAGAACAATGATCGGTGGGGGTTGGCAATGGGCTGTGCGGTGGGTTTTCTTTTCTTCATTTTATTTTATGTGGAATTAGACAAGGTGAGGAGTTTAAATAGAAACTCTTGCCCAAATAGTTTTGGATTGAATTAAATTTTTATACGAATAATCTATGAACGAAGATTTGAAAAATTGATGAATAAGAATTTTATTATTATTATTATTATTAGAAAAGTAGGGTCGAGAGAGTTTGAAACTATTACAATAATTTAAGAAAATGGAAGTTTCGAACCTGTGACACATGGGTAGAAACCCAACCCTATCTACTAAGATGTTAAACCACATGCAGATGAATATATTTGTTATAAAAAAATGCAAATTGACCTCACAAACAATCCGTATTTTTTAATAAAAATGGAGATCCCTCTTCTTATACGACCTCTGTATCTAGCAAAGAAAAAGTTCCGGATCTTTGGTGAAGGGTGGGGGTGTGAAGGAGCGGCAGTGGACAACTCCGGCTGTTTTGATAATGATATATCTAGTTTTCTTCTATTGTTTTTGTCATATTACTGGGAACTCAAAAAAAAATAGGTATGGGGAGAAGCTTTACTTGTCCAAAAGCACCTTAACACAACACTAGCAACTAAAATCGGACGAGGAAGTGGGATAAGGTACTCTTCACAGAACTAAAAAGCAACAAGCTATTAATGATTACTACTAATTTAGAAACTATGCTGATCTCTGATCTTATTGTTTACCACAAAAATTATAAGAAAAAATTCAATTGTTTGCATTCGACAACAAGCTATTCTAATGTTGAATTGAATAATGTAATTGGATCGATTATGATCAAGTTAAATGTACTAACAAATATGGCAGATTAACAGATACGGTAATGAACTATGCATGGCCGGAATTAGGATAGAAATACCAGATCTCCTCCTTCCATGTGACAATCTATGACTGGGGAGCCCTCCGACCATGCATTATTATTTTAGTTTTTTTCCTTTTTATGACCTTTCCTTTTCCAAACCAGAAAATTAAATTCTAATTAAACTTTTAATTAGATATTTTTTTTCTTTTAGAAAATAGTGTCGTTTATATAATATTCCTAATAGAGGAATGGTAGGGACATCAAATTTGTACAGTAAATTTGAGTATCAACTAATGTTATGGGTGCCATATAGATTAACAAAATTCCAAATCCATATTAATTCTCAAGCGCTAGTTAACGTTTTAAAGAGAATAAATTGAAATATCGAGTATATAATGAAATATTCAGAAGAAAATAAAATAAAATCAATTTAAAATATTACAAAAATAAGTAATCTAAAGACTATAGTTGTACTCCACAGCTGAATTTTTTGTAAAATTATGGATTTGAGAGTAATGAAAGTAACATTGAAAAATGCCATTTTAGGGGCCCAAAAAGACTTATGTCTCTATTATTAATTTTTTAGTATTTTGCAATTTGGTAGTGTGAAATTTTTTTTGTTTTAATACATATGATATTGTAAGTTAGTACTACGGTTTAATGGTATTCCTCCTCACTTGTAAATGAGAGGTCTTAGATTCGATTCTTGTCAAAGTCGAATTTGAACCACATTATTGTTAACTTATTGTGAGGCTAAGCCGACCCCTCCCTCTTAGTGTAGATAATATCGTTTTTTCAATAAAAAAATTACATATGTAATTATCTACACTAAGATGTCGAGGATTGTGTTAAGCATCACAAACGGGTTAGCCATAATAATTTGGTTTGAATTCGCCTTAGCGAGAATCGAAACTAAAACCTATCACTTACAAATGAAGATGAATACTACTAAACCGTAATATACTAAATAACAGTGTGAAAAAAACTTTAAATAACCCTATGGTTTTAATTGCATTCAAACCTTTTGTCTAGATCCCATAGCTCGAGACCCTCTTGAGAACGACTTGAGCCAATCCAGACATCTCTCGAGGAATATGGCAGCAAGCAAAAATATGACACTCGAGAAAAGAAAGATGAGAATTAGACAAATGATTTGAATGCAATTAAGACTATAAGGTCAACTAAGTCTTTTTATCTATGACAAGCAATATTACTTACTCAATGGGGAGGAGAAAATGTTTGAACCAGTGATGCAGTGGATTGAAGAGAAATACTCTATCCACCCCTTGTTACACAAGTAAAATATTCTATGAATCTTGAAAGAAACCATTAAAAGGGGGACATTTTTTCAAATATGATTCTATAATGCTTGCCTTTTTTCATTTTTGCCTTTGCGGTATTAGAAGTTTGCTTTTCTTTGTTTTTCATCTGGTCTCAAAAGTATCCCTTTGGAGAATTAAGGTTGATGGGGGATTTGACCAAGTGTGCCTTTTTATTTGCTCAAGTATCACCAAGTTAAACTAATAGTAAACTACAGGACTTGATTGACAAGGACTGGACTCAAATCGAAATCAAACTGCGGCTCAAAATTGTCATTTACTCTAAGATTTCATGCCTTCTATAATTTTATTTACTTTTAAGATTAGAGAAAAAATTAGGATAATTATACGTATGCATAGGATCTTTGTTCAGTTTGGCCTTCTGATTTATGTTTTCTTTGGTATGAGGAAGGAAATACAAGTTGGCCAGCTAATTTCTGGGGGCAAATAAGACATTCAAAATTGGAATGTTCTGGGGGATTGAAAAGCCTTAGCTGGAAGAGGTTTCCCAAAAGGGTCTGGCCAAAGGGAAACAAGGACATAGAAGAATCAGATGAGTTCTGTTTTGGCCATTTGCAAATTGTTTGCTTATTCCGAAGGCTAGCTAGAAGCCTAAAACCAATTTCGGATGCTAGCAAATTAAGAGAGAATAGGCTTTCTTGGTCTCTGAGTGCTCCTTAAAGATGAATAAAATGCTTCGGATTCTTCTTAAAGCAGCCTCCATCATGTTTTTATCTTTCGAATGTGGGGTTCAGACAAAGAAAGGTTGAGGAAAGGAAACCAAAAAATGTGGCTAATCTTCATATATAATAGAAATTCATGTTCCACTTCAAATCAATCTGACTTTTCTCATGTGCTATTTCCTACAAAATGTCCCACTGACATATATCTATTAGGTTACTAATGCAACCTACTATTTGCTAAAGATTCATGACAGCAACTAACATTATGCACATGTGCTCGTCAAAAAACTACATAACTCATCTCATTGGAGAAAACTTTACGTACAGTTCGGAGGGTAAGAAACAATTTGTACAACACTCGTCATATATCAGTTATTCTATCATGCCGGTACCAGTACATTGAGATCAAATGCAGTGTAGGCATCCATTGAGGTTAATCATATGCTTTGTTTAACAACTGATCGATAAATATTTATGATGACCTTGGGGATTTCCTAAGACAAATGATGATTAATTTAGCACCCAAGGCTCTTCATGTCACATTGGTTAATTCGTACAACCATGCAAATCCATGCATTAGTGGCCAAACCACCACTACTTAAGCTTTTATTGGGACAATACATGAGCATCCCGCTTTTGGCATCCTACCTCTTACAAAGTCCTTTTCTGATCACAGGAACAATTAAAGTTGAAATTTTTTAAAGGAAAAAGGAGAGCATAAATAATTCTTTTTAAGAAAAAATTGAGAGCCAGGCAATGTTTCCATGGTGATATCACAAAAGTTATAATTTGCATGATTAAATGTATGTTGAAGTATGAATGGGTAGATCATATTCTTCTTTACTGGAGTTTAGAGTTTTGGCGTGGGGGTTACTTGGCAAACCCTATCCCTTCTTCTTTTTTTTTTCCATAATTATTTTTGCTTTACAAAAGAGGAAATGGAAAGTTCTTTAAGCACTACCAGAAATTGATAAGCTAACTAGGACCATAAAATTGATGCATCATATATATCATGCAACGACTTTACACAACACATAGACCCACTGCAAACATGCCATATCATAAGCAAGCCAATGGTTGATATGCAGGCTAAATACATGAATAAGGGAGCTAGTAAATAACACAGTTTGACCCATTTCTATTGGATTGTTTATGCCTGAAGAATGTAGTGGGATCCATGCAAGTCAAAAAATGAAAAGAAAATAATGGGATATATTTCAGTACGACAATTATACTTTATACGTGTAGGTAGTGCCTTGGTGGCCGCTCTATCACTACATGTATTTGCTCACATTTTCAATATGAAAAATAATGAAATTACAAAAAGTATCTAACCATGTTTGTCATACTTCTATTGAATGAAGACGGAGATAAATATATGGCCCCAAATATTACCTTAGATTCAAATTTTATTCAATAAAAAACACACCAAGAATACCCAAAATGAAGTCGAACTGTTTTGCTAACTAGCTAGGCTGTGCAATGCCCAATTTCAGCTACGACTTTGATTTGGGTTGTAAAGGCTTTGACCCCTCCCAAGTAGGGGTGGGCACTTGGAACCGAAAACCGAAACCGAAACACGAACCAAATCGAACCGCACCGAACAGTTTGGTTTTGCAATTTTGAAACGGTTTCGGTTTTGAAACCGAACCGCAACGTAGGAAACGATTTGGTTTCGGTTTTGTCTTTTGAAAACCGCACCGAAACCGAAATTGCATGACTTTATTAAATGTTAAATTCTAATTGGTTATTTCATTGAGTCCATAGATTTGGTATGGACTCAACCACATCATAATATTGATTGTGTTCCTCTTTTATTTGCTTTCCAATCATTTGTAACAAATTAAATCCCTGAGTTTTATTCATACCTCCAGTTCCGAAATTTTCATAGTTTTAAAATTGGAAGGTTCAAAACGTGTAGATTCAATTCTTTGATATCATAAATCTCATAACTCTACTTATAGTGGCTTAATAGGGTACAAGTAATTTATAGCTAACGCTGGTTCTGTTGGTCTTGCGGACGAGGAAAACTTGCCTCTCATGGGGTCCATATTTCCATGTTACTATAGCTCTCAATGCACTATGCCACGTGATGAAAGCTAGATGAACATGAAGATATACACTCCATTACAGGGGAGTCCTTCTCCTTGGGGAAGAAAAGAAAGATGATTAGAGGTGAAGTATATCATACGGAGTATGTAGATACGTAGTTTCAGCATTTTCGGTGTTGTGAGTCTGTGACAACATTGCTCGGAACAATTGTGGTTTGAGTTTGATATAGTTAGATAATCATCAAGATGGTAGTGTGTTGGAAAGGATGCAGAACTGTCAAAGAAGATATTCTTAAGGCGAATGTGCCATCTCCGGTTGGTTTATTGAGGAGGATGGATATGGCACATTGGTAGCATGATGTGCATGAAGTAGACAATATGAACTGAGTGCATTTCTTATATTTATTCTTCGATATCATTAAGCAGCTTAAGAATTAGTATCCCTTGCTTCGTTCATAGGTTACAAGATTATTCTGTAGAGACATCCATTGCCACAATTATCGATGAAAGTGAGAGATTAAATATCGACACTAAGCACCTTCGGGAGCTTAGCTTTCGAGTTGGATCGGTCTACCAGTTAATTGGCAAGCTGCTTATTCAACCGGACAATGAGGTTAGTGGTAAATTACAATTACTTTCACTTAGTGATTTTTGGTGCCGGTCTTTTTTACGAGTCGCAAAGTAAATTGAAACATCAAAACTTTTTTATTGAATTTGATGAACAATTTATTTTTGGTAATGTCATAATGCATTAGGTAACCATAATAGATTTTTCAAACACCAAAACTTTTTTATTGAATTGGATGAAATGAGAAACAACTAAGTAACCATAATAGTTTTTTCAAACAATGAAACCAAACCAAAACCGTTTAAAACAAAATCAAACCATGCCCACCCTTACTCCCAAGTGTATACTTTACTTCAGGTGTGCGATCATATTGTAGGGTTAAGTTCTTTGTTTTGGGCCTTGGCTTCACATTCATCCCAAAAAAGTGTCAGCTTTTTGAATACCAAATCACTAGCATGGATTCAAGCCCTATTCACATTTTGTTCTCTTCATTTGAACCTCTTTTGTCTTATAAGTTTAATCCAATTTAAATTAATAATTTAATCAAATCATATACGTCAAATGAGGCTTACATCTTGGTTTATAAGTTTAGTGCTACTTTTCTTTCTAATGTCAGAAAAATTCTAGTTCAGATTCTGCATCATCGTTTATCAATAAGGTAAAAGGAAAAAATATTAACGTCATTGACACTTTATTTCAATTTAAAAAATGATGTAATGTATAATGTAAGCATAAGAAAATTACAAGCCATCCATTCAAAATGTAAGAAGGTAAATGGAAAATGATAAACCCTAATGCGAGCTATACTATCTTATGCAAAACTGTTTGCTTCATGAAACAAGTTTGTGTCGTGAAGCAAACACAATTTATTTCGTATTTTTACTTTCGTGAAAATCTCTCTGATTCAACATGAAGATCAAATAGAGTAATTATGTCTGGGCATGTCACTCCACGCATTCGTACTTGTTGGATCATGAGGTTTTTCTCTGTTTAAAATTTTTGTTTGTTATGAATTAATTATTTTATTTGAATGAAATGATATTTAATAAGTTGTAACCATTCGTTAACAAGATTGTGATTGATAGGATTTTTACCACCTGTAAAAGTAGGGATAAAAATACTAAAATACTTGCAAGAGTATAAGGTAATTGTAGTATAGATGGCTCTAGTAAGGTCATTCTCCATAGGGATTGAATAAATAATTTGTATCAAACCAAATGTTAATTAATTACTCAAAACAAAGTTTTAGAAAAAAGTGATTTTGTGATGTCAAATAATAAAAACGAATTTAATAGAAAATAATTAACGAAAGTGACAAAATAAAAGAAACTAAAAGAAAATGGTTTTTGAAAATTAAATTGTAAAAGCCTAGGGTTCCGCTTTCACCTTAACAATCCTATGTAGTTCTTCCAATTACTTATGAATTATTGTTGACCCTAAAAACTACCAAGCCTACGTGGCGCGCAGGCCAAGTAATTAAAAACCTAACTACGTCTTTCGGTTGTGTGCGAGGCATGCTAACTTGACGGCCCATGACAAAATTCTAAACAAACAACTTTGGGTCGAGGATATTTCTGATTTCAGCCCAAAATAACATTTTGGGTCCAAACAATTACACATGGATATTTTGAAGGTTATGTTTTCCTAAAGTATGCCTACTTGGACCCCCAACATAGAGCGTATATCAAACATGCAACCCGTATGTGGTATTCAAATCAAGTCTAAACATGCATAACTCATTAAGCTTTGTAAAACCTTTTGAAAAACCATACAACCCTTAAGACGTGGTATCCATTCTAAGTGAACTTGCACATATTAACCACAAGCAGCCTTCGTCAATTTTAGGGACTGACCTCCGACCAAAATTGTATCAAATTACTTTTCTAAACACCCTAATGGTAGCTAAGCATTAAGACAATTAGATAGTTTAAACCGGTGATTAATAATTCAAAACCTGCATGCATATATCATAAGCAAATTGAAAAGAAACTACATATTCTTGCTAAGGCTCATGGCCTCGCCCCTAGCAAACGGATTTAGTATGAACAATCATAAAACAAAATATTATAACAAATAAGGATAGAAAACACCATGAAATACAAATCATCAAAGCCTAGCAAAGTTCTCCAAAATATTATTGGTTCTTCTCCTCCCTCTCCCCTAAAAACCCCTAATGGCTAAAAAGCCTTATTTATACTACTACATAATTAAAATCCTTACTAGAAAAATGTCTTCTAAAAACTAGAAAACATAATAGAATAAGATAACTAGGAAATACACTTTGGGAAATCTGCCCAGCCACAAATCAGCCACGTTTTTGGACTTCCAGGGCTCCAAAACAGACCCAAAATAACTTGAATTAAAACTTGGGATGTCCCGAACATAATTACAGAAGGCCTTGAACCCAAGAGACATCATCTTGGATGCTAAAAAACTCAAATAAACCCAAAACGTCACTTTGACAGCACTACACGCTGCTTCTTTATTTCATCGTCATAAATAAACCACTTGGTAGAAAATTATGAAACTTTGATACAAACAAATTGAGAGACACATGAACGTCCTCCAATTTGAATCATTCCAAAATTTATCCGGTTGATCACGTTTTGCCCTAGAGAAAGTCAAATGTCGTACATTGAAAATACATAATAAAGTATCGAAGTTCACATAAAATAACCAATACATTAATACTAAGATGAGGGTAAAATATATAATATAATATCGACTCATCAGTGATTGTTCAAATTTAAATGGAAATGACTTTAGAAAATAAGAAACAAAAAAATTAACTAGAAAAATAGTAACTTGGGAATATAGCATTATATTTTCTATTGCAAAATTCCGACAAGCTTAGCTTGTCGACTGGTCGCTCGACGAGCCTTGAAACTCTAGAAGCCACGGATTGAACCAATCGGTCAAATTGCGTATGGTCTTATGACTAATCTCTCATTCAACGAACTTCTTCGTTCCACCAATAGGTCACCCAAAACATAAGAAGCCAATTTTTACAAGAACGGTACAAAGTCTAAATTTACAATGGAATAGTAACACTAACACAAGTGATAGGAATTGATAGCATTGTGTTATTCATAAAGAGGGCAACAGCCCATTTTATTATCAAAGCAAAGGCATTGATCAACAACCTTCAGTCACACCCCCACCCCCACCAATGGGTAATGGAAGCCTGACCATGAAGACGTGCAAATCAGATCCCATGCCCTCTTTTTCCCAACACTCACATCACGACCTCCATTTTTATGGACTTGGATTGTCTGCCCTCCCATTTCGGTGCCCTCCCCGTGCCCTCCTGTTTTGTGTGGTCACGGTTAAGCCACGTTAATATTTTATATTATTTTTTTATAAAAATAATAAAACAAAAAAAAATAGTAATATAAAATGTTGACGTGGCTTAACCGTGACCACAAAAACAGGAGGCACCACAATTAGAGGGCAGACAATCCAAGTCCCATTTTTATTCTTATATCACCAGAAGTTATATCCATATAAACTTAATATATTCAAAACACAAAAGCATAGTGTTTGACACTTGAATTTAATAATCTTTTTTTTATCATCTCTCATCATTTTTTCTCTCTCTCAGTCTAACTGTTGCGACCATTGGCATGGTGGCTCTTGGCCTCAAACCCTTCTCCATTGGGCTTCTTGGAGAAAGCTAGGTGGACCCCAGGATCATGGTGAGTGAGAGAACTGTTGTATACGATGGAGTTGTTGATTCCTTGAACATTGCTGTTCATGAAGGCACTTGTAGGCTTTGACGCTGCAGCTTTCCCTGTTCTGTGACTTTTATCTTTGCTTTTGTGCTTGCCTTCCTCGCTGCCACTGTCGCTGCTACCGCTGTAGCTGCTCTGATCAGATTGATTCCCCATTAGAGTTTTGTCATTGCCCTTCTTGTGAATGTAATGAGAGTGCTCCCCACTTCCATGTTTCTTTGGGGATTTTATGAGTTCCATGAGCGCACCTCTATTTTCCCCTGCAACGGTGATAACCCTTATGCCAGCTGCCTCGTGATCGGAACTAGACGGAGACTTCTTGTGAGATATGAGTCTCTCTTTTGTTTCTCCTTCGTTTTTTGAGCTGGGGGAGTTATTGCTAGGCTTCGGGGACTCGCGAAAGTCTGCGCCTTTCGAGTTTCCAGAGGTGAAGCTGCTGAACCATGAATTGGGTTTCTGTTGATCAATGGTTTTCTGTTGGACCAGCACTGTCTTCTGCTCTGCCTCAATGGGAAACTTGGGTTGGTCAGTTTGATTATCTGAAGTGTTTGGCCTTAGCTGAGATAGTGGAAGAGTGAGAGGAGATGGCGGTGGGGCGGTTTGTTTGAGCTTTGGTGATTGAGGTGGGGTTTGATTCACGGCCAGCCCGATGGTTTTGGGAGATTGGTTGTTGTAATTATTAGCCTCCCTAGCAGTGGATGAAATGGTGGTCGGTTTTGGTGGAGAATAAGTGTGTGGTGGCAGTGGTTTATAAGATGGAGGAGAATTTGTAGCGGAGATGGCAGGTTTTGGCGAAGAAGTGCTGGGAGTTTGTGGTTTGTTGGCTGGAGAATTTGGCACTGAAGTAGTAGTGGAAGTAGCAGTGGCTTTGGTTCTAGTAGGAGAAGGTACCCCTGAATATGATGGGGCTCCAGAAACCTTGGTTGCAGGAGATGATGGCACTGAAGAAGATACAGCTTTGTTTACTGGTGATGACGGAACTGATGCTTTTTTTACTGGTGATGACAGAACTGATGAAGTAGTCACACGAAGAGGAGGGGGAGGTGATGGAGTAGCTGTAGGCGGTGGTGGTAACGGTGGAGCAGTGGCGTCAGGTGGTGGTGCCATTGCGGCAGGAGGAAGGGGCGGTGGAAGAGCAGTGGTGGTTGGTGGAGGAGGGGGTGGGGGAGTAGGCTCAGGAGCAGGAGCCATTGGCCTCATTGAAGGTATAACCATAGGGGCGGGGGCGGGCGCGGGCACGGGAGTTGGGGTAGGAGCTGGGGTGCTGACCGGACGGACAATGGAGCCCAGCCGGAACCACGGACGAGAAGGTTGGGATGCCATTGTTGATGACAAGTTTGTATTTCTAATTCTAGTTTAGTAATGTAACCCAAAGAAAATTGAACTTGGAACAAATGAAGAAACATAAGAATTGGAAACAATGAGATATAAGTTGATGTGTGTGTTGTATTTATAGTTGGGACAAGTTTAAGTACAAGCAATTTCAGGATTTGACACAAAATGTTAGGGGAGAAGTTTGAAATAATAAAATAAAAAATAAAAAATAAAAAAAGGTCATGAGAAACATGCTGAGAACAAAAAGAAAGGCATCAGATGCAGAAGAGCCACTTGAAGTAGTTGAGCTCTTCTGTGGAGGGAAAAAGCAACAAATTAAATTTGACATTGCAAGATTGGTATCAATTAAATGGAGTAAATTAGAAAAGTGATATTTTCGGGAGAACAAATAAAAAGTCTCACCCAAAACCTTTTTTATTCTTCAAAAAGCATTTAGATAACTTTATTTATTAATAAGGACATTCTTATATTATAACCATAAAAAACAAAAAGAGAATCACATTTCATAAGGGTTTTGAATTAAAAGAAAATTCTTTAACAATCTAAAAAAGAGTAGTGATATTCACACATCTCTTTTTATCTCTCACACCTCCTAATTAATTTTTGTCAATTGATCTTCTTCAATTTATTTGATTCAACGGACAAAAATTAAGAGAAGTATATGAAAAGTAAAAAAGAATATTTGGATAGCACCCCCTAAAAAAGTGTCCTTAATAATAATAAAAAAAAGTACTCTTAATGATAAAAATGGTTGTTTAAGAATTTTTGGATAAAAAAAAGTTTTTGCGATGGCTTTTTATTAGTTTTTTTTGTACTTTTTTTTTGTGTGGGATGACCTCCTTCTTTGTCATAGGGGGATTCTTTGAACCAAAAGCAATATCTGCAACAATGTTAATAGAGAAATTATTGTTACACTACTTGATAAACAATATTAATTGACAGCTAATTGGCAACATAAAGTATACCATTTATTTCTAATATGTTCTCTTCTTCTTCGGATACTGGTCTTCAGTGCTTGAGTGTTGCAAGAATAGCATCTCTCTTTGTTATGAAGTCGATTACTTTTTAACCCAACCGTTTCTGGTTTTTAATTAATTGTTTAAGGTCAGATACCTTTTCATTGAAATTTGGAATTAGCACAAATGTTTAAGAGCATTTCCAATGTTAGGTGTAATGAGAGCTACCACAAATTTTAGCACTTTTTATTACCAATTAAATTTCAACCAAAAGAGAAAAAAAGCATGTAAACAACTCGCCGGGGTTGTTAAAACACATTTTTTACATCTTCAAGTTTGGGAACCCTCATTTAGCTCCCCCATTAGAGCAAAAACAAATCATAATGAACTCCCATTTTTCTACCCGGAGGCGTATAGGGATTAAAACCAATTTTAATTCACCAATTTCCAAGTTTTTTTATTGGAAATGTTCTAACATCATGCAATATTGTTCAATAAAGTGCTACGATTGCATTCCTTAAACACCTTGTGCATTTCTAAGAGGATGCAAATAACGTTGTTACGAGGAGTTAACGCACTCTTCAGCTTTAATATTAGCATGTCCATTAGCAAATCTTATTTGCAATTCAAAAAGACAATCACACACTCTTCTTCTATGAGACAACAAAAGAGTGTGGAGCTAATTTTGAATGTGATTATATATATTGCAAATGAGAATGTGATTATATCATTTATGTTATCAATACAATCGCTCTTTTACGTTGATGTGGAGCTAATTTTGAATGTGATTATATATATTGTGAATGAGAATGTGATTATTCATTTATATTATCAATACAATCTAAACTCTTTTACGTTGATGCGTTCCCTAAATGTATGATCGAATACACATTTTGACAACATAAATCTAACAAGAAAATATGACCTTCTAAGTTATTGATGTCACCTCAATTGTCATTTTCATAGATGCAGTTTCGAATGTGCAATTGGCGGCTCACTTTGTTGATTATATTGAAGAATGGGCTGGCTAGCAATTGCAATAGCATTTGACCTCTGCGGTTCTCATGAGTCCTAAATGTTGGCTAACAGTAAAAAGATGCACTAAGTACACGTTGATGGGATTCTTCTACATTCTTAACGATCACAAAACAAAGTAAAACATTACTACTATTCTCATTTCTCACTATAATTTGATTCTTCAAATCTTCTGACGATTTAATGTCCCATGCACTAATAAATTAACGTCTGCGTCTTGCTCTTGACTTTGCTTGTGATGCTATTGTTAGCTGCTTCTTCTTTCACTTTTCATCTCTCTTCATTGTCTCATCAGATTCTTCTACTCACCAAGGGCCTTTCATCACTGTACGGTTGGTCATTTTGGTTAAGAACAATATTTGGTTACTAAAAGATGAGTAAGAACTCTAAATCAAAATTTCTCCAAATTGTTCGTTGTCAATTTATAGAAATTCGTATTTATTATCAGAACCATTCATATTATAAATCATCCTATAAAGATCGTTTCTGCAAAAAATCAATTAAAACTAAGGTCGTTTAGTCATCAATTTGTTTAAAAATAAATGAATGGTATTGGTAAAAGCATTACGAACCGTCTATATATTTGCTACAATAAATTGACTAAACGACCTTAGTTTTAATAGTATGAACGGTTCTGATCATAAGCACAAAACTCTGTGATTAAAACACTAAGAGTTTTGAGTATGAGTTTCATCTTTGAGTAGCCAAGTATTGTTCTTTGGTTAAATCCCTTGAGCGGAAAGTAAGAGACATCTTATTCTCTTGTTCGGAGTTATTTCTCCTTACCACCAAATTACAATTTAACACGTCTGTTGAACTTTTAGTTTTGTTTGTTTTTGTATACGTGTTATACTGTTATTTACATATAAATAAAATTGTCTCGTTAACCGTAAGGACTAAAGAGCCCCACAATCTTCCTTTTTTAACTAAAGACTCTGGAGAGCTTGGGGCAGATGAAGAAAGACAGCATTCTAGTTGCTCAAGAAGCAAAAATCAATGTTCGGATGGCAACTGATTCCCATTATTGAAAAAGTAGGGAGTAAAAGTTAAAGGTTGCGATGCCCGTAAGAATATGAATATCTGTCTTTGTCTTTCCGTTTTCTTTTTAACTGGTACTTTGGAAGACAATTCTGTCAAACTCTATTGTCTTCGTCGATTTCTTTCCGAACTTGTAAGAAATTTTCAATTTTTCTCTGAATTTTAAGTTTAGCAAGTTATTCAGTTTTTATAATTGGTCAATTTCCTCTTTAATTTTAATTTTAACCAATTATCCTTGAACTTTTATAATTGGCTAGTTTTTTCCCTGAACTTTAAATTTAGCCGATTATCCTCTCAATTTTTTTAATTGGTCAATTTCCTATTGAGCTTTATTTTAGCCAATTACTCCTTGAATGTTTATACTTGGCTAGTTTCTAATATTGAATTTGTTGAGATGAGTAATTACTTTTACCATGTGCCATGCATGACGCACGTGACCAAGATGGATGAAAATTGGATAAAAATTTTCAAAATCTAACTCCAAAGGAGAAATTGGCCAATTACAAAAATTCAGGAAGATAATCGACTAAAATTAAAGTTTAGGGGTAAATTCGCCAATCATAAAAATTCAAGAGGTAATTGACTAAAATTAAAATTCAGGGCACAAGTACCACTTGTCTAATTAGATGAGAAAAACTCCCACTGAGACAGTCACAATGCACCCTGCCCTTCATAGAAATGGAATATAAGACCTACAAACTTCCATAAATCCCATTTTTTTAATTAATATGGTGGCTAAAATGTGATCATATGAACAATGCCTGCAATGTATAGAAGCGGTAATGGAATTAGGCAAATTATAACATAATTTTAAGCCAACATTAAACCTGTAAACGGGTCGGGTTTATCGGATTTGGGTCGGGTTCAATCTGACCCGCTAAGTTAATGAGTCACCTTAACCCGATCCGTTAACACACGTTAACAATTTTTTTTTTTTTTTTTTTTTGCATAGAGTTTATTTTTTGTTGGTAAGACTTTATTGAAATTACTAAAACATCCTCAACTAATGGGTGCTAACGGGTTGACCCAAAGTGACCCGTTATTTAACGGGTTGTTAACGGGTTCACCCGTTAGCAACCCGACCCGTTAAGCATCCACCCAAATACTAATATTAACGGGTTGGATCGAGTCGGGTCCAAAATGCCAGGTCTAGCCAACATCCTTTAGGAACTTCTCCGATACTACATTATTTTGGAGCAGGATGAAGTGCTAATTTAGTCCCTGAATTATTTCAGTGAAAATTAGGTCATTGAATTATTTTTTCGGTAAGTTTAGTCCCTAAATTCATTAAAAATTGCTAATTTCATCCCTATTATTATATTTAAAGTTATTTTATCCAATTTTTTGTCAACTTAAGTCACTTTAGGGTGTAATACCATCATTTTCTCGCCTATATGCCCTTAACATTTCATATAGGCTACTAATCTAACGTTTAATTTACCATTCAAAGCTAACTCCATACACATTTCTTTATGAAAAAATTACTGATCTACCCTACAATGTGTATCACATGCAAGTAACGTGACTTAAATTGACGTACGTTATACATCGATAGCTTTAGCCTACTCATTTATGTACCCGGTAGCCCTGCTTGAAGAAACGCCGTAGTTCAGATGTCATATTGCCATCTCTCTAGCTATTTGTCGTTCTTACGTTGCAAGATCATAAACTCTCATTCATAAACATTCACAGCCTAGTTATTGAGAGTAGAAGAAAGACGTAAATATGCTCATAAATTGAAAACTAATTTCAAGCAGTAAGAGTAAAAATGGTTACCAATATGCTACTACGGAATGATTTTGCACTCGATTGGTAGCAGATTCAACTGTGCCGACTTTTGTGACTCGTGAGGATTGGCGTGCATTGATATTATCTTATGTGATTTAGCTAGAACAAGAAGCGTGTCAGGAGGAAATGAAGTGAACTATGAACATCAATGCAGAAGATTACGTTGGTTCCGGAGTTTCTTTGGATACTAGGAAGAAACAAGGACGTATCAACTTCAAGCTATTCCCAATGCTGCAGATATTAAAGGAAACACACTACACGTTCAATTCATCGTTGATGATTTCGAATGAAGGTTGAACATAAGGGTAAGAAATCGAAAAAAAGAATATAATGTCGTTACAATTGTCAGTCAATACTCTGCTCTCAAACGTAAATTGGTACTAGGCAAAGGAAATATATCTTAGTATACTTTGTGGCACTGTACAGCATAGAGTGAAATTCTCTTTAACATATACAAAAATTTAACTGGAATGGACACAGCATCCAATGCTTAAAAGTAATTCTTAGCACCTAATGAAGATAATTTTAGGTACAAGGCTATCAAAATTAGCAGAGGAAAAAGGGAAAGAACATAGGTTGGAAGTGCAGATGGTAGTTGAAATAATAATCTCACCCTTTGGAATGTCTGTAATTCAAGGCCATTTAGTGAACCCGAACACTTTCAGAAGTATCTCCCATCCAGTAGGTATTGTCATACGAAAAGCAAAACGTTTATCGTATTCAATGCAATGTGAAGGCTTCTGGCTGTCTCACTTCCCTTTTGCATTGCAGGTGTAAGAGATGCCGCCGCTGCCCATACCGTGATAGCTGTTGACAATAAGGAAAACCAACCATGGTCAATTAAGCCTTTACTAGTGAGGTTCGGCCACATGATTTCTTTAGAATTATATTGTTTGAACTTTCCATGCAGAAATACAAACTTTACCTGCTCCAGCAAACAAATGGGGACCTGGAAATAGCTTTCCTGTCCTAAACCAAGTGTTGAGTCCTCCACCAACCGACTCAAAAACTCCGAAAGCTAACAATATCGATCCTGCGTTGAAGTGTTTATCCCTGTAAGACCCTTTCACCAACTCCTTCCTTTCCTGATAAGGAAACACCGATGCATCAGACACTTTCACGGATTAAAACATTTCATGACATATGCCACTAAATTATGTAGAAATACCAATTTTTGTGCATCAAACTTTGCACAATAACGAATGCCACAAACATAATAATATTAAAATTGTTCTCAGATGATCTCGTTTATTGACGTGGTTGATTGTTTTAGGGTATAAAAGCTTATATTTCGGTTCTAGTCTCTAGCTGGTTGATCGCTTAGATTTTAGTTTTAAAGAGCCATAAATTTGATACTTCAAATCTAAAATGGAAGCCATATGGGACCATTTTGTTCCCTAAATAATAAACTATGTCAATAAATGGGATCAAAGTTGAAGAAAATTGAGCATAAGTGAGGTTTTCTCAAGGCGCCCCGTTTTAAAAATAGACAGGTCTCACGACATGACTGCAAAGAAAATTTATGCATGACCTAAACAAGTAAAACAATAGTGTGTCTTTTCCAATCCACAAGAAGGAGGCCAATTTCATCCGTGGAATACTTAAAAGGAAGCATGCATTGCATTCAGCATAGTTAGGGTTAGAAACCTACCTCAGTGAGCTGCTGAATTTTGAGTGCAAAAGGAGATGGGGAAGCTTCCGCTGGAGTCCCCTCGGGTGTGACAGGGGTAGGCTTCACCTGCTTCTTGAGCTCATTAATTTCTTCCTGGATTGTCCTCACTCTCCTCCATTGCCAACCCAAGTAGCCTGCCCACAATGTGTACACAAACAGCCCTCCCATCACAATTGGGTGTATCAGAGCAAATGTCCTTCCCTCCAGTATCCCAAACTCCCCACCTACAGCAAGTGCATTTTAATCCACACCCACAAAGTTCAAAAGAAAACAAAAAACCCCTCAAAAATCCAAATTAGAAAGGAAGAACATGCGAAAATGACATAGAGAGATACGAATAAAGAGAAAACGGTGCGCGAAAATCACTTCCTATACATAAACAACATTGGGAAAGTTGTGATCTTTACTTAATTACTAATTGTACTTGCCTTGGCATGGGAGAGAAGTTGACTTAAGGCGGTCAGTGGTGGTTGTGAGGAGTTTTGTTGAGTCCTTGGCATTGCTGGGTTCTGTTGGGATTGATGAACTCCGTTGGATTTTTAAGAGGCATTATGTGGGCTTTTGGGGAAGAATGGGGAGTTTGAGGAGGCTGAGTGTGGCTGCCATGCTTCTACCTCTGTCTGCAGGGCAGAGAGAGGACAGCAGAGCAGGGTTCTTAAAGTTTCGGGGGGGAAAAGACAAGGAAGTGAGATCGCAAGATGGAGACTCTGTCCATTTGGTTTGCTGTATTTTGTAGATTGTGTGGAATGGGGCCCTCTTTCACTTTCATGGAAGGAACGAGTACGATCGATCCACAACCTCAGGAAGAAAACTTAACTGCTGATTACTTCTTTGTTTTGTTTACCTTTTACATGTGGTCACACTTGAATCTCATCTCCATCTTCTTTGACTACAAATTTTGAGCATATGACCATTAAACACTTCCGTCTTCATTATTTGAAAAGGTTTCGAGGTCGACTAGCATGACCATATATGTTCATTCTAGTCTTCAATCATTATCCACGATAAGTTGGTAATTCCGACTCTGTATTTTTTTGTCTTCAATCAAAATCGAAGATACTCAAGTTGCATTACAAAGTCACGATTGACGGTCAAAATGATGGTCTAGCTCAATGCTCTAACAATTTAAGAAGTTGATTTCTCACCGGTACTCAGTGAGTAAAGCAAAAGGTTCGTCACTCCATACATACCTACTACCCCCCACTTGATGCCAACACAAATGTTTGGCAGCCCAACAAGATCCTCTCCCGATCCTTTTGGTGGAGATCCTGGGGCAGAATCTGTAAATCGTGTTCGTTCATCGTATATCATGCGATTAATTTTTGTCAAATACTGTTTGTGTTTAATTTTAAATAAAAAATATTTAAAATGATTTCTAACCACACGATGTAAGATGAACAGACACGATTCACGAATCTCAAAGATCCTCATAAAGAGGATCCAACGAGCATCTGGATTCTTCAGCAGCGAACATGTAGTGGCGTACCTCGTGAAAATGTAACAAGGGCCGGGCCGGCCCTAAAAGGTCATGACCCAAGTCTTACTGGATTCTAAATTTTTGGGCCCTATAAATTAATGAGCCGGGTCAATCCTATGTCCATTATGTGAGGCCTTGGCCAGCCCACGGGCTTAAACACTTGGGCTTAGGAGCAGGCCGCCCAACTCGGCCCAGTTTTTGGCCATTTAAGTATTTGATATTTGTTTGGTTAACATAGTATAGTCAATTAAATAAGTATTAAAATAAAGTTAATTATTTTAAAGGAAGTTCAAAAGTATTTATATTACGTCGCATCATATCAGGTCGAAAGGCCAAGCTTATGGGCCGACTCAGAGCCTAAAATTCAAAGCCCAGAGCCTAAACCCATTTAAAACCAATCCAGATAAAACTCATATTGAAAGAAGCTTACAAAAGGGGCATGATTTTTTTGTACTGCTACAAAAGCTTTTTTCCTTTTTCAACAAAGCTACAATAGAAAACTAGTGAAAGAGTCTCAAGAAATAATTACCTAAAATCACCTGGTGAACTTTATTTAATCGCAAAGACAATAGATTCAAATGGTGAAAGTATCGTAAGTCAGTCAAAATTTAGACACGATAATAATATTATAATTACATTTCAATGCACGTCAAAGTTTAGACACGATAACAGTATTCTTAACTACATTTCAATTTAGTAGTATGGACAAGTGTTTCTTCATAAAATCAGTTCATGGGTCGCAATCCAGTGACGGAATCAAGAGCCAATGAAATTGAACAAGCATATATTAGGGCCACCTTGATGGGTTGAAAAACCTAGGGACCAAGTTGTGTGAAGCCTTGACAATACCCAATATTTTCCAATTCTACCTCACCAAAATGAAAAACATAAAATGAATATCCAAACGTTATAGTTCAACCAGGTGAATCGCACGATGGCGGTCAAAGAGAGGTTGAAATGTCTTTATGAGTCTTTCCGATTCTCAAAAATGTAGAATGTCGTAGCAAAGCCACCAGTTGATCTTCTTTTTTTAAATTAAAAAAATTATAAAAAAAAAATAGTTTAATCGAGAATGTCAGAAACCTAGAAAATGCGTACGTTTATTGGTTCAGGAAGTTCATGAAGCCTGCAATATGAAAGCTACAGCACGAAACGTTAAGCCAACAAATGGTGCGTTCCTCGTTACATGCACGTAGACTTAGTAGGTATATATACAACTAGTGGCGGATCCAGGAAATAATGTTTGTGGGGTCATAGTGCGCGCAGCGCGAAATTTTTTTTTAGCCTCGTTTGGTACTTTGGACTGTACTGACTATTTCAGTCGGATAGGATAAATAGTCGTCGGATAGTACTAACTACATTAGTCGGGCGTTTGGTGCAGTGTCGAATTAATCTGTGCATGGAACAATACTAAATTTTTTTAATAATTTTTAACAAAATAATTGGTGTTAAAATGAAAAAACTCACAATATAAACAAATCATCAATATAATCAAAATAAATATGAATTGAATTTCAATTAAATTAAATATATTATACATATACAAAATATTCAAAATAAATACTCACAATATAAACAAACCATCAACATAATCAAAATAAATATGAATTGGATTTCAATTAAATTAAATATCTCATCTTGCATTCTACATATAAAAAATAATGAAAATAAAAACTCACAATATAAACAAATCATCAATATAATCAAAATAAATATGAATTGAATTTCAATTAAATTAAATATATTCTACATATACAAAATATTCAAAATAAATACTCACAATATAAACAAACCACCAACATAATCAAAATAAATATGAATTAGGGTTGGAGGAGGAGGAGAAAACAAAAGAAATTTGGGGGTTTTAGAAAGAAGGGATTCGGATCTGTGCAAAATAGGGCTGATAGGACACATTGGGTATTTTTTTTTTGTTCAGACCTGCCCAGGACACGCTGGGCATTTGTTTTTTGTTCAGACCTGGGCCAAAACGACGCCGTTTTGCCCGTATGTTTTGAAAAAAAAGAAGCGCGCATCTTCTTCTTCCTCTTCCTGCAGTGCCGAGCTTCGTTCAGGATTTTTGTCGAACACTTGGCGTGCGACTCCGACCCCGACGACCCCGACGACCCCAGCTCCAAGAGGTCGCATATGGGAGCTTCAAGGTTGTTTCCATGGTTTCCAAGGGGTCGTGCGACCCCGACGACCCCACTGTGGATCCGCCCCTGTATACAACATAAAACTGAATATACAAGAAATAATTTTAATTTGTCTATGATATATGTGTTGTTTCCTTGTTGGTTATCTTTTGTTTTGTTCCTAAATTCCTAATGTAATGGTAATCGGTAGGTAGTATTTGGTGATCATTTTACACCCACAGCTACTCCAATTTTGACAACTCCCTTTCACTCCCTTTCACCATATATATTATATATAACAACAAGATGCCAACTTCACAATATATGATTTGTTTTTTCATCAACTATGTGATTAACTAACTTCATTAATATCGGCTTAGTTAATTAATTAATCAATTTTCTTGAAGTAGTCCAATAATGCAAGTGTCAAGACGCTCTAAACTCCAACCTAACACTCTAGACTAAATCACACTATGTACTATGGTCTGGTGGTATTCCTCTTCACTTTGAAGTGAGAGGTCTTAGATTCGAATATCGTGAATAGCGAATTCAATATCAAATTAAGTTGTCCATTATGTGACTTTGCCAAACTCTCCCTCCCCTTAATGTAAAAATATCAATGTACTTAAAAAAAATTACACTATGTAAATAAATTTCTTATACAACCGTTGGTTGCATGTAAGAAATTTTTATTAGCAAATACCCAAAGTTATACATGTGAAGAGGGAGAAAATCTATTGTGCCACCAATGATATATGTCTCGTTGTAACTTGTAAGACAAATTCTTTGGTAAAGTTAGGGTAAACTCTTTCGTCCTCTAGTAAAAACAATTTACATGTTACGCACAACGATATTGTCTGTATTAACACCAACAATTACAAAAATTAAGTCAATAATTCAACAACTAAAGTAGGAGAATAGTAGGGGTTGAATCAAAAGTATAGTTCACCAAAACAAAACAAAAAAAAGGAAAGAAAAAAAAAACCAGAAGTATACAGAAATTAGATTCAAAAGCAAATGCCGTAAACAATGAAACGGAGGAGTTTGAAATTTTTGCATGGAAAGCTTCTGCCTTGTTTGTACTGCATGAACGACGTCTTGACTGTTATCAAGGAGCCACACCAAGTCTAACTAAAAACATGTCTAATCCGCGTCCAATAAGATAATCAGTAAAATGTACAAATCAAGGGATTTGGATTCCATCTGGATTCAAATGGTGGGATTCTTATTTCTTAGTCATTTATTATACATCGTGTAGTCAGAAATTAGTTGAATTTTTATATTTAAAATTAAACACAAATAATACCTGACAAAAATTAATCGCACGATATACGATAAATGATAAACAGTTAGGATGTGAGAATACATAAAATCCCTACAAAGAAAATTCGGAAATGATCCTCATTCCAAAGGCTCTACCAAGTCGGGCCCTACTCCTACTCCTAGCATTAAACTAAAAAAGTGCTCATGCTTAGTTATTTAAGCATATATCCTTGTAAAGAATATATCTCCGTAATCACAAGCCATATATTAATTGGAAAAATAAAAGTAACACACTGTAGGAAATTATTTTATGGAAAACTAACCAAAACACCCTCAAAACTTTACTTTTAATCATCATGACATATTTTTTCAAAAATGCCGATCCTACCCTTCACACATATGTACAAGATTGGGTCAGTTTTATGCAAAGTTTATGTCGATACATCCAAAAGAAGAAAAAGGAGATTGACATTTTCAGAAAGCATTTGCATGCAAAAGGATATGTGGCAAACATTGCAACAACCAAGACAATATAGATTCACATGCAAAAGAAAATGTGGCAAACACTGCAGCAACCAAGACAACATAAATTCACATGACATTCAAGCAAAGACAAGACAGCCAGCTTTCAGAAACAGTGTGCTGTCACTATTCAAAAAATTGTAAATAGATGAAATGTTATTTTGTCTTTGAAGAATTAGATTTTGTATATAAGAGTCTTTCCTCCCATACAGAAGACACCTGAATACCACACACCTCTCTCAACATCTGAAAACACCATACTCACTTCATACACTCAAGGATTCGTAGCCTTCATAACATCCTTGTAAACACTTCTTTGTAATCACTTTCTTGTAAACAACTATCTCTGTAAACATTCCATATATCAATAAAAGTTCAAGTGTACATATTCAAGCAATCTCCAAATCTTAAGTAAGTTTTCTTTTCCTTATTTAGTGTGTTTGTTTAATTAGACTTCTAGTCCAAAATAAGGAAACACTATTGTGGTTATATTATTAACCTGCTAAACTGCCGATCATACTTTGTTCGAACACTCTGTTATAGTTGATTATTTGCCATACAAATAATTGGACATTAACCAGGGTACCTCTGAGTTCTTCGTACCTCTGACTTCAACCGTTAAGGCCTTATACTTGTACTGTGAGTGGTCGTCATGCAGAAACATGTCGAGTTCCATGTGCAAGGTTCTATGTCTAGTTGTTATAATAATTATCCGACTATTTAACCGAGCATGCGTTGTATCAGAGCCAAGTTTAACATTTTAATAATATAAGCATAATAGTAAAGTACCTTGAGGATAGAAGTCATTGATACAACTGATATCATATTTGTTTATTGTGTATGAACAACAGATATTATTGTCCCTGTAGACCCTGTCAACCACAATTACCAGGTATTTATTGTCCCAGACATCCAACTATAACTAGCATAAAGAGAAGATTAACATATATATCCAAAAGAATTATCAGTACTTTGAAGAAGCAAAAGTTTTATCTTAGTTATCTTGAACATCCTTTATTTATTCGTAAATATAATAACACAGAAGTGCAGCATAAAGTTTTAGAAGCAAAAGGAACAACAGATCAAGCTTTAGAGACCTTGAGAGGAGAAAGAGAGTTTTTAAGAAACCAGTTAGCTGTAACTTTAGAGAATGGTAGACTGTAGTTTATGATAGATTATCTTAATTTAGAAATTAGTGAACCTCAAAAAAGAAAAATAACTTTAGACCAAAATAGTTTAGTTTGTTATTTTCCATCAAGAAAGCATAATCATATTTTGCACAGTGAAGAAAATCCGCAAGCCAATAGTATTGTAGATCTTATTATTAGTCAAGCAGAAAATATAAAATTAGAAAATAATAAGCATAATCATTTGTTAAACCAGTTGTTAGAACATTTTCAGAAAAATTTCATAAAGATAATTAGACAAAATTTAGATTATATTACATCTCAGTTAGAAGATAATAATAAAAATATTCAAAGGTTTCCTAGCAAAAGAGAGATAAAAGAGCTTGTTGACCTCATAGATAGTAAGCCAAAGCAAGTAGAACTTAGGTCATTAGAAATAGTTGAACAACTAAAATTAGAAGTTCAAAAAATTCAATTCGTACAAAAGGAGTTAAGTGAACAAGTAGATAAGTTGCATAATAAAATAGATAAATTATTAGTTTAATGAAAGATTCTAGAACTAGCAGAAAATATATTCAAGTTTTGAAGAAATTAGTAAATTAGATAAAGAACCAGTAGGATTAACAGATTTTTCAACACAAGTATCTAGTAGTAATATTCTCATTAGGCAAAATAATTTGATTATCCAATTAGTTTTAAGTTTAGCTGAAAAATTAGATCAAGTTGAAGAACAAATAGCAGAAATAAACCAAGTTTTACATAACACATCTTCATCACTTCTACCATCCTTGCTAGATAAATTAGAAAATTTAACTTTGAGTGCAAATAATAATAGAAGACCTAAGCTAAATCATTTTGATAATAGAAAATGGAACTCTTTAGGAAAAAAAGAAAAGAAGTAGTTAGAGCAGAAGATATTTATCCAAATGAAGAAGAAGCACAAGAATTTATTCGAAGAGGTTTTAAGAGAACATAGAAAAATAAATATAACTTGTATCAATTAGGTTTATTTGAAAACAGAAGTAGAATTGTAAGCAGCATCAGTCAACATGAAGTTAGCTGTATTGATAAAGAAGTCACACTTAATCTAATTAGTAAAGAAGCAGTTACTCATTTGAGAAAATCACATTTTAGTCAGATTCATATAGGAACAATATTAATTGGAATAGCAGGATTAACCAGAGCACAAGTAGGTACAAAAGCTTTAGTATACATATATGATGATAGATGAGATAATCATCAACAAACAGCAATAGCAACAGCTGAAGTAGATTTAAGTTCAAACTTAGCAGTCATAGGTTGTATTCCAAATTATGTTATGACGATTAATGAATTTAGTAAATATATTAAAGTAAGCACTAGAACAAAAAATTATAATATGAAATGAGAGTATAAAAATTTGTGTATTAGCTTAATGTATATAGGTAAAGTATCTGATAGATATAATCATAAGTTTAATTTAGAGTTTCAAAATTTAGTTCAAACATTTGGCAGTAAACATGTAAATATGATAGAAGCAAAACCCGTAGATAATAACTTTTTAGAAGGAACTCAGTGGACATTGACACACCCCGATCCAGAGGATCCAGGCGTGCTGGCCGTCATGTGAACGTGACGTAACCATAAGTGCGACACGGAAGCGAAACAACAGCATACATAAGAAGGAATTCAAACCAACTCTAGCAGAACAACCTACTAGAATGACAGGACGAGTTAAGATAAGCACATAAATTCAGAGCATAGGTTTAAGTGCAGTCAAGTAGGACAAAAATAAAAGTACATCACCCTCAGGTGAGTCCTACATGTCAAGTGTCTGTCAGAATGCCGGAAAAAGACCTCGAGAGCCACCAACTGCTAACTAGAACCTGGAGGGGCGCAAAACAAAATGAGTGGGTCAGTAAAATCAAATAGTTTTCCAAAACAGTTCATTAAAAACAATTCTAACCCCTCACCGTAAAAACCTGTATACTTTCCCAGAAAATAGTATATATACATATATATATACGCAACATCAAACTCAACTCAATTTCATCAACATAATATCTCAATAATGACATGCCATGCCCAAAATATGATCAGAATACATCAATATCAATAAGGTGAATGATAAATCAACCGGAGACCCTACAATGGTCCTGTACGGTTGATTCTAAAGCTCAACATCCAATCCAACCGGAGTCACCTCGGTGACCTGTACGGTTCAACTCTGCACGTCACTCGGAACTACATATAGTAGTCTGTACGATAACAGGTGTATAAATACGCTTTAGTGCTTCTCTCATCAATCATCAGCGCGCATAACTAAGGTCACCCACTAGTCGGAATCACATCTAGTGATTTGTACGACTAGCATGTCGGAACCCTCACATGGTCTGTACGACATCCACCTACTTGGATCCAAGACGAGCGTGTGGTGTGGTGAATAACAATATAAGCACTATCACCTAGGTGCAGGTCATGAGCTTTCAATGCACTCCATGATAAATAACTCAGCTGAAAATAAATAAACTCACCTGAGCGTCCACCGCGTCATTTCACATATATATATGTTAATTATCAAACTAAATATCTCAACAGTTTCATGCATGGCAAATAGATTCATAATTTTCACATAAACGGATTTTCTGGGAAAACAGTTGTATATAGGTAAATACGAAATCAAAACTGCCCACTCACTGATAAGTCGAGGGGTCGTAACCCCCGTGGCATCCCTGGATGCGCTCGTCCTCGGGATACGTGTCACCTATATGACTGGTTTTTCCGGCGAGTTTTGAAACTCTTCGTTCTCCTTCGTTTTTCACCCATTTTCTTTATTTTATATCAAATTGAAGCCCCAAACATGTAGAATCACGATAGACTAGTTTAAGGCCCTAAAAATCAAGAAATCTCACCGGGAAAATTCCAAGAAATTCGGCCAAACTTGAACCACGTGATCCCGACGTCCAAATCCTTCAAACGAAGTATTCCGAGCCTCCTTGGAACCTCACTAAGCTTACTACAAGCTTAGAATTCCCTGAAACACAACATTTTACGTTCGCATGAACAGTGACCAAAAATGGAGGTTCGGGTTTCACGTGATTCCGAGGGTTTCACTTCCTAAAACTAGTACCATTCAACTTAAAATGACTCAAGGATGAAGATGCATACCTTGGTTGCCTCGATCCGTCGAGTTTTGGGGATTTTTTGGGGTGTCCGTACGTATGGGTGTGAAGAGAGAGAGGGAGTCGGGACGAGGAGAGAGAGAGACACGGGGAAGGGAGGAATAACAGGGAGGTGTATGTGTGTGGTCTAAGATCAAATCCACACCATCCATTTACATCCCTAACCAAACAAACAATCCAACCTTTGAAAATTCTATCCAACTTAATTAATATATCCAATAGGTTAGGAAAAATATGAAATATCTAAAACATGACACACACACACCTTAGTAACGTCAATGGTATTTCCGTCATTTCATACTCTCGATATGAAAATCTCGGGACGGGCTGTGACAACCTCCCCTCCTTATAGAATTTCGTCCCCGAAATTCCCATAACCAAATAACCCACTTAATATCCATAGAATAACCTTGGGTACATCTCTCTCATTCGATCTTCTGTCTCCCAGGTAGCTTCCTCTACAAAATGGTTCCTCCACAACACCTTCACCAAACTCACCGTCTTGTTCCTTAGAACCTTATCTTTCCAATCCAAGATCGTGACTGGTTCCTCATCATATGTCAAATCCGGATTAATCTCTAGCGGTTGAGGAGGGATCACATGAGAAGGATCAGAAATATAATATCGAAGCATAGAGACGTGAAACACATTATGGACCTTAGATAACTCCGGGGGCAACTCCAACCGGTAGGCAACTTCACCAACTCTTTCAGTGATCACATAAGGTCCAATATATCTCGGACTTAGCTTCCCTCTTTTTCCAAATCGTACCACACCTCTCCAAGGTGACAATTTCAAAAACACCCAATCGCCCACATTATACACTCGATCAGTAGTATGTCGATCCGCTAAACTCTTCTGTCGATCCTGGGCTGCTTTCAGGTTTGACTTAATCACCTGAACATTTTGAGTAGTCTCATCTACAATCTCTGGGCCTTCTAACACCCTTTCACGAACCTCAGACCAACATAATGGCGTTCGACACGCCCTACCATAAAGTGCCTCGAATGGTGACATACCAATGCTCGAGTGAAAACTGTTGTTGTAAACAAACTCCATCAAGTCCAGACGATCATGCCAGGAATCACCAAATTGTAATACTGAAGATCTCAACATATCCTCCAACGTCTGAATAGTCCTCTCTGATTGCCCATCTGTTTGAGGATGATAAGCTGTGCTATAAAGCAATTGCGTACCAAGAGCTTCCTGAAAAGCCACCCAGAATTTAGAAGTAAATCTTGGGTCTCGATCAGAAATAATGTTCACCGGAACTCCATGATACTTCACAATCTTCGTAATGAACAGTTTAGCCAATTTATTCAGATGGTACTTTTCCCTCACTGGAATGAAATGCGCTGACTTGGTAAGTCGATCCACAATCACCCAAATACCATCGAATCCATTTCGTGTACGAGGAAGCTTATACACGAAATCCATGGTTATATTTTCCCATTTCCACTGGGGAACGGGAAGTGGCTGCATTCGCCCAAAAAGCTTCTTTCTTTCTGCTTTAACTTGTTGGCAAATAATGCATCTACTCACATACTCAGCAATTTCCCTTTTCATACCCGACCAATAATAAAATGGTCGAATGGTATGATACATTTTAGTTCCTCCCGGGTGCATCGCATAAGCTGAACAATGCACTTCATCCAAAATTTCCTTATTTAATTCTTCATCATTTGGAACATACATTCTATTTTCCTGCATAAGCATACCATCTGATTCCCGAATTCTGAGGTCTTTCTTTTTCCCTTCATTTCTTAATTGAACCATTTCCTGAATTTCCTCATCCACCATCTGAGCTTCGAGTATGCGATCAATCAAAACTGGCCTGACTTGAAAACTAGCAAGAAAGGCTCCACTTCGATCTTCCAACTCCAACCTTACTCCAGTTGCCCTTAGCTCAGCAAGAAGAGGAACACGGCTAGCATATAAGGCATTGAGTCTGCCTTGAGGTTTCCTACTCAGTGCATCAGCTACCACATTAGCACGACCCGGATGATACTCAATAGTACAATCGTAATCACTTAGCAATTCCATCCACCTTCGCTGACGAAGATTAAGATCATGCTGAGTAAACAAATACTGAAGACTCTTGTGATCAGTGAAGATCTTACACTTCTCACCATATAAATAATGCCTCCAAATCTTCAAAGCGAAGACAATAGCTGCCAATTCAAGATCGTGAGTAGGATAATTCCTTTCATGATTTTTCAGCTGCCGAGAAGCATAGGCAATCACTCTATTATGCTGCATCAAAACACATCCCAAACCGTTCAACGAAGCATCACTATAAATCTCAAAATTACCGCTATCATCAGGAAGTACCAATACTGGGGCATGAGTGAGGCAATATTTCAATTGCTGGAAACTCCGCTCACAATTCTCATCCCACTCGAATTTAACATCCTTCCTGGTCAACTTCGTTAACGGCAAAGCAATCATAGAGAAATCCTGAACAAACCGTCGATAATAACCTGCTAAACCAAGAAAACTTCGTACCTTAGTGACGGTTCGAGGTTGCTCCCAATTCTCCACTGCCGCTATCTTTTGAGGATTAACTTGGATTCCTTGAGCCGATACAACATGCCCCCAAAATGCCACTTCAGTCAACCAAAATTGACATTTACTGAACTTAGCATACAACTGATGCTCCCTCAATTTCTTTAATACCAAGTTCAGATGTTGAATATGATCTGCTTTAGATTTAGAATATACCAGAATATGATCAATAAAAACAATCACAAATTTATCAAGATATTGTTGGAATACCTCATTCATCAACCTCATGAAAGCTGCAGGTGCATTAGTCAACCCAAATGGCATAACCCGAAATTCATAATGTCCGTAACGAGTTCGGAAAGCCGTCTTAGGTACATCTTCCTCTTTAATTTTCAACTGATAATAACCGGATCTCAAATCAATTTTAGAGAAGACACACGCACCTTTCAGCTGATCAAACAAATCATCGATGCGAGGCAATGGATAACGGTTTTTAATTGTTACCCGGTTCAATTGTCTATAGTCAATGCATAACCTCAGAGTTCCATCTTTCTTCCTCACAAATAATACTGGAGCACCCCAAGGTGACGAACTAGGCTGAATAAAACCCTTATCAAGTAATTCTTGCAACTGAATTTTCAATTCTCTCAGCTCAGCAAGAGCCATTCTATAAGGAGTTAGAGATATAGGGTCAGTACCTGGAAGCAAATCAATAGAGAATTCCACCTCTCTGTCTGGCGGCAGCCCCGGCAAATCATCAGGAAATACATCAGGGTAATGCCTGACCACACCAACTTCCTCTATACTGGTAGGAACAACATCATTTAATACCACATGTGCCAAATATCCCTGACAACCCTTCGATAATAATTTCCTTGCTCTTATGGCAGAAATAACACCATATCTCACCCCACCTTTTTCGCCCACAAAAGTAACCTCGGGTAGTCCAGGGCGATAAAAAGTAACTGATTTACCATAACAATCAATATGGGCACGATTATAATGCAACCAATCAGCTCCTAGAATCACATCAAAATCCACAATATCTAACGGAATAAGATCAGCTGGCATAACTATGCCCTCTACCATCACTGGACACCCAAGATACACACTATCAACATAACATTTATCTCCTCTAGGCATGGCAAACTCTAAATCAAATCCTAGAGGTGAAAGGTGAGGTTGGGTCATTTGAGCAAACGTATGAGAAATCACAGAGTGCGTAGCACCACAATCAATCAAAACCTTAGCAAAATGACCAAGAACATTTAACGTACCCATGATCAAGTCTGGATGGTTCTGAGCCTTTTGCAACGAAATATGATTAACTCGCCCCTGAGCTTGCTGTCGTCCACCACGACCTCTACTGCCTTGATTACCTCGCCCCTGGGGAGCACGTCCCTGGCCTAACTGACTAGGCTGCCTCGATGATCCTGCACCACCAGTAGCAACTTCCCCCTGACGGGGCTGACCTCCCTGATGCCACTGAGATCCACCAGCTGGCATAGATGAATAAGAAGAATAACCCCCAAAGTCCTGAGAATACCCTGTCTGAGAATAAGGCTCCTGGGGATACTGATAAGGTCCGGGAGCATACGGAGTAGCATCCCCCTGGTAGTGGTAGGCACCACCACGACTCGACTGGCCATAACCGCCTGATCCAAAGCTCTGCTGAATCGGCGCTGGAGGTGGCATAGTGGTCTGATGCGGTCTCTGCTGACCCTAGGGACACTGAGAAACCCGATGTCCCATTTGCCCACAAGTAAAACAAGCACCACTACCTCTCCTACACTCACCATGATGACAGAAATTACAACGGCGGCACCATGGAGCGCCAGAACCACCAGCACCACCAGAATCCCTCTGCCTCTGAAATCTAGGCCCACCAGAAAATCTACCACCATCTCTCATCGGGCCAGTAACACTAAATCGACCATTAGAAGAACTCGAACTTACTCCATTCTTCTTAAAATTCTGAGTCTTGCGAGGTCCCGAAATAGTAATACCCTTACCTTTATCATCCTTCTTCTGACCGTCATTCTTGTCATCGTCATCCTCACTCTCACTGGGAAGATTATCAGAGTCCTCCATCCTGACCAAAATCTCGAAAAACTCATGGTAATCGGCGCAGGGAAGTGCACTGGCAAAAGTACGCCACTTCTTATTAGATCCCAACTTGAAACGTCAAAGCATCTCTCCCTGATTATCAGATTGTATCAGGGTCATAACGAGACAAATCAGTAAACTTTCTGTAGTACTCATGAGCTGTCATATTCTTCTGTTTCAATCGAGTGAATTCCTGTTTCTTGTTATCGATATACTCTGGGGGGACAAATCTTTTCTTGAAATTATCTTTAAATACTTCCCAATCAGATGCCATAGCTGGGGACATAAACTGCGTCTGATTCCTCCACTAATATGCCGGCTCTCGACCCAAAAACCAGGTAGTGGTCTCAACCCACCTATCAGTCGGAAAATTCCCCTGACTTTGCATCACCTGAAACGTCTTTTCAATATGATCTAGCCATTTCTCTGCCCCCTCGTGACCTTCATCACCCATAAAGCGATCCAATTTCAAATTATACATGGTCTCCAAAGGTGTCATCTGAGGTAGGGGAGGAGGACGAATCACATTTTGAAAAGCCTGAGCCATTGCTTCCTTTAACTGAACGATATCAGGAAAATTAGGATCAGGAGTACAGCGGGACTCCCTACGCTCTCTACGAGGCGGCATAATTCTGACAGAAAACATCAAAAGATCATTAAAGCATTAACAATTATACAGGATTGCAACCTGGCTCTGATACCAAACTGACACACCCCGATCCAGAGGATCCAGGCGTGCTGGCCGTCACGTGAACGTGACGTAACCATAAGTGCGACACGGAAGCGAAACAACAGCGTACATAAGAAGGAATTCAAACCAACTCTAGCAGAACAACCTACTAGAATGACAGGACGAGTTAAGATAAGCACATAAATTCAGAGCATAGGTTTAAGTGCAGTCAAGTAGGACAAAAATAAAAGTACATCACCCTCAGGTGAGTCCTACATGTCAAGTGTCTGTCAGAATGCCGGAAAAAGACCTCGAGAGCCACCAACTGCTAACTAGAACTTGGAGGGGCGCAAAACAAAATGAGTGGGTCAGTAAAATCAAATAGTTTTCCAAAACAGTTCATTAAAAACAATTCTAACCCCTCACCGTAAAAACCTGTATACTTTCCCAGAAAATAGTATATATACATATATATATATATACGCAACATCAAACTCAACTCAATTTCATCAACATAATATCTCAATAATGACATGCCATGCCCAAAATATGATCAGAATACATCAATATCAATCAGGTGAATGATAAATCAACCGGAGACCCTACAATGGTCCTATACGGCTGATTCTAAAGCTCAACATCCAATCCAACCGGAGTCACCTCGGTGACCTATACGGTTCAACTCTGCACGTCACTCGGAACTACATATAGTAGTCTGTACGATGACAGGTGTATAAATACGCTCTAGTGCTTCTCTCATCAATCATCAGCGCGCATAACTAAGGTCACCCACTAGTCGGAATCACATCTAGTGATTTGTACGACTAGCATGTCGGAACCCTCACATGGTCTGTACGACATCCACCTACTTGGATCCAAGACGAGCGTGCGGTGTGGTGAATAACAATATAAGCACTATCACCTAGGTGCAGGTCATGAGCTTTCAATGCAATCCATGATAAATAACTCAGCTGAAAATAAATAAACTCACCTGAGCGTCCACCGCGTCATTTCACATATATAAATGTTAATTATCAAACTAAATATCTCAACAGTTTCATGCATGGCAAATAGATTCATAATTTTCACATAAACGGATTTTCTGGGAAAACAGTTGTATATAGGTAAATACGAAATCAAAACTGCCCACTCACTGATAAGTCGAGGGGTCGTAACCCCCGTGGCATCCCTGGATGCGCTCGTCCTCGGGATACGTGTCACCTATATGCGAAACAACTATAAAAACGTTAATTTTAAACGAAAATTCTATCCAACTTAATTAATATATCCAATAGGTTTTTCCGGCGGCCGGTTTCCGGCGAGTTTTGAAACTCTTCGTTCTCCTTCGTTTTTCACCCATTATCTTCGTAGTTTATATCAAATTGAAGCCCCAAACATGTAGAATCACGAAAGACTAGTTTAAGGCCCTAGAAATCAAGAAATCTCACCGGGAAAATTCCAAGAAATTCGGCCAAACTTGAACCACGTGATCCCGACGTCCAAATCCTTCAAACGAAGTATTCCGAGCCTCCTTGGAACCTCACTAAGCTTACTACAAGCTTAGAATTCCCTGAAACACAACATTTTACATTCGCATGAACAGTGACCAAAAATGGAGGTTCGGGTTTCACATGATTCCGAGGGTTTCACTTCCTAAAACTAGTACCATTCAACTTAAAATGACTCAAGGATGAAGATGCATACCTTGGTTGCCTCGATCCGTCGAGTTTTGGGGATTTTTGGGGGTGTTCGTACGTATGGGTGTGAAGAGAGAGAGGGAGTCGGGACGAGGAGAGAGAGAGACACGGGGAAGGGAGGAATAACATGGAGGTGTATGTGTGTGGTCTAAGATCAAATCCACACCATCCATTTACATCCCTAACCAAACAAACAATCCAACCTTTGAAAATTCTATCCAACTTAATTAATATATCCAATAGGTTAGGAAAAATATGAAATATCTAAAACATGACACACACACACCTTAGTAATGTCAAGGGTATTTCCGTCATTTCATACTCTCGATATGAAAATCTCGAGACGGGCTGTGACAGACATTGCCTAATTTACAAGTAGCACAAAATAGACAACCAGATAAAGTACAAATATATGAAATTAGTACAGGTCAAGCAACAATTAGGTTTAGTAATTATAAGCAACTAGAAAAAATTGAAGAAGATGAGAGTGAAATTGAAAATGAAAGTATACATATGACTTTTGATAATTTAGATATTAATTTAGTTGAACAAAATTTTGATCATATTGTAGATAAACTTATAGAAGATATTGATCATTTAGATGAAGAACAATATTTGAAAAAATATAAGACATATGATTTAAGACTACATAAAATTTCAGACGAAGAAATGAAAATTTTAATCTTCGAAATAGGAGTAGAACACATTTTAGGATCAAAAGAATATAATAATTTATTAGAATTGAAAGCAGAATGTAATCCAGCAGAAGAAAGTAGTACATCACGAGTAGAAAATCCAGGACACACAAGCAGAACCGATCAATAATTTTTGAGACCAACAAATGAACAATATAATGAAAAAGCAAAAGTAGACTATATGGAAGAAAGTATGATAAAACCTAGAAAAAATAGGATTCCATATTTGAGAGGGTTAGAACAAATTAATATAGCTGTTAATATATTAAATTTAGATAATGTAGATCCACAAGATTGGGAAAGAACGATTGAGAGATGGGAAAAAGGCTGCGTACATGCAGCATTAATGTTAGATTTTAATAATTCACAAAATATGTTAGATTACTTTGAACATATTTTGGATGGTTTAGTTTTTGATTATTTACAATCATGGAAAGTCCAAAATCCAGAACAGCATCAGGCAGCTAAAACACATTTCAATATTGATGGTTTTGTTACTTTGATTAAACAAGAGTTTTTAAATCATAATAGGTTAGATGGCAGAAGCGAACAAGAACAAATAAGAGCAATTAGAAATTTAGAACAATTACAAATTTGCGATTTACAGTATATAGCTGAGTATACAACAGATTTCTTTAAATATTTAGGAAGAACAGGTAGAATTAGTGATATTAATTTATTAGATACTTATATGACAAAAATAAAAGGACCAATAGGTGAAAAGATTTGGAATGAATGGCAAAAGCATTCGAAGAAAAATGATATTGCTATAGGACCTAGAATTCAACATGTATATGATATACTTAGACAAGAGTGTAGTCAAATAAAGGCTAAGAGACAAATTAGGAAACAATTTTACATGAGTTGTAAAAATATAGATTTACCACAACAGTATAGTTGCCATAAGAAAAATAAGCATAAGAAAATATACAAAAAGAAATATAAGTCATATAAACCCTATAAACAACATAAGAATTTCAGTATAAGACATTCAAGAACATATAGGAAAAGAAAATATATTCCAAAACAATTTAGAAAAAGAAGTGGAAGACCTTGGATTAGGAAATATAAAGCACCAAAAGATAAGAGTAGTTGTAAATGTTATTCATGTGGAGAAGCTAGACATATTAGACCTAAATGTCCAAAATTAGGTAAACAATCGAAAGAAAAAATATATTTGATGGAGTTGTTTAAGTTAGAAGAAGATGAGGATATTCAGTCAATATACAGTTTAGATAATTTAAGTGATAATGAGAGTATTTATAGTATAGAGAGTATTAACATGATAGATTCAGACTCGGAATATTCAAGTAGCACAAATAGTGATCTAGAAGAGTATATGTGTGCATTCATAGAAGAACAGCATGAAGAAGAATATAAATATATTAATTTAGGTTGGCCAGAAAAATGTCATAAGTGTAATAAATTAGTTGCAAATAAATACTACAATACATACTCAATATTATGTGAAAAATGTTATAGTAATAGGTTATTAGAAGTTAATTCAGCAGAATCAGAAATATTAGGAAATATTGTTCATAGTATAAAAAAAACAAAAAATAGTTCTTTAATCACTATAAATTGCGAAATAGAATTAGCAAAAGAATATAAGATACAAACTATAGCTATGATAGATACAGGGAGTACAAAGAGTGTCATAAGAGAAGAGTTAGTACCAGAAAAATATAGACAAAAATTAGCAAAACCAGTAAGAATAACACAATTTGATGAGAGACCAGTTTACTTAACACATTGTATAAATAATTAGTTTATTAAAGTAGAAAAACAACAATTTAATTTACCATTAACATTTGTTTCACCAGTAGGATCATATCCATTTATTTTAGGATTAAACTTTTTGAAAAGTTTGCTAGGTTTTTTTATTTATGAACCTTAACATAATATTTTTCAAAAGAGGCATTACAATAACTGACCAAAGTAATACTGTAGAAGCATACAAAAACATAAGTATAGAAGAGCCTAGTGGCCAAGATAGTTATCATTTAGAAAACTCAAAAGAAAATGATGAGCATAATAATGTAGAAGAGTTTGATGAAGACATTTTTGAACATGAATACCCGATTTTAGAAGAATGAACCTGTATAGAAATATTACAGTTAGATAGACCAAAGAGTTTAGAAGAATTGTTACAATTAGCAGAACAAACTAGGATTATTGGAGAAGACCCACAATTACATTGGAGTAAAAATAAAATACTAGCAAAATTAGATATAATTAACCCAGATTTAACCATTAAGACGGCTGATATGCCTTGTAGTCTAATAAATAAACAAGAGTTTGAGTAGCAAATAAAAGAGTTGTTAAATTTAAAAGTAATTAGACCATCTAAATCTAGACATAGATCAGCAGCATTTATTGTAAGAAAACATTCGGAACTAAAAAGAGGTAAGGCTAGAATAGTTTATAATTACAAGAGATTAAATGATAATACATACGAATATAGTTATAAATTACCAAATAAGGATGAGCTTATAAATAAAATTCAAGAGAGTAAATATTTTAGCAAATTTGATTGTAAATCAGGTTTTTGGCAAATAAGATTAGCAGAAGAATCAATTGAGTAGACAGCTTTTACTTGTCCAGAAGGACATTTTGAGTGGCTCGTTATGCCATTTGGACTTAAAAATGCTCCATCAATCTTTCAAAGAAAGATGGACCAAATTTTCAAGAAATATGATAATTTTTGTAGTGTTTATGTAGATGATATTTTAGTACATAGTAAAAATAAAAATGAACATAGGAAGCATTTAGAGATAGTATTACAAGAATTTATCAATAATGGAATTATGATTAGCAAAAATAAAATAGCATTAGAAAAGCAAGATATATAATTTTTAGGAATGTATATCAAGTCAGGTACAATACAATTACAAGATCATATAGCTAAAAAGGTGTTAGATTTTCCAGATAAATTAGAAGATAAGAAACAGTTACAAGCGTTTTTAGGATTGCTAAATTATGCAAGAAATTTTATCCCTGATTTAGAAAGAAAAATAGCAGTATTACATAGTAAAACTAGCAAAACAGGACAAAGATATTTTAATAGTGAAGATATTAAATTAGTTCAAAAAATAAAACAAGAAATTACTAAACTTAAGCCATTAACATTACCACTAGATAATAGTTATAAGATAGTTGAAACAGATGCTTCATTATTAGGATGGACAGGTATACTATACCAGAAAAAGTATAGGGAGTCTCCAAAGTCTGACGAACAAGTTTGTAGATATTCCTCAGGAAAGTTTAGTGATATCCAGTCAAGATTACCACCAACATATTTAGAAATTCTAGGGATAATTAATTCACTTGAAGCATTTTCTTTATTTTTACATAATGAAGTATTTACGATTAGAACAGATTGTCAAAATATAGTTTCTCATTATAACAAGATACATGCTAATAAACAGGTAGCCCGAAGATAGGTTAATTTTGTTGATTCAATTACAGGAAATGGTTTTAAACCAATTTTTGAACATATAAAAGGTAATGACAATACATTAGCTGATATCTTATCAAGATTAATTTGTTGAACATGTATGGAATATCGTGGATCATCATCAGCAAATAGCACAAGGCTGCAAGGCAGAAGAGTTTCTTTCAATGGCATAATGATGCATCATCAACCTCCACCATTCAGTGGATTTCGAAATAGCATGAGTAGACCAACATCACCACCAGTACCTACGTTCAGCTTTAATGGCAATATTGTTGAAGGAATCAAAAATCAAACTCTAAGATATAGGTCAAGGGTACCAGGGCTTTTTGATAGGCAGCAGGTTCTCTTAGATAATTTCTGGAATATCCAAATTAAGCAGTCAAGCATGAGGTTAGGTCATGAAAAATTAATTAGAACCTTGGAACAAGAGTTTGATAGCTTTAATTTTAATTTCCACCAAAACCAGTAGCATATTCATTTTCTTGAGCACAACCTTCAAGCCATTTCTAGGGACCATGAGTCATTACTTGGTAAGTTTACCAAAATTAACCAAGAACTCCAATATCTTAGAATACAGCAAAAGGCAAGTGACACCTTGAAAAGAGAATTAAAAATAGGTTTAGAAACTGATCATCATCAGAATAAAGGAAACAAAGTTATTGAACCCATAGAACAAGAGGCTAATGAGCCCATAGAAGAAATTAAGATTGAGCTCTTAGAAGAAGACGTTGAAATTGAGCAACATCAAAGTAATGATCAGCATCAGGTTCTGAGTGACAAAGAAAAAAAAGAAAAATATGAAAGTTTTCTTAGGAATATATCTTCAGATTTAATATTAGATGATGTCTTATTAGAAGAAATTTCAAAGGAGAAACTAAGAATAATGCCAACAGATATGCAAAATGAGATCTTTAGCAGAGCATCACAGTCCATGAAAGAGTTACAATTACAATTACAATGCGCCTTGTATCAGTCCATCTTTGATCCAAAACCAGGGATGGATATTATTACAAAGATGTATCCTCCATGTCTTTATGATAGTACAGAAAATTGTATTTGTAAACCAGAGGTTAGCATAACTGTGGCCAGGATTAACATGAGAGATTTTAAATCATGGCATTTTAGTTATGAGCATCAGGAAAAACATAATGTGGTAGAAGTTACCCCTGCCTTACTATTAGAGTTTGGTTATCTCGATAAAATATTTATTAACCATATTTCTTAACTAGAATCATTTCCTGAAAAACGTATAAAAGTAGCAGAAGATTATATAGAAAGGTGGAAGGAAATTTGCATAAGTTTTATTAGTAGTTCTCCAAATTGGTATGTACATATGCATAAGGAGAAAACTAGGCATATAGCCATGATCAATGAAGAGTCCTTTAGACTAAACCCTATCTCCTCAAATATGTGGACTCCTTCATACAAAGATATTTTAAAATTTAGAGGGATCCAAATGTTTGCTTTAGATGAGTTTGAAGATTTTAGGTATGACATTGTACTAGTAGCAGAAGAAGAAGAGATGTATATTTACAGCAAGACAAGAATCAGTCATCAGCCTTATTGGAAGCCACAAAATTTCAAAGAAAAAACAGCAGAAATATATTACAAGGTGAAAGAAGATAGAGAAAGAGATGCGGAGCTAGTAGAAGGCGATGAACAATATTGGAATAATTTGTCAGAAGAAGAGCTGCATAACATCAATAACATGATGGAAGCCTGAAGAGCTAGCTGTAAAATTAGCATAAGTTTAATAGCATAATATAAAATGATGTATTCCCAGACAGAAATGTCAACATCTTTGTGGACCCCGCTATAATGGCATAAGAGTAAATAAAGAAAAGTACTTGATCCATTATGGAACTTTCATACACAAAATGTCCTTATAATTAAGAATGAATAGTTCCAGGCTCTTTTCGTTAAAACTCCCATTATTTTACTATATGGTGTCAAACTTTTATATTTATTTTATAAAGGGGTACTTTGATTGAGGTCTACAAATTTGAGCTAATGTCGGATTTAGTCAATTAATTATCTTAATTTATATATTTTTACTCAAATTTTAATAAGAATAAATATAAAAATCTAACCAGTTTCATGACAAATAGTTAAAAAAAATTTATAGGTCATTAGATGTGATAGCTATATCATATATTTATAAAATATATTTAACATGTTATAGAGGAATCCATGAAAATAAATAAAAACTAATCTACCTATCATCCATAAAAATAGTTCAAAAGAAATTTTTCTTCTATATATTTATAAATCCATACTATAATTTATGTACAGACATATATAGTACCTACAACATAAATTAGTTAACATAGTTAGTATCTGATGGAGGTAGAAGAAAAAATTGAGATAGACGACGTTTGTCACAATTTAATAAAAATTAATAAAAAAATGTGAGGTGAATAATCAATGAATAAACCTAACCCAACAAAATGCATTAAAACTTTGATTGTAATTATTTTTTTCTCCAATATGGTTGTATCATTGTAACATGTTATAATTATGTGTGAGAGTTTGTTTGGACCCAAAAATATTGTTTTGGGCCGAGTTTAGAATTGTTCTCAACCCAGAGGCCGTGTGTAGGTGTCGTTGGGGGTTATCTAGCTTATGGGCTGCGCGATCGAAGTTGACCATGTCCCATCGGGGAATTGTGGGATGTGGATGAGTCCTATTATGAGAATGAGTTTTGACAGGATCAGGATGCTGGAATTTGAGATTGAATACGGCCTGATAACGAGTTAAGTTCGAAGTCCTAGTAGAAGTAGGATAGGCCGAGAGAAAGTTGGATCGGGGAAAAGAGTTCTAATCTGAGAATGATTGGGATTCAATACAGGTTGGCAACTACAAATAGGGAGGGAATACATCGAAACAACCCCCTCCAATTCAACACACAAACTGCCCTGCGTAAATCCTCGCTCTACGCGCCCCTCTCAACAACCTTGAGATTTTTGTTTTCCTTTTTCGCTAACACATCTTCAGTTTGGATAAACATCATTGTGAAGGCAACCGGTGAACATCTTCAGTTTGGATAAACAGCACTGTTGCCGTAGAATCAGCCGACCGTGAAGTACATTCAGTTTGGATAAACAACACTGCAACATGGCCGACTGGTTATCTATCCAAGTCTCAGTCGAGAAAGGTTTTCAAGTCCTTATTGGCAGAGGTCATCTCATTAGCCTCTTTGGCGAAGTGAGGTGTTACAAGTTACTGGGCTCGGCACATTGAACGCCAAGTTGTTTATGATTGGCTTTTCGCAAGTAGGTTTTAGAGTTCGGTATTCTGACGGCCGAACCACTTTCACAATCAAGATGTATATTTGTTTTGAGTACTTGTGTCCCTATACTCTGGTGTCAATTCAGCGTGCTTATACTCTTACGAATATAATCACTGTGACTGAATCTGGCGCCAACGATTTGTGAACTTCGCAGAACTAGTAGCCTTGTCTTAAGGCTCTAGAACCTAAAGGCCGAAAGTGTCCCTTCCTCGGCCGCAGTCGCAAGATCGAGAAGTCAGCAGCGCACCCAACGCAACATTAATAAATTTTACTCATCGACCAATCTCGGCCAACGAGTTGGCACACCCTGCATACAACCGAAAGACGTAGTTAGCTTACTAATTACTCGACCTGCGCGTCACGTAGGCTTAATAATTTTTAGGGTCAATAGAGTTACACCGAAAAATTCCACAGAGCTTTTTGAACAAGAGGGAAGTAGTCAAACACAATGAAGAATTGAATAATTCAATCCAGCTTCAAAAATACTAATCCATGAACTTTTTCACACGTTAAAAGTTCAACGCCAGGTTGATCTTTACATTTTTTGGCAAAAATACTCACTATTTGCCCAACTCAATAAAAAATGCTCACAATTTCAAATTTAACCAAACATACTCATAAATAAAGATGGGGGCCTATCAATCCAGACTAAGTTGCTTATCTTCGCTCCATCGTGCATCGCGATAAAGTGTGTCGCTTTATTTTCCGATCTTGTAATTGCAAACTTTACCCTTGATCACCCATCTTCCTTTATAACATACCAATATTCCAACTATGTTCATTTTTGCAAAAACATAAACAATTTTCAGCTTATATAATTGGGTTCAATACTAAATACAAGCAATCTTCACTTTTGGTCTTTTGTCTTCTTCATCCCAGTCTCGAGTGAGCGACAGAGACAATAAGAAGGGTTCCAGAGTAGGGATGGGCAAAATATCTGCGGTTATGAGTAACCGCGGTTACCCGTCCATTTAAACTTCACGGTTACGGTTATGGGTAACCGTTTAGATAAATAAACGGTTATAGGTATAACTGTTTAACCGTAAAATTTAAATGGGTGGTTATGGATATTAACCGCGGTTATAAATGGGTAACCGTTTACCCATTTATTTTATATATGTAATGTTGAATATTTTAAAAATAAAAAATAAAAAATATATATATATATATGTGGATGTTTGACAGGGGATGGGAAGTTGTGTTATTAACCCAACAATCACATCTCTTCAATTTGAATGTTGCATCTTTTGATTGTTGCCGAAAAGACATGCTTCATGGTCAACAAGTGTAATCCTTCTCCTAACCATGTTCTCTATCGGACAAAACTTAAATCAATGCTATTGACTACAGTGCATGATTTATATAGCTAATTATAATATAATGTAGCTCATTATATATATTATGTTAATACTTTACATTATGGGTTAAATAACCCAAGAATACTATCTTCTAAACAGTTTTCGTAACCCAAGAATATTTAGCAAATATTATATTACCTTCATTGGTAATAGTTAAAAATATCGTCCGTAAACTATTATCTCAATTATTGGAATTGACACACCCCGATCGAGATCGGGGCATGCTGGCCGTCACGTGAGGGTGACGTAGCCATGTACATTGTGCGGAAGCAATAATGATAATAGAGAATACGAATAACTGAAAACTAACTTATAAGAGTACTGGTTAAGACAAGTGCTAGAATATGTGTGAATACACAATCAGATTGTGAGTAGCCTAAGTTCAGTCTAGAAAACAAGTATTAATTAAACAACACCCAAAGATGCCCTACATTTGTGATAATCTGTCAGAACCTCAAATCAATCCTCGTGAACCACCAACGAACAAGCTTATCTAAAACCTGGAGGGGCGCAAAACAGAAAGTGTGAGTGGGCAAAAATAAAGCTTTTCAAAACCATTTCATTATCAAATGCTCTAACCCCTCGCCATAAAACATGTATAATTTTCCTAAAAATGGAATATAAACATATATATATATATCAATTCATGTTTCACATATCCATATTCATAAGTATGCCATGCCAAAATATAAAACAAAATAAGTAACTCAGGTGAAAATAAATTCATGGAAAATAACATATTAGTCGGAACCCCCGCAGAAGTTTGTACGGCTGAATTCATAGCTCATTAGTCAATCTAGCCGAAGTCACCGCAAGTGATCTATACGGTATTACACTGCACATAAGCCGAAACCACTGTAATGGTCTGTATAACAAGACTGGGTGTAATATAGTTATGCTCAATGCTACTCTCTGATGATAGTTGTGCGATAATTCGCTAGTCACCTACGCGTCGGAACCACCTATGATGGTCTGTACGACAAGATTGTGCACCTAAATTGGATCCAATGTGAGCATAAGGTGCGGGAGATGACATCATAAATAGGCATGTACCATATCTCTGGCTAAATCACAATCACCAGGGGTGCAGGTTTATGAGCTTTCAATCACGTCTCACATTATCAACATCTCATATAACAAAACATAACTCACCTGGTACTTACCTGAGTTTCCACAGCACCAGTTCACATTTATGCATACAATTCTAATTCATGGTATAAGCATAATTCAATAGGCATGGCATTTTCAAAGCATACTTTCATTTAAACACATTTTCTGGGAAAATATCAAGTATATAAATATATACTGAAAACCAAAAGCCCACTAACTGGTATGTCAAAGGGTTGTAGCCCCTGAGTCCCCCTTGACTGCGCTCGTTCTCAGGATAGGTCTCACCTATATGCGAAATAACTGAATAAACGTTATTTAAAGCACATAGACAAAACTAGTTAATAATTTCTTATACATTGCTCAAATGGGATGTTTGAATATACCAACATGATCTTCACAACCTCAGGAACATCCTCATATTTTTAGAAAAAAATTTCGACCACCCATGCGCCGCCATGCATCGGCGAAGGTACGGCCCTACGCGCCCCCACACACGGCCAAACCTTAACTGAGGCCTAACAGCTGTTAGGAATATTCCATTAAAATCAACTAACGCCGTTATTTGCCATTAGGAATATTCTGTCAAAGTTGACGGAATATTCCATCGTCCCCTACCTTCAAACTACGGCGACCGTCGCCGTCGCCGGAAACTGGAAAAATATATAAAACCTTATATCTATCTCATTTTTGCACCAAATTCCACGAAATCTTCACCAAAACGAAGCTTACAACATGAGGAACAATACCTTACCAATTTTGGGACCTGAAATCCTCGAGAATTCGCCGGAGATCCTTCGATAATCCGGCCAAACTTTCAACTTGTCGATCTCCACTTCTCGACGTCCAATTTTCTTGGTTTTTCTTCTTCGAGCTTCGTAAGGATGATCCAAAGCTCCCTAAGTCCTTGAAAATTCCTAAAAACCTCACATTTATAAGTGCATGAACAGTGCATCAATTCAACGGTTGAGGTTTCTCGAGAACATGAAGGTTTCTCGATCTAAAACGGGTATGGATGAACTCAAAATCTTACAAGGAGTTCGAATATTACCTGATAGACGTCGATCCGTGTGCGAAGTGTGAGTTTGGTGTTCGTCCGTACGTTTTGTACGGAAATGGTAGGAAGGCCGAGAGAAGGAAAAGGAGAGAGATAATACACGGGGTGTTTTTTGTGTGTGTGTGTGTGGTCTACGTGGGTCACCAACCAAAACCAAAGAAAATACCATCTAAGTCCTAATTGGTTCCAAAATAATAGGCTTAGCACTAATTGGTCTAAAATCTAACCTACCACACCACCACACAAAACGTCCAAGGGTATATAAGTAATTTCATGCCGTCGAAAATAAATATTTCGGGATGGGCTGTCATAGAAATGGTATAAGGACTTACAAAATTAAAATACGGAAATGTATGATGAATGTACCTATAACGGTGTTTAATTGTCAAAAAAAGAAAAAGAAAATTATGACAATTTTTTTTAATTTTCAAGTTGTTAAAAAACACGTAGACAGGTGAAAAATGGGTAATAGTAAAAAAAAAAGATAAACGAGTTAAAAAGGGTAAATAGGTAAACGGGTATTAAACGGTTACAGTTAAATGGGTATGCGGTTATAGGTATGGTTAACTATTTATAAACGGTTATGGGTATGGATATAACCGTTTAGGCAATTACCCAACGGGTAAATAGTTATGCGGGTATGAGCATAAACGGTTATGTGAGTATGAGCATAAACGGTTATGGTAAATAACCGCTCACCATAACCGTTGCCCATCCCTATTCCAGAGTACGTGAGCTTTCAATTTGGTGTTTCAACCAATCAAATTTTAGGGGATGGAGGCGTGGAATTATTTAAAAGGAGGGCAAATTCTTAAAACCACAAATTTGAAATTGTGAGTATTTTTTATTTTTTATTTTCCAAGTGAGTATTTATTATTGAGTTGGAAAAAGAGTGAGTATTTTTGCCGAATATCCTTTTCTTTACACAGTGAGATCATTATTTCCACACAAAGTCAATTAAAACTATGGTCATCTATTCAATCAATTGTAGTAAATAGATAGACATTTTGTAATACTATAGTTGATTGCCTAAATAAACCGTTTATCTACTTGCTACAGTTAATTGACTAAACAATCTTAGTTAATTTTCTACACATATTATCTTTATAGACCATTTATAAAAAGGAAAACTAATGAAAATGGCTTGAAAATTTTGAGTTTTAATGATAAGGACAAAATAAAGGGTAAAGTGAATAGTACCAGGATTGACTTTTTAGTGTAAAAATGTGGTTTTTCGTTAAAGTGAACAGTACCGGGTACTTTTCGTTAAAGTTCCCTTTATAAAATTATAGGTTGTAACCATAAGCACGAAATTCTATAAATCAATCACGAAGGGTTTTAAGTAAGAACTTCTACTCAACATTGGGTAGCCAAACATCAGATCATTTTATAAACCGCTTTACAAATATCATCTCTATGGTTTTTGAAATATGTAATTTTAGAGATGATTTTTTAGAAAGGACCTAAAAGTGAGTCATGGATTTTTGGAATACAATTTGAAATAATCCCTACAAGAGCACTTCTCAAATAAATCCTTCAACCAAAGCACACTATATATACAACATATTTATATTATACTAGCATATGGGCACACACAAAGTGTGTATGATTATTATTATTATTATTAAAAATAAAAAAATAGGAGGAGAGAGGAAGAGAGTGAGAGAGAATATGGGAGTGGGGAGAGAGGAGAGAAAGCTTTGATTTTTATTTATTTTTTATTTTTATTTTTATTTTTTAATTAGAGATATATTAGAATCACATGTAAATCAGGCTTTGAAAAAAAAAGGCAAAATTTTGGTTGGGTGAAATTACATTTTTCCCCATATTTCTTTTTCATGTTTAGTTTTAATTAGAGGGTTAAAATGGTAATTTTTTAGAATTATGGTTACCAATGAGAGTTCTATTAATATGTAGTATAGATTAATTATTAATATATATATATATATATAATAAGAAGAAGAAAATGGGGCAAAAATCAAAAGGAAAGTTGGGCGAAATTGGCTTTTGGAAGTCTTCAAAGCGTGTAAGTTAGATACTTGTTTGTTTGGTTGTTGACACGTTACATATACAAGTAAAAGATCATACACTTGTATATATATTGGGATATTTTTATTAAACTTGCATAAGAATCTCCATTGGTTGGTATCTCCAACTAGCCAGGGACACTTGGCTGATGATTTTCTTCGAATGAATCGATCAACCGAAAAACAAAATTCAAGGTGGCAAATTGTGTTAGGTAATGTGGTTAGCTGGTAAAAGAACAAGGAAAGAATATACGAATACGTATACGTGTGGCATAAGTTTGAATCAACTTTGAGGCGTGGCATCAATGCTACGTAGCATAAAAAAAATTCAGCTATTAGATCATTTATTTCAATTTTAGCTATTCATTTTCTGTATTACTTAATGTTATATATGCATAAAAAAATTGTAAACTTTGTTCAAATAATGTTTGTATTGTTTTTGTTGTTCCATCTCTTTGTTCATCTAGATAAAGAGTAGCGTTATACATTTTATGCTACTATGCAATGTAAACTATCTCTCTAGTTGTTTTATTTTGAGCGACGAGGATTGTCACTATTATTACCGACTAAGTCAGAGGGAGCGTTGAGGGGGTGTGAAAGGTACAGTTGTACAAGGCCTCAAATTTGAAGGGGCCCTAAAAATTTTGTCACCTAGTATTTATATGTAATAATATTCTATATTTAAAATTGTTTTTGTTGTGAGATAATGTTCTATATTCAAAAATCGATTTTGTTAGCACTTTAAAATCTCATCTTACATTCCTTATAAACGTAATTTTTTTTCTTTTCTAAATATAAAAATTTAGAGCAAAATAAGATATTTTGAGTGCCAATAATACACCATAAAAGACAGTATTTTTTCAATATTATTATATAATAAAGTTACATATTCAAGTGAAACTTTAAAGTTAGAGTTTTTGAAGTTTGTTTTCTTGTTTGGTTGTTTAAAAGTGAAATGCTTTTTGTTGATGCACAAAACCGAAGGAGTCTTGGAACAACGTAAATCCGACCGTGAATCTGCAAGAAAGTAAATAACACAAGATGTATCGTGGTTCACCCCAATGTTTGGGCTACGTCCACATTGATATTGTATTTCTCTGAGATGTTGAAGAGGATAGAGAGAGCTTTTCTGTGAGGATGAGAGCTCTGAGAGGGTGAGGGTATGGCCTAAGAATTGGCCTCTGAGGGTGAGAGTAAGGCCCTCCTCAATTGTGAGGGTGAGGGGTCATTTTATAGAATAAGGGCTCCTCACATATTACATATTTGCCCATTCCTTTATTACCTAATTGCATTTGAATCCCCCGAGTATTTATACAAGATCTAAATACGCATGCCCTAAGTATGGTATGAACAGTAGTCCCCCAAGTCTTCAGTCAAGAGGGTCTTTTGGCTGGAGACTTGAAATTCAGTCCATGTGCGGGCCGAAGTAACTAAATGTCGTCTAGAACTGATACTCGATATGAGGCGGTGCCCAATCTGAAATGATGCTCAACCAGAAGTAGCACATGTTGCGAGGTTGCTCTGCTTGTGGCTTATGTTGCCTTGGTTGGCTCGGTTTGTGGCTTTGAAGGTGAGGGAGTCATTTTTATAGAATAAGGGCTCGCTCCTCAATACATAAATGATGGGCTAGAGTTGATGCTTGCGGCGAGACGGTTGCTAAGTAGGCGGCGATGCTTTCTAATGATGGTGAGGGAGTCCCTTTTATAGAATAAGGGCTCGCTCCTCAATACATAAGTGATGGGTGCTCTCTAATGAAAGTGAGGGAGTCTCTTTGATAAAATAAGGGCTTGATCCTCAATACATGAATAATGGGTTAAGTCCCCTGAGTATTTTTCATGAGGCATAGTTGAGGCGCAATATATGGTACATAATGTAGTCCCCTAAGTCTTCGGTCAATAAAGTCTGTTGGCTGGAGACTTCAAATTGAATCCATGTATGGGCCAAAGTGGCGGTTGTTCGGAGGCGGTATTTATATACTCTGCACTGAAGCTTTGTAGGTGAAGCTTTGCAAGTGAAGCTTTAAAGCTGAAGCTCTGTAAATGAAGCTTTTGAAGCTAGAGCTTTTGTAAATGAAGCTTTTGAAGCTAGAGCTCTGTAAATGAAGTTTTTGAAACTAGAGCTTTTGTAAATGAAACTTTTAAAGCTAGAGCTCTGTAAATGAAGCTTTTGAAGCTAGAGCTTCTGTAAATGAAACTTTTGAAGGTAGAGCTCTGTAAATGAAGCTTTTAAAGCTAAAGCTTTTGTAAATGAAGCTTTGGAAGCTAGAGCTATGTAAATGAAGCTTTTGAAGCTAGAGCTCTGTAAATGAAGCTTTTGAAGCTAATTGACATAAGTGATGCTCATGAATGTTTATGTTGATTGACATGAGTGATGCTCATGGATGTTGACATGAGTGATGCTCATGAATGTTGACATGAGTGATGCTCATGAATGTTTATGTATGATTGACATGAGTGATGCTCATGCATGTTGACATGAGTGATGTTCATGAATGTTTATGTATGATTGACATGAGTAATGCTTATGTATAATTTGAAGTATTGGGCGTACTTTTGATCACCTGGTTGACGATAATAGCGGCAAGGTGCCGAATAATTTTTTGTAGTACTGGGCGTACTTTTGGTCGTCTGGTTGGTAATAATAGCGGCAGGGTGCCTGAATAATTTGTAGTACTGGACGTATTTTTGGTCACCTGGTTGGTGCTATTTTGGGCTTATAGGCCTTCGCCCTCCCCATAACATTTCGGCCCATTATTTTGGGCTTACTGTTTTTTTTTTATTACCCTCTGATGGGGTTATACAGATATCTCCGAAAGACACAAAAAATAAATTACATCATTAAAAAATAAATCCGACCCTCTGCTCAATGAGTCACGCCCATAATTCCCTTTTCTGCATGCCATCACCACCGCAATTATGTCTGATTCTTTTTATATTCTTTTGCTTTCTGCTTTTGCTTTTTGCTTTTCTCCAGACATCCTTTTTCTTTTTCTTTTGTGGGAGTGGTTGAGCTGTCTAATGGTTTGCAATGATCTCTGAGACTGATCGAGTAGTGGGTTGTTTCATCATTCTCTAGTGGCTTAGGGAAGTAATAATGATAAAGCAAAATAATAATGAAAAAAAGAAAAGGTCTCATCTTTTTCAGATTCTTTTGCAGAGGTCGTTTCAGACTGCTTGACGGAGATGGGGAAGGCCAACTTCCCAGAGAGCTCATGCACCTTGACAATCTCCTTGGTAATGTGAGATGGGGGGACACGTCTGACTAAGATCATGACAAGTCTGACCAAACTGACGTGTCCATCATGAGATTTCCATCTTGACAGACCCTCGTATTTTTCCATCAGGTTGAAAAATGGTCTAGTAACCAACCGATAAATCTGGCCATCACAAGTTCGACCAGTTATTCCTCTCCGTTGCTCAGCCTGAGAATGATAAACCCAAACAAGCTTTGTAGCTTCTTTCTTCTGAAAACTGTTCCAGAAGATTTGTAAAGATCGACATGAATCGATAACATAGGCCACCTTGGGTATTGTTACTGATGATTCTGAGAATACGCTGAGGTGGCGGTTGCTGGGGAGATAACGGCTGTTGATGGATATTCAAATAGCCGTTACTCATCTGATTAACGGTGGTGGAAATCTGATTCGTCAGGTCCTTATCGGGTCGAACAACCCGGCGACTGGCAAGGATTGTGGTTCGAGTAACCGGGGAGGGCGCTGGAGTCATCCTTCTCCTTCACTTGGATCTTCATACACCGGAGGCGCTTGCGGTTGCCCACCACCACCAACAGGACCGCGGCCAGTCACGGCAGCGGCCACGGCCACGACGAGGAGAATGATAGATTATTGCCGAGATTGAAGTTTCCCAAGGAATTGGCCGATGAGGAGAACATGAAGTTGTACGGATTTGAATTTCTCGATCACGAGCATTTTGATGCTCTGCAGCTCTCTGTTGTTGGTCTTTGGATTCATTCCTTGGGGTGCTTGCTTTTGGTGAGCATGGCCTCCTTTATTTGCTTAATTATCTTGCCAGTGATGTTCGTACAGGGTAAACCATCCAAGGCAGTTGTTGATTCGTTGGCTATATTTGGGGCTAGAGCAATGTTGGGGGTCTGCGACTGACTGAGAGTGGAGAGAGAGGAGAGAGAATTTTTTGGAAAAGCCCAAAGAGTGAGGTTTTTGGGTTCTTGTCGATTCACGGTGGATGAGATGAAAAAAATGAAAGAGAACCGACATAGTTTTTCGTGTCAATTCCCACAAATGGCGCCAAATGTTGATGCACAAAACCGAAGGGGTCTTGGAACAACGTAAATCCGACCGTAAATCTGCAAGAAAGTAAATAACACAGGATGTATCGTGGTTCATCCCAATGTTTGGGCTACGTCCACACTGATATTGTATTTCTCTGAGATGTTGAGGAGGATAGAGAGAGCTTCTCTGTGAGGATGAGAGCTCTGAGGGGGTGAGGGTATGGCCTAAGAATTGGCCTCTGAGGGTGAGAGTGAGGTCCTCCTCAATTGTGAGGGTGAGGGGTCATTTTATAGAATAAGGGCTCCTCACTTATTACATATTTGTCCCTTTCTTTATTACCTAATTACATTTGAGTCCCCTGAGTATTTATACGAGATCTAAATACGGATACTCTAAGTATGGTATAAACACTTTTGATTACTTAGTAAACGTTATGTTTGTAGCTCTTTTACTTAATACTAATGACATTTTTAAACTTGTAATCAGTGAGTGCTAAATTTTGTTTTGATTTAAGTAATTGATTTCTAGTGTCAATACATTGTCCTACATTTTTTAAGACTATCTTAAGGAGGGCACTTTTATAAATTTCGCACAGAGCTCCTAAAATCTCAAAGATGGCCCTGGACTAAGTATCAGTATCGCATGGGTTGTGGGTGCGCATCTCATGGCTAGGGTTGTGAGTGCAAGTTGGAATGGAGTTTTCCGATCTCTCTATGATAATTTTTTTATCCAAACCTAAAAAAATTAATCCCGAATATTGAAAATTATAATAAAAATTAGATTGCATTTATAGCCTCTGAATTTTCGTTTCGAATTTTTTTCCAAATTTATTTCAATAAAAATATATTCCGACTTATTTTGATTTTTATAGTCATTTGTTGGTTGAAAACTTTGGTAATAGCAATAATGTCTCCTTTTCAACTCAAGATGAGTAGATACGCTAGAGAAAAAAAGAAAAGAAGTGAGAAAGAGATATCCGACAATATACACAATCAAAATTAAAAATAAAAACTAATTATTCCAATCAATTTTCTTAGAAGGTGAGAAAACTCATTGTATTATCATTAACCCTTTTTCTTTTGGAGTGATTAGCATCTCAAATCAAATTTTAATAGCCAATCGTGTACGAACCAACAATAATTACAATTCGAATTCGATTAAGATATTGTTTTAGTACATAGTCTGAGTTGGAAATTTAATAAATTTGTGGATTGATAAAAGTTATTCCCTATATCTAGAGAGATTATGGTTTCTATATTGGTACTAAATACGTGGTAGAGATTAGAGAAATCCATACCCACACACGCAAAAATGAAAATTTTAAATTAAATTTGTATTTGCCAATCTTTGTATTGTGAGCTTGAAATTAAGTAGAAGATTAAAATAATTAGTTGTATGAAAAATTAAGCGAAAAACATGAGAGATTCATTATCACTTCAAGCACGTCCTGATCCTAAGGTTAGTAGCAAACCATATTGTTATCTCAGATTAAAAAAATAAAAATAAAAACTTGTATTTAAAAAAAGTAAGTAAACAAAAAAGTCGCGTTTAGCTAATAAAGAAAGATTAAAGTTGAAGATTTTTTATTTTGAACAATTAAGAAGGTTAAAATTAAAATATCATTATTCCATCTATTTATTAATTAATTTGAATGAAAGTACTTATTTATTTAATTATTTATAATACTCGATTCCAAACATAGCACAGTTTCGGCCTTTAACTTCGCTTAATCTGCTCGACTCTTCGCCATTGACCCATCGAGTAGCCGTCTCCTAATTAAAAACTCCCTTCAAAACTCAATACCCTCTTCCCCCTGATTTCTCCTCTTCCCCGTACCTATAAATCAATTTCTCAATTTTTTCAAATTTCTCATCTTCTTCTTCTTCTCCAACACCCAACTCTCTGTAGTTGCAAACTCTCCACCTGATCCGCCATGATTTCCCTTTCGGAAAGAAGGAAGAGACCCATCAAAATCCCCTGCCCGCCTCAAAAATCCCATCTCTAATCACCAAATTCCACACCTTTTTGGGGAAAATTGAATTGGGTTTTCTCCCAATAATCCAAATTATGATTCTTTCCAATCCAATATTTCTTGTAATTGTAACAATCTGTATATTTGTAGCAATCCGTGTGGCGCTTTACAGAACTGGGCTGGTTTACATCGTGAAGAAATGGTGGCTGCGGTTCGAGGACTGCTTCCATGTCTACCAATCGTTCAAAGTCCCCAAATTCAACGAGAGCATGCAGGAGAATCAGCTCTACGGACGAGTCACCGACTATCTCAACTCGCTCACCTCCATTGAAGAATCGGATTTCACCAACCTCGTCACCGGGAAAAACCCCAATGAAATTGTGCTCCAGCTCGACCCCAATCAGACTATCGAGGACGATTTCCTCGGCGCCAAGGTCATATGGCAAACAGAAGGCAGCGGCGCCGGTGGGAGTAGGAACCTAGTGTTGAAGGTTCGGAAAGCTGATAAGCGGCGGATTCTGCGGCCCTATTTACAACACATCCACGTCGTCGCCGACGAGCTCGAGCAGAAGAAACGGGAGTTGAAGCTTTACATGAACGTCGACGCGCCCGACAGAGCGTGGAAGCCAGTCCCCTTCACTCACCCGTCGACCTTGGAGACCATATCAATGGAGTCCGACCTTAAATCGAAAGTCAAATCCGATTTGGAGTCGTTTCTCAAGGCTAAGCAGTACTATCACCGACTGGGTCGGGTCTGGAAACGGAGCTTTCTGCTATACGGGCCGTCGGGCACCGGAAAATCGAGCTTCGTCGCCGCCATGGCCAATTTTCTCGAGTACGACGTGTACGATCTGGATCTCTCGCGTGTCAAAGACGACTCGGAGCTGAAGATTCTGCTGTTGCAGACGACAACAAAATCGGTCATTGTGATCGAGGACTTGGACCGATATTTAGCCGAGAAACCCGCGGGTCTGAGCTTTTCGGGTATATCGAATTTCATGGACGGGCTGTTGAATTCATGCTGCGCCGAGGAGAGAGTCATGGTGTTCACGATGAATTCAAAAGACCACGTTGACCCGGCCTTTCTTCGACCGGGTCGGATCGACGTCCACATCCACTTTCCACTCTGCGATTTCGGAGCATTCAAAAATCTGGCGACGAGTTATCTCGGGGTGAAGGAGCACAAGCTCTTCCCGCAGGTGGAGGAGATTTTCCTAAGCGGGTCGAGTTTGAGTCCGGCGGAGATCGGCGAGTTGATGATCGCGAACCGCAACTCGCCGAGTCGGGCGATTAAGTCGGTCATCACGGCTTTGCAGACGGACGGCGATGGGAGGGGCGCGGGAGTGTTCGGAAGGCGGGTTGGGTTTGATACCGGGTCGAGAAAATCCGAATCGGTTGAACCCGGCGGGGCGATTTGTGGGGAAGGTGGTGTTCCTGCGGTTAGGGATATTAGGAAGTTGTATGGGTTCTTGAGGATGAAAAGCAGCAGGAGCCCCTCTCATTCTCAGTCGTTCGATGCGGATTCGGCGCACAGGGAAGGTTGATCGGAGGGTCTGAAATTTAAAATATTTGGGGGGCATTACGTGTCGAAATGTGATTGGGGGTTATAGGGAAGAAATGCAGAAGTATAGAGCAAATAATTGAACAGAGAAACCAATTTGTTTTGATAATTTGGATAATTGTTAGTTGGGATTTGGGTGCTTTGTGGATGGATTAATTGATGATTCTATCTTTCTTCTGCTCTTCTTCAATTTTGTGTGGTTTTCAATTAAATTATTAATCAATGTTAATAGGTTAAATAGTTTTAGGGTTTGTTCTTTTTTTTGGGTTGTAAAATTGTGTATCTCTTGTACAAAATTATGTATATTTCCTTTTTTTTTTGTTCGATACAAGTGATGTCGAGTAGAGATACATGAGCCTGAATGCATGGATAAATGACGCTTAATTATTTGAGCTATGTGGTTTTTGTAGCAAGTAATGTATCAAAACACAAATGTTGCCATACTATCATTCACCAACCAAGATGTAAAAACAAGTAATTAAATTAAGCCTTCATCCTAAGTACACTCAGCCCGAAAAATCAGTAATCAAATTAGTCCAATACCAAGATTAAGTAATTAAATTAATCTGTTAGGAAGGTGCCCTTTGCCACAGTGATGGAAATGTGTTAAGCCCTTGCATGACAGCGTGGATTTAAACTTTGTCGGTGGCTAATCTAACATCTAATCAAACAAAACCTAATCAACAATCAATTTCTCATGTTCCGATTACACATTAATAAACGCGACATTAACACTTAACAAAGTCAACCGCTTGAAGTGGTATTTGTTTGGTTCCTACGCTAAATCTTTATATTACAAATAGTAACACTAGAATCTTATTCTGCAAATAGAAAAGAAATAAAAGATTCACAGAAAAAAAAATGTATGAAAGTGACGAACACATAAACCTCAATCCCTGTCTATGTGATGTTTGGTGTCTACCGAAGGAGTAAGGCCATCTCCAACCGATGGCTGGTCAGATGGCTCGTTTTAGCCCTCTGGCCCTCCAAGATTCTCCAAGATATTAATATTTTAATGAACAGTACATGGCCATATTTGCCTCCGTCTCCAACCGAGGGCCAGAGGGCCAGAGGGCTCGTTTTAGCCCTGTCAAAAAAAACCGTCTCCAACCGAGGGCCAAAGGGCCATAGGGCCAAACATAATTTATTATTTAAAAACTACAACTTAATTTTATTTAAAAATCATGTTGGTTAGTGTTGTATAATTTTTATGTCGGTTAATGTTATTTAATGTTGTTTCATATTGTTTAATGTTGTTTCATGTTACTTAATTTAATTTAATGTTGTATAATGGCTTAGGAAGTTATAGGAAAAAATTAGAATTTAAAAAAAATATGAAACAAATTTTGTGAAATAGAAGTTATAGGAAAAAATGGAATTTAAAAAAAAAAATATGAAACAAATTTTGTAAAATAGAAGTTATATGAAAAAAATATGAACCAAATTTTGTAAAATATAAGTTATAGGAAAAAAATAGAATTAAAAAAAAATTGAAACAAATTTTGTAAAATAGAAGTTATAGGAAGTTATAGAAAAAAAAAACAAAAAAAAAGGTTTAAATTCATAAAAAAAAAGGTTTAAATTCATAAAAAAAAAAAAAGGATTTACAACGGCTAGTGGCGCTAGCCGTTGGAAGTTTGAATTCAAAATGTTATTTCTGTCGGTTGTAACCGACAGAAATAATATATATTATATTATTTCTGTCGGTTACAACCGACAGAAATAAGAAACATTAAAAAAAAAATAGCCAGCCCGGGGCTGGCTGGCTGGCAGAAAGCAGCCAGCCCTCCAGCCCTCTCCGATCCCGTGGGGCCCTCCCAGATTCCCGAGCCCTCTGGCCTAGCCCTCGGTTGGAGACGGTTTTAGGGCTATTTTCGGCCCTCTGGCCCTCTGGACCCTTCGGTTGGAGATGGCCTAAGGTATACTTATCATCCAGTTGTTCAATTATTTATACTATTTCTCTAATAAAAATAAAATTCGTCAACATATTTGAATCTCAGCTCTATTTATTAAAAAATTATACAAATGATGGTAAATAACTTTTTAGCTAATGAAGTGAGATTCTATTTTTATTCTGTAGCTAATATAAAAAGCTGTGCAACTGCCCACATTTCCTGCTCTCATGATTGGTCATGAATTTTTTTTTTCATGTCGTTTTTGTCTTTAACCGCAGAATGAGCCAAAATTAGAAATTAGAATGCACCAAGTGGCTCATTGGCTGCGTTTTCCCCCACAAAATAATCGTAGCTAACACGCATTTGCTTGTCAATTCTTCAAGATATGATGCTTCAAATCATCGATAAGTGGCTGTAAATTTGTAATCTTGGGAATTCTGAATTGATTGGGGGGAATTTGTGTCTGGCCAAATGCTTATTTTAAGTGGTTTTTATTGTACCCCAACTATATGATTTTAGACACACAAAGGCATGTTATCTCTAAGTCATCGAGGTTTGTTGAGTGGTGAAGGTGAGTAGGGTCATGAATATGAGTGTCATATGTGCTATCAAATAGGCAAACTTTTGATTCCCGTAAAAGAGTTCATTGTGGTTCTATCAATTTTTTAATTGCGGAGATAGAAATTATATGTTTTGTTATGTATCAATTACCTTTTAAGAAATCAAACATGTATCGATGTATCTTAATTCTGACTTGGTACTCACTTTTTTCTCGTCACTCGGACTATCATGACATTTATTAAGATTATTTCTGAATGTGTGATTATGTATTTCAAAATAGTCATGATTTTTCGTTTCTTAAAAACCTAGGTTAGTTGGTAGTAAGTCCTTCCTTCCCTAAACGGCTCTAGCGTTAATTTTGAGAGTTGAAGGCCTTGTCGTCACTGGGGCTTTGCTTTAGGGTTTTGGGTCTCTCCATTGCTCTCGTTTTCCATTTCTTAGGTTTTATTTTCTTAGTTTACCTACAAATCTTCCTACATATTTTTGGGTGCTTTTTCTTGGGAGGTGAGATATTTGTGTTTACATATATATAGTTCCTTCGGTTTAGTGTCACATAATTTACAGTTTATTAAAATAAGTCTTGTATTTAAAGTTTATGACCATTTCCATCAATGCATGATTGTTGTAATTTGCAACATTGTGAATGCTTTTATTTATTTATTTTTTAATTTTTTTTACAAGAAAACAATATATTGGTATTTCATTGAACTTCACAAACAATTACAAAAATTCTCACAAACAATATGATGGCATGTTTACATAACAGGAATAAGGTGAGTGGAAACGGAATTGCTTTACTTGTATTTGAGGAATCAAAATAAAGGTGGGGTCCACCCAAAATGGGGAATTCAATTCCGGATATACCCGGAATCCGATTACCAAGAAATAGATGGTAATTGAATTCCGAGAGAGAGGGACCATCAGCAATCAATTTTTTCTTCCCAAACTGCCCTTGTACTTCTTTTGATATCCCAAACACCCTTGCAGCTTCGTTCCCAACGCTGCACCTACCATTTGGAACGAGATGAAGAAGCTGAACAGCTTGCCCATGAGGCATTGAGCATTCGTGAAAAAGCATTTGGAAAGGACTCCTTTCCCATTGGTATGTTGTCGTTTTCTTTAACCGCAAAGGTGGGGTGGATCTGCTGCAGAGAAAATGGGGTAAAAAAATCAAGGCTGGGATATGGAGGGAGGGAGCATGAAAGGTTCTTCGCAAGAGTGGGGTGGATCTGCAGCAGAGAAAAAGGGGGAAATGTTAGAATTTTTGGGGGGGGGGGGGGGGGGAGCAGTAGGTAGGCAGCAAAGAAAGGGATAAATTTTAGAAGGGGGGTGGGCCGGGAGAAAGATGGGGAAGAGAGGAAGAGGGAGAGAGACACAAAAAAACAGAAAAGGGAAAATGGAGAATAAAGAAGTTTTACTAAAAAATAAAAAAGAAAATTGTTCTCTCTACTAAAAATAAAAAAATGATAGGTTTTGGCCTTTTTTCATCAAAAAGAAAATATGAAAGATTAAAAGTTTTATTAAAAATAATTAGCATATAAAATAGATTAGTTCAACTAGGGCTATTTTAGTAATCATGTTAGTTTTCATTCCGATTCATAAGAATTAGTAAACAGTTTATATAGATTAATGTTTTTCTTACTCTGATTTCAGACAGTTTTAGTAAACAATTCTAACAAGAATCTGATTCTGATTCCACCTCATTCCAATTCCTCCTCAATCCAATTCTTCTTTAATTTAATTCCTTCCAATTTGATTACAGATTCGTAAACGCGCTCTGAGTGTTTAATCCAGTAGTTACCTTACTACTCTCTTTACAAAAGTTCTCACGATTGATTTTTTTTTCTTTCTCAGGAAGGATTGATTTGGTTTGGTTATATTTTGCAAATATATATTATATATATGCGTGTGTACATATATATATATATATATAGATGTATAAGCTGGTACGTTCCAGCTGGTTCCTTTATCATGAATTAATAATTTTAAAGCTGGATGCCTCCTTCGGAGCATGTCTGGTATGGACGTGGACCAAACTGCCCAGACAGCATGATCAACCCAATTCCTTTTGCCACCCACATACCGCCTCACACCACCTAATTAAAAGAGCCTTATGAAATTATTTAGATGTAATCATACAGGTGCATGGTAATAATTTTCTCTTTTCTTTTCAGCGTCGAAAGAGCTAAGTTTGAATTCCTCTTTTCTATCGACAAAAGGAAAATTAAAGTTTTACAATTAGCAGTACAAATTGATAATTATTGTTAAGCAAGAGAAGTAGTTGGAACATAATGAAAGGCTAAGCTAAGCAAGGGTTATATCATATATAGTAAGCATAATACTTCAAAAGGGAAATGATTGACTTCTAAATTTATAGGACCAAAATTCTCTCTCTTACTCTTTTCATCCCTTTTCATCATCTTCTCTCACACTTTCTATAAAAAATTAATATAAGATGTTGACGTAACTTAACTGTGATTGTTCAAATGAGAGAACAGGGAAGATGAGGGAAAAAAAATAGGGAAGAGAATCCTTCTCTAAATTTACAATGTTAGTTGTATGTTAAATTGCTGTGTTTATAATTTGAAAGTTGCTACCCACAACATCGCTCATGATTGTGTCTGAGGCTGTTTTTCCTGATAGGACATACATGGGGTTAGTCCAACAAACTTCTACTTTGCCAGCATAAAGAAGGAAACAAAAAGGAAACTTTTTATAGAAAAGGAGATTTGATGGGTGTAGATTTTTCCTATAACAACCACTGCCCTGAGCTTGGGGCATACATATATAGTACTATAAGAAAAAGATGAGTTTCGTTAAAAAAAAAAAAAAAAAAAAATAGGCAACAATGTTAAATTCACTCCAACGTAATTATCACAAGAAGACATTATTAATATATTAATAAGCAAAATTTAAAAGGTACAATAAGTTAGGGTACATAGAAACACAATTGAAAAATGAAAGAGCGAGAAAGACTGACCCCAACGCAAACCAACAAGGCAACACCGAAACTCAAACCTAGAAGATGAGAAATTCGTTAAAACTACTCTTAAAAGAAGTGGATGTTCAGAAGACCCGAAAGAGCATGAACAAAAGATGCAACAGCACTTGCAGAGCAAGAATCCCACCGTGAACGCCCATCATATAAACATCAAAGGTTGCTAAACAATCAACCACTTGATTACCATTACGATAAATATGAGAAACTGGTTTCCACATGGAAGAGAAAATGGTGCAAGTGTTAGATCAATCAACCGATAAAAGCCAAGGAACCCGACATGCATGATCGGTTATAAAGAAAATACATCTTTAAAGCAAAATCATACTCAATCCAAGAGAATGTCCACCCTTCTCCAAAGTCATACTTACAACATGAATGATGGTCGTAAGCTTCGCCTCCAAGGTAGTTGAAATACCAAACGATTCTGTAAAGCATCCTACAAAATGATCCCAAAAAAAAACTACCAATCCTCACCTGGCCTAGAGAACCACGAGTCGCACCGAATTAAACTTGGCTTCAAAAGCATAAGGAGAAAGCTGAAGAACCTCATGGGTTTTGGGTGCCCTTGAATGCCAACCAAGCACTCCAACCACCTGACTCATCAACGGAGTTTATCCTTAAACCCAACTTCATAAATTTGGAATATCACTAATCAAAAATATCAATTGTAAGCAATTTTTTTTTCGAACATATAAATTTTCTAGCCTACCAAAGGGAGTAAAACATGATCCAATCATGCCGCGGAGTTAGGATTTTTTTTGAGCTAGCTTAAAGATTTAAATCTTTATAAATAAACTTGATATTGTATTTTTCACAATATCAGCTAGCTAGCTTAAGAATTTTCGTTATTAAACAAATACGTTTTGAAATTCAAACAAATCCAAACTTGTACATGTACGAAAAGCAATGAGGAAAATGATGAAAAAAAAAAGGTGGTTTGTAAATTGTATTATATAATTTTATTTAATTAAATCCAGAGAATTCCGATTAGTAACCAAATATAAGGTGGGCTAGCCCTTAACATGGTTCCACTAGTGCACACCGCTACGGTCTAATGATATTTCTTTTTACTTATAAGTAAAAGATCTTAGATTCGATTTCGTCTAAAACAAGTTGAAACCAAATGATCCAATTGAGAGACGACATGTCGTTTGATACTCTTTGAGGAAGGTCTCCCAATAAAGTGTCTCAATGATCCAAAACAACCCAATATCCGGCCCCTGCTTCTAGTGTAACAAAGAAAGGCCCAATATATGGCCTATGCTACCTTCTGCCAAGGGTTCACATTTGATCTTCTAGCTACGGAGGACCTTTTCTTCGATGATCCAAACCAACCCAAGCAACGGAGTTTTGTGTGTATATAAAGAAGGGGAAAGCAACTTACGTAGAGTGAATTCACAATTACTATGACTTGTTAGTCTAATAATATAGTGTCATGTAAAGAAAAAATTACACATAACATTATATTATTGAACTGCGATATCCCAATATCTGTAAACGCAATCCATGTTAGTTCTTCTTCATGCAAAGATGCCAATTCATGAGCGGACGACCACATTTGAGCATCTTTTTTGCCATTACATGATATGGAACAAACCCAAAACCACCCTACAATTTTTGGAGGTAAGGCAAGTACCATACCATATGTTGTTGCTATAATGCCTGTCATAGTAATTACAAATCGAAAAGACTTATAGCTCAAGTAGTAAAGTACTTAACCACATCCAGGAGAATTTCAATCCTTTACTTTTAAACATTTCCCCTAGCTACCCAAAACAAAACAAATAAAAGATACATAAATACAAATGGCTTACAAACGCAAAAGTATGATGAGACCTCTGCATTTGCTTCTTACGTTTGGAATTTAACAAGAGCAAGCAGACAGTTTTTTAATCTCACTAATTTCCAAATCAGACCCAGAAATAATATCAATTTTTGCCCCTTTAAGATCAACCCCATTGGATTTTATCCCATTGCTACATTCCAATGCCTTCTTAGACACCACACCATATATTTCCTCAAAAACCCTAAAGAATGCAGTGTCCACATTGTCACCACTGAAGGCTGATGTCTCTGAGAAGAAAAGCCCTTGCTCCTCAGCAAACTCAACTGCATCTTCTGTGGGCACATCCCTCTCGTCCCCAAGATCGGCCTTGTTCCCGATCAGCATGATCACGATCGAACTGTCGGCGTGGGTCCGGAGCTCCTCAACCCATCTAGCTACATGATCAAAGGTCCGCCTCTTGGTGATGTCGTACACCAGCATTGCTCCTAATGCACCCCGGTAGTATGCACTTGTAACTGCCCTATACCTACAAGGAAAAGAAAAGAAATTTAATTTAAAAAATCATGAATTTGTCCCGCAGAATTGATGTTGTAGTTGGTTATATTCTATTAGGATTTTTTTTTTTGGGAAATTAAATGAGTAAATTGTAGCTATGATCCCTTAACTTTAACTTAATTGGAGCAATAGTCCTTCAACTAAAAATCTATTACCATTGGTCCCTCAACTCATCAAAACGTGCAACTATGGTCCCTCAACTAAAAATTCATTACCATTGGTCCCTCAACTTTAATTCAACTGGAAAAATGATCCATTAACTTTAACCCAATTGTAGCAATGATCCTTCCAACATAACTCGTTTTGACAAAAATTTTGACATAGTTGACGAAAATGACCATAATTACACACTTTGATGAGTTGAGGGACCTTGATTATATAAACGGTTATTCCAACATAACTTATTTTGACGAAATTGATGAAAATGATTATAGCTACACATTTTGATAAGTTGAGGGACTAATGGTAATGAATTTTTAATTGAGGGATCATTGCTCCAATTTGATTAAAATTGAGAGACAATTGCTACAATTTACTAAAATTAAATCTGTAGGTAAAGTTTTGAATGTATTGTTGCTGTACTTTTAATGGTGCAGCTGGTACATAATTATATCACCAGCAGAAAATCAAGGTTGTTTGGCATTTATGAAGATCTCTTTGCAGTTTTACACATGCATGTCTGTTATGTAGGGCAAAAATAAAAAGGAAAAGGAAATAAGCGCGTTAATTAACAATTAGAAATAAGTGTTTTAATCAATATTTAAGTGATAATTTAATTATCAACCTTCATATCATTTAGTTTACAAAATTTAGTTTTTCTAGCATTACCCTTTACGTAAACATTGAGTAATATTAAATGTCTATTTTTAGCACGTTTCTAAAGCTGCATTTATAGGTGAAACATTAGGGCAGGGAAAGCCGGTCTCTTCTTCATTTGGCACAGTGCCACTAGCTAGATCCCAAATCTCAAATAGTGAAGGCTTCTTAATAAGTAATTGAATATCAATGCATATACTAATTTTATTCGTCAAATGACATAACAGTGTTTGATTGGTTTAAATTAAATTTCTTTTTTTTTTATTTATTGTTAAAAGTAAGGTAACGACACATATATTGACATGTAATATGATAAACAAATTTGATTACTCAAGTAATGTAAGCTAAACCAAATAATACTGTTGAGTATGTCACGCATACCCTAAACGATGATTACTGTAAATATGTATTCATGTTTCATATACATTATACCTTATACATCTTTTTAGTCACATTGGAAGGAATCAAACGATAGACCTGTCTAATACCTAACCAAATACTCCACCGGTCATCTTCCCTCGCTACTTGAACTAACAGATTTCAACCTTTTGTGTCACATGCTATTATAGCAGGAAGTAGGGTGGTTAAATTAAGAACAATATCGGTGCTAGATCAATTAGTAGTGGACTGTTAAAACCTTTCTGAAATCTTTACAATGGTGCTTAAGCCTTCATCACCATTTAAAATCAAGACTTATTGTTTGGAGACTTACATATGAAAAAAAAATAAAAATCGTTCCTATAGGTTGAAAAAAAGAAGAAAGAAAGTGGGAGAATGATGTAACAAAAAACCTAACCTTTCTTGGCCAGCAGTATCCCAGATCTGAGCCTTGATGAGTTTGCCTTGAATGGTGAGAGTCCTAGTTTGGAACTCCACCCCAATTGTGGACTTGGAGTCGAAGCAGAATTCATTCTTTGTAAACCTCGACAGAATCTGAGTCTTTCCAACTGCCGAGTCCCCAATCACCACCACCTTGAACACATAATCTATCCTTTCATGTCCATTCATAACACTAATCTCCTTCCTCACCCTCTCACTCTCCGCCCTCTCCGCAGCCGTCAACTCCGCCTCTACCCCATTCATTTCTTGGTTCATTTTGTTCTGAAAAATATCGAAGTTGAAGGCTTGGTATTTGTTTTGGTCTAGTGTAGGAAGTCAGTGCTGGGAGTAAGTGAAACCAACAGGAAAAAAAAGATCGAGAAAATAATGGTGCAGTCCTTTTCTGTCTTTTTAAAGCTTTAAACAAATTGGACGTACCAGCAGCATTATTAAACCATATGGTATATAATGGTGTGTGACATGCATAGTTTAGGTTAACACTGTCACTCAAAAGCTGTACACGTTTGTTTAGTAGGTTTTTAATTGGGATCAGGTAGCTATTAATTATACTGATCCAGTAAAGCAGCATACATACTATTTTCTTTGGAGAAAAAAGACATTTTAAATTGCAGAAAAGAGATTCGAATTCGAATGTAACGAAAGCATCATTTATACTTTTGAACTTCCACAAGGTTGATGTTAATTTAATTACATAATAACAGTCTAACAAGGATCTTATAATTATAAGAGTTGATTTGATCATGATAAAACAAGCAAAAATGGGTTGGTGTTTGATAATGAACCAACTCATTTGAGGCCATCATGCAGTCTTTGGGCTTATTTTAGTTATAAAGTTAGATTCCCTCATTTCAATTTTCAAGCAAAATGAAGGGAGATTTGTAATCAAATCATAACTTTTAATTTGTTTTTCTATCTATTTTACTTTAAGATTTTAACTACTCAAGAAGGACCGGTTCTGAGATTTTTGAGGCCCGGAGTGATCCCCAAAAAATGTGCCCTAACTGTATATAAGAAAAATTATTTGTTTTCCCGTGTAAGACTTCGATAAAATTACATTTAAAAAATACTTCAAACTCAATAATTTACAAACAAGAAAAAACTAATTTATTTTGTATTGAGAGAAGGGAACCAAAATATCCAGGCTTACAAGTAGTAGTAGATAGATGATGAGTTTTATTTCCCTTCTATCTGAACTTTTAAAGTGTTTTTATATAACTTGTGATGTGTTTTTGTTTATTTACTAACCTTGTCAATATGAGACTAAAAATATAATCATATTTTCAAGTCTTTAATTGATATTATAAGGAATGAATTAGCATTAAAGTAGACATACATACATTAATTTCTTGAAGGCTAATGCTAGTGATACCAAATTTATGAAGCGAATTTTGTAGACCATATGATGTGATTGATGATGATTGGATTATTAATTAAGTGTCGATGAACATGCTTATTTTCTATTGGTGACACGTCATATGGTTTACATATTTAAACTAAAAATTTGGTTTAAGTATTACTCTTTGTTGAAGGTTAGACTTGAATTGGAATGAATCTCTAAAAAGTACAATTCACATAGCAACTAGCTAGTAATTAAAAAGAAATTAACAACCAAACATAAATTCATAAAAAAAGCACACAACAATTCAAACTCAAGACCCTTAGTTAAGTTTAAACAACATAAACCTTTGATATTGATTAAACTTCTTGATCATTTAACCAAATAGAGATTGTATTCACACACCCCAAATTACTTCCCCCACACCTTTTTGTTTTTTAATATTTTTTGACACACCACTAACACTTGATAGAAAAACATTACAAATTAAAAGGGTGTGTGGGAAGTAATTAAGGGTGTGTGAATATAATCTCTCTAACCAAATTTTATAAATTTATACTCTTAAAAGAAGAAATTCGTAAAAACTAGAAAGTAAAAAAACTCACATAATGATTTGAACCCAAGACCTCCTTGTTAATTTTAAACAAAATAAACCACAATTTCTAGTTAAATTTCTTAATCATTTGACCAAATTTTATAAATTTATACTCTTACGAAAAGAATTCGTAAAAATTTGATAGCAAATAAACACACATAATGTTTTGAACTTGGGAACCTCCTTGTTAATTTTAAACAACAGAAATCACTAGTTCTGGTTAAACTTCTTGGTTATTTAACTAAATTTTATAAATTTATACTCTTATAAAAACATATATGAATATGTTTGTGAACACGAAAATTTCCTGAAAGGAAAGAAACAAGAACAACGTGCACAAACAAATATTTGTATTTGATGATTTTGGGTTACAATCTCTCTCAAATTTGATCCTCTGATTCGATCTCCGTAAGGTGTGTATTTGTGGATGTGTGATTGATCCAAGGGCCGTCGATGCTTGATCTTGGATGAACGTTCTTTAAGGGTCGTGGGCTTGATCTTTGAAGGTGGATTTGAGCGGATCTTCAAGGAGCCGTTGGGGCTTGATCTTGAGGATGAGTGTTTCTTCAAGGGCCGTTGAGGCTTGATCTTGAATAACGGTGATGAACGGATCTTCAAGAGCTTTTGGGCTTGATCTTGAAAAACAGTGATGAACGGATCTTCAAGGGCTTTTGGGCTTGATCTTGAAGAACGGTTGGATGTGTGGATTCGTTGATGTTGTTGATCCAAGGGCCGTCGGGGCTTGATCTTGGAAGAACGATGAACGAAGAACGAATAACACTTTCTTCAAGGGCCGTCGGGGCTTGATCTTGAATTGGTGGATGATTGTTGATCCAAAGGGCCGTTGGGGCTTGATCTTGGAAGAACGAAGAACGAAGAACACTTTCTTCAAGGGCCGTCGGGGCTTGATCTTGAATTGGTGGATGATTGTTGATCCAAAGGGCCGTTTGGGCTTGATCTTAGGATGAACGATGAACGAAGAATGAAGAATGAAGAGAGCTTTCTTGATTCTTCAGGAACCTGAATGCTTGAGAGCTTCGAAGTTTCAGAGCTTCAGAGCTTCAAGAATTTTTGCCTAATGATTTTTTGGTCCCCTCAAATGAATGAATTAGCCTTCTATTTATAGAAATTTCCAAGGCCTAATTTTGAATATAATATTCCAGATGAAATAAGTCATTTCTGCCAGGTGTTGACACGTGTCCTGTTTGATGACTTTTCCAACTTATTTTGATTTTTTGTTTAGACACACGCTACGTGTAAAATTTATGTAATACATGAGCGTTGAAACTTTGATTTATCGGTCAACATTTATTTACCGAAATTTCGATGTCTACAAATGCCCCCACTTCAAGGCGCATTGTATACATGTGCTTGTCACGTGTAGGAGATGCGTTTTGAAGTCCCTTACTGTAGATGTCGATCCAAGGGCCATCGAGGCTTGATCTTGAATTAGGCTGGAGATTTCTTCAAGGGCCGTTGAGGTTTGATTTTGAATTGGGCTTGAGATTTCTTCAAGGGCCGTTGAGGCTTGTTCTTGAACTTTTGTTTGAAATTTCTTCAAGGGCCGTCGAGGCTTGATCTTGAAGGTTGAAATTGGACCACAAGGAGCTTCATGTGGTAGATGATCTTTGGCTTTGGTAGTGGATGAATCGGCACGTATTTTGTTGCGCTTGTTGACTTTCCACATCTTTGATCTTGAACTGGGTTGGAGGATTTTCTGGATTCCTCCAATTGTTGATTTTCCACAGCTTATTCTTGAACTAGGTTGGAGGATTTTCTGGTTTCCTCCAATTGTTGACTTTCCACAGCTTATTCTTGAACTGGATTTGATTCAAGAGTGGTAGACACTTGATCTTGAATCGGACTTGTGATTTCCTCAAAGGCCGTCGAGGCTTGATCTTGAATTTGGCTGGAAGCTTCTTCAAGGGCTGTTAAGGCTTGATTCTTGAAGGTTGACTCGAACACATGGCAAGCAGGCACGAGGTGAAGGTGACGACTTGTTGCTTTGTTCAATCTTTCTAATTCACACCTGAGCAGTTTGGTCAACGGTATGATCTTCAAGATTGATGGGCTCTTCTTCCAGTTAGTGACTTGATCTTTAAGGATTTGATTCAAGGGTGGTGAATCGGCACGTGCAGCCCACAACGCCTAGTAAGTAGACCCAAGAATTTGAGGGTCAAAACGAGTTCACCGTCCAAAGTGATTGCAACCCTGATGATATGAGATACTTTTGATTTTGAAGAAGTAGCGGATGAATCAGCACGTGCTTTGTTGCACTTGTCTCCACATGCTTCAAGGTATCATTTTCATTTCCTTTATCTGTTCCTCAGGCAGATGTGGCATCTTCTCGAGTTCTTCATCTCAGACTCCTTCTGCTGAGTTGACTGTGCAGGCTGCATTCTTCTCTGCTTGTTTCTTCTGCACGTTGTCTCCACGTGCTGTAAGGTATCATTTTCACTTGCCTTATCTATTCTTCAGGCAGATGTCGCAGCTTCTTTGGAAGTACAGCAGCAGTGGGAGACGAGTACTCGAGAGCAATGCTAAGTAGGCAATCAGGGAAGGGTTCCAAGTAGTCGGTTCCTTACCCGAGTTTGAGTGGAGGTTCCGGCATATTGTTTTCTTTATCCTTATCTTTGTAGGTAAGAACAAGGACAAAGGAAAGGACAGGGAAAAAACATGATATGAGATACTCTTGCTTTCCACCCTGGTGATATGAGATACTTTTGCTTTGGAGTCATTTGCTTGCAGAGGTACCCCAAGGAATAAGGAACACTGAGTGACTCGAAAGGCTTCATCGGGAAAGCATTTTTGGAGATGAAGAAAGGTTTTGTATGTCTGCCTTGCTATGGAAGGTGAAGGTGGACAATTATAGGAAGTTCTTTAATACCTGTAGAGGTACTATTCTTTCACTTGTGTCGGCAACTATTGAGTGATTGATTAGTATGGCTTCACGCGCTTTCTTCTTCATCAGAAATCTTCAACAAATTGTCCATAATTTCCGCCAAGCTGAGTGTGCATGTGACAGGTGTTGACGCGGCTAAAAAAGACTAGCGCCTCTTCAATATCTGGGATCGGCACTTCGACAAATTACCCGTGATTTCCGCAAAGCTGAGTTTACGTGTGATGGGTGCTGATGCGTCTGGAAAAGCAAGATGCCTCTCTGATTTCTGAGCTTGCCTCTTTGATTTTTGAATTGGCCTCTTCGATTTCTGAGCTCCGTTGAGTGTAGAGGTTGCATGTGACAAGTGCGGACAAGTCTGGAAAGGAAGATCGCCCGTGGTTTCCGAGCAAGCCCAGCTTTTGAGAAAGCTAGCACATCTTCGATTTTTGAATTGGCCTTTTCGAATTTTGAGCTCGCCTCTTCGATCTCTGAAATCCCGTCGAGTGCTGATTTTTTATAGAGGCACGTAGTTTGTTTCAAAGCACACTTGAATTTTCGCTTATAGAAACTCCATTCTTGCACTTCTAAGATCTTGATTTGTCCGATCTCTTCTTTCTTTCAACACTTTTGAAAAATGTTTGGCCCCTTCGACCGTCGTCTTGACTTGAACCTTGGTGAAGAGGCAGTCCCGCCTTCTCTAGACAACATATGGCGCCCATCTTTCATATCCCCTACTGGTCCTCTTACCGTTGGGGATTCGGTGATGAAGAATGATATGACCGCTGCGGAGGTGGCTAGGAACCTTGTCACTCCCAAAGATAACAGGCTATTTTCCAAACGGTCTGATGAGTTGGCTGTTAAGGATTCTCTAGCTCTCAGTGTGCAGTGTGCAAGTTCTGTGTCTAATATGGCCCAACGTCTTTTTGCTCGAACCCGTCAAGTTGAATCATTGGCGGCTGAAGTGATGAGTCTCAAACAGGAGATTAGAGGGCTCAAGCGTGAAAATAGAGAGTTGCACATGCTTGCCAATAGTTACTTGACGAGCATGAAGAGAAAGCTCGACCAGCTGCAAGAATCCGAAGGTCGGATTCAGAGTGACCATCAGATGTTTGTGGCTTCACTCCAGAGGCACCTATTACCTTCGTCCTCTAGAGTTTTACCGAGTGTTGAGGTTCCAAACAGTCAACCTCTGGCGCTTCTTCTTCCTGGAGCTTCGCCGAGTGGTGAGGCTTCCAACAGTCAACCTCCGGCGCCTCTTCTTCCTAGAGCTCCGCCGAGTGATGAGGCGCCACCTGATCATCCTTGAAGATCCCCTCCTGTAATTTTTATTTGACGTTTTATTTTATTTTTATTTTTTAAGGTATGTATAATGCAAATTTATGTAAAATTTCCAAAAAAAAAAATGAATAAAATGGACTTTATTTCTCTTAATGCATTTGTTGTTTTTTTTTTGTTTTTGTTTTTTTTTTACGTGGGCTGATCCACCAAGGATCCACTTTCTTCTTTATATATATATATATATATATATATATTTTTATTCTTTTCCTTTTGTCACATGGTGCCAGACGCACCATCATTATTTTTTATTTTTTATTTTTTAATTTTATTTTTATATATATATTTTTTAATCATGCACCCACTATCCTTTTTTCATATGGTGCCAGACGCACCATGTTCCCTTATCATCATTTATTTTATTATTTTTTTATTTTTTTATTTTTCTTTAATCATGGTGCAGTGTTCCACCATATATATATTTTTTTATTTTTTATTTTTGTATAAATTTGGATGACGGGATAGGGAATTTGCATGAAAGGATGAAGACGGACGGAGAACTGCAGTCGAGGCTTCATGGCCGGCTAGTCGTTTGACGGTGGTTATTGAAGTTCTTCGCCATTGCTGTTTGCCACTGCCACTACATAACCATTGCATTTTTTACTGCCTTGCAGAAGAAAAGACGGATGAGGAGCTGTAGGAGGCAAGAGATGGAGGAGATGTGGACAGACGGTGCTACTCACTATAAGGGACATCGTTTGCTGCGAAGGGGAGTGCCGCTCATTGTTGATGGGCCGTGAGGACATTGCCGAGCTTGTTTGACAGAGATCTTGCCATCGCTGTTGGAGTCGAAGCTTTTGAAGACCTTCCTGGTCTCGTCGGTGAGGAAGCTACGAATCTCGCACATGAAGCGGTTTGTAGCAAGCAGAGTCGTCAACAATGGTTGCGGTTCAGGCTTCGTCTCATCCGCCGCGTCAGCCTCTTCACTAACCATCACAGGGTAGCAGGAAGGAGAAAAGAAGGAGCTTGGTGGATCTAGTCCAAACTCGCCGGAGTTGCAGGGGTCGGAAGTGAAGTCACGGGTCTAAGACTTGGACACGTGCGGTGGTCTTGTAGGGAGACCAAGTGGTTTGGGAGAGAACGATGAGCCTGGCCTACCGCCTCGCCACGATCAGCTTGATGTATAACAACTCGGAGAGAACCCTTTTTGCTGATTTTGAAGAAAACCAAAGTGCTGAAAGTGATTGTTGCACCACAGCAGTTCCATTTACTTCGTTTTCATTTGACTTGTGCATATGCTTTTTCTTCGCTGATAATAATGCATCCAAACCCTCCATAACAGGAGGCTTCAGACTTTCCAAGTCAACATTGCTATTCTGTAAACCGTGTGTAATATCATGTCCAGCTTATTCAAGAGAAACTAGCTGCATAGCAGCAACGAACTCACTAAAACCAAGATATCCCTACCTCTTAGAATTGGCAATGGCCCAAACCTGCTTGAGATCCTGCCGATTCAGATTGGACATGCCAAAGAACTTTATAGCATCACCCCCGGTAATGCGGCCATCACTGTCTGAATCAGCGAATCGAAACCATTCCTGGTAGATTTTTTGATGCTCTTTGGAGCACGAACTGATCGGAACTGAAGAAATATCCATGAATCATAACCCAAGAGAGAAAGAATCTGATTGAAAATTTGGGATTTTCCAGATTTAAATTTTCCAAACTTCTTAAAAATGGAGACGCTCTTTGATGGGTTTGTCGGCGGAGGAGAGGCCGTAGAAGATGTGATCGCAGAGTCGTCGCTTGCTCGGAAACAGAATCCGAAGCTCGACGTTTGCTGATTTGATCCACTGCTCGATTTCGTCCTCCAGGTCCTGCCATGGCGTCTTCTGGGTTTGATTTTGTCGGTGTTACTGCCCGACCCCACCACCTCCACGGTCATGGTCTGCAGGTGACAGGAGCAATCTGAAGGGGTGAGCCAGGTGACAGGAGCGCAAATCGGGTTGCGGAACTCCGGGTAGTCAAAGTCCTCGCCCTGGGTGTTGAATTCGAGGAAGGTGTAGGCGTCGTGGAGAGAGAGAGAGTCGTTGGGCCTGGACGTTATAGGAAATGAAGGCTGCAAGTCCAAGAACTAGGCCTGGGCTTTTGGGAGTTTGTGGGCTGAAGAGGAAGCGAGCTGCTGGGGATGATGATGGTACTGTGCTCCGGAGGTGGGATCTAAGAGAGGAATGAGAAGTCTTGATGACTCGACGTGCACTCCGTGGCCCATTTCAGTGCCTCAGCTGCTATGATTTGATTGGGCTTGTGGCTTGTGGCTTGAGCCTTTTATTGCTGCTGGGTCGAGACACTCGTACATATATTATTTCTTTTTCTTTTGTTTTGTTGTTTTGTTGTTGTTGTTGTTTTTTTTAATAATTTTTTTTATACAAAGAATATTTGTAATAAAATTGACTCTCAATAGTCAAACATTTAATAAAACCTTTTTTATTTTATTTTTTATTTTGATGTGACTGAACTCGAAGTTGAATGTTCAAGCTGCCTACGTACTTTTCCAAAGAAAGAGATCAAGTCAAAACGTAGTTCGAATACATACATATTTTTTTGGTATTTTCTTTTTGTGCCGTTTGCAGTTTTAACTCATGCAGGCAATGAGTGTTGGTGCCGTGTTGTAGTTTCAGCTCATGCAGGCAAGGAACCTTGATGTCACTTTTTATGCTCGTGCGGACCAGGAGCGTTGGTATCGCATTTTATGCTCATGCGGACCAGGAGCTTTGATGTCGTCTTTTATGCTCGTGCGGATCAAGAGCGTTGTGCCATGTAGTTTAGGCTCGTGCAGGCGAGGAGCCTCGTGTCCTACAGTTTAGGCTTCTGCAGACAAGGAGCATTGGTTCGTGCAGTTTAGGCTCGTGCGAACAATGAGCATTGGTGACTTGGTCAAACAATCTTGGAGAGGTATTCCTTGCAATTTTCATAGCAATGAGTCTTGGCTGAGTGATTGAATAAGTCTTCAGGAAAGAAATCGCGCATCGTGATGGGGATGGACGATCTATGTGTCGAAATTTCATCGTCTTCACCACGTTCATGTTGTTTTGAAGGTTGACAAGAACTGCTTTGCCCCCTTTCCGATTGGCGGACTTGTGGAGGAGACGTATGCTTCTTGCGTAGTTTCTTTGGAGTAACATGTGTCCATTCTTCAACTTCACTTGACTTAACTGACGTGGTTTTGGAGCATGCCCCTAGCGGTTGAGGTGAAAATTTTGAATTGAAAGAGCCAGAAGTGACGGTGGTATAGTTTGACTTCACCACATCGTCAAGATCTAGCTCGATGATTCCTTTCTGAGCTAGCTTTATGATGAGATCTTTCAGCACGAAGCACTTTTCTGTTGGATGATTGATGAAGCGGTGGAATTTACAGTATCTTGGACTGTCGGTACGACTCATCTCTTCCGGCCGTCTGCACTCAGGCAAACTGATCACCTGCTTGTCTAACAGGTCATCTAGGATGGCAACCACATCAGAGTCGGGGAATGGATAAGTCTTTTCTTCAAGCTCCTTCAAAGTGTGTCTACGCATCTCTTGATCACAAAAAGCTTCGGTTTGAATCGCCTTACGTCGTGTGGAGATTTTGACGGGAGATGTGTTGACCGTCATCGCTTCCTTGGTGGGTTTCCATGCAGCCTTTTCCACCTTTGTCCCAAGAACTTTGTCGTTCTTGTAGTCGACGATAGGTTCTTTCTTCCCATGATGGGCGATGCTCAACTCCATGTCATGGGCGCGAGTGGCCAATTCCTCGAAGGTCCGTGATTTAATGCCTTGAATGATGTATTGCAAACCCCATTGGATGCCTTGGATGCACATCTCGATTGAAGAGGTTTCCGAGAGCCTGTCTTTACAGTCGAGGCTTAGAGTGCGCCATCTGTTGATGTAGTCAATGACTGGCTCGTCCTTCCACTGCTTTGTGCTCGTTAGCTCTAGCATGCTCACAGTGCGGCGAGTGTTATAGAAGCGGTTGAGGAATTCCCACTCTAATTGCTCCCAGCTGTTGATGGACTCAGGCTCTAGGTCCGTGTACCACTCAAAGGCGTTTCCTTTCAGCAAGTTCACAAACTGCTTGGCAAGGTAGTCCCCTTCGGTCCCTGCGTTGTTGCAAGTTTCAACAAAGTGGGCAACGTGCTGTTTCGGGTTTCCTTTTCCATCAAACTGCATGAACTTTGGTGGTTGATAACCCATTGGCATCTTCAGGACATCAATCTTCTTGGAGTAGGGCTTCGAGTAGAACAATGAGGTATGTGAGCTCCATTCGTACTGTGCCTTGGTGGTGTTGGTGATCATCTCCTGCAGCTGCTGGATAGAAAGAGATCCCATAAGTGTCGCTGCTTGGTCTGGCTCCGGCTTCACATCGTTTTTCTCCACCTGAGGCTCCTCTTCTTTGTCATCTCCTCTCTTTAGTGGATCATTCTCTAGGTCGGGATTCTCGTCGTCCTGTGGCTCTAGTCGGTTGACGAGTGCAGCGATTTGCAAGTCTTTTTCTTCAACAATCCGTGTTAGCCTTACGATCGCTTCATTCATTTGAGCCAGTTGTTCTTCGATGGAGGTAACGCCGATGGTCATGACTTGTGCAACCAATAGACGTGACTTTTCTTTAGACATTAAAGATGCTGACGAAGAACGTCGTTGGCTGTTTTAGGATGTCATCTTGTGTGCCTCAGCAGCATGCTGCGGTGCCCCCAGTGAGGTCAGGTTGATGACAGACTCACACCTTTGATGCTCCCCTTGCTCTTTTAGCGGCACCAACTTTGAAGTGGCATGTTGAAGAGCGGTTGTGGCGCCAATGGATTGTCCGTTTGCGGCAGAAGTGCTTAGGATCCTTCCCTCAATGGTTGCGAGAACGGCTTGTCCCTTGCTTGATGCCATTGACTTTGAGGTGTGTTTGGATTCCTTGAACGGAGAAAGAGATGAGAGGTAGAGATAGTCCCACCAGGCGTGCCAAATTTGTGAACATGAAAATTTCCTGAAAGGAAATAGACAAGAACAACGTGCACAAACAATATTTGTATTTGATGATTTTGGGTTACAATCTCTCTCAAATTTGATCCTCTGATTCGATCTCCATAAGGTGTGTATTTGTGGATGTGTGATTGATCCAAGGGCCGTCGAGACTTGATCTTGGATGAACGTTCTTTAAGGGTCGTGGGCTTGATCTTTGAAGGTGGATTTGAGCGGATCTTCAAGGAGCCGTTGGGGCTTGATCTTGAGGATGAGTGTTTCTTCAAGGGCCGTTGAGGCTTGATCTTGAATAACGGTGATGAACGGATCTTCAAAAGCTTTTGGGCTTGATCTTGAAGAACAGTGATGAACGGATCTTCAAGGGCTTTTGGGCTTGATCTTGAACGGTTGGATGTGTGGATTCGTTGATGTTGTTGATCCAAGGGCCGTCGAGGCTTAATCTTGGAAGAACGATGAACGAAGAATGAAGAACACTTTCTTCAAGGGCCGTCGGGGCTTGATCTTGAATTGGTGGATGATTGTTGATCCAAAGGGCCGTTGGGGCTTGATCTTGGAAGAACGAAAAACACTTTCTTCAAGGGCCATCGGGGCTTGATCTTGAATTGGTGGATGATTGTTGATCCAAAGGGCCGTTTGGGCTTGATCTTAGGATGAACGATGAACGAAGAACGAAGAACGAAGAGAGCTTTCTTGATTCTTCGGGAACTTGGATGCTTGAGAGCTTCGGAGTTTCAGAGCTTCAGAGCTTCAAGAATTTTTGCCTAATGATTTTTTGGTCCCCTCAAATGAATGAATTAGCCTTCTATTTATAATGATTTTTTGGTCCCCTCAAATGAATGAATTAGCCTTCTATTTATAGAAATTTCCAAGGCCTAATTTTGAATATAATATTCCAGATGAAATAAGTCGTTTCTGCCAGGTGTTGACACGTGTTCTGTTTGATGACTTTTCCAACTTATTTTGATTTTTTGTTTAGACACACGCTACGTGTAAAATTTATGTAATACATGAGCGTTGAAACTTTGATTTATCGGTCAACATTTATTTATCGAAATTTCGATGTCTACAATGTCACCCTAACAATTTGGTGCCCCTAATTTTTTTGGGCCTAGGACAGTTGCTCAACTCGCACTTGGTTTGGGTCGGCCTTGTACCCAAGTCGATTCAAATTCAAGCATTGCTCTAGCGGGACTCAAATGACTATATTTCTAAATCTTGAATGACAAAGCTACAAATTTTCTCTATTAACAATTTATCATGAATCAATTCATCTTAAAAAAAAAAAAAAAAAAAAAAAAACTCCAGCAAGTGGCCCAGTGGTAAGGGTGCGGACTCGGCTCCCAAATAAACGAAAAATAATGTGGGAGGTCTTGGGTTCGAGCTGGTGAATCTGCTTCACTAAGGCCATGGGTAGGGTGAAATTCCCATAGCCTTATCGGGCCCAGAAATTGTGAGTAACCGTGTCTTACCACTAGTTGTCCCCCTTTTTTAATTTTTAAAAAAAAAAAAACTCATCTTAAACAAATTTAGTATTTATCAGTGTATAAAATTTTAAACTTGTCACATACAAACTTAAAACAGCACTGGATAATGTATTGTCATTTATCATATACTTGTATTCCCACATTTCATATTTGTGACCCAATGAAATTCCAACATGTGAAAATCTTCTGTATGCTTTTTTTTGTCTACACAGAAACTACTATACAAGTGATGACCTCAAATTGTGATGTTTGCACTGACAAAATGTTTGGTAAAGTGGAGGAGGGAACATAGACCAATGCTTAATAGTTATTGTTGCTTGATCGGTGCTTATAAAGTTATTGCTTTACATGTAATTTGGGAAGCCTACAAGGCTAACAAAGTGGACGTCAATACATATGCATGACAACAATCCATTAAGGATATGTCGGAATTCACTTGTACGTTTATTTGAAGTTAGAGAAGTCATGAACGAGGTAAATAAAGAACAGAGGAAGAGCGAATGAGTATATGCCTTCAATAGCCAAATTCATTTGTTGACGTGTATCCTCGCCACTTTATTCTCCTTCATGGATACCTTCTCAAGCTCTGTCTCAACCCTCAACGCCCCCACCCTCCATTCCACCACATCTCGGAGCCTCGTCAATTCAGTCTTTAAAGTCCCTGAAAAAACCCACAAATTTCCTCCACAGCCTCCACTCTACCACCACCAAACCTAGCAGCTTCATCTCGACCAAAGCCCCATCTTTGGTGGCTTTGGTGAAGATGTTGGCGGGAAAGAAGAAGGTGAGGATTGTGAAAGAAGTTTTGGAGGTGTTCCTGAGAATTTACAGTGACTTGTTTGGGAATGTGAAGGTGAAGAACGTAAGGAATTCCTTTGATGTATGATTTTTGTAAGAAATGTACGGATTGAAAATTTCCTTTGATGTCTGATTAATGTAAGAAATGTAAAGATTGCAAAAATTTGCAATCTGTAAAAAATGCAAACTTTGCATAAGCAGTGGTGTATACAACCCATAAAATGATTTTCGAACGTCGTTTTTCTTTCTCCTGCAAATTTATATTGATTTTTTGTCTTTTAAGTCTAACAAATCAATTATAGGAGAATCAAGAAGAGGCAAAAATAAATAGAGTATCGAGAAGAAAAAAATAGTGTGTAAAAATCATTTCCGTTAACGATATCTCCATCATTACGGTTAGATTTTATTATATTTGTGTGAACACGGAAAATTCCTGAAACGAAAGAGACAAGAACAACGTGCACAAACAGATATTTGTGTTTGATGATTTTGGGTTACAATCTCTCTCTATTTTGATCCTCTGATTCGATCTCCGTAAGGTGTGTATTTGTGGATGTGTGATTGATCCAAAGGGCCGTTGGGCTTGATCTAAGGATGAACGTTCTTCAAGGGCCGTGGACTTGATCTTGAAGGTGGATTTGAGCGGATCTTCAAAGGGGCTTTTGGGCTTGATCTTTGAAGAACAGTGATGAACGGATCTCCAAGGGCTTTTGGGCTTGATCTTGAAGAACAGTGATGAACGGATCTTCAAGGGCTTTTGGGCTTGATCTTGAAGAACGGTTGGATGTGTGGATTTGTCGACGTTGTTGATCCAAAGGGCCGTTGGGGCTTGATCTTGGATGAACGGATGATGAACAATGGTGTTTTCTTCAAGGGCCGTCGGGGGCTTGATCTTGAATTGGTGGATGGTTGATCCAAGGGCCGTCGGGGCTTGATCTTGGAAGAACAATGAACGAAGAACGAAGAACGAAGAACACTTTCTTCAAGGGCCGTCGGGGCTTGATCTTGAATTGGTGGATGATTGTTGATCCAAAGGGCCGTTGGGGCTTGATCTTAGGATGAACGATGAACGAAGAACGCTTTCTTGATTCTTCGGGAACCTGGATGCTTGAGAGCTTCGGAGTTTCAGAGCTTCAGAGCTTCAAGAGTTTTGCCTAATGATTTTGGTTCCCCCCCTCTAAATGAATGAAATTGGGCTTGTATTTATAGAATTTTCCAAGGCCTAATTTTGAATATAATATTCCAGATGAAATAAGTCGTTTCTGCTAGGTGTTGACACGTGTCCTATTTGATGACTTTTCCAACTCATTTCAATTTTCGTTGAGTCACACGCTACGTGTAAAATTTATGTAATACATGAGCGTTGACACTTTGATTTATCGGTCAACATTTATTTACCGAAATTTCGATGTCTACAAATGCCCCCACTTCAAGGCGCGTCGTATACATGTGCTTGTCACGTGTAGGAGATGCGTTTTGAAGTCCCTTAATGTAGATGTCGATCCAAGGGCCGTCGAGGCTTGATCTTGAATTGGGCTGGATATTTCTTCAAGGGCCGTTGAGGCTTGATCTTGAATTGGGCTTGAGATTTCTTCAAGGGCCATTGAGGCTTGTTCTTGAACTTTTGTTTGAAATTTCTTCAAGGGCCGTCGAGACTTGATCTTGAAGGTTGAAATTGGACCACAAGGAGTTTCATGTGGTAGATGATCTTTGGCTTTGGTAGTGGGTGAATCGGCACGTATTTTGTTGCGCTTGTTGACTTTCCACAGCTTTGATCTTGAACTGGGTTGGAGGATTTTCTGGATTCCTCCAATTGTTGATTTTCCACAGCTTATTCTTGAACTAGGTTTTGATTCAAGGGTGGTAGACACTTGATCTTGAATCGGACTTGTGATTTCCTCAAGGGCCGTCGAGGCTTGATCTTGAATTTGGCTGGAAACTTCTTCAAGGGCCGTTGAGGCTTGATTCTTGAAGGTTGACTCGAACACATGGCAAGCAGGCACGAGGTAAAGGTGACAACCTGTTTCTTTGTTCAATCTTTCTAATTCACACCTGAGCAGTTTGGTCAACGGTATGATCTTCAAGATTGATGGGCTTTTCTTCCAGTCGGTGACTTGATCTTTAAGGATTCGATTCAAGGGTGGTGAATCGACACGTGCAGCTCACAACGCCTAGTAAGTCGACCCAAGAATTTGAGGGTCAAAACGAGTCCTCCACACATAGTGATTGCAACTTTGATGATATGAGATACTTTTGATTTTGAAGAAGTAGCGGATGAATCGGCACGTGCTTTGTGCTTGTCTCCACATGCTTCAATGTATCATTTCCCTTGCCTTATCTATTCTTCTGGCAGAATGTGGCATGTGCTCGAGTTTCTCAGTTCAGACTCCTTCTGCTGAGTTGATTGTGCATGCCGCATTTCCTTATTTGTTCTCCAGGCAGATGTGGCATCTTCTCGAGTTCTTCAGCTCGGACTCCTTCTGCTGAGTTGACTGTGCAGGCCGCATTCTTCTCTGCTTGTTTCTTCAGCACGTTGTCTCCACATGCTGCAAGGTATCATTTTCACTTGCCTTATCTGTTCTCCAGGCAGATGTGACAGCTTCTATGGAAGTACAGCAGCAGTGGGAGACGAGTACTCGAGAGCAGTGCTAGGCAGGCAATCAGGGAAGGGTTCCAAGCAGTCGGTTCCTTACCCGAGTTTGAGTGGAAGTTCCGGCATATTGTTTTCTTTATCCTTGTCTTTGTAGGTAGGAGCAAGGACAAAGGAAACGACAGGGAGAACGCATGATATGAGATACTCTTGCTTTCTACCCTGGTGATATGAGATACTTTTGCTTTGAAGTTATTGGCTTACAGAGGTACCCCAAGGAATAAGGAACACTAAGTGACTCGAGAGGCTTCGTTGGGAAGGCATTCTCGGAGATGAAGAAAGGTTCTGTATGTCTGCCTCGCTATGGAAGGTGAAGGTGGACAGTTATAGGAGGTCCCTTAATACCTGTAGAGGTACTATTCTTTCACTTGTGTCGGCAACTAACGCGTGATTGAACAGTAAACTTTCATGTGCTTTCTCCTTCATCGAAAATCTTCGACAAATTGCCTGTGATTTGCGCAAAGTTGAGTGTGCATATGACAGGTGATGATGCGGCTGAAAAAGACTGGCGCCTCTTCGATATCTGGGATCGGTGCTTCGACAAATTACCCGTGATTTCCGCAAAGCTGAGTTTGCGTGTGACAGGTGCCGACGCATCTGGAAAAGCAAGATGCTTCTCCGATTTCTGAGCTTGCCTCTTCGATTTTTGAATGGCCTCTTCGAATTCTGAGCTCGCCTCTTCGATCTCTGAAATCCCGTCGAGTGCTGATTTTTATAGAGGCACGCAGTTCGTTTCAAAGCACACTTGAATTTTCGCTTGTAGAAACTCCCTTCTTGTACTTCTAAGATCTTGATTTATCCGACCTCTTCTTCCTTCAACACCTTTGAAAATGTCTGGACCCTCCGACCGTCGTTTTGATTTGAATCTTGGTGAAGAGGCAGTCCCGCCTTCTCCAGACAACATATGGCGCCCATCCTTCATATCCCCTACTGGTCCTCTTACCGTTGGGGACTCGGTGGTGAAGAATGATATGACCGCTGCGGTGGTGGCCCGAAACCTTGTCACCCCCAGAGATAACAGACTACTTTCCAAACGGTCTGATGAGTTGGCTGTTAAGGATTCTCTGGCTCTCAGTGTGCAGTGTGCAGGTTCTGTGTCTAATATGGCCCAACGCCTATTTGCTCGAACCCGTCAAGTTGAATCATTGGCGGCTGAAGTGATGAGTCTCAAACAGGAGATTAGAGGGCTCAAGCAGGAGAATAAACAGTTGCATAAGCTCGCACATAGCTATGCGACAAACATGAAGAGGAAGATTGACCAGATGCAGGAATCTGATGGTCAGATTTTACTTGATCATCGGAGGTTTGTGGGTTTGTTCCAACAACATTTGCCTTCGTCTTCTGGGGCTGCACCGCGTAATGAAGCTCCAAATGATCAACCTTTGGCGCCTCCTTTTCCTGGAGTTCCGCCGAGTGGTGTGGCTTCAAACAGTCAATCTCCGGCGCCTCTCATTTCTGGAGCTCTACCGAGTGGTGAGGCGACACCTGATCGTCCTTGAAGATCCCCTCTTGTAAATTTGATTTGATTTGTTTTTTTTTTTTTTTTTTTTTTTTTTTAATTTTTTTTTTTAAGGTATGTATAATGCATATGTAAAATTTCCAGAAAAAAAATAAATAAAATGGACTTTATTTCTCTCAATGCAATTTTTTCTTTTCTTTTTTTTTTTTTTTTTATGTGCACACACGTGTATATATATATATATCTATATATATTATTTCTTTTTCTTTTGGCGCTGTACAACCATCCCCCCCCTTTTTTTTTTTTTTTTTCTTTTGTTTTTTTTTTTTTTGTTTTTTTTTTTTCTTTTTCTTTTGTCACATGTGACAGCTTCACCCAAAACCTTTACCATTATTATATATATATATATATTTATATATATTAAATTACTTGTATTCGGTTTGATGGAGCGGCTTTCCCCCCTTCCCCTTCCCCCCCCTTGGGCAACGTGCCCATTGTATCAGTGAAATTTTTTTACTTGAATCTCCGGATGGGTATCTATGTTTTGTAAAACCTAAGACCAGATTACTGGCATGTGGAAATGTGACGTGAAAATTCTTTATTCAATGAATTGCAAATTATCTGAAAAAAAAAAAAAAAAAAAAAAAAAAAAAAAAAAAAAAAAAAAAAAAAGAGGTGCATAGACACCAAGAGAAATAAAGCTCATTTATTAATTTTTTTTGATAAATTGCAAATATACATAAATCAAACGAGAGAGAGAGAGCCTTCACAAAGGTTGCGCAGGCGGAGCTTCGGCGGTCGGCGGGGCCACAGAAGGAAGAGGTATCGGAGGTTGATCATTTGGAGCTTCATTACGCGGTGCAGCCCCAGAAGACGAAGGCAAATGTTGTTGGAACAAACCCACAAACCTCCGATGATCAAGTAAAATCTGACCATCAGATTCCTGCATCTGGTCAATCTTCCTCTTCATGTTTGTCGCATAGCTATGTGCGAGCTTATGCAACTGTTTATTCTCCTGCTTGAGCCCTCTAATCTCCTGTTTGAGACTCATCACTTCAGCCGCCAATGATTCAACTTGACGGGTTCGAGCAAATAGGCGTTGGGCCATATTAGACACAGAACCTGCACACTGCACACTGAGAGCCAGAGAATCCTTAACAGCCAACTCATCAGACCGTTTGGAAAGTAGTCTGTTATCTCTGGGGGTGACAAGGTTTCGGGCCACCACCGCAGCGGTCATATCATTCTTCACCACCGAGTCCCCAACGGTAAGAGGACCAGTAGGGGATATGAAGGATGGGCGCCATATGTTGTCTGGAGAAGGCGGGACTGCCTCTTCACCAAGATTCAAATCAAAACGACGGTCGGAGGGTCCAGACATTTTCAAAGGTGTTGAAGGAAGAAGAGGTCGGATAAATCAAGATCTTAGAAGTACAAGAAGGGAGTTTCTACAAGCGAAAATTCAAGTGTGCTTTGAAACGAACTGCGTGCCTCTATAAAAATCAGCACTCGACGGGATTTCAGAGATCGAAGAGGCGAGCTCAGAATTCGAAGAGGCCATTCAAAAATCGAAGAGGCAAGCTCAGAAATCGGAGAAGCATCTTGCTTTTCCAGATGCGTCGGCACCTGTCACACGCAAACTCAGCTTTGCGGAAATCACGGGTAATTTGTCGAAGCACCGATCCCAGATATCGAAGAGGCGCCAGTCTTTTTCAGCCGCATCATCACCTGTCATATGCACACTCAACTTTGCGCAAATCACAGGCAATTTGTCGAAGATTTTCGATGAAGGAGAAAGCACATGAAAGTTTACTGTTCAATCACGCGTTAGTTGCCGACACAAGTGAAAGAATAGTACCTCTACAGGTATTAAGGGACCTCCTATAACTGTCCACCTTCACCTTCCATAGCGAGGCAGACATACAGAACCTTTCTTCATCTCCGAGAATGCCTTCCCAACGAAGCCTCTCGAGTCACTTAGTGTTCCTTATTCCTTGGGGTACCTCTGTAAGCCAATAACTTCAAAGCAAAAGTATCTCATATCACCAGGGTAGAAAGCAAGAGTATCTCATATCATGCGTTCTCCCTGTCGTTTCCTTTGTCCTTGCTCCTACCTACAAAGACAAGGATAAAGAAAACAATATGCCGGAACTTCCACTCAAACTCGGGTAAGGAACCGACTGCTTGGAACCCTTCCCTGATTGCCTGCCTAGCACTGCTCTCGAGTACTCGTCTCCCACTGCTGCTGTACTTCCATAGAAGCTGTCACATCTGCCTGGAGAACAGATAAGGCAAGTGAAAATGATACCTTGCAGCATGTGGAGACAACGTGCTGAAGAAACAAGCAGAGAAGAATGCGGCCTGCACAGTCAACTCAGCAGAAGGAGTCCGAGCTGAAGAACTCGAGAAGATGCCACATCTGCCTGGAGAACAAATAAGGAAATGCGGCATGCACAATCAACTCAGCAGAAGGAGTCTGAACTGAGAAACTCGAGCACATGCCACATTCTGCCAGAAGAATAGATAAGGCAAGGGAAATGATACATTGAAGCATGTGGAGACAAGCACAAAGCACGTGCCGATTCATCCGCTACTTCTTCAAAATCAAAAGTATCTCATATCATCAAAGTTGCAATCACTATGTGTGGAGGACTCGTTTTGACCCTCAAATTCTTGGGTCGACTTACTAGGCGTTGTGAGCTGCACGTGTCGATTCACCACCCTTGAATCGAATCCTTAAAGATCAAGTCACCGACTGGAAGAAAAGCCCATCAATCTTGAAGATCATACCGTTGACCAAACTGCTCAGGTGTGAATTAGAAAGATTGAACAAAGAAACAGGTTGTCACCTTTACCTCGTGCCTGCTTGCCATGTGTTCGAGTCAACCTTCAAGAATCAAGCCTCAACGGCCCTTGAAGAAGTTTCCAGCCAAATTCAAGATCAAGCCTCGACGGCCCTTGAGGAAATCACAAGTCCGATTCAAGATCAAGTGTCTACCACCCTTGAATCAAAACCTAGTTCAAGAATAAGCTGTGGAAAATCAACAATTGGAGGAATCCAGAAAATCCTCCAACCCAGTTCAAGATCAAAGCTGTGGAAAGTCAACAAGCGCAACAAAATACGTGCCGATTCACCCACTACCAAAGCCAAAGATCATCTACCACATGAAACTCCTTGTGGTCCAATTTCAACCTTCAAGATCAAGTCTCGACGGCCCTTGAAGAAATTTCAAACAAAAGTTCAAGAACAAGCCTCAATGGCCCTTGAAGAAATCTCAAGCCCAATTCAAGATCAAGCCTCAACGGCCCTTGAAGAAATATCCAGCCCAATTCAAGATCAAGCCTCGACGGCCCTTGGATCGACATCTACATTAAGGGACTTCAAAACGCATCTCCTACACGTGACAAGCACATGTATACGACGCGCCTTGAAGTGGGGGCATTTGTAGACATCGAAATTTCGGTAAATAAATGTTGACCGATAAATCAAAGTGTCAACGCTCATGTATTACATAAATTTTACACGTAGCGTGTGACTCAACGAAAATTGAAATGAGTTGGAAAAGTCATCAAATAGGACACGTGTCAACACCTAGCAGAAACGACTTATTTCATCTGGAATATTATATTCAAAATTAGGCCTTGGAAAATTCTATAAATACAAGCCCAATTTCATTCATTTAGAGGGGGGGAACCAAAATCATTAGGCAAAACTCTTGAAGCTCTGAAACTCTGAAACTCCGAAGCTCTCAAGCATCCAGGTTCCCGAAGAATCAAGAAAGCGTTCTTCGTTCATCGTTCATCCTAAGATCAAGCCCCAACGGCCCTTTGGATCAACAATCATCCACCAATTCAAGATCAAGCCCCGACGGCCCTTGAAGAAAGTGTTCTTCGTTCTTCGTTCTTCGTTCATTGTTCTTCCAAGATCAAGCCCCGACGGCCCTTGGATCAACCATCCACCAATTCAAGATCAAGCCCCCGACGGCCCTTGAAGAAAACACCATTGTTCATCATCCGTTCATCCAAGATCAAGCCCCAACGGCCCTTTGGATCAACAACGTCGACAAATCCACACATCCAACCGTTCTTCAAGATCAAGCCCAAAAGCCCTTGAAGATCCGTTCATCACTGTTCTTCAAGATCAAGCCCAAAAGCCCTTGGAGATCCGTTCATCACTGTTCTTCAAAGATCAAGCCCAAAAGCCCCTTTGAAGATCCGCTCAAATCCACCTTCAAGATCAAGTCCACGGCCCTTGAAGAACGTTCATCCTTAGATCAAGCCCAACGGCCCTTTGGATCAATCACACATCCACAAATACACACCTTACGGAGATCGAATCAGAGGATCAAAATAGAGAGAGATTGTAACCCAAAATCATCAAAACATTTTAATATTTGTTTGTGCGCGTCGTTCTTGTCTCTTTCGTTTCAGGAATTTCGAAATTTCGGTAAATAAATGTTGACCGATAAATCAAAGTGTCAACGCTCATGTATTACATAAATTTTACACGTAGCGTGTGACTCAACGAAAATTGAAATGAGTTGGAAAAGTCATCAAATAGGACACGTGTCAACACCTAGCAGAAACGACTTATTTCATCTGGAATATTATATTCAAAATTAGGCCTTGGAAAATTCTATAAATACAAGCCCAATTTCATTCATTTAGAGGGGGGGAACCAAAATCATTAGGCAAAACTCTTGAAGCTCTGAAGCTCTGAAACTCCGAAGCTCTCAAGCATCCAGGTTCCCGAAGAATCAAGAAAGCGTTCTTCGTTCATCGTTCATCCTAAGATCAAGCCCCAACGGCCCTTTGGATCAACAATCATCCACCAATTCAAGATCAAGCCCCGACGGCCCTTGAAGAAAGTGTTCTTCGTTCTTCGTTCTTCGTTCATTGTTCTTCCAAGATCAAGCCCCGACGGCCCTTGGATCAACCATCCACCAATTCAAGATCAAGCCCCCGACGGCCCTTGAAGAAAACACCATTGTTCATCATCCGTTCATCCAAGATCAAGCCCCAACGGCCCTTTGGATCAACAACGTCGACAAATCCACACATCCAACCGTTCTTCAAGATCAAGCCCAAAAGCCCTTGAAGATCCGTTCATCACTGTTCTTCAAGATCAAGCCCAAAAGCCCTTGGAGATCCGTTCATCACTGTTCTTCAAAGATCAAGCCCAAAAGCCCCTTTGAAGATCCGCTCAAATCCACCTTCAAGATCAAGTCCACGGCCCTTGAAGAACGTTCATCCTTAGATCAAGCCCAACGGCCCTTTGGATCAATCACACATCCACAAATACACACCTTACGGAGATCGAATCAGAGGATCAAAATAGAGAGAGATTGTAACCCAAAATCATCAAACACAAATATCTGTTTGTGCACGTTGTTCTTGTCTCTTTCGTTTCAGGAATTTTCCGTGTTCACAAATTGGCACGCCCAGTGGGACGATCTCTACCTCTCATCTCTTTCTCCGTTCAAGGAATCCAAGCACACCTCAAAGTCAATGGCATCAAGCAAGGGACAAGCCGTTCTTGCAACCACTGAGGGAAGGATCCTAAGCACTTCTGCCGCAAATGGACAATCCATTGGCGCCACAACCGCTCCTCAACATGCCATTTCAAAATTGGTGCCGCTAAAAGAGCAAGGGAAGCATCCAAGGTGTGAGTCTATCATCAACCTGACCTCGCTGGGGGCACCGAAGCATGATGCTGAGGCACACAAGATGACATCCCAAAGCAGCCAACGACGTTCTTCATCAGCATCCTGGATATCTAAAGGAAAGTCACGTCTATTGGTCGCACAAGTCATGACTATTGGCGTTACCTCCGTTGAAGAACAACTAGCTCAAATGAATGAAGCGATTGCAAGGCTAACCCGAACTGTGGAAGAAAAAGACTTGCAAATTGCAGCACTCGTCAATCGACTAGAGGCGCAGGACGGCGATAAACCCGACCCAGAGAATGATCCACTAAAGAGAAGAGAGGACGAAGAAGAGGAGCCTCAGGTGGAGAAAAATGATGCGAAGCCGGAGCCAGACCAAGCAACGGCACTTATGGGATCTCTTTCTATCCAGCAGCTGCAGGAGATGATCACCAACACCATCAAGGCACAGTACGAAGGGAGCTCACATACCTCCTTGTTCTACTCGAAGCCCTACTCCAAGAAGATTGATGCCCTGAAGATGCCAAGGGGTTATCAACCACCAAAGTTCATGCAGTTTGATGGAAAAGGAAACCCGAAACAGCACGTTGCCCATTTTGTTGAAACTTGCAACAACGCAGGGACCGAAGGGGACTACCTTGCTAAGCAGTTTGTGCGCTCGCTGAAAGGAAACGCCTTTGAGTGGTACACAGACCTAGAACCTGAGTCCATCAACAGCTGGGAACAATTAGAGCGGGAATTCCTCAACCGCTTCTATAGCACCCGCCGCACTGTGAGCATGCTAGAGCTAACGAGCACAAAGCAGTGGAAGGACGAGCCAGTCATTGACTACATCAACAGATGGCGCACTCTAAGCCTCGACTGTAAAGACAGGCTCTCGGAAACCTCTTCAATCGAGATGTGCATCCAAGGCATGCAATGGGGTTTGCAATACATCCTTCAAGGCATTAAACCACGGACCTTCGAGGAATTGGCCACTCGCGCCCATGACATGGAGTTGAGCATCGCCCATCATGGGAAGAAAGAACCGATCGCCGACTACAAGAACGACAAAGTTCTTGGGACAAAGGTGGAAAAGGCTGCATGGAAACCCACCAAGGAAGCGATGACGGTCAACACAGCTCCCGTCAAAATCTCCACACGAGGCAAGGCGATTCAAGCCGAAGGCTTTCGTGATCAAGAGATGCGTAGACGCACTTTGAAGGAGCTCGAGGAGAAAACTTATCCATTCCCCGACTCTGATGTGGTTGCCATGTTAGAAGACTTGCTGGAAAAGAAGGTGATCGGCTTGCCTGAGTGCAGACGGCCAGAAGAGATGAATCGCACCGACAGTCCAAGGTACTGTAAATTCCACCGCTTCATCAGTCATCCGACAGAAAAATGCTTCGTACTGAAAGATCTTATCATGAAGCTGGCTCAAAAAGGAATCATCGAGCTAGATCTTGACGATGTGGTGAAGTCAAACTATACCACCATCACTTCTGACTCTTCCGACTCGAAGTTTTCACCTCAACCGCTGGGGGCATCCTCCAAGACAAGCAAAATTGAAGGATGGACTCAAGTCACTCCTAAGAAATTGCACAAGAAGCATACGTCTCCTCCACAAGTCCGCCAATCGGAAAGGGGGCAAAGCAGCTATTGTCAACCTTCAAAGCAACGTGAACGTGTTGAAGATGATGAAATTTCGACATATAGATCGTCCATCCCCATCACGATGCGTGATTTCTTACCCGAAGACTTCTTCAATCACTCGGTCAAGGCTCCTTGCTATGAAGATTGTGAGGAACGCCTCTCCAAAATTGCTTGACAAATTCAACAAAGCTCCTTGTCTGTAAGAGCCTAAACTGCAAGACACAAAGCTCATTGTCCGCACGAGCCTAAACTGTAGGACACGAAGCTCCTCGCCTGCACGAGCCTAAACTGCATGGCACAACACTCCTGGTCTGCACGAGCATAAAAGGCAACACCAACGCTCCTGGTCTGCACGAGCATAAAAGGCGACAACCCAAAGCTCCTTGCCTGCACGAGCTGAAACTGCACTAAACGCTCCTTGCCTGCACGAGCTGAAACTGCAACACGGCACCAAATGCTCCTTGTTCGCACGAGCCTAAACTGCACGAACCAAAGCTCCTCGCCTGCACGAGCCTAAACTGCATGGCACAACGCTCCCGGTCTGCACGAGCTGAAACTGCAACACGGCACCAAATGCTCCTTGTTCGCACGAGCCTAAACTGCACGAACCAAAGCTCCTCGCCTGCACGAGCCTAAACTGCATGGCACAACGCTCCCGGTCTGCACGAGCTGAAACTGCAAACGACACCAACACTCCTTGTCTGCACGAGTTGAAACTGCAAACGACACCAAAAGAAAATACCAAAAAAAAAAAATGTATTTGAACTACGTTTTGACTTGATCTCTTTCTTTGGAAGGGTACGTAGGCAGCTCGAGCATTCGATTTCGAGTTCAGTCACATCAAAAAAAAAAAAAAAGGGATTTGATTAAAGTCTCATTGGTGAAGGTCAATTTTATTACAAAATTACTTGCAGTTTTCTTTGTACAAAATTAAATTACAGTTTCTTTGAAAAAAAAAAAAAAAAAAAAACATATGTTATCTAAATATATATATATATATATATATATATATATATATATATTAAATTACAGTTTCTTTGAAAAAAAAAAAAAAAAAAAAAACATATGTTATCTAAATATATATATATATATATATATATATATTAAATTACAGTTTCTTTGAAAAAAAAAAAAAAAAAACATATGTTATCTAAAAAAAAAAAATATATATATATATACATGTCTGAGCCCAGCCACAAAATCAGGCCCGTCTCCTCAGACCCAAACCGTGAGCCCAACAAGCTCAGGCCCGGCTCTCAAAAATTCAATCAAATCCAATCCCACCACCACTCGTCTGAGGCGTCTTGGTAAACACCGCCCCTCCCTCCTTCTCCTTCTGCTTGTCCTGTCTCCTTTCAGTTGGAACCCTAACCCTCTCCCTCACCTACCGCCAGCTCTTCCACCCTGAGCAGCTCATTTCCGGCAAGGAAGACACCGCGAACAACTTCGCCCGCGGTCACTACACCATCAGCAAAGAGATCGTAGATCTCTGCCTCGACCGCATTAGGAAGCTCGCTGACAACTGCACCGGGCTCCAAGGGTTCTTGGTCTTCAATGCCGTGGGTGGCGGTACCGGATCGGGTCTTGGGTCGTTGCTTCTGGAGCGGCTTTCGGTTGATTTTGTCGAAACCCTAGCTTACTTGTATTCGGTTCAGTTCTCTCTCGGATCCGTCCGGGTCGCAAGCTGTCGGGCAGCCAAAGGAGGAACAACAGCGGCAATCAGAGTCAGATCCAGAACTGCAACGACCTGTCGTCGGAATCGCAGTACTCCCGCAACCCCATGTGCCGGTGGTGCCGCAGCGACGCCCTCAACGACATGTGCTCCTCCTTTGCCTCCTCTCCGCCATGTCCAAATCCGACTAGTAATCTGAAAACCCAATTTTGAAATTTAAAAAAAAAAAAAAAAAAAAAAAAAAAAGGAGTCGGATTTGGTGCTTCTGAGCTTTCCTCTGCAAATTGTTTAGTTTTCCGGCAGCGAGGTAAGGGCGCTCATTGGGTGATGACGTGTCTGGATCCGGCGAAGCCCCTGTGATCTGACCGATTTGTTGATCGAAGCGCTACTACAGCCAGGGGGATTTATATTTGAAACCTTAGCTGCTATGATTTCCGCTCTGTATATATAAATACACAAGTTTGTATCGATTGAAATCAACGGCGGTGACAGGGTCGGAGTGAGCCGGCAAAACCTTCAAGCATTTCCCGGTCTTGACTTCCCAAATACGCACCGTTTCGTCGAAGGAACCGGAGACGATCATATTGGACTGAGGGTTGATGTTGACGCAGAAGGCGAGATCGGAGACGCCCTGGGAGTGGCCTTCGAAGGTCCGGGCGGCGGAGATGGTTTGGTTATCGTTTCGAGCAGCTACGATGGGTTGTGCAGGACATAGGATGCCTCCACTGGCCACTGCACCAAGACATTGATTGACGATGAGAAATCCTCCGGTTTCGTTTGTTAAGTTTGCGCCTAATGGAAAGTACATTCTTGTTGGCACTTTGGATGACACTCTCTAAGGTTCTGGAACTTTTCAACTGGGAAATGTCTAAAGACTTACACCGGTCACAAGAGCTCGAGATTCTGCATTTCTTCCGCATTTTCTGTGACAAATGGGATATACATTGTAAGTGGTTCTGAAGATAATTGTTTGTACTTGTGGGAATTACAAAGCAGGAAGGTAGTTCAGAAATTGGCAGGTCACCCAAACACTACTATTTCAAGTGGTTCTTCTTCGTCCCAGAAGCATTTGCAAAATCAGCAGCAAGACCAGGCCGAAAGAAAGTACTACATCAGCCCAGGACGACGTGTAGGGGTACCTTCTGTAGCTTCAGCTCTGGAACTTAACTTTTCGGGCCTACCAATTCGTCCGGGGAAGAAAGATTATCCTACTATATGCGAACTGGCACCTGCAAGTATGAAACAAACTGCAAGTTTAACCACCTTGATCCTACAGCTGCCGGAGAATCTCGCCCACAATCTGCATATGGCAATGGTAGGCCTGCATCATTACAAGATCTGCCAAAATCTCAAGACATTTATTCCGAAACTACAGAATGGAATGGTTATCAGGCTCCAGCATATCTACCACATAGAACCATGCCTGCAACTCCACCTCCGCCATATGTTATGAACAAGCTCAGGAAAATGACGCTGAGAGTGATCGCGGAGCGGCTGTCGGAGGAATGGCGTGCATGATGTCGGCATGGGCTCAGTAGGAATTGACGAGGCGAAGTCTATTGGCTGTACTTTGTGCCTGTGCTCAGTGGCAATGCAACGGGTGTGTAATGACTGTGCTCGGCAAGCAGTGCAATGGCTGTGCTAAGTGGTTGTGTTCAGTGACGGTAGCAGTGGAGCGTCTTCCTCTCCACCTCCGCCATGGCCGCCGCCTTTGAATGAGATTGACAAAACCAAAGTTTGACAATCCACACCCAAAGACCTCCTCCGTCTCTTGCCTCACAGCTGCCAACAACTTCAAAGACCGCTGTCAAACGACTAGCCGGCCAAGAAGCTCTTCCTCAAACTCCAGCTCTCCGTCCGTCTTCGTCCTTCCCTACAAATCCCCCAGCCCGTCACCCAAATTTATACAGAAAAAATTTACTAAAAAAAAAAAAAAAGGGGATGGTGGAGCAAAGTGGTGCGGCCACCACGTGAAAAAAAGAAAAGAAAAGGGGGTGCATCAGGCAGCATGTGCAAAGAAAAATAAAAGAATAAAAAAAAATATATATATATATATAATAATGGTAAAGGTTTTGGGTGAAGCTGTCACATGTGACAAAAGAAAAAGAAAAAAAAAAACAAAAAAAAAAAAAACAAAAGAAAAAAAAAAAAAAAAAGTGGGGGGAACCAAAATCATTAGGCAAAACTCTTGAAGCTCTGAAGCTCTGAAACTCCGAAGCTCTCAAGCATCCAGGTTCCCGAAGAATCAAGAAAGCGTTCTTCGTTCATCGTTCATCCTAAGATCAAGCCCCAACGGCCCTTTGGATCAACAATCATCCACCAATTCAAGATCAAGCCCCGACGGCCCTTGAAGAAAGTGTTCTTCGTTCTTCGTTCTTCGTTCATTGTTCTTCCAAGATCAAGCCCCGACGGCCCTTGGATCAACCATCCACCAATTCAAGATCAAGCCCCCGACGGCCCTTGAAGAAAACACCATTGTTCATCATCCGTTCATCCAAGATCAAGCCCCAACGGCCCTTTGGATCAACAACGTCGACAAATCCACACATCCAACCGTTCTTCAAGATCAAGCCCAAAAGCCCTTGAAGATCCGTTCATCACTGTTCTTCAAGATCAAGCCCAAAAGCCCTTGGAGATCCGTTCATCACTGTTCTTCAAAGATCAAGCCCAAAAGCCCCTTTGAAGATCCGCTCAAATCCACCTTCAAGATCAAGTCCACGGCCCTTGAAGAACGTTCATCCTTAGATCAAGCCCAACGGCCCTTTGGATCAATCACACATCCACAAATACACACCTTACGGAGATCGAATCAGAGGATCAAAATAGAGAGAGATTGTAACCCAAAATCATCAAAACATTTTAATATTTGTTTGTGCGCGTCGTTCTTGTCTCTTTCGTTTCAGGAATTTTCCGTGTTCACAAATTGGCACGCCCAGTGGGACGATCTCTACCTCTCATCTCTTTCTCCGTTCAAGGAATCCAAGCACACCTCAAAGTCAATGGCATCAAGCAAGGGACAAGCCGTTCTTGCAACCACTGAGGGAAGGATCCTAAGCACTTCTGCCGCAAATGGACAATCCATTGGCGCCACAACCGCTCCTCAACATGCCATTTCAAAATTGGTGCCGCTAAAAGAGCAAGGGAAGCATCCAAGGTGTGAGTCTATCATCAACCTGACCTCGCTGGGGGCACCGAAGCATGATGCTGAGGCACACAAGATGACATCCCAAAGCAGCCAACGACGTTCTTCATCAGCATCCTGGATATCTAAAGGAAAGTCACGTCTATTGGTCGCACAAGTCATGACTATTGGCGTTACCTCCGTTGAAGAACAACTAGCTCAAATGAATGAAGCGATTGCAAGGCTAACCCGAACTGTGGAAGAAAAAGACTTGCAAATTGCAGCACTCGTCAATCGACTAGAGGCGCAGGACGGCGATAAACCCGACCCAGAGAATGATCCACTAAAGAGAAGAGAGGACGAAGAAGAGGAGCCTCAGGTGGAGAAAAATGATGCGAAGCCGGAGCCAGACCAAGCAACGGCACTTATGGGATCTCTTTCTATCCAGCAGCTGCAGGAGATGATCACCAACACCATCAAGGCACAGTACGAAGGGAGCTCACATACCTCCTTGTTCTACTCGAAGCCCTACTCCAAGAAGATTGATGCCCTGAAGATGCCAAGGGGTTATCAACCACCAAAGTTCATGCAGTTTGATGGAAAAGGAAACCCGAAACAGCACGTTGCCCATTTTGTTGAAACTTGCAACAACGCAGGGACCGAAGGGGACTACCTTGCTAAGCAGTTTGTGCGCTCGCTGAAAGGAAACGCCTTTGAGTGGTACACAGACCTAGAACCTGAGTCCATCAACAGCTGGGAACAATTAGAGCGGGAATTCCTCAACCGCTTCTATAGCACCCGCCGCACTGTGAGCATGCTAGAGCTAACGAGCACAAAGCAGTGGAAGGACGAGCCAGTCATTGACTACATCAACAGATGGCGCACTCTAAGCCTCGACTGTAAAGACAGGCTCTCGGAAACCTCTTCAATCGAGATGTGCATCCAAGGCATGCAATGGGGTTTGCAATACATCCTTCAAGGCATTAAACCACGGACCTTCGAGGAATTGGCCACTCGCGCCCATGACATGGAGTTGAGCATCGCCCATCATGGGAAGAAAGAACCGATCGCCGACTACAAGAACGACAAAGTTCTTGGGACAAAGGTGGAAAAGGCTGCATGGAAACCCACCAAGGAAGCGATGACGGTCAACACAGCTCCCGTCAAAATCTCCACACGAGGCAAGGCGATTCAAGCCGAAGGCTTTCGTGATCAAGAGATGCGTAGACGCACTTTGAAGGAGCTCGAGGAGAAAACTTATCCATTCCCCGACTCTGATGTGGTTGCCATGTTAGAAGACTTGCTGGAAAAGAAGGTGATCGGCTTGCCTGAGTGCAGACGGCCAGAAGAGATGAATCGCACCGACAGTCCAAGGTACTGTAAATTCCACCGCTTCATCAGTCATCCGACAGAAAAATGCTTCGTACTGAAAGATCTTATCATGAAGCTGGCTCAAAAAGGAATCATCGAGCTAGATCTTGACGATGTGGTGAAGTCAAACTATACCACCATCACTTCTGACTCTTCCGACTCGAAGTTTTCACCTCAACCGCTGGGGGCATCCTCCAAGACAAGCAAAATTGAAGGATGGACTCAAGTCACTCCTAAGAAATTGCACAAGAAGCATACGTCTCCTCCACAAGTCCGCCAATCGGAAAGGGGGCAAAGCAGCTATTGTCAACCTTCAAAGCAACGTGAACGTGTTGAAGATGATGAAATTTCGACATATAGATCGTCCATCCCCATCACGATGCGTGATTTCTTACCCGAAGACTTCTTCAATCACTCGGTCAAGGCTCCTTGCTATGAAGATTGTGAGGAACGCCTCTCCAAAATTGCTTGACAAATTCAACAAAGCTCCTTGTCTGTAAGAGCCTAAACTGCAAGACACAAAGCTCATTGTCCGCACGAGCCTAAACTGTAGGACACGAAGCTCCTCGCCTGCACGAGCCTAAACTGCATGGCACAACACTCCTGGTCTGCACGAGCATAAAAGGCAACACCAACGCTCCTGGTCTGCACGAGCATAAAAGGCGACAACCCAAAGCTCCTTGCCTGCACGAGCTGAAACTGCACTAAACGCTCCTTGCCTGCACGAGCTGAAACTGCAACACGGCACCAAATGCTCCTTGTTCGCACGAGCCTAAACTGCACGAACCAAAGCTCCTCGCCTGCACGAGCCTAAACTGCATGGCACAACGCTCCCGGTCTGCACGAGCTGAAACTGCAACACGGCACCAAATGCTCCTTGTTCGCACGAGCCTAAACTGCACGAACCAAAGCTCCTCGCCTGCACGAGCCTAAACTGCATGGCACAACGCTCCCGGTCTGCACGAGCTGAAACTGCAAACGACACCAACACTCCTTGTCTGCACGAGTTGAAACTGCAAACGACACCAAAAGAAAATACCAAAAAAAAAAATGTATTTGAACTACGTTTTGACTTGATCTCTTTCTTTGGAAGGGTACGTAGGCAGCTCGAGCATTCGATTTCGAGTTCAGTCACATCAAAAAAAAAAAAAAAAGGGATTTGATTAAAGTCTCATTGGTGAAGGTCAATTTTATTACAAAATTACTTGCAGTTTTCTTTGTACAAAATTAAATTACAGTTTCTTTGAAAAAAAAAAAAAAAAAAAAAAACATATGTTATCTAAATATATATATATATATATATATATATATATATATATATTAAATTACAGTTTCTTTGAAAAAAAAAAAAAAAAAAAAACATATGTTATCTAAATATATATATATATATATATATATATATATATATTAAATTACAGTTTCTTTGAAAAAAAAAAAAAAAAAAACATATGTTATCTAAAAAAAAAAAATATATATATATATACATGTCTGAGCCCAGCCACAAAATCAGGCCCGTCTCCTCAGACCCAAACCGTGAGCCCAACAAGCTCAGGCCCGGCTCTCAAAAATTCAATCAAATCCAATCCCACCACCACTCGTCTGAGGCGTCTTGGTAAACACCGCCCCTCCCTCCTTCTCCTTCTGCTTGTCCTGTCTCCTTTCAGTTGGAACCCTAACCCTCTCCCTCACCTACCGCCAGCTCTTCCACCCTGAGCAGCTCATTTCCGGCAAGGAAGACACCGCGAACAACTTCGCCCGCGGTCACTACACCATCAGCAAAGAGATCGTAGATCTCTGCCTCGACCGCATTAGGAAGCTCGCTGACAACTGCACCGGGCTCCAAGGGTTCTTGGTCTTCAATGCCGTGGGTGGCGGTACCGGATCGGGTCTTGGGTCGTTGCTTCTGGAGCGGCTTTCGGTTGATTTTGTCGAAACCCTAGCTTACTTGTATTCGGTTCAGTTCTCTCTCGGATCCGTCCGGGTCGCAAGCTGTCGGGCAGCCAAAGGAGGAACAACAGCGGCAATCAGAGTCAGATCCAGAACTGCAACGACCTGTCGTCGGAATCGCAGTACTCCCGCAACCCCATGTGCCGGTGGTGCCGCAGCGACGCCCTCAACGACATGTGCTCCTCCTTTGCCTCCTCTCCGCCATGTCCAAATCCGACTAGTAATCTGAAAACCCAATTTTGAAATTTAAAAAAAAAAAAAAAAAAAAAAAAAAAAGGAGTCGGATTTGGTGCTTCTGAGCTTTCCTCTGCAAATTGTTTAGTTTTCCGGCAGCGAGGTAAGGGCGCTCATTGGGTGATGACGTGTCTGGATCCGGCGAAGCCCCTGTGATCTGACCGATTTGTTGATCGAAGCGCTACTACAGCCAGGGGGATTTATATTTGAAACCTTAGCTGCTATGATTTCCGCTCTGTATATATAAATACACAAGTTTGTATCGATTGAAATCAACGGCGGTGACAGGGTCGGAGTGAGCCGGCAAAACCTTCAAGCATTTCCCGGTCTTGACTTCCCAAATACGCACCGTTTCGTCGAAGGAACCGGAGACGATCATATTGGACTGAGGGTTGATGTTGACGCAGAAGGCGAGATCGGAGACGCCCTGGGAGTGGCCTTCGAAGGTCCGGGCGGCGGAGATGGTTCGGTTATCGTTTCGAGCAGCTACGATGGGTTGTGCAGGACATAGGATGCCTCCACTGGCCACTGCACCAAGACATTGATTGACGATGAGAAATCCTCCGGTTTCGTTTGTTAAGTTTGCGCCTAATGGAAAGTACATTCTTGTTGGCACTTTGGATGACACTCTCTAAGGTTCTGGAACTTTTCAACTGGGAAATGTCTAAAGACTTACACCGGTCACAAGAGCTCGAGATTCTGCATTTCTTCCGCATTTTCTGTGACAAATGGGATATACATTGTAAGTGGTTCTGAAGATAATTGTTTGTACTTGTGGGAATTACAAAGCAGGAAGGTAGTTCAGAAATTGGCAGGTCACCCAAACACTACTATTTCAAGTGGTTCTTCTTCGTCCCAGAAGCATTTGCAAAATCAGCAGCAAGACCAGGCCGAAAGAAAGTACTACATCAGCCCAGGACGACGTGTAGGGGTACCTTCTGTAGCTTCAGCTCTGGAACTTAACTTTTCGGGCCTACCAATTCGTCCGGGGAAGAAAGATTATCCTACTATATGCGAACTGGCACCTGCAAGTATGAAACAAACTGCAAGTTTAACCACCTTGATCCTACAGCTGCCGGAGAATCTCGCCCACAATCTGCATATGGCAATGGTAGGCCTGCATCATTACAAGATCTGCCAAAATCTCAAGACATTTATTCCGAAACTACAGAATGGAATGGTTATCAGGCTCCAGCATATCTACCACATAGAACCATGCCTGCAACTCCACCTCCGCCATATGTTATGAACAAGCTCAGGAAAATGACGCTGAGAGTGATCGCGGAGCGGCTGTCGGAGGAATGGCGTGCATGATGTCGGCATGGGCTCAGTAGGAATTGACGAGGCGAAGTCTATTGGCTGTACTTTGTGCCTGTGCTCAGTGGCAATGCAACGGGTGTGTAATGACTGTGCTCGGCAAGCAGTGCAATGGCTGTGCTAAGTGGTTGTGTTCAGTGACGGTAGCAGTGGAGCGTCTTCCTCTCCACCTCCGCCATGGCCGCCGCCTTTGAATGAGATTGACAAAACCAAAGTTTGACAATCCACACCCAAAGACCTCCTCCGTCTCTTGCCTCACAGCTGCCAACAACTTCAAAGACCGCTGTCAAACGACTAGCCGGCCAAGAAGCTCTTCCTCAAACTCCAGCTCTCCGTCCGTCTTCGTCCTTCCCTACAAATCCCCCAGCCCGTCACCCAAATTTATACAGAAAAAATTTACTAAAAAAAAAAAAAAAGGGGATGGTGGAGCAAAGTGGTGCGGCCACCACGTGAAAAAAGAAAAGAAAAGGGGGTGCATCAGGCAGCATGTGCAAAGAAAAATAAAAGAATAAAAAAAAATATATATATATATATAATAATGGTAAAGGTTTTGGGTGAAGCTGTCACATGTGACAAAAGAAAAAGAAAAAAAAAAAACAAAAAAAAAAAAAACAAAAGAAAAAAAAAAAAAAAAAAGGGGGGGGATGGTTGTACAGCGCCAAAAGAAAAAGAAATAATATATATAGATATATATATATATACACGTGTGTGCACATAAAAAAAAAAAAAAAAAAGAAAAGAAAAAATTGCATTGAGAGAAATAAAGTCCATTTTATTTATTTTTTTTCTGGAAATTTTACATATGCATTATACATACCTTAAAAAAAAAAAATTAAAAAAAAAAAAAAAAAAAAAAAAAAAACAAATCAAATCAAATTTACAAGAGGGGATCTTCAAGGACGATCAGGTGTCGCCTCACCACTCGGTAGAGCTCCAGAAATGAGAGGCGCCGGAGATTGACTGTTTGAAGCCACACCACTCGGCGGAACTCCAGGAAAAGGAGGCGCCAAAGGTTGATCATTTGGAGCTTCATTACGCGGTGCAGCCCCAGAAGACGAAGGCAAATGTTGTTGGAACAAACCCACAAACCTCCGATGATCAAGTAAAATCTGACCATCAGATTCCTGCATCTGGTCAATCTTCCTCTTCATGTTTGTCGCATAGCTATGTGCGAGCTTATGCAACTGTTTATTCTCCTGCTTGAGCCCTCTAATCTCCTGTTTGAGACTCATCACTTCAGCCGCCAATGATTCAACTTGACGGGTTCGAGCAAATAGGCGTTGGGCCATATTAGACACAGAACCTGCACACTGCACACTGAGAGCCAGAGAATCCTTAACAGCCAACTCATCAGACCGTTTGGAAAGTAGTCTGTTATCTCTGGGGGTGACAAGGTTTCGGGCCACCACCGCAGCGGTCATATCATTCTTCACCACCGAGTCCCCAACGGTAAGAGGACCAGTAGGGGATATGAAGGATGGGCGCCATATGTTGTCTGGAGAAGGCGGGACTGCCTCTTCACCAAGATTCAAATCAAAACGACGGTCGGAGGGTCCAGACATTTTCAAAGGTGTTGAAGGAAGAAGAGGTCGGATAAATCAAGATCTTAGAAGTACAAGAAGGGAGTTTCTACAAGCGAAAATTCAAGTGTGCTTTGAAACGAACTGCGTGCCTCTATAAAAATCAGCACTCGACGGGATTTCAGAGATCGAAGAGGCGAGCTCAGAATTCGAAGAGGCCATTCAAAAATCGAAGAGGCAAGCTCAGAAATCGGAGAAGCATCTTGCTTTTCCAGATGCGTCGGCACCTGTCACACGCAAACTCAGCTTTGCGGAAATCACGGGTAATTTGTCGAAGCACCGATCCCAGATATCGAAGAGGCGCCAGTCTTTTTCAGCCGCATCATCACCTGTCATATGCACACTCAACTTTGCGCAAATCACAGGCAATTTGTCGAAGATTTTCGATGAAGGAGAAAGCACATGAAAGTTTACTGTTCAATCACGCGTTAGTTGCCGACACAAGTGAAAGAATAGTACCTCTACAGGTATTAAGGGACCTCCTATAACTGTCCACCTTCACCTTCCATAGCGAGGCAGACATACAGAACCTTTCTTCATCTCCGAGAATGCCTTCCCAACGAAGCCTCTCGAGTCACTTAGTGTTCCTTATTCCTTGGGGTACCTCTGTAAGCCAATAACTTCAAAGCAAAAGTATCTCATATCACCAGGGTAGAAAGCAAGAGTATCTCATATCATGCGTTCTCCCTGTCGTTTCCTTTGTCCTTGCTCCTACCTACAAAGACAAGGATAAAGAAAACAATATGCCGGAACTTCCACTCAAACTCGGGTAAGGAACCGACTGCTTGGAACCCTTCCCTGATTGCCTGCCTAGCACTGCTCTCGAGTACTCGTCTCCCACTGCTGCTGTACTTCCATAGAAGCTGTCACATCTGCCTGGAGAACAGATAAGGCAAGTGAAAATGATACCTTGCAGCATGTGGAGACAACGTGCTGAAGAAACAAGCAGAGAAGAATGCGGCCTGCACAGTCAACTCAGCAGAAGGAGTCCGAGCTGAAGAACTCGAGAAGATGCCACATCTGCCTGGAGAACAAATAAGGAAATGCGGCATGCACAATCAACTCAGCAGAAGGAGTCTGAACTGAGAAACTCGAGCACATGCCACATTCTGCCAGAAGAATAGATAAGGCAAGGGAAATGATACATTGAAGCATGTGGAGACAAGCACAAAGCACGTGCCGATTCATCCGCTACTTCTTCAAAATCAAAAGTATCTCATATCATCAAAGTTGCAATCACTATGTGTGGAGGACTCGTTTTGACCCTCAAATTCTTGGGTCGACTTACTAGGCGTTGTGAGCTGCACGTGTCGATTCACCACCCTTGAATCGAATCCTTAAAGATCAAGTCACCGACTGGAAGAAAAGCCCATCAATCTTGAAGATCATACCGTTGACCAAACTGCTCAGGTGTGAATTAGAAAGATTGAACAAAGAAACAGGTTGTCACCTTTACCTCGTGCCTGCTTGCCATGTGTTCGAGTCAACCTTCAAGAATCAAGCCTCAACGGCCCTTGAAGAAGTTTCCAGCCAAATTCAAGATCAAGCCTCGACGGCCCTTGAGGAAATCACAAGTCCGATTCAAGATCAAGTGTCTACCACCCTTGAATCAAAACCTAGTTCAAGAATAAGCTGTGGAAAATCAACAATTGGAGGAATCCAGAAAATCCTCCAACCCAGTTCAAGATCAAAGCTGTGGAAAGTCAACAAGCGCAACAAAATACGTGCCGATTCACCCACTACCAAAGCCAAAGATCATCTACCACATGAAACTCCTTGTGGTCCAATTTCAACCTTCAAGATCAAGTCTCGACGGCCCTTGAAGAAATTTCAAACAAAAGTTCAAGAACAAGCCTCAATGGCCCTTGAAGAAATCTCAAGCCCAATTCAAGATCAAGCCTCAACGGCCCTTGAAGAAATATCCAGCCCAATTCAAGATCAAGCCTCGACGGCCCTTGGATCGACATCTACATTAAGGGACTTCAAAACGCATCTCCTACACGTGACAAGCACATGTATACGACGCGCCTTGAAGTGGGGGCATTTGTAGACATCGAAATTTCGGTAAATAAATGTTGACCGATAAATCAAAGTGTCAACGCTCATGTATTACATAAATTTTACACGTAGCGTGTGACTCAACGAAAATTGAAATGAGTTGGAAAAGTCATCAAATAGGACACGTGTCAACACCTAGCAGAAACGACTTATTTCATCTGGAATATTATATTCAAAATTAGGCCTTGGAAAATTCTATAAATACAAGCCCAATTTCATTCATTTAGGGGGGGGGAACCAAAATCATTAGGCAAAACTCTTGAAGCTCTGAAGCTCTGAAACTCCGAAGCTCTCAAGCATCCAGGTTCCCGAAGAATCAAGAAAGCGTTCTTCGTTCATCGTTCATCCTAAGATCAAGCCCCAACGGCCCTTTGGATCAACAATCATCCACCAATTCAAGATCAAGCCCCGACGGCCCTTGAAGAAAGTGTTCTTCGTTCTTCGTTCTTCGTTCATTGTTCTTCCAAGATCAAGCCCCGACGGCCCTTGGATCAACCATCCACCAATTCAAGATCAAGCCCCCGACGGCCCTTGAAGAAAACACCATTGTTCATCATCCGTTCATCCAAGATCAAGCCCCAACGGCCCTTTGGATCAACAACGTCGACAAATCCACACATCCAACCGTTCTTCAAGATCAAGCCCAAAAGCCCTTGAAGATCCGTTCATCACTGTTCTTCAAGATCAAGCCCAAAAGCCCTTGGAGATCCGTTCATCACTGTTCTTCAAAGATCAAGCCCAAAAGCCCCTTTGAAGATCCGCTCAAATCCACCTTCAAGATCAAGTCCACGGCCCTTGAAGAACGTTCATCCTTAGATCAAGCCCAACGGCCCTTTGGATCAATCACACATCCACAAATACACACCTTACGGAGATCGAATCAGAGGATCAAAATAGAGAGAGATTGTAACCCAAAATCATCAAAACATTTTAATATTTGTTTGTGCGCGTCGTTCTTGTCTCTTTCGTTTCAGGAATTTTCAACGGAGGTAACGCCAATAGTCATGACTTGTGCGACCAATAGTCATTTGTGAACACGGAAAATTCCTGAAACGAAAGAGACAAGAACGACGCGCACAAACAAATATTAAAATGTTTTGATGATTTTGGGTTACAATCTCTCTCTATTTTGATCCTCTGATTCGATCTCCGTAAGGTGTGTATTTGTGGATGTGTGATTGATCCAAAGGGCCGTTGGGCTTGATCTAAGGATGAACGTTCTTCAAGGGCCGTGGACTTGATCTTGAAGGTGGATTTGAGCGGATCTTCAAAGGGGCTTTTGGGCTTGATCTTTGAAGAACAGTGATGAACGGATCTCCAAGGGCTTTTGGGCTTGATCTTGAAGAACAGTGATGAACGGATCTTCAAGGGCTTTTGGGCTTGATCTTGAAGAACGGTTGGATGTGTGGATTTGTCGACGTTGTTGATCCAAAGGGCCGTTGGGGCTTGATCTTGGATGAACGGATGATGAACAATGGTGTTTTCTTCAAGGGCCGTCGGGGGCTTGATCTTGAATTGGTGGATGGTTGATCCAAGGGCCGTCGGGGCTTGATCTTGGAAGAACAATGAACGAAGAACGAAGAACGAAGAACACTTTCTTCAAGGGCCGTCGGGGCTTGATCTTGAATTGGTGGATGATTGTTGATCCAAAGGGCCGTTGGGGCTTGATCTTAGGATGAACGATGAACGAAGAACGCTTTCTTGATTCTTCGGGAACCTGGATGCTTGAGAGCTTCGGAGTTTCAGAGCTTCAGAGCTTCAAGAGTTTTGCCTAATGATTTTGGTTCCCCCCCTCTAAATGAATGAAATTGGGCTTGTATTTATAGAATTTTCCAAGGCCTAATTTTGAATATAATATTCCAGATGAAATAAGTCGTTTCTGCTAGGTGTTGACACGTGTCCTATTTGATGACTTTTCCAACTCATTTCAATTTTCGTTGAGTCACACGCTACGTGTAAAATTTATGTAATACATGAGCGTTGACACTTTGATTTATCGGTCAACATTTATTTACCGAAATTTCGATGTCTACAAATGCCCCCACTTCAAGGCGCGTCGTATACATGTGCTTGTCACGTGTAGGAGATGCGTTTTGAAGTCCCTTAATGTAGATGTCGATCCAAGGGCCGTCGAGGCTTGATCTTGAATTGGGCTGGATATTTCTTCAAGGGCCGTTGAGGCTTGATCTTGAATTGGGCTTGAGATTTCTTCAAGGGCCATTGAGGCTTGTTCTTGAACTTTTGTTTGAAATTTCTTCAAGGGCCGTCGAGACTTGATCTTGAAGGTTGAAATTGGACCACAAGGAGTTTCATGTGGTAGATGATCTTTGGCTTTGGTAGTGGGTGAATCGGCACGTATTTTGTTGCGCTTGTTGACTTTCCACAGCTTTGATCTTGAACTGGGTTGGAGGATTTTCTGGATTCCTCCAATTGTTGATTTTCCACAGCTTATTCTTGAACTAGGTTTTGATTCAAGGGTGGTAGACACTTGATCTTGAATCGGACTTGTGATTTCCTCAAGGGCCGTCGAGGCTTGATCTTGAATTTGGCTGGAAACTTCTTCAAGGGCCGTTGAGGCTTGATTCTTGAAGGTTGACTCGAACACATGGCAAGCAGGCACGAGGTAAAGGTGACAACCTGTTTCTTTGTTCAATCTTTCTAATTCACACCTGAGCAGTTTGGTCAACGGTATGATCTTCAAGATTGATGGGCTTTTCTTCCAGTCGGTGACTTGATCTTTAAGGATTCGATTCAAGGGTGGTGAATCGACACGTGCAGCTCACAACGCCTAGTAAGTCGACCCAAGAATTTGAGGGTCAAAACGAGTCCTCCACACATAGTGATTGCAACTTTGATGATATGAGATACTTTTGATTTTGAAGAAGTAGCGGATGAATCGGCACGTGCTTTGTGCTTGTCTCCACATGCTTCAATGTATCATTTCCCTTGCCTTATCTATTCTTCTGGCAGAATGTGGCATGTGCTCGAGTTTCTCAGTTCAGACTCCTTCTGCTGAGTTGATTGTGCATGCCGCATTTCCTTATTTGTTCTCCAGGCAGATGTGGCATCTTCTCGAGTTCTTCAGCTCGGACTCCTTCTGCTGAGTTGACTGTGCAGGCCGCATTCTTCTCTGCTTGTTTCTTCAGCACGTTGTCTCCACATGCTGCAAGGTATCATTTTCACTTGCCTTATCTGTTCTCCAGGCAGATGTGACAGCTTCTATGGAAGTACAGCAGCAGTGGGAGACGAGTACTCGAGAGCAGTGCTAGGCAGGCAATCAGGGAAGGGTTCCAAGCAGTCGGTTCCTTACCCGAGTTTGAGTGGAAGTTCCGGCATATTGTTTTCTTTATCCTTGTCTTTGTAGGTAGGAGCAAGGACAAAGGAAACGACAGGGAGAACGCATGATATGAGATACTCTTGCTTTCTACCCTGGTGATATGAGATACTTTTGCTTTGAAGTTATTGGCTTACAGAGGTACCCCAAGGAATAAGGAACACTAAGTGACTCGAGAGGCTTCGTTGGGAAGGCATTCTCGGAGATGAAGAAAGGTTCTGTATGTCTGCCTCGCTATGGAAGGTGAAGGTGGACAGTTATAGGAGGTCCCTTAATACCTGTAGAGGTACTATTCTTTCACTTGTGTCGGCAACTAACGCGTGATTGAACAGTAAACTTTCATGTGCTTTCTCCTTCATCGAAAATCTTCGACAAATTGCCTGTGATTTGCGCAAAGTTGAGTGTGCATATGACAGGTGATGATGCGGCTGAAAAAGACTGGCGCCTCTTCGATATCTGGGATCGGTGCTTCGACAAATTACCCGTGATTTCCGCAAAGCTGAGTTTGCGTGTGACAGGTGCCGACGCATCTGGAAAAGCAAGATGCTTCTCCGATTTCTGAGCTTGCCTCTTCGATTTTTGAATGGCCTCTTCGAATTCTGAGCTCGCCTCTTCGATCTCTGAAATCCCGTCGAGTGCTGATTTTTATAGAGGCACGCAGTTCGTTTCAAAGCACACTTGAATTTTCGCTTGTAGAAACTCCCTTCTTGTACTTCTAAGATCTTGATTTATCCGACCTCTTCTTCCTTCAACACCTTTGAAAATGTCTGGACCCTCCGACCGTCGTTTTGATTTGAATCTTGGTGAAGAGGCAGTCCCGCCTTCTCCAGACAACATATGGCGCCCATCCTTCATATCCCCTACTGGTCCTCTTACCGTTGGGGACTCGGTGGTGAAGAATGATATGACCGCTGCGGTGGTGGCCCGAAACCTTGTCACCCCCAGAGATAACAGACTACTTTCCAAACGGTCTGATGAGTTGGCTGTTAAGGATTCTCTGGCTCTCAGTGTGCAGTGTGCAGGTTCTGTGTCTAATATGGCCCAACGCCTATTTGCTCGAACCCGTCAAGTTGAATCATTGGCGGCTGAAGTGATGAGTCTCAAACAGGAGATTAGAGGGCTCAAGCAGGAGAATAAACAGTTGCATAAGCTCGCACATAGCTATGCGACAAACATGAAGAGGAAGATTGACCAGATGCAGGAATCTGATGGTCAGATTTTACTTGATCATCGGAGGTTTGTGGGTTTGTTCCAACAACATTTGCCTTCGTCTTCTGGGGCTGCACCGCGTAATGAAGCTCCAAATGATCAACCTTTGGCGCCTCCTTTTCCTGGAGTTCCGCCGAGTGGTGTGGCTTCAAACAGTCAATCTCCGGCGCCTCTCATTTCTGGAGCTCTACCGAGTGGTGAGGCGACACCTGATCGTCCTTGAAGATCCCCTCTTGTAAATTTGATTTGATTTGTTTTTTTTTTTTTTTTTTTTTTTTTTTTAATTTTTTTTTTTTAAGGTATGTATAATGCATATGTAAAATTTCCAGAAAAAAAATAAATAAAATGGACTTTATTTCTCTCAATGCAATTTTTTCTTTTCTTTTTTTTTTTTTTTTTTATGTGCACACACGTGTATATATATATATATCTATATATATTATTTCTTTTTCTTTTGGCGCTGTACAACCATCCCCCCCCTTTTTTTTTTTTTTTTTCTTTTGTTTTTTTTTTTTTTTTGTTTTTTTTTTTTCTTTTCCTTTTGTCACATGTGACAGCTTCACCCAAAACCTTTACCATTATTATATATATATATATATTTTTTTTTATTCTTTTATTTTTCTTTGCACATGCTGCCTGATGCACCCCCTTTTCTTTTCTTTTTTCACGTGGTGGCCGCACCACTTTGCTCCACCATCCCCTTTTTTTTTTTTTTAGTAAATTTTTTCTGTATAAATTTGGGTGACGGGCTGGGGGATTTGTAGGGAAGGACGAAGACGGACGGAGAGCTGGAGTTTGAGGAAGAGCTTCTTGGCCGGCTAGTCGTTTGACAGCGGTCTTTGAAGTTGTTGGCAGCTGTGAGGCAAGAGACGGAGGAGGTCTTTGGGTGTGGATTGTCAAACTTTGGTTTTGTCAATCTCATTCAAAGGCGGCGGCCATGGCGGAGGTGGAGAGGAAGACGCTCCACTGCTACCGTCACTGAACACAACCACTTAGCACAGCCATTGCACTGCTTGCCGAGCACAGTCATTACACACCCGTTGCATTGCCACTGAGCACAGGCACAAAGTACAGCCAATAGACTTCGCCTCGTCAATTCCTACTGAGCCCATGCCGACATCATGCACGCCATTCCTCCGACAGCCGCTCCGCGATCACTCTCAGCGTCATTTTCCTGAGCTTGTTCATAACATATGGCGGAGGTGGAGTTGCAGGCATGGTTCTATGTGGTAGATATGCTGGAGCCTGATAACCATTCCATTCTGTAGTTTCGGAATAAATGTCTTGAGATTTTGGCAGATCTTGTAATGATGCAGGCCTACCATTGCCATATGCAGATTGTGGGCGAGATTCTCCGGCAGCTGTAGGATCAAGGTGGTTAAACTTGCAGTTTGTTTCATACTTGCAGGTGCCAGTTCGCATATAGTAGGATAATCTTTCTTCCCCGGACGAATTGGTAGGCCCGAAAAGTTAAGTTCCAGAGCTGAAGCTACAGAAGGTACCCCTACACGTCGTCCTGGGCTGATGTAGTACTTTCTTTCGGCCTGGTCTTGCTGCTGATTTTGCAAATGCTTCTGGGACGAAGAAGAACCACTTGAAATAGTAGTGTTTGGGTGACCTGCCAATTTCTGAACTACCTTCCTGCTTTGTAATTCCCACAAGTACAAACAATTATCTTCAGAACCACTTACAATGTATATCCCATTTGTCACAGAAAATGCGGAAGAAATGCAGAATCTCGAGCTCTTGTGACCGGTGTAAGTCTTTAGACATTTCCCAGTTGAAAAGTTCCAGAACCTTAGAGAGTGTCATCCAAAGTGCCAACAAGAATGTACTTTCCATTAGGCGCAAACTTAACAAACGAAACCGGAGGATTTCTCATCGTCAATCAATGTCTTGGTGCAGTGGCCAGTGGAGGCATCCTATGTCCTGCACAACCCATCGTAGCTGCTCGAAACGATAACCGAACCATCTCCGCCGCCCGGACCTTCGAAGGCCACTCCCAGGGCGTCTCCGATCTCGCCTTCTGCGTCAACATCAACCCTCAGTCCAATATGATCGTCTCCGGTTCCTTCGACGAAACGGTGCGTATTTGGGAAGTCAAGACCGGGAAATGCTTGAAGGTTTTGCCGGCTCACTCCGACCCTGTCACCGCCGTTGATTTCAATCGATACAAACTTGTGTATTTATATATACAGAGCGGAAATCATAGCAGCTAAGGTTTCAAATATAAATCCCCCTGGCTGTAGTAGCGCTTCGATCAACAAATCGGTCAGATCACAGGGGCTTCGCCGGATCCAGACACGTCATCACCCAATGAGCGCCCTTACCTCGCTGCCGGAAAACTAAACAATTTGCAGAGGAAAGCTCAGAAGCACCAAATCCGACTCTTTTTTTTTTTTTTTTTTTTTTTTTTTTTTTTTTTTTTTTTTTTTTAAATTTCAAAATTGGGTTTTCAGATTACTAGTCGGATTTGGACATGGCGGAGAGGAGGCAAAGGAGGAGCACATGTCGTTGAGGGCGTCGCTGCGGCACCACCGGCACATGGGGTTGCGGGAGTACTGCGATTCCGACGACAGGTCGTTGCAGTTCTGGATCTGACTCTGATTGCCGCTGTTGTTCCTCCTTTGGCTGCCCGACAGCTTGCGACCCGGACGGATCCGAGAGAGAACTGAACCGAATACAAGTAAGCTAGGGTTTCGACAAAATCAACCGAAAGCCGCTCCAGAAGCAACGACCCAAGACCCGATCCGGTACCGCCACCCACGGCATTGAAGACCAAGAACCCTTGGAGCCCGGTGCAGTTGTCAGCGAGCTTCCTAATGCGGTCGAGGCAGAGATCTACGATCTCTTTGCTGATGGTGTAGTGACCGCGGGCGAAGTTGTTCGCGGTGTCTTCCTTGCCGGAAATGAGCTGCTCAGGGTGGAAGAGCTGGCGGTAGGTGAGGGAGAGGGTTAGGGTTCCAACTGAAAGGAGACAGGACAAGCAGAAGGAGAAGGAGGGAGGGGCGGTGTTTACCAAGACGCCTCAGACGAGTGGTGGTGGGATTGGATTTGATTGAATTTTTGAGAGCCGGGCCTGAGCTTGTTGGGCTCACGGTTTGGGTCTGAGGAGACGGGCCTGATTTTGTGGCTGGGCTCAGACATGTATATATATATATATTTTTTTTTTTTAGATAACATATGTTTTTTTTTTTTTTTTTCAAAGAAACTGTAATTTAATATATATATATATATATATATATATATATATATTTAGATAACATATGTTTTTTTTTTTTTTTTTTTTTTCAAAGAAACTGTAATTTAATATATATATATATATATATATATATATATATATATATTTAGATAACATATGTTTTTTTTTTTTTTTTTTTCAAAGAAACTGTAATTTAATTTTGTACAAAGAAAACTGCAAGTAATTTTGTAATAAAATTGACCTTCACCAATGAGACTTTAATCAAATCCCTTTTTTTTTTTTTTTTGATGTGACTGAACTCGAAATCGAATGCTCGAGCTGCCTACGTACCCTTCCAAAGAAAGAGATCAAGTCAAAACGTAGTTCAAATACATTTTTTTTTTTGGTATTTTCTTTTGGTGTCGTTTGCAGTTTCAACTCGTGCAGACAAGGAGTGTTGGTGTCGTTTGCAGTTTCAGCTCGTGCAGACCGGGAGCGTTGTGCCATGCAGTTTAGGCTCGTGCAGGCGAGGAGCTTTGGTTCGTGCAGTTTAGGCTCGTGCGAACAAGGAGCATTTGGTGCCGTGTTGCAGTTTCAGCTCGTGCAGACCGGGAGCGTTGTGCCATGCAGTTTAGGCTCGTGCAGGCGAGGAGCTTTGGTTCGTGCAGTTTAGGCTCGTGCGAACAAGGAGCATTTGGTGCCGTGTTGCAGTTTCAGCTCGTGCAGGCAAGGAGCGTTTAGTGCAGTTTCAGCTCGTGCAGGCAAGGAGCTTTGGGTTGTCGCCTTTTATGCTCGTGCAGACCAGGAGCGTTGGTGTTGCCTTTTATGCTCGTGCAGACCAGGAGTGTTGTGCCATGCAGTTTAGGCTCGTGCAGGCGAGGAGCTTCGTGTCCTACAGTTTAGGCTCGTGCGGACAATGAGCTTTGTGTCTTGCAGTTTAGGCTCTTACAGACAAGGAGCTTTGTTGAATTTGTCAAGCAATTTTGGAGAGGCGTTCCTCACAATCTTCATAGCAAGGAGCCTTGACCGAGTGATTGAAGAAGTCTTCGGGTAAGAAATCACGCATCGTGATGGGGATGGACGATCTATATGTCGAAATTTCATCATCTTCAACACGTTCACGTTGCTTTGAAGGTTGACAATAGCTGCTTTGCCCCCTTTCCGATTGGCGGACTTGTGGAGGAGACGTATGCTTCTTGTGCAATTTCTTAGGAGTGACTTGAGTCCATCCTTCAATTTTGCTTGTCTTGGAGGATGCCCCCAGCGGTTGAGGTGAAAACTTCGAGTCGGAAGAGTCAGAAGTGATGGTGGTATAGTTTGACTTCACCACATCGTCAAGATCTAGCTCGATGATTCCTTTTTGAGCCAGCTTCATGATAAGATCTTTCAGTACGAAGCATTTTTCTGTCGGATGACTGATGAAGCGGTGGAATTTACAGTACCTTGGACTGTCGGTGCGATTCATCTCTTCTGGCCGTCTGCACTCAGGCAAGCCGATCACCTTCTTTTCCAGCAAGTCTTCTAACATGGCAACCACATCAGAGTCGGGGAATGGATAAGTTTTCTCCTCGAGCTCCTTCAAAGTGCGTCTACGCATCTCTTGATCACGAAAGCCTTCGGCTTGAATCGCCTTGCCTCGTGTGGAGATTTTGACGGGAGCTGTGTTGACCGTCATCGCTTCCTTGGTGGGTTTCCATGCAGCCTTTTCCACCTTTGTCCCAAGAACTTTGTCGTTCTTGTAGTCGGCGATCGGTTCTTTCTTCCCATGATGGGCGATGCTCAACTCCATGTCATGGGCGCGAGTGGCCAATTCCTCGAAGGTCCGTGGTTTAATGCCTTGAAGGATGTATTGCAAACCCCATTGCATGCCTTGGATGCACATCTCGATTGAAGAGGTTTCCGAGAGCCTGTCTTTACAGTCGAGGCTTAGAGTGCGCCATCTGTTGATGTAGTCAATGACTGGCTCGTCCTTCCACTGCTTTGTGCTCGTTAGCTCTAGCATGCTCACAGTGCGGCGGGTGCTATAGAAGCGGTTGAGGAATTCCCGCTCTAATTGTTCCCAGCTGTTGATGGACTCAGGTTCTAGGTCTGTGTACCACTCAAAGGCGTTTCCTTTCAGCGAGCGCACAAACTGCTTAGCAAGGTAGTCCCCTTCGGTCCCTGCGTTGTTGCAAGTTTCAACAAAATGGGCAACGTGCTGTTTCGGGTTTCCTTTTCCATCAAACTGCATGAACTTTGGTGGTTGATAACCCCTTGGGTATCTATCAAACCGAATACAAGTATCAGTGCCCATTTACTAAAAAAAAAAAAAAAGGGGATGGTGGAGCAAAGTGGTGCGGCCACCACGTGAAAAAAGAAAAGAAAAGGGGGTGCATCAGGCAGCATGTGCAAAGAAAAATAAAAGAATAAAAAAAAATATATATATATATATTAAATTACAGTTTCTTTGAAAAAAAAAACAAAAAAAAAAAAAACAAAAGAAAAAAAAAAAAGAAAAGGGGGGGGGGAATTCATATTACACCTTGAAGCTCTGAAGCTCTGAAACTCCGAAGCTTTCAAGCATCCAGGTTCTCGAAGAATCAAGAAAGCCTTCTTCGTTCTTCGTTCATCGTTCTTCTAAGATCAAGCCCCGACGGCCCTTTGGATCAACAATCATCCACCTTCAAGCCCAAGCCTCAACGGCCCATTGAAGAAAGCATTCATCGTTCATCGTTCATCAACTGTTCATCCTCAAGGATCAAGCATAGATACAATGGGCACGTTGCTTCTGGAGCGGCTTTCGGTTGATTTTGTCGAAACCCTAGCTTACTTGTATTCGGTTCAGTTCTCTCTCGGATCCGTCCGGGTCGCAAGCTGTCGGGCAGCCAAAGGAGGAACAACAGCGGCAATCAGAGTCAGATCCAGAACTGCAACGACCTGTCGTCGGAATCGCAGTACTCCCGCAACCCCATGTGCCGGTGGTGCCGCAGCGACGCCCTCAACGACATGTGCTCCTCCTTTGCCTCCTCTCCGCCATGTCCAAATCCGACTAGTAATCTGAAAACCCAATTTTGAAATTTAAAAAAAAAAAAAAAAAAAAAAAAAAAAAAAAAAAAAAAAAAAAAAGGAGTCGGATTTGGTGCTTCTGAGCTTTCCTCTGCAAATTGTTTAGTTTTCCGGCAGCGAGGTAAGGGCGCTCATTGGGTGATGACGTGTCTGGATCCGGCGAAGCCCCTGTGATCTGACCGATTTGTTGATCGAAGCGCTACTACAGCCAGGGGGATTTATATTTGAAACCTTAGCTGCTATGATTTCCGCTCTGTATATATAAATACACAAGTTTGTATCGATTGAAATCAACGGCGGTGACAGGGTCGGAGTGAGCCGGCAAAACCTTCAAGCATTTCCCGGTCTTGACTTCCCAAATACGCACCGTTTCGTCGAAGGAACCGGAGACGATCATATTGGACTGAGGGTTGATGTTGACGCAGAAGGCGAGATCGGAGACGCCCTGGGAGTGGCCTTCGAAGGTCCGGGCGGCGGAGATGGTTCGGTTATCGTTTCGAGCAGCTACGATGGGTTGTGCAGGACATAGGATGCCTCCACTGGCCACTGCACCAAGACATTGATTGACGATGAGAAATCCTCCGGTTTCGTTTGTTAAGTTTGCGCCTAATGGAAAGTACATTCTTGTTGGCACTTTGGATGACACTCTCTAAGGTTCTGGAACTTTTCAACTGGGAAATGTCTAAAGACTTACACCGGTCACAAGAGCTCGAGATTCTGCATTTCTTCCGCATTTTCTGTGACAAATGGGATATACATTGTAAGTGGTTCTGAAGATAATTGTTTGTACTTGTGGGAATTACAAAGCAGGAAGGTAGTTCAGAAATTGGCAGGTCACCCAAACACTACTATTTCAAGTGGTTCTTCTTCGTCCCAGAAGCATTTGCAAAATCAGCAGCAAGACCAGGCCGAAAGAAAGTACTACATCAGCCCAGGACGACGTGTAGGGGTACCTTCTGTAGCTTCAGCTCTGGAACTTAACTTTTCGGGCCTACCAATTCGTCCGGGGAAGAAAGATTATCCTACTATATGCGAACTGGCACCTGCAAGTATGAAACAAACTGCAAGTTTAACCACCTTGATCCTACAGCTGCCGGAGAATCTCGCCCACAATCTGCATATGGCAATGGTAGGCCTGCATCATTACAAGATCTGCCAAAATCTCAAGACATTTATTCCGAAACTACAGAATGGAATGGTTATCAGGCTCCAGCATATCTACCACATAGAACCATGCCTGCAACTCCACCTCCGCCATATGTTATGAACAAGCTCAGGAAAATGACGCTGAGAGTGATCGCGGAGCGGCTGTCGGAGGAATGGCGTGCATGATGTCGGCATGGGCTCAGTAGGAATTGACGAGGCGAAGTCTATTGGCTGTACTTTGTGCCTGTGCTCAGTGGCAATGCAACGGGTGTGTAATGACTGTGCTCGGCAAGCAGTGCAATGGCTGTGCTAAGTGGTTGTGTTCAGTGACGGTAGCAGTGGAGCGTCTTCCTCTCCACCTCCGCCATGGCCGCCGCCTTTGAATGAGATTGACAAAACCAAAGTTTGACAATCCACACCCAAAGACCTCCTCCGTCTCTTGCCTCACAGCTGCCAACAACTTCAAAGACCGCTGTCAAACGACTAGCCGGCCAAGAAGCTCTTCCTCAAACTCCAGCTCTCCGTCCGTCTTCGTCCTTCCCTACAAATCCCCCAGCCCGTCACCCAAATTTATACAGAAAAAATTTACTAAAAAAAAAAAAAAGGGGATGGTGGAGCAAAGTGGTGCGGCCACCACGTGAAAAAAGAAAAGAAAAGGGGGTGCATCAGGCAGCATGTGCAAAGAAAAATAAAAGAATAAAAAAAAATATATATATATATATAATAATGGTAAAGGTTTTGGGTGAAGCTGTCACATGTGACAAAAGAAAAAGAAAAAAAAAAAACAAAAAAAAAAAAACAAAAGAAAAAAAAAAAAAAAAAAGGGGGGGGATGGTTGTACAGCGCCAAAAGAAAAAGAAATAATATATATAGATATATATATATATACACGTGTGTGCACATAAAAAAAAAAAAAAAAAAGAAAAGAAAAAATTGCATTGAGAGAAATAAAGTCCATTTTATTTATTTTTTTTCTGGAAATTTTACATATGCATTATACATACCTTAAAAAAAAAAAAATTAAAAAAAAAAAAAAAAAAAAAAAAAAACAAATCAAATCAAATTTACAAGAGGGGATCTTCAAGGACGATCAGGTGTCGCCTCACCACTCGGTAGAGCTCCAGAAATGAGAGGCGCCGGAGATTGACTGTTTGAAGCCACACCACTCGGCGGAACTCCAGGAAAAGGAGGCGCCAAAGGTTGATCATTTGGAGCTTCATTACGCGGTGCAGCCCCAGAAGACGAAGGCAAATGTTGTTGGAACAAACCCACAAACCTCCGATGATCAAGTAAAATCTGACCATCAGATTCCTGCATCTGGTCAATCTTCCTCTTCATGTTTGTCGCATAGCTATGTGCGAGCTTATGCAACTGTTTATTCTCCTGCTTGAGCCCTCTAATCTCCTGTTTGAGACTCATCACTTCAGCCGCCAATGATTCAACTTGACGGGTTCGAGCAAATAGGCGTTGGGCCATATTAGACACAGAACCTGCACACTGCACACTGAGAGCCAGAGAATCCTTAACAGCCAACTCATCAGACCGTTTGGAAAGTAGTCTGTTATCTCTGGGGGTGACAAGGTTTCGGGCCACCACCGCAGCGGTCATATCATTCTTCACCACCGAGTCCCCAACGGTAAGAGGACCAGTAGGGGATATGAAGGATGGGCGCCATATGTTGTCTGGAGAAGGCGGGACTGCCTCTTCACCAAGATTCAAATCAAAACGACGGTCGGAGGGTCCAGACATTTTCAAAGGTGTTGAAGGAAGAAGAGGTCGGATAAATCAAGATCTTAGAAGTACAAGAAGGGAGTTTCTACAAGCGAAAATTCAAGTGTGCTTTGAAACGAACTGCGTGCCTCTATAAAAATCAGCACTCGACGGGATTTCAGAGATCGAAGAGGCGAGCTCAGAATTCGAAGAGGCCATTCAAAAATCGAAGAGGCAAGCTCAGAAATCGGAGAAGCATCTTGCTTTTCCAGATGCGTCGGCACCTGTCACACGCAAACTCAGCTTTGCGGAAATCACGGGTAATTTGTCGAAGCACCGATCCCAGATATCGAAGAGGCGCCAGTCTTTTTCAGCCGCATCATCACCTGTCATATGCACACTCAACTTTGCGCAAATCACAGGCAATTTGTCGAAGATTTTCGATGAAGGAGAAAGCACATGAAAGTTTACTGTTCAATCACGCGTTAGTTGCCGACACAAGTGAAAGAATAGTACCTCTACAGGTATTAAGGGACCTCCTATAACTGTCCACCTTCACCTTCCATAGCGAGGCAGACATACAGAACCTTTCTTCATCTCCGAGAATGCCTTCCCAACGAAGCCTCTCGAGTCACTTAGTGTTCCTTATTCCTTGGGGTACCTCTGTAAGCCAATAACTTCAAAGCAAAAGTATCTCATATCACCAGGGTAGAAAGCAAGAGTATCTCATATCATGCGTTCTCCCTGTCGTTTCCTTTGTCCTTGCTCCTACCTACAAAGACAAGGATAAAGAAAACAATATGCCGGAACTTCCACTCAAACTCGGGTAAGGAACCGACTGCTTGGAACCCTTCCCTGATTGCCTGCCTAGCACTGCTCTCGAGTACTCGTCTCCCACTGCTGCTGTACTTCCATAGAAGCTGTCACATCTGCCTGGAGAACAGATAAGGCAAGTGAAAATGATACCTTGCAGCATGTGGAGACAACGTGCTGAAGAAACAAGCAGAGAAGAATGCGGCCTGCACAGTCAACTCAGCAGAAGGAGTCCGAGCTGAAGAACTCGAGAAGATGCCACATCTGCCTGGAGAACAAATAAGGAAATGCGGCATGCACAATCAACTCAGCAGAAGGAGTCTGAACTGAGAAACTCGAGCACATGCCACATTCTGCCAGAAGAATAGATAAGGCAAGGGAAATGATACATTGAAGCATGTGGAGACAAGCACAAAGCACGTGCCGATTCATCCGCTACTTCTTCAAAATCAAAAGTATCTCATATCATCAAAGTTGCAATCACTATGTGTGGAGGACTCGTTTTGACCCTCAAATTCTTGGGTCGACTTACTAGGCGTTGTGAGCTGCACGTGTCGATTCACCACCCTTGAATCGAATCCTTAAAGATCAAGTCACCGACTGGAAGAAAAGCCCATCAATCTTGAAGATCATACCGTTGACCAAACTGCTCAGGTGTGAATTAGAAAGATTGAACAAAGAAACAGGTTGTCACCTTTACCTCGTGCCTGCTTGCCATGTGTTCGAGTCAACCTTCAAGAATCAAGCCTCAACGGCCCTTGAAGAAGTTTCCAGCCAAATTCAAGATCAAGCCTCGACGGCCCTTGAGGAAATCACAAGTCCGATTCAAGATCAAGTGTCTACCACCCTTGAATCAAAACCTAGTTCAAGAATAAGCTGTGGAAAATCAACAATTGGAGGAATCCAGAAAATCCTCCAACCCAGTTCAAGATCAAAGCTGTGGAAAGTCAACAAGCGCAACAAAATACGTGCCGATTCACCCACTACCAAAGCCAAAGATCATCTACCACATGAAACTCCTTGTGGTCCAATTTCAACCTTCAAGATCAAGTCTCGACGGCCCTTGAAGAAATTTCAAACAAAAGTTCAAGAACAAGCCTCAATGGCCCTTGAAGAAATCTCAAGCCCAATTCAAGATCAAGCCTCAACGGCCCTTGAAGAAATATCCAGCCCAATTCAAGATCAAGCCTCGACGGCCCTTGGATCGACATCTACATTAAGGGACTTCAAAACGCATCTCCTACACGTGACAAGCACATGTATACGACGCGCCTTGAAGTGGGGGCATTTGTAGACATCGAAATTTCGGTAAATAAATGTTGACCGATAAATCAAAGTGTCAACGCTCATGTATTACATAAATTTTACACGTAGCGTGTGACTCAACGAAAATTGAAATGAGTTGGAAAAGTCATCAAATAGGACACGTGTCAACACCTAGCAGAAACGACTTATTTCATCTGGAATATTATATTCAAAATTAGGCCTTGGAAAATTCTATAAATACAAGCCCAATTTCATTCATTTAGAGGGGGGGGAACCAAAATCATTAGGCAAAACTCTTGAAGCTCTGAAGCTCTGAAACTCCGAAGCTCTCAAGCATCCAGGTTCCCGAAGAATCAAGAAAGCGTTCTTCGTTCATCGTTCATCCTAAGATCAAGCCCCAACGGCCCTTTGGATCAACAATCATCCACCAATTCAAGATCAAGCCCCGACGGCCCTTGAAGAAAGTGTTCTTCGTTCTTCGTTCTTCGTTCATTGTTCTTCCAAGATCAAGCCCCGACGGCCCTTGGATCAACCATCCACCAATTCAAGATCAAGCCCCCGACGGCCCTTGAAGAAAACACCATTGTTCATCATCCGTTCATCCAAGATCAAGCCCCAACGGCCCTTTGGATCAACAACGTCGACAAATCCACACATCCAACCGTTCTTCAAGATCAAGCCCAAAAGCCCTTGAAGATCCGTTCATCACTGTTCTTCAAGATCAAGCCCAAAAGCCCTTGGAGATCCGTTCATCACTGTTCTTCAAAGATCAAGCCCAAAAGCCCCTTTGAAGATCCGCTCAAATCCACCTTCAAGATCAAGTCCACGGCCCTTGAAGAACGTTCATCCTTAGATCAAGCCCAACGGCCCTTTGGATCAATCACACATCCACAAATACACACCTTACGGAGATCGAATCAGAGGATCAAAATAGAGAGAGATTGTAACCCAAAATCATCAAAACATTTTAATATTTGTTTGTGCGCGTCGTTCTTGTCTCTTTCGTTTCAGGAATTTTCCGTGTTCACAAATTGACCGATAAATCAAAGTGTCAACGCTCATGTATTACATAAATTTTACACGTAGCGTGTGACTCAACGAAAATTGAAATGAGTTGGAAAAGTCATCAAATAGGACACGTGTCAACACCTAGCAGAAACGACTTATTTCATCTGGAATATTATATTCAAAATTAGGCCTTGGAAAATTCTATAAATACAAGCCCAATTTCATTCATTTAGGGGGGGGGAACCAAAATCATTAGGCAAAACTCTTGAAGCTCTGAAGCTCTGAAACTCCGAAGCTCTCAAGCATCCAGGTTCCCGAAGAATCAAGAAAGCGTTCTTCGTTCATCGTTCATCCTAAGATCAAGCCCCAACGGCCCTTTGGATCAACAATCATCCACCAATTCAAGATCAAGCCCCGACGGCCCTTGAAGAAAGTGTTCTTCGTTCTTCGTTCTTCGTTCATTGTTCTTCCAAGATCAAGCCCCGACGGCCCTTGGATCAACCATCCACCAATTCAAGATCAAGCCCCCGACGGCCCTTGAAGAAAACACCATTGTTCATCATCCGTTCATCCAAGATCAAGCCCCAACGGCCCTTTGGATCAACAACGTCGACAAATCCACACATCCAACCGTTCTTCAAGATCAAGCCCAAAAGCCCTTGAAGATCCGTTCATCACTGTTCTTCAAGATCAAGCCCAAAAGCCCTTGGAGATCCGTTCATCACTGTTCTTCAAAGATCAAGCCCAAAAGCCCCTTTGAAGATCCGCTCAAATCCACCTTCAAGATCAAGTCCACGGCCCTTGAAGAACGTTCATCCTTAGATCAAGCCCAACGGCCCTTTGGATCAATCACACATCCACAAATACACACCTTACGGAGATCGAATCAGAGGATCAAAATAGAGAGAGATTGTAACCCAAAATCATCAAAACATTTTAATATTTGTTTGTGCGCGTCGTTCTTGTCTCTTTCGTTTCAGGAATTTTCCGTGTTCACAAATTGGCACGCCCAGTGGGACGATCTCTACCTCTCATCTCTTTCTCCGTTCAAGGAATCCAAGCACACCTCAAAGTCAATGGCATCAAGCAAGGGACAAGCCGTTCTTGCAACCACTGAGGGAAGGATCCTAAGCACTTCTGCCGCAAATGGACAATCCATTGGCGCCACAACCGCTCCTCAACATGCCATTTCAAAATTGGTGCCGCTAAAAGAGCAAGGGAAGCATCCAAGGTGTGAGTCTATCATCAACCTGACCTCGCTGGGGGCACCGAAGCATGATGCTGAGGCACACAAGATGACATCCCAAAGCAGCCAACGACGTTCTTCATCAGCATCCTGGATATCTAAAGGAAAGTCACGTCTATTGGTCGCACAAGTCATGACTATTGGCGTTACCTCCGTTGAAGAACAACTAGCTCAAATGAATGAAGCGATTGCAAGGCTAACCCGAACTGTGGAAGAAAAAGACTTGCAAATTGCAGCACTCGTCAATCGACTAGAGGCGCAGGACGGCGATAAACCCGACCCAGAGAATGATCCACTAAAGAGAAGAGAGGACGAAGAAGAGGAGCCTCAGGTGGAGAAAAATGATGCGAAGCCGGAGCCAGACCAAGCAACGGCACTTATGGGATCTCTTTCTATCCAGCAGCTGCAGGAGATGATCACCAACACCATCAAGGCACAGTACGAAGGGAGCTCACATACCTCCTTGTTCTACTCGAAGCCCTACTCCAAGAAGATTGATGCCCTGAAGATGCCAAGGGGTTATCAACCACCAAAGTTCATGCAGTTTGATGGAAAAGGAAACCCGAAACAGCACGTTGCCCATTTTGTTGAAACTTGCAACAACGCAGGGACCGAAGGGGACTACCTTGCTAAGCAGTTTGTGCGCTCGCTGAAAGGAAACGCCTTTGAGTGGTACACAGACCTAGAACCTGAGTCCATCAACAGCTGGGAACAATTAGAGCGGGAATTCCTCAACCGCTTCTATAGCACCCGCCGCACTGTGAGCATGCTAGAGCTAACGAGCACAAAGCAGTGGAAGGACGAGCCAGTCATTGACTACATCAACAGATGGCGCACTCTAAGCCTCGACTGTAAAGACAGGCTCTCGGAAACCTCTTCAATCGAGATGTGCATCCAAGGCATGCAATGGGGTTTGCAATACATCCTTCAAGGCATTAAACCACGGACCTTCGAGGAATTGGCCACTCGCGCCCATGACATGGAGTTGAGCATCGCCCATCATGGGAAGAAAGAACCGATCGCCGACTACAAGAACGACAAAGTTCTTGGGACAAAGGTGGAAAAGGCTGCATGGAAACCCACCAAGGAAGCGATGACAGTCAACACAGCTCCCGTCAAAATCTCCACACGAGGCAAGGCGATTCAAGCCGAAGGCTTTCGTGATCAAGAGATGCGTAGACGCACTTTGAAGGAGCTCGAGGAGAAAACTTATCCATTCCCCGACTCTGATGTGGTTGCCATGTTAGAAGACTTGCTGGAAAAGAAGGTGATCGGCTTGCCTGAGTGCAGACGGCCAGAAGAGATGAATCGCACCGACAGTCCAAGGTACTGTAAATTCCACCGCTTCATCAGTCATCCGACAGAAAAATGCTTCGTACTGAAAGATCTTATCATGAAGCTGGCTCAAAAAGGAATCATCGAGCTAGATCTTGACGATGTGGTGAAGTCAAACTATACCACCATCACTTCTGACTCTTCCGACTCGAAGTTTTCACCTCAACCGCTGGGGGCATCCTCCAAGACAAGCAAAATTGAAGGATGGACTCAAGTCACTCCTAAGAAATTGCACAAGAAGCATACGTCTCCTCCACAAGTCCGCCAATCGGAAAGGGGGCAAAGCAGCTATTGTCAACCTTCAAAGCAACGTGAACGTGTTGAAGATGATGAAATTTCGACATATAGATCGTCCATCCCCATCACGATGCGTGATTTCTTACCCGAAGACTTCTTCAATCACTCGGTCAAGGCTCCTTGCTATGAAGATTGTGAGGAACGCCTCTCCAAAATTGCTTGACAAATTCAACAAAGCTCCTTGTCTGTAAGAGCCTAAACTGCAAGACACAAAGCTCATTGTCCGCACGAGCCTAAACTGTAGGACACGAAGCTCCTCGCCTGCACGAGCCTAAACTGCATGGCACAACACTCCTGGTCTGCACGAGCATAAAAGGCAACACCAACGCTCCTGGTCTGCACGAGCATAAAAGGCGACAACCCAAAGCTCCTTGCCTGCACGAGCTGAAACTGCACTAAACGCTCCTTGCCTGCACGAGCTGAAACTGCAACACGGCACCAAATGCTCCTTGTTCGCACGAGCCTAAACTGCACGAACCAAAGCTCCTCGCCTGCACGAGCCTAAACTGCATGGCACAACGCTCCCGGTCTGCACGAGCTGAAACTGCAACACGGCACCAAATGCTCCTTGTTCGCACGAGCCTAAACTGCACGAACCAAAGCTCCTCGCCTGCACGAGCCTAAACTGCATGGCACAACGCTCCCGGTCTGCACGAGCTGAAACTGCAAACGACACCAACACTCCTTGTCTGCACGAGTTGAAACTGCAAACGACACCAAAAGAAAATACCAAAAAAAAAAATGTATTTGAACTACGTTTTGACTTGATCTCTTTCTTTGGAAGGGTACGTAGGCAGCTCGAGCATTCGATTTCGAGTTCAGTCACATCAAAAAAAAAAAAAAAAGGGATTTGATTAAAGTCTCATTGGTGAAGGTCAATTTTATTACAAAATTACTTGCAGTTTTCTTTGTACAAAATTAAATTACAGTTTCTTTGAAAAAAAAAAAAAAAAAAAAAACATATGTTATCTAAATATATATATATATATATATATATATATATATATATATATATTAAATTACAGTTTCTTTGAAAAAAAAAAAAAAAAAAAAAACATATGTTATCTAAATATATATATATATATATATATATATATATTAAATTACAGTTTCTTTGAAAAAAAAAAAAAAAAAACATATGTTATCTAAAAAAAAAAATATATATATATATATACATGTCTGAGCCCAGCCACAAAATCAGGCCCGTCTCCTCAGACCCAAACCGTGAGCCCAACAAGCTCAGGCCCGGCTCTCAAAAATTCAATCAAATCCAATCCCACCACCACTCGTCTGAGGCGTCTTGGTAAACACCGCCCCTCCCTCCTTCTCCTTCTGCTTGTCCTGTCTCCTTTCAGTTGGAACCCTAACCCTCTCCCTCACCTACCGCCAGCTCTTCCACCCTGAGCAGCTCATTTCCGGCAAGGAAGACACCGCGAACAACTTCGCCCGCGGTCACTACACCATCAGCAAAGAGATCGTAGATCTCTGCCTCGACCGCATTAGGAAGCTCGCTGACAACTGCACCGGGCTCCAAGGGTTCTTGGTCTTCAATGCCGTGGGTGGCGGTACCGGATCGGGTCTTGGGTCGTTGCTTCTGGAGCGGCTTTCGGTTGATTTTGTCGAAACCCTAGCTTACTTGTATTCGGTTCAGTTCTCTCTCGGATCCGTCCGGGTCGCAAGCTGTCGGGCAGCCAAAGGAGGAACAACAGCGGCAATCAGAGTCAGATCCAGAACTGCAACGACCTGTCGTCGGAATCGCAGTACTCCCGCAACCCCATGTGCCGGTGGTGCCGCAGCGACGCCCTCAACGACATGTGCTCCTCCTTTGCCTCCTCTCCGCCATGTCCAAATCCGACTAGTAATCTGAAAACCCAATTTTGAAATTTAAAAAAAAAAAAAAAAAAAAAAAAAAAAAAAAAAAAAAAAAAAAAAAGGAGTCGGATTTGGTGCTTCTGAGCTTTCCTCTGCAAATTGTTTAGTTTTCCGGCAGCGAGGTAAGGGCGCTCATTGGGTGATGACGTGTCTGGATCCGGCGAAGCCCCTGTGATCTGACCGATTTGTTGATCGAAGCGCTACTACAGCCAGGGGGATTTATATTTGAAACCTTAGCTGCTATGATTTCCGCTCTGTATATATAAATACACAAGTTTGTATCGATTGAAATCAACGGCGGTGACAGGGTCGGAGTGAGCCGGCAAAACCTTCAAGCATTTCCCGGTCTTGACTTCCCAAATACGCACCGTTTCGTCGAAGGAACCGGAGACGATCATATTGGACTGAGGGTTGATGTTGACGCAGAAGGCGAGATCGGAGACGCCCTGGGAGTGGCCTTCGAAGGTCCGGGCGGCGGAGATGGTTCGGTTATCGTTTCGAGCAGCTACGATGGGTTGTGCAGGACATAGGATGCCTCCACTGGCCACTGCACCAAGACATTGATTGACGATGAGAAATCCTCCGGTTTCGTTTGTTAAGTTTGCGCCTAATGGAAAGTACATTCTTGTTGGCACTTTGGATGACACTCTCTAAGGTTCTGGAACTTTTCAACTGGGAAATGTCTAAAGACTTACACCGGTCACAAGAGCTCGAGATTCTGCATTTCTTCCGCATTTTCTGTGACAAATGGGATATACATTGTAAGTGGTTCTGAAGATAATTGTTTGTACTTGTGGGAATTACAAAGCAGGAAGGTAGTTCAGAAATTGGCAGGTCACCCAAACACTACTATTTCAAGTGGTTCTTCTTCGTCCCAGAAGCATTTGCAAAATCAGCAGCAAGACCAGGCCGAAAGAAAGTACTACATCAGCCCAGGACGACGTGTAGGGGTACCTTCTGTAGCTTCAGCTCTGGAACTTAACTTTTCGGGCCTACCAATTCGTCCGGGGAAGAAAGATTATCCTACTATATGCGAACTGGCACCTGCAAGTATGAAACAAACTGCAAGTTTAACCACCTTGATCCTACAGCTGCCGGAGAATCTCGCCCACAATCTGCATATGGCAATGGTAGGCCTGCATCATTACAAGATCTGCCAAAATCTCAAGACATTTATTCCGAAACTACAGAATGGAATGGTTATCAGGCTCCAGCATATCTACCACATAGAACCATGCCTGCAACTCCACCTCCGCCATATGTTATGAACAAGCTCAGGAAAATGACGCTGAGAGTGATCGCGGAGCGGCTGTCGGAGGAATGGCGTGCATGATGTCGGCATGGGCTCAGTAGGAATTGACGAGGCGAAGTCTATTGGCTGTACTTTGTGCCTGTGCTCAGTGGCAATGCAACGGGTGTGTAATGACTGTGCTCGGCAAGCAGTGCAATGGCTGTGCTAAGTGGTTGTGTTCAGTGACGGTAGCAGTGGAGCGTCTTCCTCTCCACCTCCGCCATGGCCGCCGCCTTTGAATGAGATTGACAAAACCAAAGTTTGACAATCCACACCCAAAGACCTCCTCCGTCTCTTGCCTCACAGCTGCCAACAACTTCAAAGACCGCTGTCAAACGACTAGCCGGCCAAGAAGCTCTTCCTCAAACTCCAGCTCTCCGTCCGTCTTCGTCCTTCCCTACAAATCCCCCAGCCCGTCACCCAAATTTATACAGAAAAAATTTACTAAAAAAAAAAAAAAAGGGGATGGTGGAGCAAAGTGGTGCGGCCACCACGTGAAAAAAGAAAAGAAAAGGGGGTGCATCAGGCAGCATGTGCAAAGAAAAATAAAAGAATAAAAAAATATATATATATATATATAATAATGGTAAAGGTTTTGGGTGAAGCTGTCACATGTGACAAAAGAAAAAGAAAAAAAAAAAACAAAAAAAAAAAAAACAAAAGAAAAAAAAAAAAAAAAAAAGGGGGGGGATGGTTGTACAGCGCCAAAAGAAAAAGAAATAATATATATAGATATATATATATATACACGTGTGTGCACATAAAAAAAAAAAAAAAAAGAAAAGAAAAAATTGCATTGAGAGAAATAAAGTCCATTTTATTTATTTTTTTTCTGGAAATTTTACATATGCATTATACATACCTTAAAAAAAAAAAATTAAAAAAAAAAAAAAAAAAAAAAAAAACAAATCAAATCAAATTTACAAGAGGGGATCTTCAAGGACGATCAGGTGTCGCCTCACCACTCGGTAGAGCTCCAGAAATGAGAGGCGCCGGAGATTGACTGTTTGAAGCCACACCACTCGGCGGAACTCCAGGAAAAGGAGGCGCCAAAGGTTGATCATTTGGAGCTTCATTACGCGGTGCAGCCCCAGAAGACGAAGGCAAATGTTGTTGGAACAAACCCACAAACCTCCGATGATCAAGTAAAATCTGACCATCAGATTCCTGCATCTGGTCAATCTTCCTCTTCATGTTTGTCGCATAGCTATGTGCGAGCTTATGCAACTGTTTATTCTCCTGCTTGAGCCCTCTAATCTCCTGTTTGAGACTCATCACTTCAGCCGCCAATGATTCAACTTGACGGGTTCGAGCAAATAGGCGTTGGGCCATATTAGACACAGAACCTGCACACTGCACACTGAGAGCCAGAGAATCCTTAACAGCCAACTCATCAGACCGTTTGGAAAGTAGTCTGTTATCTCTGGGGGTGACAAGGTTTCGGGCCACCACCGCAGCGGTCATATCATTCTTCACCACCGAGTCCCCAACGGTAAGAGGACCAGTAGGGGATATGAAGGATGGGCGCCATATGTTGTCTGGAGAAGGCGGGACTGCCTCTTCACCAAGATTCAAATCAAAACGACGGTCGGAGGGTCCAGACATTTTCAAAGGTGTTGAAGGAAGAAGAGGTCGGATAAATCAAGATCTTAGAAGTACAAGAAGGGAGTTTCTACAAGCGAAAATTCAAGTGTGCTTTGAAACGAACTGCGTGCCTCTATAAAAATCAGCACTCGACGGGATTTCAGAGATCGAAGAGGCGAGCTCAGAATTCGAAGAGGCCATTCAAAAATCGAAGAGGCAAGCTCAGAAATCGGAGAAGCATCTTGCTTTTCCAGATGCGTCGGCACCTGTCACACGCAAACTCAGCTTTGCGGAAATCACGGGTAATTTGTCGAAGCACCGATCCCAGATATCGAAGAGGCGCCAGTCTTTTTCAGCCGCATCATCACCTGTCATATGCACACTCAACTTTGCGCAAATCACAGGCAATTTGTCGAAGATTTTCGATGAAGGAGAAAGCACATGAAAGTTTACTGTTCAATCACGCGTTAGTTGCCGACACAAGTGAAAGAATAGTACCTCTACAGGTATTAAGGGACCTCCTATAACTGTCCACCTTCACCTTCCATAGCGAGGCAGACATACAGAACCTTTCTTCATCTCCGAGAATGCCTTCCCAACGAAGCCTCTCGAGTCTTATTCCTTGGGGTACCTCTGTAAGCCAATAACTTCAAAGCAAAAGTATCTCATATCACCAGGGTAGAAAGCAAGAGTATCTCATATCATGCGTTCTCCCTGTCGTTTCCTTTGTCCTTGCTCCTACCTACAAAGACAAGGATAAAGAAAACAATATGCCGGAACTTCCACTCAAACTCGGGTAAGGAACCGACTGCTTGGAACCCTTCCCTGATTGCCTGCCTAGCACTGCTCTCGAGTACTCGTCTCCCACTGCTGCTGTACTTCCATAGAAGCTGTCACATCTGCCTGGAGAACAGATAAGGCAAGTGAAAATGATACCTTGCAGCATGTGGAGACAACGTGCTGAAGAAACAAGCAGAGAAGAATGCGGCCTGCACAGTCAACTCAGCAGAAGGAGTCCGAGCTGAAGAACTCGAGAAGATGCCACATCTGCCTGGAGAACAAATAAGGAAATGCGGCATGCACAATCAACTCAGCAGAAGGAGTCTGAACTGAGAAACTCGAGCACATGCCACATTCTGCCAGAAGAATAGATAAGGCAAGGGAAATGATACATTGAAGCATGTGGAGACAAGCACAAAGCACGTGCCGATTCATCCGCTACTTCTTCAAAATCAAAAGTATCTCATATCATCAAAGTTGCAATCACTATGTGTGGAGGACTCGTTTTGACCCTCAAATTCTTGGGTCGACTTACTAGGCGTTGTGAGCTGCACGTGTCGATTCACCACCCTTGAATCGAATCCTTAAAGATCAAGTCACCGACTGGAAGAAAAGCCCATCAATCTTGAAGATCATACCGTTGACCAAACTGCTCAGGTGTGAATTAGAAAGATTGAACAAAGAAACAGGTTGTCACCTTTACCTCGTGCCTGCTTGCCATGTGTTCGAGTCAACCTTCAAGAATCAAGCCTCAACGGCCCTTGAAGAAGTTTCCAGCCAAATTCAAGATCAAGCCTCGACGGCCCTTGAGGAAATCACAAGTCCGATTCAAGATCAAGTGTCTACCACCCTTGAATCAAAACCTAGTTCAAGAATAAGCTGTGGAAAATCAACAATTGGAGGAATCCAGAAAATCCTCCAACCCAGTTCAAGATCAAAGCTGTGGAAAGTCAACAAGCGCAACAAAATACGTGCCGATTCACCCACTACCAAAGCCAAAGATCATCTACCACATGAAACTCCTTGTGGTCCAATTTCAACCTTCAAGATCAAGTCTCGACGGCCCTTGAAGAAATTTCAAACAAAAGTTCAAGAACAAGCCTCAATGGCCCTTGAAGAAATCTCAAGCCCAATTCAAGATCAAGCCTCAACGGCCCTTGAAGAAATATCCAGCCCAATTCAAGATCAAGCCTCGACGGCCCTTGGATCGACATCTACATTAAGGGACTTCAAAACGCATCTCCTACACGTGACAAGCACATGTATACGACGCGCCTTGAAGTGGGGGCATTTGTAGACATCGAAATTTCGGTAAATAAATGTTGACCGATAAATCAAAGTGTCAACGCTCATGTATTACATAAATTTTACACGTAGCGTGTGACTCAACGAAAATTGAAATGAGTTGGAAAAGTCATCAAATAGGACACGTGTCAACACCTAGCAGAAACGACTTATTTCATCTGGAATATTATATTCAAAATTAGGCCTTGGAAAATTCTATAAATACAAGCCCAATTTCATTCATTTAGGGGGGGGGAACCAAAATCATTAGGCAAAACTCTTGAAGCTCTGAAGCTCTGAAACTCCGAAGCTCTCAAGCATCCAGGTTCCCGAAGAATCAAGAAAGCGTTCTTCGTTCATCGTTCATCCTAAGATCAAGCCCCAACGGCCCTTTGGATCAACAATCATCCACCAATTCAAGATCAAGCCCCGACGGCCCTTGAAGAAAGTGTTCTTCGTTCTTCGTTCTTCGTTCATTGTTCTTCCAAGATCAAGCCCCGACGGCCCTTGGATCAACCATCCACCAATTCAAGATCAAGCCCCCGACGGCCCTTGAAGAAAACACCATTGTTCATCATCCGTTCATCCAAGATCAAGCCCCAACGGCCCTTTGGATCAACAACGTCGACAAATCCACACATCCAACCGTTCTTCAAGATCAAGCCCAAAAGCCCTTGAAGATCCGTTCATCACTGTTCTTCAAGATCAAGCCCAAAAGCCCTTGGAGATCCGTTCATCACTGTTCTTCAAAGATCAAGCCCAAAAGCCCCTTTGAAGATCCGCTCAAATCCACCTTCAAGATCAAGTCCACGGCCCTTGAAGAACGTTCATCCTTAGATCAAGCCCAACGGCCCTTTGGATCAATCACACATCCACAAATACACACCTTACGGAGATCGAATCAGAGGATCAAAATAGAGAGAGATTGTAACCCAAAATCATCAAAACATTTTAATATTTGTTTGTGCGCGTCGTTCTTGTCTCTTTCGTTTCAGGAATTTTCAACGGAGGTAACGCCAATAGTCATGACTTGTGCGACCAATAGTCATTTGTGAACACGGAAAATTCCTGAAACGAAAGAGACAAGAACGACGCGCACAAACAAATATTAAAATGTTTTGATGATTTTGGGTTACAATCTCTCTCTATTTTGATCCTCTGATTCGATCTCCGTAAGGTGTGTATTTGTGGATGTGTGATTGATCCAAAGGGCCGTTGGGCTTGATCTAAGGATGAACGTTCTTCAAGGGCCGTGGACTTGATCTTGAAGGTGGATTTGAGCGGATCTTCAAAGGGGCTTTTGGGCTTGATCTTTGAAGAACAGTGATGAACGGATCTCCAAGGGCTTTTGGGCTTGATCTTGAAGAACAGTGATGAACGGATCTTCAAGGGCTTTTGGGCTTGATCTTGAAGAACGGTTGGATGTGTGGATTTGTCGACGTTGTTGATCCAAAGGGCCGTTGGGGCTTGATCTTGGATGAACGGATGATGAACAATGGTGTTTTCTTCAAGGGCCGTCGGGGGCTTGATCTTGAATTGGTGGATGGTTGATCCAAGGGCCGTCGGGGCTTGATCTTGGAAGAACAATGAACGAAGAACGAAGAACGAAGAACACTTTCTTCAAGGGCCGTCGGGGCTTGATCTTGAATTGGTGGATGATTGTTGATCCAAAGGGCCGTTGGGGCTTGATCTTAGGATGAACGATGAACGAAGAACGCTTTCTTGATTCTTCGGGAACCTGGATGCTTGAGAGCTTCGGAGTTTCAGAGCTTCAGAGCTTCAAGAGTTTTGCCTAATGATTTTGGTTCCCCCCCTCTAAATGAATGAAATTGGGCTTGTATTTATAGAATTTTCCAAGGCCTAATTTTGAATATAATATTCCAGATGAAATAAGTCGTTTCTGCTAGGTGTTGACACGTGTCCTATTTGATGACTTTTCCAACTCATTTCAATTTTCGTTGAGTCACACGCTACGTGTAAAATTTATGTAATACATGAGCGTTGACACTTTGATTTATCGGTCAACATTTATTTACCGAAATTTCGATGTCTACAAATGCCCCCACTTCAAGGCGCGTCGTATACATGTGCTTGTCACGTGTAGGAGATGCGTTTTGAAGTCCCTTAATGTAGATGTCGATCCAAGGGCCGTCGAGGCTTGATCTTGAATTGGGCTGGATATTTCTTCAAGGGCCGTTGAGGCTTGATCTTGAATTGGGCTTGAGATTTCTTCAAGGGCCATTGAGGCTTGTTCTTGAACTTTTGTTTGAAATTTCTTCAAGGGCCGTCGAGACTTGATCTTGAAGGTTGAAATTGGACCACAAGGAGTTTCATGTGGTAGATGATCTTTGGCTTTGGTAGTGGGTGAATCGGCACGTATTTTGTTGCGCTTGTTGACTTTCCACAGCTTTGATCTTGAACTGGGTTGGAGGATTTTCTGGATTCCTCCAATTGTTGATTTTCCACAGCTTATTCTTGAACTAGGTTTTGATTCAAGGGTGGTAGACACTTGATCTTGAATCGGACTTGTGATTTCCTCAAGGGCCGTCGAGGCTTGATCTTGAATTTGGCTGGAAACTTCTTCAAGGGCCGTTGAGGCTTGATTCTTGAAGGTTGACTCGAACACATGGCAAGCAGGCACGAGGTAAAGGTGACAACCTGTTTCTTTGTTCAATCTTTCTAATTCACACCTGAGCAGTTTGGTCAACGGTATGATCTTCAAGATTGATGGGCTTTTCTTCCAGTCGGTGACTTGATCTTTAAGGATTCGATTCAAGGGTGGTGAATCGACACGTGCAGCTCACAACGCCTAGTAAGTCGACCCAAGAATTTGAGGGTCAAAACGAGTCCTCCACACATAGTGATTGCAACTTTGATGATATGAGATACTTTTGATTTTGAAGAAGTAGCGGATGAATCGGCACGTGCTTTGTGCTTGTCTCCACATGCTTCAATGTATCATTTCCCTTGCCTTATCTATTCTTCTGGCAGAATGTGGCATGTGCTCGAGTTTCTCAGTTCAGACTCCTTCTGCTGAGTTGATTGTGCATGCCGCATTTCCTTATTTGTTCTCCAGGCAGATGTGGCATCTTCTCGAGTTCTTCAGCTCGGACTCCTTCTGCTGAGTTGACTGTGCAGGCCGCATTCTTCTCTGCTTGTTTCTTCAGCACGTTGTCTCCACATGCTGCAAGGTATCATTTTCACTTGCCTTATCTGTTCTCCAGGCAGATGTGACAGCTTCTATGGAAGTACAGCAGCAGTGGGAGACGAGTACTCGAGAGCAGTGCTAGGCAGGCAATCAGGGAAGGGTTCCAAGCAGTCGGTTCCTTACCCGAGTTTGAGTGGAAGTTCCGGCATATTGTTTTCTTTATCCTTGTCTTTGTAGGTAGGAGCAAGGACAAAGGAAACGACAGGGAGAACGCATGATATGAGATACTCTTGCTTTCTACCCTGGTGATATGAGATACTTTTGCTTTGAAGTTATTGGCTTACAGAGGTACCCCAAGGAATAAGGAACACTAAGTGACTCGAGAGGCTTCGTTGGGAAGGCATTCTCGGAGATGAAGAAAGGTTCTGTATGTCTGCCTCGCTATGGAAGGTGAAGGTGGACAGTTATAGGAGGTCCCTTAATACCTGTAGAGGTACTATTCTTTCACTTGTGTCGGCAACTAACGCGTGATTGAACAGTAAACTTTCATGTGCTTTCTCCTTCATCGAAAATCTTCGACAAATTGCCTGTGATTTGCGCAAAGTTGAGTGTGCATATGACAGGTGATGATGCGGCTGAAAAAGACTGGCGCCTCTTCGATATCTGGGATCGGTGCTTCGACAAATTACCCGTGATTTCCGCAAAGCTGAGTTTGCGTGTGACAGGTGCCGACGCATCTGGAAAAGCAAGATGCTTCTCCGATTTCTGAGCTTGCCTCTTCGATTTTTGAATGGCCTCTTCGAATTCTGAGCTCGCCTCTTCGATCTCTGAAATCCCGTCGAGTGCTGATTTTTATAGAGGCACGCAGTTCGTTTCAAAGCACACTTGAATTTTCGCTTGTAGAAACTCCCTTCTTGTACTTCTAAGATCTTGATTTATCCGACCTCTTCTTCCTTCAACACCTTTGAAAATGTCTGGACCCTCCGACCGTCGTTTTGATTTGAATCTTGGTGAAGAGGCAGTCCCGCCTTCTCCAGACAACATATGGCGCCCATCCTTCATATCCCCTACTGGTCCTCTTACCGTTGGGGACTCGGTGGTGAAGAATGATATGACCGCTGCGGTGGTGGCCCGAAACCTTGTCACCCCCAGAGATAACAGACTACTTTCCAAACGGTCTGATGAGTTGGCTGTTAAGGATTCTCTGGCTCTCAGTGTGCAGTGTGCAGGTTCTGTGTCTAATATGGCCCAACGCCTATTTGCTCGAACCCGTCAAGTTGAATCATTGGCGGCTGAAGTGATGAGTCTCAAACAGGAGATTAGAGGGCTCAAGCAGGAGAATAAACAGTTGCATAAGCTCGCACATAGCTATGCGACAAACATGAAGAGGAAGATTGACCAGATGCAGGAATCTGATGGTCAGATTTTACTTGATCATCGGAGGTTTGTGGGTTTGTTCCAACAACATTTGCCTTCGTCTTCTGGGGCTGCACCGCGTAATGAAGCTCCAAATGATCAACCTTTGGCGCCTCCTTTTCCTGGAGTTCCGCCGAGTGGTGTGGCTTCAAACAGTCAATCTCCGGCGCCTCTCATTTCTGGAGCTCTACCGAGTGGTGAGGCGACACCTGATCGTCCTTGAAGATCCCCTCTTGTAAATTTGATTTGATTTGTTTTTTTTTTTTTTTTTTTTTTTTTTTAATTTTTTTTTTTTAAGGTATGTATAATGCATATGTAAAATTTCCAGAAAAAAAATAAATAAAATGGACTTTATTTCTCTCAATGCAATTTTTTCTTTTCTTTTTTTTTTTTTTTTTTATGTGCACACACGTGTATATATATATATATCTATATATATTATTTCTTTTTCTTTTGGCGCTGTACAACCATCCCCCCCCTTTTTTTTTTTTTTTTTCTTTTGTTTTTTTTTTTTTTTTGTTTTTTTTTTTCTTTTCCTTTTGTCACATGTGACAGCTTCACCCAAAACCTTTACCATTATTATATATATATATATATTTTTTTTTATTCTTTTATTTTTCTTTGCACATGCTGCCTGATGCACCCCCTTTTCTTTTCTTTTTTCACGTGGTGGCCGCACCACTTTGCTCCACCATCCCCTTTTTTTTTTTTTTAGTAAATTTTTTCTGTATAAATTTGGGTGACGGGCTGGGGGATTTGTAGGGAAGGACGAAGACGGACGGAGAGCTGGAGTTTGAGGAAGAGCTTCTTGGCCGGCTAGTCGTTTGACAGCGGTCTTTGAAGTTGTTGGCAGCTGTGAGGCAAGAGACGGAGGAGGTCTTTGGGTGTGGATTGTCAAACTTTGGTTTTGTCAATCTCATTCAAAGGCGGCGGCCATGGCGGAGGTGGAGAGGAAGACGCTCCACTGCTACCGTCACTGAACACAACCACTTAGCACAGCCATTGCACTGCTTGCCGAGCACAGTCATTACACACCCGTTGCATTGCCACTGAGCACAGGCACAAAGTACAGCCAATAGACTTCGCCTCGTCAATTCCTACTGAGCCCATGCCGACATCATGCACGCCATTCCTCCGACAGCCGCTCCGCGATCACTCTCAGCGTCATTTTCCTGAGCTTGTTCATAACATATGGCGGAGGTGGAGTTGCAGGCATGGTTCTATGTGGTAGATATGCTGGAGCCTGATAACCATTCCATTCTGTAGTTTCGGAATAAATGTCTTGAGATTTTGGCAGATCTTGTAATGATGCAGGCCTACCATTGCCATATGCAGATTGTGGGCGAGATTCTCCGGCAGCTGTAGGATCAAGGTGGTTAAACTTGCAGTTTGTTTCATACTTGCAGGTGCCAGTTCGCATATAGTAGGATAATCTTTCTTCCCCGGACGAATTGGTAGGCCCGAAAAGTTAAGTTCCAGAGCTGAAGCTACAGAAGGTACCCCTACACGTCGTCCTGGGCTGATGTAGTACTTTCTTTCGGCCTGGTCTTGCTGCTGATTTTGCAAATGCTTCTGGGACGAAGAAGAACCACTTGAAATAGTAGTGTTTGGGTGACCTGCCAATTTCTGAACTACCTTCCTGCTTTGTAATTCCCACAAGTACAAACAATTATCTTCAGAACCACTTACAATGTATATCCCATTTGTCACAGAAAATGCGGAAGAAATGCAGAATCTCGAGCTCTTGTGACCGGTGTAAGTCTTTAGACATTTCCCAGTTGAAAAGTTCCAGAACCTTAGAGAGTGTCATCCAAAGTGCCAACAAGAATGTACTTTCCATTAGGCGCAAACTTAACAAACGAAACCGGAGGATTTCTCATCGTCAATCAATGTCTTGGTGCAGTGGCCAGTGGAGGCATCCTATGTCCTGCACAACCCATCGTAGCTGCTCGAAACGATAACCGAACCATCTCCGCCGCCCGGACCTTCGAAGGCCACTCCCAGGGCGTCTCCGATCTCGCCTTCTGCGTCAACATCAACCCTCAGTCCAATATGATCGTCTCCGGTTCCTTCGACGAAACGGTGCGTATTTGGGAAGTCAAGACCGGGAAATGCTTGAAGGTTTTGCCGGCTCACTCCGACCCTGTCACCGCCGTTGATTTCAATCGATACAAACTTGTGTATTTATATATACAGAGCGGAAATCATAGCAGCTAAGGTTTCAAATATAAATCCCCCTGGCTGTAGTAGCGCTTCGATCAACAAATCGGTCAGATCACAGGGGCTTCGCCGGATCCAGACACGTCATCACCCAATGAGCGCCCTTACCTCGCTGCCGGAAAACTAAACAATTTGCAGAGGAAAGCTCAGAAGCACCAAATCCGACTCCTTTTTTTTTTTTTTTTTTTTTTTTTTTTTTTTTTTAAATTTCAAAATTGGGTTTTCAGATTACTAGTCGGATTTGGACATGGCGGAGAGGAGGCAAAGGAGGAGCACATGTCGTTGAGGGCGTCGCTGCGGCACCACCGGCACATGGGGTTGCGGGAGTACTGCGATTCCGACGACAGGTCGTTGCAGTTCTGGATCTGACTCTGATTGCCGCTGTTGTTCCTCCTTTGGCTGCCCGACAGCTTGCGACCCGGACGGATCCGAGAGAGAACTGAACCGAATACAAGTAAGCTAGGGTTTCGACAAAATCAACCGAAAGCCGCTCCAGAAGCAACGACCCAAGACCCGATCCGGTACCGCCACCCACGGCATTGAAGACCAAGAACCCTTGGAGCCCGGTGCAGTTGTCAGCGAGCTTCCTAATGCGGTCGAGGCAGAGATCTACGATCTCTTTGCTGATGGTGTAGTGACCGCGGGCGAAGTTGTTCGCGGTGTCTTCCTTGCCGGAAATGAGCTGCTCAGGGTGGAAGAGCTGGCGGTAGGTGAGGGAGAGGGTTAGGGTTCCAACTGAAAGGAGACAGGACAAGCAGAAGGAGAAGGAGGGAGGGGCGGTGTTTACCAAGACGCCTCAGACGAGTGGTGGTGGGATTGGATTTGATTGAATTTTTGAGAGCCGGGCCTGAGCTTGTTGGGCTCACGGTTTGGGTCTGAGGAGACGGGCCTGATTTTGTGGCTGGGCTCAGACATGTATATATATATATATTTTTTTTTTCAAAGAAACTGTAATTTAATATATATATATATATATATATATATATTTAGATAACATATGTTTTTTTTTTTTTTTTTTTTTCAAAGAAACTGTAATTTAATATATATATATATATATATATATATATATATATATATATATATTTAGATAACATATGTTTTTTTTTTTTTTTTTTTTTCAAAGAAACTGTAATTTAATTTTGTACAAAGAAAACTGCAAGTAATTTTGTAATAAAATTGACCTTCACCAATGAGACTTTAATCAAATCCCTTTTTTTTTTTTTTTTGATGTGACTGAACTCGAAATCGAATGCTCGAGTTGCCTACGTACCCTTCCAAAGAAAGAGATCAAGTCAAAACGTAGTTCAAATACATTTTTTTTTTTGGTATTTTCTTTTGGTGTCGTTTGCAGTTTCAACTCGTGCAGACAAGGAGTGTTGGTGTCGTTTGCAGTTTCAGCTCGTGCAGACCGGGAGCGTTGTGCCATGCAGTTTAGGCTCGTGCAGGCGAGGAGCTTTGGTTCGTGCAGTTTAGGCTCGTGCGAACAAGGAGCATTTGGTGCCGTGTTGCAGTTTCAGCTCGTGCAGACCGGGAGCGTTGTGCCATGCAGTTTAGGCTCGTGCAGGCGAGGAGCTTTGGTTCGTGCAGTTTAGGCTCGTGCGAACAAGGAGCATTTGGTGCCGTGTTGCAGTTTCAGCTCGTGCAGGCAAGGAGCGTTTAGTGCAGTTTCAGCTCGTGCAGGCAAGGAGCTTTGGGTTGTCGCCTTTTATGCTCGTGCAGACCAGGAGCGTTGGTGTTGCCTTTTATGCTCGTGCAGACCAGGAGTGTTGTGCCATGCAGTTTAGGCTCGTGCAGGCGAGGAGCTTCGTGTCCTACAGTTTAGGCTCGTGCGGACAATGAGCTTTGTGTCTTGCAGTTTAGGCTCTTACAGACAAGGAGCTTTGTTGAATTTGTCAAGCAATTTTGGAGAGGCGTTCCTCACAATCTTCATAGCAAGGAGCCTTGACCGAGTGATTGAAGAAGTCTTCGGGTAAGAAATCACGCATCGTGATGGGGATGGACGATCTATATGTCGAAATTTCATCATCTTCAACACGTTCACGTTGCTTTGAAGGTTGACAATAGCTGCTTTGCCCCCTTTCCGATTGGCGGACTTGTGGAGGAGACGTATGCTTCTTGTGCAATTTCTTAGGAGTGACTTGAGTCCATCCTTCAATTTTGCTTGTCTTGGAGGATGCCCCCAGCGGTTGAGGTGAAAACTTCGAGTCGGAAGAGTCAGAAGTGATGGTGGTATAGTTTGACTTCACCACATCGTCAAGATCTAGCTCGATGATTCCTTTTTGAGCCAGCTTCATGATAAGATCTTTCAGTACGAAGCATTTTTCTGTCGGATGACTGATGAAGCGGTGGAATTTACAGTACCTTGGACTGTCGGTGCGATTCATCTCTTCTGGCCGTCTGCACTCAGGCAAGCCGATCACCTTCTTTTCCAGCAAGTCTTCTAACATGGCAACCACATCAGAGTCGGGGAATGGATAAGTTTTCTCCTCGAGCTCCTTCAAAGTGCGTCTACGCATCTCTTGATCACGAAAGCCTTCGGCTTGAATCGCCTTGCCTCGTGTGGAGATTTTGACGGGAGCTGTGTTGACCGTCATCGCTTCCTTGGTGGGTTTCCATGCAGCCTTTTCCACCTTTGTCCCAAGAACTTTGTCGTTCTTGTAGTCGGCGATCGGTTCTTTCTTCCCATGATGGGCGATGCTCAACTCCATGTCATGGGCGCGAGTGGCCAATTCCTCGAAGGTCCGTGGTTTAATGCCTTGAAGGATGTATTGCAAACCCCATTGCATGCCTTGGATGCACATCTCGATTGAAGAGGTTTCCGAGAGCCTGTCTTTACAGTCGAGGCTTAGAGTGCGCCATCTGTTGATGTAGTCAATGACTGGCTCGTCCTTCCACTGCTTTGTGCTCGTTAGCTCTAGCATGCTCACAGTGCGGCGGGTGCTATAGAAGCGGTTGAGGAATTCCCGCTCTAATTGTTCCCAGCTGTTGATGGACTCAGGTTCTAGGTCTGTGTACCACTCAAAGGCGTTTCCTTTCAGCGAGCGCACAAACTGCTTAGCAAGGTAGTCCCCTTCGGTCCCTGCGTTGTTGCAAGTTTCAACAAAATGGGCAACGTGCTGTTTCGGGTTTCCTTTTCCATCAAACTGCATGAACTTTGGTGGTTGATAACCCCTTGGCATCTTCAGGGCATCAATCTTCTTGGAGTAGGGCTTCGAGTAGAACAAGGAGGTATGTGAGCTCCCTTCGTACTGTGCCTTGATGGTGTTGGTGATCATCTCCTGCAGCTGCTGGATAGAAAGAGATCCCATAAGTGCCGTTGCTTGGTCTGGCTCCGGCTTCGCATCATTTTTCTCCACCTGAGGCTCCTCTTCTTCGTCCTCTCTTCTCTTTAGTGGATCATTCTCTGGGTCGGGTTTATCGCCGTCCTGCGCCTCTAGTCGATTGACGAGTGCTGCAATTTGCAAGTCTTTTTCTTCCACAGTTCGGGTTAGCCTTGCAATCGCTTCATTCATTTGAGCTAGTTGTTCTTCAACGGAGGTAACGCCAATAGTCATGACTTGTGCGACCAATAGACGTGACTTTCCTTTAGATATCCAGGATGCTGATGAAGAACGTCGTTGGCTGCTTTGGGATGTCATCTTGTGTGCCTCAGCATCATGCTTCGGTGCCCCCAGCGAGGTCAGGTTGATGATAGACTCACACCTTGGATGCTTCCCTTGCTCTTTTAGCGGCACCAATTTTGAAATGGCATGTTGAGGAGCGGTTGTGGCGCCAATGGATTGTCCATTTGCGGCAGAAGTGCTTAGGATCCTTCCCTCAGTGGTTGCAAGAACGGCTTGTCCCTTGCTTGATGCCATTGACTTTGAGGTGTGCTTGGATTCCTTGAACGGAGAAAGAGATGAGAGGTAGAGATCGTCCCACTGGGCGTGCCAATTTGTGAACACGGAAAATTCCTGAAACGAAAGAGACAAGAACAACGTGCACAAACAGATATTTGTGTTTGATGATTTTGGGTTACAATCTCTCTCTATTTTGATCCTCTGATTCGATCTCCGTAAGGTGTGTATTTGTGGATGTGTGATTGATCCAAAGGGCCGTTGGGCTTGATCTAAGGATGAACGTTCTTCAAGGGCCGTGGACTTGATCTTGAAGGTGGATTTGAGCGGATCTTCAAAGGGGCTTTTGGGCTTGATCTTTGAAGAACAGTGATGAACGGATCTCCAAGGGCTTTTGGGCTTGATCTTGAAGAACAGTGATGAACGGATCTTCAAGGGCTTTTGGGCTTAATCTTGAAGAACGGTTGGATGTGTGGATTTGTCGACGTTGTTGATCCAAAGGGCCGTTGGGGCTTGATCTTGGATGAACGGATGATGAACAATGGTGTTTTCTTCAAGGGCCGTCGGGGGCTTGATCTTGAATTGGTGGATGGTTGATCCAAGGGCCGTCGGGGCTTGATCTTGGAAGAACAATGAACGAAGAACGAAGAACGAAGAACACTTTCTTCAAGGGCCGTCGGGGCTTGATCTTGAATTGGTGGATGATTGTTGATCCAAAGGGCCGTTGGGGCTTGATCTTAGGATGAACGATGAACGAAGAACGCTTTCTTGATTCTTCGGGAACCTGGATGCTTGAGAGCTTCGGAGTTTCAGAGCTTCAGAGCTTCAAGAGTTTTGCCTAATGATTTTGGTTCCCCCCCTCTAAATGAATGAAATTGGGCTTGTATTTATAGAATTTTCCAAGGCCTAATTTTGAATATAATATTCCAGATGAAATAAGTCGTTTCTGCTAGGTGTTGACACGTGTCCTATTTGATGACTTTTCCAACTCATTTCAATTTTCGTTGAGTCACACGCTACGTGTAAAATTTATGTAATACATGAGCGTTGACACTTTGATTTATCGGTCAACATTTATTTACCGAAATTTCGATGTCTACAATTTGATCTCAGCTGTTGGATTCAATGTATTTTAAAATAACATATTTAAAAAAAAATTGAATCTAGACTGTTCGATCAACCAACGGTCCTTAAATGATGGCCGTCCGATGCGCAAAAGAGCCGTTGGGCTTGGGGAAGTGGCCAACAGGGCCCTGACAGTGGACTCCATGTTGTCAGGAAACAATTTCAAACCTACCGAGTGTGGCGCGTTGGCGTGTGGGCGGACCGAGACTGGCCCAAGTTCCAGCGAGTCCACGTGTTTTGGGGGGGGGGAATTTGGCCCAACTTTAGCATTTGGCTGTTAGCCCAATGTTTTAGCTTGGGTTGGGTGGTGTTTGGGGGGGGAATAAATGGGGTAATTTGGCTTTTAGTCCATTGTTGGAGAGAGTTGATGCGTAAAATAACTAAGCACACAAATTAAACCCTCTTTTTGACAATTGTAGTATAGATGTAAGTAGGGTATCGTTCTAGGCCGGGGATTAGGAGGGATTGCTAATCTATTCTAAATTAATTTAAAAATATTAAACAAGACTCAAGGACACAAAACTAGGCTAAAAACTCTAATAACTCGAAACACACTTAGAATGACTCAAAATAATGAAAACAATCAAATTAGACACTAGGAACTGAAATGGACGGAAATTGAATTAAAAGACTAACAACAATGAAAACTAACTAAAAAAATAATATTTAATAATGGGGGGTTTGGTTTTGACGAGAAGTAAATTAAACTTAAATAAATTACAGAATTGACAAAAACATGAAATTAAGGTGAAAGGATAGGTGATGGATTAGCTAGAGGGTTCTTCTCTACACATGACACATATGCAACCTAAATTGATTTTCAGTTGTTCTTTCAATAAGTTGTGAATCTCAACACTTCAGATTAACCGTGAACAGCACTTTTTTAATCTTCAAGTTTTCCTTAAGTTATTGAATTGGACGGGAAAACGCATACAACAATTCAAAACATTCTTCAAAAGTCCCCTACGTGAAAAGCACAATAGAGATACAATCAAAGATCATTAAACTTTGTGAAAACTATAAGCATTGACGAGGCATTCGTAACTATGAAAAGCATGATACTCTTGCCAAGAATTCACTTAACACGATTGTGGATAACAACCTTCACTACTTGTGAATATAAGTTCATAACGATTAGGTGAAATTTACTTATATTCTAGCATCAAATTCATGCATGTAAATTAAGTATGCATCCTTAATCGACATACAAAAATAAGTTATCAATCAAGCAGTTAAGCAAATTAAATCACAACTCAGAAATCACAACTGAAGGTAATAAATTCATATTACAAATATATTCATGGTTTCGAATTAACCTCTAGCCAAAATAAATTTAGTTACACATTATTATCAAATTAAACCAAAAGTAAAACATAAGTTTGGAAAGATTAAACCGAGAGAAATGGAGTGAAGCCTCTAATTTTCTTGCTGCCTTGCTCTCTGGAGCTTTTCTTTTGTATTGTTGTGCTTCCCCGCCAGTCTCTCCCTGCGCTGTCCGTCTCTTATATTTTTCTGTGCAGCTTGCAGTTTTGCTACTTCTCTCACTCCCGTCTGACCTCCTGTCCCGCGCCTGGCGCTGTGCTCCTCTGTCAGTCCTCCTTTTTATTTTCTTTTTCTTTTCTTTCTGGTCCGTTCTTCCTCACGCTGCCCAAAGGCAGCTTGTCTGCCTTCGCCCCCTCTCTGACCTCCTGTCCTTTTTCAGTCTCCCACTTCTAACCTGCTGACCTCTCTCCTCTCTCCCGCTGCCAAGGGCAGCTTTCTTCCCCTCCTTGGATTCTTTCACGCTGCCCTCTTCAGCTGCAAAGGCCGCTTTTGGTTCTTTTTTATTCCTTTCTTTCTGGCAGCCTTGCTGCTTTTCTCTTTTCTCCTCGCAGTCTCCCCCTTTTCTTTTTATTCCATTGTCTATGCTATTATTCTTTTCTGGCATCCCACTCGTTTTCCACTAGCTGCAAAGGCTTATTTCTTTTTGTTTCTTTTCTTTACTCACCAACTGCAAAACACTTCAATTTTAGATATATCATATAATTTCTAATGCATACCTAATAAATTTAGCCTAACTTCCATGACCTATAAACCGTGACACAATTCTACCAATAACCCATGACAGAATGAGAACGACTAAAGCAATTTTCGACGAATTTATTATTTAAAACTCATTTGTGCCATTTTTATTTTCTTTGCATAAACAAATCCTATAAACACAAAAATAACATAAATAGCTCAAAAATATAAGAAACTAACTAATAAAAGACGAGTGAATTTGAAGTAAAAATATATATAAATATGATCCGATCAAGAGTCTAAGCTCAATAATGCTCATGTTTTATATAATGTCTTCGATACTTGGAAATGATCACTAGAAAGAATTATCGGGCAAGAAAATAACATTTTACTTATTGTCTAAAAATATAATATAATGGTGGGGAGAAGATAATGGAGATAATCCTGTCCTGGGGGATTGACAAATTTGGCCAATCACAACGTGTGCACTAATTATGGGTGCCTTGCTAGTTGCTACATTTGGAGGGTGTTCAAAGTCTATTTTGGTCAATGCCTTCTTCATTGCATCTTGAAGATGGATATACTAAATGTGCGGTGCTAAAAATCTCATTAGGCATGGAGCAAGGTGAACATGGTGACTGATCTTTTTCTAGTGAAAGAAAGCACTAGAAAAAGTCATTTCCACTCCGCCACATGCAATTTCTCTTGGAAAATGAAATCTGTACACAAAGGATCATTTGAAACTGAAAATTGAAAAAAAACTTAGTAACTACTTTCAATTTTCAAGAGTCCAAAAGGATGTAGAGTTCTATCAGGAGTACAAGTCTCTTAACTATATCTCATCTGCATGATTACAAATATTTTGAATTTAAACTAAAACAAACTTAAGGGAAATGTTGTGGACTCTTGTTTAACAAGTTTATGCTATTGAAAATCCATCCTTATAGTTTATCTAAAAGAAAAAAAGAAATAAAAATGTGCACAGAATAAGAGATGGGCGAACATCAGTTTTTATCCTAGTTAGTGTCAATAATAGCTCTTAGGAAGGATTTCATAAAGTCTCCCCCTTCTTCTCTCTAAAATTCTCTCTATGTGAAACACAAACTCAGGAAATTTTCGTCATCGGCCCTAGCCTTTGGCTTGGGTGCCGGAGGCATACACCCTCATTCCTTCATCTCCTTCTTCCTTTCTTCTTTTCCTCTCGTTTCTCTATTTTCCCCCTAGTTTCTCTCAGTTTCTCTTTCCCTTGCCCTCTCCCTCTTTTCTTCCCCTGTCATCTCCCTCCTTTCTTCCCCTGTCATCTCCTCTACTTCTTCCCCCCTCCCTGCATCCCTCCTCCTCTTCCTTCCCATTTTCCAGTTTTCTCCCTTCCTTTTTAATTCTCGGTTCTCCTCTGAGTTTAAACTCAGTTTTCCTTGAAATGAGTCTCAACTATCTTGAGCTTCATGCCCTTTCTCTAGCATTTTTTGCCTGTTTTTACCACTTTCTGTCTTTTGACTTTCCTTCCTCCTTCTTCCTTAACCGTGTTATTCTATCCCCACCCCAAGCGTCAAGCTAGATCCCCTTTGAGGCCAAGTGTTATTTGACCTTCACCACAATAAGGGTATTTTACATACCTCCTTAGCCTCATTTTCTACCCATAAGATACTTTGTTTGTATATATTTGCAGGGATTCATGATAGGGACTTGGATTTGGTGTTAACTTTTTCGGTTTGGAGTTTAGATTCCTCTGAGGGTGTGGTGGTGGCGGTGATCTAATTTATGTTGCTTGAGATTAGGGTTTTCTATTGTTTATTTTTTTAGTCTTCGGGTTTAAGCTTATGTAGGCATCCCGTTGTATTTTGGGTTGCGGCTCACATTTTTCTTGGACCTTTTACTTTATCTATTGTATTTATCTGGTTCTTTTTTAACCTTGTACTAGTTTTTAATATATTGGAAGTTCTTCTTGATGAAAAAATAAAAATAAATAAATAGCTCTTAGATTCTCAGGACAAAAAAACAAAGTATTAATTGCATCAGTTGATAACATTTGATTTGCCACCAACCCAACTTGATTTTTAATGAAAAAGCGAAAGGCTAGATTAATAAAAAAAACTAAATGAATAGGGCCTACAAATGAAATGTCTTAATTAAATGGTAAGAATGTATTGAAATTCCCTGTTCTTGATTTAATAGTTGGAGAAGGTTTTTGTCTGAACACTCACACCACATCTCTCATTGACGTTCCTTCTTTACAAAGGACACACCCCCTTGTATTTAGTCTCACTTAACTCCATGCTTTTGCATCTAGTTGAAGTTGTTGCTTAATACAAACGTTCACACCTATGAATCACCCCGAATATTTGACACCATAATAAGGGCAAATAGGAAATGCCTAAGTTTGTTAATACTAGTAGGGAGCAGCTTGTTGTTTAACTGTCGACCATATCAGGAGAACTGATACAAGAAGCAAACCTTGGAGAAAACAATTTGAAATGATTAATATGCTTTGGAATAACAAAGGTTTTGTATTAATTACTTGAGAATTTGTTAATTTATTTTGGGAGTTTTAAGGGTGTTACAGAAACTTGAGGTTTATTAATTTGTAAACCCTTATAATATTGTACTAGAAAACCTTGAATAGCAGACTTGATCAGTTAAAAAATATATTTGCCTTGTACAATCAAAGTGAGTTGTTTCTCCTACTAAACTCAAGTGTTGGGCTTGGTCGTATGAGCAAATCCATGATTAGCAACGTCGAACGAGTTATGTTGCCCTGGTTGAGTGATTCCCAGGTTATCTCCCCCGGTCATTTGGTTCGTCCTGTGTCTGCGTATGAAGATCATGGGTGAGAATCATTATCCGTTTGAATATTAAATGGTTAAAGAGTTTAGCTTGGTTGATTGGAATTCCCCGCCGGTTTATGACACGTATGTTGATGACGATGAAGTCAATGATAACTTTGTCGATTGGAGTTCTCCACCCATTTTTACGAGAAAAATGATCAGTACAAGTCTATGATTAATGACACACCCCGACCCGGAAAGTCCACTTGGACTCCAAATTGAGTTGTGATGGCCGACACCAAGATGGTGATGAAGCCATAAAGTATAGTGATGTGGGAAAATGTGAATAAATTTAAATCTAAAAGTGCCTAAATACAAGAGTGCGATGTGAGCGAGAATGAACCCATTTTACATGTGATGTCAGAGCATAAGTAAAGTACAGTAGAGTGGATTGAGAATCATACCATCGAAGGTAATCTCCAATACCAAGATTTTCCACAAATCCTTATCGATAAGAAAGCTCAGCTAAAAAAACTTGGAGGGTGGGAACAAATTAAGGGTGAGTGGCCCTGGAAATAAAATTTTAATAAAAACCTTCTAAATCGTTATAACCCCTCGCTGTGACAACTTTATAGTTTCCATAATATTTCATACCACGTATCAATGTAAAATCAAAAGTATATCAACAGTAAATCCATAAATATACCACAACACAACATCTCATAAGCAATATAAATAATCATGTGCTCAATAAATAAATGCTAACATATAAGTCGGAGTCACATATAGTGACCTGTACGACTCATCCATATCTCATCAATCAATGCTAACACATAAGTCGGAGTCACTTATAGTGACTTGTACGACTCATAGGCAACCTATACGACAATGTCGGAGTTGCCTATATAGCTCATCTACCAATTCCTGCACACGAGTCGAAACCACTTAATATGGTCTGTACGACAGGCTGGGTGTAAATAAATACGCTCAAGTGCTACGATCACATGAAGGCTAGGCCCTATCCTTGGGCGGAGCACTAACACCGATGTGCAGGATAATGAGCATTAAATGCATAAAAACATAACCATACACACTGAAATCACTATCATCAACATGTACTCACATGAAGCTTACCTGGGCATCCGCAACATCATTTGGCATAACCACGTTAACGTTCCAACATTCTTAATCAGAACTAAACCCAGTGATGGACCAGAATAAAATCATGGTTAATCTCTACGCTGTTAACCAGCATAACTTATTTCCTTAAAGAAATCAAGTACCATGTTAAATTTGGATTGTTTTATGGCTGCATCTAACTGTCTTGTTAGACTGCTTACGTACCCTCAAATGGGATCAAGTCATTCGTAGTTCAACTTAGTACTTCAAAGAAATCACAATAATTATATGCCGATAATATGCATATAGATATACCATAATGCAATCTAAAACTCAACCATACCATAGTATTTTAACACACACACACACACACACACACACACACACATATATATATATATATATATAACATGGCATAAAATGCATAGAACAATTTAAAAGCATTTGTGGAATTATCCGTCATATCTATATACGATAAAAGGAAAAGACCCACTCACCTGAGGTCCGTGCTACGACTCCTTAGCACGAAAATCGAGACATCATGAACCATCGTCGCCTATAACAATTATCCAATCACATCTTAGAGTTCTTATCGATAAAATACGTAACTTACATAAAACATATCCCCAAGGACGTTCTAAAATGATTTGGGACCCATTGACCAAAAGTCAATCGTCGGTCAAATATCGACAATAGGGTCCACAACCCTACGTAACTCGATCCAGAAGATCCGCATTTCAGATTTCTGATCCGTATCTTCCAAAGATCCACATTGTGCGTCTAAGACATCATACTAAAGTTTCATTACGATCCAATGGTTGGATCTCCTCTAATTGCCAATTCAAGTGGTGGTCAACGTTTTATTTTATGAACTTACAAATCCAATTTGGGAAGATCCGTACGTCAGATTCCCAATCCGTAAGTTTCTAATATCCTCAAATATTACGTACTATAATGTATTAAAATTTAATGACGATCTAACGATCGGATCATCGGTTGCTGATCAAGTGGCGGACCTTAATGGAACTAAGTTCAAACGACGGAATTTCGTCAATCGGACTTCATAAATGGAACCAAGGTATTCAAATTTAGCCAAGGAAGGTCAGGGGACCCCTCGGCCCACGCATCGCTGCAGGTGGCAGGTTGGCCGCCCTAACTTGGCGGAAAATTCATGTGAAATCTCGTTCCTGGATTTCACTGTTATCACCTACATATTTGTATTATTGAGATTTTATATTATTTCTCAAGAATTTATTTTAATTTGTTGAATTTAAATTTAAATTAAATTAGTTATTAACGTTTGAAGTTTGGGGCATTTTAAAAATAAATAGAAAATCTGGAATTCTCTTATCAAATATGGTGTGCCACATTGGGTGGCCCCGATTTAATGAAAAGGAAAATGGATGGTGGAGATGCAAAGGAAAGGACTTGAAAGAGGAGTGGAGAGCATGGGCACTGCGGAATCAGAAAGGAAGAAAGGAGGGAAAGGAGAGAAAAAAAAAAAGGGAAGAAAAGGGAGAAACGGGTTCGTACGACCCGTGGGTATTGCTGGCCACCCATCTCCATTTTCCGACGAATTTCCGACGAATTTCTTCAAACAACCACTTGGAAACACTCCCTTGACCTTCCCTCTACATGTTTCACCTTAAAAATCAAAGGTTTTGGACTTGAATTAGGGAGAAACCGCACTAAGGGTGCGGCGGGTGTGTGTGTCAAATCTCCCAAATCCAAAATGTTTACACCCAATTACCACCATCAAAAGACTTCCCTTGAGCTCCTGAACAAAGCCCAGGAAATGGTGGAGACGTCGGAGCAAGTTTGGAGGTCGAATTGGAGCACACCCAATTCTAGGGTTCTTACGGATTTTAGAGAAATTGGAGCACTTCTTGATCAAATGGGACTTGGTCACAGGTATAAAGTTTACTCTACTCATTGAGATCTTCATTTTTGTAATTTTTGGTAATTTTTAAAAATAGTTGAATTTTCCGGCAAATCGGGGCGGCCGACCGCCACCCGTGGCAGCGGCCCGGCCAGCGGGCCGACGATGTCTTTTTAAGTTCAATCAGATACCCTGATTTCATAAATGACATCCTTATGTTATGGTTTGATTGTTTGAACCTAATTTCATTATGATATGTGGTTAGGTCAAAATGTGATTCGACGATCCGACCGTTGGATTGTCACCAAACTTTAATGCGTCATAGAATGTAATATTTAAGGATGGTTGGAACTGACAAATTGGGAATCCGACGTACAGATCTTCCTGATTTGGATTTCTAAGTTTGTAAAATCAAACGTTGGTCGCCACTTGAAATTGTAATTAGCGGGGATTCGACCGTCGGATCATGATGAAATTTTGGTAGGTTGTTTTAGAAGCATAATGTGGACTTTAGAAGGTTACGGATCTGAAATCCAATATGCGGATCTTCCATATTGAATTGTGTGGAATTGTGGATCCTACCTTTGACCGAGAGTTGACTTTTGGTCAACATGTCTCCAAACGTTCTTAATACTAAATTTAGTACTATGAGAGACTTAAGTGAAGTCTAGTGGACCTCCATTGGTTGGAGAGTGACTTGAATATTTGTGATATGGTTATTACTTTAATTGTTTATGTTAAAATCATTTATGAATATGAATTCGTCTTATAAATATGATTTCTATTGAAATGTGATTTTCATATATTTAGCCATAGACTTATGTTTATTAAACATGGTGTGGCTTGGGTACTGATGATAATGGTGAATATGTGTGTTTAATTATTTCTAGTAATGCGAATGATAAGTATGATAGATTTTATGGCAATGTGATCTTAGAATCCTATTAGAAGTATTTTGTAGAACTTATATGCTTGTGAGACTTATTGGTTGGTGGTCATGAGAAGTGGATATGGTAGGTGACTACGTTGTAAGTATAGAGGGGATGAGGGTTAGATATACTTGGTACATTCAGTGGGTACCATATCCATATGATTCCGTTGAGTGATGATCCGGAATCGTATTCACCTTGGGTTTTATTGAGTTTAGATTGACATAACTTCAGAGATGTAGGCTTCAGCCGAACTGTGTCGCTCTAGCTCGGCATTCTGATGAATTGTATGTGTTATTGATGATATGGTTATTGGCATTATTGATTGATGTGATAATTGGATGGTGTTGGAATGCATATGTGAGGATGAATGACATTATGACTAGAGATTATTATTGTGCTTATTTAAATGTTCCTTGAGGTGCCACATAATTGAATGGTGGTATTATGTTGAGACCTAGTAGTCTATGTGATGAATGTTCGAGAGTAGTGAAATGGTAAACTACGAATGGCTTGATCCCTATTGAGGGTACGTAGGCAGTCTAACGAGTAGGTTAGATGCAGCCATAAAGCATCCGAAAATTATTATGAAATTTGGACCTTAAGTGGCCTTATCTCATATCCTGGAGGCGGGGTATGTTAGAAGTTCGAGTATTCAGTGACATCACGTGTCGATCCTGGGCGTAGGTTGGGATCGGGGCGTGACAATTCAACTATTTCTAAAAATTACTAAAATTCACAGAAATGAAGATCTCAAAGAGAAGAACAACTTTCATACCTGCCATGAAGTCCAAAAGTAGACGGAAGATAGTCAATTTTGCCCACAAAGTCGACGTGTGCCTAAAGCTTCCTGGGTCAACTTGTCATCTACGGTGGTCCAATAGGGTCAAGGTTGGTTGGGATTTTCTCCTGGGATGATGGGCTACAAAGCCCAAGTGGTGGCATCGGCCATTGCTTTGCCGATTCGCAAGAGAATTGAAAATGGTGGCTGGAGCACCGCGAGAACCGTCGACTTTCGTGGTCTCAAACCGCCTCATGGTTAATCAAGGTGGTTCTGGCTTAGGTTTTGTAGAGGGGAATGAGGGCTTCAAGATGGTGGTGGCGGCGTCGAAAAACTCCACCGGAATTGGCCAGAATCGGCCTTGGAAGATGGGTGGTCGCAATGGGTGTGGGTGCGTGTGTAAGGCCACAGGAAGGCTGGGAGCTTTCCCTTTTCTTTTTTTCTTTCTTTTCCTAATTGGCTCTCACTCTCCCTCACTCTAAATCAGATTGGTCCCCTTAACCCATATGTTGATTGGTTCTCAATCCTACAAGGTGGGAGTTCAAATAATTTAATTACCTTTAAATAACCAACTTCAAACGTCCATAACTATACCGCTATAATCTGGACTCGTAAACGGCTTTCGCCTATGCATTCGTAGTGACGAGTATTACTTAAATACGCTAAAATAATAAGTTATACGTTTCTCTAAATGAGGGTTAACGGAAATCAAAGTCCTTGCCTCTAGGGCATTTTCATCAATTCATGCTTTTAAAATTTATAAAAACGTAAAATTAGGGACATGTTGTCACAATTAAGGGGCTAATCAAGAGTGTGGTATGCAGCTTGGGGTCAGTTATTTTCCAAATTGGGATTTTACCCCAATTGTCGTTGAATACGATAGGGACGCAAGTGTGAATTCATTGATTAAACAACATTGTGGGAAGTTTTACAAACATGTAAAGTCTATCCTTGACATCCATACTATTTGTGATTACGTTTGGCAAACATTATGTTCTTACAACATTAGGAGAAAACAATTGGATCAAAGACCTTTATCTTATGATTCCAATTATTTCTACTCTTTTCAAAGCAACTAATACCAAGAAGTGATTTGGAAGCTCTATGTGCATTATCCAAAGGTGATTATCGCCAGCAAGAAAATGTTAATCCGTGCATGGCATATGATATTGTTGAAAACGAAAAATTCTTTAGAGTGTTTTGCTTCTTGGAACTTTGAATTCATTGGTGTTAAATTGGATGAAGGGGGGAAAAGTTGGTTTGTCTTCCAAAAGATCGAGGAAAAAAAATTTCAATTAAACTCGACGATGAGTTTTTTCTGAGAATAGGAGAATGATGCGGGATGCAGGCCTTGGAGAAAACAATTTGAAACCATTAGTATGCTTTGAAATAACAAAGGTTTTGTATTACTTGAGAATTTGTTAAGTTATTTTGGGAGTTGTAAGGGTGTTATAGAAACTTGCGGTTTATTAATTTATAAATCCTTATAAATATTGTACTAGAAAACCTTGAATGGCAGACTTGATTAGTTAAAAATATATTTGCTTTGTGCAATTGAAATGAGTTGTTTCTTCTTCTAAAATCAAATGCTTGGCTTGATCGTGTGAGCAAATCCATGATTAACAATGTCGAGCGAGTTCCGTTGCCCCTGGTTGAGTGATTCCCATGTTATCTCCCCCGGTCCTTTAGTTCATCTTGCGTCGAGAACGGTTGGCCTGTCTTGTAGAATTCAAAACTCGCACCTCTTCGGAGGTAGAGTTATGTTCTTTCGATTTTAAACTTTGATACTCTACATCTAAGTCGAGGGAACTTCAAAAACATGTTCTAGATGTTTGAATTCAACTCAAATTGAAGAGACATGTTTCATATGAAGTGGTCCCTCATAAACCAAGTGACATGGTTTTGAATGGTTTCAATACCAGTTCAGAAAAGACACTTAGGGCCAGTTTAGGATTGCTGTGCTTTTTTAATAAATTACTTTTGTTGTACTTTAAGAATAATCAGCTGCAAAGTAAGGCAGTTGAGCGTTTGATAAACTGTATTTTTAAAATGTTCTAAGTATGAAAAGCAGTGTAAATGCAATGTCTAGAAGGATAAATAAGGTCATTTCTTAAAATTAATAAGCTTATTACATAAACTAAAAATATTCTACAGGCTCAACTCCGCTTTTTATTAAAGTAGCTTTTAAAACCAACCTATAGGCTGCTTTTAAAATAAGCTGTATATTTTATTTTTACCAAGCACTTTTTTACTACTTAATTTTAAATTGAAGCAGTTTTTGGTGAAAAGAAAGTAATACCAAACTGGGCCTTAATCCTTTATATGGGGACTTCTTATATAGGAAATAATCACTTGAATTTGTTCTGTGCATTCTCCATTTATTTCCAAAAGCCAAAATAACTTTAGGAACCAAAATCTGCAACTTTAGTTTCTAGAAACCTCGAGTACCTTGTCTATCTCTTCTTGTGTTTGGTTCAACTTTAGTGCATAACATTGTTGAACAACAGAGTAAATTCGGGCTTTATTTTATCCAGAAGGCATATTTGCGTTCTCCTTTTCTGAGAATTTGGATTTTGAAAAGAGTTTCTCTTTGGAGAGCAAAGTACGATGAAAGTTGTAAGCTGTGTTCGAGAAATGGGAAGATATTGTTGTGTTCAGTGTACCGCTACGTGGGTACAAGATTGAAAGGAATGCATTGCAGGGATGTCGGGGCATTGAGAAGGAAGGACGCTTTCAGATAAGAATAAATATTATCTTTCACCTTTTTTCATAGCCATAACTCCCTAATTTCCCAACACCAACATAAAGTGCTTTTAGGATTACCAATTTACCGAATTGTCATTAAAGACATTGTTAGCTCCTTATCAATTAAACATTGTTGGCCCCCATCTAGAGAGAAAATAGAAAGAAAAAAAAAACCCTCAGCTGCGACCCCAACTGTTGATCTTAGGGCAATAATCTCTCTAGATTTCTTCCCTTTTTCCTTATGTGTTTTTTTTTTTTGGTTGTTGGTGCTCTTTCATTGTAGCCAGAGGAATTTTCATAGTTGTGGTTTCTTTCTCACTTTATCAATGAAAACTTTTATGGCATCTATTGTTTAGAGCAAAGGTTTAATTTTTGTTTTTCTTTTGGTTTGTGCCACAGCAAAGGAGAGGAGGAAGCTTCACGTTTGCTAAAGGTGACTTATAGTGGTTTTTTTTGGCTGACAATAGCAAAATTATCAGTATGATGCGGTTTTTTCCTCATGAAGCCATTACGGCTTCTATGCTGAACAGAGCAACATGGAGAACCACTAGCCTTGGCATTAATATTAAGAATGGTAGCACATCATGCTAAAAACACTTATCACGACGAGACTAAAAAAAATTTAAACCGCCGATTATATCACATGTTCCCCCCCTTATTTTCTTATGTATCGGTCTGAAAAACTGAGTGGTTAAGAAAATAATTTATTCATTATTATTATTATTTTTTTAGCAAAAGAAAACAAAAGTGGCCGAACTATAAAGTGGAGGAGGCCAACGATGTTTTATTCTGAGTCGAGATCTTTTTACATCAAAATTTTCATGTTGAGTTTTTCCACGGCCGAATAAAATAACATCTCCAAATATGTTTGGCTTGACGAAAGATTTTTAATCAGCCGCCGAATATGTTGAACAATTATTATGCCCCCCAGGCATAATTATTTCGTTAATCTCGGCTTTTAGCTCAAACAACTTAGTCAAACGGGGTTTCTCCATATTAGCTTTATCGCCAATAATCATATTGATTGCCTTAGTTTCAGCGTCTAAGACTATGTCTCCAATTACTATATCAATTGATGTGGTTTTATGGTCTGAAGCTGTGTATCAATCTTGTTCGCCATTGGAATACTCCTCTGACAAATTTTTTTCTGAGTCGATTTGTAGCTTATTAACTTGAACATTTTCTTCTATGCCCACCACACTTTTAGTCTCGATTGAAACAACAGGTGGCCTAGGTTTTTCTTCTGCTGTCTTAACAATTTTCTTAGGCCAAATTTTGATTGTGGCCGGAGTGAAGAATTGCTCCCAGGCCTCTTGCTTTTCTTTTTCAAGAATTCTACTCATATCACAAAATGTTCTACATAATTTCTCATGGAGTTTTTGTTGCTTCTCGGCATTTTCCTTTAATAGGTGCCAAATCTCACCCTCATTGAGATCTTGATTTATCATGTGAACTTCGTAGTTTTAGCACTAGGTCCCACTGGGCGTGCCAAAATGTTGACCCTAAAAACTACCAAGCCTACGTGGCGTGCAGGCCGAGTAATTAATAAGCTAACTACATCATTCGGTTGTGTGCAGGGCGTGCCAACTCGACGGCCGAGCTTGGCCGGTGAGTAAAATTTATTGATATTGCATTGAATGCACTGCTGACTTCTTGACCTTGCGACTGCGACCGAGGAAGGAACACATCTCGGCCTTCGGGTTATAGAGTCTGAAGACAAGGCTACTAGTTCTACGAAGTTCACAAATCGTCGGCGCCGGGTTCGGCCACAGTAATTATATTTGTAAAAGTATAAGCACACCAAATCGACACCAGACTATACGGACACAAATACTCAAAGCAAATGTACGTCTTAATCGTAAATGTAGTTCGGCCGTCACAATGCCGAACTCTAAATCCTACTTGTGAGTATTCAATCATAAAATAACTTGGCGTTCAATGTGCCGAGCCTGATAATCTGTAACACCTCACTTCACCGAGAAGGCTAATGAGATGACATCCGCCAATAAGGACTCGAAAATCCTTCTCGACCGAGACTTGGATAGATAACCAATCGGCCTCATCGCAGTGTTGTTTATCCAAACTGAAGGTACTTCTCAGTCGGCTGATTCTACAACAACATCGATGTTTATCCAAACTGAAGATGTTCGTTGGTTGCCTTCACAGTGCCGTTTATCTAAACTGAAGATGTGTCGGCGAAGAAGAAAATAAAAATCTCAAGATGTTTGAGAGGTTTCACGTAGAGTGAGGGTTTGCGTAGGGCCAAATGTGTGTTGAATTGGAGGGGGTTTGAATGATGCCTGCAACATTGTATTTATAGAAGCAAATGTTGTGTGGCGCATCTTCACCCCAGTGTAGAATTTGATTTCAATTCAAACTTGTCAACTAGAACTTCAGTCAAAGACTTCTCAAGATAAGCGACATGCTATCTCTTAGATGCCATCATTTGACTTTGCTTCACCATTAGTCAAAAATCCCATATTTTCCTTCCAAAAAACTGTGCCCTTAGACTGTGTCTCCTAGCCCAACTAGAACTCTATCTCCACCACATTGATCCAAGTGTAACCACGCACGCATAATAAGATGGAATATAATTCCATAAAGCACATTCACGTGGCCAAAACCAAAACATCAAAAGGCATATACCATTTGTACTTATATGATTATCACCTTATCCTGCATACATATTTATCTACTGCCATGCCTTATGCATATCCTCGTATCCCATCATCATTCAAATCAATTGGGATTTAGATAAATATCAGGTTTAAATCATTTAATATATTAATAAGAGATAATATCATGATTAAAATCACAATATCATTTCTTAATAATAATTAAAAATCATTTCAACTACTTTATCTTTCAACGGTCTAAAATCTTGCTCATTCAACGACCTTGATTGCGCAGGCTGATAGTGTAAATTTGGGTCCAAACAGTTCTATGTACATTTTTGACGATTGCTCAATAAATTCTTATTAGTTTAAACAAAACTTAAACATTGCTAAGTAACCCCACAAATATGAAAAACTATATCTGTCGATTTCTCCTCGAAACTTGTAAGGAGCTGCCAATTTTCCCCTTGAACTTTAATTTTAGTCAATTACCTCCTAAATTTTTATAATTGGCCAATTTTCCCTGGTGTTAGATTAGAAAAATTTCATCTAATTTTTCATCCATCTTGGTCATTCACACATCACATGGAAATTGTCTAAGAGAAAATAGGAAATTTTGTCCTTAATATGGACAACATATTGTTTTTTTTTTTCTTTTTCTCTTCCTCTATTTCACTGTCTACACTTTTTGTTTAGATTTTATTCCTAATTTGGACAATTGTGAATCTTCTTCATGATCTTTGCGTTTTCAGCAACATGATGGGGTTGTGATACAGTTTCATTAGCCTTTCTTGTGACTTAATTTAAATGACCGTCTCGATTCACCTATTTCAGTTAATGACCCAATTTCAATCAACCAATTATAAACATTCAAGGGCGTAATCGGCTAAAATCATAGTTCAATGGGAAATTGGCTAATTAGAAAAGATCAAGAGGTAATCAGTTAAAATTAAATTTAGGGGGAAAATTACCTACTTATAAAAGTTCAAGAATAAGAAATGAGTTTTTAGACACGACTTTGCCGCTCCCCTTGCCACAAAAGCAACCTCCTTCCTTTTATCTAAAAATCCTTAGAGGTGCCGCTCCCCTTGCCAAACCCATATCCTCCAAATCAAGCTTACCTTCAACTGCGGGCCCTTCCTCTTGGGTGGGGTTGGTAGCAACCTCATCTCCTCTTTCCTTTTTCTCTTTCTCCTTCTTCACTAAGCCCCATCTTCTTCCTTTTCTTTTTCTTTGGCCCTTGTTTTTTTGTTGGTTTGCTTTGAGCTTGTCTCATTTTCCTTGAGCTAAGAGATCTCAATGTTTGGCAATCTTGTTGCAGATATGAGTTTCATGCCCTTTCCTTCCCAAATTGTTGTTCCTAGTCGCGAGCTCCTGCCCACTTGATTCGGCTATTTGGCTCCTCGTGCTCTTCCTCTATGGACTTCGGTTGGAGGCCTTGGGTTTCAGTGGCTGCTAAAGTGCATTTCGCACTATTTGGTAGGATTATGGAAGCGTTTTTTGCGCGGGTGGCTTGCCCACCCCCATTTTCCGTTCATCATTTCAATTTGTTGGTTCTTCTTACCAGTGGTGGTGGCTTTGGTGGAAGTGGCTGTTTCTCATTTCCAAATGGAGGGTTTTCGGTTCAGGCTTTAGCTTGAGCTTACTTTTGGGGCTTGTTTTCTTTATTTTTGTAATAGGCTGCACTTTTATTGTGTTGTGGACTGTCTTCGGACTAATTTCACTTTGTATTAGTGTGTTTTATCTTTAATGAAATTCAGTTGTTTGATAAAAAAAAGGGAGCATTTTTGCTCACCACCATAAACTATGGTGTATGCTCACCATATACCTAATCAATTGACACGTGTTCTTTCATCTAACTCTAGTTAACTTTCACATTAAATGTTAGTTTTTCAATTTTGAAAAAAATTAACCCAGATTAAGTGAAAGAACATGTGTCAATTGATTAGGTATATGGTGAGCATACACTATAGTTTATGGTGGTGAGCAAAAATGCTCCCTAAAAAAAAAATCAAGAGTAATCAACTAAAATTAAGGTTCTAGCTGGTCTTTACAAGTTTGGAAGGAAATCACTCAAATTAGCAAAATATCTCAATGTGTATAATATGAAATCATGGAGATCAAATTTCTGTTCTGTGGTGTGGAAAAAGAAAAGAAAAATGCGGTTGACCAGTGAGCCATAGTGGCCCCCGCAACCAATACGTGTTTAAGAACTTGATACTGTTCAATGCAACTTGGCAACTTGGCAATGCATATGCTACTGAGTGTGAGTTGTCCTAAAAGCTTCAATGAGCTTCTATTTTTCTACCTTCGTTTTTTTTTATTTAATGAGGAACTAACATTTTAAAATTTTGACAATTAGTTACAGTAATATATTTCAACATTTATTTGAAAAATAATAATAAATGCTTATTATGGTGTCATTATACAATTGTGTTGTTATAATATCGTCGTTGTATCAGCGATACATTATCAATATGTCATCGTTATGAAAAATCAAATGTCAAAATATGTAAATCGTAGCTAACTTCCTTTTATTTTTTCATGTTACACTCTAAAATTTTAATTGCATAAATTTATATTTTCTGTCTGCATGAAGTCTAAAAGTGTAATTCTCAATTAATTTGATGCCTTTCTGTATATAAAAGTACAACACTCATCATTTCAACAATTTATTTGAAAAATATACAGTTAATATTAAAAACAAAAAATCTAATAATGATAAAAATTAAATTAAACATTTACAGCATTGAGTGCTACATAACAATAAAGTCACACCCCTATTAACCCTTGTTTAACTTTAAATTCGATAATATATAGTATTTGTTTTTTGTTTGCGTCCAGAGTTTTAATGGATTTTAGTCAACGGATGCTGCAGCTGTCTTGCTGAGTTGTTGACTGTGAAGACGGACAAGGATTCTCTGCTCTTCATTATTTTCTTCTATTTTATGTAATTACGGTTAAATTACGTTAATATTTTATATTATTATTTATTTTTATTTTATTATATCTATAAAAAAATAATATAAAATGTTGATATAGTTTAACCGTGATCATACAAAAGATAAGGGCATGAAGAAGGCATCAGAAATGAAGGGCAGACAATCTTTATCCCTGTGAAGACTCCACAAGGATTAAAGCAAAGGAAAGCGATCTGCATCTCTTTTATCAAAATCATCGGATTAAGTGGTCCGACCTTTCAAATTTTATCTTACGACTAATTTGTTTTTACCGTTTAAAAACTATGATAACTTTGATTGGTCGATGAAATTTAAAAAGTCCGAAATACTTGATGCGATGTGTTGTGCGAGAGATCCGGAAAGGATCTCTAAAGCAAAGACCCAGAAAGGAAAGAAGGTTTCTTCTCGTCCCATTTTCTGTTTCACTCCTGTAAAAATTTAACCCTTCAAAGAAGAGGTCTTTTTGTTTTCAGGCCCTTCAAAGAAAGGGTCAAGACTTGGACTTGGGAGAGGAGTCTTCATCCTCCCTACAAGCTCAAAGACAAACTTTTTTCAGGTTACAACTTTCCAAATTGATTACCCAGGAGAAAAAAAGAAGAGAAAAAGTAGAAAGGAAATTCCTTTTAGTCCTACTTTTGAAATTTATTTTTTCTATTTCTGAAAGGGTTCTGTGGTGGACTGATTGCTAATTTTCCCGGGAAATTGTGGTGAGAAGAGTGATGGTGCTGTGAGTTTTGGTGGGCTGGGCATGAGCTCTTTGTCAGGTATGCCTCCTGAACTTTCTCTTATTCATTTAGTGAAGACTTTTGTGTTGGCCATGAACTGGGTTTTTGGATTCTGGGTTATTTACCTGTTTGATGTTTAATGGGGTCCTAATGAATTGCAATTTGAGCCCAAACTTGTGGAAAGGAGCTGGAAAATGAAGCATTATTGATGATTTCAGATCTTTGGAAAATGAAGCAATATTGATGATTTTAGATCCTTGTTTAGGACTAGAATCTTCTTTGTTTCAACTTTCAAGTGCATGATATTGGTTGCTTTGGGTTTTCATGAAGCAGGTTTTTTATTACAGGCGATATTATTGCTCTAAAATACACTAAGGGAAGGGGAAGGGGGAGGGTTTGAAGCCGGAGTGCAGCGGGTTGAAGAGGAAGGCCCTATTATTGTTAGTGGTATTCTCTTCACTTCACTTGTAAGTGAGAAGTTTTAGGTTTGACTTTCACGGCGATTTGAACCGCATTATTGCTAGCCTATTATGAGGCTTAGTCCACTTCCCATCCCATACTGTAAATAATATCGTTTGTTAAAAAAAAAAAAAAAAAAAAAGCTCTCTGACCAGAAAATGGAAGTATATTTTTTTCTCTGCGTAGAGGAGAAAGCAGGAAAGAATAATTAGTTTTAGTGAACTTACAAAAGTTTAATTTTTTGTTAATGAAAGAAGGGAACTTTTGACACAGTTATGGGATTACAAATTTATGGATGAGCTTTCAGTCATTTAATTTATGATAAACAAACCAAAACCACTTTCCTTTCCGTTGCGGAGGAAAATGAAGCGTTTACTTACTGCATGTTGTTTTGATTTCTGGAAAATGGGTAATGGAAGACTAGTGAGTAGATTCAAGGCATTCGAATTAAAGAATAAAAGACTTAATTCTCAGCAACCAAATGGAGAATTTATAACCAGTTTATAATTGTGTGATTTTCATTTCTGCCCGGTGCTCTGAATGGGAAGTTGGTCCATGTATATAGAGTAAATACATTCCAAATATAATCAATTTACTAGCATGACCAAGACAGAAAATACTTTGATATTTCAGGTTGAAGCTGAAAGCAGGCATATAGAGATCAGAAGCTTGAGGTTGTTGTCCTGCAACAGGGCATCTGCTGTTTTTATCAGTTGAGCAGTCAAATGGTAAATGAGGATCTCACTTCCTAGTGTTGGTGAGTATCAAAATGTTGGCACCAGACTTGGTTTCAAGTGTTGCATCTGCTCCGGCTTCAGAAATAATTTCTCAAACATTAGAGGCCATTTTCGAAATTGCAGCTGCTGCCGGGGACGTCCTTGTTAAGAAGGATACATTTAAAGAGGTTTCAACTTATTTGGAAAGGATAGTCCCCATCTTAAGGGAGTTGAACAAGAAATCTATTCTTCATTCTGAGAGCTTAAACAATGTTATGGTGATTCTTAACCGAGAAATCAGAGCCGCAAAGCAACTGACCCTTGAGTGCAGGAAGAGAAACAAAGTGTATCTCTTAATCCATTGCCGAACAATAGTTAAGCGCCTAGAAGACACTATGAAAGAGATCAGTCGGGCTTTAGGTCTTCTTCCCCTGACTTCTCTAGATATTTCATCTGGCATAGTTGAAGAAATTGAAAAGCTTTGTGATAATATGCAGCGAGCTGAGTTCAGGGCAGCAATAGCAGAAGAAGAGATTTTGAACAAAATCGAGTCTGGAATCCAGGAGAGAAACGTCGATCGTTCTTATGCAAATAATTTGCTGGTTCTTATAGCAGAGGCAATCGGAATCTCAACTGAGAGGTCAGTGTTAAAGAAGGAATTAGAAGACTTCAGGAGTGAGATAGAAAACGCTCGGCTGAGGAAAGACCAGGCTGAAGCTATACAAATGGACCAAATAATTGCTTTATTAGAAAGAGCTGATGCAGCTTCATCTTCTAAGGAGAAAGAAATGAAATATATGATAAAGCGGAAATCTTTGGGGTTTCAACTATTGGAACCGCTTCAGTCATTTTATTGTCCAATCACCAGGGACGTTATGGTGGACCCTGTGGAAACTTCTTCTGGACAGACATTTGAGAAAAGTGCTATAGAAAAGTGGTTTGCCGATGGGAACAAATTGTGCCCCCTGACCATGACTTCTTTGGACACATCAATTTTGCGGCCCAATAAAACTCTTCGGCAATCCATAGAAGAATGGAAGGACAGAAATTCGATGATTACGATTGGTTCCTTGAAATCAAAACTCCAATCTGAAGAAGAAGAAGAAGTGCTTCATTGCCTGGCTGATTTACTAGATCTCTGTAAACAAAGAGAATTGCATAAGGAATGGGTCATACTAGAGAACTACATACCGATTCTCATTCAACTTCTTGGTGTTAAAAATCCCGAGATAAGGAACAATGCTCTTGTCATCCTTTGCATTTTGGTGAAGGATAGTGATGATGCGAAGGTAATACTTTGTTTACCGTAACTACTTAGTGTGCTCTTCTCTCTCTCTCTCTCTCTCTCTCTCTCTCTCTCTCTCTGCTGTGGTATTCTTTTGATGAACAATAATAAACTTCATTTTCTTATACATTTGATTTTCTTGTGTTATATTTTCTTAAATCCTTCCTGTATGGCTAAAACCTTATAATTAATATTGCAGGAAAGAATCGCCAAAGTTGATAACGGTATTGAATCTATTGTTCGTTCACTTGGGCGCCGTGTTGAGGAAAGGAAGTTAGCAGTTGCATTACTTTTGGAGTTATCAAAATATAATTTGGTAAGAGAATGCATTGGGAAGGTTCAAGGTTGCATACTCCTATTAGTTACCATGTCCAACAGTGACGATAATCGGGCTGCCAGAGACGCACGAGAGCTACTGGAGAATCTGTCATTCTCTAATGAGAATGTTGTACAGATGGCGAAGGCAAACTATTTTAAACATTTGCTGCAGCGTCTCACTACAGGTTCTCTTAAATTCTTTCGTCTTGATTTCTCATAAATGGCTCATACAGGATTTTTTCTTTTGTTTTCTGGATGTATGCTCATACAGATTGTAAAACAGTAAGATACCAAAATAGATAATTTTTAAGCTAAAGTTGCAACCTTTTGTAAAATAAACCTACAAGTGTGGGGTTCAATTTTCAATTCTTTATTTTTTGCAACCTTTAGTAATATATCTAACGGTTCCTTCTGATTTTTTATATTGTTTGTAGTCAAAAGTTTATCAATCTTAAATTTTAAGGAAAACTAACGAAAAATCCAAAAAAACTTTAGTTTTAATGAAAAAGGACAAATAAAGGTGTAATGAATTGTACCAGGAAAAGGGTAAAAATGTGGTTTTTCGTTAAAAGTGAACAGTACTCGGAGTGTTTTGTTAAAACTCCCTAAATTTTATCGGTACAATTTATTCTTCAGCGATTTAAATTTTCACCGTATCGAATTGAATTCCATTAGTTTATACTTGTGCATACTTGGATATGATTACAATAAGATATAGTTTATGAAAGCTTAAACTATTGTATAGGTATGCAATGATTTTCAATTTATGTGTTTGCTACATTTATGTGTCTTAAGGGTTCATCTTATGAGTAAATAACGTTATTTTTGCTATAAAGTTTGTCATTTCTTCATCCAGGACCGGAAGATGTACAAATGATTATGGCATCAAATTTGGCAGAGATGGAATTGACCGACCACAATAAAGAATCTTTGGTTCAAGGAGGAGTAATGGGTCCACTTCTTTACATGGTCGCACATGGTGACATTCCAATTAAAATGGTGGCTGTTAGAGCTCTTAGAAACCTCTCAAGCTTGCCTAAAAATGGTCTACAGATGATTCGAGAAGGTGCTGAACGCCCATTACTTGACCTTCTTTTCAGTCTTAGTTCGTCATTGTCAAGTTTGCGTGAATACATAGCAGCCACAATTATGCAACTCTCCATTTCAATGGCGTCTCAAGAATCCAACCAGACACCCGTTTCATTTTTGGAATCAGATGAAGATATTATCAAGCTCATCTCTTTGATTAGCTTGATGGGGCCCAATGTAAAGCAAAGCATCATTCGGACCTTCCACGCCTTGTGTCAATCCCCCTCCACTACAAGTATCAAGACCAAGTTGATACAGGTGTGCATCTTATTTTACAAGAGGTTTTAATTTCAATAAAAATTGGTTTCCTGCATACACAAATCTACCAGTAGAATATTAACGGGATTTAGAAATTCGAATAGAAATGTGGCTAGTCTCATAAGAACTTGGGAAGTAGGCAAAGGTTCAAAGGGATATGAACTGAAATTATGAAGTTGAAGCTTCAACTGACAGGCCCTTTTCTTTTCTTCTAAGAAACTGCAATGGGATTTATCATGTTTTGCAATTAGTAGTCATCATCATTTGACTTTCCTCCATCACCCTCCTGAAAAACATTAACGACTGGGGTAGTGTATGCTCAATTCGGACTAATGATGCACATCCAAATTCCCATACAATAATATATATATATATATATATAAAGAAACAGAAGTTAATTGAAGCTTTATTAAGAGAAGGTTTTGTTTTTAGAATTTATTGATATATTTTTAGTCATCGCCTCCTTTATGGCTATACCATGTTCTTCTGGTTATTGAAATGTGAAGTTAGGAAATGTTAAGTCAGATGTATCCTTTCTTGAATTTCAGAGTTTTAATTCCAAGTTTCGTTTCCACAATTTCTCATAACCAGACATAATAATCTTTACCAGATGCTAACTTGATTTACTCAGCTTCTGCTTGACAAGTGTTAAATGAGCATTTCACTGATGTGGTTACTTTTACAGTCCTCAGCTGTACAAGTATTGGTTCAGTTGTGCGAGCATGATGACCTAAACCTACGAGCAAGTGCTGTAAAGCTGTTCTCTTGCTTAGTAGAAGGCAGCAGTGAAGTCACCACTATCCTGGAGCATGTGAATCAGAAGTGCATTGAGACTATAATCAAGATCATCAAAACTTCTGATGACGAAGAGGAGGTCGCTTATGCAATGGACATTATCTCTAACCTTCCCGAAAACACCGAGATCACACAGTGGCTTATGGATGCTGGGGCACTACATGTCATACTCAGCTTTCTCCAGAATAGCAAGCGGAATGGTCCCCATAGAAATCAGTTGACAGAGAATGCTGTTGGAGCCATTTGTCGGTTCACTGCTCCAACGAACTTGGAATGGCAAAAGAATGCAGCTGGAGCTGGCATTATACCGTTGTTCGTACATTTGCTGGAGTCTGGAACTTCATTGACAAAGGAACGTGCAGCCATATCTCTTTCTCGGTTTTCAAAGAGTTCACCAAGTTTGAGCCAGTCTTTACCTAACCGCAAAGGATTCTGCTGCTTCTCGGCCCCACCAGAAACTGGATGCCCTGTTCATGGAGGAATCTGTGGCATTGTTTCATCATTTTGCCTTGTGGAGGCTGGTGCAGTGGGGCCACTGGTTAGGATTCTTGGGGAACCTGATCCCGGAGCTTGTGAGGCTTCTTTAGATGCACTATTAACTTTAATCGAAGGTGAGAGACTGCAGATGGGTAGTAAGGTGCTTACAGATGCAAATGCCATCCCACCTATAATAAAATTTCTTGTTCACCCAAAAGCTAGTTTGCAAGAGAAGGCCTTAAATGCTCTAGAAAGAATGTTCCGGTTGCTGGAGTTTAAACAGAAGTTTGGAGGCTCAGCTCAGATGCCTTTAGTCGACTTAACTCAGCGTGGAAGCGGTAGTGTGAAATCTATGGCAGCCAGAATACTTGCTCACCTGAACGTGCTTCACGATCAGTCTTCTTATTTCTGAAGAAGCTTCGTGGTTTCAGCTACGTGTCATTGATTTGAAGATCAAGCATAAACTCACCTTTATGCTTCAACTTCACGATGACTACTAAAAACACAGGGCTGGCCATGCATAGCTAGACATGGGTGCCCTTCATATTAGAGTGCAGAGCATGGCTCTCTGGTCAGTATGCCATTATCTGGTTTTCAGTGACGTGTGATCGGAGGGATGCAATTTAATTTGTCTTGACGTGGAGTTGCAGTCTCAAGATGCGAAATGACAATTAAAATTCAGCTGCTCTTGCATAGAAACTAAAGCTGTTGGAGCAGTAGCAAGTATGTTTCTGTCACACATAAGGTGCTGCCGGAAGTTGGTTTCCACTTGTGTGTTTGAAGATTGATTTGTATGTTGGCGTAAGGAGAAGAGAGATCATTGCGAGGACCCACCGGTAGCCTGGTAAGGGAAGCTGAGGTCATTTTTTTCGACGAAAAATTGAATTCTTTTTTCTACCATAGGATGTGGATTCTTTCTTGTGTATACATAGGAAATGTTCAAAAAATTCGCTGTAAAATTTTCGAGTAAATTGTGCCCTTTGAATCCATCTAAGTTCTTGTTTCATTTCTGTTTTCGTTTTTTCAAATTTGATCTCTAATTTCTAATTTGATTAATGAATAAATGGTGATTAATGCCTTTAGTTTGACATAAAACAAACTTTAGGTGCACAAATATAATCATCAGAGAATTCTAATCCACAATGAATTGACTCGTTCTGTCATGCTGTCTTCTCCTTCTTTGCTCTCCATCTCCTCCTTCCTACTAATTTAAGAACCTCGTCGATAAGGATCACCGGCGCGGAGATCAAAATTACGAGGAGCCACTCATTCAGGCTCAACGGAACAACACCGAAGACGTCTGCCAGAAACGGGATGTAGAGAATGAGGCAGTGAAGCCCAAATGAGACCGACATGGCAACCAGAAGCCAAGGGTTCCTCCAAGGTGGCATTTTCACCAAGCTGATGTCTTCAGAGAGAGCATTGAGGGAATTGAACATCTCAATGGCCACCAGTACTGAGAGGGACAGAGTCATTGCCTTCACTTTCCCAACAGAGAAATAGTCACAGGGGTCGGAAAAAGTGATTGTCCGACCCCCACTAACCGTGAATGGAGCCGCTGTGAAGTTTGACCATGAGGGGCAGTCGCCCCAGTTGCGAAGTTGAGACACTTCAACGAGTGTGTGTCCGTCACTCACAAGAGTGATGCCCATGAAGGAAGCCTGAGTATACCACAAGACGAAGATGCCAACGGTTGCGATGCCTACGTAGGAACCAATTACCTGCATTTTTTGAACAGGTTAGTACTTAAAGCATATGATTCTTTCGTGGCATGCTGAAGTTCGAATTTGAAGTAAGACAGATAACCATTCCGTTCGCACTTACCAAGTAGCGGAAGAGAACCCAAGAACTCATAAGAGGATCATTGCTTTTCCGAGGTGGTTTCTTCATAATATGAATGTCAGCTGGGTTAAAACCGAGAGCTGTTGCTGGCGGTCCATCGGTAACCAGATTTACCCACAGAAGCTGCACAGGTATCATACATTCTGGTATTCCCAACGCAGCGGTCAAGAATATGGATATGACTTCTCCGACGTTTGAAGATATCATGTACCTGCAAATTGACATATTGATAAAGTGCTTACTCAAAGGAAGAAGACGGTAAACGTGGGAGGAAGGATTTTGAACAAAGGGATGTACCTGATGAAAGCTTTCATATTAGTGTAAATGGCCCGGCCTTCTGCAACAGCGGAAACTATAGTACTGAAATTATCATCCGCCAAAACCATATCCGAAGCTTCTTTCGCCACCTGAGTTATAAAACATGAAGGCTTAGAAGTCACACTGCAAGGCCCTTAAGTTAGCAAGAGGTATAAGTGGCAGTTGGTTAAGAGAGAGTGTCTCTGTTACCTCAGTCCCAGTAATTCCCATGGCGATTCCAATGTCAGCAAGTTTGAGTGCTGGTGCATCGTTCACTCCATCTCCGGTCATTGCAACAATCTCCCCCATCTCTTTCAGCATCCTTACTATTTCTTGCTTATGCCTAGGCTCGGCACGAGAGAAAACCTTCCCTCCTGGTTTCGATAAAACTTCCTTTTGTTGCGACTGGGGAAGAACCATGAACTCTTTTCCTGTAAAGCTTCTCCCTTTCATATCCTCGTCTTTAGATAACAATCTGATTTCTTGACAGATTGCCTCAGCCGTGGACTTATTATCTCCAGTTATCACCATAACTTTAATTCCAGCTTCTCTACAATCTTCGATCGCTTTGCCAACTTCATCGCGAGGAGGGTCCTGTACAAACACAGTTACAAATGGAAATCTTTGAAAAATTCAACTTTAGAAATCAATCAGCGAAAGGTTTGTGCGGTATACATACTCTTAACCCAACAATGCCTACGAAAATTAAGTCACTTTCGATGGAGGAGTAGCAGGCCGGATCAAGCAACTTCTTGTGAGCAGGATGACTTGCGGAAGAATAATCTGAGAACTCTCCCAACTCCTCCTTGTATGCAAATCCCAAGCACCGCAATCCCTTTGAGCTCATCTCTTGGAGTCTCGAGAGCAATAGCTGTTTACAAGTTTCGTCGATTGGAACGAGGGATCCATCAGCAAGTTGCACATGGAAAGCGCGCTCCAGTAAGCTCTCAACGGCACCCTGCCAATCGCACCAGATACATCAAGCATGAAAATATGCTGCAACAGCAAACTCAAACCAAATTGCAGACAGCAATGACATGTACCTTGACAAGAAGTCGATTACGCCCAGTTGGCTCCCGGACAATAACACTCATAGACTTTCGGACACGATCAAATTCTAGCGTGGCAACCCTTTTCGATCTTTTTGTCCACCACTCGCAACACCCTGTAGAAAAATTGACAGTTAAAAACCTAATCCATTGACAGCAGCTATAGGATCATAGGAAGAACATAAGAATATATGGTTTTCTGCGAACCTAATTTCGCTGCCGTGCTGTCGATTAAGTAGCTTGCAGCGAGCTGCATGTCACGAATTTTGTTCCTCGCTTTGGCGTCTGGAACTCCCATCTTTTCGACCAAAACCTTGAGAGCTGCCTCAGTAGGCAAACCCGTAGACCTGAAGAGCTGGCCATCAAAATAAATGCCAGCATCATTGCAAACAGCACATATTTCTGCCATGGCCTGCATGTTAACATCCATGTTAAAGCAACTCCAATCAACAATTCCGCCATCCTTGGGATCATAAGTTGTGCCTTCAACACGAATCGTTCGAGAAGCAGTGGTTTTTCCACCCAAAGTGAAGAACTCTGTCACAGACATCTGGTTTGTTGTCAAAGTCCCCGTTTTATCCGAACAAATTACAGTTGTGCATCCTAAGGTTTCTACGCTCGGAAGCTTCCTCACAATCGCATTCTTTTGTGCCATTTTCCTTGTCCCAAGAGCTAAGCAAGTTGTGATAACAGCAGGAAGACCTTCTGGGATTGCAGCCACAGCGAGTGCAACAGCTATCTTGAAATAGTACGTGCATCTCTCAAACGAAAACCTAACATTCGTTGGCCATCCATCAACGAGATCCCATGAGAGAAAGTTTTTGTAGTTCATAACCCAAACAATGAGGCAAACAAAACCAATTGCAGTCGTGAACCGGCTTCCAAATTCGTCCAGCTTCTTCTTCAAAGGGGTGTCATCTTCTTCCAAAGAAGCCTCATGTATTTGCTTCTGGATTTTCCCAATCTCAGTGTTCATGCCAGTGCTAATCACAACACAAAGACAGCTGCCGTTGACAACTGTTGTGCCCGAAAAAACCATATTCTCTTTAGCCTGCAAGTCACAGTCATCCATGAACATAGGATCAGTGTTTTTCAACACCGGCATGGCCTCTCCAGTCAATGAACTCTGCTCAACTCGCAAAGTCGAAGTCTTTAAAACCACCACTCTCATGTCAGCAGGAACTTTGTCTCCAACGCGCAACTCAACAATGTCACCCGGAACAAGTTCCCTTGCAGGTAAATCCGGCACCAAATACCCGTCTCTCAAAACCTTACCGGACTCACTCTGCATCTGCTTAAGTGCTTCGAGCGCTTTTTCAGCATTACTCTCTTGCCAAACTCCAACAATGGCATTGAGGACTAGAATCAAAACTATCACAAACGGTTCCACATAGGCTTCAAAACCGGAGTCCCCTGACTCACCTCCACCCATGAAAGCCAAAACAAAAGATATGAAGGCTGCAACCAGAAGTATTTTCACTAATGTGTCGTCGAACTGCTCGAGTACAAGCCGCCATAACGGCTTCCCCTTCTCTTTGGCAAGCTCATTCCAGCCATGCCTTTCGCGTCGCTTCTCAACCTCATAAGTGCTCAGACCCTTATCTAGCTTCACATGTAACTCCTTCAAGCACTGCTCAATTGACCATGACCATGCCGGGAACGGCTTTTCTTCCATTGATGCTTCAATTTCGGAGCTCGAATTTCACCTCCAGACGAAAAATCTTGGTTAAAAGTCTCTTAAAACCATGTCAGACACCTGCAGAGCAATTCAAAAACATGTAAGAAATTTTTACCAGAAAAAGAAAAAGGGTAAATTTCAACAGACCATCAATTCAAAATTCAAACATATATGATGTCATGAATCAGATTTTGAAAAATGAGAAGAAAAAGTTACCAAGAAAATTGAACTTGGAGAAAAAATTGAGAACTTGTACACTCTTTTTCTCTGCTACAAGCCCAAATATGTCTTTCTATTTTACTAATTCTTCAAGTGAAAGGTAGAAATGACTCAAAGTAGCAGTTTAGAGAGAGAGAGAGAGAGAGAGAGAGAGAGAGAGATAAAAACAAAAAGATAACCAAAAAACAGAAGAAAAAAGCAGTTACAAACTTATAAACCACAAAACATCTGCCAATTATCTCCAAAACCCACAACACAAAACAACAAAAAGATGAATTATTTGAACTCTGGAGCGTACTCGAATTTAAAAGAACCGACACTTTTAACAAGAACATGTGTAGGACATGAAAACACCAAGAAATTGAACCACGGAAAACCAAAAAATAACATCCGCAAAATCCACACAGAAAAACTGCAACAGACTTAAAAGCTATAGCTACGTTAGTTAAGAGCATTCACCCTTGCATCCGAGACCCCGAATTCAATTTTGCTTGTATAGAATGAAAAAAAGGCAACAAAAAGAAGTAAAATTTGAACTGAATGGAGCATAATTGAAGTGAAAAAGAACTGACCCTTTAAAGAAGAACATGTAGAAGACATGAAAACACCAAAAGCTGTCGGCTGCTTCTGGCTTCTGGCTTCTGGCTTCTGGCTTCTGGCTTGGGCACAAAGCAATGCAAGGCCCCAAGTGCACAACGGAACACTAAATTAAACTTGTCAACCAAACCAAATGAGAATAAATGGTCTTTTGAATTTTGGGATAAGTGGACTAGTCTGGTCTCTCTCTGGCTTTTTGGAAAGAATTTTGGAATCTTTTGCTTTCGCTCAAGTTGGTCTTTTTGGTCAGTTCAAGTTTTCTTATTTTTCGGAACAGGAGAGGTCGTGCTCCCGAATATGAACCGTTGTTTACGATTATACCCTTGTGGTACGCCTGGGACCCACTTAGTTTGACTTTTTTGCCCTCATATTTTATTCGTGAGTTGTGACTTGTGGCTAACTTTGTTTGCCGTACGCGTACAGCCGTAGAAGAATATGTCCTTCCATTTCTTTTTGCTTTTGTGTTTTCTAAAGGAAAAAAAAAAAAAGAAAGAAACAAACAAAATTCAACTGTTAATTCAAAGCAGGATAGTTTTGTTTTTAGTTAATCTCTTAACTAATCTTGATGAATGGTGTCCCCTTTTATGGGATTATGTTTTATTTCCTGTTTGCAATTTTTGTGATCCAATCGTTTACGAGACAACTGAAACTCTTGACAACTGAAACGCTTTATTGTCGAGATGGTTCATAAAGTTAAGTTGAAGGTAGAATGTTAAGAAAACTATCTCCAATTGAATCTGTCATCATCTCTGTTAGACTAGTCATGTGCAGTACCGTTTCTCCAACTGGATCCGTCTATCGATTTTCAATGTCAAGAATCAATGTGAAAAATTATGCTAGTCTCAGTGACCATTTTGACCAAAAAACCTAACTTCTAATACGTACAGAACATGTACGGTTTTATAGTTAGAGGTGGTAGAAACATGATATTCAACTACATTTAAATGTTGTTCAAGTTTCATTGGTGCCCACAAATTAAAAAGAAAAAAAAAAGGACAAGTAGTAAAAAAAGAAAAGAGAATTTCGAAGGTGTCTGGTGTGTTATGGGGACAGGGGTGCTAGGCTGGTAAAGAGTTAAAGAAGACCATGCGATGTACAAATCAATGATCGCATTTGCTTTGCTTGTTCTGCAACTGCCTTTTATATTTAATCATATCGTTTCCAATTGTTTAATGTTTGTGTTGTGGAAAGCAAAAGGAAAGGAAACCTATTAATTCAAACAAAAGTTCTTCCTGGAAACTTCTTCCTTTCACCTGCTTCATCCACAGCCTCTGTTAGTCAATTTATCATCATAATTGTTTTTATTTTATTTTAATTTGGTTTTAAGCAAGAATAAGACATTTTTCCTTGAGAAGTAAACATAAGGAAGTGTGTTGCCCAAGCAAGCTAACATAAATGAACTTGTTTTTTAAGTCATTTGTTGGCAGGTGCATGCATGCATTGGTGTGGCTGCTTCCACAATCACAGTATTGTTTTGTTTCTCTTTTGGGGTGCTTAGGGTTAGGCTGTTAGCACATCTGTCTTTTATGGTGAGGTTTTGTTAATTATCAGTCCTTCTGGTAACCATTTCAATTATTTTGTAGAGCTGAGTTGATTTGAAGGTTTAAAATAATTATGGAAATTGTGCTCAATCATTTTTTTGTTAAAAAGAACAGCTCAGTACAAGAGATGTCAGATGGGTATATATTCTTTGGTGATCATTAGTTTCTTGATTTGGAGATGATGCGCACCGAACGCAAAAGATTTTAAACTCCAATATGGCCACCACAAGATGCAACTAGAACCAAGAGTCTCGAAGTAAATATGTCACAAATACAACTTAGACCATCGCCAACTCTTGGCTTAAAACCAAAAATTTTTAGCCTGGAAAATTTAGGTTTTAACCTAGAAACAGCTTTTTTGCTTCTACCCTTTTGGCATAACATTTTAGCCCCAGATTATTAAAGAATGAATTTAGGTTTTTTTTTCTTTTTTTTTAATTAACATTTAAAAAAATTATGTGGACAACCCTAAATTAATTTTATGAACATTTTAATCTAAAAATATTTAAATTCTGATAAATATTGACAAATCACTAAATCGATACATAAAACTCATGAAACACTATGGAAGAAAATGAAAATCATGATAGAGATGTATAAACACAAAATACATGATACATACAAGACACACATAATACATATGAAGCACATACAAAACACATGATAGAGTTTCGTGTGGATGTTTGAACAAATACATAGGTATTTATAGGTTTTTGGGTGAATTTTGAGTTAAATAATTATTTTTTAATTATTTTAGCCATTGGATTTGAATTTGGGTCGTTAGATCATTTTTTTTTACTGTTAGATTTGATTATATTCGATTTCAGCCATTGTATTCAATAAATATATAAATATAAAACAAACGAAAAAATTTGAATGTAGGATGTTGGATCAACCAACAGCCAATTGATCTTAGCACCAATTGATCTTAGTAGTTGGTTGAAAAACTACCCGTTGGAATCTGATGCAAGTGGCTGACATGCCCATATGGATGGGGCCATGCCGGTCTGTCCATTTGGAGCGTCGTTTGCATGCACATGTCGCAACCCCTTGTCTAGCGTTCAAGCGCCAAGTTTCACTCTCGCTAGTGGGGCCCACACCATTTTCTAGGCTAAATACTAGCCAAAATCTGGCATTTTTTCAAGTTTTAGGTTCTAACTTCAAATTAGAACTAGGGTTGGAATGGATTGGAGGGAATAGAAGGGAAATGATAGGTTTTAGGCCATGTGTTGAAGTTAGTCTTACGAGTTAATTAGTTTCCATATATATAAACTAGCATATGGGCATACACAAAGTATGTGAGAAAATTTTTTATTTTTGTTTTTGAAATAGAAGGAGAGAGGAAGAGAGTGATAGAGAATGTGGGAGTGGGAAGTTTTTTTTTTTTAATTAGAAATATGTTAGGATTACGTGTAGGTAAGGTTTTGAAAAAAAAAACAGCAAAATTTAGTTGTGTGAAATTACATTTCTGCCCCATATTTCTTATTCATGTTCTGTTTAATTAGAGGGTTAAACTGGTAATTTCATAGGATTTTAGTTGACAATGAGTGTTTTATTAATTAGTAGAGATACTAGCATATGGGCACACACTAAGTGTGTGAGAAATTTTTTTATTTTTGTTTTTGAAATAGAAGGATAGAGGAAGTGAGTGATAGAGAACGTGGGAGTGGGAATGTTTTTTTTTTTTAATTGTTTTTTAATTGTTTTTTAATTAGAGATATGTTAGGATCACATGTAAGTGAAGTTTTGAAAAGAAAAAAAAAAGCAAATTTTGGTTGTGTAAAATTACATTCTTACTCCATATTTTTTATTCATGTTGTTTTAATTAGAGAGTTAAACTGGAATTTCATATAATTTTGATTGACAATGAGTGTTTCATTAATTAGTAGAAATATATGTATTCATGCATAGATATCTTGAACGACATCCCAAAAAGCGAATAGGACTAGAGTTGCATGATTTGTTGATTTGGTGGCTGAATTTCGGCAATATATATCGAAGCGACAAAGACAAAGTTCAACCGTACATTTTTATTGTGAAACTTTTTTTTTAAGTTCAATCTAATCTTACTTTTATCCATCAATTGAATAATAACAATTTGAACACACAAAAAAAACATATTTATTAAACTCACACGAGAATAACTATGGTATTACAAATCAAAATCAAATAGCCTATATCTTGTATACGAACTTTTTGTGTATATAAAATCAAATTCACCTAAGCCACTATTAAAAGCTTAATAACATCTTAAATGTTCTATTGACCACAGGGTGACCAAGAAATGTAATATTATCCACCCTTATATTTGATATCAATGGGGATGATAAATTAATGTATTTTTAATGTTATAATCTCAACCACCTTTGCTGCCATCCACGTCATTAATACATAAAAATTGGTATTTTGGTTAGAAAACACTAATATTGTTTCTTTTTTTTACTGTTACTGTTGATGAGGACCTTTTAACATTTCATTCGGAGGTGCTCCTACCCCTCTTAAATTTCATATCAAAAGTGGACAATAAATTATTGTGTTTTGATGTTATAATTCCAACCACTATATAAATTAATGTGTTTTGATGTTATAATTCCAACAACTATATAAATTAATGTGTTTTGATGTTATAATTCCAACCACTAAAAGTGGGTATCATAAATTCTTCATCACAAAGTGACCGAGAGAACAAGACTCCTTGTAACATTAGTAGTAGGCTAGTAGCCCAAATGAAACCTCAACAGGCCACCAAATAGAAGTCGAGTAGCCCAATGATTAGTCAGCAACCCAATTCTCTTAGCACGGAAAGTCGGACAATCTGACGGTATATGTTATGACCTGATTCAACCTTGACCTTTTGCAACAAGGTATAACAATGGAGGATAGGAGTGATGGAGAAGAAGGGAGATGCTCTCCTATTTTTTGGAATAATATTTTCTATTAAAAAATAATGCTTGCCAGACCCTACAACCCATAAGCTATATAAAGTCATACAAACTAAGCCAGCTGGCTCCTTCAGTACACAACCATAAAAGCATAACTAAATTGTAACTAATTCCATGCTTAATACTAACTCACTTATTAAAATGTGATTAAGAAATCACATTGTTTACAGTTCATAACCTTTCCCTCCCTTTCAAAAGACCTTGTCTACAAGGTTGGTTAGCAATCAAAACTTGAACTCCGGATAGCTTGCAGTGAAAGCATCAAAATCTTCCCAGGTTGCATCTTTTCTGGCACCCTCTTCCCATTACACAAGAAGTTGAACTCCAACTGCATTCCCTTTTTTGTACATTCTTCATTGTAGTACTGCCATAGGCATTTGTTGTTTCAGACCATCATCATGAACAGAGGGCAAAGTAGTAGTAGGAACAATGTCAGGGCCCAAATGTTGCTTAAGACAGCTAACATGGAAAACGGGATGTAACTTGCAGCCTTTAGGGAGCTTTAACTTGTAAGCTACCGAGCCTATCTTCTCCAATACTTCAAAAGGACCATAGAAACAAGGCTGAAGTTTGTGATAAAAGTGAGAAGCTAAGGACTGCAATTGATAAGGTATAAGCTTTAGATAGACCAGTTGCCCCTCAACAAACTCTCTCTCGGTTCGGTGCTTGTCAACTTGCACCTTCATTATGTTCCTTGCCTTCTCCAAGTTTGATTTTAGCTGAGACAAAAGTTTATCCCTGGCTATCAAACTTTGCTCCACCATTTCCACTCGTGATGTGCCACTCTCATAAGCTGCAATGTGAGGTAAGAGGTATCCATAAACCAACTCAAATGGAGTAAACTGTGCAGAGGTATGATACGAAGTGTTGTAGCTCCACTCTGCCCATGGTAACCAGTGCAACCATTTCTTAGGTTGTGCACTAGTGAAACATCGCAAATATGTCTCCAAACACCTATTGAGAACCTCAGTTTGGCCATCGATTTAAGGGTGATAACCAGAGCTCGGGCAAAGGGTTGAACCTTGAAGTTTAAAGAACTCATTCCAGAAGGAACTCAAAAAGTTAGGGTCCATGTCACTTATTATTGATAAAGGCATGCCATGTAATTTAAAGACATGGTTCACAAATGCTTGAGCCACAATAGAAGCAGTGTAGGGGTGTGCTAATGCCACAAAGTGGGCATACTTGGATAATCTGTCGACAATCACCATTATTACAAATTTTCCAGAGCATAAGGGAAGACCTCCAATGAAATCCATGCTAATGTCCTTCTAAATACCTTGAGGAATAGGCAGTGGTTGCAACAAACCTGGAGGAGCAATGGTTTCATACTTATGTTGTTAGCAAATTGTGCACTTAGAAACAATTCTCTTCACATCACTTTTCATGTCTGGCCAATAAAAACCACGCTTAACCCGGTGATATATCATAAAAACCCCTTCATGTGCCGAAGTAGGAGTAGAATGGTGCTCATTGAGAACCTTATCTCGCCAAATCAAAGTGGGACTGAGCATTATTCTCGATTTATACTTGAGCAGCCCATTATCAACATGGTAGTGGGAGGTGGTTGTTACATATTTAGTTAAATCTTGCACCTTCTGCAGGATCCATTTATCCATCTCATTAAACCTCTTTAATTCATCAATCCATCCCATGTAGGGGTATGAGATAGCATGACAAGTAACAATCATTTCAGACTGGTTATTGGTGTCTCTTTGAGTCTGAGAGGAATCAACTACCCTTGAGAGGGCATCTGCAACAACATTTTCAGAGCCACTCCTATATGGGATCTCATAATCAAATCCAAGCAACTTAGATACCCATTTCTGTTGAAAAGATGTATATGCTCTATTACTGAGGAAATATCGCAGACTATGGTAGTCTGTTTTAATGATGAAATACCTCCCTTGCAAATAATGTTGCCACTTTTTTACAGCTTGCACTATTGCGATTAATTCCCTTTCATATGTGGAGAGTGCTTGGTTCTTGGGACCAAGTGCTTGACTCGAAAAAGTAATAGGTTTTCCCCTTTGTTGCAGCACTGCCCCTATGCCATTCCCGGATGGTCACATACAATGACAAAGGGTACTGAAAAATTAGGCAATGCAAAGATTTAAGGAGAAACCATAACTTGTTTGAGTGTAAGAAAAGCATTATGAGCATTAGAATTCCAATGAAATACATCCTTTTTGGTCAACTCATAAAGTGGTTGACAAATTTTGCCATAACTGAGAATGAACTTCCGATAGTAACCCGTGAGGACTAAGAAACCCCTCAACCCTTTTACATTCGCAGGTATAGGCCAGTCAACAATTGCTTGAAGCTTGGAGGGATTAACGGCTACACCCTCTCGAGAGACCACATGTCCTAAATATTCAACTTTGGACTGGCCAAAAGAGCATTTTTGCTTCTTCACAAAAAGTTTATGATGTGTGAGTACGTGGAATGTTATTTTTAAATGTAAGATGTGATCCTCCCAAGACTTGTTGTATATGAGAATATCATCAAAAAACATAAGTATAAATTTCCTTAAGTAAGGCCAGAAGACATCATTCATTAGATTATGAAATATGGCAAGAGCATTTGTGAGCCCAAAAGGCATCACTAGGAACTCGTAGTGTCCCTTATGGGTACGGAAAACAGCTTTCTTGATATCTTCTTCACACGTCCTAATCTGGTGGTAACCAGATCGTAAATCAAGCTTAGTAAAGAACTGAGCCCTATACAACTCATGAAACAAGTCATCTATCAAGGGAATATGATATTTATTTTTTATGGTAACAAAGTTTAACTTTATGTAGTCCATACAAAGCCTTCAAACTCCTTCCTTCTTCAAGACAAGCAACACTAGCAAGAAAAAAAGTTGTGACTTGGACGGATAAAACATGTTTGTAACAACTCAGCCACTGCTTTTTCTATTTCAGACTTTTGGAGAGGCCTATAATGGTAAGGTTGGATGTTGGGTGGTTTGGAACCTGGCAGGAGGGGAATCTGATGGTCATGCACTCATATTGGTGGTAGAGAAGTAGGAACTTCAAATAGAGGCTCATAATCATGCAATAATTGTTACAAGTCGTGGAGTTGAGAGGGGGTCAACTCAGAAGCCTCCATTGTAGAGCCCTCCAAGGAGTAGAGCACCAACCCCAAAGTAGAATTCGAAAACTCTTTGTCTACATTGGGCAGAGAGATGGCATGTAAAGTAGGTAGTGGTTGAGTGTTACTATGGGAGAGTGTATAATGGTGGTCATTCACTATGAAGCCCATAGTTAAAAGCTGGAAGTCCCAAAGTATAGGGCTGATGGTAGATAACCAATGCACACCTAAAACAACATCACAACCACCAAAAGGAAAAGTAAAAAGTGTATGAGCACAGGAATAACCACCCAAAGATATGGGAGCCTCCTTATAACACCCCTGACTCATCACATTCCCACCATTAGCCACCAGTACTTCAAAAGGTTTGGTGCCCCACAATTTCCAACCAACTTGCTTCACCAACCTGGAATCCACAAAACTATAAGAACTACTCGAATCTAATAAGATTATCACTGGTTGGCTGCCAATGAATCTCCCCACTTTCATGGTTTGAGGTGTGTGTTTGGATAGAGTCCCAAAATAAGCACATTCACTAAGTTCCAGGTGTTGTATCTCAACCAACACATCATTAGGTGGTTTAAATATTTCCTCATCAGTACCTAAGAAATCGATCATCAATAATTGATTATGGCCACACTTGTGACCACGAACCCATTTTTCATCACAGAACCAACAGTCACCTCTCTCCCTTTTTTTTTTTTGAATTTCATTAGGTGAGAGTTTCTTAAGTGGTAAGTTAGGAAGCCTAGGATGTGTAGCATTATTGGGAGTAGGAGGTTGTAAAGGGAGTTTATACTGAGGGAATGATTTTTGAGAACCAGATTTAAGTTCAGCATACTTAGTATCCAATTGAATAGCTATAGAAATAGCCTCATAGACAGTGGCAAGGCGTTTCAATTTCACATCTCAATTCCTTCTTCAAACCACCTAGGAAACAACTCTTAAGTAGAATCAGACCAACATCAGAAGTTCGATTTGCAAGCCTACAAAACTCAGCAATATAATCCTTAAGAGTACCTGTTTGACGAAGTTTGAAGAGAGATTCAGTGCAATCTTTGAACTCTGAAGGTTCGAATTCACGGCAAAATGCAGTGGTGAAATCATCCCAGCGTGGTGTAGTAACCAAACAATCCATCCACCTAAACCATTGTAACGCCTCGCCCTCCAAATGAAAAGAGACTGTCACCACTTTTTTATGCTCCGCAGTGCCATAGTAGGCGAAAAATTGCTCGGCCTTGTAAATCCAAACAATCAGATCATCTCCATTGGTGAATCTGGGAAATTCGATGCAATGTTGGAAGTTTTGCCGATGGTGGTGTCTACCGTCATAGATCTCACGTCGCGGAGTGCGGATGAGCTCCCATTCGTTAGGATCTGGAAGATTTTCCATGAGCGGAGCTGGACAACGATCGGGATCAGAGGTTGAACCGCAATTCCTTCCCCTATAAGATTGTTCACGACGAAACTGCTCAAAACAGATCGCGAGCTTGGCGTCTAGAGTATCAGAGAAAGAAGATTGCAAGGGAACAAAAGAAGCTTCAAGAGCAGCCATATGCTCTTCCATGACTATAAAACGAGATGTGGTAATGTGTCTGGGCATGCACGGAAGGGAAACTAGAATCGACATTGGGTGATACCAATGTTATGACTTGATTCTACCTTGACCTGTTGCAGCAAGGTATAACAACGGAGGATGGGAGTGATGGAGAAGAAGGGAGTTGAGCTCTTATTTTTTGGAATAATATTTTCTATTAAAAAATAATGCTTGCCAGACCCTACAACCCATCAGCTATATAAAGTCATACAAACTACGCCAGCTCCTTCGGTACACAACAATAAAAGCATAACTAAATTGTAACTAATTCCATGCTTAATGCTAACTCACTTATTAAAATGTGATTAAGAAAATCACATTGTTTACAGTTCATAACAGTATATGCGATTAAACGGTCCTCGGTTAGATGGGATTCGCTTGAAAATGAAAGCCCAACCTTACCCTCTCCATCTTCTGACCATTCCTGTATCATTTGGGGATTTTTCGGACTGTTTGTTTCGGTGCAATTTGCACGAAAATAGCAACAATGAGGCCGGTTTTCGTTGGCAAACTAGGCAATCGGAGCTGGACCGGTTGTTCTCTAAATACGGGAGGGTCGAGCGTGTCGATATGAAGTCTGGTACGCCGTGACTTGTTTTGACTTGTTTATAAGGTAGAATTTAATGATTTATGTTAAAGATTCAATCTTTTTGTTGGGTTTGATTTGTCGAGTTAGTGATTTTGTCCTATGGGATTGTGTGTCTGCTGGCTGTGGATCATTCAAGATTTCATGTAATGAATTGCTCCTGTCGTGGTTTTACGGGTGTGTTTGATTTTGATTTTATCTGCATTTACCCTTTTGTTTCTTCCTATGATTCATCGATTCAATGTCGAGACTGTGTCTGTTTGATTCGGGCCGGCCGCTCCGTCTGCCTGGCATGGTTGTATCTAATCATTTGTTCTGATAAACAGAGATGTAGAGTTTGGTGTAAAACTTGCGCTTGTTGGTTATGGATGTATGGCTACTTTTGTAGTTTGGATATCCACTGCTTCTTTTGGCAGCCGCGAGTTTGCAATTTTTTGGACCAGGTTTTTAAGTGTTGCTTTTGGCGCAGGAACTTGTCTACTAAAGGAAAATGCACTGAGCTTCTTGCCAACATCACTTCCAGATTTCGAATTGAGGAAACCGTCCTGGTTGCCTGCTTCTCTACACTCCGTTCACAGGTAGCAACATTCTGCATTTTCTTCACTCGATCATCCGTCACTCACCCACTTCATCGCATACCGTTGCCATTTCACAAGAATTGTCCTGGTGGGGTCATTTCTTTTGCCATGCCCACCACAAATCCACCACTGTTCTTAGCGGATTAATGAAATCTGGCCATGCCTTCAGTCACTGATAATGGGGATCTTTGATTTTGTCGTGCTATGCCTTCCATTACGGAATTTGTGCTCTCTGAATGGCGAAGCGTTCTTAGCAATGATTCAGACCTGAAACTTTGGATTAAAACCTTTAGTATGCTACCATCATGATTTAGTTCTTCAAGCAACGCCTCTACCGCCTTATATCTATCAAGTCCCTCGTGTAAATGCAGGTGTTGTATTTACTTTAGTTTGTGCCAGGGTAAAGATATATGAGGTTGATGTAGTAGCTTATGAGTGAGTTATATGCTGATGCTTCCTTTGTTCTTTTCTGCGTCTGATTTTTTCCTCTGTTTCAGGTTTTGCTTTTGTCTATTTTGAGGATGAACAGGATGCTGAAGACGCTATCTGTGGAATGACAGGCGCAGGCTATCTGGGGAATGGGCTAAAGGTACGATTATCTTTTATTTTTTATAATGTCTCTCATTGTATTTTTTTTCTATATCGACTCACAAGTCATACAGTGTATTTTTTGGTAGTATATATAACGGGTCTTAAGATCTTAACCTTTAACGTATTAACAATTTAATTTATCAGGGTGAACGTGGTCGCCATCATGATGGGTCTAAATCACTGGCAAACCAGAGGCCGACTAAAAGTTTGTTTGTTATCATCTTTTATCCCGTCCACACCAAAGTTCGTGATATTGAAAGGCACTTTGAGCCTTATGGGAAGGTGCTTCATGTCAGAATTCGTCGGAACTTTGCATTTGTGCAGTTTGACACGCAGGAAGAAGCTACTGAAGCTCTTCAGGCTACACATTTGAGGTTAGTAATATGTTTGTTTTCTCAACTCATTTGACTAGAACGCTGAGAAACTGAGGCAAAATTATATCATTGTTGCGGCAAGATACTAGACAGGGTTGTCTCTGTGGTGTACGCTCTGAGAGAATAGTGAGAGAGGTGATGTCGAGAGAGGTGATCGCTATTGTGATAGCCCTCCTAGAAGGGGCAGTTACGGTAGGCATGGTGATAGTCCTTATTGGAGATCACCAAGTCCTGGTTGTCGCAGGCGCCCAAATCCTGATTACGGTTGTCCTCGCAGCCCTGTTTATGACAGGTACAACGGTCCAGTGTATGACAGGCGCAGGAGTCCTGAACGTGGAAGGAATGTGAGTCCTGAATACGGCAGATACCGCAGGTATGTTTTCATACCACGCTGTTCATTCTCTATATGCAGAGATTTCAATTGCTTGTGAGGTTGATGTTACACCATTTCAGTTTGTGATTTATCATTTACTGTTTGCAGTCGCTCGCCTATCCAAAGATGAACGTGAAGTCATCTGATCCAGTAGTGAGCTCATCGTTAGTTTCGCTATATAGCTTTTAGGTACATCTGTAGAGGATGAAACGATAGTACTTAGTTCAAGTTGATGTTATTATTAAGTTCAAGTTGCTCTCTAGGGTTGAAATAATAAGAATTTGGTTAGATTCCTGCTGGAACACATTGTCTTGAGTCTCTCGACTCATCTCGCATCTGTAATTTATCCCCTCGTATGGAGAAATCAGATATTTGATGGACGTGACTCAGTAACTGATAGGAAGCTTCGTTGCATTCTGAGCACTTCTTCCACCATGTGCAAATGGAGAGATTCTCTTTTGCAGCTAATACGTAGCCCCGATGGCGTCTCTAGTTCCAGCAAATGCTTGTCATGTGTTGTACCAACGGTTCAATAGATATTTGCCACGTGATGTCTCTGGTTACACAAAAGAATCGCGCGGAAATGCCACACAAGTCATAACTTTGGTGGTTCAGGAGTGGCTTTTCCCTTTGGACCCATATGCCAACCCTTCGCCTTTTGCACTCAGGAGATTCGTATGCTGACAAACTAAATCGACAATAAACTGTATATAAATAATAATAGACAAATGAATATCAAAGTGTGAAAATCGAACACACAACTTAATGTGCATGAACAAGTACTCGTAACAGCTCAGATCTATTAATTTTACAAAAGAACAAATACATGGATTCCATAAGCATCATGACAAGTATAAGAAAATATTTTGTCACTGTTTGCTCCTTGTGATCCGGCCAAGCATCCCAAGTTGCAATGACTGGTCCATTTGGTCTCATTAGATTATAAATTATGAGTTGGCAAATGGGATAACAATCCCTTAATCATGATCTTGTCCTCTTAATTACACTATGTAATCCAATCTAACAATTTTAATAAAACATTATTAACAGTGCCCTGCAGCCTTGCCAAGTTTCTTAAAAAAAAAAAAAAAAAAAAAAAAACAGAAATTAGCTAAAATGATCAGAAATTAAATTCCAATCGTTTAACTGATCGAAATTAAATTTCAACAATATACCAATCGACATAAGTGATCAAATATCCACGACATATATTGGAAAAACATATCATTCTGCAATTGAGATATAAAAACCACTGGAACTCTACAACATCAAAGTTGATCAGAAGACTTGTTGAGTTCTTGATCAAGTGCTTTCTCAAGCCATGTCTCAGCATCTTCCATAATCCCAGGACTAAGCCTCACCATCAGTATACAAAACTCAGTCTCACTGAGTGCACCATCTCCATCAAGATCTCCTTCCCTAACCATTCCTTCGGCATCCTCCTTGCTCATCCCCTCCATCCCGAGAAGCGCTGAATTCTTCTTCAGGCTCTCCGACGTGATCAGCCCCCGTTCCGGGTCTGCCAGAAGCCGGAAACCTCCACATAACTCTGACACAAACGTCTCCACGTCCAGCTTCTCCGCCATGACTGGCAGCAAGTCTTGGTATTCAGTTGGTGCTGTGGACTTCCTTGAGGTGTTGCCCTTGTTTTCCATGGTTTTTTGTATTTTAATGTGTAGTGGAAAATGCGATGCAACAACAAATAACAAGAGGATTTTTGCAGAGCTATGGGGATTGGAAGAATATATATAATGTTTTGGCTTAAGGTATATATCTTTTGTTTTTTTTTTTTGTAGAGTTTACATCAATACAAAATGCATCATTGGTGTGTGGAGTTTATTGATATTAATTTGCAAGATGCCGAGGCTACGACTCTCTCCCAATCTTAGCCACCCATTTGGTTAGTTATTGCCTTTATGTTTATGATGCCCTATCCACACAAATTGGAAAAAAATCTCTTCGTCTAATTGTAACACTGTCACATGATGTTATTAATTTATGTGTTATAATATGAATAAAAATATGAGTTTTTTTTTTAGAAAATCTTGACGGTACGAGAGAATTTTATTGATATCGAAAAAAATGTACATCTAGTTAGGGGAACATAAACCTAATATCTCATAATACAATAAAAACGAATTAAAAAATACATGAAAAAGAAGGAGGGCATAAACCTTACCCGTCCTGAAACAAAAATAACAAAGATACAAAGAAAAGAGGAGGGACATGAAACCTAATTCTTATAAAACCGAACCTGAAGGTGTAAATTTGCAAAATAGAATGAAAAACATCACAAGGTTAAGAAAAAATATTTAAAAATATGAATAAACAACAACACCACATGACAATATAACAGTCAGACGCAAAAACGTTTGCAACCTTATGATGTTGAAAGTAGATCAAATGGACGGTTGATTTATCAAGGAACAAGACATGTGAACGGCCTAACAGTGTTTGAAATTCCAAAGTCAGACGTGGTGCAACAATTTGATATACAACGTGATCACTGATCTTGATTTCTATTTGTAAATTTTAATTTTATGAGGTTTAAATTTTTTTTTTATTCGAACTTTCTAGGAAGGTTCTTTGTGGTGGGGGAAGAGGGGACCTGTGTGGCTAAAACGTAATCTTGAAAAATGAGAGAATAGCTTAAATTGTCCGTGAGCTTGGCTTCTATGAAGCTTCCTTGTCTCTCTTATCAATTTGATTTGTTTGGATTCTTCTACTTTGTTTGATCTGTCAATAACAAATATCTGCCGTCCAATTTTATTTATTTATTTATTTTCTTACCCACTAGTAAGCCAATTGAGAGAATAAGCATTAAGCACAACCCACAGCTGTAGGCCGGTAAGAGTGATAAACGTGGGAAGGTAGGACGTGAGCAGGTTTTTTTTATCGAAGAAGAGTGCGAATGTCGAACTCTAATTGTGAAAGAGATGAGCATGTTGTTTTAGAAAACGAAATGGCAAAAGTTGATCTCTAATTGTGGACGTAAGATAAAACATTGTACCTGCTAACGTTGTGGACTTCTAATGCTAATAGACGAACAACAGAGTATGAAATGATCCACAAGAACATTTGGAGCCACATAAAATATGCTTATAGTTGACATATTTTTTGCATGTTTACCATTCTAAGGGTTTCATTCTCTATTTTATGTGTGCATGTTTATCATTCTTTTTCTAAGGAGAATTAATGAAAAATGCTTCAAAACTTTGAATTTAACCAAAAATCATGTAATAACTTTATTTAATAGTTCAGACAAAACTCATTATCCAACCAGCCCAATAAAACAAGCCCAAGCAAAGTAATTTATCCAAGACAAAAAAAAACAAAAAAAAAAAAACCTATGAAGGGCTTAAAATATGTTGGCCGGTGGCTAAAATGCGTCAGGGGTCAGACTCCATCTTCCTCTTGTAAAATCGGGCCCACTTATCTCAAAAGTGGTCCATCCACTCATCGAGAAATTTTTCTAGGTGACAGGTACATTGACTGAGATGGAGTTCCTCTCTAGTTAAATAATGCCATGTATCCACCCACTTTTGTTTAATAAAAACCATTGAAAAAAACAAAAAAAAAGTTTCAATATTTCTGTAATACGAATACATACGTCAAACTCCTACATTCTCTCTTAGAAATGGCTGATACGACTTTTTGATAAGCTGACGAACAAATATGAAAGAACGTGTTTTATTTCCTTCCAGTTGCTCACATATACCATTAGGGGTAATTATGGCAAAAAGTATTTTATTGCGGGTTGGGCTTAGTTAGGCCCGTCTTTTTAATGTTTTAGGGCTAGTATATGAATAGTTTTGTCTTGTGGTTTTTGGCTTAAAAAAAAAAAGTTAATTCAAACCCTTTTCTTTAAAGCTCCCTTCTTTTTAAGGGTTTTTATCACAAATAAAGTCTTATATATAGCAAAATCATCAATTTGGTCATTTAAGTTTTAAACTCATCAAATTGATCTTTTATCTATTGACTTACTCATTAATGTTGTCCCTACCATCCAATTCTGTTAAGAATTTCATTAGTTAGCTGACTTGTCATGCATATGGGCCACAAAGTCAATAATATAGTGCCACACTGGTTGACAAAAAATAAATAATAATTGAAAAATAAGATGAAATAACTTAGGAGGGTGTATTCAATTAGGAATTTAAATAATTTTAAAAGAGTTTACGAATTCATATGCATTCAATCAAGATCTTATATGAATCCATAGAAGTCCAAGGTTATTCACTATTCAATCAAGATTTTAAAGTAGTTTATAAAACTCTATAGTAAGCCAAGCCTTGCGAATATACATGCACTTTTTTTGAAACGGACTATGCCTCATCTCAATTCTTCCAAAGAGAATTGTTTGCAGGGAAAGCTTCTAGATAGCAACCCACCCTACTCGAAAGGGCTGGCTATAACCTAATTAAAAGGTCATTCAATGGGGTCATGACCTGTTGGATTTATTCCGATGTAAATCAACCTTAAATGGTCTACAACATATAATAAGAATGCAATATTGGAGATTAATGTAGATGTTGTGATTTGATTTCCTAAAAATATCAATCTTATATTAGGTGTCTTGTAATATAAGTAAGATTGATAGAGTCCTTGATTCTATGTGATTATGATACCTAACTGATAGGCTAAAAAAGTGGGATTTGGGATTCCTTTATGGACGAAACCTTAATACCTTAGCCCTTATAAATACTAAGGTCCCTGTAAACCCTAGATACACAACAAACGCTTCCCATAAAGTAGTTGTATCTGAATAGGTGCTTTGTCGAAGACTTTGGTGTTGCCGCATCCTACATCATTCCGCTTAGTATTCAATGGCTATTGCTTCACAATCAAGTTAGCCAACTCCTTGTTTGTGCTTTAATTATATAACCGCATAAAGTTTACATGTGGTATTAGAGCCATCGGTTATATGATTAAGACTTGTTAAGTTGAAGGTTGATTATATAATATTTTCATGAACTGCAGTTTTGATTTTACATTCAAATTGTGATTGCCCTTGGCAACACCACCACGAACCTCCATGAAAACTGCATACCTGCGTATAATTGCTTGTACACGGCAACACCACCGTGTTGGATTAATTAGTGGAATTCGAGGATTATTAATAGGTTGTATAACCATTATGGCATGAATCTAGGCAAACTTCATCAAGAATAGCAACAAGTCGTGGATCAGTCCTATAATTATATAGGAATTTGGAGAAGCATATAAATATATGTATATCGTGCTATTATGTAAAGTGTTTTTTGCTATTACTTTCTTTTGATCCTATAAATTGAAAGTGTGAGTTAAATATAAAAATCAAAGATGGAGGCCTCACAGTTAAGAGGTTGTCGGTGTGGCGGCACTGCCGTCCCAGTGAAAAGGCCTGTATGGTTAGCTTCGCTGTTTACGTATACATAGGAAGACACCTTCTGGAGGAGAGAATGAGATCGACTTAATGCACTTATCTTCAACACCATTTTTAATGTCGTACATTTGGGTCACAAGCCCATGTTATTGTGTATATTTACCCAGTTAAATATAAAAAGTATGGATAAAATCAAAGACTGGACTAGTTGGTTGCTTCTGCAAAAGTATGGCTAATATATTCAATTATAATTTCAAGTTGTGTACATACTTACATTTGTTCTAACCTTGTTTGGAGAAAATTTTGAGATCCCTGTACATCAGCAAGCCCAATGGGGAAGTTCATCGGCATATGAGATCCTGGTATGATATTTTCTTTTGGTCTTCATGTTCAGTTATATAAGAATGGTTGTGTTGGATTCAAGAACCATTGATTGATGATCTAAGCAAGCAAATTTCTTCATCGTCCATGAATATTATAACCATGGTATATGATTGAACATATTGAAGCATAAAAATTTAAATTGTGATGATCCAAATATGGAATAAGCCTCCAATCACAACAGTTTTCAAACCTATAATAATTGCATATAATATGGTTTATGCATGCATTTTATTGCATATAATATGTTTTGGTCACACCATCGAAGTCTGGAGGTTGCTAATATTTTTGATCAAGCAAGTACATGTAATTTTCCAAAGCCAATTATGCATATAGCGCTTGTATTGCATGTGTAAATTTCATCATAACACCATTATCCAAATTGTATGCATAAAGAAGGCATACCGAGAAGCATTTATATATGCATAGATTATCGTACTTGTTTGAGATTGTTTTGTCAAAATAGTTTGGATATTCTGACTCTAGTGCAAGAGTGTATATGTTGCCTATAGCTTCGTGTTTGAAAGGTAAATTAAATTAAGTTCAAATCCTATTACCTAATTATTACAATTAAGAGATGGGCATGAGATTTCAAATGATTATTGACATCTTTCTAAATGAAGGCGACGGAATTGGTTCACTTTTAGATTGTCTCAATACTATTGTTGGTATATAGATTGTGCCTCTATATATTATTACGATAACATATATTAAAGTTGCGTTTCAGGGATGCATATGCTAAGTTCTCCACATATCAACTTAATACACACTTGTCAATGAATTTAATGTATCTCTTATACATGAAAGTAATTTCATATAAATTTTGGCAACATTATTAAGCAAATGGCATGTTGGTTCAAGCATGTATGAGATGATGCAATTTTAAACATTGCCTTGATCTTGGAATGTGATGAATTATAGTTTTTTGGTTAATCATGTGATTATATATATGTTTAACACAATGTGGTGAGCATATGAATGCTTGAGGTATGTAATTCATTCAAAGCATGTGACTTACTTGATAAGCATGAGTTTCCAAACTTTTATATGATTTGTTAGTTTTTCCTATGCCTAAGGAATTCTAAACAATACTTTGATCAGTCAATGTTGTATGTGCCACAAGAGGAGAAGAAAAGAAATTACTCAAGGTTAATGAGTCTTGTACTACGGAAAGAAAGGTACAAAATAAGGAACCCATTTGACTTAAGAGAGCATTTAGGTGATATCACAATTTGGCTTTTGAATTAAAGTGACTGTATTGTTTAAAGTGTTTCTATTTTGAATCTATTAGCTCCATCATGTTCTCTTACACTTATTGACATCCTTGTGGTGGAAGATTGATATTTCAGTTCTCATACAACTTGTTCTATATGTGATTAATCTCTTTCAAGTATGTTGTTAGGTTTCTTGAGATTAATTGAATATCGAAGGAAGTCATGAAGGAGATTATTAAATTAAGGCCATTTGTTGGCAAGACTCGAAGCTTGAATCAGGTTATCATAATTTTTTCACTTACAGCTAATTAATCCATATGACTTTTTGTATTGTTTCAAACCGGAGATGATCAATGTCTTGTCAACTAAGCAAGTCGTAGCGGCTTAGTTGATGCTGGGCCTATGGTTTTAAGTTACTTCGATCAACATTGCATTTTAATTAGAATAAAAGGGATAATCTTCTGGCCCGTAGGTGTGGATCGTTTCCTTTGTTTTAATTAAGATGTCATAGTATGAGTTTTATTTCACATGAGTTTGTGAAAGCTTCATCTTGCCCATAGGTGTTGAAGTTTTTTATGAAGGTAACTCTTGTGACATATAATCCATTACTAGAAACTAATTAATTTGCTTGCCTGTAGGTGTAAATTAATCTAGTTTCATGAAGTTTATTGGGAACAAAGTTCCATATCATCAATTACAAAATCCCACTATAAGCCCCATAATAGGTTGTGGTTTTAAGGCATGGAAATTGGTTGCATCATGACGTATTTTGTGTCTCTTCATAAGACTTGTTGATGCAAAGTATTGGACCCATGAAGATTAATCAAGGATTGCTGAGGTATGCATTGTTTAAGTCTTATGCTTGTAAATCTTTTCAATTTGAACTATGATGTCGGTTTAGAGGATGAAATTTGACTACTAGAGTTTTCTTTTGGACATCGAAATTTAAGTGATATGAAATTGAATTTGTTATGGATGTATAAATTCATGATAGATGCACATAATTGTTTCTGGTAGATTGCGTGTCTTGATTTAAATTGGGTGAATGACACGTCTAATGGTCACCAAATGACCTGAATTTTTGATATGTTCAACATATATATGTTTACGTGTCTGAAAATTTTCGTAAATATTTGCCATGTATTGTAATTATGGTGAATTTACTAGTAACCCATGCTCGTACAGACAATTTTACTGGCAGATTGTTTTTGTCTTTTGAGACGTCACTTTAGACAATTATTTTGACCTAAAACGGCTCTATATTTTTATTTTATGAAGATTACTATGTATATTTTGATCTGTAAAATTTTGGTAGCAATTAAACTTATAAATTAATTATGATAAATTCTAAAGTGTAACTCATTGCTGAAATTTTGTTTGATAACTTTATGTTGGTTGTGATGTCTATTTAATTATGTCTAAGATATGAAGCAATTTTGTACATCCTTGAAAGAATATATGAATTAGTGTTTGCCCAAGTGGGAGAATTAGGGAAAGAAAATTGGGCTTCACACTCATTAACTTATTTGCAACAAGTGTATAAACTCTAAAAGTTTAGTGGGAGTTGTTCTAAAGTTTTGAGCATTAAGTGGACTTGTATAAATCTATTAAAGTGTTATTCTATCTTCCATGAATATGTTTTTTGGTTGATGAAATTAGAATTATGCATGACTCGAATGACAATAATATGTTTAAGTTGTTGAATGAGTACTTGGTGCATGTGTATATTTTTACTTGCAATCATTTGGATGCCTTAATTGATTGTTTGTGAATCTTTGGAAAGAATTTTGATGCTCATGGGGACTTAATATATTACATTGATACTAAGTCAATGTTTGCTAATCCACTTAATAAAGTTCTTCCTAATGCAGCGTTCCATGTGTATGTGAAAAACCATGGGTTTAATTTTCGATTTTGATGCATTGAATTAGTGGGAGATTCATGTTTTATAATTTAGTTAGTTCCCTTTGCATTCATTATGTAGTTAAGTCACTAAGACTATTAGTTTTTGGCTGGTCCGTCAGTTTTGGATTATATATCTGTGTGGCTGTTTGAATGCAGTTATCAAGTAAAAAGTAAAGTTAATGCTTTAAAGTCACAAGCATTTACAAGATGATATGAAGAATGTTTTCAAATACTGTTTTCATTAAAGGTAGAAAACTAAGGTATTCTGATACAGTTACACTAGCCATCATGCTAACACTGACTGGGTTTTGGACATAAGATTTTAGTCATTATTGTTCATTCCTTTGCATAGTTTTTTACCTTTCATTGAGATTATGCTATTTAAGGTGTTAAGGAAAGGTTAAAGAAAGACAATTTTGTAGTGATATGCATTCATTGACTAAGTAAGGGTGTTCCCACAAGCATATTTCAAAAGATTTGATTTAAGTATGGATTTGCAAATTAAGTGACGATGTTGCAAAGTTTCATGTTAGTAATGCCTTACATTTGCAGATGACCTATAAGGTATGTATAATTTTTTGAATCCATGTATTCAGTTTAATCTCTGGTTGGATTCATTGAGTCACATGTTTATGTGTTGGTCAATTATCATATGACAATATATTTGATATCCAGTTAAGCAAATTGCAGTTTAAATCATAAAGGAATGGTTAATCTTCTTGCTCATAAGTGTGGATTAATGCTTTTGGTTTGACTTAAAATGGCATGACATGATTTATATGTTGTATTAGTTGTGAGGGTTTTTTCATCTTGCTCATAAGTGTTGAAAATTTTCTTGTGAAAGTAACTGATATCGTAGATGAACCAGTGTCAAAAACATGTTAATTCATCTTGCTTGTAGGTGTTGAATTAATTATGTTTTATGAAGTTTTGTTTGCAACTGCAGTAAAAGTTTGCATTAAAGAGGACCTGAGATGATAAAAGTTAAGACACATTCAGGTAATTAAAGTTCATCTCTGTGATCATAATTTGACGGTGTTTCATGTGAATGAGGATTTTAGCATGTGTGATTATGAAGGTTTTGGGTTGTATCAACCTTACAACCTTGTTAGTTCCATGTTAAAAACTTATTTGACAAAAAAATGTATCAAGGATATGATGTTATCACAACTACATGGCCATTAAAGTGACATTGATTTCCAATTTCAAGTATACACATAAATATTATATGTGTAGACCAGTGGGAGAATGTTGGATTTATTTCGATGTATTTCGATGTAAATCAACCTTAAATGGTCTACATCATATAATAGGAATGTAATATTGGAGATTAATGTAGATGTTGTGATTTGATTTCCTAAAGATATCAATCTTATATTAGGTGTCTTGTAATACAAGTAAGATTGATGAAGTCATTGATTTTATGTGATTATAATACCTAACTGATAGGCTAAAAAAGTGGGATTTGGGATTCCTTTATGGAGGGAACATTAATACCTTAGCCCTTATAAATACTAAGGTCCTTGCAAACCCTAGATACACAACAAACGCTTCCCATAAAGTAGTTGTATCTGGCTAGGTGTTTTGTAGAAGACTTTGGTGTTGCCACATCCTACATCATTCCACTTGATATTCAATGGCTATTGCTTCACGATCAGGTTAGCCAACTCCTTGTTTGTGTTTTAATTATATAACCGCATAAAGCTTACATGACCGACCTAGCCTCCCTAGAAATGATGAAGGCCATCCACCCCCCGCCATGAACAGAAGCTGAGAGCGCTTACTACAGACAGAGGTAGAGTGGGGGCGACCCACTAAAAGATGTCAACGTGCAACTAAAGGCCATAAATCCTATGTCCAAGCACTTAAGAGGTTAAGGGAGTTTGATATGGCTACAACTCTCCTCCTTCCTCACACGAACAAAGATATGTTGTTGAAACAAATCCATTTAGAAACAAATAAGTTTTGGCGCCAAAGGACATTTTCCTTCGGATGGGGGTGGTAGTGAGGACTTGAGCTAAGTCTTAGCTAAACCTTGGCAATCTTAATGCCATAATGCCTTTTAAATCCTCCTAGTCATTATCCTACGACATATCCTAGGACAATACTAAGGGCTCTGGGTTGAGTAACAGAAGCAACTTTTAATTTATTATGAGCCCAAACGATGGACACAATAAGTTATTTCCAATAACCACTCTTGTTGAATAGAAACATTGCTATTAGAGCAGGAAAGTTAGTGAAATTATCCTGTCTAGTTTAGATAAAGTACCCATTATTGCCCCACGACATCTGGTTAGGACATACAACATATTTTGAAACAGCGAATTATATAACAACATTCTGCCTTTTCAAAGACAAAGCACTAGTGGCACACATGCTATATCAGTGAGAATTCCAACTATTTTGCCAAAAGGTTTGAAGAAGAATGCGAATAAGAGATATAACCATCCCACCCCTCTCTATAACCTAACCTATTCACATTAGTGAAGTGACTAGATGCATAAGGGAAGTCAACCTACAAGCACGGAAGTGTGTAGTAGTATTGTTGTCCTTCCCTAAGTAAAGGTAAAGTCTATCCTTTAGCTAGAATGTAAGAAAATTGAAAAAAAATGGCGGAAAGAATTAAATGCGGTTGCTAGCATTGAATAGAGCAATCATCAACGATAAAATGGGAGTTTGAACTTGGGAAACAAGTTTTTGTCGCGGGAGAGGAGCTAGAATGTAAGAAAATTGAAAAAAAATGGCGGAAAGAATTAAATGCGGTTGCTAGCATTGAATAGAGCCGTCATCAACGATAAAATGGGAGTTCGAAGTTGGGAAACAAGTTTTTGTCGCATGAGAGGAAAGCAGGGTCGGCTCAATGTTGAATCAAGAAATCCATTCAAGGGTCAAAACATTCTAATGCCAAAATAGGGAATACGAGAAAGTTGCAAGATCTACTTGATTAAGATCTGGCTCGGATACTACTAGTAGCTAAGCATCCGATTGTATTTTTTTTCCTCTTTGTATCAGTAAGATTGAGTGTTCAAATTTATGGAAATTTTCAAAACTGAAAGAAAAAAAAATCATTGGGCTAAATTCTGAAAATGAGTTTATTATTTTAGGTGTTAATAAGAATTAAGTCGAACTGTTCAAGCTTGTCCAGAGAACTGAGTTGAGCAAAGCCATATAAAAGTTCATATTTAGTTTACAAGCCAAGCCAAGCCAAGCTTGAACTTGAAAGTTAGAGTCGAGCCCAACTAGAACTTGAAACAATTATTTGATCTGAGCTTGAGCTTGTGGTTATGAGCTTGAGCACTATTAATATTATCTGACCCGAGCTTGATCATCTCGATAGTCGGTTTGACTCAGCACCCTTACTACTTCCCCTACTACAAACCAAAATTATTTGAAATTGTTTTCACTTCCAAAATTTATTTCATTAATCTCTTTATTTCTTTTTTCCTCTCCCACCACATTCTTCATCCCTCATTTCACCCCATACACATTTCTCATATCTAAAATACAAAAGAAGAAAACTAGAAACAAAAAATAAAATTGTATCAAACAAGCTCATTAATAAAGGTATTCCTAACAAAGAAAGAATTGATTACTTGATTAGAAAACTCTCAATAGACAAACAATCCTTGTTCCTTTCGCCTTGCTGCCTTCATCTTTCAACTTTAGAACTTGCTCAGTCTTCTTTAATAAATATGTATTCAGTGAGTGACTATTTCCATCTCTAGTTTAAATTCATTACGGCAGTTGTTAGTTCTGCCTCTTTATCGGTTAATTTAGTACCATTTTTAATTTCTTTAAGGGCCCCAGATACGCTTAAAGTCTTATGATTATCCCTTTGCCCTATTAAACCATCGGACTCGACTAAGAAATCCATGTTACATGCTCAAAATAAATAGATTTTGAGCACGGGTTTTTGTCGATAAAGGTAAAAGAATCAAATGTATTCAAGTAGGATTTTCTGGAATGTATTAATAAGCTAGACCCATACTTGGAGCTATTTCATATCATAAATAAACTTTAACACTTAAGAAATATGTCGGATAGATGAATTCACATCTCTTACAACCGATACAGACAAGTCCTTTGTTCTTGGAGCATGCTTTAATTTCATATGCGTAAGGGGAGGGGGAAAGTTGGACCAAAATAAAAAGGGAGGGGGAAAGTCAATAAGAAAAAGGCTATGGTCACCATCTTCTCGTCCCCATCAAGAACCGATGCACCTAGCTTTTTTTTCTTTAGGTAAAAAGATAATAATATTACCACTAGAAACAAGCAAACTTACAAACTGTACAACCAAAGATTCCAAAGACAAAATTACATAAACAAGCAAAATGGACCAGCCAATCAAACCAAAGCAAAGCCTAACCAATAGCTTGGGCCCAAAACAGAAAAAACTAAAGAAAGCCGATAAGTCGACTGCAGCCGCCGCTACAACAATACATCTCGATCCGCCTAATTCTACGCCTCCAATCTCACATCGACTCGCCGACTGTAGCATCCAACCCCGAGCACCACTTGGTACGCAACCACAATTGAAGAAATCCAACAACCAAATAAAGAAATCCAGCTACTAGAAGAAAAAAAGCTTGTGGAAACCCACAAGCAACATTGCTAGCAAAGGCAATCAGAGAGAAGGTGGTGGTGTTCAGAACACCAAGTCTATGCAAGCACCGAAGTTCTACGGTTTATCTCAGTAAAGCATGATTGCAGATCGGAGTAACAAAGAAGAGGGACGCCAGTGGAATAAGAAGAAAATGATAAATCGATATGGAGAGCATGGGAAAACATAACCGAAAGAAGGAAGAGGAGATAGAGAGGAAAAGGAGAATGGCTAACCAGCCCCGACCGAAGCTAGGGTTGGCGCCACCAAATCTGAATAAAAAGTCAACGTGATTACAAATTGACTTATACATCAAATCGTCTAACAAATAAAATTTTCGTTCATGAATAAAAGGTCAACATTATCATTATTCACAAAAGGATACCACCATATCCTAATTGGAAATTAAGAGTTTCTTTGTACATTCACAACCCAAATTGATGAGTACATATGCTACCAATTGACCTTAACAATCTTAAATTTTTCAAGAACGAATTTTCCTTCTTTGTACTTCTGCAATTCCTCATAAGCCTTGACATATTTCCAGCCTAATACCTCCCCACAATCACAGCAGTGTACATCAGCAACTGTGTGGAGACCTGTGATCAGATGCCGATCCTCTTTAGGCCCTACGACCACGTTCGTTGCATGGGAGAACAGAAAGGCCCTGCCACGGCTTGCCTAACAAAGCAAAGCATATCATATATATGTATACGTTATGGCACAAAGATCTTCAAATATTTGCAAAGTACTCCATATATAGTGTATAAATTATATGAGATGATGTTTGTCTTGTCCCACTACTGTTTTTATCTCTCTCTTTTTTTTTTTTTTTTTTTTTACAACATGAAAAATTGAACTCTAGACCTAACCTAATCGTGAGTCATTTCTCCACCCACTCTCATCATTTGTGTTGCCTTATCCGGCTATTAGGACTTGCCTACAATATGGAAATCATTGTGGTGTATACATCATTTTGGTACTGTCATGCGTTTTAACTTTACCACACTCTAGTACATACGTGATTAATTTGAGATACCGTCACAATGACATCAGTGTTGTAGGTAAGTTTCTCTCTTTGAACTATATATTTAAACGAGAATTCACGAATCAACAAAAGGCATTTAACTAATAATGCATCTGCTCATTGGTAGCCTGAAGACATGACATATCAATTATCAAACTATTGAATCCGTCTAATCAATTAATAGTCGGACAACATAACATAGTATATACTATTTATGGCAAATAAAAACATTTCCATAACTGAAACTTCATGTTCTGTATAATCAAATATAACACTCCAGACCAGATTTTCAATGCAATGACACACTTAAATCTGATGCAATGACCTTATTACCAGAACAATTGCTGTAAACTGCATAATAGTAAATAGAGATATGGAGGAGAAATCACATGTGCTTGGATCACCTGAAAAGCTTTAGAGACAATATCATCATGACAGCAAACGTGATTCTGGCACTTGTAGCAGCCATACAACCTTGGCCCAGCTAAATCAGCCATTGATTGGAGGATTTGCTTAACAGCAATATATATCACTTTAATTTAATTGCTGCAAGAAAATTACAAAAACAGGAAGAAATTAAAGTCACATAGCAATTAACTGCTAATTAAGCTTGATATTAACCACCAAGCCAAAGCTGATCATCTTCTCCAAACAATCACCCAATTGAACAATTACAAAACCATTGAAGCAGGCATCAATTATTGAGATGAATTATATAATATAGAATTATCAAATGAGGAGGGAATCCAAGCAAGATATATATTGGATAAACAAATGCGATGATTAAGACAGGGTTGTTAATTAAGTAGGCTTTTAATATCTGTTGAGTCCCAATCCATCCTTCATTAAAATGAAGAATCTGGAAGAAATAATCATACCGGTCAAGCATTGTTGTTTCTTACCTGAATGCCCATCCACCAAAAGAAAAACAGCAAAAAGCAAGACTATTTCAATTTTCTCCTACGGACAACATATATATATATATATATGAGAGAGAGGTTTGATTTGCACCTTGCTCAAAGGTGAGGTAGGGTTTCGGGGTTTTTAATTTTTTAGTGATGCAGTCACGATTCTCATGAGACACGCCACATTTTGGTAGCTAAAGAAACCTGATGGGGCCACAAATTAAAAAAGGGTGGCAAGGCTGAAATATGTGTAATTCTTTTACTTGTACTGCAGGCCTTTGTTCCTTTATGCCCAAGGTAACATTGTATATATGAGGTGTTAACCCTGTATATGCAATTTTAGGTTTATGGGCAACAAAATAATGGTATTAGTTGTTAAAGTGTCTTCAATTGATGAAAAATTAGACATTAGAGCTTTGGTTCTTATAGTACGAAGGGATTGACAATTTTTTTACGAACTTAATTTGTATTCAAATATAATTTAGATACCAAATAGGCAGTTTATTATTTAATTATTTAGTATCTAAACTATATATTAATAAAACTCTCTTTATCAACCAAAAGAGAGGGAAAAGACTATTTAATCTTCTATCAAAACAAAAAGTTAAGGGCATCAATGTAATTTCCTAAAACAAAATTTTGCTATTTGTTGTTCAAGTCTTTACCTACAGTTCTCTCTCACTCTCTTCTTCTCTCTTTCAATTTTAAAAATAAAAAAATAAAAAATTTCATACCCACTTTGTGTGTGGACATATACTAGTATTGTATAAGAAAAGTGATATTGTATAAGAGCAACTCCACCTCTACAAAACCCCTAGTCAAGAGTCAATTCAATTCACCCAAATGAATTCTAATTGACTGCAGTGAATAGTAACTGCCCAAGTGCATCTCCACTTCTAAACTGAATAACCTAGTCAATACGTATTTAAATATTATTAATTTTTTTATTTTATAAAATAATAAAAAAATAATTTAATTTTTAATTTCGGATAGGATTTTTAACTAATTTTGTCATGTCACGTGTCATTATCCGAAAATACAATTTTTGTGAAGGATGGTTAGGTATTTATATATATATATATAATTCGTTTTATTTTTTCTGTATTTTAAAACAATTTTTATAATTTTTTATTAAGTTAATTAATTTGGACCATTGGATTTCAAAAAAATTGAAATCCAATAACTCAAAAATGGACACATGGCCAACGGTAAGATTTCTAACATTATTTTTTTTATAAAGTCCATGCACATTTCTAGGTATTCAAATATTCATAGATTTTAAAGGATTTCATTAATCGAGAGATTTTGTAGGATTTGAGAATAGGTGGAATGCATAACAAAATTCTATATCTACCCGTAGGATTTCTTTCTCTCTCTACTCTGCAGCTTGAGCTTTCTTTAGGACTTGGATTGTCTGCCCTCTAATTGTGGTGCCCTTTCCGTGCCCTCCTGTTTTTGTGATCACGGTTAAGCCACGTCAACATTTTATATTACTATTTTTTTTTGTTTTAATATTTTTATAAAAAAATAATATAAAATATTGACGTGACTTAACCGTGACCACACAAAACAGGAGGGCACGGGGAGGGCACCGAAATAGGAGGGCAGACAATCCAAGTCCCTTTCTTTCTCACTCTCCATTTTCTCTGAGAAACCCATCCTTCCATCCTTCCTTCTTCTGGCATCTCAGCTACCCACCCCACCCCACCCCACCAAGGTGACCTGAATGAGATCTCTCACCTGGCCGGCTTTCTATTCTTTTTTAAACAAATTATTCTTTTGGTTTATAGAATTCGATTCAATTTGACCATTATACAATTTCTTAACTACTCAATTGCCCTCTTCTCTTCTTTTTACTTGGTATTATTATATGATATATCATGGTCTTAATTCCAAATATGTCAGTTCATTATTTTGACTTGAATATACACGAGAAGCCCTCAACCCAACCATTTTATCTACCCCTAGAATCGTTTTGAATCTTGCTTTCATGAATGATTATGGTGGAAGGTAGACTATGGGGAGCTTAATTTGTATTTGAACTTTTCTGTTGGTGGAGGATCATGGAGGATTGGGGTTACTCGGGAGAACTGGGCACAGTTCTTCATTACTTTTTCAAGTTTAATCTTATTTTGCCACTCAGTACTATAGTCTGATGACATTCCTCTTCACTTGGAAGTAAGAGGTTTTAGGTTTGAATCTCGTGAATAGCGAATTCGATACCAAATTAGGCTACCCATTGTGTGGCTTAACCAAACTTCCCCTCCTCTTAATGTAAAAATATTGATGTACTAACAAAAAGAAAACTTATTTTTTATTTAAAGAATAATTTTTAAATGAGAACAGTCTCAAAATCCATTCAAATATTTAATCAAAGTCCATAAGAATCCTTTCAAATCTTTTCAAATCTTCAATCAAAATCCATAAAAATTCTTAATGTAAAAATATTGATGTACTAACAAAAAAAAAAAACTTATTTTTTATTTAAAGAATAATTTTTAAATGAGAACAGTCTCAAAATCCATTCAAATATCTAATCAAAGTCCATAAGAATCCTTTCAAATCTTTTCAAATCTTCAATCAAAATCCATAAAAATCCTTAAAAAGTTGTAAGGATTATACAATCCTTTGAAATCTGTCACTTAAAAAGGTTATTTAAAAACCTCTGAAATCCACATTGAATAACCAGTGTGATTTGTTGGTGGTTGTTTATAAGCACGCACAATGTAATGACATCTCGAAATCGAAAATAATTGCAGAGAGCGGGGGAGATTTGTGGTTAGAGGCTTGTTTACGTTTCTTGGTGCTTCTCTTGAATTCAACATGCGTGATCTCAAGCTATGTCAACCTTGTGAAATATGCTATTGATCGAATGCGGTTTGGTATTTTTCAGCTATACTTGTTAGAATAGCTGACAAACCCGAAGCATTATGTTATCAGTTGTGATCATCGATCTGCAAAAAGAAGCTGAGGATGCATTAGCAAACAAAAGTAACAGGATATATCAGCATAAAATTTAGTCCCGAGAATGATCGCGGCTGCTGAAAAAAGTGAGCCGCATCCGATCCAAGGGTTAAACATCATGTCGACGCTTAAATAGAGTTACCAGTCAACAATATACAAGGGAAAAGAGTCAGAAAAAAAATTGGGTTCAGTAGGGCTCTAAATTAGCCAACAGCCACTTTCTTCTTTTCTATCCATCTCTTTCTGGTCATTTCCAATGCTTTCTCCCTCATCCTTGAAAGTTCCTGGAACCACCGCTGGTACTGTGACTCAATCATTTCGAGTTCCAACTTTGAATCGGCATCCAGATTCATATCTTTTGAATCTACCAAAGATGGAGAATAACAGCTGCTTGTCAAGCTCATATCTTTTGATAAATCGTGCCCATGCAACGGAAACTGCAACTTCTTTATGATCCCATTCACTGGGAAGCCTCCTCCTTCATTGCTAGCATAATTGCTCTGTAACTTGCGGTCATCGAAATATGAATACCTTGGCTCTAGCTCAGAAGTATTGCAATTAACAGATTCATCAGCAAAGCTTTGGTAAGAGGTAATTCCACCATTAAAATTGATGGTATCAGGGTTATCACAGGAGCTACCATCTTGCTCTACCATCAAACCATCAGGAGCACCAAATAGCACCGAACCCCACAGGCTTGACAATGATGGTTTTCCATTTTTACGGACTAAGGATCCGCCACAAAGACTCGCTGGACCACTTGAGGAATAATCAGATGAGGGCTTCCAACCAGGTAGAAGTTTCCTTATCAAGTAATCGATAAACTCAGCAATGAAAGCCACATCATGATCAGCTAATTCCAGTTGTTCAACCATCTCCCTCGCCACAGACGCTGCAGTATCACTAGCAATGTAAAAGAGAAAATGTATATTCCTCACCTTACCTGTAAGATACAGAAAAGTCATGCTATTACATTCCTGACAGGAATAACAATAATAGACATAATTGTATATCCAATTTCCCAGTTTGCATACTTACCACATGCATCAGCTATACGCAAAGTCAATGATACTGAATCGTCATCATTTTTTATCCCGCTCAACCTGAACTCGTTGTTCTTATGTGTCCTTTGAAATTCCAGAACCTGTGGACTCCCATTGTTGCTTCCTGTACATGTGCTTATAGATAGCTGCTTGTAGTCAGTATCTATGTCCATGGATAGAGGCCCAGACTTTGGTAAATTTGTTGCTTTCAGACTCTGGTTAGGCAACTGTAAGGGATCACGGATTGGTTCCTTTGGATTGTCAACTTGAAGGAATGCATCTCTCGGATGCTGGAACCAGACATTTTTCAACGAACTCTTTGATTTGGGGGTCATTCACCTTCCCAAGGGCTGCAGGTTTAATGCCCTGCAAAAGAACATACCAGAAATAAGATTCCTGTGGAACTGAGTGATTCTACTTTAAACAGCCAGCAGAAGGAATGATGATATTCCGATGATTCCTCACTTACAGAGGTAACCTTCGTAAATATTTGAGCAGGACTTTTGCATTCACTATATGGATACTCAAAAGTAATCATCTCTAACATGCACATTCCGAAGGAGTATATGTCAACGAGCTCATTATATTCCTCCTCATAGAGCTCTGGAGCCATAAACTCGGGAGTCCCTTACGTAGAGAAAAGAAAAAGTTTCAGTACTTGTTTAGACGGTTTAATCAAGAGATAACATCTGATGTCCTAGATTTCTTACCAATCACACTGCGAGCAGTAGGCTGCTGCATAACAGTTGCCAATCCAAGGTCTCCGATTTTAACTTCTCCATGATTTCCATTAATGAAAATATTGTCACATTTTAAGTCTCTATGAATGATAGGGGGGCTATGACTGTGGAGAAAGGCTAAACCTCGGAGAATCTGCCTTGCCCAGTTCCTTATGGCCTTTGTATCCACATTTTTATGCTTCTTACGATATCTAATAACCAAAACGTGCGCAATTAGTTTGATTTCATATAATGCAGATAAACGATACAAAGACAGAATGAGAAGGAATCAATAGAACTTCAGATGTGAAGAGCTCCAGATGTGAAGAGCTCCGTAATCATGTTAATCGTATTTTTCTGATCATCCACCCATGAATTATGGAACTTAATAATATTTTCATGTTTCAGTGATTTCAGAAGATGAACTTCAGAATACAATTTTTCCAAATCTTCTGGTGATCGCAAGACAGCATCAACCTTCACCCGGCTCCAAGCCACTTCTATTCCATCAACTTCATCGAATGCCTTGTAGCTGCAAATAATGAATGAGATGCCCAAAATTTAAAAAATTAATGATAATTCTTAAATTTAACAAAACTGTTGTTCCTAAAAATAACGAAATCCGGAAAACAAAAGTGAAGAAAAAAAAAAACTACAAAGAGAAAGGTCTCAGAACCATACACAGTCTTGAAGGCACCTTTGCCCAATATTTCATTGTACTGTTACCAGAAAATAAGAAAAAAAAATGAATTAAAGGAGAAATAAAAGACTGAATGGAAGGGGAAACACAATCTTCTCAGTTGTAACAAAAAATAACAATTCATTTGTTTCCTATCTAAATCGGCTCGAAAGCTAGCTGCTTAATCTGATGAACAATCTTGCACTCACATATACAATCTGATACCAATTCATTTGAAACAACAAAATTAATCAGTCACTAAAACAAAAGCAACAAAGTTACAAAATGTACAATCTATTCAACAAAATTGAACCTTTCCATCAAAATGTGACCCATTACTACACGAAATTCAACATATCGAAACCATATAAAAATATGGAAAACAAACAAGAACTAAAATTGCAGCTTGAACACAATCCTTATTCCACATTCCATAACACGTCCAATCCAAAATGCAAGTGCAAGTTGTGATATTACCCGAACATATCGATTGCTTGGGTCCTTCTCTACAAAATCGACCTATTCATCGAGGAGCTTCGCCACTGGAAACATCCCATTACTTGCTGGCGATACCAATCCGACCCCTGAATTCATTTCCTGCCAAGAACCAAACTGCTACCACACCAGAAAGACAAGGACTTTTTCTTTTTCTTTTTTATATGTTTTTTTCTTCTAGCAAATAATTTAGCGGGTCAAATTTTCTAATTTGGAAAATGTATTCTTCTCTCATTCAGCTAAAGAGAGCAATCGCCGTTGATTGGGTCAAAAAAAAAAAAAAACGACGACCCAGCAACAGCTCATAGAATGCTTCAGAAGCGATGCAGAAGAAATCGAATGCCGATTGGAAGCAGAATCGGCATTCGACGGCGGCGGATGGAACCAATGAACCGGCTGAGTTCAAAACCCCAAGTTCCATGCAACGCGGTTTTGTCATTCTCTACGCCAATATCGTCGCGACCCACTTGGCGAAAGCCATCCCTGAAGTGAACCCAAGTGGCCGAGAGGGGGTCAGAAGCGGCGGTGGAGATCGGACATTAGGATTCACCAGAAGGAGAAGACGAAGGCGGTAGCAGAGCAAAATTCGACCGTTGGGCGGGGGGTTGAGAGATGGAGGGACCGCAAAATCTGAACAGAGGAAAAATGGGAGAAAAAAGCGAGAAGAAAATGGGGTTGGAATTTGAGAGAGAGAGAGAGAGAGAGAGAGAGAGAGAGAGAGAGAGGGGAGAGCGGGTACGGGGGATTTTCATTTTTGGGGACGCGCGAAATTCAAGCTCAGAACACACGCGTGTGTGGATGGTTCATTTTTTGCTGTTTTATATCTTTTCTTTTTTAAAGAAAAATTAAGTAAATAGATTTGTGTAGAAAAATAGTTTGTGCTATTCATACTGGCTTTTGTCTATTAATATTTTTTAATTTATTCGATCCGATACTTAAAAATTAAGAGAAATATGTAAAAAGTAAAAATAGTATATAAATAGTACCACACAAAAAATTTGATAACGGTGACAAATGACATCATCTAGAGGGTACATCTCATAATGAAAACCATCTACAATTTATCTTCTAAACAACCCACGATATAGAAGATTATGAGAAATTATTGCAGTTAAAAGAATATGGCTAATTTTTATCAAAAATTGATTATTATTTTTATTTAAAATTAACTGAAACCAAAGGCGAATTTAAACCACATTATTATGACGGACTTATTAGGCTTGACCTACTTCCCATCTCTTAATGTAATTAATATCGTTTGGTAAAAAAAAATAATAATTAACTCTGTGACTAAATTTTTTTTTTACCGATGTTGATACTATGTTTTATTCAAACTTACATAAAAATTAATTGGTCAAATTTTTTTTTTTGGGACAAATTGATATTTCACATTAATAAATTTGTTTAAGTTACAAATAAAGAATTCAAACTTGAGTATAGAGAGAGGAGCACATTATTCTAAGGAGTGTGATATCCACACATCCCTTTTTACTTTTCCCACACTTTTTTTGTTTTCGACCGTCGGATCGGATGAATTGTTTTAGATCAATGGATAGAAATTAACAATGGGTGTGTGGCACACCCCTATTATAATTAAATATTAAACATTTAAGGTTATGACTAGAAAATTAAGACATGGAAATATAATTAAATGAAGATCTAAATGTTACTTATATTTTTATGCCAGTTTATAGGTAATAAATTGACCAAAATACAAAAAATGGTTTCGTGGTGTAGTTGGTTATCACGTCAGTCTAACACACTGAAGGTCTCCGGTTCGAACCCGGGCGAAGCCATTTCCTTTTTACAACTCATCCAACATTTTTGCCCTTTTCAATATTCGTTATACGACGTGTCGTACACTGACAAACAAAAACGACGTTCTATCAGCTGTTTTACCGACAAAATCGACGACGACCCACCGCCGGATGACCCGACATTATCATAACACCTGTTCGGCTTTTCTGTTAAATGATTGGTCCATCAGTATCAGCGTACTGAGAGATTCAACATCTGAAAGTCTCACCTCTCAAGCTTTCTCTCAGATTCCCGGAAAATGGAAACCAAATTCTCGCGATCCAAACAGAAGGCTGACGCGGCAGCTGTGCTCCGGAAATCATGGTACCACCTCAGGCTGTCGGTAAGGCACCCGACCCGGGTTCCCACTTGGGACGCCGTCGTATTGACGGCGGCTAGCCCCGAGCAGGCCGAGCTCTACGAGTGGCAGCTCACTCGCGCCAAGCGGGCGGGCCGCATAGCCGCCTCCACGATCACACTCGCTGTGCCTGACCCCCATGGCCAGCGCATCGGCTCCGGCGCCGCCACTCTCCACGCCATTCACGCCCTCGCCAAGCATTACCGTGCGTTGGGCCTACACTCAGAGGTAACACTGTTCTGAGTTTGGTAATTGGGTTGTATTGTAGATATTTGTGATTAAATTTACGAAACTTTGTGAAATTGCGATGTGGGTTAGCTTAAATTTTCACTAAACATGATTTGGGTAGCTTAATTTTCACTAAAGGGTATGTAATCTGTTAAATTTACAGCAAATTGAAGAAGAAAGGTGGCCACTTTACTCTTAAATGTCATCAGCAAGTGGCTAAATTTTCACTAATTGTGATGTGGGCTAGTTTTTTTGCTTGTATCTGTAAGCTGTTTCATTTCAAAAGCAGGTGGCAGCTACAAGCAATGGTGGTTTTGGGTTCTCGGAGTCAAATCGAAATGCAACTGGCAATGAAATGGATGATGATCTCTCGGAAATGGTTAGCTTCATTGCCAAGAGGCATATATTATTGCTTCATGCTGGTGGTGATTCGAAAAGGGTCCCCTGGGCAAATCCCACGGGGAAAGTTTTCCTGCCACTTCCATATATGGCAGCTGACGACCCTGATGGGCCAGTCCCGCTGCTTTTTGATCATATACTTGCAATTGCTTCTTGTGCAAGACAAGCTTTTAAAAATGAAGGTTAGTTGTTCCGTCTATTGCAATATAAGTGAGACTTGGCCATCTCTTTGTTATGAGAATTTGTAGTCGGTGTCCAATGAACTTTTCACATTCTGTCTTTTAACCCTAGTTAACTATATCATATGGGGCCAATTCTTTTAGGAGTGCTTAAGCAGGCAGGGTTGAGAAATGTGTCTAAGGTCATTTGATTCCATGAAAGAAATATGGATAATATTGCTCTCTGAGATATATTCTAGTTCGAAAGTTGAATTTGTAATTAATTTGTTTATTTTGGTTTTCATTTTGTTCTGTCATATTAGAATGACATTCACCGTATCTTGTGGTTAATGTCACTGAGTTCATCTCTCCAAGCATCATGTATAAATGATGTTTCATTCTTTGCAGGTGGAATATTTACTATGACTGGAGACGTACTTCCATGTTTTGATGCCTCCAACATGGTGCTTCCAGAGGACACATCCTGTATCATAACTGTTCCCATCACCCTTGATATCGCGTCTAACCATGGTGTTGTTGTGGCATCTAAGAGAAGAAATGTAGAAAAAAGTTATCCTGTCAGCTTTGTTGATAATCTCTTACAGAAACCTAGCGTAGACGAACTTGTTAAGAACAATGCAATTCTTGATGATGGTAGAACACTTCTTGACACTGGAATAATAGCGGTTAGAGGTAAAGGGTGGGAGGAGCTTGTTATACTTGCATGTTCCTGCCAACCAATGATTTCGGAGCTTCTGAAGACCAGAAAGGAGGTAAGTTACTATTTAGATGGGCTTTCATTGCATGTCGTCCTGCAAGTGTATAGTTTATGATATAAATTCAACTGGATTCTTATTGTAGGCTTTGCAGTAAATCCTATATATAGGACCGGGTTTCTCCAAGTGTGAAATTCTCAGTGATTTTAGGAAGGTTTTAAATTTTTAATAGAGTAATGCTAGGTAAACCAATTTTTAAGACCAAATTTACAAACTATGTGATGTGGCACTAATAGGAAATAAGCACGTTAATCAATAGTTAAGTAATAATCCAATCATCAACAACCACATCATATGGTCTACAAAATATGGTTTAAATAGATTGTCTCTCTAGCATTACCCTTTTTAATAATGTTCTTGTATTTTTCACAGATGAGCTTATATGAAGATCTTGTAGCAGCTTGGGTACCTGCAAAGCATGACTGGTTGCGACTGCGCCCTTCAGGCAAAGAACTGGTCAGCAGATTAGGAAAACAGAAGATGTTTAGCTACTGCGCTTGTATGTGTTACCTTGATGCCATTATCCATATATTTAACATTTTCAATTTTTTTTTTCTTTTATATGATTATTATTTCCTATATTATTTCTGCTTCTTGATTTTAACTGCAGATGATTTGTCGTTCTTACATTTTGGAACTTCAAGTGAGATTTTGGATCATCTGAGTGGAGCTGCCTCGGGACTGGTCGGTCGAAGACACCAGTGTTCTATCCCAGCAAGCACTCTATCTGACATTGCAGCATCCGCTGTTCTTCTTTCTAGTAAAATTGCACCTGCTGTCTCGATTGGGGAAGATTCTCTTATATATGATTCAACCATTCCGAGTGGAATGCAAGTTGGTTCTCTGTCCATAGTTGTTGGTATCAATGTTCCAGAAGTAAATAGTAGTGCTGCAGAAAATTCATTTAGATTCATACTTCCGGATCGCCATTGTCTTTGGGAGGTTCCTCTAGTCGGACACACTGGAAGAGTCATAGTATATTGTGGCCTTCATGATAACCCCAAGGTTTCACTCTCTAAGGATGGCACTTTTTGTGGGAAACCCTGGAGGAAGGTTGTGCAAGATTTAGGAATCCAAGAAAATGATCTATGGAGCTCAATGGGTACTCATGAAAAGTGTTTGTGGAATTCAAAAATATTCCCCATTCTTTCTTACTTTGAGATGCTAACTTTGGCATCGTGGTTGATGGGCTTGAGTGATGAAAATTCTGAGCATTTGCTTTCTCTGTGGAGAAGTTCACCTCGTGTTAGTTTAGAGGAGTTGCATAGATCAATTGATTTTTCAAAGATGTGTCATGGTTCAATTGATCATCAAGCAGACCTTGCAGCTGGAATCGCTAAAGCATGCATTAATTATGGGATGTTGGGCCGCAATTTATATCAGTTGTGTGAAGAAGTTCTGCAAAAGGAAGATTTAGGAGTCAAAGTATGTGAGGAATTTCTAAGTCTTTGTCCCGGACTCCTGGAGCAGAACTCTAAGATCATTCCCAAAAGCCGAGCATTCCAGGTTCAAGTTGATCTTCTTCGAGCATGCAGCAATGAAACAACAGCACGTAAGTTGGAGCACAAAGTTTGGAATGCAGTTGCTGATGAAACAGCTTCAGCTGTAAAATATGGTTTTAAAGGTAGAGTCAATTATTCGTATCTCAATAATGGCATAATTCTTAGTAATCTCATCCACATTTTAAAATCAAGATAGTACTCATTTTGGATCTCATGTTTCTTGTCTGATCGTTCTGTGGTCTTTAAAGGACCAGAAATTTACAAAATGCTTTTTTTTTTATTTATTTTTTATTTTTTATCTATGGTCTGTAGAACATCTCTATGAGACTCCCAGCGATATCTCTATTCTGTCCCATAAGAACAATGATTTCGACGGCTGTGTGGATCATTCATTCCACCCCAGAAAGGTGAAGGTTGAATTACCAGTTCGTGTGGATTTTGTTGGGGGTTGGAGTGACACTCCTCCATGGAGCTTGGAGCGCTCTGGTTGTGTTCTGAATATGGCAATAAGTTTGGAAGGTTCTCTTCCAATTGGCACCATCATCGAGACAACGAAAAAAACTGGTGTCTGTATTAGTGATGATGGTGGAAATGAGTTACACATTAAGGACCTAACCTCAATTGCCACACCATTTGATGACAACGATCCATTTCGGCTTGTCAAATCCGCACTGCTTGTGACTGGCATTATTCACGAAAATGCTCTTGCATCCAGGGGTCTGCAGATCAGGACATGGGCTTGCGTACCTCGTGGAAGTGGCTTGGGGACTTCTAGCATCTTAGCAGCTGCAGTTGTGAAAGGACTTCTTCAGATTACCGATGGAGATGAAAGTAATGAAAATGTTGCGAGACTTGTTCTTGTATTAGAACAGCTCATGGGGACAGGTGGTGGTTGGCAGGATCAGATTGGGGGTCTCTACCCGGGTATTAAATGTACTTCAAGTTTTCCTGGTATCCCATTGCGACTACAAGTCGTCCCACTCTTGGCTTCCCCACCGTTAATTTCAGAGTTGCAGCAACGCTTGCTTGTGGTTTTTACCGGTCAAGTATGTGGCATCCTTTCAATTTCAACTTTAGATAATGCATAATTCTTCTTGCCTGCAATAAGTAAATAACAATAAAACATGGCACTACATAATCGTGTGTTCAATCATGAAAAGCGTAGAAGCTTGCTGGTCAAGTTAACGATTGCAGAGTCTTGTTCTACAGAGACGCACTTTAGTTACTGGACCCTGATGTTGCTTTATTCTTCATGTCCAAGCTCATGCATCTCATGTTCTCAAAGAAAACACGTCTGTATTTGCATAATATGAAATAATGTAAATGTGATATTCGTGCAGGTTCGACTTGCACACCAAGTCTTGCAAAAGGTGGTAACCCGCTACCTCCGAAGGGACAACCTTCTTATATCGAGCATCAAGCGCCTCGCTGAACTGGCCAAGATTGGGAGAGAAGCGTTGATGAACTGTGACATAGACGACCTTGGGGAGATAATGCTAGAGGCTTGGAGGCTGCATCAAGAACTCGACCCTTACTGCAGTAACGAGTTTGTGGATCAACTCTTCAGATTCGCACACCAGTACTGCTCCGGCTACAAGCTCGTGGGTGCCGGAGGCGGAGGCTTTGCCTTGTTGCTTGCCAAGGATGCCAAGCAGGCAAAGGAACTAAGGCTCTTGCTGGAACAAGATTCAAATTTTGACGTCAAAGTATACAACTGGAACGTCTTCTTAGATAATTAATTAGATTGATTCTTAGCTTCTTGTAACATTCTTTAATGTATATTAATATTAATTTAGAATTACGTGCCATAATTACTGGATATAAGTTTCGGGTGTTGTATTAGTTTGAAAATAATTCAAATTTGTATTTGTATGGAAATAAATATAGAATAAATTCATGAATTGATTCATTTAAAAATCGTTATATTACAATGCATTTAATCATTGTAAATACTTTGTATTTTTTTTTTTAATTTAAGCTTATTATCAAGCGGCAAAACAGAAAAGGGCAAAAAAAAGGAGAAAATAAAAGAAAGCCAAGTGGCAAAAACAAATCATGAACATGAAACACGTATGACGTGAAATCATGGCAAAGAATCCAAAGCATTCGGCATTCCTTTCTTTTTCCTTTTTTTTCCCCATAAATTGCGTTGCTAAAGGAACAAATTTAAAACAAGAAACCGTTGAGTGTAACGGTAATATTGTGATAAAGTAATGAGAATTTTAACGTAAATAAATATAAATATATATAGAAAAATAATTTTCACTTGTAAGTAAAGCCACAACAGCAAGTGGCTCTCTATTACAGTGATTGAGAGAAGTGTTGCTATTGAACCACATCGTGAGTTCGAACTCCGTCAACTCCCTATTCTAACAAATCTATCATTTGACCAAAACTAAAATAAAATAAAGCTACAACACCACGTGATTGTGTGACTATTGCATAAAAAACTCGAAGAAAAAAACCCCACAAAATTACAGGAAATTGATTAGTGAAAGGTGACAAAAGAAAAAGATAATGACAGGAACAAAATTATGAAGTGGAGCCTCCCTTTATTCTCTTGCAATTTCCACTTGTCTCTCTAAAGAAAGCTAAGAACAAAAACAAGAGAAGGAAACAAAGGGGGGTCATCATCCTCCATTTCAATTTCATCATCAAAGTTGGTCATGATTATTCTGACCCAGAAAATTAAAATCGGAAAATACTTCATATTAATGTTGTATAAATTATATAAAAATTGGTAAAGGTCGCTAAACTGCTTCTTTGGTGAGCCAATCCTTTTCTGCCGCACCCATTAATTTTTGTATTAATTTTTAATGTAATTTAATGTAATCTTTTATATAGACTCTCCAATTTTCATCCTTTGGCGTTTGTGGGTCAGTCCAGTCAGTCAATCTATCTGCATTTTTTTGTAGAGTCAATTTTTACGTTGCAAGCGGTTTGCTTTGCTTATGGTGTAATTGCAGAGAGCCGCAGAAAGCCAGAAGCACTCTAGAGAGAGATGGGTTTGCTGACGAACAGAGTTGAGAGAAATGAGATCAAGCCAGGAGACCACATCTACACATACAGAGCTGTATTCGCCTACTCTCACCATGGTTCTCTCTCCCTCTCTCTCTTTTCCTTGTTTTTATTTCATTTAGTTTTCTGGGTATTTAATTCTTGATTATATATATTCTTCTTGAAGAATTACACAATGTGGGTTCATGGAGTGATGGGATTTCTGGGTTTCTTGCATTTCTTCCATTTGTTCGTTTAATTCTAATTTCTGGGTTCAATTCTCAGCTGAATTATTGCATCTTGTTTCCTTGAATTTCAAGTTTCTTTGCCTGCAAGTTTATGGTTGTGGATTCCTTGATTTCTTGCAGTCCAAAAAACAAATACTTGTTGACTTCTTGCAGTCAAAATAAAAGAAATTGTTACAGTTCAGATAGAAGTAATTTTCTTCTAATTGATTGCTTAGATCACCCTTGATTTCTAAATCAAATACGTGTTGACTTTTTGTTTGAATTTGTTGAGTAGTTCTTCAAATCGTTCGATTACACGGATAATCGTTCTGTGATGTGATGTAACTGAATTTTTCTACCCTTGATCTCTGCTGATTATTTCGGCATGATGATTACAGATGACTAGTTTCTCTTACCCGTACAAGACATGACTCCATAGCCACCAGGAGGTTCAAAGTTCACTTCTTTTAATTTTCTACCTTTTCTTAACCTTGTTGAGTCATCAAATTCGCTTATGAAGTCGTTTTAAGCACTAACTTCTGTTTCGGATATTGTTTATTGGATGGTTTGTATGGCTCAACACAGGAAAACAGAAATCGACCGAAGTATTTGTGCCTTCTCTTGTTGAACTTGAGGAAGTAGAATGTGTTTCCCCTTCCTTTTTTCTGTTGTTCGTAACCTATTAACATTGCTGACTTGCAGTATTCAACCGTAACTTGGACTCGAAAACTGAATTCCTAAATCAATGTTGTCATATAAGTTCCCCGATTGCTAGAATAAACACATTTATTCTTCCGATTTAACTAAGATGTCTCATCACAAGTTACAACATGCTATGGATTTGCAAAATGTACTAAAATGTACTTGGACGTATTATATGAAGAATATGTCTGCATCTGTGCCGTGAACTTCACATTTAGGTGGTTTGATTTAACCTGCGTAACGGAATGTCGTAGAAAACTTCAACATAAAGTTTTCTCTCGTCATTATCTTTAGCACCTGCTAAACGATTTATTTCCCCTGATTTTGTTCTTCCCATTGCAATTTTCAGTTTTGTTCATTCTGTCAGATAAAGTCCAATTTTGAATTGCTCAAATCATACAGTGCTTAGTTCATTTGAACTTATTTCTCTCTCGCGTTACTCTCATGTTTGGATCGAGTTTAACCACGAGCTGTGTTGAAAATGACATGATGCAGGTATTTATCTTGGGGGAAGCAAGGTGGTCCATTTTAGACCCAAAAGAAATTTGAACTCCAGCACTGAATCATCATCTGATGTTTATGATTCAATGTCCTGTCCCACCACTCCTGACTGTGGATTCCGGCAACCCAACAGTGGTGTTGTCCTCTCGTGCCTGGACTGCTTCCTGAAAAATGGATCTCTTTACTGCTTTGAATATGGGGTTAGCCCTTCAGTTTTCCTTGCAAAAGTACGGGGTGGCACATGCACCACTGCAGCATCCGACCCATCAGAAACGGTTGTCCAACGTGCCATGTATCTTCTTCAAAACGGATTTGGCAACTACGATATTTTTCAAAACAACTGCGAGGATTTTGCTATGTATTGCAAAACCGGTCTCTTGGTAATAGACAAGCAAGGTGTGGGAAGTAGTGGTCAAGCTTCTTCTATTATTGGTGCCCCATTGGCAGCCATTCTTTCTTCTCCTCTGAAGTTGTTGATGCCAAGCCCGGTTGGTGTGGCTACTGTAACAGCTGGGATGTACTGTATGAGCAGGTATGCAACTGATATTGGCGTTCGAACTGATGTGATCAAGGTCGCCGTGGAGGATTTGGCCGTGAACTTGGGTTGGGGCAGTGACCATGAGGAGGAAGTGAGTGAGGACGATGATTCCGATTCCTCTCTTACACAGATTACCAGGTGATTGAACATGGTTCTTGTGCAAGTCAAGTGCCGTTGAATAAGCATTTGTCGACGTTAATGACTGAAATACTGATGTGGGTTTTACAACTCATTTGAAACTCACATAATAGTGTCTTATAATTCATGCATGGAATGAATGAAAGCAGTACTTATCTGGTGTCCGTAATCGATGCTACTGTTCGATTTTTCACTCCAAAATAGTCATCTTTCACTCTTCCATCCGTTGTTTTTTAAAATCGAGAAAGAAAATTGGAAAATAATTTTCAACCAAATCGAGAACGTTTCAAATTAGTTGCGCATTATTGGTAAATCGCAATCGCAAAATCAACTGTTCAAACGGACTTGTTTTCTGTACATATACACAGTTAATAGAAGCAGCACTCTGTAACACAGATTTTTCGAAGGGCCTCTATTGGCTTCATAATCTTAGGTACCATACGGCAATGCGCAATTGGCATGGGGAACTGTCACAGTGACATTCCCGTTGAATGGAAGTTTCTCTCCTGCAGAGGGCTTGTCACCGGTCTGGTGTTGCGTTTTATTTCCTTGGGGTGCAGGCTTCATATCTGCCTGGCCTGCAAGCTCATTGACTGCATCAACAATTCCACTGATTCTTGCTGCATTTTCAATCAGCAAAGACACCAATGTGGTCACCGGAAGAACCTCCACCAGTGGTGCTACGATGGGTTCTCCTTTGCCATCATCATCGGTTGCTTCTGATGTCGGTAAAACAAGCCAGATAGGCACAGATTTCAAAGATTTTTGAAGCTCCTGCACTGCTTTGTTCATCTCCCAAACCAATGAGTCAATCTCAGATGATTTTTTCATGGTTTTAATTGTTTTCACCATTTCTGTCAAGATGTCTGAAGAATGTATGTTTGTTGTCTTACAGGCATTGCTGAAATGCTTCTTTAGGTTTCCGATTCTAGCCGGCGTCTGCCCATAAACAATATGCAACTTAAAACTACATAATCTTAACAGAGATAATATGTTTGATGTAAAACGCCAACCTTAATTTCCGACTCCATACAAGCGCTGAGAGCCTTGACGCAGTAAGCACAACTGCGCATCGATGCGCCAATCTTGAGGTACTGTTTCCATGGATGTTTGAAGTTGAAACTTCCATGTGCAGGCTCCCATCTTGCAAATTTATCCTGCAAAATCGAATGACCCCATGGGAAAGAAAAATCAGCAAATCAATCTCGTCGCCTATCGATCCCATGTAACACGATGGCATACCAAATTGTCTTCTGTTGCCTTCGAATCGAGCACACATTTATACCCCTTGATTTGCTTAGTAGAACAATTGTCTTCAGTCACAGCTTCATTGTCTTTGAAGTACTCCAGCACATATCCTGCAAAATATTGTCATTACTAATACTTTAGATTCTGCCGGGGGTAAAGAAAAGGATAATTAGAGCTCGTTTAGGACTGCTTCTGTAAATCCAAATATTACTTGTAAAAGCACTTGGGAGTGCTTCTTTAAGAAGCATCTAGCAGGTGCTTGTCCACAAAATGCTTCTATGACCAAGAAGCGGTTTTAAGTTTTTCTACCAAATGCTGTCAAAAGAACTTTTAGTTGGTAGAAGATGTTTTTAGCCTTTTCAGAAGCAGTCCGAAACAGGCACCATCCAAGGAATCAGCCAGTTTCTCCAGGTTATTATAGATCAAACAGTGGAGCTGCTGACCAGCCCAATTGGGATAAAAGAGAATGCTAATTAGAATGCAAAAGAAGGTCCCAATGCCAACAGTGAGCAGTCTATGGTAAGCTAACTCGAACAACTCTTCCACGCGATATCCGGAAATCGAAACTAAGCTGAAGGTGAGGATGAAGCGAGAGAAGGTGGCTGCCGAAGCTGCAAAAGTGAGCACCACATAAGTATTGTTTAACTCGAGCGAAACACCAGCGAAATGAATTTAGAACAGCAGATGCACATACCTAGGAGGAAAACTGAGGTTCCAATAATTATGGGCTCAAAATTTTGTCCTGCCTTGCAAGAAATCCAATGGACACCCAAGCCAAGTGATCCTGCAAGAAAAGTTCCTGCTGCTCTATTTATGCTTTTGTATAGTGTAGCACCTGCAATGAAATGGCCAATTGGTTACTTTTTTTTTCACTTTAACTTGATGCTGTGACAAATTTTGTACGGGAAGAGACTTCCTAACGTTTTTTTTTTATTTTTTTTTTATTTTTTTTTATTTTATCAAGTTAAGGGTGAATCAAGGGACATAAGTAAAGAGAGTTGACCGGAAATTACTCCCTATTTGGTAATAAAAAAATTGGTTTTTTACAGTTTTACTCACCAACAGTTGATTCAAAAACTACCACAACAGTCATATCCGCCCACACTGCGTTCCCACCTACACCTTCATACAAAGACCTCATGTAGTAAAAAAGCAACACAACTGAAATAGCCAACCCTACTTTGAGAGCATGGATCGCCTTTCTGGGCTCATCAACTCCTAACTTCCATGCCTTCACTAAAAACCTCCAAACTTTCAGCACCAATCCTCCAACCATACCCTTCAACCCTAGCAACGCCTTGTCGACTAGCCCGGATTCTGGAACAGATGCATTGTTTGTCCCATCAGCTACATTGATCCCCCATTCGACACTAACACATCATTTTCACTCACCATGTTGGCAAGGGCTCACAAGAACAACGGAATTAGGGCGGTTCAGACTAAATTGAAGCGCTTAGTGGTTTGCCTTAGGGCTGGTTTAGTATTGTTGTGCTTTGAAAAAAAGCTGCTGTGAGAATAAGTGGCTGTGCTGTGAGAATAAGCGGCTGTGAAATAAAGCAGCAGAGTGTTTGGTAAACTTTTTTGTAAAAATGCTTTTGGAAAAAAAAAGTAGTCTGATAGTGGGTCTTTTCATTAAAGGAGCATTGTAGCTCCGTGTGCTTTGAAAAAAAGCCAGTTTTCCAAAGCTGCAAATAGCAGCTTCAGCTTTTTCCTTTGATTTCAACTTATTCTCACAACAGCTTCCAAAATAAACCTTTTTTTTTTAGTTTACCAAACACCTAAAACCCTCACAGCTTTTTTTCATAGGTGCTTTTTTTTTAAGCACCTCACTCCCAAACCACCTCTTAATGTACGATCATTAAGCTTCATGTGCCTTATATATTATTCACCAGAACTTTCAATTCCTTGAGCACATAGATTAATGGTCTTACAGATAGCACTGAAAATACATGGCCTAAATTTGGTAAGTAGTTACTAGTATCGTCATCTCCATTAAGCTTAACTTAATGGCTTTGAATTAACACTGTCTTGGTGCTGTTATCTTGTTAGACAATTAAGTGGATAATATGTTTTAAGTACAGAAACCGCTTGTTGTTCAAAAGGTTTTAAATTGAGGACATGAACTTAACCATTAGGGTTTGGATCATAAACCTAAAATCCCTAAAAAGCATGACCTAATTAGTGCAGGGCTAATATTTTAGTTGATCCACTACACCATAAAACGCATTAGGTACATATTAGAAGTTTTATATCTTCAGCTTTTAGATTGTTTAAGAAATAGAGGCCGAGGGCAATCCATGTCATCTTTGATCATTGGAAATATTATGTCGAAGTGCCTATATAGCATTTTTTTTTATGTCTGAATCATCTTTGATCAACTAGCTCTTAGCTTAATAGTACTTTGGCTCTTAATACTGAAAGAGAAAGGTTTCACGTTCAATTCCACCACCTGATAAAGAATTGTAAATATAGGAATTTCTATGTGCTAGACTACTAGTGCTACATCAACGTGCCAAAATGTCGTGGCATTTAACTTTTGTGGCCACAATCTCTCCACAAGCTGTATCATTCAACATGCTTAGTACTTTGCTCTCTTCAGTTTCATCTGGTAAGAAACTATTTCATTCATGCAATGGAAAAAGTTAGGGAATGAAAGTTAAACCATTACTTGTTGGTTAAGAAACTAATCAATGGAATACAATCATTTCTAAAAGTCAACTCACAAAAATATATTTCCTCCCAAAAATGTTCCTACCTACTTACACTACTACAATATTAGCTTTAGATGACGGATGATGGTGACGGATATTAAAAAAATCATGTCGGATAAATTATATCCGACACATCATTTAATTAGTGACAGATATTAGAAACATGATGTCGGTTATATCCGACATAACTTCCTGACGGATATTTAGTGGCAGATATCAAAAAAAAAAACTGTCGGATATAACCAATAGTATTTTTTGATTTTTTTTTTAATATTTTTGACAGATTCTGTCGGTTTTTATGTTAATGGTGGCGAGTATAACCGACAAATATTGACTATTTTATTATTTTACTTTCTGGCGGTTATTATTTTAGTATTCTAGCGGTTATAACCGACAGAAATGAAAATTTTATTATAACCATCGAAAACTTTTATTCCGTTACCTAATCTCTGAATGTTTGTTTTTTGTAATTTTTTACGTATGCAATCTTGGAGTGTGTACAAACAAGTTTGACGGTTGGATCGTTGAAAAATGTTTCGTAGAATGCGTATCATATCAAAATGGTAGATTAAACCAACACTTCGAGTTAATGTTATATTTCCCCATCAAGTATAAAATAAGATTTTGTTGTATCCACTAGTGTAAATATTTTAATTTGAAGAACGAATTTGTTCAATGCATTCTTATATGGTTGAGGAGTGTAGCTATAAAAAATCATCAAAATCGGAGCTAAAATAACCATTAAATTGTGATTTTTCATTTATAACCTTCGAAAACTTTTGTTTTGTTACATAATCTCTGAATATTTATTTTTTGTGATTTTTTACGTATGCGATCTCGGAGTGTGTACAAACAAGTTTGACGTTGGATCGTTGAAAAACGCTTCATAGAATGCGTATCGCATCAAAATAGTAGATTAAATAAACACTTAGAGTTAATGTTATACTTCCATTAAGTATAAAATAAGATTTTGTGGTATCCACTAGTGTAAATATTTTAAATTGAAGATCAAATTTATTCATTACATTCCTATAGGGTCAAGGAGTGTAGCTGTAAAAAATCATTAAAATCGAAGCTAAAATAACCATTAAATTGTGAATTTTCGTTTATAACCGTCGAAAACTTTTGTTCCGTTATATAATCTATGAATGCTTGTTTTTACAATTTTTTTACATATGCAATCTTGAAGTGTGCACAAATAAGTTTGATGATTGGATTGTTGAAAAAAGTTTCGTAGAATGCATATCGAGTCAAAACGGTAGATTAAACAAACACTTAGAGAGTTAATGTTATACTTCCCCATCAAGTATAAAATAAGATTTTGTGGTATCAACTAGTATAAATATTTTAAATTAAAGATCAAATTTGTTCAATGCATTCTTATAGAGTCCAGGAGTGTAGCTGTAAAAAAATCATGAAAATCGGAGCTAAAGTAACCGTTAAATTGTGATTTTTCGTTTATAACTGTCAAATTTTTTTATTTTGTTACCTAATCTCTTTAATGTTTGTTTTTTGTCATGTTTTACGTATAGAGTATGTACAAATAAGTTTGACGGTTGGATCGTTGAAAAACGCTTCGTAGAATGCGTATCGCATCAAAATAGTAGATTAAATAAATACTTAGAGTTAATGTTATACTTCCATTAAGTATAAAATAAGATTTTGTGGTATCTACTAGTGTAAATATTTTAAATTGAAGATCAAATTTATTCATTACATTCTTATAGGGTCGAGGAGTGTAGCTGTAAAAAATCATTAAAATCGAAGCTAAAATAACTGTTAAATTGTGAATTTTCATTTATAACCGTCGAAAACTTTTATTCCATTACGTAATCTCTGAATATTTTTTTTTACGATGTTTTTACGTATGCAATCTCGGAGTGTGTACAAATAAGTTTGACGGTTGGATCATTGAAAAAAGTTTCATAGAATGCATATCTCCGTTAAATTTGCCTAAATTTTGAAGTGAGAAAATTAATTTGTGCTAAATTTTTATTTATGTTTTTCAAGTATTGATTAGACAATATTTAGTTTGTGTGATGACATTTTCATTGTACAATTGTCTTTTTGTTTCTTTATCGCATATTTTACATGGATTATTATCTATTAAACCAAAAGTGTAAAAATTATCTATTAAACCAAACAATTATTTATTTAATTTTTAAAAAATATTCTATTTTAATACATATTATTTATTTATTTATTAAACCAAACAATTATTATTTTATTTTTTAAAATCGTAACAAAATTTTGGGGGAAAATTTAAAATTTTCAGAGGGAATTTTGGGGGGATTTTTGCCGCTATGTTTTTTGTCGGTTATAACCGACGGTAATGATGGGTTTAGGTCGGTTTTTATTTTAATAAAATGTTTCTGTCTGTTTAATCAACAGTAATGAAAATATTCCAAAGTAAAACCCCTCTATCTTTTCCTTGCACCGATACTTCTCCCTTCCCCATTTTCTCATCTTCTCCTTCTCTTCTCTTCTCATTTACTCCCAGATTTCAACTGTACCCTCGTTTCTGTAATCTCCATTGAGATTTTTCTTTCTGGATTCTCAACTGCAGACTGGTCTGCATGCTCAGCACAAATCCAAGGCATTCACTAAGCTTGTTGTTTGCAGTATATATGTTCAGTGATTTTCTGAACAAAAACGTTTTAGATTTGAATATGTGGCACTGATGCTCCAGGAGGATTGCTCTTCAATGGTGGTTCTCTGTCTTTACATCTGAGTATATTTGTTCCGTAAAATAGTTAGGGTCTGGGTTTGGGTCTTCCAATTCCAACGAGCTGTTACACCTGCGCACCGTGTATCGTGTCGTCAACCACAATCCTCTCTGTTTTATCTCCAGAGTTCCAGCCATTTAAGGTAAGCAATTTCATATTTAACAAAACGAATTAGGGATCACATGCGTTTGAATTAGGTTTCAAATTATGATTTACAAAATGGGGATTTGGAGATTAATTTTTTATTAGGGTTTTAATTTTGAGAAATGAGTAGGTAGGTAGGAGATAAATTTGATTGCATCAGAATTTGGGATTTGGGATTGTTGATGTGTGTTTTTTTTGTTAAAATTTGTTAGTAGTTAGTAGTTACCCGGCCGAGAGGTGATTGAAAAACTTGAATAATTTTGTGTTGTTTGTTTCAGTGGGTTGGATGTTGTTGGTGGTGGTGCTACGAGCGGATGTAGTCGCTCAGAACGGTTAGCACAACATTATGGTGCTGATACTGCTCGAGACACCTCAAATACGGAGCAGTAAGGGACAACCCATCCCATGAACTCGTCGGACTCGAACGACCCCATGATGGAGGGTAGAAATAGGTGAGGGTTCGGGCTGGATAGTCTGGTCAAGACCTGGATTTCCTAACGGGCATGGCGCTCGGCGTCTAGCTTGGAGCAGAGGGTGGACTTGTTGACGACTTTGAGAGCGAATGGGCGACGGGCGGAGGGGTCGGACGACAAGTCGTGGACTAAGAAAACGGTGCCCATTGCTCCCTTGCCTAAGATTTTAAGGGCCCTGAGGTTTTCGAGATCGAGCTCAAGCGAGGTTTTAGATGGTGAATGCTATGGAAAATGCAGAAAGTTCAGGGGATATGGAAAATGCAGAAAGTGATTTATATATATTTTTATTATTAATCCGATAAGAATTCTTTTATTTATTCTTATTAATAAATTGTATGTCGGTTATATCCGACAGGAGTTATGGCGGTTTTAGTATTTTCTGTCGGTTTTATCCGACATAAATTCTCTTATTTATTTATTATAAGTATATATCCTGTCGGTTATATCCGACATAATTTCTGTCGGTTTTAGAGTATTTTCTGTCAAAACATTCATTTCCTGACGCTGGCAATTTTGTTGCTTATTATATCCGCCACTGCATCCATTTTCTGTCGGATTTTGCTTGAAATCCGACAATAATATACATTTCTTGTCGGTTTTTGGACCGCCAATTATAGATAATTTTGTAGTAGTGTTATATAGGAGACATGATGAACTTAAACCAACATTAAAGTATAACAAACCACGCTGAAATATGCTTGAACTTATCAAAGTCATTGAGGAGGTTGCTACTACTTCAAATAGTTTGTCCAATGACATGCTAACCAAACTTGGAGATTTGGTAGGTCTTGTTTCTTATGTTACGAGAAAAATTTCTTTACGACATCTTGATCAATCAACTGGTTATGACTCATGCCTGAACTTACCAACTGATAGTGGCTGGAACTATGCGGTGTCATGCATCGAGGGTTGTACTTACATCACACGGGTAATGGGAGGCATAAACTAATTCATGCTCAAGTTTTTCTCCTCATGTCAGAGAGCTTTGTAGCTACCTTGGTTGAATAGCCTTAAACTTGATGCATTTTGGTTTGTAGTACTATGTATATGAGGATACCGGTAGAGATGGGAGCATTCCAACATTCCACCTCCACCCAAATGGCTGGCCTCACAAAGACCTAAATGGGGTTTCTATTACCAGAAAACGTCCATTCAGATGATATCTAGTGGCAAGCACGTACTTGATGAGATCCCCCTTTTTCATCCTATTCATTCCTTAAACAAGCAAGTACCTTATGTAAGTAAAGAAAAGGGTTTGGGATCAGCTGCAGGTTACGAAGTCAAATTAGTCGTGAGGCACCGAAGATGTCCATGTGGAGAAGTGAAGGCTCCACAAGAAATTACGAAGTACTGAATTTGCTAGCCAGGATAGGAGAAATTGCCCCTTTGGTTGAAATGGGCCTTTAGCTTGGGCTGCATTTTGCTTGGTAATACTATGCACTTCTTTCTTTTTTAGCCAAAATGATATTTTAGATTGACATAACTCTACACTTTGGTAATTGAGATTTGAAATCAATAAAAGTGGTTCCTAAATTTGCCCACCATCAATTATTTTGGTTATTCCTTGAAAAATATCCATTAAATAAGATAGAATGACAAAAATACCCTCAATTTTTGTCAAATCATTTTGGCTCATTGTTTATTAAATTGTTTTATTTTTGTCATTTTGGTCCTTACTTGGTAGAATTTTCATAGAATGACTAGAATGATTGATGATGCACAAACTCAGGGACCACTTTTACCGATTCCAAATCTCAAAAACTAAAATAAAGAGTTATACGAATCTTATTAACATTTTATCTAAAAAGTCATTTTTAACACACATTATCATTGCCAAGCAAAAGAAAGTAAATAAAAGGCAAATTATAAACTTTATTGACAAAAAGTTGAGCCAACCACAACCTACCCATGCCTAATATCCACTTTGAGTTAATTGGCTCGAGCCTTGGCCCTTGTCTTTATCAAACTATTGATATTGGGGCCGTCTACTATTTATTTGGACACCAGCTTTCATGATTTGATTGTGACACAGACTTCACACCCAAGTATTTAATCTTGCAACCAATTTCTTGTTTTCTTAGAGTTCCAGAAAAGAAGGGCTTTCTTCCCATTTCTTTCATTAACTTAACTTCCAACAACTCTGCGGATTATGAAAGTTATCGGAGATCGTTTCAGTGTGTTGATTTGGTAATTGGTATGTTCGGAGAGTTATGGGGATCTTGGATTGTGCATGATGAATGTGGCTGATTTATTACTCCAAGATACTTTGTCATAATAAGTGTCATCTTGAATATTCATTGTTTTATTAAAATGATTGTTTATTGTTTTTATTACAAGCGATATTATTACTTGATAACAACACACCACTTGCTATCAAGAGGAAGAAAAGAAAAAAAGAGTTTGAACTTGAGATGCATGAAGTTGAAGAGAATGACGCTTACATGAGGGCAATCCACTTGTTAGATACCTTAACTTGAGTGATTTTTAATGATGATTGTATGTGAGGACTTCAAAAGAAACATATTAGACCATGAAAAAACATTGAGTAGTTGTTAGCGTCTTATTAGTATATTAATTGATTAGCTATTGAGCACTATTGTACACTTGTATGTTTTGAAATTCACGTGAATTACGTTAATAATAAAGTTTATTTTATAGGGTTATGAAAAAAAGTTTGGAAATTTCCTAAAGGGCTAATTTTCATCCAAATAAAATTGAACACCAAACCAAAAGAGTTACCATGGCAGCTATTAGCAACTAAAGAGTCAAATCTACAAAAAATTCAGTGATCTTGTCATCCTTAACCTACTAAATAAATTCAGTCAAGAAATTTGTAAATTCAAAATAAATTATTTAACAAGTAAACAAATCCACAAGAAGATCCTATGTGGTTCTATACGGCGTCGTATAACCCCGTGAAATATCGATACTCCCCTCCGCCGTTAACCCAACGGAGAGAAATAATAGACTTCATATATAAAAAGCAAAGCAAAACAGAGTGCTCTGCTTTTTGGGTTTTGGATTTTCGAAACCATCAAACACCCAAAAAAGGACCAAATCTTGAATCCGACACGCAGATTCAATCCCAGCTTATCCTCAAATCAAAACCCACCAAATTCTTCAAGTTTTCGACCAAACGGGTCGCCGAATCAAAACCCAGGATCCGAAATTTTGGATGGCTAGTCTGTATGTAAAAGCTGTGCCACCTGCGGATCTGAATAGGAACACAGAGTGGTTCATGTACCCTGGTGTTTGGACCACCTATATCCTCATCCTCTTCTTCTCTTGGCTTCTCGTGCTCTCAATCTTTGGCTGCTCTCCCGGCATGGCTTGGACCATAGTCAATCTCTCTCATTTTGCGGTATCTTTCTCTCTCTATGTGGTTGGTGGTGTGCAGATGTTGTCTACTGGGTTTGATTTATTGGTGTTGTTTTCAATTGGGTTTGTGGAATTTTTTATGTTTGTTGATTAGAGGCTGTTGAATTTGATGCTTAATCATTCAAGTAATTGCATTTAGTTGAATTTTGTATGAAACCCATGTTGTAATTATTCAGCTCAATGATGATGCGTTGTGTTTCCACGCATATGATTAGGTGTAGCTTTCGTAATTCTACATGGGTTATTTCGATGCTTAATTAGGGCGTTTCATGTAGTTATTGGTTTCATATGAGGTATTGTGTGGAGGGTGAAGACCTAGTTTGTGAATTTCTTGATTTAAGGTAGGATTTAATCCATTTTGTTATCTTGTAATAGAGGGTATGAGTTGGTTGTTGGAGTCGTCTGTGGTTTAGCTTAGAAAACGAGGTTAATCATGTGAAGCCTTATGGTGCGGATATACTAATTTCACTATTTAGTTTGGTTGTTACTAAAATTTGAAGGAGAGTAGATAGATGACATTTGAATATTACAATTTCATTTTTTGTTTAGAGATGCTAATGTTACCTTAACTGAGCTGAGCAGTGTTTTTGAGGTCAGTTAGTTGTTAAGTTTTTGAAGACAATGGCATGAAAGGATTCCATACACTTTGTTCACGACTTGGGGGGATTGTCATTGTAACTCTTATCGAAAGCTATTCTTTGTTCTATTTTCAACTGTACTCTAATGTCCTATTTTCTGGGACTTGGGAGTTCAGGAATAAGTATTAGATATGTCCCCATTGATTGTATGCAAATAGATAATTCTCCAATTATATGGTGCTATGGTTATAACTCATAACGGTTCTTCATATCCAATTAATGCACATAACTGGTAGTTGTATTTTTAGAGTTGTATACTTTGTTGGAGACGACCTTGAGGTTGCCTTTTGTTCCCTAGTTTTGGTATGATGTTTCTGTGTTTAATCATTCAACGGTCTTTCCTGAATTATCTATTGATCAAAGGCTTTGGGCCAAATAACATTTTGATTTATAATCCTTAAGCAGTGTGTTCAGTCTTCTGCTTTGTTAGTTTGACCTCTTAACTCTAGGTTAGTCTCATTCAATTTCCATCTACCGTATTTGAAGAGTCTGGTTCTTCTTCAGGTCACATATCACTTCTTCCACTGGAAGAAAGGAACTCCCTTTGCTGATGACCAGGGGATCTACAATGGACTGACATGGTGGGAGCAGATGGATAGTGGAAAGCAGCTCACTCGCAACAGGAAGTTCTTAACCGTTGTTCCTGTGGTGCTGTAAGTTGATTTTTATGCTGTAAAATTAGCATTTTCAACTCTTTACACTAAGATTAAATATTATTGAACCTCTTGGCTGTTAAAGATTTTATTTAAATTAACCTGCCCAGCTCCAGAAGGCTGTTGTCAAACCTTTCCAACCATGTGTTTGTTGCATATACACTTTTGTTGAACTGTCCCAAACATACTACACCAAATATTAGGTCCAGTTTAAAGCTAAGCCTGTACGTGGGTTGGGACTCTGTACCAGACTCATTCAGGTGGCCAGCTACAATAAAGAGGACACTGGTCATTTCTTATTTAGAACTTAGAAGTTAAAAAAAAAATGAAAACTTGTGATAGTACATTTAGAATATTAAGAATATTAAGAATTTCTGGTTCTGGTCTATTGGCTCTTTGGGATTACACTGAACACTCCACCTGCAGTTCAGGCCAGATTTTATGCACTGCACATATTACAATTTGTTTGTTTGTGGTTGCCTTATGGACCACATATCAGTGTTCCATATTAATGCCTGCAAGGAAGCCAGATTTTAGTAAAATCTACCATAATTTTTGGATAAGAATATGACACCTCCATTTGAGATGTCTGCATATCCATGGAGCAGTTTGTGAACTCATAACATAATCCTAGGTATGAATTCAGTCGTATCCTCTTGCTATTTTCAACCTTTTTTACCATCAAATAATTCACGTAAACTTATTGATCACGTCAATATTTGGTATGGCTAGGATTCGTCTACCACTAGTATGTGCTTGATTGGCTTCCCAACTTAGAAGTATGGCGTTTATAGATCCCCAAACCCATATACCCGGAATTAGATTTAACCTGCTGCGGTTGGAGAAGTTAGCTTCCTAGATCTTGGTAATTTTGGGAGTCAGTTTCTCTTGGTCAGAATCATTGCCCGTGTTTTTTTTTAATACATTATTACCAAGGCATTGGAAATAAATAGAAATTTCTGAAGCTCTGATTATGATAGGATTTGTATGAACCTGCTGACAAATACCAGTCCTAAAGATGACAGTTTTTACTAGGATTATGTTTTGGAAGCTTTGTTAGAACAAAAACCATGTCAGTTCTCATTTTTGTCTTCCTTATATCCTGCCAGGTACTTGATAGCTTCGCACACAACTGACTACCAGCATCCGATGCTGTTTTTCAACAGTCTTGCAGTCATCGTGCTGGTCATAGCGAAATTCCCCAACATGCACAAAGTCCGGATCTTTGGAATCAATGGAGATAAGTGAGTTGCGCTTACATATGGGTTGACATGTTCAAAAGTCAGAACATTGTTATCTTATTCAGATGGAGAGCTATATCGTTGTATAGAAGTTGGAACTGGAGGGATATTAGAAAATATAATGTTTTTTCTTTGTGCTTACGGCGTTTCAAGGTGCCTCCCAGATGATGAAGGAATAATTGTATTATCTTTGTACAGTAGAGAAATTTTTATGTATGTGGGAGAGTCACTGTGCTATATGAGCGTATCACATATTTTGTCTGTTTTTTTCTTCGTAACTTACATCTATTTGATAATTTTCCATCCTGAAAACAGTTTTATGCCTGAAACAGATAAAAATGTGTGGATATAGATTCATGGAAACTTTGACAGCCTCTGGGTTGGTTACTGATGTATGGTAGTGATTCATTGACATGGAGATGGATTAGTAAATGCAATTAGTCGTTGGATGGTCAAATATGTGTCAATACTAAGTGTAATTAGGCACTCAAGAAACATCAATAGGTAAAATTAAAAAATCCTTTTTGTTTTTATTGAACAAAAAATTTTCTTTGGTAAATCAGTGGAAATTGGCAGGTCGGATTTTCTTTGGTCTGTGCGACACTGTAAGGTAAAGTTCTCAAAGGCTCACGTGAATACCCCGTGTGGGTTACTTTCCTAAATGGGTTTAGTGATCCAGAAAGGAATGGGTGATATGATCATACGAAAACTCCAAATTAAGATATGAAAATGTATGGACTGAGAGTTGGTGGAGAAAATGGTTTATCGACACGCTTTCCCTGGAACCCACTAAACCAAAGGGAATGTTTGAGAGGTCCCATTTTAAGTACCCTAAAATCAAAATTTAGAAGAGAGGAGGGGTGGTCTTTGTGGGGATTTCCTTCTGATTTTATCAATGTTTTTTTTATAGAAAGGCATGCAAGTTATGATGATCTTTCATGGAAGGAGTCTTCTAAAACCGATCAGCGGCCGGCCGAGTGTTTCAACAAATTGATTAGGTTTGCTTTCGGTTGAGGCAGGTACTTAATTAAAATTGTGAATCTTTGTAGTTTATTGCTTATTAGTTTGGTGGTGGTGTGTGACTTGTGTCTAAGAAACCCTAAAGTAAGAACATAAAATACTGGGTAAAAGAATGTGTATTGGGTCTACCACCACTAGTACTAGTGCCTAGATCGGTTCTAGTACTTTAATAATTGAATTGGATCTTATTAGTGAGTCTGATTGTTAATAGAATAAGTATTCATATACCCACTAAATTTAGGGTTTATATCACAAATGTCTCTGAAATTGATCCACACCATCAAAATAGTTCTTGAAATTGAAAATCGATCAATGTAGTCCCTAAAAATAGGTGTCACAAATTATTGTGATCTTTCTGTCATAATTCTGTCAAAAATTATGTTATGTGCTGATGTGGCACATAAATGGGGCACACGAGATGTAAGAGTTTTTATCACAAATGGTCCCTGAAATTGACCCAAACTATCAAGATGGTACCTGAAATTGAACATCGATTAACGTAACCCCTGAAAATAGGTGTCGCAAATCAATGTGGTCATTCCATCACAATTGTGTCAAAAATTCTGTTACTTGCTGATGTGGGTTTAATAATTAATTAGAAAAGTTGTCAAAATACCTTTTTGCAGAGTGAGATTATCTCAAGGTAGAGCTTACCGTTCTCCGTGTCACCAAGATCACCTAGGGAGCACCCAACAAGCTCTCCAAGATTAAAGTTGTTAGGTTGTCGATTGCCCAAATGTTGACGGTGGAGTCACAAAAGTAGTCACCAATCCAAGCCGTCACCAAAGGTGGTCTCAATCTTGGTCAATTTGATGAAGGGTGATCGAAGGGTGTAAAGATGGGTGTCTTGAGATTTATTTATTTTTTTCCAGAGAAGAGATGGTGAAGGCTACCATAGATAGAGGTAGAGGAGTATGGGTTGGGATCGGAGGTGATTGCGGGGCTGAGTTTCTTGGTTGACAACTTTTTTAATTAATTGTTAAATTATTAGACCTATTTCTAATTTATTTTTTATTTAGTTGGACTTCTAGGTCCATCAGTACATAATAAAATTTTTGACAAATTACGATAAAAGGACCACATTGATTTGAGACATCTATTTTAGGACTATATTGATCAATTTCAGGGACCATCTTGATGGTGTGAGTCAATTTCAAGAATCATTTGTGATAAAATAAAAAAAATCAAAAATAAAACTTGTGAGACCTATTTGTGTGTCATATGAGCACATTGATTTGTGACGTCTACTTTCAGGGACTACATTGATCGATTTTAAATTTTAGGGACAATCTTGATGGCATAAGTTAATTTTAAAGACCAATTGTGAAATAAACCCTTAATTTTATTTAAGGGTAAAATTAAAGGTAGGCCTTCATCATTTTAGGTGCCCAATTTGTTTTCTAACGAAATGCTTTCATAGCTGGAAGAATCTCAGTTGTGTATAGATAAGACGTCAACCCTAACACCTCATACCCGCCTTATTCTTGTGTGCTTCGAGAAAAATCTGTGTGGAGTTGCTCTCACGAGATAGACCAATCCATTTAAAGCATAGTATGTGTTTAAGAAATAATATTGATTATGGATACATTCATGTCGGCATTGTTAGGTAACAAAAACGACCTTAAATAAATTTTTATAGAAAGATTTTAGTGCATAATACTAATGAGTATTATTATGTGACAAAAATAACTTTAAACAAATATTTATAAAGAGAGAGCTTAGTAAACTATTCAGCATTATCATGTAACAAAAATAATTTCGAATAAGTATTTATAAGAGAGAGAGAGAGAGAGAGAGAGAGAGAGAGAGAGAGAGTTGAGTAAATTATGCAGCATTATCACGTAACAAAATCAACTTCAAACAAATATTAAGAGGGAGAAGTTATAATTCAATCTAGTTCATAGACAAAAAGGGAAAGCGCAAGTGCGCAACTGATACACTAGTACATTAACTAGATCAACAAGTCTATAAAATAATACAACAAGTGCATTATCAAATGCATGTCCTGGACTTGATAGAAGAATGCATGAATGCATGTCACGTTTCCAAGAGCCTTACATTCATTTGTTCTTCTATATCCCCTACTCGATATCAAGTACTGGATTTACAAAACCCTCTTGTAGAAAGCCAATCCAAAATAAGAAAGGAGAGGAATACATACATACATACATACATATATATATCTATATATATATATATATATATATTAACAAATTAGAAACCACATTTTATCCTATCTGTTAGTTCTGAACAACTTCAAATAAGTAACCCAACTTTTAAGGGCAAAAAAAATAAAAAAGGAAGAAACTAAAAGTGAACATACACTTTCTTTCTTGTCTTTTTTTCTCCCTCATCCGATCCTTCACTTATTTAATCATCACCACGAGCCTCCACCTAATAAACCATTCCAATACCCTGTTGGGTTCCCTTGCCCCTTGTTCTGATGATGATCAAGTACTTCATGATGACCTGCAGTGCTTGAAATCTGTTTCAAGTGATGATCCCCAAATGGAAACAATATCCTTCCACCATTAACATTCTCATGATCATCCCCTCCATACCTATTTCCAAGCCCATCAACACAAAAACCAAGGCTTGTTGGTTTGAATTCTTGCAGCGAGAACCCTACTGATGATGGTGGATAGAGTACTGTATTTGAATGATGATCAGGCATATTCTGGGTTGGCATGAATGAATTCACACCTCTAGAAGCAATGCCAGTCCTAAGAAGCTCCATAGCTGAAAGATTAGGAGCTGATGAGGAATTGGTACTGTTGTTGTTTTCCATTGTAGTACCATGGTAATGTGCATCTATAGAATCAAAGGTCAGGTTAAGATCTTGGCCTTCATGGGTAACCCTAGGGTTTTGGTGAGATGATGAAAAGTGTGAAAGGGTTGTTGGTGGGTTAAGATCAGGAATAGTAATCTTTGACGATACTGAAGCCGATGAGGATGTGGATTTCTTGTTCTTCCTTGAACCTCCTCCAACTGGGACATTTCTGAGAGTTCCACCTTCAGTCCAATACCTTCTGCATGTCTTGCAAAAGTACCTTGGTTGAGTGAGGCTGTAGTTGTTGTAGTAACAAAACTTGGTGTTGGTTGAACTGCACCTTGGACAATTCAATTGCTCTTGAGGTCTAGCCCTTTTCTCCAACACTGACCTTGTGCATCCATTGGATCCCATCTCATGATCTTCCATGGGCTTCTCAAGTTCTCCACTTCCCTAATTATAATTAATTGACAACCTCCCAATATTAAGAGAGTGAAATCAAAATTAAGAGCCCTAATTCATTTTAATGAAAATTAAACAAAACGAACAATATATCCTACAGATGCACACGGATCTAGAAATCTAAATAAACATGGAGATAGATCATCATAACAAGTAGCTGCCTAGCTAGAAGTATGAAATAACCTTTTATCTTTGGATTAAAGATATCCAAATACCCCACACAGTAATTATACATATGTTTCAAACACTTTGGAGCTTGATCTGTCTTTCTAACCAAGATTAATTAAATTTGGCTCATGGAACTAATGCACATTAAAGAAAGGAAAAAGAATACATAAGAAGAAAAATTATAAATCCCCCCACCTGCAGCCATTGAGCAGTATCCATGAATTCAGAAGAGAAAAGGAAAGAAAGGAAGCTGATGACTTCACAGAGAGAGAGAGAGAGAGAGAGAGAGAGGGAGAAAGTGTTCACCTTCTTTGTCTGCAGCTGCTCTAAGCGGAACAAAGAATGTTTTAGATTTTCTTTTAGATTTTGTGTGCGCTTATCGCTTTATGCATTGGCTTACTTTATGATTGATGATGAAAGGTTAAGAAATGTCTTTATTTTGACTATAACCCCAAAAATGTCACTGCATTAGTGCTGTTAATTGTATTATTTTATGTGAGATTTTTGTCTGTTTTTGCTTAGAAAATTCATTTTTATTCATCTTTTGTGGAATCATTAGTGTATGTAGTGATGGTGGTGGGTGGGTTTCTCTTTATTGACCTCATAATGCGAAAGTCTTGATTCTTGTTCTTCATTGTCACCCTCTCTTTTAGATGTTTTCTAAGGACCATACATGAACATGGATTAATGGTTCTTTTCGTTCATCGAAGTATTGTAATTAAATTTCTTAAAGTATCCTCGGTATGCTCAATTAAATAGGAAAGGTTAGAGAAATCAAAATTTTAAACTAAATTTTATAAATTGTATGACATGGTTGTTGATGATTAAATTATTATTTAAGTGCTAATTCATGTGCTTATTTTCTATTGGTGACACATCATATGATTTACAAATTTGGTCTAACAAATTGGTGTATCAATACATGTGAGTTTCATCTTTATTAGAGAGATAGTTCGTACAAACATGGTAAATAAACGAGATAAGAATAGCATTTTTGTTAAGTATAGTGTTAGGAGATCAAATTTCTAAACCAAATTTTGTAAACCAAATTGTAACATCCCACATCGCCCAGGGGAGCGATCCTTAAATGTATATTCTCATCCCTACCTAGCACGAGGCCTTTTGGGAGCTCACTGGCTTCGAGTTCCGTCGGAACTCCAAAGTTAAGCGAGAAGGGGGTAGAGCACTCCCATGATGGGTGATCCACTGGGAAGTTGCTCGTGAGTTCCCAGAAACAAAACCGTGAGGGCATGGTCGGGGCCCAAAGCGGACAATATCGTGCTACGGTGGTGGAGCGGGTCCGGGAAGTGGTCCGCCCCGGGCCGGGATGTGACAATTGGTATCAGAGCCAATCCCTGGCCAGAAGTGTGCCGACGAGGACGTCGGGCCCCTAAGGGGGGTGGATTGTAACATCCCACATCGCCAAGGGGAGCGATCCTTAAATGTATATTCCCATCCCTACCTAGCATGAGGCCTTTTGGGAGTTCACTAGCTTCGGGTTTCGTCGGAACTCCGAAGTTAAGCAAGAAGGGGGCTAGAGCACTCCCATGATGGGTGACCCACTAGGAAGTTGCTCGTGAGTTTCCAGAAACAAAACCGTGAGGGCATGGTCGGGGCCCAAAACGGACAATATCGTGTTACGGTGGTAGAGCGGGCCCGGGAAGTGGTCCGTCCCGGGCCGGAATGTGACAAAATAATGTTAATGAATTATTTCTTATCAGTGATACATCATTTAATTTGTAAATTTAGTTTAAAAATTTAATCACCTAGCATTATATATATATATATGTGTGTGTGTCAAGATTTTAGTCATACAGTCCGGAGGAATAATTACCTACCATGAATGCAGTACTAGTAATTTAGATGATTGAGTCGAGTCTTCCAACCTTTTTCTAAAGTGTGTGTATATATCTATATAATTTACCGAGATTGAGCTACTTTAATTATCCTTCTCAAAAACAACAAAGTAACAAATTTTCTTCTTCTTTTTTAACAAAGCATCTTCAAAGATTGGCTCATGTTGAGGTACTTTAATTAACCTATTCATATTTTTGAGCAGTACTATTGTTTTTCTCGTTTCTTTTTGGTATGTCATAAAGATATATAGACTAATTTGATAGAAGTATGGGACGAGTTTAAAGGCACAATCATATTATTAGAACCCTAATTGATTAATGATATTAGTAATTAGTTCAAGGGAACCTATTATATATATATATATATATATATATATATATATATCTGGTGGAGGCTCGGACCAATCCATATTCTCATAGACAAAAGTTTTTGTTTTTTATTTTTTATTTTCTAGTACAACGATGTATTTTACACTAAGAGAGGGTGGAGTTCGGTTAAGCCATATAATGGGCAACCTAGTTTTGTATCGAATTCGCCATCCACAAGATTCGAACCTAAGACCTCTCACTTACATGTGAAGAGGAATATCACCGTATTGAATGGCTACATAGACAAAAGTTAATATCTGTCGTATAAATTGAAAGAATAAAATCATTTAAACCTCTATTAATTAAGTCGATTTAGTGGTGCTAAAAAACCCTAGCATGCATGAAGTTGTTTGAAACACTAGCTGAAGTAGCATTAGAGTGAGATATGAGAAGTGGTGCTAATAAACGTTCATATTCTCATTAGAAATAAGAAACAATTAGTCGTAGTTGAGTAAAGTAAATTAATTATGAACTCCCTTAGCTAAACAGATAATTATCAATTTTGGAGACTAATTAAATGGAAAATGAAAATTTGAAAGAGTAAGGAGGAAGTGAGAGATTAGTAGGAGAGCCGACAATAAGCGACAAAAGGAAGAATGGGCGGGACCCAAATAATGGGCGGTAGAAAAGAAAAGAGATGGAAAGAGAGAAAGCGGAGGAGATGATAATAGAGAGTAATAAGTCTTAGTGTGGGTGTTGGGATGTCTTTTATGTGATGGTGACATCCAGTGGCATGCTTGATGATATTGAATGATCTGTTCGAAACAGCCAAACCCAAAGGACTCAAATTCCCACTGCCTCTTTCTTTTTCAGAGTTGGAGGCTTGCAGATGGCCAGATTGCCACAGATTGGGCGTTCTCTTCAGTCTTTTCCTTCCTACCAAGTCCAATTCAACCCAACCAAAGTTAATACCCCACTGCCTCAACTAGGGTTTGTATAATGTGTGTTCTATTAGATTAATTCTATTGAAACTAATATACTTGTCCAAGTAGCACTACTGATGGTACGATACAAATAATTGTTATGTGTTCAGATAGTCCATGATTATGTCTGTTAAATAGTGTCATCGGCTGTAAGAAAGGTCTACAATCTTTCGTATTATATGCCTCTTTTTAGTTTTTATCTCATAGTAGCGAGCTTTTATCTCATAGTGGTGTATTGTAATTGTACATTCATAAAAGAATGTATAATACTTTTTGCCGGACGATGTTATTCTAATCTATATATCATCGGCACTAGTTGATCAATTAGCAATTGCTTTCAGACGGTAGTCATAACATAAGGTTCATATGCAGGACATAAATAAAGTAGTAAGATCGTATGGTCGTATTTTCCTTGTTGATTCCAACAAAACAATATCGAGAATCTAAAATTTTAAGATACGTTCATTGTTCAGATTTTTGTTAGAAAGATAATTTGAAATAATTTAGTTTTGATCATAATTAACTACAATATCAATCCAGAAAATCTTAAAATATATATAATAATTAAATACGATATGATTAACAATTCAAAGCCTTTTGTCTTTTGAAAAAATATTATATAACTGCACTGCGGTGGGGGAGAAAGTTTTACATCTTTACGCAAAATTAGTTTATTTTTGTTTACAGAAGACGAAATTAGCTTATTTTTGTTGTTCCTCTTTAAACTTGTAGCTCTGAAGTGCAGCGGCAATGCGTCAAACATAATTATTGTATTGGAAATTATGAGTTAGAACAGTGTTATAGCTAGCATATCCAACATGAACACATTGTTATACCTTTTTAAAGTTTAAAGTTTATCTTTTCTTGTAGAAAATGGGATGACACTGGTTGATGGGGATCCGGTCACTAACTATTATATAATAAATTTCATAAAAAAAAAAGAAAAAAAAGAAGATTATATATATCAACATTTGGTTTTTTTTTTTTTCACGTTAATTTGAAAATATCTGTTAGGTACGTAATTCATTTGTTGATGCACAAAATCAGTGAGGATTTTGGTACAACAAAAAGTGTTAAGTTTGTGACCTTCGCTAGATTGATCCGGACACTAGTGTGGATAAGTATGTAAATGGATAGGGACATGGAAGCAAACACAAAATGTACGTGGTTTACCCAGATTGGCTACGTCCACAAAGTAGAGGAGTTCTCATTAATTGTGAAGGGTTTACACAAGTACAGAGGTTCAAGCTCTCCTTTAATGAGTACTAGTGAATGATTTAGTACAAATGACATTAGGAAATATTGTGGGAGAATGATCTCCTTTTATAGAAGAGAGTTTCTAGCTTTGTTCTGACATTGACACGTGTCGTGTTGTGATTGGCTTCTGATGTTGACACGTGTTGCGCTATGATTGGCTTCTGATGTCGACACGTGTGGCACTGTGATTGGCCTCCTGGTTGGAGGGAAACTCTTCTGGGTCATTGATAGTATAACGTTGACCGGTGCTCAGTAGTTTCGGGATTGGTCAAGTATGGTACAAACACATTTCAAAAAAATATAAATGTAAGGAAAGCAGTTGATCTTAAGATAATTATGATCAGTACATTTTGTGCATATGAGTAAGTTTTAAATATAAATTATTATATGATTTAGATGTATTTTATTAATAGTCACAACACACCCGTATTCGCGTAAATGATTTACGTTAGCAAAATTGAATGTTACAATCGATTTTGTAGAAGTTGACAAGACTATTCATGCATTTCTCGTCTTTTTGTTCCTTTATTTGTCTGGAATCTCTTAATTGCAGAGCATTAAAAATATGTGATATTCTCCTATGAACATAAGCATATGGGCTATTGGATTGTTGATCATTGTATCTTTTGATTTTATGAACTAGAGCTTGTCCAACTGAATGTGTGTGTGTATATACTATGTTTATGCTAATTGCCTCAGCACACGATTTGCTTGATTTAGCCTTTGTTGTTTAGGTTGAAGATGCTCCTATAGTTAGCGATATATAGGTTGCTTGATTTCTTATCTTTTCTATTAACCATCATGCAAAAGAAGAAGAAGGACAAATCATCCTTTCCTTATTGGATAAAGAAAATAAAGAAAGGGGGGAAACAATAGAAAACAAGAAATGTGTTCAAAAGCAGTGATTAAGAGTCAGTTTCATGCATGGATAATCTTGAACCGCATTCCAAAGAGGAGGAGGAATTTTGCATGATTTGGTTGGTAGCTGAAGGTGACAATAAACATCAAAAAGACAAAGTTGATGGATAAATTAAGTTAGTGGATTAATTTCATTGCAACGTGAAAAGCAGGGAATGGAAATGGTGGATGGGGACCTGCAATATTTACATGTAGTTTCATTTCACCTTCCGTGTATCCATCGAGTGAAAAAGAACAAACTGACCAAGAACATTTTTAAGAAATTTATATTTTATCGCCAACCACCTTCTTTTATTCCCTAGCTATGCTTTTGGTTTTCTTTTTCTTTATTTATGAGAAATGATAGAAAGATCATATTTTGTAAATCACAAGATGTAGTGGTTGATGGTTGAATTTATTTTTAAATCACATGATGTGACGGTTGATAGTTTGATTTTTTTTTAATGGTTTAAAAAAAAATTCAACCATCAACTGTCAAATTATATGATCTAAAAATAGGGGTATGCTATCCACATACCCATTTTACTTCTCACACACCCTTGATAATTTCTGTCCGTTGATCTTCTTCAATTTATCCGATTCGACGGCCGAAAATTAAAAAGGTGTGTGAGAAGTAAAATGGGGTGTGTGAATATCACATCCCCTAAAAAAATAATCTCTCTAACATTACCCTTTTGTTTATTTGTTCCCCAACTCAAGTTAAAGCCCAACTCTTGGCCTCTTGATTCCCACCAAAGTTCTAGTTTTTCCTTCGTAATTAATTACTGTTTTCGTATATATCAAAAGAATATGGCAAACATAACCTCATGTAGACCTAGCAACTTATCGTTTCTTTCTGGAGCATTACTTAGAGAGACAAAAATACAACCAATATTATAAGAATTCCGCTACTTTTAAATTCTATAATTTTGAGACAAAAACTCAAAACCCACTGAAACCCAGCCCAAAAACATGAAACCAGTCTTTGAAAATTATCACTCCATACCCCTAAGAGAGCCCAACATGCACAACTTCAATGAAATTACATATATGTTATCCACCAAATTCGCGCACCCCTGTGAGTGGTGGAGGCACAAATCTGATTAACTTGTAAAATCGAAAACAGTTATGAGTAAGCCTTGGAGAAGGGGGGGTGAGGTCTCTAGCCAAAGGCTATCCAACGGTCAAATTAGTAAGCAAATATAAGACCCTGGCGGTGGGTACAGAGAATTAGAGTGCGATAATTGCGTTACCCATGATGAACCCTAAATGAATGTATTTATACTAGTCGGGGGAGAGACCTTTTTAGGACAGAATCCTTGTATGAAGCCAGAGTCCTAGAGGATATCTAGAAGTAGATATTTCTTCCTCTTAGGAATGTAATTAGTTGCGGCACACGTCAATCCCTAGCTTGTAGGAACTCCAAGATAATGTAGAGGATCTGCCTAACTCTGTGCTGGATCAGATCCTCTTATCTTGCGAAACAAGCATAGTCAATCTTAGTGGAGTCGCTTGGACTTCACTTACTGCCCCGGAACAAAGTGATGGTGGTATCATTGCTTTGTTTGATCCAACTTCGCTTGGAGCTGTTGAGTCCATCTTCAGACATCTTAGGTAAATGTATTCTGATCTTACTTTGGCATTGGAAAATCATGGTCCCACACTTACTCCTAACTATATATCTGAAAAAGAACTTGTTCCCCTTGATGATGGATAGTTATCCAAGGCCTATGCTCTTTGGAGTAAGCTGGAATACATACTGTTTAGTCTTCTATCTTCATTTGGTGACCCGGTTCCGTGAAGTAATAAAGATGTCTTGAATTCAGACATGTTATCTCGAGAGTCGTGCCATAAAGGTTGCAATGATGAAGTCTGCATTTTGATGCGTGTGTGTGAAAAATAATAAATCACCTATGATATTCTTCACCGATTTTAACTGTCAGATTCGTTGATCCCTAAGGAAGTCGGTCCATATTCAATGGCTAGATGACTCATCTTCGTGCCATTTATATAACCTCAAACTCTTCCCATCATCTTTCAAAAATCCTTAAATAAAAAAAGGCTCCAACTTTCTTTACTTATTTATTCAAAAATTCTCCAACTGCCTTAATCGTTCTTAATGGCGTCTTTAAGTCGTTTTTCCTGCATTGTCCGATTCCCAGCGTCCGTGCACCAAAATTCATCCATGGTTTCTTGGATCTAGGTTTAAGGTTTCCCCTGCTAGACCTCTTGAAGGGCATTTTGATCAGCTACTACATGGCTTTTTGTGACCTTGCCTCAGCCCTCTTCAGACTCATCACGTGCTTCAAGCTTCTCATTCAATGGTACAGGGCTGACCTTGGTCTTCAAGAATTTAAAGTGCTATACAACGCACGGGAAAACTTCAATGGCTAGTATTACTTCACGCCAAGGCCTAGCCTTATTTGGGAACCATACATCTTAGATGTTCTTTAAAATGACAAGGATTGGTTCAAAGACATCCTTGTGGTCAATGGTGATTAGGAGGGGGATGTCTCAAAAGTTAGAGTAAGTTGTACTCCTCAAGAGTTAGAGTCAGGATTACTCCTTCTCCCAATCCACATTTTAGTAATGAGCTGGAAAATATAGGGGTGTGATGGCCAGAGTTAATCAACTAAGCAATGCAATTATCAACTGAGCACTGTAATTAGAAATGGTTGACCTCATCATTTAGATTTTTCTGAGCACGGAAAGAGTCCGCCATCACCCACTGCTCAAAACTCCTTATTCCAAATCTTGAATGAATCGAAACAAAGGATGTTCATAAGGGGATTCATTTCTTTAAACCCAAATTTCCCAAACTTTAGAAGGAAAAAGAGAAAGTGATCTGTCTCCACTTCCTCAACAATCTTAGCCGTTCTTTATTAAACACGGTTGCAAATAACATAAACTGTACCTGAAAATCTGGAAAATGAAGGAAGAGACTTCACATGCCTCGCAATTTCTTGTTGAAGGGCCTCAACTTCCTCTGTTTTCCTCTCAATGACCATCACATTAGTAACCGGCTGACTCTAAACCTAAAGTACCACGGTTATAGCAACAGAAAGCTTTGTCGCCATGTTTAGTAAGGGAAAAATCACGAAATCTGTCAAATTAGATGATTATGGCTTCGAAATCAACGACGTATAGGTCGTTGAAGATCTATAAATTTGCAGATGACTGTGAGACGTCCATGGCAACGAGTGTGGTGGTTCAAATGCAGCTAGAGGCTCGGTTTGAAACTCAAATTCCTATGAGATTCATTGGTGTGAGACCATGATTTTATGGACCACGACACATGCCACCTCAGGTGGCAAGAAAGACCGAAATGCCCATTATACTTGACAATCAGGTGAACAAGCTAAGAGGCTTGATGTGGATCAAAATAGGTTACTCGTATAGGCATTTTAGCTAGATCTGACTAGCCAGCCTTAGTCAGATCAAACTTCTAGACTACCATAGTCAGGTCGAACTACCGACTTCCATAGTCAAGTCAAACTACCAGACTAGCCTTAGTCAGATTAAACAAGTTAGACGAAGTCATAATACCAAGTGAAGTTAGACGAAGTATAATACCAAGTGAAGTCAAACAGTTGTGGCCAAATAGAATCCTATTAAAGATATTAGTTGTCTTCTAAATAAGGAAACCCTGATTCAAGTCAAATTAAAATATCTTGAGGATTAGGCAACATAATCATGATCCTAAGAAGTTAGGTATCTTATCCTAGATTTTATCTTAGATAGTCTCTCGATATAATTGAGATCACTTTCCCTACAAGGACTCTCATGATCTCTATAAATACTTGTCTGCAAGAATTTTATGATCCAAGACTCTTAGACGACTTTTCTATAACTCATAACAATAGGCTTTTCGTCAAGGATGGTTCAAGATGTATTTCTCATTACACCATTCTTCCTTAGAACTACACTAGTGCTTTGATTCTTCTCCTCGAAGATATGTAGCTAATCTTTTTAGGATTCAACTGCAAGCCCACAATCAATCCAATTCTCCCTTCCCGGATATCATGGGCATTTCAAATTGGATTTAACCTCCTTCCACGGATGTGCTTGAATTTGGTTCGAACAATTGGGAATCTTGTGTTTCCACCATGAAAACATCACCTTGAAGAAGAATGACGACTGCGTGTCTTCAAAGGATGTTGCAGAGGTCACCAGAAATAGATAGGGTTACAAGGATTGAATGATAAGGACGACTTTAGTGCAACAATGTCGTTTTGATTCATGGAATTTAGATTTTGTGGCTTGGCTTAGTGGCTCAGCAGAGTGACTCAAATGGTTGCAGGTCGAGACTCTTGCAGTGCGGCTTACACAAATTAGGGTGTTTAAAAGACTTTTTGTTTTTGCTTCTATTTTCTTTTTTCCCTCACATAACCAATTCATCATAGCAACACTATATAATATAGCTGAACATATAGGAATAACAAATATTATGAAAAATGCAATGAATGTTTCATGCTATCAAGGCTGGTTAAAATATCAAAATTAAAACCGTGTTTACAAAGGTACTTGATTGATGAAATTGGGATTGCCTTTAAACTTGGTTATAGAAGACCCTTCTCCAAATATGTAATGCAATATCAGGAGCTTGTTGATAACGTGTTGTAGGTCTATTTTAGTAAGATAATAGGGAGAAGGTGTGACATAGGGAGAAAGAAAGAAAAGAAAGTTGGGGAATTATGTGGTGTAGTTTCTCATCACTTTATGCCTTTAATTATAGTAAACATAACAGGCTTTCTTGCCCTACAATGAATACAAAGTCCAACAGGAAAGAACTAAAACATAATCTTAAATACAATCTATCAAGATTTCCACAATAACACTCCTAAATTAAATAAATATGTCATAATCTTTGTATTTAAGTGTGATTGTGTAAATCCTAGATTATATTTTATTCTAGTTATTAATTCCTATTAGGACTTGTATTCCTTGGAGGAAAATGATTTCTTCTCTCCCTTATTACTATAAATAAAGGCATTGCGTAGGGGGAATAACACATCCTCTACACAACCCTACAAACACTTATCTCTCAATATCTTCTTTGTGTTTCCAACACGTTATCAGCATGCTCTTACCGCTGCGCTCAGGAATCTGATGTGGAAGCTTTTTTGCATCAAACCAGTTCATCAATATCATCACGCAATTAGGTTCTTTCAAAAATGGTTTTTATCTTGATATTTTTGCAGCCTTGATAGCATGAACATTCACCATAATGCATGACCCAACTTTACGTTTTTCGAATTTTAGATTCTACATAAATTTTGTATGCATTATATCCATAATTGTTGAATTATTTGAATTGATATTGCCATGAATTGCATCATATATATCCTCATGCATTAAATTATTTGTCAATATGCATTAAATTATAATATGGAAAAAAATAAAATAAAATAAAAATTATGGGCCTGCTAACCCAGGCCCCATGCTGATCACCCTAAGCCTATGTGACACCTGCCGAATTGAGCTTTGGTGTCCTCGTGTCCCCATCGTAGCAGAACCCAACCCCAATATGGCTCTCCGAGCCTATAGCTGATGATTCGATGCACCAGGCCTGCGACACACTCGATCGCCCCTCCCCGGAAACATATACGTTATGAAGCAGCAGATCCATGCCTATCTGCCGAGCCTAATTTTTTGGCCTGGGCAACACATTTTAATTTATTCAGCCCACCTGTGGCCTTTGGCCTATTATTTTGGGCCCCCTAGTTTAAATGCTTTTTTTTTAGGCCTTATGAGTCTAGTTGCATATTTTCTTGTTGCATATGTCTGTATATATATTTGTGTTTGTCTACAGGAACATATGAACCAGAAGTTCATAATTATTTCGAAACCTGAAGTTTCTAGAAACATACCTTATTTGAAAACGTGAAGTTTTCTTTAAAAAAACATGACCCATTAAAACCCAAAGCTTTTTCATGTAAATTTAAACCCATAAATGTCCATTAGAACCTAAATGTTCTACTCTTTTCCTATATGAATGGATTGATTTTTTTTTCTCCATTATACTAACCACATTCTTGTCCATTTATTTTGTGATAGGGACATGTCAAATTTGAACAAACTTAACTTCACCGCTTTAGAGGTTTCTGGAAGAAACTACCTCAAGTGGGTCTAAGATGTGAAGCTTCACCTCACTATAAAAAATTTACGTCCCGCCATTGAAGATGAGATAGACAACCCAGTTGGCGAAGCTGAGAAAGCCATTATCATGATCTTCATCTGAAAACACATTCATGACGCACTAGGTCACTTTGGATGATTGCTTTGATCACCAAAAGCACATCTTCTTACCTGAAGCAAGACATGATTGGTATCATCTATGCTTCCAAAGTCTTTAAGTCTGTGAATGAATATAATTTTGAATTTTGTCGAATCCGATCACTTCTCAAGTTTTGTAACGAGAACTTGACTGAAGAGGATCTCCTGGAGAATACCTATTTGACATTCTCTGCTACTAATATTGTCCTGCAGCAACAATATAGGGTTCAGAAGTTCACTAAGTTATCGGATTTGATCTCTGTTCTACTTCTCACTGAAAAACAGAATCAATTATTGATGAAGAACCATCAAGCTCGACCTACTAGGGCGACTGCTGTGCTTGAAGCACACTATAGGTCAACAGAGCCAGGGCCCATTTAAGGGAGGAAATCTAGCCCAAAAGCTCCTTAACCTCGCTCCCAAAGCCCTAAACTTCAAGAAAAAGGGCAAAACACCTAAAATCATGGATGCAGACATGTGCTACCGTTGTGGTTCCAAGGACCATTGGTCCCACATTTGCCGTGCTCCCCAAAAGGTTGTAGCTGAATATCATTCTTGTCGTAAGAAGTTTGAATCAAACTTTATGCAAGTGGATGAAACGGAGAGTACCAAGATGGAAGTTTCTGACTTTCAGGAGGCTATCACCCTTATGGAAGATTAGAATCTTAGACATAAACTATTTTTAGTTGAATTTAGAACACTTGGGGCCGAATTCCACTTAGTGGCCAAACCCCCATCTGTTTTTGGTTTAGTTTTGCACAATTTTCCTTAATGTTTGGATTATTTGTTGGTGATTTGTTTTTTGGATATTAAGTTTTTAATTAATTACCACCATTGAATACTTAAATTATTTTGAATGGATATTTGTTTTAGAATTTTTATGCATGTGACAAATTCAAATTAATTTTTATTTCTAGGTATGATAGTGGGAAAGTTAGTTATTTGTCCAATGGTAAAATCTTGACCATTGATGAGGCACTTTATTCTCCATGTTTCGAAAGAAAGTTGTTGAGTTTCAAGGACATTAGAAATAATAATTACCATGCTGAAACCTATGTAGAAAACGAAGTTGAATTTTTGTGCATTACTTCCTACGAATATGACCAGAAGCGTATTCTAGAGAAGGTGGAGAGTATCTCGAGGGTTTGTATACTATAACCATAAGCCCTATAGAAAGCCACTATGAGGGTGCATGAAATTACACTTTTGCATAATTGTTTGGGACACTTTGAACGAACAGCGATGCGCTGTATTCTCAAATCATCACACAGGCATCCACTAACCCAAAGTTTTAGTTCGATTCAAGGAATCACATGTTACACCTGCACAATGGGAATGCTTATTATTAAGCCTTGTTATGACAAGATTCATTTGAATCCTCTTATTTTTCTACAAAGGATTCAGGGGGATATTTGTGGACTGATTCACCCTCCATACGGACCATTTAGATATCTTATGGTCTTGGTTAACGCCTCTACACGTTGGTCATACGTGTGCTTGTTATCTACAAGGAACGCTGCATTCTCCAAACTGTTGGTTCAAGTTATCAAGTTGAGGGCTCACCACCTTGATTATCCGATCAAATCTATTCGATTGGATAATGCTAGAGAATTAACATCTAAAACTTTTGATGACTATTGCATGTTGGTTAGGGTTGAAGTTGAACATCCAATACCCCATGTTCACACCCAAAATGGCCTGGCAGAGACATTCATTAAGGACTTACAAATGATTGCTCGATCATTGGTTATACGTACCAAGTTTCTGATCGTTACTTGGGGCCATGCAATATTGCACGCAGACATGTTGGTTCGTCTAAGGCCTTTTACGACCTAACTATACAAAGCCCTTCAGTTGGTTACTGGATACAAACTCAACGTATCGCATCTGCGCGTTTTTGGTTGTGTGGTCTATGTGCCGATTTCGCTGCCCTTACGTACAAAAATGAGGCCTCAGCAAATGATGGGAATCTATGTTAGATATGATTCTCCTTCATCATTCATTACTTAGAACCTTTGACAGATGATCTATTTATCGCTCGTTTTGCGGAATGTCACTTTTATGAGGCAGTCTTCTTGCCGTTAGATGGAGATAAGAACGTTAACGTTCCTGAAGAACGACGCAAATTATCATGGACGACTCCCACTTTGTCTCATTTCTATCCCTGCACCGCTCAGTCTGAAATTGAAGTGCATCACATATTAGATATTCAAAGCGTAGCTCAAAGCAAGCTAGATGGTTTCACAGATCTAGCACAAGTGACAATATGACATATTCTAGCTACGAATGTGCCTGTAAAGATGTATGTATCAAATGTACAACGGACTTCCCTCCTGGAAACCTAGGACGCCAACTTGGCCGATCCACGTACATTAGTGGCTAGCCAATCATCTACCCTTACACAGAAGCGTGGCATACCACTTGGTTCATGGGATTCACACCCCTGAAAGAGGACCCACGACAAAGGCCCTTGAAGAGCCTACCGTGAATCTGACTGTCACCTGCTCATTCTAACTCATAAGGAAATTTTAGATTACGGAAGTGTCCTTGAAAAAAAAAATCCACCTCCTGAGAATTGTGAGATTTCGATCCATTATGTTACCGTGGATGATGTTTGGTGTAGAAATGAGATGATCATCGACGATGCATTAGCATATGCAATAGCTACTGAGATCATGTTGAGCGATGACATTGAACCCCATTTCGTTGATGGATTTCAACGTAGAACTAATTGGTCAAGCTAGAAACAAGCAATCCAATTTGAACTTGATTTTCTTGCGAAATGTAAGATATTTGGACATGTAGCTCATACTCCTCCACATGTGAAGCCTGTTGGCTTCAAGTAGGTTTTCATTTAGAAGCTTAATAAGAAGAACAAAATTATGTGTTACAAAGCTAATCTTGTTGCGTAAGGCTTCTCATAACGCCCTGTGATTACTTTTCACTACCTTATTAGTTTGGTAGTTTCTAAAAAACTGAGTATGTAGCTGATGGACACATTGACTGGATCAAATATTTCCAAACCCCGCAACACGCTATCAATTCAGTTGAGGCGTTCATTATACGGTTTGAAGCAATTTGGAAGAAAGTGGTATAATTGTTTGAGTGAGTAATTGACTTGTCAGGGATATGTGAACAACAAGCTATGCCCTTATGTTCTCATTAAGAGATCACATTCCAGTTTTTCGATTATTGCAGTTTATGTTGACGACATGAACCTTATCGGAACTCCTGAAGAGATCGAGAGAACTGCCGTACACCTGAAGTCGGAATTTGAGATGAAAGATCTAAGAAAGACTCAATTTTTTCTCAGTCTCGAGATAAAGCATTGTTCGGATGGAATCTTAGTACATTAATTAAACTACACCCATAAGGTATTGCACCATTTTAACGAGGATAAAGCGAAGCCTTCGAGTACTCATATGGTCGTTCGATCGTTAAATGCAAAACGAGATCCCTTCCGTCCAAATGAGGATGGTGAAGAGATTTTGGAGCCTGAAGTCCCTTATGTAAGTGCGATAGACGCTTTATTGGACTTAGCTCAATGCACTAAACCCAACATCTCCTTCACTGTTAATCTTTTGGCAAGTACAGTAATGCACCAACACACAAACATTGAATTGGTGTTAAAGACATCTTCTGTTAACTTAAGGGTACTACGGATCTGGGCTTGCTCTATCCCTTCAGATCCTCAAGTGATGTCGCACCCCTTTATCTTGAATTGATTCCCGCCTTATTAGTTATGCCGATGTAGGATACTTATCTGATCCACACAAGGCGTGCTCTCAAACGGGTTATGTCTTTACCTTTGGAGCCACCACAATCTCTTAGAGGTCAACTAAACAGACCTTAGTTGCCACTTTGTCTAACTATGCTGAAATTCTCGCCTTAAACTAAGCAACTCGAGAATGCTTTTGGTTAAGAGCAGTTATAGACCATATTCGAAGCTTCTACGATCTTTACCCTATCGTTGACGTCCCGACAACGATCTATGAAGACAATGCAGCATTCATTAAACAACTCAAGAATGGTTACATCAAAAGAGACAACACCAAGCACATTACACCGAAAATATTCTTTTCATATTAACAACAAGAGCATCAGAAGATTGAAGTCATGCAAATCCATTCACAAGACAATATGGCCGACCTTTTCACTAAATTACTATCGAAGGTGACGTTTCAGAAGCTTGTTCAAGGAATAGGTATGCTTAAACTTTCTAAGTTGTAATATTGTTAGTTCTCTTTGTAATTATGTCGAACTCAGGGGAAGTATCTTGAAGTATACTTGCTTGATCTTAATGTACTCTTTTTCCCTACGATTTGGAGCATTTTCCCCTTTGTATTTTTGCTACCTAACAATGTTTGACGAGGCACCCACCTTTGGTTGATCATATCCTTGATGACGTCCCGTAGATATTTCATTTGACTTTGCATTTCTCACGCATTTTTCCTTAGCTTATGAGTTTTGTCCCTACTCGGGTTTTACCATAGTCATTGAGTTTTTTGTGAGACTTAGTTCCTTATACAAGTTCCTACCTTATTTGAGATTAGCGTGTTCCCAGAATCAACGCCGACGATTCGACTTCCTCAACTCTACAGGATGCCGAATCTACTTGAGTACTTACACACTCAAGGGGGAGTGTTATAAACTTTGTATTTAAGTGTGATTGTGTAAATCCTAGATTAGATTTGATTTTAGTTATTCTTCCTTATTAGGACTTGTATTCCTAGGAGGAGAAGAATTTCTTCTCTCCCTTATTACTATAATTAAAGGCATTGCGTAGGGGGAATAACATATCATCTAAACAACCCTACAAACGCATCTCTCTCTCTATATTTTCTCTATGCCACTGGCCCCCTCTCCTCTATTAGTTAAATATAGGCAACAACACAATATAGATATATATATATTTTTTTTTTTTTCAATTTTTTGGGGAGGATCTGCATATACTTCCTTTTTTATGTTTGGGTCATGTAGTTTTGGTTGGGCTCAACATGGGCCACATAATATGATAGTATTTTCTCAGGCTTAGCCTTATGAGTTAAGCCAGTTGAAAATTCGACCCAAGAAAAACAAAAAAAAAAAGCTTTTTTCCCATTAGAAAATTAAGAAGAATACTGACTGATAATGATTCGTTTGTTTATATTTAGTCTAGCTACTCTGAAGTTTAATTTTTATAACAACTAAGATATATTGCCATGTTATCTATCACATGTCGCGTATACAAACCTAACGTAATATCTAAAAATTAGGTCCACAACGACGAGTAATTGTTTTTCTTGTTAATATAAGATAGATTGTGTACTCAAAGGAAGACAGCACTGCAGACAACAAAAAACCATGGAAAGTTTGGAAACACCCGGAAGGAACTGATAGAACGTTTGGGTTATTGGGCCATCAACAACGTACCAATGCTACAATCGAAATTTATCGTCACAAACGTGTCGTGCGTTTGAACTGCGTATGATCTAGAAACGACATGAATAACGATATCACAGTTGAATATCATGTTAACAATGTTCATTTTCATTAGATATTGTGGATGTAAATTTCCGTCGTGTCTGCTTTTGGTGAAAATGTACCTGCAAAATAATAACACCTAAGATTAAGGTCAAAACCCTCACGCGACCATGATGAATAGGGCTTTGGCAGAAGAATCTTCGATGTCAAAGTTAGAATTCTAAAAAGAATGTATTTAGGAGTTTGTGGGTAGCAAAATGACTTCTTGAATTTTGGACATAAAGTAGGTATTTATAGGAGAGAAAGAGAAAGTGGGACGGCCCTCTAGGGTTTGTGGGTGGCCGGCCCTAGGGTTGTGTTTAAGTGGGAATATTCCAAGATATTTGTATAAATAATATTCGAGTATTTAGGTAAATATCCTAAATAAATGGAATTAGAATTACGTACTTGAAAACTTCTCTTATTGGGAATGTATTTATGATAGGAATAATGAATTATTCTATCATAAATACCTATGAATTTTCCTACGAACAGGGTGCCTTGACCAGTCGTTGATCTGTGCTCTACCTCAGCTGCTCGTGGTGAATGAGATTGCTCCCTGCTCATTTAATAGGGGCAGTCTTGTCTTTCTTGGGAAATAATCCATGTGCCAGTTCCATAATTTTTGGAATTATTTTTTGCTCCACAATATTTCATCGAGATTGTTTGATATGAGATAGCTATTTAATAGATATTGTTAATTAGGCATCAACATATTGGTATTAATATGTCAATATAATATTGTTCATAATATTAATATTCAGTTAACATATCGCGGTTTGCTCCATATCTTGAATCCAAATAATGTGCAGCATGTGCAGGGGAGAAAAGCTTGTGCCACAATTTTGGCTAAAGACTATAGGAGGAGCCTTCTTAGCCTTCAGGGTAGGAAGATACGGTTGGTACTATGCCGATTAGCTAGAACATTTGGATTCTCCTTGCTTGATCAGCTCACCATCACTGAATAGCAAGTGTCATGAGAATCCATTCTTAACATCCATGGCAGAATTCAAGAAATGAAGAATTTAGAAAGAGACAGCTTCAGAGAAAAGAAAGAGAGAGCTCAATTGTATTTCTTACACCAAACGGTTATTACAAGCCAAATTTATCTAATACACTAGGAGGGAAAAGTATTTATACAACTGAATTTAATTGAGCTAGCATAGGACTTAAGTCACTGCTTGTGTGGCATAGCTGATGTTGCATACTCATCCCATGTGCATTACTACAAGTAGTTATCAAGATTTCCCATTCGACGTCCTTGCTTTCCTTTGAGATGCAAAATTTTTTAAAGCTTACTATTTGGTGGAAATATATCGTTGTATCAAAATAAATTTACTTGTGTAACCTTATGGTTCGGTGTTAAGGAAAAACGAGATTGTTACGGTAAAATTGGCTATTCCTAAACAAAACGCCTGAGTCTGTAATCTTAGACTAGTGCTTGTTTTCAGTTGTAATTATTTTAGTCTAAGTTTGTCTCATGTGCTCTCAATCACAAAATGGCAAGCGTTTCAGAGACATCCACTCAAGTAAGTTTGTCATGCATAAGGATTTCATTTAGTTAGGTTTATCTTGGTTCAAATACAAATACATTTTTTTTTGGCTGCATGTTCTTGAACTTAATGAATCGACTGATTTGGTTATATGTTATGGACTAAACTTTAGGTCTGTACTTAATGAATCAGTTCACTTTTGTTGCCGTGTTTGCATAGGATGTTAGTTAACATCTAATTAACTTGATAATTTTGCATGTTTATCAAGTTGATAATTACGAGAGTTTTTTGGTTTTGTTTTGTTTTAATCCAATCACATTCATATCTATTTTGCATGTTTATCAAGTTGATAATTACAAGAGTTTTTGTTTTGTTTTAATACTATCACATGCATATCTATTTTGAATGCATTATCTGATTCACGTTTGGTTTAATTGCATTGATTGGATATTATATATAGGATTGGTTTTAGCCCTTTAAAATTGGCTGCATAGGCATTTAGGTTTTCCCGATGGTATAAACATGAGCAGCAATGCATTAAACAGAGAGAAAAATTCATGTGCCGCATGTCTAGGGTTAAGTCAGTTTATATTTTCATCTTGATGAATCAGAGTAGGTTTTTAGTTTTGCTTTTACCACATGATATATCATTTGAAAGCAAACGTTTGTTAGCAGCCCTAAGTGCACCGAGAGTTATCTTTGTTTAAGAAAAATCAGTTTTATTGCCAAGTGTTTTTCAAAGAAAATATTAGTTTTTGTTCACTGATTTTTCATGCTCTTTAATTAGAAATCAATTATGAAAATGTGCCTTGTGATTTTCATAATTGGTTGATTTCCAAAAATCATTTCATTACATACATTATGCACGATCGTGTTAGTATCCTGCAAAGTTCGAGGCAACAGTGATTGACGGTCGCGTTAGTGTTGTGCCACTTCAACTAGAAGGCTGAAGAGAGATCGAGTAGCAAAGCGCAGAGACAAAACTGCCTACTAGTATGCGTGTCTAGTTGATGAGTTTTGTAAGTCTTTCTGTACTCATTTCTCTTAGTGTTTGTCCTGGCTTAGGAACCTGAGGATTTTCCCAGTGGTGGGTTTTGCCTTGTTAAATCCTACATCATGTGTGCACGTTTTATTTATCGTTTTAATTGCATATGAGTATGATAGTTTGATATGCGATGTGAATGTGGATTTAATTTGAGAACAGAAAATTAAATTAAAATTTGAATTAGATTTTTAAATTGGAACCTATTCACCCCCCTCTAGGTTAAACTAATACCATCCTAGAACTTTCAGAGATTCTTTGCATTTTGAAACCCAAAACAACCATAAATTTATAAATTGTAGATCAAGTTAACGTTTCAAAACTAGAAGCTCTTCTAACATTAAGAATAGACTAATCAAGCTCCTCCGAAGGTACTTTAGTACAAACCACATTCCCTCAACACAAAAGAGGCATGCAATTATCAAAATTTATTTCATCTTTAAATATTTTTTTTTTCTGTCAATAAGTCTTTAACTACTTAGCTAGCGAGCCCACTTATCATGTAGTGATGATTTTGTATCGAATTTTATCAAAAGTTACTGCTAATGGTAATTGCCATTTAATGTATGGTTACCTTTGTTTGGTCCCAGCAATTTCGACAAGGGAATCTGCTGAATATGTCCCACTAAGATGTACATTTTGGGTCCAATGGTACGTTTGGCGACAATGCTTGATGAAGAGCTAGAAGACTAGTGGTTGAGAGACATGAATAGGACCATGCAATGGAGATATTTTTCAGTGTGATCGGCACACGAGATGGTACACCTCGTGTCATTATATAAATAGTGGGATATGTGTATTAAAAAGTTAATAACTTAAATAATAAAATTTCCCACCACTTACATAAAAACACATGGTATACCACTTGTGTTCCCGTTACAATTAAAATTTTCTGCATGCAATGCTTGATGAAGAGCTAGAAGATTAGTGGTTGAGAGACATGAATAGAACCATGCATGCACAATTGAGCTGCAAGAAACGACGTAATAGTACCAATTGGTTTCTTAAATTCGAATCCTTGTCCCTTGGATCCAATAGAAACCGAGCAAAAAAAGTACTTGTTTTTGCTTTAATCGGAGCATTGGATCTCACGAAATCTACTGGCATTTTGATATGATCTGATTTACAAATCAATTTTCTCAAGATTCCTCTCAATTAAAAACCATTAGGCAAATTAATATTGGGTAAATGGAAGCATCTCATTGTTAATCACTTGGATTTTTTTACTGTTCTCCAAGTTATGCATGAAAGAGCCACGTTGATCCACATTAGCCTTTTAAGATAATGTAAAAAATTATGAGTGCCGGAGTACTAGCTAATTTTATTTTTCTTGGAATGGTGATATCCCAATCCCAATGTTGTTTTCATTTGCCAATACAAAGGTGCCATTGAATTTTCTATCTTATTTTTTTGATACAAAGGTGACTTTGAAATTAAATATATTTTTTTACAAAGTCCTTTAGTTTATATACCATAAACTTAGGAATTTTTATTGGCACGTCAAAAATTTAATTGTGTAGTTTAATTATTTTATATTTAGAAAAATAAAAACTCTTATGAAGATTGCACAATTAGATTTTTAAGATGCTAATAATAGTTCCATAAATTTAATGTTGTTATTTTATTTTCTGTTGATGAGTTTAGTCCAACGACCACTAGTAATCAACACTAACACAATTCTTTCAAGTTAAACACCTAATATGTAAGTTCAACAACCATGATACATTGTTAAGTAAATTGGAGAAAGGGTCCTTGAATTATGATCCAATTGTATTTCTACAATCATGATACATTTTGTACAATTTTTTACTCCGCTCAATATGTTCAATAATAACGTCATTCCATAATTTTTTTGATTTCTTTGTGAGGTCCAATTATTGAGGCAACCAATCAGATACTTAGAACACACATTATATATTGCACCACATCTATTAAAAATCATTAAATAAATTTGATAGTATAAGGCTTTGCCTTCAAATAACTCAGCGTCATGTAAGAAACTGAAAGCTCGATTGAAGAGAGTTTGCTGCCATTTTTACTGTTGTATGTCTTTTGACATCTTCTTTGAAGATTCTCTAAGATCATCTCCAAAAGAGATCAAATTTGAATTTGACAGCCTATGTGACACTTTAACATCTTTTAAAGTATTACTCTCTCCCTAGTATATCAAATTAAACTATTATTTTATCACATTATTTTCTTTTCATAATTGCTGTTATCTATTTTATTACATTATTCCAGCTACTTCAATATCGTCCATCAGTGTTGATCTGAAACTTGCCGGTTCCATCTCCAAGCCCTACATAAATAACGGCAACAATGGCTCGCCGTCAAAGCGAGCAGTTTGATCACCTGCATATGCATCATCAACCACCACATAATTTTCACATCCATTGATTTCAGCCCCTGCAAAATGGAATGGATGTAATTATCCAAATCTCTTAGAAAAACAAGACGAGTTGGTTCTAATTGGGGCTGGACTTGTTAGGCTAATTAGGAGGTGGGCAACGAAAAAAGGGACTTAGATGAGAACTGAGATGGAGGTGGATGAGGGAGGGGACCGAATTTGCACACACACACAGAAAAAGCACAGAGGAAAGAAAAATGGAGGAGAGAAGAAAACAATAAAAAAATATTTAATAATTAAATAAGAAATATTTGAAGCTGCTATCAATTTGGCAACAAGGTTCGAGATGTCATTCCATGTCATTAACACATCAGATCTGACTTCTTGATTAGTAAATATTGATGTTGTCTGGTTTTGTACCGTTATTATTGATATGGATATTTTGACATATCTTTTGAAAATGCTCTAATCCTGTACAATTTCAATTTCTTTTCTTATAATTACTTCTATTCTAGCTTATTCAGTTGACTTGCTCTAGAGACGCACATACACACAAGCGATGACATAAGAACAGGGCAAGGCCATATTTTCCATTCCCATTGAATAAAAGTTTCCAAGCATACACACGTCGAATAGGGGCCACCCACAACCTTGCAGAGTGCGGACTATTTGCTAGAAGATACTTCCCACGTACAATAATTAAACTGTTATATATGTTACCCTTTCTATTAGAAAATTATTCATTTTCTTAATTCCAATATACTTCCCGAAAAAGTGGTGGAACGAGGTATGTTTATCAGCTGTGTAATTCAACCTAATAGATGAAGCATGATAATATATATTTTGACACACGGTTTTAACATATATTTTGACACACGTTTTTGTGGCGTTTATTTCGTAATGTATTTCAACGATCAAACTGTTTATCTTTCATGTCTTATCTCAAAGATCATGTCTCCCAAAAAATACCCAAATTTGAAACCATATGACCATTGGATTAAATTTAGTGTTTCTTTGTAGAACCGTATTTGTCCATTTCTTTATTACAAATGGATGTCTTGGTTTTGCATTTGTCCAATTTTATGTAAGGATGATATATGAATGATGTACTAAAATATAGACAGTTTGGATCGTTGAAATACATTATGTAGTGAACCCTACAAAATTGGTGTGAAAATGTGTCATAAACATGTGTCCCCGAATCCTAACACACACACACATATATTCTTGTAATATTCTTTAAGGGAAGGGATATCCCCATTTTTGAAGAAAAAAATGGAGATTAGTTGTGGGACCTACTCCACATGGAATTTCAATAATCCGAACCATCTATTTTGTAAGCCTCCACTAGTAAAAAAAATACTTTGCGCGACGCAGGTCCTTCGTCGCGCAAAGTCAAAAAACATCGCGCAAAACTTTGCCCAACGAACCTTCGTCGCGCACAAACCGTCGCGGCAAGGCAGTGACAGAAGGCTTTGCGCGACGAAAGGTTACATGCGTCGCGCAAAGCCACTTTGCGCGACGCAGCATGCGTCGTGCAAAGTGGCGTCGCGCGAAAATTCTTTGCGGGACGCATGTCCCTGAGTCGCACAAAGTGACTTTGCGCGACGTAGGTCACTCTTCGTCACGCAAACCCTTTTTTTTTTTGATAATTTTTTTTTTATAATTTCTACTAATATTGTAATTAAATTCTAAAAAATAATTAGTAAACCAAGAAAAAGTATTTAATTATAAAATATATGAAAATGTACAAACAAGATGTTCGAACAAAAAAGAAAAAACTACAAGTCTTCTAGGTTTAATATATCATGCTACTGGGTATCGGCTGGGAAGTCGAAGGTGGAGCAAGATCAGGTGCTGGCATCGAGATTTGAAGGCTGGACATCGCTAAGGCCCGTACAATCGTACTTATCTTCTCGTCCTGGGCCCTAATGTGCTTGACTATGGAGGACGAAGAAGCGTGATCAGAAGGCTCCGTCTCCATCAAACAATCCATTCGAGAGACATCACAATGATCAACCAGGGCAGTGCTTACGTTGTTGCGTAATGCTCAACCAGAATATGCCCTGCACCTAGAGCTGCCTCACGTATAGACTCATTTTCATCAGCAAGACCTGTAAGAGTATAAGATCCCATTAAGTTTAAATAGTGCACCAAAGTCCTATAGTGATACATGATACCATATTTTACAGACTACCATCCACACACTGTACTTACCATCTAAAATAGCAGGCAGGCCCTGCTGTAAATAGTTATGGAATTGGACGCCTAATGACCTTGGTAAATACTACAACCAATTTCCAAACAAAGGCGACCATTAAACAGAGCAGGTAAAACAAATACTTGCAGTAGTGGTTAAAATGTTTAAAACATACTGTCTTCACCTTAAATAATGTTAAATATCCATCACGGACAGATGCTTTTTGATGAGAACAGTTTCAGATAATATCAGGAAGTGCAAGCTTAAAGTACTTTAGGATGTGTTAAAACCTGCAAGTGCAATAAAGCATAAGATAACAATATGCATATTTTAAAAGTGCTACATAAACTCGTGTCCATGACTCCATATAAAGACAAACCTCAGTCAATTTTGGAACAATCTTAGGGAGACACTGAGACAACTGTTGAGGAGCAAAATAGGCCATAGCCCCAAGCAATTGGACACTACTTTGCTTTGTTCGCCAAGCTTTATCTTCAAGACCCTATCAAAATAATGTATTTATACATCATTGTCAGACACTAAAATGACAAACTTGATGATTAAGGAACTTCCAAACAAGTTTATAAATAAATGGGTAAGGTATAAGGTAATTACCTTCAAAAGAGATGGAAGAACCAGTTTAACTCCTTGAGCATTAAGTTGAGACATCATTGCACGAGCTGCACACTCGGCACCTTCACGAACTGCAACAACTTGATCAAGGAATGAAACCAACAATAGTGGCAACATTTTAATTATATACCTGCATCAAAAAGATGATAGGAGGACAGTTAGAGTGAGAGTTCAGGTGAATATTAAGTCCATATAGAGAACTTCTTTGTACATAACCGATCACTTACGGCTCAAATAGTCTTCCAGGTGGTTCACAGAGACACTCAAATCCGAGTAAAGCACCTTCACGACATTTTGCTGAATTCCTGTAATGGAAAGGAAATACAAAAATGAATAGCTGCATCCCCAAAAAAGAATAAAATAGCAACAATAAGATGCATAAGAAACATAAGCATTGAGTGATCAAGTGATCTTGCAACAATAAATGATTCGAGTCGCAAGACCCTTCTATTCTAGAAGTTGCAACATAAGATTCATAACCAATGAGAAGAGGAAAGAAAACTCCATAACCTCATAATCAACAATTATTTGTCCCCACAGAATATACTAGCTTAAGTGTAGTCCAACAACACTATGATCAATCATTCAATGACTAATCAGTCCTGACCTGTATTTTCTGGAATTCTTGTGTTTAGAAACATAATAAATCTCACAAAATATAATTGCCAACAACATATACAGAAATTCCCATTGATGATGACAAATCCTTTTTCATATACTATATTGATCCAATAAATAGGGTCTCTGATGATGTATAATGTATAAGTACAATGGTTATATAAAATGTATAAGCACAGTGGTTATACAAAAGTATTCGATTATACAATAAAATTATCCTATCCTACTCTCAATCTCCCAAATATCACCAACTAATGATCAAGGCAGCTACAAAACAGAAAACAAAAAAGTGAGTTCTAATTGAATTCATTTACATATACCCTACACCATTAAGACTTAGTAATAAATTTATATTCCTGTATTCCATAAAGAAAAGAACCTCATCATATAGAACAATTATAGGTACATAATGATTTGATAAGATAACACTTAAACTGTGCAATACCTTGCTATTGCACCAGCATGGTAGCAAAGCGTAAATTATTTTAATCAGGTACATACCAATCGGTTGTGAATTTTCTGATTGCAGGTTGTTGCAATACCAGCCACAACAATCTTAGCATCAACCTCGTCCTGCAATAAAAACTGCCGCCATAAATCAAAATTGAAGAATTCAAACTTCGAATCGAAGAATTTCGCAATCCCAGAAGCCGAATTCAACCACAAAAAATAGAGATAAATTGAATAATATAAATAAAAAATAACCTGGAGAAGGGGCTGAAAGGGAAGCTTTGATGAGGGTTGAAGGCCATGACTTTACCCAGATTGACTTGAATCTGCTGCCGCGGGTTCTTCATTGCTGCGACCCTGTCCATGAACTTGCTGCAGTTGCTTTTCGTCTTCTCCTCCCTCCCTCCCTCCTCTCTGCAAGCCGCAGTCTTCCCTTCACCGAATCACTCTCTCTCTCTCTCCCTCGCCCTCTATCTCCCCTCCTCTATGTAAGCCGCATGCCTTCCCCTCACCAAATCCCACACCGAGCCGTCGATCCCATAGAAAGGGTTAGGGAGGCGAGGATTTGAGCTCAGGGAGGGGAGAGAAAGAGCGGCTGGGTTGAAAATTAGAGTAGTGGTGGTGGTTGGATTCGAGATTGTGAAGAGGAAAGACAGGTCTGGGTTCAAGATTTGGGGTTCAGGGTTGCGAAGAGGAGAGAGAGGTCTACGGAAAAGAGAGGGAGAGATGAGCGAGAGGGAAAGAAAGAGTTGGGGTCCAAACTTGGAAAATTGAAAAAAAAAACGCCTATTTTTCACTATTGTACTGCCAAAATTATGATACCTGGCGCGACGTAGGTATATAATTTGACGTCGCGCAAAGTGGTTTTGCGCGACGACCACATTAAGGCGTCGCGCAAGGTATTTTTCAAAAAAAAATTATTATAAAAATTATTGAAAATGTGACTTTACTCCTATCAAATTCAATTTTTTTTTTACATAAACTCCACAATAATATATTTTTCTAACAAAAACCCACAATAATTTTTTTTACATATATATCATTCAATTTCTTAAGTGTTATAAGTAAAAAATAAATAAATTAAAATCTACTTAGTAAATATATATACCATTGAACTTGATGGGAAACGCATTGTATGAAACTAGTTTCAAAGATCCAACCGTCAAACTTGTTTGTATAAGTTTAGAGATCGCATACGCCAAAAATCGTAAAAAACAAACATGCACATATCAAGTAACGGGATAAAACTTTTCAACGGTTATAAACAAAAAACCACGATTTAACGGTAGTTTTAACTCCGATTTTGATGATTTTTTACAGCTACACTCCTTAACCCTATATGAATACAATGAACAAATTCGATTGTCAATTTAAAATATTTACACTAGTGGATATCACAAAATCTTATGTTATACTTAATGAAAGTATAAATAAACTCAAAGTATTAGTGAATCTATTGTTTTGATGGGATACGCATTGTACGAAACTAGTTCCTACGATCCAACTGTCAAACTTGTTTGTATATGCTTCGAGATCGCATACGCCAAAAATCACAAAAAACAAACATTCAGAGATCAAGTAACGAGACAAAACTTTTTAACGGTTATAAACAAAAAACCACGATTTAACGGTAGTTTTAACTCTGATTTTGATGATTTTTTACAGCTACACTCCTTAACCCTATATGAATACAATGAAAAAAATCGATTGTCAATTTAAAATATTTATACTAGTGGATATCACAAAATCTTATGTTATACTTAATGAAAGTATAAATAAACTCAAAGTATTAGTGAATCTATTGTTTTGATGGGATACGCATTGTACGAAACAAGTTCCAACGATCCGACCGTAAAAAATGTTTGTATATGCTTCGAGATCGCATACGCCAAAAATCACAAAAAAAAAACATTCAGAGATCAAGTAACGAGACAAAACTTTTCAACGGTTATAAACAAAAAACCACGATTTAACGGTAGTTTTAACTCCGATTTTGATGATTTTTTACAGCTACACTCCTTAACCCTATATGAATACAATGAACAAATTCGATCGTCAATTTAAAATATTTACACTAGTGGATATCACAAAATCTTATGTTATACTTAATGAAAGTATAAATAGACTCAAAGTATTAGTGAATCTATTGTTTTGATGGGATACGCATTGTACGAAACTAGTTCCAACGATCCAACTGTCAAACTTGTTTGTATATGCTTCGAGATCGCATACGCCAAAAATTTCAAAAAACAAACATTCAGAGATCAAGTAACGAGACAAAACTTTTTAACGGTTATAAACAAAAAACCACGATTTAACGGTAGTTGTAACTCCGATTTTGATGATTTTTTACAGCTACACTCCTTAACCCTATATGAATACAATGAAAAAATTCGATTGTCAATTTAAAATATTTACACTAGTGGATATCACAAAATCTTATGTTATACTTAATGAAAGTATAAATAGACTCAAAGTATTAGTGAATCTATTGTTTTGATGGGATACGCATTGTACGAAACTAGTTCCAACGATCCAACTGTCAAACTTGTTTGTATATGCTTCGAGATCGCATACGCCAAAAATCACAAAAAACAAACATTCAGAGATCAAGTAACGAGATAAAACTTTTCAACGGTTATAAACAAAAAACCACGATTTAACAGTAGTTTTAACTCCAATTTTGATGATTTTTTACAGCTACACTCCTTAACCCTATATGAATACAATGAACTAATTTGATCGTCAATTTAAAATATTTACACTAGTGGATATCACAAAATTTTATGTTATACTTAATGAAAGAATAAATAAACTCAAAGTATTAGTGAATATATTGTTTTGATGGGATACGTATTGTACGAAACTAGTTTAAACGATCCAACCGCCAAACTTGTTTGTATATGCTTTGAGATCACATACGCCAAAAATCGCAAAAAACAAACATTCAAATATCAACTAACGGGACAAACCTTTTAGACGGAGATAAACAAAAAATCACGATTTAACGGTTATTTTAACTCCGATTTTGATTATTTTTTTACAGCTACACTCCTTAACCCTATATGAATACCATGAACTAATTCGATCGTCAATTTAAAACATTTACACAAGTGGATACCACAAAAGAAAAATGCAATGCAAGAACACCAAAAGAAAAGCAAAAGGGCAAACTTGTTTGTATATGCTTCGAGATCGCATACGCCAAAAATCACAAAAAACAAACATTCAGAGATCAAGTAACGAGACAAAACTTTTCAACGGTTATAAACAAAAAACCACGATTTAACGGTAGTTTTAACTCCGATTTTGATGATTTTTTTACAGCTACACTCTTTAACCCTATATGAATACCATGAACTAATTCGATCGTCAATTTAAAACATTTACACAAGTGGATACCACAAAAGAAAAATGCAATGCAAGAACACCAAAAGAAAAGAAAAAGGGCAAAAAAAAAAAAAAAAAACTTTGCGCGACGTAAGGCCACCTACGTCGCGCAAAGTTGGGAAAAAAGTTTGGTTTGGCGCAAAAATCTTGCGCGACGCAGTCGACACTTTGAGTGACAAAGGCTGGCGTCGCGCAAAGTTGTTTTGCGCGACGAAGGTACATCTACGTCGTGCAAAACAGCTTTGCGCGACGCCAACCTGCGTCGCTCAAAGTGTCGTCGCGCAAAGAATGTTTGCGCGACGTTTTCTGTTTAGCGTCGCGCAAACATTGTTTGCGCGACGAAATTTGCTGCGTCGCGTAAGTTTCCGTCACGCAAACATGTTTTTGTACTAGTGCTCGATTCATAGATCATCCTTACAAAAATTCAATTCAATCCGAAACCATTTGCCTATTTAATTGTTACGATAAAATTTCACTAGTTTCTTAGAACGTAATGTTCATCATTTTTTTTGAACTCAATTATATGCCTCAGATATTTCTGATTTGGCCAATATTTTACAAGAATGATCTATGAAGTACAACTTCAAAAATAAATGGTTCAGATCATTGAAATTCGATGTGATATGAGTCCCACAACTAATCCTCAATTTTTTAAAAATAGAGAATTCCTTTCCTTGAAGAGTCTGTGTAACCATTATATCTTTTCGGTTTGTTTATAATTGGCTTTCAATGATCAGGGAATAAATGATATGCCCAGTAATTAAGCAAAACAATTCTACAACTGGTCTGAAGGGCCAAAAGGAGATTTAATTTCTTAGTTTTGTTTGTTTGTTATAAGTAGAGATAAAATATAACAGTAAGAAATCAAACGAAACATATAAATATAGTACTGAAAATTTTCATGATGTATAGTTTAATTAATGTGTGTTTAAACTATAGTTATAGCTTTCATTTGACACTCTAACCAAGTCAAGAGGCAGTATTGCAAGCTAGCTGGAGTACCAGGAGATAAAACATATGGGTTCCTATGCGGTAATTATATGGTAGCAATTTTAAAATCGAACACAATCGTACTAGTGATGTGGTCCTTTATGGAAAAATGCAGCATGCATTCAAGCTGCATGCACGAGAAGGGCAGATAGCAAGAAGGACCGTTGAGTTACGTGCACAAACGTAAATTGGCAAAATTCATGTAAGCATCTCAAAAACAATTATTGGCTTGTTATGTTGTATTAATTAGCACACATATTTTATATTAAAAAATAAAGTAATCGTTTCTTGTTTTTATAGAACGTTCATAAATAAATGTTTTAATAAGAACATATTTTAAACCATTTGATCACATTGGACTAAAATGTTTATTAACTTTCATGCACCTCAACATTTGATGTGTGTTGGCAACAAGTTGGATCCATATATTAGATAACTTTCATCATTATATACATGATGTTAGAGTAATGATCAAATTGGACTTATATCGTCAAATAAAAATTTGTGATTGAAGATTAATTATAATCCAGACTACGCGTTCATACAAGAATAATTTGATCAATGATTCATATTTGTAGTCTAGTAATATAAAGACCTTGCGTGTATATTTATATAAATATATTGCAGTCTAGTAATATAAAGACGTTGAGTGTGTGTATATATATATATATATGTGTGTGTGTAAATATATGTTGATCGGCAGATAATTAATAAGAGATGTACATTTTTCCTATATGAAAATAATACTTATAAAATTATCATTTTTTCTTTAAAAGTCTTTATTTATTCCTTCTTAACACACGTAAGCACGCCCAACAAATAAAAAGGGGTACAAGGTGTAAGAATCCTTTGTGCTCTACAGAGCATCAGAGTCCTCTTGTTTCCGGTGCTTTCCCTCTTATGCCCACACTAGTTCTAAATATTCATATTCTTGAGAAAAAAGAGATCTAGTTAGATAGAGTGAATCATGGGAAGGGCTCCTTGTTGTTCCAAGGTTGGTTTGCATAGAGGTCCATGGACTCCTAGAGAAGACACATTACTCACCAAGTATATTGAAGCTCATGGTGAAGGCCATTGGAGATCCTTGCCAAAAAAAGCTGGTATACATAATTATGTTATTGCTCATTTTCCACATTGTTATATAATTTCTTACGTATCATGAATTATTCATGGTCCTCATTGTTCTGTAATTTGTTTTTTCATTTGTTGGTACAATTTTTTTTATCCTACATTTTTTTGGGTCAAAATAGGCCTCCTCAGGTGTGGGAAGAGTTGCAGGCTAAGGTGGATGAACTATCTAAGACCAGACATAAAGAGAGGCAACATAACCCCCGATGAAGATGACCTAATTATCAGACTACATTCACTTCTTGGCAACCGTTGGTCTCTCATCGCCGGTAGGCTTCCGGGTCGAACCGATAATGAGATCAAGAACTACTGGAACACCCATCTTAGCAAAAGACTCAGAAACGAAGGCACCGACCCAAACACCCACAAAAAATTATCTGAGCCGATAGCCAGGGAAAATAAAAGGAGAAAGAACCAAAGAAGCAAGAGCAACAACAATAAGAAGGAGATGGTGATGACGAAAGACAAGAACAATAAAACTGCCCAACATGTGGAGCCACAAAAGCCTAAGGTTCATCTCCCAAAACCTACTAGGTTTACTTCCTTTTTATCCCTACCAAGAAATGACAGTTTTACTAGTAGTACTACAGTTACTACTGGGTCTTCAAGCCAAGACTTAAACGGAGGGGGGGGGAGAGGAGGAGGAGGAGGAGGTTTTGGTGTTAATACTTGGTGTAATAATGGTGGGCTTGTGTTTTGTGTTGGTGATGAAGATCAAGATCATGATCCTATTAATTCTTCAGCTGATGGCGGTGATGATCATACGCTTGAAAATCTATATGAAGAATATCTACAGGCGCTTCTGAAGATAGACCATCATCATGATCATCAAAATCAACTTGAATTAGAGTCATTTGCCGAGTCACTGTTAATCTGAAAAAAAAAAAAAAATAGTATAAGATAGATAAATTAGTATGGTCGTCCCGCGCAAGTGTCTAATAATAGGGTTTGAATTTTAGGCTTTCACGTGCTAGGGTTTGAATTTTAGGCTTTCACGTGCTAGGGTTTGAATTTTAGGTTTTCACGTGCTTACCGTCTAGTTTGTAGCCATCTCTGTGTAATAGTGGACCTCTTTAATCTTTATTATATTTGTTAATTAATAATATTTGTGTATCAGAAAAAAAAAATTATTTGTGAATATTTTATGATGGTACTATCCACACATCAGTTTCAATTTCAGTCTTTTAATCGAATGAATTAAAGAAGATGACAAAATTAACAAAGAGTATGTAAAAAGTAAAAATGAGTGTGTAGATAGAACCAACTTATTTTGTATGATGGTGACTTGGGGGTTAAAGTAAATTAGCTACTAACAATTGAGTCCAAGGTTTTTTTACTCTTGGTTACATCTCTACTTTATAATTTGTATGTCTTCAGTTCTCCTTCATTTTACGCGCAGACTCCGTGGGGAAAATAATAAGTCGAGTTGTGTCGAATTATTATTACGATTAATTTATTTTTCTTTTAACTTATAAGGAGAAATAACTTTGCATTCCTAATAGGCTTATTAATTGATTTGCCCCTATAATTGCTATTTAGTCTCACTTTACTCCGTGGTACTAGCTTTGTCTCACTATGCCCCATATAACTGTCAATTTCGTCTCATTTAATCTCCGTTCACCTCATTTTCGTCTATTCCGTCAAGTAAATGTTAAATTAAAAAGTATCATGGACATTTTATTTTTGAAACAACTCTTTGTCTCCAACTTGGCTGCTAAAACAGTCCCAATTTTATTTTGATAACTCTAATTCAAACTCATGTCTGTCTCTCTTGCATATTGATACGGAGCTGTAGTTGCAACCATTGGATTCAATGGGTGGCTTGAATCAGATTTTGAAACACAACTCATTATTTGCTTTGAAACACATGCAACCCATTTCTGCTTTTACCATCGTATGTAGCTACAACTTCACACCAATCCACAAGAGAGACAGACTGGGCTTTGAATTAAAGTTATCGAAAATGGAATTAGGATTGTTTTAGCAGGCAAGTTGGAGGCAAGAGTTGTCTCAAAAATAAAATGTCCATACTACCCTTTAATTTAGTTTTTTTTTTTACGGAATGGACGAAAATAGGATGAAATGAGATTAAATGAGACGAAATTGACAATTTTATGAGACAAAGTGAGATAAAACCTGTCTCAAAAGGTAAAGTAAAACTAAGGAAAATCAATTAATAAGCCATATTACTTCCAACTTTAAAAGTAAAAACATGACATGGTTAGAACTGGCATGCTTGATTTATTTTTTTTTCTTTTTTATTGTTTTTAGTGCTTTTATTATTTTTTAAGTATTGTTGTGTTGTTTGTAGTTATTATTAGGGGAATTTTGATGCTTATTTTTAAATTTGTTAGACCAAACATCCTTAGCCTTTAGATTTTTTTTATTAAACTACTTTCTGTTGCAGTCCTATTAGATTAGGAATGTGATTGTGTAAATCCTAATGTATATAGGAATATCTTGGAATATTCTCTAAGGTTAGATATTATCCTATTAGAGTTGTAATCTTATTAGGATAAGAAATTTACTTTCCCTACTACTATAAATAAAGGCACAATGAGATGGAATAGAATACACCTCACAATTACACATCTCTCTCTTTTTCTCTACTATGCCGCACCCCCTCTCTCTCTCCCCTTTATATGATTCGGTAAATTAGGCATACAACACGTTATTAGCACGCTCTTGATGTTACGCTAAAGAGAGTTTATTCTTCAATCAGGCGAGTATTACATTTTAATCATTCTTTTTATGATTAATTTATTCTTTTATTAAATGGATCTACATGCTATTGATTCAATTTTCTTTGTTGAACGTGATACAATGCATTGGAGATGCAATTCTGGCTTTTCGAGAATGATCTTCTACAAATTCAAAGGCTTTTGTTATTTTCTGTCAATCAGGTACGCTTAAAATAAATTAAGATATTTGAAACAACCTTGAAGCATGAAAATATTCCCCATGATGCATGAACCCCCTATATTTATATTTTCCTTTCAATTATATATATTGCATATGTGTTCATATATTTTGTCAATATATATATTTGTTCATGCAAAATGCAATTATGTTATATGAAATTTGTGACTCAAAGCATCAAAATTAATTTAGAAACAATTAGGATTTTTAACCCTAGAATTCGAAAAAAAAAATATGGGATTTTTCGCAGCTCCACGCCGCACCGCCGAGCCACACTGTCTGGCCTACAGCCACTTCACAGCTAGAACGGCGTCGTTTTGACGCCATAGACCTCTCGCAGCAGCGCCATGGGTTTACTGCCACTGCACTACAACCAGGCCTAGACTTTGCTGGGCTCGCCATCTGTCTCGACCCGCGATCACCAAATCCAGCCCATGTGGCTGGGCTTGCCTAGAACAGACCCACAACGAAACCAGCTCTCGCTAGGCTTCGCACACACCCATCTCAGGCCAGCTCCTTGCTGGGCCTATGCACCCGCATCTTATGTGGCCTATAAACCAACAACTTTGTTGTTAGGCCTGTCCCAGACGCACGGCTCATGGCCAGCAACCATGATTGGGCTGCTCTGCAACCAACCCATTAGGGGTGGGCAAACGGGTATAGGAATCACGGGTCGGGGTGGGTAATCAAGGTTCGGGGTGGGTATGGGCCAGTTCCTAATTTTTAAAAAGAGAAATGGGGCGGGGTGGGGCGGGCCGGTTTTAGAAGTATAGAAAAACAGGTACCCGAACTGGCCCGTTTTTAATTGCCATGGACGGACAAGGTTGAATGATAAACTATCATCCAATCCACACCGTTAGATTTTACCCTAGTCATCCTTCTTCCCGAGTCCACTCCTAATTCCAGAATCAGTCACTCTCACTCCACACCGTCCGTCCCTCGAGCCCAACTCTCAGTCATCTTCTCCTCCGTCGCCGCGACCAACACGACGGCACCACCCATCCTCTTCGACGACATCCCGCTGGCTCGATTCTCTCATCTTCAACAACCTTCACTTATGTTTCTTGCCCATTCGCAACCTATACGATCCGTACCTTTCTTCCACCCAAAGTCTAATTCTCCGATCTCACATCGTCGTCGTAAACCCACCAGCCAAACTGCCCGTCCGCTCGCCCGCCATGAGCACTCCATCACTCTCATGGGTAAAGCTTTCAATTTTTCTTCAATTTTCTTCCGATTTGCGGGTTTCAATTCGAATTTTTTACTCCAGATGTTGCAGAGCGCAGGTGTGTTCTCTGGATTCACACAACTATGCAAGGGCTTATTGGTGGTGCTTATTGGAGGCCACATTGTAGTTCAGCTTCTCTCTCATGCTTAGCGGTGGTATTTTTCACTCGGTTTGGGCACATTCATTGCCTAATTTTTGGTTTGTTGACTTGTGAATTGAAAATTTACTAAAATGAATTGCAAAATATTGCATAAATTTGTGTTTATAGTAATGGGTTTTATGAAAAATATGTGAAATTTAGTGTTTTGAACCGTTTGGTTTTGTGGGGTTAATCTGAAAGTTAGCTCCGGTTTTTTGCCTTTCTTGAGTGGAATTGGGAGTTGTAGCAGAGGTGATAATGTTGACCCTTTGTTTGTTAAATGTTTGTATTACAAAGGATGAAGTATATGGTTGGTATTGGATTACAGACTTCGTTTTCGCTTAGGTTCTGTATTTTGCTGGGATTTGAGTTTCTTTGTTTTTAATGTTCTATCAGATCTCAAACATTCCAAATTTATTTGCTGGGATTTGAGTTTCTTTGGGAAAAGACTCGAACTTAATGAATTTCTCTGTGTTTTTTGTTAATTTTAATCAGATCTCCTCGGACTTTCTCCCTACCGCTTCACCCTCCTTGCCTTCATCCTGTTCGTCTCCTTCCTCTATGGCAAGAACTTTCCAGATTTGTTTTTCATCAAAGGTTTTCTTTGTTGCATTTCAGAGGAAAATTCACCAAAAAAAAATTAAGAAAAAAAAAAGTAATTGGACCCGTGGACCAGTCCCTAATCGGCCCGTTTTAAATGGGCCGGGTTATGTTCGGTTCCAAAACTCAAAATTGCTATACCCGCCCCACCCCGTTAGATTTTTAAACAGGTCCGGTCCGATCCTTCCAAATTTGGGCCTGACCTGGCCCGTGCCCACCCCTACAACCCGTGGCCCAATAAACCCCTTTGGGGCCTTGCCCCGCACACGACACCCAAGCCTATCGAGATTGGGCTATAATTTTAACCAGAATGTTATTATTATTTTTCCTTCCACATTCAACCCTGTATGGTCCCGATCTATTAAATTAATTAAAGTAACTAGCAGTCCATTAATCTAATAATTTTTATTGATCTGAATTTCACTTTTTGACAATTAACGATTCAATAAATGATTTCGTTCCTTTAAACCGTTGACTAGCTTTCGTAGTCCCGATGCACTCACAGTTGGGTTCATGAAGCAATCCACAAATTCACTACACCTTATTGTATATTGTCTTCTGTGTTCTTGCAAGTACCCCTATATATGAACCGAACATTCATAACTATATAGAACCTGTAGTTTCAAATTTAGTGCCTTTGAAACCCGAAATTTTCATAAAACAAATACACCCATGAAAACCCGATGTTTTTCATGAAAACCATGTCTTGGAACACGAATGTTCTAACTTTGATGCTTATAGATAATTCACTCGCATAGCACCAATCACAATCTTGTTTCCTCCATTCAGTGGATTGTCGTACTCTCACAAGTTTGATTTTCCTAATTTGGACGTTTCTAATAGAAACTACTTTATGTGGGGTACAAGAAGTAAATCTCCACTTGACTATCAAGAAACTTAGAAACCATTGAAGCCAACAATGACATGAAAAAGAAGAATAAGGTTCCGCCATGATCTTCATTTGAAGACTTATGCCCGAAGCATTACCCACGGAAGTACCTCTCGAACGAGGATTCCATGGCTTTTTGGCTCCCTCCTACAGACCATCTAATCATGTAAGATATTGCTTAAAGCACACCATGATTACGTCCATGAATGAGTACGATTCTGAAGTTTATAAATCCGATCGAATTTTGACTAGAGTATATTTTTCTCGTCATTTCATGTTTCTAACTTGATCCTGAAGCAGCAGTGTAGAGAGTAGAAGTTTACCAAATTCTCGAATCTGATTACTACCATAAATGTGAGAAAAATAGATGTAGCCTCAGCTACAGTTTACCGAATAGTATAAACCCAGCTCGGCTGGAGTCTATTAAACGGTATTGCTTTGCTTTGGCAGAGGCCTACCGAACCCTAGTTTGGGTCTGTCTCTCTCACAATCCCAATTTCGAGTTTGTTTTTACAACATATGGTAGATTCAGGACCTGCCAAGGTGTGGCATCATGCCCGAAACGTGATCCTTGGCACCTAAGACCTAAAACTTCAAAAACAAGGGATAATATTCCCAAACCTCAACCCTGCAGAATCTACTTCTGTCTCGATGGAATAGATCATTGGTTATGACATGTTCGTACCTGTACCAATGTCTTTGACGGGTACCATTATCATAGTTAATACGTGAAACTAATTTTGCACCACTAAACATCGTTGGAAAAGCAAAATTTTGACATGGATGGCCTTGTTGGCTGAATCCCCTTAGTAAACCATTTACTTTGTGAACATTTTTTTCTATTCTTAGATTCACATTTGGTGTTTGTTTTAGTTATGGATAATCTTATCGATATTGTCCTCGAATATGAGTTAATTGAATCATATTTCTTAATACATGCGACCAAATTCAATTAAACACGCGATTAGGTAGGAATGTGGGAAAGTTAGTTGTTTGGATGAATGCGATACTACACACAGTAACTTTATACCTAAATCACATCTCTAACAACGACTTCAAGTCTACCTAACCTAATTAAGAGCATTGGCACGCTCCTTGTTGTATGAATGGTACTAAATTACCATTTAAGAGACCTTATATTCTCCCTATTCCAGAAGAACGTCGTTGAGTTTTAAGGATATTCGAGAGAACAATGATCATGAATGAAACAACTGATGGAAAATAGAGTGGAATATCTTTGTACCACCTCCAAAAATGAGCCTAAAGCTTTGATCTGGGGCAAATAGGTTGTCTCCCAACTGGAAACATGCCACATGTGGCCGGCCTAGAGCCGGGCGATTGAGCAGTTTACTTGTTTTGACACGACCATTTGGGACACTTAGGTTGAACAATGATGCCACGACGTATCTCTTTACCCGAAGTAAGGATCTTGTGTCTACAAGCACACTTTGCCAAGCCCGCTAGTTTGGGAAATTTGATTTCTATATCATTCCTCTCAAAGATACAAAACGACTCTCTTTTCACAGTGGATTCAATAGAATATATGTGGACTAATCCAACCAAAATGCGGACCATATAAATACTTATGATTTTGGTTGATGAATCGGCGAACTGGTCATATGTTTGTCCACACATGTTGCTACTAAACCTCCTGCCAATTTTAAGGGTTCACCACCCTACTTATCCTATAAAGTCTGGAAGACTGAATAATGCTGGAGAGTTTATATCGAAGGTTTTCGATAAGTATTGCATGTCTTTTGGGTTTATGATTGAACATCGAATTCCCATGTTCACCCCAAAGAGCCTTGCAAAGTGATCATAAAGCGCAATTTCAATAATTACCCGAACCTTGGTGAACTCACCAGGCTTTCAATTTCTGCCTAAGGCTATGCAATCTTGTAAGCATTTATGTTGGTCTGCCTTGAGGCTCATTACCACCCAACAATTTCGACATTACAATTGGTTACTAAGTACGAACCTGACGTTTTGTATTTACGCATTTGGGTGTTCATTCCATGTGCCAAGTTGCGCTGCCACAACGTACCAATATGGGTTCTCCCATAAAGTTGTGAATCTTTGTCGATTACGATTCTCCTTCACACTAGCTCTCTTATAGCCCTTGCAATCGATCTCTTTAACTCTCATTTACAGATTGTCACTTCAATGAGACAGTTTTCCCATCGTTAGGGGAGATAAAAACATCAATGTTCCTGTAGAATGACGCGAGTTTGCGTGGACGTTGCCCACTATGTCTCTTTTATGCATTCTTCTGTTGATCTGAGACTCTCATTTGCTTATTGTGCCGACGACTTCATCAACTGTACTTACTTCATCACTGAAGACCTGATGCATCATTTGTTTGAGTATTTACACACTCAAGGGGGAGTGTTGTAGTCCTATTAGATTAGGAATGTGATTGTGTAAATCCTACTGTATCTAGGATATCTTGGAATATTCTCTAAGGTTAGATATTATCCTAATAGAGTTGTAATCCTATTAGGGTAAGGAATTTACCTTCCCTACTACTATAAACAAAGGCACAATTTGGAGGAATAGAATACATCTTACAATTACACATCTCTTTCTTTCTCTCTACCATGCCGCACCCCCTCTCTATCCTTTATATGATTCAGTAAATTATGCCTACAACATTTTCTATAATTTTGGTGCCGTGCCCCACTATCCTCTTTCTAAAATTCAAAAATTACATGAATTGCCATTATTGTTAGTGTAACTTGATTTAGCTGGGTTTATTTTCAGAATGCTGAACAGAAGCAAAGCAAAGATGGAAGAAGTTGAACCGAAAAGTTTTCTTTCTTGTTCACTCTTGCAAAAGTATTGCAGAGGAATATTTTGTACTACACTGAAAAATGCGCACTAACACTGCTTTACATTTTTCTGATGGCCTTAGCTTTAGGACCACACAAAACACTATTTTTAATCTTAGTCACTCATCTACCTAATTACATGGATCAAACACCACATGGCACTCATGGCCTTACATCATTTAACTTTACACTTGGCAGATATGCTCAAGTGAGTACACACATTAAACTCATCTTATTTCTAATACTCAATCAGCTAGAGACTTATAATTCAACACTCCCCTTTAAGTCTTGAGCTGATTTCACTCCAAGCATGCTCCTGAGATAATTAAACCGATCTTTAGGCAGAGGTTTTGTGAAGATATCAGCTAGTTGCTCATTAGTTGGACAGTACACCAGATCAATGATGCCATCCTTCAGTGCATCCTTGATGAAATGGTATCTTCTGTTAATGTGTTTGGTCTTTTGATGGAACACAGAGTTCTTGGTGATTGCAATTGCTGAGGTGTTGTCACAGTGCACTGGAGTGGCTTCGGTTTGAAATTCACCAAAGTCTTCAAGAACAAATCTCAACCAAATGGCTTGAGTAGTTGCTTCTGAAGCACTGATGTACTCTGCTTCTGCAGTGGAAAGAGCTACACAATTTTGCTTCACAGATGCCCATGAGAATACTCCACTGCCAAAGGAGAAAGCATAACCAGAAGTACTTTTACTGTCCTCAATTGATCCACTCCAGTCACTGTCACAGAACCCAATTAACATTGAGTTCTTACCCTTCACATATTCCAGACCATAATCTAGTGTGCCCTTAATGTATCTTAGCACTCTTTTAACAGTTCCAACATGCTTACTGGTAGGGCAGTGCATAAATCTGGCTAACAGACTGGAAGCATACATAACATCAGGCCTGGTTGTAGTGAGATATAAGAGACTTCCCACCATACTTCTGTATAACTCTTCACTTGCTGCACCACTTCCATCATCTGTGGTTAACTTCTCAGTTGCAACCAGTGGAGTAAGCACAGGTTTGCACTCTTTTAGACCAAATTTGTCTAATAAAGAGCTTGCATATTTCTTTTGGTGGATGAAAATGCTTGAAGTTGATTGAATTATTCCCATTCCGAGAAAATGATGGAGAAGACCTAAATCAGTCATCTCATACTTTCTTTTCATGTCTTCCTTGAATTCTTCAAGCATTTGTTTGTTGCTCCCAGTATAGATTATGTCATCCACATAGATCGACACAATCAAAATGTCTTTCTCTTCTGCCTTGATGTACAATGTTGGTTCACTTAAACTTCTTGTAAAACCACACTGTGAGAAATATGTATCGATCTCTCCATACCAGGCCCGTGGTGCCTGTTTTAGACCATACAAGGCTTTGTGAAGTTTATATACCCTGTCTTCCTCCCCTTTAGCTACAAAACCATCAGGCTACTCTACATAAACCTCCTCCTCTAGAACACCATTTAAAAAAGCCGATTTGACATCAAGTTGATAGAGTTTCCAACTCTTTTGTGCAGCCAATGCTATAAGGGTTCTGATTGTATCTAACCGAGCAACAGGAGCAAAGGTCTCATTGTAGTCTATTCCTGGTTTCTGGGCATATCCCTTTGCAACAAGCCTTGCCTTGTTCTTTTGCACAGTTCCATCCAGGTTGAGTTTGGTTTTAAACACCCATTTTACTCCAATTATAGGCTTGTTACTTGGCCTGTCCACTAACTCCCAGGTTGCATTCTTTTCAATCATGGAGAGCTCATCCTTCATAGCATTCATCCAAGATTCATCCTTAACTGCATCTTCAAATTTCTCTGGTTCTATAATGCACAGATTACATTGAGCAAGTACATCATCCAGCTTTCTCCATTTTAATGGAGTATGATCAAATGCCTGAGTGTCACTCACACCTGCACTTGACTGAGAATTGATCTGTGTATCATCAATATCACTTGTAGCTTCTTCCAATATGCCAGATGATGAACCACTTGAAACTTGAAGGTCATTTTCATTATTCTCACTTCTTGGGGTATTCACAGTGTCAAACTCATAAGTAGGTAGTGACATATATCTTTCTGTGCTTCTTTCCCAATCCCAAGCTGAGTTTTCATCGAACACAACATCTCTTGACAGAATGAGTCTCTTAGAGATTGGATCAAATACTCTATAGCCTTTCTCACATTTTGCATATCCAACAAAGACTCATTTTATACTCTTAGGTTCTAGCTTGTGCCTTAGCTCGGATGGAGTATGGACATAACAGACTGAGCCAAAAACCTTCAAATGAGCAATACCTGGTTTCCTTTTGCTGTAAGCTTCAAAAGGTGTTATACTATCCAGTGATTTGGTAGGACATCTGTTTAACAGATAGACAGCAGTATGCACAGCTTCTGCCCACATATAGTAAGGCATTCCTTTGTCATGAAGCATAGACTTGGCCATTTCAATCACAGTTCTGTTTTTCCTTTCAACCACTCCATTTTGTTGTGGAGTGTAAGATAGAGACAGTTGCCTTTGGATTCCCTCTGTGTCACAGTATTGCTTGAATTCATTTGATAAGAACTCCCCTCCTCTATCACTCCTTACACATTTTACCTTCATTCCACTTTGCAACTCAGTCATGGCCTTGAATTTCTGAAAACAAGTAAAAGCTTCAGATTTGAATCTAAGAAAATACACCCATATCATCCTGGTTGCATCATCTACAAGCAACATGAAGTACTTGTTTCCTCCAGTAGACTCGATTCTCATTGGTCCACACAGATCAACATGAACCAATTCAAGTGGAGCACCAGCTCTTTGTGCTTGACCACTAGGAAACCTTTCTCTGTGTTGCTTACCATATTGACAGCCTTCACACACTTTGTCATACTCATCTAGATATGGTAATCCATGAACCATGTCATTATCCTTCAATTTCTTGATTCCACCAAAGTGTAGGTGGCCTAATCTTCTGTGCCAAGTCAGAGAACAATGAGCAAAACTGGTTTTCAACACAAGTTGTTTTTCAGGCCGTAGAGATAGAGGATAACACCTGTTTTCTTTCATTTTTACACGGATAATTTGACATTTCAGAGAAGAACCATAAAAAACAGTGCACATATGTCCACCAAACACAAGATAATATCCGTGCTCATCCATTTGTCCTACACTTAATAGATTCTCTTTCAAACCAGGTAGGTACATGACTTCTCGAATGTATTTTCTTCCTTTGTTAGTCTCAATTTCCAGTGATCCCATTCCTGCCACATTAACTAACACTCCTGTTGGCATTTGAACTTTCCCTGCAACATTTGTATTCACATCAACAAGAAGATCAACATTTCCTGTCATATGATTACTGCAGCCACTATCTATGTACCAATCTCCATTAACCTTAGTCTCAGCAACTGCACAATTTGCATAAAATAAGTTTCCTGTCATTTCCATTTGACTTGCACAGTTTGCCTTTTGAACAGACTTTCCAACAGTACACTCTCTGGCCCAATGACCAAATCTATCACAGTTATGGCACTTGGATTTCCCCTTATATCTACATTCACCATAATGAAACTTTGAACACACTTTACATTGAGGTTTTACACTCTCTTGACCCATAACCTGTGAGGAAGTACTATTCTGTGCAATATTTGTGTATGATTTTTGCTGAAACTTTGGTTTTGAATCCCATTTCTTACCCTTTTGATTCCAATTTCTCTGTGGTTTAAAAGTACTAGACTGAGCATAACTTCGATTATGCCCTTTTGAACTAACAGTAAGAGAAGAAAATGCTCTCTCAGTTGCATCTGAGGAATGCAAATCAAACCTCTGCTCTTGACTCTTCAATATAGCTAGTACCTCTTGCAGTTCAACAGATTCTAAACATTTGGTATTTTCTATCACTAAGCATATAGGATCATATATCTTAGTGAGACTGATTAATACCTTCTGTACTAATCTCTCATTTGACAGAATTTCACCAAACGTTTTCATTTGATTAATCAGATCATTTAAACGAGTAAGATACCCAGTCAAGGATTCATCATCACGCATTCTAGTATATTCAAATTCTCTTCTAAGATTCTGGAGTTTAACAGATCTTACCTGATCCCCACCGTGATATTCGCCATATAACAGATCCCATGCCATTTTTGCCGAGTCTGCATTTGCGATTCGAGGGAAAATCTGATCGGAGACTGCGTTTTGAATGATTCCGAGAGCTTTTGCATCTTTCATGAAGATTGCAGTCATTTTCTCCTCATCGTCAGCATCAACATCTGTATCTTCATCAGTCTTAGCTTTCTTCTTCTTCGAATCAGAAACCGAAATCCCTTTTTCCACCAGATTCCACAGTCCATATGACTTGAAAATGGTAACCATTTTGATTCTCCATAACTCGTAGTTCTCACCGGAGAAGATCGGGGTCCTCACTTCAGCACTCCTAGATCCAGCCATCGTGAGCTTGTGTGAATCCAGAAACACGTAGTTCTTTAGGTCACAGACAAACTCCGGCAAACTTCATCGAAACCAGAAACGGTGATGTTTGAGCTCACAGAAACACGCCCAGATCTTAATCGAAACCAGGCTCTGAGGCCATGTTAGTGTAACTTGATTTAGCTGGGTTTATTTTCAGAATGCTGAACAGAAGCAAAGCAAAGATGGAAGAAGTTGAACCGAAAAGTTTTCTTTCTTGTTCACTCTTGCAAAAGTATTGCAGAGGAATATTTTGTACTACACTGAAAAATGCGCACTAACACTGCTTTACATTTTTCTGATGGCCTTAGCTTTAGGACCACACAAAACACTATTTTTAATCTTAGTCACTCATCTACCTAATTACATGGATCAAACACCACATGGCACTCATGGCCTTACATCATTTAACTTTACACTTGGCAAATATGCTCAAGTGAGTACACACATTAAACTCATCTTATTTCTAATACTCAATCAGCTAGAGACTTATAATTCAACAATTATCCACCAATTTATTCCAAAATAATTTCCAAATCTCCTATATCTAGCCTTTTTAAACCGAAATTATTATTATTTTATTATTATTGTTAATCCAAAAGAAGGAGGGATAATTATTAAGTTATCAATCAATGATATGTACCAAATATTAAAATTAAATGTATCAAAAATTAAAATTAAACAGACAAAAAACTAAAATCAAACGTATCAAAACTGAAACTCAATCAACGATATGTACAAAACTGAACATACCAAAAACTAAAAATAAACGTAGCAATTGATAATATGAACAAAGTAAGCGTATGAAAACCAATAATGTATACAAAATAATTCAATCAATAAAATGTATACATAAGCAAAATCTATCGTTTGACAAAAATAAAAAATAAAAATAAAAGTATATATAGTAATAAGAAATATAACATCCACCATTTTGTTATCTTGGGATAAACTTATACTTTAATTTTAGGAGAAAAAATATTTTGTAGGGAAAAATATAAAAAAGAGATAATTGGATAAATTTAGAGTAGTGTTACACTTATCATCTATTTATACCATCACTTGTACCATCTTTCTCATACAGGGAGGGCCCGCCAACGCACGTGGGACTCATCTTTGTTAGAGAGATGGTATAAATTAATGATGGTACAAATAGATGGTAAGAATAGTGTTTTTGAATATTTTGAATGTAAAACCAAAATTATCTCTTAAAAAAAGAGTCCACAACTTCTAACCTATTATAAAATAAATAAAAATTTGTCAAAAAAAAATCACAAAACCAATTAAAAGCAAATAAGAAATCAATATATAAAATTTTAATTTCAAATATAACAATAATAATCTTTAATTTGATAAATATAGAAATGCTAATGTGGCCTAATGTACCTAAACACCTTAATCAAAATTCTAAAAGGCATATGTTTGATAAATAAAACTTTAAATTTTAGGCGTTTAGATCGAATTAAGCTTTATTATTACGTGCAAATTCACTCGCCTCGCTTTGGCAGTTTAATTCAAATCCAGGTATTATGGAACCTCATCATGACCAGATCAGACTCATACTCAGTTAGGGCTTCCAGTTCAGATATAAGTAGGCAATTAGAGCTTCCAGTTGAGATATAAACAGGATAATCATACCGCAGAAGTTTTCACCTATCATCTTGTTGCTGTATCTGCTCATTTGGTCACAGAAAATGCTATAGGGGATAATTTCCAGGTGTTTTTCCTTCCAAGTTGCTGAAACTCTTAAGTAAATTTACGTGTACTGTGATGTATATCATCTAGCTAGTATCTTCACCAGTGTTAAGAGCATAATTAATAAATTGTTGGTTCATCACTGTTACGAGATGTTATAAATTTCTTATAACTTGAGAATTATTTGATCTTGTTCTTATAAATTTGAAAAACACAAAAGGTATAAATAGTGCAACTCAATATAGGGTAATATTTTCTTTACTAAATTCATATGTTTCGGTGCAAAGACTATTCATTTTTATTTCATTTTATTAGTTTGACAATGTAAATCTTTTATATTTGTTAAAGAAATAGTTAAACAAAATATTATTGATTAAAGTAACAAAAGCCTGCATTTGTTCTTGCCCTACATGACAAAGATATGTATGAAACGACCATATATTATAAAGAAAACTAATGAAAAGGGCTTGAAAACTTTGAGTTTTAATGATAAGGACAAAATAAAGGGTAAAGTGAATAGTACCAGGATTGACTTTTTAGTGTAAAGTGGTTTTTCGTTAAAGTGAACAGTACCAAGTGCTTTTCGTTAAAGTTCCCTATTTATATAGTTTTTGTCAGGTCATTTGCCACTTCTACATATACGAAAATGACCTGGCTTCTTTACCCTCCCAATTCCCATACACTCTCATCTTCTCCTATTTGTACGGTCACAGTTAAGCCACATCAATATTTTATATTACTATTACTTTTTGTCTTATTAACTCTATAAAAAAATCAATATAAAATATTGATGTGGCTTAACCGTGACCACACAAAATATGAGGGGATGAGAGTGTATGGGAAATGGGAGGGCAGAGAAGCCGGGTCCATACGAAAAAACTTATTGTCCATTATGACATCATTCCTCTGTATACAGGGTTGCAGACGAATAATTAACCAAATCACTTGGAAAGAAAGAAAGGAAACTAATGATCATTAGATTGCCTAATGGTGTTAGGTTTGTTGTTAACAATATTTAATAGCTTTTGTCCGGCTTCCCTCAAAATTTCTGGAATTAATCTAACTTATTTGTGGCATACAAATTATATCTTTTTAATATGCCATTTTTTCAGATATATCTCGATCTTTACTGAATTTTGGTGGTGAGGTCATTTTTCTTTCAAGATAAAGGAATTAAACTTAGGGATACTTTGGATGCGGTCCATAATCATTATTTGACTAAAACCTTAATGATATTCAAAGTTTGATCAAAGTCCCTTGACTTTGTACACCTCATTATATTACAATTAATATTTATATTTTTATAGTTTTGACATTAATTGATTGATATTTTATGAGATTTATAATCCTATAAATTTAAAATCCCTCATTATAATACTATTAGAAACGGTTACAATAAAATAATTCAAACATTTTGATTGAATAAATGGATAAAAACTATGTAAAAATAAGAAATAATAAATGGCAAAAGAATGTATCTATAGTGTTAAAAAAATTGGTACATTTCACATATAACAAAGTGGTACATTAATAAAGAAGAATGGATACATTATAAATAAATTAGAGTTCAGATAAAAGATTAAAAAATTATGAGTACAAATTATTTTTTTTTAAAATATAGGCGCTAAAAGAAATTAATACATGGGTACAAAATAAAACTAAAAAGAAAATACTACAAATTTAAAAAAATGTTGCAAATTAAAAGTGGGTACACACTAAAAATATAAATATATGATACAAAGTTTAGGCATAAAACATAAATATACCATATGTAATTTTTCTATCATTGATTAAATATACAATGTCACGTGACGGTATACACATGGGTACAAACACAAATAAAACTTTAAAAAATATGGGCACAAAAAGAAACTAGAAACTAATATATGGGTACACATTAAAAATGAAAAAAAAAATTGGTACAAATTAAAAATAGGTACAAACTAAAAATAAAAATATATGAAAAAAAATTTAGCCATAAATATAAATATATTAATTATAACATTTTTAATACTAAAAGAATATATTTAAAAATAAAAATATTTTATTATTCAAATAATTAATGATGTTATTAATATCCCAAGATCTTGATAAAAAATTGAAAATGAATAGAATTCTAATCAATGAAGTAATAAAAAAAAAAGATGTGAACCTAATTTCTCCTTAAACTTAATTAGATTCACCCTTCAATAATACGATCTGATATTTCAGAACAGAATCAGCTTCCACCAATAAAAGCCCCCACAGCTCAGCCACGCAGAGATTAGCGGAAAAACCTTCCCGATATGATTCCTGATGTTGGAAAGCGTGCATTATGCTTATACATCAGTCTCACAATTCAATATTTTTGTTCTCGAGTTGCATTTTTCTCGTGTTTGAATTTTCTATTTCTGGTTAGTGCGCGCATGCATGCAAGGTAGATGAACTCGTGGCCAACTTCTGTTCCGAAATAGGTAGATAGAAATAGTTGCATGGGATATTTTAGCTGACGAGGTTTAGGGCGAAATAAATCAACGGCCATCTGTTATTGTGACAACTTTAGAGGGTCCAACCTTGGCCAATTACTTAATTCCCCCTCCTATTATTTTCCATTATTTCTAGCTGCTCCACATGCGTGGGTCCTTGGTAGCTGCTCCTTCCTTGCGCACACAAAAAACAAAAGCTCCATTTGGTGATTGGTGTGGACGCAGTATCGAACGTTTTTACTAAAGAATGGGGAAAATTATATAAAAGTGAATAACTTCTCAAACTATACGATAAGTAGAGTTCTCAAAATAATAGTGACACAACGTTGTAACCTCTAAGTTTTTTTTTATTAATATATAACGATTTTGAAGGAAAGAAAACGAAAGAATCCAACTTTTCTGTTGTATCAAAACTAGAATAGCTCCCTTTTTAATTATTTAAGGTCGTTTTTGTCCCTTTCTTTTGTAATAAGAAGAGCGTGAAGGTCGATCGAACTCTTACTAGGAATGTGAGGATGCTGTTTCACTAATAGCTAGTTCTCACTCACTTATGTGCTAAGTAACCTTCATCTCACGGTTCCCACATGGTCACACTCACACCACCAATACCAGTAATTGAACTAATTCATGAATGTTTTTAGGGTACATTTGTTGCACTAGACTATCTTGGATTAGACTAGTTTTAGGTACCATCTGGTACGCAGACGGGATGGAATGAGATGGAATGGGATGGAACAGGACAGAACAAAGATTTCGTGTCATGTTTGGTACGCGCAAGATGGAACGGGATGGAACGAGATTAAATGACTAACTTACCCTTTTTATTTGACTCTCTCTCTCCCCCGTCTCTCTACTTTCTCTTGTTCCATATGTTTCTTGTTCTTTGCATGCCCAGATTGATCCCAGTGAAAATCAAACTGAGTAAATCAAACCCATACTTTCTCTTCATTTCATTTTCTTTCTCTTCAATTCAAACCCATATTTCTCTTCTTTTAATTTCTTTCTCTTCAAACCAATAAAGGTTTCATTTTCCCATCAACCAAAGAGAAAGCCGTCATTGCAGAGCTCACACACCTGCAACAGCAATGGCGAGAATCAAGGTACATGAGCTGAGGCAAAAGACAAAGCCTGACCTTTGGGCCCAACTCAAGGATCTCAAGTCGGAGCTTGCCCTCCTCCGCGTTTTGGCTTTAAATTTAATTATGACATACCTGAGGTTTTGGTGTTTAATTGAACTCCTCTAGGTTTGGGTAGGCATGCCTCACCCAAATTGACTTAATTTTGTTCGGGTGCAATGATAGTTAAGATTCTGTTGATGTTTAAAAAACAAAAAAAATAAAACCAAACACAGAAAAATCCCAAATTGGTTTTTTTTTTTCAATTTACAGAGGCTTCGTCAGATATGCAAATTCATGTTAATCAATTTCTACAGCGTCGGAGAAGAAGGTGGAGCGTGGAGGTACTGAACCGGTGACAATGGAGGAGCTTATACATCGTCAACGACGGCCTTGGTCTCCTACTTGCTATGGGAGTCCTAGGCGTCGCTGGCAACGGTCTCGTCGTGGGACTAGCATGGAGGAAGGCGACGGGAAGAAGCTGGGTTTGGGTTAGCCATAGTTGGGTTATTGGGTTTGTGGTGGAGGAGGATGAGGCTACAGGAAAGAGGGAGGGTAGAACAGAGGGAGGCTACGAGAGAGAGGGAGGGGTAGACAATGGAATTAATGAAAAAGATAAGGGGTATTGTTGTCCAAAAAATTATAAATTTGTGTCTCGTGGGCTAGAACAAGTCATTCCAAGGGGTAAGGTGGAACCAAAAAATGGCTAAAATTCGTTCCACGGGACGACATGTTCCAATCAAATTGGCGCACCAAACGTGGGATGGAACGCCTCGTCCCACTGTGTTCCGTCTCGTCCCACGTACCAAACAGTACCTTAGGGACTAAGCTAAACTTGGACTAAGCAGGATAAGATTAGTGAAGTGTTTGATGCAGTGCCGTACTAAGGCTAGACTAAAATACTTTTAGGACCCACATTATTTTTTTATCATTTTAATTCACTTTTATATAATAAAAACAAAAAAAAACAAATATTATATTATAAAAATATTATTTTGTAGTTGTTTTAGATTTTAAAAAGCTAATTAATTTTTCACCCAACTTGTCTTCTACCATTACATTTTTAGAAGAAAACCAACATTTTCTCTCTCTCACAACTTCAATTGCAGACGACCACACCCTCTTTGGCCTATTCACTTCCTCTTCACTTCCTTTCTCTCCTTAGTGCAGAGGTTGCAGTGCAAGTATATGTAAGAGGGAAAAATATCCAATTGAAGCCAAAGGGGGTTGGGATAACGTTGCAAGATGGTTGGGGCAAGGTACATGTGTGATTGGCTTGAAGGTAGGAGATGGGGAAAGGTTGTGATTGGGAGTTTGGACTAGGTTTTGTGTCTGATTCGTCTTCCACATCAATCCCCATCGTTGATTTCAAGCTCATCCCACTTGCTGCTGACAAAAGCTCCGACAAACAAATCATGCAATCTACAACACCCATGGCGCAATTTGGCTTCTAGAGGCACTAAAACGATTGTTATGCATTTTAGTTTCAAATGCACAACAATATTTTTTTTTTTTTTGCTTTTTTGTATTTTGGGGGTTGGAACTGGTTTTGAAAATGGAACAACTGCAGATTTTTTGATGTTGCGTTACAATTTTGTGGGACTTGATTTTGAAAATATTTGGAACCAATTTTCCACACATCTATGAGCGGAGGTTGAACACAGATCCAAGTAAACCTGAGAAACTTACAAAATAGTAAAACAACCATAAGCAAGCCTTGGACCTGGTGGTGTGCTGGCCAGAGGCTCTCCGACGGTCAAATTAGTAAATGATTTTATACTCAAGCAGTGAGCAAGATAATTGAAGTGTATAGATTGCGTTACAGTAAATGAACCATAGGTCGGTGTATTTATATTGTAAGAGAGACCTATTTAGGATAGAATCCTCATTCTAAGCCAAAAGAATCCCAAATGATATCTAATAAGTAGATATTGCATTCTCTTAGGAGTTGTGATTATTTACGATGCACGCATATCCCTAGATTGTAGAGACTCCAAAACTTATAGGATCTGATTGTGTCCATATCCGGATCTGATCGTGTGTCATGCGGAACAAGCATGGTTATCCAACGGAGTTACTAGGACTCCGCCTAATGCCCCAGAGTAGAGTGATGGTTGCACCCTGCTCCGTCTGATATAGCTCTGCCAGAGTTGGTGAGTTCATGATCGGACTTTTAAGGTAACAGCATTCGGATCAAACTTACTCCAACCCTAGAAAATCATGGTCACATAATTGCCCCTAACTATCTGTCTAAGAGGCAACCTGTTCCCATTGAGAATGGATTGTTATCCAAAGACCATGCTTTTCGGAGTAAGCTGGAATATTTACCGTTTGGTCTTCAGGAATGCGAGGTGACCTCAAATGCTGATGTGGCAGCGGTTCAGATTCATACGTGCACCTTCGTGTAGCGTTCCCTAAAGTTCATAATGACGAAGCGCACTTCCGATGTTCACACACGAGAAATGAGAAATCTTTTATGATATATTTTGTTTATCCTAACCGTCAGAACGATTAATCCCAGGACAATTCGTTATAAATTCAATGGTTAAATGATTTCACTAAATGACACCTATATATCTTCAAATCTTACTTCTTCACGTTACTACAAACCTTCAAGGCACTCATTGTAAAAAAAAGCTCCAACTTTTTATCTGTACCTATTTCAAAATCCTTCCCCCCCTTGAACCTCCTCATGGCTTCTTCGAGTAAGAAATCTAAATTGAATGGGGTTTCTCCCTACAATCTCCCTTTGACGAGAATTCGTAATCAAGAAGAAAGTTGTTGATGCATAAAATCAACGAGAACTTTGGTACAACAGAAAATGTTAAGTTTGTGACCTTCGCTAGATTGCTCCGGTCACTAGTGTGGATAAGTAAGTAAATGGATAGGGACAGGGAAGCAAACACAAGATGTACGTGGTTCACCTAGATTGGCTACGTCCATGGAGCAGAGGATTTCTTAATAATTATGAAGGGTTTACACAAGTACATAAGTTCAAGCTATCCTTTAGTGAGTAATAGTGAATGATTTAGTACAAATGACATTAGGAAATATTGTGAGAGAATGATCTCTATTTATAAAAAAGAGTTTCTAGTTTCATTCTGACATTGACACGTGTCATGTTATGATTGGCTTCTGATGTTGACACGTGTCGCGCTATGATTGACTTCTGGTGTCGACACATGTCGCGTTGTGATTGGCCTCTTGGTTGGAGGGAAACTCTTCTGGGTCCTTAACGGTATAACGTTGACCGGTGCTCAGTAGTTTCGAGATTAGTCAAGTATGGTACAAACAGTGCTCCTCTAAGTTCCCGAGTGAGGGAAGTTCCTCGGTTGGGGACTTGCAAGATCCAAGCCATTGAGTAATCACGAAACTTCTAAGTACCGAAGTGTGGTATCATTTTCACTTGCCTTATATGTCTCATATGTAGATGTGACATCTTCTCTGGAAGTACTTTTCCTCCATCCAGGGATGGTATCTTTAACCGATGAAAATGTACAAGGTACTGTATCAATTTCACTTGAAGCTTACTCGTAGTTTCGGGCTTGGTCAAGTGCTATACAAACCCTATAGTTGGAGTCCCCCAAGTCACCGAGCTAAGAGATTTATCAAATGAGGTAACAGACAAGGTAAGCAATCAGACTTCTAAGCAAGTAACCTAGATCGGAGGTTCGACTTCGGCTTCCGGTTGATTGTTCTCCTTCTCCTTGTGTCGTAAACAGCAACAAGGATAAGGAGAAGCAAATGGAGAAGAGATGATATGAGATACTTTTGCTTTTGAATAAGTAACTTTCCACAGGCTTATTCTTGAACTAGGCTGGAGGGTTTTCTGGTTTCCTCCAGAGTATAAGGCTGACTCAAGAATTTGAGGGTCAAAACAAGTCCATCAAATCTAAAGTACGTTCGACCCTGATGATATGGGATACTTTTGCTGTTGACAAAGTAGTGGATGTATCGGCATGTGTTCTGTTACGCTTGTCTCCACATGTTTCCTTGTATCTTTCTCATTTGCCCTATCTGTTCCTCAGGCAGATGTGGTATTTTCTCTGGAAGCATAAGATGTTGAAGATGAGTACTTGAGAGCAATGCCAGGTAAGTAATCAGGCAAGGGGTTCCAGGCAGTCATTTCCTGACTGGAAGCTTGATTCCAAGTACTGACTGATTGCTCTCTTTCTCCTTGTCTTGCAAGTAAGAACAAGGCCAACGGAAAAGACAGGGAAAAAGCATGATATGGGATACTCTTGCTTTTAACCCTGATGATATGAGATACTCTTGCTCTGATGTGGCTTGGTTGCAGAGGTATTATCGGGAGGAAAAGAAGCTGAGTATTTCAATAGACTCTGCTGAGAGTGCCCTCTCGGATGTGAAGAAAAGTTGAGCATTTTTTTATTTGCAGGTCTGCCTGGCTGTGGAGGATGGAGGTCGACATATATAGGAGTCTCCCTAACAACAGTGCTATTCCTTTACCCTTCTTGGTCATAGCAATGTAGTGGGAGCTGCAAGCTTCACGTGTTTTAACTTTGTCAGAGCACTTTGAAAAAGTGGTGCGGTATCTGGAAAGCTGATGTTGCGTGTGAAGATTGTAGACAAGCTTTATCCAAGGAAATCTGGCTCTCGAAGTTTGGAGAGAGATGCCTATTTGGTTTTCGAACAAGCAATCCTGTTGGGGATCTGGCTCTCGAGATTCAGAGAACGGTGCCTCTTCAATTTTTGAGAAAGCAATCATGTTGGGAGTCTGACTCTTGAGATTCGGAGAGCAGTGTCTCTTCGATTTTTGAGAAAGTAATCCTGTTGGGAGTCTGGCTCTCGAGATTCGGAGGGCGGTGCCTCTTCGATTTTTGACCACGTAATCCTGTTGGGAGTTTGGCTCTCGAGATTCGGAGAGCGGTGCCTCTTTGATTTTTGAGAAAGCAATCCTGTTGGGAGTCTGACTCTTGAGATTCGGAGAGCAAAGTCTGGCTCTCGAGATTCGGAGTGCGGTGCCTCTTCGATTTTTGAGCACGTAATCCTGTTGGGAGTCTGGCTCTCGAGATTCGGATAGCGGTGCCTCTTCGATTTTTGAGCACGTAATCCTGGTGAGAGTGTGGCTCTCAAGATTCGGAAAGCTGTGCCTATTTGATTTTTAAGAAAGCAATCCTGGTGGGAGTCTGCCTCTCGAGCTTTGGAGAGATGTGCCTCTTCAATTTTTTAGCAAGCAATTTTGTTAGGAGTGTTTTCTCGAATGTGAGTAAAGGTTGGGCATTTTTGCCAGTCTGCCTTGCCACGGAGCACGGAGTTGACACACATTGGGACTTTCTAGTTATCAAGCAATTGTGCTATTCCTTTACCCTTGTGGGTAATAGTAGGGTAGCTGGACCTTCAAAATTTATGTGTCTAAACTTTGTCAGAGATCTTTGGCAAAGTTATCTGTGGTACCCGAGGAGCTGACGTTGCGTGTGGAGAGAAATGCCTCTCCGAAATCCGAAGAGTGGTGCCTCTTCGATTTTTGAACCAACGGCTCTGTTACCCTTTCTTTTATAAGGGCACCAATTGTGTGCAAGAAGTACATTCAGAGAGTTATTGCTTAGGAATTTTCCCCTTATTTTTTAGCTTAAGAGATTTATTGCACCTCATTTCTCCTTCATCATTTCTGAGAATGTCTGGCCTATCTGATCGTCGTTTTGATTTGAATTTTGATGAAGAGGTAGCCATGCCTTCTCAAGACAACATATGGCGCCCATCTTTCTTATCCCCTACTGGTCATCTTACCATTGAGGACTCTGTGATGAAGAATGATATGATGGCTGCGGTGGTGGCCAGGAACCTTCTCACTCCTAAAGATAACAGACTACTTTCCAAACGGTATGATGAGTTGGCTGTTAAGGATTCTCTGGCTCTCAATCTTCAGCGTGCAGGTTCTGTGTCTAATATGGCTCAGCGTGAAGTGATAAGTCTCAAACAGGAGATCAGAGGGCTCAAGCATGAGAATAAACAGTTGCATAGGCTCGCACATGACTATGCTACAAACATGACGAGGAAGCTTGATTAGCTGCAGGAATCTGATGGTCATATTTTACTTGATCATCAGAGGTTTGTGGGTTTGTTCCAAAGGCATTTATTGCCTTCGTCTGCTGGGGCTGTACCGCGTAATGAAGCTCCAAATGATCAACCTTTGATGACTTCTCCTTCTGGGGTTCTGCCCAGTACTGAGGCTCCGAATGATCACCCTACAATGCCTATTCTTTCTGGGGCACTGCCGACTGCTGAGACTTCTCATGAGCAACCTTTGTGAATGCTCCCTCTTATTTGTTTATTTTGATTCATGTATGTGTACATATTTGTAACTTATCGGAGATATCAATAAACAAGGTTTGCTTCATTTCAACGTATTGTGTTAAATACACCAAGGCCTTCTTCACTAAGTTCTTTGAATTTTTTCTTTTGTTGAAGCTTGTATGTTGAAGCTTTGAGAGTGAAGCATATATGTTGAGGTAGTACTCCTTTTATTTCCCGAGTGAGGAAACCTTCTCGATTGGAGACTTGAAAAATCCAAGTCACTGAGTGGTCGTGAGACTTCTGAGTATCAAGGTGCAGTAGCATATGGTAGGAGTCCCCCAAGTTTCCGGTCGAGGGAGTTGACAAATGAGGCATTTCCTTTCTAAGTGGTAGCCCAAAACTCCTCATTCATATATATTTGTTATGAAAGTTGTTAGGCCCAAAGAAGAGGAGGCCTAGGCAATTTTTTTTTTTTTGAATTTTTTTTTTTTTTTTTTTTTGAATTTTTGAATTTTCGAATTGTCGAATTTCCGAAAAAAAAAATATATATATTTTAAGCTTTGTAGGTGAAGCTTTGGTGTTGAAGCTTTGTAGGTGAAGCTTTGAGGTTAAAGCTTTGTTGGGCAACATGAATTGATTTTGCTTCACACTATCTTGATCAAGATAGTGTGAAGCTTTTGTAGGTGAAGCTTTTGTGTTGAAGCTTTGTATGTGAAGCTTTTGTGGGTCAAGCTTTTGTGGGTCAAGCTTTTGTAGGTGAAGCTTTTGTGGGTCAAGATTTTGTAGGTGAAGCTTTTGTGGGTGAAGCTTTTGTGTTGAAGCTTTTGTGAGTGAAGCTTTTATGGGTGAAGCTTTTGTGTTGAAGCTTTTGTGGGAGAAGCTTTTGTGTTGAAGCTTTTGTGGGTGAAGCTTTTGTAGGTGAAGGTTTGGAGTTGAAGCTTTGTAGGTGAAGCTTTGGTAGGTGAAGCTTTGAAGTTGAAGCTTTGTAGGTGAAGCTTTGGAGTGGAAGCTTTGTAGGTGAAGCTTGGGAGTTGAAGCTTTTGTTGGGTCCCATGAATTGATTTTGCTTCACACTATCTTGATCAAGATAGTGTGAAGCTTTTGAGAATTTGTAGTTGTCCTCGATTGATGAAACTTTTGTTGGTGAAGCTTTTGTGGGTGAAGCTTTTATGTTGAAGCTTTTGTAGGTGAAGCTTTTGTGGTGGGTGAAGCTTTTGTGGGCAAAGCTTTTGTTGGTGAAGCTTTTATGGGTGAAGCTTTTGTAGGTGAAGCTATTGTGGGTGAATCTTTTGTAGGTGAAGCTTTGGAGTTGAAGCTTTGTAGGTGAAGCTTTTGTTGGGTACCATGAATTGATTTTGCTTCACATTATCTTGATCAAGATAGTGTGAAGCTCTTGAGAATTTGTAGTTGTCCTCCATTGATGAAGCTTTTGTTGGTGAAGCTTTTGTGGTGAAGCTTTGTTGGGTACCACGAATTGATTTTGCTTCACACTATCTTAATCAAGATAGTGTGAAGCTTTTGAGAATTTGTAGTTGTCCTCTATTGATGAAGCTTTGTTGAATTTCCCTTTTTTGTGGGGGAAACTAGAAATTTGAAAATGTGAGAGAGACAACATATACAAATTTTGCTTCCACACTGTTGAGCAAGAGATTGTGATGCAAGCCACACCTTGTTGTAGTCGAAGGTTTGGATGAACCATATAAATTGAATTTGCTTCGAACAGTCTTGAATTTGTTTCGAAGGTTTGAGAATTGTAGTTGCCCTCCATTGATGGAGCTTTTGTTGGCACCATAAATTGGTTTTGCTTCACACTGTCTTGATCAAGAGTGTGTGAAGCTTTGGAGAATTATGGTTGCCCTCCATTGATGAAGCTCTTGTTGGCACCATAAATTCGTTTTGCTTCACACTGTCTTAATCAAAAGTGTGTGAAGCTTTTGAGAATTGTGGTTGCCCTCCATTGATGAAGCTCTTGTTGGCACCATAAATTGGTTTTGCTTCACACTGTTTTGATCAAGAGTGTGTGAAGCTTTCTATGAGTTGTAGTGTTTGCATTGTTACAGAGGAGAAATGTCTGAAGTAGATGCAAGAGGGCTGAATAGCTTGATCTTCGTATGCCATGCACTGAAGTTGTTATTGGCTTGCAATAAGACTTTGTTGGTGACTATAACTCTTGTTGGGCATAAGTGCTCCCTTAGTTGAGTTGTCAAGCTTGAGGGTTTTTAATTATTTGTGAATGCTAGAAGTTCACATGTACAAGTTGTACCACTCGTCATCTGGTAGGTGGAATGAATAGTGAGTTGCTTTCATCACTTGGTTGGTGGTACGTGTTGCGAAATATATAAGCACACAAATTAAACCCTCTTTTTATCAATTGTAGTAAAGAATGTAAGTAGGGATCGTTCTAGGCCGGGGATTAGGAGGGATTGCTAAAACACTTGAAACTGACTCAAAAACGTAAAACAAAGTTTAAAACACTAAACTAGACTCAAAGAATGCAAAACTAAACTATAAAACACTAAAACAACTCAAAAGACTCAAAACAGGTCAAAACAAGCTAAAAGACTCAAATCTGCCACTAATAAAGAATTTGGACGAAAACAGGTTGTAACTTGGTTCAAAACACTTCAAAACACAAACAAAATCATTTCTAACTAATATGACTCAACAAAGTAAAGGGGGGGGGGATTGATTTTGACGAATTTGAAAACAAAACAAACAAGTTGTAAACTAAACAGATTTTTGGACGAATTTGGTTAAATTGAATGGATGGAAGGCTAGCTAAGAGGTTCTTCTCCACACATGTCACACTTGCATACAAAATGATTTCCAGTTGCTTTTCAATAAACCATGAACCTCAACACCCCAGATTAATTAGGTACTCTTAAATTAATCCTCAGATTTTCCTAATTTCATTGAATTGGATGATTGCATACAACAACCCAAAGCATTCCCCACAAGTTCCCTACATGAATTGCATAATAGAGATACAAGTAAGAATCATTAAGTTCTATGAAAATCATAAGCATTGACGAAACACTTGTAACTATGAATTGCATGAAACTTATGCCAAGAATTTACTTAACACGGTTATGACGAACAACCTTTACTACTTGTGAATATAAATTCATAACGATCAAGTGAAACTCCCTTATATCCTAGCATCATATTTATGCATGGAAATTAAGCGTGCACTCTCAACCAACATACACAAATCAGTTTTAATTCAAATGGATAAGTAAATTGAATTCACAACTTATGAATCACAACTGAAAGTAATCAAATCATATTGCAAGCATGAACATGGTTTCGAATTCCCCCTAGCCAAAGGGGGGTTTAGTTCCTCATACTTACAAAACAAAGAGTATTGAATTTAAACATTGAAAACAAAGGAAAGAAAACACCTAAAACGTTCCAGCAATCCTAACTTGAATGGCATGCACGTCCAAGGCTTCTCCTCATTCCTCTTTGCTGCGGCACAAGGTTTTGGGGACAGGTTTGGATGGTATTTGTATGGAGGAATGGATGGGAGATGGTATGGTGGTGTTTAGGATGGATGGGGGGTATGGCAAAAGAGAGAAAGATGGCTGAAAATGTGTTTTTGATGTAGTGTAATCTCTAGTGTTCTTCCCTTCACTCCCTATTTATAGAAGCTCCAAAGCAAATAATCACTCAAGTGGCTTCAATAAACAATACAAACAAAGACCAAAATGATGCAAAAACGGCTAGTTTACATGCTCTTTTATCATTGTGTCTTGCCTTTAACAAAAGGCAATCATTCATCTCTTGCTAATTTAACTCCTTTGTAGTTGTCCATGTGCCTTCATTCTTCAATTTCTGATGCATTTGCCTTGTATTCCATCCCTTTTCCACATGTGCTAGCTGTTAGACAACTTTCACACACATGTTTTGCATCATTTCATCTTGCAAACATCAACTTTCGGCCACTTTACACCTCTACACACATGATATGCATCATTTTAGCTTGCAATTATGTTTGTAGTTGCTGAAAATGTGAATACAACTTGTAAAGCAATCCAACAAATGGCATCTTTCACTTCGTTTCCTTTCAAATTGTTCCTTAAGTGTATGTATCTGCACACTTCCACACTTCAACTTCATTATTCAGATTTTTGCATGTGTTGAAACCCTTTTTAAAACACCAAAAATGTCCATCCCACTTGCTCCATATGCATGCAATCCATTTTGGTCCAAAATTGCTCCAAATTGCACCAAAATGCACTTTCTTTCCAACTTTGTTATTAGGACCTACAAACACACGAAAATAGCTTAAAACACTCATATAAGCAATAACTAACTAAGTAAATGCAAGAAAACATGTTAACTAAGTCGCATAAATATGCTCATATCAGTACGAAGGTGAGTTCCTTCATCACCTTTCACCACATTTCATCACCTGGTTGGTGGCACGAGGATGAGTTCCTTCTTCACCTGGTTGGTGGTATGAATGGCAAGTTGCCAAATGATATTAGAGTACGGGTTGTACATTTCATCACCTGGTTGGTGGCATGAAGGAGAGTACGGGTTGTACATTTCATCACCTGGTTGGTGGCATGAAGGAGAGTACGGGTTGGTGGCATGAATGGCTAGTTGCCAAATGATATTAGAGTACGGGTTATACATTTCATCACCTGGTTGGTGGCATGAGTGGCAAGTTGCCAAATGATATTAGAGTACGGGTTGTACATTTCATCACCTGGTTGGTGGCATGAATGAGAGTACGAGTTGTACATTTCATCACCTGGTTGGTGGCATGAAGATGAGTTCCTTCTTCACATTTCATCACCTGGTTGGTGAGAATAGGGGCAAGATGTCTAGGCACATTGTAGCAAGTGTCGAATGACACAAACTATGTTGAACCCTTTCAAAGCACAGTTGGCTTATGTATGAATGTGTTGGAATCTATGATTGAACGAATATACTGTGAAGCTGTTCGTTTATTTGTATAGTCTTGTTGACATATATTTAGACTTTGTTTCATGTTAAAGCTTTGAACCCGAGTGTTTCATTGCCAGGAATGTAAGAGGATTATGACCGAGTTGTCTAAATCACCTCTTTATTGAATTCATGCCAAATAGTCTTCATTACATAGGATGCCAAACGGCTGAAGCTTAACACTTGTACAATGTGAGTTTACTTGTAATAGTACTTCAAGTGATCAGCGTTCCATGGATGGCCAAGGGTCTTGCCATCGGAGCTTCTAAGCTTGTAGGAACCAGGGCGACTGATGCCAACAACTTCAAACGGTCCATCCCAGTTTGGACTAAGTGTTCCTTCACTCGGGACTCTACCGTAGAGAAATCTTTTCTTCAATACCTAGTCCCCCACTTTGAAAGAACGAGGTTTGACCCTTGAGTCATAGTAGTTGGAGATGCGCCGCTTGTAGGCGACATTCCTTAAGTGAGCCTGGTTTCTGTGTTCTTCGACTAGATCTAGGTTGAGGGTAAGTTGTTTGTCATTTTTGCTTTGCACGTAGTTCTGGACTCGGAACGTTGCTTGCTCAAACTCAACTGGGACAACTGCCTCTGTACCAAAGGCAAGTGAGAATGGGGTTTCTCCTGTTGATGTCCGATACGAAGTGCGGTATGACCAAAGAACTTGGGTACAAATTCTAGCCAACAACCTTTGGCCTTGTCCAAGCTAGTTTTCAAAGTTCTCTTGATTATTTTGTTGATGGCTTCAACTTGTCCATTAGATTGGGGATGAGCTGGGGAGGCAAAACATAGTTGATGTTGAACTTATAACAGAACATCCTGAACTTATTGTTGTCAAACTGTCGCCCGTTGTCAGTGACTATCGTATTGGGAATGCTGAAGCTGCAAATGATGTTCTTCCATACGAAGTCTTCTATTTTTACCTCAGTAATGGTTGCCAAGTGTTCTACTTCGGCCCACTTTGTGAAATAGTCAACTGCAACGATTGCATAGCAAACCTTGCCTTTCTCTGCAGGCATTGGGCCGATCAAATCAAGTCCCCATTGGGCGAAGGGCCAAGGGCTGATCATAGGAGTGAGCGGCTCGAAAGGGGAGTGAGGAATAGTTACGTAGCGTTGACACTTATCACATGAGCGGGTTATTCTGATGGCATCTTGGTGGAGTGTTGGCCAGTAATATCCTTGGCAAAAAGCCTTGTGTGCTAGGGATCAAGATCCAGCATGATCTCCGTAGGCTCTTTCATGTATTTCCCGAATGACAGTTTCCGCCTCCGCGGGCGTAAGGCATCTTAGGTATGGTAGGTTAAAACCCTGCTTGTAGAGTTGGTCATTAATGATCAAGTAACGGGTAGCCTTGTATCGAATTTGCTTAGCTTGGACTTTGTCATTTGGAAGGGTGCCATGAGTAAGGAATCTATACATCGGGGTAATCCAACTATCCCCTTGTTGTAAGTTGCACACTTCTGCAGCCATGGTGCTTGGTGCTGCCAACAATTCAACCTGAATTTTTCTCCCAATCTTGTTTTCCACCGCTGAGGCGAGGCAAGCCAAAACATCTGCATGACTGTTTATCGCTCGAGGAATTTAGGTGATCTGGTAGTGGAAGTGCTTGAGTAACAATTGTGTTTGTGCCAGATATGCTGCCATGGAGCTATCCTTAGCGTTAAAGTTATTGGTGACCTGGTTAACCACCAATTGGGAGTCACTGAAGATATCAATTCGTTTAACCCCAAGGTGTTTGGCCAAACGTAAGCCTGCTATGAGGGCTTCATATTCGGCCTCATTGTTCGACGCCTTGAATTTGAAACAAATAGCATACTCCATTGCCACTTTGTCAGAGGTCGTAAGGACTAGTCCTGCTCCATAACCCTGTTGGTTGGACGAGCCATCAACATATAGGCTCCATGCTGGGGCTGTTAGTTATGTTTTCTGAGCTTCCGAAGGTAATGAAACCACTTCTTTAGGCGTAGAAACAATGTCAACATGATATGTGAAGTCGGCGATGAAGTCTGCCACTGCTTGGCCCTTCTCAGTTGACTTTGGTTGGTAGGAGATGTCAAACTCATCCAATGCTATCGTTCATTTGATCATTCGCCTGAAAGTGTCAGGACTTTGAAGTATTTGTCGAAGAGGATGATTGGTAAGCACGATGATGGAGTGTGCTTGGAAGTAAGGGCGAAGTTTTCGAGCAAACATGACCAATGCTAGAGCCAATTTCTCAATGTTGGAGTATCGTGACTCCGCATCTTGTAAGGCCTTGCTAGCATAGTAGACAGGCCGTTCGACATTACCATCCTTTCGTATGAGAACGGAACTTACTGCTAAAGCCGATACCGACAGATAGATAATGAGAGTGTCACTAACCTCAGGTTTGGAGAACAGATGGGCTTTACTCATGTAGTCTTTGAGGTTCTTGAATGCCTTAGCCCATTCATCAGTCCATGTAATGTACTTCTTACTTCCCTTAAGTGCTTTAAAGAAAGGATCACATCTGTATGTGGCCTTAGAGATGAACCTAGTTAAGGCTGCCACCTTGCTAGTAAGGCTTTGGATGTCTTTTGAAGTTACCGGTTCGTTTATGTCGAGGATTGCTTTGATCTTCTCGGGATTAGCCTCAATGCCTCATTGGCTTATCATGAAGCCTAAGAATTTGCCAGAGCCTACGCCGAAGGCACATTTGTTAGAGTTCAACCTCATTCGATACCTCTTCAGAATGGTGAAAGTTTCAGATAGGTTGGTGATGTGTTGGTCAGCATCTTTGCTCTTAACTAGCATATCATCAACGTAAACTTCCATGCTCTTCCCAATCTATTCGGCGAACATTGAATTGACCAGTCTCTAGTAAGTCGCTACTACATTATTTAGGCCGAAGGGCATAACTTTATAGCAATATAGTCCCCTGTCAGTAGTGAAGGTTATGTGTTCTTGGTCCGGAGGGTTCATAAGGATTTGGTTGTATCCTAAGTAAGCATCCATGAAGCTCAGGAGTTCACACCCTGCTGTAGAGTCTATAAGTCTGTATATGAGAGGAAGAGGAAAGCTATCATTCGAGCATCCTTTGTTTAGGTTGGTGTAATCGATACACATTCTCCATAAGACCTTTTGGAGCAGGAGACTTTCCTTGGTCGGATTCTTCTTAACAAGGACAACATTTGCTACCCACGTTGGATAATTGACTTCGCGGAGGAAGCCTATGCCTTTGAGTTTTTCAACTTCTGCCTTCATTGCCTCGTACCGTTCAGCGTCATAGGATCTTCGCTTTTGTCTTACTGGCTTGGTCTTGGGGTCAATACTTAAGCGATGACAGATGATATTAGGAGAAATGCCTGACATGTCCTCGTATGACCAGGCGAAAACCTCAGTGTTCTCTTGCAAAAAAAAGATCAATGCCAACTGAATGGGTGGTAACAAGGTGGTGCCAATCTTCACCATGCGATCCGGATAATCTTTTGATATAAAGACCTTGTCTAACTCTTCAGCGGGTTATGCTTGCTGGGTGAAAGAGTCATCTCGAGGATCGTCGGGTTGACTGTTGCCACCGTGAAGATCTAAGTTGGCTTCGTCTGGGCTGGTCTTTATGACTTGGTCATGTATAGAAATGGTTTCCTTGGGCACAGGCAGGTGTTGTTGCTTGACCGAAGTGTTGTAACATGATCGTGCACTAAGTTGATCTCCTCTGATGTAACCATTACCGTAGGGGGTTGGAAATTTCATCAACAACTGTGTGGATACCGTGGCCTTAAGATCATTGATGCCTGTGCATCCCAAGATGACATTGTATGACGTTGGGCAATTAACCACCAGGAAGTTAATGGTAATGGTAACTGTGTAAGGGCATGTACCAATGGTGAAAGGTTAGTGTATGCTCCCCAAAAGTTGCATGATATCATCGGAGAAGCTTATCAGAGGGGAAATCGAGCGATCGAGCAAGTGTTCAGGTACATTAAGTGCCCTGAAAGCTTAAGCAAACATGATATTGATCGAAGCCCCCGTGTACCAGGATTCGTCATACTTCAAAGTTGGCTATGTGAGCTTCCACGATCAATGGGTCGTTGTGAAGGTAGATGATACCTCTTTCTTCCTCAGGGTAGAAACATATTGGATCCCAGTTAGGCTTTTAATACTTGCCTCCCCTGATGTCTTCCACGTGAAACACTTGGTGGCTAGACCTTAAAGCTCGTTCACTATTTTTCATGGCCCTGTTGGAAGATTTAGATATGGGTGTGCCACCACTTATGGAATATATCACATTCACCTGGCGTTGGTTACAATTACCCCTTGGAGGGTGAAGAAGGAATTGATCAATTTTTACTTCATGTGCCAAAGCTTCAATATGATCACGAAGGGTGATACACTTCTCGCTGTCATGGTCGTTATACTCGTGGTAGCAGCAAAACGTGCCCGTTTTCTTCGTGGACTTGTAATCCGGGTGCCTCGGATTTGGCTTCGGTATCAGGTGTACTATGCTGGGGTAAATGGCCACGCATATGGCGTTCAAAGGTGTGTATGCCTAATACCTTAGGGTAGGAGCTGTCCTGACACGTGCTTGACCCACTGTGTTGACTGCCTGGGGTCGGGTATTATTGTGGCGATACCCTTAGTTATCGCGGTAATGTCCATTACTCCTTTTTCTAAAATGAGACTGGTGAGGATGGAAATCTTTCCTTTTGCCCTGAGATTGATATGTCTGTTGACTTGGCAAAGTATTAAGTAAGGCAGAGGGAGGCACCGCTGCCATTTGGAAGGTCGAGGTCTTCTCATTTGGTTGAATCTGGCTTCCACTCCCTACTTGCTAATAAGGGGTAGTTGTGGGGGGTTTCCCTTGATATGTCCTTACCTCGGCGAAGGCATGGTTGTAAGCTTGTGCCATCACCTCAGAGTTAGTCTTCCAAGTGTTGGCATTGATCATGTACTTGAAGAAACAATCACGTAAGCCTGCCGTGAATGCCTTGAGGGCGGTCTTGTCATCTGTCTCAGCACAGCGATAATACTCATGGCTGAAGCGACCGGCATACTCTTGTAGTGACTCGTCCGGCTTCTGGCAAATAGTGTACAAGTCATCTGCAGAATGCAAGCGATCGGTCTGGAAAATGTGTTGAGAAACAAACAGTTTCCTCAATTCCTCAAATGAGTCTACCATCTCAGGTGGAAAATGGTAATACCAGTTTAGAGCTCCACCAGAGAGTGGAGGGGAAGAGAAGTCATCGCTCTTCATCGGTGTGCATCTGGTATGCCATGGTGGACTCAAAGAGGTTAAGGTGTTCAATTGGGTCCTCATTTCCAGTATAGAGTTGCAAGCCAAGCTTCTCTTTTGTCTTTGCTTGGAGGGGGTGTCGAGGATCCTCCTTGTAAGAGGGTCAGGCCTAGGTTGATTCCAATCAGGTATCTCAGCTTGCCGTTCGACCTTCAACTTGTTTACTTCCTTAAGAAGCTGTAGGACAAGAGGGTCCTGAGTGGAGTCATGTGCCACTGGAGCTTTCTTTCGTAAATCTCCATCTCCTCTTGAAAGTAGGAATGTTTGATCAAGAGCATGTGATTTTTCCCTGGACTCGCCGTACTGACTTTCAAGATATGTATGTCGAAACATCTCTGAGTCCCCTATACCTTCGTGTTTCTCTAGGACTTATTGCCCCTTCCCCAAATTGGTAGCCGACCTAGGACGTGTGAAGGGACCGAGTCTCTCGATGTTGCTTTAAGAAGTCTCGGCAGTCATGATAAACAGCTTTCGATCCTTCCAACCTTTCAGCAATGAGGTGTCCTCCTCCACTTCTCCTGCTTCGGGTCAAAGCAGCTAGGTTGAGAGAAGTCTCATGTTGATCAATGTTTTGATGATTAGCTCGCTCCTCATCAGGGATACCCATGTCGAAGGAAGGTGACCCTCCTTGTTGGGAGGCATCCAGATGATGGTTGATGTCCACAGGGGTAACGAGTTCGCGTGTTTGAATACGCCTAGTTTCGTGGAGCATCTTAAAGAGCTTCTCATATAGCTCCTGGAGGACCTCATTTTTTATTGCTATCTTGTTGTTTTGAGATTCTAGCTCATCGACTTTAGCTTGAAGAGCAACCCTTTTTCCTTCCTTCTTTCGCTGCTTCGCACTAGGTGCAAGAGGGGTGTCATTCTATGTGTTGTGGCTTCCTTCGCACCCCATGTTGGAGAGGGATGCCTGGACAAAAGAGAGTGTACGAATGGTGGAAACCAGCTTAACAAAGCTGAAGAGAGTGAGAATAAGTGTCGTTCCCACGGACGGCGTCAAATGTTAATGCACAAAATCAGCGAGAACTTTGGTACAACAGAAAGTGTTAAGTTTGTGACCTTCGCTAGATTGCTTTGGTTACTAGTGTGGATAAGTAAGTAAATGGATAGGGACAGGGAAGCAAACACAAGATGTACATGGTTCACCCAGATTGGCTACGTCCACGGAGTATAGGATTTCTCATTAATTGTGAAGGGTTTACACAAGTACATAGGTTCAAGCTCCCCTTTAGTGAATACTAGTGAATAATTTAGTACAAATGACATTAGGAAATATTGTGAGAGAATGATCTCTATTTATAGAAAAGAGTTTCTAGTTTCATTCTGACATTGACACGTGTCGTGTTGTGATTGGCTTCTGATGTTGACACATGTCGCGCTATGATTGGCTTCTGGTGTCAACACGTGTTGCGCTGTGATTGGCCTCCTGGTTGGAGGGAAACTCTTCTGGGTCCTTGATGGTATAACGTTGACTGGTGCTTAGTAGTTTCAGGATTGGTCAAGTATGGTACAAACAAAAGTGAATCTTTCGTTGAAGGGCATCGTGATATTTTGAACGATTGCAATGTCTGGTAGGAACCTACCCAGGATATCTTCACTTATTTGCCACCTCATCAAACCCATGTTGTCCCTATACTATGATCTACCCCTAGTTCTTGGACCTGGGTCTTCGTTTGCCTCTTTCTGCTTTTATGAAATGCCTTTTTTTGTGCTAGGACATAACCATCTGCAACCTTTCTCCTGCTACCTTCAGGCTTCGTACTTGTTTTAAGTTGCTGAATCAATGGTTCAAGGCTGAGTTGGATACACCCGAGTTTAGAATGATGCACAACATCAGACCGAGTTTGGATGACCCTTATTATTTTGTAGCCAAAGTTAGTCTCCTTTGGAAGACATACATTTAGGACATCCATTTCCACGACAAAGATTGGAACAAAGACATACTAGTCGTTTACCGCAACTAGAAGTGGCTATTTTTCAATGAGCGATTCAACAACCATGGGAAAGATATAGAAGTCCTCCACTGTTCAAGATTCCCCATAAAGGAGTCGTAATGGGTTGATGCTTGTAGTGCCAATAGAATGACTCATTCCTTCATCAGCAGCGACCCTGTCACCTATTCTAAAGAAGCGGAAGCATCCTAATAGTTATTTTTCTCGTTCATTGGTTGCGACTCCTCAGACCTAACTGTTGTTTAAGGGCACCTATTCTAAAGGTCTCAAAGAAGATGAGGATACCTCATTCGAAGAAAAAGATGCGTTGTTACTTTGGCAGCATCAACCATTAATGTACTTGCCCCACTATCTATAACGGATGAGTCGCCCACTTCGTCTCCTCCTCATTTACCTATGATGTTGCCCCAATCGTCAGAGCCGGAACCCCACTTTCCTCCTTTGGTTCCTTCACCAAGTTTTCCACCCGTACCAGGCAAAGTCGTTGCGCCTTCTGTTACCTCGACATCAACTTCCGCCCTTCCGCTGCAAGTGCTTGTAGTTAAACCTTCCTGGTATAATAGTCTTCCACCGATTACCCCATCAAGGTCCGGCTCATCCTCCTCTTGTGATCCAACATTCAGTTGATCAAATTGCTCCTCCTTCTGATGCTAGTGGTCTTCAAAACATTAATCATGCTCGAGTGCTGCTTGGAGCTACAATTGCTCCTGCCGATTTCAAATGAGCTTGCACTTCTTTCAAAGATGTCACTAACCGGTGCTACGGGAGTTGTTATGAGGTACCTAAATTTATTTCCTCCATTCTCTTTGTTGATTTACGTCAATTCCCCCTAATGTTCCTCGTATATTATGCTAATCTGTGGACAGAGGTCACCCTATTCCGACAAGTAAGATGGATCCAGGAGCTTGAACAGATTGCGGGCCTAGAAACAACAGTGAAGATAGAGGTGGAACGGTGATTGCTATCCCCATTAGAAGAACTTAAGAGCGGGCATGCCAGACAACAAGCTTTGAATGCCGCTCATGAGGCAAAAATAATTTGGTACATTGATTTGGCTACTGTTGAGGAGGTAAAGGCCAAGAATTACCAAGAAGGTTTTGAGAAGGTTAAAGACGAGGTGAGGCTAGGGAGGTAGGCCAAGGCAAAGGCAAACCAAACTCTCATTATCTTGAAAGTACAAATTTGTTGCTCATCGCGAAGTTTAATGGTTATTTTGGTGAGTTTTCTATTTATTTTTCTTTTAGAGTTTTCATTTAGTTGTCAATGTCAACTAACCTCTATAGTTGATCTGATTTCTGATCTTTATGTATTTGATTACAAATTTTAAAAGAAAATTAACTTTTTCATTTACTTACGTGTTAATAAACACAACTCATAGTTTTCATTATGGCTTAAATCGTTATGAATGAATTGTTAAATGTCAAGAAATATACTCGTGACAAGACAAAGTACAAAGTCCTTTTCTTGATGGATAAAAACGTATATATGCAGTACTCTTTATTGACACGAATATTCTTGATAGTTTAAGCTGCTGAAATATAGGAACGTTGCAATTTTACTAAAAGTCTCATGAATTTTTTTTCCAAAGGCAATATCTAAATGAACTGGATGGGACAATTATTTTGACAATGACAAATTTTGGTTGAGTAGATACTCCAAAAAGTGTTTTTTATTAATTTATAAAAAGAAAAGTGGCTGTGTTTGATATCAACATCGCTTTCTACGAAATTTAAACATAACCTTTTACTAACAAGTAAAGGGAAATTACACTATACCACACTTAATACTGAGTGAAAAGGATATAATAGTTTAATTTGATTAAACTCGTTTACAACTCAACCCCCCACCCCCTATACCACACTTAGTACTGAGTGAAAAGAAAATAATAGTTTAATTTGATTAAACTCGTTTACAACCCCCCCCCCAAAAAAAATCATCATACAAAGAATTATCTTGATTAATTCGGAACAAAGATTGATTAAAACCCTCTTCTGTGTCAGTTCCTTGTTAAAATTCAAAGAAACTTTACTCTAGCACTGAGGCAAGTCTGCAGGAGGATGAGGAAGGGTCTCAAGCTCTCCTTGACCATTAGTCACGATAAGTACCGTCCCTAAACCCCAAGACTGATGTATGTCAAGGTGACAATGCATAAACCAAACCCCTGCATTTACAATCAAACTGTCACTAATAATCAATTTTGTCATTTTCTTGTCAAAATGATATAGCCTCGGTCGGAGGTGGGTCGGATGTGACTCTAGCACAGCCATTCTCAACAAAAGGTTGTGATACGTCACGTGCCCACGCTCGACTGACGCTAGCATAATGAATTAGTACTGATATAGAAATTGAACACTACTTACCAGGATTATCGGCAACGAAACGTATAGCAGCCCATCCGCCCACTGGGACTCCGATTGTGTTCATATAAGGCGGGTCAACCAGGTTGAAGTTTGCAGTTTTCAGATCGAAATTCCCACTCCCATACCCAACAACATAGAAGCTATAGCCGTGAAGATGAATTGGGTGGTTCTCAGTAGTGACTGTCCCAGTATCCTGCATGATGAGTTGCACTCTAGTACCATATTCAAGGACCAATGCCCTAGTCCCATTCAGAGCTTGTGTATTATTAGGAACGTTATTAGGCGCCCCATTGACAAAGTCATAGTACTTGAGGGGTACCCCAGGAAAATCCTCAGTGAAAGAGCCATTAATCTTCTTATAATACGCTTCCAAAAGTGACGTTTTTGGCTTAACGAAGCTTATATTATTCATCGAAGCTGCCATAACCCCATTATTAAGGCCTCGACAATTTTTTTCGGGTGTCTTGGATCGACACTTCTGAACATTCAATCCAATGGTGACAAAGAGTTCAGTGTCAATTTGTTTTGGCACATTAACACAATTGTTTAGGCTCCTTAATCCGTCCATAACCGTCTTAACGGCAAGATTATCATTGAAGACGGGTAGTTTAGCAGGCAAAGATAAGGTATTAGGGACAGCACCTAAGTACTGGAAGTAAGCAATGGATGAAATGTTTTGGAATTTGACTCCCTTAGCGGACATGTAAGGTCCCATTGCCATGGAATATTTTCCTAGAGATTGGTCAGTGGTGACCAGAACGCTCATTGTTTGGCCTGGCCCAAGCATCACACGGTCCGTAGTGAATGGTTTTGTGTACTCTCCATCCGCTTCGACAATTGTCAGATTGTGATTGGCTATGGCAAAGAAGTTCTCCATGTTTAAACCTGCATGTATTAGCCTTAGCAAGTATGTCTTCCCTGATACCACATCAATGTGGTATACATCTGAAACAATCACATAAGCTCATGTCAAGGAAAACAATTAGGTGACAAACAAGATGAAAAATGTAGCATTTTACATTATAAAATTTAAATTATTTTTATCACAAATTGATCACATTGCTGATCTGTTAATCGCGTTTCTTATATTATGCATGTAATATAGTAAGAAAAACAAATAGATGACATAAACGAATGAACTATGGTTTCATTATTTGGAACATGTTAATCAATCACATTGCTGACAAGTCTTTGAGAAACACGGTAAATATTATACATTTTTAACATTGTTTTGAATTTAATTCTGTTACCATTGTTGGAGCAGTTGTAGTTGGGGCCTGGTTGGCCATTGATTGTATATGCATTTGCAGGTGTAGGAGGCCCTCCACTTGCGGTAGTGTTAAGCTCAAGTTCCACAACATCCTGCATCCAATACTCCCCTAGTATTTTTCCCAAGTAATAATCAAAATTAACCCAAACTTCCATAGCATAATAATTAACCCAAATGATCACTTTTAAAATGTAAATAATAATAAGAAGAAGAAGAAGAATTCACTTTGTTACCTAGAATTAAGGTATGCTCTTCATGAGGAACTTTAAATGGGTAGGGAACGCCAGTTTTTGGGTACACCAAAAGGGCACCGTAAACAGTTGCCCTAAGCCATGAAACATGAGCATGCCAAAAAAAGGTGCCCTTCTGCTTCACCATTGTAAACTCATATGTAAAACTCCGGCCAGCTTGAATTGGACACTGGGTTATGTATGAAGGTCCATCAAACCAGCACGATAGCTTCTGCCTGACGCCGTGCCTATTAGAAAAGTAATTAGAAACAGTTAATAGGAAATTAAAGGAAAACATTGCTATTAAGTTGTTAACAAAATATACTCAATGAAACCACTATCCCAGTGATGAGGGTGGGTAGGTGATCGGTAGGAAAATGCTAGGTCTAGAGTTTGAAATGCTCCAGTGTAACAAAAAAATATACTCAACGAGGATTGACTACGCACTTACCAGTGAATTGTGGTATTGTAAGGTGTCTCATTGGTTACTTTGACTACGATTCTGTCATCTTCTTGAGCATATACAGATGGCCCCGGGAACATTCCATTGATGGTCACGATGCCCTTGGTGTTGCACAGTCTAGTAACTCTTTTGGTTTGTACCTGAAAATTGAAACGATCAGATTGAGTGTGTACATTCGTCAACAAAAAGAAACTCGCGAGAAATTGGAAAAATATACATCAAAGAAGCTACAAGAGACCTTGAAATCATAGAACCTGGTTGATCCTCCACTAGGCCATTGTGCCATTACATGAAAATTGTAAGCAAAAATTAACAACAAGCTTAGCCATTGTGTAAACCAAGTGGAGAAAACGTTTGTCATTTGCACAATTGCTGAAAACGCTCAGAGATTTGAACTGGAAGACTGAATCCAAGATACTATTTTTATACTTTTTCAGAATTTTATTTTCTTTTGTGATAAAAAAAAAAATTGATTGGAAGAGAGGACAAAAGTAGGGTTTCCTTCTTTTCTTTTTTTGCATGTTTGTCAGCTTTCATGATTCCTCTAACATGGAATGGAAATAATAAGATGTTGGGGATGTGATTATTAAGTATGACCCCTAATGTTCTCAATCCAAAACAGTTTTTACTTTGGAGTTATTTCCGGATGCCCATTTTCTCGTTATGCATGCCCTTGTTTATTTTTCTCTATTGATTCTCTTTTGATTTCTTTAATTGTAAATGTCACAAATAAATAGAAACGTGCAAGGGACCGAAGAAAAGAGATGTACAGAGAACACTTTACTTTTCTTATACCTGTGTAATATCCTTTGTCATGAAATCATGTCATTTGACTGAGGAAAATAGACACACCTGCATGCTAACAGCTCACTTTCTGTTTGTGTTTTATATTCGATCATTTTACTTTATCAGTAACTTTCTTATAGTTTGTCTCTGAATCACCTTTTGAATTCTGCAATTGTAATGTGCAAAAGGTAATGTGATTTGGGTACTTTCAAAGGTATAAGCGACCTATACATGCTGTTAAACTTGAACTAGCACGGTTTGATTTGGTTTGGTTCGGTTTTGCGGGTTGTGCTACTTGTAACTGGTTACCATTTTTAATTACGGTAAAGTAAAACAGCAATTTGTGTCTTTATGTGTATGAAACTTTATATTTTGCTATAGGCAAATAGAGTAAAGTAAAACAGAAATTTGTTGTGCTTTTAGTTAGACATGCTCTTCTACTCAATGATAAGCATAGTTGCAGCTGCACGCCTTCGCATCCCAACCCCACCTTTCGTGACAAAATTGAAGACAGTAAGGCAAAGATTTATTTCCCATGCTATATGTAACTTTTGGCAGTAATATATGAGGGGGAACAGAAAAGAGAGAATCAAATATAAAACTTCGAAGTTCTTAGTTACTTGTGAAACAAAATTCTTGCGCTACAAAAACCCTCTAATTTTTTTTTAATCTTTAAAATGGTTTAATTAAATCTTAAGACTTTTCCTTTTTGTTAGAGCAGGTCTAACCAACTTATTATGCTCATATCTGTTAATTCTTGCAACTATTATATATAGAGAGATGATATTTATACACATTTTTTCTCACCGTGCACACACCCCTCCACTCATTCTAATGCAAACGTCACGTTCTTTGATGTCGATGGTGGCTCCGTGGTGCCTCCAGGGACGGAGCCAGAAATTTCTTCTAGTGGGGCCAACAAAAAATAACTAAGAAAACCTTATTATAGTATGGTTATACGCAATATGATATTAGGGATGGTTTCAAATGATGATGTATCACAATTTCAATGTTACAAAAATTTTAATATAGTAGTGGAAAGTGGTAACGTGATGAGAAAAATATAAGTACATGATAGGCGGAAGAGGGTTTTTTGAATGACAAAACAAAAACATTATTGCTCATATAATGAAATTTATCTATAATAATTACATATATTTAATACAATTACTATCTCACGGTCTATATTGTCTAGTTTATACATTGATATCTTAAACCAATTTTTGCCAGCCCAAACTAGCAGTAGCCCGTTTCTGAATGAATAGCTGAATGGAGGATTATGCTCTGTCGAAGATGCACCCAATCCATTTGAAAAATTAACTCTGCACACGACAAAATTTCAGCAACCCATAATAGTGTCTAACGCATGCCAATATGCCATGCCACGATGTTGGGTTTTGCGTCTTGAAATTAAATATGTGTTACCTATTTTGTTTTAGTGTCTTATTTGAATTTGGATTTTGACTTCTTAATTGGTTTTCGTAGTTGGCAGAGAGATTTTCTTAATTACCTATTTGAATATGATTTGGATTTACTTCCTATTAGGATTCCTATGTAAACCTAAGTCATATGCTCTATAAATAGGACATTAGAATTAGTTTACTTTGTGTGGCAATTTGGTGAAAGTCAATTTGTGAACTTGTGAGTTTGAGAGCAATTTAGGAGAATCTTCTCTGTAAGTTTTGGGTTCTCTACTCGTTTGGTTTAGAGTTCATAATTTGTGGGATTTGGGTTGTAAGAGTTTAAAAACACTCTTTTATTATCTCCATTTGTTTAGTGAAATTCCTCGTTGTACTTCGTCCATGGACATAGGCTTTACGCCGAACCACGTTAAACATCTTGTGTTCTTATTTTTGAGATTGTTTGTTTCTTTGCTTTCGCCTACGATGTTGATATTTAGTACTTTGTTAGAATTCACTTCCGTTTGCTCATAAAAGTACAACAAGTGGTATCAGAGCCCAGGTTTCAACTTGGGCTTTGCTTGCTAGTCATTATGAAGCCTTCTAGGTTGTCGATGAAGGTTGATATCAAAAAGTTCGATGGGAATGACTTTGGTATTTGGTAAATGAAGATGTGTGCTTTGTTAGTTCAACAAGAGCTTTTGAAAATGCTAAAGGGTGTGAAGGCTTTGTTGATTCGTTGACTGATGAGGAAAACGAAGATGTTATGGAGTGGGCACTTGGAGCAATCTTGTTGACTTTATCTAATGAAGTCTTGCATGAAGTTAGTAACGTCAAATATGCACGAAAGTTGTGACTCAAATTAGAGAGCTTTTATATGACCAGATCCCTTGCTAAATGGTTGTATTTGAAGAAAAGTTTGCATACTCTTCAAATGGATGAAGGTGGGTCAATTAATGAGCATGTTGATGAATTCAATAAACTTATGATGGATTTGAAAGTGTGGACAACCAAATTAATGATGAGGATTATGCGATAACTTTGTTGTGTTCTTTATCTCCTTCATATGAATACTTTGTTAATACAATGCTATTTGGTAGAGAAAGTCTTAGTTTGGAAGATGTTAAGGCCACTTTGAATTCTAAAGAGCTAAAGAATAAGGTGTTTGACACACAACATGGAGCTTTGGTAATTCAAGGAAGGAATAAGGAAAAGGGCAAACTTGAAAAAAACATTTGTAGCTAGTGTCATAAGGAGGGCCATTAGAAAATAGATTGCCCAAAACTCAAGGGCAAAAAGAAGCCATTTGATAAGTCTTCTGCTAGTGTTGAGGCAAGCATTGCAAAAGATTGTTTTTCTAAACTTCTCTAAAGGTTATGTGAGGAGGTGGAGCTTGGTATTCAAGCTTTTTGGTGGAGTGCAATTCACACTTTTGGTTCATTTGTTCAAGCTTTTGTTTGCATTTTGGTTTGTATTTGTTAGGTTTCGTAATGGAATTTGTTGGAGATGGCGTTGGAGGAAATTTCAAGTTTGAAGACTTTTGAATTTTATTTTATTTTATTTTTTAGTCTAGGTGGAGATTTGTTCTTTGAAGAATTTGGTGATTGCTTTTGCATTTGTATTTTTGGTATCCTAGTTTGTAGTTTTTTTTTTTTTAAGTTCGCTAATGTCTCACCGAGGTGGAGATTGTTGGGTTTTGCGTAATCAAAATTAGGTATGTGTTATATATATCTTTTTTAGTGTCCTATTTGGATTTGGATTTTGACGTCTTGGTTGGTTTCCTTGCTTGGTGAGATTTTGTTAATTATCTACTTGATTAAGATTTGGATTTACTTCCTAGTAAACCTAAGTACTATGCTTTATAAACAGGACATTAGGGTAGTTTATTTTTTGTGGCTCATTCGTGTGGCAATTTGGTGGCACATTCGTGTAGCAACTTGGTGAGAGTCAACTTGCGAATTTGTAAGTTAGAGAGCAATTTAGAATAATCTTCTCTGTTAGTTTTTTATTCTCAACTCGTTTGATTTAGAGTTCGTAATTTGTGGTTATTTTCGTTTGTGAAATTTATCGTTGTGCTTCGACCGTGTACGTGAGCTTTACACAGAACCACGTTAAATCTCTTGTGTTCTTATTTTTGAGATTGTTTATTCGCTTCGCCAATGATATTGATATTTGATACTTTGTTAGAATTCGTTTCGTTTGCGCATAAAAGTACCAACACATGATACCTTCAAACCTACGCTGCATCACTTCACTGTGTGATGGTGTCAGGTTCTAAATAGTAACTTGAGCATGCAAATGTTTCTAGGTTTTATCCTATGCAGGATACTAGTGGATGCGACTGGTCAGTTGACCATCACTATACAACCGGCCAACCCGCCCACTCACATCCCGCAACCATCCCACAAAGATCTATCCCACGTTAGAATGACTACTACTACAATAGCCGCAAAATCGACACCATCAAGCATGTGAACTAAAGTTGGCTCATAGAAGAATCTTCCGTCTCCAACTCTCTTGGGTGGCTTGTAAAATCATATATAATTAATGCTCACTGAAGGAAATTAAAAGCACTTGTTCCAAAGCTCTAAAACTGCTTATGAGATGAGCCATTTACTTATAAGCATTAAGTAGCTTCCCAATAGTTAAAAATCTTGGTTCAACTGGTTGAACAGACAGCTAAGCAGAAACTCCCCTCCCATGAAACTGCTACTGCTGTGAAAAAAAAATGGTTGAATCCAGAAAATTGGGTTTTGGCTCCTTGCGGAACTCCCAAGGGAAGCCACATGCTCCAACCCCCAAACTTGCAAAAAATTTACAGTAACTTGCTGCACTGGAAGACAAAATTTCGTAACCAACTTTTCGTAACCTCCCACACTAAGCACTTCTAAATGTGAGCAGTCAGTTTATACTATCAGCAAAGTGTGAACAATCTCCAAAACACAGTTTTAGGTTTTGATGGTTCTTTCAGAGAAACTCTCAGGGATGGGGTGCCTGCCTTTTCCTCCGCAGAAGGGGTGCAAGGTTCAGGCTCAAAGAGGTAGAGTCTTGAAGGGGAAGCGAGCAAGGCTGTATATAATACAGCGGTGCATCTTGATGCTGATTTGCTGGAGACAAGAAGATAAGTAGTGATTAGATTATGGACTGCGCAAATTTTGATGTGTTTTCGTTAGTTGCACCTGAGCTATCTGCAAATGAGTGAATGACAAATCTATGATGTGATGTAATGTAGATGATGAGCTGAATGAAACAATTTCCTACCATGTTCTGCATATCCAAGCTGCTTTAGTTATTTTTCCCGTTTTTCTTTTGATGTTTTTTGTGAATTGTTATTTCTTGTCAGTGTGCTGGTTAAACAATCATCCCGAACCCAACATGCCATTTTATGATACAGCATCTTATTTCAACCAGACAATAAAATCATACCTCTGAAAGCACCAAATTTGCAAGTGAACACTTGGCACATAGGACTTCTGGTACTCCTGAGATTTGATTCCCTTCCTCTTTAGTTATGTTTTGGATGCTGATGCTTGAAGAGGGATTCGTTGTTCAACGATGTTTGATTTCATCAGTAAAGGGAACATAATAAATTCATACCATATCTGATAATAAAGTTATGTGCATACAAAGGTTGGAAATTGAAGACTTAGTCATGTGAAAAACTGAGATCAAATACCAGACTCTATCAGTCTTCTCACACAAAGATTGAAATTTGGCTCTTAAGGAAACAAAGATTAATACATTTTAACGAATTTTGTCACACATGACACTGAAAATCTTGCATTAATGGAAAGGTGAAGAGCATTGATCTTCTAATTACAAAAACAGACACCATATCAGTTAGCTCTAACTCGACAATCAATTTTTGTCGTCTGTTGCGACATAGAATTGCAATCATTAATCGAGCATAAAGATATGAGTTTTGGTAGACAATACGTATAAAGGGAGAAAGAAGGAATTAAAGAACCCTCGTCAGCCATTTCTCTTTGTCAGCAAATATTGCAAATTCAATAACATGGCAAAGTGCTTTCCTTCTAATCTTCTGGTCTCTAATTGTTAGAAAATGATATATGGCCCCCAAAATGAACAACAACACAACACAAAAAGGCACACTAGTTCAACAAAATGAGAGCATCGTCCAAACATCCGAAAGCAAAGTCAATTACAATGCATATATATACATATATATAGATATATCCATGAAATGTTTGGTTTGTGATGCAAATTCTTGGTTCAAATGACCAGAAACATAAGAAGAAACAGAGAAAAATGCGAAAACTTTCCACATTTTCCAACTCATACAATAACACTTGATAAACTAAGAAGCAACAACCACTTATTACACAAAGGAATTCAGAAACAAGTAAAACATTAAGCTCCAATCACTATAAGTCCGTAAAATATCGAATAAAATCCACCTACTGAAGTGTGGAACTGAGGAGTCACTCACATTTTTTTCAAGCTAAAGTGACATTAGCTAGTCTGACCAAACCATACGTTACACAGCAAAACCACAACTGATGTTAGCATGAGAGAGAGAGAGAGAGAGAGAGAACAATGCAGACATAGAATTCAGATGCTGATATCAGTTCGAGAATTCAAAGAATTCTTTATATAAGTTAAAAAAAATCATTTTTATTTCTCAGAAGGAAATGCTATTGTCCAAAGCTAAATTTGCTGCTTCCAGAGATGCATAAAGTGGTAGTACCTTACGCATGTAAAGGTTGTACATTGACACGGAAGAAACAACTTCATCTCTGGAAATAGCATTTCCCCTCCGAAAACTCATCAAAAATTGAAATTTTACAAAAATTCCCAAATTCATTTCACTTCCAAAAGTGCCATACCAAATCCGAATACAATTCCAATTCGCACGAGACACAAATTACAGATAACCCAGAAAGCAAAAAGCACATAAATATCTTCTTGTAATATTCACCGTACGTGAGAGCCGCTGCGAGTGAGTGGTTGTATCAAGCTGAAACGCCGTCGCTGAGGCGGTGGTGGGTGGTGGTGGCAGCGGGCTTGATGGGCTGGTCTTGGTGGGACCCGGCAGTTGGCCTGGAGGAGGAGGAGAGGAAAAGAGCGCGGTGGTCGTCGTCGTTGGTGATGTTGTGATTGTCGTCGTCGAAATCGGCAGTGTTGAGATTGATGCAGGAGCAGCGTTCCAGTGAGGCGAAGAAGGCGAAGGCGACGTTGGTGCCCACACACGACAGCACGGACATGCAGTTGTTGGTCTCCATCGTTGGATCGATTTGATTCGACGATTCAGATTGATCGAGTATAAAGTCTCAGTGAAAGGGAGAAGAGCAGCTGATCTGAGTGAGAGGGGGAAGAGTGGAAGACAAAGGAGTTTTGGGAAATTGGAATTTGGGAATAAAGGGAAAATGGAGTTTCTCTTTTTATGCTACGTTGTGTGATTTGTCCGTTAAACGGGGCGTTACGTAAATTAATATTTGCTTCTGTTAAAAGTAAAAAAATAAAAAATAAATAAAAAACTAGCCGGAGCTTCCCCATTGTCTCTCTCGCACACACCCAAAGTTCCATCTCGCTGCCGGGTCGGCGACAAACTCCTTGTTATGCCTTATGGCCTGTTCTTTCGTCGCCCATAGCTGTCGATTTGAGAGGCCACGGCTTGTTTTTCCAGCGTTCTTTGCCGTTTTGGTCTTTTCAATTTTAATCCATGTCCTGCTTCGTTTACTCCTCCTTCTCACGTACCATCCCTTCAACCTCTGCTCAAAGCTAGAAGTGGCACACCTATTTTGTTTGTCGGATCAAAACCTTCCCTTCACGCCTCCGCATCTCAGCGGCATGCTGGAAAATCGGGGCCAAGCATGTTGCGGCTAGCCCAAAACGAAGCTCCTTTAGATGCCCCTTTAGCCTCATCCCCTTAAGAAACTTAATTCGTATCTAGAGTCACTAGCATATATGCGAGAGATAATAGTGGTGGTGGTGGTTGTGGCGGCAACACCAATGAGGATCATAGGTGGAGGTGGCGTGATAATTAATACCAATTCCTTATGCATTTTTACGCCTTAATTATGTAAAGATTTTGTACTTTCTGATTTTCATAAAAAATTCATTAAAAGTTTAGGTGATATTATTGCATATGTCTTAAAATAATTAGTATTTTTTTAATATGTAAATGGCACTTTACGCATCGATGGAAAACAATCATACATAAGTAATTTAATTCGAGTTTGATCCTCACCGATACTCATAACAAATAGCAATTTAACTCAAATGTTATCCTTTATAAATAAAAATAAATAAAATTAATACCATTTCGATTGGCATCGCTCCTTAATAAACTACCCACATTTTTATGGGGTCTCACATATATATATGATAAATAAATTCAGAACCTGATATGCATTCAGAGACACACGAAATTCAAGATAAGTACTAGGATTCAACTATAGCATTAATGCAGTAAACTGTAACACCAACTTACAAACACTATCAACGCATAGGACAATTATCTTAAGCCAAAGCAAAAAAAAGGCAGCATATCCTAACCTCTTGTTCTTGTTTTTCTTTCCAATGCCGGTGCTGCAAGATTCCATACCAATGCAAGATAAATACCAATGCTAGTGCAAACTCTCTCAATGCCAATTGCGAACTTCCGGACAAACCTGAACAAACAAGCAAAAAAACCCGACTCTCGCAATGTCACTCGAGTGGTCACTAGTCCAAGTACTCGAGCAATCATTGCGGGCAACAACTGTTGGAAACATTGGGTCTAATTGCTATATTAAATTACATAGAAAATTAAGAAATAAGTTGAATATCAGAGTGCGGAACGAACAAAACTAACAAAATAATCAGAATATTATTAAACTAACTGAGAATGCCGAAACGGCTATAAAAACCGAAGAGACTATTGTGAATAACTTGTTCTTCATGCTAAACTATAAGTTATATCTATAAAGAGTAAGACCTAGAAACCCTAATTCGGATGGGCTAGGCCCATATACTAACTAACAAGCAAAACCTAAATACTAAAATAAACCTAAATACTAATATTTTCCAACACCCCCCGTCAAACTCATGGCGATATACGACATGGGTTTGCAAACAAGCAGATGCGGACTAACTCCGTTAGGCAGACTGGCAGGCATGCAAACTTGACTTGACTTGACTCTTGATTCTTGATTCTTGACTTAACTTAATTCTTGATTCGTGATTCTTGATTGCAAATTGGCAAACTGATTCTTGATTCTTGATTCTTGATTCTTGCTGGCAAGCTGATTCTGGCTGGCAAACTGGTTAGTGTTGAGAGTATGGAAAAAACCCATCACTAAACGGACGAGATTTCCATATCTCAATTGTAGCAACTAACAAACAAACACAAATACTATCACTCGACTGGTCACAACTCCAAGTACTCGAATAACAGTCATAAAACAATTCTAAACAGACCAACACTAAAAACAAACTTACAAACTTAACCATTTTTTCCCTTTGCCTATATGAGCCTAAAGCAACAGCAAACAATTTTTTTTTTCTTTCCTTTCTCTTTTTGCTTTTTTTTTTATTTTCTATCATTTCCTTTCTCCCCATTTTTCTTTCTCTTTTCTTTCATGCGAACAAATAGCAAAACCTTTCTATTTTCCCTTTTTTTTTCTTCTGTGCAAACAAACAACAGTAGCAAGATCCTTTCTATTTTCCTTTTTTTTTCTTGCAAACAATCAATACCAACTAACAAATCTAAAACGAAAACACAAAGAGCGGAAGATGACGGAAACAAAACTAATACAAACAAATTGATACCAACGAGAATGAATTGAACCCTAAGGATCGAACCCGCTCTAATACCAAGTTGAATTTTAAAGTGCGGAACGAACAAGACTAACAAAATAATAAGAATATTATTAAACTAACTGAGAATGCCGAAACAGCTACAAAACCCTAAGAGACTACATTGTGAATCATTTGTTCTTCATGCTAAACTATAAGCTATATTTATAAAGAGCAAGACCTAGAAACCTTAATTCGGATGGGCTAGGCCCACATACTAACTAACAAGCAAAACCTAAATACTAAAATAAACCTAAATACTAATATTTTCCAACAATTATAAGTCAAAGTAATATATGCACATGAGTAACCAATGTTAAATGAACATGATATAATGGATTAGAAAAACCTAGAAAATACGGTTGAGGCAAATGTTGGACACTTTGTCCTTAAGACAAGTTTACACCCTACGACGGTGCTCATGGTTGATCGGCGCATGTCTCATAAGATACAATGACCACGTCTTTGTAATAGTAACACTCCAAATCACAAGGCTCCATGAACCATGATTGTGTTGAAAACTCTCTCATATGGACTAAATGCAACTCTCTAATATTTAGTATGTTGATGCACAAAACCGGATGGTCTTGGTACAACGTAAATCCGACCGTGAATCTGCATAAAATGTAAATGACACAAGAGTTATCGTGGTTCACCCCATGGTTTGGGCTACGTCCACACTGATTGTATTATATTTCTCTGTTGAAGAGGAAGAGAGAGCTTAGGGGATGTGAGGAGGCTTTTTTTTGGTTTGTGAGGGTGAGGAGGCCCTTTTATAGAATAAGGGCTCCTCCCCTAATTACATATTTGCCCCTTCCTTTATTACATAATTACATTTAAGTCCCTCGAGTATTTATACGAGGTCTAAATACGAGGCCCTAAATATGGTATAAACAGTAGTCCCCCAAGTCTTCAGTCAAGAGAGTCTTTTGGCTGGAGACTTGAAATTCAGTCCATGTGTGGGCCGAAGTAACTAGATGCTGTCTTGAATTGATGTTCGATATGAGGCAGTGCTCAATCTGAAATGACGCTCAACTAGAAGTAGCACACGCTGCGAGGCTGCTCGGCTCGTGGCTTATGTTGCCTTGGTTAGCTCGGCTTGCGGCGTTTGAAGGTGAGAGAGTCCCTTTTATAGAATAAGGGCTCACTCCTCAATACATGGATGATGGGTTAGAGTTGATGCTCTCTAATGGTGGTGAGGGGAGTCCCTTTTATAGAATAAGGGCTTGCTCCTCAATACATAAATATGGGTTCGGAGTGATGCTCACGGCGAGACGGTTGCTCAGCTGGCGGCGTTGCTCTCTAATGAAGGTGAGGGAGTCCCTTTTATAAAATAAGGGCTCGTTCCTCAGTACATGAATAATGGGTGCTCTCTAATGAAAGTGAGGGAGTTCCTTTTATAGAATAAGAGCTCGCTCCTCAATACATAAATAATGGGCTAGAGTTGATGCTGGCGGCGAGGTGGTTGCTCAGCTGGCGGCGTTGCTCTCTAATGATGGTAAGGGAGTCCCTTTTATAAAATAAGGGCTCGCTCCTCAGTACATGAATAATGGGCTAGAGTCCCCCAAGTATTTTTCATAAGGCCTAGTTGAGGCCCAATATATGGTACATAATGTAGTCCCCCAAGTCTTCGGTCAATAGACGCTGTTGGCTGGAGACTTCAAATTCAATCCATGTATGGGCTGAAATGGCGGTTGTTCGGAGGCGGTCTTTGTAGACCATGCACTGAAGCTTTGTAGGTGAACCTTTGCAAGTGAAGCTTTGAAGCTGGAGCTCTGTAAATGAAGCTTTTGAAGCTAGAGCTTTTGTAAGTGAAGCTTTTGAACTTGGAGCTCTGTAAATGAAGCTTTTGAAGTTAGAGCTTTTGTAAATGACGCTTTTGAAGCTAAGGCTCTGTAAATGAAACTTTTGAAGCTGATTGTCATGAGTGATGCTCATGAATGTTTAATTGACATGAGTGATGCTCATGAATGTTTGATTGACATGAGTGATGCTCATGGATGTTAACATGAGTGATGCTCATGGATGTTAACATGAGTGATGCTCATGAATGTTAACATGAGTGATGCTCATGAATGTTTATGTATGATTGATATGAGTGATGCTCATGAATGTTTATGTACGAATGACATGAGTAGTGCTCATGTATAATTTTGAAGTACTGGGTGTACTTTTGATCACCTGGTTGGTGGCATAAATGGCTAGTTGCCAAATTATTTTAGAGTACGGTTTGTACATTTCATCACCTGGTTGGTGGTATGAATGGCTGGTTGCCAAATGATATTGGAGTACGGGTTGTACATTTCATCACCTGGTTGGTGGTAATAGCGGCAGGTTGTCGAATAATTTTGGAGTACTGGGCTTACTTTTGGTCACCTGGTTGGTGATAATAGAGGCAAGTTGCCGAATAATTTTTGGAGTACTGGCATACTTTTGGTCACCTGGTTGGTGCTATTTTGGGCTTATGGGCCTTCGCCCTCCACGACATGCCAGCCCATTAATTTTGGGCTTTGCCGTTTTTTTTTTTTTTTTTTTTTTTGGTATTATTACCCTCTGATGGGGTTTATACAGATGTCTCTGAGAGATAAAATAAATAAATTACATCACTTTAAAGTAAGGAAACCTTTATCTTCCTCCTAGGTCTTCCCGTAACTTTCTCAGAAAATAGGAACATGTATGATGAAAGTGTGGGCATCTTCTTTGGCTTTAGTAAGATCTCCCTTTTTCTTTTTCTTTTGCGTTGTCCCCATGTGCTCTCAAGGAGAGCCTCCCTTTTTCTTTTCTTTTTTTCTAATTTTGCTTTCTTAGTGACATGATGGCTGGATTGCTTCACTGGTGTGCAATTGGCGCATGCCATCTCCACAAACTTCTTCAGACCCTTTCCTCATTTTCCTTTTTCTTTTCTACTTTTGCTTTGCACCTATGTCTCTGCTTTTCTCCAAACATCATTCTTCTTTTTTTCTAACAGTCATGGCGTTAAAAAAGAAATAGATGAGAATGAAACCTTCTTTTCACAAACCAAGTTCTGTTTTCTGAATCTGCAACTCCAATTGAATAAACTTTTGAGTGAAGGTCCTTAAAGATATGAACTTGCTAGAGCAGCCACACTGTTGCGGCCGGTAAAGGCCAAGCATTGGTTTCTCTCTCTCTCTCTCTCTCTTTCTTGCATCCTCCCCTGCTTTAAGTGCAGCTGCTTCTTCGACGGATATAGCCATTGGCTTCTCATCTCTCTTTCTCTTTCCAACAGCAATGGACAAAGGAGCACCTTTAACAGATATCTTAGGATTTAATGAAGATGAAACCACTGGCCCAGGTGGAGGCCCGTTTTGAGCTTTATCAGCACTTTTGTTTTCTGTAGCTGATCCTACACCTGAGGTTGACGCTGGCTTTTTCAAAATAGTTTTTTTTTTATTTTTTTATCCAGCATTTGATAAGAACTGCAGGTTCGCATATGCCTCTTCCTGATGTGCTGTTATACTGCCATTTCTCTAGATCATCATCGTCAACCCAAATACCCGAGAATCTTGAGCCTCCTTTAAGTTTGCCATATCTTTTTGATAGCTGCGCTGCGCTTAGCTTTTGCTTCAATTTGCAGAAGGGCGCGCTCCGCTTTCTTTTATTCCTTCTCCTTTGCAGCTTTTTCTTTTTACATATCAGCAAGCTTCTTAGCAACATTATCCTTGTGTCGTTGACCAAGCTCATGATTTCTAATGCTGGAAGGATTGTGCGATATGTAGATTTTGCGGAAGTCACGCCATTTGTTACCCTGGCTAACCCGATAGGCTCGCCGGCGTTAACTGCCGTCAAGACTTCGCGATAGTACACCGTCAGGCTTCCGGTGACTTGCCCCGTCGCTGCCATTTGATTGCGCCGTCAGACTTCCGGAGATTTGCTTCAAAATGCTCCGTATTGTGTTTTGGTCGCTGTTTGGGTCTGCTGCCACAGAGAGAGAAAGAGAGAAAGAGAGAGTTGAAAAAGATCAGAGGCAAGAGAGAGAGGCAGAGAGAGTTTTGATTATCTCCTGGGTTTGGCTTTGGATCTTGGGTTTTTCTGGGAAACTTTGGGTTGTTGATTTTTGTAGGTTTTGCAGATTCACGGTGGAGGTGAAAAATGAAAAAGAAACGACATAGTTTTTTGTGTCGTTTCCCACAGACGGCGCCAAATGTTGATGCACAAAACTGGATGGTCTTGGTACAACGTAAATCCGACCGTGAATCTGCATAAAATGTAAATGACACAAGAGTTATCGTGGTTCACCCCAAGGTTTGGGCTACGTCCACACTGATTGTATTATATTTCTTTGTTGAAGAGGGAGAGAGAGCTTAGGGGATGTGAGGAGGCTTTTTTTTGGTTTGTGAGGGTGAGGGGGCCCTTTTATAGAATAAGGGCTCCTCCCCTAATTACATATTTGCCCCTTCCTTTATTACATAATTACATTTAAATCCTTCGAGTATTTATACAAGGTCTAAATACGAGGCCCTAAATATGGTATAAACATAGTACACTGTATGTATGATTATAGGGGGCTTCCCTATTTATAGAATATGAGATACCTCTTTGGAAAACGTATAACTATTCATGAAGGGTCAAAAGTTGCAACACTTCATTTAAGTAGACATATCTTTCTACCAAAATGCTTCACTTCTAATTTCCATTCAATTAATAAATTTAATATAATAATATTTTTATTAAATTTTCCAACAAGAGCAAGCTCCAACAACGGGTTATTTTCATGTTATCCGCGTGGGCCTCAAACCAATAGAAAACAGTAGCCAAACTTAATAAGTTTGGCCCATCAACAAATTCATTATGTCGGGCCAATCCAACCAGTGGCCCAATGAAACACGCAAGCCCAAAACAACTAACCGTTTCCAATTTTTTCTCCCTTTTTTTTCATACTTTACCAATATTTTCCGAGGTTTTTTGTTCTTGAACGTGAGTTCTGGTCAGTGGACAGGCTCGCAGGTCAAGCAGCAGCAATGAAATCAAGGAGCGGGTGACTCTGCAAGAGGGAAAGGTTGCAGCAGGTGGATTGGGTCAGTCAGATGCGGTAGCGGGGATGCGGGTACAACAAATGCAGCAGCAGAGTCAGTGGGTCGTGGTGCAGATTAAGAGCAGATGCAGATGAAGGTGGTCCAAGGAGGAGATAAACTCGGTCCTAGTTTGTGGTTCTCGGATCTGGACTTCATCAAAACCCGTGGCGAGTATGAGATTGCTAGGGATGCAGGTTAGACGCTGGAGTACGGGACAATAACAACAACGATTTTTTTTTTAATGACAAAGGTTAACCCAAACCAAAAAACAAAAAAGTTTCACGGAACCAAACTGGACAAAACAAACAACGAGATAGACAAATTGATACGAACAAAACATAAGCAAATTAAATTCCGAATGATCAAACCTGCTCTGATACCAAGTTGAATATCAAATTGCGCGATGAACAAGATTAACAAGAATATTATTAAATAAACGAGAATGCCAAAACGGCACAAAAACTTTAAGAGGTAACATCGTGACTAACTTATTTGTCAAACTAAATTACAAACAATATTTATAGAGAACAAAACCTAAGAAACCCTAACTTGGATGGGTAAGGCTCAAATATTAAACTAACAAGCAAAACCTAAATATTAAAATAAACCTAAGTATTAATATTTTCCAACAGATTTTAATAATGCTCATTAAAATAGTATATATTATATTATAGTTTATTATTGATTTGAATTATTCTTGGAGATTGAACCGTGTGGGCACTAAACAATTAAACCTCTATTTGTTAGATGACCGAAGAGTCCCAATGTGGTAGGGTTTATTTTTAGAGAACTTTAACGAAAAGCTTCTGGTACTGTTCACTTTAACGAAAAACCACATTTTTACACTAAAAAGTCAATCCTGGTACTATTCATTTTACCTTTTATTTTGTCCTTATCATTAAAACTCAAAGTTTTCAAGCTCTTTTCATTAGTTTTCCTTTATTTTTACCTTTTTCTCTTATTTCATTATTTAATACATTTATAATATCTAAAAAAATTATGGAGAATTACATAAAAGGAAAAGGTAATCAATCTGCTGTAGATATCGAGAAAGATATACTCGATAATATTGGCAATGATGTGATTATGAGAAGATTTCAAACTATGAAAACTTGTCGAAGGCAATTGTAATTTTAGTAAAAAAATTTATGAATACCTTTGAAGACTAAGAATTGTTATTTTTATATGAGCTTTCTTATTATCTTTTAATCTTAGTTATTTAAAGTTAACCTCCCTTCAAGGTTTTCCTAGCTACGCCATTGTTCTCTGCTCTGGCAAAAGAACACAACACGCATCATTCTCTCTGTGACAAGTACGAGGTTCTCATCGTCTTCTTTCTTCTCTAGTTTTGTGATTTAAACAATTCTCAGGTTTTGATAATGTGGTGTTTTTTCTTTTCTTTTTTTTCAAAATCGAAGTTTAGAAAATACTCAGCATATCTATTTATTTCTATATTTAACATATCAAGCCCCCTACACACCATCAAACTGTGAATAGTTAGCCCAGAAAATACGCTAAAAACAAAGTATTACAATGTTATGCTTCAAAATATAAGTTTAATTGGAAATTCGAGGAAGAAGAAATAAGAATCTTCCCATTTATACCAAGAAAAAAAAAAGAAAAAAAAAAGCACACAACCACTATAATCTTTGTCTGGTATTAAATTCATTATTTTCAAGAGTTAACTGAGTTCTCAATCCCATAATCGAGCATGTGTATATGCCTTTGAACCATCGAAACAAGAGCAAAAAATCATTGAAATACTACAAGTTATCTTCCACGATGACAATTGTGCCTTTAGGCTAGTCATGCTCGTGTCGAGTCAAGCCAACCTAACTTGTTGTACTTAAGACTGAAATTTTCATTTGTTTGAGATGTTTGTTATGTATGTTTTTATTTATCTATATGTAGTTGTATCATATACATTAGCACCATTGTTTTAATTACTAGTGTCACTTTAATAGTTTTGACAAAACATATTGTCATCAAATAATGCAGATTATACTTAGTGTGCAATCTTACCAACAAAATCATACGAATTATTATATTTCACTTACTCAAGGTAGATATATTACCACCACTCAATTACTTAATGGACTAAATAATTGATCAACAAACCCAACTAATTGACATGTAGTGACAAGAAGACAAGTGGACTAATTAATAGATTATTGACAAATCAAACATCCTATCTCAAATTTTCAATCAAATAAAATAGATTTTAAGGTAAGAGACATACTTTGTCTGGACAACAGGTACAACGATACTTGGCTCTAAAATTTGAACAAGAATGAGCATACCACTTCCTTTGCTCTCTCCCTTTAAACAATGGAGAACATATTGGAAGTTGCCCCTCAAGAGGACAACTGTGATACGACATACATTCACCCTTGGCTGAATCCAAATATTCTGTTGATTGAAGCTGCAATCCCTTCCAAAAGTCCAGACACAAAGGTACTACACATGTTTCCAACCAATATGATCATCAAAATAATAATAACTAAGCTTTGATGGAAAAATAAACAACATGAAAAGAAAATTTCTCAACCAACTTTTTTTTCTCTTAATGTCAATTGTTTAAAAAGAAAGGTTGAATAGCTCACTCAAAAATAACTGGAGCTGAAGACTTAATCTTAACACGAGACTGATCTATAATCATATCAAAATGTAATTCATCTGGTATGTAATGCCCGGCTGTCTCATCTCCACTTTCATATTTAGATTATAGGTGCAATGATTTATCCGATGTGAGCATTCAGTTCCTAAACCAACTTTGCAGAATTTTACGGAACAAAACTAGCCCAGGAGTGGATGAGTTAGAACGATATGGAACTTGTAACATGCTTAGATTAGTTGGGATAATTTACACAGTTTGACAACAAAAATCATAAAAACTTTCAATTAAATAAAAAGAAAGAAAAAATTAAAGAAAGTTTAAGGATGGAGACATACTTTATGACAGGGGGAATGCAATCATAAGGTGGCCCCGAAATCTTACCAAAGTCGAGTATAGACTGCCATCACATTCATATCATTTCAAACAATTAGATAATACACTACGAGTTGTCCCTTACGATAACAACGGTGATTTTAGGGCAATCGTGCTCGTGCTGAGTTAGGTCGACCCGACTTGTTGTACTTAAGATTAAAATTTTCAATCTATTTGAGAGAATTGTTTATTATGTTTGTTTTCGTTTATCTATGTGTAATTGATTATATGCATTAACACAATTGTTTTAATTATTAGTGTCACTTTAATGGTTTTGACAAAACATATTGTTGTCAACTAATGCAGATTACACTTACAGTGCGATTTCTTACCAACAAACCATACGAATCATTATATTTCACTTGTTAAAGGTAGATATATTACAACCACTCAACTACTTAATGGTAGATATATTACAACCATTCAACTACTTTGTGGGATCGTGATTTCTTAGAGTCAGAGTAAGGCCGATCCAAATACAGTTACCTAGAAGTTCGGTCATGAACTTACCAATTCTAAGCGGAGCTGTATCAGATGAAGCAATGGTGCACCTTGTTTGAGGCAATAGGTGGAGTCCTAGCGACTCTGTTGGATGACCATGTTTATTTCTCCGCAAGATACGTGATCTAATCCGGATATGGACTCAATCAAATTCTATAAATCTTGGAGTTCCTACAATCTAGGAATTGGCATGTGCCGCAAGGAATCATAACTCCTAAGAGGGTGCAATATCTACTCCTAGATATCCTTTACGATTTTCCCGGTTTAGAACAAGGATTCTATCCTAAAAAGGTCTATCTCTCATGGTATAAATATACATATTTAGGGTTCATCTCTAGTAACGCAATCTAAACACTCGAATTCTCTTGCTCGGTGCTTAAGTTTAAAATCATTCACTAACATGACCGTCGAAAAGCCTTTGGCCAACACACCCCCTTGGTCTTAGGCTTGCTCACAGTTGTTTACTATTTTGCAGGTTGCTTGACTTTGTGCACACCATTCACGCTAATTTGGTTCCAACATACATAATGGACTAAATAATTGATTAACAAACCAACTAATTGACATTCAATGAGAATTGTTATCTAACATATATTCTTTCTTGGCTCGAATCAAAGTATTTTATTGATTGAAGCTACGTACTGTCCCCTATAAAGCCCTGACATAGAGATGCTACACCTGTTTCCAACCCATATGATCATCAAACCAATAATAATTAAGCTTTAATGAAAAAAAAATACAACATGAAAAAATTATAGATCATTTTTTTTCTTTTAATGTCAATTGTTAAAAAATAAAGGTTAAAATAGCTCATCAGAAAAAAACGGTCGTTGAAGACTCAATTTTAACATGAGAATGAGCCTATCAAAATATAATTCATTTTATATATAATACTCGGATGTCTCATCTTCGCTTGAATATTTTAGATTATAGTTGCACTGATTTATCTGATATGAGCATTTTGTTCCTAAGAGCAGCTCCAGCAGGAGCTCCTGCTCGAGGGACAGGCTCCGGAAAAAGGGCTTGATTGCACGAGGGAAGAAGTCCAGCGTTGGCTGGCGAGGGAGCCCGAGCAGCCTCGAGCGCCAACCCATCGATTTTCGTCGGCCCGAGAGCCTGAGGTGGATCTGACGTTAGCTGATGTCAAACGCATGTTTTAATGTTTTTTTTTGTCAGGCCTCGAACTCCTCCAACATCGCGCCGATCTCGTCCACTATCCCCATCATCTCTATCTCCAGCGGTGGTCGCGGTGGAGGAGGAGAAGGAGCTGACGGAGGATTCGGAGCATGCGATTCCGGCATCTGCGATGCTAGAGACGGAGACTGCGCAGCGAATGACATGGCAGTGGAGGAGAAAAATGGGAGGGAAGGATAGGTAGCATAATAGTGGTTGGCGAGTAGGAAGAAGGAGAGGGAGAGGAGGGCAAAGGCCTTAATTTTGATGCAAGTCGGAGAAGAGGGCAAGTCGGAAAGGGCGATGGCCGTCATGATTGGATTTGATTTTTTCGGGAATGCGAAGGAAACAACAGGAAAATTTTGAAGGAAAACAAATGATGGGTGTTAATGGAAATTAAGTAATTTAATTAATGAAAAATTAAATAATGGCCAAGTGACTTTGCGAAATTACAAATCTTATACGAAATTACAAATAAAATTATTTTGTATTATTTTATAAATAAATAAAATAGTAATATTTTATTGCCAATTGCTAGGGCTATTCAAGTGCAACGGTGGAGATGCAAAAGGTAATTACTGTTCATTAAGGGCAGTTACTGTTCACTAGGTAGATTGAATAATGAATAGCCTGGGGGGAGGGCTCCCACACTGGAATTGCTCTTGTTTGTACCATACTTGACCCATCCTGAAACTACTGAGTATCGGTCAACGTTATACCGTCAAGGACCCAGAAGAGTTTCCCTCTAACCAGAAGACCAATCACAGCGTGACACGTGTCGACATCAGAAGCCAATCATAGCGCAACATGAGAGCTTGAACCTATGTCATTTGTATTAAATCATTCACTAGTACTCACAAAATGAGAGCTTGAACCTATGTACTTGTGTAAACCCTTCACAATTAATGAGAACTCTTCTACTCCGTGGACGTAGCCAATCTGGGTGAACCACGTACATCTTGTGTTTGCTTCTCTGTCCCTATCCATTTACATACTTATCCACACTAGTGACCGGAGCAATCTAGCGAAGGTCACAAACTTAACACTTTCTGTTGTACCAAAGTCCTCACTGATTTTGTGCATCAACATTTGGCGCCGTCTGTGGGAACGACACTTATTCCCACTTTCTTCAGCTTTGTCAAGCTGGTTTCCACCATTCGTACACTCTCTTTTGACCAGGCATCCCTCTCCAACATAGGGAGCGAAGGAAGCCACAGCACACAGAATGACACCCATCTTGCACCTAGTGCGAAGCAACGAAAAAAGGAAGGAAAGAGGGTTGTTCTTCAAGCTAAAGTCGATGAGCTAGAAGCTCAAAACAACAAGATAGTAATGAAGAATGAGGTCCTCCAGGAGCAATATGAGAAGCTGTTTGAAACGCTCCATGAAACTATGCGTACTCAAACACGTGAGCTTGTTGCCCCTGTGGACATCAACCATTATCTAGGTGCCCTCCAACACGGAGGGTCACCTTCCTTCGACATGGGTATCCCCGATGAAGAGCGAGCTAATCATCAAAACATTAATCAACATGAGACTTATCTCAACCCAACTGCTTCGACCCGAAGCAAGAGAAGTGGAGGAAGACACCTCTTTGCAGAAGGGTTGGAAGGATCGAAAGCCGTTTATCGTGACTACCGAGACTTCCTAAAGCAACGTCGAGAGAATCCCATCCACATATGCTCGAAGATCAATGACCCAAGGGTTTATGAAAGACTTGGTCCCCTCCCACGACCCAGGCCAGCTGCCAATCTAGGGAAGGAACAACATGTCCTAGAGGAACATGAAGGTACATGGGACTCTGAGGTATTCCGACAGACTCGCCCTAGAAGTCAGTACGGCGAGTCCAAGGAAAAATCACACGCCCTTGCTCAAACTTTCCTACTTCCAAGAGGCGATGGAGACTTACAAAAGAAAATCCCAGTGGTACATGACTCCACTCCAGACCCACTTGTCCTACAACTCCTTGAGGAAGTAAACAAGTTGAAGGCCGAACGTCAAGCCGAGATACCTGACTGGAACTAACCCAGGCATGGCCCTCTCACAAGGAGGATCCTCGACACCTCCTTCAAGCGAAGACAAAACAAAAGCTTGGTTTACAACTCTATACTAGAAGGGAGGACCCAATTGAACACTTTAACCTCTTTGAGTCCACCATGGCATATCGGATGCACACCAATGAATAGCGATGTCTTCTTTTCCCCTCCACCCTCTTTGGCAGAGCTCTAAACTGGTATTACCTTCTTCCACCTGAGACAGTAGACTCATTTGAGAAACTGAGGAAACTGTTTGTCTCTCAACATATCTTCTAGACCGATTGCTTGCATTCTGCAGATGACTTGTACACTATTCGCCAGAAGCCGGACGAGTCACTACGAGAGTATGCTGGTCGTTTCAGCCATGAGTATTCTCGCTCCGCTGAGGCAGATGACAAGACCGCCCTCAAGGCCTACGTGATTATTTCTTCAAGTATATGATCAATGACAAGACTTGGAAGACTTACTCTGAAGTGATGGCACAAGCTTACAACCATGCCTCCGCCGAGGCAAGGACATATCAAGGGAAACCCCCCACAACCACCCCTTATCAGTAAGTAGGGAGTGGAAGTCAGATCCAACCAAATGAGGACCTCGACCTTCCAAACGGCAGCGGTGCCTCCCCCTGCCTTACTTAATACTTTGCCAAGTCAACAGACATATCAATCTCAGGGCAAAAGGAATTCCATCCTCACCAGTCTCATTTTAGTAAAATGAGTAAGGGACACTACCGCGATAACCAAGGGTATCGCCATGATAATCCCCGACCCCAGGCAGTCAACACAGTGGGTCAAGCACATGTCAGGACAGCCCATACCCCGAGGTATGAGGCATACATACCTTTGAACGCCGCATGCGTGGCCATTTACCCCAACATAGCACACTTGATACCGAAGCCAAAGCCGAGGCACCCGAATTACAAGCCCACGAAGAACACGGGCACATTTTGTTGTTACCACGAGCATAACGGCCATGACGGCGAGAAGTGTATCACCCTTTGTGATCATATTGAAGTTTTGGCACGTGAAGGAAAAATTGATCAATTCCTCTTTCACCTTCCAAGGGGTAACCGTAACCAACGCCAGGTAAATGTGATATATTCCATAAGTGGTGGCACACCCATATCTAAATCTTCCAACAGGGCCATGAAAAATAGTCAACGAGCTTTAAGGTCTGGTCACCAAGTGTTTCACGTGGAAGACATCAGGGGAAGCAAGTATCAAAAGCCTAACTGGGATCCAATATGTTTCTACCCTGAGGAAGAAAGAGATATCATCTACCCTCACAACGACCCACTGATCGTGAAAACTCACATAACCAACTTTGAAGTACGACAAATCCTGGTAGACACGGGGGCTTCGGTCAATATCATGTTTACTGAAGCTTTCAGGGCATTTAATGTAGCTGAACACTTGCTCGACCGCTCGATTTCCCCTTTGATAAGCTTCTCCGGTGATATCGTGCAACCTTTGGGGAGCATACACTTACCTTTCACCATTGGTACAGGCCCTTACATAGCTACCATTACCACTAACTTCCTGGTGGTTGATTGCCCAACGGCATATAATGTCATCTTCATATGCACAGTTATCAATGATCTCAAGGCCATGGTATCCACACATATGTTGTTGATGAAATTTCCAACCCCCTATGGCAATGGTTACATCATAGGAGATCAACTTAATGCACGATCATGTTACAACACTTCGGTCAAGCAACAACACCTGCATGTGCCCAAGGAAACCCTTTCTATACGTGACCAAGTCATAAAGATCAGCCCAGACGAAGCCAACTTGGATCTTCACGGTGGCAACAGTCAACCCGATGATCCCTGAGATGACTCTTTCACTCAGCAAGCACAACCCGCTGAAGAGTTGGAGAAGGGCTTTATCTCAAAAGATTATTCGGATCACATGGTGAAGATTGGTACCACCTTGTCACCACCTATTCGGTTGGCATTGATCTCTTTTTTGCAAGAGAACACTGAGGTCTTCGCCTGGTCATACGAGGACATGTCAGGCATATCTCCCGATATAATCTGTCATCGCTTAAGTATTGACCCCAAGACCAATCCAGTGAGACAGAAGCGAAGATCTTATAACGTTGAACGGTACGAAGCAATGAAGGCAGAAGTTGAAAAACTCAAAGGCATAGGCTTCGTCCGCGAAGTCAATTATCCAACGTGGGTAGCAAATGTTGTCCTTGTTAAGAAGAATTCGACCAAGGAAAGTCTCCTGCTCCAAAAGGTCTTGTGGAGAATATGTGTCGATTACACCGACCTAAACAAAGGATGCCCGAATGATAGCTTTCATCTTCCTCTCATAGACAGACTTACAGACTCTACAACAGGGTGTGAACTCCTGAGCTTCATGGATGCTTACTCAGGATACAACCAAATTCTCATGAACCCTCCGGACCAAGAACATACAACCTTCACTACTCTCAGGGGACTATATTGCTATAAAGTCATGCCCTTCAGCCTAAAGAATGCAGGAGCGACTTATCAGAGACTGGTCAATTCAATGTTCGCCGAACAGATTGGGAAGAGCATGGAAGTTTACGTTGATGATATGCTAGTCAAGAGTAAACATGCTGACGAACACATCACCAACCTATCTGAAACTTTCACCATTCTGAAGAGGTATCGAATGAGGTTGAACCCCAACAAATGTGCCTTCGGTGTAGGCTCTGGAAAATTCTTAGGCTTCATGATAAGCCAACGAGGCATTGAGGATAATCTTGAGAAGATCAAAGCAATCCTTAACATAAAGGAACCGGTAACTTCAAAAGACATCCAGAGCCTTACTGGCAAGGTGGCAGCCTTAACTAGGTTCATCTCTAAGGCCACTGACAGATGTGCTCCTTTCTTCAAATCACTTAAGGGAAGTAAAAAGTACATTAAATGGACTGATGAATGTGCTGAGGCATTCAAGAACCTCAAAAACTACATGACTAAAGCCTATTTGCTCTCCAAACCTGAGGTTGGTGACACTCACATTATCTATCTGTCGGTATTGGCTTCAGCAGTAAGTTCCATTCTCATTCGAAATGATGGTAATGTCGAACGGCCCGTCTACTACGCTAGCAAGGCCTTACAAGATGCGGAGACACGGTACTCAAACATTGAGAAATTGGCTCTAGCATTAGTCATGTCTGCTCAAAAACTTCGCCCTTACTTTCAAGCACACTCCATCATCGTGCTTACCAATCATCATCTTCGAATGATCAAATGGGCGATAGCATTGGGTCAGTTTGACATCTCCTACCAACCAAAGCCATCTGAGAAGGGCCAAGCAGTGGCAGACTTCATCGTCAACTTCACATATCCTGTTAACATTGTTTCTATGCCTAAAGAAGTGGTTTCATTACCCTCGGAAACTCAGAAAATAGAACCAAGAGCCCTAAAATGGAGTCTATATGTTGATGGCTCATCCAACCAACAGGGTTATGGAGCAGGACTAGTCTTTACGACCCCTGACAAAGTGGCGATGGAGTATGCTATTCGTTTCAAATTCAAGGCGTCGAACAATGAGGCCGAATATGAAGCCCTCCTAGCAGGCTTACGTTTGGCCAAACACCTTGGGGTTAAACGAATTGATATCTTCAGTGACTCCCAATTGGTGGTTAACCAGGTCATCAACAACTTTGATGCTAAGGATAACTCTATGGCAGCATATTTGGCACAAACACAATTGTTGCTCCAGCACTTCCACTACCAAATCACCCAAATTCCTCGAGCGGCAAAAAGTCATGCAGATGCTTTGGCTCACCTCGCCTCAGCGGTGGAAGACAAGATTGGGAGAAAAATTCAGATTGAATTGTTGGCAGCACCAAACACCATGGCTGCGGAAGTGTGCAACTTACAACAAGGAGATAGTTGGATTACCATGATTTATAGATTCATTGCTCATGGCACCCTTCCAAATGACAAAGTCCAAGCTAAGCAGATTCAATACAAGGCTACCCGTTACTTGATCATTAATGACCAACTCTACAAACGGAGTTTTAACCTACCATACCTAAGATGCCTTATGCCCGTATAGGCGGAAACTGTCATTCGGGAAATACATGAAGGAGTTTGAGGAGATCATGCTGGATCTCGATCCCTAGCACACAAGGCTTTTCGCCAAGGATATTACTGGCCAACACTCCACCAAGATGCCATCAGAATATCCCGCTCATGTGATAAGTGTCAACGCTACGTAACTATTCCTCACTCCTCTCCCGAGCCACTCACTCCTATGATCATCCCTTGGCCCTTCACCCAATGAGGACTTGATTTGATCAGCCCAATGCCTGCAGGGAAGGCAAGGTTCGGTATGCAATCGTTGCAGTTGACTACTTCACAAAGTGGGCCGAAGTAGAACCATTGGCAACCATTACTGAGGCAAAAATAGAAGACTTTGTATGGAAAAACATCTTTTGCAGATTCGACATTCCCAATGCGATACTCACTAATAACGGGCGACAGTTCGACAATAGTAAGTTCAGGATGTTCTGCTCTAAGTTCAACATCAACTTATGTTTTGCCTCCCCAGCTCATCCCCTGTCTAATGGACAAGTTGAAGCCATTAACAAAATAATCAAGCGAACTTTGAAAACCAGCTTGGACAAGGCTAAAGGTTGTTGGCCAGAATTTGTACCCCAAGTTCTTTGGTCATACAGCACTTTGTATCGGACATCAACAGGAGAAACCCCATTCTCACTTGCCTTTGGTACAGAGGCAGTTGTCCTAGTTAAGATTGAGCAAGCAACGTTCCGAGTCCAGAACTACGTGCAAAGCGAAAATGACAAACAACTTACCTTCAATTTAGATCTAGTCAACGAACACAGAAACCAGGCTCACTTGAGGAATGTCGCATACAAGCAGCGCATCTCCAACTACTATGACTCAAGGGTCAAACCTCGTTCTTTCAAAGTAGGGGACTGGGTATTGAAGAAAAGATTACTCTACGACAGAGTCTTGAGTGAAAGAACACTTAGTCCAAACTGGGATGGACCATTTGAAGTTGTTGGCATCAGTCGCATTGGCTCCTACAAGCTTAGAAGCTCCGATGGCAAGACCCTTGGCCATCCATGGAACGCTGATCACTTGAAGTACTATTACAAGTAAACTCACATTGTATAAGTGTTAAGCTTCAGCCGTTCGGCATCCTATGTAACAAAGACTATTTGGCATGAATTAAATAAAGAGGTGATTTGGACAACTTGATCCTAATCCTCTTACATTCCTAGCAATGAAACACTCGAGTTCAAAGTTTCAACATGAATGCTTCCAACATGAAACAAAGCCTAAGTATATGTCAACAAGACTATACAAAGAAACGAACAACTTCACAGTATATTCGTTCATTCATACATTCCAACACATTCATACATAAGTCAACTGTGATTTGAAAGGGTTCAACATATTTTATGTCATTCGACACTTGCTACAATGTGCCTAGACACCTTGCCCTTATTCTCACCAACCAGGTGATGAAGTGTACAACTCGTACTCTCCTTCATGCCACCAACCAGGTGAAGAAGGAACTCATCTTCATGCCACCAACCAGGTGATGAAATGTACAACCTGTACTCTAATATCATTTGGCAACTTGCCATTCATACCACCAACCAGGTGATGAAATGTACAACACGTACTCTCATTCATGCCACCAACCAGGTGATGAAATGTACAACCCGTACTCTAATATCATTTGGCAACTTGTCATTCATGCCACCAACCAGGTGATGAAATGTACAACCCGTACTCTAATATCATTTGGCAACTTACCATTCATGCTACCAACCAGGGGAAGAAGGAACTCACCTTCGTACCACCAACCAAGTGATGAAAGCAACTCACCATTCATTCCACCTACCAGAAGACGAGTGGTACAAATTGTACATGTGAACTCCTAGCATTCACAAATAACCAAAAACCCTCAAGCTTGACAACTCAACTAAGGGAGCACTTATGCCCAACAAGAGTTATAGTCACCAACAAAGTCTTATTGCAAGCCAACAACAACTTCAGTGTATGGCATACGAAGATCAAGCTATTCAGCTCTCTTGCATCTGCTTCAAACATTTCCCCTCTGTAACAATGCAAACACTACAACTCGTAGAAAGCTTCACACACTCTTGATCAAGACAGTGTAAAGCAAAACCAATTTATGGTGCCAACAAGAACTTCATCAATAGAGGGCAACCGCAATTCTCAAAAGCTTCACACACTCTTGATCAAGACAGAGTGAAGCAAAACCAATTTATGGTGTCAACAAGAGCTTCATCAAAGGAGTACCACAATTCTCAAAAGCTTCGCACACTCTTGATCAAGACAGTGTGAAGCAAAACCAATTTATGGTGCCAACAAGAGCTTCATCAATGGAAGTCAACCACAATTCTCAAAAGCTTCACACACTCTTGATCAAGACAGTGTGAAGCAAAACCAATTTATGGTGCCAACAAGAGCTTCATCAATGGAAGGCAACCACAATTCTCAAAAGCTTCACACACTTTTGATCAAGACAGTGTGAACCAAAACCAATTTATGGTGCGAACAAGAGCTTCATCAATGGAAGGCAACCACAATTCTCAAAAGCTTCACACACTCTTAATCAAGACAGTGTGAAGCAAAACCAATTTATGGTGCCAACAAAAGCTTCATTAATGGAGGGCAACTACAATTCTCATACGTTTGAAGCAAATTCAATTTATATGGTTCATCCAAACCTTCGACTACTACAAGGTGTGGCTTGCATCACAATCTCTTGCTCAACAGTGTGGAAGCAAAATTTGTATATGTTGTCTCTCCCACATTTTGAAATTTCTAGTTTCCAAAAAAAAAAAAAAAAAAAAAGGGAAATTCAACAAAGCTTCATCAATGGAGGACAACTACAAATTCTCAAAAACTTCACACTATCTTGATCAAGATGGTGTGAAGCAAAATTAATTCATGATACCCAACAAAAACTTCAACTCCAATGCTTCACCAACAAAAGCTTCATCAATGGGACAACAACAAATTCTCAAAAGCTTTACACTATCTTGATCAAACTAGTGTGAAGCAAAATCAATTAATGGTACCCAACAAAAGCTTTAACTCCAAAGCTTCACCTACAAAGCTTCAACTCTAAACTTTCACCTACAAAAGCTTCAACACAAAAGCTTCACCCACAAAAGCTTCCGCACAAAAGCTTCACGCACAAAAGCTTCACCTACAAAAGCTTGACCCACAAAAGCTTGACCTATAAAAGCTTGACCCACAAAAGCTTGACCCACAAAAGCTTGACCTATAAAAGCTTGACCCACAAAACCCACAAAAACTTGACCCACAAAAGCTTGACCTATAAAAGCTTGACCCATAAAAACTTGACCTAAAACAACTTGACCCACAAAAGCTTCACCTACAAAACTTCAGCAAAAAAGCTTCACCTACAAAAGCTTCACACTATCTTGATCAAGATAGTGTGAAGCAAAATCAATTCATGGTGCCCAACAAAGCTTCAACCTTAAAGCTTCACCTACAAAGCTTTAACACCCAAGCTTCACCTACCAAGCTTAAATATATATATTTTTCTTTTTTCGGAAATCCAAAAAATAAAAAATTCGAAAATTCACAAATTCAAAAATTTAAAAATTCGAAAAAAAAAATTTGAAAATTCGAAAGAATAAAAAAAATGCCTAGGCCTCATCTTCTTTGGGTCTAACAACTTTCATAACAAATATATATGAAAGAGGAGTTTTGGGCTACCACTTAGAAAGGAAATGCCTCATTTGTCAACTTTCTCGACCAAAGACTTGGAGGACTCCTACCATATGCTACTGCACCTTGATACTCAGAAGTCTCACGACCACTCAGTGACTTGGATTTTTCAAGTCTCCAACCGAGAAGTTTTCCTCGCTCGGGAAATTAAGGGAGCACTACCTCAACATACATGCTTCACTCTCAAAGCTTCAACATACAAGCTTCAACAAAAGAAAAAATTCAAAGAACTTAGTGAAGAAGGACTTGGTGTATTTAACACAATACATTGAAATGAAGCAAAGCTTGTTTATTGATATATCCGATAAGTTACAAATATGTACATATACATGAATCAAAATAAACAAACAGGAGGGAGCCTTCACAAAGGTTGCTCATGAGAAGTCTCAGCAGTCGGCAGAGCCCCAGAAAGAGTAGGCACCGGAGGGTGATCATTCAGAGCCTCAGTACTGGGCAGAACCCCAGAAGGAGGAGGCACCGAAGGTTGATCATTTGGAGCTTCATTACGCGGTACAGCCCCAGAAGACGAAGGCAATAAATGCCTTTGGAACAAACCCATAAACCTCTGATGATCAAGCAAAATCTGACCATCAGATTCTTGCAACTGGTCAAGCTTCCTCTTCATGTTTGTAGCATAGTCATGTGCGAGCCTGTGCAACTGTTTATTCTCATGCTTGAGCCCTCTAATCTCATGTTTGAGACTTATCACTTCAACCGCCAATGATTCAACTTGGTAGGTTCGAGCAAATAGACGTTGGGCCATATTAGACACAGACCCTGCACACTGAACACTGAGAGCCAGAGAATCCTTAACAGCCAACTCATCAAACCGTTTGGAAAATAGTCTGTTATCTTTGGGAGTGAGAAGGTTCCTAGCCACCACCGCAGCTGTCATATCATTCTTCATCACAGAGTCTCCAACGGTAAGAGGACCAATAGGGGATAAGAAGGATGGGCGCCATATGTTGTCTTGAGAAGTTATAGCCAAGGAAGAAAATATCGGTAATATCGGAAATATCGGTAGTCCGAAAACACGGAAATATCGATGGAAATATCGGGATAATATCGATATCGATAAAAATTACATGGAAACCACGGAAATTGTAAGAAAAACTTGGAAATTTTTAATGAAACTTTGTAGGATGTTTATTTAGTCAATTATCTATTAGTTTATCACAAAAAATTGGAAGGAAATGCATTGCATGATGGATTTAACTGATTTAAGTTGATTATATAGCGAGCTGGCAAACATTGTGAGTGTAGAAAATATGTAGTAATTAATGAAAGAAGTTTAAACACACCATAATCATTTATATATAATTAATTAGTACAATATTTGGAGGTTTTATTTAGGATATTAAAAAAAAAAAAAAGGGAAGTGAATAAAATGATGAAGAATAATGTGCCGAATTTGACGCTTTAAATTTCTTACACATAAGCATGCGTCTAGGCGTTGAAGTTCCAAATTATAGTATATCAATTAATGATTGAAAATCAATACATTGAATAAGACTAAACTTTAATTTGGATGCCGATTATGTTTTTTCAAGTTTATATAAAGTAAAAGAATTGAATTTTGGAAGCCAGGAGTGTGTCAATTGAATTTTGGCCGGCGTGCAAGGTATCAATCTCTTCGTCTCGTCGAGTAGTACAACTTTCCTTTTTGTTTCACTCAATTTCGTTGAGTATTGAAAAAGTTATACTCATTTGAATCTTACCCAGTTTCTGGCGACCTCAGTGGCTTTAGAGGCAATGTCCGGCCAAACCACAACGAATCAGACGTCGTGTGAGGTACCATTCTCTTCGTCTCTTCGAGGGCTACAACTTTCCTTTTTGTTTCACTCAATTTCGTTGCTTATTGAAAGAGTTATACGCATTTGAATCTTACCCAGTTTCTGGCGACCTCAGTGGCTTTCGAGACAATTTCCGGCCAAACCACAGCGAGTTGGCTGGCGTTCAAGATATCAATCTCTTCGTCTCGTCGAGTAGTACAACTTTCCTTTTTGTTTCACTCAATTTCGTTGAGTATTGAAAACGTTATACTCATTTGAATCTTACCCAGTTTCCGGCGATCTCAGTGACTTTCGAGGCATTTTCCGGCCAAACCACGACGATTCAGACTTTGTGTGAGGTACCATTCTCTTCATCTCTTCGAGGGCTACAACTTTCGTTTTTGTCTTGCTTGATTTCGTTGAGTTTTGACAAAGTTATGGCTGTTTAAAGTGGGTGTAAATTTTCAACCGAAAATTCTGATTTTCTCTCCCATTAGGCGAGTCCCACATCGCCCATGTGAGGGCAGTGAGCAAGCAAATTTTCCTATAAAACCCACATTCCCCCTGCTGAGAAAATCCTAGCTTGTTCGGCCTTTGGGCTATGATCAAGTGAAGTATGTGTTGAGTTTTCTCAACATATTTAAGTATTTTTTAGTATTATGTCGCGATATTATCGATATTATCGATAATATCGCGATATTATCGAAAATATCGAAAATATCGCGATATTATCGATAATATCGCGATATTTTGACGAAAATCACTTGGATAGTCAAAAAAATTTCGGACCTCTAAAAAAACGATAATATCGGCGATATTTCGCCGATATTATCGATATTTTCTTCCTTGGTTATAGCTGCCTCTTCACCAAAGTTCAAGTCAAAACGACGGTCGGATGGACCAGACATTCTCAAAAATGATGAAGGACAAATGAGGTGCAATAAATCTCTGAAGTAAAGGGAAAATTCCTACAAGCAATAACTCTCTTAATGTACTTATTGCACATAATTGATGCCCTTATAAAAAAAGGGCAACAGGGCCGTTGGTTCAAGAATCGAAGAGGCACCACTCTCCGGATTCCGAAGAGGCACCACTTTCCACACGCAACATCAGCTCATCGGGTACCACAGATAACTTTGCCAAAGATCTCTGACAAAGTTTAGACACATAAATTTTGAAGGTCCAGCTACCCTACTATTACCCACAAAGATAAAGGAATAGCACCACTGCTTGATAACTAGAAAGTCTCAATGTGTGTCGTGGCAAGGCAGCTGACAAAAATGCCCAACCTTTACTCACATTCGAGAAAACACTCCCGACAAGATTGCTTGCTCAAAAATCGAAGAGGCACCACTCTTCGAATCTCGAGAGCCAGACTCCCAACATGATTACTTTCTCAAAAATCGAAGAGACACTGCTCTCCGAATCTCAAAAGTCAGACTCCCAACAAGATTGCTTTCTCAAAAATTGGAGAGATACCGTTATCTGAATCTCGAGAGTCAGATCCCTGACAGGATTGCTTGTTCGAAAACTGAAGAGGCACCACTCTCCGAACTTCGAGAGCCAGATTTCCTTGGATAAAGCTTGTCTACAATCTTCACACGCAACATCAGCTTTCCAGATACCACAAACCACTTTTTCAAAGCGCTCTGACAAAGTTAAAACATGTGAGGCTTGCAGCTCCCACTACATTGCTATGACCAAGAAGGGTAAAGGAATAGCATTATTACTTGCTCAAAAATCGAAGAGGCACCGCCCTCCGAATCTCGAGAGCCAGACTCCCAACAGGATTACTTTCTCAAAAATCGAAAAGGCATTGTTCTTCGAATCTCAAAAGCTAGCTCTCAACAAGATTGCTTTCTCAAAAATCGAAGAGGCACCGTTCTCCGAATCTCGAGAGTCAGATCCCCGACAGGATTGCTTGTTCGAAAATCGAAGAGGCATCGTTCTCCGAACTTTGAGAATCAGATTTCCTTGGATAAAGCTTGTCTGCAATTTTCACACGCAATATCAGCTTTCCAGATACCGCATACTACTTTTTCAAAGTGCTCTGACAAAGTTAAAACACGTGAAGCTTGCAGTTCCCACTACATTGTTACGACCAAGAAGGGTAAAGGAATATCATTACTACTTGTTGTTAGGGAGACTCATAAATATGTCGACCTCCATCCTCCACGGATAGGCAGACCTACAAAAATGCTTAACCCTTCCTCATATTTAAGAAGGCACTCCTAATGAAGCCTCTCGAAATACTCAGCTTTCTTCCCCCCCAATAATACCTATGCAAACTAGCCACATCAGAGCAAGAGTATCTCATATCATCAGGGTTAAAAGTAAGAATATCCCATATCATGCTTTTTCCCTATCTTTTCCTTTGCCCTTTTTCTTACCTGCAAGACAAGGAGAAAGAGAACAATCAGTCAGCACTTAGAATCAAGCTTCCAGTCAGGAACTGACTGCTTGGAACCCATTGCCTAACTACTTACATGGCATTGCTCTCGAGTACTCATCTTCAACATCTTATGCTTCTAGAAAAGATACCACATCTACCTGAGGAACAGATAGGGCAAGTGAGAAGGATACAAGGAAGCATGTGGAGACAAGCGCAACAGAACACGTACTGATTCATCCACTACTTCGTTAACAGCAAAAGTATCTCATATCATCAAGGTCGAACGCACTCTTGATTTGATGGACTTGTTTTGACCCTCAAATTCTTGAGTCGGCCTTATACTCTGGAGGAAACCAGAAAACCCTCCAGCCCAGTTCAAGAATAAGCCTATGGAAAGTTACTTCTTCAAAAGCAAAAGTATCTCATATCATCTTTTCTCCATTTGCTTCTCCTTATCCTTGTTGCTGTTTGCGACACAAGGAGAAGGAGAACAATCAACCGGAAGCCGAAGTCGAACCTCCGATCCAGGTTGCTTGCTTGGAAGTCTGATTACTTACCTTGTCTGTTACCTCTTTCGGAAAATCTCCTAGCTCGGCGACTTGGGGGACTCCTACTATAGGGTTTTGTATCGCACTTGACCAAGCCCGAAACTACAAGTAAGCTTCAAGTGAAATTGATACATTACCTTGTGCATCTTCATCGGTTAAACATACCACCCCTGGATGGAGGAAAAGTACTTCCAGAGAAGATGCCACATCTACGTATGAGACAGATAAGGCAAGTGAAAATGATACCACACTTCGGTACTTAGAAGTTTCGTGATTACTCAATGGCTTGGATCTTGCAAGTCCCCAACCGAGGAGCTTCCCTCACTCGGGAACTTAAGGGAGCACTATTTGTACCATACTTGACCAATCCCGAAACTACTGAGCACCGGTCAACGTTATACCGTCAAGAACCCAGAAGAGTTTCCCTCCAACCAGGAGGCCAATCACAGCGCGACACGTGTCGACATCAGAAGCCAATCATAGGGCGACACGTGTCAACATCAGAAGCCAATCACAACACGACACATGTCAATATTAGAATGAAACTATAAACTCTCTTCTATAAATAGAGATCATTCTCTCACAATATTTCATAATATCATTTGTACTAAATCATTCACTAGTATTCACTAAAGGAGAGCTTGAACCTATGTACCTGTGTAAACCCTTAACAATTAATGAGAACTCCTCTACTCCGTAAACGTAGCAAATCTGGGTGAATCACGTACATCTTGTGTTTGCTTCTCTGTCCCTATCCATTTACATACTTATCCACACTAGTGACCGGAACAATCTAGCGAATGTCACAAATTTAACATTTTCTATTGTACCAAAATTCTCACTGATTTTGTGCATCAACAGCTTTAAACCAACTTTGCAGATTTTTCGGATCAAAAACTAGCCGAGCGGTGGATGACTTGGCAGGATTGTAGAAATTGGATGGAATCTGTAACATGCATATATTAGGTAGGATAATTAACACAACACTGCTACTAAGGGAATTGGAAGCCTTTTTCTCTTCCAAATATGACATCCCTCGGTACTGTCACTTTTGAGGGGACACAGTCCTTATAAGCATCTTTTGCTGCAATATTATCTCGCATTTTAACGGTGGCTCATATGAAAAACCTTTTATTTTTCTAACTCATGCAACCTAATGTTTATTTTTATACACAAACAGCTCCTAAAAGTCACATCCAAATTTTGTTAGGGGTATTTTAGCTTAGCTAGTATGGAAAAGTTGTTCGGTTGAATTATAGTGTTGGAAATATTGGCATAGTAAATTCTACTTCTCTTACAACATATCACATAAAATTAATACTAGTATATATCACAATTCTATTACCACAATTTATTAAATAAAATAAACCAAATAAGATAAAATACTTATCTTTTATAGGTAAAGAACGTTCTTCGTCCATTCTTGATTAGAACAACTTTGTAGGTTGAGGCGTATAATTAATATCCTTAAGAGTAGATTTCGCCCATTTAAGACAATGTCTTGATGTTGCAGGTTTTGACATCCCATCCTTCAGGAAATAACAACCTATGATCTTCATAAGTGTACACTCGCAATACTAGAATCAGGTGAACAACTCAATTCTTTCTTTTGGTATGGAGGGAGTGAAGAATACAATAAAGCTTTCAAGAATGATGAATTAAAAAGATACGAGAAGAAAGAAGAGGAAACGATTGTCATCTTCATATTTTTCTATAAAGATTAACAAGTACGTACATATAGGACTGTCTCTCGAAGACATTGGAAAGGAAAGCTATATGCTAAGCATTTGGCAATTAAAACTTTGGAGCAATAAGGATGATAAACTGCAAGAGTAATCACCATAATAAAGGCCTCCAACCATAACGGCTAGAATTGAATCTTGATTGGAAACCATCTTTAATATTATTAAGAGTGAATTAATTTGCCATAATAAATGTATAGATGTCAAACGGCTAGTAGTATTTTGAAATACCCAGCTAAAAATTCCAACAAATAGTTGAGAAGGCTTAGCCAAGAAAAAGTTAAATTTTCTAAAAAAGATGAGCAAAAACGTACTTCTCCGAATGCAATATACCGGGGACAAACACTGCACGACAAGCATGAAACCCACAACAAATCGCTTCATGTGTCGTTCATCACATGGAACTGTCTTGGTGGAGAACCGAGTTTCACTTTTGTTAATGTCATGTTTATTTAAATCATTTAATTTATGTTCATAATTGCCTGATTCTTATAGTTATTAAAGCTGAATTAAACTATTGTCTTGAATGATGTCAGAAACAGGTGGGCACTACAATTAACCAAATGATCCAAGTCAAAATTTACCTTGTACAACAGATTGGGTTGACCTGACCCAATACATGCACGGTGGGCCTAAAGTCAAGACTCAAGGTGGCATAAAACTGCTTGATTTTTGGGAGTCGAGAGCATGAGCACAACTCACTTTTTTGTGTAGGAACACCTCATTTCGTTTTTCAGTGGCCCCAGTAATTTTTTCTCACTAGAGAGAGTGTTTCCTAGGAATCACCGTCTCCGACTTGACGAGCTCCAAGCTTGACACCAAATCAGGCACACCCATCTCTTTAAGGTCTCGTTTGGCAGTTCGGACTGTACTGATTATTTTTATCGGATAGGATAAATAGCCACCGGATAGTACTGACTAAAGTAGTCGGACGTTTGGTGCAGTATCGGACTAATGATCGTATTATTTATACTGTATTTGGTACTGAATGGATAAGAAAAGGAAAGAAAAAAAAAATCTTTTTTTTTGTTTGATGAACTTTTCTCTCTCCCCTCCCCAGATTTCCGATCATCTCCTCAGATTTCAGATCTCCTCCATCACTCCCTCACTCCCTCCCCAGATGAAAAACAATTTCCATATTAGTTTTTTAAAAAAAAAAATCTGTTAATAAAATGAAAAAAAAGGAAAAAAAATTGATAGAATAATCGACAAGGGAAGTTGTTTTGGTCTTCTCCGATTTCATTTTCGAAACGGCAGTTGTTTTGGCTGCAGATTTCTCCTTCTTGCTCGTCTCGGAGAGCTTGTACGAGGCCTTGATCTTGATCACCTTCCCTATCGCCGTCAAACTTTTTCGCTGCACACCGAAGTCTTCCTCCAGATGCAAAAGTTGAAGAACGTGACCAGAAATCTTAAATTCGAGCACCATAATTGAAAATCTAGAAGCAAAAAGATGGAGAAGATGAAAACCTAGAAGCAAAAAATTGAAAACCCAGAAACACCATAATTGAAAACCTGGGTTTCGTCTGCCTAGCTACCTTTTCTTCCTTCTTGGGCTCCTCCGTCGCCGGAGCCTCTGCTGGCAGTTGGGAAGGAGGGAGAGACAGAGTAGCAATACCTTGGTGGAGTTCGCGTTGGGAAGGAGCAGAGAAGGTCGGAGAGAAGAGCATACGGGAGCGCGAACCCGACTAATTATACCAACCTATTGGAGAGGATAGCTAAGCGGGTGCGGAGTGTATTAAAATGGTGGGCCCGGATTATTTAATCAAGTGCCTATTTAATCCAAACAGTCACCAAACATCGTACACCATATTATTAGTACAGTTCGGTGCTTTATACGGTGTGCCAAACAGGGCCTAAAAGAGTTATGGGTCGTATCGTCAACGTGTCAGTTGTGTACACAGATTTCTATAGTCATCATGAACACATTGATAGGTGCATATTTATGCAACTTAGTTAGCTTGTTTCTTAGCATTTACTTAGTTTAATTCTAGTTATTTTAGTACTTTAAGCTATTTTCGTGTGTTTGTAGGTTCAAATAACAAAGTTGGCAACAAAGTGCTATTTGGAGCATTTTGGAGCATTTTTGGGCCAAGATTGGATAGTGCAAGTATGGAAACATGAGGATGGATGTTTTTGAAGATTAGAAGGCTAGAAATCAGCATGTGTGTGTGCGAGTGTGTTGACCTACAACTACAAACATTCATACACGGCATGGGCAGAAAATATGTTGATTGCTAGCTAAAATAATGGAGAACATATGTGTGTGCAAGTGTAATAGCTGGTACATGTGGAAATAAAGATAAAAAACAGCACACACACGTGCAAAGAACAGAGAGACAACATTCATACACGGCATGGACTTAATTGCTAGCTGAAATGATGTTATGTGGAAATGATGATTACATGACAGCACACACACATGAGAAGTGAGCTGGAACACATGGCAAAAAGTGCAAAAAATCAAGTTTGAAGGCACATGGACAGTTGCAAAGGGGTGTTATCCATCACATTTCCTTGCCCATGCCGTGCATCACCCTTGTCCCCTTCATTATTTCTGTTTTCATACACCATTACATTGAATCATTGCACTCAATTGGTGCACATCCCTTGTCCCATTCACCCATCAGATTTCATTCACTTTTACCTCCACTACATGCACTCATTGATGCACCACTCATTCACTTTCCTTGCCCATGCCGTGCATCATGAATCAACCTGCACCTATGACTCATTTCTGCACCATTCCACCTCTCTTTCCTTTATCTACCATGTGCACAATCATTCATGTTCCCTACTTGCATTCATAGCTACAACACCACTCCATTTCACCCCCCATGCTTTGCATCATTACTTCACTTTCACCTTTGAATCATTGCTCACACCACCATCCATCCCTCCATGCCGTGCACTTCTTCTATAAAAGGAAGTGTGTGTGGCAGCCATTACATTCAGTTTTTGCTTGAGAATTCATCCCCATTCCAATACAACTTTCATCCAAACACATCCATTCATCTTCACATCCATTCCTCCATACAACCAAACCTTCAACACTCACCAACACCTTGTGCCGTAGCAAAGGAAAGGAAGGAAAGTGCTTGGACGTGCATGTTGTCCAACTTGGATCGTTGGAGCGTTTAGGTGTCTTCTTTCTTTTCTTTTCAATGTCTAAATTTGTTTATCGTTACTTTGTAAGTATGAGGAACTAAACCCCCCTTAGCTAGGGGGGAATTCGAAACCATGTTCATGCTTGCAATATGATTTGATTACCTTCAGTTGTGATTTCAATTTACTTATCCATTTGAATTAAAACTGATTTATGTATGTTGTTTAAGAGTGCACGCTTAATTTTCATGCATAAATCTGATGCGAGGATATAAGGCAGTTTCACCTAATCGTTATGAATTTATATTCACAAGTAGTCACAACCGCGTTAAGTAAATTCTTGGCATTAGTTTCATGCAATTCATAGTTACAAGTGTTTCGTCAATGCTTATGATTTTCATAGAACTTAATGATTCTTGCTTGTATCTCTATTATGCAATTCATGTAGGGAACTTGTGGGGAATGCTTTAGGTTGTTGTATGCAATCATCCAATTCAATGAAATTAGGAAAATCTGAGGGTTAATTAGTGCAATTCACAGTTAATCTGGGGCGTTGAGAATTCATAGTTTATTGAAAAGCAACTGGAAATCGTTTTTTTTTTCAAGTGTGTCATGTGTGGAGAAGAACCTCCTAGCTAGCCTTCCATCCATTCAATTTTCTCAAATTTGTGCAGATTTCATTAGTTCTTTAATTTACTTGTTTTGTTTTCAAATTCGTCAAAACCCAAAACCACATTTACCTTGTTGAGTCATATTTGTTAGAAATTGATTTAGTTTGTGTTTTTAAGTATTTTGAACCAAGTTAAAACCAAAATTCGTCCAAAAGTGTGTTTAGAGTCCAAATCTGCCCAGTTTTTGTTTTTAGGCAGATTTGAGCATTCTTAGCTTGTTTTGAGTTCTTTGAGTTTGTTTTGAATTCTTTGAGTCTAGTTTAGTGTTTTTAACTTTGTTTACATGTTTTTAAGTCAGTTTAGAGGTTATTAGCAAGCTCTCATAATCCCCAATCTAGAATGATTCCTACTTACATTCTTTACTACAATTGATACAAGAGGGTTTAATTTGTGTGTTAAGAATTTCGCATCAAATTTTTAGCGCCGTTGCCGGGGATTAGCAACATTGCTAATCCCTTGTTATTTCTTTTTTGTTTATTTTCGTGTGTTTTTATGTTAGTTACTGACCTTATTTGTTTTCTTGTTTTAGGTACTAGTTTATGACTCGGAGTTCTCATCCAATTCGTGAGCATATCTTGGACTTTGACGACGATTTTGAGAGGACTTTGAGAAGGAATAGGAATCAGCATGATCGTAACCCACCTATTCCTGAACCTTAGTTTGAAGAACATCCACTTGAAGAAAAAGAGGAAGATCCCAACATGGCAGCGGACAATCGAACAATCAAGGAGCTTTCTGCTTCGGGATTGGACAATGCCGCTCCCCTATGCATCCAATACCCCTTGGCTCCCCTAGGGAAGACGGACGAGTTCAAATTGAAATCAAGTTTGTTGCATCACATTCCTAAGTTCCACGGGATGTCCATGGAAGCTCCTAATAAACACTTGAAGGAGTTCGAGGTTGTTTGTTCAAGCATGACCCCTGTGAATGTTGATGGGAGCATTCTGAAAATGAAGGCTTTTCCCTTTTCTCTCTTAGAAAAGGCTAAAGATTGGTTGTATGAGCTAGCCCCCGGAACTGTCACATCATAAGAGAGTATGAAATGGGCATTTTTGGAGAAGTTTTTCCTAACTTCTCGAGTCATTCTACTACACAAAAGGATTAGTGGCATTCAGCAAAACCAAGGTGAATCTTTTCCCACTTACTATAAGAATTTTAAAACCCTTGTTGCTTCATGTCCACAGCACCAGATGAAGGAAGAGCTTCTTCTTCAATATTTCTATGAAGGGCTTCTACCAATTGAACGCCAAATGCTAGACGCCTCAGCGGGAGGAGCTTTGGTGGACAAAACACCCATGGCTGCCAAGACCTTAATTGCTAACCGAGCATTGAATGCTCAACAATATGAAGGCGTTGGTCAAAGGGACACCCAACGGCAGCAAGTGAATGAGGTAAGTTCCACATCTGACATTCAATCGCAGTTAGCTAATCTTACTTCCATTGTGTTTCAGATGGCCGAAGGAATGAGGATGAAAGAACCAAGTGTATGTGGTGTGTGTTCTATCCAAGGACATGCCTCTGAAAAGTGCCCTCAATTGATTGAAAATGGTGGATGGGAAAGTGCCAATGCAATTGAATTACAAGGCCACAACCAACCAAGGAACGATCCATATTCTAATACATACAATCCAGGTTGGAGAAACCATCCAAATTTCAAGTGGAAGAGCCCCAACAACCCCAACAACAAAGAGGCTTTAGGCAACAACCTCCGGGCTTCTATACCAAGCAATACGCACCAACACAGGCCCCACAACAACCTACCCAAAACACCTCAGGTACATCTTTAGATAATGTCACACTTCTTAAGTTACTCACCAATTTGTCTCAAGGGCAAGAAAATCAAGCCAAAGCAATGCAAAACCAAGACAAAAGGGTGGACCAAATGGAGAAGCAAATTGGGCAGATTGCGGAGTTTGTAGGACAATTCAAAGAGCAAGGTAAGTTGCCTAGTTTGACCGTTGTCAACCTGAAGGGAGGATTCGAATCTGCAAAAGCCATGAGTTTGCGAAGTGGAAAACAAGTTGGATCTGATCCCCAACCGTCCAATTCACGTTCCAACGAGGTTGAAGAGTTGATAATTGAAAAGGAGGAGCAAAGCACCCCAATGGCAAGGGTGGAAACATCTTTGCCGCAGGCCCCAAAAGTTCATAAACTATCCAATTCGGCCAACAAAGGTAAGGAGTTCCAATTTTGATTAATTCTAACATTGTTCCTCCAAATGTACCCTTTCCTCATAGGTTTATGCAATCAAAGAAGGAGGAGGCTGAAAAGGATATTTTGGAAACGTTTAGAAAAGTTCAAGTCAATATACCACTTTTGGATGCAATTAAGCAAGTTCCAAGGTATGCCAAGTTTTTTAAAGAACTTTGCACAACTAGGAAGAGAATTTCAAGCAAGGAGGTTATCAAGGTAAGTGAAAATGTCTCAGCTGTTTTACAGTGTAAACTGCCCACTAAATGCAAGGATCTGGGTAGTTTTACCATTCCTTGTGTAATTTGGAATACTCGTTTTGAATCTGCCATGTTAGACTTAGGTGCATCTATAAATGTCATGCCTTATTCAATCTATGCATCTATGCACTTAGGCGAATTGAAAAAGGATAGTGTGATTATACAATTGGCCGATAGATCTAATGCCTATCCAAAGGGAGTTTTGGAAGATGTTTTAGTGCAGGTTAATCACTTAATCTTTTCGGCGGATTTCTATGTACTTGAAATGGATGAGTCGGACCACTCCCCTACATTACCCATCCTCCTTGGACGGTCATTCATGAAAACTGCCCGTACTAAGATTGATGTGTTTAATGGAACTTTGACGATGGAATTTGATGGGGAAGTTATCAATTTCAATCTTTCTGATTTTATCAAGTATCCTAGTGAGGATCACTCATGTTTTTCTATTAATGTATTTGCTTCTTTGGCGCAGGACCATTTTGAACAATTGAATGACGATGCACTTGAATTGGTCATTGCACGAGGAATGGACATTCAAAACAATGAAGCAGTAACCATGCATCCCACGTCATGAATGATTTTTCCCTTGCCGTGCCCCCTAATGAAGACATGATTGAGATGGTGGCTGCCCTCGAATCATTGCCACTACAATCTGGTAAGTTTTTGGACCCAATTTCCATTTCAGTTTCGGCTAATAAGTTACTTCCCTCAGTTGTGCAACCACCTACACTTGAACTTAAGCCATTGCCAAGCCATTTAAAGTACGTTTTCTTGGGCGATAATGAGACATTGCCCGTCATCATCTCAAGTACACTCACGGCACAAGAGGAGGACAAGTTGGTAAGGGTGCTAAGGGAATACAAAACAGCAATTGGGTGGACATTGGCCGACATAAAAGGAATCAATCCCACCACTTGCATGCATCCCATACCTTTGGATGAGGGGTCTAAAACATCTCGAGAGGCTCAACGCCGACTCAACCCTCCGATGATGGAAGGTGTGAAGAAGGAAATAATCAAGCGTTTAGATTGTGGAGTGATCTATTCTATTTCCGATAATCGTTGGGTTTCGCCTGTTCAATGTGTTCCAAAGAAATCCGGAGTAACTGTGGTGACAAATGCTGAAAATGAGCTTGTGCCTACTCGTATCCAAATAGGTTGAAGGGTGTGTATCGATTATAGGAAGCTCAACGCCACCACTAGGAATGACCACTTCCCTTTGCCATTCATTGATCAAATGCTTGAGAGGTTAGCGGGTTATGCTTTCTATTGTTTTCTTGATGGTTATTCTGGTTATAATCAAATTGTCATAACACCCGAGGACCAAGAAAAAACCACTTTCACATGCCCCTTTGGTACATTTGCTTATCGTCGCATGCCATTTGGTTTATGTAATGCACTTGCCACATTTCAAAGATGCATGATGAGCATATTTTCTGATTATGTTGAGAAAATTATTGAAGTTTTTATGGATGATTTCAGCGTTTTTGGTGATTCATTTGATGGTTGTTTGCATAATCTCAGTTTGATCTTAAAACGATGTGTTGAAACTAACCTTGTTCCCAATTGGGAAAAATGTCATTTCATGGTTAAAAAAGGCATAGTTTTAGGACATATCATCTCTGAAAAAGGAATGGAGGTTGATAAATCAAAGATCGATCTTGTACGTCACTTACCCTCTCCTTCTTCGGTTAGAGAGGTTCGTTGTTTTCTTGGACATGCAGGTTTCTATCGAAGATTTATCAAAGATTTCTCAAAGGTTTCCCAACCTCTTTGCCGTCTCCTTCAAAAAGATGTGGCGTTTGACTTCAATAAGGAGTGCACAGCATCCTTTAAACAACTCAAGGAGTTGCTGACCACGGCTCCCATTATTGTTCCACCAGATTGGAGCCTTCTTTTTGAGCTCATGTGTGACGCATCCGATTATGCTTTAGGGGCTGTTTTAAGACAAATGAAGGATAAGAGGCCGCATGTCATCTACTATGCGTCACGGACGTTGAATGATGCCCAATTAAACTATTCCACAACAGAAAAAGAACTTCTTGCTGTTGTCTTTACTTTAAACAAATTTTGATCATATTTAATTGGTACTAAAGTAATTGTTTTCACTGATCATGCAGCTCTAAAGTACTTGCTCTCCAAGAAGGAAGCCAAGCCAAGGCTAATTCGATGGATATTACTTCTTCAAGAGTTCGATATTGAGATTTGAGACAAAAAGGGAAGTGAAAACGTGGTGGCTGACTACCTAAGTCGTATGATGCATAATGAGAAGTCCCTACCCATTGCTGAAATGTTTCTTGATGAACAATTTATGTCCATTAAGGTAAGTGAACCTTGGTATGCTGATTTGGTAAACTTTTTGGTGTCTAAACAAATTCCAAGCACTTTCACTAGACACCAACATGATAAGCTTAGAAATGACGCACGGTTTTATGTGTGGGATGATCCATATTTGTGGAAATATTGCCCGGATCAGATTATTCGTCAATGTGTGCATGATTCTGAGTTTCATTCCATTTTAAGCTTTTGTCATACGTATGCATGTGATGGTCACTTTGGCACACAAAGAATAGCACTTAAGGTGTTACAATGTGGGTTCTATTGGCCTAGTATCTTTAAGGATGCTAGAATGTTTTGCTTAACATGTGATAAATGCCAAAGAGCAAGAAATATAAGTGCAAGGGATCAAATACCGCAGGTTTCCATCCTCAATGTTGAAATTTTTGACGTTTGGGGTATTAATTTTATGGGTCATTTCCCTTCCTCACATGGCTTCCTTTATTTCTTACTTGCTGTGGATTATGTGTCGAAATGGGTGGAAGCAAAAGCCACCCGAACTAATGATTCTTGAGTGGTTGCAGATTTCATTAGAACTAACCTATTTGCAAGGTTTGGAATGCCAAGAGTAATCATAAGTGATGGAGGTTCTCACTTTTGCAATCGAACCATTGAGGCGCTATTGAGGAAGTACAATGTCAAACATAAGGTTTCAACACCTTATCATCCTCAAACCAATGGGCAAGCCAAGGTGTCTAATAGGGAGATCAAGCAGATTCTAGAGAAGACCATTGGGCCAACAAGGAAGGATTGGAGCTTGTGTTTGGAGGATGCGTTATGGGCATATCGCACAGCATATAAAACACCCTTTGGCATGTCCCCATTTCGGCTCATCTATGGCAAACCATGTCATCTTCCCGTAGAATTGGAGCACAAGGCGTATTGGGCCGTCAAAACATTCAACATGGACCTTGACGCCGCTGGAATTCATAAAAAGCTCAAATTAAATGAACTTGAAGAGATTAGACATAAGGCTTATGAAACGCCCGAATTTACAAGGAGAAGATGAAGGCTTTCCATGACTAGATAATTCGAGGAAAATCATTCTCCATTGGGCAGAAAGTGTTACTCTTTAATTCCCGCATTCATTTGTTTCCTGGTAAGTTGCATTCCAAATGGATTGGTCCTTTTGTGGTTACTAATGTTTTTCCTCATGGTACACTCCAAATACAAAGTTTGAAGACGCAACAAGAATTCAAGATAAATGGGCATCATTTGAAGCCCTATTATGAGGCCTTTGAGGAGCATGTCGTGGAGAATGTACCCCTCCATGCTGTAGGCCCTGTTCAAGCTTAAATGGAGGTATCGTCCGGCTGGAAGATGTTAAAGCAAGCGCTTCTTGGGAGGCAACCCATGTATTCAAATAAGGAAGATTTTTTAATCGCTCCACAATCAGTTTTGCATTTCTAAAAACCTTCCATTTTCTGCATTTTTATTTTGCCATGATTGTCATTTTTTTTATTTATTTGTTGCTTACTTAATTATTTTTGGGTATGGGTTTATTTTTGAGACATTGACAGATATGCAAGGTTTTTTCACATTAAAATTCGTGGAAAATAAACAGGAGACAGAAAAATACAATAGGGAGCCTTCACAAGGGCTGTTTGGGAGAAGTCTCAGTAGTCGGCGGAGCCTCAGCAGTCGGCGGAGCCACAGAAGGAGGAGGTATAGAGGTTGATCATTTGGAGCTTCTTTACGCGGTACAACCCTAGAGACGAAGACAAATGCTATTGGAACAAACCCACAAACCTCTGATGATCAAGTAAAATCTGACCATCAGATTCTTGCATCTGGTCAATCTTTCTCTTCATGTTTGTAGAATAGTTATGTGCGAGCCTGTGCAACTGTTTATTCTTATGCTTAAGCCCTCTAATCTCCTACTTGAGACTCATCAATTCAGCCGCCAATGATTCAACTTGACGGGTTCGAGCAAATAAGCGTTGGGCAATATTAGACACAAAACCCGCACACTACATACTGAGAGCCAGAGAATCTTTAACAGCCAACTCATCAAACCGTTTGGAAAGCAATCTGTTATCTTTGGGAGTGACAAGGTTCCGGGCCACCACTGCAATGGTCATATCATTCTTCATCACCGAATCCCCAACGGTAAGATGACCAGTAGGGGATATGAAGAATGGGCGCCATATGTTGTCTGGAGAAGGCACGGCTGCCTCTTCACCAAGGTTCAAATCAAAACGACGGTCGGAGGGGCCAGACATTTTCAAATGTGTTGAAGAAAGAAGAGGTCGGACAAGTCAAGATCGTAGAAGTGCAAGAAAGGAGTTTCTACAGGCAGAAATTCAAGTGTGCTTTGAAACGTACAGCGTGCCTCTATAAAAATCAGCACTCGACAGGATTTCAGAGATCGAAGAGGCGAGCTCAGAAATCGAAGAGGCCAATTCAAAAATCGAAGAGGCGCTGGCTTTCTCAAAAGCTGGGCTTGCTTAGAAACCATGGGCCAATCTTCTTTTCCAAATTTGTCCGCACTTGTCACATGTAACCTCTGCACTCGACGGAGCCCAAAACTCAAAGAGGCAAGCTCAGAAATCGGAGAGGCATCTGCTTTTCCAGACGTGTCAGCATCTGTCACATGCACACTTAGCTTTGCGAAAATCACGGGCAGTTTGTCGAAGCGCCGATTCCAGATATCGAAGAGGCACTTGCTTTTCCAGATGTGTCAGCACCTGTCACATGCACACTCAGCCTTACGGACATTACGGACAATCTGTCGCAGATCTCTTGTGAAGTTTACTGTTAAATCATCCAACGGTTGCCGATAAGAGTAAAAGAATAATACCGGTTATTAATTCCTATAAATGTCAACCTTCACCCTCCATTGCAAGGCAGACATACATAACCTTTCTTCATCTCCGAGAATGCCTTCCCAATGAAGCCTCTCGAGTCACTCAGTGTTCCTTATTCCTTGGGGTACCTCTACAAACAACTCATCCAAAGCAAAAGTATTTCATATCATGAAGGTTGAAAGCAAGAGTATCTCATATCATGCTTTCTCCCTGTCCTTCTCCTTGTCGTTGTTTTCATCTGTGAGACAAGGAGAAAGAGAGCAATCAGCCAACATTTCGTATCAATCTTCCGATCTGGAACCGACTGCCTGGAACCCCTTCCTGATTGCTTACCTAGCCCTGCTCTCGAGTACTCATCTTCAACATCTTATGCTTCATCTTCGTCTACCACATTTACCTGGGGAACAGATAAGAGAAGTGAAAATGATACCTCAAAGCATGTAGAGACAATGTGCTAATTCATCCTCAGCTAGAGACAAGGAGAAAGAAAGCAAGAGGTGGGCACTTGGAAAGATTGAAGAAAGAAACAGACCATCACCTTTACCTCGTGCCTGCCTGCCGTGCAGAAGAAATAAGCAGAGAAGAATGCAGACTGCACAATCAAATCAACCCAACAGAAGGAGTCTGATTTGAAACCAAGGAACTCTGATATTCCTCGCTCAGAATTCCAAACCAATTCGAGATCAAAGCTGTGGAAAGTCAACAAGATTATCTATCTCCAAAACCATATTTGCGTTCTTAAACTCTACTCTGTCTGATTTTTACTTTGCCATACTTGTCATGTTTATTCATTGTTTGTTGTTTGCTTATTTTTGTGTGAGTTTATGCTTGAAACATTGAGGACAATGTTTGATTTAAGTGTGGGGGGGTAACCAATTGTTTTGCATGAAATTCGTAGGAGTTTATCACCCATTACTTCTAGTGTTGTTCCTTGCTATTTTTAAGTGTTTTTAAGCTGTTTTGGAGTGTTTTAGTGTGTTTTGACATAAAAATCCAAAAATCTCATAAAAATTTGAAAATTTGTTTTGAAAAACCCAAAAAGAGTTGTTTTTGTGTATTTATTTGTGTCTTAGGGTACCTTCCAACACAATGATGAGGATTTGGTTTTTAAGTACATGACTGTTAAAGAGAGTTATAAACATGGATGAAAATTTGATTTACTCTTTGATGTATGCTTGGTTGTGGTTATAATTTATAAATTCACCTGCAATCATAAAGGGAAATTCAGTTTTTGTAACATGCTTGAAGGAAGGAACTCAAATGAACGCTACAACCTTGTGAGACTCGAGCCTAAAACGTTTAGTTGGAGAGTTAATAATCTGTGCACCATTGTGTTCTGAAGTCGTTGCATGATCACATTATTCTTTGCTTGGTTGCTACTTAGAAGGCGTTTCATCATTTAGTTCCAAATGCTAGAACTCATGCCTATTTCATTCAAAACATGCTATTGATTTGCATAACACATATTCAAGATGAAGTTGTGTAGTGACCACCAAAGCCAAATTGTTGTGCCCCTATTTCATTATGTGTTTAAGTTTAACCCCGTTGAACCTTGTTAAGCCTATGTTCTTTGTTAACCCACACTATCCTTATCTAGCCTAGTTTTAGGACCATCCATACCCTTATTCTTGAAGCATAGTAAAGCATGACTTAAAATGAACTCCTTTTTTATCAATGTATTATAGAAAGCAAGTGTGGGGAAGTGATTCTTATGTGTGTGTGTGTGTGTGCCAAAGTCCTTAATAAGGCACGGGTAGAAAAGAAAAAAAAAGTATGAAAAAGAGCCCTAAAGTGTTGTTTGTTAAAATAGGGTCCAAAACATTGTATTCGGCCCTAAGTGTTGCATGAATCTTCCCTTTGTATTTAAAAGTTGATTCTGCATTCTAAAGTGAATTCCAAGTGTCTATTTCATTGTTTTGCTTGCTATCGCTTTAAGAACATTTGTTATTCCTACCATTTCTTTATTAGCCATTACCCCAAGCCCTGTTACAACCCTTGACTTCAATCTTAAGTGTTGTGTGTTTCAATTTGTGGAGTTCGAAATTGGTATGAGCATATGGTCTCACTGGTTCTCGCATCTAAGTAGTAGCATTCCATTCATGAGATCATATCGAAACATGCTTAATAACTCCAGAAAATTGCTTTCTTTGTTATAACATATGTGAGTCCTAGTCTTTCGTGCTTACATAAATCTTCTCACATATACTAGTGTAAGGTGTGTAGTCAGAAACTATGTGTGAAAATAGAGAGTATCTTGTAAGAAATTGAGCAAATTCTCTAAGGCATGTTACTACATTCAAAACATCATTTTAATTGGTTAATTGTGAACTAGTAAGTGGTGATTGTGATTAAGTATGTGCTCAAGTGTAAAGATGACCAAAATCTGTGGGAATGATGATTTTTAACATGTCATGTTTCATTGAAAATCCCTGAGGCAAATGTTGGAAGGTCTAGGTTGTGTTTTGTTTGTTTTGTTTGTTTCGTTTTGTTTCTTTTGTTTTGCTCGAGGACTAGCAAAAGCTAAGTGTGGGGGAATTTGATAGGTGCATATTTATGCAACTTAGTTAGCTTGTTTCTTGGCATTTACTTAGTTTAATTTTAATTATTTTAGTACTTTAAGCTATTTTCGTGTGTTTGTAGGTTCAAATAACAAAGTTGGCAACAAAGTGCTATTTGGAGCTTTTTGGAGCATTTTTGGGCCAAGATTGGATAGTGCAAGCATGGAGACATGAGGATGGACGTTTTTGAAGATTAGAAGACTAGAAATCAGCATGTGTGTGTGCAAGTGTGTTGACCTACAACTACAAACATTCATACACGGCATGGGCAGAAAATATGTTGATTGCTAGCTAAAATAATGAAGAACATATGTGTGTGCAAGTGTAATAGCTGGTACATGTGGAAGTAAAGATAGAAAACAGCACACACACATGCAAAGAACAGAGAGACAACATTCATAAACGGCATAGACTTGATTGCTAGCTGAAATGATGTTATGTGGAAATGATGATACATGACAGCACACACACACATAAGAAGTGAGCTGGAACACATGGCAAAAAGTGCAGAAAATCAAGTTTGAAGGCACATGGACAGCTGCAAATGGGTGTTATCCATCACATTTCCTTGCCCATGCCATGCATCACCCTTGTCCCCTTCATTATTTCTGTTTTCATACACCATTACATTGAATCATTGCACTCAATTGATGCACATCCCTTGTCCCCTTCACCCATCAGATTTCATTCACTTTTACCTCCATTACATGCATTCATTGATGCACCACTCCTTCACTTTCCTTGCCCATGCCATGCATCATGACTTAACCTGCACCTATGACTCATTTCTGCACCATTCCACCTCTCTTTCCTTTATCTACCATGTGCACAATCATTCATGTTCCCTACTTGCATTCATAGCTGCAACACCACTCCATTTCACCCCCTATACTTTGCATCATTACTTCACTTTCACCTTTGAATCATTGCTCACACCACCATCCATCCCTCTATGTCGTGCACTTCCTCTATAAAAGGAAGTGTGTGTGGCAGCTATTACATTCAGTTTTTGCTTGAGAATTCATCCCCATTCCAATACAACTTTCATTCAAACACATCCATTCATCTTCACATCCATTCCTCCATACAACCAAACCTTCAACACTCACCAACACCTTGTGCCATAGCAAAGGAAGGGAAGGAAAGTGTTTGGACGTGCATGCTGTCCAACTTGGATCGTTGGAGCGTTTAGGTGTCTTCTTTCTTTTGTTTTCAATGTCTAAATTTGTTTATCGTTGCTTTGTAAGTATGAGGAACTAAACCCCCCCTTAGCTAGGGGGGAATTCGAAACCATGTTCATGCTTGCAATATGATTTGATTACCTTCAGTTGTGATTCATAAGTTGTGATTTCAATTTACTTATCCATTTGAATTAAAACTGATTTGTGTATGTTGGTTGAGAGTGCACGCTTAATTTTCATGCATAAATCTGATGCGAGGATATAAGGGAGTTTCACCTAATCGTTATGAACTTATATTCACAAGTAGTAAAGGTTGCTTGTCACAACCGCGTTAAGTAAATTCTTGGCATTAGTTTCATGCAATTCATAGTTACAAGTGTTTCGTCAATGCTTATGATTTTCATAGAACTTAATGATTCTTGCTTGTATCTCTATTATGCAATTCATGTAGGGAACTTGTGGGGAATGTTTTGGGTTGTTGTATGCAATCATCCAATTCAATGAAATTAGGACAATCTGAGGGTTAATTAGTGCAATTCACAGTTAATCTGGGGCGTTGAGAATTCATAGTTTATTGAAAAGCAACTGGAAATCGTTTTGTTTGCAAGTGTGTCATGTGTGGAGAAGAACCTCCTAGCTAGCCTTCCATCCATTCAATTTACTCAAATTTGTGCAAATTTCATTAGTTCTTTAATTTACTTGTTTTGTTTTCAAATTCTTCAAAACCCAAAACCACCTTTACCTTGTTGAGTCATATTAGTTAGAAACTGATTTAGTTTGTGTTTTTAAGTATTTCGAACCAAGTTAAAACCAAAATTCGTCCAAAAGTGTGTTTAGAGTCCAAATATGCCCAGTTTGTGTTTTTAGGCAGATTTGAGCATTCTTAGTTTGTTTTGAGTTCTTTGAGTTTGTTTTGAATTCTTTGAGTCTAGTTTAGTGTTTTTAACTTTGTTTATATGTTTTTAAGTCAGTTTAGAGGTTATTAGCAAGCCCTCCTAATCCCCGGTCTAGAACGATTTAGAGGTTATTAGCAAGCCCTCCTAATCCCCAGTCTAGAACGATCCCTACTTACATTCTTTACTACAATTGATACAAGAGGGTTTAATTTGTGTGTTAAGTAATTTCGCATCACACATCATCTAACTATTTAATCAGTATGACTTTAGGCTTTTAAATTAAATAGGTTGAATCTTTCTCACTTAATAAAAATAAAGGCAGCAAGAACTCTTTTCTTGACCCCAAGTTTTGATACTGATATTGTTTTTCATGTAAGTTTTTGTTTGTTTTAAGTGTCTTAATTTCCGTTGACTTTGCAATTTTTTTGCTTTAGCAGACTTTGGTTGGGAAGATTTTTATTTTGATTTAATTTCTTTCTATTCATTGTTTATTTCAATCGCTCCTCTATTTTAATCTCTTGGTAGGATTGAATGGTTAATGCTATAACAACTTAAATAACTTTTGTTCATTCTTCTGTTCTTGCATGAAATCGCTAGGTGTACTATGCTAAGGCTTGAGTCTCGGTCCTAAAAAACCAATCAGTTTTAAGCCAACTTGACTTAGGTTCACCGTGGTAGTGTTGGATTGGGCAAGTCCAACCTATTGTACTTAAGATTGAAAGTTGTGCTTTTTTTTGAAAGACATTGTTTTTCATAAAGCTCACGGAAGTTTTAACATAAGCATATGTTGGGGTTTTTAGTGTTTGTTTCCTTGAGAAGTTATTATTTTTAATTGAATGTCACAAACTCACATTCCAATTTTCTCTCTGATAAATCTAGCTTAAGTGATCATGTTAGCTAATCACTCTGCTAGACTTTAGGTAAGAATTGATCCCTGTGTATTTATGTAATGAGACAATCAATGGAAACTCAACGTTTCCGGAGCAAGAATTATACTGTCAATGTATAGGTTAACTTTATGCATCCCAATATTTTGATTGAAGGACAAATTTGAATTGGTTCATTTGGTTAGAGCAGTTCCACCGTAAGAAAACCCCCTCAGGCTATCCACTATGATATCCACCTAATGAACAGTAACTACCCTTAATGAACAGTAACCGTCATTTGCATCTCCATCCCTACATTGAATACCCTGGCAATTGGCAATAAAATATTACTATTTTTTATTTATAAAATAATACAAAATAATTATATTTGTAATTTCGGATAAGATTTTTAATCGTTCTCGTTGCGCCACTTGTCATTATCTGAAAAGATAATTACTGGTGATGGATTTTCGATAAGAATTTTAATTGTTCTCGTTTCCCCACGTGTCATTATCCGAAAATACAATTATTGATGATGGATTTCTGATAAGATTTTTAACCAATCACGTCGCATCATGTGTCACAATCTGTTTATAATCTTTGAGGATAGATTTCGGTCAGATTTTTAACGAATGACGGCATGCCACATGGCATTATCTACAACATAATCCTTTCTGAATCCTCCATATAATCCACCATCCATCCTCACAAATCTCATACCAATTTTCTCAAGATCTCTATCATTATTCATAGTTTCTGCTTCCTTCTTCACCAAAATCAAAATCTATATCATTATTCATAGTTTCTGCTTCCTTCTTACAATGTCTTCTTTTTCCTCAAGGATAATGTGGGAAATTGATCAGCAAGAGGAAGAATTATTTAACCAATTAGAAGGAATGTTCAATCTCCAGGTGGCCCAAAATGAGATGGAAGATGATAAGGAGCGTAGAAAAAAAGATGACGAAGCAAGAATGGCCAGAACCTCACATTCCCGTCGGGTCATCCAAGCTGTGGCTCAAATCTGCAAGCCCAACTATTCCGCAAACCTTGATAGAAGCAGGCCACGACGAGGTACAGAACTCTTGGACAATTGTTTTGTCCATAACAGTGCATTCCCTGATACGTACTTTAAACGTTGTTATAGAATGGAACGACATTTGTTCAACAAAATCATGATTGCTATTTGCAACCATGATTCTTACTTTGTGCAAAAGAATGATGCTTTTGGTGCTATGGGTCCCCTTCATGAGCAAAAAATTATTGTTGCCTTGCAGATGCTTGCATATAGAGCATCTGCAGACCAAGTGAACGAGATAGTGAGGATGGGGAAATCAACCATTCTTGAATCCCTGATGAGGTTTTGCAGAGCAATCGAATTTATCTACACCGCAGAGTACCTCCAGAAACCTACTGAGATGGACTTGCAAAGGCTTCTAAAGAAGGGCGAGATGTGAAGTTTTTCTAGGATAATTGGAAGCATCGACCGTATGCATTGGACCTGGAAAAACTGTCCAAGTGCATGGCAAGGCGCTTATAGGGATAGAAAATGATCAAAAAGTATCATTTTGGAGGTGGTGGCATCTTTTGATACATGGATTTGGCACTCCTTTTTCGGGGTTCTAGGAGCTCAAAATGACCTTAATGTCCTTACCCAATCCCCAGTGTTCAATGATGTCCTGCAAGGAAAGGCATCAAAAGTCACGTACTGGGTCAATGAATGTAAGTACGACGGGCCATACTTCCTAGCAGACGGCATTTACCCAAGGTGGTCAAAGTTTGTCAAAACAGTGCAACGTTCGCGAAGTACAAAGGAAAAACACTTTGCAAGCTGTCAAGAGGGGTGCAGGAAGGATGTGAAGCGTTGTTTTGGTATCCTCCAAGCTCGATGGACGATTGTCATGGGTGCTGCCAAAATGTTTGATGTAGAGTCGTTTCGATCCATCATGATGACGTGCATCATTCTTCACAACATGATTGTGAAAGATGAGTACGCTTATGATGCCATTGATGAATATGAGCCAGACACGATGAACAATTCCAAAACATAAATATATTGTGCTCATGACATCACCGAAGAACCCGTGCAACACGAGCCGTTAGAAAAGGATGGACGTTACAATGAAAGGTTCATTCATCGATATACTGCACTTCAAAGGCCATATATGCACAATGCCCGGCAAATTGACTTGATAGAGCACCAGTGGGAATTGAAACAAGCTCAAGATACTTAAGTTCATTTAGTGTGTTTGTTTTTATTTGGTGTGTTTATTTAATTTTATTTGGTGTATTTTTTTTAGTTCATTTAGTGAGTTTTTTATTATTTGGTATGTTAAAGTAATTTTCTTTGGTGTGTTTATGTCATTTGAATAAAGATTCTCTTAGTATAAATAAATTACCAAATTAAATAAATTTACTCTCACTTTAAATAAAGTATTAAATTCAATAAATTGGAAACAACATGAAGTACTCTATTCAATAAATAATAAATTACAACCCAACATACTCTATTCATCATCACTTAACCAATTTGTGGTGCTAGGATGATCTTCTCTTGTGGTGCTAAGACCAACTTCTCTTGCTCTCGCTTCTCTTGCCTCCTTCGCACCACATCCGCTTTCTCCGACTTCCAAAAGTATTTAGAATTTGGGGATTTCCCTTCTAAAGGCGTGTTCATAATGTCACGATCTTGTTGAGCATTCTTTCTTCTCTAACCTATTCCTTTTCTTGCCTAATTAGCTCTCTTTCTCTCTCATTAGCTTGAAATGCTCTCCCAACAGATTCAGTTTTTGCCTCCTCTCTAGCCTTATCAACCTCAAATTTCACCATTTCCCGTGCCAAAGTCAATTCACCTTGGCAAGCAAGTTCTTCCATATACTTTGCATAATCATTCTTGGAACCACTCCATTTTCTCTTTGAAGCCTTCTTACCTTGAGACCTAATTGGATAACGGGTCGACCCCAACGCTTGTTCAAGGAGAGGTGTTTCTGGCACTTTTTCTGCCTCATTTTCATGAACATGCCCACCGGTTGAATGATCGGGTGTAGAGTGAAGAGGGGTGTTGTTCATGAAAACTTCTGGACCGATAGGCACAACTCTAAATCTAGGACAATCTTTGACAATATTCCAACATTTCCACCGGGTGAATGATTTGTTTTTGCTTTTGGTTTTGGCATTATACCAAGCTTGTGCTTGAAGTTCCTACACAATGTGAAAGAAGAAATAATTATAATGAAAATAGATAACAAATAAATAAGACAAACAAATAATTATAATGAAAGTATGTAACAAACAAATAATACAAACAAATCATTATAATGAAAGTATGTAACAAATAAATAATACAAACAAATAATTATAATGAAAGTAGCTAACAAATAAATAATACAAACAAATAATTATAGTGTAAATTTGGGTATAGTACAAACGAATAAATAATATATTGTTACCTGATCCGCTAAATTTTCCCCACTTCCAAGATTACCACAAGCTTGTACCAAGGCGTCTCTCCACGTACTAAACGATTGGCCAAGTAATTTCCAACGACTAGACATCAATTCTTTGGTTCTTTTCCCACCATTTTTGTCAAGAAAATTGGTATGAATAAGACTCCACATTTCTCGCAACTGCATCTTATTACCCGTAATCGGATCATGAGTAACTTCAACTCAGCTAGTACATAATCAACATCTTCAAAAGCATCCAATTCGTACCTGCATCAGTAATCATTTTGTTGGAAAAAAAAATTGGCTTGAAACTTTGAGAGAAAGATTGGAATGTGGTTGAAAGTAGTTGAGAAAATATGAAATTGTGGTATAAGATAAAAGATAATGAGAACGTATTTATAGAGAAGTAAAATCAATTTCTTTTACTCGGATTTTTATTAATTTTTTACATTTTTTTTTAATTTTTTATTCCCCTAATTAATCTCTACCATTGGATTTAAAAAAATTTTGAATTCCAACACTCTAAATTGTGCCACGTAGCACAAGGGTAAGAATTCTGATTTTTAAAATGTTTTTTCTTTTCTTTTTTTTTAATTTATAAAGGCGAATAACGTTGACCGTTGATCTCAGATCCAACGGATGATATTAAATTAACTTTTTATTTTTTTTATATAGTTGGAAATCCAACAGTTTACAAATTGTAGTTGTTAAAATCCAACGAACATGGAGAAGCCACATGGCCTCCCCAACGGTAACTTTGCCGAATTGCGTTGCGGACCCCAATTTTGAAATCCTATTATACAATGCGCGCCCACGGGCTTCACAAAAAAACTTTTAAAACGTGGTTGACGTCTGGGCGACGTCAACCTTGCGTCAGGATGCCTTCAGGCTCTCAGGCTGGCAACTCGTGCCGGGCCTATCCCTCGGGCCTGCTCGGGCTCCCTCGCCAGCACATGCTGGACTTGGTTGCTTTGGCTCACTGCCACTGTTTGCGGGCCTATCCCTCGGGCTCCAACACACGCTGGACCTGCTCTTAATTGTAGTACCCCACCTGTTTCCAACATCATTCACGACAATAATATAGTTAAGTATTAATCACTACAATTATTTACTTTTGTTTTGGTTTTTTGTTCAACTTGTTGGGGCATGTGTTGTTGGTTCAGATCTTGTGACTCTTCTTTGTGTGGCGGTTTTAGTGAAGACATTTGGTTAATGAGAGATCTCTTTGTTGCGAGTTGAAAATTTTTGTGATGCGATACCTTCGTCGAATTCAATGTGAAGTTGGTTTTTTTAGGGTGGTTACCCATGTGGCCGTTAGTAGGTAGTCGTGTCGACGGCAGTAGGGACTTTCTGCTTGTGCAAGATAAAAATGAGGGTTTTCTTATATTTATTGGTTTTGCCTTTTTGTTGAATGGGATTTGGCTATCCTCATAGTAGTCCATAATATTTTAGCAATCTCCATGACCTTTGTCTCAATGTTGGCAACTTGAGTTGTAAGGTGCAGTTTGTGATTGTGCGTTGGGTTTAATGGTGATGGCCTAAAGAGGGTGACTTGGTGGAAGTCATGCTTCCATGTCCTTCTATTAATGCTGGAAACAAAGTAAGTTCTAGTTAATGATAAATGTAACTGGTTTGCCAAAAAAAATATTAACAAATTTAGCTAGAGCTTAACGAATGCAACATTTTCAATAAATTAGATATTTTTTTGAAATATTTAAAAAGATTGAAACTAATTTGGAAAGAAATAAAAAGTTATCAAGTTTTAAGTTTTCATAAAATTAATTAAAACACTTAAAAAAATATATTTACAGACACCAAGAGTGAAATAAAATTCCGACAATGATACGACCCCCTTGCCACCGTCACTTCTCCGCAGGCTATGCTTCCTTTCCATTCTCTATCTGTCACTCCTCGTCCTTGTTCTCTCTTTAGACCCCGCTCTTGATCGTGATCTCTGCAAGGAGGATATATAATCGATTGCTCCTACAGTTAAAATCGGAAACGACGCGACGACAAGGAGAAAGGCGGGGATATGAAACGATGCAAAGTGACAATTACAAAACCTGATACGACTTTGCCGACCAGAGAAAGGACGAGAGAGCGATGAAAACAAAAGAAATCTTTGCCGCCGGTGAGCATTTGCAGCTGACATGAATGGTGGGGGAGGTTGGGGTTGGTGGCTGCAAAGCTAGGGTTGTTGGGGAGGTTGGGGTTGGTGGCTGCAAGGCTTGGCCTTCTCCAACTCTCTCTCTCTCTCTCTTGCAGTCAGCAGAGCAGAGGAACATTACAAAGGAAGCAAAGCAAAGAAAGACAGCGCGGAACGAAGTGAAGAAAAAGGAAAAAAGGAAAATACTGCAATGGATTTCGTATCTCTGTTGGTCCCCTTTCTCCTTTTTCGTTTTAAAGCTGATCATCAAATTAAAGCACTCCAACCCCAATTCCTCCATCATTAGGTGTCTCTTCCAAGCAACTCTACATCCCCACCCTCATTAACTCTCTCTCGTCTCTGCAACACTGAACCAAATTCAAGTTTTCACCTACACCTTATCCCTACTTCTGTGTAATCCAGAAACTGAAGCCCAATTGAAATTCTTCATTTCCACAGCTATTTCTCTCCACATTTGTTAAAATTCTGCCAAATTAAGTTGTCGGTACTTGAAATATCTCGATTTTCAGCTTGAATTTATCGAATTGGATTCTGGGTATCTCAGTTTTTCAGCCATGCCAGGCTTAGTCTCACCCAAAAACTCGCCTCTTGGAGCACCATCGCCTCCTATTTTTGTACCCGACCCGACCCACAGAACAGAGCACTCCAATGGCACCAAAACCCCATCACTTACGACCACACGGACCAGAGCCGCCATAAAAGGGGCCCTAGAGAAGCTACTCATCGACGAGACCTCGCTCGACAACCCGGATCTGGGTCCCTTTTTGCTGAAACTCGCCCGGGACACTATCGGTTCGGGTGAGAACCCGAACAAGGCCTTGAACTACGCCATTCGAGCGTCCAAGTCATTTGAGCGGTGTTCGGGTCCTGGTCTTGACCTGGCTATGAGCATGCACGTAGTGGCGGCAATATATTGTAATTTGGGCCGGTTTGAGGAGGCGGTTCGGGTCTTGGAACAGTCCATTGAGGTGTCGGACCCGGAAAATGGAGCGGATCATGCTCTGGCAAAGTTCTCGGGGTACATGCAGCTGGGTGACACGTATTCGATGATGGGACAGCTTGAGCAGTCTATTTTATGTTACGGGTCGGGTTTGAAGATCCAAAAGGAGACTCTTGGTGAGTCGGATCCGAGAGTTGCAGAAACGTGCAGGTAGAGAAAAGCTTCTCCTTATCTGTTTGTTCAGTTCTACAGGCTCATTTTAGCTAGTGATGCTGTAAACTGCTACATTGCGCCATTAGTTGTGGGCCCACATGATTTGGGTGGATTTTGTTGGGATGGCTGCTGAAAATTCAAACCGTCCCTTTCATCAAATCAGATTTGAACATGTATTCAATTTATATTTACAATTTCAATTATTTGGACACGTATCCAAATCTAATTAGATAAAACCATAAGTCATTGCTGAATTTTCAGCAGCCAAGTATTGTTCTTTGGTTGGTGCATTAGGATGTCTGCTGAATATTCTCGTATTTCTCAATGTTAATTTTACAACATTATTGAATAATTGATTAGTGTAGGATGCACATTGTGCTTTGGTCAGTCTCCCACGCGCGCTACTGGACGACTCACAACGGTTGATACATATGTAAGCATGTCTAAACAACTGACAACCGTTGGTACATGTATTATGGTCGGAGTTGTTCACTTGCCCGTGGTGACTGCTCCTAGCATTTCTCATAGGTTGATAGTGGTGATTGCTAACAATTGATCGATAGTGTAGCATGAATCAACGGCTCAACCACTTACATTGCGTTAATAACTTATGGATGTGGGCAAAGATTTGATTGTGTTATGTGTATTGATAGGTTTATCCTCTTTGAACTTGCTTATGCAATGTAAAATTCTCTTAACAAAACCAAAAAAATAAAATAAAATAAAAAATTGGAATTTTAAGCACTGTAAAAAGTTGCTGGAAACACAAACATAACTGCCTTGCTTGTGAAATGACATTGGAAATGGCAGGTACCTAGCAGAAGCCCACGTCCAAGTAATGCAATTTGATGAGGCAGAGCACTACTGTAAGAAGATGCTTGAAATTCGCAGGGAGCATAACCCGCCTGCGTCTGTTGAAGAGGCTGCTGACCGGCGCCTCATGGCTCTCATTTACGAGGCAAAAGGAGATTCCGAATCTGCACTCGAGCACCTTGTCCTTGCAAGCATGATAATGATTGCCAAGGGACAGGACAATGAGGTTGCCACTATTGACATGGGCATTGGCAATATTTACTTGTCTCTTTGCCGCTTTGATGACGCTGTTTTCTCCTACCAGAAGGCACTTACTGTCTTGAAATCCATGGGGGGCGAAAATCACCCTTCAGTAGCATCAGTCTTTATTCGCCTTGCTGACCTGTATTACAAGACAGGGAAGTTAAGAGAGTCTAAATCCTACTGTGAGAATGCTTTGAGGATATATGCGAAACCTTCGCCTGGAATCACATCTGAGGAACTGGCTAGCGGTTTGACTGAAATCGCAGCCATCTATGAAGCTGTCAATGAGCCTGAGGAGGCACTGACTCTCTTGCAGAAGGCAATGAAGTCATTAGATGATACACCTGCACAGAGGAGCACTATCGCAGGAATAGAAGCACAGATGGGTGTTATGTTCTACATGGTCGGGAGGTATGTGGAGGCTTGGAGGTCTTTTGAGAGTGCTCTATCAAAGCTTCGGGCTAGCGGGGAGAGGAAATCCGCCTATTTTGGTGTTGTGTTGAACCAGATGGGGTTGGCTAGTGTGCAGTTGTACAAGTTAGATGAGGCCGCTCAACTTTTTGAAGAAGCAAAGGAGATACTGGAGCAGGAGAGTGGCCTTTGTCATCCCGATACGCTTGGAGTATACAGCAACCTTGCAGCAACTTATGATGCCATGGGAAGGTAACTCATCTTTGACATCCATTTAAGCTACAAAGATTTCTTAAGCTTTGTAAATACTTTGGTTTCTCTGTTATTTGATTTGATACAGAAGTATTTAGGTGGACATCTATGCCCGAGTGGGGACTTGGGACCATCTCACCTTTAATATTTACAATCAATTTTGTTTCGTTTGATGTCAAGTTATTATTTATACAAAAACATTTTTGATCCAAATAGCTTTGAACTTGTTTGATACAAAAACATGTTTGAGTTCTGCAGAAGCTGCTATAGTTGAGTTCTTCCTTTGAACTTGAACTTCTCATTTATTACAGAGTAGAAGCTGCAATTGAGATATTAGAGCATGTCTTAAGGGTGAAGGAAGAGAAGCTTGGTACGGCAAATCCAGATTTTGACGACGAGAAGAAAAGGCTAGCTCATCTTTTGAAAGAAGCAGGAAGGGCTAGGAACAGAAAAGGAAAATCACTTGAAAATCTCCTCCATTCCAACTCCCAAAGGACGAAGGACGAAGGATCGAAGAGGCAGTCTGGATTTGGATACGAAACTTGACCGAGAACACCTCTCTCCCCCGGCTCTTGTTTCCCTTGCTGCAATTTTTGTAGATATCGCTGTGTTAGAATAGTTAAGCTATTCAATTTCCACTTGCTTTTCAGTTGTATTTCTTTTGCTGATTCACTTTATTTCCTGGATGCTTCTTTAATTTTGAGTATTATTTGTGTCATGTGTTTGCACCTTTTTGTTGTGCTGTTTTTCGTTATTTGTTTCCTCTGCTGCAAATAAAGTAGGAGAATTTCATTTAAGTTACAGATTATTCCTTTCTTACTATCATGGTTGAATTTGTCACTACATGTGAGTTCCCACTGCTCAAGACTCAAGACTCGAGAAAAACTCGGGTGTCACCCGAAATACAATCCCACTTGTCACGTGATGAGTGCTATAGGAATACAGATATATCTCCAATTATATGCTAGAGTCTCTCGATAAGTGGGGTTGGCTTTTAGGTGAATACCAGAACTAAATGGACTGGTTGAAGGTCCAAATGTCCAATTTTGAAGGAACTTTCTTGTGTGCTTATAGTCTAACCGTAGTCCAAAAAGACTTGGAAATTGATTCTTAAGAGTACTTAGATATGACCTTTATTTTCCGTGGAAAATGTAAACATAATTTTTTCCAAGAATGCTGCAGTATTTGGCGTGCTTCCAGAATTTAACTAGAAAGAATATGGTAGGAAAACTGGTTAGGAAAAAAAAAAGTTGAGTATTACCAAACATGACTTTTATTACTGAAATAAAAAATAGAGAAAAATAGTGTGTGATTATTATTTTTCGACAAGTAACGTACGGGTTCACTGTTAGGTCCACTGTCCCAACAGTGAGGTATCACAATTTTCAACCATGATTAGCTTAAACTGTCTTCAAGTAACCTTTGAATTTTTGCACCCAAAAAACAACCAGTTTCGTTCCTGTCAATATCTTGTTAAACTGTTAAGCTTCTCTTCTCTCTATATATGTAAACACAAACTAGGACAGCTTCAAATGAACATACAGATCGATTGAACTACCGAAAAATGGACGGCCAAATAACGCCAATGCGCACTAGGGTTCATCAACCGTGTGCAGCCTGCCGGATGCTACGCCGAAGATGTGACATCAACTGCTCACTTGCACCATATTTCCCAATTGAGGAGATTGATAAGTTTGCTGGTGTCCATAGAGTTTTTGGTGCTAGCAATGTTATCAAAATGATTCAGGTCAGTAGAGCTTGCTCACGTACTTTTATAGTATCTAATTATGATTATCTGCATTTGGTCTAGTAGCATCGAGTCTCTACTTTCTTCGGTTGAGGAAGCTCAAATTTCATGGACGACAATTGATTGCACGAACTAGATAGTTGAAAGATGTGTTCATTTTTTTATCTTTTTTGTGATAGATGGTGGAAGAGACAAGAAGGGAAGATGCAGTAAAAGCTATAGTGTATGAAGCAACAGCAAGAATTAGAGACCCCGTCTATGGCAGCACTGCAGCTATTTTTCATTTGCAGAAGATGATTGAAGAACTCAGATCCCAATTGGAAACAATAAAATCTCAAGTCTTGGAGTTGCAACAACACAGAGACCAGTTGCTGGGCATTCTTATGAACAATGTTCATTCCCTTGATTTGTTCTCCGACATGCATGACCCAATGTTTGGTGAAAGTTCCAAAGTGCAAGAGGATCCTGTATGGGATTTAGAGCCCAGGGATGAACGGCAGCGAGAGCGCGTATGAACTGACAAACTTGATTGATAGTATAGAAAATGTCCGGTCTAGTGAAAATCAGGTACTAAAGGGCGTCGACAATAGAGAAGTTTGTGAAATATATATGTATATGCAATTATGCCTGTATAATATGTAAAGCCCTTTATTTTTATGTACAACCAATAATGTGGAGAGGAGAACCCATTTTAGAACTTTGATTGCAAGGAAAATTGAACTCAAGACTTCCTGTGCGGGAAATTGAGTGCTTAACAAGAGCAGTAGTATTCAATGAGATTCCATTTTCTTGGTGTTAACCAATTTGTTGACTAAAAATAGCTTGTTGATATTGGTTCTATTGGAAAAGAATGTACAAACATGAGACTGAAAACTGCATTTGCCTAACAATATGCCAATCTGTTAAGTTGATGGCTTTTTCCTCACATTTTCAAAGTAAGATGGGCATGGAAGACTGGAAGTATACTTTGGTACTCAAATTTCCAATCAAAGTCCTCAAGGGAGCAAATGAGGAACATGGATTGAATCAAAGAAAAAGTAATTTCTAGAGGTAAACTAATTAAATCCTTGGTATATACAAACATAAAACCTCGTATGAAGTTTTAGAGCTTAGGGTTTAGAGTAATTGGAAAACTTCTAGAAAAAATGACATGATTCAACCCTACCCATTTAAATGTAGTGGGTAACGACGTTAGTATGAACGTATTGTCATGCTTAACCCATGCAAATCGGATGAAAAGTGATGTTTTCAGTGAAAGTAATGTTTTCTTTTTAATTTTACAAATGAATATTCGAATTTGATACATTTTTCAATATACTTTGAGTTGGATTCGAATTGGACAAAAAAGTCACTTTAGTAATTTTGCCTTTGGTTGGAATGTTGTTGCAAATTGCAAATTTTCAACTGTCGTTTTCGCCTGCACAACATTGTTACTTTCGCGCCACGATCAACATCTGCTCTCTTCCTTCTTCCCTCTTCTTTCTATTTTCACTCCCCCACTCTTTCATCGGACCCCAAAAACCCGATGCCAAACTTAGACACACCCTCCGCCTCTCCAACCCCTACCACCGATGTGGACCCTACCCACCACCTCCTTCTCAAATCCTCAAATCCGACCCGACGCCTCCCGCCCCATCCCTATCCGACCCGTCGAGATCCACCATCGACTAGCTCCTGGACTTTCTGGACTTCTCATAGGTCGCCTATACAGAGCCTTCTCGCTACCAGTAATGTCCCACATCCCCTCCCCACTATTCGACATTGAAACCCTCATCGGACACATTTTTGGGCAGGTATTCGAGCTTTCCGGCAACCCCTCATCGGTAGTTGAAGCTGTCTCTTGGTCCCTAACCACGCGCTCGATCGACGAGCTTGCTGCCCAATTAAGAATTGCGTTTGGCTGTTCTTGTTTGACTCGGCGACGTCTAAAGGTGCGTGATGGTTGGAGGTTGTTTTAGTGTTTGGTTACTAAGAAAATGAAGTGAAAGTTAACATAGTTATTTTTGTTCGAGGCAAAGGATTTCCCCTTTGGCACAGCTTCCCTGGGGTGTTGGCACTTGGTGTTGGTTATTGGTCGAGTTCTCACTGCCTGTTGTGCTGCAACAAGAGTTTGAAGTTAGTTTTGAAATGTGCCTTTGTGGGACTTAGGTGTACCTTAAGGCTCACAATCAAAATTAACAAGGATCTTGGTATGCCACTGTTATCTCAGTATAACAAATGTTAGATAGATGTGATTTAAGTCAATTACTTACGCCCCAAGTTACTTAGACTTGTTATCAAATGATTGTCACAGATGAGTTAAGTCCGCATTAGGTTGTTTTTCTTGCCTTGTAAACAAGGACTTTTAGTTCATAATGTTGTATATCCAAAAAAGAGGAAGTCTAGAGTCCTTCAAACCATTTCTTCAAACACAGTTTGTTCTTAATGAAGACAGGCTTATTAAGTTAACCATAATCAAATGTAAATAGGACTCTTAGTTAGAAAAAAGTTGGAAATAACTTGAATATATGCTAAAAAGTACATTTAAGCGACATATTTACTAATTTAAAGGACGAACAAAGAGACTTGGTCAAGATTTCGCCTTGTCGGGAAGGTTGAACTTCTTGCAGCCACTTCTCTTTAAGTTAACAGAGGTTATAAGCTAAAAGGGATGTATGGTAAACGGGTTTTACACAAAGGAATCGATACTACAACACTAAAGGCAGGTAGCAGAGTTTTTACACTAGACAAAAGATAGCTTTTGTAAGGGAACTATTACTAAAAGGACTGAATCTAGGCGAGTTTCAGCTTTTCTGGGTGCGAATCTAGCTTGAGAGCAGATTTTGTATGTTGTTTATTTGATTGGTTGAGTGTCTTTATCTCTGTTGTCTTTTTATCCTTTTATAGGCAGTTTGGCCCAACTATCTTGGCTTTGTTCTTGGCCGAAAGTCCTTAAGGGTAGTGAGTCATCTTGTAATTACTTGTAATGCCACTAGAAAGTACTTTTTAGCTGATAGTGAGTTGATCTCTGTCATTTGTCACTTAGGTCATAGGCACATGACCTATACCTTAGCTAAGAAGACTTCAGTTTGCATCAGGCTTCATGGTTGGGCTTCGGACAAGTTCGACTTGTTTTGGTGGCTTTGGGCTTCCTCAAATACTTAAGCCCAATGTTTAAATATTAACCCAAACAGTGCCCCCTTTAATCATTGTTAAGTTTGCCAATCGAGACATTAATAATGGTTAAACACCAGTCGCATGCTTTACCTCAGGACTTGCACCATTTAAACAACCTTTTTCGAATAAACCTTTGCACTAACCCACGATTTCCAACGTTAACTAACTGCCCAATATATAACCTTCATTTAAACCTCTTGGCCAAATACTTTTAGCAATTCTTATTCTCCGAGCTTCCAGAATTCCTAGATTTTCCAGAATTTTATTGCCTTCGCAACTTTTCTTTGATTTCTACTCTCGATTTTTCTCAATCCATACCCAAAACTAATCATGGCACCCAAAAGTCATCATGCACGTAAGTCTGGGGAAGGGATCAACACTATGCGTCGACGAATCAATAATCTTCATCGCCTTCGGGCAGACCTGGACTCCTTAATTTTCTTCGAGGAAGGTGGTATCCATTCTCTAGGACCTGATTAGACTGCCCGAGTCCCAATCGCAGTGGAGACGAACATGCCTTAGGCTAACTGGTTCACTCTCAATCCTTACTTTGCCAAGGTTGGCATCTCGACCTTCAAACGGTCCAATCATCGCAAGGGCTTCCTACTAATGAAAGATGAGGCATGGTCGCAATGGTTAGATGAGCTCGAGCCCATCTGGAAGAAGAAGTGGATAAGCAATGGTATCTACGAGCTTATTATGCTCTTTAAGGTCACGGTGATAGCCAAGCACGAGCTCCTAACCATATTTCTTCTCTTCTAGAACAATAAGACCAACACATTCGACTTTCAAATGAGTCACATGTCCTCGACTAACCTGGATATGGCTAAAGTCTTCAGGCTAATGCCCTCGGGCCGGTGCGTGGACATCACCCACGACTAGTCCTTGCCTTCTAGCCCGACCACTGAAGCCTTGAATGCCTTTTAGTCCATCACCCACCTGGAGTATACTCTCTCAACCTTCAAAAGTTATAGGACATCCTTCGCGGGCTTCATTCCCTTCACGAAGAAAACCTTCAGCATGTCCTCCTCCACTATAGACAGGGACCATAAGCACATGTATTTCTTCTTGTACTAGCTCAATAAGCACATGTTTCCTAACAAATCCAAATGAGTGAAATTGGAGTGAATCCCCTTGGTGGAGGCCCTCAATTCCTTCGATGATGTGGCCAATGGGTCTTTCCTCATTGCACATCTCTACCACCTTCTATATGAAATGACCAGAGGTGAACCATTTGAAACTAATCTCAACGGGTCAACCTAGATGGTCCAATTGTGGCTCCAGTGGTATTTCTTAGAGTTCCGGGCGTCCAACCTAGAGTTCCCCAAAAGAGTGGGTTTAGCCCATATCTTGGCCGAGGCATCCCCTACCAACCACTATACTCTCGCATGCTTGTATTTCTTCAGAGTTTGTCAAACTTCGGCAGACTTGGAGTGAGGTACCTCTGTGTTGCAAAGATATCAATGGTTCTTAGACCAGATCTTCCATGATGCCTTCGGGAAAGATACTAACAGCTTATGCAAGGAGAAATTCACGAGCTGCATCCAACAACGGGACCTTGTTTGGGGAGTGTGGAGCGATCGCATGGGCTACGAACGCGGGCTAAAAGTCTATCACCCAAACTTCTGTGGTAGGCAGCTAGGCTTCAAACAGGCGATCCCAATGCCATTCTTTGATTCCATGCAATGTGGAACTTCCTACCGCCTTCGTTCCCCTTCGAAGGTGGCGTTTTGGGTAGCTCGGCGTAGTTTAGAGGTGATGAGCAAATCGCCTACAAGCCTTTAACGCTGAACTTTGAGTGCACTATTTCCTTTGTCACTTGGTGGGAGGCTAAGTGGCTAAAGAAATATGAATGAGACATCAGGGAGGCCCATGATCGCCTCTTCGTGCAGCTCTTCTTCAAATCCTACCCAAAGAATGATGAACTTGAAAACTAGAAGAAGATAATCTACCAGAAGAACCAGTTTCTTTTAATAGGTGTATCTCATTGCCCTTTTCTTCTTTTTTACTTCTCTTTGTGATGTTTTTGTAGTAAATAACTAATCACATTTCATTTTGGTCTTTACAGCCCAAGGCAACACTGAGTAAGTGGATATCGGGCTAGATAAAGAAGTTGCAGACGCATTTGTCCTACAAAAGGCTGCGACTGACGCAGCGAGGCAAGAAGCTGGGTCAACCCATACTGCCGAAGACACTAAGGACATTTCTGAGCTGTTTGGGGATTTCAAGAACGAGGCCAAGCCTGAAGTAGAGACTCGGGCACCTTGGCAAACAAAGGTGATAATGGTGGGGTCCTTCAAGTCTGAGCTCGATGAGCGGCCTTAGCCTCGCCTCACTTTGCTTGGCCCGAGGGCAACTCCCACAGGAAAGAGGACGAGAGCTCAGACTTCTAAGGCCTCCAAATCCTCATCTACCCCTCCAGTTAAAACGGGCAGGAAGAAACAAAAAACCTTAAGTAAGTGATCTCAGCATTAATCTTAGTTTCTTAGCTGCAGTTTCAATTTATCTTAGGGCATGAACTAACACCTAATTCTTTCGTGTAACTAGGGCCTCTTGCAACCAAGAGACATGCCCCAACTCCAAAAGAGGGGCAGTCGGGCGCTGAAGTCTGACCAGAGGATAAGGTAGTTCTTGATACCATTCTTGAGAAGTTGAAGGTATAACTCCCATTCTCTAAGCCCTTAACCATTCTTGAAATTCACTTTCTTCAATACTTGCACTGACTCGTTACTTGTTTTCTTGAAATAGGACACTAGAGGCGAAGTGACCACCTAACCCAAGGCTTATTCTCCTCCACCCCGAACGGTGCAACTATTCCCCTCTCGGGCCAAGCCCTTCAAGGTATACTTTTATTGTACTTATGGTTACATTTGTGATCTTCCACATTTTGAAGTTAATGACCAACTTCGTTCTTTTCTAAGCAAAGGTTGGGCCTTTGTACCTCAAGTTAGGCAAATCTCAACCCTTACTCCTTCAACTCTTCCTCCAGCAATAGTGGTGACTCCGACCTTCCAATTTAATCTAAAGACTGAAGAGATGCTGCACTACATCGACGATGATAGCAACTTAATAAGTACCCTTTGCTTAATCTTTTTTTAATTATAAGTCATCTCTTAACTTGCACTTATAATTTGTTTTGCCTTTTCAGTGTTCTCCAATGCACGAGGCAATCAAACAGTCGTCCACAACCTTTGGGAAGCCAATAGTCCCTGAGATCCCCGTGGTCTTAGAAGTGACTAGCCCGATGGCTCATCAGGCTGTTTCACGGGCCAGCCTGCCTGCTTCTCCTAGGGCAAACGTGGCAACATAAATGCCTCTTCCACCGATCCAAGCTCTATCACAGTATATAAATATCCCTACTTTTGTTCTCATTTTATCTTGATCATAACTTAAATCCTTGACTCGATCCCTCATTGGTTTGCAACAGGCTTCTAACGATGGCTCAGGCCAGTTTTCTCAGCCCGTCGCGCAAAAAGCAACTCTTCCTCGACCTCCCAAGGCTTTTAGGGTCACATGGATTCCTATCCCTCAACCAAAGAAAACAATTGCTGCTAGTGCCTCATCCACTTCTAAGCATTCACATTCCATCTCTACCGGAGCTGCCTCCGCCGTTGCTGTCTCTAGGGGTGCTAGAGTGATGCCCCCACCCTTTGTATCCATTCCCGCGATGACCTCCTTACCTGAACTTGTCAGAGAGTTTGGGCAAATCAAGATCAAGCTGAGGTCCCCAAGACACCCTTCCAAGCCTCAAAATCTCCAAAATCAATGTCGAATCTTCAATGCGTTGGTGCAAAGAAATTTCAACGCCTTCTCCAGCCTCAAGGGACTCCAAGATGCTGAGAAGGCCTTAACTGAGATGTACAAAGCTTAACAAGTGTTGAAGGTCCAGTTTGAGTCATTCCTCAACTTCTTTGAGAATTTAATGGCTCTGAGGGATTAGTACCAATGGGCGGAGCGAGCATCTAACAGAGTCAAGTGTTACAAGGAGAAGCACTCCAGAACTTCAGCCTCTCTGTAGCAGTTGGTGGAGAAGGGCTTGATCATAGAGGACCGCATCATGGTGGTTGCGGTCGAGATCTATAAGCTGGATGAGCAATTATCTGCACTGAAAGCCGAGCAGATGACCTTTTTCAAGCCAAATTTACAAGAATTTGAAGAAGTGAAAAATGTGAACCAGGAAGTAGAAGATTATGAAGCACAACTAGCCAACAACAACATGTACTTAGAAGAACTTGGTAGGATTTTTACAATTATGCAAACATATCATTCTAAAATAGCTGCTTTGGCAAAAGATGTAAAGTTGTTAAGCTAAGGCCCTTGTAACTTCCTTTCTTGATGAAATGAATTGACTTCCTTCTTTACTTTAACTTGCCTTATTTTACTTTGAAACTTAACTGTGGCAAATGCATAAACTAACTTCAATCCTTCTCAAAATGTTTGGACTTCTTTGATATAACAATCTTTAACATCCCACAAAGTTGGGTGATACTTCCTAAAAAACTTAGAATTGACTGGATGTATTTGCAAGTTTCCTTATAAATCTGCTTAAGTAGTAACCTCATCGGTCTAACACCCTATTGATGTTGAAAGGTCTTTTCCAAATGGGACTCCACTTCCCAAAGCCTCTAACTTAAGCTCCCAAGGGTAGAATTGCCTTCCACACAAACTCTCATTCCTTGAAGGTTTTCAGCTTCACTTTCTTGTTATACGCTCGGGCAATAGCTTTCTTCCCTTCTTGGATTTTGTTCAAGGCTTCAATTCGAGCTACATCCAAATCTTCAACTTATTGCCACATCGCTTGAATGTATTCTTCACTGTGTAGACCAAATTGGTTTTGAAGTCTAACAGAACTTACGTTGATTTCCATAAGGAGCACAACATCTTGCCCAAAGGTTAAGGCATAAGGAGTAGTTCCGTTCCTACTCTCTTTAAGGTTCTATAAGCCCACAAAATGTCTCCTAACTTCTCATGCCACCTCTCTGGACTATCTACCACCTTTCTCTTAATGATATTTACCAAGATCTTATTGCTAGCTTCTACTTGGACATTTAATTGTGGGTAGTAAGGGCTGGACTGGATCATCTTTTATTTTGAACTTATTTACAAATTCCTCTACTTCTTTTGAGATAAAAGATGGCCATTTATCTGTGACAATTGTCTCGGGCACCCCATATCTATGTAAGATCTTGTCTCAGGCACCCCATATCTCTGGCATGGGCTTTACAATCCTTCTCTATATCGGGCCAAAAGTAGCCATACCTTCTTAACAACCAACCATCTTATTTTAGTTCCAGCTTGATGTGTTCTTCAAATGCCCTCGTGTACTTCAGCCATTACCCTCATTGACTCTTCCAATCCCAAGCACTTTAATAGAAGTCCATCTGAAGTCTTTCTTAGCAAAGTTATGTCCCATATGACAAATTTAGCTGCTAGCTACCTACTATTTTTACTTGTGGGAGAAGAAAAATCTTTCAAGTACTGGATGATAGGTGTCATCTAGTCTTCTATCTCAGCCTCTTTAGTCATTACATCTAAACTGAATCCTCTTTCAAAGATAGAAGGGAGATTTCTTCTTTGTACTTCCACATTCACCTCGAACCTTCTTTCTTGGATTTGTGCTCCAAAAGCCAATTGTGCCATTTCATTAGCAATTAAATTTGACTATCTAGGGATATGATTAATTGAAATCTCAGTACCCTAATACTCTAATAATTAAGTAGCTGCCAAATAATAACCAGTCATAGTGATGTGTCTGCACTTGTAGTCTCCATTTAACTGCTGAATCACTAAATACCTCAACTTCAGTTGCCCCTAGCTCTATCAGGATTTCCAAGCCAATTGTCAGTGCTTTATATTATGCCCGATTGTTGGTGGTATTTTAATAATCTAGAGGGAATGAATAACAATGGTGAACTCCCTTGGGATCAATGATGACAATCCAAGCTCCAGCAACATGTTGAGTGCAAGATCCATCAAAATATAACCTCCAATGAGTTATTCAAAAGCTGGTTATTCTTTTTATCTCTTGCTGGATCCATCTTTCCTTGCCCGAGTGATCTTTACTTGGTGGGATCCAAAGACTGGCCACCTTCAAAGTTCCTAGGATATTGACAAGTTTATCTTGTAATTCTTGGTGCTCGGCTAAGAAGTTTGCAATTGCCTGCCCCTTTATTGCTTTTTGAAGCACATATTGAAGACTAAACTCTAAAAGTTCTAGAATCCACTTCCAATTCTCCTAGTTATCATTGGTTTTGATAGCATGTACTTGATCACTGTAGACATCGAAATTTCGGTAAATAAATGTTGACCGATAAATCAAAGTTTCAACGCTCATGTATTACATAAATTTTACACGTAGTGTATGTCTAAACAAAAAATCGAAATAAGTTGGAAAAGTCATCAAACAGGACACATGTCAACATCTGGCAGAAACGACTTATTTCATCTGGAATATTATATTCAAAATTAGGCCTTGGAAAATTCTATAAATAGAAGCCAATTTCATTCATTTGGGGGGAACCAAAATCATTAGGCAAAATTCTTGAAGCTCTGAAGCTCTGAAACTCCGAAGCTCTCAAGCATCCAGGTTCCCAAAGAATCAAGAAAGCTCTCTTCGTTCTTCGTTCATCGTTCATCCTAAGATCAAGCCCAAACGGCCCTTTGGATCAACAATCATCCACCAATTCAAGATCAAGCCCCGACGGCCCTTGAAGAAAGTGTTCTTCGTTCTTCGTTCATCGTTCTTTCAAGATCAAGCCCCGACGGCCATTGAAGAAAGTGTTATTCGTTCTTCGTTCATCGTTCTTTCAAGATCAAGCCCCGACGGCCCTTGAAGAAAGTGTTCTTCGTTCCTCGTTCATCGTTCTTCCAAGATTAAGCCCCGACGGCCCTTGGATCAATCATCCACCAATTCAAGATCAAGCCCCGACGGCCCTTGAAGAAAGCACCATCGTTCATCATCCGTTCATCCAAGATCAAGCCCCAACGGCCCTTTGGATCAACAACGTCGACAAATCCACACATCCAACCGTTCTTCAAGATTAAACCCAAAAGCCCTTGAAGATCCGTTCATAACCGTTCTTCAAGATCAAGCCCAAAAACCCTTGAAGATCCGTTTATCACCGTTATTCAAGATCAAGCCTTAACGGCCCTTGAAGAAACACTCATCCTCAAGATCAAACCCCAACGGCTCCTTGAAGATCCGCTCAAATCCACCTTCAAAGATCAAGCCCACGGCCCCTTGAAGAAACTTCCAACAGTTTATCCAAGATCAAGCCTCGACGGCCCTTGGATCAACGAAACATCCATAAATCAAAACCTTACGGAGATCCAATCAGAGGATCAAAATAGAGAGAGATTGTAACCCAAAATCACTAAATACAAATATTTGTTTGTGCACGTCGTTCTTGTCTCTTTCGTTTCAGGAAAATTTCGTGTTCACAAATTTGGCACGCCCAGTGGGACCATCTCTACCTTTCATCTCTTTCTTCGTTCAAGAAATTCAAGCACACTTCGAAAAGTAATGGCATCAAGGAAGGCTCAAACTGTTCCCGCAACCGGCGCAAAGAACAAGAGCGTCTTCATCACAAGTGGTGTCACTTTGGGCATCACAACTCGAAGCAAGACAAGAGCTACTTCTGCCGCCTCCTTCACCTCTGCATCTACTCTGCCAAGGGAACAAGAACACCCAAGGTACGAGCCTGTAATCACCTTAGCCTCACTAAGGGCACCAGGGGAGGAGAGCCCAAGGAAGTACTCCGAATCCATGCTCTCCGATGCCGATTCGAGCGGCAGTTCAGCCATGCAAGTCATGACCATTGGAGCAACTTCAATCGATGAGCAGCTGGCTTAAATGAATGAAGCAATCGCAAGGCTAACCTGAACTATGGAAGAAAAAGACTTGCAAATGGCTGCACTCGTCAGCCGACTGGAGCCACAAGACGGCGATAACCCTAAACTAGAAGATGAGCCTACGGTGGAGAGAATCGATGCGAAGCCGGAGCCAGACCAAGCAGCGGCACTCATGGGATCTCTTTCTATCCAGCAGCTGCAAGAGATGATCACCAACACCATCAAGACACAGTACGAAGGGAGCTCAAATACCTCCGGGTTGTACTCGAAGCCGTATTCAAAGAAGATCGACACCTTAAGGATGCCGAGGGGTTATCAACCGCTAAAGTTCATGCAATTCGATGGAAAGGGAAACCCGAAACAGCATGTTGCCCATTTTGTTGAAACTTGCAACAACGCAGGTACCGAAGGGGACTACCTCGCTAAGCAGTTTGTGCGCTCGCTGAAAGGAAACATCTTTGAGTGGTACACAAACCTAGAGCCTGAGTCCATCAACAGCTTGGAGCAAATGGAGCGGGAATTCCTCAACCGCTTCTACAGCACCCGCCACACTGTGAGCATGCTAGAACTGACGAGCACAAAGCAGTGGAAGGACGAGCCAGTCATTGACTACATTAACAAATGGCGCACTCTAAGCCTCGACTGTAAAGACAGGCTCTCGGAAACCTCTTCAATCGAGATGTGCATCCAAGGCATGCAATGGGGTTTGCAATACATCCTTCAAGGCATCAAACCACGGACCTTCGAAGAGCTAGCCACCCGCACCCATGACATGGAGTTAAGCATCGCCCATCATGGGAAGAATGAGCCGATCGCCGACTACAAGAACGATAAAGTTCTTGAGACAAAGGTGGAGAATGCGGCATGGAAATTCACCAAGGAAGCAATGACGGTCAACACAGCTCCAGTCAAAATCCCTACACGAGGCAAAGCGATTCAAGCTGAAGCTTTTCGTGATCAAGAGATGCATAGATGCACTTTAAAGGAGCTTGAGGAGAAAACTTATCCATTCCCTGACTCTGATGTGGTTGCCATGTTAGAAGACTTGCTGGAAAAGAAGGTGATCGGCTTGCCTGAGTGCAGACGGCCAGAAGAGATTAATCGCACCGACAGTCCAAGGTACTGTAAATTCCACCGCTTCATTAGTCATCCGACAGAAAAGTGCTTCGTGCTGAAAGATCTCATCATGAAGCTGGCCCAGAAAGGAATCATCGAGCTAGATCTTGACGATGTGGTGAAGTCAAACTATACTACCATCACTTCTGGCTCTTCCTACTCAAAATTTTTACCTCAACCTCCGGGGGCATCTTCCAAGACGAGCAAAGTTGAAGGATGGACTCAAGTCACTCTTAAGAAATTGCACAAGAAGCATATGTCTTCTCCACAAGTGCACCAATCAGAAATGGGGCAAAACAGCTCTTGTCAAACTTCAAAGCAACGCGAACGTGTTGAAAATGATGAAATTGCGACACAAAGATCGTCTATTGCCATCACAATGCACGATTTCTTTCCTAAAGACTTCTTCAACTACTCAGTCAAGGCTCCTTGCTATGAAGATTACAAGGAACAACTCTCCTGGATCGCTTGACGAACCACAACTGCTCCTTGTTCGCACGAGCCTAAACTGCACGAACCAATGCTCCTTGTTCGCACGAGCCTAAACTGCACCAACCGAAGCTCCTTGTCCGCACGAGCCTAAACTATAGGACACAAGGCTCCTCGCCTGCATGAGCCTAAAAATGCATGGCCCCAAGCTCCTGGTCTGCACGAGCATAAAAGGCAACACCAATGCTCCTTGCCTGCACGAGCTGAAACTGCAACACGGCACCAAATGCTCCTTGTCTTCACGAGTTGAAACTGCAAACGACACCAAAACTCCTTGCCTGCATGAGTTAAAACTGCAAACGGCACAAAAAGAAAATACCAAAAAAATATGTATGTATTTGAACTACGTTACGACTTGATCTCTTCTTTGGAAGGGTACGTAGGCAGCTTGAATATTCAAAATTTCGAGTTCAGTCACATCAAAATATAAATAAATGTTTTATTAAAGAAAGTCAATTTTATTTTTAAAAAAAATGATGAATACATATGTTTATGTATTTACAAAAAAAAAAAAAAAAAAAGGAATACACAAGTATTATATATATATATGTGTGTGTGTGTGTATATGCGTAGCTTGAAAGCCGAGCCGTCGTCAGCAACCCATCCTCATTAGTGTCTCGGCCCAGCAGCAAAAGGGCTCAAGCCACAACGGGCCCAAACTCCAGCTTGTCTTCTTCTTCATTTCTCCTCGGCCCGCAGTGCAGCCCAGCAGCTCTCACTCTCACTAACCACTACTTCTCGATATCTGCTGGGTGCCTGACTACCCAGATGGACGATACGTTAGACGCTGCGTTTTGGCTCCCGACCCAGATTCTCAACGACGACGACGCACCGGCCATGGAGCTCAACTCAAAGACCAAGAAAAGTGGCGGGTATGGGTTTGACACTGATGCTCCGAAAGCTCTGTTCCCGTTTGAGTTTCCTTACGGCAGTGCTTTTGGGGTTTCGTCGGATTTCAGTTCGCCGGTCGAGTCGAGCGAGACTGAGAGCGACGAGGAAGACTACCTCGTTGGGTTGACCCGCCAAATGGCTCGCTCCACTCTCGACGACGAGTTCAAATACTCTGACTCTCCTTTCGCCTTCGAAAAGCCAAAGGGTTGGGTCGCTTCTGGTTCTCCCCAATCGACTCTCTGCGCAGTCGGGAGCGGTTACGGTTGCGGACAGGGCTCAAGCCGTGGAAGCCCTAACACCCAGTCGCCGCCAGCCACCTGGGATCTGCTGCATGCGGCTGCAGGGGAAGTAGCCAAGATGTGCATCAACCAAAGCAGAGGCCTCCTGGGTCCTCCAAGAAAGCCTTCCCCAATTCAAACCCCGCAAGAAGCAAGTGCCTTAGCGGTAACCCAATTGACGACTGCTGGCGCTGCGAGGACTGGAGCAACAACCACCAAAGGCTCGCCGATTGCGGCATTGGGTTCGGCATGGACGCCTTGGGGGGCAAAGGGGGCCTGATCTACATAGTCACCGACTCCTCCGATTCCAACCCAGCGAACCCAACTTCGGGCACGTTCCACCACGCTGTCATCCAAAACAAACCCCTCTGGATCATCTTCTCGACCGACATGACCATTAAGCTCAAATACGAGCTCATTGTCAACAGCTTCAAGACCATCGACGGCCGCGGCGTCAACGTCCACGTCACCGGCGGTGGATGCATAACCCTCCAGTATGTCTCCAACATCATCATCCACAACATCCACGTGCACCACTGCAAACCCGCCGGGAACACCAACATCGTATCTAGCCCTACCCATGTTGGTTGGCGCGGCAAATCGGACGGCGACGGAATCTCCCTCATCGCCGCCCTCAAGAGAGCCCAAGCCCATCAGAGAAGAGGTTGCATCGAGCAGCAGCAGCCACTCTTAACCATCAAAGTCGAGCTCGAGCAGCTCATCATCTTCATCCTTGACGACCCAAGTGTCAGCAGAGTCATGAGAGAGGCAGGTTTCTCCAGCACCAACGTCAAGAACAACTTGAAGGAATCGTCAACGTCCTCCGTTTTCCAGTGTTACAGCAGCTCCGCCAACTCTTCCTCTCCCCCAACCTGCGAGCGGACCAAGCAGGTTTTGGCTGATGATGTCGTGACAAATCCTGAAAAGATGGCAGATTGGTGTTTGCAGTGGCGAAGCCAGGATTTCTCGGGGGGAGGGGCGAATTTAAAACAGTGCAAAGTTAAAAAAAAATAGCAACAACTAAATCTTTGTATATAATAATGTCTTCCATAATTAATCAATAAAAACAAATTACAATTGTTGTCGACGAGGTTTCATGTCATGAAAACGTCGCATAATAGGCTCATTATCAATAAAAGCAAATACATCTCTCTCAATGTAAACAATCATGCTATCACTCAACCATTGATCTCCCATTTTATTACGCAATGGTGTTTTCACAATCTTCATAGCAGAAAAAGCTCTCTCCACCGAAGCGGTTGCAACCGGTAACACCAAAGCCAATGTAAGAAGCTTATACACTAACATATAACTTTCACACCTCCCAGTCTTCACTAACTCTTTTGCAAGATCACTGATTCCTCTCAATGATGAAAACTCACTATGCATCTTCATATCTTGAATGTAATTGTCAAGTTGAATTGGAAGATTCATGAGGTCCATACGATCAAAATCTTGAGGATAAAGTTGGGCTAAACGAACAATTTTTTCTTTGTCAAAAGATGCAAAATTATTCACTGGACTCAAACATGCCATACAAAGAAGCAACTCGGTGTTTACCTCATTGAAGCGATCATTCAATTCCTTTAGTTGCATATCAAGGACTTGAAAATAGAGGTCTACACGATAGTAATGGAAGTTTGTGATTTTTGGAGCTTTACGCCTTGATTTTCCAGGTACGAAATGCAAATCCTCCATGTTAGGAATGACAATATCATGCTCATCACAAAACTTTTCTACATCATGCAACAAGTCCCCAAAGTCATCATCTCTTAAGGATTGTAGTCTTTACTTGCATACTTCCACTAAGGCCATCGCATTCACAATATCTTGATCTTTCTTTTGCAATGCTTGTGATAACTCATTTGTAATTCCCAATATAAGTCTCATCAAGAAAAGGTGAAACACAAAATCAAAAGTTTGTATGTCTTTGAATAACCCAGTAGCTTCACCGAGATTATCTTGGTTGCGATCGCTTTTAATCCATTCAACCACCTCCACCACGGCTTCAAACATAACAATAATACTAACTATAGTACCATAATGCGAGTTCCACCGTGTATCACATGGACGCATGAGGCTACTTTCTTGATTTAACCCTTTACCCGTTTCAAGATTACCAAGATGAAGAGCTTTTTGAATTTGTTCTTGTTGTTTCTCTCTCAATGCATCACGACGCTTGCACGAAGATCCAATAAGATTCACCAATCTATTAGCATTGATGAAGAAATTGGCAACATCCTCATTTTCCTTTGCCACAAATACAAGAGCTAGTTGGAGTTGGTGTGCAAAACAATGAATATAAAATGCTTGAGGATATTTGTTCAAAATCTTTGCTTTAAGACAATTTAACTCACCTCTCATATTACTAGCTCCATCATAGCCTTGTCCTCGTAACTTGGACATACTCAAATTTGTTGTAGCAAACAATCTCTCAATAGCCTCTTCAAGTGAGCTACTAGTTGTAGAGGAGACATGTTGAACACCCAAAAACTTTTCAATTGCTTCTCCTTTTTTATTCACATAACGCAATACCACCGCCATTTGCTCTTTATTGGAAGCATCACGTGATCCATCAACCAAAAGAGAAAAAAATGTACCTTCCATATCTTTAGTGATTGCATTAATAGTTTCAATAGCACAAGCACGAACAAGATCCTTTTGAATATCGGAAGAAGTATACTTGAGATTCTTGGGAGCATTCTCAAACACAACCTTTCTAACTTTCTCATTATGATCGGCAAGAAATTGCATAAGCTCTATGTAATTACCCCTATTGCTCGATTTCAAAGATTCATCGTGCCCACGAAAAGCCAAACCTTGTCGCAACAACCATCTTGTGCAATCAAGTGCTCCACTCAGTAAAGTGTGATAATTAACGCGAGCTTCATCAGTTTGCTTGATCACAAATGTTTCAATGTGTTGTTTTTGTGTCATCAAGTCTTTAGCTTGTTGCATAGCTTTATTATGAAGACTTCCAACACCTCCCTCGTGGACTCGAAAATTTTCGGGTCCTTTCCTCCAATTTGTAAACCCTTTTGTAGTGAAGACATCACTTCCACTACCACCCGCTTTATCAAAATCACATTTAAAAAGATAGCAATAACGGCAAAATGCAGCATCTTTTACTATACTATACTCCAACCACTTAAAATTATCAAACCAACCTGTAATAAAACATCGATTGTCGCTAGCTTTCCTTGGCATGATGTGAGACTTCGGTTGACAAGGTTCCTTTTGAAGGTAGTATCTACGAATTGCTTCACGACAATTGAGTGGATAATCAAGCATTCGACGTCTCAGTCCAGGGTCTGCCGGAAGATTAGCTAATATTTCATCCAACTCAGTAATCTCACTTTGTTGTGCACTACTCGGAATACTCGAAGGAGGAGGAGGACTACCCGGAATATTTGAAGGAAGAGGAGGACTATCCGGAATATTTGGAGAAGGATTTAAGCACTGTTTTTTATAATATCGTTCCATTACGTAACTGTATAACGAAAGAAAAACAAATATATCTTAGACTCTTAGTCCTAGAGTAGACTACGAATTTAATTAATCAGTACCAACAATCATATCATATGAATAATCAATTTTTATTCTACAGTAGAGTATGTAGACTACGAATGTAATTAATAAGTACCAACAATGCATTTGAATGAGGGTTTTAGTTAGTTGAATTGGGGTTCATTATGTTAATGTATATATAATATATCAATCCTCTTTTATGTACTTCAAAAAAAAAATCAATAATCATAGTATTCATATGAATAATCTATAATCAATAACCATATAATATATAACCCTATAATCCTACATCAATTAAACAAAATTTTATATTCAATAATCAATTAGGGTTTGAAATAAATTAAAAATTTTACCTTAATTGGAATTTGGAGTGGCTGTGCACAGTGCACAGTGCTTGCAGTTGCAGACTGATATGTCTGGTCTTGGAGGAGGCCAACAACCAATGGAATTATGGAAAGTGAAGGTTTTGTCGTGTGGGGGAGGGAAAATGGGGGAAAAGGTGGGGTGGGGGGGGGAATGACGTCTGACGGGATGGGATATGGGGAAAAGGGTGAAGGTTTTTAATTTGAAATAGGGATTCAGATGATGGGGATGGGGACCAGTGGTCCCCCGTTTATATTTTTTTTTTCTTCATTCAACCAAAACGACGTCGTTTACCAACAAATTTTAATTTTTTTTTACCAGGCCCAAAACGACGTCGTTTTGGCCTGGATTTTAAAATTAAAAAAAAAATCCCTCCCATCATCTTCCCCGAGAGCTACTTTGTTTCTGGTTTCAGAATTCAGAACCCGGTGCTCACCGGTGCTCCCCAGTTTTCGGCCGAACGAGGGGGGTTCAAGCATCGCTCCTGCCTTTGTTTTCCGGCGAGCGGAGGGGCGAACACCCCCCTTCGCTCCTACGTAGCTTCGCCTCTGGGTGTTTGGCATGGATGGATTTTTTTTTCTTCTGTTTTGTGATAAACCCCAGATGGAATGTTTAACAATTCTGGATGATTAATTGTGTGAAACACGTCAGCATAGCATGGCAAATAAGACAACGTCTCCGCCGTTAAACATAATCCTTTGCATCAATTGGCAGTGCAACGGATGCGCAATGGCGGTGCTCGGTGGCAGTACAACGAGTGTGCAGCGGCTGTGCTCGATGGTTGGGCTCAGTGGCTGTGCTCTGGGTTCTAGCTAGATCCGACATCAAGGTCACCTCCACCTCCTCCGTTTCTTGCCTCGCAGCTGCCAACAACTTCAAAGACCGCTGTCAAACGACTAGCCGGCCGAGAAGCTCTTCCTCAAGCTCCAGCTCTAAGTTCGTCTTCATCCTTCCCTGCAAATTCCCCAGCCCATCATCGAAATTTATACAAAAAAATAATAATAAAAAATGGGACGGTGGATCAAAGATGGGGAACAGCCCCATGGCAGATCAAAAGTTTCTAGGTGGTGCATGGGCACTATGTGCAGAAAGAAAAAAAAAATTGTAAAAAAAAAAAAAATGATGATGGAACTTGGTGCATCCAGCACCAAAAGAAAAAGGAAAAAAATAAAAAATTAAATTAAATAAATAAATAAAATTAAAAAATAATAATAATAATAAAATAATAAAATTTAAAAAAAATTAAAATAAAAAATACATAGAAAGAAATAGAAGGTCCATTTTATTTATTTTTCTAGAAATTTTACATAAATTTGCATTATACATACCTTTAAAAAAAAATCAAATCAAATCAAATTTACAATAGGGGATCTTCAAGGACGATCAGGTGGCGCATCAGTACTCGACGGAACCCCAAGAGAAGGAGGACCGAAGGTTGATCATTTGAGGCTTCATTACGCGGTACAGCCCCAGAAGACGAAGGCAAATGCTGCTGGAACAAACCCACAAACCTCTGATGATCAAGTAAAATCTGACCATCAGATTCCTGCATCTGGTTAATCTTCCTCTTCATGTTTGTCGCATAGCTATGTGCAAGCTTATGCAACTGTTTATTCTCCTGCTTGAGCCATTTAATCTCCTGTTTGAGACTCATCACTTCCGCCGCCAATGATTCAACTTGACGGGTTCGAGCAAATAGGCGTTGGGCCATATTAGACACAGAACCTGCACACTACACACTAAGAGCCAGAGAATCCTTAACAGCCAACTCATCAGACCGTTTGGAAAGTAGTCTGTTATCTCTGGGAGTGACAAGGTTTCGGGCCACCACCGCAGCGGTCATATCATTCTTCATCACCGAATCCCCAACGGTAAGAGGACCAGTAGGGGATATTAAGGATGGGCGCCATATGTTATCTGGAGAAGACAGGGCTGCCTCTTCACCAAGATTCAAGTCAAAACGACGGTCGGAGGGTCCAGACATTTTCAAAGTGTTGAAGAAAGAAGAGATCGGACAAATCAAGATCTTAGAAGTGCAAGAAGGGAGTTTTCACAAGGGAAAATTCAAGTGTGCTTTGAAACGAACAATGTGCCTCTATAAAAAATCAACACTCGACGGGATTTCAGAGATCGAAGAGGCGAGCTCATAATTCAAAGAGGCCAATTCAAAAAATCGAAGAGGTGCTAGCTTTCTAGCTGGGCTTGCTCGGAAACCACGGGCGATCTTCCTTTCCAGACTTGTCAGCACCCATCACACGCAAACTCAGCTTTGCGGAAGTCACGGGTAATTTGTCGAAGCGCCGATCCTAGATATCGAAGAGGCGCCAGTCTTTTTCAGCCGCGTCAACACCTGTCATATGCACACTCAACTTTACGCAAATCACGGGCAATTTATCGAAGATTTTCGGTGAAGGAGAAAGCACGTGAAGTTTACTGTTCAATCATCCAACGGTTGCCGACAAGAGTGAAAGAACAGTACCGGTTATTAATCTATATAAATGTCCACCTTCACCCTTCATAGCAAGGCAAACATACAGAACATTTCTTCATCTCCGAGAATGTCTTCCCAACGAAGCCTCTCGAGTCACACAGTGTTGCTTATTCCTTGGGGTACCTCAGCAAACAAATGACACTAAAGCAAAAGTATCTCATATCACCAGGGTAGAAAGCAAGAGTATCTCATATCATGCTTTTTCCCTGTCCTTTCCTTTGTCCTTGTTCTTACCTACAAAGACAAGGATAAAGAAAACAATATGCCGGAACCTCCACTCAAACTCGGGTAAGGAATCGACTGCTTGGAACCCTTCCCTGATTGCCTACCTAGCACTGCTCTCGAGTACTCGTCTCCCACTGCTGCTGTACTTCCAAAGAAGTTGCCACATCTGCCTGAAGAACAGATAAGGCAAGTGAAAATGATACCTTGCAGCATGTGGAGACAACGTGCAGAAGAAACAAGCAGAGAATAATGCAGTATGCACAGTCAACTCAGCAAAAAGAGTCTGAGATGAGGAACTTGAGAAGATGCCACATATGCCTGAGGAACAGATAAAGGAAACGAAAATGATACCTTGAAGCATGTGGAGACAAGTGCAACCAAGCACGTGCTGATTCGTTCGCTACTTTTTCAAAATCAAAAGTATCTCATATCATCAGGGTTGCAATCACTCTGGACGGTGAACTCGTTTTGACCCTCAAATTCTTGGGTCGACTCGCTAGGCGTGGTGGGCTGCATGTGCCGTTTCACCACCCTTGAATCAAATCCTTAAAGATCAAGTCACCAACTGGAAGAAGAGCCTATCAATCTTGAAGATCATACCGTTGACCAAACTGCTCAGGTGTGAATTAGAAAGATTGAACAAAGCAACAAGTCGTCACCTTCACCTCGTGCCTACTTGCCATGTGTTCGAGTCAACCTTCAAGAATCAAGCCTCAATGGCCCTTGAAGAAGTTTCCGGCCAAATTCAAGATCAAGCCTCGACGGCCCTTGAAGAAATCACAAGTCTGATTCAAGATCAAGTGTCTACCACCCTTGAATCAAAACCTAGTTCAAGATCAAAGCTGTGGAAAGTCAACAAAGCGCAAAAAAACAAATACGTGCCGATTCATCCACTACCAAAGCCAAAGATCATCTACCACATGAAGCTCCTTGTGGTCCAATTTCAACCTTCAAGATCAAGCCTCGACGACCCTTGAAGAAATTTCAAACAAAAGTTCAAGAACAAGCCTCAACGGCCCTTGAAGAAATTTCAAACAAAAGTTCAAGAACAAGCCTCAACGGCCTTTGAAGAAATCTCAAGCCCAATTCAAGATCAAGCCTCAACGGCCCTTGAAGAAATTTCCAGCCCAATTCAAGATCAAGCCCCAACGGCCCTTGGATCGACATCTACAATAAGGGACTTCAAAACACATCTCCTACACATGACAAGCACATGTATACGACGCGCCTTGAAGTGGGGGCATTTGTAGACATCGAAATTTCGGTAAATAAATGTTGACCGATAAATCAAAGTTTCAACGCTCATGTATTACATAAATTTTACACGTAGCGTATGTCTAAACAAAAAATCGAAATAAGTTGGAAAAGTCGTCAAACAGGACACATGTCAACATCTGGCATAAACGACTTATTTCATCTGGAATATTATATTCAAAATTAGGCTTTGGAAAATTCTATAAATAGAAGCCAATTTCATTCATTTGGGGGGAACCAAAATCATTAGGCAAAATTCTTGAAGCTTTGAAGCTCTGAAACTCCGAAGCTCTCAAGCATCCAGGTTCCCGAAGAATCAAGAAAGCTCTCTTCGTTCTTCGTTCATCGTTCATCCTAAGATCAAGCCCAAACGACCCTTTGGATCAACAATCATCCACCAATTCAAGATCAAGCCCCGACGGCCCTTGAAGAAAGTGTTCTTCGTTCTTCGTTCATCGTTCTTTCAAGATCAAGCCCCGACGGCCCTTGAAGAAAGTGTTCTTCGTTCTTCGTTCATCGTTCTTTCAAGATCAAGCCCCGACGGCCCTTGAAGAAAGTGTTCTTCGTTCCTCGTTCATCGTTCTTCCAAGATCAAGCCCCGACGGCCCTTGGATCAATCATCCACCAATTCAAGATCAAGCCCCGACGGCCCTTGAAGAAAGCACCATCGTTCATCATCCGTTCATCCAAGATCAAGCCCCAACGGCCTTTTGGATCAACAACGTCGACAAATCCACACATCCAACCGTTCTTCAAGATTAAACCCAAAAGCCCTTGAAGATCTGTTCATAACCGTTCTTCAAGATCAAGCCCAAAAGCCCTTGAAGATCCGTTCATCACCGTTATTCAAGATCAAGCCTTAACGGCCCTTGAAGAAACACTCATCCTCAAGATCAAGCCCCAACAGCTCCTTGAAGATCCGCTCAAATCCACCTTCAAAGATCAAGCCCACGACCCCTTGAAGAAACTTCCAACAGTTCATCCAAGATCAAGCCTCGACGGCCCTTGGATCAACGAAACATCCATAAATCAAAACCTTACGGAGATCGAATCAGAGGATCAAAATAGAGAGAGATTGTAAACCAAAATCATCAAATACAAATATTTGTTTGTGCACGTCGTTCTTGTCTCTTTCGTTTCAGGAAAATTTCGTGTTCACAATCACATCAGTCTTGGCAATGATATGGATGTGACAAGGCAACATGTAATGTCTTAACTTGCAGGTAGTGAAGTATAGAGTCAAACATAGCTTCTTAACCGGGGTGTATCTTGTTTCTACCTTAGTAAGGATTCTATTGAGGTAATATATTGCTTGTTCTTTTCCCCTTTCATTGTTCTAAGCTAGTAGGCTTATTATTGACTTCTCAGAGGCAGAAATATAAAACTTTAAAGGTTTCCCTCTCTGAAAGGGCATGAGCACTGGTGGAGATGCTAGGTAGGCTTTCACGCTGTTAAACACCTCTTGGTGTTGTGGGCCTCATTCAAACTCTTCTTGATTCTTCAGTCTTGGTAAAGTAGTCAACGGCTAAATCTTGCCCGCCAAGTTAGCAGTAAATTTTCGTAAGAAGTTGATCTTCCCTCGTAGCCTTTGCAACGGCACTTCATTGGTGAGAGAAGGTGATTCCATAATAGCATGAGTCTTGTTTTTGTCTACCTCCACACCTCTTTGATGAACAAAGAATCCCAAAAAGTTGCCTGATCTAACTCCAAAAACATGTTTCTTTGGATTCATTTTTAACTTATGGGTCCTCATTCTAGTTAAGGCATGTCTGAAGTCTTTTAAATGTTGCTATTCAGTTTTAGACTTGACCACAATGTCATCAATTTACATCTCCATGCTATGCCCGATCAAATCATGAAAAATGGCATTCATTGCTCTCTGACAGGTTGAATCAGCATTTTTGAGCCCGAATGGCATGACTAAGTATTCATATGCTCATATATGACCAAGGCATCTAAATGATGTTTTATGTATATCCTATTTAGCCATTTTTATTTGATTATAACCAGTATTCTTATCCATGAAAGGTAAAACTTTGTGTTTTGCAACTGCATCTATGGATAGGTTTCACATTGGCATTTACTACATAACACCACACCCTTAATCACCATTGCTTAGGGTATGTCGGGTAACTTTCTAACTCCCTCCGTAGGCCTGGCAGCCTGCCTTATTTCCCCCTTCACTTCCCAGGTAGCTTTTGCTTTTCTTTTTTCAACCCAGTTCAGGTTGATCATGTTTATTGGGGCATTTGGGAAGGGATCTGTGTCTATCATCATATTTTCCTAAGGTTTCTCCAACAACAGCTTTCCCTTGACAATGAGATCTTGAATCTAATCTCTAAACTATATGCAGTTGGTTATGGAATGGTTAAAGGTGTAGTGTAGTTTGCAATACTTCTTCCCTCTCAAGTATTCTGGTTTAGGCACTTTTTTGGTGATATCAGGCACAATCACTCTTTCCCACACCAACTCCTCATATATATCTGATGCCTTAGTTAGGTCAAAAAATAAGTATGGTACTTGGGGGGTTTCATAGGCACGAATCCTCCGTCGTTCATCACTACTTTTTTTTTTTTATCTTTAACTGGCTTGACCAAACCTTTCACCATTAAAGGTTTGAAAGGAGTGGTCATTTCTGCTGCACACATCTCTATTCCCTCTCATTCATTGCTGTCATTTTCTTCTGACTCCGAGCCCTCGAACTCCAACTGGTGAATTGCTGCTTTGTTCTTGTAGAAATGGGGCACCTTAGACTAGCGTCTCACTTGCTGCTCATCTGCTAACAGCTTCTCGTACTTTGTAGCAGCTATTACCAACTCCTGCAACTCACTGAATTAGACATTATAGAACTTTTTCCTTAATGCAATCTCAGGGTTTTGTAAGCAATAAATATAAGTTGGTCATGGTTGATAAGGAACTGGCACCTCATCTTTGTCCTCGTAAACCTCATCATGAAGTCTTCAGTCAACTCATGTTCATATTGTTTCACCTCCACTAGATCATTGATAATCATCTCGGGCTCCACCTTATAAAACTGCTTCATCTCTATTTGCCCTTAGTTGGCAATGAAATTGGGGGGTAACAGAGAATACCACTAAGATGCTAAGCCAACTAATGAATTCCCAAACAACCTTAACTTATAGTTAGGGTTGCCTTCAAACGCCACACAGTAGTTGGAGAATTTGAAGATGTGATCCCTAGAGGACATATTGTAGTCTTCCCCACTGAAAGTTGGGAACACATGCATCTTGAAATTCAAGGGAAAAGGGATTCTACTCATCAATATACTCTGGGTAGGGTTTCTAGTAGGTGATCCTGAACAGCAGGCGAGCTTATGGTTGAACATTTTGGACCACCATCATTCTCAGCTCGGCCTAAGTTGCATTATTGTGTAGGGTGTAAGAAGGTCCCCACTTTAGGTTATGCTTATTGCCCGAGAAAGCCTTATTATGTGGCTCTGGCTGCTACCACCTAGACTCCCCTCCCTTATTAGCCAATGATGGTGGCCTATAAGGGGGATGTTTGCCCAAAGTTGGGCACATCCTTTTCACTGGACTCTCCAACTTGTTGAGTCATTCCATATTTACTTCCATCTTGCCCGATCTGCCCCCTACTATCTAGTGAGAATAGTAAAGGATCGTGCAAACTTGTTCCTTGGATTTCTTCCTCTCCCGGTTGACTGGTTCCATGTTCTTACTTCTTCTTCCCATATCCTTCTTTTTCCTCAAGCAAAGGAAACAGGGGAATCAGTTGTTCTTTCTCAGGACTTGTCTCTCTCATCATCTCCCTATCATGACGATCTTATGGGGTAGAGTATTCCAACTCTAATCTCTTCTTGCAGCCACTTTTCTTTGAGTTTATAGAGGTTGTAAGCTAAATTGGATGTATGGTAAACATGTTTTACACGAGGGAATCGATACTACAACACTAACGGAAGGTAGCAGAGATTTTACACTAAACAAAAGATAGTTTTTCTAAGGGAACTATTATTAAAAGGACTGAATCTGGACGAGTTTCAACGTTTTTGGGTGCGAATCTGGCTTGAAAACAAAGTTTGTATGTTGTTTGTTTGATTGGATGAGTGTCCTTATCTTTGTTGTCTCTTTCCTTTTATAGACAGTTTTACCCTACTGTCTTGGCTTTGTTCTTGGCCGAAAGTCCTCAAGCACTACAAAAAAAATGGTCATTTGTGACCAACTTTTTCCGAGGACCTACGAATACCCTTGAAAAAATCATTATTTCCGACCCAAAATTATGCTCCTTCGAAAATAGTTTGACAAGAGGCGTATTATTTTCTACACTCAAAATGCCCTTGGAAAAGGGTTCCATCGCTGTCGGAAATAGATTTTTTTTTTAGGGAATTTTTGGCGCCACATTTATTTACGATGAAACTTTTATTCGTTGGTAATAGTTGTATTTTTTTTTCAAGGGCGTGTTTAACTTGTCGGAAGTAATTGTTTATTTCTAAGGGAAACAAGTGGTTGTCAGTAGTAATTTCTTTATTTTCAAGGGTTATTAGTTGTTGTCAGAATTGATTGTGTATTTGTGAGAGGAACTACATGCCGTCAAAAATGATTATCTATTTAAACTTTATTTATTTTTTATTCTATTATAAGAAGTGGGATAAATTATACATGGGATGTTGTTCAAATCAACTTGAATACAGCAAAAAGATTGTTAGGCTAACAATTTTAGAGTTAATCTAGCAAAGTTTTTTACTCTCATACTCATAAATATTTTATTCTTAATATCACATACGTGAGATTACAAAATTCCAAAGCAATTTTAAGATACCAAAGCACATGAAAAAATTCATAATAATTAATTTACAAGTATGAAAAATGTGAGGAAAAAAAATAATGCAAACGCTCATAATAATTAATGTAGAAGTGTGAAAAATGTAAAAAAAAAAATATGATCACTCATAATAACAAGCTTTAAAACTTTCATGAAGGGGTCAAATCCGAAATGTGACACCAGAATCCATAAACCCTTGATTTATATTTAACCGTCGATTGTCATTTATGCTTTATTCTTCTCATAGAATTTTGTTTTTCAGATTTTTTTTTTTAAAACATGATCTTTTAGCAGATGCAAACAAATGAACGGTTCAGATCGTTGATATCACGTTCGTATGTTTACGGTTCAGATCGTTGATATCACTAACCGTAAAAATCTGAACATGATATCAACGATCCGAACCGTTCATGTTTATGAATTCACTAGAAGATTATGTTTTTTGAAAAGAAAATTTGAAAAACAAAATTATGTGAGAAGAATGGAGCGTAATCGTGAACGACAATCGACGGCTAAAATTTAATCTACAATTTATGAGATGATATTGGCGAATTTTGGAGCTGACCTCTTCACAAAAGTTGTAGAGATTGTCATCACGAGCGTTTGTATATTTTTCTTATATTTTTCACACTTCGACATTAATTAAAAAACTTTACTACAATAATAACTATAGAATTTAATCTCACTTATGTGAGATTAAATCCTTACCGTGTGTTTTGAAGAGTTGCCAAAATTTTGGCATGGCACCTTTATTTTTAGCTTTTTATTTTCAAAATTTTGACACGGCGCCTAAAAACTTAAGTTTCTATTTCCAAAGAGAGCGCCGATTATCTCTTTCTTGCAGCTTCTCTGTATTTCCTCTTCAGAAACAAAACCGTAGCCTCCATCCTCTAGTAGCCATACGTGACGATGATAGAAACCATGAAATCCTCACACATGTTGTTTTTCAGCTTATATCTTATGAGGTCTGACATATATATTTTCAGGTCTCGCCTGGATTTGAGATTTGGAAGCAGAAAACGAGAAGGCTAAGAGGATGGTGAAGGGCGTGGCAACCTACTTCTCTATGACTTTGGGGGCTTTTGTGTTTTGGCAATCCATGGATGAAGTCCACATCCGGATCGCTCTGCATCAGGACGAAAAGGCAAAAATCTCTTCTTTCTCATGCCTGCAGATGCAATTTCTCTTTTAGATTGGACTTATAATTTGGGTGATTAGCAATTTTTTTTAAAGAATTTGATTGAATTTCATCACCACAAGCGCAGAATTGAGAGGGTTCTCATCGAATGGTTCAATTATGGTGGAAAAATCCGATTTTTAGGAAATTGGCATGAAATTTGGTGGTTAGGTTACAGGGGAATGGGGAGTAGGTGATGCTGCAAAATTGGGGAGGAAATCAGGGGTGGGAGGAATACCTTATCTCTCAGACTTCTCCCCCATCTCCATCACCGTGACCCAACATCATGGCAGCCACCGCCGTCTCATCTCTCAATCTTGGAATAGAAGTCTTTCCTCTCATTGAAAGCAGTCCCCGCCGTCCGATCACGAAACCCACCGCCACCCTTCTTGCTCCACCGTCACACCGGCTTCCTTCCCTCATTTTCTCAAACCCATTTCGCCTCCCTCTCCTCAACCACCGTCGGCATGTCCCCAACTCACTCTCCACCACAACCACTACCAGAGGTACATAATATAAGAAACTCAAACCCCAAGCTACCCTTCTTTTTTGTTGATAATTTTGCGATTTAATCCATTTTTTCTTGTGGGTACTCACAGGTACAGATGTTGTGAGGTGCTCTCTTCCTTAACCTTGACAGATGAAGATTTGGACAAGCTGGGGTTCGAGAAGGTCGCCGAGGAGTTCATTGGAGAGTGCAAGTCGGAAGTTTTGCTTCTCCGCCACAAAAAGACAGGTGCCCAAGTCGCTTCCATGTCCAACAACGACGAAAATAAGGTCTTTGGCATCGTTTTCCGAACCCCACTGTGAGTACTCTTCCAAAATCTCAAAATTTTCATTTTTTGTTTGTTTGTTTATTTGTTAATAAAGTGGAGCTACCCATTTATGTAGTTGCTGATTTTCAGTGCTCGGCTACCAGTTAGTCTGATATTTGTATCATAATTAAACTTGTGGTTGTGTGGTTTTGGTGTGGGGGATGCAATACTTGTACAATCTACAAAGGTCGAGGCAATCAGATGGATGGGCTCAGGGGATGCAATTATTTTAGGTGGTTTTGTGGAAAAGCAATGGCAGGTTTTAGGAAATTGCTTGTAAGTTTAAAGCAGAGCTGCCACAAAGTACGGTCGCCGCAACTTGGCCTCTCGATGGACCTTTCGCAATTGCAGCTTACCAGAGTAAATGCCAGACTGAGGGATTGTCGACTAATAGCGATAGGGCTAGCAAATGTGTGTTAGTATGTCAAAGTGATGGAAAATCTGGATGTTTAAATCTGAGCTACATCATCCTCATGTTGTCTCAATGATTCAAAATGATTCAATGGAGGCATGAAAGGCAAACATTTTTGCAACCAAGCACTCGAGGGTTTGGTGGAGTAGTCCAGGTAAATCCTTTGCTCATGCAATAAATGTTGTGACTTAGTTAGACATGGTAAGTGATTTCTGTTATGTCGTAAGATAGAGTGTCAGTTGGCCACCCATACTAAGGTGACGCTACATTTCATGCCACAGGCTGGTGTCACGGATATAAAACTCGTTTCACATGGTTTTCTTTCGTGTGGTGGAGACGTCACTGTAAAGCTGGTTCAGCTCAAAGATCACCAGCGTTAGACGTGATGAAGTTGATTATAAGTTATGTTAGAACTCATGGGAAATCATTCATGAACAATATGACTGCAGAAAGCACCAAACTTTGCGATACTCCCCAACATTCCTCCAGTGTTGCTTGTGACTAGTGCATTCTATACTCAACGCTGTGGACGTTTTTGGATCCCTACCGCTTACACGCAAGGGGAATTATGAGGCTCAACTCTCTCGCTAGCTCGAAGGTGACTACCAGGAGGACCAAGGGAATAGAAAAGAACCGGATATAAATATTTTCGGTTTTTTTTGCTTATGAGCCTAAATGGAGGAGAAAACAATCTTATCGGGCAACATTGGTCGGAAGGATGGCATGGTCGAATCTTGGCGATCAAGGCCTTTTCGAGTGTTTTCGATCTCTTCACACTGCTCTGCTGGATCTCTGTCGAGTTAAGGCACCAGGAAGAGTTCCAAATTTCACTGTACAAATTATTTTTTATTTTACTTCCATTTCATGTGCATATATAATTCTGAAAACTGCTTCATAGCTATTGTATTGTATGTAATGATTGGTGCGGAGAATTTTATAAAGTAAACTGAAATTTGGATTTGCTCTAGCAGCAGTAATAAGTTCATCGAAGAATAATGTTAGGCACAGTAAATTTGTGCACTAAATACCTGGTAGCCGTAATTATTTGTTCATTTAAAATTCACGGTTATGGTTAATTTTTTTTTTTTTTTGAACAAATGATATTATCTATACTAAGGTGGGAGAAAATAGGGATAAGTCTCATAATGGACTAGAATAATGTAGTTTAAATGTATCTTTGGAGAGAATCAAATTTAAAATATCTTTTTTACAAGTAAAGAAGAATATCATTAAATTGTAGTATTAAACGGTTACAGTTACGACTGGATGGAAGTTGCCTTTATAGCACCTCCCGTCAATCAATTTTACCATTTCTTGATCGGGGTGGTTGAAAGATTTTTACTGAAAATGCAAGGAAAAGGAAATGTCAAGGTCAGGAATGACAATTCCGATATTCTCTGTGGTCTAGAGTCTGACTTTAAATTGCAAACAAATACAACAGAGCAAGGTATTAAATATCGGTAATATCGGAAATATCGATAGTCTGAAAACACGGAAATATCGATGGAAATATCGGGATAATATCGATATCGATAAAAATTACATGGAAACCACGGAAATTGTAAGAAAAACTTGGAAATTTTTATTGAAACTTTGCAGGATGTTTATTTAGTCAATTATCTATTAGTTTATCACAAAAAATTGGAAGGAAATGCATTGCATGATGGATTTAACATTATCAAGTTGATTATATAGCGAGCTGACAAACATTGTGAGTGTAGAAAATATGTAGTAATTAATGAAAGAAGTTTAAACACACCATAATTATTTATATATAATGAATTAGTACAATATTTTACACTTTTCACATGATGCAGCACACCATTCCAAAACCTTTTTTTATTTATTATTATTTCTTCTTCTTCATTTTTTGTTTTTTTTGGCAAACATTTTTTCTTCTTGTTTTCAGATGGTGCCACGCACCACTTCTTTTTCTTCTTCTTTTCAGATGGTGCCAACGCACCAATCCAAAAGCCCTTCTTTTTCTTCTTCTTTGCAGATGGTGCCAAGTCACAGACGCAACACAACTTTTCCCTTCTCCCTTCTCTCTTCTCTGTTCTCCCTCCTTCCTCATTCCCACAACTTTTAATTATTTTTCGCTGTCTCTCTCTCTCTCTCCTCCCTGCTCGTCACTCTTCAAATCCCACTCTCTCTGCAAATCCCAAATTCCCGATCGCCTCTCTCTCTCTCTCTCTCTCTCTAAAATCCATTCCGTCAGGGAATCAAAATCCTATCTTTTTCATTCACATACAAAACCCACACAAATATTTATAGATCTGCTGCTCCTCCTCCCATGGCTTCCACCGGGAATCAAAATCCGCCGCCGCAGCAGCAACCGCCGCCCTCGGCCGTTGCTGCGTCGTTTCCCGCCGCTTCCACTCCCTCGTCCCCCAAGTCGAAAACGTTGTCGTCCGTGTCAACTGCTCCGCCTCCTCGTCTTCCTCCTCCGACAAGTCTCGGACCCCCTAGATCGGAGTCTAGGGTCCTGTTTTACAGTCGCCCGGAGCTTCTACAGCTCCGGCGTTCTTTTCCGAGCAGGCCAGTTCCGATATTATCGAAAATTTCGATAATATCGCGATATTATCCCTAAAACCATTTGGATATTGAAAAAAAAATCGGTTCCCCTAAAAACCGATAATATCAGCGATATATCGCCGATATTATCGGCATTTCGGACCATGCAACAGAGTAATGATATGAAAACTAGATTAAATTTTGTAAATAAAATAATATGGAAGATGATAATTGGATTATTATTTAAGGGAATTGTTATTAGTACTTTAAAAATCTCATTTTATACTTCAAATTTTTTATATTATGAAAGAAAACTACACTTATGAGGAGTGTAGTATGAAATTTTTAGAGTGTCAATAATACTTTCCTTATTTAATCATTGATAAAGGTGTTTAATTTTTTATTAGTGAAATCTCATTTGATTTACTAATTTAGTTTATAAGTTTAATTTCTCTAACATTACGTACAAAAAAAGTCAAAAAGTAAATAAATATTCCATTAGAAGTTAAAGGATTGCGGTCTACTCTAATCTAATTCTCTAATGTCTAATCTATTAATTTAATCTAGTCCGCTTTTGGTGGTAACTTTTACCACAAGAATGCTTCTATTCGGTGTTCCCATCAATTAGGCACTTACGATACACACTTTTAAATTAATTAGCCTTATAAGTTGTCCATGCTTGCCCACAAATCAATGGGAGCACCCTGATGATCTGTATTGCGTGGTGATGCTAATAATAGAACGTGAGTATCAAATTTAATAATAGGTAAATTAAGTCGTTTAGTATTACGGTTTAGTGATATTCTTTTTCATTTGTAAGTGAGAAGTCTTAGACTTGATTATGGCCAAATACAAATTTTAACCACATTATTATGGCTTTAGTCTAATGTAAAGTTTGGCCCACTCTTTCACTTTTTAGTGTAGATAATTTCATTTGTTAAAAAAACAATAATAGGTAAATTAACTCTAAAATCTTCTAACACTTGCACTGTACTTTTATTCTTTGATGTGAGATATGCTAAAGCGTAATTATAAGCTGACTTTGATACATGTCAAAATGTGAACATTCAGCTCTATATCAGTTGGATATGCGTCAAGTCACACAAAACAATGGAAGGGCACACACTAAATACTCATGGCTATCTTAATGATCACTCGATTCAAGTAAAAATGAATCATATACAATTTTCTACATAAATTATACTAGCATTAATCATGCGTGACACTAACACGGTCATAGATGATTATAAGTTGTGCGGTATATCCAACCCACATCAACTATGAGAGCATCACATAAACGGTAGCACGGCTTTACATATCAGAGCCGGCTAAATCCAGAGCTTGATGACTAATTCAAACTAAAACCTTAGATCTTATACACTTGGGGTCCACCTCATATGCCCCAATATGGAGTCACTCTCTCAATTGATCATGGGGGCCACTTTAGATGCTAAATTTCTACTTATTTAACAACCGTTGAGTATCTTAAATACTAGACACTTTAATTCTCCCACGGTACCACCCCGCCCTCACCATTTTGCCTTGCCACGTGACAATATTCCCTCCAAAAACACTACAAAATAACACTCCAAATGGTCAAGTGAGCCAAATCCGATCCCACGTCATATATGGATGGACCCATCCTCCACCCTCACCCTGGAGTGGATATTAGTATTCAATCCCAAATTATGAAACATGGGCTCCACAAGACAAAAACAATGCTGGTCTTCCCAAAACGGCGTCGTAGATGTCGCGAGAGCAAGCGTGGCGTGGCTGTGCAAAACTGCAAACCGACAAAATAAAAGTAGGAAAATGATAACCGAAAGCAAAAGCTCTTCTCTGACATGGCTCATGGCTCATCTTCTTCTCGCTTCCTCTTAGATTCCCTGCCTGATTTTCCCTCTTTACAACCACAAAACGGTTCGTTTCGTTGAACGAATACCTTAGAGGTTTGTTCTGCTTCTCTGTTTTTCTTCTTCTTTCTGTTTGATGGAATTGAATAGGTGGGTGCTTTTGTTTTTAAGTTTTTTTTTTTTTAAGTTTTTTTTTTGAGATTTTTTTGTTGGGTTTTGTTTTTCATCTTGTTTGATAATTTGGGTTTGCTCATAAATTAATAGTGGTCAAATTATCAATCTGGTTTTCTGTTTCATAACCGAGTCTTTCATTTTGTTTAATTTTTTTTTATTAAGTATCTCTGTTTTTTATATATGCTAAACTTCGAGGAAGGGATTCGAACTTGGGGGTAGAGGCGGAGCACACTGCGCTCGCTAACTTGGCTAATTCCAAGTCTGTGAATTTTTTTATAAGTTAGTGGGGTTTGGTGCTTAATTTGGCAGGATTATGGTAAGTGTTATTTGCCGGCTGTGTAAGGGTTATTAAGGTCGTTCAGAACCCTTTGGCATCTGCATTTGGGTATCTTAGAGAAATAAAAGAAGGGTTGGATTAACTGATTAAGGACAGGTGAAGGAATATTCAGCCTCTTTATGTTTGTACTGATCCAGTGGATGTAATGGTTTTTCAACATCTTTAATTGGTATCAATGTTTTTAAAGCTTTCTAATGTTTCGTGATTTCGAATTATCGTGCAATTGCTAGTTATGTTATCCATTGGTTTCTGTTCTTCTTCTGATTGTGTTGGTGTTTCGATTCGTTTGAATTTCTGTTTTGTATTTCTTTTTTAGTGATCAGGAGTAACATTTGTTTCTCATTGGCTTTAAAGAAAAAGAACGATGGTGATTGGGGTTTGGGGTTTGTGATTCTCCTCAAGTGGGCTTCTTATAAAGTCAAGCGCACACGCAGCGAGCTTGATAGAAAGGGAAGTAGGTTGTGGAGTTGGAATCTAGGAATTTCCGCATTGATCATGGTTGTGTATGACTTGTAAGGAGATTCGGGGTTTTGAATCAAGATCCTTTTTATGGAAGAATTTGTCACCAGTCAAAGTGGCTGGGTTGACCACCTGATCATGATATAAAGTATAGCAAGCTTTATAATTTGATGCGTATCTTATAGTTTGTCGGGTAACGAAGGATTTCAGCTACTTCTAGCGTGTAAAATCATGGTATCCAGTGTCCCATTACTGAACTTCGACTGGCACCATGGACTTTTAGCAGCTTCCAGAAGTTGTCATTCTCCAAATGAACTGTGAACTTGTCAAGTATGTTGAAGTAAGGATAAACATGGTCGGAAGTAATGATAAACATAGTAAAGTTATTTTATTGGCTTGCTAAACCTGCATTATCTTGATTTTAATTTTAGAACCTATCTTGGATGCTTCGAACAAATAATTGTTTTGTTTTTCTCTTGTTGCTTCTTTAGTGGGATTTCTGTAGTGAAATACTACGACCCTTTCTGTTGGATTAAAATTCTGATATATTTTTTATTTTTTTTTAGCAATGTGTAGTGTATTTGCCTTTTACAAAGTAAAATGTACAAAAGAATAGCAAGCTGATGGCGGCAGCAGAAGCAAGGGCTGTGTGGCAGAGAACAGCTAATCGTTGTTTTGTCCAAGAGGATGCTAAAAGAGCTCCCAAGTTAGCTTGCTGCCAATCCTCGTCTTCGACAACTAGGCAGGTTGATGCTGGGCCTGCAACTGTAGCAGAAGGGCCAGATCATCCTGCCACTGGTTTCATGCCTATCAATCGGAATCCTTCATATTCTAGTCTACCCCCCGATACAAGATGGTGGCTGCAAATGCAACCTAGCTATGGGTACCAAAAGGATTTTACATACGAACAGTTAAGTGCATTGGAGGCTGACATGGAAACACTGAGAGCTGGGTTCGTGAAATCAACACCCAAAACTAGCGAGGTCCACCAGCAAAAAGCAGAATTCACTGATGCAGTCTCCGCTGTTTGTATGAAGACAGGCTACGAAGCCCAAAAGCAAGATGTAAGCGCCAAATATAGTAAGAACATGCAGGAACCTCTTCAATACGAAATGAAGGAAAAATATGAAATAATGGGGATGGATACCATTGATTGCCCAGTTTCCAATCAACCCAAGGAGTTTTGTTGTGACTATCCTTGGATTGGAGGTGGGAGGGCTGAACCATGGTGGCGGACAACTGACAGAGATGAATTGGCTTCCTTGGTTGCTCAGAAGTCGCTTAACCATATGGAGAACTGCGACCTTCCCCCACCTCAAAAAACGTATCATAAGAGACATCCATATGCTGATATTGGATGTTCTGACCCGAATGTGATATTGGGGACATCTTTAGATGCGAAGGCCCAAGCAACCAGTCTTTCCAGTATGACTACTCCTGCACATGGCTATCCTGATTCTGGAAGGGGAGAAATGTCTGGAGAAGGGCACTCCGACAAGTCATTCAGGTGGTTATTAGACATTCCAGGTCCTCGTGTTATTTATGAATTATTCCGATTTTTAGATTTCATTTCTAAGAACACTTGGTACGCAATCTTAAAAAAAAAAAAGGGACTAGCAGTCTGAGATCAGTTATATTTCTACTTGCAGAGACATCACGGAGATACAACAACTTTCTGAGGGTGAGCCTACAAAAGCTCAGCTAATGGAAGCACTCTGCCATTCTCAAACACGAGCAAGGGAAGCCGAGAAGGCAGCAAAGCAAGCTTATGCCGAAAAGGAGCACATCTTTAAGCTCTTCTTCACACAAGCCTCTCAACTCTTTGCCTATAAGCAGTGGTTCCAATTGCTGCAACTGGAAAGTCTTTACCTCCAGATTAAAAACAACGAACAGCCTCCAAGTGCCACTGTTTTCCCGGAGGGACTTCCATGGATGCCAGCCAAAGGCAAGAAACTGCGGAGGAACTGGCGTAAGGGTGCCAAGGGTAAAAGAGGAAGGATGGCCGAACCCAGGCACGACATTGCAACGTATGCTGTTGCTTTTGCGTTGGGGTTCGGTCTCGTTGGTGCTGGCTTGTTCCTGGGATGGACTGTGGGGTGGATGTTACCCCATTTCTAGGTTGTGTGGTAGTTCTGAGTTGTGACCATTTCATACCTCTTGTAATGATTGTTCAAAAGGGAATATGTGTTTTGGGTTAGTTTCTTTCTTTGTGTATTTCGTCCAGGTTTTACGTAGTTTTCGTATGTAAATATACCCCGATGTACTTGTATAAATGTTGCGAGGAGGGATGAGATTTTGTATAAATTTTATTTGGTTACTCTTCCACCTTACGTTTGTAAATTATCACAAGTCTTGGTTCTTTTTGCTTTTGTTTTCAAGACCTTGCACTTTTTTTTTTCTTAAAAAAAGGGACAACTGGTTGTAAATTACAGTTTTCCACCTCTTCCGGTCCCGAAAAGGTTTTGGGAAATTTTACCGTGCCCGTGGTTACAGTTAATCAATCACCAGGTTAAAGCATCTATCCCGAACCTCTCACATTTTCTTTGTTTTATTGGAAAGTCGCAATCATCATTCTTACCACTAGATCATTTGCTGCGATTAAGACCTTGCACTTTTGACTTTGGTGGTATGATGGTTTAGGAGACTTATCCTGTAGCCTCAGAAGTCAATGGCGTCTCAGCTATAAATTTTGAAGAGAGAACTTTGCCGTCCTGTCCCTGTTGAATGAAGAGTTATGTCTGCCATCCAAGAGAGAGGAGGGATTTTCTTCGGTGCTATAGAGGACTACTTTGTATTTTGATGTTTTAACCGTTATATCTTTGTTTAAAGATATAAAACTCAATATTTAACGGTTAAAACACTTGAACTACTAGATACTCCAGAGCACCTAAGAATTTTTGGAGAGGAGAAGTAGTTCGTGTGATTGTCACATTACCATGTAACCCTATAACCCTATCTATTCATATTATAATAAGTTCAACATTAAAGCTCGCGCAACCTTATGGTTCACTCGTATTATAACTTTGGAGGCAATCTGAACGCTTCGAACTTTGTTAAGCGGAAGACAAAAAATAATATGCATTTGGTTTTTACAGGTGTTCGAAGTGAGCATCTTAGGAGCAGGACTGAACTGTAGAGCAAAAATAATAATTACCCCTCGGAAGGAGTTGAGTCTCCATGTTGGAACCAAATCAAGTTATCGAACCCAAGTTAATTTAAGAAGCCCAAGTTTGAGCCCTAAATTAAGTACTGAACCCGAATCGCTAAGAATCCGCTCCCCTCACCCGGGTCAGGTTTGCAAAGCAGATCCGTTTCTGCTTCCATTTTCTTCCAGCTTTCAAGCTTCTAGGTTGTAGCTCAGAAGACGGACAGGATCCCTCACTCGCACAAAACCCCAAAACACAGACACCCGAGAGATGGCAGTGATGGAGAAGCTCAGGATGTTCGTCGCTCAGGAGCCTGTCGTCGCAGCTTCTTGCCTCATCGCCGGCGTTGGTACTCTCTCTCTCTCTCTCGCGCAAAATCCCTATTAAATTTAGGATCAAATTTATGGGATTCAAATTCCCAAAATTGGTGCACAGATTGAAATTTTCATAATCTGGGTTTTGGTTTCGTGTGCAAACTTTCCGATTTGGGGGAGTTTTACTTTTATGCTCAGATTAAATAATGTATGTTGTGTGCACCACTGTATTTTGATTTGAATGTTTGAGCCGTAAAGGTGCAGTTTTTGTTTTTGTACAGCTCTCTGATGCCAATTCAGTCTTGGCATATACATGTTTTGAGGCAAAGTTCGAATATTTTGGCTGAAATTTTGAAGTTTTCGTTATATCTTAATCTCTAATGAATTACAAGTTTAGATTACGCTTATGCTGTTGTGACGGAAAGAATTACATGTTTGTAGCTGCGTGCATTCATTTGTCTGGGAAGGGAAATCTAGGACTTGAGTTCTTTTTCTCCACTAGATTCAGCCTGGTAGAACAACAATATGCTTCCAAGGCTGGAACAGCCATTGCCGGAAAACAGCAATGTGGGCTCTGCGTTGGGATACTCATATTGATAATCGTATTGAACATACTTCAATATATTTCATAGTTTTACATTCTCAGCGAAAGAAATATTTCTTAATGGATTAGAATTGCATTTTTCGATTGCGAAGTTATTCCTCCTATAGAACTTGTAATATGTTAAGTGATCCATTTTACTCGCGAGAAACTATGATCAATTTTGCTCGTTGAGACTGAGGTCAAATTTGGTTCCTAATGTTTTCAAGTTAATGGATCAAGCATTTTAAGAAGAATCTAAGTAGTATCTGTTAAGGTTTCAAGGGCACTCCTGTAGGACTTATGGCTATATTCAACTGACTGGCTATTATGATTGAATTTCAGGTCTCTTTCTTCCAGCTGTAGTAAGGCCAATTCTTGATTCCTTTGAAGCTTCTAAGCAAGTCCCTCAGCCTGCTTTAAGCGATGTGAGTGTTACATGACACGTTAGTTAAAATTTTCATTCATTCTTTGCCTAATTATGCACTTTACATAGAGCACTTGGATTTGTTATGTTGTTCATAAAGAAAATGTTCATGGTTGATTCATGCCTTTTTGGAATTGAACTTAATCTAACTTGGATATAGTGACTGCTCAACTCATATATTATCACTACCTAATTAGGTGGGTAGAGTCCATGGTGTTCTTCATCGTCATCGTTAGATTGGTGGTCTGCATGGAATTCTTATGAACCTCCAAAACTTTCGCCCTCTCCCAATAGATCTAAAGTGGTTTGGCTATGTGCTCTTACACAGCCATGACCATGTAACTTGAAAAGGATAGAAAAATTGGATCCTCTCAACTTGCTCTGTCATGATTTGATTTTGTCCATTGATCTGCTCAATTATAGTTCATCTTGATCTATTCTTAAATAAAACTCTATATCCATCTGGAGAGCAAACAGGACCTAAGTTTGTTTCAATATAGATTTCATGCCCGCTTGTTCTTTTGGCCAGAAATTGTGCGCCCTCACAACACGCTAACAAGATCTTTTATCTTGTTTCCTTACTATCACTCATATTTCTGAATTACCTGGGTATTTTTCACAGGTGGTTGCAGGTATGACAGGTAAAAAATAGGGGCGATATGATTCATTGGTACAGGCGAACGATGGCCCTTTTTTTATTTTTGCCATTTTTCATGAGCATTGAAATAAGCCTGACAATCTTGTGTGGAGAACACAGTGATGCTGCATGTTGAATATTATCCTTTTCGTTGTAAGCATGTGACCGGTTTCCTTGTCACGTTAACTTTGACTAGCCGAAGCTGCTGCTGTTCTTGTTGATTTGAAGCCCAATTTAAAGCTTAATGAATGCATGCCAAATATAAGTGCCTGCTTCCATTTTATTCTTCATGCTTGCTACACATGAATTCAATTTTCTTTCAGTTGTCTTGTATAAACTTTTCATTTGTCCGGATATAAAACATAAATTCACAGTTTGATGCCTCTCTGATCCCCATGTTTTTCTCGTGTTTTAAATTTGGCCAATTTGGTCTCCTGAGTTTTTATCTGTTAACAATTTTGGTCATTTCCGTCTCATTTCGGTGTTAGGCCTCGTTTGGCAGCTCGGACTGTACTGACTATTTCTGTCGGATAGGATAAATAGCCACCGGATAGTACTGACTAAATTAGTCGGGCGTTTGGTGCAGTATCGGATTAATAACCGTATTATTTATACTGTGTTTGGTATTGAACCGGATAGGACAAGAGAAAAAAAATTAACAAATCTTTCTTAGCTTTTAGACTCTAATATAATGCTTTATTGATTCGTATAAAGATACAAGCAACTTTGGTACTAATTTTGAGTTAAGTTTCCTGCCTTGTGTTTTGTTAATTTGATATTATTTTTTTTCCCATTCTAATTTGGCCTCTGTGGTTGTCACGTATATATTCACACATATCTATATCCAGATAAAAATTCCAATCAACAATTCAACAACCCTAGTCCGAAATTCAACAATTCAATGCCAATCAACAATTCAACAACCCTAGTCCGAAATTATTCACACATATATATATCCAGATAAAAAGTAAAATTCACATAAAATTAAAAAAATGGATAGAGTGATGTAAAACACAAATTTACATAATCAATTGCATAATTGAGAGAAAATAATAAATAGATTCAATCAATTGCAAGAAAAATAGGAGGGGGAAGAATAGAGGGAGGGGCGGAATCCCAGAAGAAGAAAATTGAAAAGACGAAAATGTGATTCAAACGAAGAAGAAGACTGTGAGAAGACATACCTGGGATGAGAGCAAGATGGCGTCTGGAGAGGAAGAGAATGAAACGCTGCGTTAAGAGGTTGCGGTGGTGGTGGTGGGGGGAATCGAAATTTTGGGGAAAGAATGGGGAAGTTGAGGGAAATAGGATGATGGTCTTTCAAAAAAGGGAGCTGTGGGATTTTGCTAAATTTTTGGTTCGAAGATTTTTGTCAGATCTGGTGGAAAATGGAAAAATGAAAAGAAATGGAAGGAGGGTAAAACGGAAGATTGCGTCGGGAGAGAAAGTGGAAGATTGCGTCGGGAGACAAGAGAGCCCGACTAATTATACCGTGAAAATGGATGGTATAAGCAAGCAGGTACACACCGTGTAAAAAAGATGGGCCCGGATTATTTAATCCGGTGCTTATTTAATCCGAACTGTCACCAAACACCGTACACCGTATTATTAGTACTATCCGATCCGTTATACGGTGTGCCAAACAGGGCCTTAATGTACTAAGATTGTTGACAGGATATAAAGCACATAAACCAATTGTTCAAGTTGGAAACAGAGATCAAAACATTACTTAAACCAAAACACAGTTACGAAAACAGCATTTACGGAAACCTCGCCAACAAGACAACTTTACCGTTGTCGAAGCTACCGGAGGTGCATGCAAAACAGTAAAATAAGGGCTAAATTTTACACACACAACTAGTCTTTTTTCATTTTACATGTCCTTAGGGGGGACTAACCCTAAACCCTAAACCCTAAACCCTAACCCGTAACAAAGTCCCCCACAATTCATGACCATCCCAGTTTTCAGCCCCGGCGGGCAACGCCGTGGTTGTTAAGTCTTTAGCTAGAGCATTTGACAGGTAATTGATTTGGATACACTATACCGGTGCACACAGACAAGTCTAAATCATCATATCGCAAACCCGTCTTTCTTGAATTTTCTACCCTTCCATGGAACTGCCGCCTGCTTCAAGCTCTGTTTAATTGTTGCCTGCAAACATCAAAGGAATTTTTACTTCAAATACAAGTAACTTCAACATTTCTAAACGAAAATTTAGGTCTGTTTGGAACTGCTTTTAGAATGCATGCACACATGGCCGAAATAATTAAAAATGTTGTTGCAAAGATATCATTATATAAGAATTTGGAAGAAAGCAATTCCAAATGCTTTTAGCTAAAACGCTTATGATCATAATTGCTTCTTACAAAAGCATTTTGAAATGGGTAACGAATTTGGATCCTCCCCAAACTTTAGTGCCTGGAGCCTAAGGAGCAGAAAATCTGAGCCCTTGGTTTGTAAGAAAGAGCAATCAAAGCCCTTGGATTGTATGAGGTGTGCCAGTGAAATGAGTTAGTGAGGACCATCAGATTCAATTTGAGTGATCCGGATTGCCTGATCCTTGAGTTTCGGACAGTGAGATCCAAAGTGGATCTCTGTCCGGCCGTAATGAGTTATTCTAAGTACATACACTCGTGGCCTTGGCCAAACCAGGAACGTAGCATGTTCTCACATTCTGATTCCATTCCTCTGCCTACCCTACACAAGCCAATCTATGTTGTTGTACTTAGAGACCTGCTTAGTTGGGCACACATGGGAGGTTTTGGCCATCTCTGAAAATTCTACTATGTTCGATGTATGGCCTACACGCCTACACCGGATGAACAGAGGGCCGGATATGCGGCCAAAACTTCAACAATCAAGATCCAACGACTACATATCCCGGTGTATACGAGAAAATTTGGCTCTTTCTCTAGGAAAGCGCTAGATCAGTATGCCTTCTGAAAAGGGCAACTCCTCACACCCTCACAAGGCTTTGGATTAAAACCAACTAGAGTTCGTACTTTCTCCATCAAACTCATACATGCGATACTCGGGAAGGGGAAGCGGAACTCAGGATCTCGAGTGCAGGGATGAATGCTCTTAATCCATTCAAATTTGAATTGCGATATAAAATATAAATGTACCAAAATATAAAAGCGAACTAAAAGTAGAACCCAAATAAAGGAAAGAAATATTTACCCAGAAATGAGGCTTGGCATGAGAGAGACTAGAAATGCTCCCAACCGTTGTAATCCCTGTCATCTTCTTCTTCGTCTTCAACTTCCCACTCTCTCCTCCCACACTGCCACCACCGTCACTCTCTCCATCCACAGAAGATGGAAAGACATAACCAGCCCCACCAACCTCTCTTTTTCCCTTCAACACCCTCCTCCCCCATGAGTCAAACCACCCTCTCTCCTTCCCTTTCCTTCTCAGAACCAGAGCACCAAGCTCCCCTCCTCTCTCAGGGCTGAAACCGCCATAACACTCCATCCTGAATGAGGAAGACTGAAACTTTGACCTGCCCACGTAAGGATCCTCCAACACTGTGGTGGGAGAAAGCAGTTTGGCTTCCAAAAGCAGCCTTGGAGGGAGCTCTAAGCACTTTCGGGAAAAGTCTGTTGGGTTTGGAACGGTGGCCAGGGCAGTGCAGGGCCTTGGCTTCCCGGGCTGCTCTTCCCAGCGGAATGGGACTGAGACTGAGGTGTGGAGTGGTGGAGTTAGGGTGCCTGAAGGCTCATGGGAGTGAAATGGTGGGGCAGAAAATAAGGGCAGTTGTGGTGGCTCTGCCTCATCAGATCCCAGCCCCATTGCTGTAAGAGTTCAGGGAGTGAAGGGGAAGGGTCAATGGAGGAGAAGGAGAAGAGAGGAAGAGAAGTCCTAGGAAAAAGGAAAGCCAAAAGCACTTATAAGTCACATCCATCTTTTAATAGAGGATTGCTTTGTTTGGTCTGCTCTCATATTATATTATTGCTCTGCTCATTGATGGGAAATACCCAACATATGGTAATTGATGGGGTGCCCTCAGTGCAACTACTCTTTTGTTTTTTTATTAGAATTACTATTGGGCATAAGAAAATGTTAGAGGATCAGTTGCGAGTGCACTTGTGAGTTGATTTGAATCGTTCATGTTTATTGAACTCACAAAATATGAATGACTATATCAATTTCATGTGAGTTTGCTATAAATATCAGTCATGCTAATTGAACTCACAAAGTAAGAAATGTCATATCAATTCTACAGTGTGCGTTGTCAACTAATTCTGGTCATTCATGTTAATTAAACTCACAAATAATGATCGAATAAAATCAGTTTTATACACGTTTGCAACCGTTCTTACTATTCCTCTTGGATAGCATTAAAAGTAAAGCATAGTTCAGTTGAACGCGTTTATGATTGATTCTAGCATTTCTCTTAAATAATAGTAAAAGTAAAATATGATTGACCATGATTATTTTTATATGCGTTCGCAACTAATCTTATCATTTTTCTTAAATAATAATCAAAGCAAAAACTGAAAGGACCAATATCAACGTGGAACACTTAAGCGATTGATTTTAGCATTCATCTTTGATCTTAATAGTAATAAAAGCAAACCAGCTTCTATACTATCACCTCTGTAATTGGGAACACCAGAACAAACAATTTGACAACGACTTTTATCTTATCTTCACTGTATGCTGTGGTAGTACTGTGTACCGTGACAATCAATGGGGACAATTGGCAGAAAGCATGAGAGGAAGTTGGATATTTTCTACCAAATTTCAAAGCCACATGGTGAAATTTGGTGCACATGAGAACATCAGATTGGAATTATGAAAGCATAGGATGCCAACCTGTGATGGAGAATAAAACCTTTTCAGAAGTACTGCTGACCCTTTCTTTGGACTTTAGTTTGTCAATCAAAGTTAAGTTCCCTCCAAAAAAGTCATTTATCTCTATGCCACTATCCCTAAAAATCATCCCATCTCAAGGCAAATGCGGATTATGTCCTTGCAAATCTAAAGGTTCAAAGCATGAGAAACACATATTCAATTAGTGCTATAAAAGTGTTGGAAGTTTGAAGGGTTGGCACTAAGAGGATGATACCAGCTGGCTTGAAAGACTTAAAAAAACCTGCCTCCAATTGACCGCAGATGTAATAAGGGGGTTTCTGTCGTGCAACTAATTGGATATGTCTTTTTCTCTCTCTTTCATTATATGATTAATATGAGAAAAATGGAGAATAGTGATATATCACTGATTGCACCCAAAACTTTTCCGAGGAAATTCTTCTGTATGAATTCACATTTTATTAAGAATGTGATTGATGTCCTTAGATTGTTGGATTCTTGATTAGGATACTGATTAATCAAAATACATTAAATTGTGTTGCCATTAACTAAGGATTAGTAGTAAAGATGCACCTAAGGATTCAAACTCAAATAATAGGAAGTTTTTTTTTTTTTTTAATCAACTCTAATGAAATTAAAGTCAACAGAACTACACAAAATCTAAGTTGATTTTGGAGCACATTTTTAAGCATTGTGTGACACAAAGCGAGAAGTAATATAATTGTGAATGCAAATTTCTTATACAGTTGATTTAACAAAAACTCCACCTATAAGAGAACACATGCCGTTAGCCTAATTGACGAATACCCTAAAAAGGGAGGAGAGTGCTCGCCAAAGGCTATCCGATGCCTAAGTCAGAAAAGTAGTAGAGAGAAAAATAGAACATACTTGAGAGTGTTGTGAATAGTAAGGAGCAATTACCGTTTTCTCTTATTGACTTGGCTATTTATGGGGAAGAAACCCTAGCAGGCAACTCTAAGGGAAGGTTGCAGAGCATACTAGACAGTCATTAATGGTGTAGGCTAGTCCTTGCAATCCTACCTACTAGTAGTCTTAAGATCCATGTCGGTAAAAGTGTTGGTTCACCAGACTTCCAAGGGGAGACTCTCGAGAGTTGGGGCCCTGCCATCATTGGACTGGATATGGCTCAATGGCGTGACGTATTATAGGCAGCCGGATAGCCCATGGTTCATTAGTAAAAGCCCAATTACTTTAGGGCTGATTACATCTTATTTTCTTAGAGTAATTTTGTGATTTACACACGATGTCAAGGGTAAAATCGTTATTGAGCATTTAGTTCACATGTCCTTTTATTGGATTGGTTAATTTAGGAAAAATTAGTATCCAGTCTCTAGTTACTAATGTTCATATAGTTTTCAAATTTTGATCCAAGTCTCTGACATTAATGTAATAATGAATTTACATGTCAGTTACATAATTTTTTAAAATAAAAATTAATAATTGATTTAGGATTTTAATATTCACACCTTTATTAAACTCCTAACTAATTTTCAATTCAAAACATTTCCAAAATAAATAAAAAATTAGAATAAGTTTGTACCCATTAGCTTTTTAAAAAATGTTTTCAATTTTTTAAGTGTATATGCACCCACTCATGTAATTTTTTTTTCCAATTTTTAATCTTAAAATGTACCCATTCTTAAATATACCAATTTATTATATGTAAAATGTACCTTTTTTTATATATAAAATCTATTCAATTTTTTTTTCTAGCCGTTTTTAAACTTATATAGGTACATTCTTTTCTTTTGATTTGAGAATGTATCCATATCAAGTTTAATCGAAGAAATTTACTAATGCTATTAAGCCTAATATCTATTACTTGTTTTGTGTGGTTATGAAGAATGTACCCATGTTTTGGTACAATAATTTTTTTGTTAATTTTGATGAATGTACCCATGTTTATATATACATACACACAATAGTATAATTTATATTCTAATAATTTTATCCCACAAATTATGGATTTTTATTTAAAATCTCATTAATATAAACAACTATAAATTTTTATTTTTATTTTTTATTTAAAAAATATAGTATCATACATAGAAATAAAGTATCACATTAATCTCAGGGACTTTGATCAAAAATTGAAAATCAACAAGGTTTCAGTCAAAGAATATTGATAACTAGGTGATTAAATTGAGGTTCCACCATAAAACCAATTGGTAATATGGGGAGTAGCCCAAGACCATATAAGCACATAGCAAACCTTGTCCCTCACCGATGTGGGACAACTCTCAACACGCCCCCGCACGTATGGCAGATTTTCAAGCCTACACGTGGACAACAACTGGGTGACGTGGAGCGCTTGTGGCCGTTTGGCTTCACACGAGGACAACCCGCTCTGATACCATAATGAAATTGAGGTTTCACCATAAAACTAATTGGTAATATGAGGAGTAGCCCAAGATTATATAAGCATATAACAAATCTTGTCCCTCATCGATATGGGACAACTCTCAACACTAGGAACCGTATCCAAAATCTCTCGTTAATTTATGAATAGTAAAGGAATGTTTACCTATAACACTAGGAGAAGTGACAAATCTGCTCAAACGATACTAATGCTATTTTATTTTTATTTTTTTTTTTCCAATGATGACATTTGAATTAGGATAGTGGTATTAGGAGTACTTGTACATGTGTGGCTAATAGGTGTTGTGGATGGCGTGTTAGTTGCTGCGATGTCATCCAGGAGCAAAAGTCAAGGGGGAAAAGCAGAAAGCATGTCATTTTCAGAATTAGCTTTGCTCAAAAGCAGATTTGTGATCTCACAAAGGATCAAAGCCCCTTATCTCTCCTGTGACTATATCAATATATAGTATAAGCACAATTGCGATTGAATAACTTCATAAGTACTTATTTCCCTCCAACTCACTGCTAAAGCAGTAAAACTTGCATGTAACGAAAATGTATATTTGGTTCTCATTATATCAATGTTACAGCAAACAAAAACAAAAAATAGCGTAATTGCAAAATGCTCAAAGAAGTCTTAGTTTTTGTAAAAGTAAATTGAAATACGTTGCATCATAAATCCCGATTCATAAACTAAATTAGCATAATCAATGTCGATGTAATTTGCTTTGTCTTGTTTAGCAAAAGTACAAAACACTCAATAAACCCATAATTATTGCCAAAATCCAATAAGCAAGAATCTAAGGATAACAATAATTAAAGTGTACTTATGCTCTAAAAAGTAAAAAAATACAAATACAAATAAATAAATAAAACAGAAGAAACAAACACGTTTTTCCAATGAAAATAAATAAAGAAAAACTAACAAAAAGTTCAAAAAATACTTCCCTTTTAATGAAAAGTCATTTTTAAAGGTATCGTAAATAGTAACAGGGAAATGTATAAACGTGATTTTTCGTTAAAAGTAAACAGTACCGGAAGTGTTTTGTTAAAACTCTCAATAAACAAGTCAGGAGAATCTAAGATAACAATAATTAAAGTGTAATTATGTCATGCCTCTCTAAAAAGTTAAAAAAATAAAAAAAATAAAACAGAAGAAACAATCACGTTTTTCCGGTGGAAACAAACAAGTCATGCTTACGACAGAACAAACAACCCCCCAAAGTATTTACCCTAATTAATAAGGGCTTCCTAGGATTGGGCTTTTATAATCCAGAAATGATTTTATGGGTTCTCTTCTTTTGAGTTTAGGCCGACCCTGTTTAGACAAAGATGAAATGAGCAATTAATTGTACGTAAATTAAACATGTGAGATGCGGTTTAAGTCAGTTGGTTAAGGCATTAGGTTAAGTTTTTGTACTTGAATTTGAATATTTCTTTATGTAAATTAGAGTAGTCTAAATAGAATATCGTTGTCATTCACTATTATTGATCTAATGATATTCAACGGTAAGTGTCTTTGGGGAGGCCGCCGGGGGGGGGTGTTTAGATTCGAGTTTTGTGTACAGCGAATCTAAATTATTATGGCAGAATTGTTGTATAATTTACAACCCAAATACCCTACCTTTAATGTATATCATTGTATTAAAAAACACACAAAATAGCCAAAATTTCTTTCGTATTTATGAGAAAAGAGAAGTGAGCATAGATCTTGTGAAAACACTAGAAGCTAATCCATTCATCTCACTCATGGATGAATTCTGACAGCTTAGGTGATTGACCAACTATATTATTTATGTTTTTTTACAAGTAGATAAATATTTTATACAACTTCGAACTCGAATAAAAAGGTTATAAATTATCCTGATCAACAGGCCTAACCAATATTATTATGATTATACATCACTTGCTCGAAAGCAAATAATTGCTTACTCTTTGCACAACTAATATAAGCAAACATGGAGCTGTGACACAATCTTCCCCAGCTTCATTTCCCCTAAAATCAGGCATATACAAGATACTCTTTTATATTAAACAATTAAATTCAAGTTTTTGAAAATTGCCAATCTCCATCCAGCATTCAAAGAAGAATGTATATGGACCCATTAATGTTTTAATTAACAGTTTGACGATATAACATGTTAATAAAAGGACAGTTCCAATATGTATAGCATGCATACCAAAAACACGTAACTTTTGTATTGACTATGAATCTTCTATTTACGTTGTTTGCTTCAACAAAGCAACAAATGTTATGATAGTACATGAAAAATGTTCAAAGAATTTAGCACTCGTTTGTACTTTCGAAAGCTGAGGATAGTAAGCCGTCGAGGGATGCGGATTCAATTTTAGGGCCGCTAGCCTACACCTATTGACGATTTAGATTCACACCGATCAACGGCTGATAGCTCATGCAAATACTAAAATCATCAATATCAGCAACGGACAAAAGGGTCTCTTCCAGCCTTCTTAAAATGTGTTGAAGTTCAGAGTAATGTTTGGTGCATTTTCCCTAGCTCCTTCCTGTGCTATCATGGATGCTAAAATACTTTAATTCTTAAATACCCTTGAGCTTAAGTTGGCAAATAATCAAACATAACAGCAATTGGAAAAGTTAGGAAGGCAATAAGAAAAAAGCATGAAAACCCCACATCTTTTCTTTTCAATACAAGCGACAGACGGGAGGGAGGAATTGGACTCGAGAACTCAAGTGCAACGCTGAATTGTTGATCAAATTTTAGTATCTTTGTTTTTCAGTGTGCGTTACATTTGACTCGGAAGAGTGGCCTTCTACCTAACACTTCAATGGAATTTTTTTTTTTTTTTTTTTTTTTGTGGTAAAGAGAGAGTTGGTGAAGGAAATTTTGAAAGACAAATAAAGATGATAATCCTCTCATATCTTCCATGTCCTTGTCAATTGGATTTTACACCTTTTGATGCTTTTTGTTCACCCTTTCTCCACTACCACTTAACTTAGCAACAAGGGATCTCCATGAAAACAACATTTGCCTCCATATTTCAGACATCTTAGACCAAATGTTGCTGCCTCCCCACTTCTTGCTCTACACATCCACACCTTCTTGCCATAGCTTTTTTTCTCTTTCCTTTTTTCTTCCTTTTTCAACACCTTTTTTTCCGCTTTAGTGTTTGACCGCATAACGGGGATGCTACCGTGACAAGAAACTAATTTAATCATGCATGGTCATTTGGGAAAGCAAAAGCTCGTGACAGTATGTGAATGACTTTCAAATATCATCTCCGTCGGTAGGTAGGTTTCTCCCTAAAGGGCTTTCCACAAAAAAGAACCAAAGGACTAAATTGAAACCATATGGCAAACATACATCTTAATGTATTATGTGTTTTTACAGGCCAACTCATGCTAGCCACAACCACACCAAGTATTGACAGATTTCCATTTTCTAATCCTGATTAAGAGGTTGCTTTGCTAACCCAGAACCAAAACAAAACCCAAAATTCCACCTAGCCCTTCTGTTTTCCTACAGCATTCTCTAACATTATTATGAGCAAAACCAACTACCAGCTACTTTTCCCAGAAGAAGAGGGAGAGAATAAAACCGCAACACGAAAAAAGGGAATATGAACTAATCATGTTTCCGATCGATGCTCAGAGAATCCACGCTAACTGTCCCTTCGCAATCTAAAGATGAACTCTGAAGCTTGCATCTGTTCATCTTCTGTACCTCGTCACTTGAATATATAAATATCTTCTTCACCAGCTTACAGAAGTCCCTGCATTTGGAAAAAGTTTTAAGTAGAACCCACTTTATTTGTATTGAATTCAGAAGACCGAATGCTAGGCTACTTACGGCCACTGATCATCGCCCATAAGCATCATGTCATTTTCATCATCCGTAAAAACAACTGCCCATTTGTTCTTTGGACGAAGCTCTCCTTTGATCTCAAACATTTTCTCTAGCTCATCAATTAGATGATCATAGCCTTTCAATGCAGTCAAGTCCACAGCACGACCAACAGCAACCCCTTGCATTTGCACCTTCTCAGTAGACAAAACAACTTACTCATCAGAAACAACTGACTTTCACTAGTGGTTTGATAAAACAGAAGCAGCAATAGTCCACATTTACCTTAGTGCGAGTTCTTGTTGAAAGAGTCAATCCTTGCTTGCCTTGTGTTTCTTTTGGTGATGCCTCCAAGATTACTTGTTTCTGCTCCTTTGACAGCTTCGAAACATCCAGACCCTGATCAGATTCAAATGCATCAGCTGGAATTGGTCCTTTGGCACCAGATGGCATTGTTTTAAACACTGGCTCTATCTCTTGGGGGCAAGTTGTTTTAGTGTTGTTTGACAAATTACAACCGAACAACCAAAAACCTGAACTATCAGATTTTTTCCCTTTTTCCACCTGGTCATGTATCAGGACATTATTTGGCTTTGACAAAATTGGGGAGGCAATGCTAGAGAGCACAGACCCCGCAATTACATTCTTGCTGCTTTCCTTTGAGTCTCGAAAAAGGCTTAAAGGAACATCCACGTGCGGGGAAGAAGGCCAGATGCCCTCTGAGCAGACCCTTGCGCTAGAGTAACTGCTGCTATTGCTTTCTTTCTGCCTCAGAGGCCAGACAACCTGACTACCAGAGGTTTGGACTTCCGGAACACCACCTCGGTTTAACTCCGTGGTCTGGGGTGAGCTGTGATACCAAAAAGATGAAGCAGCTGAATTGGTGGTAACTTCTACCGTCCAATTTATGCAAACAAGTGAAGACATTCAGAACCAACAACAATTCGAAAAAGAATTTTAATAAATAAATAACTGCAATAAATAAATAATCCAGTGCTGTTATTTTTCATACCAGATGAAGAAATTTCTACAGGCCGAGGCCTTTTGCTCTTTACCATGGGTTGAGCAAGATTTGAAGGAGCCGAAGCTACAAAGGGTTCTATATCCCAAGGAGAAACCCTGTCTGGCCTTTGAACTGCAGCATGCTCATCCCATTGAACCTGCAATAAATACAACTAAAGATAAGTAGATGAATGGGAAGAAATAAAACAGCATTTGATCTGTAACTTGTTAACATCTTAACCTTCAACGATCGCCATTTAGATTCAGACCACTGAGGAGATAAATCCCCAACCTCAACTATTGTGCCTGTGAACCTGAGCAATTAAAATATGTAGAAATTTAAAATCAAGTTTAGTATTAAGAACATTAGTGACCATAACCGGCGAGAGCCATGGAGACACCTTCTTTCAGGAGATTCGTCACCCTCAAATCGCATCCTGAAGCGCGTCCCAAGTGAGAATTTAGTCTTAGTGGCCTCCAGATATTTGCTTAAGCCAATAATGAACTGACTAGTCCTGAGAGAAAACAGGAAAAAGCTATAAAATAAAAGGATTTCCAATTAATTGAAGAATCTTGTATCACAGATAAAATGAAACCGTTGCCCAAACCTTGGCTTGGAATACACAACAAACAGTGTTTTGGTCATAAGAGCATGTGAAGCAGTTGCAAGCACTCCAAGATGCATGCTCTGGCTTGATATCACTGACGAGGGTATCTGACTCTGTTGACGAGCTAGACGCCGAACCCCAACTCGTAATTCCCCGTTGTCACCCCTACAAACAGGTTCGTGTTAACAAAAACCCATTCTACCATGAATGCATTCCTGTTAATTGTGATCAACGAATCATAAGCAAATACCTCAAAAACACAAAGGCGTCACCAGCAACCAATCTTTTTGAAGTGACGAATGTACTCCATCCTGTGGTAAGTAAATGCCTCCGGGGTTGACCTAACATTCGAAATTGAAGTGAAATGTAAGCCCATCAATCATACACTAAAAAGGATAGTTCCTAGCATTCAACATGGCTAATAATAGTAGTGCTTTCAATTAGTTTATTTCAACAGTCAAATATAAAACCACATTCACATTCCATCACAAACCAAGCTTTTGGTGCAGAAAGGATACCTCTAAAGATATGCTTAAATTTCCACTCATATCCATGAAGATCTTTGGCAATTAACTCCTGGGTTGGAGTTGCTTGGTTCATGTCCTAATGAAATAAAAATACAAGTACACATGAAAATATGAAAAGAAAATGTTGACTGACCACTAGCATAGTAGAAACAACAAAAATGCATGAAAACGGGAGTAAATACCAATGGAGGTAAACACTCGGTGGCATGCTTTCGAAGGACTGAGAACCCTCCATGGGTGCTTGTATCGGAAGCAGTCAAAATCTTGCAAAACCAGTGAACTGTTGCCTTTGGAGCTTCGGGTTTGCATGGATCAGGACTTGAAGGTTCACACTGCTGTAAAACCAACCAAAAAAAGATGAGTAAGAGAAGCGGGAAAAATAACTTTACAGGCTTCTCTCGGAGTTGGAACTTAAAAGTTTCATATCGAAACACTTTCAGTTACTACGAAAATTGTGCAAAAGGTTGAGAAAATGTGAAATTTCCCCTATTCGTATTTTAGATAATATCCCAACTGATTTTAAAAGACTTTAACATTAGTGACTATATATTCTTTTCTCCATCTTCTAAGTAACCAAACAGAGGAAGTTGGAACAAAACATTAAATAAGACAAAAAGAAAACATGTTTCTCACATCTGCTTCTGGATGCAAAGTGATCTGAGCATAAACCTCATCTGTTTCTTGTTCTGCCTGTGAGTAAAAACAAACTTCAATTAAGCATACCAAAAATCAAAAAAGAAAACTTCAATTTCAATAAAAAAAAACCATTAAAAAAACCGCCCAAAACCGTGGATTTACACGAAAACTACATTCCAAAACGCATTACCAGTAATCGAATATGAACCACACTACAAAGGATCTTTGAGGGAAGATTAAAGAGAGGGATTTGCTGATTCAGTTCCTGATTTGTTGATGATTCCAACTACAAAAAACCAGAAAATATCAAAACCCCAGATAAGAAAACAAATTAACCAAAAAAAAACCACAGATTTTGATCCATTGAGAGGCAATTAAAGCAAAAGGGATGGAAAGGCTTGTACTTGTTCCATGTGACCCTGAGGGAAGTAGTACACCTTCTCTCCAGGCCTTGGCACATCCACCAGAGGCCCTGCACACAACTTCCATAGCTCTGTATACAGATCATCACCTCTCAAATCTATCAAACAAAATGCACACCGTTGAAAAAAAAAATTAAAAATGATAAATAAACAAACATATTATTCTAAAAAGGAAAACCCAGAAATTAAAACAGGCTAAAAATGCCAAAGATGAAAACTTTATAGAAAACTAGAGACTTCAGTGAATGCATTTTTGTGTTTGTTCAGAACCCAGAAACAAAAAAATGGAAACTTTTTTAGCATTTGCATTTCGTTTCCAATTTATCCCAACTCTGCTAAACTTGCCAAGCAGACAGAAAACCCACCTGTTTCCGCACGAGAAATTGAGGAGTCACACTCGAGGTGTGCCATTCAAGAGCTCAAACGACGTCGTTCAGGGCAGTGGAGGAGCAGAGAGCAGAGAAGTTGTAAGAAGAAGAAGAAGAAGAAGAAGAAGAAGAAGAAGAAGAAGAAAGCTCAAAAGATCAGGATCTTCGGTGCTGAGGCTGAGGCAGTAACGGGTGAAAATACCATAATAGCGTGCCCCATTTACGAACAAGAAGCAACCCAGAAGAAGGAGAGTAAAAAGGCTAAACGGACAGGACGGTTATGCAAACAGCCATTATTGCTAGTGCCTCTCGTACTAGTCTCCTTTTTTTTCTTTATTTTTTCCTCTCTTTTTCCCTGTAACGACTGTGATTTTTAATACCCCTGGTGTCCTCTCTCTCTCTCCTCCCTCCTCCCTCCCTCCCTCTCTCTCTCTCTCTCTCTCTCTCTCTCTCTCTCTCTCTCTCTTCTTCTCTCACTCTCCCTCCTCTGTGAGTGTTTGTGGTTTTTTTAAGGGACTGAATCGACGTTACCAAATCCCCAAAACTGCTTTCTTTTTTCAAGTAATTTTATTATTATTATAATTACAAAATGCTTAAAAGCCCAATGTTATTTTCCTTCTATTTTAAGGATGATATTTACACATCTATTTTTACTTTTTATATATTTGTTGTTAATTTATGTTCGTTGATCTTTTTTAATTCATCCAATTTGATGATCGAAAATTAAAAAAGTGTGTGAGAAGAAAAAAAATGTTGTGTGAATATCACATTCCTTATTTTATTTTCCAATTCTCATATAATTGGGGGGAGTTGGGAGTGGGATGGGATCTATCTATCATATGCCCATTTATTTTTTTCTTTCCCATTCTCTTATAAATTAGTGGGATTTATTATATTATGACAGTACATCCCACTGCAAAGAAGTAGAAAAATTAAAGAAATTAATTAAGTAATTAATTGTGCTTGATAATATTCCATCCCACTAAGAGTTGACTGATGTTTTAAGTTGGGAAGTGATTTTTGTATATTTTCAATTCTCAAAGTTGATTAAAACAAAAAACAAATATCGAAAATCAAGTTACACAAATATATAGAGTTTGTTTGAAAATTATTTCTTTTTTAGCTCGCATATCACGACATGTTGTTACAGTCTTCTGTAGTGATGGTACATGGTAGGTGACTAATCATCTAATGAAACCTTGTACCTTACAAATTTTTTTATATAACAAAAACTCAATTGTACACTCAAAAATATTTCTTGAAAAAAAAATGGACCTATACCTCTAATGAAAAAAAAATAAAACCCTAGACCAATAATTGGACCACCCCACTGTTTGTGTGAGATATTGGGACTGCAATGTTAATTATCAGTACATGGTGTGTGGGTTTGGTGACCCAATAAAAAAATAAAAGGAATAAAAGTATTGTGCCCATTTGTACTAATGTTGGCCAAAAAAATTATACTAGTGTAGGCATTTGGAAAATAAAATCCTTAAAATAATTATTACAGGCAATTATTGTTGAATTAAAAAAAAAAAGAGAGAGTATAATGTGATGCATCTCCTTCTTTGTATTACACAACGAAATAAGAATTTACCTAATCATGATTAAGATTGAGAGTTTGGCAATGTAGCATGCCTGGCCAAAAATTATAATCCACAATTTAGTGTTATGGAAATATGGTACATCTGTAAATTGTAGCATGCAGTCAAACAAAAATTCGTATATTTAATAATCTAAATTGACAATCTGACAATATAACATATCAAACGTATATTTTTTTAAACTTTAAAATCTTTTTGTTATGACTCGTTCATGATTTTATTCTATTTTAAATGTCCCTAGAGGCGAGAATGTTGACTTTTGTTGACCACCGTGTTGTGACACGTGTGACTTGTCCTTTTAGTATATTATTGTAGTGCTCGTTGATACAAATGTGTGAACACAAGCAGAACAAAATTTGGAGTTCATGGGTATTTTTGTAATTTTATTAAATTTATGGACACTTTATTATTTTATTCTAATTGGGTTTTTAGTCACTACAACCCACTTTCTCACTTCTCCCCGTACTCACTCTCTTTCACTCACTCGGCTCATTCTCCTTCTCTCTATTTCTCTCTTCTTCTTCTTCTTTTTTCCCTGACTTGCACACATAACAACTATGGTGAAGCCAGCGTTCTTCGGCAAACTGATTACATTAAACCATCACTATCGTGACCTAATCTTTCCCGTGGAGCTAACTGTTGTCACTTTCCCTCGAGATTCGAACCCAAGATATCGATTTGAGAAGCTCTAATGAGGTCCGAACTTCATGGCAAGTTCCTGCCTATTATCGGTAAAGGTAAGGCCGTCTCCAACTGAGGGCTGGCCAGATGGCTCATTTTAGCTCTCTAGTCTTCCAAGAAATTAATATTTTAATGAACAGTAGATGACCATATTTGCTTCCATCTCCAACCGAGGGCCATATGGCTCGTTTTAGCCCTGTCACAAAAAACTGTCCCCAACCGAGGCCCAAAGGGATATAGGACCAAACATAATTTATTATTTAAAAATTACAACTTAAATTCAAATCCAACTTAAATTTAAAGTTATTTAATGTTGTTACATATTGTTTAATGTTGTTTCATGTTACTTAATTTAATTTAATGTTGTATAATGGCTTAGGAAGTTATAGGAAAAAAATGGAATTAAAAAAAAAACAATTTAAAAAAAAAATTGTAAAAAAAAAAAAAAAAAGGGCTAACTGACGTCAGCTAGTCGTTATATTCAAAATTTTCCATGCTATTTGTGTCGGTTATAACCGACACTATTTCTTTTATTTCTGTCGGTTATAAACGACAACATTAAAAAAAATTCCAACCAGCCAGCCCTTTGGCCCTTTCAAATTTTGTGGGGCCCACGAGCCCTCTGGCTTAGCCCTCGGTTGGAAACGATTTTTGGGCTATTTTCGACCTTCTGGACCCTTCGATTAGAGATGGCCTAAGGCCTAAAACCACCACCAATCTTCTCCTTATGTTAAGTAGTTTTTGTTTCATGTGAGGATTGATGAACAAATGATGCAGATAGAAAAGGGAAGAGTTTTCCCTAGTTTTCGGTGAGAAAACCGAGAGCTGATAAGGGGATTTCGAGAGAACGGCAAGGAATCAACCCTCGAGACCACCATTATCGTGTTCATCTAAATCCCAATGGTTTTAATATGCCCTTGGATCAAACGTGGGGTGAAGATAGCAGCGCAGAGAGTATGCGAGATTCCAACAAATCTAGATATGGGTAAACTCGATACCGATCTGGTAAGCCAAACTTTTTTTCAAATCGGAGTCAAAATATTCTCAAGTATATTCCCTATCAGAATCTCATCAAATGCCTGGTGACTAGAATCTTTTAGATTCCAACCAATGGTGACATAATATTTTACCGCCAGCGACCATTACTTATTACCAACGCATGACGGCGCATGCCAACCTCATGCCGGCACATGCGATGCCACATAACAGCGAACCTGGGTTTTCAAACGCTTGAAATGGTAGTTTTCGATTAGTTTACTAACTAAATAAAGGATCTTTTACTTTGAGTGTTATCCTTAGGATTACAAAAAGCATGCAAGGCAAGGTGGTTACGACCATACAGTGTATCTATGAGTGAGCTGTTGCATTTAAACAATATTACATATATCTGTGTGTGTGCGCGCGCACACACACACACACATATATATATATATATATATATATATTTTTTTTTTTTTTTTGGTACTGGTTTTATGTGATGCTTTTATATCATTCTTTGCTTTTACTTAGAATATGCAAAGGATTATTATGATGACGACGATATGATTTATGAGCTTGAGAACCTCTATTGAGAAATGTTTTACTACCATGCATTATTTTTGGGAATTGCAATACTTTATATGCTCTTATGATTTGTGACACTTGTGATTTTGAGCATTTGAAAGGGACCCGGCTTCTCTGTCCTCCCACTTCCCATACATTCTCATCCCCTTCTATTTTGTGCGGTCACGGTTAAGCCACGTCAACATTTTATATATTTTTTTATAGAGATAATAAGACAAAAAGAAATAGTAATATAAAATGTTGACGTGGCTTAACCGTGACGGCAAAAATAGGAGGATATGCGAGTGTATGGGAAGTGGGAGGGTAGAGAAGCCAAGTCCGTTTGAAAGCCCATGTCCGCAGCCAGGCGTCGTTGCACGGCAATGAATGTGGGTTTATCCATGCATGTTTATATATGACTTATCCGCTCATCGTGTATGCTTACACAGTGTGCATAGTACTGTATGGGACTAGGACCAGCTTCACGTGTATGTTCACATGCACCATTACACTCACATTAAATCCATTATATATGCCAACTTATACTAGTTTGCATTAGGTAACTGTTAAAGCAAGGTTTTTTTCGACCATCAAAATAGTACAAGCCGGAAAAAAGATCGACAATAGCCTAAGAGAGATCAAAGCCCAAAGAAGAAAAAGAAGTCTAGGGCCCAATGGAATTAGAAATGAGCATTTCCGACCGCTATAGCCGACCACTCGCCAGATTGGTTTGACTAAGCAACATAAAGTACTTTCTGACTGACAAGGATATATGGGTAAACTGACAACTTTATGGCATAGGGCTCCCGAAACAAGTCTACTCAGATACCAACCCAGGCTACATGTCAGTCACTGTTCGAAGGTAGAAGCCTAAGACAATACGTAATAGGCAGTTGGATCCTTACTCGGGGGGACTACCAATGACTAGTCAAGGTTGCGCTTAGTGCTTGGTCACATTGGCCCAGAAAACATATAATATCAACTAAACAACTATCGATTCATTACCACGTGTCTTGATGAACGAGATAATAGCCAGCACACCAGTCTATGTAAGTTGCTCATTTAATGCCATAATAGTAAAGTAGGTGAACCTCAGACTTTCTAGGCTCACTAAGAGCCTATATAAGGGGTGAGCATATCTTGCAAATGGGTCGGATGAATGAGCATAGAGAGAATTTAGTTTATAGACGATTGTTTCTTGTAACCTTCAAATCATATATTACGAGCAATGCAGATCAATTGGAAAGGAGCAAACCCTCAATAGAACGCCCCCTTATTCACAAACACAACCAATGAAATTTGTGAAACCATACTAATTATTCGAAAATTACTTAAAACTTATATTAAAATATCATAAGCTTAAAATGAACCAAAGTTGTAAATAATATCATAAGCTTAAAGCCTAATCGCTACAAAATCAAACGCAAATGCATCTAACAATATCCACCTCTTCTGAGGGTTGAGAAGACTCACAGAGGCATTTTAATCTTCCCCTGACCATAAGTCTGGCTTACTAAACTTGTTGAAGAGATAAAATATAATTAAAGTATATCTTTTTTATTAGAGGTTGAATCAATCTAGTTGGTGGTCCCGCTCCCAAAGATGAAAAACAATAATATATAAAGTATTGTGTGTGGTCCCACCGTACACGTCTCATTAAGCTTAGCCACGTGGTTTGTACCTTTCCATACCCACGTGTTCATGAGCCAACTACTATTTCCTCTCCCCAACAAGATCCTCTCAGGATCCTATTGGTGAGGATCCTTGGGATCCATGAATCGTGTACGTTCATCGTACATCGTACGGTCAATTTTTGTCAGGTACTGTTTGTGTTAAATTTTAAATAAAAATATTTAAAATAATTTATGACTACATGATGTACGATGAATGGACACGATTCACGGATCCCTGAAATTTTCACAAAGAGAATCCGGATTCTTCCTCTCCGATGCAGGACATTCTGTTTCCAAGTCATTGGACAAATAAAATACCCAACAAATAATTTGGAGGAAAAAATAGACTTTTTTTTTTATAAAAAAAAATTGAAGAAAAAAAACTTAAGAATTGGACAATGGATAGCTAGCCTTTTTTGGAGATGCTCATACTGAACTGGCTAGCTATAATAACTTTTGGATGATTTTCATACTAAACTAATAAAATTATAGTTAGCATTGTTTGAGATGCTCTAAATGACGAGTCAAAAAGTTCATATTGGCAAAATAATAAAAAAAGACAGTATTAGTGTTTTCCAACCGAAATAACAATTCCTATGTGGAATGACATGAAATGGCAGCAAGGGAGTTGCTGTCAAATTTGACAACAGCTTCAAATCAATTTTATGTGATTAATAAATGCTTTTCATCATTCTATTATTATTTTTTGTTTTAAAAATACTTATTACAATTATGAAAAGTAAATAATGCAATAACTAATAGTTTAAATTTAACATATCAGGTGGAATAACATATTTATGATAAACTATTCATTTATTTAATATATTTGGAAGACTAAACGATCTTTGATTCAATATGATTTTTTGTATAGATGTAAGAAATTGAACATTTTCAATTATAGAATTCATGCAGTGAGGATACCTTATTCCCAAAGGATGAGATATGTGTATCCCCTGTATGGGTATGTGTGTGCAAGTATTATCCTTGGTGAATTTGGTTCTTCATTGTTTTCCTTGGTGTTGCACTTCTTTGGTAATATATGAAGTTAATGGATGTAGATTAAGGGATTAATCTCCGATTACATGGATGCACGTATGCTATATGTTCAGCAAAACAAATACTTCAAAAAAAAAAAAAAAGAAGCAATACTACACTTATCACATTTTTATATCACATTTGTTCTTTAATAGAGGTAGGGTAAAGAGGTGGTATAAATGTGGTAAGACTAACATGTTTGTTAAATAAAAAAAAACACATGTGCACTCAGTGGCAGAGCCATAAATCCTTCACAAAATGGGCCTTCAAGCCACAACAACAACAACAACAAAGCCTTTTCCCACTAAGTGGGGTCGGCTATATGAATCCTAGAACGCCATTGCGCTCGGTTTTGTGTCATGTCCTCCGTTAGATCCAAGTACTCTAAGCCTTTTCTTAGAGTCTCTTCCAAAGTTTTCCTAGGTCTTCCTCTACCCCTTCGGCCCTGAACCTCTGTCCCGTAGTCACATCTTCGAACCGAAGCGTCAGTCGGCCTTCTTTGCACATGTCCAAATCACCGGAACCGATTTTCTCTCATCTTTCCTTCAATTTCGGCTACTCCTACTTTACCTCGGATATCCTCATTCTCAATCTTATCCTTTCTCGTGTGCCCACACATCCCACGAAGCATCCTCATCTCTGCTACACCCATTTTGTGTACGTGTTGATGTTTCACCGCCCAACATTCTGTGCCATACAACATCGCTGGCCTTATTGCCGTCTTATAAAATTTTCCCTTGAGCTTCAGTGGCCTACGACGGTCACACAACATGCTGGATGCACTCTTACACTTCATCCATCCAGCTCGTATTCTATGGTTGAGATCTCCATCTAATTCTCCGTTTTCTTGTAAGATAGATCCTAGGTAGCGAAAACGGTCGCTTTTTGTGATCTTCGCTAAATTGCTCCGGTCATTAGTGTGGATAAGTATATAAATGGATAGAGATAGGAAAGCAAACACAAGATGTACGTGGTTCACCCAGATTGGCTATGTCCACGGAATAGAAGAGTTCTCATTAATTGTGAAAGGTTTACACAAGTACATAGGTTCAAGCTCTCCTTTAGTGAGTACAAGTGAATGATTTAGTACAAATGACATTAGAGTACAAATGACATTAGGAAATATTGTGGGAGAATGATCTCGTAATCACGAAACTTCTAAGTATCGGAGTGTGGTATCATCTTGACTTGCCTTATCTATCTCATAGGTAGATGTGGCAGCTTCTCTGGAAGTACTCTTCCTCCATCCAGGGGTGGTATCTTTAACTGGTGGAGATGCACAAGGTAATGTATCAATTTCACTTGAAGCTTACTTGTAGTTTCAGGCTTGGTCAAGCGCGATACAAACCATGTAGTAGGAGTCCCCCAAGTCGCTGAGCTAGGGGATTTGCTGAAAGAGGTGACAGACAAGGTAAGCAATCAGAGCTCCGGCTGATTGTTCACCTTCTCCCCATCTTGCAGCAGCATGAAGGATAAAGAGAAGAAAAATGAGAAGAGATGATATGGGATACTTTTGCTTTTGAAGAAGTAACTTTCCACAGGCTTATTCTTGAACTGAGCTGGAGGGTTTTCTGGTTTCCTCCAGAGTATAAGGCCGACTGAAGAATTTGAGGGTCAAAACAAGTCCATCAAATCTAGAGTACGTTCGACCCTGCTGATATGGGATACTTTTGCTTTTGACAAAGTAATGGATGGATCGGCACGTGTGCTGTTACGCTTGTCTCCACATGCTTCCTTGTATCCTTCGCACTTGCCCTATCTGTTCCTCAAGCAGATGCGGTATCTTCCCTGGCAACATAAGATGTTGAAGATGAGTACTGGCTGGGAGTAATCAGGTAAGGGGTTCCAGGCTATCAGTTCCTGGCTGGGAGCTTGATTTCAAGTGCTGACTGATTGCTCTCTTTCTCCTTGTCTTGCAGGTAAAAACAAGGCCAAAGGAAAAGACAGGGAAAAAGCATGATATGGGATACTCTTGCTTTTAACCCTGATGATATGAGATATTCTTGCTCTAGTATAGCTTGTTTGCAGAGGTATTATCGGGGGGAAAGAAAGCTGAATATTTCGAAAGGCTTCGTTGGGAGTGCCCTCTCAGATATGAGGAAAGGTTGAGCATTTTTGCAGGTCTGCCTGTCCGTTGGGGATGGAGGTCGACATATATAGGAGTCTCCCTAACAACAAGTAGTAATGCTATTCCTTTACCCTGCTTGGTCATAGCACGGTAGTGGGAGCTGCCAGCTTCACATGTTTTAACTCTGTCAGAGCACTTTGAAAAAGTGGTATGTGGTATCTGGCTCTCGAGATTCGGAGAACGATGCTTCTTCGATTTTTGAGAAAGCAATCATGGTGGGGGTTTGGCTCTCGAGATTCGGGGAGCAGTGTCTCTTCGATTTTTGAGAAAGTAATCATGTTGGGAGTCTGGCTCTCGAGATTCGGAAGGCGGTGCCTCTTCGATTTTGGAGTAAGCAATCTTGTTGGGAGTGTTTTCTCGGATGTGAGTAAAGGTTGGGCATGTTTACTAGTCTACCTTGCCACGAAGCACGGAGGTTGACACACAGGGATTTTCCAATTATCCAGCAGTGGTACTGTTCCTTTACCCTTGTGGGTAATAATATGGTAGCTAGACCTTCAAAATTTATGTGTCTAAACTTTGTTAGTGCTGTTTCTTTGCTATTCTTTTACCTTTCTTGGTCAGAGCGATGTAGTGGGAGCTGCAAGCTTCACGTGCTCAACTTTGGCAGAGACTTTGACAAAGTTATCTGTGGTACCCATGAGCTATTGTTGCGTGTGGGAAGTGGGTGATTGAACAGTAAGATTCATGTGCTTTCTACTTCACCAGAAGTCTTCGACAGAATGCCCATAATTTCCGCAAAGCTGAGTGTGCGTGTGACAGGTGCTGACAAGGCTAGAAAAGAAGGTGCCTCTTCGATTTCTGAGATCGGCCCTCGTGGTCTCTGAGCAGCCCAGCTTTTGAGAAAGCGAGCGCCTCTTCGATTGATTCGGAGAACGATGCCTCTTCGATTTTTGAGAAAGCAATCATGCTGGGGGTCTAGCTCTCGAGATTCAGGGAGCAGTGTCTCTTCGATTTTTGAGAAAGTAATCATGTTGGGAGTCTGGCTCTCGAGATTCGGAGGGCGGTGCCTCTTCGATTTTGGAGCAAGCAATCTTGTTGGGAGTGTTTTCTCGAATGTGAGTAAAGGTTGGGCATGTTTGCTAGTCTACCTTGCCACGAAGCACAGAGGTTGACACACAGGGACTTTCCAATTATCCAGCAATGGTACTGTTCCTTTACCCTCTCTTCGATTTTTGAGAAAGTAGTCATGTTGGGAGTCTGGCTCTCGAGATTCGGAGGACGGTGCCTCTTCGATTTTGGAGCAAGCAATCTTATTGGGAGTGTTTTCTCGAATGTGAGTAAAGGTTGGGCATGTTTGCTAGTCTACCTTGCCACGAGGCACAGAGGTTGACACACAGGGACTTTCCAATTATCCAACAGTGGTACTGTTCCTTTACCCTTGTGGGTAATAATATGGTAGCTAGACCTTCAAAATTTATGGGTCTAAACTTTGTTAGTGCTGTTTCTTTGCTATTCTTTTACCCTTCTTGGTCAGAGCGATGTAGTGGGAGCTGCAAGCTTCACGTGCTCAACTTTGGCAGAGAACTTTGGCAAAGTTATCTGTGGTACCCATGAGCTATTGCTGCGTGTGGGAAGTGGGTGATTGGACAGTAAGATTCATGTGTTTTCTACTTCCCCAGAAGTCTTCGACAGAATACCCATAATTTCCGCAAAGCTGAGTGTGCGTGTGACAGGTGCTGACAAGGCTGGAAAAGTAGGTGCCTCTTCGATTTCTGAGATCGGCCCTCGTGGTCTCTGAGGAGCCCAGCTTTTGAGGAAGCGAGCGCCTCTTCGATTTCTGAGATCGGCTTTCGTGGTCTTTGAGCAGCCCAACTTTTGAGAAAGCAAACACCTCTTCGATTTATGAGATCAACCCTCGTGGTCTCTAAGCAGCCCGGCTTTTGAGAAAGCAAACGCCTTTTCGATTTCTGAGCAGGCGCCTCTTCGATGTCTGAAGCTCCGTCGAGTGCAGCTTTTTATAGGGCTGGCATTAAGTTCCAAAGCACACTTGAATCTCCACCAGTAGAAGCTCCATTCTTGCACTTCTAAGATCTTGATTTGTCCGACCTCTTCTCTCTTCAATACCTTTGAAAATGTCTGGCCCCTCCGACCGTCGTTTTGACTTGAACCTTGTTGAAGAGGCAGCCCCGCCTTCTCCAGACAACATATGGCGCCCATCCTTCGTCTCCCCTACTGGTCCTCTTACCGTTGGGGATTCCGTGATGAAGAATGATATGACCGCTGCGGTGGTGGCCAGGAACCTTCTCACTCCCAAAGATAACAGACTACTTTCCAAACGGTCTGATGAGTTAGCTGTTAAGGATTCACTGGCTCTCAGTGTTCAGTGTGCAGGTTCTGTGTCTAATATGGCCCAACGCCTATTTGCTCGAACCCGCCAAGTTGAATCATTGGCGGCCGAAGTGATGAGTCTCAAACAGGAGATTAGAGGGCTCAAGCATGAGAATAAACAGTTGCACCGGCTCGCACATGACCATGCTACAAACATGAAGAAGAAGCTTGACCAGATGAAGGAAACTGATGGTCAGGTTTTACTTGATCATCAGAGATTTGTGGGTTTGTTCCAAAGGCATTTATTGCCTTCGTCTTCTGGGGCTGTACCGCGTAATGAAGCTCCAAATGATCAACCTCTGATGCCTCCTCCTTCTAGGGTTCTGTCCAGTACTGAGGCTCCGAATGATCCCCCTCCGATGCCTTCTCTTTCTGGGGCTCTACCGACTGCTGAGACTTCTCCTAAGCAACCTTTGTGAAGGCTCCATCTTGTTTGTTTATTTTGACTCATGTATATGTACATATTTGTAGCTTATCGGGGATATCAATAAGGATTCATTTTCATAAGGATTCGACGTGATCATGGAGTGCCGGCTGTCGACTACCTGACGCCCTCCCCCTCCTCCTTTATCCGGGCTTGGGACCGGCAATGTAAAATTACATAGGCGGAGTTAGAATGGGCCTTCAAGCCAAATGAAAGAAATTAGAAAGAAAAAAAAATAGTTACAAGTACAATTAATTGGAGAACAATCAAAGGGATTTTTTTGTTGTTTTGTATTGTCATGTAAAATTTTAATCAAACAAGACATGGAGCTTTAGAATTTGTATGAAAAATTTAGTATTAAGATGATTATATCATAAGAACAGAGCTTTGTTTACGAGGTTTAATAAAAAAAAGGCTTAACACATTAGACCTAAAAAAAATTTAAGGTCATGGGTAGCTCAAAACTATATTATGAGATTTTTCTTTCAACATAGTTGGATCATCCTATAGATTGTATAGACTTTGTTTTATATGGACTGACAAAAAAAAAAAAAAAAAATTGGTTTTGAAGAATCAAAATGTTGTTGGCAGAAGGCTTATATGGTAAAACGAAACGCTAGTTATAAGGGTTAGATATGGTAATAAAATCATTAAATTGTTTGCATAAACAAGTCTCAAACTCATGAGTTGCTGAAAACTTTAAACTCTACTTCACCGATGAACTAACAAACATCATATATAAATCGATGAAATTTCAGGATGGACCCTAGCTTATTCGACATTCTTGTAGCTTCGCCCCTGTGCGCACTTAACAAAAAAAAGTTAGTTATAAGTTTGATTTCCTCTCCACAACACATGGATCAAGAAAAAAGGAAATAACTCTTGGACATGGTTTGCTTAAATACTGGGCACTTCATAATTAATAAAATCGACAGTGATCAATCGATGAGAAACAGAGGTTGACAGGATATAATATATATATATATATATATATATATATTTGTAATTATATAGAACTAATGTGCGTATTATGTTGTCCCAAATCGTCGGACATACAGAGGTACATTTTCTTTAATCTAACATCTCAATATCTTATTTTCGTTGCAAATCAAATATTCAGATGAAGTTGATGCTGATAAACCACAGACAGCTCTTGCGGTGGACCACATGCCCTAAACTATTAATTTTGACCTATATTTTTCTACCTTCCTCTAATTTTTATATTCTTTGGCACCTCGTACAGAGATGAGAATTGATTAAGATAAAAAAAGCCAAATTAATATAAATTAATTTTATATGATACCGAATATAAGAATCAATTGACAAAATGACTCCTTATCACAGTGGTAGGAAAATATTAAACCTTACATGATGGAGTGAGTTTAAACAATGTCAGTGACTAATCTAACATCTACTATAACAAATATATATATATATATATATATATATATATATATATATATATATATAAAAGAATCAATTGAGAGAAAAATGCCAAAAGCAGGATGAGCTTTTTCAGCTGACTTGTAAGAACATTTTATCTCTTGGAATATTATTGATTGTTTGGATTTACTTTTAAAATGACTGAAAGTGTTTTTGGTGAAAATATTTTTGGAATCAATCCTTAGTAAAAATACAAGTAGATTCTGTAAAAGTATTTAAAGTGCTTCCTGGAAGAAGCACATAACTAATGCTTTTGAAACCAAAAAATATTTTATCTAAAAGTGATTTTAATCATTTTAAAAGCACATCCAGACGAGCCATTACTTAGTCATAATCTTGCCATTTTTTTTTCAAATAAATAATCATAAATCTGCCATATAGTCCAACTTTTGTTTTTATAGTATTTAGTGATATTATGAAATGAAAGTAATATAATACGTGATCTTCTCAACATTAATGGACGATTTCACGTTGATAATCTGATAACATATAAATTCGCCAGTTCCGCACAAAACGTCACGTTGTGTGAATATATAGATAATATACAACGATAAAAAATAATAATAATATACAACGTATAATGTTTTTCAAATATTCACCAATTAGATGCTAAGAAGTTAAGAACCCTCTTTATTCTTCTTAATTAGCTTCCTGTATATTTGGAAAATGATTGGTGGGCGGTGCTAGGGTTTTCAAATTTGAAGTCTAATCAACTCAATTAAAGTATGGAAATTTAAAGAAAACAAGTTAGAAATTCTACAACAGTCAACAGGCGTTGTTCTTATGGCATGGAAATAAAATTTAGATACTTCTAAGATCTTATAGATAGGTTAGTTTTACACGTTTGTAGTTTTTTTTTTCTTTCCAAAATGATAGATTTTTTTAATCAATACGAATAACAGTGTTTACATCCTCAGCAAGAATATAGTAAAAATTCATAAAACAGTAAGCCCCATCTATGAGCCCCTCATACGGATAAATACGAAGCCACCAAGTAAGCCGCCCTATAGCAAGCTAACACGTTTGTAGTTGAACGCGTATACGTATGCATGCACGTGTGAGATTTATGTTTGTTTTGCCCTTGAAATATTCTTTGATCATACATAGGGGAGGGAAGAGGAGCCGTGGAGGGAATCGTTATGAGTAGCTTAATCATTATTTTTTAGGCTTTTTAGTCAAAATAGTCCATGAGATCAGCATAACACATCACTTTAGTCTCTGAATTTTGAAATCAATAGAAGTGATCTCTAAAATTGTCCACCATCAATCATTTTGGTCATTCGTGCAAAATTATGTTAAATAAGGATCAAAATGACAAATATGCCCTCAATTTAATAAACTGTAAGATCCCACATCGTCCATGGAAGTGATCCTTATATATATATATTCTCATCCTTATCTAGCACGATGCCTTTTGGGAACTCACTGGCTTCAGATTTCATAGGAACTCAAAAGTTAAGCGAGTAGCGCACGAGAGCACTCCCATGATGGGTGACCCATTGGGAAGTTCTCATGTGAGCTTCCAGAAACAAAACCGTGAAGGTGTGGTCGGGGCTCAAAGCGGACAATATCGTGCTACGGCAGTGGAGCGGGCCCGTGATATGGTAGACCCCCGGTCAGGATGTGACAATTTGGTATCGGAGCCTAACCCTGGTTGTGGTGTGCCGACGAGGACGTCAGGCCCTTAAGGGGGTGGATTGTAAGATCCCACATCACCCAATGGAGTGATCCTATATATATATATATATATATATATATATATATATATATATATATATATATATATATATTCACATCCTTATCTAGCACGAGACATTTTGGGAGCTCACTAGTTTCGGATTTCATAGGAACTCCAAAGTTAAGCGAGTAGCGCACGCGAGCACTCCCATGATGGGTGACCCACTGGGAAGTTCTCGTGTGAGCTCATAGAAACAAAACCGTGAGGGCGTGGTCGAGGCCCAACGCGGACAATATTGTGTTATGGCGGTGGAGCGGGCCCGGGATGTGGTGGACCCCATGTCAGGATGTGGCATAAACAATAAGTCAAAATTATTTGACAAAAATTAAAGGTATTTTGGTCATTCTATTCTTATTTAATAGAGATTTTTCAAAGAATGACCAAAATGATTGATGATTTAATGGAGATTTTTCAAGGAATGACCAAAATGATTGATGGTGGACAAACTTAGAGACCAATTCTATTGATTTCAAATCTCAAAGACCAAAATAAGGAGTTATGCAAATCTCAAAGACAATTTTAGCTAAAAAGCCTTATTTATTTAATGTAATTTTGAAGGTTAACGAGAACCATTGCTTCCAAAGCAACCACTAAATATTTACAAAATATCATTATATAGCAAATAATGAGCACGGATGGGAATATTTTTTTTATACATTAAGAAAAGCTCATGGTGGAGTAGGATCCAATTTATAGTCTATGCTCTACACTATTGTTTTATTATATGTAGCACCAAATGATTCTAATATAGCACCAATTTATAGTCTATACTAATCTTTCATATAAGTATATTTTTTTTTCTCCCCATCTCTTCTTATTTTTTTGAATGTGGTTAGGTAAAGCGACTCCAGCTATATTAGCAAGCATAAAAAACATAACTCTTAAAATTGAATGAAAGAAAAACCCATAATTTTTGCCATTCTTCTATCGTTTTGGGATGCATTTGATCAACGTTAAATGTTTATTTCTTGGTTTTTAAGATATCATTAAAGTGGCAAATGAAAGTGATGCATCACATATAGACTCATGTGTATGCATTTTTGGGTGGATGACAATTAGATGATACTGAGAAGAAATTTTTAGTGTGCCAGAAACATAGCTCGGTACACCAAGTATCATAATACAATTGGCTGATCAGACTGTGTTTCCAACACATTGAAAAATCATTCGATAACGATAGGGTATATGTTTTAAGAAACTAACTTTAAATTAAGGTAACAGACGAGGATTTGATTCTTGCTATGCATCTTCTCAAACATTAAGCAAGCTTTTTGACTCATAATCTTCATTCCTCGATCCCCACTAATCCAAAGAACAAAACAATTAGGGAAAAGTTTTGACACTTGAAGTAACAACTATTAATTAATTTTCTGATCCTAATTATTCCAGACTGGGAGACGCTATGGTTTGCAATATTAATTTTCTGATCAATAATTATATTTAGGCTTAAAATAATTAAAATGACTCTTCCCACCTCTTAAGGGTTAAGATCTCCTCCATTACTAATAATTACTCCAATAAAAATAATATTTAAAGTTGAATTAACCCTAATCGAATAATATTATCCATCAGATCTGCAGATTCCATTTGGATTGGAGATTAGATCCCTCCAATTTGACAAACAAATTAAAACATGAATGATCATTGGTGACTAAATGCTAAGAAAATGGCTTATTCTGTTGTCGTAACCTTTACCTAAGCATCTCCTTTGCTTTCATTTGACACAAATTTTTTGTATAAAGAGTTGGTATCTTGCCAGAATCTTCTGAATTGTTTCCTTTTCTTTGGGTTAAAATTAAATAATTAGTCTTTCCTTATACGAGATCATGCTAAAGTTTAAGAGCGGTTTTATTCAAGCACCTATTTTTATCTCTCATATATTTTTTGTTAGTTTCTGTTCTTTAATATTCTTCAATTTATTTGGTTCAGAGATTGGAAATTAAGAAAGACACGTTAGAAGTAAATATGGATGTTTCGATAACACCACACTGATAATTGGCATGCTAAACTTGAGAGAGAGAGAGAGAGAGAGAGAGAGAGAGAGAGAGAGAGGGGCCTTAAAGTTAAGGGATGTGCCCTTGTTGCGAGACATATAATATTGAGAAGAAAGCATGATTGGTGGGACAATTGTTTTCGACTACAAACCCCACATGGAGACCAATTCAGTTTGTGTTTCTTGGCTGCCCTAAACCCTATCACATTATTAAGGAGGTACTTTCACTCTTGAGGCGTGGGTACTAGACTTGGTATTCGTGTCGTGTTTTTCGTGTTTGTGTCATACTCGATATCTTAACGGGTCGTGTAACACCCGTTAAAATAAACGGGTAAAATAACCCGACCCGAAATCGACCTGATAATATTAACAGGTAATATGACCCGACCCGTTACCCGTTAAGGAAAATATATTTTAAACCAATAAATAATCAAATGAAAAACATAATACTAAATAAGTATATACATATCATATTGTCACATCCAAAACATAAAACACATTTTTCTTTTAAGTATATTTTCACTTCCCTAAAGTCTTTAATAGTTTTTTAATTAATGTAGAAGTGTAAAAAAATATATAAAAAATATATAAACGCTCGTAATGACAAACTTTACAACTTTTATGAAGAGCTTAACTTCGAAATTTGCCACTATAATCATATAAATCATATATCAAAATTTAACCGTTGATTGTTGTTTACATTTACGCTACATTGTTCTCATCAAATTTTGTTTTTTCAGATTTTCTTTTTTGAAAACTTGATCTATTAGAGGATGCAAGAAGATGAACGGTTTGGATCATTGATATTATATTCAAAGTTTTACGGTTAGTGAAAATATTGCTTGATGTTTATAAAGTTTCTACAAATTATATGACATCGACTCATATTTCAGTTAACCGTAAATATTGAAACGTGATATTAAAGATCTGAACTATTCATCTTCTTACATCCGCCATATGCTCATGTTTTCAAAAAATAAAAATTTTAAAAATGAAATTCAGTAAGAAGAATAAAGCATAAATGACAATCGACGGTTAAATATAAATTTAAGGTTTATGAATTATAGTGTTGGATTTCGAAGTTGACCCCTTCATGAAAGTTGTAAAGTTTGTCACTATGAGTGATTGTATTTTTTTTATTTTTTTTACATTTTTTACACTTCTACAATAATTATTATCAATTTTATTAATTTTTCCCTCAAATAAAAAACATTATTCATGAAGGTTTGAAGGATTTTAAAAATCTAAACGATAATGTAAGTGTAAATCACGACTGTTTATATATTCTTTCACATTTTTCATGTATGTCTTCTTAGTTCTTGCCTATACAAATACTATAGTAGTTTATTTTAATTTTGGACTACATGTTAAGTAAAATTTATCCTAGTAGTGATAATAAGGAACTCTCATAATTAAAATAAATAATGACTAAAACTTTTTTTTTTAAACTTATATAGAATAATAATACAAAACTATATATTTAATATAGAATATATTGTATATATTAATATGGCTATTGTATTTTATAAGAAATCTTTTAGTAATTAAACTTTAAAATTATCAAAATAATTTTTTTCTTAACGGGTTGAAACAGGTTATCCACGTGTATACCTGTTAAGAACCCGTTATTAACGGGTCACCCGATAATGACCTGATAAGTTATCGTATTGACCCAAAACCCGCTATTTTCGTGTCGTGTCAGAAACTGCCGGGTCTAGTGGGTACCCTAGTCCTCTGCCCTTTTTTTTTTGCTTTGATGTAGGTGCACCCTAAATAAAATAATTGAGAATTGTTAACTAAATTAATCCGAGTGCCAAGATAAATTTTTAAAAAGAAGTGAGCATTTGAGGTTAGAATTCATGTTAATACATGTGAAAACAATAATGAGTAACTAAATTACGGTGAATTTAATTGTTTATGAATATGTCGGTGTAATGCTCTTTATGCAATGAATGAAATATCTTACTTTCAAAAAAAAATAATTAAATCCCTTTATATAAGTTAATCACAAATAAATTATGTGCAATGTTACGTATTATTGAAGATTGTATTGATTCTTTTTGTTTAGAACAAACGATATTATCGAGAATGAGAGAATGAGTTCAGCCTCACAATATGCTAACAATAATGTAGTTCAAATTTGTCTTTGGCAAGAATTGAATCTAAGACTACTTACAAATGAAGATGAATACTACTAGATCGCATTGCTAAGTAACTTATTGTTTCTTAGTTGTGAATCATCTTTCTTTAACAAACAGAGTAGGGAATAAATTGGGTTCAAAGATTGTTGCTTGTCTTATATTATTCTTTGTACCTTAAATTAATAGGGGTTTAATAAATAGCAATAAAACCTAGATTTACATATCTAAAAGAAACTTGCAGGTTCAAAAGGATAATTATTTTTGTGGGAACGACATATGTTCTATACAAAATGAAGAACATGATCCCTTATAGAAGGATACTTGCAAACAAAAATATGAAATAACAAATAATATCCTATAGATGTAGTAAGAAGCTGTAAGAGACAAAGGAGTTCATAGAAATCAATGCATCTAGTGTTATAAGATCATGGAAGAGATGAAAGCTCTTAAACCAATTGGGAGATATGAAAACGTCATACTTTTATCTAGACTCTGCAAAGAAGAATATCGTGGCTCCAAAATGTCATATGATGATAAAAAAAAAACATTTAACAATAGATCCAACGAACTCAACAATTCACCTCTGATATTTTGGTGAACCATCATACTGACAACACAACCAAACTCACCTATAGAGAGACTATCAAACTCACATAAAGCAAGACTACCAAACTTGCTTATCGCGAAACCAGACAACTCATACTGAAATTCTTGAGTTATTACAAACACAAAACCTAAATAAAACAAGAAAACAAAAAAATAACACATAATTTATTACTTAACAAGATTCTCTCATTAACAGTTCGCAATTGAAGCTGATCGGATCATTATCGTCAATTAAATTAGATCCAAACATAATTCCACAATGCATTGATCGAGCTGATGAGTCCAACATATTAGACAAATGAGTAATGTGACTACCTATTTGTATTATCATTTATATCATCTCTATAATAAAGGTAAGGTTCGCCAACACATGTTAGTTTCATATTTATTAGACAAACGATATAAATGATGATACAAATAAATAATATAAGTGACATTTTTGTAGACGATTGGATAGAAACTACATAACCTTGATGGAGGTACACAACTCTTTCCAGTCACACAACATTTTAAACACAAAAATATACAAGGGAGTTTGAGTGAGATTTCGGTCCATTATGGCCGTACAAATAATGTTTCACTTTTGACAAAGTTTGGAATTCTGGTAACCGTTGGATTAAATTTCTTTGGTCAAGAATCTTTGAGATCCTTTGGACCTCGTATGCTTTCTCTGCCCTTTCGACCTAGTTATATGTACTTTTTGGTAAGAAAGCTCATTTCATTTCACCTTTACATAAGTAGAAGAAAAGGAGGTGAGCCCTTTGTGGAAATTGCCATTAAAAAACATGCATGTGGGGTCTGCTTCCCTTGTTTTCTTGACTTTATTTAGGAAGCCCAATATATTTGGAAATGAAAGAGAGACGGAGGCTCTTTACAAGAGCTTTGTACATTTTTAACCTCAAATTTAATGTACTTGAAGCAAGAAATAGATGTCAATTTTCAAATATTGTTAAAGTTGAAGATAGAGGGTTAGTTGAAAAGGACCTATCATTCTTCATTAAATATAATGAGTTATCCAAGCCAAGTCAAATTTAATTTTTATCAAATGTTGTCCAAATTAAAAGAAAAAGATGAATTAGTCATGAAAGAAACTTATCCATTTTGATTGACTACAATGAGTTATCTAAACCAATTCAATGTTGGACAACAAACGATGCATGTATGTATACATGTTATGCAATCAAGTTCATCAAAATGTCTGAAGATATCCTAAGTTTGATTCGCTTACTCAACAATAAATATAAAATCAAAATCATATGTTCTCCAACAAAATTAATTTAATAACTTCATCTACGATAAAGGTATGACCTACCAATACAATTAAGTACTACCTTTATTAGAAACGTGATACTAATCCGGTCTACTAAATGTGTTCTCCCAAACATTTTCATTTTAGTAATACTTCAATTTGTGAGATTGATGTGCATTTTTGTGTTGTTTTCTAATACCTAATGTTTGGAGTCTAATGATTCTCTAACATAGTCTTAACTTGATATGCATTGTTTTGTTGATCTCTAACATAGTCTTAACTTGATATGCATTGTTGTGTTGATCTCCAACAGTTGAGTTTTGTTTTTGGTCTAATGATAATCTAACAATTTTGATTAAACAGTAAATAGTAATTAGCTACTATCATCATATTTTGAGATTTTTTGATATATCTATCTTATGAGGTCCAATGTTTTGTTTCCACCATGCAACAAAAATGCCTTCGAACATCACACTCACTCAACATTTCTCTTGAAAAACAATAAGAGTATAAGCCATCACACATAGATGGGAAAAGATTGGTCAAATTAGGTCACCGCTAAGGTAGATTACCCAAAAATTAAAATACTAAAAATTGAGTGGCTTCTTCTCATTGGTCATTGATCAATTGGCCTTTGGACCATCAATTTAGTGAGTGATGATGGTAGGTTAACATGGTGGGGTCCTCCCAAAGACATGAATATCATGATTTTATTTGGGTCCAAAGTTTGGATTGGAGAAGGCTTGTTGGTAAGAAACACCATACAATTATGTCAACCATACACTAATGAGAATTGTTAAGGAGATCATCTCAAAAGTAGAACTCTTCATAGACTTATTGTTACCTTATGTTTTTGGCACAATGTTTAATAATGTTGGCACGATAATTAAGTTAAACTGTGAGATGACAAAAAATCCATAGAAAATCCAGCTTTGAAAGAGTCTCCTTAGCATTTCTCCTAACTAATTAATCCTCAAAGAAAATAGAGAAGAGAAGAAGAGAAGAAAAAAAATGATTTAGTGGATGTTAGGCAGGAAGCCCAGAATAATTCACAACATTGGCTGATCATTGATTTAATATTATGTACACTTTTTGTTAGACAATGCTTAGGGTTAGCATCATTTGTATGACTATTTAAATGGTTATTAGGATGTACTTAGTGCTTGTGGAGGAAAATCAATAGATGATTAAAATTTCTTCGACAGAGCGATATTATAATATATTGTAAATTACAGAGGAAGTCGAGTCTACGGGAAAGCACTATGTTCTAGACAAATTAGATAGTCAATACAAAAAGAGCGAAAATCTAAGTTCGAATCTCCTTTTTCTTTTTGAACAAGTTGAAAAAAGAAATGAAAAACAAATAACCAACTGTCTATCGAGGTGACACCATTTTTGGGCCTGGTCCAATAAGATCATGAATATATGTTTGCTTTCTCAAGAGTCATGGGCCGAAAGTAAAAAGTACATATGTTTGAAATATTTCACATCGACCTCCATTTATGTGTATTTTTCACGATCTGTAATATTCTCTTTGTTTCAATTAATAAAATTTGATATTTCGTTTGTTTGTTGTAAAAATATTACACGCAATATTACAGGACTGGCACAAGAGAAATTGCAATATTATTAAATCGACACAAAAGAAATAACATTTGGAGTGTACTCGTGTCATAAAATCATTTTCCTGATAACCAAGGATTGTTGGGTTTAGGTTTTACAGTTTCTACATCTTACGCAGGCATGCCATATGCATGATGTTAGCGGAATCATATTTGTTTAATTAGAGTAGCAAACTTTACAAGGGTTTAGTGCTCAATTATAATTAAGTCAACCAACTTCATCTGCAAACTTTGTAACAAGATTCCATCAGAACAAACATGTTGCACAATCTTGTGTGCTCTCGATATATTAATGAAAAGTACATTGCACAAGTGCTGCAATCATGCGCCCATTAAACCTTTCGTTTCTTCTTCTGACTTCGACACCGACAAACTCGAAAAAAAAGCTTCATCTCCTTCCTCCGACCTTAAAACTTCCGGTTTTCCCTCCCACCTTAATTTACTTAACCAACAAGGGATTTGACAAACTGAAATAACGACGACGCAATAATTCCTCTCCTTTTCTTTTGGAAAAGACAATGGTGCAACAATATGCGTACATGCAACAGTAATATTCAACAAAAACAGACTTACATGACAACAATACAGATGTACCATAATTTAGACGAATGCATGCTGACACAGGACAGGATGCTGCGAAGACGCATTCATGATGACTTGACACAGGACTCCAACACTCAAATCCAGCTAACCACCGGGTGCTCGCCGTGTATGGTAGCCAACTCAGGACAAGTGTAACAAAAAATCCCACATCATTTCTGCAGAAAAATTTAAAATGCTGCAGAGATGAAGATGACAATCATCAAAACCTGCAGACTGCACGGCACTATAGGTTGCTCACATATGCATGCTGACCAAGACTCGTTGAAACTTCAAATGAAAAGCCCGCACCTTCATTACCATGTGAAAATCCTGCAAGTTTACACATGAAGATGAGATGATTTCTTGAATGTGGGTTGGGGCAAAAATCATATTCGGATTAAACAGAAACAAAATAAAATACAAAACAAAGAGATAAAAGGGATAAAACTGTAGAAAAAATCAGAGAAGTTACTCGACTGTCATAGGAGGTTAAATTATATAGCAATATGCCACTAACAAGAAAATACTTGAGATAAAAAACAAAGGTATCATTACCAAAAAGAAGTAGCAATTACAATAGAATTAATACTCAAGGGTGCCTAATGACATTTTACCACTAGGAGAAAATGTAATTAAGGAAAACAAAGGGAAAATATGCCATATACGTGTAAGATATGCAAACAGGGAATTGAGGAAATTCATACATGCGAGATAGTGCTAACACTCACCCATGGGTTGATATATAGTGCTAGCATGCCTAGATTGAGAAATAAAAACAAATACAGCCACAGCTTAAACCAAGTAAGCTTTCACTGTAACTTGAGGAAACCCCTTGAACGTTGAACAAACAAGGCTTAAATATCAACCCTAGAGTACAGAAAGAAAATCAAAACCATTCATCTTTTCCACAAACGTACAACCAAAACTGGCTAAGAGTCCCAAGGTCGTTGCTTTCCTCCCGCCACACCATGAGCAAACCAGTTTTTGGCAATATTCAAAACTCAAACCCGTCCCAGTTCAACCTAAGATTGTTTCTGCAAACACTAAAACCACTCACCAAATAAATTTACATACAAATCATCGTACATTTAAAGTCTATTGTTATCAGGTTGCAGCTAATACCCCAGATCCACCATTCAGTTTCACCAACAAATTTTTTTTACACTTTTAATCAATAAATGTTATTATTGATTAAAAGTGTAAAAAAAAATTTGTTGTTGAAATTGAATGGTGAATCTAGGGTATTAGCTGCAACCTAATACCCTAGACCCTGCGTAAGAGGTCGCACTTGGTGCGATGGCAAGTGCCTTTGCACTTGCGCGGTAGGTCTCGGGTTCGAGACTTGGGAGCAGCCTCTCCATAAATGGGGGTAAGGCTAGCCGACATTCACCTCTCCCAGACCCTGCGTAAAGCGGGAGCCTTGTGCACTGGATACGACCTTTTAATCAATAAATGTTCCAAAACAAGTAATACTTTTTTCATACCATCCAACTTATAATCTGTAGTTTACTAAGTGGTAGTATTTGCACCATTAATCAAATATTAAAGCTACTCACAACAATTACCTAAAAAAGATGTATTTCTAGGCGGTTAGCATTCCAATAGACAATACATCTTTTAGATACAAAAATTCTTATGAGTACATACCACTGAGACGGATCCATATATATTGTAAAAAACAACTTTGATTGCTTATCATCCAAGGGAAGAAGAGCAAATAATGGCATAGCGAGGATATGATTAGATAATTTCTTATATAGCCCAATACATTTCAATCAAACTGTAAGTTACTCATTGCTGATGTTCAGTGTACTCAATCAGTTTCTAATTAGTGTAAGACAATGACTAAGAAATAACAAGGTAACAATCTTTCTGTATCAGAACATATCTCACAGCTACAACCCCCCATTGTGTGTCACATGCTTAGTCACCAAACTATTGCTACAATACGAATATATCACAAACAATTCCAGATGTAATTAAAACATGCTTCATGGAGATCCATAAAAAATTATAGGAATGGTGCACAACTACAAAACAAGAACATATTTCGTACACATACTCACTTAAGCAATCAGGCATTTATAAAATTTGCAGAGACGATGTAGTTCTGCCTGATTGGTTGGGTCAAGATACTGACTGAAGATTTGAGGGTATCTGCCCGGGGAAAGTGCAGCAAGCCTAGCCAATGAATTTACCAAAAATTCTTTTGGATCCCTGATATCTTTCAGTGGGTCGTCCTCTCTCTTCCCAGCATTGTGAAGATGAACAAAGGTGGCAGAGTAACCTGCATTTTCAGCAATATCAGGCATTTCTGGATCGTCTTCAACCCTGTCCTGTTCAGGGCGTGAAAGAAGAGTCATAATGCTGTCCAGCATCTTCCCCCAATGCTCAACAGCTGCAGCATCCAGAAGGGCTGGAGATTCACATAGAAGTCTGGTTGATGCAACAGCAGTCAACTTCGTCTCAATGACTCCTGTAATTAGCTTAAGATTGGAAATCCAAAACTGCACCAAGATGACCTGAAATATGTTTCCCTGAACAGCGTTCATTGTATCTGCAAGGTTTTGAGAGCTGTGTTTGACCAGAAAGAGTGACATAAAAACCAAGAGAGACTTGATAAACTTTCCTGTTTGCCTGGTTTGGAGCACCGTGAAAAGGGCACTCCAAATGCCACCAATATAAGTTGCAATTACATTATATTCAAGGCTCTCGATAATAGTATTTAGCACATAGAAACCCTGTTCATCTGTGCTACGAGCGGAGACAAGCTTATTAAATATCACAAGCACCTGCTGCAACCTCCCCTCTTGGTTGAGCTCATGGGGTGCCTTATGAAGGAATGCTTGAAGCAAACGCACAAGAGCTGGAACATTAGAAGCCTTTTTCCATAAATCAGGGGACAAAAGTATCTCAAAAATATGCATGTAAGACGGTGAAATAGGCAGGTTATTCAGCTCAACTAGTTGAGCGAGCAACTGAAATGCATAAGGAAAGAACTCGGTCACATCTTCGCCCAATATCTTCTGGAGACTGGGAAATAGGCTTGTCTCAAAAAGTGATATTAGAGAGGCATTCTTCCCACATGCACGCTTCACAAGAACAGCCACTGACTCGAAAAGATAGTGGTTAAATACTGGATTCTTGGGGTTTTCACAAGCTTTGTTGAGTATTAATGTTAACCCTTTAATGCAAGGATCAGCAATCTCATGTGATATGTCTGCAACTCCTAGAACTCGCATAATACACTTCATTACATATTGGTTTTCCTCAGATTCTGGAACCTTCAAGGCCTCAAAGAGGTTGTTCATCAGTTGTGGCAGAACAGGAGATATATCTGCTGAAGTATATCTTGCTCTTCCACCCTCGTCCTTTACCATCAAAAGTTTCTCAATACAACTTGCAGCATAAGAGTGAACAACATTTGACTCTGCACGAAGGAACCGAATCAAATCCGGAAAAAATTGCAAAGCCATAGGCTTTGGTATATGATTCCTGAACATAGTGAAAAATTTTAGTGCACCAGCCTTGAGCATTGGAAACCCATTGACATCCTGACTCTGCAATTCCGGAACAATTACTGTCCCAAAGAAGTTCTGAACGTCAACAAGATCAGTTGTAACAGAAGTACCACCAGCCTTCTTAATAGCAAGTGATACGACCAAGTATATAGCACAGTCCTTATCCTTCCAATTCGCAACTGGGTTTGTAGCAAAAGAGCTTAGCAAATTCTGTATCTGTAGAGAAACCAAATTGGTAACCTGTTGTTTATAATTGCTAGCAATCCCTTTAAGAAGTTCACACGCAATCCTCCTCCTAGTATCGAGATCACTACCTTCCATATCCCTCCTGATGAACTCAATATAGTTCATGTCAAATAGTTCGTTATCCTCCTCCCTTAATCTCACATTAGGGATCACAATGCCCTGACAAATCTGTGGTATCACACCCTCTGCAGAAAAAAGATTATGATGCACACTTGTGCTAACTGTTGTCAAGAACTTAATAGCTGTAACAGCTAACTGATCACGGCTCGACACCTGAGACACATTCCCCAATAAATGCCACACAGCAAGCGCAAAATCATTCAAGTACGTCTGAAACTCTTCCTCATTCTTTTCCATATAAAGGTTAATATTCTCACAAACAGCTGCACGCAATTCATCAACCAGCGCAAGACCATCAGCACTGCTCTCCAGTACTGGATAACTAGTGGTTAAATACTTTTTCATCTCAGTCATCCACTCATTCATATGGTCCTCAAAAAACTCAGGCAACTCTTGAAAATTCAATGAGTAGAAAATCCTACAGCACAATCTCTGTGACTCAAAGAGCGGCTTAAGCACAGCAGGCCCACCGGAATTAGCAGCAGACTCTATCAAATTCGCGGTTTTTATGAAAATTTCCAAAAGGGGTGCGGCGAAATTGTCCAAACAGTATTTCAAATCAAGCAAAAGATCATTGGTCTTGTACTGATAACGAAATTTCTTAAAAATGGAGTTGGCAGTGCTGAGAATACCGTTAATGGAGGCGTAGTCTCCAGCGAGTGAAGCCGTCCGGAGGCTGGAGATAAGCTCGGGAAGCAAAGCGGGCCACAGCTTAGGGAAATCGTGCTTGCCAATGAGAACTAGGGCTTCGCTGAGCTGCCCCTGAATTTTGGGGGTCGCAGAGAGCATGAGGGAGACGATGAGTCCCTTGATCTGCTCCTTCTCAGCGTCGGGGATGGGGGTCTCGTCGGAAGAAGAGTTAGGAGCCCATCGCGCCTTGAGGTGGTTTTTGAAGTTGACGGAAGCGGCCTGCCGGATCTGGTCATCGACGGTGGGCTCGGCAACGAGGCGGAGGACGGCGAGGCCGTAATTGGGGTGGAGGGATGCCTCGGAGAGTGAAGCCTCGGCGCGGCGGCGAGGTTCGGGGGACGGAGAGAGAGTGTGGAGAAAGCACTGAGAGAGGTGCTGTAGGGTTTCGGGCTTCCACTCCATTGATGGGCGATGAAACTCTCGCGGTCTTTAGGGTTTTGTGGGGGAAAAAGGGGGACTAGGGTTTATGCGATGTGTGGAGATTTTGAAAGCGAGCGGAAGGTGTTTGTGTAAATAACTGAGAGAGAGAGGGGGAGAGAGGGGAAGAGAGAGAGGGAGAGAGGAGAGGGAAAATCGAAGAGTTTGGGGGATTTTAATTTGGGGATTTTTGTTTTCCAATTTATTTGGGAATTTTTGGTCTGTAATGCGTTTGGTACGCAGACGGGACGGGACGGGACGGAACGAAGGTGTAATTTTTGAAAAATACATGGGGTATATTTGTCTTAAAATGGTAAAACAGTGTGTTCCACAGACGTGGAACAAACCCGTTCCAGGGGGGGGAGGTGGGACGCAAAAACACCCAAAATCTGTCCCGTGGAACAGCCCGTTCCACCCATTTTTGGCGTACCAAACGCGGGACGGAACACCTCGTCCCGTTCCGTCCCGTCCCGTCCCACGTACCAAACGCACCCTAAAGGCAATCATTGCCGATTATTCCCCTTCAAACGGCCTCGTTTGGTAGCCCTTGCAATTGGATTGAATTGCTTTTGCCATTGGGTTGAATTCCTCCCAATCCAAAAACATTTGCTCCAGGCGATTGGGCCTAGGGCTGCCCCTGTGGTAACCGCTTGGGCTTGAGCTCTTCCACTACAGAAACTGCCAACCCACGTGCACCCCAAAAGCCCAAAGAAGCCCTCCACTTTCTCTTTTCTCTTTGGACCCGCCGTTTGGTATTTATTGTTAAAAAAAAAAACGCAAAAAGAGCCTCCTCGAACGTGCAATGTAATGCTAAACGGTTTGGATTGCTTTCACGATCTTTAGGGCATGTTTGGTATCCTATTTGAAATTTTTTATCATTTCTCAAAACATTTCTTTAAAATAATTTTCTTTAAGACTCAAAAACTTGATTGGTTTGCGATTTAAAAATTTTAAATCTTATTACTTAAACTAGACAAAAAGATTTAAAAAGAGAGGGTCGCACGAGAGGGAGAAAGAGGAGAGAGTAAGAAAGAAAGTAAGAGATGATTGAAGGAAAGAGAAAGAAGGGAGAGGATCAGACGAGATAGAGAGGAAGATGAGTGAGAGAAGGAATCGAGAGAATAAAGAGAGCGGATTGGAGGAGAGTCGAAAATGGTAAAAAAGTAAAAAAGAAGAGGAAAGAGAAAGAAGAAAAGAGAGAGATATAGATTTGGAGTGAGAGAGAAGGAGGGAGAGAAAAGAAAGGAGTGAGTTTAAGTTTAAAAACTCTAAAAACTCAATATTTATGTTTTTAGAGAATAAACTATATTTTTGATTTAGTCTTTAGTTCAGTTTTTTAAAATAGTCCTACCAAACAAGTTTTTAAGGCCTAAAACTTGAAAATTATTTTTGAGTTTAAAAAGTTGGATTCAAGTAGAGTATCAAACATGCTCTTAGATTTTCAACTGTCCTTTTATTTAGACCGTTGCATTTCTAACTTTAAAAATAATTGAAAATTATAAATTGTTGTCATACGTTATAATCTGGTGCACGGTCTAGGATTAATTTGAAGGTAAAAAAATTCAAAATAATTTTAAAAATTAAACACACTTAACACACTTACAAAGCATAAAGCATAAAACAAATTATATTAGTTAATAGTAATCCCTCTTGTCCTTCCTCATTCTAAATGGGTGGACTTGCACAAAGGCAACTATTGTTTAGAGTGAATAATAAGAACAATTTTATTACGCATGCACTCTAATTGTCAGTGCCCTCCACCAACTAGTGGAGATACTCTTAATATCATATTTTTTTGGGTAAAGTACAAAAAACTACATCAACTATTGGTGTTACGACATTTTCATACTTCATCTTTTAAAATTGACAATGTCATACATCATCTTACGAATTTGTGCCAATGTTATACCTTCCGTTAGCTTGGCGTGAATTTCTCAGTTAAATGATGACGTGACTTGATCCGGGACCCACTTTTTATTAAAAAATTAATAAAAAATTATTAAAAACTAAAAAAAATTATTTAATATTTTTTAAATATTAAAATAAAAAAAAAGTAAAAACAAAATCACACCCCCCCAGATCCCGTCAAACCCCCTCCCCCTCCCCCCTCTCTCTATCTTCTCCTGTCAACCCCCTCGGCCCAAATTTGAAAACCCATCTTCTTCCCTTACCTGTTTTTTTTTCTTTCTTTTCTTTTTTCTTTCTTCTTCTTCTTCTGTAGGTTGGGTGGGTTGGGGGGGGGGGCGGACGAACTGGGTTTTGGGTTTCCTTTTTTTTTTTCCTTCTTCTCTTTCTTCTTCTTCTTCTTTTTCTACAAGTCGGGTAGGGTGGGCGGACGGACGAACTGGGCATTTTTATTTATTTTTTCTTTCTTTCTTCTTCTTCTTCTTCTTCTTCTGCAGGTTGGGGGGTGGATTTGGGTTGCAGGTGTGGGAGGGATCTGGGCGAGGGGGGTTCAGGAATGGGGTTTCGGGGTTGATGGGTTTTCAATTTTTTTTAATTTTTTTCTGTTGAAGATTAAGCAGGTAGGGGAAGAAGATGAAAGGGGGGAAGGATGGACGAACCTTTCAACTGGGTTTCCTTTTTTTCTCTCTCTCTCTTTCTTCTTCTTTTTCTTCTTCAGGGGGTGGGGAGGGGGAAAACAAACTGAGGGTGGGTGAGGGGGAAGACAAATTTGTTTTTTGTTTTTTTTTTTACCTTCTTTTTTCCGGGTCACAGGAAGAGGGAAGAAGATGAAGATGGGGGAGAAGAGAGAGAGGGGGGAGCTGGGGAAGGGGACGAACTTGGGATTTATTTTTTCTTTTACTTTTCTTTTTATGGGTTGTAGGAAGTGAGCTGGAAGGGGGAAGAAGATGAAGATGGTGGAGAAGAGAGAGAAAATGGTAGGGGAAAGGGCACGAACATAAGATTTTATTTTATTTTATTTTTTAAAACTTTTCTTTATTATTTTAATATTTAAAATTATTAAATTATTTTTTTTAGTTTTTACTAATATTTTAATAATTTTTTAATAAAAAGTGGGTTCGCGTCAACATTTAACTGAAAAGTAAATGGCCAAGTAACGGAAAGTATAACATTGGACTAAATTCTAAAGATGAGGTATGCCATTGTCAATTTTAAAAGATGAGGTATGAAAGTGTCGTGATACCAATAGTTGAGGTAGTTTTTTGTAAAGTGTAAAGATTGACTAAAATATTTGTCCTACTATATACGATTTTGTGATGATCATATTTGGACAATTTAACATTTATGGTTTTTTATCACTTAGTATTATGGTTTAGTGATATTTTTCTTTATTTATAAATAAAAGGTTTTAAATTTAATTTTCGTCAAAAATAAATTTATATCCAATTATTATGGCTAGTCAATGATACAAGGCCAGTTGTCAGGGAAAATAGGGCCCATCCCAGAGCCCAAGGGCTAGTGGAACACCAAATTTTGTTTTATAAGAAAAAAAAAAGGGTTAATCTCAATTTACTACCGTAAAGTTTCATGGTTTTCAACATTTGGTACATGAAGTTTTTTTTTCATCCCAGAGTCATACCTCAAGTCTTAATTTTAGAATAGTCTCATACATTTGTTAAGCTTGTTGTTAAGTCAGTTATTGACTTGTGACGTGGTGCCTACGTGGACAATAATTGTGTGCCACGTGTCATTAAGGGCCAACGTGGAAAATTAAAAAAAATTTAAAACATTAAAACAAATTAAAAAAAATGAACAGATGCAGCCATTTCTCGGGTCGAAGGTAGTGGTCCTCCTCTCCTCCCGTCTGCATTCCCCTCTACTCACACACACGACACAATAAAACCCGATTTTAGACTTCCTTTTAAACCCGCTTGGAGCTCATGTCTCATTCTCCTCTTCCATCAAGACTTGCGGCATTGGCGTAGGAGTCGCCATGTTCACCAAGTTCGCTGGTTACACTTGTCTCACCCCCTCTGACGCCCAGAATTCCCTCTCCATACCACTTCAACGTCCTCACCGACTCCGTCGACTTCGATTTGCTTGAGAGGTCTCTGATTTGTTGGCCTGGGTTTTGGCGTAAGCTTCGCCAAGGTTCTCATTGACGCATTTTCGAGATGAGAGTGAAAGAATGAGGCAAAGAAATATATGGAAGAGTTCGTCGGAATTAGATGGGGTTATGGGTTATTGCTCTCGCCGCTGACAATGGGTTTATGGGGATTAGGGAGGGTTGGGTGGGGTTATGGGCTAATAGGGAGGGTTTGGCCCATTTGGGTGGTCGACAACTTTTTTTTTTTTAATTTACTTTTTTAATTTTTAATTTTTTTTAATTTTTCACTTAATAACACGTGGCACACAGTTATTAACCACGTGGGCGCCACGTCACCAATTAACGGCTGAATTAACAGTAAGCTTAATGGATGTATGATACTGTCACACAATTAAAACTTAAAGTATAATTCTGAGATAAAAAAAACTTCATGTACGAAATGTTGAAAACCACAAAACTTTAGGATAATAAACTGAGATTAACCCAAAAAAATAATATTGAAAACGCAGCAGCTTTCCAAGGCAAGTGAAAATGCTCATCAATATTGTAATAGAAAACATTGCAATGGGAAGAAGTTACTGAGAGAACAGCAACATCGGAATGAATTGAAGAAAAGGTCAATTTCTAGTATGTTTTTCCTTGATTCCTATTGCTTTAAAGAAATAAGAGAGAATCAAAGATTCAATTATAATGTTTTTTTTGCAGGTTCTTTGCAATTAGGAATTAGGGTTTTGGAAGTTTCAAGTAGATGACTATTTCAACATCTAGGTTTTATTGTTCTTTGCTTATAAGCACATGCAAATTCGGTTATTTCCTTCTTGTTGGATTCATAATCTTGAGCAATGTATTGGTTTTATTTGTTCAAAAAAATTATAGCGGTTCATAGCTCACGCTGAAGAATGATGAAGGAAAACAAAGAGACGCGTTATCAAAAATAGCGCTTGGGGAAAACTGACCAGGGAAGAAAGTGCTCTTGTGAAGACTTTCATCAATGTTACGCTAAAAAGGAAAGTCGTAAATGCGCTATGGAAAAGAGAGAGGAAGACTAAGCCAAAATAAGCAAAAGTGGAGAAACCAAAGGATTCCTGAGGGAAACCTAGGAAAAACACTCTACACCTATAAAAGGGAAAGCAACATAGATAAGAGGGAGAATAGAACGGAAAGAGAAAAGGATGGAGACTCAGGATTGCAATGCACCAAGCAGGGAAATCCTTCTCTAAGTGCAGGTAGTCTTGAATCCTTAGGAAAATCATCCTTCTAGGGCTTTAAGCTTTTCTTTATGTCTCCTTTGAATTTCCTCAGCCAATAGAAGCAGCTTTAGAATTTTAAAGAACCCAGATCATACATATCTCACAACCATGCAACCATGTAAGTTTTCTCTCAAGCTAAACTGATAAACTTCTAGCTTCCACACTACGCTTCGCTTAAGCAAGTCATTAATTGCCTTATTACGCCATCTTTGAATCATTGATCTAACCATAATGCTCTCTAAGGCACGCTAATTTTTTAGAGTATTCTGAGACTTGGTACGCAAACGAACCAGGGGAAGCAAAAAGGTGTCCACCAAAGCCCAAGTCCAGCTTGGCCTAAAAGTCCTCCAACAAATATTATATGGTGTGTCTTACCATATTTTATGCATATGACATCACCGAGTTTATTAGTAAAGTAGTAGCGTTTTGGTTTAAATACTTAGTTGTTATTAGGAAAAATATTTCAATAAAACATAACAGAGCCCTCTATACCAAATGGAGACCCTATATACTCGGCATGCTAGTTACGGTAATGACAATTCCCAACCAGAACATCCATATTGGCATCCCTATATAAATAATAATGACATTCAAAAAGTAATCTTTGTTGTGGCCTATATTTAACTGAAGGTTGCGACATAGAGAGAAAGAGAGTGGAGAATAGGGTTGAGGAATTGTGTGTTAATTCCCCAGTCTTTGTGCCTTTATTTGTAGTAATAAGAAGGAGAGAAATTTGCTCTCCAAGTACTACAAAGTCTAATAGGAAAGATCTTCTAGATTCCAAAGGATTCTTAATCTATCTCTACTTAGGATTACAGAATCACAATATTGATAAGAGCATATGTCACAACAATCTTTAGTTTTAAACTTTAATAAATTCAAGTTTATTATCATCGTTAATATAGATATTTCTCTATTTCAATTGTTTAAAAAAAATATTGTGATGTGACTAACATGTACAAAACTTGAAATAACAAACGAATTAGTACTATGATCTAGTGATATTCCTATTCACTTATTAGTAATAGGTGTTATGTTTAACTCATATGTATGGCGATTGTTGAACAAAAAAAAATATATATATATAACATATAAAAAAATTAGAGTCCATACAAATTGGATCAAGCTACAAGACAAAACAAAATATAATCTAGCCCAAAAGATGAGGATGAACTTTACATACAAATCAACATCCATAAATAAATATAAATAAATAAATAAAATATAAATAAATAAGATATGAATTCCTTCCTACAAAAGAGGGAAGTAACGTGCAAAACAGGGGCTCCCCATTTTCTACAACAAAAAGACATGGAAAATTGGGTGAGAGAGGTTAAGAAAAAGTGGCGGAAGACATGGCCTCTATCTCCCCCACATAAAAGCTCTAGAGCCCTCATAAGATGTCTATAAATAGACATCAGTTGCAGTAAGAAAGGTGAGACACAGAAAAAGAAAGAGAGACTCTGCAGAAATTGAGAGACAAATTGAGAGAGAAAAGAAGCAACAAAGTACTGTCGGGAGGGGAGAGGAAGTAATCCCATTACCAGCGATCCGAAACCGAGTCCTTCAGGGAAGGAGAATAAACCACACACATCAATCAGAAGGTACAAAACATTTGTTTCTTTTCTCTTCATTTTTTTCCAGTAATTTTGTTTTGCAGGCAGGTGTTTTCTTGAGTAAACTTTGGTCAGCAAATAATCTATACGCTAGCAACCCATGCGTTCTTCTATACATGCAACAACAACATGAAGTAGTCCAAAAATGCAACCACTTGTTTTCTTTCTGCCTAAATCTGAAGAGAACAAAAACAACACAAGAGCTATGCTCCCCGTTGTTGCCTTCAATCCCATGAATTTCTTCGGGGTGGTCTAAACCACCCCGTTAAGTTCCAATCAAATCCAAGAGCTCCACTCCCCACTACTGTCATCAATCCAATGAATTTCTTTGGGATGGTCTAAACCACCCCGTGAAGTTCCAATCAAATCCAAGAACTCTGCTCCCCGCTGTTGCCGTCAATTCGATGAATTTCTTTGTGGTGGTCTAAACCACCTCATGAAGTTCCAATCAAATCTAAGTGATCCATGCTCGCCGTCCATGCCAAGAAAGAAAGGAACATTCTAATTGCCATCTGTCAAGAAATCAAGCTAAGGAAGCAGACATAGGAAGTCAAGTCCTATATGCAAAGTCATTCTTTGCAGTCCAATGAGAAAATAGGTGCATTATGGACAAATGAACAAGGGAAAAGAAGCGAAATACAACTTTTGTTCCTCTTGACTGACTCATGCTTGGTCTTTGTAAAGAAAAACAAGAAGGAAGCAACATATACCAAGATGCAACTCGAGAGCAAATAAATTGTTTTGTTTGAAAATCTTCGGTGTTTTCTGTGCTGCTCACGGGTACAAGACATGGAGGAGGCGTTTGCAAAAAATTCTATGAAAACCCACTTGGGATAAAAGTCCAAGAAAAAGGAGAAATTAAAAATGATGATGTCTCCCTTTATATTCGTTAAGTTCCAGCAAAGTATATTGGGATGATGTTTACATAGTATTTCAAAGATGGACCAAAGTTAAAGCATGAGACTTTACCAAGAAAAAGAAAGTTAAAGCACGGGACAAGAATATAAAAGAATAGCATCAAAGTACCTTGATGTTATCCTATCTGCAAAAAACTCAAAATTCTAAGTTATGTTGTACAAAAAAAAAAAAAGTTGTTGGATCCCAAAACAAAAGGGCAAAATGTTATGAATGACTAGTGCTGATGAGAAAGAATAGTGTTTGTACCATACTTAGGGCCTCCGTATTTAGATCTCGTATAAGGGGGACTTAAATGTAATTATGTAATAAAGGAAGAGGCAAATATGTAATAAGTGAATAGCCCTTATTCTATAAAAGGACTCCTCACTCTCCTCATTAGGGGATGCCAATTCTTAAACCTCCTCATCCCTTCAAATCTCTCAGATTAAGAAGAGCTCTCTCACCCTCAGAAGCTCTCTCTCTCCCTCTTCAACATCTCGAAGAAATACAATATCAGTATGGACGTAGCCTAAACATTGGGGTGAATTACGATACATCCTGTGTTATTTACCTTTCTTGCAGATTCACGGTCGGATTTACGTTGTTCCAAGACCCATCCGGTTTTGTGCATCAACATTTGGTGCCTTCTATGGAATCGATTTGAAAAGTTGTGTCGGTTCTTTTTAATTTTTTTACCTCCACCGTGAATCTGCAAAATCTGCAAAAACCCAAAAAACCTAAAGCTTTCCCAGAAAACCCCACGGTTCTCCATTTTCATATGCCTAACAACAACAAAAAAATTAATCCATCTGAATGTCTTCTCTCTCTTTCTCTCCCTCGATTTTCGTGTTCCATTTCAACTTTTATTAAAGCCTATTATCTCTCTCATTCCAAGAACAGTCTCCCAGCTGGAGAAAAGACAAAAAAGCAGCTTAATTTAAGCACTTTGAGATCTGGGATTTTTCCAAAAGCGAATCTCCTCCAACGTTGCCATCCCCGCCGTCATCTGCCTGACTCTAGTGATCACCCTTGCGATCGTCGCCCTCATCCTTACCTAGTAGCAGAAAATCACTTGTCGAAGCCATGGGGAGGGTTATTTGAGCTCAGCATAAGGGTGCGGGCTCCGTTTTCAAGTCACACACCCACCACCGCAAGGGTCCTGCCTGTTTCTGGAGCCTCGACTTCGGCTAGCGCAACGGCTACCTCAAGGGTGTCGTCACCAAGATCATCCACGATCCTGGTCGCGGTGCCCCGTCGGCTCGCGTCAGCTTCCACCGTCCGTTTAGGTATAGAAAGCAGAACGAGCTTTTCATCGCCGCCGAGGGAATATACACGCGTCAGTTCATCTACTACGGGAAGAAGGCCAATTTGGTGGTCGGGAATGTGTTGCCTCTCAGATCGATCCTGGAGGGAGCCGTCGTCTGTAACGTCGAGCACTACTTTGATGAACCCAACTGCCAATTCAGTAAAATCTCCACCACATTCAATGCCGCCAAGTGGGTCTTCTTCTAGTAATGTTAGCGGTAAAAACACCAAGTTGTCTTCTTCCTGCCATAACCAGCTCTGCAGAGAAAGTTCGGGAGCCCTCGCCGGAGTTGTCACCGCTTCCGCTTTTGTTTTGGCTCTATTTGCCGATGTTTTAATATGGGTTTACTCCAAGAAAGTCAAACAAGTCGAGAAATTAGATTCGAATTTCACTTCGGATATCATCAAAATGCCGAAGGATTTCACTTACAGGGAGCTCAAGGTGGCAACTAAGTGATTCAATGCCAATAGAATCATCGGGCATGGTGCTTAAAAAGAGGTCGCTGAGAAGGAAGGGCAGCCGCATGTCTGGGTATGATTATTAACAGCCCATCAGAAGGTAATTAGTTTTATTGGAACAATTGCAGCCCTAAAACAATGGGTCTGCCAAGACGAAGCTAAGCTCGCTGCCCTCAATGTCCCAATCTCCCAGCTTTCCAATGATAACTTCACACAGGAGAACATGCAGTGAACAGAGAGAAAGCAAAAGCAAAAAAGAAAAAGAAAAAATAGGAGTGAGAATGGATGGGCACGACCAGGCTGTCCAAGAAAAACAAGTGGGTTTACAAGCAAAAGATACCTTACAAAACAACATGGGTGGACAGAGAATGAGCAGGGAGATCAAGAAAAAACATCAAGAAAAAGCAGAAAACAAAAGCAAAAAGCGAAAGAAAATAAAAAGAAGCAGACATAATTGCAGTGGTGATGGCATGCAGAAAAGAGAATTATGGGCGTCACCCATTGAGCAAAGGGTTGGATTTATTTTTGAATGATGTAATTTATTTTTCTTATCTTTCGGAGACATCTGTATAAACCCCATCAGAGGGTTAAAAAAAAAAACGGCAAGCCCAAAGTAATGGGTTGTAATGTTATGTGGAGGGTGAAGACCTATATGCCCAAAAGAGCCAGGCCCTTGAAGGGAAAAAAATGAGATTTATTTGGGATTTCTAGTGACTAGCATGCATATACAATTCAAAATTCATATACATACGCAACGGAAGCATGTTATCACATAATATCAAAGCTATAGTCATGCAAATCCCCTTCAAGAAACATAGGTTTATATAAGATGCATCAAAACATTTTATTGAAGAACAAAGTGAAGGTATAGTTTTATACCTCTTGATCTAGACTTGAGACCAAGGATAGACCACCTCCAAGTTCTTTGCTCTTGGAACTCCTTGAGCCTAGCCTCCCTCTTTGCTTCCTCCACTTTGTTAGAATGAGTGCTCCTTGGTTCTCCTTTAGTCTCCAAGATTGAAGACCTCTAAAGATCCACACCCACTAGTGTAGTGAGATGGATGAAGGAATAACCAAAAGGTGAGAAGATGATTAGCTAAACCCCCTTTGGTGGCCGGCCTTGTGTGTGGTTTTTGAGAGAGAGAGGTTTTCTTCTTTTGTGAAAAATCAACACACAAAACCCTAATGAACTTTTCACTATAAAGTTCCTTTTATATCTCAAAGAAAACTAGCCAACCACTTGACTTCCTCTCTCTCCCTTTCCCTCCATTTGGCCGGCCCCTTTAGTGTTGTTTGGGCTTTGGGCTTTTATTATTTCAAGTCATCATATGCTTAAATAAAAGCCCAATTGGGCTTAATGGCCCAAATGAACCCGAACTTTTCTTTATGCTCAAAACGATCTTTTATCGCTTTTATGATTTCTTTAGACTTTCTAATTAATCACAACACTTAATTAATCCAATTAATTATTTTCATCATCCATTAGTTGTCTCACTACAAGAGTGTATCGGTGTACAATCATTTTAGGTTCTAATTAGCAAGGCAGTGAGGTGATTGGCACCAATCCAATTGATTATATTTAATCCAATCACTTAGTGAATTAAAACTTACTTTTAATTCTCCTTCTTCTTTGATGACTACTTATTTAATCATCTAGAAGAACTCACAAGCCATGAGTGACATCTAACCATATATCATGGCTACCCAAGCTAATGTAGAATTTGTTCGGAAAACCTATTCAGTTGGAATTACAATGTAATTCGATCATTCTCTAAAACAATACTCTCAATCACACTATTAGGGTATGGATATATTATGTCAAACCCCTAATGTGATTATTCCATGTTATATGATTCAATTGAGTCGTATAGGAACGCTTTCCTTTATTACGCTCGATACTTCGGCCGAAGATTCCCGAATCATATCTTAGAGTATTCATCCTTTCATAACAAGGATTAGAGATCCCTTGTTGCACATTTACTTGCCTCTATGGCTAAGTGGCTTAACCCCAACTATGCCGTGGACACCCGCGAATGGAGTGACTTTGACATAATCAAAGATCAAAGACCTAACCACAAGACAACTATGATGCCTCAGGTCAAAGGACTACTTACATTATTCCAACCATTAGAGTTACTTGCTTGACATGTGAGTAGACCTCCATGCAAGTACTCTCGTTCGATTGTGTTAAGTGAACTCATTCCCTTAATGAGCACCTACATACTTGTCTTAGTGTCACTACACGAATGGGATGAGACTTTCCATCCTTCCAATTGAAGGGGACACAGTATGTACTGGTCTTTGCATTGTCAGTATCCCTTTGACAATCATATGACCAGGAACCTTTTTGGACATGATGGTTATGTGAAGAAGGTCTCTGTAGTCTAACATCATTAGATTACTTCTTACATCGATCCATTGTCCATGGATTCACTATTTAGGACATATATCGTTTATTGAGATAGTCCTAATTAGTATCTTTGCCTTTTGATGTATAAGAGTCATCTATACACACATTCATTGTCCTGAAAGGTTTCTTCCAAAGATTGACTTTCAGGGCATATTTCCAACAACCCTGTGGCTCCAAAATTATTCAGCAACCTGCCGCTATTATCACCAACCAGGTGATCAAAAGTACGTCCAGTACTACAAAAAATTATTCGGCACCCCGCCGCTATTATCGTCAACCAGGTGATCAAAAGTACGCCCAGTATTTCAAATTATTCGGCAGCCTGCCACTATTATCACCAACCAGGTGATCAAAAGTACGCCCAGTATTCCAAAATTATTCGGTAGCTTGCCGCTAATATCACCAACCAGGTGATCAAAAGTACGTTTAGTACTTCAAATTATACATGAGTATTACTCATGTCAATCATACATAAACATTCATAAGCATTACTTATATCAATCGTACATAAACATAAACATTCATGAGCATTACTCATATCAATCATACACAAACATTCATGAGCATCACTCATGTCAACATTCATGAGCATCACTCATGTCAACATCTATGAGCATCACTCATGTCAATCAACATAAACATTCATGAGCATCACTCATGTCAATTAGCTTCAAAAGCTTCATTTACAGAACTCTAGCTTCAAAAGCTTCATTTACAAAAGCTCTAGCTTTAAAAGCTTCATTTATAGAGCTCCAGCTTAAAAAACTTCATTTATAAAAGCTCTAGCTCCAAAAACTTCATTTACAGAGCTCCAGCTTCAAAGTTTCACTTGCAAAGCTTTACTTACAAAGCTTCAGTGCAAGGTATACAAATAACGCCTCCGAACAACTGCCTCCGAGCACCCATTATTCATGTACTGAAGAGCGAGCCCTTATTTTATAAAAGGGACTCCCTCACCTTCATTAGAGAGCATCGCCGCCAGCTGAGCAACCGCCTCGCCGCGAGCACCAACTCTAACCTATCATTTTTGTAATGAAGAGTGAGCCCTTATTCTATAAAAGGGACTCCCTCACCTTTAACGCCACAAGTCGAGCCAACCAAGGCAACACAAGTAGAGCAGCCTCGCAACATGTGCCACTTTTAGTTGAGCATCATTTCAGATTGAGCATTGCCTTGTATCGAGTATCAGTCATAGACGACATCTAGTCACTTCGGCCCACACATGGACTGAATTTCAAGTCTCCAGCCAAAAGACTCTTTTGACTGAAGACTTAGGGGACTACTGTTTATACCATACTTAGGACTTCCGTATTTAGATCTCGTATAAATACTCGGGGGATTTAAATGTAATTATGTAATAAAGGAAGAGGAAAATATGTAATAAGTATGGTTCCTTTATTCTATAAAAGGACTCCTCACTCTCCTCATTAGGGGAGGCCAATTCTTAAGCCTCATCATCCCTTCAAACGTCTCATATTGAGAAGAGCTCTCTCAACCTCAGAAGCTCTCTCTCTCATTCTTCAACATCTCAGAGAAATACAATATCAGTGTGGACGTAGCCCAAACATTGAGGTGAACCACAATACATCTTGTGTAACCTTTCTTGCAGATTTATGGTCGGATTTACGTTGTTTCAAGACCCCTCCGGTTTTGTGCATCAACAAATAGCAAGCATGATCAAATTACCATGAGCATGGCTATTATATGGCCACTCACGTGACATTCAAATGGAAAAAGGCATAATTCCTATTTCTTTTCTGATTAAGCATAGAAGGCAGCACATAGATAGAAAAAAAGGGCGTCCAATGCCTACTGACCAAACCAGTCACATGACTCTTTACGGAGAAACGAAGATGTCGGAAAGTGATAATCAGACACTAATACATCAAGACTCATTCAAAACATGGTAGACACGAAGAATGTATTACTATAAACTTTAGAGTGCAATTCTCACCTTTAGAGCCATAAATCATCACTTGTTTTCAACAAACTTAGGGTTGCAAATGGGAAAGGAAGAATTAACATTATTCCTTAATTTAATAATTCTAAGCACTTGGGAAAGTTCGAAACCTTTGCTACATAGTAAAACTTACTGCAAAGTGCAATGAAAAAATTTTAACTCTCAACAAGATTTGGAAGACTTCCCAATTTTACTCCAAGGCAAATGCCTGCTGCAATCAAGGGGGTTGAACATCAACCAAAAGAATATGCACATCATAAAACAATATTCCTATAAATGGCATCATCAATTCACAAAACCATGGAAAAATACCTTTAACTCAAGGTGGAAGCAATGTTCAACACCGAATGAAAAATGATTCGCACTGACCAGTCACAATCAGCAAGCATTTTTCCTTTACACATTCGAAGAAAAAATGGCTTAGGATTTCATAAAGAGGATAAAATGAGTCTTCTCCCTTATACATCAGAAGCTACAAAATCCAAAACACAAAGCAAATGAAAATGAGAGTTACCTGCTTGTTACTTCCTCATCATTTTCGGTTTGATTCGATCCACAAAAGAAGTACAAGCAGGGTGGTAAGAGCAAGAGAACAATGCAGCAGAAAAAATGAAAGCTCTCGTGACCTGCAAAAAAAAGGGCCTTTGTGATTTTAGAGGGAAATGATGGTAAATTGAAGCAATTTGAAAAAGATTTTGAGCTCCAACAAACCTTACCCATCCTCACTTGGAAATCAACGGTTGCCCACTCCAGATAGAGATTCAAAATACAATGAAATCCACGGGAACCCAAGTATATCAGAAGTGTTTTCTGATTTTGGAGGAAGACCACCGAGTATTGGAGTCGAGAAAAGGGGAATGCTAAGTGAAGTATACACCTTACGCAGGAATGTTGCTCACGTGGAGAAGAAGAGAAGTGGCTGATGATAAGAGGACGGGGAAACAATGTCCTATTTGAACCCGGAAAGTATAATTCACAAAAAAAAAAAAGAGAAAATAAAGCTCGATGACAACTTCGCTTGGGAAGGGCATTCACGTGAAAATCGAAAAGGAAAGCCATGGGATCAAAACCCATTATAAATGGGATCTTAAACCTCTTCAAAACTTTGTTGGGCAAAGGCATGACACATATGCAGTTTTAACTAGGCCCCACAAATTGGAAGTTGGGCTAAAATAATAAATGGGCAGCAGTCCAGTAGCAAGACGGAGGCATATCATGTGTGAAAATGATGCCGACATCGGATATGTGAAGAAAGTAGATCACTTCAAATATTATAGATGTGGGCCATCTCAAAACACAAAGTTCGATGGACTTACGCTATGTCAAATTTAATGGATCAAATTTCCAAAGTGGCCAATGACACAAGGCTGTATCAAATACCAAAATAGCATGAAGCTATAACAAATGGCACGAAGCCACAACAAGACTCAAATGGCATGAAGCCACATTCGGCTCCAATGGCCTAAAGTCCTTTCCTGCAAGAGCCTAAACTGCATAAGGCATCAAATGCTCATTGCCTGCATGAGTTGCACAAGGCATCAGATCGCAGCAAACACATAAAGAACTACGAGTGACTTGATTCCTTAACCAAGGTACGTAGGCAATCTAGGGCTTGACCTAGGTGTAGTCGCAAAATCAAATACCCAAATCCCCAAGTTATGATTTATTCATATTGGAATCAAAGGGTTTTTCCTTTTAACGAAGGATTGTAATTAATAGACGCATAGTCTAGAATGGGTCGAACTCAAATTAATAAAACCCTCTTCGGAAAAATGAATAAGGGTGAAATTATGTCAAGTGAATTATTTACATATTGTGTACAATTTTTGCTTAACAGCGATGATATATTATATTTGTGTGGAGTTTGATAACTAGTTAGTGAATGTCTAATTAGAGTGGAACATCATTGTAAAAAAAAGTGAATGAAGAAAATATAGAATGCAAAAACGAATTTAGAAATGAATTACCATATCAAAGTGTGAGGCTTTCTCTGGTGCAAATTTAAGTTACACATTTGTACAAAAGCTGTTAAATCATTTAACTTAATGGGCTATCACGACTCTTGTTCCAATGCGTAACTTTTTTTTTTGAACAACGATATTATCTACAGTAAGGAGAAGGGGATAGGCTTAGTTTCACATGAGTTATCAATATGTGGTTCAAACCTTTGGTGTGAATCGAACTTAAGCCCTCTCACATGTAGAATTATTTGAGAGATGGGCCAAATGCCCACTTCCAACAGCACCGATATTTTCTCCAACTTGTTAATTATCACCTGCACAGAGGTTAAGATATTTAAACTCTTATTGCCGAGGTGGGATATTTCAACACACCCCTTTACGTGAGACTTAATTAGTGGGTCACACATGGGAGATCCACACATCTGCAACCATGTGGAGCCAAAAGGAAAGGCCAAGGGACCCACCATCGTTGTGCGGGCCAAGGGACCCAACCATCACGTGGCAGTACGAGCTCTCTTCCTAGCTCTGATACCGTGCAGAATTATCAGAGAGACGGGCTAAATGTCCACTTCCAACAACACTGATATTGTCTCCAACTTTTTTATTACCATATGTACAGTCCGACATATATGAAATTTTATCAGAGATATAGTCCATGTGGAATATTTTAACATCACTTACAAGTGAATATGAATACAACTAGACTTTCAAATGTGCATATTTGATGTGCACTAGAAAAATTCAATCAAAATGTACCTTGTTGGGTCCTTATTTAATGGTTTGAGTTTGCAACCTATGATAACCAGCAAACAAGCCATGCCTGAAATTGGGCTCAACATTTGCCATGTTTTACAATATGCCTTTCCTTAAGCTGACCCAAATCAACCCCAACTTTGGAATAAGAGTCTAAGACCCACAAAACTCTTTCCTTCCAAATTATATGATGTGCTTGATCATATATTTTTGCTCTAGAATTTCCAATTGATGTTCCTCTTATCTTGCTAGAAAATGCATTATTCATCATTAGGGAATCAGACATTGTTTAACTTTTCTTCTTATCCTACAAATGGCAAAGTACTTACTCTCACTTTCACGATAACAGTTTAACTTTCGTGTCATTCTCTCTTTCTACGACTTACACGATGGAGCTTGATTGGGTGAAAATTTTCCAATGTTCGTGTTATTTTTATTTCCTATATTCAGTTTTATATTTGTTTTCGTTTTGGCTAAATTTTATATTTTCACATAATCTTTGGTAAGTCTAAGTATTAAATATTTTACACTTGGTTGTAATTATATTATTTTCTAACCTTCTGAACTCCGATGAATCTCTATAGATGACTTGGTGCTGCTCATTTGAAAGTTGGAGTTACCCTTCACATATGCCCGTTAACTGCTTGATAAAATGTCTCAAAGAGAAGCTTGGACTCTGGGCAGCACGTCATGCTTGAATTTGCGAGCAGCACAAGGGATGTTTTCTGGATGCAAATTTTCGCCTTCTTTTTCTTGGAGAAAAATTCACCTGCAAAACAATTAACACCTTAGGTCAAGGCCAAGAGCCTCACGCGCCCACGATGAATGGGAGGGGGCTTTGACCGAAGAACCTCCGATGCCAAAATTAGAATTTGAGAGAGAAAGTGTTTAGAGAAATTTGGAGAATTTTAGATGAAAATTGGACTTTGGTTTTAGGAGAAATGAGGGTGTTTATATAGGGGTATGGCCGGCCCTCTTTGGAGAAAAGGGGTTCGGCCACTTATGGTGGTTTTTGGCTCTAATTGCAAGATATTATGTCAAAATAATATCTTGCAATCAATTAGGAAATTAATTAGAAAATTAATTATTCATTAGGAAATTAATGAATTAATTTAGGTAATTAATCCTAATTTGAATGAATAATTGAGGCTTACCTTGTGGGGAGGATTTGATGAGGATGAATGAAATAGGTTTTGAATAAATACTTATTTTGATCATTTTTAACCTTGATTGAGTCGTGATTGTCTGCTGCTTGCGGTGAGAGCTTTGGTGTATCTTAAGGGTAATTTTGTCTTTTTACCCCCCAAAATCCACGTGTCGCCACCATATTTTTCTTGATTATTTTTTGCTCCACAAATGCCCCCACACCTACTGGACTGCTTGTAGTCAAGGGCAGCAGGTGTAGAGATCTCCAACTTTGATGCAAATTCGCACTTGGACTTAGAATTAGATTCTTCTAGGAAAGGGAAATAAATTGCCTCCAAAGCCTATTTAAGCCTACCTTAAGTAGGGGATTAAATCAACTTCAAAGGGCAATTATTTATCCCTACAAGAAAGAGAGAAAACTAAAGGATATTTGTTCCCCATTCCCTAGCACTCTTATTTGCTTGCCCGTGCAAAGAACCGTTTTTCGTTGATTTCTTTGTCTTCTTCGCATCACACCAATGTAAGAAAAACTTAATTCTCCTTGTCTTCTTCTTGGGTGGTGCTGCCACGGGGCAGCCGTTGGGGTGGTGCGGCACATCGGCTAGTAGGGGCCAGGAGTCTGTTTGGCATGGGCCAAGAAGGAGGTGTGGCTGAGGCCATTGCTTGTGCTGCTCGGCTTGACTGAAGTCAATGACTGACTTGGCATGGGTTGAGGAAGTGGTGTGGCATGGGCTAGGGTTTGGGTTGCCACGTTTGGGCTGCTTGCTAAAAAAATGAGGAAACTGCTTGAGTTTGATTTCTCAGTTGCCTTAGATGGAGCAGTCAAGGGTAGAGCTGCTAAGATCGAAGCTACTGAAGATGAAGTGTCAGATGAGCGAACTGTTGAGTGCAAAGTGGCTGCTGCCCCTGACCATTTGCTGCTTAGTTGGTTTTCAAGCATTCGATCTTTTAAGCTATGTGGCATTCTCGCATTGGAGAACTTACCTAGATGGGTGTCAGGGAGCAATTAGTTTACCTTCTCGCACTAGAGAACTTACCCATATGGGTATCGGGGAATTGGTTTACCCTCTCGCATTGGAGAGCAATTATTTTATCTTCTCACATTGGAGAGGTTGCCCAAATAGGTGTCAGGGAATTAGTTTACCATCTTGCATTGGAAAGAAATTAGTTTATCTTCTCGTACTGGAGAGCTTACCCAGATAGGGGTTTGAGCAGTTGCTGTAGACAACAGTTGAACCTGGCTTATGAATAACTTCTTGAATCTTCATTGAGAATAAAGAAATGGATGAACTGTGCTAGAAGGTAGAAACTGCATAACAAATTGGATAATCCTTGGCTTGCAATGTCTTGTTTGTCAAGCTGCTTGAGACTTCGAACTTATTTGGAAAAGCCCTACCAGGGTGATGAGGATTTCCCCTGCTTGCGTAGGCCATGTTGTGGACCTATCAAGATACTTATCATACCGACCCTCACTTGTCAGCTTTTCAAGGTACTGCTTCCATTTCTGGCAGCCGTTGGTAGTATGGCCTGATCCTTGATGGAATGCGTAATACTTTGTCTGATTCAGCCTGGTAAGATCGCCCTTCAGGGGTGGCGGCAGTTCGAACCAAGGTTCGTTCTTGAGCTTACGAAGAATTTGGCCTATTGGAACTGTGAACTTGGTGAATGTTTTAAGTGCTGAGTTTTCTCTGATAGGGGAATGTTTCATGCGCTTCTTTTTCGACTCGTTTTTGTTAGACTACTTGGCCTCGTTCCATAGTGTGTGCTTCTTCGCCAAAGCATACGAAACTGCCAGGGTCAGTTCTTCTCCCATGATCAATTTTCTAAATAAAGGATGTTCGGTAGGAAGCCTATTTCTGAATGTTGCCGTTGCTATGTCTTCGTTGTAGCCAATAATCTTGGCCTTCTCTACTTTGAACCTATTGACATAGTTGCGAATTGTATCCCAATGGCCTTTTAGGTTCTTGAAAAGATAGTCAGAAATTCTTTTGATTGAGCGATTAGACGAATACTCCTTAGTGAAAACTAAGGAATGTTCGTTGAAACTCCTAATCGACTGCGGCGGTAGGGTGTGAAACCAGTCTTGCGCCTCGCCTTGTAGAGTTGTGGCAAAAATTTTGCACATAAGTGCATCGTTGTTCCTGTAGAGGATCATGATACTACGGTAGTACTTGAGGTGTCGATCCAAATCTTTGTCTCATTTGTACGGAGTGAAGTAAGGCATAGTGAACTCGCGATGTGGATCTGTCTGCTTGATCTCATTCGTGAATGGTAACCTATTTATGTTAGTCATGTCTCGTCGAAACGCATCGTTAGTAGCTTCGTTACGTTGGAAATTGCGTAATCGTCTTGTCAAAAGCCTCTCAACTTTTTCTTAAATTTGCCTCTGCTGGGGTAGTGGAACTAACGGCTACCCCCGGTCGTGACTTATTGGTCTAGACCGCTCTTCCCTATGCTCGACTCGTCTATCTTATGGCTGCGGTGTATGTGGCACATTCCTGGTAAGCCAGCGAGCTGTTCGCAGGCTGTCGGTTGAACTTGAGCTAGATTGAGTGACTGCTAACAACCCGCTTCGATATGAGGTAGAGAATGCTTATTGCAAACCTAGTTGTGAATGAACTTTTCACTTAGAAGGTTGTCCATGTTGATAATTGGAGTGTGGCTTCAACCGTGAACGTATGCTCATCCGTGGGATTGATTAGGAGTGCACGCTCATTCGTGCGCTGAGACGAGAGTATAAGCTATCCCAATGATCCAGGCGGGAGCGTAAACTACTAGAATGCTCGGATCGTGGCTGGTTAAATGGTTGTTTGTCAAGACGTTATTGGAAAGGTTCTTTGTTTGCCCTTGTCTTACTTTGGGACACCTCGTCTAAGGCACGCTGCAAGAGCTGATTCACCAAGGTAGTTTATTGTGCGAAGGCGCTTGTCAACTCTATAATTTATCGAGACAAGTGTTGTTCACCATTTGGGATAGAAGAGCTTGGACGGTATACATCTCCTTGAGTAGTAGAAGTGTAATGGACTCTGTGTGTAGGCTTCACCACGTGCGGTGCGCATGGGTGCTGGGCTTGGGCTCGGCTTTGGTGCGCGTTGGGCTTACGCTGGCCTTGGGCCCGCAAGTGTTGGGCTGTTCCATCTTTTGCAGCTGCTTGGGTTTGGACAACTTGGGCTGTGTTCTGAGTGGAGGTGTGCATGGTTTAGGCATGCTCTGCTGGGGTAGGGGCTTGGACCGGCTCGTGACAGGCCTGGCTCGGCTGCCTTGAGGCATGGGCTGCTTGGGCTACTACTCCCCACTACCATGGTGGTCCCCATGGCTGCCATGGTGGTGGTTCTCCGTGGTGGCAAAATTGCTCATCTTGCCATCGCATTAAGCCTCGTGGATCGTCATGGTGGGGCTACGTCTCGTCCTCCATCATTTGATTCAGATCTTTGAAAGTAGAAAGTTTGGCTCATCGTGGTTTCCGAATTTCCCGTCATTGTATTTTTCCCTTACCTTTATTCAAAGAATTAAAAAATTCTAGGAATAAGAAAGTATGAAAAATTTACTAACGAACGAGAAATGAGAAACTTTGAATGCGAGAGTCTTCTTCGAGCGTGTGAATCAAACTCTCAATGAAAGCACCAATTTATGGATGCAAATTTCCGCATTCTTCTTCTTGGACGAAAATGCACCTGCAAAATAATTAACACCTTGGGTCAAAGCCAAGAGCCTCACGCGCACACAATGAATTTTTTGGAGGGGGGCTTTGGCCGAAGAACCTCCGATGCCAAAGTTAGAATTTGAGAGAGCAAGTGTTTAGAGAAATTTGGAGAATTTTAGAAGAGAATTAGACTTAGGTTTTTGGATAAATGAGGGTGTTTACATAGAGGTGTGACCAGGCCCTCTTTGGAGAGAAGGGGTCCAGCCACTTATGGTGGTTTTTTGCTCTAATTGCAAGATATTATGTCAAAATAATATCTTGCAATCAATTAGGAAATTAATCAATTAATTTAGGTAATTAACCCTAATTTGAATGAATAATTGAGGTTTACCTTGTGGGGGGATTTGATGAGGATGAATGAAATAGGTTTTAAATAAATACCTATTTTGATCACTTTTGACCTTGATTAAGTTATGATTATCCGTTGCTTGCGCGTGAGAGTTCTGGTGTGTCTCGAGGGTAATTTTGTCTTTTTTACCTAAAAATTCACGTGTCGCCACCATATTTTTCTTGATTATTTTTTGCTCCACATGTTTTGCGCGTGTTTGTGCTGTTTGCTGCACCTTTCCTCTCTTATTATTTTTCTCTTTTACTTCTTCATAATTTTTGTTTGCCGAAAATTTAGTTTACAGTCTAGTCTTAATATTATATGAAAATGGGAAAACATCAGTTGCGATAAGGTACAATCATATGGCATTAGGGCCATGCTTAAAATTAAAACTGTGACATAGACATAGATCGACCCCTTGTATTTCCCTCCACATCTTTCTTCCAAAACATTTCTTCACGTGTTACACTTGGACTTGGTGTGTTATGTGGTCCAAGTAACAACATATAAAGGTGTACCACCCAACAAAGCCATTAATTTAGCAAACCCCACCCCCTCCCCTCTCCTTGGGGTTGTTTATGTCTTCTTGCATATACTTGCTCATTCACACAAAATTCTAGGGTTCTCTTTTTATAGGGTTTTCTTTTTATAGTATATCGGTGTATAGAAAGCATCAAAATACGTCGGTGTTTGAACAGTTAGATTGAAATTGTCAAAATCCGATCATACAAATTTAGGTCCTCCAATGCTTTAGTGTACAAAAGTATCGGCTTTTATTTTCTCTTCATGTTTGATATTGTTATCTTAAGAAACAGAAATGGAAAGAGGAGAAAGAGATACTGCATAACATAAAATTTGTAATTTTTTAAGGAAACTAGTTTTTCAACACCCTTTTTTCCCGCAAACGCTTTTGTTTATTTTTTGTTTTAAATTGAATAATTCAAAAGAGAATCAAGAGACACAAATTATTAATAGTGTGTAGAAGGAGAGGAACCATATGAAACTATTCTTTGATCATAGCAAATATATAAGATTTTATCGAATACTGCGGAGGACTTGTTCTTCCCGATATTTGAATCTTTAAATATTTATTTAAAAATATTAAAATCAAAATCTAACCGTTAAAGTATTAAAAGGAAGTTCGCAGATATATAAGCCGGAAATGGTGTCTCTGAACATCAGTAAGAAGTGCAGGAAATTATGATCATTTGTCATTTCTGTAAAATGGAAAGCGAAAAGGTTAGAAATTCTAAATCAATCCCTGCAGAGAGCATGTTTATGGCTCCACAAATATTTGCAGACAAACCCGCAGTGATATATCTATTTCGTTCAGTGTCTCATATATAATATGGTGTTTTCCACATTTGTAACTGTGATTTCTGTGCCTGCGGCTGTAGTCCCACCATTAAGATATTTGTCTCCCATCTTTCATGGCAGAAATTCCTCGTGTTAAAAATCTCCCACCTTCTGCCAAATTATTCTCTAGTGTCATTTTATCTCAAATGCATTCTAGCTAGTAGTCTCCATAACTGTTTAACTACTGATTTTCGCACTATTCTTTTCTTCTCAATGCTTCATTGCTTATATCTATTAATTATTAATTTTCATTTGATTTGTTATATTCATAGACTATAAAAAGGAGTGCATCGAAAATACTGAGAATGCAAAACTCACTCCCTTAAGTTATATATTGGTGTATTTGTATGTATGCCTTCATATAGCATAGCTACAAGAAATTTGAAACTACACCCAACTTGTGTTTGAAATTATTTTAATTAAAAATAGGGTAAAGTACAAAAAACTACCTCAACTATTGGTATCATGACACTTTTATATCTTATCTTTTAAAATTGACAATGTCATACCTCATCTTACCAATTTGTGCCAATGTTATATCTTCCGTTAGGGTTAGCATGAATTTCTCAGTTAAATGCTGACGTGGCTTGATCCGGGACCCATTTTCTATTAAAAATTTAATAAAATATTATTAAAAACTAAAAAAAATAATAATATTATTTAAATATTAAAATAATAAATAAAAATAAAAAAACCTCGGTCAGTTCGTCCTTCCCCCTTCTCTCTCTCCCCATCTTCTTGCAACCCAGAAAGAAGAAGAAGGAGGAAGAAGAAAAAAAAAAAAAAAACTCAACCCAACTCAGTTCTCCCCCCTCCCCCACAACAAACCCAGAAAGAAGAAAAAGGAGGAAGAAGAAGAAGAAGAAGAAGAAAAAAAAAAAAAACCAACCCAACCTAATTCCCCCCCCCCCCCGGCACCCACCCTCTTCCCTCCACACCCATTCCCCTCATTTTCTCCGCACCCAGGTTCTCAACCTTTGGAATCGGCCTGGCGAAGGTTTCCCGATTCCACCTCAACGGGATATGGATTTGTTTTTGGGTTTTTTTTTTTTTTTTTTTTTTTTCGGGTTGCATGTAGTGGGTGCGAGGTTGGGTGCAAAGGTGGGGAGGTTGGGTGCGTAGAGTGGGTGCGGGGAGAAGAGGGGGTGGGGAGGGGGGAGGACAAATTGGTTTTTTTTGTTTCTCTTCTGTTTTTCTGGGTTGCAGTTGCAGGAAGGGGGAAGAAGATGATGGGGAGAAGAGAGAGAAGGGGGGGGAGGGGACGAACTGATTAAGTGTTGGTTTTTTTTTTTTAACTTTTCTTTATTATTTTAATATTTAAAAATATTAAATATTTTTTTTAGTTTTTAATAATATTTAATTTTTTTTAATAGAAAATGGGCTCCGGATCAAGCCACGTCAGCATTTAACTGAGAAATTCACGCCAACCCTAATGGAAGGTATAACATTGGACAAATTCGTAAGATGATGTATGACATTGTCAATTTTAAAAGATGAGGTATGAAAGTGTCATGACACCAATAATTAAGGTAGTTTTTTGTACTTTACCCTTAAAAATATATTGACAAGCACGTAGAACAAAAATGGCCGTCAAAGCCTCTTGAAATTAAATTTCATAGTAAAAAAACACTTGGAAACATTGTTACGAAGAAGAAAGAAAACATGATATTGACGCATATGTTATTATAGATGTCTATTATTGTATTTGATGTTAACCGTTATTAGGTGAATGACATTTTCTATTGTTTAATTCGTAAAATGTTTCTCAGTAGTATTAACGACGGTTAGAATCACAATAGCTAAACAAAAATATTGCATACATTGCGGCCATCATCAAGATATGAATTGACAATCCCCGTACATTTTACATATAACAACAGGCCGGTGGTCCAAATTTGGACTCGTTATAACTTATATGCATTTCACAGTAAAGTTTACTTGAAGAATTTCTCAATGTTTTAAGCCTTTTTACAGGGTTGGTGACACTTCACTGACATGCATGTGGATCAGAATTTAAGACAGCACTTCGAAAAGCCTTGAAGATAGTTAGATAGCAACGTTTCAAAGAAAAGTATCGAATAATTACAAATATTTGTCCAAAATTCAATATATATATCATAATAGTTTGTCAAATTTACTACACTACAATAAAAAACTTAATAAACTAAATCTATAACTCATGCGCAATTGGTGGATTATTCAAGTGATAAGAAAAGTTACACTAAACTTATATAAATTACTAAAAAAGAGATTCGAACATGAGACCTCGGATGTAAGTGCTAATGCTTTTAACCAATCGAGTTACAAGCTACTTGCTTCAATCCCTCATAACTAATTTCTTCATATATACATACCATATAAGTTAATATACCCTTAAAATATAATATCGCTTGTAATAAATTTGTATTTATTGAACTCATATGAGTTAGTGACCAATTTCACTCGATCACCACAGTTTAGAAATGTGGTTAATCGCAATGAACTAGATTTTTGGCCTTAATTTGGGGTTTGCCTTTTTTCATTTCACATGCGCGTGCATTGACAATGGCTTCGATTGCTAGCTTCATCTCTCTTTGTCTTCTCTTTTAAACCTAGAGTATCTACTTCTCAAGTGGGCACGTATGACATTTTCATCGCTGGTTGATATATACAAGTGCATTATTGGCAAATTCCAACTTATTAAGCGCCAGCTTTTTGAGGTTTGATGGTTGAACAACGTCGTATTCTAGTTTCGGTTTTAGGGTTTTAGTGATTGTCTAACATAGTATCGAGAGATGTTGGATTCAATCATTCAAAACTCCGCTACTGCAGTTTTTAGTTGTTTTCGCACAATTGAGATGCACGATTGGGTTGTGCATGAGGGAGGGTGTTAGTTTGATATACGCTGCTTTTCATTTCTTTACACAATTAATTAAGATTAGAGACACTGATTGTCTAACAAGCCAATCCTAGTTGAGGTTGAGGTTACCATAATACCATTGTTACTTTCAAATGGAAGTCTTAACTTTTGCTTAATTTTAACAATTTGGTCAAATTTAGGGGGCGTACTTAACATGTTCCATGGAATATATATCATATATGTCTTTGTCCATTTTGTTTTGTTGCACATGCTGATATATGCAGGTACCGAGCAATCAGCTCCAATATTACGGGCCTAATTCTAAGTGGAAGCATCATTAACAAGTCAATCAACCTCCAAAATCCATCTGACTGGGTTTTCAAGTCATTATAATTGCTTCTGTTTTGACTTGTAATAATATAGAATGCAATGCATATGGGATGCATGAAATTAACGGTACAGGAACATTCGAACGCATTGTTTGATGGTTAGGGTATTTTTCTTTAATTCACTGTGTCTCAAGGTCAAATCTTTATCTTTCTTTAGTGTAGCTTAAAGTAGTAATATCATTTGTAATAAAAAAAAAAGCCAAATTTAGATAGCAATGTGGAACATGAGATCTTTCGATGTACCTGGAACATGACGACACGGTGTTACTATTTCATTTAACCCTATCGTCAATCCCTATCATAATGTGGAATAATAACACCATGTTACAGTGTTGTAGATACACACAAACATTTCACAAAACACAGTAATAATTTTGGGGAAGAACTATATATTTTTTTTCTTCCTATAATCAATTCGATTTGACGAGTTTAAAACTAAGGAATTAAGTCATATAATCCAAGCATCAAAGATCACCAATAATCTCTTCATGAGATTGTGATGAAAAGGCTTTCTGACTCGTTGAAATGAAAGTTGAAGATCATCAAACCAACTAATTAATTAATAGCTACTCATGCACGCAAATTACGAATTTCATATATTTATGAGATAATTATGCTTTTTTTTTTTGTATAGAATTATGCTCAAGTTTAATTGTGATTTTATTTGAAACCTGAGGATCTAAACAAGCAAATAAGAGTAATGATACACACAAAAACAACCTAATCTACCTAACTAATTAATTAGTACACATATATGATGACCATACCAACCACACCCAACACTTCTTAATCAGAGACAAGCCTCTCCGGCCATGCCGCCGCCGCTGCATCACCTGAAAACGTAGTCATATTCCAGCCACATGAGTTCCAATAGCACCCACTATTATCCATCAGCTCAGGCAACTCTATCTCTCCCCAAAAATCATCTCCACCGTCCGTTCCGCTGTGATGATGATGATCATCGTCGTCATCGTCACTTTTTCTGGTGATACGTGACGACTTCATGATTGTATGTGCTGCTTGGGCTGCTGCTGCCTGAATGTCCCTAGCAGTACTCGTGGACGGCCTCGGCAAGTGGTCAACTTCCTCGGGGAAGTTCAGCTGCGCTTTTCGGCCTTTGAGGCAGTAGGCGGCAACGTCGTACGCCTTGGCAGCCATCTCCGGCACAGGGAAAGAGCCTAGCCAAATGCGTGACTTTTTGCGCGGTTCCCTAATTTCGGACACCCATTTCCCCCACCTCCGCTTCCGGACGCCTCGGTACACCGGGTGGCGGGTGCCTCCGCCTTGTGAGTCAGCTTTTGGGAGGGTGGTGGTGGTGCTCGGGTCATCTTCAGTGTACGGTGGTTGCTCCATGTACAATATTGGAACCCTGTCCTTTTAATGTGAGTGCTTTTAATGTGAGTGTCACTCACACTAGTTACTTACTTTGTCCATGCCTTGGGCCTTATAAGTTATATTTTTCTATGAAATGACATTTATGCCCTTGCATAAGAAATTAAGGGACTGGTTATTTCAATGCCCTGTGCGCCAACTGATTGTTATAGTGGGTGGGGTACCAGTGTTTTGAGGGAACATGCATGGTTTAATTGAGCATTTACAACTAAAAAAGCGCCCACATCATGCCCAAGAAAACAACTTTTTAAAAGAAAGATGGTTCTGATTGTTGTTAAAAAATAATGGAATTCACTTCTTTAAGCAATGCATATATGTGCTGAAATGTATGACATCAATTATACACTCACTAGAGTCGCCAAAGAAAAATGTGAATAGGAAGCATTTTCTTTTCTTAGACAATTTCGGACACATATATAAGTGGGTTGATTAAATATGAACTACGAGTTCTGTTAGAAACAATCACTCAAGTACTGATTTATAGTTTGTTGTCAACTGTTGATGAAAGTACTTTTCACAATCAATCAACAAAAGTCACGTAATCGCTTATTGACGACTGTCAACCCTGTCTATCAACTTTTTCTTCCTCTAAAAATCATTACTAGTTTCACTTTAAGGTTCCAAACTTCATTAACTTCACAACAACATTGGCTTATGCATGTCATTACACCCTATGCTTTATATGTTGGTCCCAAATGAACTATGGTTGTGATTTCTACAAACAACCATCACGGTGTGATTTCCATTGGATTACATCTCTAACTGTCTCCTCCAAGGAGTGGTGGACGATTGTCACAAGGGCAAATCAATACAATGACCGACCTACCCTTTCAAGTAAATATCATTATCAAATGCTCAAAGGGCTAATCAATTGCTTTTGGTTTCTATGTCCCTTGGGTTTTGGTCGGTTTACAAATCACATGGTGGATTAATCAGCACGGGATTTTGATGATTTTTCTAGCTTTTATCCTCTTTTTTATTGGGTTTTTTTTTTTTTTTTTTTTGGTGTGGGATAATTTTTGCATGATAAGTTGGTGGGTTTTAGTAGCTTTGGTGTGAGTTTTGACATAGACATAAAGCCCTTGTAAAGTAGTAGTAATGCTCTCCTCCATGGAAACGGGGTCCTCTAATTGGCCTCGATGTAGTTTATGAGTTTGATTAAGGACCACAGTTGTAATTGGACTATGAAACTTCTAATCACAATTGCTTATTGGATTACTTTTCCATTCAATCATTATTATGATAATGATACACGTGTTATCACAAGAAAAGTTAGGAAATCGTAGATAATTCAATATTTATATGATACTAAACACTATCTAGTGATTTTATAGTAGTTTGTTTTTGTGTTATAACTTTTTCAGATATTTTCATTCTATATTTTTGGCTCTCATTCTCATTTAGAAATACTATTGTACCGTTATCCTGTAACAAGAACAAAATATAGCCGTCTTTTTTTTTTCACGCAATTAAGGATTTTATTTGTTTCTTCTTTAATTCTAAGACAAATGACAATTTCTATTTGCATGAGTTTTCGTTTCAGATTATTTGGCTTCACCATATATAAGGTGGGAAGATAAGAGAGTAGTAGCCGGGAGACCACTCAAATTTCCAAGTCTTATTGCTTCACCAACTATACATTATACAGTAGAAAACAAAGTAAGAAAATGAAGCATGCATTGGAAGGAAGTGCAATTCTCAGGATAGCATCAGAGTAACCAAAAATATGCAAACCAACAAAGATAGGAACAAATAATATGCAATGACCAATTAACGAGAATCTTTTAGAGCGAAACAGATTCATATATCTACATATATAATTGCACATGCATGTTGGAGAATCACTGCCACTAAAATCTTATCGGTACGTTCGAAAGGAATAATATCGAGCAGCGGTACCACACCAGATCTGCTGCTATTTCTTATGAAGATAAAACACATACCATTATATACCATCTACAAATGTATTTGTTTTTTTTTACCATTAACGTACAGTTTTCGAACTTGAGATATTTTTCACGAGAAATTAAATTTTTTTCCACCTACATATTTATGTTTAATTTTATACGTTGTTTTTGTTTGATTTATTTAAACCGATGATAATATATAATGATAGATAAGTGAGAGGCTAAAATAAGTGAAAATCAGCTCCCATTTTCAACATTGAAAAGCAAAATACCACCTTATTTTTCCTAAATTAGTAACTAGCTTGTTATTTTATTATGGAAAAAGAGTAGATTCAAACCAAGAACCTCGAGTCTAGAGGCAAATTTCTTAACGCTTGAGCAGTGAACTCCTTACACACACATATACACACACACATGTGTAGCTAAGTGTTATTATCAAAGGGGCTATGTGTATCAATCAAATTGGTATACATGCTTTGTCATTCCCTCTAGGTATAACTTATGGTGTAGCTATCAACTGGTTTATACACCATACAATTAATTATTACATGAACTAACAAATTTAGTGCTACTGAGACTAAATTTATAGACTAAATTTTGTAAACCAAATAATTAACATGAAAGTTAATGATTGGATTATTACTTAAGTGTTAATTAGCATGTTTATTGCTTATTGATGACGTATAATTTAGTTTGCAAATTTAATCTCTCTAGCATTATCATAGTGTGACCGCCGTATGCCACTGAAGCTCAAGGGAAAATTTTATAGGACGGCAATAAGGCCAGCGATGCTGTATGGCACAGAATGTTGGGCGGTGAAGCATCAACACATACACAAAATGGGTGTAGCGGAGATGAGGATGCTTCGTTGGATGTGTGGGCACACGAGAAAGGATAAGATTAAGAATGAGGATATCCGGGGTAAAGTAGGAGTAGCCGAAATTGAAGGCAAGATGAGAGAAAATCGGTTACGGTGGTTTGGACATGTGCAACGAAGGCCTACTGACGCTCCGATTAGAAGATGCGACTATGGGACAGAGGTTCAGGGCCGAAGGGGTAGAGGAAGACCTAGGAAAACTTTGGAAGAGACTCTAAGAAAAGACTTAGAGTACTTGGATCTAACGAAGGACATGACACAGGACCGAGCACAATGGCGTTCTAAGATTCATATAGCCGATCCCACTCAGTGACTTGGATTTTCCAAGTCTCCAATCGAGAAGTTTTCCTCACTCGGGAAATTAAGGGAACACTACCCCAACCTACATGCTCCACTCAGAAAGCTTCAACATACAAGCTTCAACAAAAGAAAATTCAAAGAACTTAGCGAAGAAGGTTTTGGTGTATTTAACACAATACGTTGAAATGAAGGAAAACTTATTTATTGATATCCCCGATAAGCTACAAATGTGTACATATACATGAGTCAAAATAAACAAACAAGAGGGAGCCTTCACAAGGGTTGCTTAGGAGAAGTCTCAGCAGTCGGTAGAGCCCCAGAAAGAGAAGGCACCGGAGGGGGATCATTCGGAACCTCAGTACTGGATAGAACCCTAGAAGGAGGAGGCATCAGAGGTTGATTATTTGGAGCTTCATTACGCGGTACAGCCCCAGAAGACGAAGGCAATAAATGCCTTTGGAACAAACCCACAAATCTCTGATGATCAAGTAAAACCTGACCATCAGTTTCCTTCATCTGGTCAAGCTTCCTCTTCATGTTTGTAGCATAGTCATGTGCGAGCCGGTGCAACTGTTTATTCTCATGCTTGAGCCCTCTAATCTCCTGTTTGAGACTCATCACCTCAGCCGCCAATGATTCAACTTGGCGGGTTCGAGCAAATAGGCGTTGGGCCATATTAGACACAGAACCTGCACACTGAACACTGAGAGCCAGCGAATCCTTAACAGCTAACTCATCAGACCGTTTGGAAAGTAGTCTGTTATCTTTGGGAGTGAGAAGGTTCCTGGCCACCACCGCAGCAGTCATATCATTCTTCATCACAGAATCCCCAACGGTAAGAGGACCAGTAGGGGAGACGAAGGATGGGCGCCATATGTTGTCTGGAGAAGGCGGGGCTGCCTCTTCAACAAGGTTCAAGTCAAAACGACGGTCGGAGGGGCCAGACATTTTCAAAGGTGTTGAAGAGAGAAGAGGTTGGACAAATCAAGATCTTAGAAGTGCAAGAATGGAGCTTCTACTGGTGGAGATTCAAGTGTGCTTTGGAACTTAATGCCAGCCCCTATAAAAATCTGCACTCGACGGATCTTCAGAAATCGAAGAGGCGCCTGCTCAGAAATCGAAGAGGCGTTTGATTTCTCAAAAGCTGGGCTGCTTAGAGACCACGAGGGTTGATCTCAGAAATCGAAGAGGCGTTTGCTTTCTCAAAAGTTAGGCTGCTCAAAGACCACGAAGGCCGATCTCAGAAATCGAAGAGGCGCTCGCTTTCTCAAAAGCTGGGCTCCTCAGAGACCACGAGGGCCGATCTCAGAAATCGAAAAGGCACCTACTTTTCCAGCCTTGTCAGCACCTGTCACACGCACACTCAGCTTTGCGGAAATTATGGGCATTCTGTCGAAGACTTCTGAGGAAGTAGAAAACACATGAATCTTACTGTTGAATCACCCACTTCCCACACGCAACAATAGCTCATGGGTACCACAGATAACTTTGCCAAAGTTCTCTGCCAAAATTGAGCACGTAAAGCTTGCAGCTCCCACTACATCGCTCTGACCAAGAAAGGTAAAAGAATAGCAAAGAAACAGCACTAACAAAGTTTAGACCCATAAATTTTGAAGGTCTAGCTACCATATTATTACCCACAAGGGTAAAGGAACAGTACCACTGCTGGATAATTGGAAAGTCCCTGTGTGTCAACCTCTGTGCTTCGTGGCAAGGTAGACTAGCAAACATGCCCAACCTTTACTCACACTCGAGAAAACACTACCAATAAGATTGCTTGCTCCAAAATCGAAGAGGCACCGTCCTCCGAATCTCGAGAGCCAGACTCCCAACATGACTACTTTCTCAAAAATCGAAGAGAGGGTAAAGGAACAGTACCATTGCTGGATAATTCGAAAATCCCTGTGTGTCAACCTCTGTGCTTCGTGGCAAGGTAGACTAGCAAACATGCCCAACCTTTACTCACATTCGAGAAAACACTCCCAACAAGATTGCTTGCTCCAAAATCGAAGAGGCACTGCCCTCCGAATCTCGAGAGCCAGACTCCCAACATGATTACTTTCTCAAAAATCGAAGTGACACTGCTCCCCGAATCTCGAGAGCCAGACCCCCATCATGATTGCTTTCTTAAAAATCGAAGATGCATCGTTCTCCGAATCAATCGAAGAGACGCTCGCTTTCTCAAAAGCTGGGCTGCTCAGAGACCACGAGGGCCGATCTCAGAAATCGAAGAGGCACCTTCTTTTCTAGCCTTGTCAGCACCTGTCACACGCACACTCAGCTTTGCGGAAATTATGGGCATTCTGTCGAAGACTTCTCGAGAGCCAGATACGACAGACCACTTTTTCAAAGTGCTCTGACAGAGTTAAAACATGTGAAGCTGGCAGCTCCCACTACCGTGCTATGACCAAGCAGGGTAAAGGAATAGCATTACTACTTGTTGTTAGGGAGAATCCTATATATGTCGACCTCCATCCCCAACGGACAGGCAGACCTGCAAAAATGTTCAACCCTTCCTCATATCTGAGAGGGCACTCCCAACGAAGCCTTTCGAAATATTCAGCTTTCTTTCCCCCCGATAATACCTTTGCAAACAAGCTATACTAGAGCAAGAATATCTCATATCATCAGGGTTAAAAGCAAGAGTATCCCATATCATGCTTTTTCCCTGTCTTTTCCTTTGGCCTTGTTGTTACCTGCAAGACAAGGAGAAAGAGAGCAATCAGTCAGCACTTGGAATCAAGCTTCTAGCCAGGAACTGACTGCCTGGAACCCCTTACCTGATTACTTACCTGGCATTGCTCTCGAGTACTCATCTTCAACATCTTATGTTTCCAGGGAAGATACCGCATCTGCTTGAGGAACAGATAGGGCAAGTGCGAAGGATACAAGGAAGCATGTGGAGACAAGCGTAACAGCACACGTGCCGATACATCCATTACTCTGTCAAAAGCAAAAGTATCCCATATCAGTAGGGTCGAACGTACTCTAGATTTGATGGACTTGTTTTGACCCTCAAATTCTTCAGTCGGCTCTGGAGGAAACCAGAAAACCCTCCAGCTCAGTTCAAGAATAAGCCTGTGGAAAGTTACTTCTTCAAAAGCAAAAGTATCCCATATCATCTCTTCTCATCTTTCTTCTCTTTATCCTTCATGCTGCTGCAAGATAGGGAGAAGGTGAACAATCAGCCGGAGCTCTGATTGCTTACTTTGTCTGTCACCTCTTTCAGCAGATCCCCTAGCTCGGCGACTTGGGAGACTCCTACTACATGGTTTGTATCGCGCTTGACCAAGCCTGAAACTACAAGTAAGCTTCAAGTGAAATTGATACATTACCTTGTGCATCTCCACCAGTTAAAGATACCACCCCTGGATGGAGGAAGAGTACTTCCAGAGAAGATGCCACATCTACCTATGAGACAGATAAGGCAAGTCAAGACGATACCACACTCCGATACTTAGAAGTTTCGTGATTACGAGATCATTCTCTCACAATATTTCCTAATGTCATTTGTACTAAATCATTCACTTGTACTCACTAAAGGAGAGCTTGAACCTATGTACTTGTGTAAACCCTTCACAATTAATGAGAACTCTTCTATTCCGTGGACGTAGCCAATCTGGGTGAACCACGTACATCTTGTGTTTGCTTTCCTATCTCTATTCATTTATATACTTATCCACACTAATGACCGGAGCAATCTAGGGAAGATCACAAAAAGCGACCGTTTTTGCTGCCTAGGATCTATCTTGCAAGAGAACGGAGAATTAGATGGAGATCTCAACCATAGAATACGACCTGGATGGATGAAGTGTAAGAGTGCATCCGGCGTGTTATGTGACCGTCGTAGGTCACTGAAGCTCAAGGGAAAATTTTATAGGACGACAATAAGGCCAACGATGTTGTATGGCACATAATGTTGGACGGTGAAGCATCAACACGTACACAAAATGGGTGTAGCGGAGATGAGGATGCTTCGTGGGATGTGTGGGCACACGAGAAAGGATAAGATTGGGCATGAGGATATCCGAGGTAAAGTAGGAGTAGCCGAAATTGAAGGAAAGATGAGAGAAAATCGGTTCCGGTGATTTGGACATGGGCAAAGAAGGCCGACTGACGCTCCGGTTCGAAGATGTGACTACGGGACAGAGGTTCAGGGCCGAAGGGGTAGAGGAAGACCTAGGAAAACTTTGGAAGAGACTCTAAGAAAAGACTTAGAGTACTTGGATCGAACGGAAGACATGACACAAAACCGAGCGCAATGGCGTTCTAGGATTCATATAGCCGACCCCATTTAGTGGGAAAAGGCTTTGTTGTTGTTGTTGTTGTTGTAGCATTATCATAGATATTAAACAGTAGGTAGCTAGAAATGTAATAGCCAATGGCTTTGTGGACTTTCCTTTTTCTTTAGCATACATTCTAACGTAGAATATCGTTTGTAATTAAAAAAATTTGTTATTCTTCTCCATTAAAATGTATTTATTATAATAATCATATTAGGGTATACAAGTGTGTACAAGAAGATGCTTATGTGGTCTGCAATTTTTGCGTTTGATCAAGTACTGATCCAAGATCATCCGGAACTCTATGAGGCCAGTCCAAATGTGATCTTGTTGACACTCATCTCTGAGCATTGGGCCTAAATATCATCGGCATCTGACGTCGATATGGCCCATAAGAAAAGCTGAGCGTGATGCACCAAAATAGGTGGGGATGGGTGGAGATGCAAGGGCAAGGTGGGGATGGGGCAATTAACATTCTTCTGTCTTTTATTTTTCAAGAACAAAAAGAAAAGCCGAACTAGGTCTATGTGTTTAGTGACCACTGGATTAATTTATTCCAAATACCGTTGGGAGAGTTGTATTAGTCCAAGTGAGTATATTTCATCTTATACGCGTGCGATACATGATACCTTCTTTCAAGTAAGAAAGTTTGTGGTCGGATTTGGGGTTCATATGAGATTTAAACATGAAATTGACTTTTTTTCGCGTTGTCACTGCTGCTTACAAGCATTGATATATACATAAGTGAATATTTACAAGCGTTGATATGTGCTGGTGATATATACACGGTAAACATTTACAAGCGGTGATATATGCCGATCCTATCGCGACCAGCATAGCTCAAGCGGTCATCGCGATCAAAGTTCTTAGAGTTGCCAACATGAGGTTTTATATGTTCTAAGCTGCACGTATGCATGACCGTGCAACTGAGGGTTTGAGAACCCAAACTGCCGTAAGATCCCTCCTTAATTTGGTACCAAGTGCAGTACCCTCGTCTGCAATGTGAGTTAGCCCCCCATCCTAATTTTGTCTCACACCTATAATTTAACATATAGAATGTGTTTGTTGCACCAGACTATCTCAGGCTGGACTAAGTTCAGGGACTAACCTAGATTGGCTTAGATTAAATTAAGCTGGAAAAACAATATCAGACTAAGAAGCTAGACTAACCATAAATTATTATTATATTATAATTTTTTTTCTATTAAGATTATAAAAATTAATAGATGAAACAAAAAGGATATCTTCTTCGCAAATTGCTGGTGTTCCTCAGCAACTTGGAAGTTACAAAATTTCCAATAACAAAAGGCTTAACCCTGATCCATGAAGATAGACCTCCGCTGCTAAAGACCCAATTCCCAAATTTCCAAATATTTTGATTATTACAAATAAAAAGTACCCAAAACCCTAAAAATACCCAATCTCCATCCTTCTCGCCCTCATATTCCTATACCCATGGCCATGTATGTGGCTGAAGATAGAAATTGACGACTAAAGGCCGTTGTTGAAGAGCCGAGCTTGATCAGGAAAAGAAATCGCGAGATTATAGAATCGATCTGGGTTGAGATTCGCATTGAAGGCGACCACCAAGAGGAACTCATCGATTAATTTCCTGACGAGCGTGATCTAGTAGAGAGAGAGGTAGAGACAGAGATAGAAGAGGAAAGACGAACAAGGAGGCAACGAGTGAGGAAAGCGCTTGGCAGTCCCATGGTTCAGCACGGGGCTAGTTTGGACAATCTAACGAGGCCCGGAGTCCGCACGAGTCCGGACTAGTCTTATTTAAGTTAGTCCTAGGCATCCCAAACAAGGGATAATAATCCTAGTTAGTCCAGTCCCACTTAAAAAGGTGAACAAACACACGCATATAGAACCGTTACAATACAATGTTGACATATCAGCAAATCAACCTATCGTAATATCAAGCCAAATACAAGCCAACAATTTCTCACGCATTTGAAAAAGAATTTTAACTTGAAGCCAAATACATGCATTGCAAACATATGAGTTGTAATGTCCCGGCCCAGGCCCAGTGCAAGCAGGGCGACCGTCCAGGGCCTAAAAAAATTAGGGCATCAAAAGGGTGATATATTTATATATGTTTTATAAGAGTATAAATTTATAAAATTTGGTTCGAGACACAGAAATTTAATTAGAAGTGGTGGTTTGTCATTTGAAAATAATGAGGAGGTCTTGGGTTCAAAACACCATGTGTGCTTATTTACTTCCCATTTTTTACAAATTTCTTTTTATAAGAGTATAAATTTATAAAATTTGGTTAAAGGATCAAGAAGTTTAATTAGAAACAATGATTTTTGTTGTTTAAAATTAACAAGAGGTTCTAAGTTCGAAATGCAAAGTGCATGTTTATTTTTTTCAATTTTACAAATTTTTGTTTGGTTGTTAATTTATTTTTAGTTACTATCTAGTAGCTATGTAGGTTGTTATTTTTAAATATTCGTTTTAATTTAAGTCTAATTTTCAACAAAGAATAATACGTAGACCAAATTTGCAAATTATATGACATGTCATCAAATGTTTAATTTAGTGCCCATTTATTAATAATACATATCAATTAAAGACTCGAAAACATCATTATTTTTTAGTCTCATATTGACAAGGTTAGTAAATAAGAAAAAAAACATCTCACGATTTATTCAAAAACACATTCAAAGTTCAGATGGAAAACAAAACTCATCATCTATCTACTTGTAAGCCCGAAGTTTTTTTGTTTCCCTCTCTCAATACAAAATAAATTAGTCTTTCTATGTTTCTAAATTATTGAGTTTAAAGTGTTTTTCTAAGTATAATTTTTTTCAATGTCTTATGTGTGAAAATAAATAATTTTCTTACATGAAGTTAGGGTACTTTTTTTTACGTCGCCCCGGGCCTCAAAAATCTCTGGACCGGCCCTGGTCCCACATACATGGAGTCGTGTTTGATGAATTGATCAAACAAGCAATCTAGAATCGGGAAGTTATGTGAGCAGACAAGATTAGATGAAGTAATTAACTCATATGTTACAAATTTAGGGTTTAGGGTTTTTCAAATGTAGTAGCGTTTTTCAAATGCTTTAATCTCAAGCTTTTCCCTCGGTTTTAAGATTATGTGTATTGGGGTGGTGGAATTGTAATATGTAAATCCATATTCTTAGGCATCACTTGAGTTTTAGCCACAGTAATTCAAATCTACATGAATTATGGGACTCAAAATAATTTTATACACGCACATACAATAGTCATAATAATTAACCCAGGCCCTTAGTTGTCATTGGAATCGCCAATGTGTATATTGATTAATCAGTGGATTTATTGAGATATTTTAATTTTATTCTTGATTTCATCATGTATTCGATGCTAATTATACAATAAGATAAAAATGACAATTCACATGTATAAAATAAAATTATATGAGTTCAAATAAAATTCTTCAATCCTAAATTGACTACACCGCTTTAATAAAAATGCAAGTAAAACTTGAAATTAGTCTCACAAAAGAGGTGATTTAGTCATCTTAAAATCAAACAATTACTTCTTTGGATCAAAATTACCTTGTTTTGTGTTTGCTTCGTCTTCATCCCCACCCACACCCCTGTGTTGTTTCTATTCTCCAAGAAATCAGCAATCATACTCACAACGATGATGGGAAAGAGATGTAGTGTTTGGTGGCCAAAGCAACTCTCATTGAGGAAACCATCATCATCCTCCAATTTCTTGCTTGGTTGGTTCGTTTCTTCCCCTCCATCTTCTCTCGATGTCGTCGTCGCTTTCGCCTACACTGAATTCGCGCTTTCTGGTCTCCAATCAAGCCTCCAGGTACATAAACTTCTTCAAATAATCAATGCTAATCAGATTTCGATAACTAATGTCTGCAATTTATGTGGGTCGGTTTCAATCTGCTTCTTTAATGATTGAATTTTGGGATGCATTGAATTTTTGCTTATTTTGTTTTGGGAAATTGGTACATTTTTTGTTTTCAGGGAATACTTCGCAACACGAATGGAAGGATGCCTGTGTTGCTACAGGATAAGTCTATGTTGTGTGTAGTGGGTCAAATTTTTAAGGACCTGGTAGAAGAAGATCAATCTCATTCTTCTTCTTGTGGGTGCCACGAGCTCAGTGGATCAGTAGAACAATGTAGGGATGATTTCGAGGGAAAGGGTTATTGGATTCAGATGCTATGTGATCCTAAAGAACAAGTTGGAAAGGACATTGCTTGGATTCCTAAACTGCATCACGTTCACTGGAATGGGAAAATCGTCTCGATGTGATGTCCACGTATGTAAGTCGTGAATCGTGAATGCTTCAATGGCATGCCGTTGGACTTAATTTAACTGTTAACTTTTATAGTTGATCATCATGTTTATTTTTTGGTGATTAATATCCTGTTTTTGATTTCATCAAATTTAGCTAATATTATATGAGACTCCTACCTATGGTGCCCACCATTTCTCATTACATCCTTGGAATTCGTTTGAGCAAGTGAGTGCGCCTATGAGAAAACCCAACTGGGTTGATGAACTTCACCAAAAACAGCAACTCCTTGATTTGGTGAGAATTTGTGAGAATTCTTTTGTAGATTAGGACTTATCTTTGTTTGTATATTGATACACTATTAATATTCTTTAAATTGCAGGATACGGTCATTCTGGCAATTAATAGCTCCGCTACTGCTGAAATTGTTTTTGAGAGATGCACTGGTCCCATGACGTCTTTTGTGCGCTTTTCTACTGTTTACATGTATCTATTCACACATTTAGCCTCTCGACTACTTTTTCTTTTTATGCCCGGCATTATCTGCAGTATTTAAATGGCGATTTTGTGGCTTTTCAGGTTTCTGGGATTCATATGGCAACTATTTGCCATATCTATGGCTTCATTATCCATGTTGTTCTATGTCATTCTTCAGTTTCTGTATAGGCTTCTGAATTTTGCATCAGACTCATGGATATACCTTATATTAGTAAAGGTATTCAGCAGCTCAAGGATACATATCAGAATCCGGGGTTCTCAGATCTTGTATTGGCCAATCTTTCTTCAAGATAATGGCATGATGTAAGATGAAAATTTCAACTGCAAATATGGAATATGTTTTGAATCCTGTGGAGTTATCTGACTGATAAGTTGGGCTTTAATTCCCCTTTCATTTACATTCTAATATTTGGATAAAATTTTAAAATCCAAACATGTTATTAGATTTCACTCTAGTTTGGTTTATGAGAAATTTTTCGCATTTATAAATTTTCTACCCTGCAAGTGTTCATGGTTTTCTTTATCTGTACTTTTGTAGGCTGAGATTTAGGTTTGTTTGAGCCCATGATTGACCCGTTCACTTGATCTCTTCCATCATCTACTTCACTGCATTGACAGTAACCCTTTCATCTTCTCTTGTGTTACATGTAACCTTTTATATCCAATAGACATTTACTGATGTGATGAGTCTGTTTCGTCTTGTGTTCTTTTGTTCCATCGCCATTTGTTTCTTTCTTTCTGGTAGTAGGCTCCTCTGATTTCTTTCCTGAATAAACTGCAATTATTTCATCACCTTATTCTGGATAAAGGTCGCTATCAAGTGTCGAATACGCGGAGAAAGCTGCATTGCATAAGCGTTCCATGTGGTCAAGTTTAGCTGTTAATGTACTTCTGGGAAACTTGTTTGGTTTGGTACTGTTGTATCATGCAGAATCTGCTTGCATATGGATCTTGAAATTTTCCAGTGACATTACAAATGAGTTATTGCGCTCAGGCTGTGTGTGGTTGATGGGGGTACCTGCAGGTTTTAAGTTAAAACAATGAATTGGCAGAAGTTCTTGGGATGATTTCTCTAACTGCTATCCAGATTTGGTCTCCCATTTGGATCATTTTGGGGTCCCACTTTCTTTATTTCATTAGAGGACTTGCTATATCAGGAATCATTTTTGGGGTGACTATACCTGCTGCTTTGATAATCGACTTGATTGCACTAGCAACTTTGCATGTGTCTACTCATTGGTTGATACCGCTTTTATATTCAACTCAGATACAGGCATTAGCAGCTCTGTGGCGCCTTTTCAGGTATTACTTTGTGATGTCATGTTCTTTCTTTTTCAGTTTTTAAAACTTCAACATGACACCAACTGCAGTAACTAAATACAAACGTTTTTACTTTGGTTATTGTATTCTTGCGATAGGGTCATATTTCAAACCAACCTATTTTCTATCCCGTTACATGTCATGTGTTTATTCAGCACCTGTTGATTGGAGTTGTAGGTCTGTAATACATAGTTCTTCAGTCAAATTATACCTGTAGTTCCTGCAGTTTAGCCCATTTTCCAATTCCCTGTAATTTAAATATCTTTTAATTGTACCCTAGTATTTTTTATTACATTTGAAATCCAGGACAAAACATCAACTCTGTCTGGCAACGTGAATATTATATGATAGGTATGTACAGAGACATCTACCTCCTTCCCACATCATCGCTCGGTTAATTTATTAAATGAAGTTGTTTTGTTCTAAATTGCAAATGTAACAAAGGGACAGGCGTGAAATTGAAAAGATTTAGAAGCACTGGGATTTATGTCGAAATCAGGCTAAACTACAGGGGAATTGTGACTTGACTGGTTCTGTCAGAACATCTCCGCCAGTTGGTGGAGGGCAGTGGCAATTGAGGGCAACGGCAATAAAAAAATGCCTTCACTACTCTAAATACTATGTGCATGTGGGTTTACTATGTGCATGTGGGCATACATACTCATTATTTACAACACTCCCCCTTGGATGCCCACATAAGTCCTCAATTGACTTGTTAAGATCTTGATCTGTTTTGGATGCTCCCCCTGATGAGTATCTCCCCCTGATCTTAAAACATTTAGGCTGATCGTTGATCATTCTGCTTCAGTCTCTTAGCAAAAAGAGTTGTCGAAAAAGATGCTTTACTTGTTGTTAACTTTCCACAGGCTTGTTCTTGAACTGGGTTAGAGGGCCTTCTGCTAGACTTACTTCAAAAGTTTGAATTTACTCATTTTATCTGGAGCAGAATTTGATTCAAAGGTGGTGGACACTTGATATTGAATTGAACTTATGATTTCTTCAAGGACCTTCGAGACTTGATCTTGAATGAAGTTGTATCGTGAAGAGCTTCGCGTGGCAAGTGATCTTCGACTTTGTCAGGGATGAATCAACACATGTTTGTTGCGCTTGTCTTCACATGCTTCAATGTATCATTTTCACTTGCCTTACTTGCTCCCCTTACTTAAGTAGTATTTTCCCTGCTTTTCCCCCATACATGTGTGGCATCTTCTCCTGCAGTATTTGCCGTTTGACGCAGGAGTGGAATGCAACCCTTGCATTTGGATGGTTTATCACTTCTTGGTGACTGGAGACCCAGCTCCAACAACAGTTGAAGATGGCCACTCGAGAGCAATACTAGGTAAGTAATCAGGAAAGGTTCCAGTTGGTTCCTTACTGGGAGTTTGAGTGGAGGTTCCGACATATTGCTTTCTTTATCCTTGTCTTTGCAAGTAAGAACAAGGACAAAAGAAATGACAGGGAGATTGCATGATATGAGAGACTCTTGCTCTCGTCGCTGAAGATATGAGATAATCTTGCTCTGATGTGACTTGTTTAAAGAGGTATTCTCGGAGAGAAAGAAAACTGAGTATTTCGATATGTTTTGTTGAAGATGCATTCCTGGAGATGAGGAAGAGTTAGGTATTCTTGGAGAGTTGCAGGTTTGCCTTGTTATGGAGAACAAAGGTCGACATATATAGAGATTTCCCAATAGCAAGTGATGGTGCTGTGCCTTTACTCTTGTCAGCAACTGTGGTGTAATTAGAATAGTAAGATTTACGCGTTTTTAACTTTGTCAAAGATTTTTGACAAAGTTGCACGCGATAGTAGAAAAAGCTCAGATTGCGTCTGAAAAATGTCAACAAACTTAATTTAGGAAAATCTGGCTTTTGAAATTTGGAGAGCGATGCCTCTTCGATCTCTGAAAGAGTGGCTCTGTTGCCTCTTTTTTTATAGAGACATCAATTGTGTTCAAGAGTATACTCAGAAAGTTGCTCCATGTAGAAATTTCCCCTTTCTTACACTTCTGAAATTTTATTTGACTTCTTTTTTCCTTCATCATTTCTGAAAATGACTTGCCCATCTAACATTTGCTTAGATTTGAGTCTTAGAAGTGATACAGACGAGCAGCGTCAGGATAATATATGGCGTCCGTCCTTCTTATCTTCTAATGATCATTTTACTGTTGGGGACTCTGTGATGAAGAATAACATAACTGCTACTGTGGTAGCTAGGAATCTTCTCACTCCAAAGGATAACATGATCCTTTCAAAACGGTCTGATGAGTTGGCCGTTCAAGACTCATTGGCTCTCAGTGTTCAATATGCAGGCTTTGTATCCAATATGGGCCAACACCTACTTGCTCAAACTTGCCAAGTTGAATCATTGATGGTTGAGGTGACAAGTCTTAAACAAGAAATCAGAGAGCTCAAGCACGAGAATAGAGTGTAACACGTGTTTGCAAATAATTACTCTACGAGTATGAAAAGAAAGCTCGACCAACTGCAAGAATCCGAAACTCAGATTCAAGGTGATCACCAAAGGTTCGTTGCTAGATTTCGAAAGCAACTGATGCCTTCCCTTTCTGGTGTTTTGTCAAATACTGGGGTGCCACATGATCAATCTCCAGTGCCTTCTCATTATGGGATACTTCAGAGTATTGAGGCTTCACATGATCAACATTTGTGAAGGCTCCATCTTGTTTGTTTGTTTTAACTCATGTGTATGCACATATCTGTAATTTCTCGAAGGTATTAATAGATAAGCTCTATTTCATTCAGTGTATTGTGCCAAATACAATAAAGCATATACTTTACTAAGATGTGGTACTTCTGGACCAAACATTAATTTATCTTTACCCTTACGAAGATAAATGATTATTCTTAGTGTATACATCATTTGAGTATTCAACTCATAATCTTCAATCCATATGGTTATTTTAATATCATAAATATCATGAATAATATTCGTGTTGGTAGATTGTTCGATCTGCAGCTCGAGACAATAATTCTCTCAACACTTTATAATTTTTCTAGACTCTTCAGGAGTCCCAATTTAATATTATCAACTCTTCAAGAGTTCTAATTTAATATCATCAACCTTTTGTAAGATGTTTTAGTGTGTTGCAATAATATCATAATGATAGTACTCACTAAGGAAATTTATATCATCTATTGGTATTGAGTACATATTTTATTCTTTACCCTTCGGGGGCTTATTTCAAGCAATTTGAATCCTTCAAGGATTTTATACACTTCATGACACATTTTCTTTTGGAATTTATACAGAGCAATTTGCTCTCATTTATACTTGAGGGATTTACTTATGGAGATATGATGTGGGCGACTCATAACCCTTCGTATATAATTATCCATTTATATGAACTTGTTTACAAGAGTATAATTTCAGATTTCAATTAGTAACCTTGTGTCATATCATGTGAGTGTATTACACTGAATTACAAGTGCCCATATGTAACCTCCTTGGTTCAACATCTTTTGGCTATTTGTATTGTATTCAAATATATAGGTTTATTTTTCCACGTTCTTACAAAATTGTAATGGAATTGTCTTTCTCCATTTTTGGCCAATAATTTTCCTTTTGTCGAAGAACAAAAGAACGTGAGTCAATATTAACACAGCTCATTGATGAATTTAGTAGCTACTTGTAAAAACCAAAATTACCATTGGTTATCATCAGTGGCGAAGCCAGGAATTGACAGGGGGAGGGGCGAAGTTAAAAGAGTGCAAGGTTCAAAAGAATAGCAACAACCAAATCATTTTATATAGTAATGTCTTCCATAATTTATCAACATAAACAAATTACAATTGTTGCCGATGACGTTTCATACCATGAAAACATCGCATAATAGGCTCATTATCAATAAAAGCAAATACATCTCTCTCTATGTAAATAAGCATGCTATCACTCAACCATTGATCTCCCATTTTGTTACGCAATGGTGTTTTCACAATCTTCATAGCAAAAAAAGCTCTCTCCACCGAAGCGGTTGCAACCGGTAACACCAAAGCCAATGTAAGAAGCTTATACACTAATATGTAGCTTGCACACCTCCCAGTCTTCACCAACTCCTTTGCAAGATCACCAATTCCTCTCAATGATGAAAACTCACTATGCATCTTCATATCGTGAATGTAACTGTCAAGTTGAATTGGAAGATTCATGAGGTCCATACGATCAAAATCTTGAGGATAAAGTTGAGCTAGACGAACAATTTTTGCTTTGTCAAAAGATGCAAAATTATTCACCGGACTCAAACATGCCATACAAAGAAGCAACTCGGTGTTTACCTCATTGAAGCGATCATTCAATTCCTTTAATTGTGTATCAAGGACTTGAAAATAGAGGTCCACACGATAGTAATGGAAGTTTGTGAGTCTTGGAGCTTTACACCTTGATTTTCCAGGTACAAAATGCAAATCCTCCATGTTAGGAACGACAATATCATGCTCTTGACAAAACTTTTGTACATCATTAAGCAAGTCCCCAAAGTCATCATCTCTCAAGGATTGTAGTCTTTGCTTGCATACTTCCACTAACGCCATTGCATTCACAATATCTTGATATTTCTTTTGTAATGCTTGTGATAACTCATTTGTAACTCCCAATATGAGTCTCATAAAAAAAAGGTGAAACACAAAATCAAAAGTTTGTATGTTATGGAATAAATGACTTGTTTCACCAAAATTGTCTTGGTTGGTATCATCTTTAATCCATTCAAGCACCTCCACCACGGCTTCAAACATGACAATAATACTAACTATAGTACCATAATGTGAGTTCCAACGTGTATCACAAGGACGCATGAGACTATTCTCTTGATTTAACCCTATACCCGTTTCAAGATCACCAATATCAAGAGCTTTCTTAATTTGTTCTTGTTGTATCTCTCTAAATGCATCACGACGCTTACACGATGATCCAATTGTATTGACCAAAATACTAGCATTGTTGAAGAAAATGGCGACACCCCCTCAATTCCCTTTGTAACGGCTACAAGAGCTAGTTGAAGTTGGTGTGCAAAACAATGAACATAAAATGCTTGAGGATATTTGTTTAAAATCTTTGTTTTAAGACCATTTAGCTCACCTTTCATATTACTAGCTCCATCATAGCTCTGTCCTCGTAACTTGGACATACTCAAATTTGTTGTAGCAAAGAATCTCTCAATAGCCTCTTCAAGCGAGCTACTAGTTGTAGAGAAGACATGTTGCACACCCAAAAACTTTTCAATTGCTTCTCCTTTTTTGTTCACATAACGCAATACCACCGCCATTTGCTCTTTAGTTGAAGAGTCACGTGATCCATCAACCAAAAGAGAAAAAAATTCACCTTCCATATCTTTAGTGATTGCATTTATAGTTTCAATGGCACAAGCACGGACAAGATCTTTTTGAATATCAGAAGAAGTATACTTAAGATTCTTGGGAGCATTCTCAAACACAACCTTCCTAACTTGCTCATTATGCTTGGAAAGAAAGTGCATAAGCTCCAAATCATTACCTCTATTGCTTGATTTCAACGATTCATCGTGACCACGAAAAGGCAAACCTTGTCCCAACAACCATCTTGTGCACTCAAGTGAGGCACTCAATAAAGTATGATAATTATTGCGAGCTTCATCGGTTTGCTTAATCACAAATGTTTCAATGTGTTGTTTTTGTGTCATCAAATCTCTAGCTTGTTGTACAGCTTTATTATGAAGACTTCCAACACCTCCCTCATGGGCTCGAAGATTTTCGGGTCCTTTCCTCCAATTTGTAAACCCTTTCTCAGTGAAGACATCATTTCCAGTGCCACCCATTTGATCAAAATCACATTTGAAAAGATAGCGATAACGACAAAATGCAGCATCCTTTGATATACTATACTCCAACCACTTAAACCTATCAAACCAACCGGTGATAAAACATCTTTTGTTGCTAACTTTTCTTGGCATAATGTGGTCTCTAGGTTGACAAGGATCATTTTGAAGATAGTGTCTACGAATTGCTTCACGATAATTAGGTGGATAATCAAGCATTCGACGTCTATATCCAGGGTCTGCATGAAGATTAGCCAATATCTCATCCAACTCAGTGGGCTCACTTTGTTGTGAACTACTCAGAATATTCAAAGGAGGACTTCTTATATTTGAAGGAGGAGGAGGATGACTACTTGGAATATTTGAAGGAGAAGGACTACCCGAAATGTTTGAAGGAGGATTTAAGCATTGTTTCTTATAGTACCGTTCCATTACGTAACTGTAAAATGGAAAGAAAAAAAAATCTTAGACTCTTAATCCTATAGTCTATACTAATATGCATAATAACCCAACCAACAATTCAATTAATCAATACCAATAAGCATATAAATTATTAAATAAATAAAAAATTCATTCAACTAATCATATGAATACAACTAATCAAAAATTCAAATTTTAATTTTCACCCTAAAAAATAATTTCATAATTTCATATCAATCAATAATCATAGAATCATATCAATAATCAATAATCAATAACCATACTAGTGCATTACCATATGATTCTATACTAATTAAACAAAATTCGTATTAAATAATTAATTAGGGTTAGGGATTATAAATTTAGGAATTAAAAAATTTACCTTTGAAATTGAAGGCTAGAAGTCGGCTTAGCGGCTGGAGTGGCTAGTGTTAGCAGTAAAAAGCCAACAGAAATCAGCCAATGGGGATTTATTTTCCGTTCCGTTGGGGTTGGGCGTTGGCTGCAGGCTCAGGCTGTTGAGATTTTGGGAGTAGCTTTGCACTCTCTCTCTCTAATTGGGGAAGGGAGAAATTTGGAATGGTAAAGCATGCGGGCTGACTAAGTGAAGGAATGAGGGACATGCGGTCCCCCCAATACATTATACATATATATTTTTTTGTTTTTTTTCAAACATTGAAAGTTTCACGTGGAGGGGCACTAATTTGAAAGACATGGAGGGGCTAACTTTGGAACATGTGGGCCAGATTTTAATTTTTTTATTAATTTAAAAGGAAAAAAAAGAACCCAGTGCTGCTGCACGCAGCAGCAAAACCAGTTCACCGGTGCCAAAATAGAGATGGAGGGGCTGGGTTTTCCGGTGAGGGGAGGGGCGAAACCTCGGCTTCCGACGAGGGGAGGGGCGGTCGCCACTCCTCGTCCTCACGTGGCTTCGCCACTGGTTATCATCAATTCGTGATCCCATATTCTCATGTGCATGCGCATGCATAAAAGCTTTTCATTTATTTGGATATCCATTGCCTCTTTAAGGGCGTAACACTATCTCTTCCAGGATAGTCATAATTTAGAGAATGCAGATTATAACCTTCTTTGAGCGTTATAGAGCTTGGATTTTAATCTTCACTTTCGAGAGTTGAGTCATTGGAACCTATATGTCTATCATGCTCCATGCATGAGACATCAACATTCCCATGTCTGCGGATTGTCCTTTCTGGGACATATTTTCATGCGGCGACTGCATGCTTCTAGCATGCAACAGTTATGCTTCGGGAATGCAATAGTTTAGTAGTGCCATATTCTTCTTCTTTCGAATGAATGAACTTTTTGAGTCTAAAGGTCTGCCATGCTTCAGGCGTGCAACAGATAAATCATTTACTGCATCATAATTTTGTCCAACAGGGACATCAGTTCTTATAGGCACATTTGCAGCAAGTGTATGATTTCATCACTTTTGTTGCATCATTCAATTATTCTTACTTCATTTTCTCATTGATTGCTTCATGAATCATAAGACAAATTCTCTTTGTTCTTATGGAACAGTCTTTTCTCATCATTCTTCTGGAATGATATTTTATCATCGTTCTTCTGGAACGATATTTTTCTCTCCCTAACGGCGGGAAAATTGTCTTATCAAAATCATAGCCCGCAAACCATGCGGTAAACGTATCCCCAGTCAAGGGTTCTAGGTATTGAATGATAAATGGTGAATCAAATCCAACATAAATTCCCAGTTTGTGTTAATGCTTCATTTAATATATTTTGGCTGTGCAATAGGCACATAGATAACACAGCCAAAACCTCGTAAAAGTATAATGCTTGGCTGGTTCCCAAACACGAGTTGTACTGAGAAGTATTGATGGTGGGTAACATGTCTCAACCGAATTAATAATGCATCATGTAAAGTTTACATGTCTCCATGTAGAAAACTGGCAATTTCGTTTTTATGAGTAGAGCGCGGGAAATCAATTTCATCATTTTAATAAATGCTTCTGCTAAACCATTTTGAGTATGGACATAAGGAACTTCTGGTCTTTATTAAATAGTCTGTAGACTGAGACTCTTATGACTTTTATTACAATTAAGTTGAGGCACTGCGGCACTTCAAACTTACGATACTCATCAAGGAATTTCATGTCTTGATCTTCAGGATCAAGGAACTTCATACCTGATCTTTTTGCGTGATGGAACTTCCAATCATTTTATACGATGAGGATCAAGAAACTTCAGGTTCTGATTTGATCAAAGAAGTTTGGGCCCTATATATACTTATCGTAACAAAAGGTAAGTACAATAAATAAATTAAAGCAATAAGCGGTAATTCTAATCATAGTAAATAAATTGTATTTAAGTAAATAAAGCTTGTGACAAGGGCTTTAATTCAACACCATTCACATAAATCAAAACTTAAAGCAGTAGGCGGTAAAACCGTCAATGATAAATAAATTGCTTTAAAGTAAATAAAGCTTGTGACAAGGGCTTTGATTCAGCACCATTCACATAAATATCAAAGCTTTAAAGCAAAGGGTAATAATTCTACCCAATGTAAATAAATTGCTTTAAATAAATAGAACCTGTGACATGGGCTTTAAATCAACACCATGCACATAAATATCAAAGCTTTAAAGCAAAGGGTAATAATTCTACTCATTGTAAATAAATTGCTTTAAATAAATAGAACTTGTGTCATGGACTTTAAACCAACACCATGTACATAAATATGCCAAAACAGAAAATGCAATGATTAAGTCCTCATCTTTTTCTTTTTCTTTTTCTTGGTCTGCTACTTCTTTTGTTTGATTCCTTTTATTTTTATTTTTATTTCACAATTTTGAAGTCATTTTGGTTACTCAGGAAATAATAGTAATAATAGATTCCAATTGGTGTTCCTCCTCCGGTGAGTTTCTAAAAAGTCGAAACGGTTCCCATAAGTTTTGGAGTCAAGAATATCTGCAACTTATGAGAAGATCAAACCGTTAGATTTAGCTCAAATTTTAGTATGATATGGATAAGAGGATACTGAACAACTTTTGTGAAGAAACAATTTCGATCTGAGCTACTGAAATGGAGTTTTGGTACTCATAAGGTGGCTGTCCAGTTTTCTGCGGAAATTGAAAACTGATTTGGTATTTCAGACATCTGCGACGATCGTACCGTTAAAGTTTTCTGAAATTTTGATATGTTGTAGATATTGAGTGGACGAACAACTTTTAAGAAGAAAGTATTTCAATCCGAGATCCGCAAGTTGGAGTTCCGAGGCTGTTTACATGGCTGTCAGATTCTCTACGAATTTTGAGTCTGTACTCTTTTGCTTCTGCAAATGATGATATAGTTATACAACAATATATATAGTTGCTTCAAGAAAATCAATTGTACTGAGATTTGAAGATGAAATGAAAAGATTTTCTTATCTGTGAGATTCTAGTTGAAGGAGGTGAACAAGATTTGTGGCGTTGTACTTTCCACTGACATGAGAGCTTCTCGTGCTGATAACGTGTTGTAAAATCGACAGTGTGTGTAGTGGAATAAAAGAAACAAGACACAAAATTTACGAGGTTCCTCTACAGTCAGTGTGATTGGAGTACGTCCTCGGGGCAGCAGTGGTGCTTTCATTATAATCTGAAATAATAAAAGTACAAAGATAACTCTCTCTATTATCTCCTCTCCTCTTCTTCTCTTTTCTCTCTTCCTTTCTTCCTTCCTATCTCTCCCACGAACCTCTCAATTTCATCTCCAATTCTTCCTTTTTTATCACCCCTTTTGAACACTTGTAATGCTCTATTTATAGAGCAAACAAAACACTATTAAACTTGGGGTTTACTATTTGCATGTGGGTTTACTATGTGCATGTGGGCATACATACCCATTATTTACAACAACTTCTTGTATATTTTCTTTTATAATATTAGTATGCGTAAAAAAAATCCTGTTTCTAGAAGATTGTTTTGCTTTTTATATCTATTTATCTGTTGGTATACTTATATATGTATGTACAAACGTCTATGCATAAATAATGTAAAGTGTACGCCCATACAAGATGTGCTAGTCTATATTGCAGCGAAGATAATTTTGTTATAATTAGTTGATGTAAATTGCTATTTTCTTAGAAAAGCTCCCGTTTTATTGTGCACCTGGTCACAGTCAATGATAAATTTAGAATTTCAATTGTGTAAACTGCTATTTTCTGAGAAAAGCTCCCGTAATTGTTTTGCTGTTTTACAACATCTAGGTGCTCATGTACTTGCTGAATGTTTTTCAGGGGCCGAAAGTGGAATCCTCTTCGTCTGAGATTAGATAGCTATGACTACACTGTCAAGCAACACATCGTTGGATCTCTTCTGTTCACACCACTCCTACTTCTATTACCGACAACTTCTGTTTTGTACATCTTTTTTACCATTATGAACACAACTATCAGCCTTATGTGTATACTGATTGAAGTCACTATATCTTTTATTCATGCCACACCATACATCAAAATTTTCCTTTGGTTGGTCAGGCCGAGAAGATTTCCATCTGGGATATGGTTTGAAATGATATCTGTTTGGAGTGGTGGAGTTGATTCTCCTAGGGATATTACTTCACCATCGGAGAAACTGCTGACCGGAAAGGACCTCACTGGAGAAAAATCTGGTGTTGTGGTTTCATTTCTTCATAGTAACTTCTTGACTGTAGGTGAGAGCTTGATGTTTGTTTAGAGCCTTGTATCGCAAGTCTGAAAGTTTCACATGTTAATTACTTGGGCCTGGCTTTTCTCGTAACTATATTGATGGAATATACATACCAGGGCAAATCATCATGCCTCACTACAAAAAGGTCCTTTCTGGGAAACCTCGGACATTGGTTGCCACTGCAGCTTATGGAGTCCTCACTGGCAGACGGTGAGTTGAAAATTGAATTCAAATTTGATCGTTTTCATGGCTGTTTTAACTTTTTTAATTTGGTTCCAGGATTCCATCTACAATTGGGACTGATCTTTCAATATTTCCGTGGATGCTAATCTCCTACAAAGAGTATTGTTGTCTCTGTCGCGATTTAGTTGTTGCATGCTATAGAGCGTGACATGTAACCGGTGTTGCTGCTGCCCATTAACAACTAACTGCATTTATTTAACCTAGCCTGAAATTTTGTTCTCCCATGTAAGCCATTTTTGCCGTCCATCGACTTGTTTAGGACCGTACAGGCAACGTATCTGATTCAATTTGGAAGGATTGTAGGATGAAGGTTTTTGTTCATCTGTTTCATCTAAAATGTCTGCTCCATTGTGTAATTAGCGTGATTCAAGTATAGGGTTTTAATTCTCAGGCGAACGGAGTTTGCTCTTGGTGATCAATCCATCCTAGTTGATTCTGACCTAAGTTAATTGATAACAGACGTGAGGATCGTTCAACTGGGATGAGTCGAACTATAACACTGCTTGCCTAGTGGAGTCATCGCCTGCAACTGCAAGTCACTCAGGTTGACTTATGTAAGACAAATTAAAGTTTGGTGTGAAATTGCGTAGTTTGTCTTTGAATTTGGAATGCCGTTCTTCCTCCTCACCCTCCTCATCCTGCTGTCTCTGCTCATTGTTTTGCTTTGAGTTTTAATGACTGGATGCATTGCCATGTAAGCGCTTTACGTATAAAAAAACCATGTCTCAACACAATCTCTTCATACTGTAATTAAGCACAAATACGTATATTATTTACGTGCACTCTTGTCAATTGGGGCTTGGCCATTTTCTTTACTATAATTGGATTTCTTAATGTTTTTGTATGTCTAATTTTTTGCACGCATGATCTATGAATGATGAACTAAAATATAGACGTTTGAGTCTTTGAAAAAAAAAAACTACAGACGGAATGAACATCACATCCTTATTGGAGAAGGATTGAATTGCAGCAATAGTCCGGAAGGGCCTCACTGGAGAAAAATCTTCCGTTGTGGTTTCATTATTTCACAATGCTTGAGAAGAATCAATAGAAATTAAGGAAAGCAATATATATTGTTGATGCACAAAATTAGTGAGGACTTTGGTACAACAGAAATTATTAAGTTTGTGACATTTGCTAGATTACTTCGATCATTAGTATGGATAAGTATGTAAATGGATAGAGACAGGGAAGCAAACACAAGATGTACATGGTGATTGGCTACGTCCACGGAGTAGATGAGTTCTCATTAATTGTGAAGGGTTTACACAAGTACATAGGTTCAAGCTCTCCTTTAGTAAGTACAAGTGAACGATTTAGTACAAATGACATTAGGAAATATTGTGAGAGAATGATCTCTATTTATAGAAGAGAGTTTCTAGTTTCATTCTGACATTGACACGTGTCGTGTTGTGATTGGCTTCCGATGTTGACACGTGCCGCACTATGATTGGCTTCTGATGTCGACATGTGTCGTGCTGTGATTGGCCTCCTGGTTGAAAGGAAACTCTTCTGGGTCTTTGACGATATAAGGTTGACTAGTGCTCAGTAGTTTCGGGATTGGTTAAGTATGGTACAAACATATACCAATTCATGATATCCAGGATCCTATCAGAATAATTGTAATTTTTGTTTTACTTGGATTATGGATAATAAAATTGGTATGGTGGGAGGCCAAAATTTTACCACAATTGTTCACCCAACCACGTATATGGTTTTCACAAAGATACAGTAAATCTGCATATAAAAAAAAAACTTTTCATAAAAAAAAGTTCTTTGTATTTTTATTTTTTGGTAAAAAAAGGTCCTTTGATTTGATATTAACTTAATTGAGATACGTTCATTCTCTCCTTTCATAGTTTCATACAAAAAAGAATAAAATGAGATTCGATATTCACAAGCTTCACAAGCCCTAAGAGTGTCAGCATTCACTTTTTAAAATTTATTATTATTATTAAAGGAATGAGAGAAGGTTCCAAGCTATTACAATAATTCAAGAGGAAAATAGTTTCGAACTTGAGATGCATGTGTAAAAACACAGCACTCCATCTACCATCATTCACGATGACCGCCCTTATCGAACAAAGTGATGACCGAACCGGGCAAATCCTTGCACATTCAACTATGCATGGCAGGATGAGATTTTGCAATCTTGACGACTTTAACTCCACGGTGTTGAATCTTGAGCTGTTCAACGTGGCCGGCGACATCTTCTATTTTTGTTGTCTGGAGGGGAAGAGTAGCAGCTTTGTTAGTTGGCTCTAAGATCATCGGCTGAGGAGTAGTACGAGGGTAGAAGAAGTCAGTGGGAAAGAAGTTGTATTGAAGGCCTGCCATGAAAATGCAGGAAGCAGAAATTAGAAGCTATATGAAGGTATTGGTTTGGTGGCCTTTGCCTTTGGGTACCTATAAATGGTGCAAGGGCTTCGACTTTTCAAGGTGCTTTATATGGGGAATGAAAAAAGATACGATAGTAATAAGAGACGAAACCACCCGTTTACGATAGTAATAAGAGACGAAACCACCCGTTTTTTTTATAATGCAATGGGCTGAAGACTATGGACTCTGGCCAATGGTTGTTGCTAGCTCATTGGTTCGTACAAATTTGCAAAGAAAAATAAAAAAACTTTTGTGACCTCTGGGTGCTTTTTATATATTTTATACAACCGTATTATACATCAAGGTCCAAGGGATTTGGGTTGAACTATATAATGGACATGTCATATAAGTTAGTTTTAAACCTCTCACATATAACTTATAAGAGAGGAATACGACCATACTAGATTTGTCAAAGTACCAATAAATCAAAGTTTGATCCACAATGATGATACATATGTAGACCTGTAAACGGATTGAATTCGAACTAGACCAACCTTTATTGATATCTGTATTTGCACTAGATCATCATATATGACTTGTAGATCCATTTCCGATAAGCATTGGATTCAGATCAAATCAAATTCTTATCAGATCTAATTCAAGACCCGGTAAATAGATTTTTTTTAGATTAGATGTTAGACTAGCCACCAATTGAGTTCGAACCCACACAGTCATGCAAAGACTCAACTAATTTCCACCATTGTGGGAAATAGTCACTTGGTCAATTGTTCTTTTGTTATATTAAACTATTTTGAATTTAAAAATTTTCATGTTTCCATAATAAGAAAAAATAGGGTATAAGTGTATTTTGAAATTTTGAATGCGTAAAAACTTAAATACTGTTACACACAAGTATAATATTTTCGAAATAATATTTTGTCAAAAGGTCCTTCTGATTTGATAACTTCATAGAGATACGTACGGTGCCCTCTTATATGCTTCATCAATAACTGATAAAAAAGGAAGAGCATGTAAAATGCACAGCTACCTGCACTCCGTCTAATTTGGTGTGCCGGAATAACTTGTGATATGAGTTGACATTAAAAAAAAGAATAACTCCTGATGAGATTCGTATATCAATTTCCAGTTATTAGTTACAACAAATACAGATTCTATTTTTGCACTAATAATAAAACAAACATATATACTTCAAGGCATGCATGATGACTTGATATCAAATAATTAAACAAGCATGCAGGGTGACTTAAGAGCAAAGCGTTTGGCATGCTACGAGTCCTGTTCTCTTAAACCTTAGTGTTCAAGTAAATTGTGATCACTTACCGTTCAATCTTAATTTAATAATAAAAGAGAAAATATAACAACAAAAATTCTACTTTTAAATTAAGATTAAACTGTAGGTGACCACGATTTTTATTGGGTTTTGATGTCTAGGAGAACATGATTGGGTATATGCTAGTACGAAAAATTAAGGATAATACTTGCATTCCCCCTATGAGACATGAATTCATTCCCTCTTTCGAATAATGTATATTGACTGCACAAATTTCATAATCAAAACTGTTCAATTTCTTAATATTCACTCGAAGACTACCCCTACAAAAAATCATTTTAATCGGAGATCATTAAGTCATTCAAATGTATAGAATTAATTATGGAATAGGTACAAAGTAGCATATTAATTACTTATTTCATATGTTTGAATGATTAAACGATATTCTTTTCAAATAATTTTTTTAGGTAAGTCAAATAAAAATTAGTAAATGGAATGATCCAGATCGTTAATTTTATTCGGTCAAATCATTATTCACAAATATAAATATGTGCATCCCCACATAAAAATGAAACTACTATTCAAAATCTAAAAAGAGGAGAAAACGAAAGAAGAGTCTGTGGTATGCTGAATGCAGAAAGTTATTTTCTGTTCTCAACGCGGGCATATTCGCATATTCAGCTAGCCACGAGCCAATACCAAACAGCCCTCGTGGACTGCACGCCATGGCACAATGGTATATGCTTCTTTCTCTTATTAATTATGCACGTCAAATAGACCGGGAATGTTTGAAACTGTTGAACTTTGAACAGAAATTCATTTTGTTTATTTCCACGTGAGGTCGAGCAATGACCCTGCCTATATTACCGCGAAGTTGGACAGCTACAAGTTGTCCACGTGAATTATTACTTTTTTTTGTTAGATTATATGTTAGATTAGTAAGCCAACGGATTTCAAATTTAAGTCGTGGTATACACTCTTCTCTACTACCATAGTAGAGGGCCACTTGCTCCACGTGAATATTACTCGAGGACATTAGAAAATGGTAAGTTCAATCTTGTCATTAAATTCAAAACTACTTTGTTCAATTTTCGTCAATTTAAATCAAGTAATTTTATGTGACACAATTTGAAGAGAGATTGTCAGCTTACTCCTTTTAAAATTTTGACCAAGTGGGAGGTTATTTGTTTACTGCTAAAAAATATCGTTCATAATTGGAGCCATTCTCATCCTCCAAGTCATGATCACTTTCCATTTCTGCTGGCTAGCAGTTGTCAAAATACATTTTGTTTTACACTTCATCACTACGATTTTGAAGCATAAAATATTTGATAAAAATAAATCTTAAATATGTTTTATTTTTCCAAAAAACTTTGTTATATATGGCTGAATAAAAAGAAAAGTGAGCATAAAATAGTTGCCTAAAACCTCAATCAAATTGGTAAAAAAAAAAAGTAAAAAGCGTCAATCACATAATAGGTTGCAATTATTTATTTTGTGCTCTTATGCTTAACCAACCATTGGTGCTGGGTGATATTAAATTAATTATTTGTTGCCATGAACAATTCTGCAGAGGCAAAATATCTTACCATTTATTAGTTTTTACAGTGGTGAATATTATAGTTAGAGAGAATATACACATCTTTCTAATGTAATTTTCCTTTTTTTATATTTATAATTTTAGAGGAACAAACAATTCTATTTTAATCCTCAGTAGCAGAAATTACAATTTTTGTTTGGTCAGAGATTATACATTTATACGTATTGGAAAGTAAACGGCGGCCTTAAAATCCGAAAATTCTGAATTCAATTGTAGCTAATGGGGAAAAAGGGAAAAGATATGGACACCAATGATCTTCGTACACTAGCAATAATCTGAACATACAGATATTCTGGATGATACTAACTCATATAACATCCACCTAGCTCCTTGGTGTTACAAAGCGAGACTAATTATATATGTTATACATCATACATGATGACAAGCAAGCAAAGTAACTACATAGTGGTAAAAAAGGTAACCCCATAAATAATCCAATCCTGAAGTTCATGGTCTTGATCTTTACAAGCTTCACAACCCTAACAGTATCAGCATTCACAAAGACTGCTCTTGTAAGCGATGATCGAACGGGGCGAATCCTTTCCTATTCAACCATGCATGACAGGAGGAGATTTTGCAATCTTGACTACTTGAACTCCACGGTGTTGAATTTTGAGCTGTTCAATGTCGCTGGCTGCATGATCTGCTTTGGTGGTTTGCAGGGGAAGATCAGTAGCTTTTTCTAAGGTCCTCAACTTAGGAGCAGTACGAGGGTAGAGGAAGTCAGTGGGAAAGAAGTTGTATTGAAGGCCAGCCATGGAAAAGTAAGAAGCAGAGGATTTAGGTGGGTTAGAAGCTGTTTATATGAAGATGGTTTGGTGGACTTTGATGAAAAAGAGTAGATCACATGTGCCTTTGGGCAGTGGCGAAGCCACGTGAGGACGAGGAGTGGCGACCGCCCCTCCCCTCGCCGGAAAACATAGCTGAAGCCGAGGTTTCGCCCCTCCCCTCACCGGAAAACCCAGCCCCTCCATCTCTGTTTTGGCACCGGTGAACTGGTTTTTGCTGCTGCGTGCAGCAGCACTGGGTTCTTTTTTTTCCTTTTAAATTAATAAAAAAATTAAAATCTGGCCCACATGTCCCAAAGTTAGCCCCTCCATGTCTTTCAAATTAGTGCCCCTCCACGTGAAACTTTCAATGTTTGAAAAAAAACAAAAAAATATATATGTATAATGTATTGGGGGGACCGCATGTCCCTCATTCCTTCACTTAGTCAGCCCGCATGCTTTACCATTCCAAATTTCTCCCTTCCCCAATCAGAGAGAGAGAGTGCAAAGCTTCTCCCAAAATCTCAACAGCCTGAGCCTGCAGCCAACGCCCAACCCCAACGGAACGGAAAATAAATCCCCATTGGCTGATTTCTGTTGGCTTTTTGCTGCTAACACTAGCCACTCCAGCCGCTAAGCCGACTTCTAGCCTTCAATTTCAAAGGTAAATTTTTAATTCCTAAATTTATAATCCCTAACCCTAATTAATTATTTAATACGAATTTTGTTTAATTAGTATAGAATCATATGGTAATGCACTAATATGGTTATTGATTATTGATTATTGATATGATTCTATGATTATTGATTGATATGAAATTATGAAATTATTTTTTAGGGTGAAAATTAAAATTTGAATTTTTGATTAGTTGTATTCATATGATTAGTTGAATGAATTTTTTATTTATTTAATAATTTATATGCTTATTGGTATTGATTAATTGAATTGTTGGTTGGGTTATTATGCATATTAGTATAGACTATAGGATTAAGAGTCTAAGATTTTTTTTTTCTTTCCATTTTACAGTTACGTAATGGAACGGTACTATAAGAAACAATGCTTAAATCCTCCTTCAAACATTTCGGGTAGTCCTTCTCCTTCAAATATTCTAAGTAGTCATCCTCCTCCTCCTTCAAATATAAGAAGTCCTCCTTTGAATATTCTGAGTAGTTCACAACAAAGTGAGCCCACTGAGTTGGATGAGATATTGGCTAATCTTCATGCAGACCCTGGATATAGACGTCGAATGCTTGATTATCCACCTAATTATCGTGAAGCAATTCGTAGACACTATCTCCAAAATGATCCTTGTCAACCTAGAGACCACATTATGCCAAGAAAAGTTAGCAACAAAAGATGTTTTATCACCGGTTGGTTTGATAGGTTTAAGTGGTTGGAGTATAGTATATCAAAGGATGCTGCATTTTGTCGTTATTGCTATCTTTTCAAATGTGATTTTGATCAAATGGGTGGCACTGGAAATGATGTCTTCACTGAGAAAGGGTTTACAAATTGGAGGAAAGGACCCGAAAATCTTCGAGCCCATGAGGGAGGTGTTGGAAGTCTTCATAATAAAACTGTACAACAAGCTAGAGATTTGATGACACAAAAACAACACATTGAAACATTTGTGATTAAGCAAACCGATGAAGCTCGCAATAATTATCATACTTTATTGAGTGCCTCACTTGAGTGCACAAGATGGTTGTTGGGACAAGGTTTGCCTTTTCGTGGTCACGATGAATCGTTGAAATCAAGCAATAGAGGTAATTATTTGGAGCTTATGCACTTTCTTTCCAAGCATAATGAGCAAGTTAGGAAGGTTGTGTTTGAGAATGCTCCCAAGAATCTTAAGTATACTTCTTCTGATATTCAAAAAGATCTTGTCCGTGCTTGTGCCATTGAAACTATAAATGCAATCACTAAAGATATGGAAGGTGATTTTTTTTCTCTTTTGGTTGATGGATCACGTGACTCTTCAACTAAAGAGCAAATGGCGGTGGTATTGTGTTATGTGAACAAAAAAGGAGAAGCAATTGAAAAGTTTTTGGGTGTGCAACATGTCTTCTCTACAACTAGTAGCTCGCTTGAAGAGGCTATTGAGAGATTCTTTGCTACAACAAATTTGAGTATGTCCAAGTTACGAGGACAGAGCTATGATGGAGCTAGTAATATGAAAGGTGAGCTAAATGGCCTTAAAACAAAGATTTTAAACAAATATCCTCAAGCATTTTATGTTCATTGTTTTGCACACCAACTTCAACTAGCTCTTGTAGCCGTTACAAAGGGAATTGAGGGGGTGTCGCCATTTTCTTCAACAATGCTAGTATTTTGGTCAATACAATTGGATTATCGTGTAAGCGTCGTGATGCATTTAGAGAGATACAACAAGAACAAATTAAGAAAGCTCTTGATATTGGTTATCTTGAAACGGGTATAGGGTTAAATCAAGAGAATAGTCTCATGCGTCCTTGTGATACACGTTGGAACTCACATTATGGTACTATAGTTAGTATTATTGTCATGTTTGAAGCCGTGGTGGAGGTGCTTGAATGGATTAAAGATGATACCAACCAAGACAATTTTGGTGAAACAAGTCATTTATTCCATAACATACAAACTTTTGATTTTGTGTTTCACCTTTTTTTTATGAGACTCATATTGGGAGTTACAAATGAGTTATCACAAGCATTACAAAAGAAATATCAAGATATTGTGAATGCAATGGCGTTAGTGGAAGTATGCAAGCAAAGACTACAATCCTTGAGAGATGATGACTTTGGGGACTTGCTTAATGATGTACAAAAGTTTTGTCAAGAGCATGATATTGTCGTTCCTAACATGGAGGATTTGCATTTTGTACCTGGAAAATCAAGGTGTAAAGCTCCAAGACTCACAAACTTCCATTACTATCGTGTGGACCTCTATTTTCAAGTCCTTGATACACAATTAAAGGAATTGAATGATCGCTTCAATGAGGTAAACACCGAGTTGCTTCTTTGTATGGCATGTTTGAGTCCGGTGAATAATTTTGCATCTTTTGACAAAGCAAAAATTGTTCGTCTAGCTCAACTTTATCCTCAAGATTTTGATCGTATGGACCTCATGAATCTTCCAATTCAACTTGACAGTTACATTCACGATATGAAGATGCATAGTGAGTTTTCATCATTGAGAGGAATTGGTGATCTTGCAAAGGAGTTGGTGAAGACTGGGAGGTGTGCAAGCTACATATTAGTGTATAAGCTTCTTACATTGGCTTTGGTGTTACCGGTTGCAACCGCTTCGGTGGAGAAAGCTTTTTTTGCTATGAAGATTGTGAAAACACCATTGCGTAACAAAATGGGAGATCAATGGTTGAGTGATAGCATGCTTGTTTACATAGAGAGAGATGTATTTGCTTTTATTGATAATGAGCCTATTATGCGACATTTTCATGGTATGAAACGTCATCGGCAACAATTGTAATTTGTTTATGTTGATAAATTATGGAAGACATTACTATATAAAATGATTTGGTTGTTGCTATTCTTTTGAACCTTGCACTCTTTTAACTTCGCCCCTCCCCCTGTCAATTCCGGGCTTCGCCACTGCCTTTGGGTACCTAATAGTTTGGTTTATATATACTGCATGCAGGGGCTTTGCATTTTCAAGGTGCTTTATTGTTTTGTTGGTCGAGCATTTTCAAGGTGAATATTTGGGAAGTTAAAGAAAACGACACGGGAGTGACTATAGGTAAGGATATCTTTTAATAATTTAATTTTCATTTTTTTTAATAATGGCAACGGCTGAGGACAATGGACTAGGGTGAGTGGTTGCGGGGCATGGGTTGTGACCTCGAAGTTAATTTTTTATTTTTTTGTTTTGTTTTTTTTGTTTTTTAACAAATAATATTATCTACACTAAAGAAGAGGGGGATGAACTTAAACTCTCAATAGGCTAGCTATATGTGGTTCAAATTCGCCTTTGGCGAGAATCGAACCTAAGACCTCTCACTTACAAGTGAACATGAATACCATTAGACTGTAGTACTGAGTACCTCTAGGTTGTTTTTTAGCATGGTCGAAATGAAATCCATACACACTAGTAGAAAAAAATATATGCGCGACGAAACTTTACGCAACACATGAAATTAGGGTATCGTCACTCAAAAACGTCTTGACCAAAAAAATTATCAAAAACATTACGCAATGAAGCCTTTCATCACGCAAGAAATATTTCTACGTGAAAGCAAATGTTTGTCGCGAAAGGTTGAGAAAAAAAATGTGGGTAGAGGGATATTTGGAGCCAAATTCTCGCGTGACAAATTTTTTCCCAACAAAATCTTGCGCGATGAATCTTGCATTGCGCAAAGTATGAAATGGTTAGTGAGTCATTTAAGGCTAAGTAATTACTATAATCCTTGGGCGATGAATCTTTAGTAAAAAATTCCTACGGGTTTTATAAAACAGATTCACTCTCTATTTTCCTCTCATACTCATCCCCAGTACCCTCAAGTTCCCATCGTTTTCTTCTTCCCAAAACCCCTTATATCCCAATTATTTTTTTATTTGTCTGTACAATGGCCGATTCTGTTGCTGCTTCAATTAAGGGATGTGAGGGAGAAGGATGTCGAAAAGCTAATACCATTTTTTATGTAGATTTAAAAGTTTTATTTATTTTTGAATAAATTTATTGGATGATTATAAAATACTTAATTTGATTATGAAATTTTGTTTTTTTCCATAGATAAAAAAAAAGATGAGAATGTCTATGCGGGCTGGAAGGGGAAATACTAGTGACGAGCTAAGGCGAATAAAGTATGAAGATTGTTGATGCACAAAATCAGTGAGGACTTTGGTATAACATAAAGTGTTAAATTTGTGACTTTCGCTAGATTGCTCCGGTTACTAGTGTGGATAAGTATGTAAATGGATAGGGATAGGGAAGCAAACACAAGATGTACGTGGTTCACCCAGATTAGCTATGTCCACGGAGTAGAGGAGTTCTCATTAATTGTGAAGAGTTTACACAAGTACATAGGTTCAAGCTCTCCTTTAGCGAGTACAAGTGAATAATTTAGTACAAATGACATTAGGAAATATTGTGGGAGAGTGATCTCATTTTACAAAAGAGAGTTTCTAGCTTTGTTTTGACATTGACCTTTGTTGTGTTGTGATTGGCTTTCGATGTCGACACGTGTCGCGCTATGATTGACTTCTGATGTCGATACATGTCGTGCTGTGATTGGCCTCCTGGTTGGAGGGAAACTCTTTTGGGTCCTTGATGGTATAATGTTGACCGATGCTTGGTAGTTTCGGGATTGGTCGAGTATGGTACAAACAATGCTCCCCTAAGTTCCCGAGTGAGGGAAGCTCCTCGGTTGGGGACTTGCAAGATCTAAGTTGCTGAGTAATTACGAAACTTCTAAGTATCTAAGTGTGGTATCGTCTTCACTTGCCTTATCTGTCTCATAGGTAGATGTGGCATCTTCTCTGGAAGTACTATTCCTTTATCCATGGGTGGTATCTTTAATCGGTGGAGATGCACAAGGTAATGTATCAATTTCACTTGAAGCCTACTTGTAGTTTCAGGCTTGGTCAAGCGTGATTCAAACCATGTAGTAGGAGTCTCCCAAGTCGCCGAGCAAGGAGATTTACCGTAGAAGGTAACAGACAAGGTAAGTAATCAGACTTCCAAGCAAGCAACCTGGATTGGAGGTTCGACTTCGGCTTCCGGTTCATTTTTCTCATTCTCATTGTGTCGTAAACAGCAACAAGGATAATGAGAAGCAAATGGAGAAGAGATGATATGAGATACTTTTGCTTTTGAAGAAGTAAATTTCCACAAGCTTATTCTTGAACTGGGCTGGGGGGTTTTCTGGTTTCCTCCAGAGTATAAGGCTGACTCAAGAATTTGAGGGTCAAAACAAGTCCATCAAATCTAGAGTACGTTCGACCCTAATGATATGAGATACTTTTGCTGTCGACAAAGTAATGGGTGTGGTATGGCGAAGCTTTGCTCTTTGGCGATGGTGTTAACGAAAGGTTGTTGAAGCTTCTCGAGTTCTTTGGATAGGGAAACGATGTTGGGTTTGGATTTTATTTAGACTCCTTTGTCTGGGTTATGTGGTTCTGCAGGAAGGGCATCGTGCTGTAGTGATATGTTCCAGCTCATCATTGATCCTTCTGCTTTAATCTCTTACAACATTTGTCCCCGATGCAGGAGTGGAATGCAACATTTGCATTTAAATGGTCCTTCAGAGCACTACTTCTCAACGACTCATCCATGTGTGGCAGCTTCAATGTAAAGCGTCAATATCGTATCAACTGTTCTGAGGTATTTACCAAAAGACTTCGTGACCTTGACAACAGTTAAGGATGAGTACTTGAGAGCAATTTTAGGCAAACAACCATGCAAAGTTTCCGGGCAATTAGTTCCATATCGGAAGTTTGATTTCAGGTTTCGACTGATTGCGTTTTTTCTCCTTGTCCTGTAGGTAAGAGCAAGGGCGAAGGAAAAGACAGGGAAAAAGCATGATATGGGATACTCTTGCTTTTAACCCTGATGATATGGGATACTCTTGCTTTTAACCCTGATGATATGAGATACTCTTGCTCTAGTGTGGCTTGTTTGCAAAGGTATTATCGGGGGGAAAAAAGTTGAGTATTTCGAGAGACTTTGCTTAAAGTGCCATCTCGGATGTGAAGAAAAGTTGAGCATTTTTTTTATTTGCAGGTCTGCCTGGATGTGGAGGATGAAGGTCAACATATATAAGAATTGTCCCAATAGCGAGTGGTAACGTTGTTCCTTTACCCTTCTCGGTCATAGCAATGTAGTGGGAGCTGCAAGATTCACATGTTTTAACTTTGTCAGAGCACTTTGAAAAAGTGGTATGTGGTATCTGGAAAGCTGATGTTGTGTGTGAAGATTGTGGACAAGCTTTATCCAAGGAAATCTGGCTCTCGATGTTCAGAGAGCGGTACCTTGTTGGTTTTCGAACAAGCAATCCTATCGGGGATCTGGCTCTCGAGATTCAGAGAACGGTGCCTCTTAGATTTTTGAGAAAGCAATCCTGGTGGGAGTCTGGCTCTCGAGATTCGGATATCGGTGCCTCTTCGATTTTTAAGAAAGCAATCTTGGTGAGAGTCTGGCTCTTGAGATTCGGGGAGCGATGCCTCTTCGATTTTTGAGAAAGTAATCCTGTTGGGAGTGTTTTCTTGATGTGAGTAAAGGTTGGGCATTTTTGCCAGCCTGCTTTGCCACGGAGCAGGGAGGTTGACACACATAGGGACTTTCCAGTTATCAAGCAGTAGTGCTGTTCCTTTACCCTTGTTGGTAATAGTAGGGTAGCTGGACCTTCAAAATTTATGTGTCTAAACTTTGTCAGAGATCTTTGGCAAAGTTATCTATGGTACCCGATGAGCTGATGTTGTGTGTGGAGAGTGGTGCCTCTTCGAAATTTGAAGAGTGGTGCTTCTTCGATTTTTGAACCAACGATCATGTTGCCCTTTCTTTTATAAGGGCACCAATTGTGTGCAAGAAGTACATTCAAAGAGTTATTGCTTGTAGGAATTCTCCCCTTATTTTTGTACTTCAGAGATTTATTGGACCTCATTTCTCCTTCATCATTTTTGAAAATGTTTGGCCCATTCGACCGTCGTTTTGATTTGAACTTTAGTGAAGAGGCAGCTATGTCTCCTCAAGACTTTATGGCGCCCATTCTTCTTATCCCCTATAGGTCCTCTTACTGTTAGAGACTCTGTGATGAAGAATCATATGACCGCTGCGGTGGTGGTCACGAACCTTTTCACTCTCAAAGATAATAGACTATTTTCCAAACGGTTTGATGAGTTGGCTGTTAAGGATTCTCTGGCTTTCAGTGTTCAATGTGCAGGTTTTGTGTCTAATATGGCTCAACGCCTATTTGCTCGAACCCACCAAGTTGAATAATTGGCGGCTGAAGTGATAAGTCTCAAACAGGAGATTAAAGAGCTCAAGCATGAGAGTAAACAGTTGCACAGGCTTGTACATGACTATGCTACAAACATGAAGAGGAAGCTGGACCAACTGCAGGAATTTGATGGTCAGATTTTACTTGATCATCAGAGGTTTGTGGGTTTGTTCCAAAGGCATTTACTGCCTTTGTCTTTTGGGGCTGTACCGCGTAATGAAGCTCCAAATGATCAACCTTCGGTGCCTCATCCTTCTGGGGTTCAACCCAGTACTGAAGCTTCGAATGATTACCCTCCGGTGCCTACTCTTTCTGGGGCTCTGCCGACTGCTGAGACTTCTCCTGAGCAACCTTTGTGAAGGCTCCCTTTTGTTTGTTTATTTTAATTCATGTATATGTACATATTTGTAACTTATCGGAGATATCAATAAATAAGCTTTCCTTCATTTCAACGTATTGTGTTAAATACACCAAAGCCTTCTTCACTAAGTTCTTTGAATTTTTCTTTTGTTGAAGCTTGTATGTTAAAGCTTTGTGAGTGAAACATGTATGTTAAGGTAGTGCTCCCTTAATTTCCCAAGTGAGGAAAACTTCTCGGTTGGAGACTTGAAAAATCCAAGTTACTGAGTGGTCATGAGACTTCCGAGTATTAAGATGCAGTAGCATATGGTAGGAGTCCCCCAAGTCTTTGGTTGAGGGAGTTGACGAATGAGGCATTTCCTTTCTAAGTGGTAGCCCAAAACTCCTCCTTCATATATATTTGTTATGAAGGCCCCAAAAAAGAGGAGGCATAGGCAATTTTTTTTTTTTGAATTTTTGAATTTTCGAATATATATATATATATATATATATATTTTTTTTTTTTAAGCTTTGTAGTTGAAGTTTTGGTGTTGAAGCTTTGTAGGTAAAGCTTTGAGGTTGAAGCTTTGTTGGGTACCATGAATTGATTTTGCTTCACAGTATCTTGATCAAGATAGTGTGAAGCATTTGTAGGTGAAGCTTTTGTGTTGAAGCTTTGTAGGTGAAACTTTTGTAGGTGAAGCTTTTGTGGGTGAAGCTTTTGTGGTGGGTGAAGCTTTTGTTGGTGAAACTTTTATGGATGAAGCTTTTTTGGGTGAAGCCTTTATGGTGGGTGAAGCTTTTGTTGGTGAAGCTTTTATGGATGAAGCTTTTGTGGGTGAAGCTTTTGTGGTGGGTGAAGCTTTTGTGGGTCAAGCTTTTGTGGGTAAAGCTTTTATGGGTGAAGCTTTTGTGGTAGGTGAAGCTTTTGTGGGTGAAGCTTTTGTAGGTGAAGCTTTGGAGTTGAAGCTTTGTAGGTGAAGCTTTTGTGTTAAAGCTTTGTAGGTGAAGCTTTGAAGTTGAAGCTTTTGTTGGGTACCAAGAATTGATTTTACTTCACACTGATAGTCTGAAGTTTTTGAGAATTTGTAGTTGTCCTCCATTGATGAAGCTTTTGTGGTGAAGCTTTGTTGGGTACCACGAATTGATTTTGCTTCACACTATCTTGATCAAGATAGTGTGAAGCTTTTGAGAATTATGGTTGCCCTCCATTGATGAAGCTTTTGTTGGCACCATAAATTGGTATTGCTTCACACTATCTTGAGCAAGAGTGTATGAAGCTTTTGAGAATTGTGGTTGAACTCCTTTGATGAAGCTCTTGTTGGCACCATAAATTGGTTTTGCTTCACATTGTCTTGATCAAAAGTGTGTGAAGCTTTCTACGAGTTGTAGTGTTTGCATTGTTACATAGGATAAATGTCTGAAGCAGATGCAAGAGGGCTGAATAGCTTGATCTTCGTATGCCATGCACTGAAGTTGTTGTTGGCTTGCAATAAGACTTTGTTGGTGACTATAACTCTTGTTAGGCATAAGTGCCCCCTAGTTGAGTTCTCAAGCTTAAGGGTTTTTGATTATTTGTGAATGTTAGGAGTTCACATGTACAAGTTGTACCACTCGTCTTCTGGTAGGTGGAGTGAATGGTGAGTTGCTTTCATCACTTGGTTGGTGGTACTAAGGTGAGTTCCTTCATCACCTGGTTGGTGGCACGAGGACAAGTTCCTTCTTCACCTGGTAGGTGGCATGAATGGCAAGTTTCCAAATGATATTAGAGTACGGGTTGTACATTTCATCATCCGGTTGGTGGCATGAAGAAGAGTACGGGTTGTACATTTCATCACCTGGTTGGTGGCATGAGTGGCAAATTGCCAAACGATATTAAAGTACAGGTTGTACATTTCATCACCTAGTTGATGGCATGAATGGCAAGTTGCCAAATGATATTAGAGTACGGGTTGTACATTTCATCACCTGGTTGGTGGCATGAAGTTGAGTTCCTTCTTCACCTGGTTGGTGGCATGAGTGGCAAGTTGCCAAATGATATTAGAGTATGGGTTGTACATTTCATCACCTGGTTGGTGGCATGAAGATGAGTTTTTTCTTCACATTTCATCACCTGGTTGGTGAGAATAAGGGCAAGGTGTTGAGGCACATTGTAGCAAGTGTCGAATGACACAAAGTAAGTTGAACCCTTTCGAAGCACAGTTGGCTTATGTATGAATGTGTTGGAATGTATGATTGAACGAATATACTGTGAAGCTGTTCATTTATTTGTATAGTCTTGTTGACATAGACTTTGTTTCCTGTTGGAAGCATTCATGTTGAAGCTTTGAACCCGAATGTTTCATTGCTAGAAATGTAAGAGGATTAGGACCGAGTTGTCTAAATCATCTCTTTATTGGATTCATGCCAAATAGTCTTCGTTACATAGGATGTCGAACGACTGAAGCTTAACACTTGTACAATGTGAGTTTACTTGTAATAGTACTTCAAGTGATCAACGTTCCATGGATGGCCAAAGGTCTTGCCATCGGAGCTTCTAAGCTTGTAAGAGCCAGGACGACTAATGCCAACAACTTGAAACGGTCCATCCTAGTTTGGACTAAGTGTTCCTTCACTCAAGACTCTGTCGCATAATCTTTTCTTCAATACCCAGTCCCCCACTTTGAAAGAATGAGGTTTGACCCTCGAGTCATAGTAGTTGAAGATGCGCTGCTTGTAGGCGACATTCCTCAAGTGAGCTTGGTTTCTGTGTTCCTCGACTAGATCTAAGTTGAGGGTAAGTTGTTTGTCATTTTCGCTTTGCACGTAGTTCTGGACTCAGAACGTTGCTTGCTCAAGCTCAACTGGGACAACTGCCTCTGTACCAAAGGTAAGTGAGAATGAGGTTTCTCATGTTGATGTCCGATACGAAGTGTGGTATGACCAAAGAACTTCGGATACAAATTTTGGCCAACAACCTTTAGCTTTGTCCAAGCTGGTTTTCAAAGTTCGCTTGATTATTTTGTTGATGGCTTCAACTTGTCCATTAGACTGGGGATGAGTTGGGGAGGCAAAACATAAGTTGATGTTGAACTTAGAGCAGAACATCATAAACTTATTGTTGTCGAACTATCTCCCGTTGTCAGTGACTATCGCATTGGGAATGCCGAATCTGCAAAGGATGTTCTTCCATACGAAGTCTTCTAATTTTGCCTCAGTAATGGTTGCCAAAGGTTTTACTTCAGCCCACTTTATGAAGTAGTCAATTGCAACGATTGCATAGCGGAACTTACCCTTCCTTGCAGGCATTGGGCCGATCAAATCAAGTCCTTATTGGGCGAAGGGCCAAGGGCTGATCATAGGAGTGAGCGGCTCGGGAAGGGAGTGAGGAATAGTTGCGTAGCGTTGACACTTATCACATGAGCGAGATATTCTGATGGCATCTTGGTGGAGTGTTGGCCAGTAATATCCTTGGTGAAAAGCCTTGTGTGTTAGGGATCGAGATCCAGCATGATCTCTGCAGACTCCTTCATGTATTTCCCGAAGGACAATTTCCGCCTCTGCGGGCATAAGACATCTTAGGTATGGTAGGTTAAAACCCTGCTTGTAGAGTTGGTCATTAATGATCAAGTAACGGGTAGCCTTGTATCGAATCTTCTTAGCTTGGACTTTGTCATTTGGAAGGGTGCCATGAGTAAGGAATCTATAAATCGGGGTAATCCAACTATCCCCCTGTTGTAAGTTGCACACTTCCGCAGCCATGGTGCTTGGTGCTGCCAACAATTCGACCTGAATTTTTCTCCCAATCTTGTCTTCCACCACTGAGGAGAGGCGAGCCAAAACATCTGCATGACTGTTTGCCGCTCGAGGAATTTAGGTGATCTGGTTCGAGTGGCTCTCGAACTGTAGCTACTTCGAATCGAATTTCGAATGTGTGTTCCTTAAATTTTGAGGATAGGGTTTTTGCAAAGGGTGGAAGTGAAGAGGATGGAGGAGAAAGAATGTAGGGGAGGTGAACAGGGTGGATGTGGGTCGGGTATAGAGCGTTGGGTGGGTGCAGAGGAAAGAAGTGAGGGAGTGGGGGTGAGGTAAGGTGGAGAGGTGGGTGTGGGTTGCAAAGGGGATGAGGGAGAGTGGAGCGGGTTGCAGAGGAGAGAAGGGAGGGTGCGGGTTGTGAGGAAAGAAGGGAGGGAGGGGGTTGGGGGGGAGGTAGAAGACGGGTGGGTATTTTTTTTATTTAATTTTTTTTTGTATTTAAAAAAAATTAATTTTTTAATATTCAAGTGGGCCATATTGACACATGGCATTCGGTTATTGTCCACGTCGGCGTCACATCATCAGTTAACAAAAGTTCTAATGGAAAACTTAACGAATGTATGAAAGTTTCCTATAATTATAACTTTAGGTACCATACTAGGACGAAAAAAACTTCATGTACCAAATGTTCAAAACCAAGAAACTTTAGGGTGGTAAACTGAGATTAACCCTATCTCTTCACTTGGAAGTGAGAGGTCTTAGGTTCAAAACTTCCCCTTAGGCGAACTTCCCCTTCCTTTAGTATAAAATTATCGATGTACTAAAAAAAAGTTAATGGGTTCAAATGTTATATGAAACTAGATATCAGTTTATAAAAGGTGAAGTCAAACTATATCAATTATTTAATAGATTTCGTAATACTATTTTCGATGAATTTTATGTTGGCGTCAAACTTACAGTTTTTACATGACGCATATATTAATTTGGGTTTATTCTAGGTTGGTATCTAACTCCTTTGATAAGATCATCTCCTAGGACGAATGCTTCAACAAACACCTCAAGACAAGTGTAACATGTGTTAATACTCTAATTCATTGGTATTAGCTCAGGATTTGCAACTAAGGTACAATTGAATGACATTATCGACAAAACAAGATACTGCTATGGACAAAAACGGTGTCAAGAACATAATTACCGGAATATCCAAAATGCGTACGGTCTACTGCACAATGGAATCTCTCCACAAGGCTCCTAAAATAATTTGATTCCACTAACAGTACCGTAAGAAAGTATCTTTGACCCCAAAGATAGTATAAGCAAGGACACAACTAAACATACATTCCAATGTAACTAATCAGGATTTGCAAATAATAAAGTACAATTGGATGGGATTATCATAAAAACAAAATATTTACTTCGGCAGGAACGTTAGCAAGCAGTGAAATTTGGAATTTAAGAATCATGTGACCTATAAACCAAATGGCAGCATTGGGTGTGACTTATGTAATGAAAACGAGATAGAGATAGATTACTATAGAGAACATGTTTTCATTATCTAAGACCTCTTATATATTTTACTGTTTTTATTTATAGTACGAGAGTCTTATGTGACTAGTACATGGTCCTTTCGGGAGCTTTATCAACCATTCTTGCTACAATGAAATGAGATCTCTACTAAGAAAGCGGTTTTATTCAACAAGACATAACGTAAGATGTTATATTAATCACGTGTCTCTAAATCGAAAATTACAACCCCATGAAAGATAAAAAAATCATTGATTTGTTGAGGTGTTAAGTGAAAATATATATAAAGGAAACACCACCGAACCTTGCTCTCAAACCAACAGAATTAGCAATTTCAAGTACTTTTTCTCTTCTTTTTTCTCAAGGTTGTATCGTCAATTTATAGCATGGACTCTATGATGCTCAGCCCCAAGAAGCTCATTAAGTATGCTTATGAAGTGGGAGAAGAGAGCTTCTATGGAGCGGAAAGCGATTGCATATCCGAGAGAAGGTGGGAACAATGTAATCACGAGTACAACATCTAATATCGTGAGTGAAAAAGGAAATTTTGTGGTTGATGAGTCCATATTATATCATATATTTTAGGGAGTTATAACGAAAAGTTCGCGATACTGTTCATTTTAACGAAAAATCACATTTTACACTAAAAAGTCAAACCTGGCACTATTCACTTTACTCTTTATTTTGTCCTTATCATTAAAACTCAAAGTTTTCAAGACCTTTTCATTAGTTTTCCTTATATTTTACCCTTATCTTAGTATTAATATATTAGTTATTTTGGTAGAATTTTGATAATTTGTTATATATTTTCAATGTAGGATATTCGACTTCCTCTGGAGCAAAAAGTGACCAAACAGATGAATTTTGGAGTGATTCCAATTGGAAGATGTTCGTGATTCTTTCAAGATGATTGTATCAAAATTCCAGATTTTTTTACCAAGCCGTTTGACCGTGGTAATGAAATAAAGACGCAGCGCGCAGATTTCCTAGATTGATGTTTCTGGACGTTTTGGGTATTTTGGAGTTTAAGATGGCATATTTTGAGGAAGATTCCGTCTGAGGATTTGTAGGGGACGTTTTAAGCTTTCAAAAAAGACCTTTTGGGACAAAATTGGAGTTGATTGGTAGGTCAAAAGTCTGATTTTCTGAGAAGTCAGAATTTTTAGTTCAAATAGGAAACATTTAATTTCTGTTTTATTATTTTTATTATGTTTCCCAGTTTTATTCTAAGACCTTTTAGGGGGCGTTTGTTTGCCCTCATTAAATGAGACTGGATTGGACTGGACTAGCTGTTAGTGATAGGATTAAAAGCACACTACAAAGTAGCACACAAATGTCCTATTGATTTTCCTTATTAACACTAAGATTTGTCAATTGTAGCATATGAAAATAAGGGTCTTTCCTACAAAAGATTGTTTTATCTAACTACTTAAAATGTCACAAAAAACTGGTTGCTGTCCTTACTGACCAGCCACCGAAAAATAATTATTAGACCGACTTACACTTATCTAAATTCTACGAAATTTTATATGAAGACACTGCACACAGAGCTACACTTCTACAAATTTTTGGGATTTTTGAAGTTGATTTGCTATTTAAATTAAATTGAACAAAAACAGGACATAAACAAATTTTAAGTAGTTCACAAATTAAGAAAAACGAGTTAGGGGTATTGCTATCCACCACCAAATAATCATGCAAACATGTTATGTTTCATTCAAATTTCTTTTATTTTCGGATGAAGATGCTCAAGTTGGCTCAATGTTAGAACTCAACCTATTACTCTTTCTTACGTAATATGTCAAGAGAATGACGTTTTCAACTTAACTTAGTCCCTAGCATGTAATCTAGAATGGCGTGTTCATAGGTTTAACAAGTAGAAATCATTAAGAACGAAAAGAGTTTGAGTCATCACAAGGCATCGTAAGTACTGGCGTTGTCTTACTTATCTTAGAAATTGGTTCACATGTTAATCGCAATTAACAAGTACTACTCTAGAATATATGTAGGTCCTCATTCGACAAGGGCAGGCACACACATATTCATAGCATTAGAATCCTAGATATGCTTACTACGTATGCATCCATAGAAAACAAATAAAGAATTCATCAATGAGACAAGTAGTGAACCAATTTTCATCCATTCATAAAAGTAATTCAACGAAATGTCATAACAAAATTGCAATCATATTTGGGGCTTCAAAACAGCCCCTAACTACTAAAAATTTAGTTACACACAATCCTTAAGTTAAAACAAAAGATACACATGAGTTTGAGAAGATAGAACCGAAAGAAATCGACCGAGGCTTCCTCCCCCCTTCCTTCCTTCCCCAATGCTGCTTTTAAACCCATTCTTGCTGCATCATTTTCTTCTCCTTAACTCACCCACTAATAGCCATTTAATGATGACAATAAGTGAGAGGAAATGTGGTAAAACAATTGTAACACTTTAGGTAGCCTTTATGCCAATTACTCCCTCTTAATCCTCATTTTTAATTCAATTTCATCTGATATTTGAAGAGGTGTCAGCTGACTTGTTCTTGGCTGCATTAGTTTTGGCTGCTAGTTTTATTGGATTTATTGCTTTCAATGCAGTTACAAACTGCTTAGCGTCTTGGAAACCTTTCAGTATTAAAACGGCCATAACTTCTTCTAGAAAAATGATATTAACAATCCACGAAATGTTCTAGAAAATAGACATCCGTAGCTTTCCAAGCATATAAGGCTCATTCTCTAATTCATTCGGAGCGGTTCGCAACTTGCTTCCAAAGTCAGCTGATCTGCACAGGCAGTTTTGACGAATTTGTTACTAAAAATCCTACTTGTGCTATTTTTCTTTTATTTGCTTGACAAATCCCACAAAACACAAAAACAAAGTAAATAGCTCAAAAATATAAGGAACTAACTAAGAAAAGACAAGTGAATTTGATGTAAAATATATATAAATATGAGCTTATCAAATACCCCCACACTTAGCTTTTGCTAGTCCTCGAGCAAAACAAAGAAAATATGAAAAAGTAGCAACATGAAAAACAATAGATTCCCCTATGTGACCCTCATAGAATTTCATTTAAGAAAACAAATAATCAAAAACCTTAGCTAGCACCAAACAAGCTAATCCAAGCTCATCTTCCTTATTCAAATGTTAGCAGTAACCTTTTAATCATCCATGAAGTGTAGTGTGTGTAATAGCCATGCTAATGCAATTTCAAGTTTTTTTTGAAAACACCACACGCAAACTAATGACCTTCTCACGGGACATACACTCAATCACACATATATTTAGTTTAACGTATTTCGCTCAAAGAATCAAATGTGAAAGATCTACCATAAGCTTGTATAAAGATCTCATCTCCACAATCATAATTGCAAAACTTAAATCAAGAGGACTTTTATTGGTTGTAATGAGGCTTAGGGAGAGGGTTATAGAAATGAAAGGATAGGTAAACACAAGTTCCAAGCTACATTGCAAGCAATTCTCTTGTTGAGATTTACAAGAACTCAAGCTCTCCAACCATTCTACTAATACCTCCAACCACACCCCTAAACTGAAACTTAAAAAAAAAAACTTTTTATTTTCTTTGTATACAATTTTCTTTTTTTTTCTTCTTCTTTTTTTTTTTTGGAACCAATTTTGCACATAACTAAATACAAACATGAAATACCCCCACACTTATTCTTTTTCCAAACTCCTTCAAAGTACTTCACAAACATTACTCATAAGACAATCTCACATTGCTCACTAGCTAGCTTGGAAAGGGTAAGGAAAAATGTTCAAGGTATAAGGGTAGACATATCTGATGATAAGAAATAAAAGGCTTAACATATATGGCTCAAATTGGCAATCTAATAATATCATTTTTCTTTAGGAAACATGCTTATTTGGGCCATGGTGATAAACCTAATGCCTCTATCCTTTTCAAGTTCATGTAATCAATGACAAACATTTCAAAAGATCGTTACGCAAGTTCTAGAGATGTAATTAACATAAGTTCATCACACATGAAAGAATATGAGTGTATGAAAAATGCACACACTTTTAATAGGCTCAAAAACTCACATAGGTTGTATATGGTCACTATATTCACATGTGAAGCTTTAAGTCATACTTTAGTTTCACATCAACAAGGCTATGTGCATTTGGTTTTTCAAAGATGATTAAACATGTACAAGGCTAACAAGAGAATAAGGAATTTCACACAACACATGCTTACTAAGTTCTTGATCACCGTGGTTTAAATTTAATCCAATTATATCATTGGGTCGGGAAACTAACAAAAATCTACTTCAAAACGATAAAGAAAATAAGACAATATTTTTGGATTTTCAAATTTTCTGAATGTTTTTTTTTTTGTATTTTTTTAAAGTAAACAAAACTAATTAAGAAAACAAAAAGAAACAATGCGGAAACAAATCAAACCAGTTCTTAGTCAAAGGTACAAAAAATTTCAATTTGGTCATTTTTTCAATCCTTACCCCCAAACCTAAACTGGACATTGTCCCCAATGTCAAAAAAAAAAAAAACACATTAATGCATAAAATAAAAATAAAATAAAATAAAAAGAAACAAAATAAAGCATTTGGACTGAAAACTTCCCCAATTTGTAGTAAAATCAAGTGATGACCCCCAAACTCCAATTTTACAATCAACTTCAAGGGTGGACATAACCAAATTTTCCTACAAAGAAAAGAAATAAATCAGTTTAGCATGCAAGAAAATTCAGAAAACAAAAACAAATGGAAAATTGAAAATGACATAACAAGACAATGAATAGAAATATTGGGTTGCCTCCCAATAAGCGCTTGCTTTTACATCCGCAGCCGGACGATACCAAGAGTAATCATCCAAGGGGAAATGGTTCTTGGATCTTCGAGTATGCATATACTACGAAGAGTACCTGACACAAAAACAAAACAAAAACACTAATTAGACAAGAAAATAAAACAATAGAGAAATAAGTAATTAGAAATAACAATCCCCGGCAACACGGCGCCAAAAATTTGATAGGATTAAAAGCACACTACAAAGTAGCACATAAATGTCCTATTAATTTTCCTTATTAACACTAAGATTTGTCAATTGTAGCATATGAAAATAAGGGTCTTTCCCGCAGAAGATTGTTTTATCTAACTACTTAAAATGTCACCAAAAACCGGTTGCTGTCCTTACTGACCAGCCACCGAAAAATAATTATTAGACCGACTTACACTTATCTAAATTCTACGAAATTTTATATGAAGACACTGCACACAGAGCTACACTTCTACAAATTTTTGGGATTTTTGAAGTTGATTTGCTATTTAAATTAAATTGAACAAAAACAGGACAGAAACAAATTTTAAGTAGTTCACAAATTAAGAAAAACGAGTTAGGGGTATTGCTATCCACCACCAAATAATCATGCAAGCATGTTATGTTTCATTCAAATTTCTTTTATTTCCGGATGAAGATGCTCAAGTTGGCTCAATGTTAGAACTCAACCTATTACTCTTTCTTACGTAGTATGTCAAGAGAATGGCGTTTTCAACTTAACTTAGCCCCTAGCATGCAATCTAGAATGGCGTGTTCATAGGTTTAACAAGTAGAAATCATTAAGAACGAAAAGAGTTTGAGTCATCACAAGGCATCGTAAGTACTGGCGTTGTCTTACTTATCCTAGAAATTGGTTCACATGTTAATCGCAATTAACAAGTAATACTCTAGAATATATGTAGGTCCTCATTCGACAAGGGCATGCACACACATATTCATAGCATTAGAATCCTAGATATGCTTACTACGTATGCATCCATAGAAAACAAATAAAGAATTCATCAATGAGACAAGTAGTGAACCAATTTTCATCCATTCATAAAAGTAATTCAACGAAATGTCATAACAAAATTGCAATCATATTAGGGGCTTCAAAACAGCCCCTAACTACTAAAAATTTAGTTACACACAATCCTTAAGTTAAAACAAAAGATAGACATGAGTTTGAGAAGATAGAACCGAAAGAAATCGACCGAGGCTTCCTCCCCCCTTCCTTCCTTCCCCAATGCTGCTTTTAAACCCATTCTTGCTGCATCATTTTCTTCTCCTTAACTCACCCACTAATAGCCATTTAGTGATGACAATAAGTGAGAGGAAATGTGGTAAAACAATTGTAACACTTTAGGTAGCCTTTATGCCAATTACTCCCTCTTAATCCTCATTTTTAATTCAATTTCATCTGATATTTGAAGAGGTGTCAGCTGACTTGTTCTTGGCTGCATCAGTTTTGGCTGCTAGTTTTATTGGATTTATTGCCTTCAATGCATTTACAAACTGCTCAGCGTCTTGGAAACCTTTCAGTGTTAAAACGGCCATAACTTCTTCTAGAAAAATTATATTAACAATCCGCGAAATGTTCTAGAAAATAGACATCCGTAGCTTTCCAAGCATATAAGGCTGATTCTCTAATTCATTCTGAGAGGTTCGCAACTTGCTTCCAAAGTCAGCTGATCTGCACAGGCAGTTTTGACGAATTTGTTACTAAAAATCCTACTTGTGCTATTTTTCTTTTATTTGCTTGACAAATCCCACAAAACACAAAAACAAAGTAAATAGCTCAGAAATATAAGGAACTAACTAAGAAAAGACAAGTGAATTTGATGTAAAATATATATAAATATGAGCTTATCAGTTAGTCCAATACCGTGTTTGTTCCATGCTAGGACTAACATTAATGAGACTAAAGGGGACTAGCATGGACAAAACCCTTCACTAAGAGGTCTTAGTGAGACCCCCCAATAACCATGGGACTAGCTAAGACTATCCTCTCTCGTCCTCGTCATGCTCAATGACCATTCCTGATAGACTCCTCGTCATCTCCGGTCACCTAGATCATAATAAAATATTTATAATTTATATATTAAATAATATAATATTAGAATTTGTTATTATCCAGCTTCTTAGTCTAACACTGCACCAAACACTTCACTAAGGTAGTCCAGCTTAGTCTAGTCTAAGCCAGTCCAGCTTAGTCCTTGAAGCTAGTCCAGTCCAAGATAGTCCGACGCAACAAACGCCCCCTTTTGTAGTAGTATAAATAATACTTTTTAGCTGTTAGGGTGAGAACGCAAGAAATAGGGGGAGAACATGCGCACTACTTTAGAGAGCTTTGGAAGTTTATTTTCAAGGTATTTTCTTTCCATGTTCTTAATAATATTTTGTTTTATGATTATTTGTAACTAAGTTCTTTTGCTAGGGCAATACTTTGAGCCTTAGCATGAACATGTGATTTTATTAATTTGCTTATGAATGGATGCATGCTTGCTTTGAATTATTAATCACCGCGATTAAAACTATCTAATTGTCTTAGTAATTCGCAACCATTAGGATTTTTAGACAAGTAATTTGATGCAATTTCTGTTGGAACATCACCCTGAAATTGAGGAGGGCTTCTTGTGATTAGTAATTGTAAGTTCACTTAAGGCAAACATCACGCTCTTAAGGGTTGCATGGTTTTTCAAAGGGTTTTCACAAAGCTTAATGTGTCTTGCATGTTTATATTTGATCTGAATATCACAAACGGGTTGCATGTTAGATATATGTTCTCGCTTGAACATCACGAGGAAAATATGCATTAGGAAAACCTAACCTTCAAAGCACGTATGTAGAAATTCATAAGTAATTGGTAAAATTGCATAGGATTGTTAAGGGGACAGCGGAGCCCTAGGCTTTTACAATTTGGTTTTCAAAACGTTTTTTCTTTTTCTTTCTTTACTTTGTCAAATATTTAATTATTTTTATTTAAATTCGTTTTTATTATTTTAAATTCCAAAATCAACCTTTTCGAAACTTCGTTCTAATAATTAGCTAAGAATTAGTTTAAATACAAATTATTCATTCAATCCCTATGGAAAACGACCTTGCTTTAGCCGCTATACTACGACAATCTTTTACTCCTTGCAAGTATTTTTAAGTGTTTTTATCCCTACTTTTGTAGGTGGTAAAAATCCCTATCAATGGTATATACCATTGACAAGAGACGTTTTGTACTGCTGTTATCCTACCTCTCTAACCACATTTTTCAAGAGCTTTTCAAGATCTCCAAGGAAGCATATGGAATCTCAAGTAGTGAACCTATCATCTTGCCATGTGATTCATTCTTCATGAATTACATGGTCTCACTTGTCAAGCAAGGCCGTCTTACTGTAGATACGAAGAAAGCTTTACTTAATTCTATTGCCAGTAGCTGCTCAATTAATTTTAGTTTACATCAAGGACAAACAAGCCTACAATTACTACTTTATGGTTATTGATAAGTTAGTCCTTTTTCGTTTTTTTAAGTAATTACAAGTGATATTTTACACAATCTACACTGAGTAGGGGAGTAATCGGGATGTAGGGAATTGAACCCCGGCCTTTTTTTGGTATTTGCATTTTTTGTATAGAGAACTAGTCATGTACTTTATATGTGATATATTATGCTAGAGGAGAAACTTCTTTTAAAATGCATGTAATATTTCCCATGCATGCCTGCCTTTAAGATGGCCCTGGTCTGTTCTTATGTTGAAAATCAGAGTATGAAACAGATGAACAACAAACTATAAAACTATTATTAACGAACAATAAAATTGTTGAGACGTATAAAATAAAGGTTACATTGTGACTAACTTGTTCTCTTAATCTAAATTACAAGCTATATTTATAGAGATCAAAAACTAAAAACCCTATTACATAAAATACCAAAACTATCCAAATAACAAAATACCTAAAATACTAATATTTTCCAACAATTAATTTTTATTTCTCGTCTAGCTTTATGCCTTACGAATTTTGATAAAATGAGGTTTAAATTAATCAACTGGTGAGCATAGGGTTGAAAAAGAAAAAAAAAATGAATTTATAATATAATATATATGTGTCCTTCATTGAAATAGAATTCTCTTGGCATTGTACTTTGAGCATAATTTCTTTTTGTTTAAGGAACCTCCGAATCTCATTCATGATGTTCTTATTGAAGATTGTACTATATGATAATCAATAAAATTCTACTGTTTTATCTTGAAAAATGTATTCGGAAAAAAAAAAAGTAATGCTGCATTTCTTAAATTCATTTTTATTATTTCAGTTTGGTAGGTCGCAAATAGGCCTGGCAATTCCTAACATGACCCAATAATCTGACATGAAATTAACAGGTTTTCGGATCGATACGATAACAAATCGGATTGTTATCGGGTAACCCGATAAGTTCATGTTAAGATAACGGGTTGGTTCGGATATACAAGTGGGTAACACGATACACGATAAGCAAATTATTAATTTTATTACTTTATAACCCTAAAAAAATACTATAATAATTATATATATATATATATATGTATTAAATTAACAATTTTTTACCGCCTAAAACCTATAATAATTATATATATATATATATATTAAATATTAAAAATTGGTGACCATTGGATCGGATACATACCATTCAATTTCTTAAGTGTTATACGTACAAAATAAATAAATTTAAATCTACTAAATAAATATATATATATACACACACACACACCATTGAACTTGATGGGATACGAATTCTACGAAACTAATTTCAACGATCTAACCGTTAAACTTGTTTGTATATGCTTCAAGATCGCATCAGCAAAAAAAGGAAAAAAACAAACATTCAGAGATCAAGTAACGGGACAAAACTTTTCGACAGTTATCAATGAAATATCATGATTTAACGATTATTTTAACTCCGATTTTGATGATTTTTTACAGCTATACTCTTTCATCCTATATGAATACAATGAATGAACTCGATATTTAATTTAAAATATTTACACTAGTGTATACCACAAAATCTTATGTTATACTTAATGAAAGTATGAATAAACTTTTAAGTATTAGTGAATCTATTATTTTGATGGGATACGCATTTAACGAAACTAGTTTCAACAATTCAACCGTCAAACATGTTTGTATATACTTCGAAATCGCATATGCCAAAAATTGAAAAAAACAAACAAACATTCAGAGATCAAGTAACAGGAAAAAACTTTTCAACAGTTATCAACCAAAAAATCACGATTTAACGGTTATTTTCACGTCGATTTTGATGAATTTTTATTGCTACGCAGCCTACACTCCTTGACCCTATATGAATACAATGAATGAATTCGATTTTCAATTTAAAATATTTACACTAGTGGATACTATAAAATCTTCTGTTATATTTAATCAAAGTATGAATAAACTCTTTAAGTGTTAATGAATCTATCGTTTTGATGGGATACGCATTCTACGAAACTAATTTGAACGATCCAACCGTAAAACTTGTTTGTATATGCTTCAAGATTGCATATGCAAAAAATCGCAAAAAACAAACATTCAGAGTGAAGTAACGGGACAAAACTTTTCAACGGTTATCAACAAAAAATCACGATCTAACGATTATTTTAACTCCGATTTTGATGATTTTTTATAGCTACACTCATTGACCCTATACGAATACAATGAATGAACTCGATCATCAATTTAAAATATTTACACTAGTGGATACCACAAAATCTTATGTTATATTTAATGAAAGTATGAATAAACTCTTTAAGTGTTAGTGAATCTGTTGTTTTGATGGGATACACATTCTACGAAACTTGTTTCAACGATCCAACCATCAAACATGTTTGTATATACTTCGAGATTGCATACGCCAAAAATTGCACAAAACAAACATTCAGAGATCAACTAATGAGACAAAACTTTTCAACAGTTATTAATGAAAAATCACGATTTAACGGTTATTTTAACTCCGATTTTGAAGATTTTTTTTTTATAGCTACACTCCTTAACCCTATATGAATACAATGAATGAATTCGATCTTCAATAAACTTGAAGTATTAGTGAATCTATCGTTTTGATGGGATACGAATTCTATGAAACTGATTTCAACGATCCAACCGTCAAACTTGTTTGTATATGCTTCAAGATCAGATACACCAAAAATCGCAAAAAACAAACATTCAAAATCAAGTAATGGGACAAAACTTTTCTACGATTATCAACGAAAAATCACGATTTAACGGTTATTTTAACTCCGATTTTGATGATTTTTTACAGATACACTCCTTGACCCTATATGAATACAATGAATGAATTCAATCTTCAATTTAAAATATTTACACTAGTGGATACCACAAAATCTTATGTCATGATGATCAATGAAATTTGAGGATTTTGTAAAAGGAATAACATGCAAGTCTTGAGTTCCATTGACAAGGTTTAAATTTTTGAGAAAGGATTCACAACCTTGAAAACAAAAACTCTTTTATTTTGCATATCCTTGAACATTTAATATTTTGTAATAGACTAATAGTGTATGGATGTTTGTTTATTAGACTCTTATTTTCGAGTGTAGATGTAGTATTTAAACGACAAATGTGTTTTAATGTTTTGAAGTAATATTTATGTGGCAATGTGTGGTATGTGCAAATTTAAGGAAAAAATATATTTTTCTTAACGGGTCATAACGGATTGGGTCACTTTACCCGTTGGGTAAAGTGACCCGACTTGTTAAGGACCCTTTAAGATAACGGGTGTGACACGACACAACCCGTTAAGATAACAGGTGTTACACAAAAATGACACGAACATGACAGACACGACCCATTTGCCAGGTCTAGTCGCAAAGACGAATTCGAATCAATTGAGTTGAAGGTCGTGAGACGTCCATGCTGTAAAAGGGAGTGGTACGGACCTTTACGAAGATTTAGCGTATCACGCCAATTCGTAGGTCAAGGAGAAAGCCATGGCAATTTGATATGGTCATGTGGCATTGCCCAAGCAAGGCTTCAATACTATTACTAATAAGATGATGGATGCAACCTATTCATATGATAATATCCCATAAAAACTTCATAGTTAAGCGAGTTTGGGTAAAAATAGCACTAGGATGACCTCATAGGAATTCTTCGTATAAAATTTGTAGGCCTTCACATGTCCATGCGATCGATGAGGTGGCACAGGCCTTGTAATGGCATATTGTGTCACGCCATTATTAAGTATACAAGTTAGAAATACAGTTAGCAATACAGTTAGTAAGTTTGTTAGTATTTGGTTAAAGTGGTTAGGTTTTCTCTTATAAAAACATAATTGTATATTATTCCTTTTTAAGTTAAATACAAAGCATATTTCTCCCTCAAAACAGTCTCCCTCTCTCTCTCTCTCTCACTCACTCAAATCTCTGTGTTCATCCTTCTGTTCATCCTTTCTTCTTGGTTTTCTCTTCAATTCCCAAAACATTGCAATGTAGTTAACATGACATCAGAGCCATGGGCTTGAAGATGTACCACCCAGAAACTCACTAAACTGACAAAACCTCTCAAACTGATGTCTACACCTCTATAGCTACTGCAAACCAAATAGAAGTTTACAACCAGACCAACATAATGACCAGAAATGGTCTCTATTGCAATTTTTGGAATGCGTGTTAACTGTATGTGTTTTTTGTGGGTTTTTCATCTGATTTTGTTGTCTGAGTTTCACACTATAAAAAAGGCACATATTAGGTGGATAAATACTTGTTGAAGTTGAAAGACATCAGAGATCAACTTGTTTCTACTGGAGAAAAGATCACTGATAATGATTTCATAATTGCTGCAATATCTAGGTTGCCACCAGAGTTTAAAGTCATTAAAACAATAATCTTGGCAATGGATTATTGCATTTCATTAAAAGACTTTCAAGCACAGCTTCTTGGTGCAGAAAGATATATTGAATCCAGGATGACAAGTCTTACCAATTCTATGTCTGCTTTATGTGTGCAAGGGGAGTCATCAAATACACAAGAAGTTCAGGGATATTTTCTAAATTATGAACAAGGAGAGAGTTCCAATTCTCAAGGGTTTCAAGGCTTTATTGATGGTTCTGGCTGTATAGGCAATGGAGGAAAGAACTTTCATTCACAGCAAAGGAATAATTTCAATAGTAATAATAGAAGGTTCTATGGCAATAACAATAATTCCAGGTCTTTTTCAAACTAACTAAAACTAAGGTTGTGTTTATGCCGATGTTTCTTGCGAAGTGTTTTCTGGAATTAGGATTCTCTGCTACAGGTATGGAGTATGTACTATACTCTCTGGGGTCTATGATTCAAGATTCATAGCGATTTCAAGGTATGTTCAAAGGCTAAGACAACTCTGGTTGGGAACAGAAACAATTGCAACGGATAAAGGCATCGATAAGAGTTTTCGCCGACGCTGATTCAAATGATTTTGCTTTGAGGTGTTTGATTTATTCGTGGTTTTTCCCATTTATCTGTGCCATTCCTAAGTGTTGGGTAATCGGTGTAGGGATTCAAAGATGTCTTCGATATAGTTCTTTCTTCTTGGTGGTCTGCTCAAATCACTTTCTGAATTCTTTGGTGGTGTTTATTTGTTCAAGATTGCAAATCTTGGGAGCTTTTCAGGTTCTGATTCTATGCACTCTAACTGTTCGAAGAAATGGGTCAGTGAATTCCTTGATCTCTACTGTGTTCTATGGTATGGAAGAAAGATCAAACACGTGTGCAGTCCAAGTGTTTGTCGAAATGCCCAACTTAAAAGTTTCATGTGAAGGTTATGTTTTCAGTCCCTTTTCTCTGAATTTTTGAACAATTAGAATGGATATTTTCAGGGTTTTTTTTCAAGTTTTTTGTTACTGGTTAAGAATTACGGTCTTGAGTGCAAATCCGGTGTTTCATTCTCGGATCAAGCACCTAGACACAAACTATCATTTTGTTAGGGAGAGGGTACAAAAGAAAGATTTGGAAGTAGTGTAGATTCCCACTGAAGATCAAACGATTGATGTATTAACAAAAGGGTTGCACAATCCAGCATTCAATCGTTATTGGTACAATCTTCAACTTGGGAACCACAGCTGAGATTGAGGGGGGATGTTGAAGATAATGCCACATCAGATGCCATCTCAACAATTCTGTTATGCCACCTCAGATAGGTTGTTAGCTAGTTAGTTAGTAACTGTCAACTAGCTTAAAGTCTAAGCTTGCTTAGCTACTATATAAGAAGATTGTAATGATACTATATCGATTCATTCTGAACAAATACAAAGATATTAGAGATTGAAAAGTCTTCCTCTCTCTCTCTCTCTCTCTCTCTCACTTAATGGAATCTGGAACAGTTCTCCATCATCACTCATTCCTTAGTACAAAATCAGATGTGTTGTCTTGTCCTGTATAAAGAAAATCAAATCATCACATATAAATCAGCAACCATTTTCTTTACATAGCTTTTTTTTACAGATAACAGATTCATAGCTATCTTCGGCACATGTAATACATTATGTAAAATGAGAGAACTAGAAGATGTGTTAATGACAGATAAACCAATGTTATGAACTGGAAAACCTTCACCACTTCCAACAGTGATTTTAGCATCACTAGTATATGGAGTTACTTAACTTAATATATCTAGATTGGTAGTCATGTGGTGAGCAGCACCTGTGTCAACCACCCAAGTGTATGCGGATGAAAACTCATGAACATATGGAGTTGAGCTTGAACTTGCAATATTTGATCCATGTGCTGTCATTCCTACAAAAGATTGAGGTGGAGTCCCACCTTGATAGGAATAGTTATTCCTGTGATAACACTCCAGAGTTGTGTGTTCATTCTTTCCATAGATTTGACACACCAGAAAGCCATTTGATAAAGAACCATTGAAAGTATGTCTTTGATAACAATTTGGAGTTGTATGGCCTCTTATCTAACAGATCTGACATTCAGGTGACACTGTAAACTTATAATTGATTTTGCCATTTCAGTCCATTTTCTTTGAATTTTTGAACAATTAGTATGGATTTTTTCAGGGTTTTTTTTTTCAAGTTTTTTGTTGCTGGTTAAGAATTAGGGTTATACTACTTGGTTGTGGCTTGTGTTATCTTTTGGAATTATATTTGTTTAAGATTTGGGTATTCATGTTTCTGTGTGATCCTAATTTCAAGAATATTGTTGGATTATGGAAAATGGCACTACCAGTTTGAGTTTTCTTTGGGTATTCAACAAGGTGAATTGTAGTGAAATGTCAATGAGAGGTGAGATGGGTTTTGAAGATGGGTTTTGATTCTTGTCTTTCTGCTTCACTGAAATTCTGCTCTGTTTCATTTGTTAGGTAGCAAGATCTAGAAAGGTTTTCAATGCCGATAACTGAAGTTGGATCTCATCAGCCTGACAAAATCATGTAACCTTTAAGCCATTTCAGTGACTGCACATGCAATAGTACTTGTCGTTCGGTCATGAAAAGCTTGAACACACGATGCCATAAATGAAGTCCTCACAATAGTTGAGCCAAAGTCATGTGCACCATTGGCGACGATCTTCTCAATCAAACCCATGATTGCATTGCTTTCTTCCTGATGTTGTGCACCATTGGCAACCAAGCTGATGTTGCAGCCTATCTCCTTCATCAACTTCCTGATGATCTCCTTGCACAACTAAGCTTTAATATTCTCAAGGCTACTGGTAGAGTAGGTGGTGTTAATTCTCTTAAAGGTGTTGCATTTCTTCTTGGTTCTAATTTCTTAGGTGACCCTGCAACTACTTATATTGTTGCAGACACATTTGCTCGGTCTGGTGATGATGATGATGCTAATCTTGAGCAAAGGGTGTTTCTTCAAGAGCATTGGTCAGAAGAAAAAAGAAAAAAAAAAAGGCTTTCTCTGATGGAATACTACAAGGATAAGAACATTACATGAACATTGTGAACCAGAAAAGGTGTGATATACATCAATGGCAGTCAATGGCAATATTTTTTTTTCCTTGGCGATTTGTGTTCTGGTTCTAGAAGATTCAAGCTTGAATTAGGTGATATTGCTTCTATATTCTTTGATTCATTAGTGTCAACTCTCGATATGTTTGGAGAAATGGGTGTGAATTCTCGCATTCTGGCATAGACAAGTTTATGGTTTGTACCAAAATGGGAAGTGTAATGTCTGAGAAGATTGTTCAGGAGCTAATTGAGGAGTGGTGTAGTATTTTCCTTATTACAGCCTATAATGTGAGTCTAACCAGCTCAGTTTTTAGCATGTATTTACTGTAAGTCTGGTTATACGATGAAGTTAAAAGAAGTTGTTAACAGTAAATCCACGAAGGGTAATTCCGTGATGTGAGTAGATAAATCCCACGAAGGGTAGAAAAAGTTGTTAATGGTAAATCCCATGAAAGGTAATTCCGTGATGTGAGTAGGTAAATCCCACGAAAGGTAATTCTACATAGATGTTGATTTTCTGTTGTTGAAATTGTGAAGACCGATGTCATTGTTAAGAGTAGTTGTTTTTGGTAAAATCCATAAAGGGCGATCCCGTGGTACTATAGTTAAGGCCGATGCCACACTATAATTTGTTATTTTTCTGTTTTAAAGGCCAAAGCCAATGTTTAATGAAGTTGTTGACGGTAAATCCCACGAAGGGTAATCTTGCAAGAAATTGTTATAACCGGCATGATGGTGTGTTACAACTTTATAAGAGGCTGTTCTTCGATTGAAGCTCCTGTCAAGGTAGAGGAATATTGGATTTTTTGTATGGGAAGATTATATCTACTAAAGGTGCAAACTTCTAGCTGGTTTGTTATAGCTACAGAGGTGTAGACATCAGTTTGAGAGGCTTTGTCAGTTTAGTGAATTTCTAGGTGGTACCTCTTCAAGCTCATGTAGCTTTCATGTTTGTGGGTTTAATTTTCTAGAACTTCTGTCTTTAACTATGAGCAAATAGCATCTATGCATTTTATCAACAAGTGTTATCAGTGAGCAGAACTTGGGAGACCACAGTTGAGAAGAAAATGAGGAGCAAAAAAAAAAAAAGAGCAAGCTCTAATTGCTGCAATCTCATAGCAACAAAACCTTTTTCAATTAGAAAGCATCATCAAATTCAAACTAGAATAAGAACACTCTGCAATGCATCCATTTGTCCATATTTCAGTGTTTCTTATTTAAGACTTTGCTGCAATCTCAAACTGGGATACCCCAGTTGAGATTGAGGGGGAGTATTAAGGGTACAAGTCAGCAATATAGTTAGAAATACAGTTAGCAATACAATTAATAAGTTTGATAGTATTTGGTTAGAGTGGTTAGGTTTTCTCTTATAAAAATATAATTGTGTATTCTTCCTTTTTTTAGTTAAATACAAAGCATATTTCTCTCTCTAAACACTCTCTCTTTCTCTCTCAAATCTTTGTATTCATCCTTCTATTCATCCTTTCTTCTTGATTTTCTCTTCAATTCCCAAACCATTGCAATGTAGTTAACAGCCATAATGTTATACCCCTGGTATGCCCCTCCATCAAACTCAAGAAGCATTAACCCATCATCTTCTTCCTCTCCTTTCCATTTCTTTCTCTATCAATTATTTGTTGGAAAATATTACTATTTATGTTTATTTTAGTATTTGGGTTTTCCTTGTTAGTTTAGAAATTGAGTCTAGCCCATCAGAGTTAGAATTTCTTAAGTTTAGTTCTATATAAATATTGCTTGTAATTTAGTTTGAGAAATAAGTGCGTCAAGATGTAGCATCTTTGGTTCATGTAGCCTTCTTGACAATTCCGTTTAATAAAGTTTTATATTCATTTAGTTTGATTATTCATTGCGTACTCTGATATTTAACTTTATCCTCTCATTTTCTGCCATTTCAATAAAATAAAGTATTCCTCTCCTCTCTCTCCTCTATAAGAATCAATCACCTCTCCCAAAATCGAACCTAGATAGTGATTTCTAAATTGAGAAAGATCAAATTTAATGAAATTTAAGCATCAAAGGTCCAATGAACGTAAATTGAAACCGACAATATTACAGAAAAAGATTTTATATTCTTGCTCAATCAGTGCCGGACTCCAACTAGGAAATTAGGCAGAAGAATCGCAAGGATTCCTTCAATTAGTATGGAATTTAAAGCCATGCATCCATTTCTAAAGTAAATCAGGCATGCATGATGAGAGAATGAATTGCACCATTAGTTCAAATACCAATTCTAAGACAAAATTTAGCTAAAATATTACATTTTTTTATTTAAGTACCAATGAAAAAGTCAATCAAATCAGTTCTCTCAATACTTCTGTAATTCAAAATAATTACATAACTGCTTACTCAATATTACCACGTTTTTTCAACCCGGCAACTTTTTTTTGCTGCCGATTAATTAAAAATTCTGATCGATCTCAACGTTACTATCTAACAATGATTTTCAGAAAAAGCATGTTAAACAATGAATTTTTTCATAAGTTTATATATAAAAAAGACAATAAACTCACACACCAAAACATAGTTGATGTGGGAAAGTTGCACCTATTGCTATTTTTATGTCACTTTGAACAGTGATTTGTAATTTTTCGAAGTCAATTTCCAACACTGGCCCCGACATCATGTGGGTCATGTGCAATAGAGGGCAAAAATGTACATGTAACTATTCTTATAAATATATTGACCCACAAATTGTGGCTTAATCCAAATAGGATGGGATGAGATTGATAGTTTTCGTTAAAGTTGGGATTCGTCCTTGTAACTTTTATTGTTTCTTCCAATTTTTTATAATTACGTATGGTTTGGTGGGTAGAAAGCATCTATGGAACCGATCGAGTGGCAGGACCTTGAACGTGCATGCCATGGAAGGGGGTGGCATCAGCCTCGACAAAGGCGTAGTGTGTCACGCCATATTATAGGTCACAAGGATGGTCACGACGATTTTATATGGCCATGTGGTATGGCTCTTGTAATAGCTAAATGTCTCATTACGTAACAGATAAGTGCATGAATTTGGGTGATACAGTAATAAGTATTAGAGTAAATGTAGAAATATAGAGAATAATCTAAATGATGATTTTGAGGTACGACTTGAATCGTTTCCTTAAAGTGTTATTTGCCTCAACTCGAATGAGTTTGCTAAATGGTTCTTGGCAAATCACTTCCAGGATACAACAAAGTATGGAATATTCAATTAGCAAAATCGAATTGTATTCCCTTAGAAATAAGTAGAAAAAAAATTGTATGAATGTGATGGAGTGAGAGAGAAGAGAGCAAAACAATTGTGTAGACAATAAATTGTTGACTGATTTCTCTTCTACTAATGTTACCAATATATAGAGAGAATTGCACCTTTTAGCTATTTCCTTTGGCTTTGGGTGTGCCCCCTCACCATGAGATACAACAGAATTGCAGCAATGTTTCTAATGGATATGTCTAATACAAGAGGCCAATTACCAATGATCACGTCTGTTCTACGGGATGCATCATGTCTTTTCGCCAAATAGAAAAAGGTGCAGTGTTTAATTTCAAAGAGTGTGATTGTTGGGTCAATGACCCAATCCCATCCTCTGTCAGACAACCCCATAAATATATTACATTATATTATATTCTTAAAATATTCAACAATCCTTCCATATTTTAAGAATATATATACAAAATGATACTACAACAATCTCTCTCTTTATAATTATCACAAGCATGCAAATATAATCATGCATAGAATAAATGTGTCTTTCAAATTAAACCTTTAATTAGTGTAAGTAACTCAAAACTATAACGAATGCGATGGTGACCAAAATTTAAACCAACTATTCTTATGTTAAACCGGAATCACTACACACATGACTATGTCTTATTTCCTTAAAGAAAATTTTGAACTAATTAAGCATTATTATGGCCTTGTGCTTCATCCTGGTTTCGTGAACATTTACAAGAGAAAACCCAACTCTTGGTAGAACCGGCACCACTTTTTATGTTCATATAGGTGAGGTTCCTTCCCATGCCCCTGCTACTATAGACATAATTACAAATAACCTCATTAAGAGATAAAACTCATCCTCCTAAACGTAGCAGTCTTGCAATAAATGAGCTATATATTAATTTTCAGTGCTTTCACAACCACTTATCAATAACTTGTTATTACCCATTAAACTTTTAAACTAGTGATGTTCTAGACAAAGTCGGGTTACCATTATTGGTGGCTAATTTTCAGTAAAAGGTTTTAGCCCCATTCCACTAGATGTAATAACTACCAAAGCTCTTGAAAATTCTTTCATTAACGGATCCGTTAAGTTATTACTTGATTTAACATACAGTTATTAATTGCTTGACATATTCATGTCTCAAGCTAATATGTCTAGACTTTCCATTGTATACCTTATTGTATGCTCTACACAAATTAGCCTCACTATTACTGTATAAAGAAATGGATGGCATTGGTTGTGGCCACAACTCTATTTCCAATAACAAATTTATAATCCATTCCGCTTCTTTACATGCTAATGCTATAAATTCAGATTTCATAGTTGAATGTGCTATATGTTTGCTTCTTCGAAGCCCAAGAAATTGCTGGCAATTGTAAAAATCCACCCTGATGTAGACTTATTATCATTAACACTTGTTATCCAACTTGCATCTGAATAACCTTCAAGTACTACTGGAAACTAAGAATAAGTTTAACTTAGGTTAATAATTCTTTTAAGATAACCAAAAATTCTATTTATTGCTTTCCAATGAGCAGTACCTAGATGACTAGTACACTCAAACTGTGCAACGAACCTACCAGAATGTATGTCATACATTAAACTTCCGATTATATTAGCATACTCAAGCTGCGCAATAAACCTACCAGAATTATTAAGCAAAGTTTCACTAGGGTCATAAGGGGTATTTGCTTCTTTTATTTGTAGATGCTTAAACTTAAGAAGCAATTTGTCTATATAATGTGACTGACACAAAGTGTAACCCCTACTATGCTTCTTTACTTTAATTCCCAAGATAGTATCTAATTCATTCAAGTCCTTCATCTTAAATTTTGAATTTAGATACTCTTTAGTTTCAAATACACCTTTTATGTTTGTACCAAAAATTAACAAGTCGTCGACATATAAACATATAACAACACCATAATCATTTGTGAATTTAGAGTATATGCATGTATCAGCATTATTATGTCTAAATCCATATAATAAAATGACAAAATCAAACTTTTGTTTTGGTGCTTCCTTCAATCCATATAACGACTCTACTAATTTACAAACCTTCCTTTCATTCCAGGGAGAACAAACACTTCTAGTTGTTCCATGTAGACTTCTTCATCCAAATCACCATTTTAAAATGTTGTTTTCACATCCATTTGATGCACATGCAAATTATATAAAGATGCCAATGCAAACAATATTCTAATTGATGTGAGCCTAGCTATTGGTGCATATGTATCGAAATAGTCTATTCCCTTTTTTCCGCTTAAAACCCTTGGCAACCAGCCTGACTTTAAATGTCTGAAGAGACCCGTTTGTATTGTATTTTCTTCTAAATACCCACTTACAACCTATTTCTTATGATCCTTAGGGCAAGTCTACTGAAACCCATGTCTAATTAGATATTAATGATTCAAATTCATCCTTTATAGCCTTTTTCCAAAAAGATGCATCTCTTGAAGTCATTGTTTCGCTTAAACTTTTAGGATCATCCTTAACATTCAACAATATGGGTCTTTTTTTAAGAACCTTTTTTCTATTTCCTTCGACTAAAAATACAATAGATTGAGACGAAATAAAATCAAAGCCTAGAGTCTTTTCTTTTCTTACTCTTTGGCTTTTCCTTGGTTCATTAACAGTTTCAGATTATTTTCTTTTCTCATCTTGAGAATGACTAGTAGCCGGATTAGAAAACGATGTTTGATCATTCTCATTTCCAGACATTGAGTAGTCGTTATAAAAATTTATTTTCTATAAATTCGACATGTCTAGACTCAACTATTGTATTTGAGTCTAAATTAAGCAACCTATATGCCTTTGAATTTGCTGCATATCCTACAAATATGCTTTTAATTCCTCTTGGACCCAACTTGGATCTCTTAGGGGGCGTTTGTTTGCCCTCACTAACTGTCACTGGACTAACTATTAGTCTAGTCCGGTATTTGTTATCATGCGGGACTAGTCTTAATAAGACTAGCCCGGACTCGCCTACACTAAAGGCTTCACTAAAAGGTCTTAGTGAGACCCCTAAAAACTACAGGATTGCTAATCCCGCCTCCCTCTTCTGCAAGCAGCATCGTGCGAACCCTCCCCCGTGCCTTTTTGTCATCGTGTCTGCTAGAAAACTCACCTTCATCTCTCTAAAATAGAAGTTAGAAGTCACAGAAGATATTCCATTGAAGACTGACCTTCATATCTCTACCAAAACCAAGAATGGAAAGAAGGGGAAAAAATTTCACTTCTTGCACAATCAGCAGAGAAAGCAAAAAGGAAGAAAATAAGGAAATCCACAGTTCTCCGCCCACTCCCAACACCTCATCACGCTCAGTTCAAGAACCAAGTCGTATATGGGTTCAACCACGACCTCAATGGAGATAGAGAGGTTGGGCATTTTAATTGAATTTTTGGGGTGGGGGATGAGATGGGTTTGTGGGAAGAGGAGGTGAGGAAGATTGAGGATTTTAGTTGCATCGTTGGTGAGGCAAATGGAGAGACTCTCTGCCATCACTTTGGTTGCATCGCTTGTTTGGGTTAGAGAGAGACAGTGGGAGGGACAGAAAGGGTCGGTGGGTGGGAGGGACAAAAATGGGGAAAAAGGGAAAGGGGATGGAGAGGCGGAAGGTTATTGGGATTGGAGAGATGATTCTAGAAAAAGAAATGAAAAAGATAAAGTAAAAATAAAATATTAATTAATATATATTAATTTAATATAAAATATTTTAATATTGCAATCCTGCTTCTTAGTCCGACACTGCACCAAACGTTTCACTAAGTTAGTCCAGCTTAGTCCATGTAGCTAGTCCAATTCGAGACAGTTCGGTGCAACAAACTCACCCTTAGGGTCTAGTGCCTTGTAAAAGGCTACACAACCCCATACTCTCAAATATGACAAATTTGGTTTTCTTCCTTTCCAAATTTCATATGCTGACACATGTGTCTTCGTAGATGTAATTCTATTGTGTATATGACATGTAGTAAACAATGCTTCTCCCTATAAATATTTAGGAGTATTAGCATTGATCATCATAGAATTAATCATTTCAGTGAGTGTCCTATTTTTTCTTTCTGCCAAACCATTTTGTTGTGGTGTATAAGATTCTGTTCTTTGATGTATAACACCATGCTCTTCATAGAAAAATATCAAATTCATGTGAAAAAATATTCACCACCTCTATCACTACAAAGGCATTTAATTTTCCTTCCTTTTTGGTTCTCAACTTCAGTCTTATAGCGCTTAAAACACTCAAAAACTTCATCTTTATTTGACAATAAATAAACAATAGTGAACTTAGAACAATCATCTATAAATGTGATAAAATATCTTTTTCCTCCTCTTGTTAAAACACCATTAAATTCACATATGTCAGAATGTATTAAGTCTAATAAATTTGTATTTCTTTCGGTAGTTGGAAAAGGTTTCTTAGTCATTTTTTCTTGAATACATGTTTCACATTTATCATTGTAATCATCATTACAAGCAATTAAACCAAGTGTGCGCATGTATTTTAAAGATCTAAAATTTACATGTGTTAAATGTAAATGTCATAAATGAGAGGAATATTCAACAATATAAGCAAAAGAATTCACTTTATTATTAATACTTAGTTTGAACACCACATCACAAGAATACCCCTTCCCAATAAACATCCCATTTTTTGACATTATTAATTTGTCAGACTCTAGAACGGTCTTTTTACCGTTCTTGCATAATAAATTTGCAGACACAAGATTCTTTCTAATTTCTAGAACATGTAGTACATTAAGCAACGTCAATATCTTCCTAGAAGTAAACTGAAGTTCAACGGTTCCTTTTCCTAGAACTTTGGATGAATTATAATTCCCCATTAAAACCTCTTGATTATCTGTTGATGCTTCATATGTCTTGAATTGTACCTTATCATTGCACACATGTATAGTAGCCCCTAAGTCAAGCCACCAATCAGATGATTTTATTGCCGCTGTCATATTCAATTCGGTAATCATGCAAATATACATCATTGATAGCATGCATCATTGATACCATTGCAACAATGTTATCAATTCCAGAATTTTCCACTAGATTTGCATTATTGGTCTTATTGGCATATTCTTCACTTGCTTTTCTGTGTCTACAATCACTTACGTAATGACCTTTCTTTCCACAATGGTAGCATACACTATTTGCATTCTTTTGATTGTTGTTGGAATTGGTCTTCTTAGACTTCCCTTTGTCAATTTTGACTTTGAAGTTATTTTTGTATTTGTTTCCTTCAACAATGTGAACTTTGGAGGAATCTTGATTTGCAAAATTCTTATCACGATTTCAAGTTTCCTCTTCAATTTGAATACCCTTTTGCAAATCCTCCAAACTAATATCTTCCACCATGTGTAGAAGTTTCTTTCTATAGTTATTCCATGTTTGGGGTAATTTTGCCATAATAGCCCCAACTATCATAGGATCTGAAATAACTATTTTAAGTTCACGAAGCTTTGAGACCAAGACCAATAATTCATGAACTTGGTCTAGGTTGGGTTTGTTATCAAACATAGTGAACTCATTGTGGATGTAAATTTCTTCCTCCTTGATCTTGGACAAAATTGCACCTACAAAACAAATAACACCTTGGGTCAAGGCTAAGAGCCTCAAGTGCCCACGATGAATGGGGGCTTTGGCCGAAGAACATCTGATGCTAAAGTTAGAATTTTGAGGGAAACATGTTTGAGAATTTTAGAGAATTTTAGCAAGAGAATTGGAAGTCTCTTTAGAGGAGAATGATGGGGTTTAAATATGAGAGTGGCCGGCCTCTTTTGGTGAGAGAGGACCGGCCCCTAGCTCTCTTTGTGGGCTAGGTTCTTAATTTGTGTTTAATTTCGGAGTTATGGAATAATTAGCTAATCAATTAGTTAATTAATATAATATTATCCTAATTGATTAGCTAATAAAAGGGGAAAATGATGTAGAAATTATAAGGCATGGCCGGCCCCCTTGGAAGAGAAGGTGATCAGCCTTATGTGTGTTTTTTGGGAGTAATTGGTGGTTTAATTGGCTATTAATAGATTGATTAGGTAATAAATCTATTAATTAGCCAATTAGTTTTTTGATCATCAGATATCTTGTTTCTGCATCGAGAAGAGTTTTAGAAGTGTAGAATGCCGGCAGTTGGGCCCCCAACTCTTCTCGTATGAGGGCAGAGCTCACTGCTACTTCAGAGACTGCTAGGTAGATATATAAATCATCCGCTGCTTTCGATTTGGATAGTAAGGGAGGTGATGTGAGATACTTCTTCAAGTCTTGGAAGACTCTTTTGCACTCTTCATCCTATTTATCTCATTGTGCCCTCTTGATAGCTTTGAAAAAAAGCTTGTATCGATCGGTGGATCGCGAGAAAAGCAATTGAGGGCAACTGCTCATCCAGTCAAGCTTTAAATCTCCTTTAAGGTAGTTGGAGACTTCATCTCTAGGATCGCTCAGATTTTCTTGGGATGTGCTTGTTGGAAATGTGCCCTAAAGCCAATCATGTGATGATACTTTACGGACATTTCACATGTTAAACTAATCTAGTTTTACATATAAAGGGCAAAGATTATTGTTTGAGCCGTCTCATATAAATGTTATATGCTTAAACGATAAAGTCCAAGGAATATGTGATTGGGAGAATGTAATCTAATGAAGTTAGATTCATGAGACCATTCTTTCGTAGACACATCCTAAATGTTCCTGATCATAGGATTGTCAATTGGGCATTGACAGTCCGTTAAGATCGGTACGTACTATGTCTTCTCTCAGGGAGAGTGATTAGTCTCGAGTCATTGGTGTGTGTGACATCAAGACAAGTACGTAGGTGCTCAATAGAGAATGAGTACACTGAACGTGATCAACGAAGAGTTCTCATATTCCATGTCACATAAGAACTCATGGTTGGGATAATGCAAAGTAGTCCTTTGACCTGAGGCATCACAGTTGTCTTGTGGTTAAGTCCTTGATCTTTGATTATGTCAAAGTCACCCCCTCGGGGTGTCCACGGCATCGTTGGGGTCAAGTGACTTCGCTATGAAGACAAGTGAATGCGCAACAAGGGATCTCTAACCTTCAAACAGTTGAGGGAGAATACTCTATGATATGATTTAGAATCTCTGGCCAGAGTATGAATGAGATTAGGGAATGCGTTCCAAATCACATTCAAGTAAATCATATAAGCACAAGATTCACATTGGATAGTAGACATGAACAAATAAACTATCAAACCAAACAATGTGGTCAAGAGTATTAGATTAGAGAAAGACCGTATTGCATTTGTAATCCCGAACTGAATAGGTTCTCTAACCTCTTCTGATTAGCTTGGGTAACCATGACATGCTGCTAGGCGTCAACCATGGTTTGTGGAAGCCCTAAACGTGTGTAATCACTAAAGGGAGAATTGAAAATAGTTTCAATTCACAATCGATGTAAAATGGTTTTAATCGCCCACTACCTCGCTAAAAGGAACCTAATGGATCGCACACCATAAAAGGTGGAGATTGAAGATTAAACGGAGATGAGTAAGAATGATTAAATGGTTTAATCATTTAAATTATGGCAAGGATTAATTAATATGTTAATTAATCAAACGAATAAGTTCGTTAAAGACCTCGGGATAGTTTTGGACCTTAAGGCCCAATGGGCTTCGAAAGTCAAGCCCATTGACTTAAGTTGTATGACAACTTAATGAATAAAGATTCACAAAGGCCCAAAAATCCCTAGGTAGGCCGGCCATGTTAGATGAATTAGGGTTTTGGTTCTTTAGGTCACTTATTTGAAGGGACTATATAAAGGACTTTATAGCCAAATATTCATGATGTGATTAAGGGTTTTTATTTTGGGGAAAATTGGTGAGAATAGTCTCTCCATTTCTCTCTAAAGAGGCCAACACCTTGGAGGGTACATCTAGCAATCCTAACAACTCCAAGGTCACTCATTTCTTCTACAATCTAACCTTGGTGAAGAGACTTAGAGGTTCTCAATTTTGGGAACTTGGAGAACCTATTTTTCCATCCAAATCCATGGATCTAAGAAGCAAGGAATGAAGGCCCTATCTCTTTGGGTGATTAGCCTTTGCTTATGCAAAGAGGAATTCACAAAGGTAAAAATTTCAACTCACTTTGTTTTGAGTTGATTATTGGTTCACCAATCTACTAGGCTTTGAATTTCATGGTAATGTTTTGTTTTTGGGTGCATACAAGCATGATTCCGCCTTTAATTGTTAATTGCATGCTATATGATGTTGCTCAAATGAACATGTTTTTTCAAAATAATTCCTTCAGTACTTCAATTCCTTATTGGGTTAATAAATACCCTAGAAATCGGCATGAAGATACTCCAAACGTGCATTTGGTAAGGTTGAGCTTCATCTTGTACTTTCTGAGGATGTGGAAAGTTTCCACCAAGTTGCGGATGTGGTATGATCGTTGCTTACCTTTTACCATGATGTCATCGACATAGACCTCCATGGTTACCCCAATTTGCTTTTTGAACATCATGTTTACTAACCTTTGGTAAGTGGCTCCCGCATTCTTGAGGCTTAAAGGCATGACCTTGTAGTAGTAGGTGCCTCTCTCGATCATAAATGTGGTTTTCTCCTTGTCAGGCTCGTAGATAACTGTTTGGTTCTAGCCAGAGTATGTGTCCAAGAAGCTGAGCAGCTGGTTCCCAGAAGTTGAATCAACTAATAGATCGATCCAAGGGACAGGATAAGGATTTTATGGGCATGCTTTGTTGAGGTCTGTGTAGTCTACGCAAACCTTCCATTTTCCCTTCTCTTTCTTCATGACTAGCATGACATTGGCAAGCCATGCCGAGTGTGCTACATTTTCTATGAATCCAGCCTTTAACAACTTATCAATTTCCACCTCGATGATCGCTACTCGCTCGGGTGTGAAATGTCTTCTCTTTTGGATCACCGGTTTGGCAGTGGGGTCGAAGTGCAACTTGTGGTAGGCCACCCCAAGGTCAATGCCGGGCAGCGAGCTTTGTGCCTGGGTGCCATATCGCTGATAATATAGTTGTGGCTCAAGAGATTCTGAAAAAAATTAGGGGTTCTAAAGCTTTACTTTCAGAATCTTGCCTTTTTGTTCTTTGCATAGGGATGGAAGCCTTTTAAGTTATCTAAAGATGGCCCATGTGTGTCCCATCTGTGTAGATGACTTAATCATCTTTTCTGGAGCTTCTATGGATCAAGCCGATGTTATGAGGGATTGTCTTGTAAGCATGTAAACTACATTTTGGAAGAAAATATGATGTGAGGACCCAATCCACTGACTATTTGAAATGTTGGCAAACAGGGCCATAGTAGTTGGCAAACAGGGCCATAGTAGTGACCAATAATACCTTTTCCCGATCATCATGGTTTTTCCCCTTTCCCTTTTTTTATGGGAACTCAAAACTTAAGTAACCTTTCTTCTTGCAGGCTTACTGCTTGCTTACATGCTTACTCAGAACTGAACTCGCATTTCTTTATCATAAATGAACAAACAAGTGAGATGCACACGAAAGAAGGCCTTCGTGGAAGCAAAACCTCTCAAGGAATTGTTGATCTAAGCTAAAAGAATAGTTGCTTTCTCTTCATTCTGCTTAGGAAGTGTTTGGAGTAGCATGAATATCCTATGAAGAGGTCAATCGCTTCATTAATGGGACAGCTAACTACGAAATGTTAGGAGTTAGGAGGGGTTAGCGACTTCGAGGGAATGGGTGAATAAACCACGAGCAGCACGCTTACTGTTGGATGGTAACTATGCAAAGATGTCTCGATTTTCTTTAAGAAAAGTCATGAGTTCTTCCTTCTTGGTTGGGCTTAGACGTGAGCTGATTCTAGTCATCTTTTCTAGCTGCTAGGGATTAAGAATGATGTCTTTGGCATCCTATTCGGGCTTCCATCGTATCTCATCTGCTTGGGCGCCATCTTCTTGATCCGCTTGCTGTAATTGCTATTTGGTAGCCTCTTCATCCCTTTGGACTTCGGTAGCCTCCACGGGGGTAAATGTCTTATTTTTTTATTCTTTCAACACTTGCCCAGTACATCATCGGGATGCGGCCTAGTTAGACTTGATTTCTTTGAATCTTTCTCCCGGGATGCGGAATCAAATTTTTTTTATACTTGACATAAGTTATGGTATCCAGCTTGATCAACCAAGGTCTCCCAAAAATCCTATTGTAGGGTGATGGGTCGCTTACGATAGTGAACGCCTTTGAGGCAACTGACGGTGTTTTCACATCAAGTGTGATGTGGTTGATGGGAGTTGAGGTGTGTCCGTTGAATCCAGTTAGTGCCTCTACTCGACGTATGATTGTGCTTTCTAGGCCTATCTTCTGAATAACTGAGAGTTAAAGTTGGTTAACTGCACTTCCGTTATCTACCATCATTCTATCGACTATGGCATGGGCTAGTTGGACAGATTCTACTAGTGCGTCGTCGTATGGGAAATCGACACCTTCTACATCCTGTTCGGTGAAGCCAATAATAGGTCCAGGTTGGGTGTCAACTGCTTAGAGCCTGCTGGATCTTCGTCTTTTTAAAGTTACTGGTGGCCTCCATGTGTTTAAACTCTGTGAAGATACCATTGATTTGAATCATCCTAGTTGGTGGCTCTTCGTCATAGTTTGTGTTCCTTCTTGGCTGCGCAGTTGGCTTGTCCAAGTATATGTCTACCTTGCCCTCTTTCACATGCTTTTTTAGGTAGTTCTTCCAAGTGTAGCAGTCATCATTTGTGTAACGAGGACCTTGGTGGAATGCACAATACTTAGTGTGGTCCAACTTGGAAGTATCCTCTTGTGATTGTTTCTGCAGCTTGAACCATGGCTTATTCTTGATGTCGCAAAGGATTTGATGGATAGGAATTGAAAACTTAGAATAGTTCTTGGTCAATGGGCCTTATTTGGTCGTGGGTCGATCCCTACGCTTGGCCTTCTGCCTGCTCATGCTGGACTGTTTCCCGTCCTCCTTCATTTAAGCCATTGTCGACTCTTTTTTAGGCTGCTCGTGCATTTTTTCTGCTCATCAAGCCTCGTCCCAAAGTGCATGGGCAAAGGAATCTGCTAGAGTTAAGTCTTCTCTCATGATCATTTCTCCGAACAATAGGTGGTCTGCTAGGAGTCCTTTTTGGAAGGCTGCGCTTGCTATCGAGTCGTCATATCCGACAATTTTTGCCTTCTCTGCTTTGAACCTCTTCATGTAGTCATGGAGCGACTCCTTTAGGTTTTTCTTCACGTTGAACAAGTGGTTGGACTTTTTCTTGATCGAGCACCAATATGTATTCTTTGGTGAAAACCAAGGAAATATCATCAAAATTCTGGATGGATGGTGGTGGTAAGGTGTGAAACCAATCTTGCACCTCGCCTTGTAGAGTGGTAGTGAATATTTTGCACATAAGGGCATCATTGTTCCGATAAAGGACCATCGCGCTTCAGTAGTGCTTCAAGTGCCTCTCCGGATCTCTATCTCCTTTGAAAGATGTGAAGTGTGGCATGCTAAACTTGTGTGGAGGCTTTGCCTGCTCAATCTCATCCGTGAAGGGTGACCTGCTTATATTGGTCATATCCCGCCGTAGTGCTTCATCAACCATTTCATTACGTTGGAAATCATGCAATCGTTCGTTGAGGAGTCTCTCTACCTCTTCTTGGATTTTCCTTTGTTGGGGCAGCAAAGCCCTCGGTTGCCCCCGGTCTTGACCTGTTGGTCTCGGCTACTCTTATCCATGTTCGACTCGTCTATGCAACGGATGAGGTGCATGAGGTAGATTTCTAGTGAGAGGAATTTCTTCGTAGGCTGCTAGTTGAACTTGGGCCAGATTGAGTGATTGCTTCTTTCCATTCGTCATGCTGCCTGTTCTGATATGATGTGGAGAATGCTCCTTGCGGGCCTAACCTCAAATGAACGTTTTACCTAGAGGGCTGCTCATGTTGACTATCGAATGGTGGCCCCAACCATGAGTGTATACTCATCCGTGGGCTTAATCGAGAGTGCACGGTCCTTTGCGTGCTAAGACGGGAGTATACGCTATCTCGAGTGCCCAATCAGGAGTGCACGCCACCCGAACGCTCGGTTCGTGGTTGGTCGAGTGACTGCTTACCAGGACACTGCTAGAGAGGTTCCTCATTTTCCCTTTTTCTGCTTCAAGACACCTCATTTGAGGCACGTTGGATCTCAGTGTGTTGCAAGAGCTGATTCACCAAGGTCGTCTGTTGTGCAAGGGCGTTCATCAACTCTATGACTTGTCGGGATAAGTGTTGTTCGCCATTCGGATTGGAATAGCTTGAAAGAATGTGCCTCTTTGATCCGTGGAAGGGTGGTAAACTCCGAGCGCAAGATTTGAGTTGGCAAATGTCAAATCCGAGGGAAAATATGGTGAGAATACCCTCGACTCAATGGGAGGTCCGGATGGTTGAGATAGTCTTATGCCGACTTGAGCTGCTTGGGAAGCCACGGAAGTAGGCTGGGCTGCGGGAGCATACTGGGCCACGAAAGTAGGCTACTCAGCATGTGGCGCACACAAGTGCAAGGTTTAGGCTTGGCTTGGCAACGCGTTGGGCTTAGAGTGACATGGCTTAAGCCGTGGACCTTGGATGGCACGACTTGGGCTTGGGCCCGTGCAAGTTTAGATGACACGGCTTGAGCCATGGTAGTGGTGCCATAGACCTAGCCACGGGTGGTGGCCATGGTGGAGCCTCATAGTGGTGGTGCCACTTCGCTTATTGTCACATTTAGTCTCGTGGATCACCGTGATCCCATCTCTTGAATATTGGAATTTTCACTTGTTGAATTTTCTAAGTTTCTAACCATTGTACTTCTCTTTTACGTTTTATCAAAGAATTTTTGCAAATAAAAATTCTAATAATAAGAACGTACGAAAAATCTACAAATGGACAAGAAAATAGAAAAATCTGTTGTGCGAGAGTCTTTTACGAGTGTGTATCTCTGCTCTCAATGAAAGCACTAATTTGTGGATGCAAATTTCTTCCTCCTTGATCTTGGACAAAATTACACCTACAAAACAAATATCACCTTAGGTCAAGGCCAAGAGCCTCATGAGCCCACGATGAATTTGGGGGAGGGGGGCAGGGGGGGCTTTGGCCGAAGAACCTTAGATGTCAAAGTTAGAATTTTGAGGGAAAAGTGTTTGAGAATTTTAGCAAGAGAATTGGAATTCCCTTTTGAGGAGAATGATAGGTTTTAAATAAGAGAGTGGCCGGCCTCTTTGGGTGAGAAAGGACCGGCCCCCTAGCTCCCTTTGTGGGCTAGGTTCTTGATTTGTGTTTAATTTGGGAGTTATGGAATAATTAGCTAATCAATTAGTCAATTAGTAGAATATCTGCCTAATTGATTAGCTAATAAAAGGGGAAAATGAGGTAGAAATTATAAGGCATGGCCAACCTCCTTGGGAGAGAAGGTGATCGGCCTTATGTGTGTTTTTTGGGAGTAATTGGTGGTTTAATTGGCTATTAATAGATTAATTAGGTAATAAATCTATTAATTAGCCAATTAACATCATTTAAAAGGAATGTTTTGGGAATTACCTTGTAGAAAGGATTTGATGAGGATGGATGAAATAGGCTTTGAATTGTTACCTATTTTGGGTACTTTTGACTTGGTTGAAGGATGATTACCCGCTGCTTGTGCATAGGAACTCCAATGCACCTCAAGGGTATTCTTGTCCTTTTTTATCCAAAGATCCACGTGTCGCCTTGTGATTATTTTTGGCTCCACACTCATAATATTTGAACATTAAAAATTTATCGGTACCTCTTTTCTCCGTAGTGTACTTGTGTTCAAGTGCTTCCCAAATTTCTATTGGAGATTGAATATGTGCATATAGGTCATATAAGTGATCAAATAATGTGCCCAAGATGTGTCCTCGACATACCAATTCATCTTCTTCATGCTTCTTCCGATCAGCAACTATTTTGTCCTAGTCTTTGTTACTTGGTTCACGAATAGGTTCCAATTTTGGGTCCAACACATATATGACATCTAGAACAGTAAGCATGAAACGCATCTTATTCTTCCATCGGGTGAAATTTGATCCATCAAATTTGTCTAGCTTGTAGACATCTTGATTGATAATATTCAAAGTCATGTTATCGGACTTGTTCTCCATGACAAAATTAACATTGTAAGATTTTTAGAGTAAATGTAGAAATATAGAGAATAATTTGAAGGATGACTTTGAGGTATGACTTGAATCGTTTCCTTAAAATGTTTCCTATTAATGTTATTTGCCCCCACTCGAATGAGTTTACTAAAGGGTTCTTGGCAAATCACTTACAGAATACAACAAAGTATGGAATATTCGATTAGCAAAACTGAATTGTATTCCCTTATAAATAACTAGAAAGAAATTGTATGAATGTGATGGAGAGAGAGAAGAGAGCAAAACAATTGTGTAGACAATAAATTTTTGAATGATTTCTGTTCTACTAATGTTACCAGTATATATAAAGAGAATTGCACCTTTTAGTGCCCTCTCACCAAGAGATACAACTGAACATTGCAGCAATGTTTCTAATGGATATGTCTGATACAAGAGGCCAATTACCAATGATCACGTCTGTTCGTAAAGGAATGCATCTGTTTGGGATGCATCCTGTCTTTTCACCAAATAGAAAAAGGTGCAGCGTTTAATTTCAAAGAGTGTGATTGTTGGGTCAATGATCCAATCCCATCCTTTATCAAACAGCCCCATATATATATATATATATTACATTATATTATGTTCTTAAAATATTCAACATTAGGACGGATGACTTCTTGAAAAGTGCTCGAGTTCGAGATGAAATTTTGGGGCGATAAAAGAAAAAAGACGATGAAATTGTAGGGAACTGGTATGTAGACAACTTTTTGGGGGTGTTTTTAGAATTTTTCAATCGGAAGTTTTAGCGGAAACTTATGGAGGTGGAAAATATATATTCTTCTCATTGACACGGTAGTTTCGCCAATTTTCCCTCTTCCCTCATAAAAATTGTCTGTCAGTCTGTCGTTATGAATGCACTATGAACTGAAAGAAGCCTTTCTGGATTTTCATGTAGGCAACTTAAATTTGGCTGGCCTAGCTTCATTCCTTTACGACGGAGAATCCTAAATCACAAAGCCATTAATTTTCCTTTTTCTGTTGACAAAAGAGAAAACAGATATATAATAATTTCCAGAAAATTTTCCTATAGATATTTTATACATTATTACAAAACTTATTTGCATAAAAAGCAGACCAAAATTAAATCCTCTAACATTACATTAGTTTCAATCGGAAGAGATCGACGAACATGTTCAACAAAATACTAAACAATTAAAGCCGAATAATTAATCATTAAGGCTCTTCTTGGTTATTACGGCTGGAGCAAGTAGAAGCTCTGTAGAGCAAGAGGTTTGCCAAAACTTATTGTGATGCTCGTCCATGTTGTAATCATAACGAACCGTCACATTAGGCCTTTTTTTAGCATCAACACGATGTTCTTCGCTCTTTCGCGGGCGGGTTTGAACAGGTACAACAGAATTACAGGGATTAGAACTGTCGCTGTTGACGACAGGTTGTGGACGAGGGTAGAAGAAATCAGTGGGAAAGAAGTTGTATTGGAGGAGGCCAGACATGGATGACTAAAAACAATCGCAGTCGCAAAGCTCTTTGAAAGTTTGCTTTCTTTATGTCTGATATGTTGTCTGATTAGGTATATTTATATCTGGTCAGAACTTGGGGAATACGTCATAGGTCGATTTTGGGATTGATTTATTCCTAGTTAGAGTTTTTATTTCCCTCTTCTAGAATTTTTTTAGTTTCTTTATCTGTTTGGAGTTTTTGTTGAATATTCTCCTACATCTGTAGGTAATATATTTCTTGTTCCCCAAGAGAAACGGATTGGGGGCAAGGGCTAAAGTCGTGCTAGCTTTGGATGCATGTATTATTATTACTTTTCTTACGTACACATACTCACGGAACGATGTAGGTTCCTTTTGAAATATGATATTCTTTGGCGTGGGGGGTTTTAGCACAATGGTACTAAGCCAAGTTTGGTTCCCAACTCAGTCGGACTCGAGGCTCCTCGGTCCTCCTCCCTCCTCCGACCCATATCCAACGACAAAAAAACAAATGACATTCTTAAGTTGGCGAAGGCTTTTTACGGAAAAAATAAAATAACTGTAGGTTTCTTTATCTTTTTCATTATTTGTTTTATAAATAGGAGGCCAACCAAGTCAGCTTCTCAACAATCGAATTGATAATTAAACTCAAAGATAGTATAAAGAACATAAGAATATGAATCGGTAATAGGCATTCTCGTTAAAATGTTTACTGCATGTGTACAATTAGAATGACAAAGAAAGTAAAAATCAAATAAAATGCTTACTAGCTATCAGAAATCAGAATAAAATTAATTTAATTCCTAAGACACCTTTTGTACAAAAATAAATTTTACGTTTCATCAATGAATAATGTAAGGATAGTTTTGGTATAAAAAAGTTGATTCTCATTCCCTTTTTTCAACACCTCCTCCCCATGAGGAGTCACATTCCTAAAAAATTAGGAATGTCATTAGTCATATTCACTAGTAGAAAAACATGTTTGCGCGACGAAACCTTGCGCGACGTAGAGCATTTCGTCGCGCAAAGTATGTTTGCGCGACGACAACACACAGAACGTCACGCAAGTGGTCTTTGCGCGACGGTACTTTGAGCGACGTAGTAATGCGTCGTGCAAAACTGTTTTGAGCGACGTAGTGAACTTGCGTCACGCAAAGTCAACACGAAAATATACCTTTTTGTCTTTCTTTCCAGTGTTCTAACACCAGTCAAAAGCTCCATAGCTGCCTTCCCCTCTTCCTCACCTACAGACCTCCATAGCTGTTGATCACACTCAGGTGATTTAAAAACCTCTATGTTATTTATCCATTTTTTTATATATGATTGTATTGAATTTTTTTATATATTACCTAATATATTGAAAATTTTGATCATTTTTGTTCTTATCATGCATATATGATTGAGGGTAAATACTCAGTTTGGTAAATACCCAATATATTGAAATTTTTGATCTCCTATTGATGATGGCACGTGATCTTCCCTTCACCAAATTATCTTATGGTGTCTGAACAGATAAATGGTGGGATCCTAAATATAGCTCTATCTACCTAGCAGTAGCATACTAGGTATGGCTATTGTTAATATAACCTAAGCTTTCATGGCAGGTAAATGGTGGGGAACCCGATCATTACTTACCCAAAAAGCTTACAAGAATTAAGATTACCGTCTAAACTGGAGTTCATTATTTGGGATTAAACTATGCCACTCACAATCACAAAACATCAAAACTAAAAGGAAGTAAAGGCAAATATTAGACAATGAAGATAAGAAGTTGGAAAAATCCCACCACTCAAAAGGATAAAAAAGGGTTACTCATGCCAGCTAGGATTTGCAATCAACTTGGCAGTTGTAAAACTAGAAAAATGTTTTAAGCAGCAAGTAAAAGAAGAGAATGGGATAGGAGTGTAGGTCATTCAGACGCGATGACATGTGTTTTAATGTTTTCACATGACATCGGATTTTTAGTTTAGAATGTCACAGACTTACGATGGAGATGTAAGAAACAATTGAGACGCCATTGTTGGAAGAAATCAAACCCACCAAGCACTGTCACGTAGAGAAAGTTAAAATACATGACAATGCTTAATTGGGTTAGTTTACTCCACAGTTGTGTCCTAGTTGTAAGTTCGTTCTTCTGTCAATGGGGTTGCTTATTGTTCAATCTAGTTTTTGGCAACCATTCCAAACTGATAAGCATATAGAAGTAGCAGATCATCACTCTGTACACAAAATACTGTAGCAAGACTCTGGATGAACATTTGTTAATCAAAATTGCTAAATTTTATTAAATGCAAAACTCAAGTTACAACAACCTTATATACGAGCTACGTTTTTACAGAGGTAAACTCAGAGCAGTTTGTTTTGATTATTTAAGAAAATTCGTCTTCATCATCGGAGGCCGGCAAACCTTTGAGCACATCTCTTAATGTATAGTAATGGCTCACACACTTGTGGTCAGTTATTATGTTGCTTGAAAGCACAATCCTCTGAAAATGCTCCGCTGCTGCCGGTACGAGCATCCACATTCCTTTTTAGGCAGTAGACGGTACCTATTACAAATAATTCCTCAGGCACTTTACAAGCAGCTCCTCCACTTTTAATAGCACCAGCATTATCTGTTACTTCTCTTTCATTTAAAGGGACCCCGGGACCAGTAGGAATTTTCTTTATGATGGGAGCAGTAGGAATTTTCTTTATGATGGGACCATCTGTTCAAACACCATAAGATAATTTTGGTCATGTTGGATTTTTTTGGGATTCAATTTGTAATTGATCTTTATTAATTTTATCTATTTTATTTAGCTTTAGTAATTATTGTGATTTAATTTCTTTGTATGCACAAATTTTTGTACATCACGTACAAAATTGTTTTGTGTTGTACGAAATTAATACTACTTAACTTTGTACACTTTTCTGAAGAAAAACTTAGTTTCCCGTTTGAGAATTCGTTGGATTTCGTGTATGGATGCGAAAGCATGACTGCGGTCCAATTAATTCTTGAATTGTCCCATTTTATGGACAATTTGGGAATGCATAGTTATGTTTTGTAGTTTGCGGTTCACGTATTAGGTTTCGATAGTGGAAATTTTGGTAACATTTCCTGTTGTTCTTCGAGTACACGGTGGATATTATGTATCTACGGCGTGCACTTGAAGAACTGTAAGGAGATGCTGCCGAAATTAGCCCACGTCAAAATTTAATCATTGGAATCGTAAATTACGACACATAACTGTGCATTCCTGAATGGGATAGGGTCCTTACCGGAGGAATAAGGTGACAATATAGTAGTTGAAGTTGTTGTAACTCTTGTACTTTTATTGGGATTGCAGACAAAATAGACAAACAGTGGATACATAATCATAATAGATGTGATGTTGAGTACTTGGATGGAATAGATAAGTTCACTGAATTTGCAACTAGACACAACCCAGGTTCAACTCATATCCGATGTCCATGTAGAAGGTGTAACAACTCAATGTGGGAGACATTTGAAAATGTTCGATTTCATTTAGTAAGAAATGGGATGATGGAGACCTATACTACTTGGTATCATCATGGAGAACGATTAGATCAAGCTTCGTCTTCATACGTGACACAAGTGGAGACTGTTGAATCTAATGTGGATCCTAGTGAACAAGTTATGAATATTGTAAATGACGTTTATCCATACGCCTCGAGCAACACCAATCAGGAAGGGGGAGATGATGGTCATCCAACCATGGACAGTGAGGAATTTAAAAACTATGAAAAACTATTGAAAAATGCCAAGCAAGAATTATATCCGGGTTGTGAGAACTTTTCGGTGCTCTCAGCAATTGTAGAGTTGATGCATGGCAAAATCAAGTTTCGTTTGTCAAACAAGTGTTTTGATTACTTTTTGGGAGTTATCAAGAGGATGCTTCCAAAGGAGAATTGTTTACCTGAAGATCATAAAAGTGCCCAAAAAGTGTTGAAGGGTCTCGGATTGGGGTATGAAAAAATTCACGCATGTGTAAATAATTGTATATTGTTTTATAAGGAGAACAAACAGTTGGATACATGCCCTATCTGCAATGAGCCGAGGTTTAAAATGACATCACAGAATAGAAAGACCAAGATTCCACAAAAAGTAATGCGTTATCTTCCATTGAAGCCTAGGTTGCAACGATTGTACATGTCGATGCATACGGCAACCGACATGAGATGGCATAAAGAAGGACGGGTAAATGATGATGTTATGAGGCATCCTGTAGATGGAGAGGCATGGAAAGAATTCGATTGGATGTACCCTGAGTTTGCAGCTGACCCGCGAAACGTTAGATTAGGACTTGCCACTGATGGATTTAATCCGTTTGGGGTTTTAAACCAAAACCACAGCACTTGGCCGATGGTCGTGTTTCCTTATAATCTGCCGCCTTGGAAGTGCATGAAAAAAAGAATACATGATGTTGACTTTATTAATGGACGAAGATCTAGGAAAGTCCATTGATGTTTATTTGCGGCCGTTGGTTAATGAGCTAAAATATTTATGGGAAAACGGTGTTTGTACATACGATAAGTATACTGGGTAGATGTTCACCATGCGAGCGGCAGTGATGTGGACAGTAAACGATCTTCCCGCCTATGCAATTGTTTCTAGGTGGATGACTAAGGGTTATTTGGCATGTCCAATATGCAAGGAGAACGTAACATCGTCTTGGCATGCGAGAAAAGTTTGTTATCTTGGTCATCGTAGATGGCTCCCTTGGGACAACGAGTGGCATCATAACGATAAAGCCTTCCATGGCACAAAAGAGACTCGGCTAAGACCAAGAGAATGGTCCGGAGATGAGATTTTGGATCAGTTAAATCGTTTGGAATTTGGTCATTTCGGCAAAGGGGTCAGTAAGCCCAGACCAACTATACATCTAAACTGGACACACAAGAGTATGTTATTTGAGCTCCCGTACTGGTCAAAGTTAAAATTGAGACACAACCTAGATGTTATGCATATTGAGAAAAATGTGTCTGATACTTTGGTCGGGACAATTCTAGACATTGAAGGAAAAACGAAGGACACGATCGAAGCTCGCCTCGATTTGGAACGAATGGGCATTAGGTCATCCATGTGGATGCAGAGTGTCAGTGGTACAATGAAGAAAGGCCATCCTTTTTTTACAGTTAAGCCAAATGGGAAGAAAGAGTTTTTCAACTTTATTTCTTCTGTAAAGTTTCCAGATGGGTATGCTTCCAATATCTCGCGTTGCGTGAATGTGAAGGGGTGTAAATTTTCAAACATAAAGAGTCATGATTGTCATGTGATACTCTAATGCCTTCTTCCGGTTGGTATTCGACACTTATTCAATCATCTAACTCTTTTATCTGGTTATTTAATTCATTTTGATCTATTTCATCAATTTTTTAAATTAACTCTTCTGTTTCTTTTTCAAATTCATAAGCTAATCTTATCGAATCTTGTTTATTATAATCTTGTACTTTATGCCATGTTTGAGTTGCTTGTTCATGAATGTCATTGGCTTCATAAATTATATTTCCGATTCTTGCATTCTTTTCATCTAAATAAACAAATTCGGATTCAATATCATTTTTTTAGTTTTGTTTACAAATAATAAAAACCAAATTATATTATTTTAATATTATTAAATTTCTTACTATTATTTTATTGTTTTTCATATTCGTAGGTCATTTTTGATCTTGATGATATATCCCCCGAGGTCAAGGCCTACTTAGATGAGACCTTAGCAACCCGGTACAAGCATTGGAAGAACTATCTTCACACGCATTTTAAGCTATGGGATACTCCGGAGATTGCTCGCCTAAGTGGTTGCCTAAGCGAGTTGAAGGACCGGCCAGAGGATTGGGAGTGGCTCTGCAAACATTTTACGGACCCAAAATTTGTGGTATGTACATAATATTTTAATAATAATTTCTTATTGTTTTAGTTATTTTTTAAGTTTTTTTTATTAATTTATTTCAAATAGTCGCATTAACATGTATATTGTGTGTTTAACAGAAGAAATCTATTACTGGCAAGATAGCTCGGGAGTCAAAGACACTTCTTCACCATTCCGGTTCGAAGCCCTTTTCGTATAGGCTTGAGGCACGACGTCAGGTAAAAGTATATTAATTTAGAAATTTTATACAATTTATTTATTATTATTGATTAATAAAATTTTCTTAATGTTTTTTTTTTCTTCAGGAGGGTTCTAAGTTCCCAGAGATCGACATGTTCGAGGATGTTTACGTTCGACCTTTATATATATGTTTTTTCTTTATTATTACAGGCTCTTATGGTGGAAAAGTGCACTGCTGTTATCCAAGTAGCAACATCGCAGCTTCCCCCTGAGACCCCGATTGAGGACGTCCCGGTACCCGAGGATGCAGGTTTTCAGATCCTGACTGATGTCTTGGATCAGAACCTTGGTCGTCATCACGGCAAGGTTGTTCGGGGCATGGGGAAAGCACGAGTTCGTGAGACTGGTGCCTCTTCTTCCAGATCAAACACCGCAGAGGTCGATTCATTGAAGGAGCAAGTGACAACCCTACAGGGTCAGCTTCAGGTCCAGGGCAAGCAGATGAGGGAGCAGATAAGGGCCCAGGGCGAGCAGCTGCAGGCCTATGCTGGCCAAATGAGAGACCTTGTACGAGCCATACAGATGACTGGCCTCCAAATCTCGCTACCAGTAGTACCTGATCTTGCTACACCTTCGACTTTCGAGCCAGTTCACCCTATTGATACCCAGTAGCCATTTCACCAAGAAGATTACTTGTAGTTTTTTTCTTTTTCATTCGAACATATACAATACATTTCTATATATATATATATATATATATATTATAATGAAATATTTTTCTTTGGTGCATTAATTATTGTTTAGAATTTTAATTACAATATTATTAAAAGAGTTAAGAAAATAATATTTTTGACCATTTCTTCAAAAAAAAAAATGACGAAAATCCACTTTGCGCGACGTAGTCTACGTCGCGCAAAGTCAAGCGACGCTACTTTGCACAACGCAGCATACGTCGCGCAAAGTGGATTTGCACGACGCATGTAACCATTAGTCGTGCAAATCCATTTTGAGCGACGCAGCCTACGTCGTGCAAAGTAGTTTTGCGCGACGCAGCATACGTCGCGCAAAGTGGATTTGCGCGACGAAGGGTTACATGCGTTGCGCAAATAAACTTTGCGCGACGTAGTCTGCGTCGCGCAAAGTGGATTTGCGTGACAAAGGGTTACATGCGTCGCGCAAAGCCTTCTGTCACTGCCTTGCCGCGACGGTTTGCGCGCGACCAAGGTGAGTTGGGCAAAGTTTTGCGCGACGTTTTTTGACTTTGCGCGACGAAGGACCTGCGTCGCGCAAAGTGTTTTTTTTTACTAGTGATTCCCTATAATACTAGTATTAAACAAGGGGTAAACCTCAAATAAGACCCCATTGTTTACATTCCCCTTCTTAAATATGAGAGAAAAATCTTGCAACTGAAGGGGAACCTCATTTTACACGTCACTATTAGAACTGCAAAAATCCTAGTAAAATGAGCGTGACACTTTGTTGTGCCCAAAACATCTTACTTCTAACCAATTTATTGTAAATAGGCTTATTTTTAATTAGGTCTCTTGAAACTTGGTTGAAATTCAAAATTCGATCTATATTGCCTTACTTTTGTTAATTTTGTTCAAAAGCCATTAAATATGTTGACGTTGATTAAAAAATGCATATATGTGCAAAAAAAGATGGATATTATGTCCACATTAGACACTGTTCATCTTCTTCTCTCTCCCCCTCTCCTCTTTGTCTCTCTCCAACTCTCTCAATTAACAAACATTGTGGGTTTTATGAGAGTACTAATGGGTTACATATTAACTCCAGTTGAACTCTTCTTAAAAAAAAATGTAAATCCTATTGAAAATTGATGTGAAAAATTAATGACTAAAGAAAGGAAATGGAGTCCCATGTTTCCATGGTTGATTTTGTATTTCTTATGCTCTTCTCACAGATTTCATTCGATAATTACTTGAAAAAATAGTGAAGATTTACTCGAGGAAAACTCGCTATCATTTGAAATCATTAAATCTCCGAGTCGGTGAGAGATTGAAAATTTGTTGTAGGATAGAGAGAAGAAGACAGACCAGACGCAGTTGGAGCGGAGGAGGACTACGATGAAAAAGGTCGGTGTCGAGATGACAACGGGGTCGTAGGCATATATGGTATAGTTTTATTGGGTGATGGGTTCCAAATATGTCACCATATACATAGCAAAGCTACATAAGCAAATTTGACGGATGTTAAACGAATTTAATGGAAACTAGTCAAAGTGGAACAAATTTTGAGTTTCAGGGAGTAAAATAGCGGCTTTTGAGTTTCAGGGGTAAACTGAGATGAATATTGAGTCCTAGGGGCACAACAAAATGAGGTTCCCCTTCAGTTGCAAGATTTTTGCAACTGAAGGAAAACAGTCATGCCCATTGTTTTCCTTGTTTAACTTGGCTATTTATAAACTTGACAAGCAATCGAGAGGGGAAGTTGCAGGTCATACTAGGCAAACCTTAACGTTCTGCTAGTGATGGTGCAGACCAATCTACACAATCCTACATGTTGTAGTCATAGAGGTCCCTGTTGGTAAGAGTGCAGGCCCGGCGGCCATCCAAAAGGGATACTTTGAAGAGTTGGTTTCTTGCCATTGTTGGGTCGGGTATGGCTCGGTGCCAAGACATATCATAGGTCTGAAGCGCCTTGGATATGTTGGTGGTCCAAAACCCTAATACTCACAGGACAAACAAGTGCCACATGCAGTTCCTCATAAAGGGCAGACATATGCCACATTCTCTGAAATGGTTTGTGGTCTGCTCATGACATTAAGAATAAAACCATTATATCGAGAATATAGTCCACATCTCCTTCTTCTATTGAATGTGAATTTATGTCTCCACGGAAGAAACTTACTCGATATATAATAGCTCCTTCTATACTTTTGCAAGCGATAATGACTTAAAGCTTTCTCTATATATATAAATGGTATCAAGTATGTTTTTGTCAAAAATGGACAAAAAGCTAGACGATTAAGCTATTTTTTTTCAAACTATAACTAATAATTGAAACTACAAGGACCAAAATGGGACTTTACCCAAACTACATGAACTAAAATAATATTTTAGAAAATTGAAAGCAAAAGCAAAAGAATCCAGCAATTCTAAGGAGTAAAGCAAGTGAAGCTAATGATTTCTTATTTGAAATCCATGTAAAATCTCTACAATATATACAGGCATTGAAGTTTTAATAGATTAAATATGTGGAAAAATAAATTCCGCATAAATGATTAAATAGAGATTACTAGAAAATAACACTGTGTTTGGATGAATAAATTTAAGATTACTAAGGAATTTTAAAATGACGGAAATTTAAATGATGAAATTTTATTCTATAGAATTTGTGAATTTTCTTGTTTGGGTAACCTAAAAGAACAATGGAATTGAATACGGAATTTGTTGTTTTTAAACTCTCAATCATAGAAATTGGAAAATGACACCTATTTACATGGAATTTAAACTTGGGAATTGGAGGTCCCAAATTCCAAGTTTTTTTCCATGCGGAAATTCTAAATTTCTATGTTTATGAATCCAAACAAGGGAATTGGTGCATGTCATTTTATAAATTATGTCTTTAATTCAAATTTCAAGTTTATTTCTCTCATCCAAACATAGTGTAAGAGAACCAAATAGCAAGTCCAATGCCTGCAGAGTAGATATTTGCAAAATAGAAAATCTGACACTTTAAATTTGATTAAGATCCTATTCACAGGGCTTCAGCCAAGGAATAAAGAAATATACAAGAAAAAAAAATGAAGGGGGGGAAAATCAAGTCATCTCAAAGATTAAATTATTACTCAGCTAGCATGGGAACATAGCACGTCCTGGGTACGTCACCCATCAAAATCCCAAAACCTATAGCCGTGGCGCCTGGCTTAAACCCAATCTGCAAATCTAAACATTGAAGATTCATAATCACATGTTGCGCCGACCACCACCAACCACTCCTATACGTCGCCCAGATGGCCATTTGAACACTAAATCTCACACCCCCCAATTCTCTATCTTTCTTCATCTTCTCCAACAACAGTTGCTTAAGCGCTGGTTGATCCCCTTCCCAATTCGCCATTCTAAGCCTGAGATGCAGTTCGGTTTTTGTCTTCATGGGCAGACCGAATGGCTTCTCTGGCTTGACGACAAGCGGTCTGTCCTCATACAGAACAAAACCTTCGAGCCGGTTGAACCAAATGTAAGAGACAAGATTAGGGTTAGCAATTTTCAGTTTGACGTCCCATTCGGCAGTTAGGTTTTTGTCGGAGACGTTGAATTTGTGCACAGATAAGGCGGTAAGTTGGACAATGGGGGCTTGGGGGCCTCGAGTGAGCTCCTTGCGTATGAACGGTAGAAATACGATAATGGCAAGAGTGACCAAGGAAAGAAAAATAAGGAAGGTGAATTTGGCAATGGTTGGTGTAGTGGAGACATTGGTAGACCTTGTCGCAATATGGGATTTTGAATAAGGGTTGTGTGAAACGGGAAGTAAGTGAACCATGGCTGAGCCCTCACTTTTTGCATGCCTTGGTATTTGAATCTCCATCAAAAACGACGAAGCCATACTTTGACGCAGCCTTTAATTTATCTAAAGCTGATATCGATGATGATGGTGATGGTGATGATAAATGAAAGGACGCATGCAAGAGAGAGATACCTTCGGACGGGCAACCGGTGTAGAGTTTCACCGGCGAGGGAATCACTATGACGGCTGATGCATATGTCGCAAGCAAGTCGGAGGATGTGCCCAGCTTGGGGTTGGGTCACAGATCGATCTCCAATCCTGCCTAGCTCATGCATGCATGCGTACGTTGAGGAGTATTGGTCATGGGTTTGCCTAGACTTTGTACACAAAACAGTCTCGAAGAGTTGGATAAGGATCACACATTTGTCTGGTCAAGGGCGGAGGCCACAATAGGGCATGGCTTATCCTGGAATTTCACCAATTTATGTATTTTGTGTGCTAATTTTTGCAATAAAGAGTATATGTTCTAGTGGTCGAAATAGTTTACGGATTGTAGAAGGTCACAAGTTTGAGAGTCATATTTTTTTTTTTTTGGGTGCTTTAGATTTTGGTCCTTACAATTCAATATTTCTAGATAAAAAACCATACATCTTTAAAGATCAAGTTTAAGCCCAAATTTAAAATTTGCAAACATATGGGAACACTATTGACCTATTAATACAATTTATTTACACTCATGCCACTCATACTTTATGGTCCATTTTCCAAATTCCTAAATTTATGCCAAATTAAAAGTAGTAGAAAACGTGAAATAAAATGTTAAAAGTGTTTGCATTAACCGTATCCATGTCAAACTAGAAAAGTAATTTTTTTTTTCGTGATATATTTTGTAGCAATTTTACCTATATTAATTGGTAGGTAAATTAGTTTGTTCCAATTATTTAAAAAAAATACCTCACCTATATTATATATTTTGAATCAAATAACATTCCTCTAACTTGTAGGTAAATTATTTTCTATGTATTCTTATATATGTTAGACACGTTTTGTTGTTGTATAAACATGAGCGGAACATAATATTGTTGATTTTATACATCAAACTGCATTTCTTTTGTTATAGGTAAATTATTTTCCATGTACAAGTACACGTTTTGTTGTTGGTACATACAATATTTTGTATCATTGAAAAGAAAGATATTACATTACACCCATGGTATAATTGTTGTAGGTAAATTATTGGAAATTAAATTGTAGTTAGGTAATGAACATTTTGTATCATTAGAAATGAACATTTCAAATAGTAGGTAGGTAAATTAATTTGTTCTAATTATATATAAAAAAATTACACTACACCTAGTTATATTTAATTTTTCCAATTATTAAAAAATTTTATACTACACCCAACCAAATAACATTTATCTAACTTGTACGTAAATTATTTTCCATGTATTGTTAGATATGTTAAGCACGTTTTATTGTTGTATAAACATGGGTGTAACATATTATTTTTTAATACTATGCATCAAACTACATTTCTTCTTAATATAGGTAAATTATATTTCATGTATTAGTACATATGTTAGGCACGTTTTGTTGTTGGTATAAACATTATTTTGCATCATTGTAAAAAAGAGACATTATATTACACCCATGGTATAATTGTTGTAGGTAAATTAATGTGCATGTACATAACGAAATACAATGTTCTAATATATTAATAAAAAAAAGGATAAATTCAAAAGTATTCAAGAGTAGGGTGAAAAAAACTGAATCGAATAGTTTTATGAAAATTCAAAGCCTTTCTAAAAAATTAATATGCAATAAATTTTTAACATTAATGTCTTTTTTTTCTTGTTGCAAAATCATTTACTCTCTCCTTACAATTAATTGTCTACATCAAATATGTAATAGGGGTATTTTAGGCATGTGAAAAATGTAAAATGTGTGAAGTAATATGAAATTAATGAATTTGCTTATGCGGATCCTAGTCATTGGGTTTTCTTTGAGTAAAAAAATTATGTAGGGTTTTATATGAAGAAAATTGAGTTGGAAGGGCTGAAATCATATTTTCAGTTTTTTTTTTTTTTTTTTTTTTTTTTTTTTTTTTTCTAATAGAAGCCTTATATAAGTTACAACTGGCCTTCTGTTTTACCTTATAAGCCTCTGATGCCTATTACCTTTTGATTTTTAAAACCAATTCCTTCTTTTTGTTAGTTCATATAAACCAATATCTAAACAATCTAGAGGAAGATTCAATTATGTTAAAAGAAAAATCTTATAGTAAGAGTTTTGAGCTAGCTATGATCTTAAATTTTGTTCAAATTTAATTTGTTAATCTTTTTTTATCAAAACGCGTAAACAAGCTCTGTTCTTTTGATATAATCATCTCAGTACTAGCTATGATCCTAAGCTGCAATAAGCTTCTTCTCAGTCAGCTCATCACCTGTTTGTGAGGGAAGGTCACAAGTTTGAGACTTGCTTATCCCAACAATCTTGTATTTTTTTATCAAGTTGTCCTTCTAGGACATCAATCCGTGATGGAGTATTCATAGCCAGTATATAAGATTATATTACGTTCATTGTACAATTAAATGCACTATATTTGATATGTAACTCTTTGTAAGTGAATGTTGATCTGAACTCCGATGTCATGAGAAGTAGAAAGCCTTACATGCTTGCGAAAAAAACGTTACGTTCGTTTTCGCCACCAATCCTCTTCCAATTATTTAAACCTGGAGAAGTTGATAGAGAATGTTTGATGCATTGTTATAAAAAAAAAAAAAAAAAGGAAACATGGAAAACAATATGTTTTGTCTTTACAATAAAATACTCAAGCCAAGGACTTATCAAAACCAACCTTTTTGAATTCTACGAAATTGTGTCTCCTCAAATGTGTGTGGGTACGGCTTTAATTCAGGTTGTTATGTTTCCTCTAGGATATGTTTGGGTTAATATTTGAACTTCGGGCTGAAGGAAAAGAAGCTCGAAAAAGAAGCCTAGGAGGCATGACTCTGCCCGAAGGCCCAGCATCAAACCCATTTGCCCAACCCAAGGAAAAATGATGATTCCACATTAAATGTAAAGGCTAGTAGCTTGAAAGAAGTGACACTTGATGGAAATCAGCCTACCCTCAACCTAAAAGCACTTTCTGGATGGCAGAGTACGTAAATTACTGATGAGTCACTACCCCTCAGTTGCTTTCGGGCAGGAACCAAGTTGTAAGCAGTTAGGCTAATTCGCCTATAAAAGGAGGAAGAGGGTCCAGAGACAAAGACACTCAACCAATCAAATAAACAAATACACAAACTCTGCTCAAGCCAGATTTGCATACGAAGTTATAGTCAGCCCCCAACCTCAATCCTTTTTCAGGACCAGCCCTCACAAAACCCATCTTTTGTCTAGTTTAATAGCTCTGCTTCTCACCAATAGTATCGATTCTCTTGTGTAACTTTCCTTGTCATCCATTCTCCCTTGAAACCCTCGGATCCCTGTAGTGGCATTATCAAAGAAACGGTGAAAGGTCCAGCCTTGCCTGACGACGTTTAATCTTGCCCGATTCCTTTTGTTTTGTCTTTTAGTTAATAGATCTGGTGTTGTAATGAATTCCCTAGTATGTATTCAAATCATTTTAAGTCTTTTAATGATCCAAAGTTCAGCTTACTCTTATATATGGTTTTAATTAAGTGGTTTTACTATCTTAAAAGTGAATCCACTTAATGCCTTGATTAGATCCAGACCTCTGCCCTTTTACCATACAAGATACACAAAAGTCCTTGATCTCAAAGCATAGAAAAGAATCTAATGTGGACTTAACTCATCCACGACAATCCTTTGATAATGAGAAGTTAGAGTAACTTGGGGCGCAAGTAATCAGCTTAAATCTACTCATTTTACATCTGCCATACTGAGATGGTAGTGGCATACCTCAGCACTTAAGTTAGTTTTGACTGCGAGCCTTACGGCCTATACTTAAGGCCCGACAAAGGCACCTTGTAGAATTAACTATGTCCTCTTCTTGCAGCCCGACGAACAAAGCGAGAACCCGATAGTCAACCAAAGTGCCAACTCAGCGGGGAGCTGTGTGCTCGAGCCAGCAATGCCCACAGGCGATATCCCTGCCCAAACATAGTTTTGGCATGCCCGATAAGATCAAATCTTGTATGCCAAAAAGGCGAATGAATGAGCAAACCTTCATGTAAGGAGCAAAATAGAAATCACCCCACTACACACCAAGATCCAGCATAACAAATCTCCCCGATGACTTGCAAGGACCCGTCTTAATGGAAAGCTCGACTTCTTCTGAGAAGTTAGATGGAAAAGTTACAAAAGAACATTTACAGGCTACCTTGATGACTATCTTGAAAAGCTTGGAGATGAGTTATCTAAATATGGAAAGAAACTTTGGGGAAGCTAAAGAAGAGATGCACAAAGGATGTTCCATGAATTCGCAAAGAAGGTCAGATCTGGAGCACTCTACTCTAGAAAATGATAATGTTGGAAGGATAGCAAACCAGTCTAGCCCTACGAAGGAACCAGCTATTTCCTTTTCCCTTTACTAAAAGAAGAAGGGAATAAGGAAAAGAACAAGGAAGAAACCGAAGCCAACCAGCTAGCTTTGAATGAGATTAAGAAGCTCAAATTGTCTAACCCCTTGTCGTTCTAATTGAATAACAGGGGCAATACTGCTAAAAATAGTGCAAATATTGGGAGAATCTCAAACTAATGCAATAACAGGTGCTGGTTCTTTTCTACAAGCCCCCGTAAACATGATCAATTTAACGTGGGCAGAGAAAGGGAAAGAAAAAGCTACCGAGGAAGTAAAAGGTGAAAGGTGACAAATTGATAGGCCGACGGAATGAGCTATCAAGTTGCTTGAAAAGCCTAAGGCAGCAATAATCAAAGGGGTGGTTTTGTGCAATAAATGTCAATGTGAGTGCGAGCTTGAAGTACCAGCTACAGGAGCCATCCTCGATCAGGAATTGATCAAAAGAAAAGGAAAAGAAGAGCAGGAATCCCATAGAGATATCACGCGGGCAGGCAAAAAGGAAACCTCCCATAGCGTCTTTCAGAGGTTGGGAGGAGACTCTCAACCAAAGAACTTGTCAGAAGTATTTAGAAACTATGAAGCTTTAGAAGAAGTAGAGGACAAGAAGCCCGAGACACCAAGATGGGTAGACGTAAGGCCACTTCAACCAAGTTATGCTGATGATGTTAGATTAAAAGAAAAGAAAGTAAACCCAGTCACTAAAAAGATTGTTGCCCGACTCAGGCGGAGATGGTATGTAGTTGGAAGGGATGGAAAGCCAGTTAAAGAGATGGGAGCTTCCATGATCAGGAGAGTCCAAAGGCAATATAAAGCCCATATGAACTCATTGAAGGTCCCCACCAACTCAAAGACCTCTAAAAATGGAAAGGTAAATAAGGTACCTATTGAAGGAAAGAACCAAATCCGCTGGAGAACCAAGAAGGAGGTAGAGAGCCAGTAGCAAGACTGAAGGGGAAGGAGACCATGCGCCACCGAGCCTTCACCCGGGACAATATAGAACCCTAAGAAGAGCTCAAGAAGATATGGTAATGATGCCAACACTTAAGTGGAGCCTCACCATTGTTGGTTGTTACATTCTGTGAGAGCCTAGTGCATGTGCAGAACTTCGGCATAACTCGAGAGGATGTGGTACCTGAAATAATATTGTCAGAAGAAGCACAAGCCTGGTTAGATGGGTTTATGTACCACATAGGAGGCAAGGAAGAAGATGTACTTAGGCCTAGTAATTTCCACGTAAACATGACATATGTTTTATCAGCCATGTTTCATGTCGAGCATGATCAACCTCCCATCATGGAAGGTGATTACTTGGCGACAAAACCCATGATGGCACATGTTAGTGTTAAGGATACAGGACAAGGAGAACCTAACCAAACTGGATTGCTCGAATCATTAATAAGGAAGCCTGAGAGGATATACTCAGACAAAATGGTTTTTGTTCGCCAAAGTTTAAGCTTGGCTAAACATCTTAAGCCCATATATGTAACTGCACACCTGGATGGAGTACCCTTCAAGAGGGTCTTGATCGACGGTAGGGCCGCAGTTAATGTGCTGCCATACAAGTAGATGAAGAAGATATGTAGGAGTGAACGGGATCTTATTCCCACTGATCTTACAGTCTATAGTTTCTCCAGAGCTATCATTAAGACGCATGGAATACTGCCGTTAGAAGTGGATTTAGGATCAAAACGAATTATGTTAGCCTTTTTTGTTGTGGATAGTACTTCCACTTATGGAGCTTTACTAAGCAGAGATTGGATTCATCAGAGTCTCTCTATGCCATCTACCTTACACCAACAAGTAACCGTCTACCATGAGGAAGGGGAAGCAGGACTTGGATTCTGGAAGATGGTAGAGGCCAAATCATGACCATTTCTCCCTACAACCAACGTTGCAGAAGCCAACTTCTATAATCCCAGTATTGGGATTCTTCAATGTTCATGAGCTGATAAGAACGGTCACCCGACCAAGGTGACGGCCTAAAAGCTTTTCGAACAAAGGCTAGTTCTTACAAGGGAAGAATTGGATCGACCCTATATCATCCCGACTCCCCAACACCTTTAAATGTCAAAGCAGAAAAGAAAGGACTAAGTGATCGCAGTCAGGTCCTTAATAAAAAGATTGTTGGTATATGGGAGAGAGAAAAAACAGGAAAGGGAAAGCTCAGTCAAAGAAGAAAATGACTGGAGCAGAGAAGCCTCAAGTATCCAGATGGCTAAAGAGGATTGTTTTAAGAAAGAGCTAAAAGCGCCATCCAAATGGCTGAGTGTATATATGACTTGGACGGGCCAGAAGATTTGCCCGAGAGCCCAGAGCTAGTTGAGTTTTTATGTGCAGAGCCTGACAAACCGGCCTCAGAGGTGCAAGATTCCTTAGAGACCATTGATCTAGGGACGGAAGAAGATCCAAGACCTATACAGATCAATGGTTTGTTAAAAACCGAAGATCGGACAAGGATTGTCGACCTTCTACATGAATTCAAAGATTGTTTTGCTTGGCATTACACTGAGATGCCAGGTTTAGACCCAACCTTAGTAGAACACAAAATGCCTATTAAAGAGAGGTATAAACCTATCAAGCAAGCACCATGGATAATGTTAAAAGAGATCGAAGAGAAGGTTAAAGAAGAAATCGAAAGCTGGCAAAGGCCGAATTTATTAGGCCTGCCAAATATGTTGAATGGTTGGCCAACATTGTTCCTGTATTAAAAGTCGTAACTAAAGCAGTTATGTGTTATGTTGACGATAGAAACATTAATGGAGCCATGCCTAAAGATGAATATCCCATGCCAATGGCCGACCTATCTATAGATGCAGTAGCCAAACACAAAGTTATGTCTTTTATGCACGGAAATGTAGGATACAATTAGATAAAAATGATTAAAAAAGATATACATAAAATGGCTTTTAGATGTCTGGGTCATGTTGGAGCATATGAATATGTGGTGATGCAATTCGGGCTCAAAAATGTTGGTGCCACTTATCAAAGAGCAATGAATGCCATTTTTCACGACCTAATTGGCCATAGCATGGAAGTATATATTGATGATATTGTGGTAAAATCCAAGAATGATGAACAGTATTTGTTAGATCTTAAACAAGTTTTAACAAGAATGAGGATCCACAAGTTAAAGATGAATCCAAAGAAGTACGCTTTTGGAGTAAGGTCGGGCAACTTTTTAGGATTCCTCGTTCATTAGAGAGGAGTAGAGTTTGATAAAAACAAAGCTCAGGCAATAGTGGAATCACCTTCACCCACCAAAAAGGTACAACTGCAAGGGCTACTAGGAAAAGTCAACTTCCTGAGGAGATTTATTGCTAATTTAGCGGGCAAGATTCCACTGCTAACTCCTTTGTTGAGACTAAAGGATAAGGAAGATTTTGAATGGGGCCCACAACATCAAGAAGCTTTCAACAACATAAAAGCTTACTTAGCCTCCCCACCAGTGCTCATGCCACCTCAGATGGGAAAGCCATTAAAACTTTACATCTCTGCCTCGGAGAGATCAACTGGAAGTTTGTTGGCCCAAAACAACAAAGGTGGAAAGGAACAAGCCGTATACTACCTTAGTAGAATCCTTACTGAGGTGGAGACAAGATATACCTCAGTGAAGAAACTATGTTTGGCTTTATACTTCACTGCTTGCAAGTTAAGGCATTACATATTACCTTACCACATCCATATCATCGCCAAGACCGACATGATCAAATACATGTTGGCAAAACCTATGTTAACAGGAAGAATTAGGAAGTGGATTCTGGCATTGTCTGAATTCATTTTTCAGTATGTACCTCAGAGGGCAGTCAAAAGGCAGGCAATTGCAGACTTTTTAGCCGAGCATCAAGAGTCCCAACGAGAAATAATCAACATCTCAGGAACCTTGGAGGTGGCTAACATCTTGATCCCACTAAGCAAAGCCATCTCGGGCAAAGAATAGTAGATTCAGTAGGAGGTAGAAAGGATATCCAACCTTTTGGGTTACCTCATAGAAGCTGTATTTTGATGGATCTTACACCCAAAATACTGCTGGAGTTAGGATCGTTATTATTGATCCTAAAGGTACTCACCATTGTTAGTCATTCTTCCTGGATTATCAAGAAACTACCAACAATCGAGTAGAGTATGAAGTTTTGATAATTGGCCTGGAAATCTTAATAGAATTGGGGGCAACTGAAGTTAAAGTGTTTAATGACTCATAATTGGTAATCAATTAGTTAAATGAGAAGTATAGATGCAGACACATCGTCATGGCCAGTTATTACTTAGCACCCACCCAATTATTGAGTTATTGGGGCATAGAAATATCAGCTGGCTATATACCTAGAGAAGCAAATGCGATTGCCAACGAGATGGCACAATTGGCCTCAGGAGTACAGATTCAAGAAAGGAAGTTTGAGAGGGACATAGAAGTCCAGAGAAGAGATCTCCCTTCCATTGTGGATAGAGGATTTAGCCTAGATGTAATGATTGAAGAAGTGGAAGTCGAAGACTGAAGGACACATGTCCTTCGGTATTTAAAAGATCATTCATTCCCCACAAGTAAGAAAGATAGATAACAAGCGACTAAGTACATTTTGTGGGAAGAAAATCTACTAAGGAAGACTCCAAATGGGTTAATGTTAAAATGCCTAGGCCAGGAAGAGTCTATGAGAGTTATGGCCGAGGTGCATGAGGGAATCTGTGGAGGTCATTAAGCTGGAACCAAGATGAGATGGTTGCTTAGGAGATATGGGTATTTCTGGCCCAAGATGGAGAAAGATTGCAAAGATTATGCTCGAGGATATGAAGAATGCCAGAGACATAGGCCACTCCAACATGTGCCTTCGATACCTTTGAACCTTGTGGTCAAGCCTTGGCCCTTTAGAGGATGGGCAATGGACTTTGTTAGGCAGATTCATTCAGCTTCTAGTAAAGGGCACACATTCATAATCGTGGCCACATATTACTTCACCAAATGGGTGGAGGCTTCAGTTGTCAAGAATATTACTTCAGCCACGGTTAAAAAGTTCATTGAAACCAAAATTTTGCACAGATTTGGGGTGCCCGAGGTAATTGTCACAGATCATGGACCATCTTTTGGTTTAAAAAAAGTAGAAGAGTTTGCCGACAAGTTTAGAATAAAGATGGTTTAATCTAGTCTTTATTACCCTCAGTCAAACGGGCAAGCGGAGGCCAGTAACAAAATTCTAGTGAATATCATCAAAAGAACGGTCGCTGAGAACCTAGAAAAATGGTATGAGAGGTTGGGAGAAACTTTGTGGACATACAGGACGTCCAAAAGGACGGTAACTGGAACAACCCTTTACGCTTTGACTTTCGGACAAGATGCTATAATTCCCAAGGAGATTAATGTAAGTACGGTCAGAATTCAGAATCAGTTCGGGCTACACAGTGAAGAATATGTTCGAGCCATGTGTCAAGAGATTGATTAGTAAAATTGCATAGGATTGTTAAGGGGACGGCGGAACCCTAGGCTTTTACACTTTGGTTTTCAAAACTATTTTCTTTTGTTTTCTTTACTTTGTCAATTTATTTAATTATTTTTAATTAAATTCTTTTTTAATATTTTAGGTCATTAAATCAACTTCTTCTAAACTTTGTTTTCAAATAGTTAATTAAGAATTAGTTTAAATACAAATTATTCATTCAATTCCTATGGAAAACGACCTCACTTAAGCTGTTATACTACAACAACCTTGTACTCTAGCAAGTATTTTTATACCTACTTTTGCAGGTGGTAAAAATACCTATCATTAGACATTCGTCACATAAACAAGAAAATTTGTCACATTTGACTATATGTGACGAAATTCTAGTGTCACCAATTTCATCACCTATAGTTCATGTGACGAATTTTATTTTCGCCACATTTTTTCAGTATACGTGACACAATATTCGTCACTTAATAACAATATGTGTGACAAATTATACATCACAAATTAACCATATGTGTGATGAATTATACGTCACTTAATAACGATATGTGTAACGAATTATACATCACAAAATACAAAATTCTGTGACCTATTTTTGTTTTTTTTGTCTTGTATCAGGTTTATAAGTGATGATTTTGTAGTCACCCAATATGATACCAGTTGATATAGTTTACACTAAGTAACACTGAAAAGGTCACATATTCCTTTGATATGTGGCGCAACTTACATCACACATATTTAAATCAAATACTTTTTTAGAAATAATAACGACGAACTAATTGTTTTTCTTGTTTCGTAATCTAGAATTGCAGTTCTTAACAATTATAAGGTAATACTTCACATTTTCATTAATCAACAATTAAAACACATAAATCGAATACATTCACCAAATGTACATCCCAAAAATTAAAGTCATGGTGACCTATCTCAAAAAAGAAGTTTAAAACAGCTTGAGGTGCCTAGCAAAAGATAGCTTGAGATGCTTAACAAATGACAGCTTGAGGTGCCAACAAAAGAGATGTCTAAGCTAGAATAACCAAGAATAGTAACACCTATATATAGACATCTTGGGTACTACCAAATGACAAGTCCAAGGCACATTCAGGTGCTAATTAACAAAAGAGGTGCTCCATGTGCTAACAAAAAAGGTGTACCATGTGCATACTTGAAACTAACTGCAAAAGACACAATATGGACATCATTCCTCTTCCAAATCATGTTCTTCCAGCTCAGGATAAGTATTTTCACCCTCTGAAATATCACCATTAGATTCTGTAGAGTTGTTGGTCTTTTCCTGACTTGCAGTAAAAAATGCCTTGATTTTTGTGAACAGATTTTCATCATCATTACGTAAATCCAATCGACCTCTTAATTGTTCATTCTTTTGTTGCAATTTGAGGAAACCATTTGACAAAATTTTGATTTGAGATCTCATATCAGTTAACTTGGAACTTGATGCCATAGAAGAAATGCAACCAGAGGTATTCGTACTAGGAAAAACACCTACACCATTAACTGATTTTCCCTTCCTCCCAAGGTTTTCAGCCATGATTCCAAACTGATCATCCAATGGCATATGTACGAAATCTGATGGTGTACCTTTAGGTGCTTCTTGAATAAGCTTCTCCCTCATTTCATCATTCTTTTTCTTCATGTTATCCTTTCATAATTAAATAGCAACAATTCAGTTTCTTTCATTCCAAACATTTCAGCTATAATATGTTTAAGAAAATACAACTTGACCACTTGTATGTTATCTTTATCTGATGCAGAAGTAAATCACCATGCAAAACCTATATGTAAACATTATTTGTAATTTTTATTTGACTATGGATTAAATTGGACTAGGCACATACAATGTTTTTCTCAACAAGTAACAGAAGGAAATTTAGCATAAGATATATTGGTGGGACAAACAAGTAGTATCGTGTCAATTTTGCATGTTCACTTCAACAATGTTTCTTAAGGTGTATCTTGTCAATTGTAAATTTTTTATCTCTAGTGCATTTGAAATGATAGAAAATGAGCGGCCTATGAATGACTTACATATTTGTCTCGAGTAACATCATTGATCCACTGGATGTTCTTATCTTTGTGAAGAGCACCCCAATTGTCAATCACTGATAATGAATCTTCTTTCTGCTTAATAATGAAGATACAAACGTGATAGTGCATAATGAGTATTATAAGTACTTTAGTTTCATTACCTTGTTAGCTGTCCTAGCATGATGAATGGCCTTGCACCTTCCTTGTGGTGATACTTCAGTTTCTTCCTATTATTAGCATTTTGCTTTGAAAGCTCCTACATTACACAAGTGGTACATGACAAGTAAAAGAAGAGTTAGTATTGTACAGGTGTACAATTTGGGAAGCTCCTACCTCCTAGACTTATAAATATTCATATATTTGAGTTGTACATATTTGTTCAAATGCTTAGCATCTTCTCCAATCAATTCGAATCTAATTTTCATAAACACTATATCCAATGAGTTTTACTCTCGTTCTCTTGTAGCCGTTCTCAAATTTTACCAACTTGAAATGTAGAACTAAAAACAATGAATAGCCTAATAAATGCAAACAAGCTCTGCATTCGATTATGCCTAATACCAGTAAAATACATGTAAAAGCTTGTGAAGAAGCATAACTTATTTATCAATATAATATATGTACAAGCTCTTCATTATATATATATTAATGCCAACAAATACACGTAAAAGTTAATATATGCTTATATATTAACTTTTAATAAATAAAAAAAAGAAGCACTGTTCTATGCTCATTCCATTTATTACAAAATCAACTTGTGATAAAAAATTGTTGTTCAACAATATAAGAAAAAGTTGGCATCTAACTTGGACATATATTAGAAAATGATGTATAGAATGCATACCAAAAAGTGGGTAGTAATGTAAACATTATCGCATAGCCAGTCCCAGTGACTCTTAGGTTTCCCATTCCATATTTGATCATTTGACAGATTAGCTCGTCCTCTTGCAGGTGTTCCACATGACAAGTAGTACTTATACAACCAGTGCCTAAACACAGAGTACAACTTTGCCATCTTCTTATCAACATATTTTATTATCGTTGGATGAGATAAGTCCACCACAAATACTATCTATTATCAACCATAAATATATAAAAGTGAGTGCTTGAAATTATTATGAATAAACTAAATTAAAATCAAACTCACAAGCAACTTATTCCGCATTGTCCTTTTTTCTGAAGGTGGGACCTTCATCCATTTCTTGTAGCAAACTGGTGAGTAAGTCCGAACAATATTCCCTATCTCGGTAATGAAAAAACCTGATACTACCAGATCACTTGGAGTTTGAAAAAAAATATGACTGGCATCTTCTTCCCATTATTTGCCTCCAAAATATCGTGGAGGCCTTTCCCACATGACTTTCCACGTTTCATCTTTTTTGGCATTAAAGTTAAAATCTGTCTCTAAAATTTTAAAAAAGAATATATGCGTTTGATTAATTTTATAACTTGTTTAAAACAGCATTAAAAGATTAACTCTTAAATATAAACGTTGGAATGATTGTAAATAGCCTTTCTCAAATACCTAAGTTCATGTCTGCTGGCTCTTCTAGTGAAGAAGCGATGTAGCCAGAATTGAGGCTTTAAACAAGATTCAAGAAGGAAAAGAAGTTGTTGCCTGAGCATACAATAAAAGGGTAAAATTGAAGAATTTCAAAGAATGAGAGTTAGTTTGGAAAGCAATCCTCCCTTTAGGAGCACAAGTTAAGGGCTTTGGGAAATGGAGCCCAACTTGTGAAGGCCCTTTTATTGTTAATCAGGTATTAGGCAAAGGTGGATATTACTTGGCGGATGTGGAGGGAATATTACAAAAGTATCCAATCAATGTTAAGTTATTAAAAAGATATCATCCGACCTTATGGGATGTTAGAGATTGCTACATAGAAGGGGGAATAAGCAAAGCCTGGGGAGTAAAGAGGTCAATTTTTACATTCATCATACGTAAACCTCAAGGAAAATAAAAGATAAAGCAATATAAGAACATCTTATTCATTTGAGCGAAAAATGAAAGTTATATCAGATCTAGCTTAATGGCTTCATACTAGTGCGAATCCTAGAATAGGGGTGTTACATTTTTGTTCAACCAATCAAAGCCTGATGACTGGCCCCAGAACATACCCCCATGGAGGTGATGGAAAAGTCTGACTTATGGGGACAGCAGGTAAAATGGTGATTACTCGACTAGCTTGCAAGGTTTCAGCAGGCTTAAAGCGAGCAGAGCACTTGACGTAAGTTGTTGAAAGCAGTGATTGTTCCTTAGGCACATTATTTCCAATAGAAAGGGAGGTTAGAGAATACCATGCCGATCCTAAGGGATACAATCCCCCATCTTTAGAAGAAAATCTAGAAAACATGGTTACCTGAGGACGATGAAGACCATCAAGAGGGAAATACTTAATAGTAATCCCTTCAATAAACATGAGAGAATGAGTTAGGCTCGTAGAGCTTCGGGTATCATGATGAAAAATTAAAGGAAGAAAGGATCAATAGAAACTGAGAAGGGATCACAAAGCAAAATGGGAAACATTCGAAGGCTTTGAGGGCGTTCTTTCTCGAGGAAATTTTGGGAATATGAAGAATCAATCATTTTTATTAAACCCAGAAGCTGAAATTGAGCCGGATTTTATAAAGAGGACCAGGTGATGATTGGAATTCGCAGGAAAAGGAAGGGATTGAAGTTTGCATTAACTACGTTAGAAAATGCAAGTTCCGCGTAAAATGTGCAAAGGTATAACGCATGTTCAATCATTATTGGTGCCTAAAGTTTGGAGGATTAACAACGATTGAAGAGGGCACTGTTTGGGTTAATATTTAAACTTTGGGCTAAAGGAAGAGAAACCTGAAAAAAAAGCCCAGGAGGCATGACTCTGCCCGAAGGCCCAGCATCAAACCCATTTGCCCAGCCCAAGGAAAAATGATGATTCAACATTAAATGCAAAGGCTAATAGCTTGAAAGAAGTGACACTTGATGGAAATCAGCCTACTCTCAGCCGAAAAGCACTTTCTAAATGGCAGAATACGTAAATTACGGATGAGTCACTACCCTTCAGTTGCTTTTGGGCAGGAACCAAGCTGCAAGCAGTTAGGCTAATTCACCTATAAAAAGAGGAAAAGGGTCCAGAGACAAGTACACTCAACCAATCAAACAAACAAATACATAAACTCTGCTTAAGCCAAATTTGCATACGAAGCTGTAATCAGCCCCCAACCTCAATCCTTTTAAGGATCAGCCCTCACAAAAGCCATCTTTTGTCTAGTTAAATAGCTCTGATGTTGACCAGTAGTATCGATTCTCTTATGTAACTTTATTTGTCATCCATTCTCCCTTGAAACCTTCGGATCCCTGTAGTGGCATTATCAAAGAAATGGCGAAAGCTCCAACCTTACCCGACAACGTTTAATCTTGCCTAATTCCCTTTGTTTTGTCTTTTAGTTAATATATCTGGTATTGTAATGAATTCCCTAATATGTATTCAAATCATTTTAAGTCTTTTAATGATCCAAAGTTCAGCTTACTCTCATATCTGGTTTTAATTAAGTGGTTTTACTATCTTAAGAGCAAATCCACTTATTGCCTTAATTAGATCCAAACCTCTGCCCTTTTACCATACAAGATACACAAAAGTCCTTGATCTCAAGTCATAGAAAAGAATCTAATGTGGACTTAACCCATCCATTACAATCCTTTGATAATGAGAAGTTAGAGTAACTTGGGGCGCAAGTAATCGGCTTAAATATACTCATTTTACATTTGCCATATTGAGATGGCAGTGGCACACCTCAGCACTTTAGTTAGTTTTGATTGCGAGCCTTACGGCCTATACTTAAGGCCCGACAAAGGCACCTTTCTGAATTAACTTTGTCTTCTTCTTGCAGCCCGACGAACAAAGCGAGAACCCGACAGTCAACCAAAGTGCTAACTCCGCGGGGAGCTGTGTGCTCGAGCCAGGAACCCCCACAGGCGATATTCCTACCCGAACAAGATATATTTTCTTTTAATGTTATCCCTTTTATTAAATGGGTATGTTGATATTGCCCGGATCACCTTCAAGATAATTGCTATCAATTATTGGTGTTGGAGACTCAGACTTAACTTTTTAAGACTTAGAATTATCTAGGGATGGATGAGAGTGTTTACTTGATGATTTACCTTCATTGTTTTTGTTGTGAAATTTTGAAAAGTCTTGGTTTAGACATCAAAAAGTCCAATTCTACAACCTAAAAATCATACTCAACAGAGAACAAATTCAAAATTTATGAATACATAGTTAAAAATTCCAATTGCACATGAGCACATCATAAAATAAAACAAATAAAAATAAACGTTTCTTTGTTTCTCATGAGAATCAAAACAAGAAAATAAAAACAATTGATTTCTACTTGTAAAAATTCATAAAAAAATTAAAAGAAGGAAATAAAAATGAAAGAATCAAAGCATTAACATGGAGCGTGGAGAGCAGCAATCAATGGAACATATTTAGGAGAAGTTAGTAGCTTGATTTCTTCGCAGTCAGACAAACAATCGCACACAACGCAGGGTAAACTTGTCACCTCCAGATGCAACATCCAACTAAATCGTTTATGACTTAAACTTATATGCACAAAAGATATTGTACAAATCTCCACCGCAAGCATACCCTAGATGGCGGAGGCCCAAAAAAAAGTGCCAAACCTGTGTATTGCGGACACGGATGTACCAGCACAGAGGTTGGGATCCAATGTGTTACAGTGCAGGGAATCCTTAACAGCCACGCGAGCTGGGTTCCACTGCAGCATGGGACACAGGAACACCAGAGCCCAATTGGGCTAGTGTGATACGGGCTGGAGACCCAGCGCTGAGCCGCATCAGGCGAGCCTAGTGGAGAAAAACATGGTTGCGGGCCAAGGAAAGAGTGAAGCCCACTGGGCTTCAAGACCAAGGGAAATGCCATAGCATAGCTAGGT